>NC_141685.1:1268422803-1270972803 GCF_964263255.1 Lissotriton vulgaris
CAACGCGGGAAACGGAGTCGCACACCAACGGATTAACAAACAGGTATTTTATTCTTTTGCAGGTGAAATCCTGACGCGTTTCGTCCAAACATTGGACTTTCTCAAAGGTCACCTCATTACACCATCGCTGCTGCCAGTCCACAAGCAATTGCCAAAGTTCCATGTATTGACCCCCAGTGGTCATGACCTTCAATGGTCATTGCGTAGTTTTAAGGCATGCTGGATCTTGTAGTTCTGCTGGCAACAGTAGTTTTTCTGCCCTCCATTAGGCGGTGTTTTTAATGTGTTATGTTCCGTTTGGAAGTGTCTGCTTGTTCCGTATGCTGTCGGCAAACCATTTTAAAGTCCGCCGACAGAGTCATACCGATGCCGGTCATCGGTGGCAACCGCTTTCCCTCTCGCTCGTCACGACCAAAAAGGAATGGTTCAAGTCGGGAAAGCCTCTGGCGCGCTTGCTGACTGTGCGTCCTCCCGCGGCAGAACCACACCGCCGAATATTTGCACCAAACTCCCACCAACGCGGGAAATGGAGTCGCACACCAACGGATTAACAAACAGGTATTTTATTCTTTTGCAGGTGAAATCCTGACGCGTTTCGTCCAAACATTGGACTTTCTCAAAGGTCACCTCATTACACCATCGCTGCTGCCAGTCCACAAGCAATTGCCAAAGTTCCATTTATTGACCCCCAGTGGTCATGACCTTCAATGGTCATTGCGTAGTTTTAAGGCATGCTGGATCTTGTAGTTCTGCTGGCAACAGTAGTTTTTCTGCCCTCCATTAGGCGGTGTTTTTAATGTGTTATGTTCCGTTTGGAAGTGTCTGCTTGTTCCGTATGCTGTCGGCAAACCATTTTAAAATCCGCCGACAGAGTCATACCGATGCCGGTCATCGGTGGCAACCGCTTTCCCTCTCGCTCGTCACGACCAAAAAGGAATGGTTCAAGTCGGGAAAGCCTCTGGCGCGCTTGCTGACTGTGCGTCCTCCCGCGGCAGAACCACACCGCCGAATATTTGCACCAAACTCCCACCAACGCGGGAAACGGAGTCGCACACCAACAGATTAACAAACAGGTATTTTATTCTTTTGCAGGTGAAATCCTGACGCGTTTCGTCCAAACATTGGACTTTCTCAAAGGTCACCTCATTACACCATCGCTGCTGCCAGTCCACAAGCAATTGCCAAAGTTCCATTTATTGACCCCCAGTGGTCATGACCTTCAATGGTCATTGCGTAGTTTTAAGGCATGCTGGATCTTGTAGTTCTGCTGGCAACAGTAGTTTTTCTGCCCTCCATTAGGCGGTGTTTTTAATGTGTTATGTTCCGTTTGGAAGTGTCTGCTTGTTCCGTATGCTGTCGGCAAACCATTTTAAAGTCCGCCGACAGAGTCATACCGATGCCGGTCATCGGTGGCAACCGCTTTCCCTCTCGCTCGTCACGACCAAAAAGGAATGGTTCAAGTCGGGAAAGCCTCTGGCGCGCTTGCTGACTGTGCGTCCTCCCGCGGCAGAACCACACCGCCGAATATTTGCACCAAACTCCCACCAACGCGGGAAATGGAGTCGCACACCAACGGATTAACAAACAGGTATTTTATTCTTTTGCAGGTGAAATCCTGACGCGTTTCGTCCAAACATTGGACTTTCTCAAAGGTCACCTCATTACACCATCGCTGCTGCCAGTCCACAAGCAATTGCCAAAGTTCCATTTATTGACCCCCAGTGGTCATGACCTTCAATGGTCATTGCATAGTTTTAAGGCATGCTGGATCTTGTAGTTCTGCTGGCAACAGTAGTTTTTCTGCCCTCCATTAGGCGGTGTTTTTAATGTGTTATGTTCCGTTTGGAAGTGTCTGCTTGTTCCGTATGCTGTCGGCAAACCATTTTAAAGTCCGCCGACAGAGTCATACCGATGCCGGTCATCGGTGGCAACCGCTTTCCCTCTCGCTCGTCACGACCAAAAAGGAATGGTTTTTTCAGTGAATAAGTTATATATTCACTGAAAAAAACATAGGTTATAGACCATATATAGTTAGGAATTCGCATTTACAAAACCTTAATTTACTCGCACAAAACCACAGAAATTCGCATATATAGTTAGTTGCAATAACTATATATCGCTCACCCGCAATCCACTGCTGATGATGTCACATATTACATCATTCATGACATGGTCAGTGACATCACTGATGACATCACTGATGACAACATCCAGTGACTGTATGTTTCTGTAGAGTTAAAATATGTCTTACATATTGAAGAATGAGTGGATGTATAAGTGTCTGGATGAAGGATTTAGTAGGTGCATGACTGATTGTATGAGTGAGTGATTAGATGTGTCTCACTGAGTGCATGGGTTAGTGACTAAACTGTCTTAATTTGTACATCATTATGTCTGTTGTTCTGTAAACTGCTGCATGTGTTGATCAGTAGCTATATGAGTAACTATATGAGTAATTGATTGGTTGCCCAAGTATTTGTATGGGAGACTGAGTGTGTGTGTATGGGTGGCTGGGAGGTGTGTGACTCTGTGCATAGATGTGTGAACAGTTGATTCACTAGATGTATGGGTTCAAAAGTGCATGTGGAATTATCTGTATGGGTGGTTGACTGTGTGCATGAGTGTATTGGTGAGTGAATTGATATCTTAGTGCTACATGTCAAAGTAAGTACATATGTAAAACACAGTACATGTGAGAGTTGACATATATAAATTACTGTGTATAAGAGCCAGTGAATGTGTGAGTGGCTGCATGGATCATTGTAAACTTGTATCAGTGATTGTATAAGAGAGTAAATATGTGTTAGAATATGCTTGAATAAGTAAGGTGTGTATAACTGTATAGTTGAGGAAATGGAGGTGTGATTGTTTCTTTGCATGACTGACTAGGTGTGTGAGTAACTCCATGGATGAGTGACAGTCTGTGAGTGTCTGCTAACACTGAGTGTATCTAAGGTTATATTAGAGTCTGAAGAGGTTTATTGTATTATCACATGAATGATATCATCAGTGATGTGATGAGTAATGTCAAATGAGATTTCATCAGTGATGTCATCAGTGATGTCATTAGAGATGTCATCAGTGATGTCATTTGAGATGTCATCAGTGATGTCATCAGTGATGTCACTGACCATGTCATGAATGATGTAATATGTGACATCATCAGCAGTGGATTGCGGGTGCGCGATATATAGTTATTGCAACTAACTATATATGCGAATTTCTATGGTTTTGTGCGAGTAAATTAAGGTTTTGTAAATGCTAATTCCTAACTATATATGGTCTATAACCTATGGTTTTTTCAGTGAATTTCAATGTTTTTTTAATAGCAAATATGAAAAGCTTTAAAATGTCAAGTACGTGGTAGGTAAAAACATTTTCGTGTCTATGCACGCTGATGTGCTTTGAACGCTGCCCCCCCCCTTTTTTTCTTTTAGGAGTATTCTCTCTTTGCAGATAGTGAAGGGTAGGTAACACAGGCCTTTGCCCCCGTTGTAATCCGTCGTGCCTGCTTCTCTCTCCATTTGATTGATTGTCATCCAAGCATTTACTGTTTTAGAATTGGATCTCTTTGCTTCATTCTCTAATAACAAACAAGCACAGAGTCGCAATACTCTGTTTAGTCTTTGCAGATAGTGAAAAATCGTTTAAAAAAAACAAAAGGAATCGAGCAAAATCAGTAGGCCACTAATGGGATCTCTTTTTGACCTCGCTAAAATAGAAACATTAGGAACAACCCCTCATGAGAAATACGAAACTAGTGAGATGAACTGAGCTCGACGCCATGATGGCTGCAAGACAGCTCGGCTCTGCCACCCACCCCGCCCAAATTCTATAAGTTCCGGTGGAGCCCCAACGTGAATAGGTAGAGAAGAACTTGCCCTCCCCTCTTTGACTGAAGGTTCTTGTAGCCTGTCCCTTCTGTTGTCATTTAACAGAACTTTTTGGACTACTGAAAGGGGTTGTGTTCCGACCGCTGGTTGGTGGAGACATTTTGACTATATTCTGGACCTGCGTTGTCGCGTAATGCGTCATATGACGCGCCGCGTTAGCGCACCCGGAAGTACTCCGGTGCGCAAGGCGCAGCTTCCCGGAAGCGACCCAGAGCGCGGCGTGCAGCACGTAACATAAGCATAGCAGGTCATGTGACTTGTTAATAAAACTTTTCATTGGTTCATTTTACTTTTGTTATTCTAATGATGAAAGGCTTGGTCATAATAACGCTTTTCATTGCTTTCGAACATTTTTTTTTCTTAAACATATATGTTATAATGTTCCAGGCTAATGTACTTTCCCAGGAACTTTACAACTGTCCTGCAAGTAAAATATTCCTATTTCGAGAAAAAGGGCGTTTCTTCGTCCCATGAGGGAGCCGTTGAGCAAAAGAGGCTCGGCCTGCTGTCTTAGTCGCCGATAGGCCTGAATATCAGATTCTTATCGATCACTTTATGTTGCAGGAGTAGAAAACACAACAGCCCTTGACCATTTATCTTTACTGCGTTCCTGCGTATTATACCTTTTAACCGTCATGTAATTGGACTGCTTTATTTCACTTGCCTTTTACTGATTCGAAAACAGTGGCTATTATTCAAAACTTTTCCAATGTAAGTACTACTACCATGTTTTGTTTTAAAAACCTTTATTGTGAAAATGTCAGTATACAAATACGGGCCTATAACCACGTGGGCCGGCCACGGAGCAAACTGGAATCGTATATGATGAGGGCACATTTACACTGTAGAACAACGTAACGGGCGACCCATTAGGTTGCAAGAACTAAGGTGTCTGACATCTGCGGAATCGGTGGACGTACATTTTATAATTAAAGTACGACAGGGCAGTTACAATAAAATTATCTAGATATACATTTGCGGGCAAGTACCATGGGTGACGTTAAATCGAACTTTCAATAGTACAGTAATCAATAACACATCAGAACTTAATATCAATAGGGATGTCCAAATGTTCAATCAGTACTCGTCCCCGCCCGCCATGTGCTTCAAAACTGCATACGTATCTCGTGATATCAAGGTTGGGCAACAAGTACACAACAAGGAGTTACGAGTCCCATTTATACCGGCGCCATTTTGGGCGAGGCCGGACAGGTCCAGGATATAGTCAAAATGCCTCCACCAACCAGCGACTATGATGATGTTCATAAGCTCTATTGATTAGAATAACACTCCTCTCGCCACATGAAATTAATTTGCCGCAAGTTAAACATGTCATTTTCATTTGTCCAAAGTTCTTCTGAAGATTTAGAACCGTTTCCCTTGCCTCTGATTCTGTCACTGCCACTTCATTGGTGGATGTACTGGCAGGTCGGGGATTATCCACCAAATCAAACTGCAGATGAGATGCCTTCACCTGGGGAGGCGGAAGAGGTCCGTTTACGCCGCCTCTCCCCCCCCCCCCCCAGGCACCCCAGGCCATCTTTCGGCGCAGCATTGTAGGATAGCCACACCAGTGCGGCAACTTGCTAGACACCACCTCGGTGCCATCCGGATCTCTGCACGTACGAGTCACTGTACCGCAAGAGCGGGAGAAACTCAGCTGGACACGCCGTCTTTCGGCGCAGCATTGTAGGATGGCCACACCAGTGCAGCAACTTGCTGGACACCACCTCGGTGCCATCCGGATCTCGGCGCGTTCGAGTCACTGTACCGCAAGAGCGGGAGAAACTCAGCTGGACACGCCGTCTTTCGGCGCAGCATTATAGGATGGCCACACCAGTGCGGCAACTTGCTGGACACCACCTCGGTGCCATCCGGATCTCGGCGCGTTCGAGTCACTGTACCGCAAGAGCGAGAGAAACTCAGCTGGACATGCCGTCTTTCGGCGCAGCATTGTAGGATGGCCACACCAGTGCGGCAACTTGCTGGTCACCACCTCGGTGCCATCCGGATCTCGGCACGTTGTGCTGCCTTCGGCCTACTGTAGCAGCAAGTGCGGGCGCAACTCTGCTGGACGGCGTGTGAAACGCTACGGGGCACCGCACTGCAGATGAGGTGCCTCCACCTGGGGAGGCGGAAGAGGGCCGTTCGCGCCACCTCCCCCCGGGCACCCCACGCCGTCTTTCGGCACAGCATTGTAGGATGGCCACACCAGTGCAACTTGCTGGACACCAACTCGGTGCCATCCGGATCTCGGCGCGTTGTGCTGCCTTCGGCCTATTCGCACATCGGTCCGCTACTGACGCCGCCTCATGGGCCAACGGATTTTGTACGCTTTTTATAGCCCAAAGCCGCATAACAGGTCATGTGACTTGTTTATAAAACTTTTCATTGGTTCATTTTACTTTTGGTTTCCTAATGATGGAAGGCTTGATCATATGACCTAAAAATAACACTTTTCATTGGATTAAAACATTTTTTTTTCCCAAACGATGAAAGACCCACCTTTTTTTTTCTCACTCGGCAATCAAAAAAGGTTCCGTTAGATGACAACAGAGGGGACAGGCAACAAGAACCATCACTCAAAAAAGGGGAGGGCAAGTTCTTCCCTACCGGGTCACGTTGGGGCTCCACCGGAACTCATCGAATTGATAGTCTACAGTGTTTCTGGATGTTTCAGACTGAAGCTGGCGTCAGCATGAGAGTACCACCACTTGTAGCTCCGTCGTGGCCATTCCGCAAGCAATCATGGCAGCCGCTCCCCACCGGAAGCCTGCGGGAGTCGGCGGCCCCCAAGACTTTGGTAGAATCTTCAAGGCTGAGGGGACGCTTTTGAGAATGGAGCCCAAGCCCTAGCAGACAAGCGTCCGAGTTCCAAGGTGACCCAGGGCCATGTTAGTGGACCAGGCCCAAATCCGAAGAGCCAGCCGCCATTTTTAGAGTCCTGTGGCAGCCGCCTATCACTGCACCGCAAGAGTGGGCGCAACTCAACTACATGGTGAGCGAGACGCTGTAGCCGCAAGAGCGGGCGGTAAACAGCTGAATGGCAGATGAGGCACAGTGTAGCAAAAGCGGGCGGAATGGCAACTGAAACGGTAAAGGGGCGCCCCACTACAGCAGTCGAGCCTCCACCTGGGGAGGCCCGTTCACGCCGCCTCCCCCCCACCCCCCGGGGCGCCCCACGCCGTTTTTCGGAGCAGCATTGTAGGATACCAAAACCAGTGCGTCAACTTACTGGACATCACCTGGGAGCCATCCACATCTCAGCGCGTTCTGATGCCTTGGGACTATTCGCACAACAGACCGCTACTGAAGAGGCCTCCCCCCCCTGGGGCGCCCCACGCCGTTTTTCGGAGCAGCATTGTAGGATACCAAAACCAGTGCGGCACCCAGGTGACATCACCTGGGTGCCGTCCAGAACTCAGCACGTTGTGCTGCCTTGGGACTATTCGCACAAAAGACAGCTACTGACCATTGTTGCTTCTGTTTTAAAAACATTTTTTAAATGTGTTTACTGTTTTTGTTGCGTTGTATATATTTATAAGTTATTAAAGCTTTATAATCCTACTACTTTGTTGGAGTGCTATATATTTTTAATGTGACACATAATTGTAAAAACTTTGATGTACAAAGAGGCATCCCTGGAATCTTCCGCTTCAGGCTCGGTCCCACACACCCTCACAGTGAGAATCCCCTCCCCAATCACAATACAGGATGGTTATCAGATAGTAGGAACGCGTGTGGTGTGACGGATCTCATCAGGTGGGGGCCTTGATCTACTGTAACTCCTTTGAAGAGGGGTGATTCTTTACAGTTGAGGCCATTAACTACATCCGCAGGGCTACGTGATAACCTGGGACTGGCCTGGACAATCAGACACAAAGGAAGAGGAATGTCAGAGGGTGCGTAGTGAATAGGGTGAAAGGGTGGTGTCGGGCGGGCACAGGGTGCGATTCTCAGGGAAGAGCAGCGCAGATGGGGGAAGGTATATGGCCCATGCATAAGACAGAGAGCGGGGGTAACCAGTGCGTGGGGGAGATGCTTGCGAGGGTGGGGAGCCATGCTGAGGATCGGCGGCGTGCAGAGAGTAGGTCTGGTCAAGGCATCTAAAATGGCTGCCGTGCACGACAAAAGTGTGGCATTGGAAAAAAAGCAAGATGGCGCAGACAATGTTTATCAATACGAATTAATTTATAACAATTATTTTTAACAATATATTTACTCGCAGTGTCAAAATGGCGGTCAACACTTCCTGATTTCCTTCGAATTGAACGTTAACAGACGTCACGATCGGCGGCGTGCAGAGAGTGGGTCTGGTCAAGGCATCTAAAATGGCTGCCGTGCACGACAAAAGTGTGGCATTGGAAAAAAAGCAAGATGGCGCAGACAATGTTTATCAATACGGATTAATTTATAACACTTATTTTTAACAATATATTTACTCGCAGTGTCAAAATGGCGGTCAACACTTCCTGATTTCCTTCGAATCGAACGTTAACAGACGTCACGCAGCAAAAAAAAAAAAAAAACGCTCACGCGCAGCCGCTGGAAGACAAGTATCAACATATATGAGCCTCCTCAGCCACCCTCAGAAAACATAGGGAGTCAGGATACGTCTCCCATACCCCCTTATACCCATTTCTCACATTGTTTTTCCTCCATCTTGTAATTTAATTAAATCGAAACACAAAATGGCGAATTCCCGTTTTGCATCCCGGTTCACTACCCGGTTCGCGAACCGGAAAGCGCTTCTACCGCAAAAAATCAATATTTTTTTATTTGCCCCACGGGACCCTTTTATAACCCCAACATCATTCCTAGGGGGTCAAGAAGGGTCTACCTTGCCCCCTTTCATTCAATTCCCCCTTCGTTTTTCTCCTCCTCTTGTCTCTCGATCCTACCGAGAGACAAGATGGCGGCCGCTCCGGACTGTTTAGAATGTTGACAGACACCGGAGAGCCAATCAGCTTCGCTACGCAAAGTTCCGTTACGCGAAAAGTTCGCGAACCGGTGCGCTATCCGGGACGCTGTCACAGATATATCTGTTTTTTAAAACGTTAATTTCTCAAAATCCACTGGAGCACATATATTGAGACCTAGCAAAGGCACATCGGGCTAACAGTCCCTACAATTTTGCCAAGTTTCGTGCAAATCCATTCAGCCGTTCGAGCTAAAAGTGAGGCCAAACGCCCTATGGAAAACTCAATGTTAAAAACGCGTTTTGGGACCCCCCTTTTTTCTTGGCCCCCCCTTGACGAAACCCCCCCCAAATTTTCAGGGGCTGCTCAGAAACAAAATGTGCCATTTTCCTGAAAATTTCAGCCGATTCCGTCCATAAACGCCAAAGTTATTAGACATAGAATTTTCAAAAGTTCGATAGAGAAAAAATCCTAACTATATATACCTACTGGCGACCGCCAGTAGGTAATATACACATACATGTATATATATATATATATATATGTATATATATATATATATATATATATATATATATATATATATATATATATATATATATATATATATATATATATATATATATATATATACATATATATATATATATATATATCAAACACAACCTCCAGACTTGCCAAAGGAAGGAGCTTCAGGCGGGGACTTATATCGAGGTTCTTTATTATATTGGCAGATACAGCGTGATGCATTACAGCGTGAGCCTTCTTCAGACGCCTCTGCCCGACTGACAGTGAGTGCGCCCAGCTGATTAATAAGTCTCTGCAGCACTCCTAATTGGTGAGTGCCCGCCTCCCCAAAGCCATGTGATCGTCAGTTGCAGCGTGGAGCTGTTCACACTACAACTCCCAGCATACTTCAAAACCGGGTTGATGTGACGAAGGGAAACCAAGGTTAAATCCTAGTGTTTGTGGCGGTTTATTTTATGCAGGGCTGGACGAACTCGCAACAGTCTATTAAAATTTAGAGCCTCTCAAGTCCCCGCTATCCGTTTCAACCTGCAGCTGATAGGTCCGCCGGGTCGTGGGCTGGTAGCAGTGTACCGGTACCATCCGTGAAGTCACGGACTGCCATATAGCAGCGTCCCTAGCAAGTCCTGCTTCGCTGTTGGTGAGCTGCCTGCTGTCAATCCCTTGACGAGAAACATATTGCTTGCGCAGACACCAGATGCAAGGCAGCCAGCTTCCGAAACGTGAGCTCCTTAACGTGTCCCTGGTCGACACGAAAACATCAAACACAACCTCCAGACTTGCCAAAGGAAGGAGCTTCAGGCGGGGACTTATATCGAGGTTCTTTATTATATTGGCAGATACAGCGTGATGCATTTCAGCGTGAGCCTTCTTCAGACGCCTCTGCCCGACTGACAGTGAGTGCGCCCAGCTGATTAATAAGTCTCTGCAGCACTCCTAATTGGTGAGTGCCCGCCTCCCCAAAGCCATGTGATCGTCAGTTGCAGCGTGGAGCTGTTCACACTACAACTCCCAGCATACTTCAAAACCGGGTTGATGTGACGAAGGGAAACCAAGGTTAAATCCTAGTGTTTGTGGCGGTTTATTTTATGCAGGGCTGGACGAACTCGCAACAGTCTATTAAAATTTAGAGCCTCTCAAGTCCCCGCTATCCGTTTCAACCTGCAGCTGATAGGTCCGCCGGGTCGTGGGCTGGTAGCAGTGTACCGGTACCATCCGTGAAGTCACGGACTGCCATATAGCAGCGTCCCTAGCAAGTCCTGCTTCGCTGTTGGTGAGCTGCCTGCTGTCAATCCCTTGACGAGAAACATATTGCTTGCGCAGACACCAGATGCAAGGCAGCCAGCTTCCGAAACGTGAGCTCCTTAACGTGTCCCTGGTCGACACGAAAACATCAAACACAACCTCCAGACTTGCCAAAGGAAGGAGCTTCAGGCGGGGACTTATATCGAGGTTCTTTATTATATTGGCAGATACAGCGTGATGCATTTCAGCGTGAGCCTTCTTCAGACGCCTCTGCCCGACTGACAGTGAGTGCGCCCAGCTGATTAATAAGTCTCTGCAGCACTCCTAATTGGTGAGTGCCCGCCTCCCCAAAGCCATGTGATCGTCAGTTGCAGCGTGGAGCTGTTCACACTACAACTCCCAGCATACTTCAAAACCGGGTTGATGTGACGAAGGGAAACCAAGGTTAAATCCTAGTGTTTGTGGCGGTTTATTTTATGCAGGGCTGGACGAACTCGCAACAGTCTATTAAAATTTAGAGCCTCTCAAGTCCCCGCTATCCGTTTCAACCTGCAGCTGATAGGTCCGCCGGGTCGTGGGCTGGTAGCAGTGTACCGGTACCATCCGTGAAGTCACGGACTGCCATATAGCAGCGTCCCTAGCAAGTCCTGCTTCGCTGTTGGTGAGCTGCCTGCTGTCAATCCCTTGACGAGAAACATATTGCTTGCGCAGACACCAGATGCAAGGCAGCCAGCTTCCGAAACGTGAGCTCCTTAACGTGTCCCTGGTCGACACGAAAACATCAAACACAACCTCCAGACTTGCCAAAGGAAGGAGCTTCAGGCGGGGACTTATATCGAGGTTCTTTATTATATTGGCAGATACAGCGTGATGCATTTCAGCGTGAGCCTTCTTCAGACGCCTCTGCCCGACTGACAGTGAGTGCGCCCAGCTGATTAATAAGTCTCTGCAGCACTCCTAATTGGTGAGTGCCCGCCTCCCCAAAGCCATGTGATCGTCAGTTGCAGCGTGGAGCTGTTCACACTACAACTCCCAGCATACTTCAAAACCGGGTTGATGTGACGAAGGGAAACCAAGGTTAAATCCTAGTGTTTGTGGCGGTTTATTTTATGCAGGGCTGGACGAACTCGCAACAGTCTATTAAAATTTAGAGCCTCTCAAGTCCCCGCTATCCGTTTCAACCTGCAGCTGATAGGTCCGCCGTCAACACGTCACTCCTCTGGATCTCTCGGTGTTTCAGCAACCACGCAGCACACCAGCAAACAGGAAGGAGACGGACCACGTCACATCAGCAGAGTTGTTTTTATTTGAACAACAGAAAGCAGCTATGCGTTTCTGGCAAGATATGCCCTTGTTCACGCTATATATGTATATATGTATATATATTCACATATTCACGAAGAACTCCAAAACGCCACTTCCAACCACACAGATTAGCGAAGCGTCAAGCAGGAGACGGACCACCAGATTAGGTAACAGTTCTCTTTAATCCAGGTTAGATGTTTGTTGCAGGAAATGCATAACGCGTTTTGGGCTGCAAGCCCTTGTTCACATGTATATATGTACATTTATATATAAATAACCACAAAAATGTGTGGTAAAGGTCCACAAAGTAATATAACATGTTGTAAGGATCACTGCATTTTCTTAAATGCATGCTAAAAGCATGTGTGGCAACGGCCCTGCATTGTAATGAACAACACCCACAATGGTGGTCATTTGTAGTAACTCCTCTTTTAATGCTATACTTGAGGGATAACTAATACCTAATGATAGCACTCAAAATATCAATTTCTAAAAAATGGGACCCTTAAAAAACTAAGAGATTATCACCAACTGTCAATGTTTTGCCCTCCTGCTAAGCTGTTTTCTAAGATCCTCCTTTCTGATTTGGAAAACTAGATCAATGACAAATATACATATACTAAACCTGTCATCTCACATGGTGCCACAGTGTGTTATACGATTTTGGCTCCCTTCACATGGTCACCTGGTGAGGAGCTGAAAGCACACTGTGGCAGGCAAGACAAACAGGAAACCATTCCATACAGTGGATTTCCAGATCACCTTTTCCACTTGTAAGCAGTTGATGTCCATCAAGAGGATTCAAAACACCCCAGAACATTAGTGACCACCTCAGCAAATCTATGTTTTTTTTGGGGTGGGGAGGAGGTGGTGGGCTTGGTGGAGGGCAGAGTGTCTCTTTGGTGGATCTTGGCATGAAGCCCTGGCCAACCCAAGGTTCCACGCCTCCTTACGGTAAAATGTATTTAGAGGTTGGCAGGTCTGTTCATATGGGTTTTTCACCCAGGGTCATCCACAGTACCCAGTGAAGCAGCTCTGTGACTTGTAGCTAGTTGGGCCTTGGAGCCACTTGCTGTGCTTCTCAATTTGCTTTATTGATATCTCAAGAGTGTTCAGTGAACTTAGCACTGAAAAAACTTGTATTTTAGGTTGTTGTATGACGCTAAAACATGCCTTTATTAACTTGAGTAACATTTTAATACATTGGTACACAATCCTGGAGCTAATCTCTCCACTGCCTCTCATAACTATATTTCTATATGGGAGTCAGAAATAAATGAAACTGTGACTGATCCATGAGTGACTTCCTTGCCTTCATGCAAACTCTACGTATTTCTCCACCTTTTGTTAGAGCCTTAGAGTAAGTGTTGTAGGCGTAGATGATCTTTTACTTTGTGATCTATCAGCACTCAAATTGAAATGTATATGAGACATGTTCCATGCATACAGGCAAGGTAATACCCTGAAAATTATTACAGCCAAAGGTCAGATGACGTTTTTTGAAGGAGAAACTTCTGAAGATAATGGTTTATTGAAGAAAGTTAACTTGTTAAAATTACCTGGGAATTATTTCTATAGTTGGTAGGAATTTGGGATCCTTGTGCAAAGAGGCAATTAGTTTGGATGACTTTAAATGTCATGCACTGTATTCATTCTAAATCTAGCTTCCACTTCTGAGTCTTCAAATGGACATATTAGAGGGGTCAAGGAAGTTGGAGGAACCTGTTAGGACTCTGGGAATACATTTTGTGAGTGTGTTCTAGGGCGGGACTATACAAATTTAACTTCAAAAAAAGACCACACAAAGAATTGAATTATGAACACTGAGGGCATTTGATGTTTTACAAACAGCCCTCACTGCTCGACACATTGTTTGTATCTTTGTTTCTCTGCTGAACAAAGAAAAGAATTGGCAATATATTAAGAGATTTGGTCTACCTAGAAACTCAAGAATCCTACCTCTGCTCTTGTGACATGGAGACAGAATTTGACAGCATGTGGAGACAGAATTAGACAGAGAAACTTTTCTTCATCTGAATCTTGTAGAGATTAATGAAATATCAAACTAATTTTAAGGTGTCCTTACGATTTGGGATTAAAACAGAACCTTCACCTCCCTACTCCAAAGCAATGAATTGAAGTGCATCTGCTTATGAATGACACGACCATCACTCCCAAGATGGGAGATAGCGGTTTTCATTTTTTAGGTTTTGGGCTATACAATTGATGAAGGACTTTGAATAAGCAAAGCCAAAGATTTTTTACCTGGTATCTAAGACCCAAACGCCCAAGAATAAAAAGGTAGCCTTTGCTCATTAGTAGTGAACGTAGACAGACAGATATGCTCACTGAGTCAAACTCTTTCTGTTTTGGAACCTCAAGGGCAGCATGTCACCCAGCAGACGCACCTCTTCTGGGAGGATAGCCTCTTAATCTTTTGAATATCAGACTCCTCATGGATATCTTGTCTTCTATAATATTTTTATTGAAGATGTAAAAGGGGTATCAGTGTTCATGTATTTCCCTTGTGATACATTAATTAGCACAGTCATCAACACATGGAAAATTAGTTCTTATGAAGAATTGGTAGCATCCAAGTTTTCCTTTGTGAACTTTTGTAGTTTATCCTTGCTCTCTGAAAACATTTGTCTCGTGTACATTGTCTGAAATTAAGCACATCAAAGGGAGTATTGACTCAAGTAAAGTAAACTGGGATTCTGCTAATTCTGACATAATAATAGTACTTTGATCGGTCCACATGGCTCAGGGCACGCCTTCAGGGGTTTGAGAAGATATAACAATAGGTGTTGGTGGAACTCAAGTAGAGCTAAAGACGGTTTAGCAAATCATACAGAAATATAGATTTGGACTAGGTACAATTTGTGATAAAGTGCCAAAGTGAATATAAACGGATAACTTAGTACAAATAATTACAACAATTCCACAAGCTACCAATGACACCTTCTTTAGGAGCTTATGTTCAGCTCTAATTATGTTTTCATGCTATTATGCCACATTTCCATAGACACAGCTCAGAAGTTCACATTCCATAATGCTCCAAAATCATCTTGAAAGTAAAGGACTGTTACCTTTATCTTGACCCTGAATGATGTATGCATTATCAGAAAATCCATCTTCGATGCTGGCAAACCAACTTCCACCGCTACGGACCTGGGAATGATGACAGCAAGAAAGTGAATAATTGTGAAAGTATGTAAAAACAAGACAGTGCACTGCCTTGTTCTAACTGCAGTAAAGTTTGACTAGACTCCTGTTTTATAATATAAAAACAATAAATGGCCCAAAACTTCTCACACTGCTATTTTTTGTTAAGGTAGAAAGATCATTCTGACTCAATCTGGCTGGTACAGTAAAACTGAAGCTGTTACGGGGCCTTGAGAAAATGGTTAGCTTCTATATTAGGATTTTTCATATACTGACTGTTACCGTCCTCCGCATACATATTGGCTAATTAATCAATTATAATAAATAGAATAAATGCACTGGTACAACACATTTTGCTTACTTAACCTGTTCCTTTCTTGTTTGGAAAGAAGTTGCCCTAAGTTCAAAAAACGTACTTATGGGCTTAAAAGATGGCTTTAAATTGTGGTGTTACTCATGGAACGTAACTCTGAGACAGGAATGGATAACCTGTTGTTTTCATCCTAGAGTAGCAGGAAGTGGTTTATGGCACAAATCCACAGAATTTCACTCATCCACTTCTATATGTCATACATAGATAAAAGGCATAGCTGTCAAAACAAACTCTTGATCAGTGGAAATATAAAGTAGTTATATGATCATACCAGTGCTGTATCTTGTTAGCCCTATGTTTATCACTTCTTATTGTATTCAAAAAGTTTAGGACCCCCGTTCTTTTCAATCTTGTTAGCCAGCAAGAACCACATAAAAAGCCTCAAAGTGGTTACTGGCTCATAACCAACCAAAGTATATTGTAATGTAGCACAATTTGTGAGCACAAATTATACATTTACATGCCAGAAGGAAAGTACAGTGCAGTTGTAAACAATGACTAGCCTTAATATTGAAATTGGATTAGTGAAATTGGATTACTTCATAGTCAACTGTCCCATCTGCCTAACAATTGATGTAGAGTTTGCTGCATTCAAAATGTGAATTTATGCTAAATAATTTTGGGTTTTTTGTTTGCTTGTTGTTTACTTGGGTTTCTAATGATAATCCACCTTAATCACATCCTTGGGTAATGCAACAACTGTAATTTCCTGTTTGAACCAATGGATAATGTTGCCTGAACTTCCATAACAGTGGACCCTGCTTGCGGTACATGATAGAGCAAATGCAAAACAAAATAGTAATAGTCAGACCTAGCTCTTTAACTGAGAAAATGAGTCAAAATGACTAACATCAATTTTCCCTCACACAGATTAAAACAACCGGGTCTTTAGCAATCTCAAACATTTAAGATGGTCCCTTACTGGTTTCAGGGCATTGACAAAGAGTTCAATGAAGATGAGACTAAGAAAGCCCAGCTCCCATATTTAGAATGATAAGAAAGAGTAATAAATAGAAACATTGTGGTGATACAAGATATGTTTGTTGTAAAGAAACAATGGCACATCTTCACACACACCACACAACTCACCTGCTGCTTGATTACAGTGGGGCACAGCAGAAATGTTAGAACCAAATCTGCACACAGAGGAGAAGATAGCAGAATGGAGCATATATGGTGAGGGCTTACCGCAGTCAACACATACCAAGGGAAAATCAGTAGATGGTGAGTCAACAGAGATGTTACCTTTAACTTTTGTTAGTTATGATTTCCACTTGGGAAGACTCTGCACTTGTGCCACACTCTGTGCTAGTTTTTCATGTTTTAGGGTGCTGGTCACCTTCTTGGTTAGGTTTACTTGGGTTTGCTTTGGAGGTTGTTGGCCTGCCATGTGGGTTCAGAAATGGCACCCTGGTCTAGCCACAGACTTGACATGACCCCATCCCTGAAGAGGCCTGTGTCATTGATACCCACTTTATGTTACTGTATTATGTCTTTTCCTATCACTATGGTTATTTATTTCTGTTAGATCTGGGGGTTTTGGCTGGTAGAGATAAGTACCCTCTCCAAGCAGGTACCACCACTCTAGCTAGGGTAAGCTAGATGCGCAGTAGAAGATAACCTGTGCTCACCCTCTGGTAGCTTGGCACACAACATTCAGGCTTATCTAAAGAGGCAATGTGTAAATTATTTGTGCAACACACACACAATGACACTATGAAAACCTCACAGAAAATACTCCACACAGGATTAGAATACTAGATGATATTTTTATGAATATATCAAGAGCAAAACAACAAAAATCCATTAAATAGAACCGGAGTTATGAAGGTTTACAGAATACATTAAAAAGTAGTGCTTAGAATCAAATAGTGCTCAGGGGTTTCTTGAGGTCATGCTAGACTGGGGTAAATCCAAAGTTCATGCCAACCGCGATGGAGGGCAGGCTGGCTACAGGACTCATGCAGGTCCTGCTGAAATGTACCTTGAATGGAGCAAGCGTCAACATCAAAGAATCAATGTGCTGGTTCCTATATGAGGGATGGATGAAGGCTTCGCCAACAAACCCCTTTAAGATGCAGGCACTGCGTTGTCGTTAAACCGCACTATCTGTCATCATCGAGCAATGCAGTCCATCAAAGTGAGTCATCAATCAGCTCTTAAATCAGCGTAGAAGAGTAATATGTTGGTTCTGATCAGTGCAAAGTCGTCAATGCGCCAATTTTGATGGTTCTGTACAGAAGTAATCACCTTTCAAGGGCCCAGGACTGGATTGACAACACTTGCCAGGGCAGGACTCACAAGTGGCAGAGTTCAGGTGCTGTTACAGTGTTGAAGGAAGTCTTTGATGGTCCTGAGACTGCAGAACAGAAGGCAAACCAGCAATCCCTTGGAGTCACTCTGGGTTCAAGTGAGATGGGTTCCATCCTTGTCATCAGCGTGCACAGATCAGAAGTCAGCAAGGCAGTACAGCAAAGTAGGAAAGCTGTTCTTTCAGAGCAGTATTCAAGCAGAATGGCATTCCTTGTAGCACAGCAGTTTTTACTCCTGCCAGACTTCTTCACAGGTCCAGTAGTGTACTGTCTTGGTAGTGTCAGAGGCCCAGTACTTATACCCAGTTGTACCTTTGAAAGGGGGTGACTTCAAAGCAGGCCCTTGAAGTGCACAGGGTCCTCTGCCTTCCCAGCCCTGGCTCAGACTATCATTATGGAGTAATTAGCCTTATATGGATGGAAACATGACATTGCAAAAGCAGGTGTAACTGTCAGCTCCCCCCTCTTTTCCTGCTGTGGAAGAGCTACCAGAATGCAGATGTGTTCTCTGTCAAACCCATCCTTCCCCTTTTGGGGCCTGTCTACAGGGAATGTAAAAAGTGTAGCTGTCACCAACACCAGATGTGTGTTGGAGACAGGCTGCAAGGCATATAGTGGAGTGAAAGCACAGAAATGTCTACTTTCTAAAATTGTAATGTTAAATCCAACTTTACCAGTAAAGGGGATTTATCATTACCATTTCAAAGATATGAAACATGATGCAGCTACTCCTTTCTAATCAGGAATTACTGTTTACATGTGTATTAAGGAATTACCAATGCTAACATATGAGAGAAGTAGGCATCAGAGCAGTGAAAAACGAATTTGGGTGTTTGTCACTACTAGGACATATGAAACTTTAAAGTACATGTCCTACCTTTTACTTAATAGCACCCTGTGCTTAGGGCTACCAAGGGCATACCTGAGGGGTGACTTATGTGCAGGGCCACTGGAATTATGTGGCAGAAGAGGGCCAAATTATGCAGTACATTGAGTAAATTATGTGGCGAGAAAAGGCAAATTATGTGGCATAATGCAGCACTTTTTTAATAATATAACTTCATTATTTTTTACTTGTTACCCTTGTTAATACCGTCTGGGCATTGGGTGCCCCTCACTAGAACCAGTTTAATACCCAAATATAGCAACAAACAACAGAAAGGTGAGCAGTCAGCCAAGCATAAACTAGTGCCCGTTGCATTTTAGTAACGTTTGAACCGTTTGAACTAGAAACAAAAAAACATGTGTTATTAAAATCTGCAGATTAGGCAGCAGATGATGGAATATGTGGCAAATGAGGCAAATCTATAATTATGCAACAATTGCTGCAGCCGCACAATTGCATAATTCCAGTGACCCTGTTTATGTGTAATAAAAGGCAGTTTAAAGCTTTGCAAATGTTCCTAAATGCCAAGTCGAAAAGGCAGTAAACTGCACACACAGGCCTTGCAGAGGCAGGCCTGAAACAGGTTCGAAAGGCTATTTGTGTGGGTGGCACATCCCCTGCTGCAGGCCCACTTGTAGCATTTAGATTACAGGTTCTGGGTATATGGTATACCAGTTTACAAGGGGCTTATAAGTACTTACAAGTGACGAGCCTATGAAGTGCTTTCCAGGCGCAGAACTGTATGACAACTTTAATTGGGTTTGGTAATTACATATATTAGTTATAAATATCTTCATATATTTAGACATGTATAAAAATAGCACTGTGTTACATTAACATGTGTGACACTGTCCATAAGTGCTTGTGAAAATAGTGACGACGCAAGTGACGTGAGGAAGAATGTACAGCGACACGAAAGGACGCAACACAAAACAGTTGATGGTGACATCTACATAGTAGAGATACCCAAACAATGAATGCTAATATATTCAAGTGAAGTTAAAATGGGTATCCTTGAGGAGCTAGCGCCAAGATTTTCGTTGTAAAAGTCGACGGCGTTTTGGCCTGTTGGAGAATTTAGGCCATCATCAGGGCCAGGTTACTCTAACTTCTATAGCAGTGACAAAGATTGCGACACCAGACCAGTAGAGTTGTCCTGATTTAGCCTGGATTATTAAGGGACCCCGCACGATCATGATTGGGACTCTTGTTGCGATCTTCGCCACTGCTATAGAAATAAGAGTAATCTGCTCCTCGAGGATACCCATCTCGACCTTCCTTGTATATATAAGCATTAATTGTTTGGCTATTTCAACTATATAAATCTCACCATCAACTGTTTCGTGTTGCGCCCTTTTGTGTCGCTGTACATACTCTCCTCACTTGTCACTTGCATCATCACCATTTTCACGAGCACTTGTACACAGTATCCCGCAGGTTACATGCCATATAATGTAACACAGTGCTACTCTTATACATGTCTAAATATATGAAGTTATTTATAATAAATATATGTAAATACCAAACCCAATTTTATGTTGTCACATTGTATTTTTGTTTCCCTGGTTTCTCCTTCTGCTCCCCGCAATTAATTGTGCTGCTTAAAATTGACCATTAACGCACACACTTAGAGACATTGTTGTACGTTACAGAGTTCGCCCTAGTCTCTATAGGGTTTATGGGCTACCTCCATGATACTGCATGCAAAGAACTGGGTGGAGCTGTGGCTGAACTCAGAGTTGTGGAGGAATGTATTAGCCCCTTGTTTACTTTGGCTGAGTCCCTGACTGCCCCCGCCTTTTCCCCTGGCCGAGACTCCAGCTGCGAGGCATACTAGAGGAACTGCACATCTGAGGAAGCCTCAGGGGGAGAACAGAGTACCATCTGGGCCATCCCCACTAGTCTGGTTTCCCTACCTGACCCCTTCATACCTTTGCAAGGGGCCATGGCTTCTTGGACCCCTGACATTTGGACCTCTGGAGTTCTTGTACATTGTTGGTGTTGTCTGCCCCAGAACCCAAGCCCCATAACGCTGCACCTCACCTCATTAACTAGCAAACAAACTCAGCCAAGTTCTTGATCCAAGAGAAAGGAGCAGTTGGGGGAGTTGCTCCCATATCTTTGGCACTCCGCTACAAATCTTTGGCTCATTTGGAGCCTTTAGTTAACAACATCCTGCAACCTGGAATATTAGTCTGGTTCATTTGATTAGGGCAAATTGGTTACCTGCAATAAACTAAGGATTGTGCAGCCAGAATCAACAACAGTGGTGAGTGTTGTTTCAGATGGGCGCTATGTTGTGAGTCTCACCACGTGTCTATAGTGAGGCACAAAGTTTCGGCACAGGTTGGTAAGAGAGGCTGTAGGCATAGAGTCCTCAGCAAAAGGCAAGTCCCCACACCCATAGAAGTGGGCCGGCTAGGACTGGGTGTGGCTTGTGGAGATGGAGCACTAGCACTCCTGACACCAGCCAAAGATTCACTGTTCAAATGGGAGAACAGCTGAAGCACTGCCATTTCTGTCTGCGCATTGTAAACCACTTCTCAATTCAGTTTAAATCCGCCTTTAATTTACACATAATTTCTTTTATCCTCAAAATATGATCATGCGCATGCCTGCCCTCTAACTAAAATTTACCCCGCAAGGTTTACTACTCAGATTCCAGGCTTTGAAAGACAGCTCTTACTATACATGATATCTTGAACATTCATTGTAGTGGGTAACGGTGGTGATCAATCCCAACTAAGGGAAGAAAAGTCATCCCTCCAACATGACATTTAAAAAGCTAAGAAATCGCCCTGTTACAATGAAGCAGAATGAAACGGTACAAACAGTGAAGAGAGGCAAGAAAAAGTCTGCACATATAGGCTCTTTAGAAGGACTAACATCGATCCCTGAATTTTTCCCTACAATAGCTCTTACAACATCAGGAAATGGGAAAACACCAGCAGGAAGTATCACACTGATCAATGCAGAATTAAGTGACAACACAGCAACTGATGTGATTTGATTTGAGTTTATAAAGCACAACAAATACCAAAAGGTGTCTTGACCCTGAAGAAGGGAGGACAGAGGGAATGAGATTGCATTTTTAAAAAAACCCAGCTCTTAATAAGCTTGCGGAAACTCAAGAGAGAAGGGAGCTGATTTAATTGCCAATGGTACCTTGTTCCAATTCAGGGTTGTGCATACCAGAAAACTCCAGCCACCCAAGGAGGAGAGCCTGTAGGGAGCCACCACCAAATGTATTACTGAACTAGATCTAAGGGTCCTGTTGGGCAAGTACCTGCTGATTTTCCCTCAGGAAGGCTTTCCCGTGACACAGAAGTGCTTTAAAGGTTACACAAAGCGCTTTAAACAGAATTCTTTGCCAAACAGGCAACCAATGCAGTCAAACCAGAGCATGTGAGGCCGACAGAAATCTTGAAATTTTCATCAGCAGTCTAGCTGCTGAATTTTGTAGAATTTGTAGTTTTTTTCAGCAAGCCTTAGAACAAGTGCCAAAAGCCGAAGTGAACGCAGAAACAAGCAGCACTGCTCTTTCCACTGAACCAAGTAATCAGTAGATGATTCCAGAAGTCACCTGTATACATACCTTGTCATTGGATTGTACACTACCTGACATAGAATTGAGTCAGCTCCCTTAAAAAGCTTGGAGCAAACTGATGAGAGACCCCTTAGAACTATTTAATAATACACAGAAAATGTAACAGAGATTGAAGGGAATCTATCCTGCTCTCCGTGCTTTCATCTTTAACATTTGTTTCACCCGCAAAGTAGCATGTAATCATCTCCGAGTTTCTTTAATCAGTACTAAGGGAAAAGGCAACACCCAATTCTAAACACACACTAGAAATCCGAAAAGCAATATTACAATCTCTAATTAATCAAAATGGTCTGTCCACTGCCGGAAGGGCAGATATTGGAGTGGAAGGCCAAAAAAATGAGGTCGTTGACAGCCCAAAAAAAAACGATCCACATGGAATATTCACAAAACGTCCATTGCAACTCAAACACGCTACAAAAAAACAAAAAGGGAAAATGGGAATGGGAAAGCAACAGCTTACTCTCTTATTTGCAAAATCACCACTTGATCTGGAGGCAAGTACCGAGACAGATGCTCCTCCCTGTTACCTGATATTTAATTACTGATGTAGCAGGTTTCTCGAAAATAGCCTCTTTTACCTCTTAAACAATAAGAAACAGACCCAGAGAAGACTAATAGAAATAAGGCAAAAGTAAAGAAGTCTGTGGGGGAAAATAAACAAGCATTGGCATAGCCAATAGGTCTCGTCTTTGGGACCTTATAAGTGTTTAGCCATGCAACAGTTGATTTTGTTGCACCAAGGATATTGTGCTGGATAACTAAACACTTATAAGGTCCCAAAGGTGAGACCTATTGGCTATGCCAATGCTTGTTTAAAGGGGGCCTCGAAACGGGTCTCTGTCAGGCTCTGTTTTGTGCCCTCAAGAATGACCCTTCCATTGTTATTAAGCAAGCGGATAAGGGCGGGGCGACAGTCATCTGGCCCCGCCCTATGTACTTGGCAGAGGGCGAGAAGCAAGTGAAAAACACCATCTGGTATCGGGCATTAACGGAGGACCCCACCAAGGACATTCAGGGCCAAATTCGCAAATTTTGGACTTTGGCAAAGAGAGTGGTTTCTTGGGCAACAAGGAATACGATTACCTTTTTAAGAAATGCCCTAGGACCCCTGTCCTCTATCTTCTCCCGAAGATCCATAAGAGCCTACAAGAGCCCCCCGGACGCCCTATAGTTTCCGGGTGTGATTCTTGTTTAGAGCCGATAGCGCAATATGTAGATTTCTTCCTGAAACCATTTCTGTGTCAGGTAAAATCATATCTGCGTGACACGACCGACTTCTTGCTTAAAGTGGAAGGTACCAGCTTCGACCCCCAGACACAAATTATGGTGACAATGGACGTTACGTCCCTATACACCCAGATCCCCCAAGAGGAAGCCTTAGAAGTTATGCAGCTATACCTGGATCTAAGAGAAAGACCACATCGGGTGCCTACTAGCTTCATTTTAGAACTGACAGCAATAGCTTTGAAGAAGAATTACTTTACCTTTAACGGCCAGTATTACATGCAAGTGAAGGGCACTGCCATGGGGTGTCCTTACGCCCCAGAAATGGCAGTGCTCTTCATGGTACAGTATGAGGAAAAGTTCATTGATACTAATAACCATTTCAAGCAACAAATCATACAGTGGTATCGGTACATCGATGACGTCTGGCTCCTGTGGCAGGGGAGCCAGACCGATCTAATGGCCTTCCACGGATGGCTCAATACAAGGCACAGAGACATTACATTTTCAATAGAGAATAGCTCCACCCGCATGACATTTCTGGACATTGAGTTAAGATGTGAGGACGGACGGTTGGCAACATCGCTGTATAGGAAAGACACCGACAGGAACACTATCTTGCACCACAAGAGCTCATATCCACGCAATTTAAAAGCTAATCAGCCTTATGGACAGCTACTCAGAATTAGGCGCAATTGTTCAGAGGTACAAGAGTATGAGCGACATGCACGAGCGTTCTGTTCTGATATGCAAGAAAGGGGCTACCCTAGGAAGCTCCTCAAGCATTCACTTAAGCGTGCTAAGTAGACACTTAGGCAATGCCTTTTGCAAATCAAACAACGCACACCTTTGAATAAACTTGTGTGCGTCACAACCTTCTGTCCCAACACACACAAGCTACGACAAGCTGTGCTAAAGAACTGGGATTTATTGGAGGGGTTGAACTGTCCGTTCCCCAAACCTATCTTTGCCTACAGAAAAAATTGCAGTATTGGTGATGAACTCAAGTCAAGTCAAGTCAAATTAACTTTATTCGATTCAGTTAAAATCATACAAAGAACATAAAAACAAAGTTATTTACAATTAAAAACTATTAAACAATTTCTTTGCAATCGAATTAATTTGACATGATAGTTATAAAAAGAATTAAAAAGGTTATGCATGCTGGTTTGACAAGTTCATACATTTTCTTGTTCTGGACGCTGCCACTAGGAAATTTGCCACGGCAAATGTAATGCGTATGTTTCCCAGGGATTTTAAATAAAGCATGGCTGGTCTCACCTGTAGGAAACCAGCTTCCCTTAAGACAGGTAACAGGTGTTTTTTCCTTTCTACAGGTGATGAACTCATTCGAGCTGACATTGTCATTCCAAAGCCCAAAAGTGATCTACTGGCGCAATGGAACCTCAAGCCGATTGAAGGCCACCACAAGTGCGGTAATTGCGTCACCTGTTCCAGTACAATTGAAGGTGACGAGTTTGTTCACCTCGGTACAAAGTGAAGACATTAAGATTTCTCTAATTGTAGAACTAAAAATGTTGTCTACATGGTACTATGTCCGTGCCAGCTAATTTATGTAGGAAAAACTAGTCAACAAGTAAACCAAAGAATCAGCCAGCACCGATCTTGCATTAGGAGGCAGGTTATGTCCGCAACGATGGTAGAACATTTTTGCGAAAAAGGCCACAACGAACAAGAATTCAAATGGTCTGTATTGTACACCTTGAATTCTAAGTCTAAATGCCATGACGTCGAGCGTACTCTGTTACAGAAAGAGGCTTACCTTATTCTAACGTTTAAGAGCGCACAGACCGGCCTTAATAGCCTGTCTGAGATAGCGCATATATAACCATCCCGGGAGGTACCGAGATTGCGCTAACTTGCATTGGTTTGACATCCCTGGTTGGTACTATGTAAATGTATAGGCATTTATATAGCGCACTACTTACCCGGAGGGTCCCAAGGCGCTTCAACCGCTGCGAAACCCTTCCTGGCTTCCCTGAGAGATGGTCCCTTAATGGGTATCTCCAGGGTGAGACCAGGCATCCCCGGCGGTCTGGTGGGGCCGTTAGTGAAGATGAGGCAAGCTAATGCCCAGAGTTGCCGAGTGTGATCACTGATCAGAGTGGGCACCGAGGCAAGAGAATTATCGAGTCCGCTGACCCTGGTCCAGAAACCTGCCGCGCCGGGAATCGAACCCTGGTCCCGGGCCGTCCTCTGCTCTCGGGTCTGCCGCCTCTAACCAGTGAGCCACACTACTTCACTATGGCATCGTTGATCTATTTCAGTATTTAAACATTAGTGCGGTCCACAGCTTTGGGATGTCTTCAGAATGATAAATTTATTACATGCTGTCCGAGTAACAATATGTCCTTATCAACATTATTTTAAATTAACATGGGGTGCAGTACCTACGCGCTTTTCAATTGATTAGCGCGCACATCCAACAAATCATTAAGTTACCACATATATTTGAGCGCAGCAACACAACAAGATAGAAACAATCAGGTTGTGCCCTCAAGGCGCTTACACTAAGCGCTTTGCCGGTTTCTCGACTACAAGTCCCAGAATGCACTTATGCAAGTTTGAGCATAAAACAAACACAAAAGTGCGGCGGCCATCTTTATTGAGAGAAAGCAGACCCCAGTAGCGGCGTGCAGTGGCAGAAGAGCAGGTATTTAGAAACACCGTTTTACTGCCTTCTAACTTGCACCCATACATTCGTGGAAAATAGCCTTAAGGACGACGTTTTGTTTTATTACAGGACGGTGATTTTGGCCCTCCACTCCACACCTTTAAGACTACGATACCCCAGTAAGGTAGGCTAACTCCCTTACTTAGTAGATCGCATCCACCCGCACAGATTGTTTTGCAACTGCCCCGCGAGTTAAAAAACTTGCCTTATTGTTTTAGAATTACATCTTGATGGTGATATCAAGGTACGCACCTATTTCTCTTAAGTTTGGTATTCAAGCATGTTAATTTAAGACCCGAGCGGGTCAAATTTATATACATTTTCTAATCCTTTTAGACATCCCTGTCTGGCCACCACAATAATAAGCGAGTTGGACCATTAGAAGAGTTATGGCCTCGACCTCCTCTAAACAAAATTGGTATGTAGCTCAATTCTTCCTTTAGCCAACGAACGAAAAAGGAACCCATTACAAATATGCCCGGTAAAGCAAAACATTGTTTTCGCATCTTTCAGAGACTAAGAATCCACAGCCCTGATGAAAGACCAGTGACGCTACGCCTGGTATTGAAACGCGTCGGCAGTTTTGTTTGGGTGGAATAAATTGCCATCTTTAAACACACTAGGACCGGCTGGTCCAGTATTCAAATGTTTATAAGTCATTAAGTTGTTTATATTCCCCCTCAATATTTGTTTTTCTCATGTTTTGAATGTAATATCTGTTGTCTGTGAATTAATGTCTGATGCAATAATGTTTTCGATTGTGTAAATAATGTTTGTCTTTGAAGTATGTACAAAGTGTATTTAGTCTTGTAAATATTTGAATTTATTGTCCTTTGTTCTGTTACGATTTTTGGAAAAATACAAAAAGTATAAATTAATGGACACAAAATAATGTTGTCTAAGGGAGGTTACAATAAATTTGTTTCTTACCCTTTTAAAGCATTGATTGAGTAAACGTGGTGTGGGCACTGTGTGTTTTTTCGATTAAAAATAAGGTCTAACGCTCAATGCGCGTTCACGGACCTAACCCCTTTTGTTCTCACTCACACACTGTTTTGTGCCCTGGCACAGGCGGCACGTGCTTTTTCATGACAGAAAGTGTGCGTATTCACATTGCTCACTTCTCACTAGTGGAGAAGTTATGCCTGACATCATGCCAAGTGAGAGTTGTAGGGGAAGAGACATCCTTTAAAGAGACTCATTTTCACTCTGGATTTCCCTTCTCTTTTTGAAACTCAGGAGCAGCAACATTGCCGTGGTGTCACCAGGGCTTTAAGAGGAAGCATTTTCAATATCATATACAAGCCATAGTTGCTGCGTATTAATCTTATGCAACTAACAACCATTGACAAAGCCAATAGTCCTGGCTTGTTGTAGGCATGATGTTACTTGTATCTTATATCTGGATGCAATGACAGAAACAGCAAAAAACAAGTCGGTGGCACACTATTCTAAGCACAGATTTTTTGCTTATATGTTTTTAGGCCACACCCTTAATTGCATTGGCCACGCCCCTTTGAGAGACCCCCCCCCCACACAGTTTTTTTTTAATCCCACGTAAAGCCCTGTCTTAGAGACTCTCTCTGGTCACAAGGCCCTTGGTACCACTTGCACATTTTACAAGGGACTTATATGTGGGCGAATGGTGTGCCATTCATGGAAACAAAGGTACAGTTTTGGGAAAGAACACGGCCACTGGGAACCTGGTTAGCTCTCGCATTAGGAGCAGCAGGTCCGAGATAGGAGCCCACACGCCAGAATATCGAAATCGGCATCCATAAAGACAGAAAAATGAAGGGACCCTAAAAAGAATCACAAACTTGACCCTGAGAAGCATTATTTGCAGAAAATAGAAACATAAATACTGTTTCAGTATTAGGACGTCTGCACCCTATATTATGTTTTTACTTATCCTTGGCTTATAACACTATGAATCATGCACTGCTGAAGAGCTTCTATCTACAATAGATTATCCGTGTCAAATCTTGGTACATCAAAAAAAAGTGGCAATACATATCCAGGAACGGGGCAAGGGAACTATAAGCATATCATAATCGAGATGGATTAGTCATAATACACTCTGGCTATATTGAGGAAGGGCAAGTTTGGAAAAAACCTTCCTAAAGAAAAATACAGTATTCACTGGTAAAAGAAAAAGAAGGCATTAGTCGAAATGCTTTGGTGGTATTCTGCAAATCACTACCAGTGGTTTCTTTTGTACAATTTGTTGATAAATTGTTGCTGCATATTGTGTTAGAATTATATCAAATGTGATGAATACAGTGTAATTTACTGTGAAGTCTAATAGTTATCTATCAACTATCAATGAAATACAAGGTACAATAAGCAACCATTCATATATTAAAGTAAATGGGGTATACATTGCTTTTATATGTATTTTTATATGAACAAAACATAAAACTAAAATAATGAAAATAAAAATATTTTTCTAAATTGATTTTTATAATGTTGGTTATGTATCAAACACATCTAAATGTTGTGCACTATCCTATTTAGAAGTAGCACTGAGCCTGGTGCATGTCCACTTTACAAAAAAGTTGTTTTTCCCTGATAGGGCGTTTATCCTTCTTTCAGGAGCCCCACACTTTTTCCAAAGTTAGCAGGAACCCAATGAACATTCAGTCAAAGTGCATCAGAAATCTGGCAAAAAGTGGGGGGATTATTGCAACAAAAACCCACTTTTCTTCAAGGTATTCTAGTGGACTGAGGGGGCACCACGCTCATTAACCATCCCCGCTCCGCTTAGCATATTGCCCTCAGCTTCTTTTCAGAGAGAAGTCTGCCAGTGGACAGGAATATGTCCCATTACTGAAAGTTTCCTGCCGGATGGTGTTAAAAGACAGCAGCAGTTACTGACAGCTAAAGGGACCTGGGGAGGAGGGGAGGGCTACAAGTTTAGCTAGAGAGAGAATACAGACATGCAGGAGTGTAGAATCATTTAGTTGCAATGCTATGCGGGGGTGGTCGACATGAAGAAGGGTATTCGCACATTCTCTGCATGTCACTGGATCTCACGTTGTGAGACAGGAGCCAGGAGAGGGGCGGGCGGGGTTTGTACTCCTCTCCTGCCCTGTCCTGTGCCGAGAGTGCAGACAGCCAAGGGCCGTCCAGAGAAGGCCGTCGAGCTGGCTGGAAAGGTAGGAGCCTCCTACCCCGAGAGGTGAGGAAGAAACCGCGTCTGCTCCTTACTAACAGCAGGAGCATCGGGCAGGAGGGAGGAAAGGTATGGAGTGGGCTGAGTGCGGGGAGGTGCACAGTGAGGCTTTCATTTGAGGCTCTGAATCTTATAGGGGAAACCGAGGGTGCAGATTATCCAGTTTATCAACTGTGAGCAGCTCTAGTGCTCCAGTCGTGTTTGAGTGTCTCATCGCCTTGCATTATAGGGCTTGTAGTCTGCGTTTATAATGGAACCAAGCACCAGAATTGAAAGTAGTATAAGTGAGAATGGCAGGGTGTACATGTTACAGCTGGCGTGGGGCAACTCTAGTAACTCATGGGGTGGGGGAAGATGGGGTGTAGAGTGCAGGACGGGGCAGACAGAGAGTGTACTGGGTAGGACAGGCTCATTCAGCTCTGCAGTGGTCTGAGCTGGGGTCTATCCTGCAGTCGCGCCCAGAGATCAAGTTTGGTCCGACTCTTCCAAGGTGTCCACACGGCCCCCACCACTCCAGTCTCCTCTGCCTGCACCCCCCCCCCCCCCGCCCCTCCCCACCGGCCCGATAGTGTCTGTGGCGGCTAAGGGAGAGATGAGAGGAAGAACCTGGGTTGGCATCAGGACAGAGAGAAAAGTCCTGGGGGCAGACATACTAGAAGAAGGAAGGAGGGGTGAGAGCAATGAAGAAAAGAAGGGAAGGAGCAGGATATTAGGAAAGAGAAAGAGATAGAAAGGAAAAGTAGAGAGATGATAGGGAGGTAGAAGCCCAGTGGGGTAAAAGAGGTCAAGAGTATGAGGAGAAGAGCGGGGGAGGAAGGAGAGGTGGATGGATCCAGGGTGGTGAGGGCAATAAAGGAGAGAGAGAGGACGAGAACAAAGAGACAGATGACGAGGAAGAAAGGACACAGAGTGAAAGAGTTTGGCAAAGCGAGAGAAGGACATGCAGCAACAGTGCTAAAAAGCAGGTGCTGTGACGGGCCCCTATCAGCCTCTCCAATTTTGCATCACCCTCAGGATGAAAGAATAAGTCTTAACTCTGCAGCAGTAGCATTCTTCACTGCCTTGAAATAACTTCAAAGAGACTCGATATAGTTCTTCCAAAGTCTCATCATTTCAGAATTGGAGCATTTTCAATGTTAAATACAACAAAGTCATAGTTGTTGCTTATTTATCTTATGCATCTAACAACAAAGCCAATAGTCCTGCCTTGTTGTAGGTGTAATGTTACTTGTTGTATTATATATCTGGATGCAATGACAGAGGCAGAAAATTACCAGTCCGGCAGCACATTATACTATGTACAGATTTTAAGATAGGGTATTTTTATGCCAGGCCCCAATTACATCGGCCAGGCCCTTTTGAGAGACCCCACAGTTTTCTCATCCCACTTAAAGCCATGCAGAGACGTACTTCTGTTAAACACGCACAGTCCTGCAGCTAACTATAACTAATCATTATTTGCTACAGCAAAGACTCCATGAGATTCACTTGCTTTCTACTACTCCCAAGTGGTTTTGCTCTTTCTTAAGCAATGGTTCCAGGTCTGTTCTACTGCCTCTTTTCAAGTCTGAGCCTGTGGTGGCAACTGAGGAGTTCCCGAAGGACTGTCCTTGAGCTCTTCAATGTCCCTATGACTCCTCTGCCTGGTACTGGTTAGAGCATGAGGCTTTGATATTGCACAGTATACAGATGGCCCTCAGTTAATCGTTTCCAATGATGAACAAGTCCCCCCTTTAAGTTTAACACAGGTATCGCATGCGTATACCAGCACCTGACCGGCCAATTTTTAGGAAAACAATTGTGAGTATGGACCCAGAGAAGACACGGACAATGTCTGGCAGCTGCCCCTCCCCTATCTCCTATCATTCCCTCTCTTGCTGTCTTGCTCCTCACTTACTGAAAACTATGACTTGAAAAAACGGTTCACAACCTCTCTTGCCTTCTTTCATTTAGTTGCTTCCCTGTGAAATAGATCCAAAAAAGACAAGTGGTGCCTCGTGCTGACGAAGAGAGGAGGAGGCAGCAGGGGGAGGGAAAAAGAGGAGGGGGCCTGCGCTGGATTCCCTTGCGGGAGCGAGCAGGAACCATGTGTCAAAGCTCGCTCCCGCAAGGAAATCCCAAACGTGCACACGTTGCCATTGAAGGCAATGCAATGCGTGCACGTTTTTGGCAGCCAAACTGAATCGATGGCTAAAGGTCTTTTCCCTATGCAGCGCATGCGCGCTGTGTAGGCGAGACCCAAAAAGCACCCGTGAATTTGCCTTTTGTATTGTGAAACAGCTTGCTCCTTTAACCTCAGTGCTAGTGTGGGTAGTCTGTGTGAAATCTTATACCTTTTTAGGTAAAATTGTCACTCACAATCTAAGTGACAAATCACACATAGACAATAATTCCCGGAAGGCTATTTCTCAGGGAAAGAGCTTAGTTTCCCTATATAAAGCCACAGGTAGAAGGCATTTTTCTATTCTCTTAGATGTTTTTAGAGCGAAAGTTCCAGCCTCCCTGTTATATGGAATTGAATTAGTTGATCTAAAAAAATGGAGTTTTCTAAACTCTGCGGAAGGAAAAATTCTTCGGAGTTTAATGTCTGTAGGCACCGCAAACTCGACTGCTTCCTTGCGACAGGAATTGGGTTTACGTAGCAGCAGGGTTCAAGGTCTTGCTAGTATCATACGCTGGGTAGTAGCTTTATCTAAAGGTGAACCCAATACCTTAAGAGACCTTATAAAAAATGAATTATTAGGATCTTTTAATGACTTCTCATCAATTGTAAAAAACTTTAGACTTGCTGTGTTACAATTGAAATTAGATGAGGAGACTTTATTTTTACTGTCCTCTCATCAATTAAAAACAGTTTTGAAGTCAGCCTCTTGGGAATTGGGGTTTTGCCTTGATAGAGACTTCTGTCTAGCGAAAAAAGGTTGTACGCCTGTTACTGAATCTTATACCCTGCGGAAAGCACAACCATATATGTACTGGAACATCTCCCATGGCGTGAGACGCCTGGTGTACTTATTAAGACATAATTTGCTTCCGCTAAAAGTTTTACAAGCCAGCTGGTTTGGTTGTTCGGCACGCTGTGATCTTTGCCAATTACATGATCAGGATCTAGATCACGTGATGTTCGTTTGCCCTACACTGATGCCTTGCAGGCGTAGATGGTTAAGATCAATCTGCCTACAACTTAACATATTATCAGCGTCTTCGTTTAAGGCAGCCTTGATTAACCCTCCTAATGAAATGTTTGTTTTTAAACTGTACAACTTTTTTAAATGTTTTTTGGACCTGTATTAAGATATCTCATGTGATTGTGATGAAAATATCTTCTTTTCTTTTTTTAAGTATTTGTGCTTTGTATGTATATGCTGTTTTATGTGGACCTCATAAAGAGTTCCTTATCATAATAAATAAACTTGAAACTTGTGTGGGTAGTCTGTGTAACAAACTTTATTCTACATGAGTTCCTCTTACTAGTTCTGCAATTTGCTTTTTTCTTTTTCCTCACAGACATCTTTACTTTTGCCTAATTTCTATTGGTCTTCTCTGGGTCAGTTTCTTATATTGTTGAGGAGGTCTAAAGGGTAAACAGAGCTTTGGACACACACTTGGCCTGATAAATCTTGACAAGTGCTTGGAGGGATCTACTTCCCAGCCTAGCAGCAAAGCTAAAGGCTGCTCCTGTGGTCTTGCTGAGCTCCTGACCTTTGAACCCAATCAGGCGCTTCCAGCTCAGATTGGAGTCAAACAGCACACCCAAATAGGGGTAACTCTCCACCTTTGCCAATAAGTGCCCATTCAGGTTAAAAGATTTTGTTTTGGGTTTTCTGAGACCCACCGTGCAGACGATACAGATACCAACATAGGACTGCTCGGTACAAACATTACGTGTCTAGGATGGGGCCTTTCCCAGTTTGGACAGGTTTAAGGATTTTTACTGCCCTAGCTAAAATACAATATTGTAGGTATCGGGCCAAAATTGTGTTTAGTTCAGCGAGCTTACTTCACACCACGTTCTTTGCATCCTGCATGAATTACCTTAGATCAGTGCTATCCAAACTTTTTTAATCGAGAACATTGAGCCTAACCTGAGAGCTCGGAACCGCATCCATGCCGTACGATTGGTCCTTCTAATAGAAGCACACCTTCGATAAGAGACCCTATTCTTCCACACTATGTCAGCAGCCCAAAACCCTCCTTCCCCCTAACCACATACTGCACTGTCTGCATAACCACTTATGTGTAGTCCACAGTGGCACCCAATTTTCATCTTCGCAAATGTATGTGATTTTCTGCTCAGCCAACACAACTCACACATAAAACACCTGTGTCAACTTAACCCTCTCTGTGCCTGCCGTTTCATTTCACGCCTTGCTTAATACCCACTTTTTTTGCCTAGCACCAAACTCCCCCTTTTGAAACTGCAACTCCTTTTGCACCAGTCTCCTCATTATGTCTGCCCGCATCCACTGAAATTCTAATCACACTTTGTTGTCTCACCACTGAAAATCACCACAATCTGCTATCAGCCACCCTCACTGTATTTGCAATCTTGCTGTCTATACAACCTCTTACAGCATCTGCCACTCCTACATTCTTTGTATCCACTCCAATTTGTCTCCGCCAAACGCCACTTTTTCACACCCTACTTCTGTACCAGGAACCCCTTTAACCTTTCACTTTCTCTATCTGTCACAGCAATCGTACCTGTCAGCAACTCCATTGTATATGTCATCCACCATAGTTTTCACATTCATTTTAACTGCTTCCACATTATAGCAACAGTATTTACCGTCTGTTACACCACTTTATTTTCTCCATTGTTTTTTTCAATACCACTGTATCTGTAACCAACCAGTCTGACACACTCTTACTGCATCTTTCACCCCTTTATATCTGCTTCTCCGATGCACTTTATTTCTCTCCATCACCATACCGGCCACCGCCATTCTGTCATTTATTTACCATATCTATCAAGCCCAGCTGTCTCTATCTGTCATTTACTCCTCTTTCACTTCGACATTACGTGCCCACCACTTAATAATACTATAACCACAGTGGTTCACCCACACTTTCTCTTACTTCCACTATATCTGTAAAAATTACGCCAACTGTCTGTATTTGGGCCTACCAAGGTACCTTATACAGCAACTACAACTGGTTCAAAATGCGGCTGCGAGACTTTTAATGAGGATTCCGTTCAAGCACTCAGTCTCTCCGTACCTCCTCTCCCTTCACTGGTTACCAGTTGCTAGTAGAATAAAATTCAAAGCACTTACTCTGGCCTTCAGATCCTTATATGGAAACTGCCCAAATTACCTGAAAGTTCGACTTCCAAGGTATTCCCAATCTCGTTCGCTCAGATCCAACAACCATGTGCGTCTGACAGCCCCTAGAGTAAAAAGAGCCCGGCTGGGCGGACGAACCTTCTCGGCCAATGTGGCCAATCTATGGAACTCACTACCCATCACCCTCCAACAGGCCCCATCTGAAGCCTGTTTTAAACACCTGAAAAAAACCTGGCTGTTTACCCAGTCTCGCTAAATGCTACCCTCTCCAGCCTCCATGGTCTGATACACTTGTTCTCTCAGCGCCGGGACACCTCCTCGTGAGGTAGCTGTTCGCGCTATACAAAATTCTGTATTATTATTATTATTATAGCCTGGATCTACCACACCTTCAGGGTCCCTCGTCCCACATTGTGTTTGTCAACCCCCATCTCTCGACTACGCAATTTGTCCATTGCCCTGTTAAGGTTTCGCCTGTATAGGGCTGCTGTGCAACATGTCTAAAAATCATTGACAAAGCCAATAGATCCCGCATTGGCCAATGCTTGTTTACATTGCAAGCAAGGCTGGACTGGCTGGACTGGGCATAAGACGTTTCATCGGGAGGCTGGCAGGTCCATTTTCAAATGCGCCAGCTGCAAAGTTCTTTGCATATCCTGTAGTTTTCAGGCAACATTAAAAGTGTCAAGGTATCTCTGGTGATTAATGTATCTGCTGGAGAGAGATGGCAGTTTTGATTTATCTAAGGAAGCGCAGAGGGTTAATATGCCTGCTGTAAAGGACATTTACTATCAAGATCACAGAACAGTATTTATGTGCATAGCTCAGTGGATTACTGCTTTTTTCACAGAGCTCATTTTGTTACTGCATAGTTCATAAATACAATCATAATCTAGTACAGTGAGCTATAACTTGCCATTAAACAGCTGCATGCAGACTGTATGGTACAGGTTAGAAAGTTATGTTTTTTCCCAGTCTTTCATTATTTTATTAGTAATGCTAACCCGAACCATTGTGTTACGCTCTGGATCTGATGCACAAAGGGCCTCTTCACTCGTGGTGGAGGCTGGCAGTAATGGGGGAGTCTCCGCACTCATGGCGGAATCTCTGCAATGATTGTGGAAATTCCACCCCATGTTTGGAGACTCCCACATGACTGTGGGCCTCTACCATGAGTGCAGAGGCCTTCGTGAATCGTGGCTAGAGAGTATGTGCCTTTCCAGACCAAGCACTCTTAAAAAGTGCCTACCACTATGCGCCTTGCATCGCAAAATGCAATGCAGTGCGAGCTACGAAATTCGTTTTATTAATTACATTGTTTACTTACCTGCAATTATCCATATGCCGGTTTTTAGCAACCTCCACCCTGCCCCTCCCCCTCCTCCTGCCCCACCGTAACTCCCTCCACGAGCCGTCGCTGGTATCAAGGTTCGCAGAATTGGCCCGTTTGCGAATGGTAAAAAGCCTTTTGGGATGTATCAACCCAAAAGGCATTCGCAAAATAGGTAATCACAATTTTTGCAATTACCTATTTTGCAAATGCAGCTAGGGAATAGCAATTTGCAATTCCCTAAATGCAATGCAAGAAGCATTCACAAAATGTGACTTTGCATTAAGGAATCGCAAATGACCACCAATTTCAAGTGCATTTTTCTAAGTGTAATGTGGTGCATACACATGCCCTGTGTGTGCGCCACATGTGCATACTTACCTTTTTTGGGGGTGCATCCGGGGGGGCCTTATGTCCCCCTGGCACCCTAGCAATTGTATTCGCAATTTGCGATGACCTATTTGGTACTTGCAAATAGCGAATGCCTTCCCATTCATTCCTATGGGCATAGAGGCCTTCCCATAGGAATGAATAGGAAGACATTTCCTAATAACAAATCGTAATTTGTGATTTGCTAATAGGGAATGTTAAGGATTCGTAAAAATAATTGCTAATCCTACATACATTGCATTTTGCGTGTGTAAAATAGCGAATCGGTAAAATTCGCAATTTAAGAATCGCTAAAATAATTATTGATACATCTGGCCCTATGAATGCAGAGTTGGAGGCCTGCTACTGTCACCAGACTGAAATCCAGGCACTTACAGAATGCCTACTTTTTTTTATTACTCTAATCTCTGTCCATTAAAGGAACAAGAGATGGAGTAAAATAAATAAAAAAAGGAATCAAATAATGCTAGAAATCGCATTGAGGGAGAGCATGCGGTGGTCCCCTGGAGCACCCGTACACTGTAATTCACAGGGTAGAAGCTGTCCGTCACTGACAACGTTCACTTTGGCAATCAGTACCACATACCTGTGAAAGGTTTGCAACTACAACCTCGGTTGCAAAGTACTGAGACTTGCTTCCTACAAGCACTACATCTGATATACTATAATAAAATACAAAGTCACGCAGCCATACCTTCACAGGATGAGTCACGTTCGCGCTGCCATTCTCCATTCTAGAGTAGAACAAAGACAAGACGTGTTGAAAAGATGCTCGAAAATGTGTGTTTTTCTTTTTTTATTTATTTATGCAAAATACACATTTTCATTTAGTTACAATAAATACAAGTAAAGGGGCAGGTGGTCTTGTGATTAAATCACTGGCATTGTAGCTTCCTTTGAGAAACCCTTCGTAGTAGTGTTATGATGATTTTACCTGCTGATATCTACCAGTTCTGAACTGGAAGTGCTTTGAAGCAGGTTTTACAACAAACAAATATATGCATTTTAATAATACCCAACAGAGGGCATGGGTCGGTACGACTTGTCCCTGCTAATGGCCGAGTGGCGAGCTGGGGGCCCTGAAACAAGCATGGAGGGGATAGATAGCAAACAACTACAGCCAGAGGCGCTGGATAGCGACAGAAGGCGTAGATGGTCCCACACTCCCCTATTCACCGTGATGAGGAGATTCGCCTGGACCTTGGCTCTCAGACTCTCTGGGGGTCTTTTTTGAGCCCTTAGAAGGATGCTCCACAGAAAGAGAAGGGAAACCTCTACTCCTCTTGACTGCGACCTTCTCGTCGATGATGCTGACGCAGAGTCCTCACTGTCACTGGAGACAGTGTCCTTCCTGGACTTCAACTTCTGGAGCCATGTAAGAAGTCTACCCTCACGGTCCCGGAGGGTCTTGGTTGAAAAGGTGCGGCAGATCTTGCAGTCCGCAACCTTGTGATCAGGATAGATGCAGTAGATGCAGTCTTTATGCTTATCCTCAACAAATAACCTTTTCTTGCCACAGGTGGAACATGGCTTGAAAAGGGCCTTCTTCTTTTCCTTGTCAGACATCCTGGCAGGAACAGCTAACAATTTGAAGAGAAACCTGAAGAAAAAGCTTCTGAAGAACAGAGATTGGGCAGAGCTTAAAGGGGACTCCCTAAGCACAACGGGCAGTAGAAAATCTGAGGCTCTGAGGTTCCTTCAGGAGGGTTCTATGGGGTGAGGCGCTTCTGATTGGATGATGCCTGATTTGGTCTCTTTTACACAAAGAGGCAGATATGCTACAAAAGGGAATGAGGCCTAGGCCTTTTTCTTTCTCTTTTATACCTACTGCTATGTTATTTTTGTTACCAAGACTCCCATTCCGACGACAGGGAAAGATACAAAAGAATGGGAATCTATAAAAGTTCCAATACTGGGGCAAATGGTAGCTTCTCTCTTTAAGTCATCAAAAGGTGAACCAGACTATTTGAAGAATAGTGTTTCAAGCCTGCAGAGCAAAGAGTGAGAAAGTGCTATCTGGCATGCTCACCTGAATGTTTTTGGACTAAGATGTTGGTTTTTCAACTCTGTGCACTGAGAACTGCTATTTAGGCCCTGTGCATGTTCTCTGACCCCTAAAATCGGATAAAAATGGCTAACTCCGATCTGGAATATTTAACTTTCCTATAAGGCCTTAGTGTATTGTGCAGAAATATACCTGTGGATGGGAAGTTACATTTCACAAGTGGATTACAGCAACACTTATTGTGCCATCAACTAGATTGACAGTGGAAAACGTGGCTTCAGGCCTACCTTTGTATCTGGACTGCTGCAGTTTAAACCTGCAGCTTGACCTGTCAAAATAACAAATTTAACAGGAGAAAAATGTTTCCTTTTAAATGCTAACAAATCACTCTAATGTAGGGTTTGGAGCCCACAAAGTAGGGTGCATGGTAATTCACAAAGAGACATGTAGAAATTGGATGGTGCCATGTTCCTACAGTGACATGCCCCAAAAGCTATTTTCACTGTCGAAGGCTCTGGCTACCCTGTGAGGAACACAGAGTACAGACTAAAATATTAATTCTGCTATCTTGATTTGGGACAACCTAGAAAAAAGATTCAACCACTGTTTTTCTTGTTTAATAAAAACCAATATATAGGTAAAGTTAGATTTTTAAAAACATATTTAAAAAAAAGTAACCTTTAGAAAGTTACCTTTTCACTGATGGAATCTCTTGAAGGCCAATATGAATTAGCCTGACAGCAGCTGCTCTGCCAATTGTTTCCCTAATGAGGTATGAAAACTGCCCCATTGCTGGAGGTAAGGGCTAAGGGCTTAGATCTGGTTACAGGATGAGCTGGGTGTAGAGAGTGTGAAACATATCAATTCAGGTAGGGCAGCTGGAGAGGCTCCAGATTGATTAACCTGAAAGGGATAGAGGTGAAGCCTGACCATTCACAGTTTAGTGTAAGGGAAGACCTGAAGAGGGTGAGGTATTTGTTCTTTAGATCCAAGGTAGCCAGTCAGATGCCTGCCCAGTGGGAGGGGGTGCCGGATCCAGAACACATGTGGTGTAGCGCAAGAGTAGAGAACTGCACATTTCCCAAAGTACACATCTGACTGACACACATGCTTACTCCAAGGGCAGATGGCATTAAAATTTTCCGGGATAGTATGCAGAAACTGCAGAAAAACACAATTATTATAGTTTTGGGTGGGATGGGATAATTAGAATTGTCAAACTTGTGGCAGTGCAATAGGTATTACTTGCATTGGTTCTGGTGCTGGCAGGGGCAATGAGTGGTTCAGGCTGTAGTGGCTTCCTGAGATGGTCCCTGGCACTTATTTTATTTACAAAATAAGCACTGGACTGGACCCTGCTGGTGGCCTCTGCTGAAGTGAGCAGTGAGCCCTTCGTTACTGTCCCTAAGCTCCAAGGTTTCATGACTGTGTCCAGATGGGGTTCCCCGACAATCTGGACCACTGGAGAAGGACCAACCATTCAAATCAATTCACAAAAGGAAAAACCTTGCTGGACAAGAAAATCAAACGTGTCCCAGTCTTGAGTTTTTTGCTGCCTGAATATCCAACTCAGTGGACTATTGCAGCAGGCCAGTATACTTCAGTTCAATCTTCCTGGATACAGTCTTTAGCCTTGTCCCGCTGGACGAGTCTGAGCTCCAAAAAACAGACTAAATCCGAATGAAGAAGTCTTGACCAGGTGAAGGCAAGTAAAGCATCCAGCACAAACGCAGGTATGTCTCTGAGAGTGAAATTCAAACTTTTCCCACTCAGAGCTTTTCCCACCAAAACCAACGGCTTCAGCAGGACCTCATGCAATGGCTATCTAGCTTTGATGGGACTTCATCAGATATAATTTACAACCTTGCCTAGCTGGAGGATTTCATCTTCAATTTCAGAGATTTAGCAAGAAGGTCGAATCTTTGGCCTGGACAAACCACTTGATGAATCCAAGCAGCGCTCCATCATGGTTGGTCTGAAATCATGCCTAGGTGCCGGTTGCTTGCTAACAATTTCTTACTATTTTTGATTTACTTTTTTTTAAAACAAAATTCTCTTAAATCATTAAACATTCATATCTCTTGTTCCCTTTATTGGATTTTTGTTGTTGTTTATTAAATGTTCCTCTACTTTCATAAATGGGAGTGGGATTTTTGTAGTATTGTCTTTTTTGATTTTTTAGCTGTGATCGCACTTCTAAATGGTTTACATATTATCACTAACTTAAACCTGTCTTCACTCTGCAATATTACCAGGGCTTGAGCTCAAGTTTAACTCATTGAAATCTTTGCCTGGATTTAACAGGTTAGTGACTTCATTACTTGTAGTGAACTAACATCCACCACAATTAATAATTATTTTCTTTCACTGGTGGCAGCGGTGGGATCCGGCACTTGTGTTCAGCAGTGCCACTCAATAATAAAACATGAAATTGAAAATCCCTAAACTAAATAGACAGCAAAAATTGTTTTTTCCTTTTAAATGACATAAAACATTTTATTGATTATTTTTTCCAGATTAATTTCTGATTCCAATTTTTGCCCCTTAACATTTGGGGAACATGTACACTCTGTAAGTGGTGCATTGTTGGCATTCTAGGTTCATCAATGACTAATAGTATGGAAGACACTCCTAAATGATATTTACTTACTCAAGTCAAACATCAATCAGAGTTATGTCACTATATATAGTATAAAAAAAAGGAAAGTAAGGAGACTTTTGACACCCCCTCCAATTAGTAAACACAGTAAGAATGTGTTTAGGCATACTTAGTGTATCCATAAAGTAGATTTAGCAATTCAAACATCAGATAGTTACTCACGTGCGGATCTTTCTTCTCTCTTGCAGCTGTTCCTTCAGAATGTTACTCAAGCGAGGATCTTTACTCACAAAATCAGAGAGTTTCTGTAATAATCAATTGCACATAGTGGAATTATTTTTGTACTTCTTCAGCTCTTTCAATCTAAATATACCATATTAATAATACTTTAACAGGGTGAGACAAACCTTAATCACAATTACTGAGGTGTTGAATAAGATAATGTGATAAAATACATTAATTATGAATTATCCAGCCTATGCAAAGAGGATCAACACACTCTTGTGCACTAGATGCACTATTGGCCCATTTACAGAAAGAGGTTATTTTGCATCAGAGCAAAGGGGCTGCTATAAAATCCTCACTTGCCTATAATGGGCATTCCTGAATGATCATAAGCCAATATTTGCAACTTAATGCCTTACTTCCATCCCTTTTTTATGGAGGGGGGCAGGCTACCAGCTCGAACGTGGCCAGCCTATTTTCTGACTTCTGTATGGAAAGCTTCCCATGCTAGATTTTTGGGAATGGGCAGGGTGAAGGAGTGGAGTTTGGTCAACGGCAGACCTGTTCTTCCCCCTGCGTCCAACAAGGAGTAAAGTCCTCAATCGTCTGACAAAAAAACCTGCTGGGGTTAAGCCTATTTGTGACATAGCATCTGTACTCATGTGCTCTACTGAATTGCATTTCATTTTTATGTATATTGTGTGCTACATTACAAAAAATAAATCTAGATGCTAAATATAGAAAAAATATGTATGCTAAATATCAAACAAACAATCAATGAGGAACTACTATTCTAAAACCTATGAAGAACTAAAACTGCTTGGACATCATAGAGGACTTAAAGTAGTGCATTTTATTAATAGAATAACAGTATCTTGACAGAGCGCAAGTCTCTTCACTTTTTTGGAAAAAGTCAGTTGGAGATGCTATCAGGTAAACATTGTTAAGTCAAATGATGTAAATATTTTAGATGATATAAATATTTCTAAACTTGATTTTCTCCTCAAAATATTATCGCCAAATAAAAATCTAAGGTCATTGAATGGGTAAATTTGCATTATCCATGAATCAGCAAAAATGCACCAATCTGAATTCCCTACAATCGGCTGAGTATGAATTTATTATGAACAAAAAATGTCTCAATATCACCTCACAGTAATGCAAAATAGGAAATGTTCACGCTTATCCAGTTTGCAAGTTTACTAACTTCAGTTGCAAGCACAGTTTTCCGGCTAAAAGAAAGTTTTGTTAGACTTTTTGTGTAAAAGGGCTTTCTCTAAGAGGATTCCTTGGTTTCTCTGTCCAATTTACTTTTTATGGAAATGTTCTCAGTTTTTAGGTCTGGCTTCAAAGCAGATGTCCCACATCCTAGCCATCAAGCTTCGGACCACACATCCTCTAATCCGGTCTTACAGTGCATCGTCACTGAGACCTTTCAACAGCCCTTCCCACTCGGCAGTGGCTGTATTTACACTGTGACCATTTAATTTCCAGGTTCACTCATGAAACTCATCGAGGATCCCTCTGAGCCATCCTTGCTCTTACGTTCCCGCTCGTATCACCATACGAGGCACTAAATTTCAGGCTTGTATTAAATCCGTCCTGATGATGATACTGGTATTTTTTTTAAAGGATCAAAGCGTCATCGACTTGTTGAAACAGCTTGCACTTTAATCTAGTATGATAAAAACAAGTGTTGTATCTAAGCTTGTTCTAACTATTTGCATTTTTCACAAGCTACCTTTTGTGTTGCCTGTAATGTTTTCGTCCTAATGTATCTGTTGTGTGTTTCTGTAGGACGCAGGACTGTGTCCCACTTTATTGTTGTGTTCTCATTTTGTTCTTTGCATTGATTATTCATTAAATTGATTGCCTGGCTGGGCATCATCAATATAGTACTGATTTTAGTCTATATTAATTACAGCCCAATTCTTTTTTTCGTATAAGGACCACTGTTATTTTACAATACTGATACCCAAGGTCCTTATTCACCTTGCGGGTTCCCTTGTTTGGTTTAAAATATTCAAAGCAGATGTCTGCACAGCCTATTGTTACAAACCTTTCAAATAAACGGAGTAAAGTTTTCCTCTGCCCAGGGGGAGGAATTCTCTTTTGCCTCCTGCTATTAGCTGTTTGGTATATCCTACTGACTCCTGTGGAGCACTTGAATTGCAATGCAGTAGGGAAATGTTATATCCTCATCTTTGTTGTGAGTCATCACACCTTATATTCTTATTGCATTGACACGCTATATACAAAAAACAATCTTTTTTTGTTTTGAATTTGAACTACAGCAGGCTTTTTGAATGTTTTACTTAGAGCTCAAAAGCTGACCTGTTGCCTTTGCCACTGCTTGTTTTAATAAAAAGTTCAACAACTTGGAATGCCAGTGCAGAAGAAGTTGAGAAACACATTTAATGCATAATTCATCACCAAGTTAGGAAGTAAAGCACCAGGATCTTAGTAAGGCACCAACTGAACCAGACAGCAATTTGCTGTTATCAAAAATCACATTACCATTCTACACTATGTTTAATAAAATACATGCACACTAATACAATATGAACTGGATAGGTATGATTAAAGGACTGTCACCACCATAACTATTCAGTAGATGTGTGTTTGTTAAATATTGCATGGTTAATTGGCTCGTCTTCTATTTAGAAGAACATAATGCTTGGATCTTTGAGGCACACAGCATTCTCTCTTCATCCCCAACTTGAAGTCTTCATTCACCTACAACTCTGAACTCTGCTCTGTGAACACTGGGACAAGCAAGCTTTTATGCGTCAAATTGTGTCTTAGAACCTGGTAACAAGAGGTACAAAGGGAAAGGATGCTAGCAAGAGAGCTAATTAAGATCATACAGGGAGTCAGAGGAGAAAAGTGATCCAATGAAGCAGCCCTGTGCAAGATAAACAAGCATTTGCAATGCAATAGGTCTCGCATTAGGAAAGTTTGAGCTATTGGTATTGTAACTGACAATTTTTTTATTTATGTGTTGGTTTTGAAAATAGCGAAATGAATAGCTTTGTCCTTTACAATGTCAATAGTTATACCTTTCGCAAATGTGACACCTATAGCATTTGTAATGCAATATGTGTTGTATTTACATGAGTTAGATGTATTAATATTACAAATAACAATGGTTTTTATTTCTTTTAAATAATTAATACTTAAAGTTATTGTAATTTATAATGGCAATAGCTTAACTTTTGTAAATAACTTTTGTGAAGATAATGTTCAGTGTATTTTATTGTGACGAAAATCCTAGAACAGAAGTGAAATATTAACTTTTTTTGTGACATTTGTAATAAAGCTTGAAACATTGAGAGAACATATTTGAACCAGTTGTTGAATGGTTGCACAGATTGATGCTGTGGTGGCGCTGAGTGATGTTGTTGTGATGACGAGTGGGGGCTAATGTGTGAGGGTGCAGTGTGTGAGGGTGCAGTGTGTGAGGGTGCGGGGTGTGATTGTGCTGTGTGCCCTAAAGTAGTGTGAGTGAGCAATGTGTGAGGGGGCAGAGTGTGAGTGGGCAGAGTGTGAGTGGGCAGAGTGTGAGGGGAAGAGCGTGAGGGGGCAGTTTGGAGTGGGCAGTGTGTAAGGGGGCAGCCCTATAATACTGAGGTCTAAAGTAACGATTGTTTAGATGTACTACAGTTTATTTATAGTAGTAATTATTAGTTATGTATATTATCAAATACTTAACATTATGTTAGGACTGTCCAAAATAATATTTCATCCCAATACTTTTCTATAGCGAGTTTTATTGGAGCCTCTTTACAACGTTGGCACGTTTAGCTATCAACAGTGCCCGACCCCTTCTCTTGTGCAGTGATCTCACCAGCATGCCAGTTATTGAAAAGGAAGCCTCGTCACCACTGCAAACATCCGACAATTTCTATGCCAACCACCATCCAAGAGACATGTGACGCATCACAGACTTGCAGTACAGGCTAGCATTCAGCTACTCCAGAAGAGGAACCCCTGTATCCGATTAACATGACAGCAGAACCTCGGGACACTTAATGACAGCATGGAATCTTACATCCGATTACAAAAGAGGAGGTAGTTGTGGTGCTTTAGACCCACTTCAGTTAAATTTTTTCTTATTAAGGACCCAATGCATGTGTAACATGGTAAGCCAGGTCTGCCATGCATTGCATCTCACCTCCTTAATAAGCGCGAGCCGGCAGTCCGGGGCTCACGCCCCCCACTTGCAGTCTTCGTCCGGCCAGTACTTTGCAGCGCTAGAGCCCAGCCCAGAGGCCTCCTCCGTCCTTGGGCCCCTACACTCACATCCACGGAGCACAGCGCAGCAGCAGTTTCAGGACATGTTTCCAGGTACATTCCTCCCTCTTCCTCTATCAGTCACCCTCGCCCCAAACCGGGAGCGCAAATGGTGTCTGTGGAGAAAGTTGCGTAAGCGGAATGGAGGCCTTACGCATTTCAACTACACTGCTTTCTAAACACATGTACATCTTGAAAATACATACATGTAATGTGACTGTGTACCGCTTACATTTATAACCTTTGTCTATGTGCATAAAAACACAGGGTTCCACATAGTAATAACAACGCTGGCAGTCCTGCCATCGTGACATTTTTCCGTGATCCTTTTTCAAAACAGCCACGGGCACAGTGATAGTTCTCCCGCTGGCAGGGCCGCTTTCAGCACGGCATTACAAATCCATCCGTAATTACTCTGAGAATGCTGCTTTCACCTCTTCTTGCAGCGCGTTTTAAATCCCAGGCCTTTTGTTTGGTAATATAAAAATACACAGGCACCTACCAGTGCTGACATCACCTGATTCGTGCATCAGGTGCCGGTACTGGCATCTCCCTTCCCAATGCACGGGAATTCCTGTTTTTACTTCCGGGAGAGGGCATAGCAGGGGCTATTGGAGTGCGCGGTCTGGCATAGAAAAGAAGAAGAAAGAAAGAAAAACCCTGCACCGACAGCTGTCTTATAAACCAATCTGCAGGGGGGGGGGGAGAGGAGATGGGAGGTGGTAGCAGGAAGTTAGAGGTAGTAGGGTGGGCATGGATAAAAAAGGCTGCCGCATTAAAAGCACACACAAAACTCGAGGCACTTGTATTTATGTTCAAACGGCTTGGAGTGTTTGTCATCACCGATTAGTTGTATAAGACTTCGTCTTAAACACATTCTTTTGTGGAGAAAGCTGGGACGACTGTACTATGCTCACGTTTAAACGTGCTTCACAAGAATTTGCTCAAATGCGTTCTAAACGTACCAAACCATGTTTAGATTTGTTCCAGTGGAAATCCTTTTGATTATGTTATACACATTAGCGGGTGGGTAGCAATAGGGTGCTCCGGACAAGTGTTAATTGCTCCAGTAGAAATGTCTGCTCCCTCTGTCTTCAAATATTCGTAACCCCACACTGCATGGAAGCTCTTATTAGTTTGTCCTTTGTGGGATGGGTGCTTGGGGGTATGTGTTCTTGTGTGACGTGTGCCTGTGGGATGTGTTCTCGTGTGATGTGCGCTTGTGTGTTCGTGGCACGTGTGCTTGTGTGTCCTGCTCTATGATGGCCCTCGGCAGACATGTGGTGTAACACGTGCCTCTCCCTCCTGCCACCCCACACAAGCCCCTATGCCGTGCTCACCAAGGACACCATGCCGCAGACCTACAAACGGAAGCGCTCCTGGTCCTGCGCCGTCTTCTCCAACCTGCAGCGCAAGTGCCAGGAGAAGGCTTCGAGATCCAGAAGTAAGTCATCAAGCCGGACCGGAAGTAGCTGGGGCTCACCGACGCGCAGGTGAGAGATTCTTGCTGCGTGGGGCGACCTGCGGCGCCAAACTGGAGAGAACGAGGGCCTCGCAAAGGTGACGCACTTTCTCTTTGGCCTTAGCACGCCTCGCACCCCCCCCCCCTACGGCTGAGCTCGGCCGCCAGAGCCGGAGCTGCTCGAGCCGCTTCCCCAGGCTCCCGCACCCCGGTGCCGCCTCCGTTGCTCCCCGGCTCCAGCATGGTGATGGCCGAGCCCCCGGGGCACCCCCAGCGCGGCCCGGTGTGGGTGGCTTTCTACAACATCGAGAGCACGCTGTGGGTGGCCTTCTACAACATCGAGAGCACGCTGGGGAAGGGCAACTTCGCCTTTGTGGAGCTAGTGAGACACTGCATCACCAAGAGCGAGGTGAGTGCCTGTGAGGACCTAGAGAGGGATTCCTATGCAAGCCGGGCCCCTGGATCACCGAGAGGGTGGGGAGCGAAAGAAACAAAAGCGGACACTTTGGGGGAAATTAATAAACATGTGTGAAAGTTGCAGGAGGTGTGTGTGCGTGCGCGGGTGTCTGCGTGTGCACGTGTGTGTGCTTGCCTTCGGTCGGCCTGCGTCAGCGCGTCCACAGACCCTGGTCGGCGCGTCCACAGACCCTGGTCGGCGCGTCCACAGCTCTATCTCCCTTCAGAGCGAACTCGGTGACAATAGGTCTACGAGACCTAAAAAGGATACCAAAGCTCATATAAACAGGCACGTCAAGAGGCAATTTAGCATTCAAAATAACTAACATCTATAAAATGAAAGGCATATAGATAAAAACACTATCACTAAAAGAGATGCGTGTCCAAGCACTTGGAAGCACCACCCACTAAAACTGAAGGTCAGTAAGTTCATCACTCGCAATTCCTGGTAGAAATGCTTTCCGCAAAAAAACCACATATAGTACATGCATGATGATGCCTGGGTATGCTAGAAAATGTAGCATTAAAAGAATATTCACAGTGGACAAAAACATCATTTAGGTTGGCAGCTATAACTATGAAATCTGACAATCACACAAGGAAAAGCAAGGTGATAACTTCATGCACAAGCCAAGAAGGACAAGGATACAAAGAAGTAAGTCAGCTGGGATAAAGTGGGAACTGAGGAAGTAAGACAAGGAAAGCAGCACGCATGGAAACTCTGAACCAAGGAACAATGGAGAGGAAAGGTGTGGCCAAGAAAAGAGTATGCACTGAAAGAAGTAGAAGCTCAGGAAGCAAATGTGATCTGAAATTAGTGAGCTCAGTGGTAAAGAAAATACTACTAAACAGTTCCAACGATGGAAAAAAAAAACACTGAAAATCAAAACTACCTGAATGGCATAGAATACTGCTAACCCTTGCTAGATCTTGAAGTGCCTGCAGATCAGTGTTGTGTTGAGAAACAACAACATACTGATTCACACTGTAATATCTGCACGTAGGAATGCATTGCACATCACTGCCAGCTATTGGTCAAAGACAAACTTGCTCTGTGCGCTCTTTTAAGGTGTTGCACTCAAGTGATAAAATGAGATCAGTAAGTGTATCAAAATGACAAGAATTACAGGTCCCGTCAAAGAAATCCCAGGCGCCTGTGGCTGCTTATATGAGGGCCATGGGGAAAAGGAAGACAAAGCAACCTGAGTCAGGTGAGGAAATTATAACTACCCTTGATTCTTTCCTTGTCAGGGAAGCGAATATTCTAACAAAGGAGCTCAAACTCACAAAACAACACCTCTCACTGGAAGAGGTAAGAACTGGACACGTTATTATTGACGGCCCCGCATTAACAGGAAATACTGTCATGCCAGGGTTGGGGACGTCGAGGGATTCCCCCCCTCCCAGGTCGCCTGCTTCTCAGTTTGGACAATGTGGACGTGTGTCAATATCCCCTATGGAGCCCCCAGTAAAAAGGAAAAAGGGCGGGTAAAGGCACTATAGTGCCCCTAAAGCAATAAAATCGAAGAAGGAGCCTGGATTAGATATATTGACCAAGGCACCGCCAATCATAAACATGGATGAAATATCCCATAGACTGAAATTTCTTTTGTCACTACATTTGCAGCCTTTGTAAACTAGGTTAGAGTCCATAGAACAGCGCTTAATGTAATTCATTAAATATAGTGGGGTAACAAAATACTATGGCCATCACGTTTTCCAGTGAATTGAATCCACATTCAAAAATGTATGTTCTAATCTCGCATAATGGTAGTAAACCCAAAGCCAAGGGAGGGACTGTGAATTCCCATCAATCGGCTCAGCCACAGGGGACAGATAGCTCACAATGGACCGAAGGCTGCGGGGGAGGGGGCTAACTCACTCACACACAGATGGTCACAATGTGTCCCAAAGCTCAACACAACATCTTCCCATAGTAGCTGTAATTCACAACTCACATTATCTGGGTTTATCCATGCAACCTGCTGCAAACCTCCTTTTGATCCCTGGGATTGAAAGAAGGGGAAAGACCAGGGAAGTGGTGGGCAGGGAAAAATGCAACTTGTGTGGGGGGAGGGGGAAACAGAGTGATCAAACATTGTTCCTCCTACCTTTAGCTGCACATACCTTCTTAATTTGAATAATGTCCCTGAATTAAGGCAGTCGTAGTCTGAGTATACCGAGCAAGTTATTGGGAAGGCATTGCACTGGCTGTCTAAGTATGTAAAGAAAGGTGGATCCCACTTTAAATGGTCAAATCCTTATGGCCTTATGACGGCATGGGTTGGTGCGGTCCCAAAAAACATTTCTGTTGATTGTATTGTGGTAAATTTTGACAGGCATTGGTTAGTAGGGGATTTGCTATGTCAGCTCCCTATTGCCCCTGCTTTAGGCTCCCAGATATTTGCTCTCCCTTTAGGCTTCTATTATAAACCGCAAGACATACGGAGGCAAGAGGTAAGGATGACCAACAGCATTGTTCCCACCCTTTCCTGCAGTAATCCTTTCATGGGAAGTACTGAGATCTTGGTCAGAAACCGGTGTGACCCATTGGAGAATGTAGGGGATTGTGACTAACTGGATAATAGCTGTAGTAAGACAGTAAACGACGGGGGTTGAGGGAACCATCAATAGGGGAATAGGATAAGAACATGGGCGGGACAGAACTAATTAAGATAGCAACCTGCAATATTATGGGTCTTAGACGAAAGAGTGATGACAGGTACTGGTTAAGAGAGGTACCTAATATGACATCATATGCCTCCAGGAAACACTGGAAGGGGGCACCATTTTCATGGATGGTTTCCACTCTTATCAAACCCCCACAATACCATCCAAGGCCGATAGAGCAATAGGTGGAATTTTGACATTGAAAGTAAATACTGTCAAGATTAAAATTCTTCAGTTTTTTTTAACAATTCATTCTATTTGTCAATTATTTGGTATGTGAGGGGCAAAGAGACTAGGAATTGAGAATCATAAGCGATTTTAATAACTACTTTGAGGGCAAAATGTTGCAGGTGGCAGGCACACTGTAGCAGTTGATTAATGGTAGTACTTATCACCCTAAGCCCCTGATTTTCATCTAGATGGGAGACTTTAATTCCAGATGCTGCCAAAAAGTAGGAAAGACAGTTTGTGGGATAATGGATTGTGAAGGTGACAACATTACCCATTTTGATCATAGCGATTATAGGAATGCACTAAACAAGTTGTTGATTATATGGATTGTTTGTGTCCTCATGTAACGAAGCTGGTGCTCATGTAAAGCGCTCTGATACCCGATGTCTCAGGTCTAGTTTGCGCTATATAAAACTCTACAAAAAAAAACTGGAGATAATGACTAGGATAAATCCTCTCAAAGGTTCCATGCATGGGACTTTTGGGAGGGTAGATAAAGAATCCACAATTGATTATATAATATCTTCAGAAACTTTGAATGATAGGCTATCTTATATGCAGGTAAGCTTTTTGGAGTTTAGTCACTATGCTTCTCTTGCTTGCGATTTGAATTGGGAGGGAAATAATAATAAAAATACGGGGAAAGTCCCAAAGCCACTTTTAGCCAGAAATAATGGTTATGTACTAAACTGGGATAAAGTAAATCTTTTTCCAATGGTGCTTACATGTAGACAGGCTGATATTATGACCTGCTTAGATGAGAGTTCTATCCCTGAAAAGTTAACCACTGCACTTGTGGAAGTATTGGATGATATTAGGGCTCATCTGAAATGGCTAATTCCCAACCACAAAGTGCTCTCCAGAACGATGTTTTCCCACAAATTGTACTAAGACTTTATCAAATCTGCATTAGGCTTTGGACATTGCTCTCTGAGACGCTTCTCTGATATGGAGTCTGCATACCAAATATAAGGAGGTGAGAGGGATTAGGATAACTAGTTTTAGGGAGAAAGCTTGGGCGGACCTGAGATGAGCAACCGAGATGAAGGATAGTAGAGGGATCTGGAAGGTGGCCAACACCCCAATTTAAAAAGAAGATGAGGATCCCTCACTAGATGTACGTATTATGGAAGCCGGCCGGGTGGCTCATTTTCAAAGCATTTTACACAGCACCATAGGGTTGACAGTTAATATCCAGAACCGCTTCATGGATAGAAACAAGACCTATCTAGTGTTTGAGGTTGTAGAGTAAGAAATATCCCAGTTTAGTTCCCTGAAGGCCCCCGGTCTTGAGGACATTCCTGTAGACATAGGACACTTTTGCGTCGTTGGAGCGCCTCTTTTTTTAAGCTGGGGTGGCGCAATGAGTCTCAGCATATATGCAAGGCCACACAAAGCCACTTTACATTGCTTTTCATGGCCTTGTAAATATGTGCCACTTTCAGGCAGTGTTGTGTTACATGGGTGTTGCTATGTAAGTTCCCATGCAACACCCATGGAATTTGAAGCATTCCCAGACCATCTTTATGACTCGGTGCGTTGTAATGATAGGATGTTACTTAATATGTTACTTCTATCCAAAAGAATCAATCCAAATCGTACTGTCATGCACAAATTAGGGAAAAAGGACACACAAAGAAAAATCAAGACAAATTACAACAAACTACGCCACAATTTGCATTGCTTGCCCATAACCAAACACAACAGAGAACTTATTACCAAAGTCACGAGCCCAATACCTTGAAAATAGTAACATAAAAATAATTCTTGAAACACTAAGTGTAGTGCAGCAATCCCAACACTAGTGTATACCTACACAAACTTAACTGTGGACTGTAAACAAACTCATTTCCAACAAAAAAGCAACTGTGTGCACCATGTCATGAGTTAATCCTGTTAAGCAAAAGTCATAGGATACCTTGATGTGTCCAATCAATCCATATCTCAGGTAGGATCATTCCCAATCAATTGTAGATGTAACATAAGTATAAACAGAAATCTGAATAGAAACGTTTAGGGACACTGCTCCATCTATCCACGCACACAACATGCTCAAAGGGTGCATACAAAACACCATACTCCTTGATATTCTTACAACGGCCGGAAACAAGGATTGCAGGAAAAAGCAATAACGAAGACCAAGTATTAAAAAAAGGCATCCAAGGCAATACATTACCTATTGTTTAATAGAATATTTTCAAAGTACAACTTACTTGAATGACCAATATGTTAAGCCGACAATGCCGGTCCCATGGTGTATCACAATACCAAAGCGAGCCCTAGTACATTTAAACACCTATTTCTGGTCACGTGATCTGAGCCCGATCATGGACCCAACTTCAACAGAACTTCTACAGATCTTTGATAGACATCTTAAAAAGATGAACAAACTCAATTCAACTAACAAGTCAGTGGAGTCCTCATCTGAAAAAAAAATCAAGAACTAATAGTAAAGGGTTCAAATGAGAAAAAATATATTTTTAAAAATTCAATGATTGACCCAAATTGTACTATCGACGGACAAAATATGTTCACCCAGGTAAATAAAATACGATAAAAGATAAATCAAACATTGGTGTAATTCTCTTCAACTGTTTTTGGCTATAGCACTGTCTAAACTTCCCATGGTAATTGAATGGAAAAAAGCATTCTGGGGGACCCCTCCTTTCCCATCAATCTCCCCCACTTGACAGATCACCTCTGCTTGTGTCCGTTATGTTAGGGATGGGGAATGCACAAGGTAATTTAAAATAATACGGGGTGTAAGACAAGGTTGTGTCTTGGCCCCTTTCTATTTTTTTTAATATACACCAACGGGGTGCAGGCAGCTGTGATGGGAGCATCACAAGAACTATTCACCTTTAAAGCAGCATCCCTCCCAATACTGCTCTATGCAGATAATGCTGTATAATTTGCAAGACCTGAGGTAGGGCTACAGAAGCTAATGGAGACCTAAACGAAATGTATGACTAGCCTGGATCTCCGTGTAAATTAAGCAAAATATTTTGTGCTGGTGGCTTGCACTCACCCAAAACAATTCTCCATGTTTCATATGGAGTGGTGCAAACTCACAGTGGTAGATTCCTTCGCATACTTGGGGGTTGTTTTTGATAGGAACTATACCTGGTCAATCATGGTGGGTAACAGGGCCCTAGTAATGGAGAAAAGTGCTAGGGCCATTTTTAGCTTCATTAAAAAGCTAGGTTCCCAGAGGCTCGAGGTAATTAAAAAGGTGTACGCCGCAAAATCTGTCGCTGTAGCATCGTATGGAGCTTGGGTCTGACGGATAGGGGCAATAGATCAACTTCAAAGAATAGAGAACGACTTTCTCAAGAGACTGTTAGCCCTCCCAAGTAACTGTGCAAACTATATTTGTCACGCTGAGCTAGAGGCCCCGTACATCTCGGATGTAATAAGACTCGCACCGATTATGCTGTGGCACTCGATCTGGAAGACAGACTTGGTCAGTTTTACCCAAAATATCATTAAGGATTGTCTGGCCCTAGACAATGTACATAAGGTCGCCTGGCTACAATACGTGAAAGCAGCACTGGAGAGCCTGGGGTTGCGGGGTCTATCTGCTAAACCTCCCAGTTGTAGAACTGTGTCTAAAAAAAGGATCAAACTAATATTCCCGGAGAAGCGGATAAGCAACAGAGTAGAAGCTAGTCGCATTAAAAATTCAGTTAATTTATACCTCACCTTCCCCCTCCGCACCCAGGTGGATGAGTCCGATTTGATATTTGTGACAAATCCTCAATACTAACTAGAGTTCTCAAGAATTGAATCCTGTTAATGATGAGTTTTCTCAAGAACATTTTTACATTAAGTGACCTTCCAATATGTGTCTCTGATAAAAGTTCTGTACAGTCTGATCTCCCTATAGTCTTTTTGTGGGTTTTATACCCCACACAGGAAAAGATTCCTTCTCCCCTTTTGCAAAAACTTAATTTTAAACAACAGCGTCCTACCCTTTATTTTATAAAACTGTTATCTACCCCTTGTATCTGTCACAGCACGGCATGGTTTTATGGTCCTGCTGGTCAAGAGGGCCTGCACAGAATGGGATAGGGGAGCTCTCTAACCTGAATTCGCAGCTTCGCTTTTTTGCCGCCACCGTTGTTGTCCACGCCACCGGAGCCATCGGGCATTTCCTGGGGGAGGCTACTGGACTGCAAGCCCCTGCAACTCCAGCGGCACGTACACCGCCAACGCCGCCAGGAAGGCGTTTAAAACACAGACAGAGCTCCCGGGGCGCTGGACACACGCGGCGTGCCCGAGCAGCGATCGGGTTGGGCCCTGGCCAAGGGCGTGCCCATCTGCGCCCATCTGTGACCGGAGGAGGCCGGGCTACCCCTTTGATAACACCTTCCGACTACGTTACTTGAGCTGCAGGTACAATTGTACGGTAAAACGTTTTTTGGGTAAGTACTCACCACTATCTACACCAGATTGTAGCATTGTGTGGTGGTTAGTGAGTTGTCAAGCTGTTGGGGGTCTGATTGAATATGAGTGAGACAATGACCAAGCGTAGGGGAGTGGCAGGTACCCTAGATGCATTTATAGTTAGGGCAGAATCACTTCTGACTCACAATTTAGAAATAACAGAGCGGCGACTTTCATTAGATCCAGCAATATTACAGAGACGTTCATCATTGGGTTTATCGCAAGTTATACCTATGACACCTCCCATGCCTTCCTTGGATATATCTCCAACACCAACACCAACAACGTTGAATGGGGCAAGAACACAGGCTTCTAAGTTATCTGAGGAGACCAAGGAAAGACAACTACCAATTAAACGAAGGCGGGGGTGACCCTCAAAAGGGGGGTGGTCCACAAAAGAGAACAGGAGTACAAAAGGAACTAGCCCCGTTGATCGTACAAAAGCCCATACAGTCCATTCAGTTAATCCGGCAGCTCCCTTGGCTAATTCCGTTGGCACGCAGACGAACTTAGACACGCTCTCATTTTCATCACCACCACTAAGGCGAGAGTGTATTGGAGACTCCATTTTTATCTCTACTATGGAGTCAGTTATGGGTACTGTGTTAGCTTATATTATTGAACTATTTTAAAATAATTTTAATCCTTTAAGAGAAAAGTTTGAACAGGTGAATGCTTTTATGATCAATTTAAGTGGTAAGATTATGAATCTCAATGTAAATGACCCTGAGGGGAAGAACTCTTCAGTAATAGTACCAGTATCAGCAAATATGAACTCATCTGATTATTTGTGTAGTACAAGTTGTAAAACGAAATAACCCCAAATACTTAAATCAAGATTGAAACCAAGGATGGGAGAAGGAAACATACATGGAAACATACAGGGAGTGGTTCAAGATCAAAATACAAGGCAAGGAGATGTACCTGAACGTCTACCCCAGGGAACTACACTGGGCAACCCGAGTAGTAATATTATAGATGGTTCAATGGCAATTAATCTGAAACCTAATACTGATTTCTTGAGACTAGCTCCAGCTTGTGTCCTTACGTATTGATTCCGTCTTGTGTTCCTGTTCTTAAAAGCAACCAGAAGAAATCCTGGGTTAACCTGCGTAATAAGACGGTGGATAGGTTAGTAAAATATGAAAGATTCTGCCCATCTGACATGAAAGAGGTTATTATGGTTTGTGGGGTGGTTAGGCCAATCTACCAAGAATATGAGGGTGCTTTCACAGGCCACAGACAGTTCATTGTTTATTAAGTTTAAACAAACAAACTTTTAGTCAAACCATCAGTATCTGTGCTTTGCCGTTAGATTATTTTTATAAACCTCCCTCTAGGGTAGGGTTGGTGGATATGACGGTGCTCCTGCTTTTCTATCAAAAAGGTTTCAGGTCCTTTCAGATTTTGATACTCAAGACTGACAACCAGTCATAGTAGAAAGTGAATTACATCTCCTAATAACCTTCAAGTTACTATATCACTCTCTGCTAATAATATATTAGATGATAATATTACCCTACCCAACAATAAGATAAGCTCAGATGCAAATACCCTGAGTGAGAGTTTAGAAGATTTACAAGGCATTGTAAAGTTTAAAGAGACACAAAATATGCCATTGGTGATTGGACTTAGTGAAAAGTTGGTGACATCTGAATTTAAGTTGACCCTACAAAAAAACACAATATTTACCCCTGATTTGGTCACTGAACCCCATGTAGTTCACGAAGCAGGAATAGAGTTAGATACTGTCGTGAATCTAGGAATGGGGAAAAGGAGGTAACGGAAATATGGCTGACGTCATGGAATATTGTGGGGCTAAAAAGGAATTTGCAGGATGCAGAATGGCAGGAGTATATAGATAATAGGGACATATGCTTCTTTCAAGAGACATGGGCTCTAGAAACCCCCAACAAGGTTGGGTATGGAACCTATAGTGTTAATGCTATCCCCTCGGTTAGAGGTAGGTCCTCAGGTGGCCTTGTTATATGGGTAAAAGTTACCGTAGGTACTGATGTAACTCAGTTGGACTTCCCATCACCAGATATAATTGGTGTGAAGATTTGTGCATGGGATAAAACTGAAATATATTTAATAAATCTATATAACAGACCAATCCCGCCCAACAAGGAATCTATGGTGATAGACCAGCTCAACTGTTTTTAACAAGAATTGATTCTAGGGCAATGATAATAGTTGGAGGCAATTTAAATGGCAAATTTGAGTCACTGGTGGGCCTTGAAATAATTTTCGAAGATGAAGACATGGCAAATAATATTCCCCCTTAGAAAGTAGCCCAGTAGTACCTTGTTCAGTTGCAGCTGCCCAAATTATGAGACTGGTGGCAGGTCATGGGCTTAGAGCTTGTAATGGTAGATTAACATCAACAGCCCAAATGTCCCAACATTCAATAGGGGTAATTCTAAGAGTAGCATTGACTACATTATAACATCTATCGGATTCTGGCCGAATGTAAAAGATCTAGTGGCCAATGCTAGAATTGATAGTGATCATTACCCCCTGCACCTGACACTAGCAGCGGATATATTCAAAATAACTCCAGGGGACAATGAAGATATAAATAATATTTTTTTTAATGAGCCATTAGTAAATAATAACTGTAGAGCGCTAAAATGGCCAGTTATAGAGGGCAATATTGAGGCTATGACGCAAATCTATGTTATGTTCACAGACATCATTGACCCATATATTGATTTGCCCGCTACAGAGTTCCCTGTAACGATTGTACACCAAGCATTGGTAGAAGCTAAATCCCTAAAGTGAGCGGAGGGAAAACAGAAACAAGTAGCTTGGTAAATCCCTGGTATAACAAGGAGTGCTGTGAGGCAAAAAAAGAGCTTATACTGGCAGCAAAAAACAGTAACGTTATGGCCTTAAGAGAAAAAAGGACTAATTACAAGAGAATACTGGTATAAACTAAGAAAAGTTGGGATGAAAACATTTGATTGGAATTAATTAGTGCAGCAAAAAGGAGAGATCATGTTGGATTCTGGTGGTTGATAGCAAAAGATAATAAAACAGGAAGATACAGTAAAGACCTCTTTTTGGATGTACATACATGGGTCAACCATTTTTCCAGCTTTTATTCTGTATCCACAATTGAAATAACATACGATCAACAAGATTGTGTATCCAACACTAGTACAGCTTGCCTGCACTTTAATTTGGAGGATACACTGGCAGCAATTGATGCAGTGAAACCAGGGAAAGCGCCAGGCCCCGACAAGATACCAGGAGATTTACTGAAACATGACTGTCTGGGGCCCTTACATTAACCTTCTTTGCAATTCAATAGCAGCAGGTGCACCGATCCCCGAATCATGGAAGGGGTGGAAATTACTACTATTTTTAAAAAGGGTAATCGTTATGATCCCTCAAATTATCGCCTAATTGATATTCTAAAAAAAAAATTGCAAGGCAAATTTTAATGAAACTAAATAATTGGATTGAGGATAACTGTACTCTTTCGAAATTTCAGGCTGGATTTAGAACCAGGGCCAGCACAATCGACCAGGTTTTTAGATTTCTTTGCATAAGCTGGCAGTATACGATTTAAAAAAAAGTTCACCTGTATATTGCCTTTGGCGACCTGAAGGCCGCATTTGACCATATTCCCCGAAAGTTACTATGGAAATCATTACAAGATCAAGGGGTACCTGGTGAACTCCTTGTGCAAATAATACAGCTGCACAAGGATAATTATATAAAGGTCAGATGGGGTCCGAGAGGCGAACTTACAGAGGCAATACCAGTAAAAAGAGGTTTGAGGCAAGGATGTGTGCTGGCACCCACCCTATTTTCGTTATATGTTAATGATATTCCAGAATATCTAATGGGTTGTGAACACAATTCACCAAGGCTAGGAGGGGGGCTAGTACCAGCTCTTTTATTCGCAGATGATACCATATTAATATCTCAAGCTCTAAAGGGCCTACAATGTTTATTAAATACCTTTTGTGCATACTGCGATACTAAGGGCCTAGAAATTTATCATAGCAAAACTAAATATATGGCAATAAACCCACACAGATCTTTTAAAAAAGTATCTTTTGATCAAAAGCCAAAAGTAAGAATATGTGTATAATTTTAACTATTTATGTATAACTTTAGATACTAAAATGACCTGGAAACTGCAACTGGTGAAAAGTAAGGCCGTCTTGCTTCAAAACTCCCTACTGATAGTTAAAAAACATGGGAGTAGTACTTCTAGAGCATTGTCCCCAGCTCTGGGGTTTTTAAATATAAGGTACAATCAGCAACCCTGTATGGGGCTGAATTATGGGGACAGTCAAGTAAGAACACCTTTGCGGCAGGGGAAAATACGTTTTTTAGAAAGTTATTGTGCCTTCCAGTTCGTACACCACTAATCCCCGTTGTTATGGACCTAAACATTAAACGTATAGATCATCAAGCCATACTAAGACCACTATAGTTTTGCGTGAGATTGTGGTCTACACCAGAACTTGCACATTACAAAGATGGCTTAAAAGAAATACTAAAGTTTGATCACAGTATGACTCTCCAGTGGAATACGCATTTTTTCCATTGGTTCAATAAATTGGGCTTGCAACACTTTTGGGACGAACCATCAAACTTGATACTGGCTTCTAAGAAACTATTAAAGTCCACTTTTTGGACTTATATTCAAAACAGTGTGTCCCACAGTTCTAAAATTGGCACACTAACCACCCAATTTTTATTAATGGAGCCAATAGCGAGCTTCGATCTATTTCTGGATGAAGTGCAGCCACAGTTAGCAAAATCACTATATTTAAAGTTACGATATGGTATTCTACAATCTAACTTTAGTACATCGAAATGGGTCAGTTACTCTGGGGAGGAGAAGAATGAGTGTTGCACACTATGTCAAGCTGACACTTTGGAAGATGATTTACATATACTATTCTTCTGCCCTGCTTACGACAAACCTAGGAAGAAATGGATCAAACCCATATGTAGAAACATGGGTACTAGGGCTTGTCGTGAGGCAGAAAGGATATTGAAAACTGATGGTTCCCAAAAAATTGTTTTCAGTGTTAGTAGGTATTTGTTTAATGTTGGCATAATAAGAGCAAAAGTAGGCTTGAACTTCTAAATGATTTTAAAGGATTGCATATTTATATGTATCTGAAAATATGTCTATATGTAGTAATGCACTTGCACTTTAAAAAACTGACAGACTACAATGGTTAAATTGCTTGTTGTTTTATTGCACTAAAGTATTTGCACTTTTTGTTATGGAACATCAACCTGGAAGTTATATCAAAGGAATGAATATTTGTACCCTATTACATACTAAAGGAAGTAGCAGTCTGTCAGAACAGATCCCTTTTGGGAAACTCTATTGACAGGAAGTATATAGTTACTTATAGTGCTTGGTTACAATAGGGCTAATTGATTGATTTACGCTATTCCTCAAATGTTTTTAGATACTAATAATGCCCAGTTTTTAATGTATTTATCTATATTTAAATATTTTAAATTAGTACAATGGATGATCGGTCTTCATCTTTATTTGATAATGAGTTTACCTGTTTTGAAAATTGTTATAAGTGGAGCCTCCTTGGTGTAAATACATTTGGCTGTACTTTTTAAAAATTTAATGTGTTTACTCTGTGCATCTTTTATGGTTTAAATAAAAACCGAAATAAAGAATAAAGAAAGGATAGGTTAGGTTAAAAGGGAGAGGACGGTCTTTAAAACCGAGGGCATATTGTTCTTTTTACCCTGTGGGAATTGTTATTTTCCCTTTGTTTTAGCTCCATTTCTGTTATACATTACCTCTTATCATATTTTATGAGGTTTGCTATATGAAATGCATATTTATTTAGTTTTAATATTCAATTACAAGATTGGCCTGACTGATTGAATTTGTGAAACAAACTGAGATTGATCGTTGCCAAGAGAGACAATAGATTACACTTTATATTACTGTGATGATTAAAGATCAAGGGCACAAATCACTTTATATCCATGGGGTACCCAGGAGTGATGGTGCAATGCACTTTATACTCTTGAGTGTGATTGTTGTCCTTCTTTTATTGCTGGATTTTACTGACCATTTTTAATGTGGTTGTATATGCCATGTTTTTTATTATATACGTATGTTGCATCTATGTACTTTATATGCTCTGGAAAACAGTGGGAAATAAAGATTGATTGATTGATTGATTGACAGATCACCTCAAAACTTTCCAAGAAGGAGATGAGGTGGATGAACTTTTTTGGGACAGTTTTGTGAAGATCTGACAAACCATGTCAAAGTTATTAATAAATGCTGTTCCTATAGAAAGTACGACCTAACTATAACTACACAGTAGTGACAGCCATATCTATATATTTCTGTTTTGTGGGTAAACTATGCATAATCCTCCTTTTTTTCAAACCCCCAACGTCTGTTTACCTCTAGCCTCCACTGATCCCTAAAACTTCTTACCTCTACTTACCTTGACCCAGCCTTGAGCCCTAAAATCCTATTACCTCCCTTTATTTCTGTCCTCCCCGGAACCCCCAAAAACTTTACATCACTTTAACTCTACCCTCCCTAGAACCCAAAACACCCCTTTCCTCTCTCAACATGCCCCTGAACTCTAAAAAAATCCTTAATTTCCTTTACCTATATATAGTCTGCCCTAAACGCTAAAAAACCCTTACCTCCTTTTAGCTCAAATCAACTCATATTCCTAAAAAAAACCTTGGCTGCCCTTTACCAATATCCGTCCCTGAACTCTAACAATCTATTATCTCTATTACCAGTAACCCCCTTCCCAACTCACTAGTGATAAGTCAGTCACCATTGTCAACTCTGGTTGGGGATGGGAGAGGGGCCTGCTGCTGGAACGGTTTAATTTGAACAGCAAGAATGCAGACCATGAGCCTTTTCCTATGAAATATGGATGTCATCCAATAGATTTTCTCAACGCTGGGCCCACTGGAACCTCAGATTCTGTTGCAGAGCCTGCATATGCCACCTAGCATAGCTGACAAGGAGAAAGCAGGAGGACAAGAAGCTTAAGAGCTGCTCTCACCTTGATCCAGAAACAAAGTTGAAACATTATGATCATAGCCTGAATGACCTGGACTCATTGCTGTGGAGGGAAGGTCCTGTACTGTACTGTACTGTGTACAGGACAGCTCAGATGAATGGGAGCATCTGCAAAGGATTTTGGTGTGATTCAGCTCACTGCAAGTGAATCCCAATGATGTCAGAAGTTTCACCTTCATTGGAGGTGATCTGCAACTGACTGTGGTGAGCCCACTTTCAACAACCATTCATCAAGGTGTGGAAAAACTGGTATCCTCCACCTCTGAAGGTGGGCAGTAACCACAGCCATCACTTTCAAGAACACCCAAAGGGCACTGATAAGGCAGAAGGAGAGCACATTAAGCTGATCTACATTGAACCACAGATAACATCTGTGAGACTGCATGACTGGTCTACGAAAATGTGCATCCAGCAGGTCCAAGGTCACAATCCAATTGCCAGGGTTCACATAGGATAGGATTTGGTCCAACATGAGCCTTTGAAGGCATTTAAACGATCAGGGTCCAGAATAGGCCAGAGTTCCCAGTCCTTAAGGCCAAGGAACTAGAAAGGGTAACAACCCTTTTCGCTTTACAAGTCCGGAACTCTCTCAATAGCATCTTTGGAGAGTAACACTCACACCTCCTGTAACAGAAAGGACAGGTATGCATCCAAAATGTACTCAGATATGAGAGGAAGATTTGGTGGGCAATAAGAAAGAAAGAGTAGGGCATAGCCATAACAATCTGTAGGGCCCATCTGTCAGACATGATGGATCTACATCCTAGTAGGAAATGCTGAATACTGCCCCTCACAGGATGGGTGTGTGCCACTAAGGACAAACAAAAGTGGCTTTGTATCCGTTGTTGCAGGGGAGGAACTAGAGGAATGGTGCTTCTGCTGACCTTCGCTCTCCCTACCAGACCACATTGTCAAAAGGTCTGGGCTGACTGCTGTACTTTTTGTGGTAACTGTTTTTGTTTGTATGTCAGCTCCATGGAATAGTCTCTGAACTTTAATAACTGAAGTGGGTACTACTTGGCTGCTGTCAACTCACCTAAAGATCATGCTGTGGCTCTACTTTCTATAAAGTGCACCAAGAATGGATCTGCCTTTGGACTGAAAAGTTGTGAGCCAACCAAAGGCATCCACATGAGAGATTGTTGTACATTTCTGGAGAATCCTGAGGAACGCATCGGCATGTGTCAGCAGAGCATAACTTTGGTGCTAACCACCCTATCCAGGCAATCAGTAGTATATAGGCCAGCTTGGGTCATATATTTGGCGTCATCTTGTCCATCATGGATTGTCTGAGCCAAAGCAAACTAAAGGTCATCCAGGACCACCAGCAAAATCTCACTGACCATGTCACAGAAGGCCTGTGTGTAGCAACTCACCAAGAATACTGAATTTACCAATCACAATGAGAGGCTGGCAAAGGAGAACATATGGTTGCAAACACTCTAGTCCTCTTGGACTCCCTATCTAGAAGTTTTGTGGGGAATGAATTAGGGACTACCCCACTGGTTGAATCATGAACCACAAGGATATATGGGATAGGATGTTTAATAAGAAAATGAGGTTTCCAGGAGCTGGTCTGCCACTCTTGGCCAACAGCCTGTTCACCAGTGTGAAAGAACAAGGCTTTGAAAAAGTGCCCATTAAGGTATCTGTGAGGGCCTTGTTAGAAGGAAACAAGGGCTCAGACATGGCAGACGGCAGAATTTTGACATTTGTTTTTGTCTCAACTGAAGTCAGCTGTAATCTAGATAACAGGGATGTGGCAGAGGGTGCAAGAGGCAGACCTATTATCACCCAGAGTTTCTAATTGAAAGCGGATGCCAGTGGCAACAAGCTGTTGTTATCCAATGGTAGGTGGATAACATGGCTAAGAGCATTAGCTCGGTAATGCATGAATATCGCTGACTTTTCAGCGATATTCATGCATTTCGGACGATTTTTATCGCTTAGGAGATAAACCTTGATAATAGCAAGGTTTCTAAGCGATAAACATCGCCGCAGCTTGGCGATAAAAATATTGCCGCTAAGCCAACATAGCGATAATTATCGCTAGTTATTGGTAATAGGCCCCTTAGTTCCAATGTTTTGATAACTGGGTGTAAACAACAGCCAAGCAGGTGTTTAATGGCTGGGGTGGCAAAGGCTTGAAGAGGCAAAACCTGAGTTGAATATATGCTGGCTTGGAGATAGGGTTACAATATGAACAGTAATTAATGGAGGGATGTTGGGTTATATAATGCGCTTTTATGAAGGATGTGAATGTATGGATACATAGCACTAATTGGTTATGTGACGGCAAAGCATGCTGTGTTGCCTTGTCTTACATTATTTTATTTACTGTTGTGCTGCACTTATGATGCAGAATGGTGTGCCAAGTCTTGGCATATTATGTTATGGTTTAACTATTCCATAGTGAGTGTCACTAACTCACAATGTGAACATATTTGCAAAATACAAATAAGATGTGAATTTTAAACATGGTAGAAGATCAAACCAGGTCTATGGAGTACATGTAGAGATAGTAACATATCGTTGATGGACAGGGAAGAATTGAAAACCAAAGTCAATTCAGGCAAAAATATCCAAACCAGCCACTGTACTGTTGGTGACCATGTAAAAAGTGGGGCCATTTGGACTGTTATGCCGGGTTAGAACAAATGGCACAGCTCTAAAAGCAGCCTCCTAGCTTGCAGCCCACCCAAGAAAATGCAATTGTGATACATAGCCAGTCAGATCCTATTCGCACTCTTCTGACCTGGTGCACCCACCACTCTACAAATAACAAGCATTAAAAATGCAAAAGGCCTCGCCTTTCCTTAAGTTAAAGCCATGTGCTTTGCTATACAATACGATTAGCAAAGCAAATGGCTTTAACTTAATTAAATACGAGACCTATTGGATCTTCAATGCTTGTTTTGAGGTGTAATAAATATTGCAAAGCACACGGGGCACTCCTATCTGCCACCTAAGTGTATGAGGCCTTTGGGTTGACTAGTAAGTTAGGTTTCAGTAACCCATACTATGCTGGTCCGGCATTAAATAAATGAGGATATAGGAAATTGTTTCTCTGGAAATGTGGGGAATGGAGTCGTTTCACGTGAATTGTATGAGGTGAATGATGAGCGGATTACACGAGACTTCATTTAACAGTTCGATTCCAATGATCTGGATGATGTAGAAAACTCTTTTGATGTGTCAGAGGTCAATGTTTCTATAGCTCTGTGAACTTTGAACTAGAGTAGAGAGACAGTTGGCAATTTTTTCTCTTTAATGTTAATTTCCACTTGGGCACTTTTTCTCTCCAGGAACTTGTTGATCAGTTGTACCATTTCTGAGATCACTATTTTGAGACGCACAGCGTGGATAATGCTGGGAAGAAGCAGCAGGATGTGGCCGACGAGATGGCAAAAACACTTCTTCAAGTTAAAAGATATGAAGATACATTGTGAAATCTGTGACTACTCTCTGACATTTAGGAGTGGGCAGATGCCAACTGACACAATGCAAGACAGCGGCCCCCTCATACAAAACAAGCATTGGCATAGCCAATAGGCCTCGCTTTTGGGACCTTATAAGTATTTAGTAATGCAGCACAATATGCTTACGGCTAAACACTAATAAGGTCCCAAAGGCGATACCTATTGGCTATGCCAATGCTTAATGTTTAACTTTCAGGGAATGAGAAAATACGGTGTTCCAAGAGCTAATCTCCTTCCTTCCGTCCGTTCCGTCCTGCGGCAGGCATCATTGGTGTCTATAGGGGCATCCACTGAGAAACACAGACCGCAACCAGTGAGGCGCCTAACGCACAGCCTGCAGAGTTCAAAGGTTGCCAGCCAAAGTCCCACTACATTAGATTGACAGGATTAAAGGCCATGTTGGCACTGCCTACACTCTTCATTAGTGGTGTTTTCTACCTTCTATCCGTGGTGCTTTGACCTTTAAGAGCAAGCACTGACACAAATGACACCAAGCGTGAGGGTCTGTGGGAGATGTCAGTGATATAAAGCACCAGCGAGATGTCACTAGCTCCCCCCCACTGCTCATTGCTTCTACCGTGCGTGTGAGGTGGGCCGAGACTCTGGCCATTCAAGGTTTTTTCGGCGTGACCTGTGGAGTGTGCCAAGGAGACGTTCGAGGAGGGGACCAAAACTCCGCGGCCTCAGGGCACAGGTGGAGGTGTTCCATTACGGGCCAAGCTTGACAAAGGCATTGCTGAAACGCGTTGTAGTGGACACAATAAAGTATAATTGTGCTATCCTCTGGTGTGTCGCGTGTTATCTTCTTCGGAGTTCTGTAGATTTAACCTTGTGTGGAAACTTATTACGCAGTTGTCGTTCACCGCTGCTGGCAACAGCGTCGTTAGGAGGAGGATCGGCAAAGTATGACGGAAAGTGCAGAAAATATATATATATAATTTTTTCCACTAAAAATCCAAAGGTTGCAGGAACGTTCCAGTGTTGTAGTTGGGCTCAGACTTTACACACACAAAACCATAGAGATTCAGCAGGTATAGTTATCTCAAGTAACTATAACTCGTGCCCGAAGGTTACTTTAAATCATGCTCCCACCATGCACAGGTTTTGCATCAGTAATTTCACTGCAAATGCTGCAATATTATCACTGATGTCATAGAAGATGTCACGAGTAATGTAATATGTGGGGTAATTAGCAGTGCATGGCGTGGGCGTGAGTTATAGTTACCTTAGGGCAATAGCTGTAGCCAAAAGCTGGCCCACACATATATACAACACACACATGTTCAAATAGATACAAAAGTTGCACACTGTTACACAAGCAGATATACATAAAACACACACATTCAAATAAGACAAAAAAGATACACACTGTTCACAAACAATACAGAAACAGGCGCAAACATCCACCAACAACCACGCACGGAGCACATACAGTTGGATAAAAAATTGCACACAAAAACAACCTATCATCCATACAAAAAAGCACATGAGTTAAAACAAGCACCCAAGGTAAAAAGCACACACTAGTACACAAGCAGGCATGACAGAAACAGACACAAACACAGTCACCAACACGCATGGACGCACACACAACACAATCACAGATGGGTACATGAACTCATGAATTCACTCATACTTAAACACACACATTTAGTTTAGTAAATATGCTCCACACAGCTACCGGTTGGCTGTAGACTTCCAGTTGAAAGAGGCCTGGAAAAGTTTCCAGAGAAAGAAAAAGCCATCAGATGGTGAGCATCAGACGCCATATCACATTAAAAATAAAATCAAGCAATGGCAAAGCCAATTGGTCTTGCCTGTGAGAGCTATTAGCTTTGTCAATGTTTATTAGTTATGTTGTACAACATGCATGACAAAGATATCAAAAAGTGTGTTATGACGCAACCAGCACTCGCTGCGTCATAGTGTTTTTATTTTTTATTTTAGTCATGCTGTACAGTAGACAGTCTGCCTTACAGCATGAGTATAAAACATTGACAAAGCCAATAGCTTTCTCGTATGTAATAAATTTTGGATTTGTCGATGCCTGTCAGTGTTTTGCCATTATTAGCGATACCCTGGATTATTAGAGGATTAGTCAATGAAACATGAGAAAAAAGACAGAGCATATAGGAAAACATCACAGTTTGTCCTACAAATAATCCTCCAGTGTTGGGTTATGGTGTTGTACGACTCATGGCTAATTTCTATGTTCTGTAACCCCATTCTGTTCATTAAAAGGCTGACTTTTTATTTGGTATCTGCCTAGCCTACTTTCATTGACCACATATGAACCAAGAACATGAAAACAATTGAAACTCTAATTACCTCTAAAAGGTTGAGGGCGCTGGGTTCCATCTGCACCAGTCTTCCATAAAGCGTCACCCACTGGCTAATCAAACGCAGGATTTTCTGCCGTTTGTTGAAGGAGTACACAGCCTTCTCCTGTTCAGTGCCTTCTGATGGCTCCGCGTAGAAAGTAAGAAATTGTTAAGAAGGTTTGCTCATAGTATAAATCACGGCATTCCATCCTAAAGATATTGGGGGCCCCTGGCAAAAATGTTTAAGGGCACCGGTTTGGAACAAATTTAAATTTTATCACGATTTTTTTCTAATTCAATCCTTTTGTTGCCTAACAATATTGAATTATATAATGGGTAACGTACAAAATTACAGCTGGAGACAAATTTCTATTTCCCAGGGGGCCCATCGGAAGGTGGACGGACTGGCTTTTCCCGTGCCCTAAAACGTCTCTGCGTTTGAGAACATTAGTTGGGCCGATAAGGGAATGTTAGCCTGCATGTAACAGAAAAAAATATATAAGCTAAAAGTCTTTAAGAAAATACTGGCTACGATATCCTCTGCCGCATTCATCCTGCTCTGCTTCTCTCTACGTATATTTTTAGATTTCTACACTGTTCTTTTATTAACTACAAAAATGTAATGATGGGCATAATTAGAATTTTTCTTGAGAAGTAGGAGGATGAAAACGTTGCCACTTCATGCAGATTTGAAGTTTGACAACTTTTCACAGCTTACATTTCTAACTGTAAAACCTACCTTTTGTGGCATGTTGTTACCCTATTACTTCTAGGTCCAGAGGTTGGCAAAGTATCACTCCCTTTAACAACTATCTTGCACAAAGATTCTTGCTGGCTTACAGTTCATGCAATCTTTTGCCAAAACATTGTACAGTTTGATTATCTAATTCTTACGTTTGGAAGTGCAGGTAAAACCTTTTTACGGAATTAATAAATGAAGGTTTATTGGCGATTCGAGTATTACGAGAGGAAAGAAATACATTTTCATTGATATTATGGAATAACCTTGGTCCTGTTCCAATATAACAGTCAAGCAAGAACTGCCAGACCTTGTCCCCCCTGAGCAGAACACAAGCTATCCCAGACTATTTCAGCCTATTTTGGCCCTGGCAGTAAGGTGCAAATTTAGTCCTACAGTACAGCGAGCATAGGCCCACAATCGGGCCTATGCATCACATTGGGGAAATCAAAAGACTGATGGGTGGAATGCCTGAATTAATCTCAGCTGCTGCTCATTACTTGAGCTGCATTCCTGTCCATGCTCACTTGGGTTACTTCGGCTCCCATTCAGAGGGAACCTGGCCAGGCAGATCAGACTAGACTGTTCCTATTGGGGCAGAACCAAGACTGATTTGCATGTAGATGATTCATATCTGAGATGGCATGGTTAGCAAAAGAACAATTACCTGAAATGAGTACCTACTAGTTACTGATATTAATTCCAGCAATCCACCCATCACTTTTTGTTTCATCATTATCAATGCGGCACCACTCTTTCAGACATTTTCAGAAAATTTGCTCCAGTGAGATATTACCTCTATGTTTACAGGGTGAATATTCTGCTTCAGCACAGACCTGAATTTTGAACTGCCTGCAGTACATCTCTTTACGATGGTTCGGGATCTTGCTGTGCTTACTGTTACTCTGCAATATGTCTGTCTCTCCCCATTGAGCTTCTCGGGAGGGCAGGGAAAGACCCATTGTCTTCCCCGAGTGGCGGGGAGTGCAAGCCACTACACATGGGTGGCCGCCACCAGTCCACATCCTCCTACCATTTCTTTTCACATCACATTGTTCCCACTATGTTTGATCAATCAAGAGCACCCCTCACAGCTAGATGAGGGCTGCCTTGCTCCTCCAGAGCTCAGCAGCATCTCTCAGATTCCCAATGCCTCTAATATAATGTTGGCCCTGTGTACAGGCTTTAGTTCACGTTTGCTCCCAACCTCTTCCAAAACCCTTCTAAAACGTCCAGATCGGCGCTGCCAGGGCCACCATTTTACCACCTCATCCTTGTGTAACCATGTCAGCCATCACAACTACTACTGTCACATCTTTCCAGCAGCTCTACCATAATTAGCCTCCATTGCCTATCCTGCATCTCCTCTGCATACTGGTTCCAGCGCCGAGGAGGAAAGGAGGGAGGGCTCCCCTCAACAATCCTCCAGGGGACACAGCTTTCAAGTGGTCTCCCTCAGTTAGCAGCAGTCGCTCCAATTGGCGATCACCTCCTTCTTGGCCTAGCATTATTGTATAATACAATATTTTCTGGGGATGATGATTCACAAACGGAGTTACACTAATAACGGCCATCTTGCTCCTGGCACAGCCACAATCTGCGATTTCTAAGAATTGATCCTTTTAATAATTTATGACAAGGATAGAATAATGTCTCTCTGATAGTACTTCTGTTTCCCTCTTCGTTATTTAAAAATGATTTTATTTTTTCCCCAAGTAATTTGATGTGTTTCAAATTGTCTTCTGCATAACACAGGGGCGTCTCACACGGATCCACGAAGTCCATGCCCAATCAATATTTTCAAAACATAAAATTGAGATTAATGTTAATACAATAAATAAAATCATATTCCTGGTTTGCATCTAGCCTGAAAATTCGGCTTGGATATAATCCTCTTAAAAACAATACACAACTTTGCCACACTCTGCATTAATGTTTGGATTTAAGGTTTGTATTGCAAGACAACTCTCTAAAACTAATTAAAAAAACTAGAATAATACATTAAAAATATGTCTCTTCAGTTGGAGCAGCATAGCAGAACAAGGCAGAAACTACTGTATGTTTGTCGTGTTTACCACATCCCGCTCTAACCTAGTGGCTGAATACAATATCTGTAGATTTTCAATCGCAAGCAGACAGGGAAGAAAAGCTAATTAAGTCACAGTACACACACAGGGGCATATTACCAAGGCAGGCGAAATGAAATTATTGCCGCTTTAATCGCCCTATTAGCAAGCTGTCGCTAACATCAGTTAGCGACAGCTTTTAGGTGATAGCGAGCGGTTTGGGGACCGCTTTGCAAGTCAGCGATTTTTATCATTAATTACATGCAAAGTAAGCGTACCCAACTTGCTAGCGACTGAAAGCAATCGCTAACATCGCTATCGCAGGCGTAGCGACAAAAAAGTTTGCGCTAAGCGTGAATATCGCAGAAAACTAACACCTGCTCAGACCAGTTCTTAGCCTGTATATCCAATGGGAGGTGGATATTCAGGCTAAGTCCCTATTAGCGATAATGCCTGAATATCGCTGGATTTCCAGCAATATTCATGCATTTCGCCGCTATCGCCGGATATTTTATCGCTTTGGAGATAAATGTTGCTAATAGCACGTTATCTCTGCGAAAAAATCCGGCGATGCGCGGCGATAAAAAAAATTTCGCTAAGCTTATTTAGCGATAAATATCGCTAGTTGTTGATAATATGCCCCAATGTTCTTTGTGGTGACCTGCAACTGTGTTTCCTACAGTTGCCCTCAAAGGAGGTGTGCTCCTCCTCCCTGACAGGGGGAATGAGTTGTTCAGGTAACAAAGAGATGTTCGTTACGCTGGATCGGGAAAACTAATGCATTCATTCATTGTAAACTTTGAGAGAATGGGTCACCATAAGTAAAGCCTATGGAGGCAAAGACAGCACATTCACACTGTCATGATGCTACTTCTTTCTACATCATGGTAAATCTGAGCATGTGGTTTATTTTGACTTCGGCACGTCCTTGTTACAGATTGAGACATGTAGAAGAAATGAGTTGTTGCCATAATATTCCATACAACATCACGCGCTTCACAAATTGTCATGGTTTTACTAAAATAAAGATTTGGGATAACCTCAGGGATGACACCGGGTGCTTTAAATGTGACCATCGTCGTCAATAAGGAACATATGCCTTGCTACTAGACTTCCCATTTGGTAAGAAAGACAAAACTGAGAGGAAGGACTATGCACCTTTTCAGATAGATGACAGGTTTGATAACACTTTCTTCCAAAATATCGTAAAGACCTTCATTTCCCTGGACTGTTGGACGAGCTCACAGACTATCTACCCACCATTTCACAGACCAGCTGCCCATTTTCTATTCGTGTCCATATGGAAGACCTTTTTTGTGGACACTGTGCTTATATCACCTAAAGAATAGAATAGCGATACACTCCAAAGGATATTGATGTAGTAGGGACTGACACAGCTGCGAGGTCGGCATGAAAACACTGTGGGTCAGTAGGAAATCACCAAAGAACGTGTCTGTGAAAAAACAAAAAAAAAACAAGGAGGTTTAGAAGTAGAAAATGTAAATACAATTTGAAGATCCTGGTTTTTGTCTGCAAAAGAGGTAAATATATGTGTTCACCACAGTTTCTGCAAAAAGGAGAACACAGGGCCAAAAGCTTGGTGCACATGATGGAGTTTCTGACCAGAGAATTAGACAAAGTGGATTTGCCAAATGGTGCCAAATCACGGGGCACACATTCAACCAGTCGTGGAGTTTTAGCCAACAGCAGGTTGGAATCTAAGGGCTCCGGGTTCATTTTTCTCTCCTCGCAAAGTAATGTTGAGTAGAAAGCCATGGGTGGTGAAGGCGTCACCCATGACATGGGGCCACTACCTAACTTTGATAAGGACACACTGTGGTTATAATACTTGAACGCATCATCTGCTGTTATTAGACCTAACAGTATTTTGCAAATGTCGAAATTCTGATACGATCGTGGCCCCCACGCTAATCTCAAAGAGACATTTGCATAGACAATTATGGGAAAAACAAATGGGTTTTAGATTTGTAGACCTGCCCATGTGGCCCTGCAAATGATTACACTTCGTTTTTGCAGGTTGAAGTATGTTAGAGCAATAAGATGGATTCACCTCCCCCATCTTGCACCTCATGTAACCAAGACATCCACAACTACTATCCATTTTGCCTCGGCAAGGAATCTTCCAGCTTCCAACATAAGCTTCTTCTGTTTGTCCAACCATGTGGCGTTTTGGGTTACAGGTAAGCTTTAGAACAGTGAGCTGGCGTAAGTTGTGTCATTTTAAGTCACTCCTTCGGCTTCCTACCTCTCTTAGTATGAGGTTTATTAATGATAAGACGATCAATGAGGACTGGGGTCAGAGATTTATTTGTCATTGCTGTAAAGCTCATTGCTTTTGACAGAATTGTTTGAGATCCTTTGCTTTTGTCTGCGTGTGCACGTGACCAAAACACATAAAGCACCTGGTTCAAAAGGGGCAAACAAGCATTGGCATTGACCGTTCCATATCAGGCATTTGGCACGGTCATGAAAGCCTTGTTGAGGTTTCCAATGTCTGCCTCAACCAGAAGGATCCCTCCTGTGAGGAAGTCTCAATGAACATAGTAATAAAGACTGACACAAATTTCAGCAAACATGTGATAGCATTATTTCTGTGAAATGTTTGAGGAAGGTTTGGTGCTAAATATGTAAAAAAAATAATAGTGCAGGGGGCCAAGGTTTTTCTTTGGAGCCCACCTCTGGTGCTGCTGAATATCAGACTTGCTGAATGTCAATAATAAATAGTCTTGATTACACCTCATACCTTGTTCTACTTCAACACTACACTTCCCGTCTCTGTCTTTCCCCTGTGGTCTACTTTTAATTCATGCCTTCTCTGCAACTTACTTTGCCTCCTCCTTTCACCATTTTCTGCCTTTCTCGCTCATGCTCAAGGTTTGATGATGAAAAATGAGCCCTGGTCTCAAACAATGTGTACTGGTGCCCTCCACATGCAACTGTTGGGTATGTTACTAAAGGCATGCACACCTACTGTGGAAAGTGGTATTGCGGATTGCCTGAGAGAAGTGCTTTAAAGTGTTATTTATTTATCCTTCAAAGTGAAAAAGCTAAAAGTAGTTTACAGTTCCTTCATCCTCTCTGTTTGATACATGTTCAAGGAAAATAATAATTATAAAAACATTTCTAGTGAAAAGCGTGCTTCATAACACAAAAGTGTGTCCAGTGACAGTCAAGGAGTGCACATACCAATTTCTTTAATCTGAAAGATGGTGGTTATTAAACACAGAACACCCAGGAATGGAAGTATGCGGTCTTTCTCAGAGTTACATTATTTCCAGATATAAATCTTTCTCTTGATTCTCAGTTTTTATTTGGCCCATAAATGTTTTGAAAATCAAAGTTATTTCTAGAAACTAAAATTTATCTTGAATCTCAGGTGGGTTCTATCCACAAGTTATTTCTGTAAATCATGTATCCAATTGACTATGTCAATACAATTAATCGAATCAGAAACATAACTGGAATTAGCTTTTTTACTTAACTTCTACATTTTCCAGAAATTATAGCACATCTTGTGGTATCTCCCCTTGTGGTCTCTTCTATTGTTAATCACATCTGCGCCCTGTCAAGCACACCTGTGAGGGTCACTGTGATGTCATATACTGTAGGTTCCCATGGGGATGTAACGTGTCTCATGTGAAGACATTTGACAGTTGGAGGATGAGCTGTTTATGGATGGATGGGATTTTCATTGATTAAAATAACTTGAACCTTAGACAGTTCTCCTATCTCTTATCTAACGCCTACACCCGTGAAGAGACGACTTTTGGAATGCTACACATCCTTTCTCCACTACATTTCTACCTCTGTAAAATATCCTTGCATATGGTTTGGGTTATTTTAAGAAAGCATGCCCAAATGCTATTCAATCAGTAATTTGGTTATCACACTCAATTCAGAACTTCTAATTGTTATCAGATGAAATCTACAAAACAGATGTAGAACCACTTCCCCATCCCCTCTCAAGGAAAATTGTACACTGTGTCTTCACTTCATCATCTCACAAGATAGCACATGAAGTAGTAATACATAGCTATTGATGATGCTAAAAATGTCTAAATTGACACACCTTTCTAAATTTGAAAGTTTGGGAGCTCTGTTCTTAGCAGGAAAACCCACAGTGTGGCCTTGGTCTTGACAAAATATTTATGTGAGTTTCATACACAAAGATCTCCTATCTGAACTTTTATTTACAAGAAAAGTATATAGAAAAATTAAGTGAATAGAAAATGATGATCCATCCAAAGCTTTTAGTACAAGATACTTAATGACTGGGGTAGACAAAAAGTTGACCTTGGCATTTCAGAGCCAGAAATAGTGACACCAAGGAAATAATTTACAAAAGGAAATTGTGGTACAAAACCTGTCTGATCATATATGGATGAATCCAGCTTCATTGTCTCCAGCAAATGTTCGAAGATCTTCTCAGGAGTACCGGACATCACTGTGTATCTGAAAAACAGAGCAGTAAGTCAACTACCCAAGAAGAATACTTGTGGGATATTTTACCAGATCATGCCCCTCCCAAGCACCTCACTGCCTTCTAACTTCAATGATTATTGTGTGATGGTCCTTAAAACAAGCTAAAAATATAAATTAGACAGCCTTTTGTTAAACTATTGATGACTGAAAGTTTAAGAGATCCCATGTTTGATACCATTTCCTGCCTCACAAGGTGGATGAAAATATCATGCAGCTGAAGTGGGTCAATATCAGCATGAATATATTGATTTATTATTCTTCAGTGCATATTTATAGATTGTTAACAAGGAAGATTTTATTGAATCTAAACGTGGAGGACAAAAAAGAACTCAATTGGTCAAAAAATGGTGACCTTAATTCTACCATGAATTTGTACAATCATGGAACAAAGAGTTCAGCTTTTGACTTTTACTTGCAAAGTATGAAAAAGCTAAAAGCTCAACTTTCTACATTTCAGAAAATTTATATTTTACAAATCCAAATGATTTATTAAAGTACCTTTGCAATAAGTGGCCCCCATGCTAGAATATGAAATGGAAATAATACTACAGTTTTATATTTATGTCGAGATAACGTTGTTGTAACGTTGTTGATGCATGTATGTATATGCAAATTCGATCAAGTCAATGTGATGGGGATGCACTGCCAGTGTTTCAGAAGGTACTCCTATCAAACTTTGTTACAGTATGTATTGTCATCTCAAAGATAGAAAATTTCCCAGTAATTTGCTTGTGCCCCAGTTTGAACCTTCCACTTTGCTTTGGCTAGAACACCAACAGAATACATCCTGACATCAAACATCTGCAAATGTCAGCATATCAGAAGGAGCCATGGTAGTGTGATCTATGCAACCTTTTGCCCTTCAGCGATTGTACACAGCTAACTGCAAAGGGTTTGCACTGTTACACTAACCCTTGCCAGGGTTGTGTGTTTACAAATTAGCAAATGAAGGCTATCCACTTTATTACTTCTCAGTATCCTTTGTGTGAAGGTACATGAATTCCTCTTTCAAAGTATTTTAATGTTACTCTGTAGAACGTGTGAAGACTTCAGAAACAAGGCAATCTCTATGATTTGGCTGTGGGTCAACTTATACATTGAGAAAACATGTTGAATTACAACATGTGCAATACATGAAGTCCCCTGGACATTTTTTCCTACCCCTAGGAAACAATTTGGTTGTTATTCATGCAAGTGCAGACTTTTCAAAAGTGGTTGTAGTGAAATGGGTTTCGCCCAGATTTTTCGCTTATTGATAACTTGGTTTTTAGACCTTTTCTGTGGGTGACTCTCACTACCTGAATTTCACCTACGGTAATAACCTTGCAATTGGACTATGTTAGACCCGGGATCCCTGGTTGGATGCGGTAGGTACCTTAGGCCAAGTAGGGACCCGCGCTCCAACATCAGGGAAAGGAAGGTCACCTTCTTAGGTAACCCCGCTCACCCCCTCTAAAGGTTGGCACGAGCAGCCAGGTTTATCTTCAAGGCAAATGTGTAAAGTATTCACAACCACACTCCACACTCACAAAAATCCAATGATGACACCACAAATAGACTCCACACGAGTTTTATAAAAAGAGTTTAAACATTACGTAAAAAGACCACACGATATAAAACCAACATATGAGGTTGTGTAATATTTCTTCTGGCTGGTTGTTAGGCCAGCCAGCCCTTGTAACTCCGGTGATGTCAATGTAATGTAATGTGTCTTGGAAAGCGCACTGCTTCCCTGAGGCGTCGTGGCGCTGTAGACCGCTGGGGAACCCGTCCTGGCTATCCCTGCGAGATGGTCCCTACTGGGTATCTCCAAGGTGAAACCAGGCATCCCCGGCAAATGTGGGGGGCCGTTGTAGAGATGAGGCAATCTAATGCCCAGAGTTGCCGAGTGTGATCCCTTGTTAGAGTAGGCACTGAGGCGAGAATTATCTGACCGTGGTCCACGGCCCTGCCGCGTCAGGAATTGAACCCTGGTCCCGGGCTGTTCTCTGCTTCCGGGTCTGCCGCCTCTAACCAGTGAGCCACACCACTCCATGAGCACTTCTAAACATTCTCCTGTACTTCTAATCACATGCCATGCAGCTCATAATCCTAGAATCTGGTACTTTTGCAATGTAAAAATACTGTAATGCGTAACATATCAATCGGACTCTCTACAATGAAAATAATGCAATGCGTAACGTAACAAACAGGCACTTTGCCAGGTAACACAATGCAATGCATAATCCAACCACCAGATATGCCGTTCTGCAATATTAAGGCAATGCAAATACACTAATCAAGTAATTCGATATGCAGGAACAAGGCAATGCGTCATACGACAATCAAGTAGTTTGTTATACAGAAGTGTTGCAATGTGTAAAACGTCAGTCAGGTACTCTGCTCTCAGAAATGGAATACTACGTAGTACACTCAGGCCCGGTAACCGGGCCTTAGGCAGTCTGTCCGCCTTCTCTTCTGACCTTCAGTCAGCCTCTCACTGTTGCCCCCAAGACAGTACAATGTAATTCCAAAGTTCAGCTTCGCACTCCGGCCCCTGTACCGCAAATCCCTTTGGCAATACGGGCCGCAACACGAGCCGAAACAGAGGCCTGCGCTGTCAACACGAGAGAGTGGCTGAGAGTGTCTCCCTCCGAGCCCGCGCCCCTCCCAGGAGTCGACAAACATTACCTGGGGGGGGCAAACCGCTCGTCTCTCCTCGTCCAGAGGTTGGGCCTCCAAGCAGCTTTGTGAAATGGCAACGGTGGCTCGGGCTGGCAACACAGCTCCTCCAGGACTGCCGGTCCGGGCCACTTCACTTCGGAAGATCTCAGGCCGCCACAAGGCACACGCACACAGCGTCGCTAAGTCTTCCTTCACTCCAGGTGCACGATCACTAGGCACTCCACACAGGTCTCAGGCGGCACGAAGATCACACGCACAGCGTCAGTGAGACTCCCTTTACTCCGGTGCACACGATAACACAGCAAATCCTCACAAAAGTCTCCCGGTGCCCAACACACAAGCACAATGCGGTGATGAGACTCACGTGGATTCAGGTGCAAACGATAACATGGCAAATCCTCACGAAAGTCTCCCAGTGCACAACGCACCCGCACACAATGGCGATGAGACTCATGTGGATTTCGTTGCACACGATAACAAGGCAAATCCTCACAAAGGTCTCACAGTGCACTACGCACACCCTCACAGCATCAATGAGACTCAGTTGGATTCCAGTGTGCACGATAACAAGGTAAATCCTCACAAAGTTCTCACAGTGCACAACGCACACGCTCAAAGCGTCGATGAGACTCACTTGGATTCCGGTGCACATGATCACTGGACAATCCTCAGAACGGGGTTCAGGTTGCACAAAGCACATGCACACAGCGTCGCTGATCCTTGCTTGGATTCCAGGTGCCCCCGATCACAGGCCGATCCTCCTAAAGGTGTCAGTGCTGCACAAAGCACACGCACACAACATCACTAAGACTCACTTGTACACCAGGCACCCATGATCACAGGCAGTTCTTACGAGGGTCTCAGCCTGCAGAGGCACGCTCCCTCAGTGCCTCTGAGACTCTTGTGGAAACTGTTATGTTCCTGTGTCTCCAAATAGGGAGCCAGCTCACCTCAGGGCCTTGGGGATAGTTACTTCAGGACACAGCACATAGCAAAGTCCTTCAAGCATGGGGACAAAGCACACAGCCAAGTCCCTTTAGCCTTTCCTTGGTTGAAACAGCAAACTCTAGGCCAGCCTTAGATCACACAGCAAGGGTCAGCCATATCCTCCAGTCTCTTCAGTTGTTTCTTCCTTGGCATCGGTCCTCTTGTAGCTCCAGTTTTTTTCACACTTGATCAAGTCATTCTCCAAAGTTCAGGGGCTTCAGCTCTCATAGTCATACCCCTCAATGTCTTTGAAGTCTTTGTGTTTCAGTGGGCACTGACCCCTGTTCAAACCACTTTTAGGTGCCTCTCTGCCAGTGACACAGTTCTTCCTTTGATTAGTGGGGGTCTGGATTCTCAATCACTCGGCAGGAGATGAGCCAACTGCTTTGTAGCAGCCACCCAGGCCTCTTCACCTCTAAGGGCTTCTCCTCCTCAGATTCAGGTCAGACTGTTGCTGTCTCACCTCCTCCCCTGGGTCAAGACATTCCCCAGATCCTATCACTTTCAAATCCAGACGGTCAATCCACAGCCAGGCAGAGACACACAGAAATGTTAGAGCACAAAACTCAGCCGCTTCTAAAAGAGTGGCTTCTTAACACATAATGCAAAAACCACCTTCATAAAAAGATGTGTTATTACATTGTGAGTTTAGGCATACTAAACTTCACATTTCCATCTTAAGCCTTTGGGAAGATAGACTGGAAAACATATAACACAGCCTTCCCATTCTATCCTATGGGCAAGATAGCCTTTCAACAGTGAAACTGGAGATTATTTCACTGTCAGGACATGACACACACCTTAGTCAGACCTACCAGGATATAGCGGCATGGATTAGCAAATTTAGCAGCACAAAAATGGAAAATTAGCACACAAATATGGAAATTTTGCGGCAATTTTGTGGCTCTTTATTTGGCAGTTTTTCTTACAATAAACACAGATATCTTAGTGGGCACTTTTGTAAAAATCGCTGCATTTTTACAAAAGTGCCGATTTTGCGGCAAACCGCGAAATCAAGAAGTCCTGGAGGGTCTGACTAGTGGAGAAGTTACTAAAGTCATGCTAGGTGAGCGTTGTGGGGGAGGGAAATCCTTTAAAGAGTTATTTTCTTTCTGGATTTCCCTTCTCTTCTTGAAACGCAAGAGCAGCAACATTGTGGTGTCACCAGGGCTTTAAGCAGAAGCTTTTTCAATATTATATGTAACAAGCCATAGTTGCAAATTATTTATCTTATGCAACTAATAACCATTGACAAAGCCAATAGTCCTGACTTGCTGTTGGTATAATGTTACTTGTTGTATCACATATCAAATGATTTAAAGCCACGCCCTTAATAACATCGGCCACGCCCTTTTGAGAGACCCCCGTTTTTTCATAGCACTTAAAACCCTGCAAATATTCATAATATAACACAGCGCAACAAGGGTTTTTTTTCCTCACAGAAGGATGTTTTTCACATGGAGAAAAAAAGTTAAAAAGTCCAATTAATCTGAAGGCATTTTCACAAGCACAATTTTTCACTACATATATGTAGACAGAATTGCTTTTGCATGGGCATAATTGGGAATACACCATACTTTTCCACCAGTTCTCTTGGAAAAGTCAGTGAATTCTAAAAAAATAATAAATCTTTACCCGCAGATTAAATCTAGGGGGACCCAGATGTATTATTTAATGGGTCCAAAGTCACAGGCAGCACGGATGCAGCAATAGACATCTGGATTTCACTGGCACTTTTGTAAAAATCGCGCATTTTTACAAAAGTACCGTTTTCGCTGGCACTTTTGTAAAAATCGCAGCATTTTTACAAAAGTGGCGATTTTGCGGCAAACCACAAAATCCAGGAGGGTCTGCTTATACATGTTCTACCTTTCACATGCTTTGCACCCTGTCCAGGGTGTACCCTAGACCTACCATAGGGGTGTCTGATGTACACAGAAAGGGAAGGGTACGGTCTGGCAAGTGAATGCCTTGACAGAACAACATGGCAGTTTAACAAACTGTGCGCAGGCCCGGCAATGGCAGGCCTGAGTTCCCCTTTTAAGGCTACTTGTGTGAGTGGCACACATAGTGCTGCAGGCCCACAGTAGCATTTGCATTTTCAGCCCTGGCACAGATAGTGCACTTTATTAGGTACTTCACTTAGTAAGGTAAACATACCAATCATGGACAACCAATAACATTACTTTATACATGGAACACTGACACTTCAACACTGTTTAGTAGTGGCAAAGTGTCCAAAGCATTTAAGTTGGCAACACTATGTCAGAAAAAGGTCTAGGGTGGAAGCAAAAAGTTTAGGGACTTTAACCAAAAAGGGCCAAGCCCTACAGACTGCAGGTGCCTACTTCCAGTGTCCGAATAACCTACTAGTACAACCTATGAGTCTTCCAGAATTGTCATATATCTCTGGCTCAACTCTGGATCAGTTTCTAGGTCTTTTGTCACCATGCTAGGCCATGTTAATTACTCCACAGCAGAAGGAACAAAAAGGAGAAACTTACATTGCTTCACTCTGCTCCTGAGTAGGAAGAGGTGTGGAGGAAAATCTGCTTCTGCAAATTAGCTGTCACACTCTACCTGGGTTGATACAGCCCAGACCCACTTAACAAATGAGGAAGTCCAGAGATCTGAAGGCACCCCTTTGGAGTTTTGGTGGGAAAGTCCATGCCAGTGATGTTAGCTAGGGGTGTGGCTGAGGCCCCAAGAGCAGATTTGTATTTGTATGTGGATTTATAGAGCGCGGTTGCTGCCCGGGGGCGTCCAAGCGCTAGGAACCAACAGAGGGGAGAGATGGAGCAGGGGGACTGGCAAAGCATTACTGTGGGGATTTGAAGAGGAATGTTTTGAGCTGTTTCCGGAATGAGGAGAGGTTGGGGTTGGCTCTCAGATGAAGGGGTAGGGTGTTCCACGTCTTGGAAGCATTATGGGTGAAGGTCCTACCGCCAGATCTGGCTTTTTTTATTCTGGGTGCTGTGGCCATGAAGGCCTGGTTTGATTAAAGGTTTCTGCTTGGTTGGTAATGGGAGACTAGGTTACGGGTGATTAGGGGACCGGTATTCCAGAAGGCCTGGTGAGTGATACACATGGCTTTGAAGTGGATTCTTTGGCGAACTGGCAACCAGTGTAGTTTGATCAGACCGGCTCTGACAGATTGTCGACGAGGGAGCTGAAGTAGTGTACGAGCTGCACAATTCTGCACAGTTTGAAGTCTCCGCAGTGAATAACCTGGGGCAGCAAGGTAGAGGGCGTTGTTGAAATCCAGGCGGGACTGGATCAGACCCTGGATGGCTACCTGTTTGGCTTCCATGGGTAAAAGATGGAGAACTTTCTTTAGCATCCTAGGAAGGCCAAAACAGGTAGCCGAGAGTTTGGTGGCTTGAATGCCAAAATAGAGGGATCTGTCCAGCCACACCCCAAGGCTCTTGATGTTGTCCTTGGGTGCCGGGGGGGTTCCCAGACAGGGTGGCCATAGAGCATTGAATGAGCTAGGGTCAGCAGGGCCCAGAAGCATCAGCTCTGTCTTGTCTTCGTTCATTTTGAGTAATGAGGCGAACATCCAGCTCTTTACCTCCTCTAGACATTTTCTGAGCCCTCCTCCCTTTGGCATATTGGCCTCCTGCGCGAATGAGACCACCAGCTGAGTGTCGTCAGCGTAGGAAATGATTTTAACTCCAAACGGCCGGACAACCTCAGCCAGTGGCCTCCTATAAATGTTAAAGAGAGCAGGGCTTAATGAAGAGCCTTGTGGTACTCCGCATCTTAATGGTCTGCTAGTGGATATTGACTCGCCATTGAATACCCGAAAGGATCTGTCCTTCAAAAAGGGCTTGAACCATTGACATGCCTTGTGTTTGATACCGATATTAGTCATACGGTCCAGCAAGATGTCATTGCCTACCGTGTCAAAGGCCGCACTTAGGTCAAGGAGGATCACTGCCACTGATCCTCCTTGGTCGAGGATGTTTCTGGATTCCTCTGTGTCCATGAGGAGAGCGGTTTCGGTTCCATGCTTGGGTCTGAAGCCTGCCTGGGTGGGGTCCAACAGGTGGTGGTTTTCTAGGTAGGCGACCAGTTGGCCATTGATGTATCTCTCTAAGACTTTGCTCAGCCAAGGCAGTAGAGAGATTGGCCGGTAGTTGCTGAAGTCTGAGGAGTCCAGGCTAGGTTTCTTTAGCAGGGCTCGGACCATGGCACGTTTCCATTCCGGCGGGACCGTGCCGGCGGTGATGGAAGAGTTCAAGAGGTCCATTATGATGGGCAGAGTGACCTGGGATGCTGACATAACAATGTCTGGTGGGGCTGGGTCATCAGGGGAGCCTGATTTGACTTTCCGAGCCACAGATTCCAGAGACGCAAGATTGAGGGGGGGAAAGTGGTCCAGTGTGGGAGGAGGCTGAGATGAAGTGGGTGTCAGGGTAGAGTTGGTCTGAGCTGGGAGGGTGGTGGGCAGGGGGGGGAAGGATTCATAGATTTTATTGATTTTTTGAAGGAAGAAGTCTGCCATCTTGTTGCAGTGTTCTGTGGATTTGGTCTCAAGCAGGCTAGGTGGCAACTTTGTAAGATTTTTCACAATTTGGAAAATTTCTCTTGGTTTTGATTTAGCTAAAATAATTTTATTAGAGAAGTGTGCTGCTTGGGTGGCTTTGATTTCTTCTTTGTACTCTTTGATTAAATTTCGGTATTGAGTTTTATTTCCTGGTAAGAAGTCCAGACACCATTTCCTTTCGGCTTGCCTACACTGGAGTTTCTTTGCCCTAAGGGCCTCTGAGTACCAGGGAGCGGATTTATGGGAACGTTTAATTGTGTTTTTTCTTTTGGGGAGGGAGTGATCGAGTGATTGAGTAATCCATTCTTCGTATGTCTGGTTTGCTAGGCAGGGGTCCTCATTGTGAAGAGGTAGGTTGCTAGCCAGTTTGGTGGTCCATTTTTCGATCGGAAGGCGAGACCAGGGTCTGGCTATTCTTACTGTGGGTCTGATGGTTAAGGCCCTAGGTGTGGTCCAGGAAAAGGGGACTAATAGATGGTCAGTCCACGGGAGGGGGATTGGTAGACTAGTTTCCAGATCTACGCAGTTGCTAAATACTGGATCCAGCAAATGACCCTTAACGTGGGTTTGAGAGCTGACAGATTGGTTTAGCTGCAGTGCTGCTAGGTCACCTGTAAGTGTAATTGCCGTATGGTCTGCTACAGAGTAAAAGTGAAAGTTAAAATCACCTAACAGGGTGAAGTTAGAGGAGGTGCTGACGCGTTCGGCCACAATTGAAGCAAGGTGGTTGTGGAATTGCTTGGGGGGACCTGGGGGGCGGTAAATTAAAGTACCTGAGAAGCAGTTGTTAGGGGAGAGTTCGAGGCTGAAGGCTAGGCTCTCACAATCCGGGATAGTTTCTGGGATGACTCGGCAGAGTAACTGCTCTTTGTAGATAATTGCTAAGCCTCCTCCTTTGCCCTCAGGCCGGTCCTGACGAGTGATTTTGAAGCCGGGTGGAAGGCTGTAACCAGGGCCGGGTCTGAGTCTGAGGTAAGCCAAGTTTCCGTCAGGAAGACAATGTCAGGCATACGTTCTTCCATCAGGAGAGCAAATTCCTCCCTATGTTTAGGTAGGGATCTACAATTTGCATGAACATGCTATGCGTACATAAACCACTTGACAGCATCATCTTGGATTGTCCCAGCATTCTGTGCTGGAGGGTTGAGCCAGAAGTCAAGGGATGATGCAGCATGATCGGACTGGCATGGGTTGCCTGGCATCAGGACTTTCCACCTCCACTTAAAAACTCTTGCACAACAAAGAGAGAGAGTTGGACAGTAGCAACACTATGGACAAGTGAAAGGACAAATCTCCTTATGCCCTAATGGACTAAGGATTCTGGCCTGCAGCTGACCCTTGGTCAGTAGGTCTCTCCAGGGTCAGTGAAGTTTGCTCCATTACACCCATTAAGGACTATTAGTCAGAAGACCTGGACTTCTATGCCCCAGCAGGAGGATAGGAGCACCAGAGACAAAGCAAAGTAGAAAAGCTGCTGTTGAAGAGAGCAAGTGAAACCTCGCACTCTGCAAAGTGTGCCAATTTAGAGGCCAGGAGGCCTGCTGAAAACTTGGCTAGGGCTTGTTACAGGATCAAAATGAGCCAGGACCCAAGAAATAGGCCTTACAGGTCCAAGTTAACTAAGGGTAAAGGATCTGACATTTGACGCCCCAGCTCGAGTAATGGAGTGCGTGACCTGTCTGGACTACAAGTCTAGAAGAAACCCCCAGTATGGGCCAGTGCCCAGGGACTGGTGCAAGCATCAGCAATTATTAATGCTTAGTGAGGAGGGAACCTTGGGGCCTCCTCCCCATCTGCTGGGCCAATGTAATAAAAAATGGGTCCCGGGATCCCATCGCCAGGTCCCGAAGTTAAAAGATGTGTCCTGGGACACCAACCCCGGGGATCGATGAGGTAAAAGGAAGAGGATGCGCTGTCGCACCACCACACACAATGGCAGTGTATTCACCCTGCTCCGCATGCCCATGACTTGGGGGGGGCATGGCATCCAACACAACTCCAACACCATGCCCAAATGGAGCAGGCATGAAGAACACAAAAGCCTGGCGGGAAGAGAGCTGTGCAGTGCAGGAGTGGGTTCCCTGCTCTGCCTCTACAAAAATACACATCAGGGTGTCCCAAGTGGGACCGGTGATTCCTAACATCAGAATCTGCAAAAACAAAAAAAAGACACGGGCATGACGCTCAGGCAACAAAAAGTAGAGTGGTGGAAGCTCTTTAAATATACACGTTCCACAAAGGGAGCATCACATAATGTACTGAGGGGCTGTATTTGTGCAAAGTTTGCTTCCTTCTGGTAGCTCCAGGGGGCAGGGGAACGACTAATACCTAAAAAGAAAGCTGTGGGGGGATGCATGCGTCTCAGTAGAACCCCCAAATAAGTTTAAAAAGTGCCCCCTTAGTATCCAGGGCCAAGGAAGTTATGGCTCCCAGGATTTTCAGCATTAATTTCAGGTCTTTCCCAAAGTAAGAACTTTACTTTTAAAGCCTGGGAGTGCAAGGTCATCTATTGGTTGGTGCTATATGTTCAAGGTATGTAGCCTAAAGGATTCAAGAAAGGCACAGATATGTTATGTGATTTAAAAATGCTTTCTTTAAAAATATATTTCTGACAGTGATTTATGATAAATATTGCAAAACTTTATTGATAATATCTATGACTGAACATGTCAACAAAGTAGTCCACACCTGCTTCGGCCTTATGAGTAGTTTGAGGAAGATCTTTAAATGGATCATTCTTCCATCTTGCATGCCAATTGTGCAGGGACTTATTGTCAGTTGGATAGACTATGGGAACTCACTATTGTCCTCAACTAACACCACTCTCCAGGCCTGTTTGCAGGTCCTGCAAAATACTGCTGCAAGACTGGTGCTTAATCTCCCCCCACGCACCCCATCTCTGCCCTGCCTAAAAACCTTGAACTGGCTCCCAATAAAGAAGCGCTTAAAATTTAAGTTATGCTGCCTAGTCCACAAAACCATCAATGGACATGGACCAACATACATACAACAAAAGCTCAAACCTCACAATCCGGTAAGATCTCTCAGATCCTCCAGCAAGTCACTTCTGACAGTCCCCAGGGTACGTACGGTCAGAAATGTCGATAGGGCCTTTAGTAAAACAGCCCCCGAAGCCTGAAACTCCCTGCCCCTCCAGATCAGGACAGAACCTAACCATCTAATGTTCCGTAAGCACTTAAAAACCTGGCTCTTTCTGGCAACCAACTCATAGTCCTGCTCTTTGTATCTGTACTGAGGTATCTGCTAGCGCTCTGAGACCTTCGGGTGATTTATGCGCTCTACAAATTCATTTTACATTACATTTACATTACATTACATTACTGCACCTCGCATCGCCTTTCATTTTTGACACATCTAAGGTATGTTGTCCTAAGCAAGTGCATCCATTGATTTCTCTGGACTAAACGTGCTTAACCTTTTAAAAGTGAGTTTGATTTGTGTATGTTGGATTGTTGTTGTTTTTGTCTTGTTTTATTCAGTTAAATATTAGCTATTTTCTAAGCTGGTGTGGGCTCCTTTTGTAGTGTTTTCACTGTGTTAGTGTGTGTGTGCATGTATGTGAATGTGCGGGGGTGTTTGCATGTGTGCATGCGTGCGTGTGTGTGTGCGCAAACCACTACCAACTGGAGACCCATTTCTAACAGGCACTCTACATGCACAGCCTCTTCAACAAATGTGTTCTGTTGCCTGCCATCGGGGAATCATGGACACGCTCCATTTGGCATCCAATTCATAGAAAAGGGGCCATCACCTCTCCTGAAAACTACAGGTCAATTGCTCTACTAGTCATATTTAGTAAGACCTTTGCGAAATTGCTCCTACATGAGCTGGAGAAATGGGTAAATGACTACAACATCATCCGATGCTATCAGATGGGGTTCAGGGCGAACTCCTCAACTATGGACTATGTGTTAGCTCTTTCCTACCTGGGGATCAAGGTCATTGGAAAATTCACCCCCGCTTTATGCCTACTTTATTGATTACAGTGCAGCATTTGATGGAATTGACTAGGAACATCCTCTGTACCAAACTCACGGATTGGGAAATAACATGGCAACTCCTGTTGGCTATCACAGTGGGAGTCAGTTTTTATCAGTCACCTCATGGCCCCAGATATTATTGATATATAGGTATATTTTACTCTGTGTTTGTTTTTGGCTCTTTGACAGCATTGTAACGATTTTAAGTAATCAAACAAGAAAGTACATCTTACTTACTTATGTATTAATAAGAATATTATTTGCCATGAATGTAAATGCTATTATCATTATTGCTCCTATTATAATTATTGATAATGTAATTATTACATATTTTATCATTGAAGAGGAAAGGGAGAGGGCCATTTTACTCCAGTTTCTTTGATTTTTCTTTCTCTCTTCTACATGGTAGTTGGACAAATATTTAGGTTTTCATCGAAAAACCCACTGATATCTGACCAGTATGGCAAGAAGTTCATCTGATCAAAATTCTAGTACAAATATTAGTTAACATTGGTACTTCGATATAGTGTTCTCATGGAGGTAAAACAAATCACAGAAGTGCCACAACTACACATTCTGGTTAAAAAACAATACCAATTATGTCTCTGCTCTTTGCCCCAAAAAGAGTATGCTACGAATTCAAAGCCTTGGCGATGTCCTTTTAGTCAAACCATTGCCAGGAGTGAGGATTTCTGCTAGAGTTTCTGGATAACTACTAACTATATAAATTACTTTCACTTAGGTTAATTTGATGTAAATGTATTTATTATCTACATCATGAAAAGCTGTCTCTCCTAGACCTAAGGTATACAGCCTTGGTTTAGACCTTTATACCTATTGCAATTCTTATGTAATATTCTATGAGAAACATCTCATATTTCATACTAAAACAAACATATGGAACACCTTAAAAAGTTAACCAGCACCAATGGAGCATACCTTTGACTTGACAGCAAAGTATAATTGGTATTAAGGTTCACTCCTGCTCCATCCTGTCCATTCCATAAAGAATTCACTTACAGACAAACTCTTGTACCCGCTAAGAAGGATTTGTTAGGTAAAGACAGCCAGCTGACATGTGCTGTGATCTACAGGTATTGAGTTCAAATCAAGGTAATGTCAATCAGTTTTATGTTAATATTTGTGAATACGATGTCATTGCACACTATGATCTATACAGGCCTGACCATTGCAATACCAATAAATGCAGTGTTGATGCACGCCAAAAATAGGCTCACATAACAATGACAATAACAGTTGAAACTATCTCAATGTATGCCATAGTTTATGCGCGTATAACAATGTTGATACCAGCAGAAATAATGTCAATGTAAGCCATAATCTATGCATGCATAACAATGTCAATGTACACTATGACACCTGTACGCATAATATTGAAGATGTCAGGAAAAATATCAATGACCGCCATGTTAATTGCACACATTTTAACCAACTCATATCATTGCTATCTGATTCACCCAAGGTGACTTCCCCATCAACACCAAGTCAGAGATACGTGGTCAGCCAGGCCCTGCAACACAAACCTGAGCCTACCAATTGATTGGTTAGAGGTGGGGTGACACTTAGTCCAAAGACAAAAGCGCACCCAGGGAAAACCTCCATCGATCTCACAGATAGGAAGATACACCTCAAACAGGTCCAAGGAAATTGGCTGAAGGTACGTGTTCCCAAAATACCACAAATATAGATGCCACATAAAGTTTGTTACACTTAGCCAATCAGGACACAGCATACACACTACACGTAGTGATAACATGCTTCACACATCGGACATCTGGACACATGCACACTGGCCGACATTAGCTCTCCCCGAGGCCAAGAGCCACCTGTGTCCCCCTTATCAGATGGTTGTACTTCTTGTTTATGACTAGGCCAAGAATGCCACATTGGTTTATTGTATCTCATGAATAGTATAAATGGTCAGCCAAAACTTCTGCACAATGACAGACTTTCTTCAGGCTCTACTCTGTCGATAGTCTCCGGCTGCTGCATTTAATTAAACCAACTTCTTACTGTTTTGCCTAATGCCTCTTGTGGTTTCATTTTTTAAGGTAAATTTATATCTGAGCAACATTTCCATCCTACTAAGGCAAGCAAATCAAACAATGTGGGGTAACTTTATAATCTCGACCTTCACATATACCTACTTCACAATAATGACAACTAGCATACTGTCAAGGTAAGTAGCTGTGGAGTTAAGAAGAGTAAATCTACCCTCCTCTTCATATGCTTACCTTGATCAAATGGTGGCAGTTGACGAGGTCAATATTGTAGAGTTGATATATGTGCTGATCAATATAATTTTCCTCAATATTGTGACAAACAATACCATTGAATAGTTTATATAAACACTTAAATATTGCAAAAAGCGGGATGAAGCTATATATAGACACAAATTGTTTATTATTTCTATTATTAGTGTTTCTAGGCACATGGGAGAAAAACGATAGGCTGACAGGTCGTACTTGTTAGTGACTGGAGATGCAGCCTGTTCGTTGGTACTTGCTCCACGTTGGTTCCTTTCTAGCACCAGCACAACTCTACCATGTTCCGTCAGGCGCACTGTGTTAGCCTCCACATCCTAGAAGAAGTGTAAACATATAAAATACATTTAAAATTTACAAGTCAGTGTTTCTTGCAAGTTTGGCCTCTCCTTACTTAATGATAGATGCTACTGGTACTAGCTCCTAAACAGCTTGTCACCGTAAAACCTCTCACACTGTTTTCCAGCCCCACAAAGCAATCCAGTACCTGTGGACTGGAAAATGCTCTGTGTGCCCATCCAAATACAAGAGATCCAGGAAGAGTCACTACAAGGTTCCGTTGCCTGGAACTTGTTCCCACCAACACTGACAACAAAGAAAAACATCTGTGCTTCAGAAGAAGGCTAAAGATACTCTTTTGCAATGAAATAATCCTTGATTTGTCACCTGCAACTGGCCTTTTAAACCCACAAGCCTGTCAAACACCTAGGATAGATAAAACCACTTGTACCTCCATCAACTATGCGAGCCGAGAGAGCCTTATCGCTCAGTCTAAGGCTCTTCCTTCATAATTCACAATGATTCCTCTAATCCCCATGAGAGATCAGAAACCCTCATATCCACATGAGGTATCTTTGATAATACCACCCTTTCCAAGGGCTGGCTTGCAAAGTGCTACTGGGAGCTAATCACTCATAAGCAGAGGCTCCCTACCGGAAAGTACAGGAAGAATTATTAAAATATATGAATTAAAAATGATTAAAAAACAATTATTTCATGTAAAATATGCATTTGAACTAAATAAATAATTATTCTCACTCTAGAAATAATAAAATAAAATGTTAAGCACATTAACACTTCGAATTACATGTATATTAATATTTTAAATATGTTAATTTACTTTATAAATATTATTTTTATATAGTCACATAAAACCACCCCACTAGCATTTTTTATTTATATTGCATACATTTAATTAAAAGTTATGTTCAATTTAAATTATTTTTTAATTTAAGTTTAGAAAGTTAATTTGTTATTTTTTTTAAATAAGTTACATTAATTTTTAAAATAATAAAATATTCAATTATTCATTTTACATACTTTTTAAGACTAAAAATATATAAATTTAAATAGAAATAACATAAATTTAAACTTAAACTGGAATGCTATATTAGGTCACTGCCGCCTTTATTGTCTGTGGGAGTGGCTATGTGTGGTAGTGGACTTACTCCAATGCTGCTCTGGAGTACATCTACTACTGCTTGCCACCGTTAGGGCTGTATTAACTTAGAAACGTAGGGGCTAATTTACAAGCCCATAGCATCGTCGGTCCATCACTTTTAATATGGGAAAAAAGTGGCGCAATAGCAGCGCAAGGGGCTTGTCAATAAGCCACATATTTTGTGAATAACAATGTTCTTACACTTGTGTAGGAGAATGTTTGTATTGGCATGCCCCCCAACACCCAATTAAATTCCATTTAGTTGTAGCTGCTCCCCATTTTCCAGGCACTTACTTTTTTTTCTTTTTTTGCTATTTTTATATAGCACAAATGTGGCCCAGGGATATTAGAAAGCTTTAAATGAGAACCAGAATACATTACAACTTTTTTGTTGTTATTGTGTCTTTTTAGGCACAAGGAATTCAAATGATTCGCCCTGAATCACTGGATGTTGAGCCCAGCCCTGGTTCTTTAGTTTTAAAGACAGGAAATCTGGCTGTTAGGGCACATCTGCTCACTGTGTACTACAAATATGTATGCATACTCCCCAAATGGGACAGAATGTGAAAAAAAACCTTACCTGAGCCCGCTACCCGCAGCCTCTTCTCTATTCTCTTCTTTCTGCCTCTGCCAGCTGCAGGAAGCACCCAGGCTCCCAGGCTCCCAACGACATGCAATGCAGCATGGTGATTGGCCTGAGCACCGAACCAGAGCGCTCAGACGGGGACTATGAGGCTTTGTATATTCCTCACCAGGCTTTGAGATGCAGCCTGGTGGGGAAGATGCAAAATGTGCAGGACTGTTTGGCCGGCCTGGGAGGATCCGCCAAGTAGTCATGCGCATGTAAGCAGTGCAAACCACTCCTCTCACTGCTCTGGCCAGCCCCACCCCACAAGCCACTCACTTCAATAGGAAAAATAAAATACTAATAAAAATACGTTATTATCATTTTATTTTTCCTATTGAAGTCAGTGGGGCAATGCTCCTCTGACTTAGCGGAGAAACGCCCACTGGTATTTTGTAGTACGTCAGTAGAAATACTTTATGTATTGTGGGCCTGATTCACAAAAGTAATCTGAGACAAAATACTAACTTTACGACTTTCGATATTCACAAAAGGCATTTAGGAGTAGTAAAGTTAGGAATCCTAACTTTACTATTCCTAAATGCATTTTGTGAACACCTAAAGTCGAAAAGTTAGGATTTTGTCTCAGTTTAGGAGTAGTGAAGTTAGGAATCTTAACTTTAGAACTCCTAAATGCCTTTTGTGAATACCTAATGTCAAAAAGTTAGGATTTTGTATCAGTTTAGAAGTAGAAAAGTTGGGAATCTTAACTTTACTACTCCTAAAAGCCTTTTGTAAATACCGAAAGTCGTAAAGTTAGTATTTTGTCTTAGATTACTTTTGTGAATCGGGCCCAGTATGACAAAATGATGTTTGTAAATTGAAGATAAATTGAAATTGAAGTAATAATCTTAGTCGCCACTGGGTGTAACCATAAATTCACAAAAAAGCCCAAAAAACTGTTTGTTATCTGAGCCTCACAAAAGCTTCTGACGAGACTAGCTTCCACTCCATTCTGAAACCACAGAGCAATCCTTTCTGTCCTATGAGTGTTTACCATTGACAATAGTGTAAAGATGCCTAGTGAACCATTGATATTCACAATTAGTCATGACTGACTAGTAGAAAATGAACGTCTGGAATAATATATGGATTTTTACAGGACATGTTATTATGGATAATACTTTATAGTCACAAAAGGAACAATTATCATAGTCAATAATAAAAAGATTCATACAGAATTATTTTTCTACAGGAGACGGTCTGTTACTTAGAAAATGCATTTCTGATCTATTCTGGCAATCATTTGGCCACCCAATCTTGCCTGCTCAGGGCCTGACGTCTTCTGCACGACAAGCTCTAACTCACCCTGAGGATCCGGTTGAAGTCTTGTTTGTCCACACGCAGGAAGTGGCAGTTGTCCTCGCGCAGGATGATGGTGGCTGCCCTCGGGGCATCGTTCACCAGAGCTAACTGGCCGAAGTCGTCGCCCTCATGCAGCGTTGTCACCAGCCCCTACAAAGATACACAAGAGGTGTCCAAAAAACCCTGTTTATCGCCATTTATAACAAGCATGTGAACGTTTACAGAATTGCAGCCTTTTCGCAGATTTGTCTGGAAGTTGCAGAGTAGCAAATAGTTGTAACCCCTTTATAAAAAGATCATTTGTTACAGTTGTGTCAGCATTTCTCTGCTGTCCATCACTGGTGTACACGAGCAGTCAGTTGCACAACCAAATAACTTTTTTGCTGCATCTTGTTGGTATACAGCAGTGATACTTAAAGTATTGACCCGGGGCTGCTTGCAGCCCTCCCGACCTTCACATGCCTGCTGAACAACAGCACTGGCCTGCTGTAATTTCTCGAGAGAGCACGAAAATTCAGAAAGATGTTAAATAAAGGTTTATTCACACCTAAATGAATAGAAAAGATGCAAATAAGTTGTTGTCCTGCAACAGTGACTTTAGCAACACATTTACTTTTAAGATATCTAGCATTAAATGTGTACTAAATATGACAATAGCCTCTCCAAATTTCATAAGTGTATTTTATTAACATGCAGAGGTGATTCACATTAGTACATTAGATTTCGTTCATGCTCCTCCCACCCTGACAACAATGGCAATAGTGAACTATGAGGCAAGTTGGTAAATCATCAGGGTCATGTAGTTCCCCCTGTGTGGCCTATTTTGTTTTTATTACAGGGATAAAATTATAGTTTATTACATCAAACACAGGAGAAGGTTTTGTAGAGAGCACACCCAGAATTTGAGTATTTTAAGGTGCTCTTATATGTAATAATGAACAAAAGAGGCAAAGTAAAATAAACCAATTGCCTAGGGTCACACAATTTGGTCAAGTGGGGAAGCCGCTTTTGGGAGGCAGCTGGGGCGATCACGTGGTTGAGGAACATGGTGTGGCTGGCTAGCGCCGATCAGGAGGAACGCTGTGCGGTAGGAGAATGAACTATGTGGACTTTGCAGATTCATGCCGTGATAAAGTAAGGCGAGTTGGCGGGAGAGATGGGGTTCCGTTTGGGACATCTCTGATTACGGTGGTCTCCCTTGCATTTTTCATGTTGTCTACTGTTTACTGTTGAGCCTCGGCACTCGTCTGATTCTAACAGGGATGCAACTCCGCGCCCCCCCCCCCCTCCCCATTACAGTCTCCTCACAACTCTGTGTTCCTTTTAGGTATGGGCCTTAGTACCTGTTTGATTCCAGCAGGACGCGACTCCGCCCCTCAAGCAAGCGGGGTCCGGGCAGACACCTCTGAGGGGACCGCTCAGAAGGCAATAACAAGGCTACAATGTATATATAGAGGGGCAGGAGTTTCTTTTCCCGCAATAATACCACATGAGCATATTTCAAAGTTAATTGCAATCCAGGAGTGGATGTAGAAGGAGAAGGTCCCTGTATCAAGGGACTTACTTCTTAATGTTTTGAGCACTCGGGGACCAGAGAGATTAAAAGGAATAGGGGGGTCTGATACGGAACAAGTTCAGGGGCAGGAGCAACTCGCATAAAAGGCACCAAACTCTCTTAGTCATTTTGGGAATGCTGGAGCCCTTCAAGAAGCCCTCAAGGGTGTACAGCCTCTCTTAACTGCAAGGAATAGATATCTTTTGCGTTACATGCCAGGAAAGAAGAGTCCTACTGCGAGGCAAGTTAGTACTCCCCAAGCTATAACTCCGGTTAAGAAACCTCCTAAAGGAGGGAGAGTGATATAGTGTAAAAAAGAAGCAGCAGCTTTACTGTCTAAACTGCCACCCTCGCTCAGGTCATATCTTAAAATCATGGAGCAAGTGGCAGGCCCAGCAATGACTGAGAAGTCTCTTGAGGCAAGAGGGAAGGGGGCAGGCACCCCAGTTTTACAGGCAGGGCAGAAAGAGTTCAGTGAGCCATTGAGTTTGGAGAATCGTTTCTCTCCTCTTATGGGGACTGTGGTAGAAAGCTTGGAAGAAATTATATCCAGTACCCCAGGGGCTCCGAGTACTCCTGCACAGATTTTTTCCACGTCTATTCCGACGCCTAAGCCTGTCCCTAAACCTATGCTTATACCACAACTTGTGCAAGAGGAGGGTTTCAGTAGGGAGGGGCTCCCATGAATCAATGAAGAAGTGGTGAGGATGGACCAGGGTGTTTTGGGAGAGGCTCCCTTGACAACTCAGGTGACAGATCTTTTACTGAAGTTAAGACAGGGTATGTTGTCTAGGTTTGAAACCTCTGAGCATAATCAGAAGGTTATACAGGATCGCGTTGCGTACGTCAGCATTGGAGGAGGGCGCAAAGGTGCTGGGCGAGGCCATAGCAGGAAATTCCAAGGAAATAGTGATCCTTAGAGAAGAGAATAAGACCTTACAAGAGGATCTGGAAAGGTTGGAACTCCATGCTAGATGAAACAATGTTCGTATCTTGGGGTGTACGAAAACGCAGAAGGCTCGGACATTAAGGGCTTCGTATGTAAACTCTTGGGAGACCTGCTTCAGGATAGGAGGGACATTGATTGGGATAAAGAACTCCAAAGGGCTCATAGAGACCCGTATAGACTTCACCCAGGGAGAAAGGCCCCAAGGAGAATTTTAGTACACTTCTTAACCTTTTCGATCAAGGAGTTGGTGCTGGGGCGAGCGTTAAAGGAACGAGAGTCAAAATACGGGGATGCCACATATCAAATATGTTTGGACCTGGGTAAAAGAACCTCTCAGTGACAGTGGGAGCTGCGCTCCAAAATGAATGAGTTACTTTCCAAGGGGACCCTAATCCAAATGAAATTTCCTGCCATGCTTAAGATAATGTGGCGTAACAAAATGCACATGATTAGAGACCCTATGGAGGTTGATGGTTTATTAAAACAGATGGAAAACCCAAAATAGGGATAGTTCATATATATAGATGTATATAGGAAATCCACATTGTTAAATAGTAAGACACAATATACGTAAGAAATACACAATGGTTAAGTGTAGATAATGATGAAGAATTTAGTGCACTTTGTATCCTGGAATGTAACTGGTTTGAGTTATGCAAAGAAGTTAGGTCGAGTATTGGAATTTGTGAAGAGATCTGAGGCGAACGTTATACTATTACAAGAGATGCATTTAACAAAACATGAATTTGTGAATGCCTTTAAAAAATGGTCTTGGGTGCAAGATAACGTCTGCTCGGATCAAAGTAGCAACACGAGGGGGGTGGCCATTCTTATAAGAAATAATGTTGGTATTATAGTAGAAAGTCAGCAGACAGATTCTTCTGGGAGGTGGGCCCTAGCTAAGATAAAAGTACAAGGAACATCTGTAATTGTAGTTAGTTATTACGGGCCCAATGAAGATAACATGGCTCCACTAATCAAATTGAAATCATGCTTAATGTCTTTTAACACCCCAGTGGTAATTGGAGGGGATTTCAACTTAGTGTTCAATAAAAGCTTTGATAGAACCTCCAAAGCTAAATATGTTATGCCACCAAAAACTATGGCAGTGCTTAAAAATATGATTAGAGAGCTAAACTTAATCGATATTTGGAGACATAAGATGGGGGATAGAGAGATTTTAACTTTTTTAGTAAAAAGTATGGCCACCATTCCCAAATTGATTATTTTTTTATTAAACTATGAGCTGGTATCTGGGATTGAAACGATTAAGCATGTACCTGCTATATTTTCGGATCATTCGGCTGTCCTCTTATCACTAAAAACCCCCAATAAGAGGGGTATACCCAGATGGACTCTGGATAGGACAATTCTGTTGGATGAGGGGGTAATTTACAAAATGAAAGAAGAGGCAGTGATGTTTTTTGAAGCTAACAGTGGGTCAGCCATACCTCAAATTATTTGGGATTCCTTTCAGGCCTTTTTGAGATCTATAGGTGCAAGTATTATGGCAGGTAAAAAACGTAGTGCGAGGCACCAAGAAGAAAGGCTTTTGGAAGCCATTAAGAATAAAGAGCAGGAGGTACAAAAAGCTTCCCTTGAGAGCTCTAGTAATGTGGCGTCTCTTAGGAAACAACTAGAACTGTTGCAATCAGAATATCAAGGAGCCCTGGATAAAATATTAACAGATAAATGGAAGGTTAGTAACCTGCAGCATTTTTACTATGGGAAGAAAAGTGGTGTCCTGTTGGCATGGAAAGCAAAGACTGATAGAGTGCGTAACCAAATAAAATGCCTGAGAGATCATATGCCAGGGGACATATTGGATAATAGTGCCAAAATTGGGCTGGAGGTCTCTAGACAGATGTGTAAATCAACAGCACTATACGGAGCTAGCGTATGGGGTCACACGGATGTCTCTGCCCTACAAATTGCAGAAAATGCTTTTTTGAGGTTCCTCCTGATGGCCCCAAAGCGATCCTCAACGTACGCATGTCATGTTGAACTAGGCGTCCCATACATTGAGGATCTGGCAAGAATACAACCGCTACTCTTATGGCGCCGCATCTGGACTTCAGAAAAAAATGCACTCGCCAAGATGATAGTGGCAGATGCTATGACACTAGACCACGCTCTAAGAATAAAATGGCTAGCTTACATCAGGAACTTTTTTATTGACCTAGGAGTAGAAAAATACTACTCCACTCCTGAAAAGATCTGTGAACTTTCGAAAAAGCAATTAAAAGCACTAGCCCTGGGACATTTGGAAAATCTGAGACTACAATCTGAAGCAGGCAAACCGTCTGTTCAACATGCTGTAATGGTTCAATCTACTTTTTCTATTCAGCCTTATCTAAATCTTAAGAACAGTATCTTTGATCGTTTTCTTCTGATAAGATTTAGATTAAATCTATTTCACAGGTTAATAGCTTTCCCAGTAACAAACGCATGGGATTCGACTTTACCCCCGTGCCCTTGTGACGAAAAGTCAGCACAAACCACTTTACATACAGTTATGTTCTGCAAATTTTATCATGAACATCGTAAACTCTGGTTATTGACTCTGTTAAAATCCTGGGGCTTTAGGCAGTACCGTCCTGCCATGTTGTGTTTACAGCTTTTAGACACTGAACTCACCTGCTACCATGTTCTTAACTTTTTGAAATGCATATACAGACACAGGAAAAACCTGTAAAGTAATTTCCATAAATCACAGTACTGTAAATAATTTGCGAAACCTATTATTGTATGTGAAATCATTCTGCATTTCAACATTTTATTTGTTCAACTCTGTTTTTTAATGATTGATTTACTATGTATTAACATTGCTTTTATGGATTTCTAATACTGAAATTCCGAATAAAGAATTTAAAATTTATAATTTCTAATGTGTAAATTGTATAAGGAAGACACTTGAACGTTTTTTTAAAGAAATCGAACTCCCAAAGTTGAGAGAAGATCAGAAGGCAATATTATCAGTAGATATAACAGAAGAGGAGATCCAACAACAGTTCAGGAAAAGGGCTAGAGGAAAAGCTGCAGGGCCTGATGGCCTTCCATCTGAAATCTATCTTAACCTCTTAGATGAGGTGGTACCAGAGCTCAGGGAACTTTTTAATTTAATACTAAGAAAGGTGGAAGATCCTCCTGTAAGTTGGGCCAAGGCAACAGTAACATTGATACTGAAACCCAATAAGGAACCCCTAGCGGTTGGCTCATATAGGGCCATATCTCTGTTAAACACGGACTATAAGGTGTTTGCGGGGATTTTGGCCACCAGAATTGCAAAGAATATTAAGAGCATAATACACAAAGATCAGAAAGGCTTTATTCCTGGAAGACAGCTTAACAAATTAACTTTTCAAATATTGGGAGTGATAGATTTGGTGGAAACCTATAATCTTCCTGTGACGCTGGTGGCAGTAGATGGCGCAAAGGCTTTTGACCAGGTTCACTGGTCATATCTGTGGGAAGTCTTAAAGCTATTAGTATTTCCTCTCAATTTATTAAAGGCCGTCCAACTTCTGTATAAATCACCAAGAGCAAAGGTTTTGGTTAACTTGGAGTTAACCGATTGTGTCAATATACTACGTGGAACTAGGCAGGGATGTCCCCTGTCTCCTCTTTTGTTTAATATGTATATTGAACCATTAGCTGCACGGATTAGACAACACCCCGCTATCATTCCTTTCAGATATGGGAATCTGGAGATTAAGTTAGCGCTTTATGCAGACGATCTTTTACTCTATACCCTGAATCCGCAAGTGTCTATTCCGATATTAATGGCTGAAGCCGAAGCATGTGGAAGGGTTTCAGGATACAGGGTAAATATAAATAAGACCAAAATTATGGAATGGAATCATCCAGTACAACAACTACAGGCAAAATCGAACATGCGCTACCATGGCGTTATAACTACGCAGAAACTGTCAGAAGTCACTAAGGTAAATTAGGAAAAGATTAGGCAGGAAGTAGAGAAATTGCTGCTTAGATAGGCAAATCTCCAGTTAAACTTGTACGGTAGGGTACATCTTATCAAAATGATTATTTTACCCAAAATAACATTTCTTTTTAAATTGATACTATTATTGTTTGATAGAACGCAAATTGCTAAACTCCAAGGAAGGCTAGGAAGCCTAATTTGGGCTTCCAAGGGTTCAGGCATATCTTGGAAGAGATTGAGGAGGAGATAGGAGAAGAGTGAGCTGGCCTTAACTGATTTCATGGCGTATGGGTATGCTTTTCTTTTTAAGAATTGTAGGATCCTTTTAAATAGGGTTGACAGTTCTGCTATAGGCAGCCTGTTTGGACCCATGCTTGGAGAACTAAGGGAGGGCCAAGACAAATTTTTGTTTAAGTTCAGAGGCCCGAAGTTCTTCAAAAAAGTAAGGTTGAAGATTTTACTGAATGTTTTGAAAGCATGGGTTCATATTCAAAAAAAGTTAGGAATTCCATATTATTCGTCTAGGGCCCCGATTTGGGAGTCCCCAGGACTCCGGAGTGTCTGAATGATTCACTTAGTCTTCCATTAAAGGCTTCGGGTATTTCTTGCTGGGGGATTTGAAGATGGTAACCGAGCTATTTAGTTGGGAAAATCTGAATTGAATTGTGGGGGGCAATTTAATTAGGTTTAAATATTACCAGCTCTCTGCGTGGTGGGGGGATCAAAACTGGAGTGAAGAGGAAGATGATACTTGGTTAGATCAAGTGATTAAAACTGGTGTTATTAAGAAGGAGGTAGTTTGTGGTACCAATTTTTGATCAATGCAGAAGATGAGTTAGAAAGAGACATTCAGAGGCTCTGGGGGGAGGACATTCTGAATATTGATTTGAGGGAAGCGTGGTTGGCCTAATTTATATTGCTGAGAGAAAGTGTGAAGCCTGCTTATTTAAAACGTAACCACCTCTTCACTGCATATAGGGTATATTGGTCCCCGGCGAGACTAGAAACATGTTTAGGGACACACTATGAATACCCAAGATGCAAAAATCACGATATTCATGTCTTTCTTACATGCCCTGAAATTGAGAAGTTTTGGTTCGAGGTGTGCCAGTTTTTAACTGAAGTTACAGGTATTATTGTGAAGGTCTGTCCCGCCCTGGTCTTTTTTGGAATTTGGCATGATAGCACTACTCATATTAGTAAATTAGACGCAAGATTTATTTTTTATGTCATTCTTTTAGGAAGAAGAGAGATTTGTAAATCATGGAAGCCGAATCTTCCACCGCACTTCCTGGAATGTAAAAAAAGTGTTATATATATAAGTAAGCAGGACCTATTGTGTGATTCTAGTAGTAAAGAGAAAGTATGGCTCAAGTTGGTGGACTGGATCCAAAAATTTGTGGTCCAATGCTTAGGCCAATGTTGAGCTGTCGGTCCTGTGTTCCTTCGGTGCTATGGGCACTCCTGGGAAGGGTGGAATTAGAAACAGCTTTTAGCTCTTGATTGGAAGGACTCCAACCTGCCCTGGTTTCCCAGGGAAGGGTTCAAGTATAGCCAGCACGTAAATTGGCAGAATGAGGATTACAAAAAAAACTGAAAAAAAAGTGGGGAAGCCGCTTTTGATCCAAGGTTTTCTGCTTTCCCATACACCCACTTTACCCTGTTCCCCGTAAAGACTCTCTCCCACCCTACTGGCATTAATCAGGCCATGAGGCACACCACAGACCATACTTTGTGGCCCCTGGGGCAATATTTGCGAGTACCCATGCCCATGGTATAGAGAGGTGACCACATCCCCTCCAGGTCATTACGGACTCTGTTACCAGTCCTGGACCTTCAGGTAATAATGTAATGCATTCTAGGTGTTATATTCATATTGTGCTTTTGTTGACCTACTTAGACTAAGACAACTGAAATCAATGATTTATCTATGAAAATTGGGTTTGTAGCGGCAAGAGTGGGGTGGCCACTCTATATGAGACATGCCTAGGGGAACAAAAGGATTTCCTCCAGCAGACTACATTCTATTCTATTCTGCATGTCTTGTAGAGTGCATAGCTACCCTAAGGCCTCCCAATGCTAGAACAATCTCAATATCCACAGCTCACTGGAAGAGCTATGCGCCGAAAAGACTGGGGTTTCAAGGCATTATAGAAAGACAGCGGGCGCAGTACAAGGGGGAGGGTGTCCCAGAGTTCCACATAATCAATAACTCCTTGAAATACTCTTTTGGGTACTATGCGAGAGACAGCCATGAGTTTATTCAGAACACAGCTCCATGACCATATGTAAAGATAGCAAAGCCATTTGCTTTCTGATTGCCATACAGAATAGCGTGACTCAGTGTAATGTGTTCTACTAAGTTCTAAAGGTATCGCCCTTAAATAGTACAGCACCTTAGGTAGTATGTTCATTTTTAAAACATTACACCTGCCAACCAACAACAGCAGACTAAACTACAACAAAATAAAAGGAATGTCTTACAGTGTACATATATCAGGTCATGTACAAAAGCCAAAAGAATAGTTATTTGGCAAATCATAATAATAACTGCCTGGTCGAAAGGTGGATTTCTTCAGTTGTCACTACGCTGTGAACAAGCAACATTCCCAACACTAGAATTAAAGCAGACCTTTCCATATCTTAACATCAGAGGCAAGCAGACAGAGTGTATCTCGCAACATGATTTTTAAGCTCATCTGGCTGCGTTGTTACAAAACAAAATACTGTCTAATACCATAACACATTAAGGGATCTATTTACTAAGATTTAACCTTATGTTTGCATCACAAAAGCGGCTTAAAACGACGCAAAATCTTTTCACACCTATTTAATTTCCAACATAAAAGCTGTTTTACGCTGGAAAATAACGCACAGCACTGCATTGCGCTGCTTTACATTACCTCGCACCAAGGGGGCATACCATGGGCGGTGCATAGTCTTCCCATGCAACATTCTAAGGTTTCTGATGCTAAACCCTATTTACTTAAAAAAGTAGACAAGGTTTAGAAATAGCACCGATTTCAGATACACACTATGAAGGAGAAATGCTTTTATTTCTCCTTTCGTTTCCGACTTTGCATGTGTGCTACACTGTACAGCTCACATACAAAGTGGGAACAGGTTCAATATTAGTCTAAGCATAGTATTGTGTACAAAGCCTACGCTTGACTCACAGAGACATCTTTGCATTATGGTGCAAAGGTGTGTCCATGGCGCACAGCCGCACAATTCTGCGCCAGTGTTAGAGAGAGGAGAGGAGAATGACATATTTTTGTAAATAAGGTGCTCTTTTGCTTTCTCATTCTCACGTAGCACAGCATTTGCAGCTGCTGCACTGTTCCGCGTGAGAAACTAGTAAATCTTGCCCTTAATACGTGCAGTTGTCATTCCAGTGCTTCAACCTCACATATATGATTTCAATCGTTCTCTTAACAAGTGTGTCATGGTTAGAGATGTTTAATATGCATGACTTCCTGTAAGTCATCCCTTTTACCCTTTCCTAGTTTCTTTCTTTACCAATCTATCCGCTTTCTTTATTATTTTCTTAACTTACCTTGCCATGGGTAACCACATTTACCGAACCCTTCCAGATGATGTACCAAGATGTGCCTTTGTCTCCTTGACTGAACACTGCAAGTAGAGAAAAGATACACATATATTTTGGATTATTAAACTCCAGTTCACCCTGCATAACACCGTCTCACAGCATATTTTTGTGAACCACCTCATGTTATTACGTTTAACCCAACCGAAGAACACTGTAGTAAAAACAAGCATTGGCAATGTCAATAGCCCTGGCTTTAATGTACTGCAGACTGCACTCTCATAGGCATACGGCTCAACTTGCATAGACACATGGGCCGAATCATGTGTACTGGGAATATGAGCAAGAACCAGGAAAAAGCATCTGCCTGATCTGACATGTGGACCATGGGGACATCAAAGAGTACATGAGAAAAGAAATGGAGCATCCTAAAGTGCATATAGGGATGAGAACTGAGAAACCCAGCTCAAGTACCAGCAAGTGGCTAGTGCACCATGAAAAGTGTTTTAAACAAGACCCATTTATTCAATTGCTGCCCGTAGAGGAAAGACAAGTGGGATTGAATAGAAGTGGCCAAGGTAAATTAAGCAACAGATGTGGCATGTGCATTTTGCTCAATATGAAGCTTAGCGACAAAATATTTAGGGCCTGATTCACAGAACTAACTTAAGACAAAATCCTAAACTTACTACCATTTTGGTATTCACAGAAGGCACTTACTCATTTTAGTATTCACAGAAGGCACTTACTCATTTTGGTATTCACAGAAGGCACTTACTCATTGATGAGTAAGTGCCTTCTGTGAATACCAAAATGAGTAACTTAATCATTTTGAGTAACTTACGCATTTTGGTATTCACAGAAGGTACTTACTCATTGATGAGTAAGTGCCTTCAGTGAGTACCAAAATGAGTAAGTGCCTTCTGTGAATACCAAAATGGCAGTAAGTTAAGGATTTTGTCTTAAGTTAGTTCTGTGAATCGGGCCCATAGTTAGTTAGTTCAAGCAAGAATGCATTCCTATAGTCCAAAAGGTAGGAAATAGTAGCTTGGATCACCGGCCTTCTCTCTTCAACTTTGAGGCAAAACATACTGGCGCAGCGGCTAGGGTGCCTGACGCCGGACCATGGGGTTCAGGGTTCAATCCCCGGTGCTGGAGGCAGGTCAGCCCAGCACCATGCAACTCTGAGCAATAGCTCGCTTAATCTTCCTGAGGGCCCCCAGCGCCAGGAAACCACTTCGGAGGTAGCTGTGCTCTGTACAAATTCAAGGTTATTATTATTAGCTTTCCTTAAGCTCTTCAAAAGGGCAAAATATGTTTCAGTGATTTTATTGACATGCAGGCAGAAAGTAAAATGAGAGCCCTTCTGCCTTTGTAACCATATTTAATAATCAATAATGCAAGCTTAATGGCTTTAACTTGAACATAAACATGACCATGACCATGTCGCCTCTGTCTCGAGATACCCAGCGACCCAAAGTTTTCATAGCCATAACAATTAACTCTCCTTCAGCATTAATGATATACCTACTAGTTAGGAGCAATGGAACTATCTCTTAGGCAGACTAACACAACTATTTTGAAATCAAATACATGTAGAAAGGAAGATCAACGAGTGGGAGGGGCCATAGTCTCTCTCCTTGTATTACTTCTGACAGTTTTTTTTTCTGGTGATCACACGAGCCAGGAGTCTCCAAATTATGTCCCGCGGGCCAACTACAACCAGCTACAACATTTTATCTGGCCTGCAGAGTTAGCCTGGCTGCAAGGTTTTATCTTGCCCACCGAGTCGCATCTGTTCTCCGATGGTGCTTTGCCGGCAATAGAAAAAACAGACTCTTACATTCAAAGTGTAAAAGTGAGAGTCTGTTTTTATTTTCTATTGCAGGAAACCAGAAACTGAAGGACGAAAGAAAGTGCCATGGCCTGGAGAGGAACGGCAGTCATGGGCTCGAGAGCTGTGAGAGCCTTGTTTGCTCAATTAAATCTGTGGGAGTGGAGGAGTAATCCATTTGAAGAAGGTGAAAGATAAGTCTGTAATTGCTGCTCTACCAGGAGACTTTGCATTACTACCAAAACTGGACTCAAATGTTGATTGTAGTTGGCTTTAACGAGGTAAACAACGACTGTAGTGTGGTGCAGGTGCCTGCTGCTTTTTGTAGTGCCGTGGGTCTACCGCTTCGACGGCGGGGAGTGGTTCGGGCATGTGGGTCTATGACAGATACAAATACTGGATAACTGCAGTTACAGGTAAGTAACTTATTCGCTTGTAAGTGGCTCCGCAATGTGTTTTTTTAATACATGAAGTAGTTCTAGGCTCATCAAATGTTGCCTCTCTGACTCAAATTAGACCTCAGGTATAACTCTAAAACTTCTGTCATACTTACACGTGTGACCGAGACACTATTTATTACACACTGAGCACTTTTTGAACTCTGCGCCATCTGTACTAGATTATGCATTATGATATTGAAAACATAATCGAATGTATATAGATGCCCTCTCTATTCCTTCATTGTGATACTACCACACCCCACTGTGAAAAATTCGCTTGGGTGGGTAGATCTGTGCATCAAATCTGTACCCACCTGACCATTTTTCTGAATATTAAATTAAAAAGAGGTACTATGTATGTTCTTTTTGACAAGAACTAGCAAGTTAAAACTGTGTGCTTCTTTTTTGATTAGTATTCATTAGATTCAGATTGAAACCATCTTCCACTATGAAATACATAAATCATAAGCTGTAGCATTCCCCATAGGATATCAAGCAGAAACCTTCTTTATCATAATATAAGGCATAACACATATTGATGCTGACTTGCCCCCAACCTCCTGCACTTTGTTCCTATAGACGTGTCAGTCATGTGCCCAATTATCTATATTGCCAATGTAATAAGATAATGTAAATCAATGTTGTTCTTTTAAGATTAGCTTGGTGTAACGGGGTGGGAAGGCTGCGTAGGGGTGACGAGTGGTGGGCCCCCAGGAATGACCTAGTACACCCTCATTCGTTGCAGACTGAGACATGGGGGTCGGACCAGGACGAACCTGACGAGGAGGAACGTGGCTCCTTTAAGTGGGCGTACTCAGAGGAGGAGGACCGGCCTTCGACGCACGTCACTAGCCCAGGATTGGATAAGGAGGAGGAAGTGTATTACTTGGCGTGTGACATCACCCCAAGCGAGACGGCGAGGAGCGGAGACGGATACGAGGAACCGGTGAGCGCGGAGAGAAGGAGAAAGCCGGAGGAATTCCTAGAAGCAAGCGGAGGAGAGACCGAGGGAGAGCCAGGAGGCCAACGACCCTGCAAGCCGCCGTGCCACTCTCCCGGGGGAGGAGCGTGGCTTTCCCAGGTACGGCAGCGTATGGCGGCTTGGGCGGAAAGCAAGTTTATGTGATGGTGTAAATAGCCCCTGTTTGTGTCCTGCGTGATCCCACCCGTTTGTTTCACTTTTACCCCGCGTATATCCCTCACTGTCTTGTACCTTCCCTCCCACACACTGCACCGACCTAGGATTGAGTGACAAGTTCACTGGTGACAATTGTCCCCTCACATATCACCCGGTCCCTACGGTGCAATATTACCCCAGCGGACGACTGAACTAACGGCTCCCTCTCTGTTGGTCTTTTCTTACATGGGGGACCGGAGCCAAGACCTGCCCTAACCTCAGGACCCTGACCAGACCTAAAAGACAGCGCTGTGTCCAGGAAAGGAAACGGAAGAACACCAACCGCCAAGACGGATCCCAGCCAGTTCGCAAAGGAGAGGCTCACCTTTAGAACCAGGAGAACATTGATGAAAAATCATCGTGGTATCCCAATAAAACCTTCTTTAACTCCACGTTCCGCTGTCCCAGTCGTTTCTGAACCACCCCCAGCTATCGCTAGTGCCTCAGGACAACCAGCCCAGTCCACACTTGGATATTTTACTACCTGGCATTAGCAAGTATATTCAAATTGTTGGAGGCATATTTGAAACACAAGAAGCAGTTTTTGCTGTTTTCACCAGGCAAAATTTCAATTCAGCTTCTTAAGTCAAGCCACTGCCAGCTCACTTCTTACAACTGGTTGGCTTTATTACCTCTCATTTGCTTTCTTCTTATACAATGGCTATTGTCATCCCAACTATTTTGTCCCTCCAATGGGGGTTGGAGATGAAAGGGAAGGTCACTATTCCAATAGGTGGAGTTTGAATAATTGGGAAACAACCTTTACATCGTAACTTTTACAATGCACTACCATTACAACGAAACTTTTACAACGCAAGATCCATCACATCGCATGCCTTTACAACACAACCATTACAACGCATGACACTACAACGCATACCACTACAACGCATGTCATTACAACGCAGTCATTACAACACATACCATTACAACGCATACCATCACAATGCATAGTACCCTTGCACTATCCAACACTTACCCTACAGTTGCATCCCCTGGAGTTAGAATAGTAATTTATACCCCTACACTATCCAACACTTACCCTACAGTTGCACCCCCCTGGAATTAGAATCTTAATTTTTACCCCTACACTATCCAATACTTACCATACATGCAATGTAATGGTATGCGTTGTAATGGTATGCGTTGTAAAGGTAGTATGCATTGTAATAGAATGTGTTGTATAGGTAGTTTTAAAAAATTTGTTGTAATGGCATGCGTTGTTTTGGAATGCGTTGTAATGGATGTTGCATTGTAAAAAATGCGTTGTAAAGGTATGCATTGTAAAAGTATGCGTTGTAACGTCATACATCCGAATAATTGATACTTAATTTATTTCCTGAAATATATTGTAGGAAAGTGCCACTTTTTGACATGGTCACCCCCACTTTTTACCTGGTATCTGGTGCAAGTTTGACAGAAGTGCACTGGGTTCCTGCTCTCCAGGTCCCCAGTGCCAGATCTCTTTCTCTAAAAGTGTATAATCTTCCCTCAATTGGCAATACCTTTAGCACCACTTTCTAAACCCTAGTAAACGGTACCCCTGATACCTAGGGCAGGGAGGCTAAAGAGGATCCCTAAGGGCTTCAGCATCCTAAGGGACCCCTCAGCACAATTATGCAAACTGTCATTGCAGGCTGTGTCCCACAGTGAAGAGAAGGATGAAGATACAACATGGCATACCTCTTGTGTACCATGCCTACAGACACTCCATGAAGTATAGGTAGGTCACCCCTACAGCAGGCCTTGCAGCCCTAAGACAGGGTGCATTATACTACATCCCAAACCTCATTCTACTACTTTGATCTCCAAAATAACCCTTCCTAGACTCTTCCCTCCTCTATCCCTCCTTGGATCACCCCAACACTCAAATTACTACTATGATCTCCCAATAAACTCTTTCTAAACTCTTGCCTCTTCTATCCCCATTATCATTTTCAATCCAACTAACAGACTCACATGTCCACCACTCATATTAACTCAAATTTCACTATACTAATCCACCACTAATCCTTTTTGGGTTCCGGAGAAGCGTGCTACTCACCGAAAAGTGCCTCAACACCTTGTAAGGGGTAGTAAGTGCTATATAAATAAAATTACAGTGTAATATAGTTTAAAAGTCTGTACTGCATCTACTGGTTTCTCAGACAATACACATGCTGCGTGCAAGTTGATTTTAGCATTGTTCTAGATGTCGCAAAGGGACAGGATGTATTTGAAAACCTTGTGGTGCTGGTGCAGAGTAATTCACATGTGAGATTGATCTTCCAAGTGTCTTAACTCTGTCCCAGCCACACCATTTTCTCCTAGGTACTGATAGGATTCTGATTCCCTAAGAAGAAGGTCGCCCCTGCACAGAGGAGAGATTGGCACCTGCTTCCCACTTCGAACCTGCCACAATGTCTCTACTCCTGTTCAGAGCTGAGGACCCTGAAGGTTCGAACTTTAATCATTTGAGCTCCTTACAATCCTTTTATGATTTTTCAATTTTCTCTCCAAGCGTGCAGTTAATCAGACGATTTACTGCACACAGTAGGTATTTTCTGTCTCTGAAGTCCTCGTGTATAATTGGATTGTTCCCTCATTCATTGCACTTGAGCTTTCCCTTTGTCAAAGAATATGGAGTTATTTAAACTTAAAAGTTAGGAAAAGAAAGTGATAGAAAGTAAAAAGGACAGCCTTTATCCGTGCCAAGCATTGTATAGCATTTGCACCATGGTGTCTGGTGCAATGAAGGAAAGAAAAGTCAAATCTCTGGCTGCAGTGTGCATTCCGGCCTGTCCACCTCAGTCTCCGGCAGGAAAGACAAGCAGACATCAGCCTCAATCTCATACAATGGAAGAGAGCCTTGTGGCATTGGAATAGGGCCGATAGAATGAAATGGGGCAGAGTGGCATCAGTTTCAGAGAATTTAAGAGTCCAGTTGGCATCAACCTCAGCTCACAAAATGGATGTAATTAGGGCGGCATAAATCTCACACCAGTTTAGCATCAGTCTCAAGCCTATTGAGTGAAAAAGATCACAATGGCATCAGACTCGCACTTTGAAAAGAAGAAATTCAGTGGTTTCAATCTCAGAATGTATAGAATGAAAGAGGTGTCTTTTGTTTCTGGTTCTCAAGAATGGTAGAGTCCAGGATAGCAGCATTAGCCTCATAATCCAAAGAATGTAAAAGCCATTGAGGCATCAGTCTTAAGTGCATAGAATAGAAGATTCCAGTATAGAAAAGACCAAGTGGCATTGGCCTCAGGATGAGTAGAAAGAAAGAGATATGGGTGACAGCCGCGTCAGTAAATATTTGTAAAATATACAATGTGGCTCTTGTACTGTAAAGTTTGTTGATCCTTGACATAAGCCATTGCAGACAGCTGCACTGTTAAGCCAGAAGTAAAAAATGTAATTCCAAAAAAAAGATTTGTCAGAGGGTGAACCAAAGTCCTTGCCTACTTTGTAATCTGTGGACGTCTATGATAGAAAATATGTGCCTCCAAGCTTTGACTCAGTAATGTCAAACAACCAATTTAGGTGTATTGGCTTTGAAAAATGCTCCATACAATACATAATTAAGATTTTCATAATAAATAGCTCACACTTATTGTATCTGACATAACATTTCCCTATCAGACTTACAGTTTTGATCATTGGCCTTTCACCATAATCAACTAAGGCTTGCTTTATTGGGTATAATCTGTGCAATACAAGCATTTTGTTTTCAGGGGACGCCCACACCTTGTGCCCAATGTGACACCTGTATAGTTAGGAGGAGGAGCACAGATGACAAGTGCCACAGTTCTAAAGTAGCAAAATAGCCACTTGACCCCATTTACTATCCGAGGGATGAAGACCTAGAGTAGCCGAACACGGTGACACAGTGTCATTATCATTTATTTGCCTTTTAATGAAATGTAAACCAGTTACACACATAACCATTTCGTATATAGGGACATACTAAAAGGATTATTGGGGATGATGCTTGAATTGTAGCACAAATGCTAAGTGAGTGAAACTGTCTTCTTCTGGGGCAAGGGTATTCTCACACCAAGAACTTTTTGGAAGAAATGGGAGCAAATAGTACCTTTTAAGGTACGTTTGTCCTTAATTTGCAAATAGTCCGTAGGCTCTGGTAGAGAGCTTATGAAATATTTAAGTCCTTTCATGGTGTGTCAAGCCAATGAAACCTCATGCTCCCTATCAATTTAACCAATTTTCTTTCAAATATGCCATGTGTGCATCTACATAAAAATGATCTCCATTGTGCCATGGCCAGTATTTTATCATGGGTTTCTCTGATATGCAATGGAGGACCCCTTAAACCAGGAATTACATACAGTATGTCGGTGCCAGAATCTTATATAACTCATAATAAGAGTAGGAGGCACATTCACCACATACCAAATTTTATATAAATCATAATAAGAGTAGGAGGCACAGTCACCACATACCCTCCATGAAAGTATAAACAGGAATAAAAAGATACGGTGTTGGTGCAGATAGTGTCTACTTGGATGTCTACCTTGGACTTAGAATCCACTATAATACTCAACCTATTGGATGAAGAAGACTAACCTGCATTATGTGGCCTGCCTCATCATCTGCTTCCTCACCCCACCTAATATTATCAGGGCAGACTCTACCTCATTCTGAGGGAATTCTTAATTTTAAAAAAACTGAACAAAGGTGGGATCCAGATGAAGAAAAATACCTTTATGTAAACCTGGAGGAATTCCCTTTATGAAAGGTACCTCAGGTAAAGTAAAATAAATGTTAAGTAACAATGGGTACAATAAGCAACTGTGAAATTTCATATACTAGCAATTGTACATTGAAAATCATGAGTAAGTTAAAATGTAGGCAAAAGATGTATTTAATAGAAGAGAACATCTGTTTTGTATATAGATTTAGCACATACATCTTTTTTTGTCTTTGTGTTAATTCCTTGAGGAGTTATAACTGTGTATGCTTCCTAAAGCCTATGCTTTCAATGACCATGTCATATCTGAGTGTCCCAGCAATGCTCTTTGCCTGCACCTGTAAACAATCTTGATATCTAAAGGGGCAGTATTTGTAGTTGCCTACAGTGATTGTTGCAATTGGATTCTGTCCATTCAGTATGCCATATTTTTTTGCTTTTTCGATCACCAGGTATCGGACTTTTTACTGTAGGTAAGCTTCACAAAATGCGTCTTGCCCACTTTAACCACATGGTAAAAAATCTATGCGTGTTTACTGCCAGTGTTGGCATTTTAAGATAAGCATGTTGCAAAGCAGCAAGGGCAAGGTGTACTTGCCTGATTACACATGAACATGTGTGCGGGCTGCACGAGGGAGAGTGTTGAACACAGCCCGATAACTGCGCACAGATAGCCTGGTGCAGTGTGGACTCTGCAAGATTAGATATTGACCAGGGGTAGGCCTTATATTGTTAGTGTACACTAATAGGGAAAGTCCCTGTGATTTAGTGTTTTGTCTATAATAACACCAGCCGCGGTCCGTGCAGGTAACAGCGATGGGGCTGGGTGGAGGGGGATTCCAAAAGACGATGACGGGGGAAATTAATTATTTATTTAATTTTCCCTCTGCGTTGTCTCTCAAAATCCCCCCCCCCCACCTGCTCCCACAGTCCCACCACTGTTACCTGCACGGACTGCCGCTGAATGACACTTTATTACAAATATAGCTAGAAGACTGCCTAGGAGTGCAGTTTCACTTCCCTTTGGCCTATAGAGACCAGTGAGGTATGGAATTGGGATGTAACCTTGATGACAAAATCATATCTGCAAAATCCACAACGATATCTGTACAACTTATGGGTCATCAAGAATTGTCATATTTCTCTGAATCAGCTCAGGATTAGAGCCCATGTTTTTTGTCATGCTGCTGTGTCCATTCTATTGCATTTCTCTCCAACAGCAGGAATAAAGGACTTCCCGCACAAAGGGAGTAATTAACAGTGCTTCACTCAGCTCCTGAGGAGGGAAGGGGTAGGGCAGGATAATCTGCATCAATCAATCAGCTGTCACACTGTACCAGGGATAGGCCTGCCAAAGCCCACTGAACAAAGGAGGGAACCCAGACCTCTGGAGCCAACGCAGGAGGGGGGCTGCCCTTGGAAAATCTAGTGAGCAAGGACGTGGCAGTGATGTCAGCAAAGGGCGGAACTGACACCCCGCAGAGGAGATGGGACTAGTGACTCCTGGATGATGCCATTTTGAAGTACCCTAGCATGCTGAGCTGGAGAGTTGGGACTGGGGTGGAGAGGTGTTGTGGCACCCTAGGATTGTGTGTCTGGCTTCGGGAAACCTTGTCTCTCCTTTAAAACTCTTGCATTAGGAGGAAACTCTCTCTAGTCTGGTGATTTCTCTGCTCTTTGCTGCTGGATCCTGGCTCCACCAGAGAGAACTGGAAGGACGAACCCCCTGATGCCAAGAAAGGATTAAGGACGCTGCCCAGTTGACTCCAGGACCAGTGGGTCTTCTCAAAGGCCAGTGAGGCTGGCCCCCTTACACTCCCTGAGGAGCAGTTGGGGGAAAGCTCTGGACTTCTGCACCCAGCAACCAAGACGAGCAACAAGGCTGGAGAAGTGAGCCAGGAGAACCAGCTCAGCGAAGACTTCACTGCTGTGAAAGTGAGGAGATCTGCTGTAACTGCAACTGCACCTAGTAGCTAGAGCTGGCCACCAGGAGTAAAATGAGCCTAAGATAGCCAGAATCGGCCCAACGGGCCCAGGTAGTAGCATTTTAAGGTTTGGCAACCCTTGACCTTTTGGTTGGCAAAGCCCATGTGACTCACTGCCGTTTAATAATTTACGCTCTGGGGTCGGTGCAGATTTTTTTTTAAAGCTTCCTCAGGTAGGGGCCCCTCCTTAAACTCTCTATCACCCAAGGCCCCCATCCCATGGGTGTATTTATCAAGAGGGGGCAGTAACCTCATCCCGCCTCCCGAATACCAAACTATGAAGAGGGATTGCCGTTGCCCTCCCCCAGTAGTGGTGGGCCTGCCCGCTCCCCATGAGAATGAGAACTGCAAGAAAGAAGATCCCTGCCTGCTGGAGCAGAAAGGCAGGGTGATAGAGAGAGAGAGAGAGAGAGAGAGAGAGAGAAGGGGTGGGGGAGAAAGAGGGAGAGATGGAGCAGAGAGGTAGAGGGGGAGAGAGAGATGGAGAAAGGGAAAGAGGGAGGCGAGAGAGAGAGAGGGGGAGAGAGGGAGTTAGAGATAGAGAGGGAGAGAGGGAAAGAGAGAGAGAGAGGGGAAAAAAGCAACAGGTTCCCGCAGCTATACAAGGGGGTGCAGACTGCATGAGAGCCTCCAGGGCAGCGAGGGGTGGACCTCGTCAGCTGCCCCCAATGTTGAGGAGGCATGTGAGTGTCCAAGTGGGACTGGGCACTCCCACCCCCCAAAAAAAGGAGCAAATCAAAAGAAAAGCTTCGAGGCTCTCCCCAACACAGAGGGAGAGCCGATGCTAAAATATTCACTGCTCCTGGATGGAGAACCCCATAATGCCCTGAGGGGCTTTCTCATTTAAATTTGTAATGGCTCCAGAAGAACGGGGGCATCACCAACGATTTCAGAAAGTATTGTGTTGAGCTGTAGCAGTTACAGCAGCAGCCCTGCAGAATATTTATAAACTGACCCTGTGTCTGCGGGGTCAAGAATCCAAGACCTCCCAGGATTTGATCAATGTTTTTGAAAATATTCCACAGGCTGGATCTAGTCGTAATTATTTTGATCTAAAAATGTTTTAAAGAAAGCCATTATTGTATTAGAGTATGCTCTAGGGGCTGAGATTATGGTTGCTGTTAATATAGTAAAACATGATGCTCTCTAGGAGTTGCTTTTATGAATGCATTTTCAAGGTTGGAAAGTTTATTTTAAAAAAACATGTTTTGCTCATTTTAAATGCTTTGCTGAGATAAGAATGTTGACAGTGAATATTTAATACAATATTAATTTTATTAACAGTGATAAGTGCATTTACACATAATTATTATTAATGATGATTGCATTTACCTACAATATGGTGACTTTAACATGTGGTTTGCAGCTCTGAACCTTTGACCAAGCCAATAGACTTACTTTATATGTTTATGTGACTCCTTTAGAGGTCAAAGGCGATTATGGAATGTCATTTATAGAATTTTAAAAACTTCCAATGAATACATTTTTTAATTATTGTGTAGTATTTAGTAATGTGTGTAATAGATATACTTGTTTTTCTAAAGAAAAAGTAGTGACTGGACAAACATTTATTGAGTGTTATAAATATATGCCAGTGAACGGCGATCACTAGCCCACACCACCTCCCCTAAATAGGTATTGGAAGCCTCTACCTCACTACCCTGAGAGAGTCAAGCGCTACAATGTAATGTAGTGCTTGGTTTCTAGTAATGAGAATTGTGGACATATTACTTGTGTAGAACACACAACTAATAACACAATTTCCTACATTGATGCTATACCTTGTATACACATAGTTCGGATTTGACTTTACTTGGGTACTACCTACAAATTTCATCCTTTGATAGTGTTCAGTGGGATAGCAACTGCACTAGTTAGCAATGCTCTTGCATTGAGTGGGGACAGCTTCTGCACTTTAAGTAATACTACTGTATTTTAATGGGGCTGTGCCTTCTTTTTCACACAGAGATTCTGAAGGGACAGTGGGAGTTTCAAAATGCTCCCGCCAGCTGGGTGTGGACTTATGATCTGGTGCCCTGCCCGCAGTGCTTCATGCCACCCCCACTAATTAAAATACAAACGGCTCTAGGAATGGAATCCCTAGGGACTAGCCCTATGGCCAACACCCACCACTGAGCTCAGCCAAAGGCCGTGCACAGCATGCTGTTGGCTGTATCAAGGAGAGTTTGGCTGCAGGGCCTGGCATGCAACCCCCGCCACACACGACCAAAGGCTGCAGGGGGTTGAATTTACATATAGCAATTAAGTATTACTTTACGTTAAGAAAACCCTAGAAATGCACTGAAAAAAAAACACAGGGTAAAGTAACGTTATAGTTAGGTGTGATAAAAAGATCTGTTTTCGTTTAAAAATAAAAACCTTAGAAATTCCCTGGAAAAACAGGTGAACTTGTCAATTACATCATTAACCTTTTGAGTTAAAAATCAAAGAAATTCACCAGTTATAGTTAACAGCACTAACTATAACTTGCGCCCCGCCATGCCCTGCTTATGACCTCACATATGACCTCATTCATGACATGTTCCATGGCATGTTTAATGACATCACTGTTGACATCTCAAATGATATCACTGATGACCTCACTGATGACATCATCCAATAATTGTGCTAGTTTGTTTTATAGTTTACCTAGTGTAGGGTAACTTCCATATTACTTTTCTACCTCATTTTGTACAGCTTGGGCCCAGCTAATGAGTGTAAGTGTTTATAAAACGCTTGTATACCTAATGCACCATAACTGTTCATTATGTTCCAAGCAAGTGTTTTGGTTCTCCAGAAAAAGTTTTCAACATGAGAAAGATTCTACATAGTAGGTAAACTTATGTAAGCAGGCTTCAGTTATTAGAGAGAATCGTGTCACCATGACAATTTCTTCTTAACATAAAAGACTCTGTGCACCAGGTCCCAACTTCTGTACATGTGCTTGTTTTTCACCGCAGTTTGAAAGATGCAGGTAGTATGATCTTTAGCACCTTAAGACCTTGGTTACTTTTAGCGAAGTGGTTTTTCTTTTTTAATCTGTTGCGTAAAGTGTACACTGTTCTTTGTAGATTCTTTTTAATACTCTGTGGTGTATTTCTCATGAGAGTTTCACTGTTTGTAAACAATCTGATATCAAATAAACCCTCTCCAATGAGTAAAAACAATTCGCTGTACCCAGTTCTCTACTGATATCAAAGTAGTTTCTCAACGTGAGTGTCAAGAGATTGATACAGATAAAACATGTCCCTAGTAGGGCTTTTATTTTGGAACTGGCATGCACTATGTTGGCTTTCTGTGAACAGTCGTAAACAGATTGAACACCATACTTAATGAGGGTTTTCCATATATCTGGGATTGATTGCTAATGTGAACTATGCTACCTGTAAAGTACATGGTATAGGGTCAGTGTTGCCCATAATGCTTGCTTTCAACACCTAAGGGAGTTGTATCTGTGATAGCACTAATGGTGACTGATATTCTCCTAAACTATTTTGTACTTACTTTAAGGCCTTTATTGCCATAGTCATTTAGAGAGCAATATGTGGGAAAATAAAGCTTGGATGATGTCATCAGAGATGTGATTAATGATGTCATCTATAATGTGATGTGATGAGTGATGTCATAGAGCATATCAAGAGTGATGTTATTTGTTAGGTCATAAGCAGTGCATGACGGGGTGCAGGTTAGAGCTGATATATATAACTGGTGAATTTCTGCATTTTTTAGTTCAAATCGTTAATGTTGTCAATGACAAATTCACCTAACAATATTGTTACTTTAACCTATATATATATATATATATTTATTTTATTTTATTTATTATTTAAAAAAAAAATTATGATACACACACATGCAGTTGGCGTTCCTAATTGATTTAGCTCTGGAGCCAGACCAAGCTCTCCTCAGCTCCTGGACTGATCTTACTACCAACTCGTGCATTTTCTCTCTGGCTCCTGCAGCCCCACACTTTGATGAATGCCCTCTGGCTATTGCTAGCACTCTTCATCCCTTGTCCATTGAGCACACACTATCAGTGAGTGAAAGAGGGGGGGAGGGAGTTCTGGGGAACCGGGTTCGAGTCTCCGCAATACGCTGAACATCCTGTGATTCTGGACAAATCACTTAATCTCCCCGTGCCTAACAAAAAGGAATGTGTGTCCTCATGTAACGCATCTGGTTCTATGTAAAGCGCTCTGATACCCAATACCGGGTCAAGTTCGCGCTATATAAAAATCAGTAAAAAAAACTAGAGCAGGAACTACAACGTGGCCAATTTCCTTGTGTCTTTGCCAGATTAAGGAATTAGGTGATGATGTGGCAGACTCCACAGGATGATACAGTGCATGTTTGAATGAATCATGGGGACCCCCCCATTGCTTTGGCTGACTGTTGCTCTGAGGGTCCTGAGATGAGCAGTGTTGCTTTCTTTAATAAGCACATACCTTCTGAATGAGGAACTGGGTTTGGCTTCACCTCTGAGAGCTACCCCCAGAGTGCAGGTGTGCTACCATTCTGAGCTATTCACTAGTGACTGCTGGGTTAGGTACATAAATCATAACCCGAGCTTCCCCTTCGAATACCAAATCTCACTCACAATATTTAATAATGTTCAACCTATCATCATTAAATAGCCACACTTGACCAAAGAACTGATTCTGTACACCTTGGGGCTACATCCAAATTGCCGTTGCTTAGGTGTTGTGTGCCACCAGCAAAGCCATCAATGTCATTTTGTGCCGCATGTCATAAAGCATATGCAGAAGTTAATATGTTTTTTATTACCATTGTTGTAGGAGAGGAGGGGCATTATGACCATCTTCAGGCTTAACCAATCATGAGACCTTTCCCCTCCCATTCTTCAACATTGGTAATAAGTAGCATATTACACTCTGCACAGCCACATGTATACTATGAGGCCGATTTACAGATGTATTTTCGGACTTGAGCATACATTTATGGCCATACATACCTCCAAATATGCCTGTCAGAAACTCACAAAAGAATTTGTGGCAGGCAGAAACGGTTTTAACTACTGCACGTTGCTCTGCCATGAGTGCGGATAATTCCACTGTATTAAAACCCCTGCAAGGGGTAACAATTGGGCAGAATATGGTTAGGTTAGCCTTGTAGGTTTGTACACTTCCCAGTGGCGTCTCCCCCATTGGGGCGTGGGGGCATTACCCCACTGCTTTCTTACAGTGTGATAAGGCAGAAACATAAATGGTAATAACTACCATTTTATGTTTCTACTTCTCGCACTGCGAGAAAGCAGAAGTGCCTGGTTTAGGGTGGGCGGTCCTGCTCGAGGGCAGGGGAGGAGTGGCTTGCCCACTGTTGTGTATACTGACTGTGGTGGGCAAGCCACTCCCCCCGCCCTTGAGCAGGACCGCCCACTCCCCTTTTACTCTGTGTAGGCTGCTGCATGCACCAGACTACATACAGAAAATGGACCGGCTGGGGCACTCTCCAATGCGCCTCGCCAATCACAACTTTGCCATTGCAGCGTTGTGATTGGCGGAAGGGAGGGAGGGAGGCTGCCTTTCCTGATGACGATGCAGGAATTGGAAAAGGCAGGACGGTGGGAGTCGGGAGTCGGACCAATCCAGAAGCTGAGGTGGCAGCGACGCAGGATTGTAAGTTAAGTTTTATTTTTTAAATATTTTTTTAATTAAACGAACCGCTCCCGTTTACCCCCATTCCCCCCCCCCCTCCGTGACAACCCCATCCCCCCCCCCACCCGCCCTTCATGCCGGCCATAACTGATACGCAATACTCTTTCACTTTCATTCTGCCTCCATTTCGCTGTCTACTTGTCTTTCTTTTTTCGTTTTCTCCCTCTGTCCCCCTTTCTGTTTCTCCTGTGCCTCTCTTGGTATCCCACTCTCACTCTTTCCTCTTTTCCTAGCTCCCAGCATCGGCTAATCTTTCCTTGATTCTGGGCAAATCACTGAGTGGAATCTACAGAAAATAAACAGTGGACGCAGACTATTGTCGTCACGACCCTTGAGACCATGGGCAGCAAGGGCAGTGCCAATGGTACTTAACAGCAAGCCTGGGGCAGCAGTGCCCTTACTGCTCCTAATTAAAGTCCATCAAAGATTGTGTCTCGGTTATATGTCACAATAGGTAGTGTAGCGAGAATGCTTCCATATGGTGTGCTCACATTTGAATGCCTGTTCTTCCTTTAACAATTAATACTAGACAGACCTACTGTTTCGAAATATATACTGTTCGCCTGAGGGAATATAATATATTATCTTATAACAGTAATGGTGTCTTTTTATCTGATTCACCCTGATCTTCTAATTGAACCCAGAGTCTCCTTGCATGACCAGGAACATGTTTTCTGCATGAGTTTATCATTTGGAAAATTAGAAAGGAAGACTTTCGGCAGGATGGATACAAATCCTGTTTCTGAGACGTGTCTGCTCTGGTTGGAGGCCGGTACGCTTTTGTGTCATATTACTTTTTCGTGGTATATACGGGAAATTTGAAGGTCTAAATTAGAGCACACTGCCATAGCGTGTAGGGGAGAGGGGTCATTACTCATTACTACTGTAACGTTTGAGGGTGCAGGACTGGGTTGGGTGTAAGATTTACTGCAATAGCCTGGTGCTCAGTCTGAGCAATTAGGTGAATTGGTAGAGCTGTGTTTCGGCCTCTGGACAGTAGGGGGTGGCGCAGATCAGAGATGATTTTACAGAGTTGTCTGTGGCATCATAGTGCGGCTCCAACTGTAATAGCAGCATTCGTTGTGGGTTAAGGCTGAGGTGAATTAGCAGAGCTTTGGGGATTTGAGAATCGGCGTGCCTGTGTGTATTGTTGTGCAGGTAAAGTATGTCTGTCTTTAGTGTCCGTCTTCACATAAGTCTAGCTGTGTTGGCCGAACTCCAGCAGGTTGGCCAGGGGGGCTGAGAAAAGATATTTTCAGGGCCTGACCTTGCTCCTATTTGTTACTCTAGCCTTTACAACTGGTAATTCATAACTGGATGTTCAAGTCCTGCGTGTACACTTGCGGCAGGTAGACCAAAAAGAAAACCACATTAGGATGTACAACACACGTTGTCACTCTGCCCCACTAAATGCACAAATAGGAGCAAATCGCTCGTCGCCAGGAAGCTAGGAGCTGGCTTAGATGTTCTGCTTTTTGATGCTGAATTTCTTCAGGGGCTTTTTGCTGCTGAGACTTGTAAAAATAACGAATAAATGAAAATGTATATTTTAAGGGAGGTCCACTAACTCTAAGGCTAGCTAACAACTTATAATAATAATTATAATAACTTTCCTGTTTCCTCAAATTTGCTTGAAAATGCACCATTTGTCCATTCTTTTTTCAAAATTTTCTAAGGGGGATAACCCCCCCAAACACCCCGTAGGTTGTTCCTGTTCACTCGCTACACTCGCTCGCCGCAGTGCAGAAAAACAATAATGTTACACTCACCATGTTCAAATGTCACCAGCCGCCACTGACACTACCACTAACTTGTACATTTGTGAGTTTTATTGCAATCAAATCCGACATGCAAAACAAGGATTTTTTTCTGATGACAGGCCTAGGTTCAGTCCGATTTCTTTCACTACAGCCTAAACCCCCTTATATCACATATATAAAGAATGAACTTAGCCCTCTACTGGGCCTACAGGAGATAACCTGTGTGTACACGGACTCCAAACTAGCACATAAATAACGCGGAAGTCCATGTAACAGAACCTTTATCCTCGAAGAGGGTTAGAGGTTTTGATGGATTTCGTCATCTACTGTTATTCATTTACAATGTTCTCCGTAAATGAACATACTTAACGCAAATTAGCTGGTTAAGCCACTGTGGTTTGCTTTTTGCTTTGGAAGACTCGAGAAAAGCTAAAGCCATGACAGCCTCGAAATGAGTGCTTATAAACTCCTATAAGGTTCCCATCTGTATTCTGTATTGACTTTTTTGAGTTATTTGTCAATTATCTAAGGCACCCTATGAGCTATTAGTATAGGAGCCTTGAAATCCTTAAAATGCATGGCATACCCCACTTCACTTCGGTGCCTCCCTACTTGGTCTGCATCATTATATATCTCTGAGACAGGCAGCCTAAATTAGGTTTTGGGGTTGATCAACAAATTGGCAAGGGGCTCCCAAGGTTTTGAGTTATGCCACAGACCAGTCCCAAGTTCATCTGGTAGCTTGTGGCTTTTGAAGAGTATTGCAAAGTACACTCCAAGGAGTGGATACTTACACACTGTTCCTGCCTTGGCGTGGGATTCAAAGACAAGTACCGAAGCCAGCTCTCTCTTCACCTGGAATAAAAAACAAAAGCAGCTTGCTAGAGTCCACACATTATCTCAATTCCTTAAATCCATAATGTTGGCTAAATTTGTAATTTAAATGTGAAGCAAGGAGCACACTTTGAAACCAGAAGCAGCGACATCACGCTGAGAGCTGCTCTCACCGTAACAAACACACACAGAGGTGACCATCAATCTACAGTGAATCAATCAGCAAAAGAAAAGAAGCACACCCCAGGGTCTTACTCAGCTACCTGTGACCCAGAAGGCTCTTTGGTTTGCCTTTTTTATGGAGTGATGTTCAGACGTTTGACATTTTTCTTTCAGATTCCTATCTGATTCTGGAGAAGGCTGAAGGTGGATGGAGAGTGGAAAAGGGATTTTAAGTGGTAGTTATCAGGCTCCTTCCCTTTTCTGGTCTATTGGGAGATGTTTCCATACTGCCATTTGACATTATAATCTCTGACCCACAAATTGATTTTCTCATGGACAAGTCCTTGCCACCTCAATTGCAGAGCAGGATGTATTGGGTTTATTTATTTACTTTTTGTGGGGTGCTCTTATACACAAAGGCTTGATCAGTCATGAGCAATGCACTCTTTCTGCCAGGGGTTTTCCCTTATGATTTTGACTCCACGTGGCTCTGCCTTTTTGCCTTGCAAACACACACACTCACATTGATTGGGAAGTTACAAAGCAGGTAATGTCATATTGGTCATTGCCTCCCCATGGCTCCACCTGGACTTCTTCAGAGCAAATATCCTTACAAGAGGACTTATTTCTTAGATAAGCGGTCAGTTCTCTTTCAGAGCAGATCTTTGTCATAGTGGCCTAAGAACCCCTGCCTATCCCTAACAGTGGAGGTAGTCTTTCATCTGTCTATTCCCTAACTGTTGAGGTTCATTTCCATTTGACAGGACACCTAGTAAAATACTTACCGAGTTTGAGAGGTGGGACACTGCCTTGATGTGCAGGAGCTCTTCAAAGATCACCTCCAGCTCTTCTTCTGTACGCTGACTAGGACTGGAGAAAAGAAGAAGGACAGCACGTTGGCTTTTGAGTCAAACAAAGGAGGAAAGGATCACACCACCTCACATCCCAGTACTCAGTTTGCCCTAATACATTATGATAAATGCAGTGCATGGCAAGACTTACTTCAGTGACAACCTTTAGTTTTCACCCTTGTTGGTGTAGCCAGTGCTGTGTATCTCTAGACACGTGTTTTACAATATTTGTCCTTCATCAGTAGAGGCGTTTGAATCATTCCCACTGACTAAAGACATTTAGATGTTCAGTGGTTATGTAAGTAGTGAGTACAAATAACCGTAAGTTTCAAATGCACATGAAGAATGAGGATTCACACATCAAAAGTAGAAATGTACACAAGTAATTGCCAATGGTGATTCTCCGGTTTTACAAGGACTACTATGGCACATAGAACGGATTCTTATTCAGTTGGCTAGAGCAGTGGTTCTTAACTTTTCACTTCTGAGGACCCCCACTGACACATAACTGAAATTCAGGGACACCCCCTATTGAATGATAACACTACTCAAAAATATAAAAACAGGAATAAAACAAAGAAAATCTCAAATATTGAAATCTTTTGTTTAATTCACATTGAAATATTTAAAAAGATTTCAGATTTTTAGTTTTGCTTCTTTATTTGTGCATACTTAATACATTTTAATTCATTAACTTTAATATTATTCAATTTTGTAAAACTGAACAGGCCTCACAGCTTCCCAAGGGCTCTTGGACCATAGGTTAAGAACCACTGGACTAGGGTATTAGTTACAGTAGCACATGGCATGAATGCATACGCATTTCATGAGTGTTTAATAATAGTCAGACTGCCTTTACGCAGTTCTTTACCTGACGTCTGCAAGGATTAAAAAAATAAATAAGATTAGCAAATTAATAAAGTATATATACATAAAAAGGCAAGCTGCAACATTGAACATTTTAAATTGTTCTATAAATGTGAAAGAATTTGAAATTAGAGGCTAAAAAGTAAGCTGGTCTCTTTAGCGCCAGTGTTGAGAAGAGCACAAGTACAACAAAAACAGTCCAGTATGAATGATTTGGCACACAACAGAAGCACCACTATATGATTTTGTTTTATTCTCAATTTGCACATCACCTGAGTCAGCACTGTAATTTCATCCTGTTTATATTAAGCAACTACCCCAATTTGTGTATACATAAATAAGAGGCATATGTACAAACCATTTTTGTGTTTGGAAAAGCCCTGTTTGCAAAATAGTCCAGTTTGCATGAGCAAAAAAACAATTTAAAATGTTCATATACCGAAAAGCAATGCAGTAGTTTTTTATCGAATTGCAATTTGGTTTAGCGATTCGGTATTTGGAAAGGGCATGTTTAGGGTATCCCTTCAAAATGCAGAATAGCAGTGGTATTTACAAATTATTTGCAACCAAATTACAGTTGCAACATTCATTTTATTACAGACACCTTGAAGAAGGTGGTAACCATTTGCAAAGGGGAAATGGTCCCCATGGCACCCCTTCCCCTTTGAGAATGTTTATCAAAATATTTGAGAGCTCCCACTGGTTCCATGGGCTACTGCCTACTCTTTAAAAGAGAAAATGAAACTTTTCAATGTCATTTTTTAACAAATACTATTTTCCTTTAAGGAACAAGGGCTGTATTTTAAAAAAGGATATTGCTTTATTTAAAAGCAATCATAGACATGGTGGTCGGCTGACCCCAGCAGATCACCATTCCTGTGATGACTGCAATTCTTAATGTGTTGCAAATTGTGACCTATCTCATTAATATTAATGAGGTAAGCCAATTTGAGAACCCGATAGAAATCAATATTTTCTATATGCTTATTTTGTACATTAGGAATTGTAATTTCCCAACTACTATTCAGTAAGAATCGTAATTAGGAAATTGCAATCCCTAGGTTTTGTGCATATACCCTAAGTCCTTAGGAGAATGACGTGTATTTGGAATGCACACGCAGAACAGCTGACTAGAGCCAGTAGAGTGAAAACATTTCAGCAGTATTTTTCATCTTGCACGGGTTCGAAATCCACAAAATGATTGATTTCAAAACTCTCAAAGGTCTAATTTTATTAACATGAAAAAGGGCTGTTTTCAACATAAAATAAAATGCATTCTCCCACTGTCTTCCTTACACAAATATCAGCCTTAACCCATGCTTCTGCAGCACGTGGACAGGAAGTAAAACCTTGTCGGTGCAGGCCTCCTTCCAGTATGCCAATCACGCTCTGTCCCTACGGATCACAACTACAAGGTGGTCGCCTGGCTCAAAACAAGTGAAGTTTTTCCTCTTCACGCAGTTATCAAGTCTGTTAGGGTCTGATTAGTCAACAGCTGTGTTGGACTTGACCCTTTTTTGCAGGGTCATCCCCAAACCTTTTGCTTTCTCTCTCCTGTTTTCTCAACCCATTTTTGTTGGCTTTTAAGATTCTGCACACTTTACCACCACTAACCAGTGCTAAAGTACTAGTGCACTCTCTTTTAAACATGGTAAAATTGGTATACATCCAATAGGCACATTTCATTTACTTGTAAGTTTATAGTAAAGTTGTACTACATTTACCCAGGGCTTGTAAATTAAATGCTACTAGTGGGCCTGCAGCACTGTTGGTACCGTCCCCCTTAAGTAGTTGTTTATACATGTCCCAGGCCTTCAATATCAGCCTGTGTGTGCAGTCTTAAACAGCCATTTTAACCTGGCAAAATAAACCTACTCTCAGGCTCAACCTTCATTTTTTATAAATATAAGTCACTCCTAGGGTAGGCCCTTAATGGCCCAGAGGGCAGGCTGCCTTGTATTTAAAAAGTTGGACATGTACTTTTAACTATTACATGTTCTGATGGTGAAAACTCGTAAATGTGTTTTTCACTAATGCAAGGTGAAACTCTCCCATAGGATAACAATGAGTTGCTTTACTACTCTTAATAAGTGCTAAATTTTGATTGGGAACAGGCAAATATTTCATGTTTGGTGCCTCTGAAAATGTAATAAAAATTTCTCTAATGGTAAAGCCAGCCTTTAAGTTACAATTTTGAAAATGCCACTGTTATAAAGTTATATAACAAAAGGGAGGGGAGGAGGAGGATCAAATGTGATCCAGTAGGACTTAGATTACCACTCAAGGAGAATGAGTGGAAGTTCCAGCCACAGTCCCAGCCCTGGATAATGTGGACAACAAGAAGGAGACTGGGCTGTTCCTAAAAGAAGAGAGGGACGGTCACTAAGGTGCAGGGGTAGTACTCAAAAGAGAGCTAACCCTGGGTATCCATTGTGTTGGATATAATGGCCTCACACACCCTTGCGAGTGTCATGCTTCATCATAGGCAATGCTCCTCGTTGGGCAGGCGGTGCAATACCCAAAGGGCACACCTCAAAGAGGGGCTCTTTATCGGAGATCTTTTATCCAACTGCCTATGGGTGAAATGTGGGTGAGGGGCCAGAACAGAGTAGATGGTGTGGGTGAGGATAAGATGAGGCTCAAGGTACCGGAAAACAATTTTATTCTGGTGGTCCTCTGCCGCAAATAAAATCAAGAATATTCTGTATTCGCTGGAACTTAGGTTTCCAGGAGCGATACAGTACTAAGATGTGATGGGTGTGGTCAACATGTTTCTCGCTTAAAGTTCATTGACTGCGATTCTTCAGGACCTAATATATCAAAACTACTATCTACAGAAACATGACCTGTTTCTGTAGACAGTAGTTTACCCGGTAGGTCTGACATCAGGGGAGAAGCCATTACGATTGAGGATTCTACTGCCTAAGTCAGCGCCGATCATGCCTACCCATCTCTACCGGGTCCGGGTCCTTTTGACACCTTTTTACTCTAACTATTAGGCAAGAGCAGGTGTTGAACAGGTAGTACAACTTGTGTGCTTTTTGGAAACTGACACTCTTGTAGGTCATGTTTCTGTAGATTGTAGTTTTGATATATTAGGTCCTGAGGAATCGCAGTCAATGAACTTTAAGCGAGAAACATGTTGACCACACCCTTCACATCTTAGTCATGACATGACTGGGTGTAATTAACAATTGGACTTTGATTATTTCTCCCAGACAGCCCCATAATAGAGGGATTAGGTATGCCTGGATGGGCCTTCAACTGGCAGGATGAGGGGCGGAGCTGGGGATAGCCCCACATACAACTGAATACACTGTACCCTGCCTTCACACAAAGGACTTGTCACCACTGCATTGTTCATGCAGCTAACTTGGTGCCAGGGCATGAGAGGCAGGAAACTTCAATGACTTCATGGGGAATTCTCTAGAAATTTCTCTCACTTCAAAGAAGACACCAGATATAAATAGTGAAGCCTCAGACCCAACTCTTCAGTACGCTTCTAGACCTTTGTATACTACAGAAGAAGGACTGCTGTGCTACTTTGCTCCCAGAAGGACTGCCACTCTGCTGCTGCGCTGCCCTGATTACGGAGAAGGAAGACTAGCTATGCACCCTTCATCCTAGGTTGAAGTGACTCCAAGAGTCAACTAGCTGACACCCTGTTGTGAGCTACAGGGACACACCAAGCTCCAAGGCTCCCTGCAACTGCCCAGCTGACCTGCTGCCTGGGAGAGTGGTGTGCTGAACAGGTCCACTGAGGGCAAGGAACCTTTGACTTCAGGACCTACCCTGACCACCACTTGATGAGTATAACTTTCCAGAGTCGGTGGTACTTCCAAAATACCTGCATGCTTATGTTTACCTTTGCATGCCATGCATTTTCTGTAATATCATTACAGAGGTGCACCACTGGGGAAACCACTTTCCCTTTCTTTGCCCGGAGGAATGCCCAGGACCTATGTTAAGCCAATAGTGTAGGGCAGAAAAATTTCAGCGTTTTAAGCATTGGGGTCATAAAACCACAACACCCTGCTTGTCCCATGTATTTACAGTTTTGATCTTCCCATTCCCCCCCCCACCAATAAAATGATACCTTGGGTTGGATGAGGAATTGTATTCAGTAGTGTAAAACCCCCCCACAAACCAACAAATTCTCCAAAGAGCTCTATGAAATACAGTCAAGCCCATCCTGACCTTTAGGAGTCAGGGTAAACCGGATGATGAAGCATGCCATCACTAGAGTGATTGAGGGTTGTATAAAACGGTTCTCCTTTTTCCCACCACTGAGTGCAGCGGAGTAAAGGTGTAGCTTACTCTTTACCACACTGCCACCTTAGAGGAGGATATCACATAGGTCATTGGACATTTAACAGGGAGTACGTATGCTGTAAACTTTCATATCTGAAAGGACCTCTCTACCCTTCTGGGTCCTGAAGTTTCACTCCTGCTCCTAAGTGTTTAAGGACCTGCTGACTGCACCTGCAACTGGACCGGACTAGAAACCTGCTGGTTTCTGTTGGAGTAAGTTTGTGAGCCCTCAAGTGCTTCCCCTCAAGCCCTGGCCACTCGGTGTGGTCTCAATTGAGCTCTCCTGAAGTTTTGGGCTCTTCACGAATGAGCACGTTCTCACCAAGATCTTGCCACCTGTGCCACAACTACCGACACGCGGAAGCACAATATCTGCACTTCGTGCTACCAGAAAAGACAGCTCGTGGTGACCGCCAATTCAAAACTCGAGCAGCAACCATCCAACAGAATCCTCACACTACAGCTATGACCGGCCGCAACTCTCGACCTGCTTATCATACTACATTGGTGACCATCCACAACACTCTCTCTGCTCCTCGCAGCACCTTTTACTGCAAAAAGAACTCCTTACGTTGGACTTTGAAGGTAACCCTTTCAGCAGGACTACCCTGGTTCCTATATCCAAACCGCACTTTATCGCCATTGGTCTGAACTTCTGACTGTCACCCGGTCTCATACGACCAGATTACCGTGAGTGGCGCTTTATGGTTTTAGGAGCTTTACTTACCTGAAATGTATAAATTGGATTTTTGTCGTTTTGGTGTCAAATAAGTTATTACATGTTGCTTTATTTTTTTTTAATGAGTGGGATTTTTATTGTGTTGTGTTTTCACTTCATTACTGTTTGAAGTGCTGCATAAATGCTTAGCACATTGCCCTGAAGAGGAGCCTGAATGCTTTTGTGCCAAGCTACCAAAGTGTTAAATACAGGTTAATTTGGGGTTTGCTGTGTCTTCCCCCCCTAACAGAATTTGTGGTTGCTGCCTGAGAAGGGGTTCACCTACCTCAACCAGTTATCCAGTTTCCAACAAGCTACTAACAGTGTACAAGTCATGCGCTGTAAAACTGATTTCACGTAGCGTGCCATCAGCATTAACATCCATGAAATTACTTTTAAAGACCTTTCGTTACTGATAGTCTGGCTCTTTGGTTAACCTTATTTTCTTCCCAGAAATGTGTTCAAATATTTAGAAATTACACTATATGCGTACAGGAGTTAGAGAAATTCAGGTTATCAATTTAAAAAGCGTTGCAAAACTCCTGAAATAATGTACTTTGTGCAAAAGAAATTAAAAAAAACAACAGCCGGCCGATGAGAGTATGTTTACAGCATCCATAATTCTCCAAGCAACCCTGTCCTCCATCATAGCCAAGAAATATGCCAGCCAATAATGCGGCTTTCGTTTCAAAGGAAAAGGCGCAGAGAACGATGTGATTTCTGGTATAACAAGCAATACATATCCACCTAGAAGATCAGGGTTCAAGATAAATGATATTATCAAGGGATAAGAGGAAACATTTGAAGGCAAATGAAATGAGTAGACTAAATGCCAGATTGACAAAAAGCAAACAATGTAAAATATCCACTTGGGAGGGAGAAATTGTGATGCAGAGTCGTCACCCCCGCAATCCCCAAGCACTCCGACAAGGAATTAGAACTGGTCTAGGCAGCACCTGATTAACGTTTTCCTTTCCTGTACCTCCAGTAAGTTAACTTTGTTTTCTCCACCACATTGTTGCTTGTTGTTAACTTTGTTTCCCTCTACCTTGCATCACTGCTTTGAAGACACTGTGCCTTCCGCTCCTTTCCTGCCCACCACTCCTGCCCCCCAGTGCCCAGTACCCCTCCTGGGCCCTGCTTAATGGAGGCCAATGCACAGCCATGCTGCCAGCGCACAAAAGGCAAGCCCATCTTCGCCTGTCCATGTCTGGACCGCATCCAGCTCAAGTAACTCTGGCCCTCTATTCATCCACCAATACTCTGCCAAAGAGCGCCAGGCTCTGGACCCCAGACACCGCAACAATAACACCTGCTGCCTCGCATCTCCTCTATCCATGGTAGAACCTTTCACCTGCCGCCAGGGTCTCTTCACCTGCAACTCAGCACCAACCACCCTCACGGAAACCAACAACACCCCACCGACCACAACCAACATGGAACCACTTCACTGCCTCCTGCTCAACACCTGATCACTCTACAAGCATGCTATCAAAATCTGGGACTCCATCACCACCCTCACTCCCAATGTGTTATTCATAACAGAGACCTGGCTCAACCCCTCCACCACCCCCGACATCGCCACTGCAACGCCCTATGGATACAAGATGCTACCCAGGGACTGCACCAACAAACACAGGTGTCATCGTCATAATCCACAGAGAAACCCCCCATGGCACCATCACCGAAGACAACACTACAACAATCATTGAGCTCCTTAACTTCCAACTCCAAAACATTGACAGATCAGCCATAAGAGGCACCTTCCCATTGAGACCCCTGGGCCCTCGCCCCGCCTTCCGCTACGCCATTCCTGATTTAATTGATGCACACCAGAACTCAGGATCACAAAATGCAACTGCAAACCTCTAGAGAGAAAATGGTGCACCACTAAAGATCCTACAGACCGGGACACCTTCAAATCAGCCCTCAACAATTACCTTCAACACCTAAAAGGCCAAAGGAATGCACCCTTGCAGACCCCATCGAAGCCTCCTCCAACTACAGCAAGGAACTGTTCACCATGGTCAGAGATTTCTCCTGCCCTTCAGCCACCAATAACACAATCCTCCCATCCCAGAAACTCTGCAACACCCTGGTGGACTACTTCCAAGACAAGAATCCATTATCTACAGCAGCTTCGAAACTAAACTCATCCACCTCACCAACCGCCTTAAGAGCCTCCCCACGCCGACTGATGCCCCATAAAACCCTCTGCTCACCGCATGGGAACAACTTACCTCACACAGCACCACGGTCATCATCCACTTCAGAGCACTCATGGACCCCTGGCCCCACCACCTTTTCAACCTCAGGAGCAAAGAAATAAGCAGTGAACTCACCTCCATCCTCAATGTATCAATCATCTCGGGCCATCTTCCCCGATCAATAGAAACACGCAGAAGTCAGGACACCATCTGCTGACCCTAGCGAACTCCAATACTACCGACCCATCCCTCTGCTCCCCTTCCTCACCAGAGTTCTCCTGAAGGTCATTAACTGACAACTCACTGAACACCTGGAGAACAACAACCTGCTGACACCTCCCAGACCGGCTTCTTAGCCAACCACAGCACCAAGACTGGCCTGATTGCAGCTACTGATGACATTAGAACCCTCCTCGACTGAGGAGACACAGCGACCCTTATCCTTCTTGACCTCTCAGCAGCGCTTGACACCATATCCCACCACATCCTCATTAAGAGACTCCGCCACGTCAAGATTCAAGGAGACGTCCTCAAATAGATTGCATCCTTTCTCATAGGACAAACCCAGAGAATTTGCCCACCTCCCTTCATGTCGGAACCCAAGAGCATCATCTGCAACGTCCTGCAAGGTTTATCCCTCAACCTCACCCTGTTAAACACCTACATGATGCCCCTGGTTGACATCATCAGAACACACAGCCTAAAAATAATTTCCTATGCTGATGACACACAACTCATCCTCTCACTCTCTGTAGACCCCTCCACCACCAGTACCAACTTCCACAACTGAATGACAAGTATCAGTGACTGGCTAATGACCAACTGCCTGAAGCTCAACATGGACAAGCCTGAATTGGTTCCTTTGGTAACAACTCCCTGCGGAACGACACCAGGTGGCCTACCAAACTCGGACCCACACTGACAGACCACGCCTGTAACCTTACCATCATCCTAAACTCACCATGAAATGCCAGATCAGCATGGTCTCATCTGCTTACTGCCACACTCTTTGCATGCTTCAAAAGATCTTCAGATGCCTCTTCATTGACACCAGGAACAGCATTAGCCAGGCCCTAGTTACCAGCCTACTCGCTTACCAAAACACGCTCTACGTAGGAATCACCACCCAACTCCTGAAAAGACTCCAGCCGGTAGATAACTTAGCGACCAGACTCATCCTCAACCTTCCCAAACAGACCGACATCACTTCCCACCTCAGGAACCTCCACTGGCTCCCTGTCCAGAAAAGATGCCAATTCAAGATGCTGATACATACCTACAAGGCCCACCATGACCAAGGACCAGCATACATATGAGGGAAGAGGAGTTGGCCTAAAGGCTAGGGCGGTCGAACTCGAATCTGGGCAGCTGGGTTTGAGTCTCGGCAATGACGCTGAACATCCAGTGATTCTGGGCAAATCACTTAATCTCCCCGTGCCTAACAAATATGAATGTGTCCTCATGTAACGCAACCGGTGCTATGTAAAGTGCTCCGATACCCGATACCTTCGGGTCAAGTTCGAGCTATATAAAACGCTGTAAAAAAAACTAAAAACCATCAACCACCGCGTGAACTACCAGCAACCCTCCAGACACCTACAATCCGTCTCCCTTTCCCTCGCTCACACTCCCCGCTTCTGCCAAAGCTACAGCAGAGGACGGTCCTTCTTCTACCTTGCCACCAAGTCCTGGAATGACTTCCCTCAGGGCACAGCCTCTTCTCTCACGGAATTCAGAAAGGCACTCAAGTCCTTGGTCTTCGAATGATGGCAGCAAGATACCAGCACCTGGATACCCTCACAGGTGACTAGGCGTACTCTACAAATCCAGATTGATTGAATTGAACCTACTGGGTGAATCTTCTACCAAAATCATGAAACATGTTTCTTCTCCCTTCTCAGTACTCTTAAAATCACGTCACTCATCACTAACTCCACTCACTCAAAGTACAACAATATAGATATCATCCTTTCCTAAATCCATGCTTCACCTCTTCTTGGCAACTCCCCTATATTGGTCTGACGATCACATCACTCATTTTCACATCTCACACAACTCCATACCTGACAAGGATCTAAACAAATGCTCTAGTATCACTACATACTCCTGTACAAACTTTCCCTTGGAAGACCTAAATATTTGCATTTTCTGACTATCAACTAACTCCTCTGAACATATTGTCGACTCACATTCAATAGCATTCAATATCTCCTCGTGCATCCCTATACAATCAAACATCCCACTCAACAAAACCTTCAACGTTAAATCCTTAGCTCCCTCCTGGGCATTTCCAGAAGCAAAACTCACAACACATGAATTTATGCAAGCTAAAGAAGCAGTAGCAGAAGAACACAATCACAAAATCAAAGGGTGGCTACAATCTACAAACCATGCCTGGACACTAAATCTAGAGCTCCGCATTTTTCACAGCTTTTATTTAATATCATCACCAGACACAAAATTAAACATGTATTGCCCCATGCAACAACTTGGCATTCTTTTGCTTCTTTTACATAGGAAATACTCTAATATAATCACCACCTTCAAGCATTCCTTATATGATAATGACACTCTGTCCTCCTCTATCATTAAATCTCTATATTGAGATGGTACCACACAGCAACATTATCAACACCTCCTGATTGACACAGTCCCTGTGCCAGAGAAATAGCCACATCCTTCACCTCACACAAACATATGAGGGGATCTGATGTTAAACTGCCAACACAGCACCCAGCTTCCTTAATTCAGCAAGACCTTTGGAAATGACTGGTTACGCCTCATGCCTCACAAACAGCAAAGTAACAACCTCTATGATTGTGTATTCTTCATCACTGACAAATGAATACTCTGGTCTACCTCCTCTTGATGTTGGACATGTCTGTGGAATGCAACAGCGTTGACCACAAGCCCTTCTCACCATTCCTCCCCAGTACTATTTTAAGGATTTTGAGGGGCCCTGGAAAGGAATATTTTTGGGGGGACCCTGTTTGCAACAACTTTAAGTTTTATCAGCCACTTTTTTTTTGTAATTTAGACCCTATATTGCCTAACAATACTGAAGTGTATGTTAAAGATTAAGGGCCCGATGTAGGTAAATCCCATTTACCGATTTAGAAATACCGAATCTTACCGATTCGGTATTTCAAAATCGGTAAATGGGATGTAGGTCCCAACATCTAGATTCGTTACCGAATCCTTAACAATTCTTTAATTACCGATTCGGTAAATACCGAATCGGTAATGGCCATTCATTCCTATGGGCTTTGAAGCCCATAGGAATGATTAGGCATTACCGATTCGTTATTTACCGAATCGGTAATTAAAGAATTCACAAGGGTGCAGGGGGTGTCACTTTGACACCCTCTAGCACCCCCAAAACGGGCATGTGTGCAATGTGGCACACAGACATGCCCTAAGGGCACGTCTGTCTGTCACATGGCACATGTGTACATGCACAGATGTGCATGTACACAGGAATCAGTATTTTACCATGGATTTGTATTCCATGGTAAAATACCGATTCTGTAAGCCGTGCCAAAGGTAAATGTTCTACCTACATTGCATTTTCGGTAATTTTAACGAATCGGTAAATATTACCGAATCGGTAATTATTTTACCGATTCGGTACATATTACCGAATCGGTAAATATACCGATTCGGTAATGATACCGATTCGGTAAAATTACCGAAAATGTGCCCCTACATCTCGGTAGCCCTTTACCGATCGGAAACGGCCAAAAATCGGTATTTTCGGCCGATTCGGATCGGTAAAGGGCTACCTACATCGGGCCCTAAGATACAAAAATACGTAGAAATGAGCTGGAGAGAAAGTTCACTTTTCCACGGGACCCCTTGGGAGGCTTGGGTCCTGGGCAACTGCACACTTTGCCCAAATCTTAAAACCGCTCGTTCCTCCCTTCTGAAGGAGCATTGCAGTCCCTGCCCCAATAGTGGAGTCCTCCAGACAGTCACATTCCCTCATGCTTGTTGATTTTGTAGTGGTTTCATCTACAGTTCCATAATTTTTAATCCACTGTTATCATCATCTGACATTCCTTGCCTCAGATACTGCCTCAGCCTCATTCAATCTAGGATATTTGCTCTGTATCTAGATTTTAAACCCACTGACACAGAAATTTGTCGACTTAATGGAGGATTCAACAAAAATCAGTTATTATCAGGTAAGAACCATGATATCTTTGCCCCTTCGCTCAAACACTGTTGAAAAATCTTCAACTTTCACATACACTATCACTTTGTCCTCTCATTCAATATACAGGCAACAAATACGTTTCACGTGGGTGGCCTTGAATAAACGGAATGTGCTTTGGAATATGCAATGCTTTATTCCCCACTAAATAGCAACCCTGAATTTACAGGCATTAAAGTGAAGGCTGCTGGTTAGGCTGTTCAATGCATTATTGGGAAGCAGTGAGGTGCTGCGACCAGGTTGGCTGACTCCAAAACACGGGGCTCATGGTTAGATCCGGCGGTAGGTTAGCCCAGCACCTTGTGACTCTGGACAATAGCTCGCTTAATCTTCCCGAGGACCCCCAGTGCCGGAATACCTCGCCTGAGGTAACTGCGCGCTTTACAAATGCTGGTATTCATATATTTATTATCGCTGGCCACAGGAAATATACGCACATCACCACCATCTTCATTCATCTACCCTGGCTCTGCTACTTTGCAAGAAATCCTCTATTCATAAATATCTTGCCATAAGTACGAGAACGCTGGATGCCACAGTGAAACAAGCGCTCTCGTCAACTCCTACTGGAAATTCACTAGGCTCTGCCCAATGGTCTTTCATTAACGAAACTCAGCCTTTTCCTTGAGAGAACTAAGGGGCATATTAACAAGGGCTTTATCACCGCTTTTTTGGCTTTCCAAGCCAAAAAATAGAGATAAAACTATCGCCCTATTAACATGAGGGTGCTAACATGCATTAGCACATGTTAGCACCCTTTTACCCAACGCCTTTCCTTTGCATCTCTAATGAGATGCAAAGTGGGCGTCACTGGGCAGTACAACCTTGTAAATATCGCTGATGTGCACATTGGGATATTTACAAGGCTGCCAACGCATTTTAGCAGACGTTCATTTTGGGCGAAAACCGCTGTTTTCACCGAAATCTAACGTCTGCTATAATGCAGACTTAGGCATACCTAATATGGGGGTGGATTGTGCTGATACAACCACAGGGCCTTACCCAAGGAAGAAAAAATCTAAAATGGCTTCCCCTCTGTCCTCAGCACTCGTCTAGTTTGGGAAAAATCTGAATACTTTGTTGCTTGGATAATTCATTTATGTCCCTGGCATAATCACCCCCCCCCCTCCCCACCCCCCTCCAACTCACCTATCTAGTGTACTTTGGGCTGAGCCACATCTATTTTTGCTATCTGCGGTCATTAGGATTGATGCTTTAGTTCATCTTTGAAAACATATGCAATTAATAAATATTACCAGGGAGACAAAACTATAAAAGATGACACGTGTTGAGACAGGGAAACAAGGTAAAAAAAAATCTGCTGTGAAAACTTAGTTGTGTGAGTAGTAGACTAGGAGAAGAAGGTAAGCGGCCTGATATGTGTGTTTGTGGGTTTGGAGTCTCGGCTTTTGGTATGGCTTACGTGCAATGCTGACTAAATCAAAAAGCTAATTGTATTTGACCAATGACAACACGGATATGAAGGCAAAAACACAAACGGCAAGGTGGGAAAGTACTGATTTCAAGGATGAGCTCTATTTTGATCATTTATTTGCTCTACATGCCTCTAGATATTCCTCCTTGTGGCCAACTCCAGGGTGTTCTCTCTCTCCAGCCCCCCACGGAGATGCTTACAATGCCACCAATGTGGGAGCAAGGAGCGTTTGTTGGGGATAATGGACAGCTGCGGAGTTGTGATGTGACTCTGCATACCCCACTGTGGTCTCACCTCTTCATCAACAGTGTGCTCCAAGGCAGACCACTCACTGAAGGAGGACAGGACATCACACTACAGGTACCATGAAGCCCTGCGACCGGCAACGCCCACTAGGGCGGGTACTTGTGCCGTGGTTTTGCCTAAAGAATGCCTGCCTTGCAGCTCGAGTCAGTGCCTCTGAAGAAGTAGCAATACGAAACGCGTCAGGCTGACTTTTCATTGAATTTGCTGTATTTGCATCCATTTCGCAAGCTGCGATGCTGACAAAGAATTAAAAGCTGAAATCTTTACCTTGCTTGTGGGCCCCTCTTTCTTCCAGGCAAACTTGGTTTTGGATATTTCAGCAGCGTGCCTGAGCCGCGGAGGTCAGCCCTGGGGCTGTTCCAGCCCCCCACGGAGACGCTTACAACGCCACCAATGTGGGAGCAAGGAGCGTTTGTTCGGGATAATGGACAGCTGCGGAGTTGTGATGTGACTCTGCATACCCCACTGTGGTCTCACCTCTTCATCAACAGTGTGCTCCAAGGCAGACCACTCACTGAAGGAGGACAGGACAACACACTACAGGTACCATGAAGCCCTGCGACCGGCAACGCCCACTAGGGCGGGTACTTGTGCCGTGGTTTTGCCTAAAGAATGCCTGCCTTGCAGCTCGAGTCAGTGCCTCTGAAGAAGTAGCAATACGAAACGCGTCAGGCTGACTTTTCATTGAATTTGCTGTCTTTGCATCTATTTCGCAAGCTGCGATCCTGACAAAGAATTAAAAGCTGAAATCTTTACCTTGCTCGTGGGCCCCTCTTTCTTCCAGGCAAACTTGGTTTTGGATATATATATATATATATATATATATATATATATATATATATATATATATACATATATATATATATATTCACAGAAAAAACCATAGGTTATAGACCATATATAGTTAGGAATTTGCATTTACAAAACCTTGAAAATTCACTGAAAAAACCATAGGTTATAGACCATATATAGTTAGGGATTAGCATTTAAAAAACCTTATTTTACTCGCACAAAACCATTGAAATTCCATATATAGTTAGATGCACTAACTATATATTGCGGACCCACAATCCACTGCTAATGATGTCACATATTACATCATTCATGACATGGTCAGTGACATCACTGATGACATCACTGATGACATCTCAAATGACATCACTGATGACATCACTGATGACAACACCCAGTGACTGTATGTTTCTGTAAAGTTAAAATATGTCTTACATATTGAAGAATGAGTGGATGTATAAGTGTCTGGATGAAGGATTTAGTAGGTGCATGACTGACTGTATGAGAGAATGATTAAATGTGTCTCACTGAGTGCATGGGTTAGTGATTAAAGTGTCTTAATTTGGCAATCATTATTTATGTTCTTCTGTAAACTGCTGCATGTTTAAATCAGTAGCTATATCAGTAACTATATGGGTTATTGAATGGTTGCCCAAGTATTTGTATGGGAGACTGAGTATGTGTGTGGGTGGCTGGGAGGTGTATAACTCTGTACATAGATGTGTGAGCAGTTGATTCCCTAGGTTTATGGGTTCAAAAGTGCATGTAGAAACAGCTGTATGGACAGTTGACTGTGTGCATGAGTATATTGGTGAGTGAATGGATATCTCAGTTCTACATGTCAAAGTAAGTACATATGTAAAACACACTCCATGTGAGAGTTGACATATATAAATAACTGAACATAAGAGCCAGTGAATGTGAGAGTGGCTGTATGAATCATTGTGAACTTGTATCAAGGATTGTATAAGAGAGTAAATATGTGTTAGTATATGTTTGAATAAGTAAGGTGTGTATAACTGTATTGTTGAGGAAATGGAGGTATGATTGATTCTTTGCATGACTGACTAGGTGTGTGGGTAACTCCATGGATGTGTGACAGTCTGTGAGTGCCTGTTTACACTGAGTGTATCTAAGGTTATATTAGAGTCTGAAGATGTATTATCACATAAATGATATCATCAGTGATGTAATCAGTAATGTCAAATGAGATGTCAGTGATGTCATCAGTGATGTCATTTGAGATGTCATCAGTGATGTCATTTGAGATGTCATCAGTGATGTCATCAGTGATGTCACTGACCATGTCATGAATGATGTAATATGTGACATCATTAGCAGTGGATTGCGGGTCCGCAATATATAGTTAGTGCATCTAACTATATATGGAATTTCAATGGTTTTGTGCGAGTAAAATAAGGTTTTTTAAATGCTAATCCCTAACTATATATGGTCTATAACCTATGGTTTTTTCAGTGAATTTTCAAGGTTTTGTAAATGCAAATTCCTAACTATATATGGTCTATAACCTATGGTTTTTTCTGTGAATTTCATTGGTTTTTTAAAAGCTAATATCTATAGCTGTAAAATATATTCTTTATTAAGTGACGTATCACGTAGCCCGTGAGACGCCTCATGATACATCGCATAACCGTGACGTATCGTCTCTGCAGCGCAAACCAAACCCAAAACGTAAGCGCGCCAGAACACGCTTAAAGATATATATATATTTTTTTAACCTTAATTAGACAAAATCCACACGTGCACATATCACAAACGTTCAAAAAACACAATATGTCGGACTCCCGCTACGCTGCCGGTTAGCTGCCCGGTTAACGTACCAGGAAGCACCTTTACCGCGAAAAATCGCAATTTTTTTTTTCACCCCCCAGGGAACTTTAATAGCCCCCTCATCAATCCTAGGAGTTCAGGAGGGGTTTGCCTTACCCCTTTCATTCATTTACACCTTTTTTTTTTTCCACCTCTTGTCTCTCGATCCCACAGAGAGACAAGATGGCGGCCGCTCCAGACTGTTTACAATGATAACAGCCAATCAGCTTCTCCTCAGACTCCCGTTACACTGCCGGTTAGCTGTCCGGTTAGCTGCCCGGTTCGCGTACCAAGACGCGTCTCTACGGCGAAAAAAATCGGGCTCTATAATATCCCCTCATCAATCCTAGGGGGTCAGAAGGGGTCTACCTTGCCCCTTTCCTTCATTTCCCCCTTTGTTTTGGCCTCCTCTTGTCTCTCGATCCTACCGAGAGACAAGATGGCGGCCGCTCCGGACTGTTTACAATGTTGACAGCCAATCAGCTACTCGTCAGACTCCCGTTACACTGCCGGTTAGCTTCCCGGTTAGCTGCCCGGTTAGCTGCCCGGTTCGCGTACCAAGACGCGTCTCTACGGCGAAAAAATCGGAATTTTTTTTTTTTTTTTTGGGCCCAGCGTGGCTCTATAATATCCCCTCATCAATCCTAGGGGGTCAGAAGGGGTCTACCTTGCCCCCTTTCCTTCATTTCCCCCTTTGTTTTGGCCTCCTCTTGTCTCTCGATCCTACCGAGAGACAAGATGGCGGCCGCACCGGACTGTTTAGAATGTTGACAGACACCGGAGAGCCAATCAGCTTCGCTTCGCAAAGTTCCGATAAGCGAAAAGTACGCGAACCGGAGCGCTGCCCGGAGCGCTGTTACAGATATATATCTTGTTTTAAACGTTAATTTCTCAAAATTCACTGAAGCACATATATTGAGACCTAGCAAAGGCACATCGGGCTAACAGTCCCTACAATTTTGCCAAGTTTCGTGGAAATCCATTCAGCCGTTCGGGCTAAAAGTGAGTCCAACCGCCCTATGGAAATTAACATGGGAAAAACGCGTTTTGAGACCCCCCTTTTTTGTCGAACCCCCCCAAATTTTCAGGAGCTGCTCAGAAACAAAATGTGCCATTTTCCTGAAAATTTCAGCCAATTCCGTCCACAAACGCCAAAGTTATTAGGCATAGAATTTTCAAAAGTTCCATAGAGAAAAAATCCTAACTATATATACCTACTGGCTATCGCCAGTAGGTAATATATATATATATATATATATGTGTGTATATATATATATATGTGTGTATATATATATGTATATATATATATATATATATATATCTATATATATATATATATATATATATATATATATATATATATATATATGTATATATGTATATATATATGTATATATATATATGTATATATATTTACTTTTTAATTTCCGTGTTGCTCAATGCCAAGGTGTTGCCTTATTTTGTAGTTGTCCAGCTTGAACCTCCTTAATTAAGGTGGGCGTGGGCTTTAGGGTGACAATTCTTGGCTGCGGTACCTTAGACCTTCCTACAACTCTGACTGGCATTCCTATGCATAATTGTGCATTCATTAGAGGGGAAGTGACATGTCAACTGAAGGTAACCTCTCCATCTTGGAGGTTAATACAGAACAGATCAGGACTGGAAACAGTATCCGTAATGACCAGGGGGAGGGGCCTCACCTTTGAGGGAGTTCTCCTCCCACCTAGAACAGCACCACTTCCTGGACATCACTCAATCAGGATTCGAAAGCAACCATAGCACGGAAAGCAACAGATGGCATCAAGACCATCATGGACAGAGTGGAAATCGTCACCCTCTCAGCAGCCTTCAACACCATATTAAACAGCATCCTCATGGTTAGACTTCGTGACTCTCAAATTCAAAGACCCGCCTCTTCTTCGCTGACAAAACACAACATGTCAAGCTCACCATTTACACCTCTGAATCAAAGAAGTTCATCTGTAGAGGCCCCAAGAATCCCCCCTTAGCCCAATCCATTTCAACGTGTACATGACACCACATTATAAGAGCCTGCAACATCAACTTGTCTCCTATGCAGATAACTCACAGCTCACTCTCTCCCTAATCAATGGGAACACTACCAGGACCAATTTCTCCTCCTGCATGACCAACATGGTCAACTGGATGAGGAAAAACTGTTTAAATCTCAACACAGACGAAACGGAGATCCTGTTCTTTAGAAACAGTAGTTCCCCAGAGGACTCCTTCTGGTGGAAAGCTGAACTGTAGCCCACACCCAAACACAACCCCACAGATCACGCCAGAAACCTCAGTATCCTTGCCCTTTTTGAGTCAAAAGGGCCAGATTGGGTGGCCGGACCTTTTCAGCCAACGTGACCCGTCTCTGGAATTCCCTACCTCCTGAGCTGCGAAAGGCCCAATCAGAAACAAGTTTCAGGAGACAGCTTAAGTCGTGGCTGTTCTCGGAGCATCTATAAGTTGCAGACTCCCAGCTAGCTTTCTTGTAGAGCCCTCGCATCGCCGGGACGCCTCCTAGTTGAGGCAGCTGTTCGCGCTTTATAAATACTAGTATTATTATTATTATTATTATCATCCTAGATGACATTCTCACAATTAAATAAACAGGTAAAGCAGTGACCTCATCCTGCTTCCTAATTCTTAAAATGCTCCTCAAAATGTTCAAATGGCTCCTCAGATACACAAGGCACACTCTCACTCAGGTCCTTATAACCAGAATACTTAACTACGGCAGCGTGCTTTACGTCAGCATCTCCAACTTGCTCACTCAAAGACTCCAGACCATCCAAAACTCCACCAAACTCCCCAGATGCAGTCATATCACTCCCTACCTCATGAACTCCACTGGCTACCCATCCAAGAACGATGCCAATTGAAGCTGCTCCGTTAAACCAGACAGCTATGCTCAGCCTCCCTCGCCCGCGCTCGTGTCCCCCTCATCCGCAGAAGCAAGTCAGATGGGTGCTCTGTTGTAATGAGGGCTTATGCTTGTGGGATAATGGAACCTTGAGCATGTCACAGTCACAGCCTGGGGCTCGAGGTGGTGGCAATATGGAATTCAGGCACTTGATGAACAGCAAATTTTGAGGTGTCTGGCTTTACAGACACAGGCTGTATTCTCCAATCAAACTTCTGGAAGAATATTAAAAGCATTATTGTCCTTTTGTAACACTTTTTCTGGCGATGAGCATAGGATGGATGCCAGACACCGTGTAAAGGTGTGAGACATTCCAGTAGAACAATCTGTGTCACGTTGGTGTTGATGACTGGAGCCCCGGTTCCAGGAATTTTAATCTGGGTGGGCCGAGGATGCGTTTGGGTGGGCCAATACAGGCCCAATTTATAACAATTCTGAAGGTAGACTACAAGCCGTAGAGTTATACATGGATGTCCATTCACCAAATTGCCAGGGGTAGCAGAAATGACATCACGCATCCTTGACCTTAATGACATCATAAGAAGTGACATCATGTGACCTTTGACCCTCAATCTTCCTACGAAGGGATGCCACATGACCTTAACCCTAATGACATCACAATAATTGACATCACTGAAGTTACAATAAAAGCCATAATAAAACATGACTAATACAGGAACACAACACTGAAAAATGTCTGTTTTAGATACCACTTGTATTAGGGTGCTGATGTCATATGAAAGGAAATCATTAATCGTTTTTCTTAGTTTTACATGAAAATGTATGTGTTCATCTGAAGAGGATAACTCCACCACATTTATTCTTAGATAATGGTCGGACATTTATGATTCCCTTGTGGCTGCCTATGCAATGAGGCATGCACTGCCACAATGGAAATACTATAATGTATGCCACATCCTACAGTATATTACTGTGTGCATCATACACAGAGTAAAATACATAAACACATTCAGAATCCACACACCGAAACAGGCAAGTCTGGTGGACTAATTCTTCCACTGCAGGGGCCTATGTTTGACCTCATGATAACAGGTTCAAATCCTGGTGGGTTCACTCAGCCTTTCATCCTTCTGAAGTCAATAAATTGAGTAGCATTGAGTTGGGTAACAATAAACATCTGTTATTCAGTGCCATGATACCCTTGGATGAACGTGAATTTTACAAATACACATGTTATGTTAGATAATTGAGGTGCAAAATGATGCTCACAGCTCTGGGCTCTGATGCCACTGCACCTGCTGCATCATTGGGAGGTAACACCCTGTCCCACTCCCCCATACACACTGCCTAACTGCAGCTTGCCTCCGACATGAGGTACGGTTGCCACATTGCTGTTGTCTTCCAACATTAATATTTTCATGTCTAAGCCAGTGTAAAATCAGAGAAAATCACCCAAAGTCAGCATTTTTCCCCTTTACAGTGCATACTTAGAACAGTATTTATAAAAACAATGCACTTTAAAATGTGTTCTAGAGGTTATTTAATTACACCTGACTTGGGTTGCCACCTGGCCGATGTTTTACTAGCACCACCCGTACTTTAATGTCCCGGCTGGTACACAATTTAGCAAAACCACCTAAATCAAGAATTTTCACCCCTTATCTGTACCGAATTCAAACAGCAAATATAAATGGAAAACACTTTTAAATGGATTCTAGAGCTGAAAAGATTCCTGACTATTAAATATAGTAAAAACAGATGGAAAAGTCATGGTACAAATGTATACATGCAATATTACTCGTTCTATTTAGTATCATGTTCATGCACTTGAACACTCTTAAAACTACAACAAATAGCCAGTATTTTCTTTTGGAAAGGTGACAACGCTACCCCAGATTGATTATTAATGTAAACAAAGTGAAAAAGCATCACAATGTTTGGCCATCCTCATGGCCTCTTCTGCCGACTGGGAGGGCCAAAGGTCATGTTTGGGTGGGCCTGGCCCACCCGCTAGAACCGGAACTGATGAGGAGAACACTTCTTGAGGAGAGTGTCGTCTCCACACCTCTGCTGCTGGTAAAACCTGTGTTCTAGTGCCTGGCTTCCATCATCGAAAGCGGGAGCGAGCGCCTATGTTGATCGGACGCTGCAGTAAGAGCAGTATTCTTGCGCCTGCATTCCTTCATCGGCAGCAGGAGTGTGTCAAATGGCGTGTGAGGAGTGCGTTTTATCAGGAGAGCACCTGCTGTGAGTCGGAGAGTCTGAGACACTTTCATTGTGTGGCTGGGCTCACTAAAAGCAAACTGTTTATGAATATGGAACATCAGGTTTGAGTATATTAACCCGTCCCCTGCTGATGACAGAACCGCTCCGTCATCAGCCGCGGTTGCGCTGTGCTAATGACGGAGCGGTTCTCAGGGCCCGCTCGGCACGCCTGCGCGGCGCTGATTCCGCGCCTTCGCTGAGCGTTCTATTGAGCGGGCGGGGCCGTGACGGAACCGCTCCGTCATGAGCACAGCGCAACTGACGCTGGTGACGGAGCGGTTCCGTCACCAGCACGCGCCGCCGCAGTGAAGGGGTCAAATGGGTGAGAAGCAGAGGCGCAACTAGATTCAAATTTCGGGGTGAGGCTACTAAAAATTTTGAGGGAGCTAAATATTCCACCAATAGGCAGAGTGGAGATGCAGGGGCTCTTAGAAAGGGTGAAAAAACAACAAAGCCTCCTTAAGACATAAATGGTCTTTTAAAGACCTGTGAAGTACTGGGGTGCGGCTGCGATAAGCTCAAAAACTGTCTGTGTGAGTGTCGGGGAAGCTGTCTCAGCCCGGGCTCACACACACGACGGGGCAGGCATTGCGCGCCTGGTGAGAGGTTTATTTGATATAGCTTTTGATTGAGGTACAGTGTGTTACAGTGGAATTCTAACCAGCCTTTCAGCTGTGCAGCTTGTTGTTTTAACGTCCCAACTGGCTACCTCCTGAGTTAATTGCTGAAGTGACCGAGACAGTCTTAAATCAAAGTTCAGATTTGTGCAGGTTGTCTCACACAAGTTTCTCTGTCCAACTGTTGGCCATTCTCTCTTAATTAAGTTAAAGCAGCATCTTGTTGATTACCTGAAGCGCTGACTTGTGCTGTTATTACCAGTCAATCAGTTCACATGCTCCTTCAAGACTCTGCATAGAGGATTCACATAGAAATTGGACTGGGAAGCATTTAAAAGGTAAGAAAAACGTCAGCAATCTTAGAAAAGATTTTGTTGTGATCTGCACGCTATTTGACAAAAGTGCAGATCAACATTTACAGCGATTTCCACGCTATTTGTATTGTCAGTGTTTCAGGGTACATTGCCTGTATTCAAGTGTTACCATGAATATTAGCCAAGCAACTTCAGTACCTCCGACCTTTCTGATGCAGCAGGGGAAGCTACCTATGTATGGGAGGGGAGGACTGGATTTCTGAAAATTGAACAATAGCTTTAGGAGGTACACATTTTTCACCAGTTCGGAAAAAGGTAATTCTGATGAGAAGTTTGGGCACAGAAGGTCAACGTGTGAAGAAAATGGTGAATTGATAGAGGAACTGTTCAAGGAAGCCAGACTAAGATTACACACTTGTTTCACTAAAACTATAAATACAGTAATGCAATGCCACAGTTTTATACACAACCATCAAAAGCCCAGTGAGTCAATTGATGATTTTGCAGCTTGGCTGCGTGAGCTGATAGCTAAGTGCAAATTTGGGGCGGTTTATGGCCGCAGCACAAACTCCCATAGAGAAATGTGAGTATGCGACTGCATGGTGCGGTTGCATTGCAATTGCGGTGTCGTGAACGCTGACCGGATGTCGGCTTGGTCCTGAGACCGCAACATTCATGGTAATCGAGCCCCAACAGTGAATTAGACAGCAACAGAGCAGTGAGCAAAGAGGGTTGACTAAAATACCCTGTAACTCAGTATATTATTTATATAGAAAATAGATAGACTAAAATCAATAGGCCTTGGCAAATTCCAAATCTACAAATCCGCAATCAGAGTCACGTTAGAAAAAGGACAAAAATCTAAACTCACGCTTTGCGCAGTATCATGGTGAGGAGTGCATCTGGTCCCAACAACGCCAGAAATGCCAGGCACTCCTGCAGCTCCTCCTCGAAATCCCTCTTACTGACCACAGAGTTCTTAGGAAGCTCCACACCCATGAAGCGATAGAACTGGTATTCTTTGTCGTGAAAGTTGATCTCCTGCTTGACTGAGACAGAAATAAAATGCAACAAGTCAATATGGAGTGTGACTGGCAGAGAGGTCTCAGTCGGTGCAAGAAAATGTCACACTGCACGAATTCCTAATACAGTAGGAGATACAATCAACAGAGTGAAAACACAAACCAGATTCACAATTAGGAAAACCAGAACATGATAAAGAAAATAGAGGAAACACTTTATTTGTGTGGGGTTTTGTAAGGTGCGACTATCAATCTAGAGGAGTCTTTTAAGGGTAAGCAGCTCATGCATCCAGTTGGAAAGAATGCATTCAGTTTGTTATGTTTACTATTTAATATTCATACCTTAAAGCGCATGGAAGCAACTGTCTTAACCAGTCACCTGGACCGAAGTGCCCAATTCAATCTACTAGCCACAATAAAACATGCATTGGCAAGCTTAAAGAACTGGCCTGCATTTTGAGTGTGCCTAATTTATTAAAAAAGACTGCTGTAGTAAAAAACAAAACAAAAAAAATATTATTTTGAACATGCAAGTCCTCTATGAGACAAAATCGAAAATCGTGATGGCCATTGCACTTTTGAGATACAGAATAGTTCCTCATACACTGTAACGCAAGTGCTCCATAGGAGGAAGAATGATACCACAAATAGACTAAAAAGAGAAACATCATGAGAAGAGAAAGAAATACTAGGGCGTAGCCTAAGTTCACTCGCTGTCTACTTTAAATAATTAGTAACACTTGGTCAAGCAGACAGCTGTGCTGTTAAGCTAGACCTTAAAAGTGATAGCCTACCTGCCGTCTCCAGCCTCTCCAACTTTGGGCTAGATGTAGGCAGGAAAGATTTACCGATTTTAAATTACCGAATTTTACCGATTCGGTAATTTAAAATCGGTAAATCAATGGGTCCGACATGTAGGTATTCCAGATGTGCTGGAATACCGAATCGGATGAATTTGGTATTTACCGATTCGGTAATCGGTAAATACCGAATCGGTAATGCCCATTCAAGCCCATAGGAATGAATGGGCAATACCGATTCGGTATTTACCGAATCAGTAAATACCGAATTTCACAAGGGTGCAGGGGGTGTCACTTTGACACCCTCTGGCACCCCCAAAACAGGCACGGGTGCCATGTGGCAGGCATACCTGCCCTAAGGGCAGGTCTGCCTGTCACATGGCATAGGTGTGCATGCACACATTTGCATGCACACCGGAATCGGTATTTTACCATCAAATTGGATTTGATGGTAAAATACCGATTCGTTAAGGCTCCTGGGACTCTGAAGAGTCCCACCTACATATGGGTGGCTCCGAATCGGTAAATTTACCGATTTCTTATTTTACCGAATCGGTAAAATTACCGAATCGGTCATTTTACCGATTCGGTAAAATATTGCCCCCTACATGCCAATCTCCTATTTACCGATCGGTAACGGCCGAAAATACCGATTTTCGGCCGTTACCGACCGACCTACATCGGGCCCTTAAAGTCTAAAGTAATAAGTGAATAACATTAAACGTTGTTTATTTCATTTGTGGTGTTAAATGTATATAAAATCAGGTCCCTTGCTGTTAATTTTATTTTAATTTAACAGAACCAAGTGGACATTTATGAGGACTGATTATGCGATATACTGCTATATCATGTAAGCTTACAATGATGTTACTAAACCATACTGCAGTGTAATGTCTTTGAGTTCTCTTATGATGCTACAATATAAATACCACTTTGACCAACACTTTAAACCAGGTTTCTCCAATGTCATTCCTGGAGGGCCGGATCCATGCCAGATTTTTAGCATATTCACATTTTGATAAATGTCATTATCTTAAAACCCTGGCATGGATCATGCCCTCATGGACCGATATTGGAGAACCCTACCATAAACTAACCAGGCACTGTTGAAGGAGTATATTATCACTATGACCATTCCATAGGTTAATTGCCTCAATAACATGTAGTAAAGTACTATAGATAAACTAAGTTACAACACAATACAGTCATGACAATTACCTATACTTAAATGTGTCATGTTTTGATGTCATGTTCATTTGACCGTGTTAGACTGTCAGTTATACTTTTTTTTTTTTTGGCAGGGACGTGCAGAAGCAGTGGCCACCCTCTTGCAAGTAAGCTCAGCTACCAAAACCAGTCAAGCTACATTCTGTGTTCCAAGGACCAAAAGGACATTTTATCCTCTTGCTAATGAGAAAAAACATTTCTGCTCCAAAGAATATACTCAATGCCCATCTAATCTGGCCATCTAATCCACCCAGATTTTTTGCTTTATGATCACTTGGTTTTTGACCTTTTTAGGTTAAGCATTCGAGACCTCGTGTATATACTGTAGTATATACTTAATATATACTTATATGTGTATGTACTTTGTGGGTTCTGGAGATCAGCCCTAGGACTTGTCTGCTTCCGCTTTGGGATTTTTTTTTCTGTTCTACTGCCTCTATTTAACTATCTTGATAGAAAACGACCAGCAGAGGTCAGTAAAGTACCAGAATTGCTTTCTGCTTAGAGACTTTCTTTTTTTGATTTTTCTGGCAACTCCCTCTATTTAACTTTTTTGATCGAAAACGACTAGCAGAGGTCAGTAAAATACCAGAATCACTATAGCATTCTCTAAATTCCATTCCATAGAAGTTGTCTTCCGCGAGCACCCGTAAACAATAATATTTTTTTAAATCTTGTCAGATATGACCACCAAATGCCCTGATTTTATATGAAAAACAGGGCTTTGGACTATACCATTTCCCACTGAAAGGCAATATTTCTCTCCATGTGTCCCACACCTGGTGTGTCACACAGTTTGGTGCTTACTTTCCCTCCATGTTAAAGAACAGTAGATGTTTCATCACCCAAGCTAATGTGCTGCATAGCTAAATACATATAAGGTCCGAAAGGCGAGACCGATTGCATTGCAAATGCTTGTTTTTTTACTGTGGGTTAGCCTCACCGCTGGTAACTCACCCATGTTAAACATATAGCGAATGGACTGAGTGTACTTCCCACCAGTGTTCACCTTTTAAGATAAGGCCACTGCGACACAGCATGGGTAAGGGGCACTTGGCTAGTTGATCATGAATGTGTGTGTCCACGTGCGAGGACTATGCGTGTGAGACTCATGTTGTGCGTAGCCCTGTGACTGTACACAGGTAGCCTGGTGCAGAGGGGACTGTGAAGCATTTGACCTGGAGTAAGCAACATAATGTTAGTGTACACCCATAGGGAAAGTCAGTGTGGTTTACTGTCTTCTCTGCAGTGACTCTCCATTATATACCTATGGAAAAGAGTGCCTTAGAGTGCAGTTCGGCTTCCCTTTGGTCTGCAGAGACCAGTGACATGTTGAAAAAGGTGGAACCTATATGTCAACCCCAAATCTCTGAGTTCTGTACAACGTATGGGTCAACTAGGATTGTCACATTTTTCTGCTGCAGCTCAGGATTAGAACGGAAGTCGTTTGTCACTCTGCTGTGCCATGTTAATTGCATTTCTCACAAGCAGCTGGATCAAAGTCCTTCCCACACAGAGAGAGCAATTAGCAGTGCTTCACTCAGCTCCTGAGAAGGAAAGGGGTGAGAATGAAGAATCTGCATCAATCAATTGTCACACTGTAAACGGGATGGGCCAGCCCAAGCCCACTGAACAAAGGAGGGTGCCCAGACCTCTGGAGCCGACACAGGAGAGGGATCTTCTTGGAAGATTTGGTGGGAAAGGCACTGGCAGTGAAGTCAGCAAGGGGTGGAGCTGAGGGCCCCAGGGGAGATGTAACTACTGACTCCTGGGTGAACTGTCCCAGCATGATGTGCAGAGCGGTTGGGAAAGGGGCAGAAAGGTGATGTGGCTCCACAAGATAGGCCAGACGTGCCTCACTTCTAGAACTTTCCGCCCCCTCTTAAAAGGTCTTGGACAATGGAGGAGAGCTCTTTCTTGGTTGTGTTTTTTTGCTGGACACTGGATTGGAGGCAGCAGCTATGGACAAGTGGAAGGAGGAAGCCCCTGATAGCCTTCTGGACTGATGACTCGGACTGCAGTTGACCCCCGGACCAGTGGGGCACTTCCCTGGAACATGAAAGCTTATCCCCTTAAAGCTTATCCCCTTACACCTCCTAGGGATTAGTTTGGAGAAGAACTGAACTTCTGCACCAGAAGCGAAAGGTGCAGGGAGTGAATGGAACCCGCTTCCTGCACAGTTTGCCTCCCCAGAGGCCTGATGAAAGTGTTACAGGTGGCTAAGGCTCACCGCCAGGAGCAAGATGAGGCCAAAAGCATGTAAAACAGCCCTAAGTGGCTGGATATATAGGAAGGCAAAGGATTTTAACTTTTACCCCCAGCACGATCATAGAGAGTGGGGAGCACCGATGCCCAACTGCTAAATGCACCAGGGGTGGGGCAGGGCCTGGGGCTAGCTGCAAGGAGATTTTAATTTTGCAAATTCTGGGAGAGGGCATGCATGGGGCCACCCTCCCCAGAGCTGAAAGGGCCAGGGATCTCAATCCCTGGGCCTAATGTTATCTATGGGGCCCAGGATCTCCAATACCAGTTCCCCCACCCGTAAGAGGAAGGCAGGAGAATTGTTACGCTCCCGCAAAGTCAAGGAAGGGGCCCAGAATCCCAACTCCAGGCCCGATGACTACTGGGCGTGGAGAGCACCATTGCGCCCCCCCTCAGAAGCGGTCCAGAAGGCGGCGGAGTACTGCTGCACCTCCCAGGATTTGGTGGGCCTCCCCTGCTCCCTGTGTCTGGGGGAACTTGGCGTCCACCAGCAATTAGGGGATTGTGCAGAGGAAGCAACAGCTGCTGGCTTCGGTGAGTCCGGCCAGGCACCCCTGAGATAAATAAAGAGAAACAAAAATGAAATATTGTGTGGTGCAAGGATGTAAGGTACAGAAGAAATGAGCGGCCAGAGCTGCTCATCACTTATTCAAGCTCCTTGCAAGGAGCACTCCATAATTCCCTACAATGGCCTGATATTGATGAAACAATTTCTTCTGCTTTTGGTGGTCTGAGGACGATGGGGCCACTACTAACATGAAAAAGAGGGCATAGGTGAACTCCAGAAGCTCCACAGATGCCCAAAGACACCAAAAAGATTTTTCAACAAAGTGCTGATCCCAAGTCTGGAAGGTCAACCAAGGGGTTGACCGATGGATAACGCCTCTGAGCTTGGTTTAGGTTTCCAAGCACTCTGCAGGCTGGAGCATGTGCTCTACAGATGGGAGTGCAGCACCCTCTAGTGGCTACGTTTATGGATATAAGTTGTGGCCTGCAGAAGTTTAAAAAAAGACACAGACACATGGTTCATGTTCAAGAATGCTTTATTTAGAAGTGTTGTTCATGACAGTTTAACAAGGTTTTACTCTAAAGCATCTGCTAGTCCTGGCCATCTCTGCAGGGTCAGCCCAAACCGTTTTGCCTTTTTTCCCTCCTACTTTAGCTGAATTCATTTTTGTTTGCGGGAGAACTCTTTACCACTGCTAACCAGTGCTAAAGTGCTTGTGCCCCCCCCCCAATACATGGTTTGATTGGCATACACATAATTGCCATATTTACTTTACTTATAAGTCCCTTCTAGAGTGGTATACCACATACCCAGGACCAGTATATTAAATACAACCAGTGGGCCTGCAGCACGTATTGTGCCACCCAATTAAGTAGCACCTAAAACATGTCCCAGGTCTGCCTTTGCAGCCTGATTGCAGTGTCACACTGCTATGTTGACTTGGTATTTAAACCTCCTTCCCAAGCCTTAAACTCCCCTTTTATTACATATGCCACCCCTAAGGTAGGCCTTAGGTAGCCCACAGGGAAGGTTGCTGTGTAATTAAAAGGTAGGACATGTACTTTTAACTTTTACATGTCATCCAATGAATAACTCCCAAATTCGTTACTCACTACTGTGAGGCCTACCCCTCACATAGGCTAACATTAGGAATTCCTTATTATTATAATAAGCTGTCATTCCTAATTGAGAGGAGGTATATATATCATCTGGGGTACCTATGGAATTATAATGATAAACCCTCTTTAAGGATAAGGTCTATTACTATTTTGAAAATGCCACTTTTATACCATTGGCACTTTCCTGCCCTTAGACCTTTAAGCCTGTAGCCTGTTTTGGGTCAAATGACTGGGTGTAGCTGACAGTTGGACTTTGTGATTTACTCCCAGACCATCACACAATAGAGGGAATAGGTATGCCTCAATGTGCCATCACTAACAGGATCGGGGGCTGAGCACAGCCTCACTTGCACCTGAATAGTCTGTGTCCTGTCTCCTCACAATAGGCCTAACCACCCTGTTATGCCACTGCAGCCAACTTGGAGCCAGGGCAGGTGAGTAAGGGAATTTAATGCACTTAAAGAAGCTTTTCCCACTGTGTACTTTTCGGCAGCCGCAAATCCGTTTCAGCGGTCCTTCGCCAAAGGGGCATTGACCTCGTGGAACTGTCTGTGGCTACAGCTCTTTGCTGCGTCCTGCTGGAGATTTTCGACTTCCATCTCAACGACTAAATCCAAAGGTTAAAACATTAGCTTCAAGACGATGTCTGCAGCCTCAACCTGAAGGGTCCCCCTGACCGGGACCAGAGCTAGTAAGAAGATTTGACGCCAAAAGACACCCCTGCACCCAACGCCCCGCTAGCTTAGGTGGCCCAACCGACGATGTTTAGGCATCCCAAATGAGCTAAACTTACCTCTCCAGCTGGTGGTCGCAGTGGCAGCCGGCCTGGATCACAGGTGGCAATGCAGCGTTGTGATTGGTCTGAATGCCGTGACACGCGCTCAGCCAGGGGCTGGAGGGGTGGACATGTTCTCCATGGAGGCTGTAATGCAGCCTGCATGGAAAACAGGGAAAGTGCGCATGACTGGTTTGGGCGACCAGAGAGGGCCGATCAAACAGTAATTGCGCACTTAGAAGTGGGCAAACCACTCCTCCCCGGCTCTGAGAACAGAGCAGCCGCACTCATCCGCCGAAGGGGACGCTTCAAAGGACTGCCACCTTTGTAAGCTGTCCCTGCCTTTTGCTGCCTCAAGCAACTGGCTCCCACCTGTTCTGCCCCCCACTTTGGGCGAGAGAATGGGCAGGAAAACCGAATTAGGAGGAGAGGTGTGCCCACCTTTGCCACCCCAACCCCTCAGGTAAAGGAGGTGAGGTGAAGCACACATCTCAGTCCCCTCCCTCTTGAAGATGAAGGGACTCAGCCAAATAGGAACAGGGACGTGTTCCCTTGCACACTCAAAAAACTATTTTGCTACACTGTAGGGGCTGTGTTGAAAAGTTTTCACATCCAGTATGGCCTCTGGGTATATTCTAAAGGTGAGGAATCTGTAGTTAGAAGTAATCATCAGAAGGGGATGGCATCTTCAGTTACTGATCTCATCTGGATTATTGGACACTCATGATAAAGCCTGCACAATCGCCAACTCATCAGAATAAAGAATCACATGTAATTGAGGTAAGTAGAAGTAGGTATTTGTTTGAAAGGACCAACAATGATCACCATCCAGAGGAGGTTCAAAGTCTACCCTGAAGCTGAAGGTCAACTAGATCTAGATAAAAAACGAAACATGCAGTCTTCCAGATGAATGAATCTGAGTTTTGCAGGCTTATCCTCAATCAAGCAGCACAGATGAATATTAATTCTTCATATCCTCAACAGACCAGAGCTACAAATTATGGAAATCCATTCACAGTATTCACAATCTTTATAAATATTCAACTGGCCAAAAATGTTAACTGCACTATTCATCATCAAATACTTTATTTCGATTATAATATATAATCATAAAAGTGCAAAGAGACAAATTTGAAAATACCAGGTCACATTGATCATCAAATGTAGCTACAAACTGAAAAATTTGATAGCAAATACATAATAAAAATATTAAGAAAAGGTTATAAAAGTCAGAAACACATTAATGTCCGTAAAGGCAGTTGTAAAGACCAAATCAGTGTACACTCTAGTCAGCTAAAAAAACTAAAAGGAACCCCTATTGAGCCAGTAAAGTGCATGTTTCAAAAAGGCACCCACCGGAGATGTTACTGGGGGACTTGGGAGCAACCGCAGGAAGTTTAAAGCTGGTCTACACTGGCAAAAACCCACGTTTTTAAGTGTTGGTAGTAACTATTCCCAAGGGCTGCTAGTATAAATTATGTATCGATTCTTTGTTCAAACTTTCTCCCACTCCCCAGCTGGGATGGCGCGGCTGTTGAACACCTTTATATTTCACTAGCAGCAGCTTCAGCAATACATAGTACAACAAAAAGCAGTAGTTTCCCAAGGGATGCTCGCCATCTTCTTTATTCTTCTCCACCTTTATCCTAAGGGTGCTTGCGTCATTAATAGGTTAGGCTATTGATATTTGCCTAGCATCCTTCAGTGTGGTATCATTGTGCTTTCGGTAGTTCAGTGGAGACTTTCCATATGGTTATGTTGTTTCAACTGCATATAAAGTTTGAGGCAGCTTGTGAAGGTGTGTGATCAGTAGTGTTACTGGAAAAGTCCTCTATTAGGTGATAGTGTCAACTGCAGTGAACAGGGCCGCATGTTCATGGGCTTGGCGGGTGAGATTGGAAGGCTTAAGCATAGTGTTTATGAATCTTAATTTTCTGGGCTGGTTGGGACACCAGTTCCCCAGCAAATGTACAAGTGTGCAAGGGGATTGGTGATAACCGAGATTCTTTGATACAAAATTAGTCAGATATTTAGGCTCTGCACCATTTTTATAGTTTGAACATTCAAGACCTCTTGTATATACTTTAGTATATACTTATTATATACTTATATGTGTATGTACTTTGTGGGCTCTGGAGATCAGTCCTAGGACTTGTCTGCTTCCGCTTAGGGGCTTTTATTTCTGTTCAACTGCCTATATTTAACTGCCTTGATAGAAAACGAAAAAGCAGAGGTCAGTAAAATACCAGAATTGCTTTCTGCTGAGGGCCTTTTTTTAAATTTTTCTGGCAACTTCCTCTATTTAACTTTCTTGATAGAAAACGAGCAGGAGAGGTCAGTAAAATACCAGAATCACGTTAGCATTCTCTAGATTCCAGTCCCTAGAAATGTTCTTCCATGAGCACCCATAGACATTCATATTTTTTTCAAATCTTGTATTTTCAGTGCTATGGCCACTGAAGGCCCTGATTTTATATTGAAAAAGGAGCCTTGGACTAAACTGGTTCTCGCTAAAAGTCAATACGTCTCTCCATGTGTTCCCATACCTGGCATGTCACACCGTTTGGTGTTTACTTTCCTTCCATGTTAAAGAACAGTAGATGTTTCAGCAGCCAGGCTAAATGGGCGGCGTAGCTAATTACATATAAGGTCCCAAAGGTGAGACCGATTGCATTGCAAATGCTTGTTATTTATAGTTTCGTCTCTATGTATGCTGTTGTAGTATTTTTTTTTGTTTAGACTGGTGAAGACTTCTGGTGTGAGCATGGTGCTTCCCAGCTATATGGAGTATTTTCTGATTTGATGAGTTCCACATTCTTCCTAAGTTGTAATGTTGGATTTATTGTGTGTAGTGTGCATTATGTTGTGAACATGGTGAACACCAACTGAATGTCTGTTATCACGTCAGGCCTTTGTTCTACTTGCCACATGGACATCTTCCTTTTTACCTCATTATTAATAGAAATCAAGAGCTGCTATGATACAGACCTTTCTGGATAGCGCTTTAAATTGCTAGCAGAGTGGTTCATTTTAGTGCATCGCGTGATAGGGATGCCATCAACACGGGGTGCGGATGCAACCCGGCAGCAATAAAAAAGTGACAGGAAGTGACTAGCAAAAGACATGCCCTAGCGCTTTTCTTTTAAGTCATGCTTCTGTGCAACATGGCTAAAAACATAGACAAAGCTAATAGGTCAGGTAGGCGAAAAATATTGGCATTGCCAATGCTTGTTGTTTTCTTCTACATGGTTGGCAATGTCACAGATTCTTCACGAAATCTACATTTCCAAGTTTTCAAAAAAATCTTCAGTATGAGACTTCACCGCCCTGAACACGCCATGAAAGAGCTTCTTGGAGACTGGTTTATTGGTAGAAGATTCTTCTTAAAGTCAATGCCTTTGTCACTCCATGTAGGGTCCCTCTGTTAACTGATGGTTCACAAAATATGACTGACCCATGGTTGCTGTTACCAAGTTTACATTTAAGGACTACTCTGTATCCGGAAAACTGGCCATGAACCCATCGACGTTTGTGGAAAGTTCATTCTTTGACTTACATTTCTTACATTTTCCCTGGGTTGAGCCTGACAATTGCCAAAAGGCAGTGGAGGCCTGCACCAAGTCGAAGGCAGATACTGTCTGAAAAGGAATCTTGTTGGTGTGCGGGGTTCTGAGAGGGGTGGAGAGGTGGAATAGGTACTGTGCTCAAATGTATAGTACCAAAGGTGACATCTTCAAAGACAATATATTAGCATATGGCGTTCCAAAAAGAGATACTCACATTTAGTGCTTAATTTGAGTCGCTGGGGACCACTGGCATACATTTTTGGGGGCCGGCATTTATTTTCTCGTATTAGACTTTTAGCGGGAGAGGGGAAAACACATAAATGAGGAACTAAGGAGAAAGTGTAAGACGGAAAAACTGTCACCAAGGGAAAAGGTAGGAAACTGCAAGAGTGAGAAAAAGGGCAGGGAGTAAATGGCAGTTGTTTATTAATAGGGTTTCCGGTTTTAAGGTATTTCGTTTTTTAACATTTCTATCTGTATTTCTCCACATTTATTTTGTGTTTTGTGTATAAATGAAGTTGTAAAACTGTACATTTCCATATTTATTTAACTGATAGACACACACTTATACTTTGATGTCTGTTAGCTAGTTAAGCTGCCAAATATTACGTAACAATACTCCACTAAATATTAGCATTATACCAAAAATCTATGTTGACATATGCCATTATGTAAAGAAATGTCATCCTTTTTTAGGTTGAGCATTCAAGACCTCTTGTATATACTTTAGTATATACTTATATGTATATGTACTTTGTGGGCTCTGGAGAGCAGCCCTAGGACTTGTCTGCTTCCGCTTAGGGACTTTTTTTCGGTTCAACTGCCTCTATTTAACTGTTTTGATAGAAAACAGCCAGTAGAGGTCAGTAAAATACAAGAATTGCTTTCTGCTTGCTTAACTGCCTCTATTTAACTGTCTTGATAGAAAACGACCAATAGAGGTAAGTACAATACCAGAATTGCCTTCTGCTGAGGGACTTTCTTTTTTTTATTTTGATGGCAACTGCCTCTAGTTAACTTTCTTGATAGAAAACGACCAGCAGAGGTCAGTAAAATTACCAGAATCACTTTAGCATTCTTTAGATTCCAGTCCATAAAAATTGTCTTCGACAAGCACCTGTAGACAATAATATTTTTTTTTAAATCTTGTATTTTTAGTGATATGACCACCGAAGTCCCTGATGTTATATTAAAAACAGAGCATTGGACTATACCATTTCCCACATGAAAGGCAATATTTCTCTCCATGTGTTCCCCTGCCTGGCATGTCACGCAGTTAGGTGCTTACTTTCCCTCCATGTTAAAGAACAATAGATATTTCAGCACCAGGCTAATGTGCTGCATACTGTGCATACATATAAAGTCCCAAAGGCGAGATTGATTGCATTGCAAATGCTTTTTTAAATTACCCATGCTGTCCATCTGCTCAGCTGTTGGTCTCCAATTCAGTAAATACAGAACAGAGAGTCAGTAAGAAGAAGCACAATTTTCTGTATTTATCCACTTTTAAAAATAAATGCAGACAGAAAACACATTGTTTTCTGTCTGTATTTATCTGATACTGAAGCGAACATATTTTCATATAAGTGCCTTGATTTATCTTCTGCGGGTATTCATATCACTGAAACGAGGCAGGCATTCATGCACAACTGCATATGTATTGGTTAAATAAATGTGGAAAACATACCAGTTTCAGCTTTATTTTTCTCATAATACCCATAATAAATATGGTTAAATACAGATAAAGTTGACAAAAAATAAAATGGATAGATACAGATGGAAATGTTAAAAAAATAAAGACCATAACACCGGGAGCCCTAATTATAAGGAGTCCTGGGGCAATTGCAGGGCTGATCATTCTTGGTACTGGGTGCGCTGACATTTAATAGTGCCGACCGCGGTGTTCTGAGCAGGTTCAGGACACAGGCACTCATTATTTTACAAATTAGCACTGCTCAAACCAATAATCCAGTGATACAAACATGTAAATTGTGGGGCAAATGAAAATTCTGTCTTTGTTTAACACAATAAACCAGAATGAAGACATTGGTGCCTCTGTGCCGCCCACTTAAAGTAAAACACTTTCGAAAACTATGACACTGATGAAATAATACGTAAGGTAATTATATTTATATAAAATGCTCATTTCTTTTTAGTTAGGACCCAAACAACGTTTTATTTGGGGCTTCTCTGCTTTGGGCCTCAGCTGGGGGTCTGTCTTGTTGTTGTTTCCTGCTGGACACAGTCTAGTGTTTTGCCAGCCACTCCCTTGAGGGCTGGAACATACGCCCACCCCACACCGATCCAACACAGGCATCACCGGTCAGGTGACCCTGCCAATAAAAAGAGCCCGGGTGCATGTGCTTATGGCCAGTTTCCAGTACCATACCCATGAGTCTGTGTCCTCCTTCCTGCTGTATGTGGACTTAGGGCCCACAACATAACATTGCTCTGGCTAGATCCTCGTACATGTCAAGGCATGTAAAGTGAAATAACAGTAGTGGGCTACAATGAATCTAAGCAAGCTGGGCCATGTAGTTCTACTGCGAGACAAGATGGAGGTCTGCCGCGTATGCTCTGTACGTGGGCCAGCCCCCACACCTGGCAATGCTATGATGATTCTCGCTCTCATACTGTCTTATGTACTTCTGCACTTGTAGATCTATGTGAAAGGTGTTTTGCAGTTTGGGGCGGTACAAAGCTAGCAGCCGTTACTGTGGGCACGATCTGAAGGACGCTTGAACTTGATGGTGCTGCATGGACCGGACTAAACTAATACAACTATAATAAACCATAAAAAGACTATAGTAATAATAATAAATGCCAAAAAACCAGCCACATCTGCATTATCGACTCAAGACTTTATTTCTGAGAGCCAATGATAGACTGTGCAGGGAATTTCAGGGCAACACCTTTTCAAAGAATGGTTAAAAAAGGAGCAATATAGTTGCAAAAAAAGAAGGTATGTGGAAGTGGGCAACGCTGTAGTTCTCAGTGTATTTCAGCTGCCTTTGGGCTTCATTGTTGGGTGCTGTGTTTTAACAGACCATGCACACAGGTAACCCAGGGTGGAACTAGTTACCTAGTTCCCTTCTAACCTTCACACAGTCAGGCCGCTATTTGTCTGATTAGTTTGCTACCTGGAGCGATCCCCGAGAGTGACTACATGTGATAGCTTAGAGCAGTGGACACTGGACAAAAATGGACCTTCTCCCGCATGGAAAAAAGCTTGGATCTTACGCTGCCTGCTGAAACTGCTTTGTTCGCCCTAAGTTGGCAGGGTATGCTCAGACGTGAGTCCCTTGCTCACTTGGCCACTGGATTCAAGATTGCCTGGCTGATGAGGATTATGAATCCGAAACCGGTCCCAGGAGGTTTGTTTCCAGTCCAGGGAAGACATGGCTTGGCAGTTCGGGCTGGACTGTTCCCATGTGGCACATGGTCAGACTGATTTGCATATGGCCATGTCTGAACTGGGGTGGCTGAGTGAGCTAAAGAATGCTGACAGATGGTTTAAACCCAGATCAGTTGACTGGGGATTAGTGTTTGATTTGCTCAAACGCTCCGTCCATCATCCCCTTTCTGTAACGCCCTGCTGAAACCGAGGCACTGGAGTTCTTCGGCGAGGAACTGTTGACTGAAGTGCCTTCGGGGAGGAACTGTTGTAATGAGGGACATGCATTGGGTACGTCAATACTTAACACAGTGCAGAGAAAAGCCAAGTGACACACACCCTCAGAGACACAACTGAAGTGTAGGAGCACTTCCTTGGTGTAATATTTAGCTATCCAAACTTGTGACGAGTGTGGGAGCATTGAGGTCTCAAGAAGGAGTGACATTTGAAAGCCAAGTGGTCAGATGTGGCATATGATGAGCGCACTACATAGAAGACATTGACAATGTTCTTAAGAGTTGAGGGAGGATTTCTCAATTTACAACTAAAACGTGGCTGCCTGTGCAATATTATTGTGAGAAATATGGTGGATCCGTTTCACCAGGTACTTATTACTTTAGTCTCTTTTGTTATCTTGATGCATTCTGATCATTCGTTTTTGTCTTAGTCCAATAGCATGAAGGAATCATTGTTCACTTGGAAAGAAAAGCAGAAATGATGAGATTATTAGTACATTGCCATTGGTGTACAAAAAGCCTGCAACACCACAACAAAAACAGACAGTGCGACAACACAGTTTAGGGTAGCGCAGTGGAATTTACAAAACCTTTCCTAAAGATAATGTGAAGTCAGCAGGAGAGGACAGGGATGCCCTTAAAAGACTACCTTGGTTTCTGTCGCACACTCAAGTGGGTGGTAAATTTGATGGTGTGTTGTTGTGGGAGATTAGAAGAAAGATAACCAAAATGATCAGGGGGGAAAGAACAACGGGGTATATTATCAAGAACCTCGTTAAAATTATCGCCGTTTTAGCGGCAGGAAATTGCCGCTAAAACAGTGATAATGGGCTTGCTAATATGCGTTATAGAATTCCAATAGAAGCCCAGGTTAGATGTGCGGGATATCTATTGGAATTCTATAACGCATATTAGCAAGCCTATTATCGCCGTTTTAGCGGCAGTTTCCTGCCGCTAAAACGGCGAAAATTTTAACGAGGTTCTTGATAATATGCCCCTCCCCATTTTGAGGGCTAGAAAGGAGAACGTAATTGAAGGTCGGCTGGCAAGATGGATATTGACACAAGAAACAAAAAACACCTGCAAACAAACATTACAGCAGGTCCTCTCACTTATAAATCATACAATATATTGTTCATTATAATTAAATGTATTTGTAAACAGAATGCTTGTAAACATTCCTAATTAGACTGCATTTAACCATCATTAAGACAATTGCCTGAGAATAATTCAAATTTTAACTAAGATTTTCTTCTCTTTGGGCAGGTTTGAAACTTTAGCTACAGATCTTGTTCGACAATGAAGGCCACCTTACCATGAATGAGAGCGCCTTCATCCAACAACACTTGCCAGATACCAACTGCTTGACTCCGGAACTGGACTGTCGGGCTGGCGCGGATCAGCCAATCCACAAGCTCCTTCCCTGAGCAGCACTGCCTGTAAAAATCATAACAATGCAGATGAGAATCAAGGTTTGCTCTATTAATCAGATGTTCTAGACATTGCAGATATATAACCCCAGGGCCCATTGCTTCCCCCAAACAAAACAGAAAATCCTAGATAAGAAAGACTTATTGATGAATTGGAAGCCCGCAGGGCTGCCAAAGACGTAGGTAATGAAATGGAGTGAGACTAACTGACAACATAAAAATAAATTAAATATTGTGGCGGGTAAATAATAAGAGAAACATGCTCCACCTTCAAAGAGAAAGAGTTATTCAATTAAATTGCACATTTTTGGAAAAAGCTTTCACTTGAAGTAATCACGTAAGACACCCACTCCTTCGGAACTCATGCAGCCAAAAAAAAAAACAGAGACCACGGTACCACAACCATAGACCAGGCTTATTCATTATTTGAGCCGATCGTTTCTAGTGCTCGGCACCAGCACTTAGGGGCAGATTTATGATAACTGGCGCATCCCCAGGGATGCGCCAGTTATCGTGTGCCGCAGCTCCGCCACCCATGGTGCGCCGCATTTACAATGCGGCGCACCATGGGGCAAAAACGGCACAGATGAGTCACGCATCTGTGCCGTAAAAGTGGCGCATTGCTGGAGTTGCGTCGCAAGCGCGATGCAGCTCCAGCAAGGCTCGGGAGTGCCCTATCTGACCAATGCTGCGTCAAGCCTTACGCCTGCTTCAAGCAGGCGCAGGGTTTTGACGCAGCATTGGCCTAAAAGTGACTGAGTGAAATCTTATAGATTTCACTCAGCCACTTTTGCGAGGCGCACCTGCCCCGGAACGCCCACAAGTGGCGCAGGGCTTTACAACGTGATACATCTGCCTAGATGCGTCACATTGTAAATGGGTCATAGGGATGCACCACGTTTACGCCGCAGTTGCGTGACGCAAGCGTGGCACATTCCCAACATAAATCTGCCCCTTAATATTTAACAATAGCACTTATGACAGTGCGCCACTTGGTTTCATTTTTTGTCTACATTAGAGATGACCATAACAACAGTTGTTTATTAATTCAATATATATTAAAATTGACTAAAACTTGCCTCCCAACCTACCAGACGTGGAAGACTAACCACAAAACATTAAAGGCCGAGTAGCACTGGTGGTGCAAGACACATTTGCAGTCACTGACCAGTCAAGTCAAACTCAAAATTACTTTATTTCGGCTATCCTAGCCATAAAAGTTTGTACCACAATAAAATAAGCATACAATGAAATTATTGATACAAACCTGAACTTAACAATAAAATATAATAAATAGTTTTAAAAAATTGACTGAAAAATTCGCAAAATCACATCCCAAACAAATTTAACCCCCTCTAAGGATCATACAATTAATACAAAGCACCCCAATTATATCTAGGCCACCGCCCTTAATCGGTATCAACAATAAAGTACAAAATGCAAAATATTTATTTTAAGAACAGCTGCTCTCGAGTGTAGGGAGGAGGCCTTGCACCGAACTTGCCACATAGCACTCAAATATTTAGCCAATTCACTAGCATATAATGGTTGACAAACAGTTTTTAATATGTGCAGTGCGGCATCATGACTACCTGTGCCCAGCTGCCTACAAAGAGGTGACAGCCAGGTATGTCGAGCAGGGGCATAGACAAGGCATTCAAAGAGGACATGAGAGATTTTTCCTAGAAGCCTTACACCTGGGGCAAACCATAGATTCAGATGCCACCCATTTAAAAGTGAAAAATTTTAGTGGGAGAGTACCCACTCTAAATGGTGCTGTAATAATGTCCTAATACTTCTCATGAACACAGGACGTTTTAACCACATGCGCGCTAGCGCAATTCCCCTCCTACGTGATGATTTACTAAATCCCATGTTACGTGACGAGCTGGGGTCGGCATCAGCGTGCGAGGAGGCTACGCCATGACGAGCCCAGCTCGTCATCAGCCCCGAAGGGGTTAACAACAAAGACTCACCAGCCAAGGTGGCACTGGCAGCATTGTGTGATTCATCTGCCAACATTTTTGCCCAGTAGAGCTTTTTCATGGTTTCCTTTGAAGGGATAACCCCCCCCCCCCCGCAGATTCTCCCATAATTCACCAAGCTAATAAAAGTTAAGGACTACTTGATGTTACTGAGCCAGCTGACTCTGAGAAATTGATCTGAGACAAAAACATCCTGGAGGCCAGAAGCATAGTGAGTTAGCTCAGGCGTAAACCACACGCGCCTCAAGAATAGTAATAGGCACAATCTATATTTGCCCACAACCGTTTTCACAAAGGAAATATGGGAGTGTTTTGATCTCATAAATGTATTCTCAGACTGAATTACCTCATTAAAATTTGTGAAACCCGATAATTCGGCCCCATAAATGGCAGAACCCAGGGGCATATTATCAAGCCTGTGCGCTAAAATTATCGCCGCTTTATTGGCCGAAAACGGCCGATAAAGCGGCGATAATGGGCTTGATAATATGCTCTATGGAATTCCAATCGAAGCACATGTTAGATGTGAAGAAGCCTGCCCTGTTCCCATGATGCACTGGGCCAGGGACAGACTGATTTGCATATAGCCAGGTTCTGAGCTGGGATGGGGCAGTGAGATAAATAACGGTGATGGATCAGGCCCTGATCTTTGGACTGGGTAAGAGTGGTCTGTTTAACTCGGACACTCTGTTCATCACCACCCCCTTTTTGTAAATCATACATTTTAAGAGCTGGTGTTATCGGCCTACTACACGAAGCTCAATGGTCCTTTAAAATAGCCCCCACTACACATTTGTGCTAAATTACTTAACAGTATGGAGCTTCCAAGACATAGTAGTGGATAGAGTGATTCCCAAATAAACAAAGGACCTCTCAAGAGGTGTCTCTTCAGAAACTAACCTTCCTTTGAAAGATTTATGTGAATTAAAAAACATTACCATAGTCTTTACCGAATTGATTCCGAGACCCCTTGACTGGCAAAAATCACCAAAACGTGTCAGTTGTTTTTGAAGTCCACTTTTTCAAAATCAGTAGAATGTCATCTGCAAAGAGCAAAATGGGGATCCTCGCTGACCAGTCAGATAATTGACTGAGATGAAGACTGATTCAGTTTCAGTGAACTTGTAGACTGGCTCCCCTATTGTCACTCGTCTACCGTAATGATGGTGAATGATCTCCTCTGAACGGTCATGTAAATATGACACAAAGATGTCTCCCAGTAATGACAATCTACTTAAATGAGCAGCTATAGCTAGTGGGAAAACAGGTTGTGTGAGGCTTGAAGCAAGTAGAGTTGTTTATATTGTCGTTAGAGAAATCACTTCTCTGCTTCCAATTTTTGTTCTCACTTTTTATAAGCGTAAATAGTGCACCAGAAGCTGAGGAATTTGTTAGCCTTATATGTTTCATTTGTATGAAATATATTCTGTTCCAGCCACCAATGTTCTATTACTTGTCTGTGTTTAATGAGTTTCTATATCTGAAAAGGTTGTGAAAAATGTCAGTTGAAGCTCATTTCTCAGGGAAGTATGGTGTGTCAGGATCGGCTCCTTAATGTGAAAGTCAACAGTAATCACCTTGTAGATCTAAAAATATATAGGACATATTTAAGTTTGCGTGGAAGCTTTGGCGTCTATCCACAATCACTCAGGGAAATAATGATCTTCTATTTTGGAATACCACATTAATGATACATATATATTCTGAGGTCCTATAGTAGTGAACAACACTAAGAAACAACAGGGTACCCAATATATGTTCCTCACTTGGAATGTCACAGGCATGGCAGACCCGTCTAAGCAGCTCCAAATTCCCGTATACATTTGGCATAGAACGGCACTCCTTGAATTTCTATTGGAAAAATACCTGCGAAATGGAGAAGTATAAAATTCCAGGAAAGACGGATCGGCCAGGTATATGGCAGAAAAATCTCCTCCTACGCCAGAGGGGTGCTTATATTGATCAAGCCCTGGGTTTCTTATTGTTTTACCACTACAACTATGGACTAGGAAGGCGGGTACATTTGTATAAAAGTGAGTGGTTATGTTTTTTCGGGTTTCAGATGCTTGTTGGTAACTGCACTATGGGTGTGTTCTTTCATTCTTTGGCCTTCTTTGGTGGTGGTATTATTTAAATTGCATTGAACCATGTGTAACATATAAATAAGAGACTGATGTGCCTGTACATGTTATTTTGCAGCATTGCCCCTGACGAAGGGACTCTACACTTGTCCCGAAATGCATTGGGCGGGCGGATTATGATGCATACAAGAAAATTTAATGTATTCTCAATGTATATATGTGTATGATTTTGATTCAGCAAATGGAAATTCAAGTGTTTATGTATAAATACAAAATGATGTGTTGATACATGTTAGATTGATGAGTAAAAACATATGAATAAATAATATGTTCCTGAAAAAAGGTTAAAAAAAGGGTTTGATCTATAGATTTTATTTGAGTTGTGCGCTACTGAGTCTGTGTTAACTGCCTGTTAACCAGCCATATTTTCATGCTACTTTGTAGAGTGTTAGGGTACACTCAATCAGTCGCAGCACACAGATCACAATATCAGGTGTAGACTTGGTAAACTTGGTATTACAAAAAGGAGTGCTCGGTGCACAATTGCTCATTTCTTAAACGTTACCCACTTTAGCTCCAGAGCACCCACAGTCACAATAATCAGTTTAAAATGTCTTTTGATGCAATAGCGTCTTTAACTGAAAATAGAGCAACAACAAGAGGATACACAGCAGAACAAGCAACTGAAGTATATGGTCTAATCAGTGAAGTTACTAATCTACAGGCACACAGCACATCCATAAGTCACCAATTGAAACAATTAGAATTTGCATCAAGACGTGAACTCAATCAGAGATTACATGCATCCACGTTGGTGCAATACCATAAGGTCAAACGAATCCCGAGGGGACTCAGGTTATCAATTAAACCCATGTTATATCGCCTGAAAAACAATTCCCAGTTCATGGAGAAGTGGTACCAAATACTGAATAAGTGCTCATTGGATTTGATTCTTCTCATCATTGAAGAACTGGCAAAAACCATTGATGAACTAAAAACTGAAATCTTTGCTATCAAATCAGATCTCTCTGAACGAATGACAGAAGATGAACTGGGGAGATTTTTGAGTGATTTAAACATCAAATTGGATGAATACGGAAAAGAGTTACAGGAGACTAAGCTAAGAAAGTTCAAGAGGGACACGATCGATTATAAGTTGAATGAAGCATACACCTGGGCAGAGGTGTATGCCCAGAGACGTTTCACTCGACGACCAACTACAACTTCATCTGAGGAAAGTCTGGCTACAGATCGTGATATAGATTCAGCCCGCGCACCTATAAAAACAACACAGTCATCAAACACAATTCAAACTGATAAAGCAAGTACTTCAAGTCCACAGGTGTCTTTTTTAACCGAGGTTGTGGAAATAGACCGTCCACCAGAACAAGATCAAACAAAAAGACCAGGAGAGGACAAAGAAAAGGAAAAAGAGAAACAACTGAAAAAAGGACTGCGGAGTCAGGGGAAACCCTCGTAATAAATATTTCATCATACTCCTTGACTAAACATGAAGAGAGAGTTTTAAACAAAGGCTTAACATTTGTTCCTACCTACATGGGCTCCAAATTTGAGGATGAAATCGCTTTCTACAAATTCATGAGAAGATTGAAGTTAAGGAATTTTTTCGACAACGTGGCTCCCACAGATGAAACACAAGGGGAAAGGAAAGTAGAAGTCTTTCGACCTAAGAGCACGTTTGAGGCACCTACCTCACATAAGACACTTGATCTTTTTGAAACACTAGTAACAAAGGACATGAAGAAATTGAACTACAGACAAAGCAGGAAAACACTGAATAATCTGAACAGATTGGAAAGAAGTATATTAGTTCAATTATCAAAAAAGACAGAGTTGACATTCCAGAAAGCGGATAAAGGGGGTGCACTGGTACTTATGGACACTGAGTTTTACCAACGAAAAGTGGAAGAACATGTTAATGATACCAACACTTATTTACTGCTACAACAAGACCCAACGAGTGAAATCCAAAAGATATTACAATCTCTGATAGACAAAGCTATTGATGAAGACTGGATTACACCGAATATGGCCAAATTTCTTATGCCACAAAATCCTAGTAAACCTAAGATCTACATGTTGCCTAAAGTGCACAAGTCGCTAGAAGATCCACCTTTTCGACCAATAGTTGCAGGTTGTAACTCAATTTTCGAACCAGCTGGTCAGATTATTGATTATTTTCTGCAACCATTTATTCAAAAATGGCATACATACATACAGGACACAACTGATTTCTTGGTTAAACTGACATCTGTCAATTTACAAACAGGCAAAGAATTCATTCTATGTACTATAGATGTTGTGTCGTTGTACACATCAATTGGACACACTGACGGACTAGAAGCTGAAGAATGGATGTTGTTGCAGCATCCTGAAATTGACATTAACCCAGTGTTCCTATTGCAGCTAACACATTTTTGTTTAAAGAACAGCTATTTTCAATGGTCTAAAAGATTTTACATGCAGTTGAATGGGACATCAATGGGCTTTACTGGGGCTCCAGTATTTGCCAATACTTACATGGCAAAATTCGAGCAAGAACACGTTTTTGCCCACAAAGAATGGACGGAACACCTTGAATTTTTTTGTCGCTTCATAGACGATATTTTTTTAATATGGTCCGGAACAGAAGCACAACTACATCATAACATTACACTATTGAATTCAAGGAATCCACGTATTCAGGTGACACATACCACCAGTAGATCAAAAATAGCATACTTGGATGTGATGGTAGAGCTTGAAGGAGAAAGGATCAACACTTCTCTGTACCGTAAACCAACTGACAAGAACAGTATGTTGCTTTATCACAGCTTTCATCCTCCGAATCTATTGAAGAATCTACCATTTCCCAATTCTTGAGGATTAGGAGAATAGTCACAGGACAGGATGAATGCCTGGAGTACATCAATGAATACAAGGAAAACTATATAAAAAGAGGCTACCCGATTGACATACTGGATACAGCACAAAACAAAGCGATTGAGAAAAACCGTACTGATTTACTAGTACAAAAACATAAAGAAGAACAAAAACGGAATGTGTTTGTCTCAAAATACTCTGTCAACTCGCCTAAATTGAAAAATATCATACAAAAAAGATGGGAACTTCTTCAACAAGAAAATGATTTTCATAACAGCTTCAGTGATAAACCTTTGTTTGCTTACACAAGGTCTAAAAACCTAAAAGAATTGTTAAAGCATTCAGAGTCCACAAAAAAGAAGGAATACAAAGGAATGAGGAGATGTACAAATTGTGTGCATTGCAACAATGTGATGGTTGGTAATGTGATCACGCATCCTCAATCTGGAAGAACTATCAAATTGAAATTTGTAGGAGACTGTAACACCAATCAGGTTATATACACTATTAAATGTCCTTGTGGACTTTTATATGTGGGAAAAACCGAGCGAAAATTGAAAATTCGTATCTCAGAGCATAAAAGCAGAATACGAAATAAATCCATGACATCATCCTTAGCTACACATTGGCTGGAAAAAAAACACACTATTGCCCAACTTAGATTCACCATTCTAGAGACAGTAGCAATCACAGAGGGTTGTGACAGGAATAAGAAATTACTACAAAGGGAATCTTTTTGGATAAAAATGTTGGGGACACTGACCCCCGGGGGATTGAATGATCGGATTGAGTTAAGCAGCTTTTTGTAACTTCTTGTAAACATGTGTTCTAGTGTGATATATTCACCTTGCTGTATAAATTCTGATTTGGTTAGTTATCAAAATGGATCTATTATATTATGTTTTATTTGGCTCTATCTCTTTATGTTTATTGTTGTTTATTGTTTTTTCATGTGTATTATGTTCCTTTTATTTTATTATTATTATTTTTCTTTACCTTGTTTCACTGATATTTCTGGTGAAGAATTTTATCTTTGGTGGCTGTTTCAGTTTTATTGATTGAAAACAGTGACTGTTGCGTACCTATAGCGTTCAATAAAGTTTTGTTGAAACCTGAGATATCTCGAGGTTGGAACTTATACGTGTGGTCACGTTTGGTAGAATTGCGATATGCTACGAGTTCTTTGAGTTATGGTTCTTATGTAGAACACGGACATTTAAATATTCGAGGAAACGGCACGCTACCAGCCCGTTTTTCTCTGCTTGAAGGTAATTGATAGTGAAGGTGGTCAGTACACTTAACGCTAGAGCTTTGTTTACCGTAGCTACGGATGACGTATTGTAATTGGAATGGTAGCTCGCACTCGATTGGTTTAGCACAGTTCTGTTGTAACCAATGGGGACGAAGGTTACAGTAGTTTAACCAAGAACCGACACTGCGAACACAAACGCGGGATATTCCGAACGTCGGAAGGTTAGTGTGGATTGTTTGACGAGTTGAACTTATAGTTTGAATCGGTAAGGATCTTTTCCCATAGCGAGGTTGAGAACCTTTTGGGAGGGTTTTTCATGGAACCGTATTGTGCATTAAGTACTCTATTTTTTCTACAGACGAATTTCTGATGACACATTAAGTGGAAAAGGGTTTTCAGGACGCAGTTACCTGAAGGATATACAGGTATGCCTTTGCATAGCGCTTGACTACATTGTGGTTAGACTCTTCACGCACGTATATAGAGGCGGCAGCCTGATTCTGTTCATTCTGCTTTTTCATAGTTTATTTGGACCTAGGAAGATCGAAGCTCGCAATAAGTATATTTACTTTTGTATAAAAGTGAGTAGTTTGGTTATGTTTTTTCGGGTTTCAGATGCTTGTTGGTAACTGCACTATGGGTGTGTTCTTTCATTCTTTGGCCTTCTTTGGTGGTGGTATTATTTAAATTGCATTGAACCATGTGTAACATATAAATAAGAGACTGATGTGCCTGTACATGTTATTTTGCAGCATTGCCCCTGACGAAGGGACTCTACACTTGTCCCGAAATGCATTGGGCGGGCGGATTATGATGCATACAAGAAAATTTAATGTATTCTCAATGTATATATGTGTATGATTTTGATTCAGCAAATGGAAATTCAAGTGTTTATGTATAAATACAAAATGATGTGTTGATACATGTTAGATTGATGAGTAAAAACATATGAATAAATAATATGTTCCTGAAAAAAGGTTAAAAAAAGGGTTTGATCTATAGATTTTATTTGAGTTGTGCGCTACTGAGTCTGTGTTAACTGCCTGTTAACCAGCCATATTTTCATGAGACCCGTCTAAGCAGCTCCAAATTCCCGTATACATTTGGCATAGAACGGCACTCCTTGAATTTCTATTGGAAAAATACCTGCGAAATGGAGAAGTATAAAATTCCAGGAAAGACGGATCGGCCAGGTATATGGCAGAAAAATCTCCTCCTACGCCAGAGGGGTGCTTATATTGATCAAGCCCTGGGTTTCTTATTGTTTTACCACTACAACTATGGACTAGGAAGGCGGGTACATCATAGTACAGAAAAAACAGATGTTGACCAACTCACTCTGATCTGTATCTATGCGCTGATAATCATAAATGTAAACCGAACTAATGACTACAATATCTATGGATCCATTGCTGCCCATGATATAGGGGAGTTACATTATTGTTTCTGTGCAGGATAGCTTTGGCCCTTTGGTCACAGGGTTACTTGTAGTCAGAATAGCAGGAGATTTTAGGGAATGGATGAATAAATGGGAGTCCGTAATGCATGATCTGTGTCTAACCATATTGATGTGGAATTCTTCTACTCACCTGCTTATCACCTCCATTCTAGACTAGATTTGTTTCCCAGAGCCCAGCTAGCAAAGAGATCTGCAGTGTAAAATATCCAGAGATGACTTTATCTGAACGTTTCCTCTTGCTGTTTTTAGTGACCTGAGGCAGGTCACCCACTAATATACCATGTTGGAGTTTTCATCCCACTACATTGTCTATGCCACTGTAAAGACTTATTTTGAATAATCTACTGTTTCATTTAGTGACAATGATGCTGAGTGGGATGCTTTTCATGTTGTGGTTAGAACTATGCAAGGTGAAACCTGGCAAAATAGGTGCTGGCCCAGGGGAAAATCCTAAAAGACTATAACACTGGCGTCTGAAGAGGGAGGCCACATGGATGGGTGTCCCAGCTCTGATTGTCCTGACCCGCCTTGGATCCCACCTACACTGCTGTTGAATGTGGTGAGAGGCGAGAGATCAAAAAAATAGATACTGCACCTTGCCAAACTGATCCATTTTTCCTACTACGTTCTAAATGCAAAGTGGTGATTGTTTGATTCAATACATTACCCCACATGTTTGCTTGTAACGTTTGTTGTTCGAATATTAATTTACCATGAAAAAATGAAAAGACAAGAGACATTTGGCAAAACAGGAACAAGTTGGTTTAATTAAACACGTCAACTGGGTAAGCATCGACAGAGTAGCGTCTGAAGACAGTCTCGTTGTACAGAGGTTTTGGCCGTCATTTCAAACAGTTCTATAAGTACAATAAATAGGTACACATTCTTAAGGAGCATGTGGGTTCGGGCCTCGTCATAAATTATTAGTATAACCATCTACTAGGGGACTCAGGTGGCTCCCGACCTCGGGGAGAGCTAGAGTGGGCCAGTGTGAGTGTGTCCAGATGTCCGACTTTAGGAGCACGTGTTCACCACATGCGGTGTGCGTGCTGTGTCTTTATTGGCTGAACGTTCCTAAGCTTTTGGCCAATCATGTTTTATTGGGGCCAATTTCCTCAGATCTGTTTGTGGTGCAGCTGCCTAACTGTGGGATCGATCAGGGTTTTTCCTGGTTGCTTGTTTGTCTTCGGCCTCAATGTAACTCCACCTGTGACCTATCTCCAGGGTTTCGGTCGCAGGACCTGTCTGACAACATATTTCTGACTTGGGGTTGATGGGGACGTCGTCTTGGGTGAATTTAACAGCAAGAACATGAGCTTGTTGCTGCATGTGTATAAAACATGGCGGTCATTGACATCATATTTACCAATATTCTCATTATTGTGCTAACAGTTGTCATAGGGTACGCCGACATTTTCTATTTTTGACATTGTTATGGGGAACATCATCATTGTATTTACTGGTATTGCCACTGTTGGGCCTGCACAATTTGTGGTGTACATTGACATCGTATTCACCGATATTAACACGTTTAAATCTGACTTTGACAGTATATGATTATACATCTACACCTACAAAGTCTGATTTAACATCATAAGCAAACCAGTATACTTTTGTGAGTGTCTATACATACACACACGCTTTACGATTGTCCTTTGTAGGTGGGCCCACCAGTTCTATCAGTGTCCCAATGTATGCCACTATCCCCCCCTCGCTTCTAGAGGCGCCACTGGACCTTAAGATGAAACTAGTATATGACTGCACCTTGCCAACTTCTCTTGTGGAGCACGGGTGTAAATATGCTTCCACTTTGGAGAAGCGGTGATGTTTAGATTTTAGGTGCTAGATAGCAAGGTCACACGAGGAAGAACATACATCTGATTGGAGCAGAACATATTTGCAATTTTACACTGACTTTACTGTCGGATTTTGTGCCCGGACTGTATTTGTATAAGTCACTTTTCCCCAAGGCTGTCTGTCCTTTCTTTCAATCTGTATTTTGTATGGGACACTGTCTTCTGTTTCTTAACTTAGTTTCCGCCTTTGCTTTCTCTTGTTTATGTGATGTTGTCAACCGGATTGTACATATTTCTTTTCTTGGCCGACACCGCCACCTGCTGGCCTTTGATAGTTGTTACTTTTCATTCCTTAACACTTTTGCCATATCGGAACATATAACAATCACTGTGCAGCGCCGCTATGAACATTTTCACCACTGTTCTTACACGAAAGCCCCTGTTCAGTCCACTTTTAAGCCTTGGGGTACACCACTGGACAATATTTAAATCCCACCAAGTGCCTACACCCTCCAAACATCCCCACCATTCATTCTATCAGATCCCAACGTAAACTGCCTACTCGAGGTTCTATTAATCCTAGTAACCTCATTCTTGTCAACCTAGTCTCTACACCATGCAACACCACATCCCCTCTGTCCAACTTTCACTTAATATGCATGCTTGTCAATGCAAGATCTGCGAATGCTCACTTGACATTATTATATGCAATTATTCAACCTAATCTCCGATCACAAACTGGATGATGTCTTCATTACTAAATCCTGGCTCAACGACCACGTCCCCAAAATTACAACATGTTTAGTGTCGACAGACAAGCATAACACTGGAGATGGCCTGGCATTAATTATTAAGAACTCAATCACATGTATTACGGCCCCATCCAACATTATGACTCCTTCGAATGTCTTACGCGGTCTTTCACTATCTCACCTGCTTACATGCAGTACAAACATGCAGTCAAACATCCTCCTACAAGCACCTCCAGATGCATTGGGCAGCTATCAGAATACATAACTGAAAACATGCTCTCCGAACGGGCGGACGGGGATAATCCTGATAACAGGATTCACACTTCAAAATGACTTGTTCTAGTTCACAATAGTCACCCAAAGTTCTCGTTGACAGGCCCGGACTGGCCATAGCGGGCACTGGGCAATCCCCCGGTGCGCCGCACGGGTGGGGGCCGGGTTTGGGCCCCTGGGGGCCGTTTTTGTTACAGGGCCGTTTTTGCAACATTCCATTGTACTTTCTTATAAACTTCAGTCCACACTGTCCTAAGCCTATCTGCAAAAGGCTCAGATGCCCCCTTAGATAAAAATCCCCCATCAGGCCTTGCTTGCTGTATCACATTATTCCTGAACTCTGCAACACAACCAACTCCAAAATTGTTGACCAAATATTTGTGGAATCTGACTCCCTTGTGTCCCAAAAAGTTGATCTATTAACTGTGCTACAACTCAGTAAATGTCAGCGTCAACTGATCCAATCGTGTTTCTCATAACTGATGGGTAACAACCCTCCTCAGGAAAGTAAGAAAATAAAGAATACACTATATGTCAGCTAAACCACCAACATCCATAATCAAATAGATTTCTACGCTAATTTCACAAGATCCCTCTTTCTAATTACATGCTAAGCCTCCCAGTCCCTCTCTGAGCGCCGAACGAGGCGCTCAGACCAATCGCAACGCTGCCGTACCACAGCATCGCGATTGGCTAGGGAGTTTCGGAGCCTGTGTGCTCCTGCTTCCTGACACTTGAGTCCTGGAAGCGGGCGAAGAGGACCGAGAGGTGACGGCTGATAGGCCGGTAAGTGATTTAAAAAAAAAATGTTCACTCTCCTCCACCGCCGTTAAGTAGTTACGACCACTGGAGTTGATAAACACCTCTCCCAGTCCAAGCATCTTAGCATCATCATTAAGAACTGGCCAGATCACACCGATCATTTAAACAATCCAACCACAAACTACCGGTGAGTTTCCAATCTACCATTGCTCTATAAGGCAACATAGAAAATCATTGCAAACTGACTTACTCCTTTATTCTTTGACAATCATCTGCTACCCATCTACCAATCTGATTTCAGACCAGTCTAGCGGATAGCAACAGCAACCTTGAAGGTCCTAGACAACATGCACCATGGGAGACTTCTGCATAATAGTCCTTCTAGTCATTTCAGCTGTTTTTTAAACTATTGATCACAAAAGACATTCAGATTCTTGAGCACTGTAAAAGATTCCAAGGCAAAGATCAAAGGGGGTTTGAATCTTTACTAATTGATAGCAGTGGCGGCTGGTGACATAATAGTGAGCCATAATAGTGGTGAGGCATAATAGTTCAGGATGAGTGTCTTGTGGCAATCGAACCTGTCCGCCATAAGTGGGGTTCAGGCAAGTTCTCCCCCTCAGGAAAATTTGGAAAAAAGAGTGGGTTAATGGTGCATTTTTAAACAAATTTGAGAAAACAGGAAGGTTAATAAAGCAACTGTGAAAGTGTATTTATGACACCCTTTAGTAAAATATTTGTGACATATGCCCCAAATGCACCACCACCTAGCAACATACTACACTCTTACCACTTTCATACTGAATGGGTGTAGGACGTTGCATATTTTAACTCTTGTTCTTTGTGCACTACCACCCTTGTATTTTTCACAATTCCTATGACTTCAGTTAGGCACACAACATTGCTGATAGCAACCCTGCCCTATTCTGAAATTTTTTCCAGCACCACTGAAGCCTTCAATCATGGCAGACCAGATCAATAGACCTTAAACCAATGCCTGCCCATGCACTTCCCGATTCTGGAACTGGGCCCAAGGGTGCTGATGGTAAGTGGCACTTCAAGCAACCTCGCCTTATACCCAGAATAGATGCTGCTCATCTGCTCTACATTTAAATGGGGGATTTGCATTTTCAGTGCACATTTGGAGGCATCTGAAGCCAGAGGGCAGCCTGCATAGGCACTGGTTGCTTGCAAAAACACCTTCGTTGAAGTAAGGCCCTTCTGCAACAGGGGACAGGAGAGTTTATTTATTTCATGCATTTGTATGTTGGACATTTATAAGCACTTTTAAACTAAAGCACTTTGCAGCATGTGATGAGACATGTTACACTTGGCTTTTACAGTAGGGTAAACCCCAGTTTTTTTGCTTTGTGGCCTTCTGTTTCTCGCCTATTTTTGTTGGTTTTATGACTCTGGGCTCTTTATCACTGCTGATCAGTTCTTAAGTGCATATGTTCTCCCTGTAAAACGTTGTTATGGATTGGTGTTTCCATAATTAGCTTATTTGATTTACTCGTCAGTCCCTAGTGCAATGCACCGCGTGTGCCCAGGGCCTGTAAATCAAATGCTGCTAGTGGGCCTGCAGCACTGGTCGTGCCACTCACATAAACAGCTTGTAAATGCGATCCACTCTATCACAGCAGACACTGTGTTTGCTAGACAATCCACAGGTTGCAGATGCAGCAAATGGCCCCCAACAGGAAGATACAGTGGGGATGCAAGAGCCTGCACGACAGAGCGTTAGTACACAGAGCAAACTAATCCACAGCACAAGCAACCACTATCCAAGTTGTCCATTTAATTGCTCTGTCTGTGCTAATTTAGAGAAAAGTAGCAAACTCATCTGCCAAGTGTCAAGGACTCGGATTGCTAGTATTCATTGGGTGAAAACGACCCTACTTTGACAATATACACCAATCTCGTTGTCCGTACCATTGCTGGTCTTTCTTTTATGAGCCTAATCCTGCACTTCCAACAGTGCCATGTTTCCTTCACTCACTAAAGGTGTCTAACTACAGCGATTGTAATTCTGTTGTGAGATATAATTTGTACACAACGAAACAACAAGCATTAACAGTTAAAACAAACAACACCCGTTTATCGTAACCAACATTTGATTTGAAGGGTGTGTGGGGAGGAGGGGAGTTCTGAAGTGTGGAGAGGTGTCCAGGATAAAGTGGACGGGAAGATGGTGAAACTACACAGTTCGCCTGTCGTTCATTAAGGGTTGTTTTATAAGAAACGTTTTTCGTTTTTTTTCTGAAGTTGCTCAGCTTTTCTTCACGTCTGCTGTTCTCAGTCTGATCTCATGTAGCGAGTTCCAGCGAGTGGGAGCCACGCCCTCAAATGATTTTTGCAGTGCGGCTATCCCTGGGCAAAATTAGAATTTTTTAGTTTAGCCTGAGGCATATTTTGCGACTGACTGTCATTCAAAGCAAAGGCGCTCTGTCGCAGTTATTTCTCCTCATTTGTTACAGTGCGCAGCTGTGTGTACACCGTGACCTGGTGGTAATTGTTCTTTAAAGCACACTAATGCCCTGTGAGTACAGCAGTGCTACATAATATATAAAGTATACATTCCCATGATGAGGGGAAGGACTTAGCCTGAAGAGAGATCCTCCGTGAAACGACTGGAGGCATTATTTAGGGCCCCACTCACTCTGTGATGTCTTATCTCCCAGAGCAGGCATCCGGCCATTGTGGTCTTACAGCTTCGGCCCGGGCTCATCATTACCAGGCCCCGGGGCTCCGCGAGGTCCTTAGCAGGGGTGGCTGGCCTAACTGGATGGACAGCATATTTTCAGAGGTAATGCAATTACCAATTTGGAAACTAGCCTGTCTCCTTAGGAGACGGGTCGACACGAGTCTAGTCTGATTTAGTGATTTGCTCAGAACTCCTGAGCTGCCTCCGCCGGGTGTGGCGTGCATTGCTAATGGGAGTTGTTGTGACCATGCTCTGTTCGTCATTGTGCAGCCCGACCTTCCAGCCCCACCCCTGCATCTCCTGAAGCAATCCCAATGCTGCTCCTTTGCTTGCCGTTTATGTTAGTAAACAGCAGGAAAGCAGCGCAAAGATTGGGTCCGACAGGCGACCACAGCACTCCTTAGGAGACTTGGGTTAGATTTACAAACCCCATGCATCTCTTTTATGCCGCCATTGCGTCACTTTTGTGACGCAGCGGCGGCGCAAAAGATGCGCCATGGTGTGGGATATTTACAACGTGACGCATCTGGGAGATGCGTCACGTTGTAAAGCCCTGCGTCAGAAGGAGGCGTATTTGCGGTGGGGTGGGGGGGCATTCCGGCGCAGGAACGCCTCCTAAAAGTGGCTGAGTGAAATCTACTAGATTTCACTCAGTCCCTTTGGGGCCCATGCTGCGTCAAAACCCTGCGCCTGCTTGAAGCAGGCGTAAGGATTGACGCAGCATTGTAAGAATAGGCCCCCCTAGAGCATTGCTGGAGCTGCGTCGCGCTTGCGACGCAACTCCAGCAATGCGCCACTTTTACGGCACAGATGCGTCACGTATCTCCACTTTTGCCCCATGGCATCCATGGTGGACGGAGGCATGGAGCACAATAAGTGGCGCATCCCAGCTGATATGCAGGGATGCGCCACTTATTGTAAATCTGCCCCTTGGAGTCTGTGGCTGGAGCCCCTGGCTCCTAATAATGTGCAGATAGGAGAGGGTTCAAGTGCCCATGTCGGGCTGGTTACAGCAAGGCACCCATCTAACCCGTCATTCCCAAATTACTCCCAAGGCCCAGCTGAATCTGTGTTACAGTTAAATATTAAACCCCCTCCCACCCACGTCTGCCCTCACTCATGCAGGAGGCAAACTCAGCCAGGGGGTGCTGAAATGAAAGCAGTACCTTCGGGCGGGCTTAAAAGGGATTCAAAACATTTATGGGTCCCAACCCTGGTGGCAATACAACAAACAGGCGTGCCATGCCCCCATGCCCCAAGAAAGAAACCTCCCCTGATCGATAGATCTTAACTAGTAAAAATAGGCGACTACTCCTCTTCAACTACCAACATCTGTTTCAGGCTTCTTCAAGTCTCCATTCTCATTCTAGCACCCACTTAATTTATTCTCTACATGGCATCCACTTTATTTATTCTCTACATAAAATTGCTAAGCCTGATCCTTCACAATGGCAGTGTCATCCTTCACTAGTACGCCTAATATGCTCAGGTCTATCTAAGGACAAAATCATCAGATGACAGCTTCCTACTAAATAACGGTCTAACTCAGATTTTATCATAAATCTTACCAAATCCCCAAGAACTAAAGAACTGAACGCCTCCTTTTTTTCTTCCACCAAAAAAAGATTTGATCCCAAGCTATTCGACTCTCTAAAGCTTGAAGCCTATGCACCCACCACGACCCTGACGGGCAAATCACTTGATTTTATATTTGCCTCTTATTTCTTCACATCAGGAGGTGGAAAAAGCTGAAAATGTAAATCTTCATACTTAAAAAAATAATCTGCCCCTTATCCCTCTTGATTTACTAAATGCAGCTGTCGTTCCTGCAATGATCATTTCAAGACTTGACTTCAGGAATTCACTACTGGGTGTAACACCTCAATCTTCTCTGGCTCCTTGCAAATCATTGCTTCATTCAGCAGCTTTGTGCAAACCCTTAACCTGTAAATTCAAATACATTTTACCCATACTTCATGAGTTGCATTGGCTGCCAATTTTCATTAGAATCAAAATCAAGTTCTGCTTTATTGTCCACATGCCCTTCAATGGTAAAAATCCACCTTACTTTGATGATCTGCTCAATATCTCTGTCAGTCAAAAAGGACTAAAAAGTTATAAGGTTGTTCTACTCGAAACCCCAATGTTTACAGCTTAATCTGTTCAAAGGTCATCCTTCTCTGGTGTGGACCCTGTAGGCTAGAACCCTCTCACCCTAGACCTCAGAACTCTGACATCGATCACTATCTTCCAGAAAGAACTGAAGGATCACCTCTTTAGCAACACACAAAACAAACACAAAAAGATTATGGACGAAGTGCTGAACATTGTCAAACATTCACCCACGCTCACAGATCTGGCTAAACCCATTGTTGTTTTTTTCTTACCACTTCGCCCCCGTTTGGACCCAGCCATTTCCAAATCAGTCTTGACCCTGCTCCCCATGAAAACAGTCCAGCCTGAACTGCCAGTCTAGGTCCTCCCTGGACCGATGGATTTAACCCAGATCTGTGACTGGGGGTGAATGTTTGACAATGTTCAGCATTCTGTCTATCATCTGTTTGAATTGGTTCACCACTTCAGACAATGCTTACTCTTACAGTATTGTGCACACCTGATAAATTCTATTTAAATATGGTCTGTCTTGTGTGGCACATAAGAAGCTGACTTTAAACACCTAGCATGGAATTGTCAAAGAATTAGGGAATACTGGGTGCAGGTTTTGATGATGCTGCAGGATATCATAAAACATGATCTGGAATGCTCTGCTAAAGTCTGCTTGCTTGGCTTATTGAACCAGCTATCACCAGCAAAGAGGAAGCTAGGGGAGATAGCCCTGCTATTGGCTAAGCGCAGAATATCAATATATTGGGACAGCTAACTGAATCCAACCTGTCAGAAATGGATAAAGGATATGTGTATTGTAAAGACATGCTGAAGATTTACGACGATGAGCTGCCTAAAAGGTCACAGCTATAAGACTTCTTGGCGCCACTAACTGCGTTCCTGTTAGAAAATCCAAATATTATACACCCAAGTAATGCACACCCCGAAAATCGTTGACAAGACACAGCACCTCAGACGAATCGAATGGAATCTAATATGGGCAATCACAAGTATGTGATGTATGTTGTGATGAAAAGCTATGCTATGACTCTATAATGTTGATAAATGTTTTACTGAAAAAGCAATACAAAGAAAAAAATATATGGTCTGCCCTAAATGTTCAAAACATTTGTTAATGACTAGGACATTTTGTCTCCTGCCCCATCTCAATGAACCCAATCATTTCGTTTCATAAAACTTTATTCTGTTTTACAATGTGAAAACCATAAAAGTCACAGCAAATATACACATCCCATAAAGTTATACATTAAGAAAGTCTAAAATTCATTACCCTGAAACAACAGGAATTACAAATAAAATATAGCAGGTGCAATAAATATGTTTCAATACATTAGATAGAAAACACACGAGAGACATACCTTAAAACTATCAGTACCTCCTCCCCCTAGAATAACTAATAATCCAAGCAGGCCCTGGTTCTCACCAGCGATTTCAGATAGCCTACAATAAAAATTATACAGTCTGGTTTCAATAGCTGCAAATACAAAAGTGCTGGGCGAACCTGATTAAAATTAAGCCTCTTTAGAAGGGGGAGTAAAAAGTGTCTCCGAGGTACTTCATAGAATTTTCAGAGGAACATAAAGTGTAGCAGATCCTGTGGAGAATGATTGTCGCAACCACAGGGTGCTAACACCTGTTCTCTGCTGCACCCTTTTGGAACAGCAATTAAAAGATGAAAAAAATCAAGACAAAACCTAGACAATAAAAAACGCTCATATGTGGTCAGTGTTCCCAGAAGGTATGGCTCTGTCTGTGGGTGGGTTTTTAGGGTCAAAAATTTACAGACGCTTGGTTTACATAATTCCTGTTCATCTCTTTCTAGCTTCCTTGTACAAATGAATGCTTTTTTGACCAATTCAACATCCTTTTTTGTTATGGTTGAAAGTTTTAAAAAGAGTTCTGGGCGACCCAACTCTGTAAGGCGACCTTTTACATACTTCAGCCATGGAATTCTAGACATATGTTCCAAGGACATACAGTCCATTAAGATTTGCTGGGGAAGTTTTAGTTCTTTGTTTGGCCAACACTTAAGCCAAAACACTAGGGGACGCAAAGCAAGAATATCACATAAAAAAGGGGCCCCCAGTTTTTCCTGGGCTATCTGATTCGATAAACTGGTTGGCATTCCCAGCAAGCGCTTTAAAAAGTTGTTCTCTGCCACCTGCAGCACGTCTGCGGTGGTATATCCCCAGACTTCACTACCATAACTGACACGCCCTTAGCCTGGTAAATTTTCAGTATAGCTGCAATTGGGCGCTTGCCCATCTTATCATCAAAACTGAAAATGGCAGCAGTTATTCACGTGAGCTCCCCATTTTTCCTTAGGATAAGGGGCCCCCACTTCAGGCGATCATCCAGCATGACCCCAGGTATGAAAAAACTGACGTAGTAGGACCTTCGCAGTACCTACGGAGAAAGAATACTTTTTCGTTGGACGAGCCCCTACCTGCATGATATAGGATTTTGCGTTATTAATCGCTAGATCGCGAGACCCCATAAAATTCAGGAAAGCATCTAATGAAGTTTGAAGTCCTCTGGCAGTTCTCGCTATCAGGATAGCGTCATCCGCATATAGGAGGATGGGGAGACCCCGGCGACCCACATGCGGAATATCAGCCCCCGTGGAAACCAGGGTTCCCTCGAGATCATTAATATATAAATTAAACAGGAAGGGGGCCAAAATACAGCCCTGCCTCACCCCTCTTTCAATGTTAAATTCCCTAGAAACTCGGAGATCCTGTGCATTTCTAATGTTGGCCTTGGTATCCCTATGCAGATCCATTAGAAAGTCCACGATGCGGGTCTCCACCCCCATGGCCCTCATGGACTGCCACAGTTTGACCCAATTTACAAAGTTAAACGCGGACGATAGGTCCATGAAGGCCATGTAGATCGTACCTGGGTGGTCCATCATGTACTTGCCAAGGAACAGGTACAAGTTTAAACACTGGGCCACCTTAGAGCTCCCGCATGAAACCCATATTGTGTATCGGCGATGATATTACGCTCCTCTGTCCAAAGAGATAATCTTTGCAAGAGTACCCCTCCCACCACCTTAGCTACAGAGTCAATGAGAGAGATAGGACGGTAGCAGTGCGTATTGTTTCGGTCCCCCTTTTTGAACACTGGCACAATGGTAGAAATGGCCCATGATTTAGGGCTACCGTCCCTGGCTGCTGCATTCAATACAGCCACCAGATGGGAGTCCAGAAGGAAGGATCCGATTTACAGAGGTCCGGCGGGATTCCGTCCGGACCGGGTGCCTTGTTACTGGTTAAGCCCGCAATTCCCGCCTCTACCTCTGGCATATCAAAGACCAAATGGTCAATATTTATTGTCCGAGGTGACTGGACGCAGTGACCGGTAGACCCCTTAAACATGAATTGAAAGTGAGCCACCCATTCCTTTTCCATTATGTTGGAGCCTAGGATATTACTTGTGTCTTCAGAGAACAGGGGTCTGTTGACAATGCCCCAAAACCGTGTACCATTCCTTAGTGTGCTAGACTTTAGCATCTCCCTCCATGCCTCCTCCTTCAATGCTCTCTTGCGGGTAGCTAGGGCCATGTTTATATGGTAGGTGTTGATGGAAGCCTACCTCCTTTTGCAGGTACAAGGGCTCGATGACCAAGTATCAGGTGCAAGTCAGCCGGCAACTTAATTGATAGAAGCGAAGAAGGATGGCCCAGCCTGGCCTCTGCCGGTCTCGGACGGGCTCAGACAGGCCCGTCCTTGGTCCGGGCTACGTCCCGCGCGAGTCCTATGCCGTGGATGGAGAGGCAGCGCTTTAAGCGCAGTGGCCATGCCTCCCCCTCACTCACGGCAGCTGGTGCAAATAAGTGGCACTCTGGGAGACCGAGTCTTCTCCGGGAGTGTTGACGATGGTGGTCGATGGCCCGTGTAGATCAGGTCACCCCTGGAACCGATCCTCACAGGGCGCCTCAAAGAATGCAGGAAGCGGGCAGAAACCGCAAAAGCAGGCAGCAATGCAGGCAGCAGAAAATCCCACGCTGCGGAGGGAGAGGCATCGCTTTAAGCGCGGTGGCCACGCCTCCCCCTCATTCGCGGCAGCTGGTGCAAGTGAGTTGCACTCTGGGAGACCGAGTCCTCTTCCGGAGTGTTGGCAATGGCAGTCGATGCCCCACGTAGATCAGGTCACCCGTGGAACCGCTCCTCATAGGGCGCCTCAAAGAATGCAGGCAGCGGGCAGACCCCGCAAAAGCGGGCAGCAATGCAGGCAGCAGAAGATCCCACGCCGCGGGGGGAGAGGCAGCGCTTTAAGCGCAGTGGCCACGCCTCCCCCGTTACTCACGGCAGCTGGTGCAAGTAAGTTGCACTCTGGGAGACCGAGTCCTTCCGGAGTGTTGACCCCTGGACCCGCTCCTCACAGGGAGCCTCAAAGAATGCAGGAAGTGGGCAGAAACCGTGAAAGCGGGCAGCAATACAGGCAGCAGAAGACCCAATCATTTCAGATGTTTTCACTGTAACACACCCTTACACTGTTGAGCTCCATATGCACTACATATATGTTAAAAATTATTAAATCGAATCAAACCCAGGTTCAGACTGCCTTAAAGGATACAGATGACATAGTATGTTATGTTAAAGAAGATACTGACACCATTATGTAGACTCGCTAGGGAAGAGCATGATGCGCTGATCACACTATAAGAAGAAACACATGTGATTAGGTTCTTCGGGGGAAAGACCCCAGATACAGATGGCCTTCCATCATCATTTTATAGTACATATGGGCAATTGTTATCCCTTCAGCTGGAATCATGCAGACCCTCGCCTAAGGCAAAAGAAGCCATGGTGGTAGTGGCTACTAAACCAGACCAAGATCCATCTGACAAATAATGGTAATGCTCGAATTCAGATTTTAGAGACTGGTTGCGCACCCATCAAGTGCGCGACCAGTCTGTATAACAAGGGTGATACACAACAACTAATGTAGTGTTTACTGGAGTGTTCTGGTGCAGAGAACATGATGTTGCAGAACCATGAATAATCTTAATGATAACTACAAACGTGATTAAGGAAAATAAATAGAGGAAAAATTCTTGATAATAACTACAAATGTGAAAAAAGGATTACATGTGTGTGATTTTTTTTTGACAGTGCAAGACACAAACTACTACCTGATTTGAACGAATCCAGATTATGAAATATAGGCTACAATTATAACAAACCAGCTACTTAAAGTTTTCCACCTCTTGTTCATCCTAATTAAAGTGGGTTAATTCCCAAACCCAGCAAATCGTCTAGTTTGAAGAGACTGTTTCACATTATTGACAGCCTTCCACAATAGCATCGGACGCTCTGTGTGACATGCTGGTTATCGAAAAGACCTTTGACACAAGAATACTTCAACTCTTAGCAGTGGTGAGGGACCATACATTGCAGTTTCCATTTGGGATGAAAATCTAGGCAAACGACCCCTTCCTCTATTGTTGACAGCATGTGCCTGTTGGCAAAGAAGTGCTCTATTTGCTAGAGGTGATAGTGTACACACCAAGGCATGGATTATGAAGGTAGGTGCAAGGCAGTACCCTATCAAGAAGCATTATGAAGAGTGTTAGTGCACACCCTGTATTGATAGATATGTTTCTATTCATGTAATAAATCACGATTTCTTTTTTAAATGTGTACTCCTAAAATGTAGCTGCTTTTCACCAGAGAAACCAAGCAAAAATATGCCAGTGATCCTTGTGAACCAAATCACAAAAAGAGAAATGGCTTGAAATGTAATACCTCCTTCATGGCACAGTTGAAGCAAAAAATATATCAAATTCCGCTCTTTTTCTTGCAGCTTCATTTTAGGGGTAAAAATGCATGTTGACAGAGCAAAAGAGTTATTTCCTGTGTTAATAAGGTAGGAAGCTTCCTTTCTTTGATGAGCATTAGCTACCTAATCACGTCGACTTTCTCTACAGGACCAATTAGTAATCAAGGATGAGACACTGCTTGAGTGAAGGTTCTGGCATTCTGGTAGGCAATGTTCCCTGATTGGTGTCTTCCACAGAGTGTTGCACTATCTAAAAGTCACGACAGCAATTGAATACATTTTAAAATGTTCAAAAAGCATCAGCCACGGTCCGTGCAGGTAAAAGCGGTGGGCTATTGGGGCGCTTCGACAGTCGGCGAGGTTACATTATTTATTTATTTAATTTCCCTCATGGTCGTCTGCTGAATCTCCCCCCCCCCCCCCCCCCCCCCCCAACCTAGCCCCACTGCCAGTGGTGGCTGGTGAGATTTGGAAGTGGTGGGGCGAAACTTTTCATGGGTGAGCACTATGGCGAGCAAGCGCAGCAAACCAACCTGAACAATTAAAAGGGGTTCGGGGAGGTTTTCCCCCCAAGAAAATTTAGAAAAATAAGTGGGCAAATGGTGCATTTTCAAGCCAATTTGAGAAGCAAGAAGGCTAATAAAGCAATCGTGAAAGTGCAGTTATTACTTTCATAACGGATGTCATATAACAACATGGTAGCCAGCACTAGGCTGTGGGCCAGGGTCCAGACAGACTGTACTGTCAGTGCCTGGGGCCAGATGCAAGATATAGGTCAGCTGACTTTTTTCTTGATTTCTTCGCAGTAAAATCCTTGACAAGCATTGCAGGTACATATTGCCGTGCCATGGTTAGGCATAAAATCATCTGTTCTCAAATTCATTTTTATGGATCTTGTTTGAAGCGACTTGCACTATAAGCCGGAAAAAAATTTCAGTGTCTACAACTCCCACCTCTAAGCGCTAGCACACACATTTAAGAGTATAACAAACTATGAAAATGTAATTCAATTCGCTCAACATTCCCATTTGAAATGCTTCCGCTTAAAGTCAAATAAATGGTGGCCAAAGTGTTTGTAAATCGACAAAAATCATAATGCTGAAAATAAGTGTGCAATACAATATGTGTAGACACTAAGACACATTTGTGTGTTTTGCACTTTTTGTTACGAATCAGTCAGGGTATATATATCATTAATCTTTTATTACAAAATTCCTATGCCTATTCCTACAGAAGTTTTAAAGTGATTTAATTTCACAGCTAAGCTGAACTGAGCGCAACAGATAAACAGAGCTATTTTTGTGTTGTAAAGAAGCAGCAAACAATTGCTCCTTAACAAGGCTGCTGTTACACTGCACCAGTCTGCGTTGACGTTCTCGCTCTAAACACTTCTAACACTCTTTATAGTGCAGAGTGAGTCACTCTGCACTTCAAAGATTGTTAGTGTTTATAGAGTGGGAAGGAACGCGTCACTCCTCAACAAATGTCCGTCATGGCGCGGCCTGCGGCCTACGTTGCTTTAGTTTCATAGTTTCACCCTTGGCCTCAGCCCTCTCACTCAGACAGACTCAGATCGACGATGAGCTCTTATTTAGTGCTTAAACACAGAGACTGCTGCCCAGTTTCCGTTTTTTCAGGCTCCCAGCAGGTGGGGAAGCCCCGTTGGTGCAGGGTAACAGTCAGATACACATAGGGATGACAACAGCTAGGAGATTTAAGCAACTTGCATTGAGGAACCCAGACGAAGAAGCAAGAAAACAAGAATACACAGAAAGATGAACTATTGAGTAATCGGTCCATTGAGAGATTATTGTAATGCGGGCATAGTCAGGGAGAACAGGACTTGACTCCTGAATGTGAAAGTGTCCAGGTTCCAAGGATATTGTGCTTTATTGAATGGCTTAGAAAGATACAAAATAATACATTGAATAGGAAACGAAACACACATAGTCAACATAACTGCATATGTGAAAACAAGACCACATCAGCATAATTAATTAGTCTACTATGTAAGGACCGAAGGCTGCGCAAGAAATTCTAAAATGTCAGCCACTATAGAAAGACAAAATTATTCCAAATGATTGGATGGTCGCTAAATAGAAAGTTACTGGGGTATATACACAAAATATACTGGACTGCTTCTAAAGCAACATAGGAAAGGAATATGCTACTTACCAGTACGCATCTGTTCTTGGCATAGAGGGCTGCAGAGTGGTACATTATGAATAGATCGCCATCTGGTGTTGGGCTCGGATGATTGCACTTTGTTTTTCTCTTGGAGAGTCTTTTGTATGTTGGTGACTCCACCCTTAGTTGGTAGTGCGCATGGGCATCGGCTCCATCCTTAGATTGTTTTGCCATAGTAGGGTTAGATGGAGTAGTATAGTAGAATACAGATAAGAGTGCCCATGTAAGTGTATCTAAATAAGATAATGTTGGAACAGACACAGGTTTCCGGGGAGGCTGGGAGGGCATGTACCACTCTGCAGCCCTCTATGCCAAGAACAGATGCATACTGGTAAGTAGCATATTCCGTTCGAGGCATATGGGCTGCAGATGGTACATTATGAATAGACTATACAGCAGTTCTCTCCCTAGCGGTGGTCGTCCGTGTCTGTTGCAACTGTCTGAAACAATGTTTTTAATACTGCTTGTCCCACTCTAGCTTGTTGTGTTGCGTGCACATCAACACAATAGTGTTTTGTGAAAGTGTGCGGTGTAACCCAGGTAGCCGCTTTGCATATGTCATCTAGTGGAATGTTTCCCAGAAATGCCATAGATGCTCCTAGTTTACGTGTAGAGTGAGCTCTAGGAGGAACAGTTAATGTTCTCTTTGCCTTTAAGTAGCATATTTGAATGCATTTTACAATCCATCTGGCAATGCCCGCTTTGGAGATGGGATTGCCTTTATGTGTGGGAGAAAACGCAACAAATAGCTGTTTTGTCTTTCTGAAAGTTTGTGTTCTCTCTATATAGTACAATATGGCCCTCCTAACATCCAGTGTATGTAGGGCTCTTTCCGCTACTGTTTGTGGTTTTGGAAAGAAAACCGGTAATTCCACTGACTGATTGATGTGGAATGCTGAGATAACCTTTGGTAAGAATTTTGGGTTTGTTCTAAGAACCACTTTATTTTGGTGTAGCTGCATAAATGGTTCTTGAATCGTAAAAGCCTGCAGTTCACTTACTCTTCTAAGTGACGTGATAGCTATGAGGAAGGCCACCTTCCATGTGAGGAATTGTATTTCACACCTATGCATAGGTTCAAAGGGTGGCCCCATTAGTCTGGTAAGCACTATGTTGAGATTCCAGACTGGGGAAGGTGGTCTTCTTGGTGGAATGACTATTTTGAGTCCTTCCATGAAAGCTTTAATTGCTGGTACTTTAAACAGTGACAGGTGTTGCCTGTTTTGTAGGTACGCCGCTATGGCTGCTAGATGAACCCTAATAGAGGTATATGCTAGATTACATTGCTGTAAGTGTAATAAATAGCAAATGATTTGTTTAGTGGATGCGTCCAGAGGGTTGATGTGCTTACTGTTACAGTGTATAGCAAACCTCTTCCATTTTGCTGCATAGCATGCTCTGGTGGTAGGACGTATTGCCTGTTTAATGATTTCCATGCATTCTGGTGGTAAATCTAAATACCCAAACTCTATGACCTCAGGAGCCAGATCGCTAGGTTCAGTTGTTTGGGATCTGGGTGCATTATTTCTCCATGGTTCTGTGTAAGATGCATGGGTAATAACCTTAGCTTTTGATGTGGTACTTGTGAGAGTTGTAGCAGCGTGGTGAACCACGGCTGTCTTGCCCACGTGGGTGCCACTAGTATCATTGTCATTGAGTGTTGCTGCAGTTTCCTCACCAGTAATGGAATTAGTGGTAGAGGAGGGAACGCGTAAGCAAATTTGTTGGACCAATTTATCCACAGTGCATTGCCCTGGGACCTTTGGTGTGGGTACCTGGATGCGAATTGTTTGCATTTTGCGTTCTGATGATTTGCAAACAGATCTATCTCTGGTTGCCCCCATTTTTGGAAGAATGGCTGTAGTATTTGGTCGTGCAGTTCCCATTCGTGAACTTGTTCTGACTGTCTGCTTAGGATGTCTGCTATTTGATTTTGAATTCCTGGTAGGTGTTCCGCTAACAGGTAGATTTTTTGAGGAATGGCCCATCTCCATATGTCCTGTGCTAGTTTGGACAGTTGGAGAGAGTGTGTCCCCCCCTGTTTTTGAATATAATACATTGCAGTCATGTTGTCTGTTCTGATCAGGACTGCCTTGTTTGTTATTTGCATTTGGAAAGCTTTTAGTGCTAGAAATATTGCTAATAGTTCCAGGTAGTTGATGTGCAGTTTCTTTTGCTGCGCACTCCACTTCCCCTGTACTGTGTATTTGTCCATATGCGCTCCCCATCCGGAGAGCGATGCGTCCGCTGTTATTATTACTTGTGGAATTGGCTCTAGGAACGACCGTCCTTTGGAAATGTTTTCTGTGTTCCACCACTTCAGAGAGCGATACGTCCGGTCGTTTACCAACACCAGATCTGTAATCTGACCTTGAGCCTGATTCCACTGTGTCGCTAGACACTCTTGTAGTGGGCGCATTTGTAGTCTGGCATGTGGTATTAGCAGTATGCAAGAGGACATCATGCCTAATAGTTGCATAAACACTCGTGCTGGTAGTGAGTGTTGTGGTTGAAATCTTTGTATTAACCCGACCATTGTCTGTACTCTGATTGGGTTGGGGTATGCTATTGCCTTTTCTGTGTCTACTGTAGCCCCCAGGTATTGCTGGATCTGGTTTGGTTGCAGGTGTGATTTTTTGTAGTTCACCGTAAACCCTAGGTGGTGCAGCAGTTGAATTGTCTTCTGTGTGTTGTGAAGACATTCCTCCTTTGATTTGGCCTTTATTAGCCAATCGTCCAAGTATGGGAAGACATGTATTTGTTGTCTTCTTAGGTGTGCTGCCACCACAGCTAGGCATTTTGTGAAAACTCTCGGTGCTGTTGTGACACCGAACGGAAGGACCTTGAACTGGTAGTGTTGTCCTTCTAACACAAACCTTAGGTATTTTCTGTGTGCTTTGTGAATTGGGATATGAAAGTAAGCGTCTTTTAGATCCAGTGTAGAAAGAAAGTCCCCTTTCTTCAGTAAAGGGAGTACTTGTTGGAGCGTGACCATGTGGAAGTGTTCCGAATTTATGTAAGCATTGAGAGGTCTGAGGTCTAATATTGGTCGTAGGGACCCGTCCTTTTTGGGGATCAGGAAGTATAGAGAGTATACTCCTGTTCCTTGTTGATCCTTTGGGACCTTCTCTATTGCATGCTTTTGTAGAAGTGCTAGCACTTCTTCTCTTAACAATGTCAGATGATCCTGACTCATTGGACGCTGTTTGGGGGGGATGTTTGGTGGGGTAGCTGTGAGTTCTAGGCAATAACCATGTTGGATAATTTGTCTCACCCACTTGTCTGACGTGATGTTTTCCCAGACAGGTAGGAACTGTGATAGACGTCCCCCGACCGGTGTTATGTGGTCTGGGGGGAGATCTATGAAGTCACTGTTTTGGTGTTGAGGCGTTGCGGTTGTTATTATTTCCGCGGCCTCTACCCTTATTGTTGTTACCTCTGTAATTACCTCTTGAATTACCTCTGGGTGATGTTGGTGTGAAAGATGTGGATTGCTGATTTGTTCCTGTGTTTTTTGAGCCCCCTCTATAGGTGGATCTACGAAAGGAACCTCTGTGCGTTGGCTGTTGCAAGGCTCCCATTGACTTAGCCGTTTCCGTATCTTTCTTCATCTTTTCTAATGTCTCGTCTGTACTTGAACCAAACAATGTCTTCTGATCAAATGGTCTGTTCAGTAGGGCTGTTTGAACTTCTTGTTTGAATCCTGAGATTCTAAGCCACGCGTGCCTTCTTAGCATGACACTAGTGTTAATAGACCTTGCTGCAGTGTCTGCTGCGTCTAATGCACACTTAATGGAAGTATTGGTTATTATTTTACCTTCCTGTATTAATTGGTCTGCCTTCTTCTGATGTTCTTTTGGAAGATGTGTGAGAAGTTTTTCTAACTCATCATAATGTGCCCTGTCGTAACGTGCGAGTAGTGCTTGTGTATTAGCTATACGCCAGCTATTCGCTGCCTGTGATGCTACTCTTTTGCCTGATGCATCTATTAACTTCGACTCTTTATCTGGTGGCGGAGCCTCTCCTGTAGATAATGAGTTTGCTCTTTTACGAGCGTTTGAGACCACCAGCGAGTCTAGAGGTACATGCCCTCTAATAAATATTGGGTCCTTTGGAGCCGCTTTGTATTTCTTATCGATTCTTGGGTTTAACACCCTGGCTCTCACTGGGTTTTCGAATATTTCTTCTGTGTGAGTGAGAAGACCCTTTAGCATAGGAAGAGTACCTGATGTTCTCTGTGCACTAGGTAGAGTCTCTAACAAGAAATCCTCTATCTGAGGTTCTGTGTGCATATCTAGTTTGTGATATTTTGCTGCCCTATTAATGAGCTGCACAAAACCTGTGTTATCATCAGGTGGTGAAGGCTTTGAGGGGTATAGCTCTGGGTCGTTGTCCTCATCTGACCCTACATCGTAATTTTCCCATGGATCTTCCTCATCTTGGATAGATTCGTCATCCCCTTGAGGTTCTCCCTCCCCTATATCACTGTCTACATCTGATTGAGGTGTAGCTGGTCTTGGTGTGGAGGGTGTAGGAATATGTGGCCTATTGTGAGGAATAGGAGAAGAGGGTGTGTCTCTAGGACGCGGAGAAGCAGGAGGAGTTATGTTCGTCCCCATTGTTCTCTTTTTTGAAGGAAGAGGTTTATCTTCTGACTGTTCACTCTTTCTCTTCTTCGTGACCACTTTCCCAGTCTGTGGGTCAATAAACAAGATCTTTTGTTTGGGATCTGTTTGTTGCTCTTGAATCGGTACCGAGGGTCCTGGTTCCGAGAGCTGTTTTTGTTTTCGATCTTCAGATCTTTCTGTTTTCGACACCGAATGTCTGCTCGATTCCGACTTTTTGGGTATCGAGTGTCTTTTGGGCGATACATCATATTTCTTTTTCGACATGGAATGTTTCGATACCGAGCTCTCCTTTGTATGCAGCCTCGGTGTCGAAGTCGATGACGCCCTTTTCTCGGATCCGACGTGGTGGGATTCCGAGTGTTTCGGTTTCAGTTTCGGTTTCGTTGCCGGGCCCGAAGGCGGGGCGTCGGAAACTTTTTTCAGCGGTTTGACCGGGCCCGAGGGCGGGGTCGTTACCGCACGGGGTCGGTTTTTCGGTAAGGGGACGTAGTCACTCACGGTTTGTTGCTCGAAGAGTTCTTCAACCTCCGACTGGTCCCCTTCCGACCCCGACTGGTCCTCTTCTTCCTCGATTTGTTCGTCTCCGAACAGCTCCGGGATTGCCTCCGCCTGCATTCTGGAAGCCTCGTGTCTTCGTGCTCGACGATTTCTAATCGTTAGCTTGGAGGAGAATGCTGCGCAGGCTTCGCAGTCCCTGGATTCGTATTCAGGCGATAGACAGAGGTTGCACACCTCGTGTAGGTCCTTGTGTGGGAACTTAGCACCACACGATGGACATTTTTTGAATGGAGTCCTTTCCATGGACTCCGGGCTTGACTGCGTCGAGAAAGGTCTCCTGTTCTTCGACGTAGATCCAAGTTTTTCTCTTCTATTTTGAATTTGTAACGCGTCGGAATGGAAAAGAACGCGTTCGCTAACAATACCGTCGAATTGGAAAGGGAATACGCGCCGAAAAATCACTTTCTTCTGAAGTTGATCTGGAGCGTCTCGATCTTCATCCGAACCCGATGGCGGAAAAAAACAATCTAAGGATGGAGCCGATGCCCATGCGCACTACCAACTAAGGGAGGAGTCACCAACATACAAAAGACTCTCCAAGAGAAAAACAAAGTGCAATCATCCGAGCCCAACACCAGATGGCGATCTATTCATAATGTACCATCTGCAGCCCATATGCCTCGAACAGTAGCATATCCTCCAGCTCCGGCCCATCGACGAATTATCTAACTGCGCTGGGCCGACCAGTATCAAGACACAGTATTACATTATTACGGCGGGCCATGATGACTGTGTAGTATGTGCTGCGTCACGTGACACAGCAGCACTGAACACAGTCTGTGTGTGCTGTGCAGTGCTGCTGCGTCACGCAGCACATATTGCACAGTCATCAAAATGATATCATCATGTCCCACCATAATAATGCCAGGGCAAAACTGTGTCATGTTACTGGTAGGTGGTGACACAGTGAGTCATAATGGCCCGCTGCAGTACTGGCCCGCCGTAATATTCCAGGGGCCAGTGGCACATCATGACATATAATGCATAATAAACACAGTACTAAATAAACATGCAGCGCTGCGCATGCTTGTAGACTGACTCTCGACTCGTACTCACTTTCACTCTCACTCTCACAGTCGAGTATGTCGTCGCAGACTCGCACTGATGGTTGTCAGTGTGTGTGTCGGACTGCGGTCCAACCTCAGCCTCAGGTCAGGTGATCAATCACTACGGAGTACTGGGTCGTCCGATGCGATGATAAAGTAAGTAGTAGGCCTTAGGCTCCCAGGACCAGCCAGGGCAATGAAGCAACGAGGTACTCGAGTCACGGACGGTGCTACTAGTACTCAGTTGCGGCCGGCATGACGGGTGGGTGGGGGGCTTGCATGGGGAGCGTGCGCGTGATTGGGTGGGGAGGGAGGCGACGGGAGGGGTTTAAAAAAATAAAATGAACGTACCTTCCCCCAGGTCCCGTGCTTTCATTTTCCTGCTGCCACAGCTCTCGAGGCTCTCTTCAGGCAGTCGTCTGTGTCTTGGTCTCAGCCAATCCAGGCGCTACTCCAGCAGCGCCAGGATTGGCTTGAGCAGGAGTAGAGCTCATGTTCTGTTTAGGGCTTAAAACATTTTGAGACTAGCCCGAACATGCGCACTAGGCAGCACATTAGAAGAGCAGCATGGAACAACCCTCACTCTTCTAATGAGCAGCCTAGTACAGATGCTCGGGCTGGTGCAAAATTCTTAAACCCCTAAACAGAAATCTTGCTGTGGGCGCTCCACCGACGGGCACCCTATTAGCTGAAGTCATTCATGATGATGACTGAACTCCTGCTGCCCGCCCCCTTCTGAGCTGACTCCCTCCGGCGGCCCGCCTGGGATTTAAATAAATGTGAGTCAGCGAGAGACTGACGGCAACCCTTGTAGTTGGAAGGTACTCATTCAACTACTCGAGTACCTCAAACTAACTGGTGGGGCAACACCCAAGCGCCCTAATGGACGCACCGCCCCACCGCTCTTACCTGTACTGGCCGTGGTGAAGGGCATACATCGCAAAGTGCTTTAATCATTAGTGGCATTACTATTCAGAACAGAACTTCAGGGATGTTAGGCACAACAATATTTTATTTTAGAAAAAAGTACTTATCTTCTCAAAACAAAAGAAAGAAACGTATTCCCTCTGTCTCCCATGGTGATCTTGCACCCCCCACAATCCTCTCTTTAGCCACAGAAGTAATTTTTCAGATTTTTCTGAAGATGGCTAACTTGTCCCTAGAAAAGGGAAAAGTCCCAGTGCAGTGGAAGCACCCAATGGTTTTAAACATTTGAAAGAAACCAAACTGAGATCCCATCTGCCTGTCAAAGTACCGTCCAATATCCCTGCTGCCAGGGCTGAGTAAAGAGCTGGAAAAAAAACGTCAGTACCCACCTCTTGTAAATTTCTGAACTGAGACCGCCCTTTTAGCGGTGGTGGAGGGCACTAAAACGATCCTTGATTATGGTGACATTGCAACTATTATTCTTCTCAACCTTAGAGCTGCTTTTGACACCATGCATCATTATGTTCTCATAGAAAGGATTCCTAGGCCTGGAATTTTACGGATTGTCCTGGACTGGTTAAGGTCTTTTCTCTCTGACAGATCTTTTCAAGTTTATGAGAACTCCTTCTCCTCATACACCTTTCCTGTCCACTGTAGTGTCCTGCAGGGCTCTTCTTCGAGCCCAAAACCTTTTAATTTGAACATGCAACTACTTGCGGAGATTGTTAAATCATCTAGTATTTTGATAGTATCATATGCAGATGATTCCCAACTAGTCCTTTCACTCACACCTGGTCAAGATCCTTCTTCTACCCTAAGACCTTGTATGGAATCTGGATGTGCACATCTTGTCTGAAACTGAATGGTAACAAAACTGACTTCATGATTATGGGGAAACATCAGTCACCCAAAGATCTCTGGGCTGGCCAGACTAATTAGATTATTTCCCCTCTTCCAAAATGTCTATAAAAAGTTTGGGAGTCTTGCTGGATAAAACTCACAATGGTGACGTAGGCTATCAAACTCTTGGCCTATTGCATGGGAATTCTCAGAATGCTTCGGAAAATTCTCCCTCTGCTTTTCAGGATATCCAGAAGAATAATGGTCCAGGCTTTCATTCTTTCGTGCCTGGACTACAGTAACTTTCTTTTTTTGACTGCTCCCAAATCCGTAATAAGCAAACTACAAGTTGTGCAGTTATGCAGAATGCTACAGCACATCTTGTTACAAATACCGAGACACACCAGTGAGAAAAGGTCTTAAGAAGTTTCATTTGTTACCTGTCTCCCACAGAATCAAATTCAAAACACTATGTACCGCTTTTAGAGCACTGAGAGGATAGGGACCATGTATTGCTCGTCAGCTCATAACCAGTGGCGTTTTCCCTATGTGGGCAGCTGGGCTCCGCCCCTGTTACGTTTCTGGATATGCTCACCAGTCAATTAGGAAAATAAAATACCCATTTACGAGCTCCAAAATGCCTTGACTGCTGGGCACTGTATGCCCCACACTCACTCACCGATATCATCACCGTAGTGTTAATTCAGTTAATTGATCATGTCACGTGACTCACTCTGCCTGCCCTGTTTGCTCAAGCAGCCTAGCCTAAGGCTACGTGTTTGCTGTCTGAGAACCTCACAGCCCTGATGGCTATGATGTCATCAGCACGGCAAAGACCTAGCTGCAAGGCAGAGTCTCCACCCCCTGATGGCGTGGAGGTTAAGTTAGCCCCGGGCGTTTTGAATACAAGCCCGGGATCGCTAACTCTCCACGTCAATCAGAGAGAGTGGAGCTTGTCATCACACCCTTTCCCAACTCGTTACAGGGTGTGGGTGGGACCCCTCCCTGTGACGAGTTGGGAAAGGGTGTGGCAGGTGGGAAGCAGGAATTGAGTCTGCGCAGACTCGACCACCTCAGGCGTCCTGCACATAAGCCTGCTGACGGACACTCGGTTTCGGGGGCCCCAGACACTCTGTGAGACTACAGTGAGCAGGCATTGGGTATTCTAGGCAATCTCACTATCACAAGTGCTGTCGCCCCGTTAAGTGTTGTTACTGCTCGTTACAAAAACACCAGCTCTGCGGTGGAGTGCAAGTACTAAGCTTTGCAAGTACAACCGACCTGACTGAGGCAAAGTGCTGGTACGGGGCTGAGCTCACTGAAGAGCTTCGGACGGATTGTGTGGGGGCGGAGGGTTCACAGGGAGGGGGATATGCTCACTGAAGAGCATTGGGCACAAGAGGGGAGGGGGGTCTGAGCCTACTGAAAGAGCATCGGGCAGGAGGGAGGGTCTGAGGCCACTGAAGAACATCAGGCACAAGGCTGCGTTTGTCTAAGCCACTGAAGCACAGGTAACGGACAGAGGTGAAGACTTTGGATTCGGACCTGGGGAAGCAAGTTCGAGTGTCGGCTCGAAATGCTGTGATTCTGGGCAAATAATTCATTCTGCCAGACAAAAATATGAATGCGCCTTGTTTAATGTAACTGCTGCTAGTGTAAAGCCCTCCAGGGTCGAGTGTGCGTTATAGAAGTCCGGCGGTGTGTGTTATGTACAGGACTGCACTGCTCCATGTTGTGGTGCATTACAACAACGTGTACTAAGTCTGCACCACTCCATGTTGTGTATTCTGCACATATTTTTATTCCAAGCATGCAATGCTTCATGCTGTTATGTACAGCTGCACACTACTGTGCTCTACATTATATACAGCAGATATGCTATTAGTTATGTACAGCATGTGTGTACTACAGATTGACATGTAGGGCACTCCTACGCCCAATACGCCATACATTTTAACATGCACAATTTTTGCACTCCACATGCACTACAATGTACAGCACCACACCCAAGCCACATATGTGCTCTACTCTATTTGTGGCAAGTACAGTTCCGTGAACCACAAGCGCATTGCTACATACATTCTTATATACCGTATTCACGCACTACTCCATGCACTGATTTGCAAATATGTGAACCATGCGTGTAATAACTCAGTACAGCTGTGCACCATACATGCACAGCTCTATTCATTGTTTTACTCACAGCAGCTTGCTTAAACCGCACACACTTCAATGCGCCTCTATTTACTGCCCCGTACTCACTGGGACATACAGCAGAGCCGTTGCAACATGTATATAAGCATGCCTGTACGTGATGCACAACACAAGTTCAGGATGAGCATGCCTGAAAGCAGATGGCGTGGCAGGTCTCCCTGCTTGATATTACGTAGCTGGCATTACTTTATGCGTCATAAATGTCAGGTACAATTTATCCTCCAGAGAAAGTACTCTGATGCACACCTGGTAGAAGCCATGCTCCTCGGAAAAAAATCTTTTGAAAATCGCATTTTCAAAGCTTGTTTTAGAGGAGACGTGTTTCTTTTCCAATGCAGCACCCCCACACTATGAACTTTTAATTACAGAAAGCCTCACGTCACCATTTTTCACAAACTTAAAAACTTAGGCCTGCTAGGTAGCAGGTTTAGAAGTGCATGTCCAAAGGCAGCTGTTTAGTGCACTATATCAGTTTTACCACACTCGATCACTCACAGGTTTCTGTCAGTCATAGATTCATTCAGACATTCACTTATTTATACATGAATGCCCTGGTTGGTCATTCTCAGTGAACCATACAGTGGAAAAGCACTCTGCCCACTCGCTAGGGGCGTCAGGTTGCAGCACTGTGCTGTTGGATGCACATTCATTCACCTCTGTTGTTGAGTGCAGCACGCAGTTTGAAGGCTGCTCTTAGGTCTAGACAAGGTGCTGTGCACATCTATACATTTGTTTATGTACAGCTACACAGAGCAGTGACCCTTGCCTCTCAGTCACTGGCGGTAATTGATGACGGCCTGAGTACCCAGGTGTGGATTCATTTTTACGACAGGAGGAAACAGGCCCCGGTAGAAGGAGCTCATGCAGAAATGTACTGTATGAAAGTTCATTTTGTGAAATGCTTTTAAGTTGCGCTTAAAAGTAATGTCACAAGTCCCTTGCTTTAGCGACGCTAGCAAGTTATTCACAAATAAACGAGACAGACCAATTCCACTGTTATAACAAGAGATTGCTTTCAAATTAACCTTCGCCCTGTTAAGAAAACAGGTGTCTTTTGTCCAGTTAGGCTCTGTGAAAGTTAAAGTGCTTTGCTGCCACAGGAAATGTTTCTAGGTTACATATATGTTTTAGCTTGCCAGGCATGTTAGAAGCTGTTCGCCAAACTCTTTTAAAGAAGGGGAGGTGAGGCACAGCAACATTTTAGATTGTAAAAGTAGTTTTATTTATATAGAATTATTACCCCTGATGAGGTGCTTAGATGTCTTACAATGTGTGTGTGTGTGTGAATTTGATTTCTGGGTGAGACAGGGCCTGTCCAGAGGTCGAAGTGCTCAGATGTCTTAGAGTGTGTGTGCATGTGTGAGTTTGATTTCTGGGTGAGACTGTGGGTGCTCGGTGTTCTTTCTGCAGGGTCGGACTAACAGCAATCTGCCAGTGCTCGTTGGGATGGTCCGCCAGCTCAGTGTGTGGGCTTGTTTTTTTGTGGCTGTATGTTGGTCTGTTTTGTGTTCTGCTGCTGCCTGGGTTCATGTTTTTCTGTTGCTTTCTCTGATCATATTACCGCAAACATTCAATACAGCTAAAACACAAATCCATGCTGTCTAAGGTACTGCAAGATAACTATACACCATCACCATGTCTTCACAAGTTCAAATTTGCCCTGATTTGCCAATGTCATAACCTGGGCCGGTTTGTAACTATCTAGGGTCTGCTATTTTGGTACCCGTGCTGGAGCATATTTTGTGTTCGACAGTCTGAGGATGGCCTTGATGTTCTTCATGTGTTTCTGAAATTAAGGTTTAGTTGGTGGAACGCGAAGAGTTTACTTAAGTGAAACTGCCTAATAATGGTGATCCAATTGTACAAGATCACAGAAGCTGCTGCAGTACTGACAAATGGGAGCTTCACTGCACAGCTGGATACAGTAATGACTGTTTCTAGAAACAAAAGACATGTGATCTTTGCACTGGTTGAATGCTTGTGTTGCTTAGGGCAGACAGTGCTTAATTTGAGCCGGTGGTTTCTGGTGCTCAGCACCGGCACTTAATTGGCAGCACGGGCACTTATGACAGTCCACCACACAGTGGGCTGTTTGCCTGATTTAGAGTGAGCAAAACAACAGTTGTTTACTTATTCATTATTCAGTTAAAATGAGTAATACCTGCCACCCTTGCTAATGTCAAAGCTTTGGGGACTTGCAATAGTCTGAACTTGTCGCACTTGTAGGACTGTGATGGTTAGCAGCTGGTTTGGTACTGTCACTGGTAGCTTTAAGAGAGGCAATGGGTGGTGTGGGCTGCAGTGACCTCCTGATGAGGGCCATGGCACTTATTTCTTTTACAGATTAAGCACAGGAGGCAAAGAATAGAGGAGAGGGGCTTACAGTCAAAAGCGTTCTCTTTAACTGCCCAAAGGCACCAACCATTTTATGCTAATGTGAGCTGCAATAAGCAGGGCTCAGTGTGTCATGATGTACGCACCATAAAGCTGTGTGTTAAATGCCGTATCCTCCAGAGCAATCCACTTTACAGGATCATATGCTCTTTCAAAGGAAACCCAGCCCTGATCTGATAAAGTCTACTTAAAACAGCAGCTGACTGCTGAATTATTATAAAATGAGCATCCAATTCCAAGATGTTGAAGTTGTGCATTTTCTTGTGTAGCATATTTCCCTTGTACAGTTCGTACTTTGAACGGAGTCACCTTCAGGCATTTTTAAAGGGAGACTATTAAGAGCTTTAGAGGCTGAAGGCAGTGCATATTTCTCCCAGTGCCTGTCAGTGGGTCAAAAAGGTGCTCAGAATACTTGGTCATTCAATCCTTGGCCTCTCTGCTGAACATACTGAGCATTAGTCACTTACTCCGGAAACAATTGTGATTCTGTGCAACTATGTGTGAAGGAGGTACACGCTTTCAAAATATTGAGAATGCAAAAGTAAATAAAAATACAATGCTTAACGGTGAGTTGGTGCGTTGTGTGTTTGGGGTCGTGAAGTTCTCTGGTTATATTGAATAAGCTGCTACCTATGTCATTATCATATGAAACCTCTTAATTGATGTCATATCTACACTTTCACAGTGTTTTGGAATATCAGAGAGGCACTAGAGTTCACTCTTGGGCTATGAACTCTAAGGCACACACTGAAACAGTTTTGAATAACAAAGCTTCTATTGGTATATCTTTGAGTGTCTGAGAAGCAGGGATGTTGGAAATGACAATAGTGCAGTTCTAGTCTCACACTCTCATGTCCTGTATCTGCTCCTAGAAGATTGCTTCGCAGTAATACATTCATTCAGTACTAAGAGGTAAATAGAACATTTAAAAAAAAGGAATGCTAATCAATAAGTGCATAGAAATCGATCTGTTTAACCACACAGACAAAAATACTAGTCTCTGACTGTGCTGGGGTCTTGTACAGACAGTGACGCAGACGTAATGATGACCAAGCTGGGCTGCCTTGAGTCAAGAGGCCCTGGCGGGATTGTCATTTCTTTACTCTGACCCATTTGAGAACATGCCCTCGCTGTGCCTGTGCTATTGTGCTGAGGTACACGTGAAGAGAGTTATAATCTAAAAATCCTACAGTTTGCTGAAATATAATTTCTGTTTGCCTGGCTAATAGTAAAAAAATCAAGGATGACTTCAATCTTGGGATGGATCTCTTTCGCCATCTAATTTTTAAAGTATTTTCAATGTACAGTGTTACCAATGGTTTGAGCCTTGATGACTTCATCAACCAATACAGTAAAGAGGCAGAGATGTGTTATAGGTGGAAAACACTTAGAGGCCCTGTTTCCATTGGTTGTGTGTGCTTGGCTTGGGGGTCATTTTGCAAGCAGACCAGTTTGAGGATGGGGCATATTTTTGATTTGTTTTTAATGTTTTCTTCACACTTGTGCTTTAAAATGCAATTTTTGCAGCAATTTGCAGTAAATATGTGGTGTAAAAAGCCACCATTTAAATCCATTTTTTCCCAAATTTTCTTGCTGGGGGGGGGGAACCCCCGCACCCTCCTTTTGCAGTTTGGGTTCGCTCGCTTAGCTCGCTTGCTCATTATACTACGATACCATTTTCACCCCACCACTTTCAAAACCCACCAGCCGCTACTGAGCTACACCCAGATGAGGGCCCTTCATTCCTCCAATGAACATAGGGCAGTTATTCCTAGAATTTGAAAAACTAGAAGAAGGAGAAAGTCTTTTAGCTTCCTTGCGCCCACTCTCTGGAATTTTCCCCCGCTGGCCTTGATGTCTACTGTTATTGAATGCATGCTTCATTAACTACTTAATTTGTGGATATTTGACAATTAACCCTCCACTGCGTTTTCTTTAATTATTGTCACCTCACTTAGCGTTGGGACTCCTACCTACGGGTCCCCATGCACTCTACAAATCCTCTTATTCTAGTATAGTATCTTACACAATTACTGGAGTAACAGAATTAGTAAATAAAATGAAAACATATTATTAAAGTAATGAAATAATTAACATGTTAAAATACATTTCAATATCGCAAGAAGAAATATGAAGCAGAGAACGCTATTTTGCGACTGAGAATTCCTGAATAAGGATATGTGAGATCTGCAAAATTTGCCTATGCGTAGTAATCTAAAATTCTGAAAAACTACACAAAATGTAAACCCCTTTAGGGCACTATATTTTAGCTTAAAGTGCGTCATTGTACTAATTTTGGACACAAGCATGCATTTTGCACTAAAATAATAGTGAAAAGAACACAAAAAATCCACTGCTCACGTTCTGCTTGTTGCGTTGTCCCTGTGTGCTTGCCCACACTTTTTCCCCCCAAGTTGCTCTTAATTATGTGTTGTGACGTAATAGTGTAATCTGGGAACTTTCTTGTAACAATCGTAATGCACTGTTAGTGAATGTTAGAAATTAGATTTCTGGTTGGCTATGGTATGCACCTAAGCCAGGCAGAATACACCACTCTAGTCAGGGTAAGGGAGCTACACATCGAAGATAACCCTTTGGTAGCTTGGCAGAGCAGTCAGGCTCATCTCAGAGGCAATGTGTAAAGGGTTGCAGCCACACAATCATACAGCAGTGATACACTAGGCACACCACTGGCAATGTAATTTCACATATATCCACATCAGGGCATAAATGAAACTGTAGTGCCATGAGTAACTACTACTAGTTTGCACAGGATACCACACCACCATCATTATACATATGACGGCAACTTCCTACAATAACAATCAGGATCCTGATACTGTAAATCCAAGAAAAACTACATATTCCATATCAGGGCCCAATACATCCACATTACCCTTGAGGCAGTAATATTTCCACACAGCGTGGAGCACAGAAGCCAGTCAGTCAAAGAATCTTTATTCGATTTAGTTAAAAATCATACAAAGAGAATTAAAACATTTTATACAAATAAAACACAATTAAACAATTTCATACCAATCAAATTCATGTGGCGAAATATTTGAGATAAAAACATTTTTTTAAAGGATGTTAAAATGCAATTCATACGGGGAAATCATTATAATATCTTGCGTGATCTAGATCTAGCCGCCGCCACTAAAAAGTTTGCCATACAAAATGTGATACGGATGTTACACAGTGATTGAAGATAAAACATGGCTGGTCTCACCTGGGAGAAACCAGCTTCCCTTAAAACAGGTAACAAATATCTTTTTCTATGATCTGAAAAGAAACCACAAAACATAACAAAATACAGGGTATCTTGAACAGAAAAATTATCACAAGTACAGGGCGGTGCTGACTCTGGTTTCACCCATGTGTTAAAACTACCTAAAGCACAGAAGCCACCGGGCCTCTCTCATGTAGAATGCTGCAATGAATGGGGGGTGGGGGGTCCTTCCCACTCAGGGATCACCAGTACTACACCTCTTCCTCAATGACGAGTGGAGGCTTCCGTTGAGGTTTACCTTGAAAAGCCCAAAACAACAATACCCCCGATATGAGTACCACCAGTAGGGGAGGCACTCGCTCTGCATACGTTGGTCGGGGACCTCCCTTTACCCAATTGACTGGCCACTGTGAGTGCGTAACCCTGGGGCTTACTGCTGCGAAGCTCAGCCCCACTCACAACTCCCTGGGGGGCTGAGCAGGTTAGGTTGTGGCCATCCGCTGTAGTCAATAACAAATGGCCTGGTGCTCCTGGTGGGAGGTGGCCAATGGCAGTGCTCCGATCCAGCTCTCGAGGACCGGGTAGAGATGGGGTGCTGTCTCTGTTCTCCTTTCCTCCATTTGCAGTCAGGAGCGCATTCCTTCTTCGCCCCGCACAACACCAGGCTCAGGCATGCAGACTGTTGCCTCTGCCTGACTTCCGAACTCCCTTATGTCACTCTAGGCACTGGGCTCCCTCTCTTGCGTGGTGGTTACCCTGTCAACATCAGGCATGCCCAGAGGAAGCAGCTAGGTTCAGCGTGGAGACCCCACATGCGGTGAGCACCAGAAAATACAGGAGCAGCCTGATTGAAATTCTCTCTGCTTAGGGGCCAACAACAGGAACGCTCACTAAGTGCTTCATTTAAAAAGGCCAAGAGGTGAATAACACAGCACTCACCACGCACTGTCACAAATCAGACAGGTCGACCCACAAAGCCATGGGAGATCACAGGGGCACACCAGCAAAGTGTCCCCAGGTAGGCCAGCAAGAGGGTTCTTTAGACAGAGTGGTAGTCCCTTCCCTAGCCCAAAAGGCACAGGTCAGCACTTTCTGCAGTCCAGTTCAATGGCGGTTCCTCCGGGTTCAAGCAGTGTCTTCTTCCCAGCCCATGCCAAGTTCCAGCCAAAAACCATGCGGTCACAGACCCTTCTCTTATAGTGCACAAAGTCTTTGCTGTCTTCTGGTAGAGGGCTCTGAGCCCAATCTAAACCAGTTCTGTCCTCACTGGTGTAGTTTCCTGGCAGGGGATGGAGACAGCATTGTTCAGTGCAGACCAGGCATATTCATTTGTGAGGCAAATCTCCTTTCCTCATTCTATATGCACCCCAGGTCTATTCAGCCCAGCCCTGACTCATCCCAGGAAAGTCAGGTCACAACTCAACCGCCCCAGTGGCTGTCTGAAAATAATTCACTTGCCCTTTCTCTGTCACTCCAAATCCAGACAGTCAATTCACAAACAAGCAGAGGCACATAGACACATACCACACAGAAATTCCCACTTCTTAAATTGGCATTTCTAAAATAGGAATAATACATCTACTTTCACCAATAAGCGGGATTTATCATTACTATTCCAAAGATATCAAACATGGTCACGCTACTCCTCTCATGTCAGGTACTACCACTGAAGCCATATCAGGGAATCCCCAATGCACACCTATGAGAGGGCAGACTCACAGATGTGAGAAACCAAAATGGGCTGTTTGTCACTACCAGGACATGCCACACAGTTAAGGCTAAGCCTGGGCAAAGCACTACGCCACGCTTCTGTAGTTTACGAAGTTTGTGCTACTTCACACTACGCAAATTGCACATAGCGCAGTGCAAACACGGGTAGCATAGTGCAGCGGTCATTTTTTGCTTGCTCGCGGTCCTCAACGTCAAGTTGGTGACTGCGAGCAAGCAAAATTACATCCTGGTGAGACTTTTTCCTCGTTCGCGATCAGCAACATCAAGTTGAGGATCACGAGCGCGGAAAATAAACCTCCCGGTGAGCTTCCAAACGCGGGGAGGTCAGGTTTCTCATTGCGAGTGGTCGCGTATGGTCGCGACCGCTCGCAATGAGAAACTACCAGTCCGCGTTGAGAAAGCTGCAGCTCGAGTAGAAATCTACTTGAGTGGCAGAAAACGACCACTAGCACTGTGCAAGATGCAGTTTTCACTGATTGCACAGTGTGGACAAGCATCCAGCACTGTGCAATCAGTGCGAACAGCATTTTGCACAGTGCACTACGCAGTTCGCGTAGTGCGAAGTGCACTTCGCGTAACTACGCATAGCGCTACTTCGCAAAATACGGCCAGGGTTAGTTAAGGCACATGTCCTTTTGTTTGCCTACAAAGCACCCCCCCCCCAATAGGGCTAGCAAGGGCCTACCTTAGGTGTGACTTACATGTAGTAAAAGGGGGGGGCTTGCCAACGTGACAACCACTTTACATGCCGCGTCAAGGCAGCTTTATACTCCAGGCGCAGGTCCTGCAGTGGCAGGGGCCTGAGACAGGTTTGAAAGGCTACTTTGGTAGGTGGCGCAAGCAGCGCTGCAAGCCCACCAGTAGCATTTAATTTATAAGCCCTGTGTATATGGGATACCACTCTACAAGGGACTTAAAGGTAAATGAAATATGCCAAACAGGTGTAGGCCCTCCACATTTATAGAACATTTTAAACATTTCAATTTTACATTTTGGTTCTGTATTTATCTACACTTTATTATTCTGTTAATACTATTTACTTTTCTAAGAAGTCAATGACCGCCTGACTATGTGTCTCCGTAATTGTACCAAAGGTTAAGAACCACTGTTATAGGGCAATTACGCTGGCTGCCTGTAACCTTGTGTAGGGTTAACTGTACTCTATCACTCTATTTGACAATCTACTCAGACTTGGAGATACACTCCTTTGCTCCTCTAACTAGATACGCAAACAGTGCATGACTGTACATCATTCCCCTTTGACCATGGGTATAGCTCCTAACTTGAACAAAAATCCCAAAGTGTGAGGTGAGGGTGGGACCTTTGAGGGGGTGGGACCTCGTGCCAGATGTACCTAAGAGGCACTGTTAAACTCCACCCTGCCTCAAGACCGCTAAGGCTAGTGCCAATGTCAGATGTCAGTAGTTTAAAGCCTTGGAAAATGAGCTGGAAATACATTATGTACAGTGGTTTTCATCTTGCTTTCCCTGCCACTGTGTGATATCTTCTCCTCAGCAGGTGATTGCATGATGGGAGGCGATATCATGTGTCACACGGTAGCACCATGTAAGTTAGCAGGTATGCATGGAGAACTACCTAAAAAGCACATCTACAATGAGTATGCCTTCCCTGTTCAAGACTACGAGCTCTTCAAGTCTTTTGTTGGAGGGACTCGGAAGATCACTTTTCTGGAACGGCTGCAAAATTCCTTCACTGGCTGTTCCTCACTTGCCTCTCCATGCATTACATGGAGCCTCTATGCTGATGATGGATGATGTCATCAGTGATGTCATTTGAGATGCCATCGGTGATGTCATCAGTGATGTCAATGACCATGTCATGAGTGTTGTAATATGTGACGTCATCAGCAGTGCATTGCAGGGGTGCGAGTTATAGTTAGCTCAACTAACTATAACAATCACATTTCTCTGGTTTTGGACAAGTGAAATGTCCAACTAACTATAACGTCCCTGAAACATGTTTTTTTCAGTGAATTTCTAAGATATTTTAAATGCTAATTTCTAACTATAACGTCCCTGAAACCTATGTTTTTTTAGTAAATTTCTAAGGTTTTTTAAATTCTTATTATAAACTATAACGTCCCTGAAACCTGTTTTTTCAGTGAATTTCTAATGTTTTTTTAAATGCAAATTTATACCTATAACGTAGTAGTTGCATTTGCAGACTAGTGTAGATAGGGGGCTGGGCCTCCAACCAGCACTCAGGAATTCCGCTGCGTAGGGCTTACAGGATTTACCAGGACCAAGAGGCGCGTTTGTAGAGTGGTGTAAAAAGGGGTGTGGCCTCGGACCACCTCTCAGCAACACCACTGTGTGGGGCTTACTGGAGATACCTGGTGAGCTAGTTGGCCCCTAAGGACCCTTAAGGGTCTAGGAGACTTAATCCCCCAACCCACAATGCACCACGAGGCATGTTTGAGGTGTGCTGCTGGGAAGGGACCATTTGTTTCCTTTTTTGGGTGCTTAGAAGGGGGGCTGTGTGGCCCCCATTCTCTCAATATTTTCTGGGCCCTGGGAGCCCCATCCCCCAGCGCCAGTCACTATTCTTTTCAGAATGGCGAAACGACGGACAGGATCCCGGTTTGTAGGGGCGTCCGACAGGGCTGTGTGCTGGCTCCCACCTTATTTTCCTTGTATGTAAATGGTGTGGTAGAGCACCTGCTTCAAGAACCAGCGGACGCACCCTCCCTGGGGGGGCGTACGGATCCCTACACTGTTGTTTGCAGACGATACCCTCCTCATCGCCAAGACTCCCCAGGGTCTTCAGAAGCTTTTGACCCGATTCCAGGATTTCTGTTTGGCAAGGGGATTGGTGATCAATGTGGACAAAACAAAATACCTGATTATGCATTCACCACGGAAACCAGGACGCCCTCCAGTTTTGAACTCTGTCCCTCTTGAGAAAGTTTCCGAGTTTGACTATCTGGGAATACGCCTGTGCGACACTATGAGCTGGACGTCACATATCAACAAGATGGTCCTCAGGCATAAAAGGGTAGGGGGTGCGTTGTGAAGGGAGTATCGCGCCTCATCCAAACAGTTTGTGGCACCCGCAATTGACATTTATAAAGCAAGAGGAGTCACTTCCGCACTTTACGGGCGGAGTTATGGGGCTTTTGTAATTTGGAGTCCCTATCCAAGTCGGAGAGCAAATTTTTGAAAGACCTACTTGCTCTCCCCTTGAGTACCCCCACAGTTCCCGTATGCTTGGATGTGGGCTGCAAGTCGATCAAGGACCAGGCTCGTCTCCGGACGTTGCTTTTATGGGCTCGTTTGTGGAGAGTTCCAGAGTTAAAATCACATGCTGAAGGGCTGTCCGAGGTGATGGAAATGGGGGGCTGGCACAAGATCAAGTGGCTGAGGGATATTAAAAATCTCTTGGGAGAGCTGGGTTTGGAAGACTCTTGGGCTACAAAATCCGCTCCACCCAAGGCTATCCTAAAAAAACTGTACTGGGACTGGGTGGCCTCCCAACTTATTGGTAATCCACGCCACTGCAATTCAACTGCAGCATTTCTAAAAATTAAGGACGTGGTGGCCTATGAACCCTATCTGGATTTGATCACCATGCCAGTTGATAGGGCGCTATACTTCAAGTTTAGAGTAGGCACTCTTCCGATTGGGGACTTTCTATCCCGATGGAAATCGACAGTGCAGTTATCACCCTTTTGTGCTTTTTGCCCTACAAGGCCTGAGACGGTGGCGCATATCTTCTTTGAGTGCCCAGACTATATTCGTCCAAGGAGGTGCTGGCTTAAACCGCTATTTAGATGCTAGGGGACACGCCAACATTTGGTGGCGCTACGTATTTTGTTAACTGACACTTCCCCTCCCATAGTTTGTGGTGTCTCCAAATTTTTTAAATGGTCATGGTTGATTTGCAGAAACAGATTGTCTATCTCAATTTAATCCAGTTTTACTTAATTTAATGCATGCATAAATGGCATTTTTACTTGTTCTTAATTTTTGTGACATTTGTATTGTTGATCTGCAGTTTTTACATGTATGTAATGCTTTCAAGATATAATTGCATATCGAAATAAAGCTTTCAACCAACTATTCTTTTCTTTTTATTAATAGGAAGGGGGCCTCCCAAGGCTGATTTTGCCCCCAGGGACCACCTCCCCAGGGGCATGGCCACATATTTATATATTTTTTTTAAAGGAGCGGGAGCTGCGCGGCCACACTCCTGAGGCCGTTTTTGGCCCCGGGGCATTGCCTCGTTAAAAAAATATATATATATTATTTTTTCGGGAGGGGGGTCATGTCGGCCCCCCTTCCCTGTGCCACCATTGCCACTGGGGACCCCATCCCCCAGGGCATGGCCAGGCTTTCTATTTTTTTTTTTTTGGAGGGGGGCTGCGTGTCCCCCCTCCTGAGGCGAATTATGGCCCCTGGGACCACATCCCCGGGGCCTGGCCAGCCTTGATTTTACCAAAAATTATTGGGCCAGGCCTTACATTGGGGACCGCGGAGGGAGCCCCAATGCTCCAGCAGTCCCAGCCGGCTCCCTGCCTCCTGAGGGAGTCAGCATTGCTCCTGGACAAGGGGAGCTGCTGATATGCAGCTCTCTTTGTCCAAAAGCAATACTGCTTTGTTTCATGGAAGCAAGAGCAGGTTTTCTGCTCTCGCTTGCATGAAGCAAAGCAGAGGGGGTTGGCGATCCCCAGGGTAAGGAGTGGTACCAAGTGGCCCCCTTGCCAACGTGAAAATAGCCCCGTGGAGGTGGTTGTCCCCGGGGCCTGGGGTCCACAATGAACCCCTGCCCTTAATTAAAATTGCCCTGGGGAGGTGATGGTCCCTGGAGCAGTGTGGAGAGGGACAGGAGCCCTCACACTACTAAATATTTATAATTTAAGCCCTGGGGAGATGGTTGTCCCCAGGGCTTGCAGGGGGCCCACGAGGCCCCCCATCCATTATCATAAATGCCCCGGGCAGGTCCCTGGGGCAGCGTGGGAGGGGCAGGAGTCCCTCAACACAATTTTTTCAAAGAAGCCCCGGGGAGGTGGCGGTCCCAAGGGCTGCAGGGGGGCTGTGTGCCCTCTGCATGTTATTTCAAAAGCCATGGGGCGGTGGTGGTCCCTGGGGGCTGCAGGGGCCCGCATATATTACCCAGGGGTTTATTAAAATGAAGCGCAGGATACTGTGCTTCGTTTTATTTAATCGTTGCGTCGGGATTTGCGAACCCAGTGTGAATTCCGCTGAAAAATGACAAAAAAGAAGTTTTGGGGGGACCCCCTGAGCAGGCCTAGGGGGTCAGGGTGTTTCTACCATGCTCCCTTTCCTTCACTTTTAACACTTTTTTTTACCTTTTTCTTGTGACTCGGTTTTACCGAGTCACAAGATGGCTGCCAACACTTCCTGGTTTGGAGTGTTAACAGCCAATCAAAATGAAGCTCGTGATCGGGAGGGTTCTCGGATCCTTCTCGATCATCAGATATCAATATTTTTCTATTTTTTAATTTCCCAGGAACTCTTAAACGGATTTACACCAGTTAAAAAAAAAGAACGCTTTCTGAACCAAGACCTACCTTTTTGCCAAATTTGGTGTAATTCCGTTCAGCAGTTCGGGCGGTAGCTTTGTCTAAAGTTTCCTATGAAAATTAACATTGAGACAACACATTTGTGTCCCCCCTTTTCCCTTGCCACTGGAATCAAGCTATCCTGGCTGATGACGGCTGATAGCCAGAAACCGGTCCTAGGATGATTGATTCCGGTCCAGGGAAGACATGGCTTGGCAGTTTGGGCTGGACTGTTCCCATGAGGTACAGGGTCAAGACTGATTTGTATATGGCCATGTCAGAACTGGGGTGGTGTGGTGAGCAAAATAACGGTTGATTAAACCCAGATCTGTGACTGGGAGAGAATGTTTTGCCATTGTGCAAAATTCCGTCCATCAATTGTTGTTTATGCATTTGTCACCCCGAGTTGGACGGGTATGCTCAAACGTGAGTCTTGTGCTCTCCATGCCACTGGAATCAAGCTATCCTGGCTGATGACGGCTGATAGCCAGAAACCGGTCCTAGAATGCTTGATTACGGTCCAGGGAAGACATGGCTTGGCAGTTTGGGCTGGACTGTTCCCATGAGGCACAGGGTCAAGACTAATATCCATATGGCCATGTCTGAACTGGGGTGGTGTGGTGAGCAAAATAACGATGAATTAAACCCAGATCTGTGACTGGGGGTGAATGTTTTGCCATTGTGCAACATTCCGTCCATCAATTGTTGTTTTTGCATTTGTCACCCCGAGTGGGACGGGTATGCTCAGACGTGAGTCCCGTGCTTACCATGCCACTGGAATCAAGCTATCCTGGCAGATGACCGCTGATAGTCAGAAACCGGTCCTAGGGTGCTTGATTCCGGTCCAGGGAAGACATGGTTTTGCAGTTCAGGCTGGACTGTTCCCATGAAGCACAGGGTCAAGACTGATTTGCATATGGCCATGTCTGAACTGGGGTGGTGTGGTGAGCAAAATAACTATGGATTAAACCCTGATCTGTGACTGGGGGTGAATGTTTTGCCATTGTGCAACATTCCGTCCATCAATTGATTTTTTTGCATTTGTCACCCCCTTTTTTCTCGGCACCCGCTGAACGAATCACACCGAAATTTTCAAGACAGTATCTCACCTGAATGAACCACTAGTTTTGAAAATTTCGCAAAGATTAGTGAAACGGCACCAATGATATTGTCAAAAGAAAAAGTGTCCCAGGGTCGTCGGCTCATCGAACTATGTCATCCGACCTCTGGTAGCATTTATATTTTTAAATTTTTGGCTTCCTCTGCCTCTTCACTACGCTCTGGTCACTGTACTACACATGTGCAAGTAGTGTTAGTATGCGTTTATACTAATTCTTTAGTTATGCAGTAACCAATGCATCATGGCCCTATGGAGCGCCACCTCCCAGGCACAGCTCATACAATGTCCCGGGGTGTGCATCCGCTGGACATTTATGTTTGCTATTACAGGGCGGGAGCATGGCTTCCACCCTGTGATAGAAAATCCTTGTTTGCCTCGTTGAAGCGAGAGGAGGAAAACCTCGTATTGTTTCAATAAAGCGGATCCGGATGTGAAAATGGAGAAAAAAAAATGAAGCCGGGTCTCACCCGTTCATTTAAATGAGCCCCCTGGTGGGTAATGTTTCGGGGCCAATCCTAATATTATATTGCGGGGTCTCTGCAGCACTCAGTACCTTAATCTCACATGGAAATTAGGCGCGGGAGGGCACAGAGACGTTTCGCAGCCTAGGGGATCGCCACGTCCCCGGGTATTGTTTACTAATTGTTAGGGAGGCTTCGAGGCCAACTCAAGTCCGGGGATCATCACCCTTTGGGGCTTTATTTAAATATGCAGGGTGGGCCTCGCCAGTCCCTGAAGCCTCGTGGCCCTAGGCAGTGCCTTATTGGTTCTGAAATCACACGGGCAGTACTCATGGTGTTATAAAGTGATACACTCATAGAACCCTTGCAGCTGTAGAATTACCCAGGCTTCATTTATTTAATAGTCTGTTGGTTTATATTTGGTAGGTGCACTGTAAAATTACAAATGTGTTCCCTCATAACCTCCTATCAACCGCCGATTTTTACAATAAACTACAGACAATTGTTGTCAGAAAAAGAAGACCCATACACTCACTTATTTATTGGTAAAAAAATAATCTTTATTAAAAGAACTCAAATAAATGGAGACACAACTTTATTCGAACAAACAACAGTATAACATGAAATAAGTGGGTGGGACTCCTCCAGAAGCAGCGTACAAAACCTGCAAGACACAAAAGAAACATAAGTATGTGTGCCATGTCCAAGAGAAAAAGAAAGGTAGTCAGAATTAAAGGCAGGAAGTGAGAATGGGACAGAGAGCGAGTGGGTGGAAGGAAGAAGGGGAGGGAGAGTCAACAGAACAGAAGGAGGAGGAGACAGAGTATTGACCTACTGCACCCAGCCCTCACTGTTCATCTCCCGTCACTCGTGTGTCCGGGACGCTGGGGTCCGCAAGAAAGAGTGCGGTCCAGCAAGTCCTTAAAATGAAAGAGAGATATGAATGAGGCCAGAGATTACATTATTATCTAAGGCAACATCGCTTGGCTGCGCTTCTGCACCCAGGCTGTTGTACCCCAGCCTCTTCCCCGGCACTGTGCTCAATTGCAGCCCCTGCGCACCGAGGCTTCACTGCTCACCTGCCCCCACCAGTGTGTCCAATAATGTGCCGGTGCGAGCTCCGACTCCGGGGTGTCTCTCTCAGGGTGGCACAGAAGATCTCCGGTCAGGGACGGTGTCTTGATACCATGATGGAAGGTGTCAGAATGCCCAGGGCATAATCACGGGCTGAGCACTCGCTCCGCCTATTTTGGCGCAACCAACTCAGTGTCTGAAAAGGGAGAAATAATATAATGCTGGAAAAGTCTTGAGGTAAATGAAGGTTTATTCCAAGCTTAATAGAGAACACCAGTTGAGTGCATACTTCCTTCTTGAAGTACGATCTACCAACTGTTAGTGGTAAACGTGGTTCAAAGAGGAGTTGGAGTGCACGAGAATACACAAATTAAATAATAATATGTTGTGCCAACGTTCACATACAAAGGAACAGAGCGCATACTAGAAGCATAATGTGCACGTGTAATGCAGTGGCGCAAGCCTGTGTGCATGTACACTTAGTAATCAGCTCACTACAGTGCTCCAAAAGCCAACGCCACGTGTCTGTAGGGCAGCGCTGCCCGCTGGCTCAGGCCTACAGTACGTTCCAGCAGGTCCTTAGAATTGAGACAGAGATGTGACTGAATGAGGTCAGAGATCACATCATTACGCACTGCAACATTGCTTGTTCGCACATGCACCCCACACCTTCTGCCGCACCGCGCTCAATTGCAGCCCCTGTGCACCCAGGCCCCACTGCTTACCTGCTGTCATTGTTGTGTGTCCGAACACGACGGCCAGCAGAGTTCATAATTCAAATAAAGTTTTGATTGCCAGGATGGTGTACATCTCATGGATCCCTTTTTTTAATTGCGCATTGTGATATGCGAGGTGGATGCGGCCGAATCACCTGAGGCAGTGTGGAAGAAATGGGACATGTGGTGTTGTCGTTATCCTACTTATACGTACGCAAAGTGAGCTGGGCTTGCGTACGCCAGGCCAGCGTAGGGGTGTGAATAATTATTCCGGGGACCTTGGTGTTGTTCAGTTCCTACCTGGCCAGGAAGTGTACTTATGTGTGTGTCCCTGTTGCAGTTTTGACGTTGCACAATCTGCAATTTTTATTAATGTAGCATGTACCGGGAGGGCGGCAACTATCGCTAATGAGATGCTGTCCGAAAACATTGAATGGCCAACATCACATGTCGTTGCCAAGCTTTTGGATATGTGCAGACACGCATGTCAATGGTGTGCTGTATTATTGAAAGTGTTGCTATCGCGAAGTGCTCACATGTGAATGTGCTCGGATGAGGCCACGTCATACACAGTGAGAACGCTCATTACAGTCAAGCAATGCATGCAAAACGTGAATCTGAAAGTCTCACATATGACACACTACTATACTGGTAAATCCTTACAACAGAGCATACTGCAAAACAAATCTACACATTACTCTTTACTGTTTGTCACATGTGATCTAGGATGTGCACTCTGCCCATGGCTAATGATTCCCTTTCGAGCCACCAATACCCAGGCCGAAAGGCAGCACAATAACGCGCACACACACACACTAGGGGCATCCTGTAACACACATTTGGTTTTTGATGTTACGTTTCAGATGCATGTCCCTCACATGTGGCATGCTACAGTACAGACCATGAATATTGATCAAGATGATCGTTGCATGTTGTGTGTAGTATAATATATGTGTACACAGCAAAAAACTATTCAAAAAAGCTCTCTAAGCAGAAGAGGTGTCGCTCATCAAACGCTGAAGAGAGAATGACTAAAATGGGTGGGGTCCTCCAACTGTTACAATGGGAAATGTTATGAACCAATCAAATGCTTTTTTTTAAGGTCACATGGCAATAGCTCACCGAGCGCGCAAGGAGGATGCACCTGACGCGATTTTGAGAAAATATATTTTTTAGCATAATATAAGTTTATTACAGTTAGAAATATATACATTTTTTAAATATTTTAGATTATTGCTTGTTCTCATACACACTTTAAACTTATTTAGATATAGTTTTAAGACATAAACAAAATGAGGAAATGGCGTACCCGGTGCGACACCATACGTCTATGACTTAACACAGGGCCCGAAAGCATGCACTCGTCGCATACGAAAAGCTCAGCGGGCGCGACCCCATATATACATGAGGTAATGTGCATCTTGGTACTGTGTACCCGTCGCATACCAAAGTATCAGCTGGCCCGACCTTATACATATATGATGTTACACGGGACGCGGTGCCACAAAACCCGTCAGATACGAAATGCGCATCATTTATGAGTTTAGCAATATGGGGGATAGGATTTGGGTGATTGGTCCACTACCGGTACCGGACTCCAGTTTTCTCCCCCCCAAAAAAAAGATATCCATATTTTTTTGAAGATATAAAACATTACATAATTTTAAAATTTTAAAAAAGGATAATAGAGTTCCAAAATATTACAAAACAAATTGAAAAAATATAGGTTTTATAAATATTAAAATATGAAATTAACATTTAAAAAACTTTCGAAATTCATTAAAAAAACATAGGATGAAGTTACATATTACATCACTCATGACATGGTCAGTGACATCACTGATGACATCGCTGATGACATCTCAAATGACATCACTGTTGAATCACTGATGACATCATCTACGTGATAACCCGATGCACATACTAATGCCCTAATATAAACTTTGATACTCCCACTCTAAAATACAGACTATTATTTTTGAAACCATACACACAACAATGCCAGATACTACATTCCAGTCACTATTTCCTAGGTGTACACACACATCCAGTCATTTATTCATGCAGTTACTCATCAATACAGTACTATAATATGCACTCATACACCTATACATACAGTCACACTCCGCCACTCATCCATAGAGTTACTCACACACCTAGTCAGTCATGGCAAGAATCAATCACATACCCATTTACTCATTTATACAGTTATACACACCAAGTCAGTTATTTATACACACACCACATCACTTATTTATGCAGATACTAACACATACTTACTGTCTTATACAATCACTGATACAAGCAGAAACTCATTTATACACCCACTCTTCAAATAACGTACTCTCACGTATAGTCATTTATATACTCCAACACTCACATATACTGCCTTAAAACATATGTAGTTACTCACACATATACCACTGAGACAATCATTCACTCACAACACACCCATACACACACACTAACTCAACCTAACAGACCTTCCCAGATACACTTTTGAATCCATACAACCAGTGAATCACCCACGCAGACATCGATGCACAGAGTCAACCACCCCTCCCACCCACCCACATAGACACTCAGGCACCAATACAGATAATCAGACAACAAATCAATAACCTATATGGACACTCATGTAGCTACTCACCAACCCATGCAGCCACTTACACTCCACTGAGAGACTAATACAGACTTTCACACAGTTTAGTCACTAACCCATGCATTCAGTAAGACACGTTCAATCACTCATTTATACAGTCAGTCATGCATCTACTAAATAATCCCTTCAGGCACTTGTAAATCCACTCATTCTTCAATACACCTTGGCATAGATATATATGAAAAATATTTAAACTTTACAGAAACACACATTCACTGTGATGTCATCAGCAGTGCATTGCGGGCACGAGAGTTATAGTTAGCTCAACTAACTATAACGGGCGAATTTCTCTGGTTTTATATGAGTCAAATGTCCAACTAACTATAATGTCCCTGAAACCTATGTTTTTTTAGTTAATACATATTTATATATATGTTTTCTGTGGACACTATACTGATTTATTTATGTATTTATGTTAATCTTTTAAATGTCTCTCATATTTAATGTGTCACAGTCCTGATACACTTCTGTTAAGTTTGTATTAATTTGTTTTCTTGCTGATGTATATGTTATGCAACAGTCCTGTGTGTGCCCTTGACATGTTACTATTTGCAGTTTTTCACAATATATGATGAACAATATACTGTGTCTTAATTTGATATCTTGTTGGTGTCATGGTTTTCCATTCGGTATTATTTTAATACCGCTACAATTGATTTGTCATATTCCTAGTGATTCAGGATATTGAATAAGTCTTCTTGAAGAAATAGTACACTCCCTACAGAACCAATTGTTGTTACTTACCACTAGCTGTCCCAGGTTCTGCTGGATACTGTGTAACCCCATTAGTCTTAATATTTTAGTTGTTAAGTACTTAATATATTTTATTTTGAATGTGACTATTAAATATGTTATGTTTTGGTTAGGTGGTGTTGTCAGTGGAGGGTTTCCTATTGTTGGAGGTCATTTATTCCTTAGCATATTATCTGGTATGATTTCTTTAGCTGTATATGGGACATGTAGTTCTTTATTGAGAAAAACAGTGCCTAAAGAACAAATGGGCCAGATGCATCAAAGGGTTTTGCCCATCTGTGTCTATGGGAAAATGTGTTCATACATAAGGCCCAAAATGGGTACTAGGTAAGTTGGTTATTATGTCTTTTTTAATTGTAATTTTTAAAATGTATTTATATTTGAACGTAGTTTGGTAGCTGTACACTGATGGGGTCAATGTGTCCAACCCTGGTGTCTTAGAAGCAGTGTAGTAAAAGGCTTTGTTTATCTTCAATAGTTTTACAATATAAGGAAATGAGCAGTGAAGCATAGTGTTACTCTGCTTCAAATGAAGGGACAAATACTCGGGTGAAGCACTTTTTAAATTGACAAAAACGAAATTAGCTGCTCAATGCAAACTATGTCTAGAGTGGATTTTTGGATGTGTTACCTATTTGCATGGTTGAAATAGAAGTTACACCCTTGTATCTGACATTCAGGTAATATTTTTAGGATTGTGTGAATCATGGCATGTTAACTATTATTTTGGTAGGGATATGTTTGTTAGTTTTTTAGTGTATTGCATAACTAAATTCATGGTGTTTTATTGTTTTTAGGGTGGAGGCAAAATACTTAAGGTATTTTATTGTGGTACTGTTGATGGATTGTTTAAATGTGGAAAAGAAGGGCATGAGTTACATGTCCTATCCATTACCCGAATGGTATCCTGGCATCAAGGTTAATAGATTGTTTGTTGTACGGAATATAATTACTGTTTTATCTTCACTTTTACTGTCATAGAAAATAAATTATTCTTTGGTGTGTGTCACAATACGATACAGTGGAATATCAATTTAATGAAAAAAAAAAGCTTTCGGGTGCTGGTGGGTTTCTCGCTCTGATTTTCTTTTTCTGCTTAAGTTGGGATATTTGGAGCCTCCTCTTTTCATATTGTCCAAGTAGGACTTTTGAGCGGGGAGATGTTATGTTATGTTATGTTATGTTATGCGTTTTTATTAGGCGCACAGATGCTCCAGCAAAGGAGCGTCCTGGCGCCCGACAAGGCAGCTGCACAACACAACAAAACAATAAGTCAGACAAATTTAAACTAAGGGAATAAAAAGGTTTTCACCGCACGGCGAAAGGAGAGCAGGTCCCTAAGGGCACGGATCGCCGGGGGAAGGGAGTTCCAAAGAACCGCCGCACGAACTTGAAAGGAGCGCCCGCCGGCCCTGCTCCGTTTGAAGCGCGGGACAACAGCCAGTTCCAAATCAGCAGATCTTAAAGCTCGGGCTGGAATGTAGTGGGCCAGGAGTGTAGCGAGAATCATAGCTGGGGACCCCTTCAGAATTTTATAGGCGACACAGAGGACCTTAAACTGGATCCGCTGGGCCACCGGGAGCCAGTGCAGTGAACGCAGAGTACTAGAGGTGGGGCACGATCTAGGTAGTCCTACCACCGATCTTGCTGCGGCATTCTGGATCCGTTGCAGACGCCCAATCTCTGCCTGGTTCAGGCCTACCAATAGGGAGCTCGCATAATCCAGCCTAGAGATGACAGTGGCTTGGATCATGAGTTGCCTAGTGGGGGCATCAAAGAACTTGAGTCCTTTTTAAGTCCTGGAGTGTTTTTAACTTCAGTTTCTACCACTGAAGGCACATGGTTGTGCTCTCATATATTTTCCATGTTGAAATGTACTGTAGCAGCACAGCCATAATACCAATTAGAGTAATATTTAGTGCACTCCATGTGGGTGTGCCAATTTACAGTGCTTTCCCTTGAATATGTGTAGACTAGCTAGGTTAATAGGGGTTTCTCTTTTTTGTAATGCTTTGCATCTTAGTTGGTTTGATCTTTTAGGATTTGTGAATGATACACTATATACAAATAATTTGAGTCCTATAGTTTAACATTGAGACATTTGCCATTTATTTTAGCTCTAATTGTTTGTATTTTGTCTTTATATACTGTTTTATTATTCTGTAGTGGATCTTTGAGCATTGAATGGTAGCTCAGTTTTATCTAAGTAGTTTGAAATGTTTCTATTGAGACATCTGCATGGGAATATAATGAGGTTGTAGTTGTATATTACAATTAATTATAAGTGTTTGTTTTTAGATTTCAAGAAAGGGTATATTTAACATTGGTTAAATAATGTCCACTTACTTCAGGCAGAGTTGAAAGTGCTTCTGTTGGGCAGAATAGAATCCTACTCTCACCTCGGGCATCTTTGTGGCAACTTTTTTCTATTCGTTAATTAATCTATTTTCGAATGTAATCAGGTTAATATCTATTTTTTATTTTAGGATGGGAGAGTGAATTTGTCTTGCAAAGTTTCAAACTCTCTACATGTACGTTATAGGATGATCATGGTGCTGGTTTACCAATCTTAGGCCCATATTTACAAATGTAATACACATTTTTGCTTAACAGTCAACCAGCATTGCTGTGTAACTGCAAAACTCTTGACTCAGGATGACAATGAATCCACATCGCTATAGAGAATTAACAGACCTGGTGGCAGAAACTGTATGTAGCAGCTGACAGTATAGAAGGGGACCATAGGGCACACAGAACCTGTGCAACACTGGCACCTTAAGAGTAGATCACAGCTTTTGGCTCAACATGCAATCTTTGCCTAATAGGCCCGATACCCTGAGGCCGCACCACGCATCATCCACTATGTATTGGGATACTATTGTGTGTTCTCAGGGCCCTCGCTCTACTTCTTCCTCTACCCTAACTTGAAGTGTTGAAGGAGGGATGCAGGGCTTCTGGTGGGGCCATCAGCCATGCCACGGGAGGTGACACAGAGTGCTTACTCTCTTGAAGTTCAGCCAAAAGATTATTGGGCTGACCACAGAGGCAGGGAAAGAAAACTGGGTGGAGGCAGGGACTTCTGAACCATCAGTAGGGACGGCATGCTTGGAGTGGTGGTTGGGAGTTATGCACTATCCTTCCTCTGCACCAAGTCATAACAACTAAGTAACACAAGGAGACTGTGGACATTGGCATATCAGGCCATCACACCTCTCCCTCTACATGGACAACGGAGCAAGTTAGAGGTTGCTTTCTTTTATTAAAGTGCATATATAGCTGGACCCCTGATCCTGGAGAATCGACCCAGTAAACAGCTTCACCATAGAGGAGCTGGAAGCATCGTGGCACATTTTGGCCGATCCATGATGGCCATCTATTTGGTGAAAGATGTGACGTCATAAGGGACCATTTTTGCTTACGGGCCTGTAGCGCCTTTGGCTGTAGGGTGAGGGGTAAAGGGACTTGCTCTTATTATCTATGCTGCTCCTCGATGATGCAATGGCCCTGCTGTGGACAATGGGAATGTAGAGCTGAAGCAGTACAATTTAAAGGTGATCAACAGAGGACCAGTAGGTGCCTGGCGATGGCTGCTGGTGAGCTCGAGGCTGTTTTAGGTGGTGGGTTAGACCACACGACACCCTTGAATACCACCACAATCCTGAATCTGAAGGCATGCTTGAAAAGAATAGATGGTCTGATTGTTGTGGTCTCTACAAAATTGGAACATATTCACTAAGTGGCTTGAGTGCCAGAATACTAGACTGAATGGAGTAGAGTGTCAGATTTCCCACCTAGAGAAGGACACCCTTACCACCAGCAAGAAAGTACTGAAGATGAAAAAGCTTTTTTGACTGTAATATTTGCATGAATAAGGATCCTGAGGTGCTGCCACACCACAATATTTACAGTATTGCAGGTCTGTTAAGGGTTCCGAAAACATGGCGACACAGAATAAGTTTGTCTAAAATGTTGAGTCTGAGCAAATTTTACAAAACTTCAAAAGAACTACTGGCTCGACATCTTCGTGAAATGTATAATAAAGCTTTGGAGACAGGTAAGTTGCCTCAGTTATTACGTGAGATGATGATTTTATTCTTCCCAATTCCAGCAAGGATCCCACCAAATGCCAGTCATACCACCCTCTGTCTTCTCTAAATGCGGACAACCAGATTATGCCCAGGATTGTCACAAGCCAGTTGGGCCCCTTGATGACTGGCCATTTTCTTCTAGACCAGTCTGGGTCTGTGTTTAGGCTACATACTGCCTCGAATCTGCATACTCTTTTTGCGGTAATACATCAGCTGAACCCGCAAATGAAGACCATAGTTACCTTTCTTGATGCAGAGAAAGCTTTTGATTCCTTGGAGTGGCCATTTTTCTTCTTTACATACTTTGGAAGCTGGGTCTGATTGACTAAATATTGCAGCCAACTAATCTTCTCAATACACCCTGTTGCAAGGGTTAGGATTAATGGCCTCACATCTAACTTGGTAGCTTTGGGTAGGAAAACTAGGCAGAGCTGTCCTTTCTCCCCCGTGCCATTTGCTATACCCATGGAGCTGTTAGCGTACTAGTACACTCACACTAATAGGGGCCTCAAATTTCACGTGGGCCACATACTGCTGTCAGTGTACGTAGACATTTTATTTAAAACAGGAACCCAGAGGAGATTCTAGCATCAGCTGTCAGTGAGATAATCCATTTCGGTGGGGTTTCATGTGTTTTCATTAACTGAAGTAAATCTGAAATAGTTTCGCTGGCTGATGCCATCACTAGGCCAGACTTTGAGCACCCCTTTCAGCGGCAATCCAACTCTCCAGATACGTTGAGTTTAAGATCCTGACTCAGAATATTCTATTCACTGATTTTTGGCTTTGAGTAACACGACTCCGTTTCATGGCTAGCGAGGTCTAAAATATGAGCATGTACTGTAGCTGATTAGCATGTGAACTGGACATTGACAGTGAAATATCTGTGCACTGTTGGAGATTTCTTTTTACCCAGATGGCACATATACCCCTTCATTTCCAAGCACCAACGTTTCATTTTAAGTACCTATATAGGACATATTGCATACCCTGAAAAAGCATAGATACCAGGAGCCATGGTGTCATGTCATGCATGCAGGCTTAATTCACCTTGCTTGGCTATGCCCATCAATGCATGAATTCTGGCAACAGATAACATGCACTCCAACAACAATCCTTCAATTTCAACCAATAGCCTACGGACTGATAGTCCTCTTGTGCTATGTGAAGTAGGTCCCCGTGCCACCAGAAATTTCATGGCACTGGCATTGCTTCTGGCTAAGTGTCGGACAATCATGTCCTGGCACGGGGGGGGGAACCTAGTGTACAGCCATGGATTAAGTAACTGGGCCAATAATTATGCTTTGCTGCAGCCTGTGCCTCCAGATATTGGGACATCTGTGGTCAATGATGAAGTTATCTTACAATGCAGGAGAATTGGCCTGGATCGTCCTCTGGTGTTTCCTAATGGCCACGACCACGACACTTAGGACTGACTGAGTCTTTCTGGCAGGGTCAGAGTTACTGTAGATGAGCACATATGGCAAATTCCCTGAGGGCAGAGGTGCCACGTGTAAGCCTGAATTTGTCACTCTTCAACATGCTTAAAGAAATTCCTTGTCGGGCATGAAGTGGTGACTAGTTCATACAATATACCTATACATCTTCCTCCAAGGGACTGCCATACTAGACAGCACTATGCACAAAGACGTTTTAAGCCATGGGCAAAATGGGCTCTTGCCCCGGGCCTTAGCCTTTCATGGCCTCCATGAGAAATCTGGCTCTGTTCTCCACACAGTCCTACACCACTCTGGGAAACACATGCAGTGCTAATCGCCTTTTTGCTTAGCGAGTTCTAGTCGGGAGTCTTCTCACACGCACAGCAGTTCCGGTGGCGCTAGTGAGCATACTGTGTTCACTGTTCACTATTCACTGAAGCCGGTGAAGTCGGCCGCAGGTGTGGGCGAGAGCGAGGGGGCCACGAAGAACCGGGAGGAGCCGCGAAGAGGCGCGAGGAACCGGGAGGTGCCACGAGGTGCTGCAGAGCGGGGGCGGAACAGCAGGGCAGAGCAGCGGCAGTCCCCGGGACCCGGCACCTGGCACACGGCACCCGGCACTTGGCTTCTCAGCATCCTGCGAACACAGCACCTAGCGGGAGAGGACAGAGTGAGGGCAGAGAGGCGAGGTGAGCAAGAGGCGAAGGCAGGTGGGAAGAGAGGTGAAAGCCTCCGCCCCATCGTGCCCCATCGTGCCTCACCATGCATTGCCTGAATCCTATTGCCGCTCATTGAAGGAGGCAGTGTAAGCAGAGCAAGCAACGTGGCTGGAAGCAGGAGGCAGCCAAAAGCCAGTTGTGGGGGCGCGATATAGAACGCAATATAGACACACTGAAACACAGAAAAACTTGCAACAGCCTAGCAGCACCAAACACCAAAGTAGCTGATGCAAGTGAACGCTGCCGCTGTTCGATCTCTAAGGCAGTCTACCACCCGAACAAAATGTCTGAATAAAACCAAGCCTGCGATAAGCCTTGAATAGCTTGTGAAAAACTCGCGGCTGGAGCGCCCGAAAGACAACTTTCCCATGGCATTGCTGCGCTGTGCATTGTGGGACTTGCAGTGCAGGAGTGTTCGGGGGCTGCAGAACTAGTGCCCCGCTGTGGGATTGCTGTGCTGCGCAGTGCATTGTGGGACTTGCAGTGCAGTGCAGGAGTGTTCCGGGCTGGCAGCATTGGTGCCCCGCCGAGCGCAGCAGCGAGCAAGATCCAGCAACCAGTGAGCAGAAGGGGAGACAAGGAGTCAAGGAGACAAGGAGCTCTGGAGGCAAGGAGGAGCACAAAAGGTGCATCAAGCGCGCAACTCCGTCCAGACGCGGCAGCCTCTGCCCGGCGTTCGGCACCCGACACACAGTATCAGTACCTAGTACCCGGCATTGAGCACTTAAACTGCCCCTGGAAAGTCCAGTGGATCAAGAGACTGCGAGCGCGGCTGCCGTTAGAGGCAGCTGCGAAGTAAGAGCCCAGGGGTGGTGGCCTAGGCTGGTCTGACTAGTTCCGACTTTGTTGGCGGCTCCCCCTTGTGCGCCCCGCTCGCTCCATCTAGCCCAGCTAGCCCATCATTGGCCCCCAACAGAAGGGTTCAGACGCCGTGCAAAACGTCTAACCGGCGGTCATTGAATCTCCGCAGTGACTACCTTGCAACAGGAAAAAAGTGACTGCCAAAACAGGGAAAAACAATGAGGACCAGAAATTCGTCCTTACTGCAGGCACAGGAAAAACCGCGACCACACAGAACTGCCAGGAGATGGAAGGCAAAACTTTTCTACCCTCCAGGGGTGGGTGGCCTTTACTCCGGAACTGGGCTGTCGGAGGGGGGAACCCCGGGAACACCTGGTGCCACTGGTGCAACGCCAACGTCACCAGGAATACCTGGGGCAAACACCCCCCTAGGAAACAGAGACATAAGACGTTTCTTCCATCCCATGGCCACAACTCCAGCTGCACCAATCAGACCTTTAAGCTGCAACCCGCCCAACAAAGCCATAGACGACAGCCTACCCCACAGTCCCACTGCCCCACGGGAGCCAGGAAGGCCCCTACTACCAATAATAATCACACTACAGGGTGGTATCAGCCTTAAGACAGAGGCCCCGGGGAGTCGAATAACTCCTTTACACCACTCACCTGAAGAAGATTCCCATTCTAACGCGAACCTAAATGGGCCCCGGGCGGCTGACATATTGACCAGCACATGTAGCGCAACCCCGGCAACAGGGGGGTACACGCTTGCTGCAACCAGTCACACACATGAAAGTCATGATGGAGGAGGCATTACAGAAATACAGGCCTGGCACCCGCCACCTTTGAACTTGATGAACCTGTCACCATATGCAATGATCAGAAGCTTGGACAGGGGGGAGAGTTCGCCGATGGCCACACCATCGAACTTGATGTACCAGAGAACCCGCGAACAAGACAAAACGACCCCTTTACCATCTCCGATGAGCAGAAGATTAGATAGGGGGGAGAGCTCCCCAGTGATCTCAGATCACCTAGCTCTGATCAACGAGACACTCATCTCTATGACAGGTGCGGCAATAATGCACGCTGATAAGCTCGATGCCCAGATAAATATATTACAAACTGTCGCAAACCTAATATCTGGAATTGACTGTAAACTGGATCATCTGAATTCCCTGATCCGTAGAGCACAGGACAGCACACACTTCAAGCCCGAGTCATGTAGTTGCAGCCCTATCTTGAATAATTTAGGAAAACTCCCGGCTATCATGACTACATTAGTTGAGGACCTCAAGAACGAAGTTGGCAAGATTAAGGACCCGACCTCTCAGGAACTAACCCCCCATCCTCCAAAAACAGAAGGCTCAAGAAACCAAGCAAACCAGTCGACACAGAACAACAAAGAAGTTAAAACCGCCTGGGAGGCGCCACTACCCATGCTGAACATGAGCAGGCCAGACGCTACCACGATAAAGACACAAAATCACGAGCCCCAGCACATTACCACACTAACCAGCCCAGACGTCCATACCCTATCTAGGAAAAATAAGAGAAAATTAAAAAAACTTAACAAGGCAAACAGAAATAAATCTCTCGCTCCCAGAACCATCCGGGAATGGCTACGGCCTGAGAATGAGGTGCGCGCTCATAACGCGAACCAGGAAATGATCAATCTGGGAGCAACCGTCAAAATACTGGAAACAATCGAGCTAAACGTCGAAGACACTCAGCCCTTCAACCCAGCAATAACCTCACTTGCAACCCCACAGCCAGTTTTAACAGTATCACACCTAAATCAAGCAAAGGACCTCCACGGCCAAAGTACAGCCGAAGCAACTCAAGCAAACTCAAAAAGACACGACCCTCAGGTCGCTGCTCTATCAATGTTCACGAAGGGCTGCGGTTCGCACGCGCCTTTGAATGTCACAGACCTCGAGGAAACTAAAAAGCCGCCATCAACCATAAGCGTACCCAGCCTGTCACAGATGGAGGCCCACCGGCGGCAAATGGGGCCTGTGGGGCTAAACAGGCATGCAAATGACAGTCAATTGGACACAGCACAAATATCATAAACAGGAGGCCATGGGGCGGACTCAGCCTGCCGAACAATCCACCCCCAGGATCACAAGATAACGCTGTATCCTGACTACGTCTCCCAGGGGCCGTGGGACATTCTCAATCGTGGCAACTTATTAAAACTTTTTGTAAACATCCCAGGGCCGGAGAGAACCAACACCACAGACATCGAAACTATCTCCTTCCTCCCGCCAGATGCTGAGGAGAAAAATGAACCCACGGAGTTAACCTTCGCGAGCCCGCACATGGCAGAGGCCCTGAAAAGCCAGCACAAGCTACTGGAAAGTTGGGGCATAAAAATAAAACCCATGCGCACCAAAAAATACCCACTCCTCTTAAAAACGCAATCTGCACACTCCCAGATGGGAAACATTGATCGCGAACTGGAGGGAACCCATGCCTGCATGCCCATTCCAACGATGCGCCTCACGTGGCGCCCATCCTCCAGGGGTCCAAAGGCTCAACAAATACTGGTCCGATCATCAGCACCCCAATCAAAAAACCAACCAATACGAATCAGGGTACACGCATATGTGCAACCGTGGGAATCACAAGCAAAGACTGGTCCTGGCTGCCGCGAGCTTTAAACTCAAGATCCTAACACAGCCACGATGCTCCGAGCCACCGCTCGGCAAAAGGATCATCGTCCAACAAAACCTCCCAGACAGGTACAACCGCCGGCTTGCCTAAAAATCATGACTTGGAATGTCGCAGGGCTTAGAAGGCTCCTCCTCAACAAAAATGCTGTGACATTCATGGAAGAGGCAGATATTATCTGCATACAAGAATCCTGGCAGCTCCACCCGCTCTCATTAAGAGGATACGCAGAATATGGAAAACCTGCAAAAAAGCTTAACATATTCGGAAGACCGTCGGGGGGGATATGTGTCTACATAAAGCACTCACTCAGCCTGGAATTCGTGGCAATCCCCAATCTTACAGACAATCTCCAGGCAGGCATCCTGAAAGGCTGCCGCCTGTCAAATGGCTACTTTTCGTTCTTATTAATCAACCTCTACTATAACTCACACGGGCCCATACAGAATCTGGCCACGTTGACAACCCTCCTCGAGTCCCTACTGCTCCAACACCCGACCTTGGAATGCATCATTCTTGGCGACTTTAATACTCATAATATAGGGATATCAACCACACGACGACTTCAACCTGGGGCCACAATCGCCCTGAACGACCTACTAACAAATGTCAAGCTGGCGACAGCGCACTCGGTCCTCCTAAATCTCAGACCAGGGTCTTTTGTTGGCCCTACATACAATAACCAAACAACTATTGATTACATCATCCTCAGCGAAAAACTACAACCTCTCATGTCAAATTTCACAGTACACCCGCGAAGTGACAGTGATCACGCTGCTTTAACCATCACATTGAATCTCACAGCGGACTCTCGCCACAGGCTCGAACACATTGGTGCATCTAACGGCGAAGAACTGATAAAACTGCCCAGAAGAATTAAATGGGCACAGACCTCCATTAAATCTTTCAATAACTGGGCAAACCAGTGGCCAGGCTGGCCACCGAACGAACAAAAAACGGGCGCAATAGCCACCTGGAATGCCACAACTGGGATCCTGGCTGCAATCCTTCGTGGAACCTCAAACAATACAACTAACAGGGCCTCCCCTCTCACCTATGGACACAAGGTTGAACTTAAAAGCAGCGCTAAACAACTGAGCAAGAAACGTAAACTCTTTTATAAACATGGCTCAAGCATAATGAAGAAACATCTTCAAGAGGCCAGCAAAAGTCACTCCAAGAAGGTGTGGGAGGCAAAACGAGATCACTGCCAAGCACAATGGTTGAAAATCTTTGACTTGCTGAGCCCAGGAAAATCGCAGGAGTTTTGGCACTACCTAAGCACCCTCGGACGGTGTACAAACCATAGAGAAAACTCCCTCGAGGCTCCCACTTGGGTCGCCCATGTAAAATCCCTCTACATTGAAACCGGGACTGACACCAAGCAAAATGCAACAATTGACATGGGAGCCGACTCAGACCCAATCATCGAGATGACTGCCCCGCCGGGAAGATTGGTGGTGTCCAAAATCCTAAAAAACATCAGACAGAATGGTGCCCCGGGGCCCAACGGCCTTCCCGGACACATATTCAAGGCAAACATCGACTTCTGGTCAAAGACCCTGACCCACTTATTCAATGAATGCTGGCTCCTGGGTGATGTCCCTGATTCATGGAGAGGCTCGCTCCTACAGCCCATCCACAAAAAGGGCCCTAAATCTGAACCATCAAACTATCGCCTGATCGCCCTGCTGGACATCGAGGGAAAAGCTTACGCCAGTGCAATCTTGAGGGACCTCACAGACTGGACGAACGCTGAAGGTCTCCTCCCATTCTGTCAAACTGGATTCAGACCAGGGTCCTCCACAGTTGATAACATCATTGCACTCTCTTATTTGGTCCACCATGCTCGGGCACCCAAAAGCCTCCCCTTATTCGCCTGCTTTATTGACTACTCGGCGGCGTTCGACGGGGTAGATCGTGCTATCCTGTGGAGAAAGTTGGCCCAATGGAACATCAATCCAGCCCTGCTGAGGGCGATCCAATCCTTGTATCACAACACGTGGGTAAGAATCAAACTCTCGAGGGACCATGCATCCACAAAGATCAACACGGACCGTGGTTTAAAACAAGGGTGTGTGCTAGCTCCAATGCTATTTAACTTATACACAGCAGACATGGAGAGGACCTTGTCTGGGGCGGCTCTGCTTATTCCAAAGATCGGCGGGACAAAACTCCACTTTATGCAATATGCCGACGACTTGGTGCTCTTGGATCATACAAGAACTGGGCTACAAAAGGCGCTGACTGCACTGGCCGATACAATGAGAAAAATAAGCTGGTAGCAAATTCATCCAAGTCCAAAATTATCATCTTTGGAAAGTACCCAAAGAAAAAAACAGTAAAATGGAGGCTTGGCCACCTATTGCTGGAAAGTACTCAGCGGTACACGTACTTGGGAATTTGCTTTCAGGAGTCGGGGCTCTCAAGCGCGCACCTAAAGACCATCCAAGGTAAAGGCAAAACTATAACTTACGCTATCTGCAAGCTGCACGCCTCCTTATACAGCCCGTCCGCATTGGCCATCCAACGAGTACTCAAAGCAAAATTAATGCCCGCCCTAAATTACGCTCTTCAAGCATTTCCAGGCAAACTGCATAAAGAACTAGAAAAAATCCATTGCAGAGCCTACAAGAGACTATTCCATCTTCCGAGGTGTACCAGAAACACTCTTGTCCGCCTGGAGTTCTCACTTAATCAGCAATACCTGGAAGAGATGGCCGCCCTAAGTAAATACTACTTCCTAACAACGACGGCAAAGGAGAACACTCTCAAGGCAACGCTGAATTGCATCTTCAGAGAACTAGGGAATCCCTGGTCGGCCACTCTCAAGGCGGCTAGGGACCATCTCAATCTCACCATTGAGTCTTGGAATCCAGAACATGTCAGCTATACGGCCATCAAACACTCCATCAAAAAACAAGTGCGGGCGCAGTCAAGAGAACTGGATCTGGAGTCGCTGGTAAAAAAAGATCTACACGAGTTCTTGTCCTTACCACATATCCTGCACAATCCCAAATACCACCTTAAGCAGGCCGTGGGCCGCGCAGCCCTTCACAAGATCTTAGCGTATAGACTACACCCGCTGCCTCTTAAAGAACTATATGCCTTTGGCACGGCCGGCCCAAGTGCCCGGGAATGCAGGCTCTGCAGGTACAAACGTGAGTCACTGGCTCATCTGCTATTCTGCTGCCCGGCCCTGCGCACAGCCCGCAGCCTCTACCTTAGGCCAATTTTAAGACAATCAGGAATCCGCACTGTAAAGGAGGCGACCATCTACCTCTATACCTTGACAACGGTAAAGCATATGGCCTCCTTCGGAAAGTTCATCTACCAGACACAAACTCTACTGAAGCCCACGGAGGGCCTCTGTTCATAGAGACCTTGTTGACCCATGCCTTAACATGATCCCCATGCTCCGCAATCCTGCCCCCTCGGCAGCAGAAATTCCTTTGGTTTTAACTTTTGTAATTTTATAACCTCGTATTATGTTTTTAATGTAATCAGGCCCGGACTGGCCGTTGCGGGCACCGGGCAATCCCCCGGTGGGCCGCTTGGTTGGGGGCCGGTTTTTGTCCCCTGGGGGCCGTTTTTGTTACAGGGCCGTTATGCTGCAAAAACGGCCCTGTAACAAAAACGGCCAAAAACCGGCCCTGGAACAGAGCGCGGTCGCACCTCCCCCTCCTCCCAGAGTGGGGGGGGGGGGGTGAGGGGGCCGGCCGAGCTCTTTGCCAGGGCCGGTTCTGGTTCCCAGTCCGGCCCTGAATGTAATGGTTTTGAGTAACCAAACAATAAAAGAATTCATTCATTCATTCATTCATTCCACACAGTCCTGCCCTGATGACTTTGAATGATTCCTAGATTGTTTTAAATACTTTTTTCCTTTAATGTGTTTTAAAGAGTGATGTATGAGTTTATTACAGTTATTTTGCACAGAAACGTTGTTTGTTTTTCAACATCATACAACATCCATAAAAATGTTCCTTTTCGATCAAAAGAGGATTCGGTCGCAGAGATTATTTGGATAATATTACTAAGCTGCTGCTATATTACAATATTAAAAATATACATCACTATCCCTTAATAATAGACACATTTAGAAATTGGACCAGTGTGCCATGCAGTTTCGGTCATCTGGTCAAAGAAGGCGTGAAAAACCTGAAATTTGATCATACATGTAAAGCTGTTCCCAACAGGGACCCCAAAAATATGTTTGGCCCAGGGCTCCCAAAAACATTAAGATCAGCTTACGACGCTGGAGACAAGGACGGAGAATTTGGACATGGACGTTGCGGCAGTCCAAGTACAGTCGTAATCATATGAGGCAAGACTAACTTAAATTCAGTGGAAGATGGAAGACCAGGAGAACTGTCAGCGAATGAATTATTTAAGATTTTTAGGCATCCCAGAGGATAAAGGGGGTACGGACATGCGTCTTTTTATGGCTGATATACTAGCAAAAGCCTTCCCTGAGGTTACAGCTGGAACTGGGCTCAAGAAATCCAGCGGGCCCATCTAATTCCCATGGTAGCCAAGCAACGCAATGCAACAGAGCTGATAGTAGGCCTAGAGCTGTATTAGTATATTTTGGAAACTACCTTCTCAGGCAGATTATGTTTGAAAAAGCTAGACCAGACAAGAAATGTTGAGTGGGAGGTTTGGAGTTTTTTGCATGAGTAGACTTTTGTCATGTCACTGTAGAGAGGCTCTAGTGCCTACGGCAAATTAGAAATCAGTTTCATGTGAAAGGCATGGCGGCCTATCTTATGAATCCAGCTAAATTGAAAGTTGTTGTAGGAGATAAAACTCGCATTTTTACTTCTGAAATCAAAGCTTGAGAATTCCTCAATGAACTAAATAAGCAATGAGGAAACTTAAAGATGATCAAACGTGGGGTAGTCCTTTACTCGTGGATTTTGCTCCCTGGACACGGGGGTGGGGTGAAGGATGTGTGTTATTTTCAATACTGTTGATGCAATGAATATAAGGGAGGAGGATAATGGATTGGGGTGTGGTTTCGTTTTCATCTTGCCAGTCCTTGGTCTGGAAGCTTCTAAGGGGGAGTCAGGGGGAGTGGGGGGAGTTTGGGGAAGGGGAGGGTGGGCTCAGGGAGGGGTGGTTCAGGTTAGAGCTTGGGTTGGTTCAAAAGGGGGGAAAGCCAAGCAAGGTGTATGAAAATGAAGTCAAAAAGAAGAAGAACATTAAATCTGAAAGGTGGTCAATATGGACGTGCTCGGTAAATGGTGGAGGGACTGAATAACAAAAAGAAAAAGGATAGGGTATATTTTATTTATTTATTTTATTTATGGGCTTATATAGCGCTATGAATAAACTCCCAAGGGAGTATCTCCGCGCTGTAACTGCCGGTGCAAAACTGAAAAAGGGAGCGCATAGTTAAAAGTGCTGTAAACAAGGAACACTTTAAAATTATATGAGATGCTATGGTTTTGTAATCCAGAAGTTATCTGTTTACAGGAGACCCATTTTCCATGGAGCAATAAAAACTATCTACAGATAAGGGGCTATGAAATGATAATCTGCTCATCACAGACAACAACGATAAGGGGAGTTGCGATATTTATGCGGCATAATGTAGGGAGTGTGAAGCGCACACTGGCAAATAAATGGGGCAGATGGGCCATTGCCACATTAGAAACAGGGCTTACAATTGTACCTGTCTATGGCTCAAATCAAGATGATCCCAGAATCTGGTGGGATCTTGAGGTCGAGCTTGCTTCTTGGCCAACCCAATTAATAATATGTGGAGATTTTAATATACACCAGGGGATCTCACGACAGGATGACTCTCAATATAAGGGTAGGAAACCTCAGGTCTATCGGGCTTCAAAGGCTTGTAAGGAAACACATGGGCTGTCGGATGCTTGGATACATAAAAATACCAAGGATCCCTGATATGCTTACTATTCACATCCACACCAAAAGTATGTGCGCTTAGACTATTTTATGGTCCCTACTATGATTCTGGAAAGTATGGCAATAAGTAAACTGCCCCAAATCTTTTCGATCACAATCCACTGTTATTGGAAATAAACTGGCGGGACTACGGCAATGGTCATTTGATTGCAAACTCCTAGTAGATAAGGCATTTAGGTGTCATATCAAAGGATGGGCTAGAGAATACTTCGATATGAATAGATATAGTGCCCCATGAACCACAGTATGGGGCGCTTTTAAAGCAGGATTACGGGGTGAAGTGATAAACTATGTAGGACATCAATGGCAAGAACAACGTAATACGGTTAATGCATTAATGGCAAATTTGACCTAATTAGAGACAATACACACCAAATTCATTGCTCAAGGAGGGCAGGAGGTATTAAGAGAAGTGCGGAATAAAGTAGCAATTACAAAAGCAGAAATAAATATGTTTTTTTCAGGTACAAGTTGCTCAGACATACCAGGTATACCAGAAGGAAATGTATGAATATGGGGAAAAGGCAGGTAGATTTCCGGCCCTTCGAACCAGGCAGAGAGTGGTTAGAACCAACATAATGAAAATACAGAGTAGCGAAGGTCAATATGAAACTAATACTAAAATAATTATAGGGGTTTTTGAGCAATTCTATCAAAAATGATATCAAGCAGATCTTACTGATTTAGCTCAACAGCCAATTGGGACAGGGGATATAGTGAGTAAGATTGAGAAAAATACGAAATTAGAATTGGAAGCGGAATTTACATTGGAAGACATAACAACCGTAATAAATTCTTTATTCTCTGGAAAGGCCTCCGGCTATGATAAATTCCCTATGGAAGTTTATAGGCTGCTTCAGTCAGACCTGTCTCCAATACTACATGATTTATTCCTGGATGTACAGTATCAGGGAATTCCACCTATCTCTTGGCAGGAAACAGATATAACAATGTTCCCCAAAAAGGGGAAGCCAGCAGAGCTACCTAGCTCTTACCGCCCCATTGCATTAATAAATTCTGATGCGAAGATATATTCATAAGCCTTAGCAAACGGGCTGCAGACGTTTATAGCCACATTAGTTTCGCCATGGCAGCATTGCTTTATTCCTGGCCGAGGAACCACTGATCAAATAAGACGGGTAATATAGTTACTGGATGTAGCAGAGGCTAAGGGGGAAAATATGGCTGTAATTCTTTTAGACACAGAGAAGGCTTTTGATCGTGTGGCCTGTCAATATCTGTGGGACTCACTGTCAGAGCAAGGGCTTGGCCCTTGAATAACTACAGCCATTTGTGAGATGTATCACAGACCTATTGCCAAATTACACATTATGGGAAATACCTCAGGAGCAATAAAGGTAGCTGGGGGACAAGTCAGAGTTGCCCATGCTCCCCAATTCTCTTTGACATCTTCTTAGACCGTTTATTAAGCAAATACTCTTGAACCCAGGAATCAAGCCAATAATAGCCAATGGTTATGAAACTAAAGTATTGGCTTATGCGGACAACATCGCCATCACTACGTCCGAGCCAGAGGCAGCAAATAAAGAAACTGAAAGGATGGCGGGGGAATTCTGGAGTAGGTCAGGATATCTGCTGAACAAGGGCAAGACAAAGATAATCTGTTCAAAGCAATACAATATTCAAGATCAACGACAAGTTGAATCAGCAGTATATCTGGAGGTTAGGATAGAAGCCGGTTTGGAAACGTTATGGGCAAATAATCTCGATCAAATGCTGGATGAAACAGGCACTGACTTAAGGCAGATAAACTTCAGTTAACGATACTTGGTAGGATAAATGTTTTGAAAATAAAAATCTTCCCTAAAATGTTATACCTATTTCGCTCTATTCCTTTGGAAGTGTCGCCTACCGCACTCCAGAAAATGAAAGCAATGTTCTCAAATTTTGTGTGGCAGTATCAGAAAATTAGGCAATCCTTAAAGTTTCTAACACTTTCTCACGATCGAGGTGTATGGGACGCCCCTAATTTGCTATTTTATTACTTGGCAGTAACTTTGCAACAGATGGGGCCTCTACTAACTACGGGTAGGCTTAGGACAGAAAATTACTTCCCTTCTATTTATCACCTAGCTATAGGCCAGGAAGTTTCTGGTTTGTTTCTAAAGAAACTAGAGCCCAGCTACTATAAAAAAACATTTGGGATTATACCCTTCTCGGAATTGGTTCAGCAAAAGGGTATAGATAAGCGGACCAAGTTCAAATATATCCAAATTTGGGGTTGTTTGAAGACTTTGGCCAAGGGATTCTTAATGATGGTGCTATACCAGTATTAGATATGGTTTATCGGGGGAATGCGAGGATTGGGGACTCCTATAATATCTTGATGGAAACTCTTCCTGATGAATTGGCAAAAAATGAGAGTAAATGGGCAGAAAAACTAGGGGATGAGGAAATAGATTTAGATATGTCACTGAAATTGGCAAAAAAAATGTTTCCCTCAGCAAATCTTAAGTCTCAGCACTATAAAACCCTATTTAATCTATACTATACTCCAGCAAAGCTTTTTAGTTGGGGTAAGCGTGAAAGTGACAGCTTCCCTAGGTGTCAAACTAGTCCAGCAGATATAATACATATATTTTCCACATATAGTAAACCCGCATCCCTAAAAACAGGTATGGGAGAATTTTGGTTGCAAACAACCAATAAGAAAATAAATCTAAGCCCGCCACTAATGCTATTTGGATATGACAATCGAGCCGGGTTATCGTCATCTCAAAATGATTTAGTGTTTATTACAGTGGCAGTAGCTAGATTATTGATAGCTACGGCTTGGAAGGATTCTGAACCACCCGCGTATTCTGCATGGTTTTATCGGCTTCTGAATATATATACTCAGGAAGTAGTACTATATGAGAACAATGGGCCACGAGCTAAGGAGAAAGGCTAAAAGATTTGGGCTCCTATGATTCACTGGCTTAGGGAAAAAAAAGGGAGTTAAAGAGGAGTTATAGAGCGTTCCCGTAAAATGTTGTAAATACTGTAAATATAAGTGTTGAGCCTGGAAAGGTGGATTACTGTTTAACGATCTGTATTGCTTTGTTTTTACCCTCTCCTGTCGCTTTCTCTGTTATTCGGTTTTCTTTTTTTTTCTATTTGTGGCCACCATAAGGATTAAAGATATGTATATAATCAAATATGAAGTGTCAATGAATTTATATTTGTGATGTATCTATTTTCTACCTTGCATATATAAAAAAAAAAAAAGAAATGGACATCACTCTCAAGATACACATCCCCAAGAATACCAAGATGGCCTGGGCTGATCTCTCTCTTTTTTTTTTTTATTTATTTATTGGCATTTGCAAATCATACAGTAAAACTAACAGTAAACATTCAGACCATAGCACAACAGTATCCATCTCCCAGAATTAGCACATTTCAACATACTACAAATTACTAGAGCTTGACAGTATTTTACATGCGTGCGTCATCCTAGTTGTCCACAGTTTTTAAATATTCAATTAGATAGGTCCAATAGTCCTTTGGCCTTGAGCCTGCAGGCAATTCTTCCTCATAAGTCAGGAGCGAGTCCTTGCCATAAGTTAGGTCCTGCAACCATTGTTTGGTGCTCGGGGCTCGTTTGCTATTCCAATGTAGTGAGATTCTCCTTTTAGCTATGAGCAATGCAATCACACAATATTTACGTTTGGCAGCTCGGACAGTAGGAACCAATCCTAATAAGCATGATCGCACTGTACATACAATTGGAAGACCCACCATGACACCCAACATCTCTACAACTCGTGCCCAGTAGTGCCCCACAGCCGGGCAGTGCCAAGTCAAATGCATAAAATCTGCGTTCTCTGCATGACATCTAGTACATAGAGAATCCGTACGCAGGCCATACTTATGAAACGTGCTGGTGTATAATATGTTTGATGCAGGTATTTATAATGCAGTATACGGAGGTTCCCATTAGGCGTCAATAATCCAGTGACAGTGCAAGCCGTGACCCATTCTTCAGGCGTTAGCGGGGGCTCTAGACTTTCATTCCATTTTCCCATCATGTATAATGTGTCACCCGCCATGTCGGTCTGTAATTGAGCATACAACCTAGACACCATGTGCTTTAGTGTGGGTGTGGTGAGCACAAGCTGCAAAGAAGTCTACTGCTGGGGTTCCTCCGGATAAGAGGTGTATAATTGTTTCACCGCTCTTTGTAGCCTATGATATGTGAATCTAAAAAGAAGCAATGAATTACTCACATAGGATAGATCTTCCAATGTTTTAAACTGACCATTTTCATACAGATCCCCCATGGTGCTAACCGCGACCCGATCCAACAGACCCATGCCTACTTGTTCCTGAGTGACTGACAGTTCTGGATGATGTTGCAGAGGTAATGCTGGTGTATACAGCAGCAGTTTATGTGCCTTCCTTCCCATCATATGCCATGCTTTGTTGGTGGTGTCTATAGTGTTGATGTCCCGGCTGTGCAGACGGGGCCTACGGTGGGTAATGATAGCCTTCAGTGGTACAGGGAAAGCATCACTCTCCTCTATCGCAACATGCGTGAGAAACAGAATGTCATGATACCAATTATGCTCATATTGCGCTTGTGCACACAGATAGTACAGTAAGAAGTCAGGCACTTTGAACGCTCCCTGCGCATAAGGTAACATCAATGCTTTCAGTTGTATTTGCGCCTGTTTCCCTGCCCAAACCAACTTCAGCACCATGGCGGAAATCCTACGGAATACCTCCATTGGTGGTGTGATTGGAACGTTATTGAATATATAGGACTGTTTCTCACATATGTGGGTGGCCATACTGTGACAAAGGGACATCTATTCAGTCCCTACCCCTTTCCTTTTTCTACCCGCCCTGGTGCAACGTACGGGAGGAGGAGGGATGGGACACAGTCCCCATGAGAGGGAGAGGCTGGAGAAATAGGGAGAGAGGGGACTTCTACCGTCCCATAGTTCAGCAGCCTGCCTATTTCACAACACATAATAGGTTTAGCTGCCTGTACATGATTGATTGACACTACCCGCTGAGGAGGGGGGGTGGTCCATTATCGACCCAGGGCTGAGCAGGTGGAAAATATCATCTATTTCGGGCGAGGCACTGCTGGCATCCCAGGGATTAAGTCCCGCGTCGAACAACATTATGATAAGGAACGCCAACAGCCCATAGCCAGATTACCATCTAGAAATACGCAACCTACAGCCAGATGGGGGGCAAGGGGCATCCCTCTGGTGACCTTGCTATTTGGTTGCAACCCACTTGGGTTGCAAGGCCACATCCCACTTCACAGCATCCGAGGACGTTCAATGCGTCCTCATGGAATGGCCCAATTCCATCAAATTGGCAGTGGTAAATGTTTACTCCAGGCCGGTGAATATAACCCGGGAATCGAGTACCATTGAGGAACTTTCCATCTTCCTCAATGATATTGCCAAGGGTACACCCTTTGTGGTTGGAGGGGTTCTGAACTGCCACTTTGAGCCACTAACAGGACTACTAGATGGAACATCAATGGAGGAGGACGCGCTGTGGTCAGTAACTCCTACGGTGGCCCCTCCCCCTAGAGCCTGGACACCTTTAGCAGTACAGATCACCGCTTTAACTCTCAAACACGCAATTAGGGCCTGTAATGGGCGCACAAATTCTGACATTCCCCCTAAATGCACATTTAATAAAGTGGGGAGGGAGTCAAGACTGGACTATATTTTAGTCCAATTGTCCTCCTGGTCTAAAATTAAGGACTTCAGGGTGATAGTCAGGGACGATAGCGACCATAATGCGCTAGAAATAGAATACTTTCTCCCTGGTATAGATAATGAAAACCGGGCTGGTGTAGACGTGCCCGTCATAGGGTTGACCCTGGCGAACAATAGACGCAGAGTGAGGTGGGAAAAACTAGCCACTAATCCAGAAAAGGTTTCAGAGTTGTATGGCTGTGTTATTCCCACACTCGAAAAGGTGAGCGCACTAGTGGAGCAACCCAACGCCCATGACACGCATTAAAAATTCTGGTCCGCTCATGAGGACCTTATTAAGATCATGGCTGAAGTTCTTTTCTGCCAAGGAAAGACCGGGGATAGCACGCGCCACCGTCCTTCGTGGTACAACGCTGCCTGCCGAAAGGCTAAATCAGATCTACTAATTTCCCTAAAGAAAGGTAATAATAGATCTATAATACAGGCAAGGAGAAGGGACTACAAGCAGTTGATCACCCATGCTAAGGCGGAATGGGATCAGGAGAAATGGGAGAATCTCACCATCACACTAGCAGATAGGGATTCCCGTAAATTCTGGCAAATTGTAAATACGGGGTCCGTTGAGCCGCTTTCGGCCGTTAAAACTAATATCTCAGCCAAGGTCAGGTAACAACACTTTCAAGCTCTTTACACGGGAGCTAATTTGGACACAGATGGGGCCTCAGCTGACCCACTGCCAACTATTGGCCCACAGCTAGAGGGGGAACTTTTCACCGAGGAAGAGGTGCGAGCTGCAATCTCTAGGCTGGCATCTGTTAAAGCTCCTGGCCTGGATGGGCTCCCGGGTGACCTTTTTAAACAAGAGCCAGACGTATGGGCTCCTTACCTGCTGATGATCTTCAACGCAGTCCTGAGGGGCATGGAGAAGCCCTGTATTTGGCTGGGCGCAGAGATTGTCCCTATTTTAAGAAGGGTTCACCTCTGCTACCAGCCAACTACAGGCCCAAAGCCTCATCGATGTGTCACAAAAGCCATTCGGCAGACTGATACTAGATCGCCTCCAAGGCTGGATTGAAGAGTTTTCCATTCTGAGCTCCTACCAGGCAGGATTCAGAAAGGAAACCTCAACAACGGATCAGATTTTCCGGCTTAACCTGCTCACGGTCTTTTTAGACTTGCGTGCCACCTTCAATTTGGTGCCAAGACCTAAACTGTGGTCCGTGCTAGAGGAGTTGGGCATTCCACCTGATATTTTGAATATATTGATGAGACTCCATCAAGAAAACTTTGCACGGGTCAGGTGCGGCAGGAACGGGATGCTTTCAGCAAGATTCCCCGTTGACAGGGGGTGAGACAGGGTTGTGTGCTTGCACCTACCCTTTTCTGCCTCTTTGTCAACGGGGTAATCGCCCATCTGACTAGGATCAAGGATATAGATGCCCCAAGGCTCAACGGCAGCAGGGTGCCCGCAATCATGTTTGCGGATGGCACCCTGCTGCTGTCAAAATCCCTGATGGGGATACAACGTGTCCTGGATGGTTTTGTGGCATTTTGTGGGGAGAAGGAGCTGGAGATTAATGCACTGAAAACTAAATACATGATTTTCAGCCCCCCACCCACAACTCACTCCCAACCCAACCATAGGCACAACAAGGCTAGAGAGGGTCCATACATTCGAGTATCTAGGGGTGACTATCAACCAAAATATGACCTGGGATACACATCGAATAAAGGCCAATCTTAAATTGGTGCAGTTAACGGGCGGCATCTCCAGGATAATAAATAGATCAACTTTTGAACCCCTCGGCCCATTGCTCGAAATTTACAAAATGCAGGCGAGGGGGGCAGTCACACATGGCGGGGAATTGTGGGGGCACACATCCGGCCAAAACTTGATGACCAGAGAAAACAAGTTCATCCGGCAATTGGCAGCCCTACCTTCAAGCACCCCGCTTCTTCCTCCTAGACTTGACTTGGGCCTTAGATCGATAGAAGAAAAACTGGGTTTGAAACCACTAACATTCTGGCGTTGACTCTGGACTACTCCAGAGCTCTTGACTTACAGGATGGAGCTGAAAGAGATTTTAAGCTTACCAAACATGATGAATACTCCCTGGTTAAAATACATAAAAAAGACATGTGAAAGTTTGGGAAGGCCAGAACTATGGCTAGACCCTGAAAACGCTTGCAGTAAGGTCTCATGCAAACATTTATCAAAGGACTACTAAAATTTAAAATTAAACACTTTACTAGGGAATACGCGGTTGGGGACTTTAACAAACTCATTTATCCAATCTAAAGACTCCTACCACTTGGAACAGGTCCTCAATGGAATTTGCCCTGTCTTGACCAGGAAGTTATTTTTACAGTAGAGGTATGGCACCCTTCCTCTCAGAGTATTTACAAGCACTTGGTCTCAGCCCTCCTCCACCAAGCAATGCCCCGCATGTTCATACCAGTTGGAAAATGAATTACATGTCTTATTCTTCTGCAATGCCTATCAAAAATGTAGAAAGTTTTGGCTTGTTCCTCTTCTCAAAAACTTAGGTTTTAGGCATTGCATTCCAGCTTACAGAATACTTAGGACGGACTTATCACCTCTGACTGTGTTTGCGATAGCTAAATTCCTAACAGCGATTTGGCATAAGAGCACTCGTCATATCCTGAACTCCGATACGGATTTGGTACAGGCACTATAAAAATTCAATGCAAAGATAATCTTAAATTGGAAGGGACTGCAATTGATTTTACTAATTATAACAAATGCGATTTTTAATAGTAATTAGCAGTCTGATTCCTATCCTGCACCAGCCCTTTGAATCTGTATAATAAGATCATAATCGTAATGACTTTTTAAATTATTGTTTTATGAATATGTATTACTCAAGAGTGTTTTTTAATCTTTGATGTACATCTTTTATGATCCAAGTGACCGAAATAAAGACAGAAATGAATGAATGGAACGTTATTGAATATATACAACAGTTTCGGCAGTATGACCATTTTTACTATGGCTACACGGTCAGCCAACGATAATGGTAGGTGAATCCATCTATTGATTTTGTCTTCAATAGTACTTATCGCTCTACCATAATTGGGACGGACAACCACCTCAGGGTCTCGATGGAACCAAACTCCTAGATATTTAATTGGCTCTACTTGCCACTCTAATGGATACTCGGTGTGGTGCGGGGTTGTAGTATCAGTCAGTGCACTATTACGGATTTAGACCAGTTTATTGTAAGGCCGGAATGTCTCCCAAATTTTATATATTCCCGCAGGAGAGGGTTCAAATATTGCTCAGGATCACTTACATAAAGCAACATATCGTCAGCATATAGTGATATGTGCAATGATCTCTGTATGAATTGTAATGCCGAACTGCGATGATTTTGCCTTACCTTGCACGCTAGTGGGTCTAGAACTAGCGGAAACAGAATCGGGGATAGTGGGCACCCCTGCCTCGTTCCCCTAGTAATGCCAATTGAGTCTGATATATATTTGTTAACTGTTATGCGCGCTGTTGGGGTGGAATATAACATTGTGATCCACTATAAAAACATGGGAGGGAAGCCCATTCTGCGAAGGACAGTGTATAAATAAGGCCACTCGATAGAATCAAATGCTTTAGCTGCATCTAACAATACAGCCACAGCTTTAGTATTGGGCGTTAGATAATGAGAAAGCGCAAATAGGGTTCTGGTGTTGTGGGCAGTCGAGCATGTTGGGATAAACCCCAACTGATCTGGCAGGACCAGACCGGCCATCAGTGGCTGCAAGCATGTAGCCAATAGCTTTGCAATATTTTTTGTGTCAACATTCATAAGGGATAAGGGCCTATAGGACTCACAACGTGTCGGGTCCTTGTCGGGTTTCAATAATGCAATTATCAAGGCCTCACATAAGGTAGGCGGGAGCGATTGTTTTTCATGTGCTTCCCCATACATTGCTACTATATGTGGGGCTAGTTGATCTGCAAATGCCTTATAGAACACACAGGTGAAGCCATCCGGCCCCGGTGCTTTGCCATTTGGTAGTGATTTTATAATTGTGATGACTTCCTCAACAGTTACAGGTAACAAGAGATATTCACGCTGCGCGTCTGAAAGCCACGCTATCGCCACATCTTCAAGATAGGTCATGATTTCATCTGACGAGACAGCCACTTGAGAGGTGTACAGCTTCTCGTAATGGGTCGTGAATTCCTTCAGTATGCCCTGGGCGTCATAGATGAGTTCATCATTCCCATCACTTATAGCCTGCACCATCTGTGGAGCGTGCCCTGTACATATTTTAGCTGCTAGGCTTTTCCCAGGTCTGCCCGCTTCCCCGTATGATCTCGCTACCTGACGTTTCGTGAGATAATTGAGTTCATCTTCAGCATAGCTCTGATGCTCCACCAAGTCTTCCTTTATTTCTCCCAACAGCTTGACATCTTGGGTGCGCACATACTCCCTCTCTAGTGTCTTCAGACTAGTTTCTCCTGTGGCAAGCTGGTGTTGTATGTCCTTGAGTATGCCCGCTGATTGTTGCTTTAAAAGCCTCCCACAGTATTCCCGCGTCATCCATTGTGGGCATATTGAGTTCAAAATATTCCTTTATGGCTCTGTGTATAGTGTCCGTGTATACCGTATCTAATAACGCCACTGCGTTAAAACGCCAACTAAAGGGTGGTGGCACATAGTGTGGTATCACCAGGGAGAGCAGTACAGGACTGTAGTCTGACAGAGTGCGTGGCATGTGTGTTATCTTCTCAGTCCACAGGACCAGATCTTCCGTGCCCAGCCAGTAATCTATTCTCGACCAACTATTATACAAAGCAGTGATGTGCGTGGGTTCTGTATGCGTGGGATGCTGCGCTCGCCAGATATCAGTGAGATTCATATCTACAATTATATCATTCAAGACTGACAAAGCCCGCTTATGCGGCTCCGACATGCCCCTAGACCTGTCCAAGCCATCCTGCAGTGCAAGGTTAAAATCCCCTCCCCATATCATAGGAACATCACGCACCTCCTGCAACTTTGTCCACACCCCACGAAAGAACTCCTGATCATCTATGTTGGGGCCATATGCATTAACGACAGAGAGTTTCTGCCCCCTTAGGATCCCCGTTATCAACACAAAACGCCCCTCATCATCAAGGATAGTGTCTGTGATCGTAAAGTTTAATCCCTTCCGTACCAGTATTAGAACACCACTAGAATACATTGAGTATCCTGAGCCATGTACCGACTCTGCCCATCTGCGCCCTATATTCGTGTGTGCGTTACGCGCTATATGTGTCTCCTGAAGCAGAGCTATGTCAATTCGCAGTCTATAAAGATAGTTGAATACCCTACGGATTTTTTGCGGATTGTTTAACCCCCTCACCTTCCAGGTTAATAAATTCAATCTATTGGATTGCAGTATCTTATCAGTCGTCATTTGAACATCCTAGATATCATCCTGTGTAATGACACATAAAGCATACATTTCATACATCACATTATCATTTGCAGTATTTCGTACAGGTATGATGCAGTTATACTGGAGGTCAGCGATACATCTCAAATGCATAGGCCTGAAAACTCAAACTCCCCGTTGCCCATCCCACCCCGCCCACTTCAGCATCCCAATTATGCCAAAGACACACCCAAACTACAAACATTCTGAGAACTGAACTTCGAGTGGGGCACACCCACATGGGGGGTCCGCCCAGTGCACTTTTCTCCATCCAGCAAAGTGGATGTGGCCAGGTATCAAAATGAGAAATTAGAAAAAAAAACAGACTATGCAAATCAATGCAGTACATAGATCCGGTGTGACAAGGTCTTACACATCAGTACTGCCCCAATGACCCTTAGATGTATGGGCTGGTCATCTAGTAGCAACATCTCAGCCACGGTTTTATGGCCCCCGTTCTAGGAAAAGGGCACGCTTCCCACATCTATAGAGAGTCAATTAATTTGTGACAATAATGGCACCAGTTACAGAGCAACTTGACAGCAGTGTTGAGCTCCCAAAGTGTAAGCATTGTTCATTAACCATAATACAAGGGCCGTGTCACGGTGCATGCAGTCATCACCTAGTAGTTCTACTTCTTTAGCTCTGAACTGTACAGCGCCAGCTATAGTACAAGTCCCCAAACTGCCATCAATTCTGCCTCCCAATTCTCTGGCACCATGGGCCTGTAAATGTCACAGAGCAGTACGACCATGCTGCACAGAGCACAGACAGATGACCCATATTAACTATTGTGCCTCAAACATGTCCTTGCATGTTCCTGTTGCCAGCAAAGCCGCACTCTGCAAATGTTCACAACCTGTCCCAGCTGGCTGTCTCAGTAGAGACATACTCACATGTCATCCAGAGCGTAGTTCGCCAACCTAGTGCCCATACCATAATGCAGCGCTCCTTCAATCTGTGTCTTCATTACGTTCACTGCGATTTTGCTCTTAGCTCTTCCGGCGATGCTGTTTGAGGATATCCAGTGCTGCCTTCGGAGTTGGCAAGATAGTTGTACGCCCATCCTGATTCACTCGTAATCGTGCTGGATAAAGCATGGCATATTCAATGCCTATTTCCCACAGCTGTTGTTTGACCGCTACATACATAAAAACCCAGTAAATAGTTCATCTCCCTTCCCAGAACACAGCACTCTGCATCTAGATTCACTTAACGATTGACTCACTGCATAGACGCTATGGAGCGCTCTGAGGCTTTTTGGCTAGGGTTGCTCTATAGAAATAGCACAATCATTAATTAAGTCATATGTATTAATGTGAATAGTGATTGCTGCACAATTTCGTTGCGTTTTGCATTTATTGCTGTGTAGCCATGTGTAAGATTTATGTCGTGTAGAAATTCAATGACAACATTAACTGTGTTCATTGTACATTGTATCCTAATGTATGTTGACTAAAATCTTTTTGACTGCCAAGCCAAAAAAACACAGGCGGGCTTTTGTTCTCTTTGTCTAAAATGAAGGAGAAAGTAGTATCTAAGGAAAGTTAGTCATTTTAGGACTATCCCTTGTCCACTATCACCACAGCCAGCGCATCAAATGGGGGTTCAACAACATTTTCTGGGTGATTGTAGGATATTTTGTGATTCCAAATTAATTTAGAGGTATTATTTCTTAGTGCACAGCTCAGAGACCCACAACTCAGATTGCTTTGCAAGATTTCATAACAAGATTTAAAAATGTTAGTAGCCCCCAGGCAGCCTAATGTTAGGAAATTGGTTTCAGGAATTATCTGGTCAAGAGCAACCGCTTAATATATATTGTCGGATCCACTGCCGATAATCGAGAACTGGATCAAAGCCGCTTTTTCTGGATGACCACAGGTATGAAAATGAATGCCATTTTAATTAAATGAAGAGTAATTGTATACTGATATCCAGAAATTCTAGCACAGCTCCAGCTCACGTGAACCAAGACTCGATTCCTTTTTACAGACAAGCGCCACCATCAGTGGCAACTCAGTCTGGTCATTCAAGTTGTTCAAATGCGTTCATGCCATATTTTTGGCGTGAATATTTCATAATTTTACATTGTGGCGAAATGATTTAAATTAGGTAATTTTACGTTGCAAGCCGAAATAATACCGTCAGCGAAAGACCTATTGCTGCCCGTATTTGGGAATGTAGACACGAGAGGGGCACGAGCGCAGAGCGCAGATTTCACCTCGTGGGTGCGCACGGCGCCGTGCCCCTCTCGTGCCTCATATTCCCATGCGCAAACACAGCCACACTCACGCATGCGCACATACACAGCCATACACAGGCACACACACACTGCATACACACACGCACCCCCCCTTAAACAGACACACGAGCACACAGACAGACGCACGCACGCACAGACACACTCAAACAGACACACGCAGACACACGCGTGACACCCCCACACTCACCCCCACTCACCGGGCTCCTCTAACCTTAGGCATGTTCGCCCCTTTCCGATGTTCTTCACGACGGGAGCTGCCGGACCTGGTAGAGCGGGGGCTGACCGCCGATGTTCTTCACGACGGGAGCTGCCGGACCTGGTAGAGCGGGGGCTGCCTACGCATGCGCGGCCTTTCTAACCGGGGCCGGGGCTCTCAGAATGAAAGTTAGAAATGCCGCGCATGCGCGGGCAGCCCCCGCCCTCCCAGGTCTCGTCACAGAACACGTAATACACCCAGTGGATAACGCGTGAGGCCGTTTTAATACCCTAATTTCTACGGTATGTCTAATGCTTTTTTGTTTTCTTTTCATTTCGCGGGTAAATGCATGTTTCACTTTCCCGCCCGTCTGTGCATAACACATTTTTCCCCACATTTTTTCCCGTCTGTGCAGTGCTTAACTACGCATTATTTCTTGTGTAATCTATTTTCTTTGAAAATTTACTTCTAAGTGTATTTGCACCGGATCTACCTATTAGGCTTACAATAACATTTATTAGCAGTGGTAGCACTCGACAGACTCACTTCCACGGCTTGAGACAGAAGGACTAGGTTTCAGATCCAATTATTTTTTCTGGCCTTCCTATGGAGTGCCCTAACTTGTCCAAATAATTATGCCTTTGACACAACCTGTACAGCTCACTACTGGTGCAGAGTTGTGTTTTACTGGGTTACATCAGCTCTTAGTAAAAATAATCTATTTGTCTGGCCCTATGAGACATAGGAAGTCACCCCTTCTGAAGCCTAGAGTCAAAATGGAGGTTACCATCCTCGAGTCCATCTGAAACGATCATCTTTGGTGACCATTGCTTCATGTCCCCTCTCATGACTGGGTCTCTTGGGCTTGACTGATTTAAAGCTGAAATGGCTTTATTTTGGCTGTCTTGCGAGTGTACAGTGCTGCCCTGTACACTTTGAGAAGACAGTAGTTCATAGCAGAATTATATGCCAGGCGAGTGGGTCAAGCCGACCTGGGGCTCATTTACACAGTTGCTACAGAGACTCCCGGGCCGGCCACAGTATCATTCATGTGGCATCACGTGACTGCGCAACAATAATGAAAGACTCTTGTGTCCAATTGCTGACAGCCTGTTGGCAGAAAGTCAGTGTATCTGAATGAGGTGGGCAGTTATGTTTCTTTAGTTTCCCGCCGTGTCCGCTTGACTGCCTGTGTTCGCCTGCCAGTTTAGTTGGTGCCACAACCGTACCAGCGTCGCCGGTGACCATTCAGGTGACCCGATGTCGCACAGTCATCCATTTGCTGCACAGAGCCTTCAGCATGGGATCATGATTCAAATCACTTACTCACTGGACCCCCCACCCATACACCCCACACACACACACCCCACCCCCACACACACAACCCCAAACACACACACAACCCACACACAACCCCCACACATACAACCCCACACACAAACAACCCCCACACATACAACCCCACACACACAACCCCACACACAACCCCCCCACACACATAATCACACACACACACAACCCTACACACACACAGCCCCACACTCAAACGACCCTACACACAACGCCGTACACACAACTCCATACACACAACCCCACACACACAACCCCCCACACACAACCCCACATACATACAACCCCCCACGCACACAACCCCCCACACACATACACAACTACACACACACACACACACACACACACACAAACAACCACAAGCACACACAACCACACTCAACCTAGGCATGGGCGGAAAATCCGTTCCGCTCGCGGATTTTGCGGATTTTCGGGAAATCCGCAATCCGCGAGATTTGCGAATTTCCCGCAAAATCCGCAAATCCGCGAGCAGCGGATTTTGCTCGCACTGCTCGCACTGTTCGCGTGAGTTCGCGCCCCGCGAATAACTGCAAAATTGCAGAAATACGATTTTAGCAAAACTGAAAGTAACTACTTACCAGGTTCAAAAGTTCAGGCACATCATTAGTAGCCATTTCCTGTAGTGCTTCCTGAGGGGCCCCTCCAGAGTTCAGTTGCCAGTTGAAACTATTATGTGACCCTGCTCTGAACCTCAGAATAGTTACACATATGCCACAAAGGTCCTGAATTACAGCTAAGGGAGACAAGCAGGAGCCAGGCTGGAAGTTAAAATCCATTAATCAGCCCCTAATTCATTATTGTCAGTTGGGGCAGGGCAGGTGTTGTAACTAATTTTGCAACAATGAAAGCACTTAGCAAGTGCAAAAGATCACTAATCAGGGCGCACTAAGGAAGCAGGTGCCAGCTAAAAAAATATTCTGTGACACATTAATCAGCCCCAAATTAATTCAGGTCACTTGAGGCAGGGAAGGTGTGCTTTGCTTTGCCGAAAATAATGTACACTGGACAACCAGAGGGTGTGGTGATGAAACAGAGGGTGGCATGGGTGGGCCAGAGGGTGGCATGAGTAGTCAGAGAGTGGCAGTGGTGACAGAGAGTGGCAGTGATGAAGAAGAGTGTCCCAAACAGGCTGGACACGTAGAAACAACAAGTTCGCAAAACTTGCGACCCGACAGGTAAGTTCGCAAATTGCGAAATTGTAAAAACCCTCGCGAACTGGCAGAAACACGGGCGAACACAAAAAAAAAAAATCCGCAAATTCGCGGGAATTCGCGGATTTTGCGGATTGCGAATCCGCAAATCCGCAAAATTCGCGAACGCGAGATCCGCAAACTTCGCTCATGCTTAACTCAACCACACAACCACACACACAGCCCCACAACCACACACACAACCCCAAACACAACACACATAACCACACACACAACCCCAAACACAACAAACACAACCACACACAACCCCACACACAAACCCCACACACAATCACACACACAATCACATCCACAATCACATCCACACACACAACCACACACACAACTATCTATTTATCTATCCATCCATCCATCCATCCATCCATCCATCCATCCATCCATCCATCCATCCATCTATCTATATATTTATCTATCTATCACACTCACTCTATCTATCACCCTCACTCTATCTATATGTCTATCTATCACCCTCACTCAATTTATCTATCGCCCTCCCTCTATCTATCACCCTCCCTCTATCTACCTATCGCACTCACTCTATCTATCGCACTCACTCTATCTATCGCATCACCACAGCATCACTCAGCACCACCACAGCATCACTCAACGCGACCACAGCATCAATCTGTGCAACTATTCAACAACAACTGGTTCAAATATGTTGTCTCAATGTTTCAAGCTTTATTACAAATGTCACAAAAAGATGTTAATATTTCACTTCTGTTCTTGGATTTTTGTCACAATAAAATACACTGAACATAATCTTCGCAAAAGTTATTTACAAAAGTTTAAGCTATTGCCATTATAAATTACAATAACTTTTATTTAAGTATTAATTATTTAAAAAAATTAAAAGCCATTGTTATTTGTAATATCAATACATCCAAGTCAAGTAAATACAACACATATTGCATTACAAAAGCTATAGGTGTCACATTTGCAAAAGTTATAACTATTGGCATTGTAAATGACAAAGCTATTAATTTCGCTGGTTTCAAAACCAACACATAAATAAAAAAATTGTCATTTACAAGACCAATAGCTCAAACTTTCCTAATGCGAGACCTATTGCATTGCAAATGCTTGTTTTAAATGATGCCATGGTAACGGAATTTTCACGGGGACCTGGTAAGAATCCTTTCATGGGGCCTCTGAAGCTGGTCTCTTGCCCTTCCTGTAATAGTTAATGGCCAGGAGCAGGGCTTAAAATGTGCAAGTAGTTCCAGGTAGGGACTAAGTGCCAACATTCATTTTTAGGTTCTGCCTGGGGCACGGAGCTTTAGCTCCGCGCCCAGGAGAAATCTTTAGTTTTCAGTATGGGGGACTTGAATCCGCCCCTTCTTCCATTGGCTAGCTCCATAAATGGAGGCTAGCCATTGGAAGATGGATCTGTCCGTCATGGCCGGACCAGATTCGTGGGCGTTCCTGCATTTTTTTCCCTCTCCACCCTTTTTGCATCGTCATTGGGCGGTGGGCGGAGTTTCGTTTTTTTTTTTTTGTGTTTGTTTTCCTCATTTCATGCCGACCACGGCCGCCGGAAGAAGTCCAGGTGAGTGCGTTCCTTCCCCACCCCCTCCTCCCGCTGTCCGTGTGCCCCTTCCCGCCCCCCCTCCCGATGTCCATTTGCCCGTTACCGCCCCCCCCTCCCGCTGTCCGTCCGTAAATGCTTGTTTTGCTGTTGGTGACAGCGTGCTGCTCTGCCCTTCAGATCCGAGCCCACACTCTGGTCTGGATCGTGTGCTGACGAGCCCAGGCTGGGCCTCTAAATGACCGAATAATGACAGCATGTCGCATGTCTAATAACTCGACCCGCGACTCTGCGCTGGGGCAGAGTGATTGCTTTTCCAGTCCCTTTCCAGCCCGTAAATGCTTACGCTGCCCGTGGTCAGGTCCTGCTGTGATTCTGTGTAGACAACGATTAAGTCTGCGTGATAGGCAAGGACTCGAAACAGCCGTAGCCCTCGTTGCTTGCTGTGCACATGGTACGTGAGAGAGAGACCTTCCCCCAGCCCTCACTCACTCAAGACACTCGCGTATAAGTCAACAGTAACGAACGGGGGCTTGCTGTAAATTATGTGGTATAATGCAGCTCATTTCGGGACCACTAGGAGGGGCTGCGAGGTTCGACTCCACTCGGAGCAGAGCTCACTCTGCCGTGTCCTGTGGGAGGACCCGTACGTGCAGGAGGCTCTGGAGCACCGTAGCCCCGATGATCTCACCCGCCGACAGAGATGTGTTTCTGTCCTGTGGGGCAGCGGCGGCTGCTGGGAATCCCGTGGCCCTGCCTGCAGCTCTGGGTGTTCGCGATACTGCTGTGCGGGGCACGCGGTCGCGCCTGCCTGGCATCTTGCCGCTGCTTCGGGGATCTGGTGGACTACAGTCATCAGAGGTTAGCCCAAGTACCCGATGGACTGCCTGGATGGACGGTGCAGCTGTGAGTATCTTGTGGGTTGCCGGGGCAGCTGTCATTGCGAAGGTGCACTGTCTTTCACCATTTCGAGAAAGACCCGGGACTGCAGTATCCAATGGCGGGGTAGCTGGGAGTACAGCAGGAACTGCAGTAAGCACCTGATAGGGTAACGGGCAACTGTGAGTATAGCGGGGGCCTTTGCCATGAGTGTTGTGTCTTATGGGGCGAGGGTTGCTGTCGCCAATGTCGGGGATGTTAGTTTTGAGTATCTAAGGTGTATGGACAGGTAGGTCTGATCGAGGGCAGCTACATGGAAGAGGCAGCCTTACGGCCTTGTGAGTATCTGAGGTGAGACTGGGGCTGTTGGAAGTATGTGAGACCCAGATACGAGTGTCTTCTCGAGAGGGTACATCTGGTAGTAGCCGAGGGGAAGCTGCGAGGCAGCATGGTTTGGGAAAGTCCTGGGGTTCAGACGCTCCCTAGGAAAGGCCTTGTTGGAGTCTTAAGTATGTCTGTGGGTTTATGTGGGGTACGTGGGCTGAAAAGTGAGGGGGTACCACCCAGCTGTATCTTTTGTATGGGTGGCATAACCCGAGTGTCAGACGTGTGTTGCATACTTCAACTGCCCTCGTCAGTATGTTGACACACATCTCTGCGTGTAAGCGCCATAACCCCGTGCCATTTGTGTGTGTAGAAGTGACAAGGTACTGCGACTCATACCATTCTTCAAGTAGCCATTCCCGGGGATGGTGAAACAGCGCATTGGAGTTGGGAGCTGAAAGTGGCTGAGCACACAGTTTCTTTTCTCTATTTTATTAGATGGGTATAGTGGATCTCAGCGGGTAGTTTCTTTCTGACCTTATTTGACACCATTGCGATTATTTGCACCTTTTATTGCTTGCAGCTACATCTTATCCTGCGGCTTGGTTGGAAGGAACTCTGCAGCCTGCTATTATGGAGTATATTGTAACACGATATGAGTTGAATTTTTTTCCCCCCAAAGAGGCTGTGGTTTAATATCGGGGAAATTGGTCCCCCATAAAAAAAGTAAAACTTCCGTGATGGGACTGACTGGCAGTAGCAGAGCCATGATTGTATTAGAACTTGCCTGCAACACTCCTAACCCGGGTCATATAGTTGCAAAGACATGCATGCAGACCGTAGAACTCAAACCTAGGCCTAGACCATGAGCAGAGATAAATTGTAAAAGCAAAGTTAACGCTAAGAAGGCAAGCAGACCCATGCCAGGGGAGTGAGTGTGGGTGGGATGATCCATACCAAGGCAGTGAGCACATTCCAAAGGCAGAGAGCCAGGCCCACCTGTTCCACTCACAGTCCATTGCTTTGGCAGTATATGACGTGGCCCTTAAGTATCTCCACTGGGTGGGCATAAGTGGATCTTTCGCTCCTGATGTAAAGCCACCAAGGTTGCCACGGACTTGTTATATATCATTGAATTGGGTCTGGTGGGGCAAGCTTTGCGCTCAGCTGTGCAACACAGAAGTCCTGAATCCAGGATAGACTTGGGAAAAGGCAGAGTGGCACAACCGTTGTGCCCTCTACAGTGCTCCCACTTTGTAGCTCTCAGAAGTAACCACAGGTATTCAATCTGCAGTGTAAGGTGCACCCTGACACACACTGTCATTTATCCTTACACCTTAAAATCATTCCCCAAACCGTCCACGTTCGGCCTTATGCATGCACAAGAAAGTTATACAGTTCTGGCAACAAACACACACTGAGAGCAATACACAAATTCTTGTTGTGTTTATTAGTGTAGATGCCCACACGGTGAAGTGGAGTGCTTCTGGCCGTGGCCCATCGCAGCCCCGCCGCCTGACTGTCTACCACAACCCGTGGTGTGTATCCTTGTTTTGCGGTGGAGCTCCTGAGTCGTGTTCTAGTGTGATGACGTTGCATGCATTAGTACAATCAGCCTAGACCTACTGTCTTTGTCACTACTTGTTGTGTCCTTCTTCCCTCTGTCTGCCTGGTGTTTTGTGCCGTTCTGCCCTCCATTACAATCATCCCCCCTCGTTTTTGTGTCCTTCTTCCCTCTGTCTGCCTGGTGTTTTGTGCCGTTCTGCCCTCCGTTACAATCATCCCCCCCCTCGTTTTTGTGTCCTTCTGCCCTCTGTCTGCATAGTGTTGTGTGCCGTTCTGCCCATCCTTAGAATCACCCCCCCCCTCGTTTTTGTGTCCTTCTTCCCTCTGTCTGCCTGTTTTTTGTGCCAATCTGCCCTCAGTTATAATTGTTTCCCCTCGTTTTTGTGTCCTTCTGCCCTCTGTCTGCCTGGTGTTTTGTGCCGTTCCTCCACCTGAACTGAGCCCTTTAAAATAAGGCCATGCTCCAAAAAGTACCGCAGTCCCCTGCCCTGAACCATAAAAAACTGCCCCTTCCTCCGTGAAGTACTCTGACTCTGCTCCCTACCCTCCCTTGGCACCTAAAACTGTCCCCTGCCATGCAACCTACACAGCCTCGACTTAGTAAACTGTCCCTTCTCTGTGTGCTTCGAGGCCGTAAAATGTAAGCCTAGGCACAAATGGATGGTTGGATTTGTGGGGTAAAGTTTTATTTAATGTGATTTTATGTAGCGCGAACTTTACCCGAAGGTGTCAGAGCGCTTTACATAAGAACCAGTTGCCAAACCTAAGGACTTTGATTTACATGCGTTAAGTAAAAGATACAAACAGGAAAACAATTGAAATGTACTAGATGTAGTCACACAGAGAAGAGACTGTTGATTCTCGTTATATTTCTATATACATATGGAAGGGATATGAATAGATGTACTGCAAGAGTCACATAAGAATGTTAGAGTAGAAAGGTCTACTGCATATACTAGTGAATACAGTCATCTCTATAAAAAAAAGAGTTATATTTAGAGGGGCCGGAGTGGGACGCAGTGGATGGATGGATGCATGATGGATGGATGGATGCATGATGGATGGATGTATGCATGATGCATGGATGTATGCATGATGCATGGATGTATGGGTGGATGCATGGATGGGTTGTTGGTTGGATGGGTTGGTGGATTGCATAAATTGTTGAGGGATTGGCTGTATATATGCATCTATCCATCCATCCATCCATACACCCATCCATGCATGCACCCATCCATGCATCCACCAACTCATCCATTCAAGCATTACAACAAGAGCCCGCAGCTCTCCTTCGTCTCTCCTCGCCCCCCCTTCCCTGAGCCCGCAGCTCTCTTTCGTCTCTCCTTTTCCCCCTTCCCTGAGCCCGCAGCTCTCCTTCATCTCTCCTCGCCCCCCCTTCCCTGTGCCCTGCCCTGCTATTGTAAATGACAATGCCATTTATTTATGTTAAAAAAAACATAAATAAAAATAATGTCAAGAGCAATGCCAATAGCTCTAACTTTCACAAAGGCAAACCATTGCATTGTAAATGCTTGTTGAGGACTGGCATTCCCTTTTATCATCAAACTTTGACCTGGGGAAGAAAGAAACAGAGAAAAAATGGACAGAAAGATGTGAAAGCAGTGACAAAGGGAGGAAGCAAGTATGAAAAAAAACAACCCGCAAGAATGGCAGAGACTGATAGTATAGGGAGGTGGAGGAAAGAGCCATAAGGTAAATTCGGGGCCGGATTTGCAGCCGTGCTGCAATATTGGCCCCCCAAAACAACAAAACAAAAGCAGCAGTGCTTCACGCTTGTATCCACACCCCCTCCCCCACGGAGGGCTGCTCCGACAAAACTGCCAGGGCTGCTCTGGGTTCCCAGTCCGGCCCTGACGACATGTACTTTAAGCATCGGACCACACCTCCTCTCTGACATGCAATTTAAAAATAACCTTTTGTTCGAATCAAACAAAACTAAAAATAGAAACTAGCAAGGACCAGAGCACTAATTAGCGAGGCAAGCCATGGTTATTTTGACATCTCACCGGGTCGCCCATTTCCATGAATAGAAACAGTTTTCCAGCTCGGCGGGTAATGCAGCTCTCAAGGCGATGAGCAGTGACAGAACTGTGCACGCCATCGCTCCCCTGCGACGTTTAGCAGCCTCCAGTGAGCAAGAGTATGGCCAGAACAAGGCCCTAAGTTATAAGCATTTGTTTACTATTTCGTAATAAAATGCGTCTTTAAACACGTTCTCCAGCTGCACCCACTTCTAAGTGAAAGTGTCAATGAGGAGTTATTCCTTGGAAGCTTAACATTACAAAAAAAAATTTTGTTTGCCATTTAGTGGAGAAGTGTGGCTCAATGATAGAGCGGCAGACCCTGATGCAGAGGTCTAGCCTAAGACCAGGGTTCAATTCCCGCCTCGGTGGGTTTTGGGCTCAATTTCCTCAGACCTGATAATTCTCGCCTCAGTGCCTATTCTAATCATGGGTCCCACTCTGCAACTCTGGACAATAGCTTGCTTAATCTCCACAACAGCCCCAACAACGCTAGGATGCCTGGCTTCACCCTGGGGGTGCCCAGGAGTGGACACTTCACAGGGAAAAACCAGGAAGGGTTCCAAAGCGGTATGCGTACAAGCGCCGAGATACGATTTGTGCGCAATACAAGTACTACTACATTTTACATACTACGGATTTGACACGAACAACAGCGAAGCGCTTTACGCATTTACATTTCGGTGCTGATACCCGATACATGGACAGAGCGTAAAATAAGCAAAAATGGAACAGCCCACACAATCCTAGCAATGGAGGTCTACAATTACATTAGTATGGTGGCATCATTATTTGATGCAGCACAACTCGGCAAGACAACTTGCTACACCGTGTCAAAATGAGAGGTCAGGAATGCACCAAAGATATGGTTCATTCCTATTCTCTCACTGGACTGGAGTGCTATGTGCTGTCGAGCTCCGACGCAGGCACCCTTGCACCATGGTGTAAGGGTGCCTGTGTTATATGCACAAAAGCAATCTTTGCGTTATATGCACAGCAGCAATCCTTGGAGGTGTTTTCCTCTTTCTAAGGGGGCTGAATAGGAAACAAGGAGAAATAAAGATATTTCTCCTTGTTGGGCCCTTATGAGGAAGTTGTACTGTTTTGACACATTCCCAGGTTTACTAGTCTTGGAACAGATGGGAATGCACCAAAAAGCATGGGTGGATGCTTGGCAACACCCATGTTATGTCTTTACGTGGAGAAGTGTGGCTCAATGGTTAGAGCGGCAGACCCTGATGCAGAGGTCTGGCCCGGGACCAGGGTTCAATTCCCCGCCTCGGCGGGTCTTGGGCTAAAAAATTCCACGGACCTAATATTTCTCGCCTCGGTGCCTATTCCAATCATGGAGTCCCACTCTGCAACTCTGAGCAATAGCTTGCTTAATCTCCACAACGGCCCCAACAATGCTAAGGATGCCTGGCCTCCACCTTGGGGGTGCCCAGGAGTGGATGCCTCACAGGGAAAGTCAGGATGGGTTCCACAGCAGTATTCGTACAAGCGCCTTGAGACCCTTGTGGGTGAGTAGTGCGCTATACAAGTATCAATTTACATTTACGGCGCAGAGTAACGTAAGTCAGCAGTTTGCCCTGCCTTGCGTTACTCCAGATTAAACAAGCAGTGCGGGGCCAAGCATGGTGGCTGAGAAATCCGACGTAATGATTGTGTTGCCCTTGCGTCACTTTATGCGACACAAGGGCAATGCAATCCTTTGATAAATCTGGGCCCCAGTGTTGAGACAAAGCATTTGCCTATGTTTATGACCAGACCAGGTGGAAAAGGCCCAGGTACGCACAGGAGGTGAGGATGATAGAGTACACAAATTATTTGGACTAAAAACAATGTGTCCCAGTAATCCATTGAGAGGTATAGAGGAGGTTTAAGGATGCTTCCGTGGAGAACAAGCATTGGTACAGCCAATAGCTTTCATCTAAGCATACATCTATTGGCTTTCTCAAAGTTTTTTTACATACTGCACAGCAGCGCAAGAGGAGGGTTAAAACAGAGAGTAGGAGGAGGATGAAAAACATTGGGAGCAGGGTCTGAGGTGGCTCAAAATCAACATAGAGTGGGAGGAGGGCACGGGAGTGAGGGAAACACAATAGAGAGCAGGAGGAGGGTGCTGGTGAAGGAGAGGGACTGCAGAAACATGCACTCTGGAAGAGTGCATGCCAAAAAGAGCTCTGGCCACAGGCAGGTACAGTACTTGGTTCTTGCTCCACAGCAGGGACACATAGAGGAGCCCCAGGAGGAATCAGAAGCAAGGAGAAGGGGGCTCTGGCTAATGAGAAGCAAGGAAACAAGGGTGTTTTGGGAGCCAATCAAGGATACGTAATGGTATGTAATGGGTGAGCTCAAAGCCATATTTAAGATTTCTTTTTTCACAAGCACTGTGTAGGCAAATCATAAAAAAAGTTTGTGGTGCTCAAAAGGCAAAAAAAGTTGAAAAGTTGGCAGGTTGTCAAATAAGCAAAGAAGGGTAACGGATGAAATGTGAGTAAATCAGAATGAAGTGTGTGTAAATCAAGGCTACACATTTGAAAAAAACTTGGCTAAACCCTGAAAGTGATCTATGTCATCATCACGACAGCCACTACCTCATCTGCCTTTTCCTTGTCAACTCAAAACCTCTGTCTTCAACTACCCTGTCTCCCTATCTTTAGAACTATTTTAACATTACACTTCGGAAACACCACATCATATCCATTCCTGTACAATTGCCCTTGCCCTAAACAAAGCCCTAAAACTTATTCTATCCCTCAAATTGTTCCCCCACTCGTATTCGTATTCAAAAACTTTATTCGATACATAAAATGAATCATAAAAGTATTGAACATTCAATCGTGTCACATTTCAGATAAGAATACATTTATACAAATCATTCAAAACTAATTTGTAAACACAGTTTGTTTTAAAAGAGACATAATAATAACAGTGACAGAAATTCAAAAAGATTACATTTTAAAATTTTACAAATATTTTTAACCTGTGAAGCTACCCATAATTCTTTCTGATCTTTAGGGAGATTCTGATAAAATTTAACATTGCACAACAGATTTCCACAGAAGATAAGGATAACAAATGTTCATAACCTTCCTTGTAAGTACAAGGTTGCCTACCCTTCAGAATAGATTTAATGAACCGGAGTCTTGGCTCTTTATACAGGGAGCAGAAGAGAACCAAATGTAAGGTACTCTGCCTGTCCTTGTTACTACAAGGACAAGGGGACAGTCTCTCAACCCAGCCCCCTTGTTTAGGGAAAGCAAGTAAAAAGTGGAGGGTCTCCAGCCTAAACCGTGTTAAAAGAAATCGCCATTGCGCATTAGGAGTAAACGTTAGATAAAACTGCGGATGTGGTTTACAAACATGCACGGTTCCAGTCCCAATTTTATCCATAAGAGGCTGAATACCTGCCTTCAAAAACTTTGATTTTATCTCCTTTTTATAATTCCCCTTGATTTTCTCAGGGCTGTTGAAATAAAAACCAAGTTCGATTTTGTTCAGCATATTGCAAACATAAGATAACCAGGGGATCTGTTTGGAATTTTCTAAGGCCATGCAATCGGTAATAATTTCTTTTGTTAATTGCAGGTCCTCTGATTGCCAGATTTTACCCCATAAGAGTAAAGGGGACATACTGATTATATCAGATACGCTGACCATACCAATTTCATCATGACAGAAGGTGTTTGAGGTGCTTTTAGGAACTGCCAAGACCCTTTTTATGAAGTTATTTTCCACCACCTGTATTGCGGCAGGCATTTCAGTCCCCCCACTCATACCCATACCCAAATTCAAACAAAGCAACTTACATAAACCTTAGTTCTACTCTAACACTTAAACTAACTCTAAACATTTTCTTAATCCTAAACCAACGCTCAAACCTTACTTTTTCACTAACTCATTTCTACTGTTGACCATCAATGTACCTTTTCTCTCTGACTAACTCTTTCTCTTACTTCTAAATTGTTACCTATCCTCAACATTACACTAACCAAAAATCTATTCTTTACACTCCCACTCACTGTAAAACTACTGCCTTTGCCTACCCTTACCTTTAGTTTTACTATTAACTCCACCCTAACACTAAACTCTCCTACCCCACTTTAAAGTGTCGAACATAAGAGAATGTTAACGTTAATAATGATGCCAATGCAATCACACAGCTGTAAAGTTGCCCAGTTCCATGCATGACTAATTAGGCCAATCCTGTCTTTGTTTTGAATTCTGGGACTTGAAATCTTATTTAATTCACCATAAAACCGAGGCTACATGTCCCAGAATTTTAAGGAAAAAACGGTACTGGCCTAACTAGTCACGTATGACCTGGGACATTTGGCCTGTATGGGTAAAGATACTTCATAATGTGAAACAGACAGGATAATGGCGTATGAGGTCTGGATCAACAGGGGATTTCAGTTAAACAGAGAGCAAAGACAGAAACTCCATCTGGACAACTAGGAGCTACAGTGTGCAGGTAAACAGGAATCTGAAAAATTGAGGCCTTTTTACGCCCTAATTACTCTAATTTTGTAGAATTATGGGCAGGCGATTTTAATATTCATGCTTGTGCATTGTCAGCTACTCCTGTTTGTCAATTTACCAATCAGGCAGGGATGGGGTGTGCCCACTTTTGTCACAATGAATACGAGGAGGCATTCAATTCCATTATCTCTAAATATGATTTACAGTTACTGAGATGTGGCAGTGATGCTAATGGGGAACGAGCTCCATCATTTACAGGAAGAAATTAATCAACAATTATTGACCACATATTAGTGTCAGATTCGATAACCGCTATGTGAGATACCACTACTATTGTCCATTCGGTGTTAAATGACCATAACCCCATTATTATGACCTTCTCTTTTTGGGGTAAGAAATGTGAATCATTCACTATGGAAAATGATATTGCCCCAAATAGGGCCCATGGAGTAAGCATAAAGTGGGCTGACATTGATCCCATCAGTATGTTACATAAAATAGTAACGGCAAATTCACCTGAAATAAGTTACCTTCTACAGGAAGATGTCTCTCTAACTCTGTTGGTGGATAATTTTAATCATATTATTAGCTCTATTAAAATTCATCTGATCAACCCCCCGAATAATATAGGGGATACTTACAGAGGATGGTTTGACCATACCTGTACCAAGGCCTTCCATCTATTAAAGCAGGCCTTCTGTCATTCGCCACAAGATACTATTGTCATTAAAACACCTTGCCAAAAATATAAACAGACCCTGGCTGTAAGGGAGAATACCCAGCAGGGTGAAGCATGGAACAAACTGGTTTATGCGTCTGAAAGGACATGAAGGTATTTTTGGATACAGTGAAAGCACTGTTTAAAATAAATGAAAATATCCCAGAGCTTTGCTCTCTTGTGCCTTACGATGCCTGGGTGGCACATTTATCTGATATCTTTGGCAAATGCACTAATGATGCCAAAATGGAACTTAGTGAAATGATTTCCCCATTGGAGATTACTAACGTTGGGGTTACGTTAGCTTTACAAGCTAGTGTTGGAGGAAGGGCCCCTGGACCCAATGGGGTACTGGTAGATGTTTTTAAATCAGCTACAGAACTCTTTTGGCCTATCCTCACACAGGTGTTCAATGCAGCTGTAGTAGATAAGATTCCATCTTAATGGGGAGTTTCAATAATTGTGAAACATTATTGTCCCATTTCTCACTTGGGCTCATAAATCAAGGTAATGAGCAGAGTTTTATTATATAGCCTGGAGAAATGGGCACAAGAACAATCTATGTTATCCCTGTTGCAGTATGGTTTTAGAAAGCAGATAGGGACTGTAGAACAATATATACATTTGGAGCTGCTAATTGGAAAGTACACCAAGGCCAAGTCAGGAGTTTTATATCTTTGTTTTGCAGATTGAAGCATAAATACTAGGGGGCGTGGCAAACCGCCGAACATGGCAGACGCAGACTAAGAGAGCTCCGGAGCCCGGATAAAATCATCCTGTGCCATTGACGTATGTTGTGCCCTATCGAGCCTGACAGGGCGGGAAAATGTAGCAGAATACTCAAGGCAGTCCCATAAATGTTTTGAGGGCTCGTGGGTGCCGTAGGGACTGAAAGTAATTATCCTGAGCCTGCGAAGTGGCAGCCATTGCTCAATGAAGCGGGGACGGTGACGAGGCAGAACAAGGTGCAAATCGCCACGTAGCCGCTGTGTCTATGTGGCGAAAAAGAACCTAAAGTAAGTACCCGCCGGCTGTCCCCACTGTTTCCTGGTTGCCGTGGAGTGCGTACTGTGGCGAGAATTAAGCCCAGGCCCCCAGGGCTAGAGATTGCATATGGCGAACGCCGGGGGTGCTGAGGAGTGAGGCCTACTCTGACAGACATCAGGAGTGGTTGTATGACCCACAGCCCCTCTTCAACCTCCCCCTCCTGTGCACGAGGGCCCTCCCGGAGACTGCCTTGAGCGCCCGGCGGGCCACTGAGTGTGGCGGTGACTGCGGACAGCACCATACGGAGTGCATAGGAGGAGGAACGGACCGTCGGACTGAGCCTGTGTCTTCACCTTGTTGCAACGCTGGGTGCAAACATCATTGAAACTTGAGGGGCGCGATGATTAGACAGCACTAGAAAGAAGCTGGGTAGCTGTATACCTTACTGTGGCAGTATGAGAGCTTCTCCTCTACACCCACCCTCGCAACATGCATGACCGCTGCTACCCCGAAGGTTAGAACCCATGGAAGCAAGCTAAAGTAGTATCCTTGCTTAAAAAACCTACTTTTGATTTCTCCAAACCATGAAACTACCACCCAATCTCACTGCTTCCGTTTCTGTCTAAAATTCTGGAAGCCCACGTGAATAACACACTTACGCAATTCTTAGAAAGCAATAATATTCTTGACAGTTCACAGAATGGTTTCCGTCCTCGGTATAGTACCGAGTCGGCCCTGTTAGCGGTGGTTGAACATCTCAAATCCGTGCTAGATTCCGGCAACATGTCAGTTTTGGTGCTGCTGGATCTAAGCGCGGCATTTGACACAGTCTCACATGTAATCCTGCTCCACAGGCTGGAGGAGATAGGAATTGGAAATACTGCTCTAGCTTGGTTCTCTTCCTTCCTCTCTGAGCGGACGTTCCAAGTGACTGCTCCCCCTTTTGCTTCTCAGGTTCACCGGCTTCGTTGTGGGGTTCCTCAGGGCTCCACACTGAGCCCTACGCACTTTAACATTTATATGAGCCCTTTGGCCAGGATGGCCAAGGCAAGAGGAATGTCCCTGGTGTCATACGCCGATGACACGCAACTGGTGCTAATTACAAAAAACAATTTGATGGACAGAATGTAGATCAATGTCTTACATTCTGCTCACACTATCTAATAAACTTGGGCTTTATATTGGATAAAGATCTGAATTTCGAAATACATGCTAAAACAGTGGCCGGGAAATGCTTTGGGATACTACGTGGCCTGAGACCGATTCTGGGACTTTTTGATGCCTAGACACGCAAGTTGATTGTTCAAGCTTCTATCCTGGCTCGCCTGGACTACTGCAATGTGCTTCTTCTCGGATCGAATAAATCTGTGATGAGGAAATTGCAGTGGGTCCAGAATGTGGCAGCACGTGCCATCTTTGCCCTGCCAAAATTCAGCCACGCCTCTAACCTCCTCTACCGTCTCCATTGGCTGCCCATCGAGAAGAGGGTTAGCTTCAAGACGCTCTGTACCACGCACAAGATATTGGCAGGAATAGCCCCAGACATTCTTAATGAGCTGTACACCCTGTACACTCCAGCACGCGCCTTGCGCTCAGCAAACTAGTGTCTGCCACGCAATCCTCGTATACATAAAGTGAGATCTGTCGGCTGCTCTTTTAAATGACTGGCTCCCACACTCTAGAATTCCCTTCCTCTCTACATCCGAGCCAAGCTGGATCATAAGATCTTTAGACGGCATGTGAAACCTGGCTCTTCTCTCAGATCTAATCCCTGCCTAAGCTCTCCGCTCTGTTCTGCTTCAGCGCTGGGACGCCTTTTTGCCAAGGCAGCCATGCGCTCTATAAATACTCTAAGAAGAAGATAAGTAAGGACCAGAGGGGGGTAGAGCATTGTGGAGGAATCAAGGGTTGTTACTGTGGGGGGCGATATCGGCAGGTGGGATATTACCGATCCTCCTGACCCTGGCTCCATTGCCCCACGATCTAGAGGAGACTGAGCCCTGCGGGATGAACACTTAAAAAATGGCCCAGTGGTGTGTGGGTTGAAGCTCTGTCATGGTGCGCGGCATGAAGTCATTGCGGTGGCTCCCTAAACACTGATCAGTTATTTACCCACCAGCCCAGACAAATACCATAGAGTGAGTCATAAAGACGGTCTCACCATCTGGGCAGGAGCCTAGTGTGGGAGGCAGATCCCCATCGCCACTACCAGAAGAAATCTGACTAGAAAGTTAATTTGGACTGCAAATTAAGGAGTTTACATCCAAACACAAGACATATCGAGTGCCTGCACCACAAACGACGACTCAGATACGTCTGGAACAGTTCTGACCTGGGGTGGCAACGACGGTCCTGTTCCTTTGCTAATAGCAGACCTGGTAGGTTATACAGCAAGGGACATGGGGTGTCCAAAAGGGAAGCTGCAGGAGGCTTCTGGCCCTAGCTCACAATCCACAGAGGAGCAAGAACATCCTACATTTCCCCCCTCACTCTCCTGTATATCACCAACTGGAGAAGTGGTGACTCCAGACAAGCTGGACCTAATATTGCAAGAAGTTAAAGAGTCCCGAAGGTCGATAGAACAACAGATTGGCTTGCTCACCACTGGCTTCATGTTGCTAAAGTCTGATCATACTAAGCTAGCATCAAAGGTGAAGGCTAATCGTGATACTCTGGCAGAAATCGTACCACAGTAAAAGGAACACAAATTACAAATACAGACATTGCAGCAACAGGTGACAGGCCTCTTAGATAGAGCTGAGGACGCAGAAGGCAGAGCTAGGCGGAACAACATCTGCGTCATAGGTCTTCGGAAGCGTAGTGAAGGATCCGACGCTGCCACATTCATGGAACAGTGGTTCTGAGATCATGTAGCTCCTGAAGGTCTCTCGAACCTCTTTTGTATAGAACGAGCCCCATAGAATACTTACCAGGAGACCTAAAGTGAGCGCCCCACCGAGGCCACTGATAGTCAGAATTCTGAATTAGAGAGACCGGGATGTACTTCTTCAAAAGGCTAGAGAGCAGCCCCAGATCTGCTACAAAAATGGTCAAGTGTCATTATACCCGGACTACACCCTTATGGTTCAGCGTCCACGATCCTCATTTCAGCCTGTCACAAAAAAATTGTGGGATATGGACCTCAGGTATGCACTGTTATTTCCTACCCGATTAAAAATTATACAGAGAACTTATTTTTTTTAAAGCCCGGAAGACGCAGAGGAGTGGATGGAGGTCATGGACCCAGCCTTACAGCCCGAAACTTCCTATCGTAATCAGCCAAGCAATCCCACTCGAATGCAAGGACCACATTTGTGTCGCAATGTAAAGACCTCCAACTGCAAATCGACCCACAGCCCCACCCATGAACAGGTACAGAAAAGAAAAGACAAAGTTCTGGCTGCAAAGACCACATTCAGAGAAAATACCCTGCATATGGACTCTGACTCATCGGAAGGAAGTATCGCACAATCTGATTCGGAGGGCAGTCTTGCCTTGTTCCATACTATGAGACCTTAGACTGCTGATAAATTACTGGGCTGCTGAACGCTGGAAGCTACTGCCCTGCCTCCACATGTGTCTATAGAATAGTAACGGTGATGGCACACACTCTTACGGACATGTATATCCTTTTTTCAGTGATTACAACGGCAATAGATAGCTACTATACCATGTCTGGCGAAAGCAACAAACCCCCAACTGCGCATACACTAGTTCAATGCAGCAAAATGTTTCTCGTTGTATTCATAGTTTGGTCCAGCACAGTTCACTGGCTGGGCCTTGTTTTAGAAGTTCAAGGGGGGTTAATATGTTCTAACACACACTCAAAGTCACGTCCTACATATTGGCCCCCTGCCTGTACCTCAATCTATCATACTATTTACATCACAAGATGCATAGGCAATACACATACATCTTAATTACATGTAATTTTCCGGGTTTAGGATCAGTACAAAAAAGACACAGGATGCATGCGCAATTGCTTAGGCGCAAATAGTGTTCTTACAGGAGTCCCATCTAACTATATCGGAAGCTGCAAAAATGCGGAAGAAATGGAAGGGGAAAATATACTCTACTAATTATTCTGCCTCTGCCAGGCGTGTCACAATTTGGATCAGGTACGAGGTCCCTTTGTGGAAATCGAACAACAGGTTGACGCGCAGGGCAGATATATATTCTCCTTCATGAGACACTAGATGGCAGACATATTGTGTTGGGGAGTCTACATACTCTAAACTTTGACCAGAACAAATACCAGAGCAAAACTTCCTGGGTTATTGGCGGTGACTGTAATGCAGTAATGAATATTGAACTAGATCGTTCTGAAAAATGTAACCTACAAGGAGAACTCCTTCTACACCCCAGTTCACCAATTACACACCAGAATTGATAGAATCCCATGCTCCCTTTCCATAGACACACAAATATCACACGCTACATACTTAGCAAAAACTTTTTCGGACCATAATGCATTAGAAGTCCACAATACCTGGGGTAGAGTCCCCACTCCTGTCCCCACGTGGAGGCTATGGCCACAATTAATAGAAGACGCCGTATTCTGCTCGACCCCATCTACTGCAATAGCAAACTACTTTTCTGACAACGGCGGTACTGCGTCCTCGACATTAGTAGAATGGGATGCGCTTAAGGCAGTAATTCAGGGAACTGCGATTGGTGCCACAGTGGGTGCGAGACAGAAAGTACATAAAAATTTGAAATCAGTAGAGGATGACATGGGTGGGTCGGAGCAGGAAGAGCAAGCGACCCAGAGAAACATGTTGCTCTACAAGAGGCGCACATCACGTATGCTGAACTGCTGGAGACCCTCTGAGTAATTGTTTACAGGGCCTTCACCCAATTAAAACATACAGATCCAGATAAATCAGGGACACTTCAGGTGAGAATTTTGAGGGAAGCCCCCCCGCCCACTGTGATCAGTCAAATTGCCATGCCTGGGGGACATACAGTGTACACTCAGCAGGGTATAAATAATTCTTTCTGTACATACTATGCAACATTCTACAACAAGCTGGCCCCTATAGACAATACCCTAATAGATTAATTTTTGGCAGACCTACCTTATCCCCAAATCCCTAAAGGGGCACGGGAAAGTCTAGCAGGCCCTATTACGAGAGCTGAAATAAAGACCGCTATCAATGGACTCCCACGCAATAAAACACCGGGACTGGATGGCCTACCAATAGAGTTCTGCAATGCTTATTCTGAAATCTTAGTCCAACAATTAGAAGCCCTCTATAGAACCTCACTGGAACTAGGCCGCCTCCCTTGCACTACCCAGCATGCTCTGGTAGTCACACTTCCCAAACCAGGGAGGGATGTCATGGATATTACAGGGTACTGTCCGCTCTCACTTCTGGCAACTGAATATAAAATATTAAGTAAAATACTGGCTAACAGACTCCTCCCCTATTTCCATAAATTGATACACATAGATCAATGCGGATTCATACCTGCACGCAACACGTCCCTAAAAATCAGGAGACTCCACCACATAATGGCAACCAATCTAGACCATTTAGCAAACGCTGGTTGTATAACACTCGATCTTTGACAAGTGTTCACCACACTTTCATGGGAATATATGTTTCAGGCTGGTGCGAGATTTGGGATACCCCCTGGATACATTTGCTCGCTATGTCTAATATATGAAGCTCCCACGGCCAGAGTCCAGACAGGTAGGCATTAATCAAGCGAAACCCCAATATGCAAAGGCACTCAGCAGGGATGTCCCTATCCCCATTGTAGTTTGTATTAGCGCTGGAGCCACTGGCACACCAGATGTGACAGGAAGCTAATCACGTTGAGATACTATCGGGCAACTCAGTACATTTGATATCTGAATATGCAGATGATATAATTGTGTACGTGCAAGACCTCCTGGGTGAGTTAGACCCTATACCTCGAATATTTGCATAATTCGAATACATCTTAGGCCTTGCTATACAGACTCGAAATCTAACGCCTTCTTATTTTAAAATCACGCACGCCCTGAAATGATTGATTTTGGTATGTATTGACAGCCATTGACGCCAACCATTTATAAATACTTCATATATACCGCTCACACGCGGATATGCTAGAGGGTAATCTCAATAAGGCAAAGGGGGATTACGTTTGAACAACGAGGATACCGGATCATTCGTTTATTATTATTTTAATTTTTATAACTCTCCACCAGGAACGAACATGTTGTCCCCATTTAATCTTCTAACCGAAGTGCATAATTTACCAAGATCAGTGTTCATTCACGTAAGTCACCGGCGGTTTCTTTGGTAATTCTTTCACCTGGCTACCAGTAGGTTATCTCACCCCGCCCGGCAGGCACTACTTCTACCGTGGTTACGTCCCCAGCCCTATCTTTATTCACGTAAACTACCGGCGGTCCAAATAAGCGTTTTCACCCGACCACAAGAAGGTCACTACACCCCGCTCGGCAGGCAGTGCAATCACCATGCTGACCTCGCCATGTAAGTCACCGGTGGCTTACATAAGTGGTTTTTCACCCCGCCCTGCAGGCACTTTTTACCGTGTTTACATCACCATTCCTATCCTTATTCACGTAAGCCACCGGCATTCCATATCAGCGGCCTCACCCGGCCACCAGTAGGTCACAACACCCGGATCGGCAGGCACCACAATCACCATGCTGACCTTGCCATTCCCCTCTTTGCAGGTTGCAGCATCGCAACAATCCTGTGAGATCGTGCCTGCCATAGACAACTCAGAGTGCCCTAATCCTCTTTTGGGCCCAGCTTTCCCTTCAGCCTACACTACCGATGTTCTTCTGTTTCCTTAGTCGTATCACTCACGTCATTGACCCTTCCACGTTACACTCGCATCTGCCACTCCCCTTATAACAGCGTAAATTTGTCCTTCTGGCGATCCCACTTCGAAATACTGTAACTTACCAGGCACACCTCGCAAATCAACTGCATTGTTATATGTGCACGATTTCATCACAAATTTCTTCCCTTCACTCACTATAAATCGCCACTCCCATGCATGACTCTTTTTAGAATTTTGCATGGTTCTAGATGCATGGTCCTGACAAGCTGTGTCCTTATCCTTCTTCTGCCACCTTAAATCCTCCTTTTTCTCAACAAGCAGAATTACAACTCAGGCATGTGATATCAACAGTGCTGATGATGATCCCAATAGATGTTGAAAGGGATCGAAACGCCGTCGACCACTTGAATAGTTGCACACAGTCAAATCAATGTATTCTACCAGTGTGTTAACTATCAGGGATAGCTTGTTTCTGTATTAACATTGACCTAAGCTCCCCTCCACTTGATGCCTGACCAACTTTTTGTTTGCCCTAAAACAAACCGTTTCTCTGTATGTTATCTTTGGAAATCGAATGCAGGATTGTGTCCCACTGTATTGTTTGTTTGTTCCTTCGATCATTTATCACGTTTATTTAACTAATGAAATTGTGTCCAGCTGGACACCAATAAATATAGGACTCACTGAAGGCTATATTTTATTTGTTTAACCTTATATTTTTTCTAAGGACCACTGTTGTTATTGAAAATGATCATAATAGCCGGCAGATTCATGCTAGTAGCATAGGACGGTAAAAACAATTCAACTTGGAATAGAATGTTAGAACATTGGTGGGAGGGAGATCGGGTTACAGTTAGTTTATATTAATAAAGAGCTTATCCGTAAGATAAATTGATGAACAAATTAGATGTTTCCATGTACATGTGTACCTGATGCGAGATATACAGATTATATAATGTATATGCACTACATACAGGCAATGTTATACCTTTAGCGCCAAGAAACTGTTTTGTGAATGTGCGCTTTATAAATTGTTTTTAGCATAACATAAGATATCTACAAATATGATGAATAACGATGTAATCATGGAAATTTGATAATACCTTGTACTGGAAGTTAAAGGAAAACTAATAAAACATGATAAAGAAAAAGAAATATCATAAATACCAGAGTTAAAATGAGCAGGGTCACTCAAGGGATTTTAATATTTTCTTCCAAATTGGGTAACCGCCCCATTAAGGAAATGGTTGAAATGTATAATGCTAGAGGGGTGTCCACTGCTTCTTATGGGGCTGGTCTCTTGAGCTATACTAATTACACTACCCTACAAGTGGAGGAAAACACTTTTTGAAACAGCTACTTTGCTTGCCAACTTGTGTCTCTACTGTGATTGTTCATCAGGAGGCAAGCCTGCAGTACTTAGAAGATTTACTTCTTATAAGACCTATGGTATTATGGCTATCATTATGGGCGAACATGTTTTACTAGATTATTATTTTAGATTGTTTAGCCTCGGATAATCCCATGGTTATCATATATTAATTCCAATTTTACATATGGTCAGACCCTGTCCAGGTGCTATCATTGACTAAGAGGATGAGTAAAGATACTTTTTTCCAGTACAGATTTGGACAGCAATTGGCTGCTAACAATAGAAAATCCTCGGTCATCATATATATGTCATATGAGATAGAGAAGGATGGTTACAACTATTTATCTGGTGTAACAAGTCTGCAACACCGTTTTATCTAGCTACGATTAATATGTGGCATTGTACATCACTTGGTGGCTTTTACAACCATGAATTCCTGGCCTCCTGATCAGACTCCATGTCCATGTGTTGGACGAAGTAAGCGAAGTGCAATGCACCTTTTATTGTTTCAGAATCTAAGGAGTTTTTCTCTAAAATCTATCTTTGTTAGATACAACATCCAATCATGCAAAGCTGCTATGAAATATTTATGGCATTACGTGAACCCTTTGCATGTTACAATGTGGCACATTTAATTTAGAATATCACCTTGTAAGGTAAAGTCTTTTCATATTAGATTTTCTTTGATTTTTAATTGTCTTTTGTATGGATTTAAAAGATCGATTTTATAGTGATGTAATTTTATTGGGATCACTATTTTATTTAAATGTACTTCAATGGCTGTTTTCAATTAGCCAAATACCGTTTAAGAACGGAACTGAGTTGTGCCACATTGTAAAGGCAGTCTGTCAGTATTCTTCTGAACCATTTCAATAATTGTGTGGTCACCTGGCACCAGCACAACTAGACAGGGGTCTAGTACTTTAGGCAGTGGTGGTGGGGCTACAATTTCACCAGAGTCAGACTGGGACAGAAAATAGGTCCAGGCATCAACATAGAATGGCTCCCATCAGTTTGTTAGACAGCTGAAAAAAGTGGACAATGCTGGCAAATTGAGGCAGCCTTGAACTTGTAAAGATACACTGTATTGTGCTCTGCAAGGCATGGAGGATTGCTCGGATTTGAGCTTGCTGCAGGCAATGTTTGTTTAAATATCAGGGGAATCAACTGTTAAAACAGGTCCACAAACAGCAAAAAACTGCCAACATTCCTGACCTGTCAGATCAGTCGATCAGGCACTGCCCGATTGACCTCTAGGCCAGTCCAACCTTGCATTTCACACAAAGGGGACAGAGACACCCTGAAAGCCAATAGTAGAATACACGTTGGGTAAGCCAACAGATCGGCTTTAATTTGCACATTAACACATGCAAACAGTATATCTTCATGCCTGTTCTTGCAAGTTGTACATTAAAGGTGGATCTTTTGGCTGTGCCACTGCATTCCCTGAGACACAGAGCACTGCTGGAGCTCAGTGAGTGTTCGTAGACCTGCGAGCATCATAGATCTGTAAAAGTACTGGCCCTTACAACGCAATCTCTTAGTCAAGTCATTAAACATTTTTCCCCATTGGTCGTATGGAGCTTTGTTGGTTGATGTGAAACATTGAATAAGAGATGATATCAACAATACGTTACTAACTTGAGAAGACAATGTGACTCCACAGTAAGGACCAGGAATAACCGAATATAGTGAAGGCAGTGCTTAATTTCTGAAAAGGGAAGTGCCAGGGCCCTCGTAAGAAGGCCACTGAAGCTTGCATCATCCATTGCTACTGTCAGCGCTGCCAGGGAATGTACCAACTCAACTAGTAACGATCACACGCCTACAAATGTGACAACACAGACTATTCCAGGCACCCAAAGCTGTAAGAATGGTTTGGGAGGCAGGGATTATTCATTTAAATCTATATTGAATAAATAATCAATTATTGTTCTCCTCATCTCTAAATTAGTCAAACAGAGCCACCATGTGTCAGACTATCAGAAGTGCTGGAGTTGAAAATTTAGTGCTGGTGCCGAGCACCAGAAACCACCGGCTCAAATTAAGCACTGGTTGAAGGATTTCATAATGGATTATCAATCGATGCAGTATATAAGGAGACCAAAAATAAGTTCAATAAGTACAGCATTACAGCCGATAAGCTGAAATATCTCAGTAGGATGAGTCATAATAAGAGCATAGAAGGTATCAGCATGATCAGACTTCAGTATAGGTCTTTGAAAAAGGATATAAGTATTTAGCATAAAGTTGCACACTTGCAAGAATAAGGAAAGCAGAGAGGTATGTAGCCTTTGAAGTCTGAATGGAATCTCAGTGCTCTCCAACTGTGATAACACCAATTTAAAAGTAACTGAAGACTCAAAAATATCCCTTTCTCCTTTCACACCACCAGGGACCAACTAAATCCTTACTTGAGTGCATTTGCAACATCCCTTTAGTTTCCCATCGCAGCAAACTAACACTACAGTTCTCAACCTTGAACAGTTCTCCGTTCTGCTACACAATGAAAAGAAAGCTTCTTTTCTACCATTAACTTTCCATGTTAAATGCCAAGTTCTTCTCTCCAGGCCTTACTATCAGCAGTCAAATACAAGCAATACGCCTTTCTCTAACTAACTAGAATCATGATAGTAAACCTGCAAGGAAAGAGAGAACATGCTGGCAAAGCAAAACGCATTTCAATTGAGGCTTACAGTCAGGCTAATTTAACAGAGTATTTAATATGCATTTCAAATACATAGTTATACATGTTCATGTGCAACTTGAAAAATAAATGTAAAATGTAAGAGTACATGTTTATATGTTTCATCTGAACATTAGTGTACACGTATATAAATCTCTAGCATCTACAATGATTAGGTTTCATTAATGCATTTAAGTGCTTCCCACATGTTTATTAAGCTAAGACACACAGTAAATATAATGTCAGTTACAATTATGAAATTGCAAATTTGTGAGGTGAAAGAGTGGAGCCTAAATTGCGCTTCTTCACAGGGTTGGTACCAAATGAATCCTGTGCATATCTGACACATAGAACAGAACGCATTAAAAGCAACATAAGCACCATCATCAACAATTGCTTCAAAAGAACAAGAAGATGCATGTGGGAGGATCTTCCAGTGAGGCCAAGAATGCCCTCCCACATACATTGAGAAGTACTCTTATATGAATCCCATTAAGGTGTGAAAAATAACCTGGGATGAAGAATACCACTGTGAACTTCTATCTGGCTGTCATAAAACGAGGGGTTCAACAAGATCTCAAAAGGAAGAGGTATCCACTAGGAATAATAAGCTGGAAATATGTTCAAACTGTAAAAACATATGTGTTGGTCGTTATACAGCACAGAACTAGCCGGAGACCAACAGAGGGTTGCACAGTAAGGGAGGTGAGTGAAAGTTATGCAAAATTGTATACATAGAGTGGGAGTTTAAATATTTTTGTTACACACATTTACTATACTATCTCACACATTTCCATTTTAGGCACACTGAGATTGCATGACTTTCCAGAACTGCTCAATTTTCAATCAATTGCCAAGCTGGAATCAAACCGAGGCCCGCTGATTAACAGCTCAGCCACTCAACTACATCTCCTTCCTTAATTGATGTAATAATGCGTTAAAAACAGGGTAAGAATTCCGAAAGGAGTTGTTAATGCTTCAAACATTCGATTTCAGCAATCCTTGTGAACACTCACAATATGTTGCCATTTTGTTGTAAGCATTGGGCCGTATCCCTTATCCTGCCTAGTGAGTAGACCGAATGCAAATCATTTTCGTATTTAGATATATGTAGGGATAGCACCTTGATTATGTTGCCTCTTGTTTAAGGATCAGGTTTGTCTATTGCGTATAAACAATGGGTTAAAGTTATAGGTACATATGGAGGATAGATAATAAGTAAATGTAATCTAGTCTAATATTGTCATTGAGAGGTGATGGTGATATCTTTTGCCCAGTATCTCCCATATATCACCAAAACCTGAGATGGTAATGACAAGGTACCCTTTAGACACTCCACTCAATGCAATTGCACTCTACGCCACTGCAATCTACTATGCACCATTCTACTCAAAGTTACTGCACTTTATGCCAATAACTCGACACCACTTCACCCAAAACCACTGCACTCTATGCCAATCTACTCTTTGTTGCTGTACTCCATTAAGCTCTACTCCACTCTACTGTATGCCACTCCACGCTACAGCACTTCATGCTATAACACTCCACGCTAAAACACTCCATGCTACAACACTCTCTGCCCCTCTACGACACTACTCCACTCTATGGCGCTCTTTGCAACTCCCTCTATGTCTCTATGTCACTTTACTCCACACTGTTCTATAACGCTACTCCACTTCACTCCATTTCACTCCAATGCATCACCTGAGCATCACCTCCACACCAGCACACCTCCACCTCAGTCTGCCCTTGGAATCTGGCATCTGTTGATTCTCCCCTAGTGTCTGTCTGCTGCTCATGTGGTAATTCAGGTACTATTTACCAACCTTCGACCCTTCCGCATTAAAAACAAAAAACTATAACAAGTATTGGAACAGGCAAGAAGAAGTTGGCAGCACCGCAAGGACAAAAAAAGTAGAAGACATTTTTATATTCTTTCTTTAATAGGATTGTTCAGTTGTACATAACGTCTTCTTGGTTATATTTAAGGTAACAAAAAGCTTATAATACTTTTATATTATAATTTTTCAACATACTGCACAGTAGCCACATTGCTCTACAACATAGCTTAAAAACATTGGCAAAGCCAACAGCTCTGGATAAACACTTACAAGGTCCCAAAGGCGAGACCTATTGGCTATGCTAATGCTTGTTTATATTATAAGCTGTTTTACTCAAAGTCAAGATAACAATGGCGATTGATTGAAATTAGAATGTTTAGCTTTTATTTAACTGTCACAAATACATTTTTGATAAACAAAATAGGCAATGGTGATGTCAGCAGATGTATGCTGATCTGTGGTTTCAGATTGTAGGAAGGTAGGATCCTTCTGCATGTGTACCCCCACTTTTTGCCTGATGCTAAGCTGTTTTTTGACTAGTTTGACTGGGATCCTGATAATCAGGACCACAGTCTATCTGCTTTCTCCCTAAATTGTTGTGTTCAGTACTTAGGTACCCAGATTGGATACTGGGGTATGAATATCAGTCCCTAGTATATGGTACACATGTACCCAGGGCATAGGTACCCCAGAGGTCTCCCAAGGTCTGAAGCACATATTATGCCACCCACTAGAGACAATTCAAAATGGAACTACAGGTCTGTCATTGCAGCCTGTGTAAGTTGGTGCATGCACAACTTACTAAAGAGATAGGTTTACTATATCTAAGGGTGACTGCACTTAAAATCTATAAGTCACCCCTATAGCAGGCTTTCAAAATATTAAAGGCAGTATGCTTGGTTCTAAGTGAGAGTGTGCCCCTGCACGAGCATGACACCCCTGCAGCCCACGGAGTCCATTCTCCCGGGTTGTCAGTGAAGCAACCATATACTAATATAGATGGGCATTATGACACTGCGCAATAACCAACTCGAAAACGGCTGCAACACGCCCTATCATGTTTGATGTCAAACATTTTGAAATCTGGAGGTATGATTCCACTCATCGGGAGAGCCATCCGTTAAGCTCTCAGTGTTCCTGGTAACAGTCTTCTAGTCCCAGACAGCACAAACTGGTTACTGCCAACCAGAGACAAATTTCTCCCCTCCTGCTGCTGACCAAGCTCAAGCAGGGGAAGGCAGAACAATAGGCATCCTGTCACAGGGAGGTATGACCACCTACTGGGACAGGATTTAGTGTATTAGGGCTATGTGAGTGGTCTTGCCAGCGACTTAAAGTCTGCATGAGAGGCACATTTGGTGTCTCTGTGCATAGTCCAGTTCAAACCAGTCCTGGGAGCCGTAGGCTCACACTCTGGCACAAAACTGGACAACAGACATTGGAGTAACCTCTTCCCTGTCCAGACCCTCCCCTGGGAGGGTCCCCTGAATCTTCCCAACCCTTTCCTTAGGGTACTTAAGAGCATACCTGGGTGTAGGTCCTTATATTCATCATGGACAAGATTCAGAACTCAAACCACTGCATTTCGACCATCTGAGCACTCTGGACTTCATTTGGACCTGATGTTGTCTCCCTTTCAGTCTGCTCCTATGGACAAAACAGGAGGTGGGTTTCTACATCCCTCAAGGCCCGAGCTCCTCTCTCACTCAGTTTGAGGCCAGAATCCCTCGTGGGGGCTGCAATACCCAAACCCTTGTGTACCACATACTTTTGCAAGTGCAAATGCTTGTTGGCCATTCTTCAGCAAGTGCACTGGGCTCCAAGTAGCCCCAACCTCTGGCAGATTTTCCCACCAAGATCTTCGGCGACACCGCCTCGTGGGCACCGTGGTCTGCTCCTATTGGTGAGCTGCTCAAGATCCTTTCGCGACTTTTATGCCTCCAGCCTGTGGGTCCATTTGAGGTTCATCTTAGCTTGCCCCGAGTCCTGAGCTTGTGGTGAGTCCCCTGGACCTTGCTGCCCAACGTTGCACCTTCTTGACATCCTGTGTGGGTTGCATTTGCCAAGGCTTGGTGGTGCTCCTGCCGGACACTGACCCCTTAGCACTCAACATCCTTCGCGAGACAGCTCTAGTTCAGCTCCTGGTCATCCTCAGTGTCGCCTGGTCCCCGCAGCTGCAGAGTGAAGGTCATCGACATCTATCCTGAAGCACCCAACATCGTTGGGAGCCCCTGGACACCCAGTGACCCAGACTCTGTCCCCTCTGCTTTCAGGTACTCTTCATCAAGAATTCACATTTGGATTCCTCCGGACACTTTCTCCTCTTCCAGCAGCAGCACTTTCCTGAAGTACTCCAGTGGGTTCGACAGCGGATTCCAACGCCACTTCACACCTATGCACCCGGCTTCCCTGGGATAGGTAATTTGAGTACAATGGTATCCAGTGCTTAATTTGAGCAGATGCTTTCAGGTGCTCAGCACCGGCACTTCTTTCACAGGTCGGGGGTTACAATTTCTGACCCTGGAGGTGGTGATCTCAATATTAATTGTTTAAATTCAAAATTAAAAAGAAGAACATACATTGCATGGTGACTGGCTGGTAAATGTTCATTGACAGGCCAGCATATGCCTGTCCAGGCAGGCATGATTGTGTATCACCACGTTAGTGATGATGTCATCATGCCGATCAGAAATCCAAGAAGTCATCGACAAACTACGTCTTGCATTCTATTCCCCGAGTCTGCTGCACCCTGCCACTGCCTAAGCCTCCCGTTGGATGATTGTAGCGTGGGGCTGGCTCATGACGGAGTTAAGGCAAGGAAGCTGCAAGAATGCACTTGGAACTTAGGAGTGAGGGCTCTTGAGGAAGAATAAACAAAAGTAAGTGTGGACCTTCTACTTGCTGTGTAGCCAGAGTAGCATATCCTGCAGCCCTGCATTGCTGCTATCCTCAACGTGCTCGATGCGGCTGTGGCCCAACACAACTTTTGTGCACCATAGCGTCACCTTTAGAATCTTTATGCTGCACCCCAGCATGGTAATTGCTGAGCGTGCGTGAGTCCAGTAGGCACCACAGTCATACTTTCCGGCATTGGATGTATTAAGGCTGGAGACAATGCCAGTGCTTTAGCAGTCAGAGTCACAGCAAGCTGAGCAGTGGATGCTGCTGATGCAGTTGCCATCCTGGACCTACTAATTACAGACAGCACTAGCAGTGATATCACCTGCTGTGCTCGAGCAGCTATCTGTTCTGCAAACAACCCAGTTACACTGCATTGATTAATATATGCAAAAAAAGTATTTTCATTTGGTGTACATTTTGTTTTTGCACTCGTTGTAGGTGAGAAATTAAAACATAATCTTCCTCTTCTTTAGGAAAGACAACAGGAAAACGCAGATTTCAAAATAGCAGGGACATGTATAGGCTGATGACATGGGTCACAGGCCGCAGCAGTGTTATAGATGAGAGAGAGAGCAGGAGAAAAGAGAAGAAAGAAACAACAGGAGAGGAGAGAGATAAGATGGAGCTAAGTAGAAGAAAAGGTGAGCAAATCAGATACAAAGAGAAAACAGGCATGATATGAAGAAGAGAGCATTAAGAAGAGAGAAGATAGAATGAAAGGATGTAGAGGACAGGACAGAGGAAAAAAGCAGACAAATGATAAAACGGAGACACAGCTAATCACTGCTACAAGAGTGATAGTAAAAAGAGAAGATAGAGGGCGGGGAGAGCAGTACATAGAAAAAAGTGATAAGGAAAAGGGGCAGGGCTAGAATGAATAGAGGGCAAATCAGAAATACAGGGAATAAGGCAACACACCAGGTGTGACAAAGATGATAGAAAACAATTAGGGGCATATTATCAAGGGCATTATTGCTGCTTTAGCGGCACTATTTGCCGATAAAGCAGCAATATTTTTATCGCCCAATTAGCAAGCCTGCGCTAAAATGAGTTAGCGCAAACTTTACGGTGTTAGCTGACGTTTTTTTTATCGCCTTGCATGCCAGCGATATGTATCGCTAATGACATTTAAGGTAGGCGTTACTTACCTAAATTTCACTGTGAATATTGCTAACAGCACTTTGCAGTATTATCAAAGATGACCTGCGATAAAGAAAATTGCTGTAACCCCCGATGTACGCAGGTTTTTAACACCTGAAAAAAACCTGACTAAACATGATCATACAAGAGAGACTAGCCCTGATCTCCGCCACAGAGAGCAAAGAGGTAGACCTCATGCTGCATTATTAGCCCTTATAATGTACAAAGGCGCTGTTGTCTTGTAAAGGGGGTACATTGCAGTTCATCACATCATCATCCGGCCTGTCACCTAACATTAAGAATATTGATTGTAAATTAGTAATGATTAGTTCTATATTAATACCTTTGATGTTAGCATTCACTGTTATCCAATTCATAGTTTGTCAACTTTCATGCTGCAGAGTGCGAGGCGCCTTTCAAACAGGGGGTTTTCAGGTTTCATGGCATGTTAGCTGAAATAATATTCCCGCTAACACACCACTAACATGCTGACTACATGCTATTGCATGTTTGTCTATCGCGTGTTAGCTGGAGTTTTTGCTTCCTTTCCCATACACCATCGCATGTTATCTACATCTTAATAATACGTCGATAAAAATGTGAAATGTGTCCAGGACAGAAAGCGATAAATAACATGCCGATAACTTTCGCTGGCAAGCCTTTTCTAGATAATATGCCCCTTAGAGAGGTGAGAGGATAGACTCTTAGAGCAAAGACTTAGGGGACAGATCACGTTTAGAAGATGGAGACTGAGGCAGTGAGAGTGTTGATAGTGGGGCTCACCAGAGGAAGAAGTGAGCTGTGGCCTCTTTGGCAAAATTTTCAGCACCTGCACTTATTTTTTTATACAAATTAAGCACTGGTCCTGGGTGTACAGGAAGCAGGTGATCGCTGGCATTTCCCCCCAATCATGTCCCCAACCTCTGTGCACTCCAATGGAGCAGCAACAATATAACAATGGTTCTGGTTAGGTCATAGTACACTTTTTTTCTTACGCAAGTAAGAGGTTGAGGAGAAGCACTACCCTCTCTATTGGCTGAAATTAGGCTATAACTTGTCTCTGTTGCAAGTACAGGGAGGGCCTGAAGTGCCTGCCTATGGGAAAACTGCCACTTCCAACTCCATTGCATTGCTCCAATGGGCACACAACATACATCCCTAACATTAGTTAGTGTAGAAGTCTCAAGGAGCCCAGAATTCCACACCCATACAGAAAATTGGTAGGAGCACCAAAGAATCACAGCCATCTTCACATCCCACAAGTCCCGCCTCCATGTAAACTATTTTTAACTCCATCATTTCTACATTACTGAATTTACTTCCACTCCTTTTTTCTTGTTTTGTTTTCATGTCCTTCCCGACTAGCAGTCTTTGTTTATGTGCAAAGTTTAAGGAGGCTGCATAATTAATGAAACTTATAATAATCAAGTACATGCTCATACCTGTAGGTTCTGAGGTAATACTTTCGGTCCCGGATGATGGCAGGCGATAGGCTCAACAGGTGAGTGTATAAGAGCCTTGATGCGTTCCAGATCTTTTTGGATGATACCTAAGAAGCATGTTATCAGTGAGAAAACGATCAATTAGAAAATGTAGTAGAATTGAAGAAGATTTGAAAAATGTACATGCCCAACTGTTAACAAAATGATCTTAAACATTAAGTATTTATAACTTGCAGTAGTTTTAATGTTTCTAAATTTTTAAAGATTAATCCATTCATACTAGTATATTAACATATCAAAGTACATTCTGAACTATGCGTACTGGTTAAGGCAGTAATCCACTGCGTGACATTTTCACGTGTAAATTTTACCGCCAACTTTATGTTATTTGGGGAATGTTGTACAGAAAGGTTTTGACAAGGCACTGCTGCAGTGATAGTAAGTCTGCTCATTTAAGACTTTATTAAATTCTATGAGCAAGCATCTCAGGTTGTAATTTTTGGGTGTGGCCTAGAGACAACTTTCGCTGGTTTGTCTGTCTCATGTTTAACACAAACAAATAGTATTAAAAAAATATTGAAGCTGTACATGCATACATAGGTCCAGCCACCTTTATACATTTGGTCTGTTCAAGTGTCATTCACATTATGCTAGAGCCCACCACAGCATACAGCAAAAGGTACTGAGCCAGCCCATTTCATCCACAGAGTGTCTTGCACTAAGAGTGATAGCATTCATCCTGATAACATATGTAGAGAAACTGTTAAGCAATGAACTTAAGTGTCAGACCAGGTGTGCCTGGGTTGCTGGGCCAATCAAATTTCCTCTTGTTTTTTATTTGTTTGTAAACATAAATATATAAATTAAAAAGCACGTGCATGCCAAGCTCCGACATGTTGACTTTGACAATATTTTCCGAGTTAGTTTACAGACTCTAAAGCAGTGCTTCATTTGAGCCGGTGGTATCCAGTGCTCGGCACCGGCACTTAATTATCAACATCAGCATTTATAACAGCCTACCACACGGTGGCACTGTTTGTCTAAATTAGAGATGAACGCAACATCAGTTATTTATTAATTCAATACACATTAAAAATTTGTAATACCTGCCCAAGCTATTGTTATAGGTTTGGGAGCTGAAATAGTCTGAATTATCACACATGGAGGGTGTGAAGGATAGCAGTTGTGTTACTTCTGTCACTGGCGGCTTTGGGTGTTGCAATCTGCAATGGCCACCTGACGAGGGCCCTAGCACTAATTTTTCTTTCACAAATTAAGCACTGCTCTAAAGGCATTATTCCAAGCTATACAGTCATATCTTTTCAGGTGAATGTTAGACTTTGTTTCCCAAATAGGCATTACAAGTGATGCACACATTTTGTACAGACCCCACGTGTTCTCCACGCACATATTTTGCCAGTTGGAACTTGTGAGAAGTTGGCCTGGTATATGCTGTCCACTAATTAAAGTGGCACCTTGCACCAGTTCAAACAACCCTTATGGTGATTTAAGAGGCCTTGAAAAGCTATCCAAGTGGTAGTTATGGAGAGCAGCATTCAGGCTTAGTCTTGAAGGAATGTTATGCAGCTTGTTTTACCAGAATGCAAACTTATAGTGTCAGTTAAATGAAAGGAGAACCACACAGTAGTTATAAAACAATGTATTTACTAATATAGCACTATCTAGTATGACCCAGTACCTCCTACACGGAGATAATCACAAAGCACACAATACTTAAGCACGACTCAAGTCAAGAGGACGTAGAATCGCAGGGACTTCAAGGAACCATCTAAGGTGAGTAAGTAGGGACCCCACAGAGGACGGGTGCAGTGTGGGAACACAACTGCGTGCTCCTTACAGTTCTATGGGAACGTTGCGGTTGATGTTTTAGGATTTAAGGACCCTTCCCAGTGGACTTCCGAGAAACCCTATGGAAGATAGGAGATTGGAGAGCCACTCCATCTGTGGATACTGAGGTACCCAAGTTACCTATCCCGGGGGAAGCCGGTTGCATAGGTCTGAAGTGGCGTCGGAAACCGCTGTTGATCTCAATGGAGGACTTCGAAGAGTAGCCGCTGTTGGAAGGAAGAAAAGTGTCAGTTGGAACCCAAAGGTGGGTTCTTGTCGAAGAGTACCGGAAAACAGAGGGGACAGAGTCTAGTTCACTCATGAGTGGCCAGGGACTCGGTAGACGAATGCTCACCAATGTTGGGTGCTTCAAGTGCATTGATGGAGTCCTTGACTCTGCAGCTACAGGGACCAGGAGATGTCGAGGATGACCAGGATCCACATACGAGCTGTCCCATGAAGGATGTCAAGTCCTGAGGGGTCGGTGTCCGGCAGGAGCACCAACAAGCCTAGGCAACAGCAACCTACGAAGAAGGTCAAAGATGTTTACGGTTCAAACCAGCAAGGTCCAGGAGACTAACCAGAGCAAGGGGTGTCAGGGCAGGCCTGGAGCAACCAGAGGAGCCCAAGAAAAGCAAAGTTGACCCTCAAGTGGACTCACAGGCTGGAGGCACAGGAGTCGCGAGAGGACCTCAAGCGATTTCACCAAACAACAGCCCACAGAGCACTCGGTGCGAGGACGCCAAAGTTCTTGGTTGGAAATGGTGTCAGAAGTTCGGGTTTTTCGGAGCCTAATGCACATGTTTGGGAAACACCAACAAGCATATGCACTTGCAAATGTACGCGGTTCACAAGGGTTCAGGTATTGCAGCCCTCACAAGGGATTCTGACCTCAAACTTGGTGAGAGGGCAGCTCGGATCTCATGTGACATAGAAACAAACCCACATCCTGTGTTGCTGAAGCCTTCAGAGTCCATAGGAGCTCAAGGTCAGCAGACCGGAGATGAGTGTTGCAGTGCCTGCGAATGCAGGGGAGCGACTCCTTTACTCCCTGGGAGGTATCTTTGGTTGTTCTTTATCTTCCACAGTTCCTACATGTATCCTGTATGGTGCACGGTCACAGACGATGCTTCAGACTGAAAGGGAGATGAAGACGGCACCAAATGAAGTTCAGCGAGGTCCAGAGTGTCCAGACGGTTGAAGTTCAGTGGTTTCTGGTTCAGAATCTTGTCCATGTCGAATCTAATGTCCTACAGCCAGGTAAGTCCTTAAGTACCCAAGGAAGAGGGTTTACAAGACTCACGGGACTCTCCCAGGGGAAGTTACTCCCATGTCGTTTGTCCAGTTTGGCACCAGAGCGGGAGCCAATGGCTCCCAGGACTCGCTTGAACTGGACTATGCATAGGGACACCAAATGTGCCCCTCATGCAGACTTTCAGTCACTGGCTAGCGCACCCACCCAGCCCTAATACACTAAATCCTGGCTGGGAGGTGGTCACGCCTCCCTGTGACAGGATGCCTATTGTTCTGCCTTCCCCTGCTCGAGCTTGGCTCAGCAGCAGGATGGCAGACATGTGTCTCTGGTCGGCAGCAACCATTTTGTGCTGTCCGGGACTAGAAGGCTGGTACCGGGAACACCAGGACCTCACGAAGATCGCTTCTGAGGTTTGAAATCATACCTCACACACTGGTTACGGGTGTGAGGGTATGATTCCAACATGTTTGACACCAAAGACAATAGTGTTTTTTTAGCCATTTTTTAGTTGGTCATCCCGCGGTCGCATAATGCCACTCTATATGCCGTAAATCGCTGCTTCCCTGACAACCCGTATGCTCCAGGGATTTCCTGCTCATGCAGTGGCACCCTCTCATTTAGAACTAAGCACCCTGCTTTCAGGATTGTTAAGGATTGCTATAGGGTTGACTTATAGGTTTTAAGTGCAGTGACCCTTAGATATAGTAAACATATATCTCAAGTAAGTAGTGCATGTCCCAACTTACACAGGTTGCAATGGGCAGGCCTGCAGTTCTATTTTGCATGGACTCTTATGGGTGGCATAATACATGCTCCAGCCCTTGGGAGGCTTCTGGGGTACCTATACCCTGGGTACATGTGTACCATATACTAGGGACTGACAAGCGTACCCCAGTATCCAATCTGGAGTGTACCTAAGTACATGGCCTAACAGTTTAGAGAGAAAGCAGATAGACAGGGGTCCTGATTAGCAGGATCTCAGTCAGACTAGTCAAAAACCATCTTAGTACCAGGCAAAAAGTGGGGGTACGCATGCAGAACGATCCTACCTTCCTACAGAACTCAGCTAAGTTTGTGGTGGAAAAAGATTACGTTTGGCAGCTAGGAACCAGTGAAGATCAAAGAAACATTGTTTACAAAGATGCCACCCTATTCTGACTTGCAAACCCCATAATGTGAATGTACCACAGCACAAGGAAAAAACTGCATGCAATAGAATCTCTTTCCTGGGTAGTATTGCTTCCTGATATTACCTATTAACTTTTTAATGAGGCTCTTTTTTCCGGTTAAATTACTGATAATTAATACATGTGAAACATCTAAGAACTTAGCTATTATACATCTGGTTTAATTTGCACATCATTGTTTTAAGGAAGTGTATACATGCAAAAGACAAAAGGCTCTAAATTACATACAATTTTTTGCATCTGAATAGACATTAGGTGAATCAAACGTATAATGTCTGAGCAGAGATCTCTTGATTCCAATTTGAAGATTTAGGCTTAGTGGACATTTACATGGCAGACTGCACTTACTACTTCTGCCAACCTGTTCTGGAGGAATGTGGTGTATTAGATGGTATGGCTGTGGAGCCTTACTGTGGAATACCCTTGCAAAAACTGTCTTGGTCCAGTCAGGTTCATTTGACCAATCGTAAGCGCAAACCTGGGTTGCTATGACTTAGAGCAACAAGGATTGAACAAAGAAACTTGGTGTAAAGCATTTAACAGTACCAAACAATACAATAAGAAGCCACAACCCATGAAAGAATTACAACACCAATTTATTAAAATAGATATTATTATGACGTTTTAGAGTCCTTGATGAGCAAAATACATTGGAGTGTTCCAGGGATATAGATGTTTAAAGGTTTTAAAACATTTTAAGGGAATGACAAACAAGAATTGGTCGATCAAAAGGTTACATTTTGCTTGTCTCAAAGGTTCAAGTAAGTTTTAGGCAGGTCAGACTTTAACCACTCCAAAAGACTGTGGCCACAGGCAGTGGCGGCTTCTCTGCAATGGTGGAGGAGCATTGCCCCACTGCCTGGATCAGAGCCAGTAAATGAAAAATAAAACAATGTCATTGTTTTATTTTTCATTTTCCGGTTCTGAGCCAGCTTGCAAAGGGAGGGGGGGCATGGGGAGGAGGAGTGCTATGTGAACTCCTTATGTGTTTGGCTGTCCGTCCCTGGCCGTCCAAAACATACATGTGCACTTAGGTTTCTCCCGCCCAGCTGCAATGAGCAGCCGGGCTGGCGAAACACCACAGACTCCCTGGTCTAAGCAGGGCCTCTTTCCTGCCTGCTCAGACCAAACCCTGCACTGCTCTCCCATGAGAGCAGCATGGGGATTGGATGGAGTCCATGACATAGCCCCATTTCTTGCTGCGACCAGGAAGGACTATGCTGAGTGCGTCACAGGATGCAGGAGGCAGCTCCAGGTAAGTTTTTCTATGAATCCATATTTTGTCATAACCCCCGCGTGTGCTTCCCCTCCAGTGCGCCCCCTCCTCCCGCCCCTCCACCTATTTATTGTGGCAGTTGCGACTGGGAACAGGGCAAGGCCAATGGAACAACTGAACGAGATGTTCTCAATACTCATTTTCCAACTGTGGTCAGCTCTGGCAGAAGAAGATTAAGGGATTGATTTAGATCTTAGTGGACAGGTTACATAGGATCTAATTGGATTTAGATTTTGGCAGACGGGATATCTGTCACCATTGTGATGGCTATCCCATCCACTAAGAAGATCTAAATCCGGTCCTAAATCCCAGTAAGATATTTATTTAAGAAACGTTATTGGCTGAAAACTATCTGCAATGAATCCACTAACCATGGTGATATTGGATAACTGCCATCACTATAAAACCAGACTTTGTGATTATTATGGAATGTTTGTGTCTAGGAGAGCAAACTCAAGTTACACCAAGAATATGAATGTGCTGTGCCCATTATTTTACTGGATTTTCCAACTGCCACTCTCCAAGAACAAAACAAAATAATTTGAGAACACTATATTTTATCACACCTTTTTAAAATAAATTCAAGGCTTTAATCCTAATCAACTGCCCTTCTCATGGTCAGTCTTTCACAAAGGACAAGGGAAACCCTACTCACGAGGAACCAGGGCGATTAATTATATCAAGAACATTGGTTCCAGTGGCGTAATCTAAATTGATAACTTTTAATTATTGTGCTCAATGGCAATGATTATTACAACTGAGGATTGAAAATGGCGGAAAGAAATGCACTCACAATTATATTGTATACTTTCAACTTTATGGTCTCTTTTTGAAGGAATTTTTTCATACATAATGATTCATAGGAAAAACAAACAATACATAAGGGTGCAGTGTGTCCCAAGTGTGTAAAAAACAACAACCAAACTCACAATACATAAAACATGAAAGCTCAAAAGGCACAGTGGTTTCAAACTGAATATATATTGGAAAAAGACCCACGTGAAAAAGAACCCTTAAAAGAGAGTGTCTATGATCGTGTAGATTCACTCATTACATCTATAGTATTTTTTCTGGGTCTTTTTCCAATATATATTCAGTTTGAAACCACTGTGCCTTTTGAGCTTTCATGTTTTATGTATTGTGAGTTTGGTTGTTGTTTTTTACACACTTGGGACACACTGCACCCTTATGTATTGTTTGTTTTTCCTATGAATCATTATGTATGAAAAAATTCCTTCAAAAAGAGACCATAAAGTTGAAAGTATACAATATAATTGTGAGTGCATTTCTTTCCGCCATTTTCAATCCTCAGTTGTAATAATCATTGCCATTGAGCACAATAATTAAAAGTTATCAATTTAGATTACGCCACTGGAACCAATGTTCTTGATATAACTTCTCATGGTCAGAGCAAATACATCCCAGATTTCCCTATGAGTCTTCACGGTGTGAGGTGTACAGAACAATGTTTGGCAAGCCATATTTCCTCGTCTGTGCATTACCAAAACCGCACTGAGAAAGTCAGCATACACTTCCTCGTGCATGGAGGAAATACTCTTTCAATTGTCCTGGGAGAGAAGAGCAGTGAACTGGAAGAGTTCACCTATTTGTTTGACCTAATAAAACAAAAATATTTTTTTCAAAGCAAACAAAAAACAGCACGGAATTTTGCAGAGAGATGACTTTGCTAAGCTAAATCAATTTTAAGGCTACTAGTATTCAAGACAACATCCTCATGGTGTAATAATGCAACTGAAACCGACCTTGAAGGAAAGAGTAAACGAACAATTGAAGCACATGAAAGGTAAACACAAGTATGCATGGCTGAAGAAAGAAATATTAATTGCTGGTGATACATTAATCATGGTGTGAATGAGTAGAAAGTAAATGCATGTTTAATAAAAACAGGAAACTTTAATTTCTGTTTGTTGTATTATTTCTAATGTCATGTTATAGTGTGTGATGGTGATTTGCAGGTTTAGGGAAAAGCTGGGTATTGTAGCCTGCTGTTCTTTGAATAAATCCTCTCCCTTGATTAATCCATTTTGCGAAGACTGATATGTTAGCATCCTTTTTCAATGCATATCTACTTTATGCTCTGTGTGTGTTGAAGCTACCAGTATTGACTCCTTTTTTCATGTCATTGATGATATGTTTGGGGATGAAAAGGTGTTCTCCAATGGGTCGGTCTTTCTTACTGTGATTATGTTGTAATGATACATGCAGATTCTTTGAGTGCCAGTGAATGTGTGTTAACCTTTCACTCACTGTAAAATACAAATATGTTGCTCTTCTGTCTAATGGAAGGACCTGTTTCACATGTATTAGAACTGTGTTGAAGAGATTCAAGGATAAACCTAACTCTCATCTTGATGGGCAGTGAAAAGAACTTTATGTTCTTCACAGAGCAGCAATGATAATGATGTTCCTATTCCCGCTTCTATTACTCAGTATGCCTGAGGCAAAAACACGATACGCAAATAACTCTAAATGATTTCGCAATCCAGTATCTAACAGACTACACCGCGGAGATCATTTAGAATATGGAAACTGAAATTCTTTGCGTCCTTCGACGTATTATATGAAATCTGTCCACATTTGGTATTATTTTATTTTACATGTACTTTTCATGAGCATTGTTTGTGTGGCTTTTTAAGTCGAGCTTAGGCCGCACGCATGCGCTATCTTCAAGATATGCTGTATTCACTAAATGGGTTCAAGCCCACCCATAGGCTTGTAATTAGCTGGTACCATTGTCACTCTCATAATCTTGCTTTCTTTTTGTTCATGGCATAGATTTGTCATGCCTCTTCCTGTGTTTACTCCTCCCCGAGAGCAAGGACCAAGTACTATTCGCAATACGGACTACTTTTTTGGGGGGGAAAGTATTTCTCACAATAGATCAGTCCTGTTTTCACTCCCTTCCTAACAGTGTGTTTCTCTCGATTTCACGTCAAGGTCACATTAGTGTGTTTCCAAAAAGTATTATTGTTTTATGTCTGTGTTCAGGTATGTGCTGCCCACACCCTCCCACAGTGTAAGTAATGCACTAAGCGGAAATCTCTCTGGAAAGTACTGCCGCATGTTACCATGTATTTTCGACAGTAGAATTCCTAAATAACTTTTCCAAGTTCATCATAAATCATCTCTCATAGTACTATTGACAGCACAGCTGTATTAGATAGCATGCGTGTCCATATCCAAGAGCCTCGTAGTTATGATTGTGCAGATTTGGGAAACTTTATCCAAGATGGCCACCATGATCTGAACTTCAATGTGTTGTTCAGAGTTTGAGACTGGAAGTGTCTTTTGAAATCTGACAGTAAACCAGCTAGCACTTCCGGTTCATAATTACATGGAGGCTTTCTCCTTAGGTCCAGTGGTGTATGTGAAGTGAAGGTTACAGGAAATATTGAGTGACCCACAAGAGATGGGGGCTTAAAATTCAGTCTGTCTATTTGTGCAGATAAAAGCCCTGGTCATAAATAAGCTTTGTGCTGTTCTTACTCTTTCTGTCTTCGTGCTCCGTGTTCCCCCAGAGCGCCGGATTTAAGGCCCAGAAGTTCTTTAGTTTACTCAACAATAGTTAGTGGGAAGGAGCTCAAGGCCTACTTGCCCTGGTCCTGGGTGAACTCCTCGACATCAGGTTCTACAACATCAGGTTCGGGTTCCTCACCATCTGTAGGTGTAAACTCCTGTAAGATCTTGAGGCCCTTATCCTGAAAGTGGGTAGCTACTCTGTCACAGAAATCTTCTGAGGGGGTCAGCAACTGTGTCCCCAGTGGCTCAGAGATTTTGTTGACGACTTTGAGTAACATGAGGGAGGAATTATCTGCTGAACTCATTTTATTGGTTAGGAAGTGGATTTGGCCTGGAAGATGTCAAGTTTGTACTTCTGCAGCAGAGATTTCTGCTGTCTTTTTCCCTTGGGCAGGGGTCCGCCCGCAATTTATGTTGTCGTCTGCGGTATTCCTGCCTAAGGAATATAAGTTCTTCAGAGAACCACGGGCCAATATATTTGCTCTTCTGATGACACAGTTTTTAAAGGGGGCAACAGTGTCGAGGGCCTTCTTAATCCAGTCGCTGAAACCCTCTGCCGTGGGGGTGTACATAGGGTGCCTCCCTTCAATGGTGATAGATAAGGCTGCGTCCCATTTTTTGGCTGTGATCTTGTTAAGTCCCCTGCAATGTATGTACCTCAGTGAGGAGCCCTCCCTCACCACGATGGGGAGAGTGGGGCCGACTTTGAATTCAATCAGTCAGTGGTCAGCCCAGCTAAGGGGCTGAACAGTCTTGATCACTAGATTGTCATGGTTTGTGAAGATGCAGTCCAGGGTGTGATTCGTGATGTGAGTAGGAGCTTGGAACAGTTGCTCGAAACCCAAAGATGTCATGAGCTCCAAGAGGTGAAGTGAGTCATGGTCCTGTATGTTTTCTAAATTTAAATTAATATCCCGTAAGATGGTAAAGTGAGAGGTGGTAAGAAAAGTGTTCCAATACTTTGCACCATGTTTTCGTGAACCTGGCTCTCGGGCCTGAGGACTGTATACCAGAAGGCCTGAGAGGTTGTAGATATCGGATTGCTTGATCCCAAATGAGGCTACCTTCAGTAGCAAGCTAGGGTTGCCATCCACAGTGCTAAGGGTACATTTAAGGGAGTCGAAAACCACCAGGGCCAGGCTGCCCCTTCTGCAGACTAGGCGGTCACATCTGAGAATGGTATAACCAGGGGGGACAGAGTCTGTCAAGTCAGGGTCCCTGTTGTCCCTAGCCTAAGTCTCGGTGACAAAGATGCAGGCCAGGTTGAGAATTTGAACGATCAGGGAATTTTTGTTTTTTTGTTTGGGCATGGAGTGAGCATTTATTAACGTCACCCACAGAGGGCTGCGCTAGAGACCAGACTTGAATATGGTCCCAATCTTCCTCCCCCCCAGGTTCCTGGGGCCACCTAAGGGAGCTTTGGACGGAAGCCCGGTAGTTGGTAAGGCTAAAATTACAATGCAAACACGGTTCTGTCTTCTCTGTAGTAATAACACAAAACTCCCCGGCATGCAGGTTGACAATCTCAAACGTTATTTTTTGCATACCAATGAATAAGTTGAAATTCTAATAAGGGCTTAATCAGACATTTAAGAGTTCAAGTCTATTCATTTCATTACAGATATTTCATTCTGAGACAGTGGTTACCATTTTTTTAATGACCCATTTTGAGTAATATAGAGGCATTCTGGTTGTATCTGGTTAAATGTTATAGAAAGGAGGGGGGTGTCATAAATTCAGAGACAGAGATCTGGGCCTAAATCCATCGTTTTTTTGCACTCCACACCACCCCAGTTCAGACATGGCCAGATCTCTGTACTAGGGTGAATGTATGACAATGTTCTGCATTCTGTCCATCAACTGTTGTTTTTGCATTTGTCACCCCGAGTGGGACGGGTATGCTCAGACGTGAGTCCCGTGCTCTCCACACCACTGGAGTCAAGCTATCCTGGCTGAAGACGGCTGATAGCCAGAAACTGGTCCTAGGATGCTTGATTCCGGTCCAGTGAAGACATGGCTTGGCAGTTCGGGCTGGACTGTTCCCATGAGGCGCAGGGTCAAGGCTGATTTGCATATGGCTATGTCTGAACTGGGGTGGTCTGGAGTGCAAAAAAACGATGGATTTAGGCTTAGATCTCTGTACTGGGGTGAATGTATGACAATGTTCTGCATTCTGTTCATCAATTGTTGTTTTTTGCATTTGTCACCCCGAGTGGGATGGGTATGCTCAGACATGAGTCCCGTGCTCTCCACACCACTGGAGTCAAGCTATCCTGGCTGAAGACGGCAGATAGCCAGAAACCGGTACTAGGATGCTTGATTCTGGTCCAGGGAAGACATGGCTTGGCAGTTCGGGCTGGACTGTCCCCATGAGGCAAAGGGTCAAGGCTGATTTGCATATGGCCATGTCTGAACTGGGGTGGTGTGGAGTGCAAAAAAACGATGGATTTAGGCCCAGATCTCTGTACTATATGACAATGTTCTGCATTCTGTCCATCAACTGTTGTTTTTGCATTCATATGTGCAAGCCACAAAATCCTAAACACTATGCAGTTTGTACAACTGTTTTGCTCATTGATAACCCTGCTTGAGTCAAAGGATATTTAATAAAATCCAGAACCAAAAAAAGTACAGTTAAAAAAGTGAAAAATAAGTATTCCTTGCAATTTTATATATCAGCTAACTGACACTGAATCACCGAAAGAGAATACGAAATGTAACACACCAAGTTAAGTATAATTAAAATAAGTGATTTGCATTAAACAACATTATCAAAGAGAACAATTGTTAAAACTATCATGGATTGGATGAGCTGGCATGTGATATAGCTATATACCTATGTAGGTGAAAAAAGAAGTTGGGAAGTTAAAATGTTTTAGGCGGAGAGCGGCTCTACACCGCCACAAGCACTCTCAAACTGCTCCTCTCAAATGTCTGTCTTTCTAGAAGAGTTTTCAAGCATAAGCAGGGCAACTGGAAGTACTCGGCAGGAGTGGGCCAATATGTGGTAGGGTTGAGTAAATTATGCAGCCAGAAAAGGCAAATTATGTGGCATAATGCAGCACATTTTGCAATAGAATAACTACATTTAAAAAACATTTTTTAACTTGGGTCCACTATCCGGGCATTGGCTGCACCTCTTTTGTATGAGTTTAGCTCCTAAATATAGCAATAGGCAACAGGAAAGACCAGTCCAGCTTTGCAAAGGGCCTTCCACTTCACGGCAACATGTTTAGCTGCATCTTTAATAACTTTTGAGCCGTTTGAGCTAGAAAAAATATTTTTGTTAAAAAACGCAGATTATGAGATAGTTGATATATAAAGTGCAAATGTGGCAAATCTATAATTATGTGGAAATCGCTAAGCCTCACAATTGCATAATTCCAATGGCCATGAACATAAGATTAGCACAGTGCCATCCATGCCGAGCTAGAAAAGTGGAAATGTCCTTTGCCATTTTTACAGCATTTACAGCAAAGTCTTTAAGCATAGGATTAGCTAGTGTCATCCAAGCCAAACTGAAAAAATGACAAAAGCAATTTACCACTGCAGGCACAGTATTACAGTGGTGAATTGGTAAAATACCATCCAAAAAAACCGGGAATGAATAACAGCGGTCCGTGACACGTATTTCACTCTTATTAGAGCTCATCAGAGAGACATAGCTTTACCCAGACACAAAGTAGCACAAAGTAAACATCAAAGCAACCCTCTTTCAGGCTTGGAGTGGCACATAAATTATGCAATAAAAGAAGTAGGGAACTCTGAGAAGTTCCTAGGTTTCAGTTAGAGAGCACCTTCTTCTCTCTCTCTCTCTCTCTCTCTCACTCGCGCTCTCTCTCTCTCTCTCTCTCTCTCTGTCTAGATATAAAAACCCAAAGTCAGTAAAGGGGTAAAGGTAGAGTTAAAAATAGCAAGTCGATATTTTAGATACAATGTTTAAATCTTGGTATTATGATATAAAAGCCTATTTATTTATTCTAGATTTATGTCCAATTTCTTTTTGCTGATGAGTGAACAAAACTTGGTGATGTGTTGCCAACAATGACTTACTCCAGAGCAAAGACTAGCTTTCCATAAATTTTAAAAATATTTTGAAAAAAGGAGGTTTTCTAAGAGACTGTGTTGATTATTTTTATTTTTGTTATTCTTTTTGCTATTACAATTATTATTAGACCATTGTAATATTATTTGTCATGCCAATGCCTATCGTTATAAGTTCCCTATTTACAGAAAGCTGCCTTAAAAAAAGCTTGGAAGAGTAAACTTTTGTATTCCCTCACCCACTTTAGAAGGCCACAGGAATTGATTGGTCAGTGACCACAGCCACCGGACACAATTTTCAAACATGTGGAGCTACTGGTGCTGGACCTGGGAAAACATCCAAAATGCTCACCAAGGCTACCAAGTACCCCTTGAGTATGAAATGTACAAGCTCATATGTCACAAATGTATGTCTGGAGTCAACCTTTTAAGGGGGCAAGTGCACTTTTGGTCCTGCTGCATCCACTGGATCAGTTGGTGGCCTATGCCGAAAAGAACCTGGTTAGACGAATAACACACCTTTAAACCACACGATATCATTCTCAATGAATGAATGGCTCGTGTTACTGACTCGGCATGGCCAGCTAACTGGAATCACCCAAGGAATTAAATGTGTAAGGAATAAACCTGTGTGTCTTTCTTTGGCTGAAAAACTGTGGGATAAGTCCTACAATGATTTTGGGGCAATTTGCAGAGTTGCTGGGCTGAACAATCCAAGCTTTGGGGGAAGCATATGTCGCTGCATAGGGTTAAGGTCGAATTCTGAGACCCACTCCTCTGTCTGACCATAAACAGGAGCACTGCCATTTTCATATCTCCATTGTGACTCCAACATTCATAAGCCCGCTCCCAGTTCCAGTGATGGCTGGTTAAGTTTGAATATGGTGGCGCGCAAAAGGAAGGCATCAATTTTCCATTAGTTATTAAGAAGGAGTAGTCATAGGCTAAAGATGCATGCAGGATGTAATATTTTCGGAAGGAGAGCCTAGGCCTTGCAAGGAGGCATGCTATTTTGTTGCCTGGATAGGACTAGTCTGGCACAAATGGTGCCGACAAAAACCAAAAGTTTAAATAACATAAAGAAAAGAGGAGAAAGAAGGCTGGTGCTGATTACTTTTATGCCATGTTTTACCAGTCCATCATTCTTGACACATAACAGGACGGTATTATAGCTAGCTCCCAAAGGAAACATCATTTTGCACATCATTTGTGACTCATTTAACCCACTTCCCCTCTTTGTAAAGAGATGTGGTTAAAGAATTACAAATCTTGCAATTAGAAAACACACTCACATCCATTGAACATTTCAGCAAGGGCAATGCCATTAATCTGTTAAACTACAAAAGAACAGCTCGCTGGGGCCTGCACATGTTGACTTTGAGCCAAGCACAGAGACAGCAGTCAAAAGGTTTGCCGGCCATTCTACAGTCACTCAGAAAACTCCAAGCCTTCTCCGAAGGGTTGGAGTCTATGTTTGGCGCTTCGCCCTTGGCTCTTCTAATGCACCTCCTCAGATGTTTACTCGAGCCAGTGGACTGTGCGCACCACAAGGTGGCACTTCACTGATGCATCGTTTTTTTATTGTAATTATTGAAACCTATTTCACTGGCGTAATGGTCTCCTAACAAGATATAAATTGTAGCGTACAGCACCATGGGAGAGGCGAAAACACACAGTGTAGCTGTTGTGGTGTGACTTTGGTTGCACATAGTGAAATGAGCATTTATAGGAACCCCAAACTGAAAGTACATGAATGAGGAAAAATTTGCAGTGACGTGTTTATATCTTCAGTTGTGTAAAGAAAGGAGATTTGCATTAGAGAGTACGAAAAGCACAGTGTCACTTTATTATAGACTGGTCTCTTCCCCTGAGCCATTTATTTTATCTTGGACTTGAATTAACTCATTGGTAGAGATTCTTGCTCTTTTGGTTTAGATCTAACATAGTACGGCATCAATTGTGCTTTGCTTGTCTTATGTCAACTTGGGGAGCTCTGCAACAGTTTGAACCCCTGTGGTAGCCTCTCTGAACAGTCCATGCTGCACTATATGTTTTTTGCGCTTACAATTTAAAAGCTGCTATCAGACCCAGAAGAACGATGAAGGATTCACATATTACTTAAGGTTGTAATGGACTTCTTTTATATGATTGCCATACTTGTTTTGTGCGACTTTCTTTGAATTCTTTTATCTTTTTTAATCTTGTTTTTAGTGCTTTCACTATCAAAAATTTGCACATTCAATAATTTGTAGGGGCACAATACGTATTTATTTTTGGTCGCTGCTATACATTGATTGAGACATTTAAGAAATTGTATTCATTTGTTCTTTCAATCATGGAACTTTCTCTTAACGTTGTTGTGGAAAGTAGGAACTACTTCTTATGGTTACCCCCACTTTTTGCTTGATGTGATGCTGTTTTTGACTAGTCTGACTGAGATCCTGCTAATCAGGACCCCTGTCTATCTGCTTTCTCTCTAAACTGTTAGGCCGTGTACTTAGGTACACTCCAGATTGGATACTGGGGTACCCTTGTCAGTCCCTAGTATATGGTACACATGTACCCAGGGTATAGGTACCCCAGGGGCCTCCCAAGGGTTGGAGCATGTATTATGCCACCCATAAGAGTCCATACAAAATGGAACTACAGGACTGCCATTGCGGCCTGTGTAAGTTGTTGCATGCACCACTTACTAAAGATATAGGTTTACTATATCTAAGGGTCACTGCACTTAAAACCTATAAGTCACCCCAATAGCAGGCATTTACAATCCGTAGGGCAGGGTGCTTGGTTCTATATGAGAGGGTGCCCCTGCATGAGCAGGACACCCCTGCAGCCTACGGAGTCCATTCTCCTGGGTTGTCAGTAAAGCAGCCATATACTATATAGAGGGGCACCGTGTAATCACGCGATGAACATCTCGAAAACGGCTGCAACGAATCCCATCAGGTTTGGTATCAAACATGTTGGAATCATAAAAGCCACACTGTAAACAGTGTGGGAGGTATGATTCCAAGCACCAGACCTCTCTGAGGATACAACAGGTGGATAGATGGTGCCCCCATTTGTTCCTCCTGGGAGAGTGCCGAGTAGACAGAGGTGGTTTAGATCCTTCTCAACAGAATCCAATGCCTCAGGACATTCAGTAGGGGCTTCCATTTATAGTAAGGGAGGGAACTCTTTAGATAGGGAGTACCAACTTCTTGAGCCGGAGAAAGCTAGGCTTAGGCTCAGGCAAGAGCAGTTGGCCCTTGACAAAGAGTCCCTTGAAGTTCAGAAGGCTAAGAAGAAATTGGGAATAGAGTCCCATGGTGGCAGAAACAGTGTCCCTAGAAGTAAGGCAAATTCCTTTGACCATAGGAACCAGAGCAAGATTGTCCCTCCCTACAATGTTGAGGATGACATTCACAACTGGATAACTGCTTTAGCGAGGTCCTGTAAAATGCTGAAGGTTCCTCAAGAGCAGTGGGCAGTTATCTTGTGGCTCTCCTTTGCTGACAAAGGTAGAGATAAGCTCCTCACTGTTAGAGAAGAAGATGCTGACAATTACTCAGTTTTGCAGTGTGCTCTCATTGATGCGTTTGGCTTAACCACTGAACAATACAGGATTAAGCTCAGAGACACCCAAAAGGCCCAGAATCAGGACTGGGTAGACTTTGCGTTTAGTGCTATTAAGGCTCTGGAAGGCTGTTGCTTGGCAGCAAAGTGGATGATTTTGAAGGATTGTACATTTTGATTATTAGGGAGCTGTTCCTTAATAATTGCCAAAATCAGCTATTGCACCAATACCTGGTGGACTCAGATTTGACTTCTCCACAAGAATTGGGAAATAAGGCAGATAAGTGAGTCAGGACCAGGGTGAAGCAGAAAAAACAGAACAATAATGGTGACCAGAAGAAGCAAGATTCTTCAAAAGCTCAAGATAAGGGTGGGCACAAGGGCAAAGTCAAAGAGTCTTCATCAGGGCCCCAAAAACCTGCATCTGAGAGTCACAATCCAATAAGGGAAAAGGCAAAAAGAAATCTTAGTGTTACTTTTGTAAGGTAAAACCCATTGGACAAAAGATGCCAATTGTCCAAAAGCCAAGGAAACAACTCCTACCAACACTGCTCCTAAGGCAACTGCTCCCCCTAGCACAAGTACAAGCGGTAGTACAGGTAATAAGGGATTACAGGGGTTAACCTCAAGATCTGAGGTGGGTTCAGACTTGGTCAGAACTCCAGCTCAGTCTGTACTTGTCTGTGATGGTGGCAAGATCAGGAGGGGTAAGGCTGTGTCTCCCCTCCAGACTCAGAGTGAGGATCAGTCAGTTCAGTTCATAAACTTTATTCGACAGTTTTAAAAAACGTCATAAAAGTACACAAAATAAAATCGTACAAATATCACAACACTGGGAGAGTACATTTCATCAAATGTGATTTCGAGAACATACAAAAGTCAATAAATGGGGAACACAGTAAAACCACTAAAAAACCATACTCTTCCTCAGAGCAACAGACTTCAGGATAAAAGTTGCAATAAAAAAACACAGATCCGGGCTAGCAAGCGAAAATAACAGTTTCATAGCATATGAGGTAGAAAACACAGAGTATTTTTTAAACATCGGTTTCAGGTAGACGATTCGTAGGGCTTTAAAGAGGGGGCAAAATAACATGAAATGGATGGTACTTTGTTTGGTCAGTCCATCACATGGACAAGCAGAAATTGAATAATTTTTCATCTTTGGGAAGGCCACAAGAATGTGGACAATGCCAAGTCTAAGTCTGGATAGTACGAATTGATGAGATTGTCTTTGGATTATTTTAAGGTAGGTCGGCAAACCAGGGCCATCATTCACATTGGAAAAATAGAAAGCATGGGTTGAATAATTGCATGTATCTGCTTTCCGTTTACCTAGTTTTACCCTCATGAATTCCTCTTTCAACCCCTTTTTGGATAAAGAAGTTGCAATCTCAGGATCTTTACATACATCCAAATGGAAAAGTTCCTTAAAAGTAGTAGTCACATACTTTATCCATGGTATATTCGCATATTTATCCAGTACCAGACTATCTTTGATAATGCACTTTGTAAAACTTGTTTCATCCTTCAGCCAGATAGATCTCCAAACCAGGAGAGGTCTCAATTCAATTAGATCGGCTATATGGTCCAACCTTAGTTCCTCGTGGGCCAGATAGTTTGATGCCGTAGGGGGTAGACAAAGTAACCGTTTCAGAAACAAATTTTCCAAAATTTGCAACTCTTTGTTAGACCCGTACCCCCATACCCCCGATCCATAGAGCGCTAAAGATAGACATCGGTGTTTATAAATATTTAACATTGCAGGAATCCTGCGGCTGCCCAATTTATTGGCAAAGCGAAAGACACCTAAAGAAGCCTTCCCCATCCTGGCTTTAATATTAGTATGTTCTGGTGCCCATGAGCCCTGACTGTTGAACGTAATGCCCAGATAACAAAAATTGTCTACTGCCTCGATTCTGTTATTTTTAAAATAAAAAGACTTGTGGTAATTCGACTTTTTGCCACAGACCATTGTAAATGTTTTGGTGTTATTAATTTTAAGTTTTTTACCCTGGATGAAGTCATAAAAACAATTCATTAGCCGCTGCAAGCCAATTGGAGTTCTGGATAATAAAACAGTGTCGTCCGCATATAACAACACTGGAATTGGTAAGCCCCCTGCTTGTGGTGCATCAGCCTGGACCTGTTTTAATTCATGTTCCATGGAATTAATAAAAAGAGAGAAAAGCAAGGGGGCCAGTACGCACCCCTGCCTAATGCCTGATTTTACCTTGATCTTGCTCGTGCACTCTCCGGCTGGACCATATCGAATCTGTGTGGACAAATTGGAATATAACCTAGCTAGGAAATGGATAATAGCCGGGGGTGCCCCCATATCAAGAAGGGTTGTCCACAACAGAGAATGATTCACCAGATCAAAGGCACTAGAGAGGTCCGCAAAACAAAGAAATAGGGAACCAGGTTTGGCCAAAGTATATTTACCTATTAAAAGATTAAGATTAATACATTGGTCAATGGTCCCCAAGCCCTTTCTAAAGCCATATTGTGATTGGGCCAGGATATTATTATCAGACGCCCACTCCTCCAAGCGTACCAATAATACTCTGCTCATAATTTTAAGGGAGGAGTCTAGAAGGGAAATGGGGCGATAGTTTTTGGCCTCCCCTCTGTCTCCCTTCTTGTAAATCGGGATGATAATGGATTCGCTCCAAGTTGCTGGGGTAGAGATATCAGTGGCAGCATTGAAGACCTGGGTCAAAAGGGGGCTCCAGAGGGCCAAATCATGTTTATATATATCTACCGGGACCCCATCTGGTCCTGGGGCTTTCCCTCCTTTACTAGATTTAATTGCCATGTCCACTTCTCGAATGGTGATTCCCAAAGGCTGTGAACTCCACTGAGAATTCGTGTGGGTATTATCATAAGTCTCCTCAGGTGGGTCGAAGATTCCCGAAAAATATTTGACCCAGCTCTCTTCACTAACTAGTGCGGTAAGTACTGGGAAATCATCATTCTGGAGGAATGGGGCATTAATAGTACTCCAGAACAGTTTGCAGTCCCGAAGGGCTGCGGCACAGTCCAAATTATCCCAGGCTTGTTCTCGAAGTTCGTTTTTCCTACGTTTGAGTTCTATGTTATAGGTTGACCTTAGGGTTTTGATTTTTTCCCTATCTCTTGGGAGATTTGACAGTGCTTGCTTAAGGGTTTTTAGCGCTGTGGTGCAAGCGCGGTCAAACCAGCCGATCTTACCCCGTTTAGATGTAATTTTATTATTGGTAAAAATTCCATTAATAATAGTGCCAAGATCCTCAAAATCCGTTATAATGCCCGTAAGAGGGGCATTGACTTCCAAACAGCGGAGTATCTGTTTAAAGCCGCCTACCACAACTGTGCTATGTAATTTTTCAGATTTTTCGGTACACCACTTTATCCTGGTTCCGTTTGGCCTACTTGGGACGATATTGTCGACAACCCTGCCTGTGGGCATAATTTTCGGGCCCCACATAAGAATATGCATAGTTAGGGCATTATGATCGCTCAGACAAAAATCCTTGGTAATTGGCACTGTACAAAATGGCACCAAAAGGGTTGAGATCAACAAATGGTCAATGACCGACTCAGCGTCCCTCCCTCTAAATGTTGGAACGATATTGCCCATAGTGTCGAGGGCTGGTTGGTGAATAACTAAATCAAATTTTAACATGAGACCATTAAGGGCGGTCCCATATAGGGAGTGTTGAAAATGTGCTAGGTTCCCCCCCGATACCCCATCAAATCCACAGACTGGGGTTAAAGAGTGCGGACATGTTCTAATATTGAAGTCCCCACCCCATATGATGTCATAGAATGAGTGGGGTTTGTTACAGATTTTATTTAAGGAGGCTTCCAGTTCATCCACAACCAGACTACTATTAGGGTCAAATGTATTGTTGTAGTGATTGATCAATAAGATGTTCCTGCCCTTTTTAGCTTTTAGTTCTAAAATTTGCGAATGTGTGCCCACAGTTGAATAAGTACCAACAGTTATCGGTAGATCAACCGATAACAGGACAAGCAGGCCCCCTTTTGCCCTCCCCATAGCAGATTCCTTGGCAACACAATTGTAAGAAACAAAACCATCGATATAAATTTCTGTAGTGGACCATGTTTCCTGTAAACATAAAATGTCAAACCCGATAATTAGATCCCTCCATCCTAGAGCTGAGGCTTTCTGTCGCCAGCCAGCTATATTCCAGCTCACCATGGAATACCCTTGCTCACTAGAGGGAGATGGCTCTTCTAGGGGGGAGATCACAGTACATCCTTTATCATCAATAACCTCTACATGAGGTGAAAAGTTAGGCTCATTTGATTTGTCAAGAGTTAGGGGGGTCCAAGCAGGTGTATTACAGGTTATATTATCTCTCATTACTGGAGGGGTGTGATATTCCACAATGACTACGCTATCCACAGGGTTAGTCACGTCGGGTAGAGGGGGGGCAATAGTTTGGGCATTGGATAGTCAGTCGACTCCTTCAAGCCCATCAAGACAACCATATCGATTATAATCCCAGAAGATGTTCTGCGGGGTCTGGAATGGGGGCATTCTGGGGTGGATTGGACGAAATGGCCTACCCCTACGTTCGACCCTAGTCCACTCGTTACTTCCATCATAGTACAAGGGGTTAGACGGTGGTGGGAAGAAAAAAGAAACAGGGAGGGTCTGGATAGTGGAATCAGATGACCTATTAACACCCGCACATATGTAGGATACTGTGCGTGGGTCTCTAAAACTGACAGTGATACAATCTCCCTTGATAGATTTGGGGGTTTTACCGATCCATGGTACCCTCCGTACCATGATGACTTCATTGTGCAGATGTGCCGGCAAGGGGCGGTTCCAATTAAGCCATTTAATAACTTGATTTTTGAGGGAATTGAAAGTTTCGGTTTCACCCCTGGCTAATGGAGGTGCACCTGCCAGGATTACCATAAATCGGTTAGCCTCCGGTGGGAGGTTGGGCCGTCTCGTTCTTGGGGTTTTAGGATCTTCTGGTTGTGGCCCTTGGGTGTCCAGAGACATAAGTGCGGGTGGGATTTGCAAACCTTGAGGGGGACCTTGAGTAGACTGTGGGACAACTTGGCTAATCGTGCTAGAGGCTTTGGGAGCAGGTTGTGTGCTTGCGGCCATGGAAACAGGAATTTGGGGCACAATAGCCGGTGGGATAATTTGGAGAGAGGGCAAACTAGGAGGAGGGCCAGAACTATTAGACTTGGTAGAATTAGCTAAAAGTATGGCAGTTGATTTTTCTATATTAGACATTCTAAAATCAAGCCTATCTAGTTTGGCCTCTAGAGGAAAAATTATCGATTTAAGTAGGGTTACTAATTTATCCATAGACATATCATTATTGGGTGAGCTACCTTCCCCGTTAGAATTCAGCAATAAAGGTGCTCCGTCTATTCTAACTGTTCTAGCTATTTTAGGTGTCCTCCCAGTAGTTTTTCCCTTACAGTTATATTGTCTCTTCCGTTTCTTGGTGGCCCCTTCATTCCCCCCCTGGGTTGTAGCGATAGTAGAATTCCCATCATTAACAACAGCAGAGGATACTTTAGCACATTCAGATATATAGCTAGAATCAGCTATTGTGATGGAGGGGTTGGATATAATAGTAGAATCTAAGCTTGGCGGGGCGGCTGAGTCTGGGAGCGAAAATAGGGCATCCGACAGAGGCAAGCAGTCAGAAGGTCTTTCAGGAGTTTTGGCGTTAGCTATAGGGCCCATACTCGAGCGTTTGAGAGTCATTAGCTCCTTAGACAGTCGTTTCTCCAGGGTGATAATTTCTTTGTCAATAATGTTGTTAGCCCTAGTGAGAAACTTTTCCATACCTCCAGCGGCAGTTTGGGATCCTCCAGCCAGCGAAGATTTGCTCCTCGTTTCCCGGCCAACCATGGTCCACAGACAATCAGGCAGCGGGGAGTGTCAGGGGGGTAGCCCGGTCCGGGCACTGCCGGTCACGAACGGGCACAAACGGGCCCGCTCTTGGCCCGGTCTTCGCCCGCTTCGTCGTCCGCGCGCGTCCCGCGTACGCGTTCCAGGCGGGGTTGATATAGAGGAGGAGGAGGAGAGAAGGGGGCGGGAAGAGGAACCAGGTGCGCGCGATGGACGGCGCTAGCACTTCTGGACCTCGCAGTCCCGCTCCCGAGGCTGATGCTGGTTTCCGACTCTCCCCCTAGCGTAGTGACCGAGCCGATGTGCTCCCAGGTCAGAGGATAGGAGGAATCAAAGGCTCCGCTGTACTTCGAGCCCCCAGAGCGTCCACAGGCACAGGACAAGTGACTCCACGCACTTCGATCAGTCTCTTGAGGGAGAGGATCTCACTCCCTGTGAAGGAACTCTCCCAGAAGAGCTTGAGCCTAATCAGGTAGAGTTCTTGGGGGCAGGGGGTCCTTCCATGGCAGATTTCAGTTTAGAATGAACAACAGAATTGCCAGTACTGTGCTATTGTTTATGATATTTGACAAAAAGTTGAGCCCAAGGTTTGCTCAACCCAAAGACCACTATTAAAGTCTAGAATCTTTTAAAAAATTAATTTATTTTGTATATTTTGTTTTCTTTTTCTTTTTCTTTTTACTTTCTCATAGTTATGTTATGTTATGTTATGTTATGTTATGTTATGTTATTTATATTTCTATAGCGCGCAGCTGCCCCAGCAAAGGGGCGTCCTGGCGCTTTGACAGACGCTGTAACATAACACACAATAAAAGAAAAAAATTAGCTAGACACTGGAAACAGGAAAGTTTTAATCGCCTGCCTGAAGGCGAACACATCCTCAAGAGCTCGGATGTGTACCGGGAGCGAGTTCCATAGGCCTGCCGCTAGCACCCTAAAAGAGCGGCCACCCATCCTGCTCAACTTAAAGCGTGGACAGACAGCCAGATGAAGCCCCTCAGATCTTAAGGATCTCGAAGGCACATAGGGCATGAGTAGATTGGCAAGTGCCGGTGGCAAAGAAGATTTCAGAATTTTGAAGGCCAGACACAGCGCCTTGAACTTGATCCGCTGTCTGACCGGGAGCCAATGCAAGGCTGTGATGGTACCAGACACTGAACAGTGTCTGGGAAGGCCCACAATGGCTCGTGCCGCGGCATTTTGTACTCTTTGGAGCCTAGAGGCCTCCGCTTGATTCACCCCTAACAACAGCGAACTGCCGTAGTCCAGCCGAGATAGTATTGAGGCCTGAACTACAAGCTGTCTGGTAGGGGGATCAAAGTACTTTAAGACCGGCCTAATACCACGCAATATTCCATAGCACGTGGCAGCCACCTTCTTGGTGTGGGCCCTGAAGGTGAGCGCAGAGTCCACCCAGACTCCCAGATTTCTCACTCCAGCCACTGGAATAGGAGTGACACCAAGCTCTGACGGCCACCACTGGTTACCCCATAGCTCAGCGTGCTTCCCTAGAACCAACACCTCCGTTTTGGTGGCATTCAACTGGAGGCAGTTGGTGCGAAGCCAGCTAGCTACTGCCAAGAGACCCGCACAGAATCTCGGAGCCGCCACCTCGGGGTCTCCACTAAGTGTCACCGCTAGCTGTGTGTCGTCCGCATATGAGGCCATCGTGAGACCCCACTGTTTGACGACACCAGCCAACGGTTTCACATAGAGGTTAAACATTGTAGGGCTCAACGAAGATCCCTGTGGTACCCCCATCTTCAGGGGATAGGTGGCGGATTGGCCAGGTGGTATAGCCACTTTAAAGGTACGGTCAGCCAGAAAGGACCGAAACCACTGGAGAGCGACATCCGTCACTCCCGCCTCCTGTAAGCGTTGGATAAGTATTTGGTGGGACACAGTATCGAAGGCAGCGCTTAGATCTAATAGTATAAGCGCTGCAGTATGACCTGAGTCAAGTACCTGGCGAAGATGTTCCAAGATGTAGAGTAGTGCCGTCTCGGTACTGTGTCCTGACCGGAAGCCGTTCTGACTGGGGTCCAAAATCTGGTTACGAACCAGATGCTCAGACAGAACCGAGTTGACGTGAGCTTCTGTTACTTTAGCGATCCAAGGCAACAGGGAGATAGGTCGGTAATTTTCTGGCAGTCGGGGGTCAGAGTTAGCTTTTTTTAATATGGGAGTAACCACTGCCTGTTTCCAAGCCGCGGGTACTGTACCACAAGACAGAGACATATTGATGAGATCCAATATGGGGTTACGACACAGCAGGGAAAGTGTATTAATGAAGGCTGGCTTTAGCGGGTCCGCAGGGGAGCCTGACTTGACCCTGAGGCTGAATCTGTCGAAGGCCTCAACCGACAGTTCAGGTAAGATAGCCAGGGGCTCATGATCCGACGTATCAGAGACAGTGGCTTCTCGATCCTGGTGGAGTGTGTCGAACCCGTGATATATTTTTTCCACTTTCTCCACAAAAAAGGAGGCCAATTTATCACAGTGTGAATCTGTGCAAATCGCCTCTGAGGAGGATCTGTTTTTCATAAGGTCCTTCAGTACCTTGAAAATCAGTTTTGAGCGGTTGGTGCTGATAGCAAATTCATGAGCGTAGAATGCAGCTCTAGCTCTGCAGATAGCTCTATGGTAAAGTTTCAGCTCAGTGAAATACCGGGTTTTCAGAGCAGGGTCATATGATCGTCTCCATTCCCTCTCTGTTTTTCGGCAGGATTTTTTCAATTCTGCAAGAGACTCATTATACCAGGGACTAGGTGTTTTTGTCCGGCCTTTCGCCCATCGTAGAGGTATAAGAGAGTCCAAGGCGTCGGTGATCCAAGTGCAGAACTGTTGGTAGCCTTGTTCCACATTAGTGAGATTGCTCAGAGGTTTCCGCTCTAATATACCGTAGAACTCTTCCAACGTAAGTTTGTGCCACGGCCTTTTAAGGATTGGCCTTTCCATGGATATAAAAGGCTTGTCGTGGACCGGGCAGAGCGCTTCTACTAGCAGATGATCAGTCCATCCTATCAACCTCGGATCTGACACCCTTAACCCATCAAGTGTGGAAAAGAAGGGGTCAAGGATATGGCCTCCAGCGTGGGTTGGAAGGGTGACGAGCTGGGTAAGTTGGAGAGCTTCCAAATCGGCCAACAGGGAGCTCACGGTAGTGGATGACCCATTATCGAAATGGATGTTGAGGTCACCCAGGATGTTAAAATTGGCGCAGCCAAGTGCTATAGGACTGACCATGTCGGCCAATGCGGATCTGAATACAGAATCATTGCCGGGGGGGCGGTAGACCAGCAGCCCACTGAAGGTGAACTGATGGGAAAAGGCGACTTTAAAAATAGCACTTTCACATGCGGGTAGTCCTGACGGCTTCCATTCAGCCGGAAAGCAGGATTTGACAGCCATAGCGATGCCACCACCTCTTGTGGCCCTATTAGAGGTGAAGATGGTATAGTTCTGGGGGAATGCAAGGTTCAATATGGCAGAGTCAGAGTCCTGAAGCCAGGTTTCTGTCATTAAGAAAACGTCGGGATCCTCTTTATCTATCAGGTCATAGATGGACAGGTGGTGCTTTACAAGAGATCTCACATTAAGGCACCAGATACGGAGATCTCGCGATACAACACGAGGCCGTGTGACAGGGGCGGCATTTTCCAAGGATCGTATTTTGGTAGGGCTCTTAAGAGACCAGCCTTTACAGGCGCAGCTGTAAGGTCCGACTAAAGGGTCCACAGGCTTACACGCACCGCCTTTGGACGAATGACCTATGGCCAACAGCTCTGGCCGTGTGTAAGATACCATACCTGGCAAGAGCAGCAGTACGACGCTGAGAAAAGATATAAGACTGAGCCTGCCCTGCCTTGCGCTGCCTCGGCGCAGACGAGCGCAGACGGGCAGGACTCAGGCACGACTCCGGCTAAGCGACGGCGTCCACACCTGCGCGTCCCGCTGCGCGGGAGGGGGGAGCTTTAAGTAGGCTCTCCAATCCTGGCGCGAGCGCAAGGACGCTCCAAGATGGCGCCTAAAGCTAAACTTACTGCCCAACCCAAAATGGCGCCCACAGTGAACCACCCCCGGGATCCAGGCCCGCCAAAACGGCAGTGCGGGAGACAATTATGTGCAGAATGAGGACGGGGGCAAGACCCTGTTAAAACCAGGGGAAACGTGCTACAAATTAAAATAAACAAAAAGACAAAATCAGGTAGGTTAAAAACGAACGCGCTAGCAGTAGCGCTGACAACAGCAATTGCGCGGTAGAATAGGCGTCTGTCAAGACCTGTCTTGAGTCTGGGTCCGCCTTAAGTAGGCTCTCCAATCCTGGCGCGAGCGCGAGGACGCTCCAAGATGGCGCCTAAAGCTAAACTTACTGCCCAACCCAAAATGGCGCCCACAGTGAACCACCCCCGGGATAGAAAAAAGTATCGGACAAACAAGTCAATTTAAACAGAATTGCTTATTTCGGGTGAGTATTTACATCAAATCATCTAATACTCAACGCCTAAATCACGTTTGTTTAGAGATGCGTGTTGACACGAAAAACAAAAACAAAAAGGGTTACCAATACCCAAATCACAATTCAAAGATGAAATAAAAACAATGACGCTTTTGGACAACAATTAGACGATAGACAACATTTAGATGTAATGAGGCAAGAACCTCAATTTAAATTCAAATAGTTTGAGATAAGGCCCGTAGCAGAGTATCTGCTCAAATCTAGGATGGGCCTATATATCTAAATGAAAGCGTACCGGATTTAACTTTTTGCATATACGACCACACACTATTATTATACTTTACACATTTTTCAAAAAAGAGGGTTGATCGCAAAAACAGAATGAATCTGAAATAATGAGGAGAAGGGGGGTCGACGCGTTTCGAATCTCTGCATAAATTCAGAGATTCTCTTCAGGACCAACAGACATAATCTGAAAAACATAAATAAACAAACACTCAGTCAGATCCACACATGAGCGACCTTCAACTCACATACGGGTCAGCACGTTTTTCATCATACCTGTATTTTCTTGTGAAAGTGTTCAAGTCTCAAAGTCTGAAACAGAAAGGATGAACTATTCTAAATATTTATGATGCAGACATTATAAGGAGGGTGCTGGCATTTTAGGCACAACGATGCTCAGGGGATGGCAACTTACATTAGTGGTGTTTACAGAGTCCAAAAGTTGATTGGAAAGACGAGCGGGGAATTTCACCCGACGTCTTGGTCGATGTGTAGACAACTCCTAAGAAAAATAACATACGATTGTGTGATTAGGGCGGCGTGCTGGACGTGAAGCAAAGAGGTCAACAAACTCGTTTGTTTCAGGGATAAGTCAATTTTGCTCACGTTCTAGTTCGGTCAAAAAACTCTTATACAATGGTGATTTCCACGTGGTCAAAATACATCCAAGAGTAGCAACAAGCAACCGTGCGGGACGCTTAGAAAGAGCGTTTAGAAGACCAAACGGTCCGTCTATTACCTTCAATAGTTCCTGTGTCCTCCTTCACTCACTCGCGCTTTCAAAGAAGACGCCGTCAATCTGGCATGTTCAATTCCGCGTTCAAACGGAAATGATTATCAAGTCTACCAGGTGTTCATGGGAACTGTAGTCTCTGCTGGGAATTGTGGTTTCTCCAGTGAAAGGTTCAAGAGTAACTAGTGACTTTTTATTATGAATTTAAAAATGAATTTAAACCCGGAGGATTAAATTTGCACGATGGGCGCCCAAGACGTGGTTATACATAAAAGAAATTGCACGGTGGTTGTTGTTTGCACAACTGGTTCGAAGCCTGGTTACTCATTGGCAGAGGCTTATTGTTGTTTGATCGCCCCAGTGTTCATGGGACTTGTGGTTGGCGGTAGGTTGTGTAGTTTGCTGTGTGGATGGCTGTGATCCCTGATGGATAATTGCTTCAAAAAATAAAGGGAGAAGATTTTGTCATAATTTACATAATTTACATCGCCGGCAGGTGCTTAGTCAAAAAGGGGTGTCTCTGTACAAAAAAATCGCTTTTGTTGGTAATAGGGGGCTCTTATGTGAAGAGTCTGGACTCGCTTCTCGAGTTGGTGGATGTTGTGCCAATAGGAAAAAGCATTCCCCTCAGTAAGTATGGAATGGGGGCTGGTGGCCCTCCATAGGATGTTCAGATTGCTTCACAGATGATATAGTTCAGACATCTCGTTCAGGCCTGTAATGGTGGTATTAAACTTCAGGATAAGCATCGCTTCTCGCTGTCTTAACTTGGCCTCCAAATCTCCACCTCGTGGATCTGGGTCTATTTTGGATATAATTGTCCATTTAAAGTCCTCATCCCCATGAGCTTCATCAATCCAATGTTGGACAAGTGGGGCTGTTAGTACTTTCTTTTTTATACAAGATTTATGTTGTGACATTCTTTGTCTGGCCTCTTGATTGGTTTTTCCAATGTACAGCTTGTTGCAAGTACAAGTAATGGCATACACTATATTCCGCGTTTTACAGTTGGTAAAATGATCATATTTCCATGACACTCCCTCATGTTGGAAGAGGTCGCTTTCAACAGTTGAATTGCAACATAAACAAGTGCCACATTTGTGATGGCCAGTGATTGGCGGGAGGCATACATAGTCTCGTAGGGTCCTTGTCTTTGGTTTGGGTACAGCTGCTCTGACAATCTGGTTGGCTATACTTGTATCCTTTTTGAAGGCAAAAAGTGGCACTTCTTTTAGTTGTTCATCGATTTCTTTAACTAAATGCCAATTTTGGTGGATGATCTTTTTCAAGAAGTTGGGTGCAGGACAAAAGGTTGACACACAAACCGTCCGGTTCAGTTGTTTCTTTTCCTTCTTTTTGAGAAGTTCTTCACGCGGTGTCCACCACGCTCGTTTCATTGCTTGTTTCAGCAATTTGGCTGGGTATCCACGATCTAATAGTCTCTCTTTCAGAGTGTTAGCATGTATCAGGTATTCATCCTTGAAGGTGCAATTTCTCCAGATGCGGAGAAATTGTCCTATTGGCAAGTTTTGTTTTAAATTTCTCGGATGATTGCTGGAATAGTCCAAAGCCTTGTTTCGGTCAGATTTTTTCCGATATAAAGTTGTTACTAATTGACCATTTGAACAATAAATTTCAACATCTAAGAAAGAGAGGCGTGTTCTTGATGACTCAAGGCTGAATTTAATGTCTCTTGTTCTATCATTGAGCCATGCGTGAAATAGTACAAGCTGTTCCTTGTTCCCAGTCAATGTGAAGAAAACATCATCAATGAATCGGACCCAACCTCCAATCCACTCAAGGAAGGGATTATTGTTGTAAATAAATTTGTCCTCATACTGACTCATGTATAATATAGCCAGCTCGGGGGCAAAAGGACGCCCCATTGCAACTCCCTTGATTTGGAAGTAGAAATCGTCTTTGAATTTAAAGTAGTTCTTAGTTAGGACCATTTTTGCTAATTCCAGAATAAATTCAGTTGGAATTTTAGATGGAATCTCGCGTTTGTTCAGGAATATCTCTAAGACTTCTAAAGCTTGATCTTGGGGGATTTGGGTGTACAATGAAACAATGTCCATACTGACTAGAAGGTCTTGTTCCGGGTTAAATGAAAGTTCTTGCAATCTATTCAAAAAGTCCGTTGTGTCTTGAAGAAAGGACTTGACCGTGGTGCAAAACGGTTTTAAAAAGAAGTCGATAAACTTAGAAACTGGTTCAAACAGTGAACCACAGCCCGAAATAATTGGTCTCCCTGGTGGCTTTTGCTCGTTCTTCTGTACCTTGGGGAGTACATAAAACAAAGGGATCCGTGGATGTTTATTGGCAAGATAGTTGTGTTCGTGTTTTCCCAGAAAGCCTTGTTCCAGTCCTCTAGTCAAAATGTTTGAAAGTTCGTTTCGGAGTTCCTTTGTTGGATCGTAATTGATTTTACGATAGCACTGATCATCAGTCAACTGTCTTGTAGCCTCTGCCACATATTCGGTTGTTCCCCAGATGACGATAGATCCGCCTTTATCGGCTTGTTTTACTATGATGCTTGCATCATTTTTGATTGAAAGTTATGCTTGTTTTTGTTCACGAGATAAATTTGGTGAGGCAAATCCCTTATTCCTTTTCTCATGGGAGGCAATGGCAGATAACACTGTTTTTTCGAAGTACACAACCTCCTTGGGTAATTTGTGAATGGGTGGAGTGAAATTGGATTTATTCCTTAATCCAGTAGTCTCTGTTTGTGGACCCATTTCTTTATCTGCGAAGAAAGTGATTAGACGTATCTTTTGACAAAATTCAATGAACTCTAACTTAAGTCTCACAAAGTCAGTGGCCTTAGATGGTACAAAAGTGAGTCCTTTTTGAAGCACACTTATTTCACTTGAGGTGAGAAGTTTATTTGAAAGATTGTAGATCGACGTATTCTTCAGTTCTTGTAGTTTTGTCTCCTTGTTGACATTTCCCAAGGCTGTTGGAATCTTGTTTTGCCTCTGGTTTTTTGTTGGTCCTGTTCTAAAAAAGGTTGTTGTTGTTGTTGTAAATTCGCTTGTTGGTAATTGGAGCGAAATCATTGTTGGTATTGATTTTGATTTTGATAACCGCCTCTCCGTGTGAATTGAGGACGCGGATTGCCCTGGTCAGACTCACTACCTGTTGATGACGAAGAGGTGTCTGAAAAAGTCAAATATTTTGTGCGTGATCGTCCTTGGTTATCCGGGAGAAAACGACATGCCTCTGGGCGCGAATAAAAATCTTGTTGAAGATAAGGATATGCTTTTTCGTAGGTGAAATTGCGTTTATCTCGGTCAAAATTGCTTTCCTTTTGCTGTACTGTAAAATCTTTAAATTCAAGAATCTCCTTTTCAACTTTATCAAGTACATTTTTTGAGTCCTGGATCAAAGGATTTGCTTTTATTTCGGTTTCAAGGGCTTCAATTTCTTCCAGTTGGAGTTTTGATAATCTCTGTGCTGTTTCTATAGTTAGCACCATAAGGTCTCTACTGCATTTCGTTTCGATGTAACTGAAACCTTTCTTATAAATAGCGTCTTCCGTGAAAATAACCGGTATGTTTTTTACAATAAGACCAAATGGTGTTGTGCCAGACCTGAGGTGTTGAAGTAGGTAATGGCCATGTAAGTCTGTGCGAATTTGCTTTTTCTTTAAGCGTATTAACTTGTCCGATTCGTTGTTTGTTTGAGCACTACTACTTAAGGTAGCTGACCCGAACTGAGGAGGGTCACTCAATAGTTTCTTTATATGATCTTCCCTATAGGCGAATGTTTGTTCCTCTGACATTATAAAATGTTCACGAGTCAATAGTGGTGTACTAACCAAATCATACAACACTTCATTCAAAATACACTGTCCATTCAGTCAAACAATGCCTTCATACGATTCAACATATACTAGACAAAAATAATAAGGGGACTTAAATCAGGGTAAAACGGAGAGGGCCAAAAAATGGTCACCGTGAACGAGCTAATATTCTATCTACACTGCTGTAGTGAAGAACCTCGCGAGCCAGCGCCCGCTAACGTACTGTGTAACAAAGAGGGTTTTGGCAAGAGCACAGTAAGGCTGTGCCAGAAACAGAATGAAACACAGAATTGCCAGTACTGTGCTATTGTTTATGATATTTGACAAAAAGTTGAGCCCAAGGTTTGCTCAACCCAAAGACCACTATTTCAGTCTAGAATCTTTTTAAAAAATTAATTTATTTTGTATATTTTGTTTTCTTTTTCTTTTTCTTTTTACTTTCTCATAGAAAAAAGTATCGGACAAACCAGTCAATTTAAACAGAATTGCTTATTTCGGGTGAGTATTTACATCAAATCATCTAATACTCAACGCCTAAATCACGTTTGTTTAGAGATGCGTGTTGACACGAAAAACAAAAACAAAAAGGGTTACCAATACCCAAATCACAATTCAAAGATGAAACAAAAACAATGACGCTTTTGGACAACAATTAGACGATAGACAACATTTAGATGTAATGAAGCAAGAACCTCAATTTAAATTCAAATAGTTTGAGATAAGGCCCGTAGCAGAGTATCTGCTCAAATCTAGGATGGGCCTATATATCTAAATGAAAGCGTACCGGATTTAACTTTTTGCATATACGACCACACACTATTATTATACTTTACACATTTTTCAAAAAAGAGGGTTGATCGCAAAAACAGAATGAATCTGAAATAATGAGGAGAAGGGGGGTCGACGCGTTTCGAATCTCTGCATAAATTCAGAGATTCTCTTCAGGACCAACAGACATAATCTGAAAAACATAAATAAACAAACACTCAGTCAGATCCACACATGAGCGACCTTCAACTCACATGCGGGTCAGCACGTTTTTCATCATACCTGTATTTTCTTGTGAAAGTGTTCAAGTCTCAAAGTCTGAAACAGAAAGGATGAACTATTCTAAATATTTATGATGCAGACATTATAAGGAGGGTGCTGGCATTTTAGGCACAACGATGATCAGTTTAGAGCAGAAAACCTGCCCCTCTCTTGAACCCCTCGGACAGCAAGCTGCTGCTGAGGCTGCTGGGAATGTCAGTGGGTCCCACAGGATCTACTGGGATGAGGGACTTCTTTATTCAGAGGGTCAAAACCACAAGCCTGGTACTACCATGACGTTGGTTATACCTCTGAAGTTTAGGGGCTTCCTACTTACCCTAGCACAAGACATTCCCCTGGCAGGACACTTAGGCCAAAGTAAAACTTGGGACAGGCCTGCCCCTCACTTTCACTGGCCTCAAATGTCTGAAGACACAAAGGAGTTTTGTCGCTCCTGTGCAACATGACAAGCCTGTGGAAAGGGTGGTGGCACCACAAAGCCCCCCTGATTCCACTTCTAGTAGTGAGGGTTCCCTTTGAGAGGGTTGGGGTTGATATCATTGGTCCCATGAACCCTCGTACAGCATCTGGACACAGCTAAATAATAGTGGTGGTGGACCATGCCACTAGGTACACAAAAGCCATTTCCCTTAGGACCACCACAGCTCCTGTGGTGGCCAGGGCCTTCTTGGGAAATTTTTCCAGAGTGGGCTTCCCTAAGGAGGTTTTAACTGACAGAGGTACAAACTTCATGTCGAGTTACTTCACTGCACTGTAGAAGGAGTGTGGAGTAAATTACAAATTCACCACACCCTATCATCCTCAATGTCATGGGGTAGTTGAGTGATTCAACAAAACCCTGAAGGGCATTATCATGGGACTCCCAGAAAAGTGTAGGCAACAACAGGATTTCCTTCTGCCTTGCCTTCTCTTTGCCTACAGAGAAGTCCCTCAGAAGGGGGTTGGCTACAGCCCATTTGGCTTTCTGTTTGGGCATCCAGATAGGGGTCCCTTATGTTTGGCAAAGGAGGAATGGGAGTTACCTCTCAACCACCCAAACAAGACATAGTGGACAATCTACTTGGTCTCTGCTCCAGGATGGCGGAGTACATAAAGAAGGCACGTAAAACCCCGGAGGCCAGTCAAGAAATGGAAAAAGCTTGACATGACCAAAAGGCTGTCCTGACTGTTTACCAGCCAGGCCAGAAAGTGTGGGTGTTTGAGCCTGTGGCCCCAGCAGCTCTCCTAGATAAATGGAGTGGACCCCACACTATCATTGAGCAAAAAGGTGAGTTCACCTACCGGGTGAACCTTGGCACCCTGAGGAGCCCCTACAGGGTAGTCCTTGTGAACAGGCTAAAACCTTTTGTAGACAGGGTTGACATGGGCTTGCTCATGCAATTGATAGGGGACAGAAGGAAGACAATGACCCTCTCCCTTATCTCCTCTTACAAAACCCTGATGATGGGACAGTTGATGGTGGGGGGCGTGGCTTGGACGCCGATCGGGATGGCGGCGTGAGCTCGCAGCTCCGCGCGGAATCCCGCTAATTCTCCTGTTTTTGGAACCCTAGGCGACCCGGAGACGACGCTCCTGTCCTCTGAAGTGTAAGGGGACAGCTGGGCACAATCGGAGAGTCTCCGGGGGACTGCTGGCCCCGAGAAGACCGTGTTGAGGAGGCGGCCGAGGTGTTGCCGAGGGTGCGAAGAAAATGGCGGCGAGGAGGTCGGACGGCCCCGAACTTCAGCCCTGAGCCAAGTTGTCGCCGACTGGCAAGAGATCCTGCAATCGGCTGATCGAGGCACTAGGATCGGCGGTGCTGTGTCCTGGGACCAGGGGACGCTGACTTGATTCGCCCGGAGCTTGGGGACCCTCGTTGGCGGAACGGAGCTCGTCTAACTGGTCATTGCTCCTGAGAGCGTCGGTGGGGACATTGCACGGCCCGGTGCCCGGTGACTGGCACGGAACTACGGGCGCCAACGCAAAACGGGCTCCTGGACCTGTGACGCAGCACCCTGGGATGGCGGCGATCGGAGGGCCGGTGGCCGAGAGACGTGCTGAGGGGGACTCGGCGACATCAACTCGGCTGGGCGAGAGTCCCTCCCCAGAGCTCGACCAAGAACAGCGGCTGAACCGGCGTTTGGATGCCATACTTGATGCGATCACCTCAACTAAGGAAGCGTTGCATCAAGACATTGCCCAAGTGGCCACGGGCCTGGGGCTGCTACGCGCGGATCATGCGAAGCTAGCGGACAGGGTCAAGGACCATGACCAACTGTTGCTGGACCTGAAGCCCTCGGTGGTGACCGCAGAGCACAGGATCACGGACATATTTGCCCGGCTGGACTCGCTGGAGCGGAGGGCGGAGGATGCCGAAGGCCGCAATAGACGGAACAACGTGCGGGTCGTAGGCCTGCCAGAACGGATTGAGGGGGAGGATGCGGTGGCCTATATGGAGAACTGGTTCCGCACTGTGGTAGCGCCAGAGGGGCTTACTCCGTTTTTCACTCTGGAGCGAGCTCACCGGGTACCTGCTCGCCCGCCGGGGCTTGGCCGCCCCCCCCGACCTATGGTGGTGCGGCTCCTCCACTACAAGGACCGGGATCTCCTCATCCAGCGGGCCAGGATGTCGGGCCCGTATGAGGTGGAGAACAGTAAGGTTACAATCTTCCCGGACTATACTCAAGCGGTCCAGAAGAACAGGGCATCGTTCCTAGCGGTGAAGAAGGAGCTCAGGGAGGAATGCATCCAGTACTCCTTGCTCTACCCGGCTAAGCTGCGGATCATTATGGATGGCTCTACGCACTTTTTTCAGACTCCGGATGAAGTTTGGCAATGGCTGGAGTCGTATAGAGCGGGGACAGACAGATCGCATAAAAGTAGGCAAGACCAACCCAAGCAGCCCCGGGTGAGGCAATCACAATGCATCAGATCCCGCAACAGGCGCCAGCGGGAGAAACGGGAGGCTCAAATGGCGGCGGAGAAGAGGGATGCGCTTGCAGCGACGGCGGCCATTACAGGGTCGCAACAGAACAGTGAACGGGCAGAAACGGACTCGGGAGGGGAAGGTAGCAGGACGGGAGAGGAACTCTCAGAGGCGGAAAGTTCGAAGGGGCCGATAGTGACCCCACAGACATCGGATGGTATCTTCTGCGGCTGAGATTGACTTGGGACTAGATCGAGACTTCATGGTAGGGTGGTATCCTGTTGATGGAGGGCGGGATGCCGGGTAGGGGAGCTGTGTGCTTCGGAGGGGATGAAGGCGCGGGGCGCGGGCTCCGCTTGCTGGGGTCGGCGGTGACTCACCCCCCTTGGGCCCTTAAGGCCGACTGTGGTGTAGACCACAGGGTAAGAGTGCGAGACGTTGGTTCAAGGTTTGGATGGGGGCGGACATTGGGTTTGTGTGCTCTGTCCTGGGGAGAGGGGTTTGAGAAGTTTTTCTGTTTTGGGTATGTTCGGGGGGGGCAACTGCATTGGGGGGGCTATGAACCATCGTTATTTGAATCGGACTGTACGAAGCTGGAATGGGGACATTACCAAATTTGAAATGCCTGACGTGGAATGTCCGGGGGCTGCGAACTATGGTGAAACGTCACAAAGTCCATGCCTATCTAGTACGCAGGGGGGTTCAGATTGCTATGCTCCAGAAGACTCATCTCACTAAAAAAGAGTGCGCTGCCCTGCAGAAAAGATGGCGGGGCCAGGTGTTCGGCACCACTTACTCAGCGTATGCCAGGGGGGTGTTGATCTGGGTGAGGGCGGGGATACCCTTTCAAGTGCTGAATCAAGTAGTGGATCCGGATGGCCGGTTTGTGGCGGTGGAGGGGAGGTTGTATGGACGGGATGTGGTTTTCTGCTGTGTATATGCACCGAATACTGATCAAGCTCGATACTTTGATAGCCTCTCGGGGTCCTTGGCCTCTTTCCTGGCGGGCCCGATAGTGTTAGGGGGGACTTCAATTCGATCACGGATGTGGCTCTGGATAGGTCCCATCCCCCCCTGGTGGACTCCCCGGTGCGCAGGTTGGCTGCGCACAGGTAGGACTGGCAGGATAGATGGGGGTTGCTGGATGTCTGGAGGGAGCGGCACAGGGGAGCCAGGGATTATTCCTTTTATTCTGCTCTCCATGATCTGCATGTCAGGATTGATTCGGTGCTCTGTGGTGGATCCCTTGCCCCATTGATTTCCCATGCGGAGTACCTGGCTAGGACTATCTCTGATCATAACCCCCGATTGGTACACATTCAGTGGCAGAGAGAGCGCTCAGTGATACCAACATGGCGGCTTCGGCCGGAGACGCTTGAGGATTCTGTGTTCAGTGACGCGGTTCGGCAAGGCATTGATAGCTATTTCGGAGTGAATGAGGGCACGGCCACGAGTAGGTCCACTGAATGGGATGCGATGAAAGTGGTGGTGAGAGGGGGGTGTTTGGGTAGGTTCTTGAATGCTCGCACGACTGTGTTGAACGAACTCACGAAAGCGGAAGAAACTTTGAGGGACTTGGAGCGCCGCAGGCCGGCTAGGCCAGATTTGCAGACCCAGTTATTGGAAGCGAAGGAAGTGGTTGCCACCGAGACGGAACGTTTGAGGTGCTATGACTACAGTCAGTATATCATCAGGGCACATGCAGAAAGGGACAAGGTGGGTACCCTCTTGGCCAGACTAGCTAACCCGGAACTTAGGGATGCCCGATCCTCAGCATTAGTAATGCGCAGGGAGATATGGTGTACTCCCAGGCAGCGGTATTGGAACGTTTTAGGGGGTATTATGAGGAATTGTACCAGAGTCAGCTGGGAGTGGAGGTTCAGGACATTGCGGAATACCTGGGGGAGAGGCAGCTTCCGGTCCTGGACGAGGAGGACGCGAAGGAGCTGGGTAGCCCGATCACGCTCACAGAAATACGAGTGGCCATCAAACATATGGCCCGCAACAAAACGCCCGGGGTGGACGGACTGCCGATTGAATTTTATCAACAGTATGTGGATAGCTTGGCTCCCAGGCTGCTGGTGGTGTATACGGAAGCTTTCGAGGCTGGGGTATTGCCTGGGTCCATGCGGGAGGCCTTGATTGTGCCGCTCCTAAAGCCTGGCAGGGATGCCGCGGATGTGAGGTCTTATCGCCCGCTATCCATGCTGACGGTAGATTATAAGATTCTGAGCCGAATCCTAGCCACCAGGCTGGCCCCACATATGACGGGCCTGGTACACAGGGACCAGGCCGGGTTTATACCCACGAGGAGCACGGCGCTGAATATCCGCTGCCTAGTGGGAATAATGGACGCCATCTTGGACGGGGAGGGAGCTCCGGCGGTCCTGTCCGTAGACATCGAGAAGGCCTTTGATAGTTTGGAATGGTCTTTCCTGGATGGAGTGTTAGAGAGGTTTGGCATGGGCGAGGGGTTCCGTAGGTGGACGAGGGTCTTGTATACCTCGGCGACGGCGAGAGTGCGTTTGGGCGGCCTAGTGTCTGCGGCGTACCCGGTGGGCAGGGGCACACGACAGGGTTGTTCTCTGTCCCCCCTATTGTTTGCTCTGGCGATGGAACCCTTGGCGGTCCATGCGAGGTCAGGTGACAGGTACGCGGGGATAGCCAGCGGCGGGCAGTGGCATTACATATCGCTATATGCGGACGACTTGCTCCTGTACCTCGCTGACACTTCGCGGGCATTGGTCGGAGCGATGGATCTACTGTCTGAGTTCGGCCGGCTGTCGGGCCTTAAGGTCAATTGGGCGAAGACTTGTGTGTTCCCGCTGCGAGCGGGATCGCCAGACCCTGGCGGCGACTTGGGCGTGGTGTGGGAGCTCTCTTGCTTCACCTATCTGGGTGTTCGCATCTACCACGCGACTGCGGACTTATTGGAGGGCAACATTGGTCGCTGTGTCCGGGCACTGAGGGGCAGCCTGTCTTTCTGGTCGACCCTCCCGCTGACGGTTCTGGGTAGGATTGCACTTTTGAAAATGGTGGCGCTCCCCCGCTTCCTCTATTATTTCCGAACGCTGCCTGTCTGGATTCCCCAGGGGATCTTTAGAGACCTGAGGTCCATGATTATTGGCTTCCTATGGGGGCATGGCCGCCGTAGAGTGGCCCTGAGCACGCTACTTCGCCCCAAGCTAGAAAGGGGCATGGCTGTGCCCGACTTCGAGCTGTATTATCTAGCGGCGCAGTTGCAGGTCCTTACACAGAACGTAGCTAGGGTGTTTCGGGGTCCAGAGGAGGACCGGGACCGGGGGATTCAACGCCACGTGCTGTCCTATATCATTATGCAACAGAGGCTCGAGTTGCGGGCCCTCACCATGGAGGAGCGGACGCTCCGGCTGTGCTGGCAGAGGAGCCTTCGGAGAGCGAAGGCGTCGCGGCCTTATGCACCGGAGATCCCGATTGGAATGCTGACGGCCTTGCCGCACGGGGGTGACTGGTCCCCGTTGCTGGATTGGGAAGAGGCGGGACTGCAGGTGGTAGGCGACTTATACATAGACGGGGCTTTGGCGCCGTTCGAAGCGCTCCGGGACCAGTTCGGGCTGCCCGATGGGGGGTTCCTCCTACACGCGGCAGTGGTGGCTGCCATGCAGAAGCACTGGAAAGGGGGGCTCATGGAACCAACAACGACTATGGCGTGCCAATATGTGGTGATGGCAGCAGGTACGTTCAAAGCTGTGACGTGCCTCCATAATAGGATGCTGAACGAGGGACTGGAACCGCTCCGAGGGCTCAAGGCTAAATGGGAGGAGAGCGTGGGCCGGCCTATACCGGATACGGCTTGGGGCCACATCCTGCGGCGCACGTGGAAGGGCACGAGAAATGCTCGCTTTCAGCAAGTACATTTCTATGTGCTTCATAGGGCTTATTTAACTCCTGAGAAATTACAGCGGTACTTCCAGGTACCGGATGCCCGATGCCCACGGTGTTCGTCTCTGGGAGCGGACATGGACCATTTGTTTTGGGGGTGCCCACACTTGGGGACCTATTGGGCGGAGGTAGGGGAACTCCTGAACGAAGTGACTGACAGAGAGGTGGAATTCGATATGGCGGCGTGCCTGCTGCTCTGGTTCCCGCATACCAAACACACCAAGGTGACGAGCAAATTCATCGACCTGGGTCTGATATTGGCGCAGAGGGAAATAACGTGGCATTGGAAGTCCAGGGGGGGACCCTCACTGCGTAGATGGAAGAATGAATTGCTGCGGTGGTCTGACTGCGAGAGTGTGCTCCGGATGAAGCAGGCTGTCAAGATGGGGAATGAGAAGGCATTGGAAGCGGCGCGTGCATGGGAGTTAGTGGTACAGGCGTTGCGTGATTCTTTGGTAGAGGATGAGGATGGTGAGAACTAAGCCGGTGGACACCGCGGGGCGAACACAAGAGTTTTATACCTCGCACTGTAGTGGATCCATTTAGCTCGACAGGACGAGGCATACACCTTAGCAGTTGCCAGGGGAGGGGGGGTTTGGGGGGATCTGGTTAATGGGAGTTTGGGGTGGGCCGGAAGCCATTAGATGGTGGCCCGCTAGGGCACCTTGTATCTACTAGGATGGTGGGTACTGTGTGGAGTGTGGAGTGGCTGGGGGGAGCGGCCGGGCGTGACAGACCCATAGCGCCTAGGGCAGGTCCCGACAAGGGCGGTACCACTGATTATAACTGGGAAGGCGGACGGGAATGATGTTGTGGGTGGGGGGGTAAAAGCAGATACGCAAAACGACATTTCAACCATGGTCCCTATGGGACATGCACCGTGATGTTTTCCTATTGAATGAAGAGATATGCCGCCCGGCCTCCGGGATGCGGGCTGAATGGCTGTGTACGATTTGGATTTCTTATTCAACGGGGGGGATGTCACGAGTGAACTGGCTGATTAACTGTATCCTGTGGTTTATAACTCTGCAATAAAAATATATTTAAAAAAAAAAAATGGGACAGTTGATGGTGTAGCCTTGTCAGGCAGCCTCACCAACAGCAGATTGATTGCAGGAAGTTTCTCAATCATTATAGGCATATGTTTTCTTTGACAAACAGTCAAACCACCTGGTGTACCCATAAAGTAGACACAGATGAGAGTCTACCTGTCAAGAATAAAATCTGCAGGCAGCCTGATCATGTCAGAGATTGCATCAGGACAGCGGTCCAAAAGATGCTAGAGTTGGGAGTGATTGAGTCTTCAGATAGCCCTTGGGCAAGTCCAGTGGTCTTGGCACCAAACTCTCACACCAAGGGTGGTAATAGAGAGATTAGGGTTTGTGTTGACTACAGGGGACTCAATGCAGTCACTAGGACTGATGCTCATTCACTTCTTAGGGCAGAGGAGGTTATTAACACTTAGGCCTCAGCCAAGTTCTTGAGCACTTTTGATCTAACTGCTGGTTATTGGCAAATCAGACTAGCTGAGGAGGCCAAACCAAAAACAGCATTCTCAACCCCTAGTGGGCATTATAAATTTATTGTGATGTCCTTTGGTTTGAAGAATGCACCTGCCACATTCCAAAGGCTTGTGAACAAAGTTCTCACAGGTCTGGAAGCCTATAGTGCATCATATCTTGATGATATAGCTATCTTTAGCTCCACCTGGTTCACCTAAAGAATGGTTAGGAGGCTCTGCAGAAAGCAGGCCTCACTATCAAGGCAACTAAGTGCCAGATATGGCAGAGTAAGGTTGTGTACCTGGGCCACCTTGTAGGTGGAGGCCAGATTCAAGCACTACAGAGCAAAATCCAGACCATAATGGCCTGGGTTGCTCCAACTACCCAGACTCAGGTCAGAGCTTTCCTGGGCCTGACTGGGTATTACAGGAGGTTTGTCAAAGGATATGAGCCCATAGTGGCTCCCTTGAATGATCTCACCTCCAACAAAAAGCAGAAGTAAGTTCAACGGACAGTTAGCTGTCAGAAGACATTTGATGATCTCAAACAGACCATGTGCACTGCTCCAATTCTGCAGGGTTATGACTACTCCAAGCAATTTATGCATCTGAGTTGGGGGTAGGGGCTGTGTTGTCACAACTTAATGCAGAAGGCGAGGATCAACCAGTAGCTTTTATTAGCAGAAGGTTGACTACCAGAGAGAAATGTTGGTCAGATATAGAGAGGGAAGCCTTCGCTGTGGACTGGGCCCTGAAGAAGTTGAGGCGGTACTTGTTTGGCACTCACTTCATTGCTCAGACAGACCATAAGCCCCTCTAATGTCTAAAAGAGATGAAGGGTGAAACCCCCAAACTTTTGAAGTGATCCATGTCCCTTCAGGGGATGGACTATACAGTGGAACATAGACCTGGGAGTAACCATGCCAATGCAGATGGACTCTCCAGATATTTCCACTTAGAAAATGAAGACTCAACTGGGCAAGGTTAGTCTCATCTTCTTACATTTGGCGGGGAGTTGTGTTGGAAAGGATGATCTGCTTCTTATGGTTACTCCCACTTTTGCTTGATGTGATGCTGTCTTTGACTAGTCTGACTGGGATCTTGCTAATCAGGGCCCCAGTCTATCTGCTTTCTCCCTAAATTGTTCTGTTGAGTACTTAGGTACACTCCAGGTTGGATACTGGGGTACCTTTATCAGTCCCTAGTATATGGTACTAAGGTGCCCAGGGCATAGGTACCCCAAAGGTCTCCCATGGGATGAAGCATGCATTGTGCCACCCATGGTAGAGCATGCAAAATGGAACTAGAGGCCTGCCATTGCACCCTGTGTAAGTTAGTGCATGTACCATTTCCTAAAGATATAGGATCTCTATATCTAAGGGTCACCCCTATAGCAGGCCTTTTTTATCCTGAGGGCAGGGTGCTTGGTTCTAAGTGAGAGGGTGCCCCTGCAAGAGCAGGACAACCCTGCAGCTTACGGAATCCATTCTCTCGGGCTGTCAGTAAAGCAGCCATATACTATATGGAGGGGCGGCGCGTAATCGCGTGATGACCAGCTCGAAAACGGCTGCAACGCATCCTATCATGTTTGGAATCAAACATGTTGGAATCATACCTTCCACAACACAAAAGGTGTGGGTGGTATAATTCCAAGCATTGGAAGAGCCCTCTGTTAGGCTCTCAGTGTTCCCGGTACGAGCATTCTAGCCCCGACAGCACAAAATATATGCTGCCGACCAGAGACACATTTCTGCTCTCCTGCTGCTGAGCCAAGCTCGAGCAGGGGAAGGTAGAACAATAGGTATTCTGTCACAGGGAAGTGTGACCACCTCCCAGACAGATTTTAGTGTATTAGGACTGGGTTGTTACGCTTGCCAGCGCCTGAAAGTCTGCATGAGGAGCACATTTGGTGTCCCTGTGCATAGTCCAGTTCAAACCAGTCCTGGGAGCTGTTGGCTCCCCCTCTGGCACGAAACTGGACAAAGGACATGGGAGTAATCTCCCCCCTGTCCAGACCCTCCCCTCGGAGGGTCCCCTGAATCTTCTCAACCCTCTTCTTAGGGTACTTAATGTCGTACCTTGGTGTAGGCCCCTAGATTCACCGTGGGATAAGATTAAGAACTGAAACCACTGCACTTCTACCGTCTGGGCACTCTGGACTTTGCTGAACTTCATTTGGGCCTGACCTCGTCTCCCTTCCAGTCGTCTGTGCCTGTGCATCATACAGGAACTTGCCAAGGCCTGTGAAGCATCAAGGACTGCCAAAGTAATCTCCTTTGGAGTGAAGGAGTCACTTCCCTGCATTCACAGGTAATGCAACTAAGTTGACTGGTCTTCAGATCCTGAGCTCCTCCAGACGCAGTGGGCTCTGCAACACAGATGGTGGTTTTTCCCCACTCCCAAGGCCTGCTCTACCCTCTCATCAGGTTTGAGGCCAATAGTCCTTGTGGGGGTTGCAATAACTGAATCCCTGAGTTCCACGTCCCCTTTGCAGTTGCAAAGACTTGCTTTCATCTTTGCAAGAAGATCTTCAGGCTCCAAGTAGACTCACGGCCAGTGACCAGATCTTCATCCACATTGCATCATGTGCATCGTGGCCTGCATCTTTTGGTTGAGCTGCTTGAGGTCCTCTCACAACTCTTGTGCCTTTGGCCTAGGGGTCCATTGGAGGGTTACCTTTGTTTTCATTAGGCTCTACTGAGTGCTTGGGTCCTGCCTTGACTCCCCTGGTTGTGGGGAGTCTCCTGGAACCTTGCTGGTCCCAACCGTGTACCTTCTTGACTTCCTGCGAGGGTTGCATTTGCCAAGGCTTGTTGGTGCTCCCGCCGGACACCGACCCCTCATCCCTTGACATCCAACACGGGACAGCTCATATCCGGGTCCTGGTCATCCTCAGCATCGCCTGGTCCTCGCAGCTGCAGAGTCAAGGTTACTGTCATCTTTCCTGAAACTCACGACATTGGAAGGCATTCGTCTTCCAAGTCGCCTGATCACCCCTGAGTGACATAGCTTCTGTCCCCTCTGCTTTTATGTACTCCTCTTCAAGAATCCACATTTGGATTCCTCCGGGCATCTTCTCCTCTTCCAGCAGCGGCAATTTCCTGAATTCCTCCATTGGGTTCGACGGCGATTTCTGATGCCACTTCACACCTATGCACCCGGCTTCCCTGTGATAGGTAACTTTGGTACCACGGTATCCACGGATGGGGTGGCTCTCCAACCTTCAGTCTTCCACGTGTTTTCCTCAGGATCCACAGGGAAGGGTCCCTAATCTTTAAAAATCCAACCATGACTTGTACATAGGCTTGTACGGAGCACACACTGTACACGCTCTCCGTGGGGTCCCTCTCTACTTACCTTTGGTGGTTCTGTGGGTCCCCAACAATTCTACGCCCTCTTGATACTGTCCTGACTCGAGTCGTGGTTCTTAAACAACTTTCTTAGTACATGGTTTGGTCCCCCCCTGGGGCCACTGTGTATTAGTGCTATTTACTGTGATTTCTTTGCTAAGGTATTGTGTGCTTTGTGTCTATCTCCATGTGGGAGATACTATAATATACTAGATTGTGTTATATAATAAATACCTATTGTTATAAATACTTTTTGTGTTCTTTTTCATTTAATCTACACCACAAGATTGCATTCGGGTAGAACAAGCTGCTTTACACTCCTTCAAGGCTAAGCCTGAAGGCTGCTCTCCACAGCTATCACTTGAATAGCTTTCTAAGCTTGTCTGAGACCTCCTAAATCACAAATAAGGATTGTCTGGACTGGTGCAAGGTTCCCACTTACGTTAGTGGACATCATATACCAGACCAGCTTCTCACAGTTGTTGCATTATTATGCTGTGCAATGTTGTCTTGTTTATCTTTTATGACCTGTTTGGCTGAATAAATAACGATTGATTGATTGATTGATTGATTGATTGATTGATTGATTGATTGTAATGCCAGTTCGGCGGCATGGCCAACCGCCGAAAGTATTGGCAGCTTCTTGAGGCATGATCCGGTAGATGGTATAAATATATAACGGAGCACGCAGCAACACACTGGGGATCGCCAGAGCCAAGTCCCATCTGACTCAGACCAGCGGCTCCGGTAATTGGACCGCTGACGCACTCCGCCAGAGGAGAGGCTGCTTGCCTCGGTGCCCGGAATTCACCGCGCCGCTGCTTGCGACTCCGGCCTGGTGGACCCACGATGACTTTGACGCCTGCGGAGTAATATCTAACACCCACCTCAACAGGGATCTGGGGAAGCTGCCCTGGACTTGGCGATTGATGCCGGAGGCTGGGAGTGATGAGGCTCTGTGTTGGCGAGGGCCCGGGGGCGCCTTGAGCCATTTGATTATTTCCAGCCGCTGTAGCGCCCTGGCCCGCTGTGTACAGACCTGATCTCAGCATTGCCTGTCTTCAGTGGGACGACACCATTTGTTGATGCGCCTCCCTCTTCTGAATTCCCTGATCCCTGGGCATCACACAGCACTCTCTGAGCCGGCCCCAGGCCAACTCCCCAGGCCAACTCTGTGACTGTTAGGCATACTTTGAGGGAACCATGGCCATACCTGGGGGGCGAAGATGGTTTGGACTCTCCTCAGGGGATTGGGGTGGGCCGCGGAGAACGTGGCGGCCGTCTTGGGCCCAGTAAAGTCTGTGGTGGGATGCTGCTGGGGGGTGCTTGACCCTTTTGCCTTTGAGGACCAGGGGGTACCCGGCTAACTAGGAACAACGTCTGGATTGGCATGGCACCAGGCCCCCTTAGAGTCCCTGCCTGATCTGCTACGGAGCCCGTACAGCTGCACTCCCTGGATGGAGGCACTGTGCCGGGCCCTGGCTGACGCGGTCCGAGTGGCAATTTCATTAAATCCACACAATGGCCTTACCCCTCCTGCCCTGAAGCCCACGTTGCCAGGACCGTCTACATCATTGCAGGAAGTCGCAATTTCAAAGCAGCAGTCCAAGCCAAATTGACTAAATTCGCATGGGATGGGGGCTCCAACGTGAGCCCGAAGGGGGGACCCGCCGCACAGGAAAAGTAATATTCTGGTGAGAAAAAGAAAGAACCAACACTGCAGAACATTTTTGAAGCCATCACGACTGTGCACACGTCATTGGAATCGCGCATTGACTCTGTGTCCTCGGAAGTATCCATTATCCGGGCAGACATGTGCTTGATGAACTTGTGCTTGAGGACGTTGAGATCAAAACGAGTTCTCTGGTTGATGAAACCTCTGCACTGCAGCACAGGATGGATGACATGCCGACTCAAACCGCAAAACTGGAGGTGCAGTTGGATGACTTCGAGGTGCGTTCCAGGCGCAACAACGTTCGTATTTTGGGGCTGCCGGAATGGGCAGAGGGGCCATCGGCGGACCTTTTTGTGGAGGAATTGATCACCACCTATCTCAAACCAAAAGGACTCTCTAACTTCTTTTCTGTGGAGCAAGAACACCGAGTGCCAGGCGGCAGGCCGAAGCCCGGGGCCCCCCCACGACCCTTGGTAGCTAAGATTTTCAATTTCCAGGACAGGGATGTCATCCTGCTGAGTGCCCGGTCGTGCTACCGGTGGAATACCAAAATAGCTGTATTGCCTTCTTTCCGGATTTCACCCTCAAGGTGCAGCGACAACGGCACAGCTTCTTCGACGTGAAGAAGGCGCTTCACAAGAAGGAGTTGAAATATGCCATGCTCTTACCCACCAAGCTGAGGGTGGAATCGGGGGGAGGGCCTGGTTTTTCACCACCCCCGAGGAAGCCTGGGACTGGCTGGACGGATGGTGCACAGTAGGCCTGAAATACAACCACGCCCGGAGCTCAAGAATGGAAGGGGCCACCGGGGACTCCGGTAGAGACACCGCGCCCCGGGGGCAGGTGGAGGCGACAGGAGGGACCAGACAATTGGTCTGTATGCTTAATCTTTCAGGGGTGGCAGGCTTGTTCATTGACTGAGGGTTTGGTTGGACCAACGGCTGTGTAACAGACCTGACAACTAAACTGTGCTATGCGAACTTTGGGGACTTTGTTGAAGTAGTCTTCCCATGATTTTCTATGATTCCCTGATTCTTTTGTATTGGTTACGAAGCATTTCATAGGATTTGACTGCTGCTCACAGACTATCTTAGTTTGTTAAGTGTGGATTACCATTTGCCTAATCTTTACGGACGGGTGCCGGTTCGACTACCCGCACCCGTAAGTTTTTAAAAAGGTGCACGAAAGGCACTCTGCTAGTTTGGGTGGGCGGGAGGTAGGGTGGAGGGTATCAGGAAATGTTTTTTGGGTGTGTGGGGGTGGGAGGGATTGTTTTTGTTTGTATTGTGGTTTCTTTGTTGTTTAGGCATGGCATATTTGACTGGCCTCAGGCAAAGGCGGATGCTGGTCCCGTATTTTATGTGTACTTATTGGTGACAACAATATGGAGTACACAAATGTCTCTTCCCGGGGACCTTACTGGGTGGTCTTTTCCGGACCTACATATACCTCTAAAATTGAGTAATGGTGTTCGTTGCCGTGCGGTTTCCTTCCCTCGCGGCCGGGCTTAGCTCCGCCCCCCGCCCTCACCGACCGGCCGGGCTTCGCTCCGCCGGTCCAGCGCTCCGGACTACATCGCCTGACTGCAAGCTCCAGGAGCCTCAGGGGCAGAACGAGCATTTCCCACGCGCCAGGAGGCGGATAAAGACTCGCCTGTTGCAGAGTCCCTTGGTGTTCGTTGCTGTGCGGTTTCCTTCCCTCGCGGCCGGGCTTAGCTCCGCCCCCCCGCCCTCACCGACCGGCCGGGCTTCGCTCCGCCGGTCCAGCGCTCCGGACTACATCGCCTGACTGCAAGCCCCAGGAGCCTCAGGGGCAGAACGCGCATTTCCCACGCGCCAGGAGGCGCATAAAGACTCGCCTGTTGCAGAGTCCCTTGGTGTTCGTTGCTGTGTGGTTTCCTTCCCTCACGGCCGGGCTTAGCTCCCCCCCCCGCCCTCACCGACCGGCCGGCTTCGCTCCGCCGGTCCAGCGCTCCGGACTACATCGCCTGACTGCAAGCCCCAGGAGCCTCAGGGGCAGAACGCGCATTTCCCACGCGCCAGGAGGCGCATAAAGACTCACCTGTTGCAGAGTCCCTTTGTGTTCGTTGCTGTGCGGTTTCCTTCCCTCGCGGCCGGGCTTAGCTCCGCCCCCCGCCCTCACAGACCGGCCGGGCTTCGCTCCGCCGGTCCAGCGCTCTGGACTACATCGCCTGACTGCAAGCCCCAGGAGCCTCAGGGGCAGAACGCGCATTTCCCACGCGCCAGGAGGCGCATAAAGACTCGCCTGTTGCAGAGTCCCTTGGTGTTCGTTGCTGTGCGGTTTCCTTCCCTCGCGGCCGGGCTTAGCTCCGCCCCCCGCCCTCACCGACCGGCCGGGCTTCGCTCCGCCGGTCCAGCGCTCCGGACTACATCGCCTGACTGCAAGCCCCAGGAGCCTCAGGGGCAGAACGTGCATTTCCCATGCGCCAGGAGGCGCATAAAGACTCGCCTGTTGCAGAGTCCCTTTGTGTTCGTTGCTGTGCGGTTTCCTTCCCTCGCGGCCGGGCTTAGCTCCGCCCCCCGCCCTCACCGACCGGCCGGGCTTCGCTGGTCCAGCGCTCCGGACTACATCGCCTGACTGCAAGCTCCAGGAGCCTCAGGGGCAGAACGCGCATTTCCCACGCGCCAGGAGGCGCATAAAGACACGTCTGTTGCAGAGTCCCTTGGTGTTTGCTGCTGTGCGGTTTCCTTCCCTCGCGGCCAGGCTTAGCTCCGCCCCCCGCCCTCACAGACCGGCCGGGCTTCGCTCCGCCGGTCCAGCGCTCTGGACTACATCGCCTGACTGCAAGCCCCAGGAGCCTCAGGGGCAGAACGCGCATTTCCCACACGCCAGGAGGCGCATAAAGACTCGCCTGTTGCAGAGTCCCTTGGTGTTCGTTGCTGTGCGGTTTCCTTCCCTCGCGGCCGGGCTTAGCTCCGCCCCCCGCCCTCACCGACCGGCCGGGCTTCGCTCCGCCGGTCCAGGGCTCCGGACTACATCGCCTGACTGCAAGCCCCAGGAGCCTCAGGGGCAGAACGCGCATTTCCCACGCGCCAGGAGGCGCATAAAGACTCGCCTGCTCCTTCGTCTAGCGAGGACGCGCGCGGGACGCGATGGGCTAAGCCCGGGCAAAGGGCGGGCCCTCTGTGGCCCTCAGAGGCCTGAGGAGGACGGGACGGACCACCCCCCTTGGCTTTTCCACAAGAGGAGGTAAAGAGACTTGGACTCCATAATTTGTGGTTTACCTAATATTTGACTTTATTTATGGACTTTAACTTTTGTACATTAAATTTCCTGATCTTGTCGCTGCTTGCTATTACCTATATACATCTCACTCATTACCAAGCCTCACTATGACTCATAATGGGGTTAACAGAAAAGCCATTCCTCAGAGGGGTGCGTGCCATGGGACACAAGTTCACCATCCAAATGGGATAATACTGCCCATTCCTAGTGAAACAGATGAAAATAATTCTCGCAAGTCCGTAGATAGCTTATTTAGCCAAGATTCTCCTTCATTAACAGCCGGTATTGCGCAAAGCCTCTCACTGGTAGAGGAATTAAATATTCTATGTAAAACTAGGTATGTTCCTGTGGAACCAACATTCGAGCAAAATAGTGCTCCACCCTGTCCTGCAAATAGTATCGAAACATCATCCCCTAGCGACTCCCCGCTCGAACCCCCCTATTACCTCAAAAAGTTAACACCCAAAGCATAGCACTCCCCAGGTCTCACCCGTTAAAAGGAAGCACAACAGGGATAAACACAATGGGAATCACCCAAAGCTACAAAAATTGTGCGTAAGCCCCTCATTGTCCACCATTAATTCCCCCTTAACCTCAGAGATTGCAGAAGAATTAGACCACCCAGTACCTCCCTCCCAATTGGCTTTACTGTCCCAGATTGAACTATTAATTGCAAGTTTATATTGAACTATTGGTTAAATCTTTTACATTGCCGTTGTTGGAAAAATTAAACACTCGAGGGGACAGGCTGACGGGTCTAGAAGAAATGATTAAGGCCAATTTGCCACCCACTAAAAACTTTGTAACATCTAACCACTCCCAGCCCGCTGCTGCCTCCGAAGTGCCTAGGCAAACTACACAAAGCATTAATATCCAAATTCAGCCACAAGCCCTTAATACTTCAGCTCCAAATGCAGCTAAGATCCCTTCTAAACCTGTATTAGCACAGCATACTGCTCCTAGAGCAGAGCATAACAAAGCACCTTATATACACCTACCACCGGAGGCTGCCCCATTTGTGTATGTCCTTTCGGGAGTACCAGCACTCACTCATGGAAAAGTCGAAAGACAAGACGACCTACTAAACAAGGTTATGTATTGGTTAACAAAAAATAGACCCCTGCCAACCGACCTTAATGGTAGAATAGTGAGTGTCAGAAGGGTGGGCTGGTTAGGTTCTCTCCCAAAAGACATACCCGGTGATCTAGTGCTAGTTAAATTTAGGAACAGACATATCCTCCCGTACCTGCAAACCTGGCAGCCCCAAGAAGGAGACAGCCCTATATCCACCTGGGATTTACATGACTTTTACCCCAGCGCGTCATACCGCCCTTTATCAAGACCAAAGACAGGGTATAATTATTCGATGGGTAGAAGCGTCTGTGTATGGAATGGTAGTAGCTTTTCCGCCTCTAATCTACTGGAACCAATGTAAAATACCTATAAGCATGGAAAGTTCTATTAAATTGCTTCTAGTAAGTGACAATCTGATGTAATGGTGGTACTGGTAGAACTGTGAATGCTAATCCTATGAAAAGCACGTAAACAATAATGAAATTACTCCCACAGGCTGGGCCTAAGTTTTTTTAACTTGTACATACTTTGTGCTATTGTATGTTTTGCTTATGACTGTTTTTAACTGTACGCTTTTATGATTTTAAACCAAAATCAAATAAAGCAAATTGAAATTGAAATTGAGTAATAGGCACGAGGACTAGGCAGGAGCTTAAGTTACTGTCCTGGAATGTTAACGGGTTGGGTGGCAAGATTAACAGAAGTGTGGTTCTCCAATTTCTAAAGCGACACTCTCCTGATATTGTTCTCCTACAAGAGACCCACCTGCTTGGGAATGAATTTAAGGCCTTGTCACAATGGGGTTTCCAGCTAGCTGCCCACTCAGCTTTCTGCTCTGGTTCCCGATGGTGGGTATACTGATCTGGAAATTGTTCCCCCTAACTGTTGATTTAGTCCGCATTGACCCCCTGGGTAGATTTGTTGCCATCTCTGGGATCTGGGAGGGGTGCACACTCAATCTCGTTTCGGTGTATATGCCACCAGGCTTACACATCAAGGCCTTCATTGATCTCGGAGATCTCCTTCCCGGCTTACTAGACGGAAGGTTGTTGATTGGGGCGACTTTAATTCCATTGTCTCTGACTCCCTCGATCAATGGCCCTAGCGGGACCTGCCGCCATCCCGCAAACGGATCCATAGTTTTCTGGGTGCAATGGGCCTCATGGATGTTTGGAGGCACTTGCATCCTAGTGAGCACCAATACACTTATTTTTCTGGGCCTCATCATAGTATGTCCCGCATAGACTATGTGTTGACCCTTGCGCACCAACTCCACACCGTCAAAGACATACAACACTTGGCTAAGGGGATCTCTGACCACTCACCCGTTCAGTGTCATTTAGAAGTGGGCGAGCCTACGACTGGCCGGGTTGTGCCGATCATTTCCTGGTTTCTCACGACCCTCTCTATCAGAGACAAGGTCTTGAGCGAGTTGGATCTTTACTTTCAGGAAAACTCGGGCTCAGTTGGTTCGTCAAATGTACTCTGGGAGGCATATAAGGCTGTTATACGGGGGAGTTGTCTTGGGCCAAATTGCTGGACAGCGTAGAGAGCGGGAAGCAGATATGGTGCGTTTGGAGGGAGAAATCCTGGACTTAAAAAATGCAGTTCGGATGCAAGACTCGGTGGAGATGCGCCAGAAGCTCCGTATTAAAATTAAGAAGTTCTCCGACCTAGCCACGGAGGCGGCCAAGAGACATCACAGGGCCACGCTCAGCAGAATCTACGACGTGGGTGATAAGGCAGGCAAATTACTGGCCTGGTTGGATCACAGGGACAGGGCACACCGTGTTGTGGTTGAGATTGAAACTGACTTACAACCCCACCTCACCGCACCACAAGCTATCGCGGACGCATTTTGTCAGTACTACCAGTCACTCTATACATCCCACACAATGCACATAGAGGAAGAGGCTTCCTCTCTCCTACGCGATATCACAATGCCATTCCTCACTAAGGATTAGTGCTCTGATCTTGATCTCGATATCACAGTGGCAGAAGTTGAAAAGACCATACACGATTTGCGCGGGGGGAAGGCATCGGGCCCCAATGGGATCCCTATAGAATTGTTAAAACTTACGGCGACTACGACTGCGCCCTTTCTCACTGAAATGTACAGTGAAAGCAATCCTTCCTGAGGATCAAAGACTGGTCAACATTGTTGTCATTCAAAAAGCGCGCAAGCCAGCTAACAAGTGTTCATCCTATAGGCCCATTTCATTGCTTAACTGTGAAGCGAAAATCCTGGTGAATGTCCTTGCCACTCCTTTGCTCCGGGTTGTAACCCGCCTGGTCCATCCGGACCAGTCAGGGTTTATGCCTGCGAGAAACACCTCTCTCAACCTGCGCAGGCTCCACGGAGTGCTGTGCAGGGTGGATACAATCAGAGAGGATGCTGTTGTGGTATCCCTGGACGCTGCATCAGTATTCTACACCATTGAATGGCCCTACATATTCGCTGTGCTCCGCAAATTGGGTTTCAGGCCCGAGTTTATTAACTGGGTGCGACTACTGTACCACCAACAACATGCACAAGTAATTGTCAACAATAGGAAATACTCCGTTTTTCTTCTCGGCAGGGGCACCTTACAGGGCTGCCCCTTGTCGCCGCTCCTCTTCGCCTTGGCCCTGGAGTCTTTTGCGATGTGGATCTGACAAGACCCCGCCATCAGGGGCCTTAGGTGGACACCCGGTTGGGAGGACCGCATATCATTATACGCAGACAACATTTTGCTCTACTTGGCCTCCCCAGTGACATCCCTTAATGTGGTCCTGGGCATATTCTGAGTATTTAGTGGGTTCGCAAGATACACAATAAACTGGTCTAAATCAGTGCTCTACATCCTTTATGGCCAATGGCCCTCGCTCCCTCGAGGTTTCCAATTAGCGGAGGCTGATGAAGGCTTCAAATACCTGGGGATCTGGGTTTCTAAAGATCTATCTAGATTTCACGATAATAGTCTCCTGCTGCCACTAGTGCGTCTTAAATCGGACATCCAACACTGGAAGTCGCTCCCGTTGACTCTCTTGGGGCACGCAGCCCTAATAAAGATGAGGTCCCTTCCCAGACTTTTGTATGTACTTCCAAACATCCCACTCCCAATCGCTGCTTCGTACTTTAAGGAACTTGACGACACTGTTCTGGACCTGCTGTAAGAGGGCAAACCACCCTGTATCGCTACTCACAAACTTACGTTAGGATGGTTTGATGGGGGCATCGGGCTCCCGTACATTAAAAAATACTATTGGGCCTCGCACCAATTAACCAATGCATTTACATACTGCAAGAGGACCCGGCCTTTCGGATCGACAGGTGGCTACTCCGGGAGGGGCAATGGGGTGGTTTCGAGGGTGCGCTATAAACACTATCTTTGAGGCCTGTCTTGACCGGCCCGACCGGGCATGCCGTGCAAGTGTGGAGGGAGGCGAATAGAAGTCTGGGCTGGGAGGGTAAGCTCACACAAGCCACGCCACTTTGGCACTGTGAACAGTTGGGTAGACTGATCCGTTCGAAGGGCTTCGATAAATGGGACCTCATAGGCATTTCCAAGGTGGGGGATCTATTGAAATCAGGTGAGGTGGTTCCCTTTTGCCGACTGCAGCAGGACTACAAGCTAGCCCAGTCTGAATATTTTCGGTATCTTCAAATTAGGCATGCCCTGCTCGCAATTATCCCCAGGAGTAGCACTCTCCCTGAGTCCTTCCCACTTGAAGATAGAATCCTAGACGGCAACCTACTCGAAAAAGCTATATCCCTTATCTACAAAAAGCTTCTCAATAATATGGCAGATCCTTTGACCCGCCTGAGAGGCAAATGGGATCATGATGTCGTGAGTTTAGATGAAGAGGAGTGGCAGGCGGCAGTGGCCTCCCCTCCTGAAGTGGCCATCCCCTCTCGGCTCCGACTGGTCCTGCTGAAGCTTCTCCATAGATCCAATTGTCAGGGCCCTTGCTGGTTAGTATGGGTTACACTCAAGATAGTGGCTGTGTAGGACAATGTGGGCAAGAGGGAACCTGTATTCACATTCTTTGGGAGTGCACAGTGATCCATGGGTATTGGGAAAGGGTAGTGCACAAGATGGAAGAGGCATTGGGGCAACAGATCCACTGTAACATTAAACTGGCATTGTTGAACATTTGGGACCCTACAGACTTGAACTCCAGGGAGAGACTATGGGTCACACTGGGACTTATGGTTGCTAAAAGGAATATTGCACGGTTATGGAGGGCTTAGAGCCCACTGAAGATAGTAGACTGGGCCAATGATATGGACTGGCGTATGGTGACGGAAAATCCATTAATGAATCCAGGGGGTGCCCGAAAAATGGATGCAAATATGGGGCAGTGGAACGTTTACAGGGGGGAGATTTGTGGACGACCAAGAGTCGGAGAAGATATCACTGGTGGGATTTGAAAGTGCACGTCGAATGTTGTCAACCTTGTTTGTGATGTATACACTCTGAGGAACCGTTAATTGTATGAGCAAAAATGAAACACTCTGCCTGTTATTGCCTTTTATATGTAACATGCCTTATTTTGCAATAAAAAGAGTTATAAAATAAGAATTAAAAAAAGAAAGTAATGCCAGTTGCTGCAGAGAGAATTGAGCCACAGCATCCTGTCAGTATTGACAAGAACCGCTGAAAGATAATGAGCCTGTTTGGAATGGCTGAGCAGTCCTGGAGTAGCTGCTTTGCATTCTGAGAGATCGTGGCACTAACCAGCCACATATTTACAGATTTCTGGTGAAAACAAGCAGCGCCAGGGAATAATTGGAAAGGCGTAGCTTCCACTTTGTAGCTCAATTGATATGCAGAATAAAGCTGTACTGCCCTTTTATTTTTTTCCATCTCTGGGCTTGCTCTGCTATTGAAAGGATCAATAGACAAACGTCTCTGACCTGTTCAGTACATCTCTTTACAGCAACCTACTGTTATGTGCAGTGACACAGGAACCTCCATAGTTTATCTTCAAAACTTGCAAACTGTGGGGCAGATTTATGTTAACTTGCGCATCCCGAGGGATGCGCCAGTTAACATGCGCCACAGTGTGCCACAGCTACGCCACCCATGGTGCGCCGCATTTATGATGCGGCGCACCATGGGGCAAAAACGGCACAGATGCGTGACGCATCTGTGCCGGAAATGTGGCGCATTGCTAGAGTTGCGTCGCAAGCGCGACGCAGCTCCAGCAATGCTCTGGGGGGGCCTATTCTTTCAATGCTGCCTCAAGCCTTACGCCTGCTTCAAGCAGGCGCAGGGTTTTGACGCAGCATTGCCCTGAAAGTGACTGAGTGAAATCTCATAGATTTCACTCAGCCACTTTCAGGAGGCGTTCCTGCGCAGGAACGCCCCCCGTGCGCAGGAACGCCTCCTCATGGCGCAGTGCTGTACAACGTGACGCATCTCCCAGATGCGTCACGTTGTAAATAGGGTGCAGGGATGCGCCACGTTTCCGTGCCGTTGCGTCATGCAACGGCGGCGTAAACGTGGCGCAAGCCCTTCATAAATCTGCCCCTGTGTATTTTCCAGGGCTGAGCTTGATGCCGTTAGCCTCTAGCCCCACCCTTTCACATCTTGTCATAGGGTCGGTGGGGTAAGTGAGGCTTGCTGATCCCACCCCGCCTGTGACGAGTAGGGAAAGTGTGGGATGGCTTTGCTCCAGTCACTGCTGGACACGAAGCCCCTAGAGCTGCACGGCATCAGTCCGAAATACCCAGGGGAAAACCCTTCACTAATGTCATCCGGGGGTGGAGCTTAGCACAGGAGGTAATGATTTAGTGGAGCAGATGACCTCACAGGCCTCCGGGCTGATGGTAATTGATGCAAGCCTCACTGAGATTGCTTTAAACGTGCAGCAGAGGATTCTTAATGAAGGAGTGTTTAGCTGAGGGTGGGTTATTTTAAGTACTGCCCTACAGCACACCTTTTGTTTCAGAACTGAAAACAGCGGATTTAAAAAAAAATTCTTTGTTGAACTAAAACCTAGTTCGGAAAAGAGAATAAATGGAGTGGAGCCCCAGAACCCACGTGGGGTAACCATTCATCTACTGATTACTCAATTTTTAGGTCTCGCCTAGGCAGCATTTGCGCAGTCTCTTCAAGACATGCTGTAGTCAGGTAATGGGCATTAAGCAACGCCATTCTTTCTGAAAGGCTCCTTTAACTGTCCTCTGTAAATGACTGCTTTTTATTGGTTAATATGGTCAATAGTTCCTCCTTTTTTACTTTTGTAACCTCCCCTGAGAACTGCCTCTCTTACATGTGGTGTTACTTGTCATGTTATTTAATAGTATCTGAGCACTCTTTTTTTCGTTTAACAGTTGCTCCCCCTCCTTGGCTACAGCTGCTTTGGACATGGTGCTTTATCGGCCATTTTCTATTTACAAAAAGCGATCGCCACACACACTCGCTCCCTCTCCTTTACTACAGCTTCTTTGGTCGTCGGACTTTTTCGGATGCTTTATATTTATGAAAAGCGCTCGCTGCATGCTGTGACATTGCGCTTTTAACTTAAAATATGATGGCAGCACCTCTTGTTGCACCGCTCGCTTTATATGTACAAAAAACACTTGCTGTGCGGCACAAGATCGCGCTTTAATTTGAAATATTATGCAGTTTCTTTTACAATGGGCCACACAGTGCTACAGATTTACATGGTGGCTGTGCACATTTATTTTGTGCTCCACGGCTCGCCTAAATCAACTTTTAAAACATTCTTTTTTTCAACAGTATGCAATGTCACACTTTTACTTTAATAATGGCACTCGTAGGCCTATTGTCAGCACTCACTGTCCTGTTCACATGCATGCTGCCCTCCCAGCCTGCTCCTCCAATTGGAAACTGCCTGCACTTTTAAATCCTGACCTACATCCTGCTGCTAAGACCACCCATAGCACATACCGCCCCGGCTTTTCAGCATTTTCAACACCAAGAGCTCTAACTATCACAAATGCAAGACCTATTGCATTGCAAATGCTTGTTGTTGTAATCTCCTTTGTAAAGTTATAGCTGAAATGGTATGTTCCATACACCCCTTCCCCTTTACATTGTTATCAGGCCCATGGAATGTTGGTGGTGCACTTGAGTTAGAACGTTGTGTGAGAGGCTGGCAGTGCAGAGTCAAAGACGTGAATAAACCAGCTCTTTTTCAACATCTGTGTTGCTGTGTTTACTTCTAACAATTTGGCAACGGGGCTGCGCGGGGGGCAGGTCCTGGTCTTCCCCCGTTAATACAGCACTGCCGTGAGCCAAGACACCGTTCCGTGAAGAAAACCGTGAGTCAAAATGAAATTGGAAGCGTAATGATTTCCTCGACAGGCGTATAGTGAGAGACTGCCGGTGAACAGTGTGTGCTTATTGATCGTACCGCACTGTGAGTGACGCCTTGTTCCTTGAGGTGACTGGCTTAAAGACAAGTACGGAAGGCTTATTTATAAGAGATGTCTGTGTTCAATTAATGTGACCGGACAGCGCCCTGCTCCGTGAACTGTCAGCCTGTGACACATGTACGAGTAGCGACCGCAAAGGCGAGATACGTTACTGTAAGGTCGGTGAGTTGAGCCGAAGTTTATCACGGATTTCTGTTTTATTCAGTGGTAGTACGGTGCCAAAGTACCAGTGCAGCCATTCTTCTTCACCATCGTTAACAAGTCGTGTGAGGAGACTTGATGGGAGATGTAATTGAGTGAAATACGGGCTAAGTCTGTCAGCTGTTGCCAGCCGTGTGAGGCGCCCCGGTGTTTTGTCAGCTGCAAAGCAGGTCTGAGGAGGGCGCGAACGCTCTTCGGTCAGGAGAGGGCGCCCTGTGTGTGAGTCGCGGCGCAGGGGTGACAGAGAAAGCACCTGCTCGGGCGGCAGTCAAGCATTTTCCTGAAGGGAGCCTGATTATCGCAGAGGTTGGCTACACGCTGATAGGCACAGCTATTAAGAAGCCTATTGGTGTTTAAGTGAGGAAAGGAGATATTTTATTAACCACGCTGACAGGCACAGCTTATATCCAGGAAGCCTGTCAGGATCCTCTCCTTGCTAATCACGCTGATAGGCACAGCAATCGTAAGACTTTTAAGATCAAGGTGGCCATCGACATTGGAAACTGTGTGTGTGAAAGGATTTATATGTATCTTGATGCTAAATTATCAACCTGGAGAAGTCCAGTCCTGTGAAGGTGGAGAAATGGCATAGTTGTGTTGTACTTTTCTGTATACCCATATGTTAGGCAAATTGATTTAAGGTATTATATGTGAGTAAAGTGTTGTAGCTAGGTACATTTTACAGCCACTGTACCTGCTCATATACTTACACTTTGGCGCTCATTTCAAGCTTAATTCATTAAATGGCTACAGCAATGTCAATGTCACAACCACCTCCCTTCCTAAATGAGGACGGTGAACCTCTCACTCCGTGGAAAAATTGGGTAAGGATTTTTGAGTCCTATTTAATAGCTATTGGAGGCAACAGGTTCTCACCTGTCAGGAAGCTGCACATTTTGCTACATAACTTGGGAAAGCATGATAGAGAGATTTATGATAATTTACCCAAAATTGTTAGTGAAAGCAGTGGAGGAGGAGTGGATGGTGATGCTCCACCAGATGTATACCAAGTTGCTTTGAGGAAACTAGATGCACAGTTTGGGAAGAAAATTAACGTAGTTTTGGAGCGACACAAATTCTTTTCAAGGTCTCAAGGGAAGTATGAGAGAGTAGTGAATTATATAGCGGTCCTTAGAGGTTTGTCTTCCACTTGTGATTTTGGAAACCTCACTGATTCTCTGATCAGAGACCAATTAGTTAGGTGCACATCAGATAAAAAGATGCAAGAAAAGTTACTAGCAGATGCCCCAGATTTGAAACAAGCTGTGGATATAGAAAAAAGCATCGAGCACACGGCATTCTGCATGAATGAGATGAAGGATGCTGGTGAAGTGAAACAAGTTTGTGAGGAAGAAATACTGAAAGTGTCTAATAAGCATGACAAAAGCAAGTATGTACAAAAAGGAAGTTCCTTTCTGAGGGATGAAACCCAAAAGTTGAAATGTTTCCGTTGTGGAAATCCAAATTGTAGGAAGGTGGATATCTGACTATGGTTACCCCAAAACTTTTTGCCTGGTGTTTAGCTGTTTTTTGACATAGTTGGCCTGGGATCCTGGTATTCAGGGCCCCAGGCTGATTGCTCTCTCCTTAAAATGGACTCCATGTACCCTAGGTGCATAACATAATTGGAACTGGTTCACCTTATAGGCCCCTGTAACAGTGTACCCTAGGTACCCAGGGCATAGGTGCACCCAAGGCCTACCAGGGGCTGCAGCACGTCTTGTGCCACCCCTGGCCTGGCCTCCAGATTTGACACAACTGGCTGATCACTCAGCTGGGGTAAGTTGGTGTAATCACCTCTTACTTAGATATAGTATCCCTATATCTAACCTTAAACTGGACACATGTTAACCTGTAAGCCATTCCTATGGAAGGCCCCTGCAATCCTGGGGGCAGAGTGCATGGTTACATGTGAGATGGTGCTCTAGCATGAGCTGAGCCTGTCTGCAGCTGTCGGGAACCACTCCCTAAGCTGTTCCGAGATATTGCCATACCATATACTCTTAAGTGCATTATAATCCTCGCGGTTATATGCTATCTTTGGATTGGCTTTATCAAAACATGTCGAGTAAGGTGTCATACGAATTGGAATACTATCCCCTCGACAGTTCCGTCGACGGGGATAGCATTCCACCCTTCTAGAGGGACACGACATGTGTGTAGCCTTAACCCCGGTTAAAGTTAACCAGAGCCTCAGCATCACAAAATGGATGCTGCCACCACAGACACATGTCTGACCTCCTGCTGCTGGGAGTCCTTTCAGCGAGGAGGGCCTGGACAAAGGGTTTCCTGCCTGGGGAGGTGCGAGCACCACCCCAGACAGGGTTTTGTGTGTTGGGTAGGACAGGGCTGAATAGATTGAGACATGCCTGGGGCACACAAGGTGTCCCTGTGCATAAGCCAGCCCAAACCGGTTCTGGGGCTTTCCAGCCCCAGTCCTGGCGAGGAGCTGGACAAAGGAGAGGGGGTGTAACCACTCCCCTTCCTGGTCCCACCCAGAGGAGGGACCTAGTAGGTGATCCACCCCTCAGATTGGGAATAAGAGTGGGAGCAGTGCCATTGCACAGCAGATCATCCTGAATCAACTTTACACGAAGAAGAAGACTGGACTTCGACATTCTGCTGCACAGAAGACTGAAGAGAATCTCCCTTGTGGCCTAGGAGTGGCCACCCTGTGAACACAGGTACCAACCAGCAACTCGACGTCTGCTTTGCCGCCGCCTCCCGCCGGAGACCGAGCCCAGAGCCCGACAAGAACCAGACTCCCAGACCTCTCAGAGCCCGATCCACAGTCCCCGCAAAGAAGGGACCCGTGGAGGCACCGAGTGACGTGGGACCGGACCTCTTGGAAGACACTCGAAAAGCTGACTGCGCAGCTTCTGAGGCATCCTCGACGTTGTGCTTTGGGGGCTGAGAACCCCCACCACCGAGCAGCCCTTGCACCGAAGAGCAGCCCTCCAGCATCTCCACGATCTGCGTGGGGCCCTTTTGCATTGTGCCACTCGACGCGCCATCCCGGCCACTAGCCACGTGGTCAGCGGCCATCTTGGCGACGAACCCGACGATTTACACAGCAGGTCTGGTTGCTCCAGACCTACCCAAGCTCCTGTGAAAAGGAGCACCCGCTCTGACCTTGCTGGTCCGAGTGTTAAGCATCTTTCAACTTCTGCCTGGCTTGCCTTTGCCAAGGCCTGTTTGCTCCGATCAAGTTGCCGACACCGCCAACAGCGAGAAGCCTGAGTGGGACAGCTCGTGACCGACTCCTGGACGTCCTCAACCCCGGGTATCCACGTGGCTGCAGAAAGAAGCTACCTGACAACGTCTGTTTGCACCCAACATCGCCTGGTTCCAATCTGGTTCCACGGTAGTCACTGGCTAGTGACTTTGAACACTGTCCCCTCTGCTTTCAGGTCTTCACATCTTCAGATCCACCCTTGGATCCACCGGAACTCTTCTCATCGAGCCGCCTGCAGCATCTTCAGCTCCAAGCACCATCGACCAGCGTGACGAAACCCGACACTACTTCGACCCTGTGCACCCGCTTCCTGTGGGTGAGGTAACTCAGCTCCGCCAGTGCTCCTGCATTGGTACACATCTCAAGGGCCTGTGTCTTAAGTTTTAACTCCGTAGGTCACTCGGAAGGTTCCTAACTTTCTAACTTTGTACTTTTTACGCACCATAGACTTTACATTGGAAAGTGCGTGCACTTTGAACACTGCACCCGAGTCCCGTGGGCCTCTCCCGACTTAGTCACTGCTAGTCTCGAATAGCTCCAGCGATTCCCAAGGCCCTAGGCCTCTTCACTTTCCTATTGGTATCTCTTATACCACTTTCTTAGTATATGGTTTAGGTGGCCCCTAGGGCTCATCCATATTGTGCAACTTTTGTGTATTTTAAACTGTCTTGTGATTTAACGCTTGTGCTTCTGTGCTCATAAAGAGTCCAGGGGATTTTATAGTTAATAAATCAATATATATTTTCAATATATATCTGTGTGGTGTCCCTTTCATTTGCTATTCAAGGGGGTTGTGTATGGTATAACAGCTGGCTTCACATGCCTTTCAGAGTTTAGCCTAAGACTGCTTTGTCCACGTTACCACTAGGATAACTGGTCTACAAGGTTGAATTACAACCATCATCATAAGGGTTGCTTGGCATGGTACAAAGTGATCACTAAGAACTAGTGAGCATTATATACCAGGCCAACTTCTCACATTGGTGAGCAGCGGATTGGGATCTGAGCTTGCTGTTGTTTTACCATTACAATCTTTGAGATTATCATTTGAAAGATCATACAGGTACCTGCTAGGTACATATAAAACAAGACTAGTATACTTAAGTTCTACTGAACTTAGTTGTTGTAGAGCAAAGGGAGTAGCACACCCTAGCTACAACTACTAGATAGGTTTAGTAGGTAAACACCAGTGTAGGTAGATTGCAACACATCCACCCACACTAGAGCAATGTCTGGAGCAGAGGGGTCCAGTGGACTTACTCCTGTTGAGAGTGACCCTCCAAGGGCACCATCCAAATTTGCTATTTTTTCCTTTAAGGAATTAAGACAGCTTTGTGTCTTAAGGGGTCTGAAGACAGGGCCTTCCCCTACTACAGACCACCTAAGAGAGCTCTTAGACCAGTCTGAGACTCTAAAGCCCTCTAAGGCAAACCCCACAGGGGATGCTGAAGGAGGCCATCCTTCAGAGGATGACACTGTAGACACCCCTGCCCCTATCATCCTGGTAGATGAGGAAGCCTCCACCACTGGAGCTCCTCAGGTAGATGAAGAGGAAGAGGAAGAGGAGGAGGTGGAAAGCAGTGAGTCAGATGATGACAGAGATAGTCAGGTGCTGGTCAGTAGACTGAACCAGGCTAACTTAAGCCAACTTGGGAATGAATCTGGTAACAACCCATTCAGACCCCCAGGTGGACTTAACCAGGGGCATAGGAGGAGGAGGAATCACTCAGGTGAATCCAATACCTCCCATGTCTCTAGAGGCTCTCATGGTCACTCCAGGAAGGAGATGACTAGCCCTCAGAGAAGGGAACATGAGGCCAAGATGAGAGAGGCTGAGCTTAGGATCCAGAGGCAAGAGTTAGAGGTTGCCCTGGCCAAGGAGAAACTTGCTAGAGCAAGACAGCCTAGAGAGAGTGGATTAGGATCCACTGGTGGCAGCACTATCCAGAAGGATAAAGACAGGTCCTTTGATACAAGAAACCTGAGTAAGATTGTGCCCCCCTACAAAGCTGGGGATGATGTCCACAAATGGATGACTGCACTTGAGAGAGCCTGCATGGTACAGCAGATCCCTCAGGAGCAGTGGGCAGCAATCTTGTGGCTCTCCTTTGAAGGTAGAGGCAGAGACAGACTCCTCACAGTTAGTGATGAGGATTCTAGAAACTACATGGTCCTGAAGAGTGCTCTGATTGATGGGTTAGGCTTAACCACTGAACAGTACAGGTTAATGTTCAGAGATACCCAGAAGACACAGACTCAGGACTGGTCTGAATTTGTTGAGTGTGCCACTAAGGCTCTGGAGGGCTGGTTGCTGGGAAGTAAGGTTACTGACTATACAGGATTGTATAATTTAATTATGAGAGAGCAAATCTTAAGTAATTGTCAAAATCAGCTTCTACATCAGCACCTGGTTGACTCTGATCTGACCTCCCCACAAGAATTGGGTAGGAGGGCAGACAAATGGGTCAGAACCAGGATCAGGCCTAAGAACCAGGGTGGTGACCAAAAGAAAGAGACTACCAAGACTCAAGAGAAGGGTGGGGATAAAAGTAAGGAAAAGACTTCCCCAGGGCCCCAAAACTCCAAGAATGGGGGTGGGTCCCAAGACACTTCTACAACCCAGAAAAAGCCTTATTGTCATACCTGTAAACAGGTGGGGCATTACAAAACAGATAGCTGTTGTCCCAAGAATGGCAATAAGGAGAATATACCTCCAGGTAAGGCTCCAACACCTCCTGTCACTGTTAGCAGTGGTCCCCCAGGTGGTGGGAGCACCCCCAAGAATTTGGGTGGGTTTACTTTTGGAGGACAGGTGGACTCTGGCCTATCCAGGTCCCCTAACTCAGATACTCTTGTCTATGAGACTGGCATGGGGTTTGCCAATTTCACTGCTTGCCCAAACACTTTGAGCAAGTATAGACAGGAGCCCCTCATCAATGGTTTGAAAGTTGAGGCCTTCAGAGACACAGGGGCTAGCATCACCATGGTGGCTGAATGCCTAGTCCCCTCAAGGCAACTTTTACCTGATGCCAAATATCAGGTGACAAACATTGATGGCATAGAAACCAGCCATCCCATGGCAGTAGTCAATCTTAGCTGGGGAGGTGTCACTGGCCCAAAAAGAGTGGCAGTGTCAGCCAACTTGCCTGTAGATTGCCTACTGGGTAATGATTTGGAAATCTCAGCCTGGGCTGAGGTTGAACAGCAAACCCATTCTAGAATGGTAAATTTCCATGGAAAGGTTAGTGGGGCTGTAATGGCTACAGCCCCAATTCAAGATGTCCTTCCTGAAAAGGTTGGGAGGGCTGAGCAAACCTCAGCCCCATCTTAAGATAACTTCCCTCCTGGAAAGAGTAGCAGGGCTGTACTAGTAACAGCCCATACCCAAACTGAGTCTCCTCCTGAAAAGGTTGGTGGGGCTGTGATGGCCACAGCCCAAACTCAAACTGATACATGGGTAGTGAAGCCTGAAATGATGGATCACTCAACCCAAACAGAGAGCATTGAGGAGGAAGAGAAATCTCCCTCCCACCAGACTTTAGGAAAGGATCAGCCTCCTCAGGGAACTGATCTTACCCCTGATGAAGGAACTGTCCCAGAGGTTGTTAGGCCTGGCCTGACAGAGCCTCTGATGGCAGTGGACCCTTCTCAGGTGGACCCAGTCTGGAGCAGGTAACCTGCCCCTCTCTACCCTGCCTTACTCAGCCCAGGGCTGCAGAGAACAAGAAGGACAGTGAGACCCAAAGGGCCCCCTGTCAAATAAAGCACCCCCATCAACAGATTAGGGGCACCGAAACTAGTAGCCCTAGTGAGGTGCAAACTTTAAAAACTCCTGAGGGATCCCCCTTAAAAGTAGTTAGGGACCTCCCCCAGATGGATATTGTTGGGCACAGCCAAACCTGGGACCCTAAGGGCCCAAACCTGAACTGTCCCTCCAGTAAGCCAAACAGAGGGACTCAGCCTCCAGTTTTAGGTAGCCAGAGGTTGACCCTGAGAGCACAGTGCAACTCAGTCAGAGAAAGAAAGGCACACATGGTGGAGAGTGATTGGAGGAAGCTGAGCCCTACAGAGGAAACTCACTTCAGTACTCCATCCCAACACCAGCCTTTGACTTTGCAAAGACACACCACAGGTAGAGATTCCCTATGGTGGAGACCCTCAGATGCCCTTAGGGTGAGGGATTGCTTAGTGGACCATGAGACAGGGGGTTACCAAGCCAGAGCTGGTACTTCCTTATATGGCCACTTAGGCAATATAGGCTTACCTGGTCAAGGATAGCCTTATCGCCTTTCGTTTGGGGGGGGGTTATGTAGGAAGGTGGATATCTGACTATGGTTACCCCCAAACTTTTTGCCTGGTGTTTAGCTGGTTTTTGACATAGTTGGCCTGGGATCCTGCTATTCAGGGCCCCAGGCTGATTGCTCTCTCCTTAAAATGGACTCCATGTACCCTAGGTGCATAACATAATTGGAACTGGTTCACCTTATAGGCCCCTGTAACAGTGTACCCTAGGTACCCAGGGCATAGGTGCATCCAAGGCCTACCAGGGGCTGCAGCACGTCTTGTGCCACCCCTGGCCTGGCCTCCAGATTTGACACAACTGGCTGATCACTCAGCTGGGGTAAGTTGGTGTAATCACCTCTTACTTAGATATAGTATCCCTATATCTAACCTTAAACTGGACACATGTTAACCTGTAAGCCATTCCTATGGAAGGCCCCTGCAATCCTGGGGGCAGAGTGCATGGTTACATGTGAGATGGTGCTCTAGCATGAGCTGAGCCTGTCTGCAGCTGTCGGGAACCACTCCCTAAGCTGTTCCGGGATATTGCCATACCATATACTCTTAAGTGCATTATAATCCTCGCGGTTATATGCTATCTTTGGATTGGCTTTATCAAAACATGTCGAGTAAGGTGTCATACGAATTGGAATACTATCCCCTCGACAGTTCCGTCGACGGGGATAGCATTCCACCCTTCTAGAGGGACACGACATGTGTGTAGCCTTAACCCCGGTTAAAGTTAACCAGAGCCTCAGCATCACAAAATGGATGCTGCCACCACAGACACATGTCTGACCTCCTGCTGCTGGGAGTCCTTCCAGCGAGGAGGGCCTGGACAAAGGGTTTCCTGCCTGGGGAGGTGCGAGCACCACCCCAGACAGGGTTTTGTGTATTGGGTAGGACAGGGCTGAATAGATTGAGACATGCCTCGGGCACACAAGGTGTCCCTGTGCATAAGCCAGCCCAAACCGGTTCTGGGGCTTTCCAGCCCCAGTCCTGGCGAGGAGCTGGACAAAGGAGAGGGGGTGTAACCACTCCCCTTCCTGGTCCCACCCAGAGGAGGGACCTAGTAGGTGATCCACCCCTCAGATTGGGAATAAGAGTGGGAGCAGTGCCATTGCACAGCAGATCATCCTGAATCAACTTTACACGAAGAAGAAGACTGGACTTCGACATTCTGCTGCACAGAAGACTGAAGAGAATCTCCCTTGTGGCCTAGGAGCGGCCACCCTGTGAACACAGGTACCAACCAGCAACTCGACGTCTGCTTTGCCGCCGCCTCCCGCCGGAGACCGAGCCCAGAGCCCGACAAGAACCAGACTCCCAGACCTCTCAGAGCCCGATCCACAGTCCCTGCAAAGAAGGGACCCGTGGAGGCACCGAGTGACGTGGGACCGGACCTCTTGGAAGACACTCGAAAAGCTGACTGCGCAGCTTCTGAGGCATCCTCGACGTTGTGCTTTGGGGACTGAGAACCCCCACCACCGAGCAGCCCTTGCACCGAAGAACAGCCCTCCAGCATCTCCACGATCTGCGTGGGGCCCTTTTGCATTGTGCCACTCGACGCGCCATCCCGGCCACTAGCCACGTGGTCAGCGGCCATCTTGGCGACGAACCCGATGATTTACACAGCAGGTCTGGTTGCTCCAGACCTACCCAAGCTCCAGTGAAAAGGAGCACCCGCTCTGACCTTGCTGGTTCGAGTGTTAAGCATCTTTCAACTTCTGCCTGGCTTGCCTTTGCCAAGGCCTGTTTGCTCCGATCAAGTTGCCGACACCGCCAACAGCGAGAAGCCTGCGTGAGACAGCTCGTGACCGACTCCTGGACGTCCTCGACCCCGGGTATCCACGTGGCTGCAGAAAGAAGCTACCCGACAACGCCTGTTTGCACCCGACATCGCCTGGTTCCAATCTGGTTCCACGGTAGTCACTGGCTAGTGACTTTGAACACTGTCCCCTCTGCTTTCAGGTCTCCACATCTTCAGATCCACCCTTGGATCCACCGGAACTCTTCTCATCGAGCCGCCTGCAGCATCTTCAGCTCCAAGCACCATCGACCAGCGTGACGAAACCCGACACTACTTCGACCATGTGCACCCGCTTCCTGTGGGTGAGGTAACTCAGCTCCGCCAGTGCTCCTGCATTGGTACACATCTCAAGGGCCTGTGTCTTAAGTTTTAACTCCGTAGGTCACTCGGAAGGTTCCTAACTTTCTAACTTTGTACTTTTTACGCACCATAGACTTTACATTGGAAAGTGCGTGCACTTTGAACACTGCACCCGAGTCCCGTGGGCCTCTCCCGACTTAGTCACTGCTAGTCTCGAATAGCTCCAGCGATTCCCAAGGCCCTAGGCCTCTTCACTTACCTATTGGTATCTCTTATACCACTTTCTTAGTATATGGTTTAAGTGGCGCCTAGGGCTCATCCATATTGTGCAACTTTTGTGTATTTTAAACTGTCTTGTGATTTAACGCTTGTGCTTCTGTGCTCATAAAGAGTCCAGGGGATTTTATAGTTAATAAATCAATATATATTTTCAATATATATCTGTGTGGTGTCCCTTTCATTTGGTATTCAAGGGGGTTGTGTATGGTATAACAGCTGGCTTCACATGCCTTTCAGAGTTTAGCCTAAGACTGCTTTGTCCACGTTACCACTAGGATAACTGGTCTACAAGGTTGAATTACAACCATCATCATAAGGGTTGCTTGGCATGGTACAAAGTGATCACTAAGAACTAGTGAGCATTATATACCAGGCCAACTTCTCACACAAATCACCTAGCGAATAGTGTGAAGTGTCCAGCAAGGGGAGCTATGTGTAGGAAGTGCAACAAAAGGGGACATTTTACCAAGGTATGTCATTACATGAAATAGAGGTGACCCATGTTATTTTGGATGACGAGGAACCCAGAGGGGACATTGTATTCCAGGGTAACGAACTACTTGAGAGTTCTGATTGTAATTACCCTGAGTGTGAGATTATGCTTGACAATGTGCCCTATAATGTATATGCAGATTCTTGTTCACCCTACACACTTATAAATGAAACTAAATTTAAAACAAGGTCTGTTGACAAAGAATATGAACTGTTACCCCCAGACATCAACCCAGGAGGATACAATCGTGACACCATACCCTTGGTAGGAATGGTTATTATGCATATCAGATTCAAGGATAGAGTCACTGTGGGGAAAGTGTATTTAACTAAGAAAGGTTCGTGCTTACTGGGGAGAAAACATCAAAAAGACCTAGGCATCAAATTAGATCCTAATGCCCTCGAGCCAGTATACTTGATAGAACAACCAAGCATAGGTACTGAGGTGTGTGAGGATTACCCCGAGGTATTTTCAAGTGAGTTAGGATTATTGAAAGGTTTCCTCCATAAGATAAAACTGAAGAAGCATTACAAGCCTACGGTACATAAAGCCAGATCAGTGCGTTGGTGGTGAGAGACTCATTAAAAAATGAACTGGAGAAATTGGAATCCATTGGAGTAATTGAAAAAATTGAGAGCTCGGAGTGGCTCGCCCCCATTGTCGTAGCTTCAAAGGGAGGTGGCAAAGGGATTCGTCTGTGTGTGGATCTCAGGGACCTCAATGCCAACATCTGGGTAGAGAGGCATCCTCTCCCTAGAATAAATGAGTTGCTCAGTGTGCTGAAAGGTGCGAAATTCTTCAGTGTTTTGGACCTCTCGGCGGCATACCACCAGGTTGCCCTACATCCAAAGTCAAAAAGCCTGATTTCCTTCATTACGCCATTTGGGGCATACCAATATAATCGTATGCCATTCGGGTTGGCATCCGCGGCGGAGGTTTTTCAATGCATTATGCAGCACATCCTAGAAGGTCTTGGTAAGGTCCTGTGCTTCCAGGACGATATACTAATTTATGGAGACTCAGAGGGTGAGCACAACTTGAACTTAAGAGACGTTTTGAGCAAATTGAGTAAAGCAGGTTTTACTACCCAAAAGGACAAGTGCAAGATAGGGGTAAAGTCTGTAACTTACCTAGGGCACACCATTTCAGGAGAAGGAATTAAGCCTAAAACTAGCCTGGTGGATGCAGTAATGTTAGCGCCCGCTCCCTCTAACAAGGATGAGCTCAGATCCTTCCTGGGATTGGTGGAGTACATGACCAAGTTCATCGAAAACTTTTCTAGTCACACACGCACAATGAGGGAACTTTTGTAAAAGGGTAGTACTTTTGTGTGGAGTTGTGAGTGCCAAAAGGAATTCAAGTATGTAAAGTCAGCCATTGCCAAGGCACCCACCTTAGGCATGTTTGATCCCAATGAAAAAACCACACTGACTACAGATGCAAGTAGCAAGGGCCTGGGGGCATCCCTTACTCAAAGGATTGGCGGATGCTAGAGAGTAATTGCTTTCGCTTCCAGGGCACTGAAGGACCAAGAGTCTAATTACTCTACCATCGAAAGGGAAGCCCTAGCGTGTTATTGGGCAATAAATCACTTTAAATTCTTCGTATGGGGAATCCCCTTTACCCTGAGGACTGACCATAAGCCGCTAATTCCCTTATTCTCTACAAAGAACATTGAGAGGGCCACTCCACGCATTGCAAAATGGATTTTGGCATTGCAAGGTTACAATTTCACCATGTGTTATGTGGCCGGTGAGAAAAACACCATAGCAGACTGCATGTCAAGGTTGCCAATACAGGGGGAGGACAACGTGGGTGGTCCACCTAAGGAAGCAATTCTCGCAGTAGGACACCCGGCAATCAGTAAGGAGGAGTGGGAGAATGAATCCCAAAGTGACCAGGTGTTAAAGGAATTGAGGAAGTTGATTGAGGAAGGGTGGCCTGAGCATAACATTGAGTTAGCTGAAAACCTTAAACCATATTGGGCAGTGAGAAATGAGTTATCCAACATGAATGGTCAGGTATGGAGAGGGAATAAAGTCATCCCTCCGGGTGGCATGAAAGACAGGATCATAGCGTTAGCGCACGAAGGTCATCCTGGAAGAAGCATGACGAAGAGTAAGGTCAGACAACATTATTGGTTCCCTAGGATGGATGGGTTGGTGGAGAGCATGGTAAAAGACTGCGAAGCGTGTGGAAGATGTGGCAAATCTAAAGTAATACACAAGACACCACTCATTCCAGTAGGGGTACCAAGTAAACCATGGGACAAGTTGGGGATTGATATAATAGGTCCCATGAATTTACTTAACACCAACCAGAGGTTTATGTTTGTAATTATAGATTACCACTCTCATTGGATCAGTACCAAATTTGTACCTTCAATAACTACACGAGACTTTTTGCAGGAGGTGTTCGCAACAGAAGGTATACCGATCACCCTGGTGACAGATAATGGCGTTCAATTTACGTCGGATATAATGAAAAAGTTCTTGTCAGAGTTAGTCCTCTCACATATAAGAACACCTTTTTACTGTCCTAAAGCTAATGGCATGGTGGAAAGGGCAAATAGGATGTTGAAGAACTCTATTCAAATGGCTGTTTCAATGCATGAACCTGTAGAGGAAGCTATTAGAAAAACAGTATGGTCATATCATTCTTCCCCCAATGCTGTGACAGGAGTATTTCCGTTCGTATCCCTTAAAGGGAGGAATCCGGGGTCAAAGCTCAGCCCCAACTGGTTGAATGGTGGTAGTCCAGTGTGGGTGAACAGGGAGTCTGTGAAAGAAAAAGTGGATTTACATCAGATGGATTACAAAACCAGGTACGACCAGAAGTGGGGCACCACTAGCAGGAAGTTCCATGTTGGACAATGGGTAGTAGTCAAAAGACATGTTATTGGACGTGCAAAAGTGTCCTCTTTCTCCAAACCAGCAAGAGTACAGAGAGTGAACAATAACTCGCTGGTGCATGGAGCATAGACAATGTAAGTGCCTGCCCCGATGTGTGCGTTCCAATGGCCGACTGTGAGGAAAACCAGGATGTTAATCTTCCGGACATTCAAGCGGCCAGAGAAACCAGGGTGCGCCAGCCACCAAGTTGGCAAAAGGACTATGTAGCTTAGGGCTGCTTAAGTATACCTTGCCTCCCCCAGAGGACTGTTTCATAACTATTGTTATTTCCCTTACAGAGGGAGATGTGTTGTAATCTCCTTTGTAAAGTTATAGCTGAAATGGTATGTTCCATACACCCCTTCCCCTTTACATTGTTATCAGGCCCATGGAACGTTGGTGGGGCGCTTGAGTTAGAACGTTGTGTGAGAGGCTGGCAGTGCAGAGACCAAGACGTGAATAAACCAGCTCTTCTTCAACATCTGTGTTGCTGTGTTTACTTCTAACACTTGTTTATTAATATTATTATTGATCTAGACCACTACTGACTTCAACAGCAACGTGCAAGGAACAACATCGCCGATTGGCATATTTCATCAGATTAAATATTTAAAAGCACAATATACACCATTTTGTTTAAAAAAACTTTAAATAACCCCTTAAAAAACTTTAAATATCATATAATAAATCTTAGGAGATCGAGGTTGAGAGATAAAGTGCAACAGGTCTCCATGTGTCAATAAATTAAAATTCATTATTAGAGGATATTTAAAACGTTTCCTGGTTTCACTTAAAAATGGACCGAAATGTAATAAGGGGAAAATATCTTGGTGACCCAGGTTACATAAATTACATGTCTTAGATATCAGAACTGCGCCTTTTAATTTAGCTTTTAAATTGTTAAGAGGGAAAGTCCCACTTCGTAGGAAGAGAATAATTCACTTTACTTTATGGGACATTTGATAGAGCACACACGTTTGTAATGTCCCCAAGCTAATCCCTGTAACATATTTTCCGAATAATTTTAAATTGACTGACAATCTGTAACTTTGAAAGATGGCACATCTGACCTGGAGACCAACATTTTATTAGATCCTTGCTTCAGTTAGAAATTTCTAGAGCAGTTTCTTGAATACTATTATAAGTCATTACCTTCCTGTACAACTGCAGACTGGAACCAAGCATATGCAAATCACCCTCGGTCCTCCCCATGTTCTCTATGTTCCTCTTTGTTGCCAACTGCCTCTGCCAGCCAACCACATTTTTGTGCTTGCCTGTGTGCTTCTCTGCATTGCCCCATGACCCCCCTCCCTTTGTGTTGCTTTCCCTTAACCTGTGTTACTTTCGATCCGCCCCTTTGGTTTGTTGTCACCTCCAGCCACCCATTCTGCGTTACTCATCCTCCCGTGTTGATTTGGTGTTCAACCCAACCATTCGTGTTGCTTCATTTCCACCCACGTGATTTTAAAAATGAAAGAAAAAATATGCATTTGCTAATTTTTTTCTTGTTTACTTACCGATCTAACTCGTTTGATAACAAAAAACAAAACAAAATGTAGGCATGTGCAAGTGTGTAGCAATTCTGAGCAGCATCTAAAATGAGGGGAGAAACTTGCCTGCAGTGTGTTGCCCTACTGTGTGGTTCTCTGAATTTATCGGTCTATAGAGGAAATCCTGCGCTGCACCAGGAAGCCAAAGCAGCTAGGGGAAGTAAAGATCTCCATAGACATGCAGCTGACCAATGTCTCAATAAAAAGAGAACAACACCTTACTCCCACAATAGACGACCCAATAGGGGAATTGAGTGGAGCATGCTGGCTCTCAAAACTTGATCTCCGATCAGGATACCACAAGTTAGTGCTTGATGAAGAGTTGAGGTACATCACAACCTTTTCCACCCATGTGGGCCTGCAGAGATACACTCAAATGAGCTTTGGTGTTTCAAGCGCGGCCAAAGTACTTCAGAATATTTATTCATAGTGTTTTCTATTGCGCAAACATGACCCTAAAGGGTGTCAGAGCGCTTTACATTGGAATGTACAGAAACGTTAGATGGTTGGGGGTGATATACATACATTCAGTAAACAACGTTCAATATCGAAAGATGTAAACAGTAGTATATAAGATAACAAAAGTTGCTAACAGTGATATGAGGTTAGCGTTTTATGGAATGCATTTGTTCATTAGAAGCGATTTCACTTCTTTTTTGAAGGAGGAAGGTATTCGTCATACATCTGGCGGTAAGGAGTTCCAAATCTTTGGTGCAATACTAGAGAAGGCTCTGCAACATGTTCTCTTTTTGTAGAAGGCTTGTGGTTTCAATAATAGTGAGCTCACGCTGCGGGAGTCTAAGCAACCTCCAGAAAGTACTAGCTTTTGTGCTTAGTAGCTGGGGGTTTTATGATGAAGGGCCTTATGGGTCATGCAGGCGATCTTTAGTTGTATTTGTGCCTCATATGGTAGCCAATTCAGTTCCTTTAAGGTCATAAAATGTGGTTGTTTCTTTTTGTTCCGGATACACTTCTGGCCGCAGCGCTGAGAGAAGCCTTCAGCGGGGCTAACTTGTATTTGCGGAGACCACATAGAGTGGTACTTCCGTAGTCCAGTCTTGGCAGCACGACGGCTTGTACCGCCATTTTTAAGTTGGCCTGGGAGGAGGGATTTAAGTTTCCTTAGGATGCTCAGCTGATGGTTAGCTCCTTTGGTGGCATAACTGATATGTGCCTGCATATTCAAGTGCTTGTCTAGAATGATTCCCAAAGATTTAGTGGAGTCTATGATGTGGGACGAGCAGTCAAAGGCAGTTAGATGCTTTAGCCAAAGGTCAATCTTGGGTGTATGGTTAGGAGGGGAGATGAGGAGGAATTCAGTTTTTTGGTATTGAGCATGAGGTGGTTGTCAGTGAGTCAATTTTGAGTCTTATGCAGAATAGCGTTGAGGAAGATGAAGTCTTCTGGGGAGGAGATGTTCATATAGAGTTGTATGAGGTCTGCATACAGGTGATAAAAAATGTTAGCAGCATTCAGCGTGTTTGCTAGTGGTTCCATGAGTAGATTGAAAAGAATGGGTGGAAGTGCTGAACCCTGTGGAACCCCTAGGGTGACCAAGGAAGGTAGGGGTAGCAATTGCCTCATCTTGATTCGTTGGGTTCTGTTGTAAAGGAAGGAGGCAAACCATTGTAGCACGGTACCAGATAGACCCATCCTTTGTTCCAGAAGGAACAGAAGGTTGTCATGCTTAACCGTGTCGAAGGCGGAGGATAAGTCAAGAAGTATCAAAAGGCATGATTCATTCTGGTCTAGCATTTTTAGTATATCGTCAGTTATGTGGTTGAGTGCTCATTCGGTGCTGTGATCCTGATGGAATCCAGATTGGTGTTGGTCCAGGAGGTTGAAATTCTCGATGTGGTTGCATATTTGAGTTTGTACACATTTTTCTAGTAATTTCGCCAGGGTGGGGATGTTGGATATAGGACGGTAGTTGTTGAGATCAGATGAGAGGGAGTTGACTTTCTTTAGTATGGGTGTTTCCTGCCCTACTTGGAGGCATTCCGGTATGTTGCTTTGCAAGAGGGAGGTGTTTACAATCTTTGTCCATAAGGGGAGAAGTGAATTTTTTATTGTTTTGAATAGGGAAGGAGGTAGAGGATCATTGAAGTGATTGGAGGGGTTAATCACAGGAAGTGTGATATAGATGTCGTTTTCAGAGTAGGGCGTGAAGGTGTGCCAAGAGGCACTGTTCTTCGAGGTTCCTGTTGGTGTACTATCCTGATCTTTGAGCTGGGAGTAAAATGTAGATTCATGGTCGGTAGTTGGAGTAGGGGTATTCCTAGATTGTATGTTGCATTCCATGTTTTTAGTTTCCTCTATGAAGAAATTGGCAATCTCCTTGCAGCTAGAGGTAGCCAACTCTCGGTGTTCCGTAGAGTTTGGTTTGTTGAGCGATTGTTGTTTGACTATTTCAAAAAGTTTTTTGGGGCGGTTGATGGCAAGGTTCTAAAAAAGTCTGCATTGGCCTTTAGGATTCTCCTGTTGTATGTATTCCTAAGTGCTTCAAGGAGATTTATGTTTTCTACGGAGGGCCTCGATCTCTAAGTTTGTTCGGCTGATCTTGCGCCTGTCATAGTTCAGAGTCTCGTTGAACCAAGGTTTGGAGATTTTGGTGCAGACGTTTTTTTGTTGGAGAGGGGCAGTTGAATCAAGTATTTCAAGAATAGTGGAGTTGTAAAGGACTGTGAAGTCATGAACATCTGTCATGCGTGTCAGGGGAATCAGATCGGTACTGCATCAGTTTGCTAGGTCGATAGGGCTGATAGTTTATAGTGGATAGTGTATAGTTTCCTTTTCTATTGTTTTGTTTTTGTAGGTTTGCATCTTTTTGGAGTCACCTCCATGTTGATAAAGAAGAGTATGCTGTAATGGTCAGACCAGTTACAGGGGATAATGGAGTCTAGTGAGACAATGTTTGTTGTTGCTATAATGAGGTTTAATGTCTCTCCCTTGTTGTTGGTTGGACTGTGACAGAATTGGATGAAGCCCTGATCTGAAAGGAATGATTTGAAGCAACCTACAGCGTGATCATTCGTATTATTCCAATGTAGATTGAAGTCTCCTAGAAAAATCTGTGACACGTGTGAATTGTCATTGGATGTAATGAGTTCCATTATCTGTTCGATGAAGGCCAGATTATCGCCTGGTGGGTGGTATATTATGTGAAGTTTGCTAATGAGGCAATTGTTGTTTGTGATGTTGATGCAAAGATATTCACAGGTGGATAAGGAGATGGTGTCAGTTTGATTAACTGAGATTGTGTTTCGGAAGATTAAGGCTAACCCACTATCAGGTTTAATTAGTCTATCTAGATGGATTATGTTGTGGCTGGGGGGACCAGTAGGTCTAGGATAGTAGAGGAGGGGCTATTTAGCCATGTTTCAGTAAGGATGACAATGTCAAGCTCATTAGAGAGGATGAGATCATAGATGTGGCACGTGTGTTTGCTAGCAGATCTGCAGTTGAGAAGTACACACTTCAGTTTGCTAGTAGGTTGGGATAGGGTTGTGTGCATTATATTGATATTTTTTAGGTTTTCACTATTTATAGATCTGTTGTTTAGAGTAGGTTTTCTCTCAGGGTTAGCTTGAATGGATTGGATGCAACCATGTAGAGGCTCGCAGCTGTCTAACTGGCTGGCATAAAATAGGAGGAGGCCGCGAATGTCGCTATCAGATAATTCCGCAATTAGTCTATTAGGACGAGAAGGGTCGTTGGAGAAAGGTATGATGTTCTGAATAGTATAGTCAGTGTGTGATTTATTTTTTGGCGATGTAACTACTAGTTTGGTAGCTGATTCAGTTCACAGTGGCATTAGTGGCTCTGTGAGAGTTTAGGAGATCTTTTGTGATTGTTGATATGTTTTGCATTTCGTCCTTGAGATAGGATAGACCGAGGTACATCTCATTGAGACGTGTGATCCAATCAAAGTTGGGATGGCAAGATATGTGTTGAGGTGTGGGCTGTATTGGAGGGAGTCCGCATGTTCTGTCTTGGAGAGTGAGGAAGACCTTGTTCGAATCCAATGGAGTAAGTTGAACCAAGCAGGTTTGGGGGGACTGGATGGTAGAGGGTGATGGTCTGGTTAGATGATGGCATGGAAAGGCATGTTGCGCCTAAGAGAGGTGTGATTGAAGAGTGGTGGATCGAGTTGGGGGTAGAAGTGTTGTAAGGGTGCGGGCCAATCACAGATCAGGGTTATTGACATGTCAGGGGGATCCATAAGGGTCCGTTCATCTGTAGATGGGATGATTGGGTTAACGGGAGAGGGTTCAGAGTTGAGGGATTCAGCGTTGGACATCCGGGATGTCTGGGGGTGTAAGCATTAGGTTGATCTGTATCTAAGTGGATCCTTGTCCCACCTGGGTCTGGGAACCCGGGAGTGGTTGGGTCCGTTGTGACGGACGGGTTGACGAGCATGGGGATATTGTGGGAGTTAGGCACAGGTGATGCAACCTTTTGACCTTGCGGTAGAGTAGGAATATTGATAGGGTAGTCAGGATGGTTAATGATTGGGGGTGGGTTTTTCTTGTTCAGTGCTTTTCTTGAGAGTAGGGAAAATCTTATCTATAATAGCGAGATTGGCATTTGAGGCTTGTAAAAGGATATTACCATTATTGTACAGGGATATGGTGGCGTTCGCATTGCAGAATTCTGAGGTGGATACCGTCATTTTGTGGGCATGAGGGTTTTTTTTTTTATTCCATAATCCAGGGGTGACGTCAGTTAGTGAGTGTGGCTGGCCTTCGGTTACATGCACTCCGTGAGTCTGTGTTTCTTTGCCATCTGCAGCGCGCTTGCAATTAGAGTGTGTAGCCACGGCGAGAACCAGCACTAGCATCAGATCGAATGGTGAGTCCAGACGCTACAGACAGGTGCCCCCCTAGCCTGAATGTGTAAAGGGTGGTTCCCATGTAGGGTTGAGGGGGACTCCGAGGCCTGTGTAACCAGCAGATCTCATGAAGCCACATCAAATTTGTATAAAATTGTGATGGCCCTACAAGAGAAAATAGTGGGACTAAAGGCAGTGGTTAATTCTCTTGTGTCCAAACTAAACTCCTCAACACAAATGTTACTTGATGTTTTGAGAATGCAGGGCTTGGGTGTCACTTAGTCTACTCCACTGATGTGTGCACCGACCTGTCTTCTGTATCTTAGGTTTCAGATAAGGTTGGCCAACAGCACTTTTTGTTGGTCCTGCTCCTGCACCACTTAATGGACACAGAGTGGGCCCTTTGGGGGACCAAGAGGGAATATATCCCTTAAGGGCAGCACTGCAAATTTAGCTTGATTGCTAAAATGTGGCAGATATTATGCAAGGGTATCACCAACTAAGAAACAAGATTTTGGATTGAATCTCTAGAAAAATAGAGGTAAACGAGTATGCATACACAGATAAATATGGTTCGTAGAGTGGGCTGGATAGGTTGTAGCCCAAAATCCTGAGAGGGGGGTTATATTGTGCTTAGTTTTAACAACATCAGGGTGGCAGCAAGAGTTTTGGCTTCCTACAAGGGTAGTCTGGACCAAGGGTTAAGTCTGTGCCCACTGGGTCTTTTTACAGACCAGGAAGGGACATGATGGAGAGGGTCTCCATGGTTTCTGGTGCCCCTAACGCTTTTCAACATATGTGAAGGAATCCTCACAGGTTTGTGCGCAGGCTGCCCGACCTGGTCAAGCCCCATACCCGACACCGGGTAAGGACAAAATGTGTGTTAATGTCTGGTGGGGTTCAAATTGGACATTTTTTCTCTCCTATTTCTGCTCCGAACAGATTTGAGATATTGGACTGGCTCTTTGGAGGGAGTGTACTTACTGTCCAACAGAGATATGGGATCAGCGAGTTCCATTGAAGCAGGTGGGGAAGAAAGATTCCCTTCTATTCCAGATCTGGGAGCTAAAAGCCCAACTAGAGCAATTGGAGTTCCTGTGGTAGATGGTGCTCCATTGGAACCAAAGTTGGGCAACTCCTTAAAGTTTTTATCCTGTAATCTGGCAGGCTTGAATGCCTAGGAAACAGATCCCATTTGTTTGCATTTTATTAAATCCTACCATGTTATGACTTTGGTTTCCCTAGTATTAGTGTGTGGTCATCAAAGTAGACACAAACTCGGACGTTACGGGACAAGGGCAGGGGTGTTCGTACAGGTAGCCTTTAGGAAAAGAAAGATAAACATTGTGAATGCTGCAACTGCTTACAGTGCAGTCCGATAGAACGAGTGCAGGGGAGTTGTATAGTGTACAGTCAGTGTTGCATCAAGGTGAGTACAATTAAATTAGGATGAAAAAAAACTGCAGCTGTTAAAATAAGAAGCAGTAGTAACCCTCTCAGCTTGGCTCAGAAGCCCCTCTATGTACTTGTGAAAAGCTCTCAGCCTGTGTTGTCCTTGAGCAGACAGCTGCAGGGTTATGCAAATCTGCCTACTCAAACAGATTACCTGACTCCATGCAACATCAATTATGGAAATGTTCAATAAGTGATTGCCACTTAGTTTACATATGTGCCTCAGCGGAACTTGTTGATATTTAACAAGGCAGGTAACACATCACTGAAAGTCTGCGCTGACAAATAAAAATGATGATAAATAAATATGACATCCTTGTTTCAAGAAACCTGTAGAGTTATATTTTGAAGGGTACGAGTGTTTTAATATTATTCCCCCTAATCCTAAACATGGCAGACCATTTGGGGGTTTATCAATATGGGTCAGTATCGCTTCAGGTGGTAGAGTTAAACTAATCCCCACCGAGAATGTTTCAAGCTATGATCTATACACGGGGGCCTCTATTTGCTTCATTAATTTTTATAATAATGATTTTTTAACTTCACCAAATGTTAATTTTGTTCACCTTTTTAACTTTGTTCGGGACTTGGATAATTCACTGGGAAAGTACAAACCCTCAGGGATATGCCTTGGGGGTGATTTCAACGCAAAGATAGGAGGAGGAATTACTGGGAGTCCTTCCCAGTCTATTTCACACAACCCATGCAAGAGAGGACATGAGCTATTAGATCACTTATCAAACAGCAGTTTTCTAAATGTGATGGATATTGCAGCTGTAAACACTAACGATAATCCACTACCCACCTATAGAGACTTAGGACGAGCCTCAACTATAGATTATGTCTTCATATCCCCATCATTAGAAGACTATCTAGTTGAGGCATCGACTTTTGGAGACCATAATCCCATTTTGGTCTCGTTAAGGGTAGCCCCGCGACCAAATATCAGAAGGGAACCGGGAGCGGGAAACCTAGAACTCTCAACTGATAGATTAGGAGTCAAATGGAAGGGCTTGGATTATAAGCAGGTCTTCCAAGAGATGGTAAAAATGTAACCATCTCTATGTGAGACCCGTCTTACTTTGGCAGACCCCAATCCAGAGGCAGTCTCTGCTTTTACTCTACTATGTGCAGGCATTAAAGAACTGATCTCTAGATCAGCAGCCCCACACAAATTTGATCCTAGGTGGTTTGATAATACCTGCTCTAGGGCTAATAGGGATTTTAGAGCAGCTTTATCAGTTTTCCCTATAGATCCTACCCTTAACAGCACTTTAAGGTATAATTATAAAAGAGTAATAAAATTAAGGCGAAATGTCGTCTTAAAAGAGTATTGGAATAACCTGGCCTGTGCTACTAAACTTAATAATACAAATAACTTCTGGTCTGCCACTAAGTCCTTGAGAGCTTTTGGGAATACATCCACCCCTCTAAGCTGTAATAACACTAGTGAAGTGTGGGTCACTCATTTCTCGAAAATATATGCTTCCTCGCCCCAATGCGAAGACACTCCGGTAAATTCTATGCCTACCCAAATCCAAATTTCTTTGATCGAGGTTGAGGAGGCAATACTGCAGAGTGCGGGAAATAAAGCCCCAGGCCGGACGGGCTGCCCATTGATCTTATAACATCTAGGCCAGAGTTCTGGGCTTCTTTGCTACTTAACGTTTTTAATAATCTAATCACAACAAAAATTCCAAATAAATGGTCCACATCCGTAATTATCCCCATTTTTAAAAAAGGAGATAGATCTAATCCAAGTTGTTACAGACCCATTTCCCTAATCCACAACACCCTTAAAATATTGGGGAGAGTTCTATTTAACAAAATCAGAACTTGGGCAGAGGATGAAAATATAATAAATAAATGTCAGTTGGGCTTTCATAGTCACCTTGGTACTGTGGAACAGTGCTTCAATCTTAACTTATAGGGAAATATACCATCGCCCGACACAGTCCTCTTTACCTGGCATTTATGGACCTCTCGTCCGCTTTGGATTTTGTTAATAGATCCAGGCTCTGGCAATGCCTTTTAGACTATGGATTAGATAAGTATTTGGTGTACTTTTTAGCATATCTGCATAGGGACTTAAGGGCCCGGGTAAGTATAAGCATGGATGGGGCAGTGTCAGGAGACATAGTGGTGGGGAGAGGTGTTAGACAAGGGTGAGTTCTCGCCCCACTTTTATTTATTTTATATATTAACGAACTTCACAATGTCTTGTCTAACCAAACCACCAATGTCCCTATAATTAATGGTAACAAACTGCCCACCTTACTATATGCAGATGATGCTGTTTTAATGGGTCGTACACCTAATGCTTTGAGAATTTTAGTCGGGGATTTGCAGTTTTCATGAATAGTTTAGACCTTTGTACAAATTTAAAAACATATTTTTTAATGTGTTGCGGCCCTAAGAAACGTACTATTAATACTATTATCTTGGGCCCTGATTCTTTGATATGCACTCGCACTTTCCCTTATTTGGGCCTACAATTCTCCGATAATGGGTCCTGGTCACCACATTTGGCCTATGGATGGACACAATTCTCAAGAGCCATAAACTTAGTAATAAATCTGCCCCAACCGAAAATAATTGAGGTGGTACTGTCCCTACTTAAAATTTACAGGACACAATGTGTACCAATCATGACCTATGGGGCAGAAATTTGGGGCCATATAAATTCGAAAAGTGCCCAGGCCGAAGAAAACAGATTTTGCAGGAGACTTTTGGGCCCACCAATTTCATCACCCACCTTTGTATGTCATAATGAGTTAAGAATGCCATACTTGGAGGATTACATTAGTTCCCGCCCTGTTCTGTTTTGGCTGAAGGTCTGGAAAAATCCAGCAGCTGTTTTAACAACGGATATATTGGCTGATTGCTTAAAATGTGATAAGGGCGGTGATATCCCTTGGCTGGCCCAAGTACGGGCAAATTTGACTGCGGTCAACCTTGATCACATTTTTAATAATCCTAAGCAACTAGATGGAATTGATGGAAAGTTCATCCACAAAGTTTTATATAAATATTACGGGGATGTAAGATATGCTCAGGAATCCGCCAAAGTATCAGTGAAACAATATATTTTAATGACCGGTGAGAGCGGACTTCCTTTGTGCTCTCCCATTAGTTATCTCCTAAGAGATATCACACGCTGGGAGCGAAGCCTCCTCTTTCATCTTTGATCGGGCTCAATAAAGTATCTGTTGTGCTTCCCTATAGTTTGACTGACTGACTGAAATATTTGTAGAGCGCACGAATGCCGCGGCGTCTTGGCGCTATCAACCCCTCATTGAATATTTGGTTTGTCCATGTGGTAACTTAGGGAAACAGTCTATGGTCCACTTCCTGTTCTTTTGCTCTTTTTATCAAAAGTAAAGTATGCAGTTATTGATACCGTTTTTCAGAGCAAAGGGCATAACAGACTTTATGGTCGCCTATAAAACTATTCTTCAGCTTAAAGACGAGGACATAATATATCGAGTGTGCACATTTCTGAAAACGGCTATCTGCTCACGTTCCTCTATGAATCGATGATTGCAGGATTAGGTTGTGCCATATGTATTCCCTAGATTCTGTATTGTTTGTATTTATATTTTGCACAATGCACATTTACACTTTATATAATGCTGCTAACTGCAACCTTTTTGAGATCAATGATTTGCCCGTTCTTAGCTGTTCTCCTGCGAAACATTCGCACTTTGCACGCTGTCACTTTAACATTGTTGATGATATCTAAACTGTGGATAATTTAGTAATATTTTAACTGATTAGTTTTAATGATGAGTTTTATTCTACTATTTTAAATGAAGATGAACTATGTATGTGATTATAAGCAATGTTTGTACTTTTACGGATAATGTTTATCCGAATAAAGATTTATGATGAGGATGACAGCTGAAGGGTTATGCAAAGATTACCTGACTCCATGCAGCATCAATTATGGAAATGTTCAATAAGTGATTGTCACTTACTTTACATATGTGCCTCAGCGAAACTTGTTGATATTTAACAAGGCAGGTAACACATCCCTGAAAGTCTGCGCTGACAGATAAAAATGCTGATGAACCTCTATTGAAATAGTTAATGACGCATGCCTAGTAAAAGCCAGTGGCTGAATTATTCTTCTTTAGAGGGATCTGTTTTATATATTTTATTCTGTTTAAGTTGGTCAAGCTTTCCCCTGTGTTGCCCTTCGCTTGACAGTTTGTATTCAGAGCCAGGTTGAAGTAATTGAATTTCATGGCAAGACCGGAGGCTAGCATTATGCATAACCTTTATTCAACCACTCCTTGCAGCACTTAGAAGTAATACATCATCAAACCAAACTTCTAGAATATAGAATGTTCAAAACACAATATAACCCTGAACACAGCAGCCATCTTCCTTCTTTTATGTTGCTGCTCCTTGCAGATAAGTATACTTGTGTTTCTCTAATATTATATTTTGATATAAAGAAAGATTTAAGTCGTATGAATGACTTTGATGAGTTTAAAGTGTTGAGGTGAGCGTTTTCATAGTTAATTGTGGATTAAGAGTGAGGAGTTTTTGTGAACTCTAATGTTTTGAACGTTTTATAACCCAATTTTCGGGTTTGATGTTGTTGTTAGCTTAAGTTTGGTTTGCAGTGTTATGTTTCTTCGATTATAAAATAGAAAAGAAAGGTATTTTTTTTTGATGAAATGATCCGTTATTTTAAAAAAGAACTTGCGAGGGCACTTACTCGTCTCGCGGTGGCTTTAGAACCTTCGTGTCGGAGCCAGCGAGGCGGGGGAGTCGTTCCCAGTTGTGGTAAGTGAAGATGGTGCGCTTGCGTCATCGCGCGTGCGTGATGACGTTTGGCGGCCATCTTGAATGAGGACTAGTGCGCAAAGAGCGTTTTTTGGTAACGCAATCGATTTGACAGTTATAACTGTCATTTATGAAAGTTATTGCGCTGAAGAGAGATCGCGAAAAGGGGTATTTTATTGAGGAGAGTAGTATTATTGGTATTTAGAACTGCATTATGGAGGTTAGTGTTGAGGCACAAGGAGAAGGTTCAGGGGAGCCTGATTTAAGAAGAATGGTTCAGGAGGAAATTAAGAGTTCAATGAGGGATGTTCTGAAGAGTGTTTTAAAAAGAAAAAGGAGAGTAATTAAGGATGAAGAGGAAGAATTTTGGTCAGTTAATGAAGACGAGAGTAGTGAGGTTTTAAAAAAAGGGAAAAGAGCAGAGAAGCTTAAGAATATTGATATTGATGTAAGATTTGTTAAAGGAGTTGGTGGTTGAAGCGCCACGAGAGATGGAGGTGTCCAAAGCGGCACAAAAGAGGGTGTCCTTTGTGGCACAAAAGATATTGAGGAATATTCTGAGGAGATTTCAGTTGAAGGAAGTGAGATTGAAGAGGATGAATTCATTCTTGACAAATATGATGACGACGGATGTGACATGGACAGTGATAAGTAAGAAAAGGATAGAAAGGAAAAGGGCTCAGTGAAAGATCCTCAGGGTGAGGAGATGTTTAGCCCGGATTTAAATAGAAATCCAAAAAGTGGTGACTGGTGGCCTCTGCCTCATGTTGTGGAGTTTATTAAACAATGGATACGGAGACCATTGGAGAAAGAGGCTAGAGCAGTCATGAAAGCTGAGTGTTCAAGGCCTGTGGTGGATGGTAAGGCATGTTTAACTCCTGAATTGGACCCTGATCTAATTAGTTCTCTTTTTAAGTTGGGTCGAGATCCTAGGAAAGGAATTGAGAAGGCTCTGAAACAGTGTGAAGACAGGCTGTTGGACATACTAGGGTCTTTAGAATTCTCGATATGGCGGAGGAGGCCAAGATGAAGAAGGTTGCGGTTGATTTAGACCTTTTGAGAGGTTGGTCTCAAAGGGCAGTTTGCTTGTCGGGAAATTCAAACGCGGCCCTGATTTCAGAGAGAAGAAAAGTAGTACTTTTGAGAATTAGCCCAAAATTGGCTGATTTTTCAAAGAAAGAACCCACAGATGACCCTAAAGGGTATCTATTTGGTGATGGGTTAGTGAAAGGAGTTGGCAACTATGTTGCTACTTTTACAAGTTTGGATAAGGCTCAGTCCAATCTAAAAAGGGTCTTCAACAGAGGTGTTTTTGACAGGGCTGGGGGAAGAGCCCGTTTCCCTGGCCGAGGATTTTGGAGGGCCCAGTATCAGTCAGGTGGAAGAGCTGTGTTCAGAGGTTTCCAGTCTGCAACAGAATTTTTCCCGCAAAGAGGAAGAGGATCTGGAAGAGGGCGGCAGCCAAGGGGAAGAGCACAGTTTACACAAAGTTCATTTAGTAAGTATGAAGATGAGTTTTGGTTCTTTCCCAGACAAGGTAGGGGGAAGGTTAAGATTTTTCGAAGAGAATTGGAAAAGGATAACAAGAGACAGTTGGATATTAGAAGCTGTGAGAGGTTCTGTTGTGGCGTTGATGGATCTTCCGTTTCAATTAAGAGAGCCAAACCAATTGGTGTTTAATGGGGAATTAAAAAAGATTGTAGGCATGGAAGTTTTGGAAATGTTGAAGAAGGGAGCAATCGAAGAGGTTTCAGAGGAGTACAAAGGATTTGTAAGTACAATATTTTTGGTGGAGAAAAAAGGAGAGGGTTGGAGGCCTGTAATAAATTTAAGGAGTATGAATCAATTTTATGTTTACAGGCATTTCAAGATGGAAGGAATCCATCTGTTAAGAGATATTTTGCAGGAAAAGGATTGGTTAGTGAAGTTAGATCTGAAGGATGCTTATTTCACGATTCCGATTGCGAAGGAGAGTCGCAGGTATCTTCAGTTCAGGTGTTTGGGTCAGTTGTACCAATTTTCGTCTCTCCCTTTTGGTCTGGCATCTGCTCCGTGGTGCTTCATGAAGGTTTTAAGACCAGTGGCGAAGTTTGTGAGGGACAGAGGTGTTCGGATGATTATATATCCAGACGATTTTCTTTTAATGTCTCAGAGTCAGGAGAAGTTGAGGATTCAATTGTCATTTTGTATGAATCTTTTAGAAAATCTCATTTTTTTAGTAAACAAAGAGAAGTCTGTTTTGGTTCCGACTCAATGTTTGGAGTTTTTGGGTTTCAATGTAAATACAGAAGAAGTTTTAAGTTTACCGGAAAAAAAGGTGCAAAAGATAACGTCCGAAGTGAGATGTGTTTTGAGAAAGGAGTTTGTGAACAAGAGGGCTTTAGCGAGAGTGATAGGTTTATTTTCTTCTTCCATTCAGGCAGTTTTCCCGGGTCCACTTCATTACAGAGCCTTACAACGGTTAAAGGCAGATGCTCTCAGGAAGGGATTGTGGTATGGAGATCAGGTTTTGATTTCAAGAGAGGCTCGGGAGGAGTTAGTTTGGTGGTTGGAGAATTTGGAAGCGTTGAACGGTCGTGCAATTTTTGGAATTTGCACGGATTTTGTTTTGGAAACAGATGCAAGCCTTTTTGGTTGGGGAGCATGCTTAGAGGATCAAGAGACTGGAGGAAGGTGGTCTCAGGAGGAGAGATCGATGCATATAAATGGTTTAGAGATGAAAGCAGGGCTTTATGCTCCGAAGAGTTTTGGAAAGAATTTGAAGAATTTCAATGTGTTGTTGAAAATGGACAATGTTTCAGCTGTCCGTTATATAAATCGTTGGGTGGATTCAGGTCGAAGAATCTGTCTCAGTTGGCAAAGCAGATTTAGAATTTTTGTTTGGAGGAGAAAATAGGTTTAAAGGCAGAATATTTCCCAGGCAAGAGCAATGTTGTAGCGGATTGGAATTCAAGATTTATAAGGGATTACAGCGACTGGAAGCTGAATGTTCAGATTTTCAGGAGAATAGTGAAGGAGTGGGGTCCATTGGAGGTGGATCTATTTGCGTCGAGGTCGAATTTTCAGCTGAACCAGTTCTACAGTTGGAGGCCGTATCCTTTGGCGGAGTGGATGCATTTCAGCAGAATTGGAGGAAGGATCGGTGTTATGCTTTTCCCCCGTTTGCAATGATTCAGAGAGTTTTGTTGATGGTGAGGAAACAGGAGTGCAAGCTGGTGTTGGTGACGCCGTTCTGGGCTGTTCAGGTTTGGTTTCCAGGTCTTTTGGAATTAGCGGTAGAGGAGCCTATGTTAATCCCAGGCTCGGAGGATGTGTTAATAGGAGAAGGAGGAATGTATCATCCTTTGGTTATGGAAGGGGCGTTGAGCCTTCTTGTTTGGAAGATATCAGGAGAGAAGGGCAGTTCGGAGAGCCTTCGGAGCAGGCTCAGGATTTGCTTAATGAATCATGGGCTCCAGGAACCAGGAAAAGACATTTGGGAGTATAGAGGACGTGGTCATGTTGGTGCTTGGAAAGGGGTTTGGATCCCGTGGAGGCATCGGCGATAGAGTTGGCTAATTCTTTGTCTGTTTTGTTTGGAAAAGGTTTAAGTTATAAGTTTAAGTTTAAAATATTTATCAAGCGCAACGTACACCTGGGCGGTTTCTTGGCGCTAAAGTAGCAGGCAGCCAGCTGGGCAAGAGCAGTTGCTAAGGCGTCGACTGGAAACGCAGGCAGGGCTTACGGTAGAAAAGCCTGAGAAAATAAAAAGGTCTTCAGAGCTTTGCGGAAACTAGAATACTGGGTGAGGGACCTAAGATGGAAGGGGAGAGAGTTCCAGAACATGGGGGCAAGAGTGGAAAATTTCGAGCCACCCTGTTTTTTTTTCCGGTAGCGAGGGACTGCTAAAAGAAGATGTGCCGAGGAGCAGAGGTCTCTGCCAAGGACATAGGCCTTGATGGCGGAGGATATAAAAAGGGGGGCCAGGCCAGTCCTGGCCTGAAACGCCATGCAGCCTAATTTGAACAAGGCGCGTTCCCGCACAGGGAGCCAGTGGAGGGTTTTCAAGAGGGGGGAGGTATGATGGAATTTGGGAAGACCGAAGGCAAGGCGGGCAGCCTGGTTCTGCACTAGTTGCAGTTTACGCAGGCTGTACTGAGGGATGCCATTGACAATGCAATAAGACAATTAATTGTTATAGGTCTGCTATTGCGGCAGGTCATAGTTTGGTTGGAGGTTGTTCGATTGGTAGGGAACCTTTGGTTTGCAGGGGTTTGAAAGGAATTAAGTTGAGAAGACCTCCTAAACCTAGATATAATGGTATGTGGGATGTTAATAATATTTTATCTTTGTTCGAGAGCTGGGCAGCTGATAAGTATTTGAGTCTTAAGCAGTTGTCGGGAAAATTGGCAAGTCTTTTGTGTCTCATTTCTTTTAGGAGAGTTTCCGATGTAAAGGCTTTATATATTCGTAATAGATGTTTTACTCCTGATGTTTTTTTTTTTAGTGTAACTAAGAGAACTAAATGCATGTCGAGTACAATTTTTTATCCAAGATTTTTGGATCATCCTAAGCTGTGTGTGGCCATGTGTTTAAAGGAGTATGAGTATAGAATGAGTGAGTTTAGGAGGGATGGTGATGAGCAGTTGCTAATTTCTTTTGTTAAGCCTTTTAGGCCAGTTTCTTCAGCTACAATTGCTAGATGGGTGAGATTTTGTATGTTTGAAGCAGGTGTTAATTTGCATGAGTTTGGTGCACATTCAGTTAGAGGCGCTATGGCAAGTAAAGCTTTCTTGTCTGGTGGTCGATTGGAGGAGATCTTGCGTGCAGCTGATTGGTCAAGTGCAGATGTTTTTGCAAAGTTTTATTTGAAACCTTTGGGGCATGTGTCGTCTGTGGTTTTATCACAGCTTTGAACATGCATAATGCTAGCCTCCGGTCTTGCCATGAAATGTAGATCTCCAAGTTTGTGATGAGAGATTCTGGATTTCATTAAAGACACGGAGGCTAGCATTATCCCTCCTTCCCTCCCTTTTCAGAGTGAGGTTTGGGGGGGAGGGGGTAACAAGATTTAGAATGTTATAATTTTTGTGGAATAAAAAAAAAAATGTTGTTTATTTCAGATGCACAGTGAAGGAATTTTTTGGAGAAGATCGGCGTGAAGTTGGAGTCATTTTGTTTTTCTTCAGGAGCAGCGTAAAAGAGGAAGGTGGCTGCTGTGTTCAGGGTTATATTGCGTTTTGAACATTCTATATTCTAGAAGTTTGGTTTGATGATGTATTACTTTTAAGTGCTGCAAGGAGTGGTTGAATAAAAGGTTATGCATAATGCTAGCCTCCGTGTCTTTAATGAAATCAGATTCTCTCATCACAAACTTGGATAATCTACATTCTGGCCCACACAGTTCTGTCCGTAAAGGGCTCACACACACCAGACCACGTCTGGCATTGTTTAAGAATACCGTTTCGTTTATCACATTTAAATTGGACTCTTCTGGAATGACTACTAACCCAGAGCACAAGCCTGCTTGGTGTTTTCAAAACATCAGTCACTCCCTGTTACTTCCCGTAATGGATTACATAATATGTTTTCTACAAGACTAGCTGATGTATTACATCCGTTATTTTGAACTCTAAACGTTCAGTAAAATGTATGTAAACATGTTTGTGTGCTATAATACCGTGTATTTTTGTAGTTTCATGAAATTCCACGGAGTAGAACACCACAAACTCTGCCCACCCCTAATGTCATTCCAATATCATCGCCACTATAGAAGCCACAATTCAGAAATGTAAGGAATCCTCAAAAATTAGGAATCTGAATAGAGCTGCAACACTTTCAATAATGGTTATGGGGGATTTTAATATTCATCCTTGCCTTGGACCCCGTTTTTATTTCAAGAACCTCTTGCAGAGGATTACTCTACACTCATTTATTTTGAATACACCCCACAGGGAGATCAGTTGAACAACTTGATAGATTTGCAGAACCTGGTTATTCCCTGTACTCAGACTGCCCCCACTTATGTTGGGAGAGGGAGACGCTGAAACTATAGTGGATCATATTTGAATCTCTGTGGCACTTATCTCTTTTGTGGTGGATTATTCTGTTAAGTGGGCCAATGGAGTGATCATAACGCTCTAGTGCTGGCCCTTTCTTACCAGAGCCAGCCCTCTTCCGCCTTACCAGCAGCGTTTCAATTACTGGCTGTTTCAGACCAAGGGAGACAGACCAGGTGGGATAAAATTGATTGTTATGATTTTTGTGAGACACTTTTTAAACATCATAGTTTAGAGATGGAGAATTGTCTTAACCCTGATCTAAGTCCCAAAGACATTCTTTCAGCCTTTTCAAACACTTGTGCCGGGATCAAATCTGCCCTATTAGTGGATGACCCGGGCCGACCTACCTCTAATAATCCTCAGCGGTTTAACAAAGACTGTTCTAAGGCTTTAAGAGCGCTGAAAGCAACCCTTAAAATAAGGCCAAGGTATAGGGTCTTGATACAACACCGAAGATCTGTATATAGGAAGGCACTGAAATACAGAACAGAGTCCATGAATTGATATTTGGGAGGAGTTGGTACCAGCTAGTGAAATCAATGATACAGTTGCTTTTTGTAAAATCTTGAACCATCCCTTTCTGACAGCAGCAGACTCTCTACCCAGACCGGCTCCGGTTATATCAGAAACCTAATGATATGCCCATGTTTCCTCTATTTTTTGAATGACAGTCAAAGCTTGTTATTATTAATTAGCGCCCAGATGAGCCTAATCCAACCTGTCTTTCCTTTTCTATCTCAGAAGTTACCAGTGTCATTAGCCATCTGTCTTGTTATAAGGCGCCTGGACAAGACGGTGTTCCTTTGGCCCTTTATTCTTAAGATCCCAGTCTATCATAGTCCCGTGTTCAAGAAAGGGGATCCAAAATGTTATAGACCAATCTCACTTATTGACACCACGGTGAAGGTCTTGGGTCCAGTCCTTTTAAACAGAATGATGGATTGGACGTATGAGCAGAATATAATTTTCTACTTTCAATACGGATTCAGATCCAGGTTAAGTACCAATGGGCAATGCCGAGATCTCCAACTTTTGATCCAGAAATACATGGTGGCCAAGAAGGGAAATCTCTTTTTGGGTTTTATGAACCTTTCAACAGCTTTAGATCAGGTTAACCGATCAAAGCTTTGGTCACATTTATTGCTTTGGGGGTGGAACCAGTTAGTCTCTTTCATGGCAGACCTCCACAGGGATATGTCGGGCGCTGTTAGAGTTTCAATTGAGGTTGTCTGCAATAAGAGCTTTTCCATCTCCAGTGGAGTGCGACAGGGATGCATCGTAGCCCCATTTTTGTTTACCATCTATATTAACATCCTGGTAGTGGCATTTATTGAAGTTTAGGGAGACTCGCCTAGGGTGGGGTCACGAGCAATCCCAGTCCTCCTATATGCAGACAATGCCGTCCTTATGTCTAGGACGCCTTTGGGTCTCCAGCATCTTTTAGATTCTTATGCATCTTTTATGGATAGCCTGGACTTGTCTGTAAACTCTGCAAAATCAGTCATGATGAGGTTGGGAGTCAAGCCTATTAAACCAAGGAGCCATTGTTGTCAGAAAATCAGAATTGCACAGGTGGGCTCTTTTACATACCTTTGAATTCTGTTTGATGACAAATCCTCTTGAGGACCTTCTTTCTTTCAAAGAAATTGGCCCTTGCCGGGCTGTGTGATGCAGTTATGGATTTTAGCTTATGGACGGCCAGGAAACTGTTAAAGCTTTGATCCATGTGTATAAGGTTAATTGTGGGTCAGAAATTACTCATGGCAGTGACCTCTGGGGATATCAGGATTGTGATTTGATACAGTGGAAAGAAAATAAATTCCTCAGGCAGCTCCTGGGTGTCCCACCAGGTACTTCCACCCTCGCGGTGCATGAGGAACTTGGTATCAACTATATATCGTACCACAACAAACTGAGAATCTTGTTCTGACTTAATAGTGAGCCTAAACTTAACAGAATAATAATTCGGGACTGCCTTTCCTTAGATAATCTTAAAGTCATCCCTTGGCTAAATTAAATAAAGTCTGCATTTTTAGCTTTGGATGTTTATAGCCTTTTTATGCACCAAGAAGGTATTATTAAAGAGGGATTACCAGTGGGTTAAAGAAAACTTTCTTATGACTTTGTCAGCCAGTCATGAGGATACTGAGATCATAAATCTTTGGTCCGGGCTTACTTTTTAATACAGACATTTAACTCCTTGGAGCCATACTTAACCTTGGTGACAAATACCCATCATCGACATCTTCTATGCAGGTTTTAGTATGAATCCATTTCTCCCATTGGAAAGTTTCCCTAAAGGCTGAGTGGCAGGGGACCTTTTAGGCCCATGTGAGTGCGACGGCTTTTCAGAGCAGTCTTTGCTGCATGTCGTTATGTTCTGTAATCTTTATACCTTGCCTAGGAAAAAGTACCTGATTCCACTCTTGAGGGAAGCCAAGTTTACACAGGTGAGGTCGGCCATGGTTTTTTTTCTTGCAATGCAGGTGAATGGTCGTATATGTGTGAGCATGGGGCATTTTTTTTAAGCAGTGTAGTTAAGTTGCGAGGCGCCGGACACAATGTATGTTCACACTGGATTAACTGGCACCTGTGGAGAGATTGCCTTGTTTATATACATGGTGGAATGTAAGAAGGTATTTGGTGATATTTTGACCCGTTCCTTATATATGTGTCTTCTTCCGTATTGAGTGGTATGTAAAATGTATATATTTGGTTTCATTGTGTTTTATATCTTTTATGGTTATTTATTTAACCGAATAAAAACATTTTCTTCTTCTTCATCTAAAATGCTGTGCAGTATAGCTGAAAACCATTTGTAAAGCCAGTAGATCACGAAGGCGAGACCTATTGGCTTTCCCAGTGCTTGATTGAACAGGCAGGCACTGGGATAACTCTACAGAGAGGGCAACTGCCAGTGCAACTTCACAGACCATAAATGGTAGAGCAGCGACTGTGAAGCCAGGAGAACCGAAACCACTCTCTGAGCTTCAGTTATTTCTTTTCCAAAACACGGGCACTGATTACCTAGGAGTCTGTTGGGGAACAACGAGCAGAAACAAACCCACATTAAAAAAAAAACGAAAGCAGATGCACATTATCAACAAGCAGTATTCCTAATTAATATTAGCCACTTTTCATTTCTATTGAGTTACATATCGCAGTTTTACTCAATAACGTCATTTTTATTGCTCTCAGTGTTGTAATTAGTAGGTAGAATTACCACTTACCTCTTTCATCGACTGGGCGTAGTCCAAATGAGCAGCACTATCCGGGAGAGGAGTCTGAAAGGGAGGAAAAGAGAACAAGGCTGTAGTTGTCATCTGTGGTTTGTCTCTCTTCTAAACACAAACAATGAGATATTATTGCCCGAGGCCCCAAAAGCATGGCAATGGAAAAATGTCAAGTACAAAAAAGTGTCGACCTCACATGTGATCGGTATGCTATTGTTACATACAAACGAGCACGCCTCGGGCAAAGCTGCGACAGGAAGCACGCTGGAAGGAATTGTGTCAGGCCGACGCCAAGCAAAGGGTATCCCATATCCAGAATACTGTCTTCGCTCAGTGAGGACACAGGTACAGCCTTCACAGATAGGATGGGAGTCTTTAATATTTGTGAACTTTGTGAGGAGTTCGAGAATTTGTCACAGTTTCAACGTGCGCCATACTGCTCCTCATAAAAGATGCCTGATGCCATCCCTAGCGTGTGGCAGAAGGTTCTACAGGACAGAACATGCCAAACAATCAGTACTTTATACAAACAGTCCTATCAAGTGACATGTGAACAGTGAAATACCCCGTGCATGGGATTTACGTCCATAACAGCAACAAAACTCAAAGTGAAATGTAAAGTGGGGCAAACAAGTAGGAGCTGAATGCACACCGACACCTGAAAACAATATGCCAATGAACATCGGTTTGTTTTGTGAAGTTCCTAATGATGTATTGTTCCCTAAACCAAAAAGAATAGAAAATTTAGAAAATAAGTTAGTATAGTTTCTTTAGCTGCTTCACTTGTGCCATTAAAGCCCAGGAGATTTATCAAGGCTGTGACACTGACAAGTGGATGGACATTTCTTGATTGATATGCCATTTATATTTTGACCAACATAAAGTCAATGGGTCTCTTATTTTCACGAGGACTATTAACCTGGAATGCCTTCACGCTGAATAATCAAAACAAAATATAAATGTTTATCCTTCAGTACCTTGAAAAAGCTCAGGACCATCAATGTCTCTCATTTCGCTATTTCCTTTATCTGCATCGCCTAGAGTCAGAAATAAGGACTCAAAGAAAGGTGGGGATGGTATACAACACATTTTATCCATGGCACATCATTTACTAATTCTGAGAACGCTTGGATATTTTAGGTGTCTTGGTAATCATTCTGTTGTCAGCTGGTTCTTGTTGTGGAGGCTCCAAAGCGGGAGGGGTCTTAAGAACTTTGGGTAAGTAATTAGTGGGTCTTATGCTTTGGAAATGGCGTGCAAGTCAGTGATTTCTGCTTATTGGTTGAGGTCTTCCAAATGGTAATGGCTATATGTTGGGGTTAGAGGACCGCTTTGTAACCTGCCCCGAGTGTCCACCTCTGTCCTGTATGTGCACATAGTTTTGGCTGGCAATGGACTTTCCAATGGAGTGGACTAATAGGACATGGGTGGGATCTAGAAACGTATTATATTAATCCTTATATTTATGATCATTGGGGCTTGTGTTTTAGTAGTGGCCTGGATGTCAGTATTGTTCTGTCACCTTTATTCCACCTGTTACCTTTAGACTTTGCCAATGGCGGAGCTCCAAACGGTGGGAGAAAGAAAACAATAGGTCTTTCAACATTCCATTAGTCTGAGTTGGGCTTGCGTTTCAGGAGATGTCGGAATGCTGCCTTTCATTAGCAGACTATTCTCTGCAGATTATCTATTTTGCCAATAGTGGAAGGTCTGAATTAGGGAATTCATAACTTGTGTGCCTCCAATAACCTGTTTTAGCGCTGTCAGAGAGTGCCTTCTTTTGGTGAGGGTCTGGATCAATGGACCGTGTTTTACCTGTCTCAGGAATAATGTTTGTGGCTTTACTTCTAGAAAATCCTCTCGCGGCTCCATTGCTTCAGGACTGACATCATCCTTGCCATCCTTCTATACCTCCATACCACACTTAACGCCCTTTACTCTGCTACATCGTGTTGCATAACAAATGTGGCAATGATCTTGTATTAGATCATTGGAATGTTGGGAGCTCCATTGCAGACAATGGAGTGCTCCCTGCTTCTACGGGCCGGTAAAGGCCCGCAGAGCAACATTCCAATGTTCTAGAAAGGCTTCTCGAAGCTTGAGGGGATTTATATTACATCACTCAACCAGTTGTCTTCCTATGAATAATGTTGTACCTGCACTACCTTGCAGAGCTAGGATGCAGGTATGTAAACGAAATTGTGTAAGCCATTCCCACTGTTGCCTTTAAGATAATTAGCCATGCATAAGCAGGTGTATTGATGTCGTCCTGATTAATCCTCCCTGTAACCTTACAGAGGAGTCCCTGCTTCCGATGTTCTGAAGCTGCTGGTGAATCGCATTGTGCCTATACAAGTATGCTATATGTGTGATTTATAGACACTTGGACACTATGTTAGTGAGCTTCAAATTAGTTTATGGAGGATAGGCTAGAGCTATCATGTATGTAATTAACTTGTGTCTGAGGACAGCATCTGCTTTCTGTTACTGTGATTCATGTTAAACTAGTTCCTCATCTTCTTTATTGCTTTCATGTTCTGACTCATACACATCTGGTATTGGTTCGCAATGTCACCCTGTAGCACTGTGACAATAGCAATAACTGAGTACTAGCTGGCGCACCTTGTCATGCTTGTACATCAATTCTCCATGAGTGTGTTGCAGACACCTGAAATCTTCCTTCAGTGGTTCAAATGTACCCTCTATTGTGCTTCTGACTTAAATGTGTGCCCTGTTGCAGCTGTCCCTCTCAGAGGCGGGCATGAACCATTCCACAGGAGGATGTCTTGAGTCATCTTTGGAGGATGCACTAATGGATACATCATTGTCCTCACCAATACGTCCGATCAGGGTCAGGCAGTTAAAATAAATGTTTTCAATGAAAAAATGTGAAACAGTAAAATTGCATCTCTTGGAATCAGTTGTTAACTTCCCATTTCCCAGACAGATGTAGGCATCATCTTCTTGGTGCATTACGTATGTCTGAGTGTAGATGGTGGAGCGACAGGTGTGGTTGTCAGACAGTGGAATATTTCCCTTATTTCTGGCACTGCACGCACTAATGGGGCTTTGGGTAAATGGTACTTGCTCTTCGATTCCCAATACCATGTAACATCACTCTTTCATCTTCACTTGTGGCCAGACATCCAAAACAAGCACCAATATTTGACATGGAGGCTCACGGAAGCACACAACACCTTATTGTTGGAGGGCAAGGCACGCCGCACTTTTTTCCCGCTGGGGGGTGAGCAAGCAGCACTTTCTCTCACCGGAGGGCCGTGGAGAGGACTCCATCTCCCAGGAGGCCTAGCGCAAGGAGGCGCCATCATCACCTATCAGCACCTGGAGGCACATAAAAACTGCCCAGAGCTCCCGCGGTGCGGGACGCCCCCTGGCATAGCCCGAGCCAAGGGAGGGCAGTCCACGCCTGTCGGAGCCCGGAGGAGGCTGGCTGGGCCTACCCCCTTGCATCTGTTAATCGAGTCATAAGGTACTGTTGTTCTCATATTATTTATTGGAGCTGCAATCTTAACATCTTTTGACTTACTTTGCCTGGGCTTGGTATGTCGTACCTGGAAATTGCTTTTTGAGGATTAAAATGAACAAAAGGAGGATTGACAAGGAAAAGCAAGGGGCTGGACATGTTGGGTCCCTGGATACCTTTTTGATGAGGGCTGAATCTGTCCCTGCCCATGAAATAGAGCTGACAGAGAGAAGGCTTTCCCTAGACTTACTCATTGCTCAAAAACGTTCCTCCCTAGGTGAAGGAGCCTTAGTTACCGACAATCCGATTTCTGGGCAGACTATAGGTGAGTCTAGCTCCACTATAGTTACAATGCCGATTTTAGCTTCAACATCTGAAGTAATATCTGAGCAATCTAAAGCCACGGAGGAGCAGTTACCTTCTTTCCAGGTGGAGACTAATTATACAGAGCCAAGGACCAGGAAGAGAAAGGGAGGTGGACCGTTAAAGTAAAAAATATTGAAAAGAGTTTGCACTGGGAAATCCACTGGGAATGAGGAATTGGACTAAGGACTCCCTTTACACTCAAGATCTACTAGAGATACAAGGCATAATGATATAACTAAAAACTTGATCTGGGGATTGAGCCTGTTCATGATCTTGATTTGATGAAAAGAATTGAGACTAAGATGACTGTACTTTTAAATCCTACAATGCATAGGCTAACCCAAATAGAGGCAACATTATCTTCTTTGGAGGCTGCCTATTCATTGAATCAAGTACCCCAAAATACTGTTGAGCTAATAGACGATGAGAGGCCTACTTCCCCGCCAGGTACAATGCCATCTATGGTGCAACTTGTGGCACCCGATAAAACAGGAAGTTGCGATTACCAACAAGCGATAGCGTTGTCTACCAACTTACAAGGTTCTGCCTCTGCTTTTGACTCAGCAAATAAGTTGAAAGTCCCTACACATAATAATAATCATCATGCTCTGACCCAAACTACCATAGCAAAAACTGGCTCCAATAGGCCGCATATTGAACTCAAAGGATCTAATCGGATTATGAATACTCACCTTTTGGTTAATCCGTCTACTACTCCTTCCCTCTTAGAGGATGGAGCTATGCCTTCTTATTTGGGAAGGGGGGCTTCTCAGCACTTAGCAGAATCTGAGAAACCTAAAGAAACTTTCGATCTTCCACCAGCAGCCTGTCTGTATGTCGTAATCCTAGTTAATGTCCCTGAATTAAAGACAAAGCTAGCAGAATCTACGGAACAGCTAATTCATAAGTCTCAGCATTGGTTATCCAAATGTATAGGTGAAAATGTTGATGTGCATAAACATATCATTATGGCTAGGAGGGTTAACTGGGTAGGAAGAGCTCTCAAGACTATCAAAGATAATTGCATTGCACTAAAGTTCAATAACCATCATATAGTGGGTGAGCTATTAACTATGTTACCAAGTGTTCCATCATTCTATTCTTAAATTTGTGCCCTTCCACTAGGTTTCTTTTATAAACCTTATTTTTCACCTCAGCCTCCTTGGCTTGTAGCACATAACACTCTTTTTATCGGTTAAATCAGCCTCTTCCTCCCTTAGTCTCACCTTTACCTCTTAATAATAGATTTGCTGTGTTGGAAGGCATGCTGATATGTGATTGACTGGATGAACATAGCTGTATAGTCAAAGGTGATGGTGATATTGCAATGTTAAATGGGCCCCTTACGTTTATTGCCTCAGCTGCAACTTCGCAAGAACAAATAAGTACCCAGATAGACAGCCCAAATCTGTCTTTGACATCAATACATTAGGAGAATACGTCAGAGTCTGTTGTGGTAATGTCTTGGAACATTGCTGGTTATAATCAAAAAAGATCCAATATGGAATTGTTGTCTTTGTTAACATCTGAAGATATAGTGTGTTTACAAGAAACTTGGGAACTTGAGCCAATACATCTGAATGGGTATGGCTCATTTGAAACTCCTGCTATACCTTCCCTAGCTGGTCGCGCTAAGGGTGGGTTACTGACCCTACTTTCTAATGCTTTCCCCCTCAAAGTGAAGTCCTTTCTACACTCATCATCATACGTTCACATCATTTTATTAGAGTACTGTGTGGATCAATATTGGCTCCTTATTATTTTTTATAATAATAATTTTGGAAGTAATCAAGCAACCATGTTAGCCCCCTTAGAAAGAGATATTGAATACCTGCTAAACAAATGTACTAAACCCTGTGACATAACCTGGCTTCGGGATTTTAATGCTCACCCTTGTGATAAGATGAACTCCCCAGTATGTGGAATGTTGGATGACGATGGAGAGAGTGTTCCCCATTTTAGTCACTCTGAGTTTGGTAATGCTCTAAACAGATTATTAACTATAAATAATCTTGTGTTTTTAAATGTTTTTGAAATTTTAACTGGTCAGTTAGGATATACTTTTTAAATTCGTTCTTTCTCCTCTACCCTTGATTATGTCTTGGTTTCTGATCCGACAAGAGGGTTATTTTCTCATTTTGAGATTAATGTTTATGCTTTTAGTGACCATGCTGCAATACCTTTCCTTATCCCCTCTCTAATGAATAAATAATCTATTTTCAAACTTCATGTAAACCCAGTAATCGCAAGGGAAAATAGAATTGTTTTGAAGTGGGAGAGAGTTGATACTGGGAGATTTTTGGATAACTTAGTTTCAACTGTCTTGAGGAGATAATGGTTTGCTTATATCCTATTCTTGATGATAACATGATCTCAGCTTTTGAGCTGATTCTATAAGAAGTTAAAAATAACGTAATTTGTGTTATATGCAATGGCCATCACAAGAAATATAGCTGGTTTGATGAGCACAGCGATAAATCATTAAGAAATCTACATTGGCCTTAAAGTCTAAACCTCGTAACTTATCTTTGGTTAAGTCACTGCGACAGGCTCATAAAAAAGCAAGGTTATTAAGGTTGAAAGCCCTAAAGGAAGTGTGGGAAAATTTGCAGAAAGCAGCTTTATTAAAAAGTTTGCAAGCCTTTTGGTCTGTTATTAACACACCTTTCTGAAGACGAACAGTCTTTTTCTACAGATACCCATGTTGAGCAGGAATAATGTGTTACACATGTTGAAGGTGTGTTTGGATCTAATGAGAAGATAATTTCTCACCCTACCTCTGTAACCTTAACTGGAATAGGAAATATGGTTAGTTTTACACTAGAAAAAACTAAGTATGATCTAAACCAGTGTTAATGTGCAAAGGCACCAGGACCTTATGGTGTCCCAATTGATCTGTTTTAGGATAATCAAGATCTCTGGGCCTCACTTTTAACAAATGTTTTTAATACAATTGGCCAAACAGGTGCTGCCCCATCATGGAAAACAACAGTAATTGTCCCAATTTACAAAAAGGGGGATAGGTCAATTCCGAAAATTTATAGACCTATATCTTTGATTCCCCTGCAAAACTAATGGGCTGTCTGCTTCTAAATAGGCTTGAGGAATGGGCCCTGGAAAGGAATATTATAATCCCATGTCAGTTTGGCTTCAGAAAAGGGAAAGGCACTGTGGATCAGTGCCTGAACCTAAGCTTAATAATAGCAAAATATACTGCCGCCAAAAATGGTCACTTGTATCTTGCCTTCATGGATCTGTCAGCAGTCTTTGACTGCATGGCACAGTCTAGGCTGTGGCAGATCATGGCGGCAATGGCAACAGATTATTAATATTATCTGTGATCTGTATTCAGGTGCCTCAGCCTGTGTTTGTTATGGAAAAGGAGGTGAATGCACTACACACTTTAAAATTGCTAGAGGCGTGAGACAGGGGTGCGTTCTGGAGCCCTTCTTATTTGCACTATATACTAATGATGTTCAATCCGCTCTCCTAGGATTCACTCCAGATGTTCCTTATATTAATTAATTACAAATGCCAATACTACTATATGCGGACGACGCAGTGATCTTAGCTCATACAAGCAATGCGCTGCGTCGCCTAGTGTTGGAATACATGCTTTCATGAACAAGCTGGATATGAAAATTAACTATTCGAAGTCCTTTGTCCTAGTGGCAGGTACCAAGTAGCAGAAACAACCACAGATCAATGTTGAAGGGGGTAAGCTGGGAGTTGCGGATTCTTTTAATTATTTAAGGATCATGTTTGATCATCAAAATAATTGGTTAAGTATGGTTGTAAATAGGGGGCTGCAGATGGAAAAGAACATTATGGCACTATTTCAATTTATGGAAAAAAACGGGCTCAAAACCTATTGTAGCAATAAAGGAAGTCTATGAGGCAAAAACGGTATCTGCTGCCACTTATGGAGCGGCTCTCTGGGGCTTCAGAGACTGCTCGCAACTGCAATGTATAGAAGATAATTTTTTTTTTAAAGTTAGTCTCATCACCAAAGTTCTAATTTTAACTGTCACATGGAGCTAAGAGTTCCCTACATAACTGAAAAAATTTGTGTGGCGCCAATACTAATGTGGCATTCAGTATGGTGGAAGGAGACTCTTTCACTCACAAGTGATATTATAAATGATGTTTTGAAACTAGATGGTGAGGGTAATATCAGCTGGCTACGCTACGTTGAATCTACTCTTTTCTTTTTAAATATATTTTTTATTTTCCAATTAAACACAATGCATAGACAGTGCAACACAATTTCCTATATAATTAGCAAACATAAAAAATAACTGAGTATTGAACATAACATTGGAAAAAAGAACATTACAGCACTTCATATAACAATCCTAAATGATAAAAATTAAAAAAAAAAATGAAATTAAAGAAAATAAAAACAATCAAAATTACTACTATAATTAATACGCATTACAGTACTTCAGACCATGCACCGTCCTACTGAAGTTACCCAACATAATATCATCTTATCATATCCCGAATCCAGCCCGCCACCTACTAATAGGTTCCCATATTCTTAACCCCAATTGCCTTCCTCTCCTGCCTTTCCTTGCATATATAGCTTTTTCCAAATTATACACTGCCAATAAGTTAGCAAGCCATACTTGCATACCAGGTGGGTTCTTATCCAGCCATGCCCTTGCTATACAGAGTCTATATACAGCCATGGCAACAAAAATAAAGTCTCTCTCCCGAAAGGTATCCTCCACTACTATTCCCAATAGTATCTGGGCGGGTGTAAGGGTAATTTTCACATCTAGGGATGATTCAAAAAATCTCTCTATGTCCTTAATTAAGGAATGAAGCTGAGGACATAGGGCAAACATTTGTACTATGTCAGCGTCTAGTGAATTACAACGTGGGCACGAAATCCCCGTAATGCCGCCCCATTTCGCTATTCTGGCTGGAGTGTGATACAGTAAGTACAGAGTTTTGTATTGTTGTGACTGCAATGGCGCAGAGCAAAGTATCGTTCTTCCTAAGTCCAGTGCCTCCTGAAACCATCCAACTTCTCCATCCAATTTCTCTGCCCACTTACAACCATACTTATCCCTATCATCCTGCTTTAATTCAACGAGGCTTGCATAAAAGCTACGTATTGAGCAATCTCCCCCTAACCTAATCTTTTCCATAATATCCACTCTATTAAACCCGGTCCGTCCACCTAGCTTCGTCCCCAAAAAACTCCTTATCTGCAGGAATTTAAAAAAATCCCGTCTATCTAATCCGAACCTCTCCATTAACTCTGTAAACTGTACAAAGCCTCCTAAATTCATCACATCTCCTACCTGAACAACTCCTTTCGCTGCCCAACCCTCCATTGTCCTGTCCCCAAAAATGTCAGATGGAAAAGACCTATTTTTCAGCAACCTAGTATACCAATTAAACCTCCCTATACCCACTTTCTTCATAAGAGCAGTCCAAATCTTAATTCCAGCTTCCAAAGTCTTGAATCTAGTTCTTTTATAATAAGCAAACTCTGTACAGTATAAAAAACAATTTTCTACCTCCTCCCCCAAGACTGCTGCATAAACCCTATCAGAGCTATCCGTCGTTCTCTGATCAAGCCCTGCCCCTCCAATCAGCCCTTGAAGGTATTGAGTTGCGGCTGCCAGATAATATAGCCTGAAATCAGGTGCTCCCCACCCACCTCTCTCTCTAGGAAGGGTCATGAACCTATATGCTCTACGGGTCTTACCCTGCGCCCATATAAATCTATTAAGTAAAGCTTCCAGAATATTAAACCATTGTCCCTCAAAATAAAGGGGTATTGCCCTAAACAAATATAAAAACTTGGGCAATATTAACATTTTAATGACATTCGTACACCCCACTCAAGAGAGATGCAGATTATTCAATCGTTTCAAGTCCAGCTTTACCGTACTCATCAAAGGGGTCATATTCCTCTGTACCACAGTACCAAGATCCGCTAAAATTATCACCCCAAATATACCGCCGACCCCGTGACCCTTTGATCCGTACATCCCACAACATGTTGATTACAGACTATTTGGGTTTTAGCCCTATTTAAACTATAGCCTGAAACCTGACCAAAATTAAGAGCCTCAGCTTCAACCTCTCTAATAGCTCCCTCTGGGTTAGATGTCAACACAGCCACATCGTCTGCGTAAGCCAAGGTTTTAGCCACGCAGCCCTTCAATCTCATTGGGGGGGATCTCCTGATTTCCTTCCAACCTACGCAAAAAAGGATCTAAGTATATTGCGAAAAGAAGAGGAGATGAGGGACAGCCTTGTCTGGTTCCTCTTTCTATCTTCACTGCCGCTGAGTGTCCTCTGTTGACCCTAATTCTGGCGCTAGGGTTCTTATATAGTGTTTGCAGGGCTTTAATAAACCGCTCCCCTATGCCACCCCATCTTAAAGTTTGCCATAAATAATCCCAGGAGACCCTATCAAAAGCTTTCTCAGCATCCAAAAACAATGCAGCCATAGGGTCTCCCAGGATACCAGCAGCGTCGAACATTGTAATCACCTGCCTTGTATGCACTGTAGTTCCTTTGCCTGGTATAAACCCATGCTGTGAGCAAACTACAAGATTCTCAACAACCCCTGCTAATCTCTTAGCCAGCATTTTGGAGTAGACTTTAGTGTCCGCATTCATCAGCGTAATCGGTCTGTATGACCCAGGTTGAATTGGGGGTTTCCCTTTTTTTAGAATAACCATAATATCAGCTCCGCCCCATGAATCAGGTACTGCCTCTCCAATTTGAGCTAATTTCATAACCCCAAACATATCAGGGCCCAGAACACTAAAGAAAGTTTTATAAAATTCCACCGGAATCTGATCCGGGCCCGCAGCCTTTCCAGGAGAGAGAGCACCCAATGCCATTGATAACTCCTCCATCTGAAAGGGTGATTCCAGCTCCTCCTTATCTTCCTCCACCATACAAGGCGGAATAATGCCACTTAATTATCTTTCAATCTTTTCTACCTCTCTTAGACTGTCCTCCTGGTATAGCTGCGCATAAAATCGCCTGAACACCTCCCTCACCCCTTCTGTATCTTGGATATTAGCCCCCTGTTCATCCCTAATTTCCATGATATCCGCAGCTGCCAATCTCTGCCTAGTGCGGACAGCTAGCAAATGTCCCACTTTCTCACTAAGCTCATATGCTCCTTCTTTCTTAATTAAATAGTTATCTACTGCTTTTTTAGCTATATGTTCTATTGCTGAGGCTTTTAATGAAACGATTTTAAGTAAATGTTGTTCCAATGAGAGCTGTTCTTCTATAGCTACTCCCAATTCCTCTTCTGCTTTCAGTAATTCACTATTTATCCCCTTAATCCTGTCTTTTTCCTTCTTCTGAGATGAGAGTACGAAGCTTAGGGTCTCTCCCCTAACCCCTGCCTTAAAGGCATCCCAAACCACTCCTGATGTACTCTTAAAGCATCTGGGCTACACCATTTCTTTGTTGACCCTATATCCTGCCGGTCTATTTCTAAAAAAGATTTAAAAATTCATCTATTGTATAGACTGCAGGCAAGATGGAATTTTTTAAATAGTAAGTTATTGACAGTTAGAGCACTCCAGATGGCCCGAACTTGATGCATATGAATTTAACATATTTATCATTCATCACAACACAGATATATATTGGTGAGATTGCGGTTAAACTACATTCCCTTGATGTTGGACCTTCCACAAAATACTTATGTAGTTTCCGGTCTCGCATTTTGTGCATGTGATGATCGATCTATTCAAAATGACTTGCACTTACTGTTTTTTTGTAAATATTATTGTGAAGAAAGGAAAAGGTTCATTTTCCCCTTATGAGTAAAATTAATTTTAAACAGTGTTGTGTGGCCCTCGATTTTTTTGCAGCTATTATCTGACACCTTTACATGTCTTTCAGTAGCGTCTTTCTTTTTATCTGCCTTAAAAAAGAGACGTTCAATCCGATGAATTTTATACTTAAATGGGAACTGTTTTACTGGACTGCTTCAATAACTGTGCTTGTATATCTTTTTTATCGTTTTAAAAGGATGAATATAGTTTTAACATGTACTTTTTGTATTTTAAGCTTATTGCAATACTGATCAATGTTTTAAGTGTAGTTTTTCGCCGACTGAGAGGTAAAGAGAATTAGAATATAATCAAACAATCTCATTCACAGTGCAACCTATTTGGCTACACAATAAGGACCAGGAATCAGTGACTGTAGTTAAGAAAGTTTATTACAACTTAGCAGTCAGGTTTAGCTTCCTAATCTTATTCTTCAGTATCACTCCTATAGATGGTATTATGGCATCCAAGATGTCTCTCACAATTTCATTAGCGCTGGCCCCTCTCTTAGCTCCCAAATGTTCTCTCCTCTTGGGTCATCAAGATGCCCCACGTGATAGATTTTTGGAATAACTATCCCCATGTAACATGTTCCATTCTATCTCCTGGGGAACGCATAATAACCATTCTTCCCACATATAAAGTAGTCTCATGGAATAACAGGATCTGCTCCATCTAAATATAATCCCCGATACCCATGGGTTTCAAAGGTGTGATCACATTGACTCCTACCGAAGATATAAGCATTTAAATTACATTTTCTAGTATATGCACACAGTTTTCCATGATGTTGGAAATCTAATGCTAATGCGGCTACATTTCCAGCTACCTTATGCGCAAGCTCTTCTTGAAGCCCATGCTGTTGCATGTGTGATTTGCTTCTCTAGCCATATTAGTTCTTCTATCTTCTACAGAGCATATACATTTCGCGAAAGGGTGAATGCAGGGGGCACATGTTGTGCCCCCATGTGCATGCACCCTAATACCTGTATGGCAAGGACAGCAGCAGTGGGAAACCAAAGACCCGCCTGCCAGAAAAGAGAAAACTCCAAACCTGAGAGGTGGTTCAACGATGGGTATGGTGGTGCAGGAGTGGGGCGGTCCCGCTCGCAAACCACCAAACTCGTAAAGAGGCCTAAGTCATAATTTGAATAATAATATTGGAGATGTCCTTTTCCATAGAAAGACTCATCAACAAACCACAAGTCACAGTATTATAAATAAAATTGTAAATTGATACTTGTATAGCGCACTACTCACCCGCAAGGATCTCAAGGCGTTTCTACGAATACCGCTTTGGAACCCATCCTGGCTTTCCCTGTGAGGCGTCCACTCCTGGGCACCCCCAAGGTGGAGGCCAGGCATCCTTAGCGTTGTGGGGGCCGTTGTGGAGATAAGCAAGCTATTGCCCAGAGTTGCAGAGTGGGACTCCATGATTGGAATAGGCACTGAGGCGAGAATTATCAGGTCCATGGAATTTTGTGCCCAAGACCCGCCAAGGCGGGGAATTGAACCCTGGTCCCGGGCTAGACCTCTGCATCAGGGTCTGCTGCTCTAACCATTGAGCCACACTTTTGCACCTTATGATAATATGTAATACCCTCTGCTGTAGAGGAAGGCTATTGCACGCACACAGGACAGTACCTAGCATCCATAATGTCAACATATTCATATAGTAATTTGGAATAAGCATACAATGAATAGTCTCCTCTAGATGCATCTACATGTAAGTCTGTCTCATCTATAGAAGGTAAACTATTGTCAGTAGGAAATGGTACTTGAGGGGCACTTTTAATCCTAAACTCTTCGACATGAGAAGATGTCAATAAGCTCAACATTACAAGCAAAGCAGTCAATACTAATTCCATAACAACAAATACTCCTGCACACAAGCATATACGTCTACCAGTGTTAGTACTAGACTCTATGATTTCTCTAAGGTCAGACTGTTTGGGTGGAAGACACCAATACAGGCCTCTAGGTCAGTTACAACTGTGCAAACAGCAAAACAAAGTTAAAGTACCTCTTCAGCAAAATATGTAAAAAGGATCTTCATGAGACTTCCTTAGGCCCACTCCATGTTCTTCTAAAGGACAACCATATGATCATTCAGCAGACTAAGGCCTTGGTACTCTTCCTAGTAGTTTGGACAATATCTATTAAGTTCCTTCTAGTAAATAAATGTGCAGTTCAAATTTGCTAATGATCACATCCAGGATAAATTGACTCAGTCTGTGTAGTGGCAATGCAGTTTCAAAGCTCGCTCAGTTCAGTTACAGCGTTCAGTTCATGGAGGCTCAATTGAATGTGAATTATTTCAGCAAAGTGTCCCAAATTTTCTACCCCCCTTATTCATTAGAAGCAAGATATGTCCATTCAGACGAGGGTCCTTTAGCTCTCTTTTATCTCCTTAATGCTGGTCCTTTGTCATCATTGTCACTTAGATCAGATCCGTCGGTATCTTCTGGGATAGTGTATGGCGCATGCACTTCAGACAAACTCTCTCCTCTTCTCACTTGCCCTCTTGGCCAAGGGTCTACAAGCACTACTCCCATTACTGCTGCACTAGGCCCTTCGTCAGGGTTTAAATCTGGTGCAGCAAAAACCACAAGATACAACTCTTCAATACCGACTTCAAATATTGACACTCTCAGTCTACCCCTCAGGTTGAACAAGTGCTGTCCCAGCTCCTTGCTGGTGCCCAACAGCTTGACTAACCTGCTTCTTTGTCTCAATGTAAACCACTGGCACCTCAGGGGAAGGTGCTGGTATATCATCAAGGGGAAAAGGGACTCTGTGACTATGGGTGGAATGCCTCCTGTTGGGGAGACCCCTGCACTTTGCAGCTGTTGTAGGGACCAAGATAACCTTTTAAGGACCTCACCACTGAGGTTCCAAGCATGAATTGCGCACATGCTTCTTCACCATAACTCTGTCGCCAGGACTGAGGTCATGGCACTGTTCTTGTTGAGGTGGGCTGTAGCCTGCCCAACATGATGAGACACAGAACACACCACATCTGCCAGTCCTTTGCAGTAATCAAGAATCATGTCATCTGTAATGTTCACAAGTGAATTTGCAGGCACAGCAGTCAGTCTCAGGGCTCTGCCCACGATTATCTCCTGGGGAGACAATCCTGTCCTCTATCCGGAGCACTGCAGTGGCTCATCAACACATGAGGCAAAGCATCAGACCACTTCAAGGATGTTGAGGCACACACTTTAGCCAACCTGGATTTCAACGTCCCATTGTCCTATTCCACAATACTGGAAGCCTCCGGTCGATAATTGCACTCTAGCTTCTGTTCAATTTGCAATGTGGCACATAACCTCTTCAGGACCTCAATATTAAAATAAGTTCCTTGGTCTGACTCCAGAGAAGTCCGGAAACCTAAAACGTGGTATTAACTCCCTCAACAACCAGGACATAAATCAGAACAATACACACAGGCATCCTGATAAAGTCCAGTTGCGACCACCTGATTTTCCTGTATTTCCCATGTATTACTGCTTTCTCCTGCCCACATTCTGCTGCTGACACACAACATATTTGTGACACAACCCTTCAGCCATCAGCCTGAACCTGGCGATAAACCAAGTTTGCCTGAGCAAGCGCACCATGCAGTCTCTACCAGCATGAGAAGTCCATGATGTCTCGCCACTGGAGGCAAATACCTATCTGGCAAAACAGGTCTTCCATCTCCTGAAATCCAAATTTTGTCCTTGTCTCTTTTAACAAAAACCAGCTCTAACCCAACCTTGCTGATCTGCTTCTTATACTTCCTCCTGTAGCCTCTTATCTTCCTCCCATGTATCAACTGTGGATAACAACAGATTGTAATTTGACTCATCTGTTCTTCCGTTTTGGTAGTGTCCATTGAAGGTACAAGCATTAAGGCACAATATCTGGATCTGTTCTTCCGTTTTGGTAGTGTCCATTGAAGGTACAAGCATTAAGGCACAATATCTGGCTGTTTCATCCGCATGCCTGCCTTGGGAAAGTGTTGCACTTCAGAACCCTCCTTGACTCAGCCAAAAATAGACCCAAAAAACTAATAAATCTCATCAAGAATCCTAACTGCTCTCCCCCAACCTCCAAGTTGGAGGATTCTACAAAGGAAGCAGCGGATTTCGCTATATTCGTTGACAAAAAAGTGAAATTACTTGTGGATCAGGTCGCTCATCCTACCCCTCCAGAGGTGCGCAAATCCTTAGCCGTTTGGCAGAACTTTGACCCCCATCTCTGAAGATGCACTCCTCAATTGCATCCTCGGAACAAAGTCCTCCAACCATTCTCTTGACCCCATCCCTAGTGCCATTTCAATTGACTTCTATACCCATTCTCTTTCCTATTGGACCACTCAGGTCAACCCCTCCCTCTGTCAAGGCTCCCTTCCTTTCTCCTTCAAAACTGGGCAGGTCACCCCTCTGCTTAAAAAACCCACTGCTGATGCGAATGACCTCAACAACTTCCGCCACATCACTAATCTACGCTTTCTTGCGAAGATCACAGAAAGATGTGTAGCGAAACAACTCTTTCGTCATATCAAGGACAATGATCTTCTTGACAATTGTCAGAAACAGCCCTGCTGCAAGTGATTGATGACGCGCTGCAGATACTCTCCTCAACACTCTTCAACAGAGAATGGGCATGGAGGGCACTGTGCTTAAATGGTTTGCTTCCTTCCTCTCTGATAGATCCCAAATGATCAAAGTAGCAAACAGTCTTTCATCTCCTTTGGCGGTAGGTCAAGGTGTTCCTCAAGACCCTATACTTGTACCCACATTGTTCAATCTCTTTTTAGAACCACTGGGAAATCTCCTAAGTAAATCCGGGATCCACTATTATCTCTATGCAGATGTCACTCAAATCTACCTCAAGGTTGCCTCCACTCACGATCTCGCCATCCTAAGCTCTACTCTCGACTCCATTCAAAACTGGATGTCAACTCATCAACTGATTCTGCATCCCTCCAAAACTGAATTCCTCCTCCTCTCTTTCTCACTTTCTCCTCTCCGGTTCAATCGTGGATGGATCAGATGAATCTACTTAACAATAAACCCATCATTGTCGACAGCGCAGAATCCCTTCATGTCATACTCGACAAAAACGTAATCTAATCTCCCACATCAATTCCATTGCAAAGTCTGCTCAATACCAACTGCGCCTTCTTTAGGGAATTCGTCACTCGTCCTCTCCAGACTGGACTACTGCAATTCTCTTCTTACTGGCCTCCCCAAATCCCACCTGTCCCCCCTTAAATCTGTCCTCCATTCAGCAGTTTGTTTAATTTATGGGGCCAAAAGAAGCGACCACATCACACCCATGTTATCCACCCTCCGCTGGTTTCCCATCGAGGCTAGAGCTATCTACACCACTGCCTGTATCACCCACAAAGCCTTGCACTCCTCCTCTCCTTGCTACCTGGCGAATAAACTAAAACTCTTTGGAGGCTCTAGACCATCACGTAATGCGGAAAATTTACTGCTGGAACCTCCCACTTTCAAGAAGGAAAGATCGATGGCCCAATCCTTTTCAGGCAACGCGGTGAGAATCTGGAACTCACCTCCACCTCAGCTTCGGACCACCACCTCCTCCCAGGCCTTCAAAACTGACCTCAAAGTTCTCAGCCTTTAAAGACACTTCCAAATTTAATTCACGCCCTCTCCGTTATCTGAAGGAACACCTTCCATTATAGAAATTCTATTCTCCATGACTATGGAAGTGCTTTCCCAGTGTGTTCTTATGGTTTGAGTGTCTGCCATTTATTGCAGTATTATCCTTCTACCTGTGTTTGGTACTCTTTTGTAACATACACACGTCACTTTTCTCTTGTAACACACTGTTTGCTACCTCTTACATTTTGTTTGCTTTAGGTACTTGCACAAGGGCCACCATTGTCTACGTAACGTTTGTTCTTGTGTCTGAGTGTCTGCCATCATTGCAGTATTATACCTCTACTGGTACTTTGTACGCTTTTGTAACTTGCACACATGTCACCTTTTTTCCTCCTGTAATGCACCGTTTGCTAACTCTTGTATTTTGTTTGCTCACAATTGTCACTTTTGCCTCATGTAATTTACGCTTGCTTTTGTAATTTATTGTGAAGCGCTCTGACACCTTTGGGTAAAGTCCGCGCTATATATAAAAACGCATAAATAAGTAAATAAATAAATAATAAATTCATGTGGTGACCACAACTGTTCAAAGTTGTGAACACCAAAGCTATATTAACTATCAGCAAGAATTGTCACTCTCAGCTGGTCTGAAACACAGCATGCTGTAATAAGAGCAATCAATTTGGCCACTTGTGCAGAAGTACTCATTGAAGACAGGAGGCTACAACCACACTGAGACCGTACACACTGCGTAGGCAACTCTCAGGCTCCCTTCATGATATTGTAAGCAGGAACAATCAACAAACATTACATAATTCGATTCCTGTTGTGGCACAACTTGTATGTCAGGTCTTGGCTCGGTGCACAGTTCAATAACATTGAGACAGTTATGCTAAACTTCACCTTCGACTACATCATTTTCAACCATGAGTAAAAGGTTGGCAGGATGGATTGGTGTCGTTACAACGCAGGCTATTACAACGCCTGCTGTTACAACGCGGTTTTTACATCGCATACCACTACTACGCATAGTGCTTTTAAGCGCTGGATAGTGATTTGTTTAATTTACTATTCCAACTCCAGTCCCCGTGGATAGTAGGGAAGGTGTTGGATAGTAAATTAAACATATTCCCTATCCTAGAGCGCCCCCCAGCGCAATGGGTTGTAATGGTTTGCGTTGTAATGGTTGCGTTGTAATGGTAGTGCGTTGTAATAAATGCGTTGTAAGTGATGTTTCCCGGCAGGATTAAGGGTAGTACATCACTTCAATGTTAAATTCTCAGCTGCAAGTATGACTTGCTCATACTTAGTCAGGGGGCTTTTGGTGAGGTACTCCATCCTGGTGTGAGTTAACACTACCTCTACAAAATAGGGAACAAAAACAGTAAGAGGATGAACAACAACAATGCTCTCACACTGATCGATGCTGACACCTGTGGAGGCATGTCTTTGAAACAGCAGGGCAGAGTAGCAGCTACTGGGTCAAGTGTAGATGAAAAGTAAGCAACGGGTCTACGAGCAGTTCCATGCATCTAGATTAGCACAGAGACTACAGCCCTCCCTCTCACTGCAAAACAAAGTAAAACATTTATTGTAATCAGGTATTTTCATTGCCTGTGGCATGACAAAGACTCTCTCTCAGACAAAAGAAGGCACGCGTGAAGATGTTATCCTATGCTACTGGATCTAACACATCAATGTGTGTGTCAGCCTCTGTAAAGGCTTAACCACTAGGGAAAAGTCCGGAATCTACTGTCAACAGTAGCTCACCAATCATCCTGACTTCTTTCTGGAGAGTGGGTAGATTTTTTGGGGATTCACCGAGATTCTATTTTGTGACACCTTCTTCGCTCCTTTCTCAATGTGATGACCTTTTTCTTACAGTACCGGAACTTGGTAGGGGGCACTTCATGTCCCTTCTCAGCTAAGTGGATCAACAGAGCATAGTATCTCGTCTGCAAGCCACCTGTGTATTTGACTCCACCAATAGGTTGTCAATGTATTGAACCAGAACTGAGTGATAGGCTATTACCAGGGACTTCAAATTCTTTTTGAGAATCTACTTAAAGATGGACTGACTCTCTGTGTACCCTTGTGGGACTCGGCATCTTGCCAAAATATGGCTTTTGAACCAAAATGCAAAGAGGAACTGACTGTCTTCATGCATTGGTATGAAAAAGAAGGCTTGGTACAAATCTATGACAGTGAACTACTCAGTCTCACATGGAATACAAAATAAAATCGCAAGTGGAATTGGTATCACAGGACAAGGAACAACTATGGTGCTGACCATTCTCAAATCCTACACAATGCAGTATTTGCCATTTGGTTTCTGCAAACTCATAGTGGGTGAGTTTCATGGACTCTCTACAATCTCCTCCAGAATGCCATGTTGAATAGTTGAGTCAGTCACAGGAGTAATCCCACTAATGATTTCAGGGGTAAAATCATATTGTGGGATTCTAGGCTACTCAGATAGCATTGAGTTTCACTGTTTTGTGGACAGGTTCAACACCTTTAATGAGACCTATGTCCTTTCCTGAAATGTCCCAGACTTCAAGGTCCACAGTGTCTCTCAATACTGGGTGCAGATCAGCTTTTGTCAACTTGGGGTACAGTCTAACATCTGAACTCTGGTTCACAAGTTTGAAACATTGTCTTCATCATGAGTCTGAAACTTGATGCCATTCAGGTTTCAGTAAACAGAACAATTCAGCTGGCTCAAAAGATTGCATCCATGTAGACTTACAGGACTCAAATCGAAAAACACAAATCGGTGATTCTCCTCAATGTACCTGATTTTAACAGGTACTGCTTCAGTGGCAGGGCTAGTAAAATGTTAATTTGCAACTCCCAACAACTTGGATTCATTTTCCCCACGCGGGGTAGGTTAGGAACCTCTGCTGTTCTCACAGTAAAGTGGGTAGCACCAGTTTCGATCAGGAATGATAACGAGGGTGGCCATTCATCTCAGCATCCACAAATGGACCACTCTGGTCTACCTATAAGGTTGTGCCATGCATGCAATCCTCCTCCCATCTTAGGCTCCAACACTGTGACTGGTCTGAACTGTAATCCTCATCTGCTTGTATCACGGGGTACTGCTGAGATGTTACCTGATTCACAAAATTATTGATGGGGGCACATTGAAATTTTGTACTCTCTGCCTCTGTACCTTTCATGAGCATGTCCAGCATATCTAGTAATATCTTTAAACATGAACAAAAGCCCATCATCCTGATAGGCCTTTAATTGGGACATGTCAAGATTTCAAAGTATCATTTATTCTAATTCTAGTTTCAGTTTGGCCACATCTATTGCTTTTTCCCATTCTGGGGCTTGAATATTCCTGCCACTTGGACAGGGATTCCATAGTGTGTAATCCTTTGAAGCAATCATCAAGTTCCTGGGCAGTAAGACCAGGTTGTCCTACCAGGTATTAAGTGGTATCTCTCCAATAAAAGAACCACTATTTGCATTTTTTATTTATTTTTTGCAGTTTTATATAGCGCGAACTAGACCCGAACCGAATCGGGTATCAGAGCGCTTTACATAGCACCAGTTACGTTACATGAGGACACACATTCATTTTAGGCACGGGGAGATTAAGTGATTTGCCCAGAATCACTGGAGGTGTTGGCGTCGTTACCAAGACTCGAACCCAGATCCCCAGGTCCGAGGTCGAGCGCTCTAGACATGTCAGAACTTAGCAAACCCATTGGTACTTCTGTCCTGGGGGTATTGGAAGCACATTCCTGTTGGGAATGAAAGAGGGTGGCAATCTTTGGGCAAACCAAGTTGGGTCAAACCCTGTCCAATTTAATGTAGGATCTGCACTTGCAGCACATGGGGAATTCCCTTGAGTCACAATCAGAGGAATTTGAGAAATGGGACTCGTTGTCGAGCCCACATGATTGCTACTTGAGGTACTCATCCCAGTCGGAACAGTCAAAGCATGTGTAGTATTCTGGCCAATCCAGTTTTATATAAGGGAACTACAGAATAAATTGTAACAGGAACAGCCGGTGTATCTGGAATATTTAGGATAGGTGACATTTTAGGGGCTATCATCCCTGAACCCTCTCCCACTGAATTGGAACTTGCATCTACTGGTGTCGTAAGCACATCAAAATTCCCACCGGTATGTGCATTACTCGCTCCTCCAGCTTGGGTCACATTGTGTGGCGGTGAACAGTTTAACAATAATTTGTGTATAAATTCTTCACTTGAATCACTATCACTGTTTTCAGCTACGTTCTCTATACCAACTGTCTCTTTTTTCTTATCCTTTAATTTATCTTTCCCTTCTTCCTCACTCATTGATGCAGGTTACAGTCTAGCTCCCTCAATCATGTCAGTTCTCCATGTTTTCTGTTCTGCATCCCATCTAGCACCTGCACAAGTACATATGGCTTTTTTGACTCTTAAAATCTCTCTTTGTCTAAGGTGGGCTGTATGTTCCCAAGCATAAAGTGCTTCATATTGCATAGTTGTAGGAAGCCTTTTTATGTCATACAGCATCCTTCTCAAATGTTCAATGATTTTCAAATCTAATGTGCCATAACATGGAAAAGTCAAAGGATCATATTTCTCCGTAATCTTATGCCCTTGTTTAAGCCTAATATACATATGAAGACCCACGCTTATTGCCAGAAAATGACCTGCGGTAACTTGTGTATCTTCATGTGGAGCATCTTCCCCCTTTCTAACAGGTAGAGTTACATATTCCCTCATTAGATTTTGTAGTGCTTTAAAGGATTTCATTTTGGATTAAAGAGATGCAAAATTCACAAAGGAGTTTTGGTTAACACCAACAATTGATTCTTCACCAACAATTCTCTGTTCAGTGAAAACAACCAACACCAGTGCAGCTCTCAATGACCTAACAAGCCAAAACCACTGTGGCTTCACACCAACCACGCAATACCAGTGCAGCCCTCGGTGACATCAATCTCACTCCTTGAAGCAGCTCACCCTCTTCTACAATTTTTACAAACGCCTTCTCTAAGCAATTTACGCACAAGACAAATGCAAGCAATTTCAGCAACTAACTTTTTCTTCCCTTATAAAGAAATTAAAGATATTCATACACACAAGAAGCAGTCCAGAGCAACAATTTCCAATCTACCCTGACATTTATTCGAATGAAACATCCACCATGGGGGTCTCACCCGATTGATACAGATCCTCCCTGTGCACTAAGATTCACTATACCAGCTGCACCTCACAATCAGGCAAAGATAAAGTCTCTATCTCAATAGGGCTGTTGAAAATGTCTTACGACTAGCACCACAACACAGCAACAGCAGACAACTACAACACAGTGTCTTCTACACTGATAACGTATCTATCCCGGGATTTTAGACCATGTCGGACCCAATAACCACTTAAACTTTTCTGCATTAAGTGCCATATTCTCACAACAACTTGAAAGATCTCTGCAGAACCCCACACACTCACTGTCAAACCACCCCAAGTTTAGCATAAGCAATTGCAATGCAAAACCATATTAGTACTCACATCTTTGCTGCACAACTCATTTTCAAACTGCTGGAGCTCCATCAATCATTCGAGCGAGCCATGCGCTTTGGGGTTTTGGAATGGGCTTGGGCAATTTCTGAATTGGACACCCTCACTCCCTTACTTCAGAGATGAATCATCCTTTCCTACCAGTTGATCCAGCACTGGGCCAACTCTCGTATCATTTCTTAACCAATAGACCTTTTTCACTGACTGAGAGGAAAGGGGAGTTAGCATTTACTTAACAATTTCATTAACGGTGCAAGCCATTTTACTACACCATGAGGACCAGGAATCAGTGACTATAGTTACGAAGGTTTATTACAAGTTGACAGTCAAGTCACGATAAACAAATCTCAATAACATGCAGTAAAGATGCATAATAACAACTGAAATCCCGACCTCCTAAAATAGATCAGGCGTACTAGAATAAGGCCTGCAAGAAGTTCAGTCACAACAATGCAAAAGATCAATAACAGAATTTGAAGCTATGAGAAGAGTGTCTGAGTCTCATTTCTGTACATGGGTGAAGTCTAAAATCATCTAAATTAAATGTAAACTAAAGAGGATGGTTTATAACCCAAAAACTATCTAAAAATCAGGGAAATGCAGAAAAATATGAAAATGTGAGACAGTGAGGAAAGGTGTCAGCATTTCAGAAGCTCAGTCAAGAGTCTTCTTGGGACAGGGAAATGAGTGTTAGCTGAACCCACACTCAACAAGTCAAGACAGGAGGGATAAGCATAGAGGTCTACACTTCTCGATATTCAAAGGAATGTGTCTTGTCCTCAGACAGCGTTATTACCGCAAAAGTCTCCAAAGCAACAATCCTCTGTTCGCATCATCAGTGGCTTCATTCCATTCTCAGATTGTGAGCTGCAATATTCACCAAATATCCCAGACCAAACCTAGGAACGGTATTGTCTTTGATTAAATGCAATTCCCTGCAACATTAATAAATGGAAACTTTCAATTGACGATCTGGCTCTCCATGTTCCTTGTCAAGGTCTTCTTCTCATGCTTTCTTAATCATCATTGTAGCGGTTTTGGAAAAAGGAAGCGTGGGGCGTTTTTGACGAGGAGAGATCAGAACTCACGAGCAAGTACGAACAGCATTTTTGAGGACGAGTGAGTTAAATACCATCTCAAAAAGGACAGCAAATACACAACCATTTCGGGCCTCATATACAGAAACAGCCACGAGGCGGTAGTAAATCTGTTGAACAAAGAACTATTCCCGCATTGCATATTTAAGACAATGAGAAGACATTGCGTAAATGTGGGTTACAGATGAGAGCCTGATTTTAAATGATTTTAATTGGACCGAATTTATTGACAGTACTGTACACAAGAAAGTGAACACATCAGAAACTTATAGACAAGCTGTTGTGGAAGGAAACCCATAGTGCATGATTATAAAAACCAAGATATTGTGGATACCGATGAGAAGAAAAACTGAAATGAAATAAGGAACTAAACGAAAGGGGCAACCAACCAGTGCACAATAAGAGAGACATATATAACTGTCTTGATAAAGATGGACTAATATATATACCATCGAAACGCGTCGACAGGACGCTTTATTGCACACAATCAGGCGAAATAGCCTATCCTGTAGATATGAAATATTGAGCATATCTTGGAAAAGCTAGGAACTATTGTTAACCCTGATGTGTGATTTTATGACAAAAAATAGTGTCTGTCTTTTGTCTCTCCCTGTGGTTTAGTGTGTATTAATATTTAGCCTATGTAGTTCAAGTGTAGTATTGCTTAGGTTCCAACTTCTTTCAGAATAAAGTGTCTTTGCTAGATTGATGAACTACTGTTGAATGCAAATGTAACATTACTGTATGTGTTTTTAATGGCAATTAATTTTCTTAAGATTGACTGTTATTATGATTAGGATGTTGATTTTAACAAAACAATAAAAGAAATTATAGTACTTACTTACCTTGTAATCATTTGTATTGGTATTAGGTGTGAATTCTAATACATAGGCTGTAATACTGTGGGAGTAGCACACAGATTGGTTTAAGAAAGTTTTGTCCACCAAGGGATTTCCCTTTTTTTACTGTCAGAAAGTACTCCAATCCCCTGGTCTGGTTAAAGGGGTCTCTCTCATTTGTTTATATATTATTTCATCACTAGTACAGTGTTACATCTGTTCTCAAACTAACAAACCATGACAATGTACCTGCGAGAAAAAAAACACACAAGCAGAACTTGGAAAACAGCATTTTAATGCAGTAAGAAATATTGGCCTAAGTATGGCAAGTTAACAAATAAAATCAATGATGCACATTTAATAAATGTGTGCACATTTAACCACAAATTAATGGCAAATGTCAGTACATTAGACTCCTGTTTAAAGTTGCATACAGAAAAAATCTTGAGTACAAGTATATAAATGTGCCTAAGAACTACATTATACATGCAAATATGAAACATTAGTGCACATATTACATGCCCTTTTAATTTCTAAAGTAAATACATTTTAATAGTGTGAGGATGGTTTTCTTTAATCACTTAAAGAATAAATGTAATTTGATACAGTTAAGGAACACAGTATATATACGAGTCCCTAATCTTACGCTGAATGCACTTCAATAGTGATGTCAGGTGCAACACTTTACATTACTATGGTTGGGACCCTCAGAATATAGGTGCCAAGTGCACATATACATTGCATATTTGTAAAATGTAGGGCTGGAGCCAAAATTATGCTGCTCCACATCTATGTAACAAAAAGTATATCTTATTGTAATGCCTTTGAAACTCTTCAAGTTAGAAATAAGAATTTTTAGGAGCAGAAGAGAACACACATCCAAATGACATCTTATCATTGTCCTTCCTAAATCAAAACATGACTTCTTATTCAGCCACAAGGATAACCCTGTTGTCCATGAACATTTAATCAATTTCATAATGTTTAATCTACCTGGGTTTGACAGTGAACTGGACAGGAAGGAATATTTTGAACACAGTTTTACTGGACCGCAATGAGGAAATTGGAAGGTCTGAAAAGCTAAAATAGCTATTGACAGATATGATCTATTATGAGAGACTTTCCATGTTAAGAAATAGATTAAGGAACAATGAACCACTTTCATATTAGACTAAGGACTTCTCAATCATTGTGAATGCTACTGTGTTTTTAATCCAATTAATATTTATGATAAATAAATAGTTCCATGTATGAAGAATATCACTAGGAGACAATGAATTAGAGAAATACATGACCTCCCTCTATTGACTATTAACAACTAGTACTTAGCATCAGATTTACCCTAAAACTGCAATGTAATAGCTACATACACAAAAGATTGACATACAACTAATGTTAATGAATGACACTGACTCAGACATCCAAAGCCTCACTGTCTTCACTTCATCAAGAACCAAGATCCAGCCCCTACTTAAAGCTCAATGCCTCTAGAACAGAATCCTCACTATCTACTAAGAAAAACAGGCATTGGTAAATGCATTAGGATTCGCCTAATAATAAGCACTTTTTGGTTTTAAGTTTGTCCTGCTGAGTAGTTGTACAATATAAGTTACAGAAAGTCTGTTAAAAGGTTACTTGTTTGTGTACAAAAAGGCAATATATAATGTTCTGTTACTGGTGGAATAGTGTGGTTAAGTAATAGCAACATTTTGAACAATGAAAGAGTGAAATAATACAATTAATTGAAGTAATAGCAATATTATGTGTTTAGAGGAGTTGTGACAACTTTTGGGCCCAGTGCCTCTGCAAGTGCTGCACCATTCAAATCTTTCCCCTAGTGCCTGCAACTGCATTTGTGACTGCCTTGTTAGTAGTAAAATATAGCAATATTTGGTGTTTAGAGGAGTTATGTCAACGTTTGGCCCTGGTTCCAGTGTATCAGCTGCACTATTCAAATCATGACCCCATTGCCAGTAAGGTAACTAAACTTGTGACTGCCTGTTTGTTGTAAAATATTGCAATATTTAGTATTTAGAGGGGTTCTTAGAGCTTTGGGCCCCGGTATCACTGCATCTGCTGCTCCATTGAAATCATGACCCTAGTGCCTGCAAGGATTCAGAAAAGGGGGTGGTGATGAACAGACTAATTTGCATGTAGCCAGGTTCTGAGCTGGGTTGGTGCAGTGAGCTAAAAAACGGTGATGGATCAAGCCCTGATCTGTTGACTGGGTAGGAGTATTCTGTTTTATTCAGAAACTCTGTCCATCACCACCCCCTTTTCTGAATCGTTTTGTCCACCATAAGCGTGGAAGGGTATACTCAGATGTGAGTCCCTTGCTCATTGCACCATCAGGATTCAAGCAAGCCGGGCCGAAGACGGCTGTAATGCCAGAAACCGGTCCCCGGAAGCTTGTTTCCTTCCCAGCAAAAGAATTGGCTTGGTAGTTTGGTCTGCCCTGTTCTCATGATGCACTGGGTCAGGGACAGACTAATTTGCATGTAGCCAGGTTCTGAGCTGGGATGGTGCAGTGAGCTAAAAAACGGTGATGGATCAAGCCCTGATCTGTTGACTGGGTAGGAGTATTCTGTTTTATTCAGAAACTCTGTCCATCACCACCCCCTTTTCTGAATCGTTTTGTCCACCATAAGCGTGGAAGGGTATACTCAGATGTGAGTCCCTTGCTCATTGCACCATCAGGATTCAAGCAAGCCGGGCCGAAGACGGCTGTAATGCCAGAAACCGGTCCCCGGAAGCTTGTTTCCTTCCCAGCAAAAGAATTGGCTTGGTAGTTTGATCTGCCCTGTTCCCATGATGCACTGGGCCAAGGACAGACTAATTTGCATGTAGCCAGGTTCTGAGCTGGGATGGTGCAGTGAGCTAAAAAACGGTGATGGATCAAGCCCTGATCTGTTGACTGGGTAGGAGTATTCTGTTTTATTCAGAAACTCTGTCCATCACCACCCCCTTTTCTGAATCGTTTTGTCCACCATAAGCGTGGAAGGGTATACTCAGATGTGAGTCCCTTGCTCATTGCACCATCAGGATTCAAGCAAGCCGGGCCGAAGATGGCTGTAATGCCAGAAACCGGTCCCCGGAATCTTGTTTCCTTCCCAGCAAAAGAATTGGCTTGGTAGTTTGGTCTGCCCTGTTCCCATGATGCACTGGGTCAGGGACAGACTAATTTGCATGTAGCCAGGTTCTGAGCTGGGATGGTGCAGTGAGCTAAAAAACGGTGATGGATCAAGCCCTGATCTGTTGACTGGGTAGGAGTATTCTGTTTTATTCAGAAACTCTGTCCATCACCACCCCCTTTTCTGAATCATTTTGTCCACCATAAGCGTGGAAGGGTATACTCAGATGTGAGTCCCTTGCTCATTGCACCATCAGGATTCAAGCAAGCCGGGCCGAAGACGGCTGTAATGCCAGAAACCGGTCCCCGGGAGCTTGTTTCCTTCCCAGCAAAATAATTGGCTTGGTAGTTTGGTCTGCCCTGTTCCCATGATGCACTGGGTCAGGGACAGACTAATTTGCATGTAGCCAGGTTCTGAGCTGGGATGGTGCAGTGAGCTAAAAAACGGTGATGGATAAAGCCCTGATCTGTTGACTGGGTAGGAGTATTCTGTTTTATTCATAAACTCTGTCCATCACTACCCCCTTTTCTGAATCGTTTTGTCCACCATAAGCGTGGAAGGGTATACTCAGATGTGAGTCCCTTGCTCATTGCACCATCAGGATTCAAGCAAGCCGGGCCGAAGACGGCTGTAATGCCAGAAACCGGTCCCCGGAAGCTTGTTTCCTTCCCAGCAAAAGAATTGGCTTGGTAGTTTGGTCTGCCCTGTTCCCATGATGCACTGGGTCAGGGACAGACTAATTTGCATGTAGCCAGGTTCTGAGCTGGGATGGTGATAGATCAAGCCCTGAACTGTTGACTGGGTAGGAGTATTCTGTTTTATTCAGAAACTCTGTCCATCACCACCCCCTTTTCTGAATCCCTAGTGCCTGCAAGGTAACTACACTTGTGACTGCTTGTGTAGTTTTTAAATATAGCAATATTTGATATTTAGAGGAGTTCTGACAACTTTTTTCCCTGGTGCAACTGCACCTGCAGCACCATTGAAATCATGATCCGAATGCCTGCTGGATAACTGTACTTGTGACTGCCTGTTTAGTACTAATGTTTAGCAATATTCTTGCGATTAGTGGGGTCCCTGGAGCTTTTGGCCCCGGTGCCACTGCACCTGCTGCACCATTCCAATAAAGTCCTTTTTAACTGCAAGCTAACTGCAATTGTGACTTCCTGTTTAGTAATCAAATATAGCAATAGTATGTGTTTAGAGGAGTTCTGACAACTTTTGGGCACGGAGCTACTGCTGCACATTCAAATCATGACCCTGTTGTCTGCAAGGTAACTGGACTTGTGGTTGCCTGTTCAGTAGTAACATATAGTATAGCTCTTGTATATACATTTTATTTTTAACGTGCAAGGTTTAATACAAAATTTAGAATTTGATCATAATGACCAAATAGATTAAGTTGAAAAAATAAATCTGATAATGCCTACAAAGGGGCCGATTGGGATTTGGTAAATTGCCCTCCGAATAGGCGTACAGAGCTTTTTTCCCGTACGAATCATATGCAGAACCGTACCCGTATGTACGATGTACTACGATGTGTACCAAAAGCAGTTCTCCGTACGAATCGTACCAAAGACCATACAACTCACCAATCCGTACGAATCGCATTCGGAACGCGCAGTACGCGATGTCCGTACGGATTGAAGCTGCATTTTCCGACCCATCAAGTACGAATCATATCGACAACACTCCGTACAACTCTTTTTCTGCAAGAGCTTAAAACGTCTGTAAAAGCAGATTTCACCTCGAAATGCGTACGAAACGGACCCCCGGGTACGGTGCCTACACCCCATGATTGCAGGGGTATGGTGCATCGGGGTACGGTGCGTACACCCCTGGATTTCAGGAGTACGGTGAGTATGTCCGCGTGCGTACACCCCATGATCGTAGGTGTACGGACCGTAGGGGTACGGTTCGTACACCCCAAGGTCGTAGGTGTACGGTGCGTACACCCCATGCGTACACCCCTTGATTTTAGGGGTACGGTGCGTATGTGATAGTGTTGCCCTCCGTACAAATTGCTCATATGCGACGTTTACCGTACGAATCGCGTACTCATTCCCCAGTCCGGATCGTACTTGGCCGGTCGTACAGCATTTTTACGAATCGTACGGTTCACTGTGCGGGCCGATGTTGTACGGATTTACCCTTCATTTTCGTACGGTTGGCAATGTTTCAGACATATTTTCTTGCAACGGATCGTACTACGCGATTCGGACGGATTCGGACGATTCGGACGGAAACGGCTACGAATACGAATCGTCGTTCGGATTTGTTTCCCGAATAAAAATCGACCCCAAAGTGTACTGAGGCATGAATAGGAAATGCCCCAAATGTTCTAAAAATAAAACATCTGCTTTACACAACGAAATAATAAAAAGCAAGCATTCCAGCATAGTGTTTGAAGCTGTCTGACTGCTCCTTAGGAAGACTGTGAACGGGGCTTAAACAGTGTGAACAGATTTTGGTAGAAGTATTGTAAATGCGTGTAGCAAGGGGAAGTTAACAAAAAAAAGTTCCACACAAAAGAGAATGAACACAGTAATTTGGTAATGGGTACTGATAAGAGCCCCCTTTTAAGATATACTAAATACAAGAGATTTCATGATGTGCAGGCAAAACCTAAAGAAGCAAGCATTCCAGCATACTGTTTGAAGCTGTCTGCCTTTTCCTTTCAGAAGAGATCTTATCTGGTCAGTGAATGGGGCTTAAACAGTGTGACCAGCTTTAGTAGAAAGATCATAAATGCATGCAGCCAGGGGAAGTTAACAAAACAAAGGTCCACACAAAAGTGAATGAACACAGTTATTCGGCAATGGGAAATGATAAGAGACCCTTTTTAAGATATAATAAATACAAGAGATTTCACACGGTGCAGGTGAAACCTGAAAAAGCAAGCACTCCAGCATACTGTTTTTTTTTTAACATCATTTTTATTGCATCACCAATATAATTGTACAGACAAGACAATCAAAATTATAATTACTCTGTGTACAAGAAATAGCATTGTTCATTGTATTCTTGTCCGGGAGGTCCGCCCCTTCCTCAGGCACGGTTAGCCTCTGTCCATGAGTATTTCTCGTACCATCTTACATTGTCCGACACTAGTGGTACTTAAGTATTGCTGGGTTGCTTTTTTGGTTTTCACCCCACCCCCGCCCCATAATTTCGTTCCCCCAACAGCCCGCCAATTCCAGCTTCCTTCCCTCCCTCCCCCGTGGTCGCGCTGCGCTGAATCATCGTTGTAAGAACGTCTGTTGTGATGCAGGGAGTACATACATTCGCTAAGGTGTGCCCCCCGGTATGATGACAGGGTCTGCTACATCCAGCTCCTCCTCGCCCTCCTGCTCCTCATCATCTATGTCACGGAGCGCCTGCACCATCATTTCCCACGCAGTTGCCCTCTCCAGAGCCTTCTCGTCATTTGTCCTCCAGGCCATCTGGTACCTCAAGGTGCTTTCACACGCCGCCCACCTCAGGCATTCCCCATACCATCTCTTATACGCGGGCCCCACTCTCGATTTCCAATTCCTCGTTATCTCCCGCTTAGCTAGAATGAGCCCCAAGTCTATAAATTTGCTGGTAGTCTTGTTTCTAGGCGTGTGTGGGAACCAATGGAGGATGCCCACCGCTTTCGTGTACTGGATGTCCCTGTCTGTTGCACTGTTGAGGGCTCGCCCCACTTCCTGCCAGTAATCTCCCAGAGAGGGGCAATCCCATAATATGTGACCTAGGTCCGCCCCAACCGTATTACATCTGGGGCAAGCAGCGTTTTCTATCCCAAAGTATTGTTGTATTTTCCCCGGTGAGAGGTATGCCCTGTGAATGATGTAGAAGTGGATTAACTGAAACCTGGCATTTCTCGAGCTCTTCCGTGCCCGCCTCAGTAGCTGGCCCCAGGTCGTGTCAGGGATCTCTAATTGGAGGTCCAGCTCCCACTTGGCCTTCAGAGCCGTCAGAGGCTGTAAGGCCTCCCTCTGTATCCTGGAGTACAAGCAGGTGACAGCCTTAAAGGTCCCCGCAGCCATCATCGTGTATTGACATGCCATGGAGGTGCCCGGCTCCTGCAATCCTTCCCCCCAGTGAGCCTGCATAGCGCCCGTGACCGCTGCGTGCAACAAGTAGTAGCCCCTCGGTAGGTCGAACCGCTCCTGCAATTCCTGAAACGGCAGTAGTACCCCATCCTCATACAGATCACCCAACATTTGTATCCCCGCCTCCTCCCAACCCAACAAGCGCGACCAGTCTCCTCCATGTGGGAGGGCCGTAACCATCCCCAACGGGATTTCAGGGGCATACATAAGGCGGACTCCCGCCCGCTTACGGGCCCGGTTCCAGCAGAGCCGGAATGTCTGCTCCTCGACCGTCAAATCTCCTAGCCGGAGTTTCTGGTGTAACGTGATGTACGCCAGCACATGTCGCGGGGTGCCTTCTACTCTCGCGTCCTCAGGGCCTCTATACACTTTCGCGACCTCCTGAGTAAAAATCTGCAGCTGCGCGGCCAGATAATATCCCTCAAAATCAGGTACCGCCAACCCTCCTTCATCCTTGGGGCGCAGCAGAGTGTCGAGCGCTATGCGCCTCCGTCCCGTGCCCCATAAGAACGCTATGACCAGAGATCTCAGGCGCTTGAAAATAGAACTCGGGACCCTCACCGGGAGCGTCCTAAAATAATACAATAGCCTGGGCAGGGCCACCATCTTGAGCAGGGAGATCCTACCAGCCAGGGATAGCGGCAGGGTAGACCAGAAGTCCATGTTCCCCCGCAGGGTAGTAATACAACGGGTGATGTTACCTTCCAGCAAATCAGCCGGGGTATGATAGACATAGACTCCCAGATAATGCAGACAGCGCGGTTCCCACCGGAGTTCTTGCGCGGTGAGTGGACACGGTTCTCCTGACCTCAGGGGGAATAAGCAGGATTTAGGCCAGTTGACCCTCAGGCCTGATAGCCGGCCGAACCGCCGTGCCCCCTCTAGCTCGGGGCCCGCGTCAGCCAAAAACATCAGCAGATCATCTGCGTATAAAGAAATGTAATGCGGCCTGCCCCTAAATGATAAACCGGCGTAGTGGCGGCCCAGCCTGGCCTCCACAGCGAAGGATTCCATCGCCAGGGCAAACAGGAGCGGAGATAGGGAACACCCCTGTCTGGTGCCACGCCTGACCGGGTATTGCCTCGAGATCAGAGCACCCACTCGGACTCTCGCTACCGCATCAGTATACAGGACCTTGGTCCAGTTTATGTATCCGTCCCCCAGCCCGAAGCGTCGCATCACCTCATACAAGTACCCCCATTCAAGGCTGTCGAAGGCCTTCTCTATGTCAATAGAAAGGACAAATGGAGAGACGGCGCCCGGCCAGTCCGCCCCCATCAGTCTCGTAAGTCTGCGAATATTGTGGGTAGTGTTGCGCATCGGGATAAAACCGCATTGGTCCTTATGAACAAGGCTAGTCATGTGCACCAGCAGTCTGTTGGCAAGAATCTTACTCAGGATCTTGTAGTCCGTCGTCAACATGGACAACGGACGGTACGAGGATAAAGCCGCTCCTTCCCTGCCCGGTTTTAACAGCGGGATCATGAGGGCTTCACACATGGAGCCCGGGAGCCGACCCCTTGATTGCGCTTCATTGTAGACCTCTCGCAGCCGGGGAGCAATGCACTCCAGATATTTACTATAAAACTCTATCGGGAGTCCGTCGAGTCCCGGGGTCTTATTTCTAGCCATTTGTTTCACTGCACACCCTATCTCTCCGAGCGTAATGGGCCGACCCAGCTCCTCTGCCTCCGAATCTTCCACCCTCGGCAGTCGTAAGCCGTCCAAGAACTCTCCTAGCTCATCTGTCCCCCCTGTTCCACCACTCTCATAGAGACCCTCATAATAAGTCCGAAACTTATTCAGGATCCCGGGTTGGGTGTGGCAGGGTTCCTCCCCTGTCTCTTGGATCATCATGATCGGCATACCCCTCCTGACTGGGTTAGCGAGCCACGCCAACATAGACCCCGCCTTATCGCCTTCCGCGTGCGCCCTCGTCATGTACGCCTTGTGATCAAAGCTGCGCAGCCGTTCCAGTTCCACAGCCAGCCCCTCCCTGGCCCCACTAAGCCCCTCCTGTAACTCAGGGTGATTTGGGCGACCCTTCTCCAGTTCTCTCAACCGCGTTTCAGCCTTATCCAAGTCATCCAACAAAGTCTTGCGAGCCCCAGCCGTGTGTCCAATACAGTGTCCTCGCACCACCACCTTAAACGCATCCCACTCTACCGCCCTCGTGGAGGCCGAGCCGTTATTCTCCTCAAAGTAGCACTCAATGCGTTCTCCCAGGGCCTCCCTGAACAACAAGTCATCCAGGGTGTCGGGTTGCAGGCGCCATGTTGGCACGCAGTTAGCAGTCACCATCCAGTTCAGGGATAGCAACAAAGGGTTGTGGTCCGATATCGTTCGGGCCAAATATTCCGCCCCTCCCACCGCAGAAAGTACGCATGATGAACACAGAAACGCGTCCAGCCTGACGTGTAGATCATGCAGGTGCGAGTGAAAGGAGTAGTCCCTAGTAGTGGGGTGTAACGCCCTCCATGCATCCGTGAGGGCCCAGCTCTCCTGCCACTCCAACCTACGCTTGGCTACTCTATGCACTGGGGACGCGCGCAGTGGGGGATGGGACCTATCCAATATCACATCCTCGACCGAGTTGAAATCCCCCCCCCAGGAGTACCGGCCCCGCCAAATAACCCGCCAGTTTGCCCGAGAGTGTAGACAAAAATGCGGGCAGATCCACATTGGGAGCGTACACACTGCAGAGAGACACCACCCTGCCTTTCAGCCTCCCCTCCACTGCCACATACCTGCCCTCAGGGTCCACCAATGTTTTTGTAACCTGGAAGGGAACCCCCGCCCGTATCCAAATCAGTGCCCCCCTCGCAAAAGCTGAGAACGTCGTATTAAACAGCTGCCCCCTCCAACGCCTCTGCAGTGCAATCCCTTCTTGCTTATTAAGATGTGTTTCTTGCAGGAACGCTATGTGAACCCCCCTACGCTTGAGGTATGCCTGAACTTTATGCCTGCGTGTCATGGACTGCATACCCCGCACATTCCAGGACACACATTTCAACGCCCCGGTACTAGCCATTCCCCTTCACACAAACAGATCGAACAATATAGCTCATTGACCTCGCTCGCTCCGCGACCACGGACAATCCCACCCTCCCTCTCCAAACAGGAAGCCAAACCCCCCCAACAACAACTACCCCCCGAGCAACCCCAACTGCTCTCAACTCCCACCCCCCCAGGACAGGCCCCCCCGCAACTGGAAGTACCCCCATCCAAACCAACACTCCCAACCACCCCTCAAAGAAAGGCAGTAATGGTCGCAGTCTCCACTGCGATGACCTTAAGGGCCAGTAGGGCGTGGTACGATGCGAAAGGTTCGTGAAAGCAAATCAACCCCGCGCACTCCACCCCACAATCCCCACATCATAGCGCCCCGAAACCTCAAGTAACAGTGTTCCACTGCCACGGGCCCAGCGCCCCGGTGTCCAACCAGCGAGTCCACTCCACTAGTCCAGATCAACACGCCTCAAGTATCTCCTCCGAAGTCTGCGGCGTCACGATAGGGCCCCTGGCTCCACCATATTCCGAAAGTCCAGTATCCGAGCCCGTGCCCGGGCCCTCCGAGTCCGTGCCCTTCCCGGACTGACTTCTGGTAGTTTTGGATAAGTCCGCCACTGCCTGTAGGGCCGCCTGTCTCTCCGTCTCCGTCTGTGACACCGAAGGTCTGCCGGTCCTCCTGCGGTTCTTCCTGATCCGTTGAGATTTCCTGATCGGCTGTGCCACCTTAGCCTCCTCCTCCCTGGCCTTGGCACCATCCGTTCCCGCTTTATAAGTGTCCCACCAGGCCCAAGCGTCTGCCGAGGACGTGAAGAAGAGTGTCTGTTCATCTATCACCACTCTCAGCTTCGCTGGGAACAACAGGGAGTACTTGATGCCTTCATCACGGAGCTCCCGCTTAAGGGACAGGAAGTTCGCCCTGAGCCTCTGCGTCTCAAACGTATAGTCCGGGAACATAGTGACCCTGTTGTTGTCCACTTGAAAGGGCCCTGCCTCTCTCGCCCTTTGCAAAAGCCAGTCTCTGTCCCGGTAATGGAGCAACTTGAACACCACTGGGCGAGGCGGGAGGCCCGGGGCCGGCGGGCGCGCCGGAACCCTATGCGCTCGCTCAAGGGAGAAGAAGGGGGACAGTCCCTCCGGCGCCACCTCCGTTTGCAACCAATTATCGAGATAGCCCACCATATCGTCGCCTTCGATTTTTTCCGGCAGGCCTACTAGGCGTACGTTGTTGCGCCTATTCCGGTTTTCCGCGTCTTCGGCCCTCCGTTCCAGCACCTTCAAACGATCCATCACCTCCGTCATCTGCGCCTTCACCGCTGCATGGCTCGGGGCCAATTCCTGGACCGTGACCTCCACGGATTTCACTCTGTCCTTGAGCTTATCGTGGTCAGCTTTTAGGAGGCCCAAGCCCGTCGCCACCTGGGCTATGTCCTGCTGCAAGGCGTCCTTTGTGGTGGCGATGGCCTCCAGGATACGGTCCTGCATCCTTTGTAGCACCGACTGGTCTCGATCCGCTCCTTCCGCGGCTTCTGTATCGGTCGCACCATCTCCCTTCCCTTTCGGCTTCCCCATCTGGGCCGGCACGAGCGGTGGCCTCCAAAGCTGTCTCTGCCCCCGCTCCGCACGTCGCCGGGCTTCGCCCTCAGGAAGGTCCCCTTGCAGCAGTAGCGGAAAAGGCCCGCCGCGTTCCGCGCCTGGGGCACTGCTCTAGTCTCCGGATTCAAGGCTGCCTCTAGGGAGCAGGGTGCTCGATCGGCCGCTAATCCGGCTGGCGCCAGTCGTGCTCAGTGGCCTGGGGCCATCGTCACTGGGTCGTCGCCGTGTTGTCGCCGCCACTATCAAGGGTTCGGATCCCAACCACCGCCGGTGGCGCGCTAGAGGTCCACTCCAACACCCCGAGTGGGGCGCGATGCAGCCGTCAACACCTCCTATCTGTGGAAGTAGCAGCCCTTAATGTGTCTCCGGGCCAGCGCCTTCGTTGTCTCTGTGCCTCATGCCACCGCCGCCATTTTAGGTCGAGGTCTTCACGCCTGAGTTCAGCTTTCAAAGTCAGATATCGGGCTTGGAATGGCCCCGAGTCGTCTGCCGTCGGCGCCGGACCCTCCGTGGTACCGTCCAGTGTCGGATTATACCGATTTCATCGGGGTACGATCAGAAATTCAGGATATTTTCCGGGATCGGGCGCGGAGCTCCGAGCTCACGCTGCCTATCTCCTCGGCATCCAAGCCACACCCACTCCAGCATACTGTTATGAGCTATCTGCCTTTTCCTTGGGAAGAGATTGTATTGTGACAGTGAATGGGGCTTAACACCTTGGCTGCTAGGTGTTTTCCCCCCCCGGTGCTGGATCCTTTGCTTTCCCATTCTTCATGACGAGCTCAGCTCGTCATCAGCACAGCTCAACCGTGCATCATGACGAGCTGAGCTCGTCATGAGCATCGAAAGGATTAAACATTGTGAACAGCTTTAGTAAAAGTATCATAAATGCATGCAGCCAGGAAAAGATAACAAAAAAAGGTTCCACACAAACCGAACAAACACAGTAATTTGGCAATATGAACAGATAAGAGCTCCCTTTTAATATATATAGTAAAAGCAAGAGATTTCAGAGCATGTGAAACCTAACAAGCAACTAGCCCAGACATATCCCAACACTTGAACCTGAGGTGCTCTGAATGCCACCTTACTCATATTCACTATGGACACCAACTCACCCTCAAGGGACACATCGCCAAGACACCCAAGACTGCCAGGTACCAGCACTCTTGACTTTAGAGAGTGAAAATATTCCTCACAGAATGTAAGCCCTTGATTGCTCAGACCAGTAGGGTGGCGATGCCCTGCTCCAGGTCCACCTAGACCTCTCATTGGCCTCCACATTAAGGGCATCATATGGCACTCTCACAACTCCTCATCAAATATCTGACCACCGTAACTGAACTCCACTGGCTCCTTTGCCAACCTGCACCATTTTCAAGATCAGCTGCCTCATTCACAGCACCATTAAGACCAGCACTACCAGTGATCTGCCTGAAAAACTCTTTACTACTGGTAGCTGTAGGCACACCTGCAGCCAAAACACCACAGACTGCAAACAAAGAAGAGCAAAAAGAAAAAAGAAGCCCAGCCTTCTCAATTTAATTTAAAGGTATCCTTTCACCCATCAGGGCCATCCCAATGTTCTCCAATTAAGGAAACTAATGTAGACACACTGCTATAAGGAACACTACAACTGACTGAAGTAACAGTTCAGCTCCACTCAGAACCCGGTTTTCATTCCAATCAATTATATGTTTTAATGATATCAATTATATTGTTTTCTTGTACTCTGTAAAGTGTTTGCCTGACTTTTGGCTAGGTATGCATCATACAAACACCATAAATACATACATACATATATATCTAACAATTTTTTGGTGTGGGAACTTGGGTGGCTCAAGTCCAGCAATTTACTTACCTGGGCATTCCCCTTTCGTCCAGACTCAAACTGGAAATACCTGATTAACTTATGGATTCATCGACTCCAAAATTCAAAAGAGGCTAGTTTCTGTTTTTCGTCAAGATTAGGTCATAAACCTGTGAGGGTATTATTGCACATTTTAAAAAGCAAATGTGGAGAAAACATGAGGCTGTATTGATTGAAGCAATTATTTCTGATTGCTTGACCCTACATAATGTGTTGGCAATCCCTACACTACCTTACATCAAAGCACATTCATGGCTTTATACATTCAGGAGTTTTTTAGAAACCCATACATATACACAATCAGTATCAACACAAAGGATCTAGTCAAACACCTTTCCTTCAACCATGAACTTCTTAAAAATAAGTTGCAGGTATGTAGTGTGCACATACTATCTCACCTCATGACATTCTCCAGGCCCTTTCTGGTTGATATTAGCAACTCTTACTATAAATACCTTCTCACTTGTTTTAGACTCAATACTATTCACATCTTATGTGAATTCTTTATGCAGGGACTTTGGTTTTCAACACTCGCTCAGTACCTATAGAACAACGCATTTGTACAAAACACTGTTCAGTTTATTCTGTTCTGCTCATTGTACACATCATACCGGAAAAGCTTTCTTGTTCCCCCTTTTGAGTGAATCACGCATTAGGCACCACAAAGAAGTTTTTATTAAAACACAGCAGCTTGATAACCTCAGATTCTGCTATGCCATCCTAAACTATGTAACGGTAAGAAAGACATATGGAACAAGGGATGAACTATAGCGGATTGTAAAATGTTGCTGGTTCATTCTTTATTGCTTCCCTCTAATGTACTTTGGTTGTATTGTTTTTCTGGGCCTATATTGAAATGTAAAATCCTTTTTGTTGGAGGCTCTTTTCACAGTGCTTTGTTTTGTCCAAATGCCCATCAATAAACACACAGATAATGAAATGCCTTTGCTTTTCATGTATTTTATTTATTAAGGTACCTTGAGGCTTAAAGAAATAAATAAAAATTGTACCGTAAAAAGTAGGATCTGCTTCTTATGATTACCCCAGCTTTTTGCTTGATGTGATGCTGTTAATGACTAGCCTGACTGGGATCCTGCTAATCAGAACCCCAGTTTATCTGCTTTCTCCCCAAAATGTTGTGTTCTGTACTTAGGTACATCCCAGATTGGATACTGGAGTACCCTTATAAGTCCCTAGTATATGGTACCCATGTACCCAGGGCATAGGTACCCCAGAAGCCTCCCATGGGCTGAAGCATGTATTATGCCACCCATTCAAAATGGAACTATCAATCAATCAAGGAATTTGTAGAGCTCGCTACTCACCCGTTAGGGTCTCAAGGCGCTGAGGGGGGGCGCTACTGCTCGAACAGCCAGGTCTTGAGTTGCTTCCTGAAGGTGAGATGGTCCTGTGTCAGCCGGAGGTGGGTGGGGAGGGAGTTCCATGTCTTGGCTGCCTGGTAGGAGAAGGATCTTCCTCCGGCGTTGGCTCTGCGAATACGCGCAACGGTGGCAAGGGCGAGGCTGGCGGAGCGGAGCTGGAGTGTGGGTGAGTAGAATGCGATGCAGTTGTTGAGGTGCATGGGGCCCGCGTAGTGGTGAGCCTTGTGTGCGTGGGTGAGGAGTTGGAATGTGATTCTCTTGCTGACTGGGAGCCAGTGTAGATTCTTCAGATGGGCAGAGATGTGGCTGTGGCAGGGTATGTCCAAGATGAGTCTTGCCGAGGCGTTCTGAATGCGCTGTAGTCTACCTGGAGCTTGGCTGTGGTTCCGGCGTAGAGGGTGTTTCCATAGTCCAGTCGGCTGGTGACGAGGGCCTGGGTGACCGACTTCCTGGTTGCAGTGGGGATCCATCGAAAGATTTTTCGGAGCATGCGTAGGGTGTTGAAACAAGCCTGCCATTGCAGCCTGTGTAAGTTGGTGCATGCACCACTTACTAAAGATATAGGTTTACTATATCTAAGGGTCACTGTGCTTAAAATCTATAAGTCACCCCTATAGCGACCTTTACAATCCTGAGGGCAGGGTGCTTGGTTCTACATGAAAGGGTGTCCCTGCATGAGCAGGACACCCCTGCAACCTACGTAGTCCATTCTTCCGGGTTGTCAGTGAACCAGCCATATACTATACTGAGGGGCACGATGTAATCGCGTGATGACGATCTCGAAAACAAATGCAATGAATCCTATCATGTTTGGTATCAAACATGTTGGAATCATACGCATACGGTGTGGGAGGTATGATTCCAAACACTAGAAGTGCCCTCTGTTAGGCTCTCAGTTTTCCCTTTACCAGCTTTCTAGACCAGGACAGCCCAAAATGGTTGCTGCCGACCAGACACACATTTCTGCCCTTCTGCTGCTGAGCCAACCTCGAGCAGGGGAAGGTAGAACAATAGGCATCCTGTCACAGGGAGGTGTCACCACCTCCCAGACAGAATTTAGTGTATTAGGGCTGGGTGGGTGTGCCTGTCAGTGCCAGAAAGTCTGCATGAGGGGCACATTTGGTGTCCCTGTGCATAGTCCAGTACAAACCAGTTCTGGGAGCTGTTGCCTCCCGCTCTGACCATAACTGGACAAAGGACATGGGAGTAACCTGCCCCCTGTCCAGGCCCTCCCCTGGGAGGGTCCCCTGAATCTTCCCAACCTTTTCCCTAGGGTACCTAAGGGCTTACATGGGTTTAGGTGTTTGGATTCGCCATGAGATTAGATTCAGATCAGACACTGTTGCACTTCTACCATCGGGGCACACTGGAATTTGCTGGACTTTGTTTGGGCCTGACTTCATCTCCCTTCCAGTCTGCTGCATCCTCTGTGCCAGTGCATAATACAGGAACTTTCCAAGGCCTGTGAAGCATCAAGTGCAACCAAAGTAATCTCCCTTGGAGTGAAGGAGTTACTCCCATGCATTCCAGGCACCACAACTAAGTTGACCGGTCTGCATATCCTGAGCTCCTCCAGACTCCGTGGGCTCTAAATCACAGGTGGTGGTTTTCCACAGCTCCTGAGGCCTACTCTGCCCTCTCGCCAACTTTGAGGCCAGTAGTCCTTGTGGGGGTTGCAACAACCAAACCCCTGAGTACAGCGTCGACTTTGCAATTAGGCTTGTTGGCATCTTTGCAAGAAGATGTTCGGGCTCCAAGAAGCCCCAAACTCGAGCACCTCCAGTGACCAGAATGTTTGGCCACACCGCATTGTGTGCATTGTGGCTTTCATCCTTTGGTTAGATGCTTGAGGTCCTCTCGTGACTCCATTGCCTCTGGCCTGTGGGTCCACTTGAGGGTCACACTTGTTTCTTTTGAGCTCCCCTGATTGCTTGAGGTCTGCCATGACTCCCCTGCTTGCGGTGAGTCCCCTGGACCTTGCTAGTCCCAACTTTGCACCTTCTTGACTTCCTGCATGGGTTGCATTTGCCAAGGCTTGTTGTTGCTGACACTAGATACCGACCCTTCAATACTTGACATTCTTCGTGGGGCAGCTTGTATCCAGATCCTGGTCTTCCTCAGCATCACCTGGTCCTCACAGCTGCAGAGTTAAGGTCATCAACGTTTTCCCTGAAGCACCCAACATCGGTGGGCATTCATTTTCCAAGTCTCCTGAGTGAACCAGACTCTGTCCCCTCTGCTTTCAGGTACTCATCTTCAACAATCCACATTTGGATTCCTCAGGACACTTTCTCCTCTTCCAGAAGCGGCACTTTCCTTAAGTGTTCCATTGGGTTTGACAGGGGTTTCCGACGCCAATTCACACCTATGCACCCGGCTTCCCTGGGATAGGCAACTTGGGTACCATGGAATCCACGGGTGGCTTGGCTACCCAACCTTCTGTCTCCCACAGGGTTTCTTTAGGGACCACTGGGAAAGGTCCCTAATCTATAAAAATCCTACCGCGACTTGCACATAGACATGTACGGAGCAGGCGGTCGTGGTCACACACTGCACACGCTCTCCGTGGGGTTCCTTTCTACTTACCTTGGGTAGTTCTGTGGGTCCCCAGCAATTCTACGTCCTCTCGATATCGTCCTGACTCGAGTCATTGTTCTTATACCACTTTCTTAATAAATGGTTTGGTCCCCCCCACCCCCCCGAGGCTCACTCGGCGCATTAGTGCTATTTACTGTGATTTCTCTGCTAAGGTATTGTGAGCTTTGTGTTTATCTCCATGTGGGAGGTACTGTAACGTACTAGATAGAGTTATATAATACATATTTTTATAAATACTTTGTGTGGTTCTTTTTCATTTAATCTATACTATAAGATTGCATTCTGGTAAAACAAACTGCTTTACACTCCTTCAAGACTAAGTCCGAGGACTCCTCTCCACAGCTACCTCTTGGATAGCTTTCTAAGGTTGTCTAAGACCTCTTAAATCACCATAAGGGTTGTCTGGACTGGTGCAAGTGCCCACTTATATTAGTGGACATCATATACCAGGCCAGCTTCTCACACGTCCCTTTTAATTCTAGTCATTGCAAGTTTTTTTCTTTCATGAAATTGTGCGCACTTTTATGACAAAAGATTACTTGACTTTGAAATATGCCTCACCGAAGACAGCCTTAGTAACCGGGCTGCTAGGACCTTCATGCAAGAAAGTATATTTAGGTGAGTTCATCCATGTATTCATTGCATTCAAGGAAAACTATTTACTTTACAATATTTTAATGATGAGGACAATTGTATTCAATTGTGCTTCACTTCATTAACAGACTCAGCTGGGTACATACCATCTAATACATCATGATTACTGTTTATTCTACATATTCTACCAAGAATACACCCAGAGGCTGGATGATGGCATTCTAGAGTTGTCTCATTGTTGATGCATACACTACCACCTTTGCATTACTGCATTGTCTTCTTTATTTTGTGAAGGTAAAATGTTCAAAGTATTTTCTATATTTTTCATCAGTACACGTCTTACTAAGGATGTTCTCCTTCTCAACAGGTTGGTCTTTCAGGTAAAGAGGTATCTAGGCACTAAAAATCAAGTTTAATCAAAATTGACAATGTTTCATTATTTTTCTTTCATCTTAGAATTAATCAAAATATGAAGCAAGAAATGTACTACCATTTATAAAAAAATATTTTATTTTTAATATGAACAATACTTTATTATAGGTCATAAATATTCAGATATAAGCAGCTATTTATTTTAGATCATATTCATGAAAATTGTATACATATGATACAGCTATAGACTAACTCTACATTCATAAACTGTAATTAAACATTGATCGAAAAATATTTCCTATATTCCCTCTGTTGATTTTGTCTTGGCAAAAGGAGACCTTTTTAAAGGAGTGTAGTCTCTCATTTGATCATCTCCTGCACTTATCCACTATTTAACCTTCAGCTTTCTTATCTCAATCATATTTCTCAAACAATCATAATCAATCATGTGCACACAGTTTCGGCTTCTTAGTTATAGTCTTCATCAATTACGGTTACACAATATGTGCAACAACATTGGCTGGAGCACCAGAAGGAGCCCCCGACCTTCAGTCTGTTGCAGACACTGCACATAATGGGCCATGGTGGCCATCTGGTCAGGTGGTTATACCATGGCTTGCGGTCACATCTGGGAGTCTCACTGTTGCCTCTTCGTCAGAAATGGGAAGCTGAGGTCTCCAGGGAGTTTACTGACAGGGAATGGGTGAAAATTCTTGAGTATACCAGGCTAGTCTCCCAGAATGCCCAGCTTAAAACGATACAATTGTTCATACTACACAGGGCTTACCTAGCACCCCGGAGGATAAAATGCATGTACCCGACTTCCTCCTTGGAGTGTCCTAGGTCTCATGGCTCAGAGGCACTTTTTGTACACATGATATGGGCCTGTACCTCCCTTATGGATTTTTGGACAGAAGTTACACAAAGCCTCATACAAATTACTGAATGCTCCACCTGGAATACTCTTGAAGCTTGTCCTCTGGGTCTCTTCCTAAGATGGTGAGGGTACTGCGTCGTTTTATGGGCCTCACCTTAATGTTGGCCAATAGACTCATAACACAGCGGTGGAATTCACACATGGCACCACGTAAGGGGAAATAGAAGGAGGAAGTCATAAAATGGGCCACTGCTGGAAGAGAGGCACTGCAACGTGAAGAGTATAGGTGGCTGAGGAAGAAACCAATGTCAATGGAATGGGCTCAATTATTAGAACATTTCAAAATACAATCTACAACTATTACTGATGACTGATATACTGCTGAGGTTACTGTCTTCTTCCCTTCTCTCCTCCACCTCCTGTCCCCCTCTTCCGCCTCCTCCCCTTCTGCCAGTCATCTCCCTCTCCCTCTCCCTCTCCCTGTTCCCCCCCCCCCCCCCCCGTCCTGATGTCCTTCGCCCTGGTCAGCCTGCTAGGCAATTAAAGCAGTCACTTAGTTTGCAACAGCTCAGTTCTTTATTGTTGCCTATTTGTGCTTGAAAAAGATATATTGTTTGATTGGAAGATGGTAGACGAGACATTTGACATTAGAAATTATAGACATCATGCAACAACACCATGTTAAACGTAAACCAAGTATCTTCACAACATTCTTGTATATGGAGTATATATGCAGACGGAAAACCTCAAGATGGTATGTATGTAGGTTTATAGTTATGAAAACCTGTCATTACAAATACTGTATGTTACTGTCTGTCTAATGTCGTAATGCAGAAATGCGATGTATACCACAGTAAAACTGAAAACTCAATAAAATCTGTCTTAAAAAAAGTTGTAGTCTTTATCAGGTTATCTTCCAATTCATATTTATATAAAAATGTCTTGCTACTAGGTTTAGTAAATAAACATACAACTTAAAATATTCTTCCTTTACCTGAGTGCCAAGTCTTAATCCATGGTATTTCCTTTAATTCATTCATATATGGAAAGAGACAAAAAAGTCACTCTTTCGAACTATACAAATATTTAGTCTTTTACGATGTAATTGATTACTTTTTCTTTATTGGCATTTATGAAAAAACATTCATAAAGGGTTATATCCTTATCTCCCCAGAAAGCATCCAACCCATACAGTATAAGGTAGTGCTACCGTATTTAATATCTCTTTAATCAGAAAGGTTTTTTATTACATTATTTATTGTTTTAATTTGCATTTGCACAACGTTAAGGACTAACCCAAAGCTAACTTTCAAGTATCTAGCTTCTATATGCTCGAACTCATCCATAATAAATACTTTTCACCCTCTTTCACACCTATATATTTTGTCCTTTTGGTGTTATTTTCAGGGATTTAGTACTTAATATTAAGGTAATTGTTCCCAAAACAAATCTACAGAATTATATATCAGAATTTAACCACAAAGTTAATCATACAAGTTTATTTTAGGTCATTTTTCAAAAAATATGACTCCAACAGGTAGATTCATCAAAGACCCGTTTTGCGAGTCTTTAATAGCGATTCATAAGGAATCGCTATTACAGACTCGCAAAGCGGGATTCATGTAGGAATCTCAAAATAAATTGCGATTCCTACACATTCCTTATTTGCGATTAGCAAATTGCTAATCGCAAATAAGGAATAACTCCCCATTCATTCCTATGGGCCTAAAGGCCCATAGGAATGAATGGGGAGTATACCTTATTTGCGATTAGCAATTTTCTAATCGCAAATAAGAAAGCGATTTCAAGGGTGCCAGGGGTGTCCAAAGGACACCCTGTAGCGCCCCTGAAATGCAAATTTATACAGGTGTTGCGCACACACATGTCCAAAGGACATGTGTGTGAGTAACATGCAACAGAGAAAAATGCACTAAAGTGCTTTTTTCTATTTTTTCGCAATTTACCACGAAGTCAGACTTCGTGGTAAATAGCGACCAAATATTGCAAATTCGCAACTTCAAATTGGTTAATGAATTGCATTTAAGGAATCTCTAATAGAGATTCCTTAAATCCAATTCCTCGCAAATATGCGATTTCGCAAATAGCGATTTATGCATTTGGGATAATGAATCCCAAATGCAAAATTTGCACTCCCAAAGGGCCAGATTCTCAGAATCTGGCCCTTTGCGAGCGTAATTTACCTTGATGAATCTACCTGAATGAAATGAAATGAATGAAATGAAATGAATGAAATTAAATTAAATGAAAAGAATCTTATAACGCGCGACTTAGCCCGAAGGCATCAAGGCGCCTAACAGAAAAATCCAAAAAAGAAAATAGAAATTAACTACAAGTACACCCCTGCAAACAACCAGGTTTTTAGTGCTTTTCGGAAACGCAGAACAGAGGGCTGAGTTTTAATTTCATCTGGAAGGATGTTCCATAGCTTTGGGGCGATAGTAGAAAAGGCCCTACCGCCCCATCTGTTCTTACGGAAGCGAGGTACCACAAGCAGATTCTTTGACGAAGAACGTAGGAGTCTGCCCGAGACATAGGGGGCCAGCAGTTTCTTAACCCCTCCAGAGCCATTGCCAGAAAGTGCACTATAAGTCAGGCAGAGCACCTTAAAGGTGATCCTCGCTTCAATAGGAAGCCAATGTAAGGCTTTCCTGGCAGCTGTTGATGACGCTAATCTGGGAGCGTCCAAGACGAATTTGGCAGCCGCATTTTGGGCGGTCTGAAGACGCTGTGTTAGGCTCTTATTCATGCCGATGTATAGGGCATTACAGTAGTCGAGTCGCGAAGCGACAAGTGCTACCACCACTGGCTTCCGCGCCTCGGGGATAGGTAATGTTTTATTTTCCTGAGTATTTTGATAATCCCCTAGCAGGTAGCAACAGTTCTATATACCTGCAAAGTCATGGAGAGGGCCGGTTCAATCATTACTCCCAAATCACTCGCTGAGTCCGTGGGAGTGGGACAGGACCCCAGCGAGGGCGGCCACCATTCAGGTGACCAGATGTTATTGTTAGGGCCGAACACCAAGATCTCCGTTTTCTCGCTGTTCAACCTTAATGAATTGTAAACACTGTGACACTGCTTCCATGCAGTTCCTAAAGTTGCACGGGGACGAGCCATCAGGGTGAGGGAGGGACACCAGGATCTGCGTGTCATCTGCATAGGAGACTACCTCCATCCCAAAAGATCTAACCAACTTGGCAAGTGGGGTCATGTAGATGTTAAACAGGGCCGGACTTAATTCTGACCCCTGAGGAACCCCACATTGCACAGGTAGGGATGGAGATAGAAAGTCTCTCAGCTTCACCCCCTGTACCCTCTGGTCGAGGAAGGAGGCCAGCAGACTCAGGGCCGCTCCTTCTACCCCTATCTCCCTCAGGCGAGATGTTAGCACCGAGGGGGACAGGGTGTCAAAAGTGGCCGTGAGATCTAAAAGAACCAGGACGGTGGAATGTCCCTGGTCTACCTCCATACGGATGTTGTTCAGTACGACCGTCAGGGCAGACTGGGTACTGTGGTGTTTCCTAAAGCCATGCTGGGATTGGTCCAGAAGATCAGAGGAGTCAAGAAATGCCGCCAGATGTTGGTTGAGATACGTCTCCAGCATCTTAGCAGGTGCTGGGAGCAAAGAAATGGGGCGATAATTCTTGAGAACCTCTGGATCAAGAGTTGGTTTCTTTAGTAGAGGCTTGACTACCGCATTTTTCCATTCAGATGGAAAAATGCCCTCTCTCATGACCCTATTCATGATGTCAAGTAGAAAAGGGAGCAGGGAGTCTTTACATTCCTTCAGGACTTTAAGGGGACATGGATCCAATGGGGATCCCGACCTTGTCTTACTAAGAAGCAGGTCAAGCTACTGATAGGATAAAGGCGGAAACTCTACCAGACTCTTGGGGGTGATGGAAGAGACCTCCTTCAGGAGCGGAGGAAGGGGGGCAGGAGGGGGAGGGGTAACAGATCTTTGTGTTTCAAGATTCTGGTAGATGTCCACAATCTTAGAGTGGAAGAATCCAGCAATTTTGTCACAGAATTCTTGAGAGCCTGCAACGGGGTCCTGTGTCTGTAATGTGCAGAGCGAGTCCACTATTTTGAAGAAATCTCTGGGAGAGGAGAGAGTCATAGTCAGGTTAGCAAAGTACTCTTAATTAACTCTGATGGTCTCCAACTTGTACTCCTTGAGGAGTAACTTTTGTTTATCCCTCTCCTTCAGATTCCAGCTTGTTCGCCAAAGCCTTTCTTGCTTCCTGCACCCTTGTCTCATGAGCCTGAGAGGCTCCAAAAACCAGGGTGCAGAAGGTTTCTTTCTCGCGGAGTAACAGGAGGCGAGAGGAGCTAGCATATCGACCGCTACACCAATGGCTTTGGACAACTCCGCAGCCGCTAGATTGGTATCCTCATAGAGGTCAGATTTGTAATTTTGCAATAGTGGGGCTATCGAGGTGTTTGTAATTTTCTTAAGGTTCCTCCTGAGCTTGGTGTGACTAGGGACACCTGTCTTAATAGGCTTCAAGGCGACCACAAGTTCCAGTGGAACCGCAAAGTGATCCGACCAGGACAGTGGGATAGGGACTTCTATTTTAAGCCTGTCATCATTGGAGAAAACTGCATCTAGTGTGTGACCTGCCTGGTGCGTGGGATGTTTAACCAATTGCACTAAGTCACATACGGATAGTGCATCAAGGAGATCTAAAGAGTCTTTAGCATCAGGGTTATCCAAATGAAAATTTAGGTCACCCAAAACTGTCAGTTTGGCTGCTTCGAAATAGGGCTCCAGAATATTAAGAAGAGACTGGCTGAAGTCTGTTCTAGACCCCGGGGGTCTGTATACCAAAATACTAACAAAGGGAGGGGCCTCGGGGGATTTTATAAGAAAATGCAGGGCTTGAAAAAGGTCGGAAGGCCTGGAAAGTTGAGTAGTGCGACAGGTGTGAGAGGTCTTGTAAAGAATTCCAAGACCACCTCCTGTGCGCCCTACTCTATCCAGTCTAGCTAAAGAATATCCATCCGGCACAGCCTCAACCAAGTCCGGTCCTGACGACTCAGTTGCCCAGGTTTCAGTAAGGAAAACCCATGTGGGCTTTCGGGCTGTAACAAAATCGCGAAAGGCGATAATATTTTTCACTAAAAGATCTAGTGTTAATGAGAAAGCCAGATTCTCTTAAAGGGGACAACGGAGGAGTGGTAATAGTGGGGGGCATAGCATGGCAGGTTATCGGCTACTTACCGTGAATACTAAAACAAGAGCAGTAAAAAGCATCCTGCAGGATGTCTGGCGAGCAGGTGAAATGGCATGGAAGCCATGCAGGTCTCAGATGGACGAAATCCTGATAGGAATATAGGGGACCAGCTAAGGAAGACATGGCGAGTAAGCCAAGGAACCAGAGTCTCACGCACTTTAGCCCATCCTTAGCGCGGACGGGCGCAGACGGGCTGGACTCTGGCGAGACTCAGGTGCAGGGAGGGCGCGCCCGCTGCGCGTCACCGCTGCGCGCTGAGTGGAGCGGCCTTAAGTAGGCGGATGCCGAGCTGCAGGAGCGCTAGACCGCTCAAAGATGGCACCCTCAAATGCCCCCTTCGCTCCCAAGATGGCGAGCGTCCAAGCAGATCCCCGGGACCGGACCCGCTAAAACAGCGGTGTATTGACAAGATTACAGTGCAAGTAGGTGGGCGGGAGGCAGCAGCTTGAAAGCAGGGGAAATACAAATGAATTAAAAAAGAAATACAAAACGGGTAGTTAAAAGCGTCTAACGCTGTAGATTATGCGAGTAAAGCGCTAGAGTTCCGCGTTGCGAGGGTGCCTTGTCCAGGCTGACCCACACAATACAATCGCCTTAAGTAGGTGGATGACGAGCTGCAGGAGCGCTAGACCGCTCAAAGATGGTGCCCTCAAATGTCCCCTTCGATCCCAAGATGGCTTGCGTCCAAGCAGATCCCCGGGACCGGACCCGCTAAAACAGCGGTGTATTGACAAGATTACAGTGCAAGTAGGTGGGCGGGAGGCAGCAGCTTAAAAGCAGGGGAAATACAAATGAATTAAAAAAGAAATGCAAAACGGGTAGTTAAAAGAGTCTAACGCTGTAGATTATGCGAGTAAAGCGCTAGAGTTCCGCGTTGCGAGGGTGCCTTGTCCAGGCTGATCCCCACAATACAATCGCCTTAAGTAGGCGGATGACGAGCTGCAGGAGCGCTAGACCGCTCAAAGATGGCTCCCTCAAATGTCCACTTCAATCCCAAGATGGCGAGCGTCCAAGCAGATCCCCGGGACCGGACCCGCTAAAACAGCGGTGTATTGACAAGATTACAGAGCAAGTAGGTGGGCGGGAGGCAGCAGCTTAAAAGCAGGGGAAATACAAATGAATTAAAAAAGAAATACAAAATGGGTAGTTAAAAGCGTCTAACGCTGTAGATTATGCGAGTAAAGCGCTAGAGTTCCGTGTTGCGAGGGTGCCTTGTCCAGGCTGGCCCCCACAATACAATCGCCTTAAGTAGGCAGATGACGAGCTGCAGGAGCGCTAGACCGCTCAAAGATGGCGCCCTCAAATGTCCCCTTCGCTCCCAAGATGGCGAGCGTCCAAGCAGATCCCCGGGACCGGACCCGCTTAAACAGTGGTGTATTGACAAGATTACAGTGCAAGTAGGTGGGCGGGAGGCAGCAGCTTAAAAGCAGGGGAAATACAAATGAATTAAAAAAGAAATACAAAACGGGTAGTTAAAAGCGTCTAACGCTGTAGATTATGCGAGTAAAGCGCTAGAGTTCCGCCTTGCGAGGGTGCCTTGTCCAGCAGGTGTTTTGCTTATTGTGTGCTTAACTTTGAATTTTACATGAATTGTGCATCCTAATGCTCTGTTAGAATAAAATTAAATCACAAATATAGTGTTCAGGACGAGTCCCTGATTGTGCTAAGCTATCATGCGAACACTAATTATGCCTCACATTCAGGACTTCTCTAATCGTTCTATGTTTATAGAAACAGTCTTCACATCAGAAGTTCAAGAAAACAGGTCTAGTCCATTACATGAACAATATCTCTTATTGGGACAGCCACTCAGTAGAATCCACATTTTCATTTGATGGCTCTTGTGTGTAAACTTGATACTATTTACCTTTCAGAAGGTCACACATATCTATTATTAATTAGCGTTAACTCTTCCCTTTTCATCAGTTAACCACATCTACTCATAATTTAGGGTATGGATAATATAATAATTGTGAACATATAAACCATTACAGTCCCTATCTATTTGATTTAAGGTATGAGACTATTTCCAGTCTTAAACTCTAGTCCATGTTCCTGTGATAACTACTATTTTTTAAATAACTCTCCAGTTTCATGCATAATTTGTCAAAACATACTGGACTTAATATCTGGTAGTTCAACGCTTATTTACATAAAAGTGAGTGGAATCCAATCTAGCTCTTCATAAAGAACTTACATTCAGATATTTACACACACATTTTTAGGTCGAGCCTAGCGCAGTGCACATGCCCTGCTTGCTCTGCGAGACTGCTGTAGTAGAGTATGAGAGAGAAGCTGCGCCCACTCCCATATTTTCATTTGGCTTGCGTCATTGTCTTTCGTAAATGCTGCCTTCGGATTCTTTAATAGGCTTGTTAGTCCCTCTTTAGTACAGCCTTGTCTTCATTTGTCCCCTCCCATGGCGACTGGCCCTTTTACTTCGGCTGCTACACAGGACCTGTTATTTAGTCTGTAAACACTATTTACTTAATTGAGTTTCTCTTACTGCAGGCTGGACATGTGCTGCTTCAATTGAAACTGCTTGCGGTTCATTAAGCAGCACGGCCGCCCCCGTAACATGGGTGCCTGCTATCAAGCACTTTAACCCGGCATTATCTTGTGTCTGTTTCAACCCCCCTCCCCCCCCAAGTAAAATGGATTTAGAAATGATTAGCGAATTACGTCATGTGAATTCCAGTTAGCACATAATCCTGTGCTAATGGGCTAAATCTGACAACAGCACGTCTGTGCTACATGTCATCTTTACTAAAGCCACCTGACGGGTTTAATTATGTTTTATTACCACCATCAATACCATCACCAATACCAGTATCACCACCAATACCAATACCACCACCACCAAAACTAATACCACCACCTCCACCAATACCACCACCACCTATACCAGCCCCACCAATACCACAACCACCAATACCACCACCATCACCAATACCAATACCAATACCACCACCACCAATACCAATACCAGCACCTCAGCGCCTTTCACTTACTAGTAGTAGCAGTGGCACTGAATGAGGCTGGAGCTGCAGCCCAGACTATCCCTCCCTCCCTCCATGCCTGCCATAAAGCACAGCCCGTCTTGCACCAGGAGGTGAAGCCAGGGCCCTACTACAGCTGGAGTGTTTTATATTAGGCCAAAGATAGGAATGACATTACACAATGCCACACTGTACACTCAAATCACGGAGAGGGCCGGAAATAGCCCCCCGCTCTTTCTCCTGAGCCGCTTCAGTGTAATCACAGAGCAAAAGGTATTGGAGCACTTTGTTAGTGTTAATAGCTTGGATCATATGTAACTCTCACTTCACACTTTGTGTCTGTGTAATTTACAACACTTACCCAGCTTCTTCACTGCACTACTTATCACTACACTGAAGATGTCGTAGGCTGGTCTCTTCCTCTAATATTTTCAATCTAACAAGCAGTCGAGAAGGCCCTTTATTGCAATGCAATAGGTTTCGCATTTGCGAGAGTTTAAGCTATTAGAATTGTAAATGACAATGCCTTTTATTTATGTTTTAAAACCCAAAACGTAAATAAAAGGCATTGTCATTTACAATGCCCATAGCTCAAACTCGCATAAATGCGAGTCCTATTGCATTGCAACTGCTTGTTTTATAGAGTGAGCTATTTGCAAGGGTGTTGGAGTGCTTAACATGAAAAGAAATACAATATATTGCTCCATTACATTGTTCTAAGGCCAGTTTCATGTCCCATTCTAGAATCAGGTGGAGCCACTCTCTATACTACCGGTTTAGTATAAGATTACATATCGCTATGGTCTCTCTTCAGGAGACCAGGTAGAGATAGAACAAGGTCTGGAGGCTGGTGTGGGCTTTGGTGATAGTACATACAGGTCAGATAGTTTATAATGCTGTGCCCATATAAGTAGTCTGCACTCTTTACTAGGAAGGAAATTCAATCAAGTGTGGAGCCTTTGACCCGAACCCAGAATCACCTACTGCCCATGGTTTAAAGGGTATTATTCAGTTCGTAGTGTGTTGAGATCAGATGAAGCCTAGTGGGAAATCAGGACGTTGCTGAGTTCCCTATGAAGGGCAAATGAGGGAAAGTCCCTAAATAAGAGACAGTTCTACTTTTCTTTTTTGGGCTGGCTATGATGCATTGGAGTGGAGTGGAGTGGAGGATGGAGAAGAAAATGTCATAGTGGTGTGTCGTGGCGAGGGGCATAGGGGGCCTATCCTTGGATTGAAAGTGAATCTTTTTTGAGGAGGTCAAGTGGGCTACCTTTATGGTGGATAGGTTTGATGATTTGCTGTTTAATATCTAGTCTTCACAACAGATGTTTTCATAATCTTGATATGAGAGCCACTGAGGAGGTTGAAGTCTCCAAGTAAGGAGTGGGAGTGCCGAATGGATACCGTTGTGTTTAGGTTGACACTTCTTTGGCAATGACCCTCTTTAAATCCATGCAGTCTGTAAATCAGGCAGAAGTAAGCGATCTAGGATTCAGAGAACCGAAAATGCCAGGTAAGAAGCTCGAATGATTTGGTGTTGCTGTATCAGTTCTGGCACTTGTGAATGTTGGGGAGATGTCCTGCTGTCCTCAAGTGAAGTCTGTATGTTGGATTATGAGGTCTGTGGGGATGCATTAAATATGCAAGGAATTTGCCCAATTATTATGTAAGGAACCTAAAATAAACTAACCAGTATTTCCTATGGCTACATTTATGAATTAATGATTACATTGGCGGTTTAAAACATTATACATCAAGCTGATAAACAATGGATTTGAGTTATAAATGTAGATCAAGTGGCATGACATATTGAATGCACACAAAAAAAGTTGTGACAAGAAAGCAAATATTAATATTATGATCGTCTCCGAATTAACAGTGCAATAGTTCAAGGTAAAGCGCCACATTGACTGTGTGACTCAAATGCGTAAACAGTGAAAAGGAGCAAAACCTCGAGCACATAAAAACACCTATAGCTGTTGACTGCAAAATGGAGAGTAATTACAATCATTAGTCCACTTTTTTCCTTTAATCAGTGGAGAATGAGATAATCCAGAGTCATAGAGATATTGAGGTGAGTTACACAAGGTCATTATAAGGACGGACTCTACAACACTCTGGCAGAAGCAACTCTTAAGACTCTAATGAAGACAGAGCAGTAGTCAGTGCCGAGTTTTGCAGGGTGGAGGCCAGGAAATTTAAGCCAGGCAGATCTGCACAGGAGCAGGAATATCTGGATGGGTGGTAACACGAATGCACCGATGCAAAATGGATATCCAAGAGCTGTCACTGTCTAATTGGAGCTGCATGCTTGGAGCCCTGTAATCCAGGTCGATTCACAGGACACATTAATTTCATTTAATAACCCAAGGGGGGGCTTGAGGCTCTACCACAGACCCAACATATATACAGATTGAGGGGCATGGATACCAGCTCACGGAGACAGGATGGAACAGTTGCTGTCCTGTGAGGATGCTGACATCAAGGATGTGTGTAAAGATGGGGTGAACCGTGTTTCTGTGATGGAGACTGGATGGTGCAGGGTTGATGCATCGCACAATGTTAATGAGGGAAGGACAGGTCCATAATGGCTCACGGCACCATCATGAGCAGTTATGACATGCAGCGAGGATTCAGACTGTCACTTCTGAAATCAGCGGTGTAGAGAGACGGCTATGTCTGTCTCTCTGTCGGGCAGTTGGAGCTTTGTGTTCATGTGTATGTGAAGCCTTTGGGTTTCTTCCCTCTGCACACAATATCTCTGTTTGTAGTGTTCTTGGTCTGGAAAACTGCACTACAGCTATAGGAAAGCAATTTTTTTCTTTTTTTAATGACTTTGCACCACGCCTTTGCACTGCCATTTCTTTCCTTCTATTTTCAGTTTGTGCCCTCTTCTGGCCTAAACCTTGCACACATCTTCCTCTGCTCTGTTACTATAAAGCACTGACAATGAATTGGCATAAGAAAAGCAATTAGCACATTTTTGGGGTTTAACCTCGATTACCTAAAACACTGATCGATGTTCTTTGCTCAATGTTTTTGGCAATCGAATGTTGTCGACTCACTGTAATAGTTCATTAACAATAAATGCACTTTGTGCAGACTGGAAATTCATTTATAAAAATATATTCACGTGCTACTTTTTCAGAAGGTATGGTGCTTGTAAGAATTGGTGCCAACTGCAAAATACTGTCACGAGATGTAGCAAGCCTTGGATCAGGGTCAAGTGCCTCTAAGCTGCAGGACATGGCGTGCGTCGCTAGCAGCAGATCCCGCACGTGGAACGCCAATGACGTGACACAGGTAAATCACTAAATCTACATGATATCTGAGACTGGATTAAAAACGTTCTTAAAACCCATAGCATGAGATGCAGCCTGGGTTTGTGGTTTCAGCAACTCCTTGCTCCCTGCCAAGGGAAGGTTATCTCTGGGACTCCCCCACCCCCCAGCTGTTCAGTACAAACAGCTCTCTATTCCCTCAGCAGGTGTTGACACAGCAAACACGCAAAGTGCTTCCAAAAAAGAAAGAATGTAAGATCTCGGGTACAGACTCTCAAGTGAAAGCTTTAACTGATAGGGATTGTTTTTTTACTGACAGATAGCATGCTGCAGACTAGTCAAGGGGACATTGAAGGCTTTTAGCAGGGTTTGCTGGTGCCCAATGTGAATTTACATACAACAGTTTCACATCTCTGCTAATCGGGCCCTTTTTGATGCTTCTACGGACAATCTGGCACAAATTTTCTGGTGGTCCCCCAGTCGGCTGTTAGCGGTACAACAGAATGCCTTTACCATGCAATGCTTCACCACGCATACCTTTACCATGAAAGTTAAATATGGTTAAGGCAAGAGTGTGTGTGTGTATATATATATATATATATCCCATGCAATACCCTTATTCTATATCCCTGAACCCTAAAGTAAATACATATATATATGGCAGTCGCTGGTAGGTAGTTATAGTTAGGACCAAGTTTCCATAGGAAGAGCTTTTTGTATTTTGCTGATAACTTTGACGTCGTTTGATGAATCTTCATGAAATTTTCCAAACTAATTCTTTGTTCATATCAGCTCCTATGTTGAAAGCGTGAGTGTCATTCGTCAAGGGGGGGCCGAGAAAAAAGGGTGTTTTCTCCATGCAATTTCCATAGGAAACTTTAGACAAGGCTATAGGTCGAACGGGTGAACGGAATTACCCCACATTTGGCAGGGAGAAGGGTCTTGGTCTGGAAAGCACACTTTTGTTTTTGTGGTGTAAATCCGTTCAGTAGTTTTGGAGAAATATTGAAACTTACAGATATCAATATTTGGGAACTCTGCCATCTGATTGGCTGAGGCGTTACGAGCACAAGCTTACTGCTTATTGGTTGCGAGCTGTTGCAACTAGGAAGTGTTGGCAGCCATTTCATGATTCCGTTGGAATGAGTAAGGGGAGAAAAGGGCAAAAAGAGTATGAAACAGGAGGATAGCAGCACTGTAACCTCTGTGGGGGAGTGTGAAGCGAAGTACCCACTCCTACCGGTCTGAAAGTGTGGTGTTGCTCAGAGTGACATGGTGCTGAGATGAGATGCTGCTACACTCGGATATGAAACCGAGAGCCTAAACTGTGAGCTCATTGCTGTAAAGTGATGTGCTCTGGTCTTTGTAGCACACCTGTGCAAATAGAGTTAGTAGGCGTTTATATCATACAGGGAGTGGGAAGCGAACAACTGACCCGTACCGTGCGTTTATACTATACCGGAATGGGAAGCAAAGTACTCACGCCTACCGGTGTGAAGACTTGGGGATCAAACCGAGCTGATTGCTGTAAAGTGATGGGCTCTGGGCACTGTAGCATACTGGCTGCTGTAGTATAACTGTGTAAGTAGTGTTTGTATTCGTTTACACTATACAGGGAGTGGTAAGTGATCTACTCACTCCTACTGGGCTGAAGACTCAGGGATTAAACTATGAGCCTAAACCAAGAGCTCATTGCTGTAAAGTGATGTGCTCTGGCCACTGTCGCATATCTGTGGAAGTAGTGTTAGTTTGCGTTTATACAAAACAGGAAGTGGGAATCGAACTACTCACCCCTACCGGTCTCAAGACTTGTGGATGAAACCATGAGCTCATTGCTGTAAAGTCATGTTCTCTGTGTAGTATTTCAATGTAAGTCATAGTAGAATGTTAGTATGTAATGCTACTAGAATGTAAGTATGTAATGTTAGAATGTAGGCTGTCATGAGGGGAATCTTGGGGAGTTTGTACACGGGGCTGGGAAAAACGGTTGCCTTGCTGTCTGCTCCTGTTAGTGGCTATTTAAGCTGCCTTCTTTTACTGCAATAAATCTACTTATCGGATCCACTGCTGTATGCCTCTTCACTATATAAATTTGGCGACGAGCAGGAGAAGGTAAAAAGAAGGCAGCACTCACCAATATTTCGAGCTTTCTTGCGTTCTGCTGAATACTTTTTTCTTCGTCAAGCTGTTTCTCATCCCAGGGTCGTCGGCTCATCGAACTATGTCATCCAACCTCTAGTAGGATTTATATTTTTTTAATTTTGGGCTCCCTCTGCCTCTTTACTACACTCTGGTCGCTGTACTACAAGTGTGCAAGTAGTGTTAGTATGTGTTTATACTAATTCTGCAGTTATGCTTTAACCAATGCATCATGGCCCTATGGAACGTCACATCTAGGTCGGGGACGGTGTCTTGATACCACGATGGAAGGCGTTAGAATGCCCAGGGCATTATCACGGGCTGAGCACCCGCTCCGCCCATTTTGGTGCAACCAACTCAGTGTCTGCAAAGGGAGAAATAATATAACACTGGAAACATCTTGAGGTGAATGAAGGTTTATTTCAAGCTTAATAGAGAACACCAGTTGAGTGCATCCTTCCTTATTGAAGTACGATCTAACAACTGTTAGTGGTAATCGTGGTTCAAAGAGGAGTTGGAGTGTACGAGAATGCACAAGGTAAAATAATAATATGTTATGCCAACGTTCACATACAAAGGAACAGAGCACATGCTAGAAGCATAATGTGCGTGTGTAATGCAGAGGTGCAAGCCTGTGTGCATGTACACTTAGTAATCAGCTCACTACAGTGGCCCAAAAGCCAACGCCAAATGTCTATAGGGCAGCGCTGCCCGCTGGCTCAGGCCTACAGTACGGTCCAGCAGGTCCTTAAAATGAGACAGAGATGTGACTGAATGAGGTCAGAGATCACATCATTATGGACAGCAACATCGCTTGTTCGCAACTGCGCACCCAGGCTGATGCACCCCATCCCTCCCGCAGCACCATGCTCAATTGCAGCCCCTGTGCACCCAGGCCCCACTGCTCACCTGCTGTCATTGTTGTTTGTCCAAACATGACGGCCAGCAGGGTTCACAATTCAAATCTAGTTTTTATTGCAAGGATGGTATACACCTCATGGATTTCTTTTTTTAATTGCACATTGTGATATGCGAGGTTGATGCGGCCATATCACCTGAGGTAGTGTGGAAGGACTGGAACATGTGGTGTCATCGTTATCCTATTTATACGTACGCAAAGTGGGCTGGGCTTGCGTACGCCAGGCCAGCATAGAGGTGTGAATAATTATTTCGGGGACCTGGGCGTTGTTCAGTTCCTGCCTGGCCAGGAAGTGTACATATGTGTGTGTCCCTGTTGCAGTTTTGACGTCGCACAATCTGCAATTTACATTAATGTAGCATATACCGGGAAGGCGGTAACTATCGCTGAGATGCTGTCCAAAAACATTGAATGGCCAACATCACATGTCGTTGTCAAGCTTGTGGATATACGCAGACATGCATGTCGATGGTGTGCAGTATTATTGAAAGTGTTGCTATCGCGAAGCGCACACACGTGAATGTGTTTGGATGGAGGGAGAATCAGCAGTGAGGCTACGTCATACACAGTGATAACTCTTATTACAGTCAAGCAATGCACATCAAACATGAATCTGAAAGTCGCACATATGACACACTACTATATTGGTAAAGCCTGACAACAGAGCATACTGCAACACAAATCTACACATTACTCTTTACTGTTTGTCACATGTGATCTAGGAGGTGCACTCTGCCCGTGGCTGATGATACACCTTCAAGCCATCAATACCCAGGCCGAAAGGCAGCACAATATTGCGCACACACACACACACACCAGGGGCATCGTGCAACACACATTTGTTTTTTGATGTAACGTTTGATGCATGGCCATCACACGTGGAAGGCTACTGCACAGACCATGAATAATGATCAAGATGATCGTTGCATGTTGTATGTAGTATAAGATATGTGTACACAGCAAAAAACGTACTCCTTCATTAAGCAGCTCCTGTTTCCTATGCTTCCCTGCCGCTTGACAGAGAGGCAGGACTGTACAAACAGCGGGGCTCAATCCGCGGCTCAGGCGGTGCCGCTTACATCCCATCAAACAAGTTGCCTGCGATGGATGGAGTCCACAACAGGTGAGTATTTTGCTCACACAATCTTTAATTGCACCGGCATCGCAACCCACTGAGGTAATACCACGTCACTACAGGTTCCAGAAGGCCATGGGAGTGGCCGCGCCCACATGGGCGGGGGACTTTGATTGAAAAACAGTGCGTGAAACATGCTGATGCCTCCCCGCTGCACTGAAGCCATAGCCCATGAGGAAGTGCTCCACGAGCATGAAACGCGTCGGGCAGGACTCCTTGAAATTTGTGTGGCTGGCAGTTGTCATTCATGCGGTACCTTCATTAAAGATTGTGTCAGCAAAATACTCACCTGTTGTGGGCTCCATCCATCGCAGGCAACTTGTTTGATGGGATATATATATATATATATATATATATATATATATATATATATATATATATATATATATATATATATATAATTTATTTATTATTATATATATTATTATTATATTATATATATATATTAATTTACTTTCGGGTTTAGGGGTGGATAAGGGTATTGGGTGGTAAGGGTGCTTTTAGGGTTTATGAGTGGCTAGGGGTATAGGGTGTTTTGGGTGTTTTTAGGGTTATGGTGTGGGTAAGGCATTAGGGGGTAAGGTTACAAAAACAAATGGAGGGTTGGGGTGGGGTATTTTTCTAAAAAGAAAATATTTAATTGTATAATGAAAATAAAAACAGGGTTATTTTGATGAAGAAAATATCTAAATGTAAAGTGATTTTTCTAAAATGGGGGTGTCAGGGGATACAATTTCCTTGATCTTTGACTTTAAATTGTTGGTTTCTGTTACAAATACAATTCCCATAATGCCTGATTATTGGTAGGTAGGCGTTAGTAAAGACATAAAACAGACTCACCTACCTGAGAAAGACCGAGATTCAAATCACAACGGTCCAATTTTCTTTATTGGGAGACTAAATGTAGATTAATATTCCAGTTCACAGAGTGCAGCTGTTGTTTGATGTTGGAATGATACTTTCGGGAGCGACGGTCTGCTCCTCATGCATATACCAGTTGCAGAGGGTGCAGTTTTCTAGAAAGCTTTGGAACAAATATGTAAATATTACCTACCGGTGGTCGCCAGTAGGTAGTTAAAGTTAGGATGTTGTTTCCAAAGAAAGAGCCCTTTTTTCATTTGGCAATAACTTTGGCATCCTTTCATTAATCCTCATGACAGTTCCTAAATGAGTTTGCCACTCAGTTCAGCCCCTGTCTTGAAAGTTTCAGGGTGATCCATCAAGCAGGGGCTTAGAAAAAGGGGGCTCCCTAAACGTGTTTTCTCCAAGATAATTTCCATAAGAACTTTAGACACAGCTACAGTCTGAACTGCTGAATGGAATTACACCATATATGGCAGAAAGGTAGCTGTTGGCCTAGAAAAGCAACTATTTTGAAAAATGGTGTAAATCTGTTTAGTAGTGGCGGTGTCATTTAAAGAAATTTCCAGTTGTATTTATAGGGACGCGGAGGATCCGTGACCCCTTCCGATCTCGTACTGAGATCTGCTTGGCTGCCAACACTTCAGACCAGGAAGTGTTGGCAGCCATCTTGGAACTTGGCTTCAACCAAGTTCCAGGAAAAACTTTTAAAAAAGAAAAGGGAACAGGGTAGAAATAACCTTACCCCCTTGGCCTCTAGGGGAGGTCCCACAGAAACATTAAAAAACAACTAAGCGCTAACACGCTTCATTAGTTATGGGCTCCTGGGTGAGCCAGGTCAAGATGGAATTTGGTCATTAGGGAGGCGGGGCACAGGCCCCCTTCCTGGGCCTTAATTTTGCCCCGGGGACCAACGCCTCCATAGGGCCACAGGCCCTAAAGTAATCAGGGGGCTTCTAGGAACCCCCCTGGCCCCGGAGACCACCACCACCCTGAAGCCATAATGAATTTGCAATGGGGAGGCCTCAGGGACCCCCTGGGCCCAGAGGACCACCAACCCCCTGGTGCCATCGTCTTTTAGATTAATTGGGAGGGGACAGTACTCGGCCCCAGGGACTTCCACCTCCTCGGGCAGGCCCTACAAATTAGAAAGTAGGGGGCCCTCCTCCTGGAGCCATAGATTGCCCTGGGGATGGCCACACACCAGGGCTTACTCCTGCTATATTCTGGGGTGCCCAACATAACTGTTTTCTATGGCTTGCAGATGGCAAACAAGAAGGAGGCAAGAGGTGCATGCACACAGCGACGATTACAATTTATTTGGTTTCTGAATCGAGGATGAACTGCTGAGGTTGGCAAAAAAGGAAGCAATCACAGGAGAGTTGATGTAACTGGTACAGTAACTGGATCTGTGTTATCGACTTAACGCTTTTGCTGGTGGGAATGTAACTAGGAAACTTGGCAACAACAGGCATCAGGACCGTCATTTCTTCACAATTTTGAATATTTGTCGTTTCATACCTGGATAGTGTGGCCCCCTGATGAAGGGTCTTCCCAAAATGCATTGCGATATGTAACACTACATGGAGTTTGAGACTCGAAGAATGAATCTACATTTTGTTATATTGTTCAATAAATATGAAGTCATAGATCATTATTATTTTTGTGTAATTACAGACTGCAGGAGCAAATTTGAGACTGGCTCTTCAAGATTTGCAGTCTGATGTGAACATTATGTTATTCGGAAATGTTGTGTTAATTTATAAAAAAATTAATTGTATAGACCATTGCAATTATATAGCACCAATTTTGGGGCTGGTGAAAAGCGCACCTTGTATTCATGTGGCAGTTCTTTGTTCTCAAGTTACTTTGATTGGCAGGAGATTTACCACTCCCGCCAAACTATAGCAAACACTCCACTTCCAGCAAGCGAGAGCATTAAATATGGTCTCACTTGCTGGTAGTAGAGCAAGATCGCTTTCACAGAGAATCAGCTGCATGTTTAGATTTACTTCTATGTGTAAACAGTGCCTCGCCCCCTCCCCCCCAGGAGGCAGGGAGCCACCATGGGCCGTGGGGGCATTGAGGTTTCTCCTGCAGTCCACAACAGTTGCGAGTGGGTTCCCTGGATGGGAGCACGACACCCAAAATAGGGGCTGGGCCCCGGGAATGGGGTCCCATTGGCTGCAGAGGGTCCTTGGGGGGCCAACTACCTCTTTTGTTACCTCCAGTATGTTCTACACAGCGGGATTACTGAGAGGTTGCCGGAGGCTATGCTTACTTTCGCCACCACTCTGCAAATGCGCCTCCTGGTGCATTACTAGTTGGGGTATAAAGTCCCCTTGGCTCTAGAGGGTCTTTGGGGCCAACTACATCTTCTATTACTTCCCAGTAAGTCCCACACAGCTGGATTGTGAGAGGTTGTCGAAGGCCATGCCCCCTTTCTTCACCATTCTTCAACACGCCTCCTGGCCCACAACTGTTTGGGGGATGAACTCCCCATGGCTGCTGAGGGCCCTTGGGGGCCTATTACACCCTGTTACCTCCAGGAAGTCCCCCAAAGGAGTAATGTTCAGAGGTGATCGGAGGTCCCGCCCCCTTTTCCCACCACTGTTTAAATCATCTCCTGGTGCACTACTGGTTGGAGGATGAACTCCCCTTGGCTGCTGAGGGTTCTTGACGCCAGGAAAACCTTCTGTTACCTCCAGTTAGCCCAACTTAGTGGGATCGCTGAGAGGTCTTTAGAGGCCACGCCCTTCTTCTCCACCACTCTGAAAACGCATCTTCTGGCACACTACTGGTTGGGGGGTGAAGCCCACTTTACCCCTGAGGGTCCTTGGAGTTCAACTACCTCCTGTTACCTCCATAAAGTCCCATACAGTGGGGTTACTGAGAGGTTTTCAGAGCCCACGCCTCCTTTCTCCAACACTCTGCAAATGCGCCTCCTGGCGCAGTACTGGCTGGGGATGCAGTCATCTTAGATGTAGAGGGCCCTTGGGCCTCCAGTATACCTCCAGTATGCCCGATACAGCGCCATCCCTGAGAACTGGTTAAAGGCCCTGCCCCCTTCCTCACCACCCTGCAAATGTGACTACTAGTTATAAAAACATAGGAATTCACCTAAAAACCAAAGGTTACAGAGACGTTATAGTTCGGAAAAAGAATTTGAAAACCCTTAGAAATTCATTTAAAAACATAGGGCACAGGGACGTTTTAGTTAGGAAATAGAATTTGAAAAACCTTGGAAATTCGCTGAAAAAACAAAGGTCACAGGGAAGTTATAGTAAGGCTAAGATTTCCTCATACAAAACCAGTGAAAATCAGCAGAAGTTACCTAAGCTAACTATAACTTATGTCCCCGCAATGCACTGCTTATGACCACACATATTACATCACTCATGAAATAGTCAGTGACATCACTGATGATGTCACTGATGCCATCATCCACAGAACCACTCACACAATCTCTCATATACCCACTCACACACCCACACAACCACTCAATCCATTCACATACCCATACCAGTACTCACATACCTACTCCAGTTCTGTTGAGGCACTCACACACCCACCCACTCACTCACTCATAAAGCCACTCAAACAACACTCACTTAACTATACGACCACTCATATAACCACTCACATAGCTACAGACTCACCCATACAGCTATTCACATGCCAACTTATTTAACTACGCAGTTGCTTAAACACCCACTCACTCACCCATAGAGCCTCTCAACACAGCCATGCACTCACCCATACAAGCACTCGCATACCTATACAACCACATACATGCCCATTCGCACATTCATACAAGCACTCACACATCCACTCACCCATCCTGCCATTCACACAGACACTTACTCTCCAATACAGCCACTCACACACCAACTCACTTAACCAAACACCCACTCAGTCACTCACTCACTCACCCATACAGCCTCTTAGACACTGAGTCACTAACTCATAGTCATTCAGACAACCACTCACTCACCCAATGTCACCACACACCCACTTACCCACCCGTAGAGCAACTCACCCCACCACTCACTCACCCACCCATACAGCCACTGACACATCCTCTCACTCATCAATGCAGCTACTCACACAGCATCTCAATCACCCACACAGCTACTCACGCACCTACTTATCCACCCATATAGCCACTTACTAATTTTACTTTTGTAGTAGTTTAGAATATGTTTAACAACCTAAACTATTAAAACCACTTACACTAACTTGATGTTGTTATCAGTGATGTCATCAGTGATGTCACTGACCATGTCATGAGTGATGTAATATATGAGGTCATAAGCAGTGCATTGCAGGGGCATAAGTTATAGTTAGCTCAAGGAACTATGACTGCTGAATTTCACTGGTTTTGTATGAGTGAAATCTTAGCCTAACTATAATGTCCCTATAACCTTTGCTTTTTTGAGTGAATGTTATTTACTTCCTCGCATCACAAGGAAAAGTCGCACCACAAAATGCAGGTGACAGGCAAGATATATTTCACCATTTCAAAAACATTAAAAAAACAGAAGAAAAAGAATGTAAACCCATAATGGCTGGTTGTCCTCAATGGAACCATAGGGTCCCACACCTAGACAGACTATTTAAAGTACCAGTAACATAAATTACTGTTTAGGTACAAAGAAAGCTAGAATGTGATCTTCATAACACCCAAGTGAGAACTTGTCCAATACACATCTCCATTATTGTTATTAGACTTCAAAAAGAATGTGTTTCTGTAAAACCCACAAAACATGCAATTGATTCATCAAGAAGTCATAGTTATCACTAAAACAGGATCAGACAATGGTTTCATGAAAAGGCAAACACATTGCTTTCAAAAGAACAAACTTCAATCTTTAACAATGAGGTGGTGAATGAATTTTCAATCATACCTAATTAGTAGAGGCATCAAATTCTAAAATATATTAAAAATGTGCAAACCAATGTTTCAAATATGAAGGAAATATACATTCCAAGAAATGTTCTTTGTAAAATTCATTTAAATCATGATTTTCTATCACAAAAAAGAGAGGTCAAGCCCAAATTAGATGGTCCCATTTATATGTGATAACATTAGTAGAGTGTGAGCTTTTTTGTATGCATTTTTTAGGTGGCATGCTCTCTATTAAAATGTCATCAAGATATTTAATATATACATATTAGGTGCAAATGGATATCAAAATACTTACTGCTTTTTTCAGCAAACCTCTGGCAACCCGAAAAACACAGCATGCAATTTACTTAAATGATTGAGCATTTTATGTAATTTTATGAATTTGCATTCCGCGAATTCGCGGATTTCCCCACAAAATCGCAAAAAAATCCACGAATTCGCGAATTTTCACACAAAATCGTGGATTTTTTTGCGATTTGCCCTGGAGTACTTTCTACTGGCTAATCCAGTAAGTGCTCCCTCATTGGGTAAATGTAAAGTGCTTTTACTACACTGCAGCTGCGTAAAGGGCCAGAAGATGTGTCTCCAGTGACCATGTGTGCCTGTAACACAGGCAAAGGCACACATGGTCACTGGAGACACATCTTCTGGCCCTTTACGCAGCTACAGTGTAGTAAAAGCACCATGGGGCAGATTTACAAGCCGCTTGCGACTCTTTTGCGCTGCAGTTGCGTCACTTTTGTGACGCAGCGGCAGCACAAAAGATGTGCCATGGTGCTGGGTATTAACAACGTGACGCATCTGAGAGATGCGTCACGTTGTAAAGCCCTGCGCCATCAGGAGGCGTTCCGGCGCAGGGGAGGGCGTTCCTGTGCAGGAACGCCACCTAAAAGTGGCTGAGTGAAATCTACAAGATTTCACTCAGTCCCTTTTAGGCCAATGCTGCGTCAAAACCCTGTGCCTGCTTGAAGCAGGCGCAAGGCTTGATGCAGCATTGGGGAGATAGGGCCCCCCAGAGCATTGCTGGAGCTGCGTCGCGCTTGCGACGCAGCTCCAGCAATGCGCTGCTTTTACGGCACAGATGTGTGACGCATCTGTGCCGTTTTTGCCACATGGTGCGCTGCATTATAAATGCGGCGCACCATGGGTGGCAGAGCTGCGGTGCACAATAACTGGCGCAGCCCTGGGGATGCGCCAGTTATTGTAAATCTGCCCCAATACATTTCGCCAACGAGCGAGCACTTACTGATTAGACAGTAGAAAGTACTCCAGTTGAGTAGAGGTATTGCACAAAAAGGTGGCATCTTCGTGGACAAACACACAGGCGGGATTCATTCTGCCCGTTAGATTTTTTTTGTGCCCTTCTGCCCTCTGTTAGACTCGTTTTTCCCTTGTTTTTCTGCCCTTCTTCCCCCTGTTAGACCCGTTTTTTGTGCCCTTCTGCCCTCTGTTAGACTCATTTTCCCTTGTTTTTCTGCCCTTCTGCCCTCTGTTAGACTCGTTTTTGTGCCCTTCTGCCCTCTGTTATTCCCTTGTTTTTGTGCCCTTCTGCCCTCTGTTAGACTCATTTTTTGTGCCCTTCTGCCCTCTGTTAGACTCGTTTAGTGCCTTTCTGCCCCCTGTTAGACTCGTTTTTTGTGCCCTTCTGCCCTCTGTTAGACTCGCTTTTCCCTTGTTTTTCTGCCCTTCTGTCCTCTATTAGACTGGTTTTCTGTGCCCTTCTGCCCTCTGTTAGACTCGGTTTTCACTTGTTTTTCTGCCCTTCTGCCCTTTGTTAGACTGCTTTTTGTGCCTTTCTGCCCTCTGCATCACTACAGCACCACTCAGCGCCACCACAGCACCACTCAGCGCCACCCCAGCATCAATCTGCGCAACCATTTAACAACAACTGGTTCCAATATGTTCTCTTAATGTTTCAAGCTTTATTACAAATGTCACAAAAAGATGTTAATATTTCACTTCTGTTCTTGGATTTTCGTCACAATAAAATACACTGAACAAAAGTGTAAGCTATTGCCATTATAAATTAAAATCACTTTTATTTAAGTATTAATTATTTAAAAAAATTAAAAGCCATTGTTATTTGTAATATCAATACATCTAAGTCACGTAAATACAAAACATGTTGCATTACAAATGCTATAGGTGTCACATTTGCGAAAGTTATAACTATTGGCATTGTAAATGACAAAGCTATTAATTTAGCTATTTTCAAAACCAACGCATAAATAAAAAAATTGTCATTTACAAGACAAATAGCTCAAACTTTCCTAATGCGAGACCTATTGCATTGCAAATTCTTGTTTTTATATCTGTCAGTGCTTCCTGTTGAGGTTTAATTTTTGTGACAGGCGCCTCATTGCCTACTTGTAACTATTCTCTGACCCTGCTTCAAGGGTCAGAGCAGGGTCAGAGAATAGTTGCAAGTAGGCAACGAGGCGCCAGGAAGCACTTACAGGCTTACAGCAGCAGGTGACCAAGTTGAAGTTAATTTCTTTGTAACCCTTTTGTAAAAGGTTACAAAAAATTTGCTTCAACTTTTGCACCTGCTGCTGTAACCCTGTAAGTGCTTGGCTGAAAATTCGTCCCCGCTGATTCGCGGATTTTACTGCGATTTCGCGAGATTCGCGGAAAATCCGCAAATTCCGCGAGCGGAACGAATTTTCAGCCCATGCTTAGTCTTTGTCACGGTTAATGAGCCCCTCATTTGTTTCACTATTTATACCAATCACATATTGCCCTTAATGAGGCATTGTGGGAAACGTAGTGCATGTTTGTGTTGTACATAAATATTTATAATATTTACAAAGTTGTCAGTTTTAAGGTGTGATTCATTACGAAATTGCATTTTCAATATGTTTAGCACATTGCCAGAGTCTTTTTTTCTCTTTCTATTAGACCTTAATGTCTAATCGTCGTATAGTTTTATTACACTTCCATTTTGGGGGATTAGTTCCCTTTCCAGTGTTTTTCATTTTTCTCATTTTTCATTTTTTATTATATTTTTCAGGAGATTCAATGAATTCAGCTGTCTCAATCCAGATGTAAAATAACTCCTCATCATTGTTAATCCCATTAGGGGTCTTGGTTCCTAGTTTGATTATGTACCTTGATTCAGTTTGGCGTAGTTTCTTGATCCTGTCACCACCTCTTTCATGGTTTTGTATGGTGTGGATTCCAAAGAAACGCATTGCTCTCCAGTCACTGTTTTGACACACCATCATGTGTTTTGCTGTGGCATAAGAAGTGTCCTTATTTTTTACACCTCAGATATGTTCAAGGATTCTTTTTTTGAGCACACATATCGTAATTCCTATATATTGCATGCCACAGTTACATTGGATGACATATATTACAAACTTTGTTGTGCAGGTGATGGTTTGTTTAATCTCAATTTTCTTGCCTTGGAAGTCCAGTATCTTTTTCCAGTTCTCTCCAATTTTACATGCCTTGCACGTGGTACATTTTACAAATCCCTGTTGTTGTTGGTGTAACCAATTCATTGGTGTTTCCTGTTGAAAGTGACTCTGTACAAGTAAATCCTTTATTGATTTAAGTTTTCCTGTAAGTTAACATAGGTCATGGTCCAAATAGGGAATCAATATCTGAGTCATTGGATTTTTTTGTAATGAATCCCCTTTCTTTGCTATATGTTAAGATAAATCTTGGCGGTTTCTGTTGTTCATTATCTGTTGTCATTTTCTCCTTTTTGGTAATCAGAGTTTCAGTTCTTGTTTTCTTTTGTATTTTTTTGTCTGCTCTTACGTAATGTAGTATCATTGTATTCTCGTGATCTTAATCTTAATGATATTTCTTTATTTTCACTCTTGCGTAATTTTCTTTTGAGCAGTTTCGTTTCATTCTTGTAAATTCTCCATAAGGGATAGTTTCTATAAGAGACTTAGGGTGAAAGCTTCTCCCGTGTAATATGCTGTTAGTTGACATTTCCTAACGGTACAAAGTGGAATGAATTTGGTCCCCCTCAGTGTATATCCAGGTGTCAAGAAATGCAATGCCTTGGGTACTTGTGTTGCATGTGAACCTTAAGCCTAAGGTATTTTCATTCAGTGTGTCAAAGTATTCCATGAAATTTCTTTTTGAACCGTTCCAAATGATAAACAAGTCAGCAATAAATCTGACCCATAAAGTTATACTATTCACATTATCTTGGTTTTGCGTGTTCCAGGCTATTTCCTTTTCCCACCAGCCCATCACGATATTCGCGCAGCCGGGGTCGGTAGGGGAGTACCATGCCGGGGCAGTGACGTAGGGAGGGGGAGGGGCAGGGTGGATTGGTAGTAATCTATGGATAATGGAGGTTTACAGGTAAGTTAACATTTAAATAAATCAAACGAATTTCGTTGCGCGCACTGCATTGCATGTGGGGATGCAGTGCGCACAACAACATTTGTTTGCTTTATTTAAATGTTTACTTACCTGTAAACCTCCATTATCCATAGATTACTACCCCCCACCCTGCCCCTCCCCACATCACCGCCCGGGCAGGTACTCCCCTACCGACCGCGGCTGTATTTGCGTAGTTTGGCGTAAAAGAAATGCCCATGGCAGTCCCGCACTCTTGCCGATATAGGTCAGGATTAAAGAGGAAAACGTTATTTGTTAAACACAGTTCTGTCATTGTCAACAGCATTTTTGTGTGATCCAATTCTGATATGTTTTGTTTTTGTAAAAAGTATGCACATGCCTTCAAACCTATGCTGTGCTCATTTGACATATAGAGTGAGACCACATCTATTGTAGCCATGATGTAATCCGGACTCCAGTTTATTCCTCTAAGAATTCTTACAAAATCTCCCGTATTACGTATATAGGAGTTTGATTTGTCTTACCGATGTATAGTTTTTGGCATGAGCATATGATGGCATATATCACGTTTTTTGTTTTACAGTTCGATAATTCGTTCTGGGTCCACTTGATATTATGGTGTGCAAATTCAGTTTCTTCTATTGTTGTTTCACATACTTGGTTTGAGGCTCCACTGTTATCTGAAATCTTTTTTTTTGTAACAGGGGCAATCTCTGCCCGCACTATTTGTTGGCCAATATTGGTGTTCTTTTTCATAGCAAACAGTGGTGGTTTTTAGCAGATGTTCCAAGTTCTGTATGAGATGCCAGTTTTAAAGTATATAATTTGGCAAAATGTATTTGTATGTGGACCATAAGTAGAGACGCAAACTAGTTTACCTTCCTGTTGTTTGACTTTTTTCGTCAAAGGCATTCCCTGGGTGTGTTCCACACTCTTTACATTGCATGTTTTAGCAATTTTCTAGGGTATCCTTGATCTTTCAATTGGTCATGAAAGGCCACGGCATGTATTGCATAGTCTTCTTTGCGGGTACAGTTCCGCCTGATCCTATATATTTGTTTGTAAGGCAGTTTATCTTTAAGACTTCTAGGGCGGAAACTCCTGTAATGTAGTATGGTGTTCTTGTCCATTGGTTTCTTATGTAAGGAGTTAATCAGTTAATTTTGGATCGGTTTTACTTCCACATCGAGAAATGTTAAGCTTGTCTTACTTTTGGTAAGGGTGAATTGAATGTCAGGGTGTCTGCAATTCAGCCACTCATGGGACCTTTCCAGATCATTTTCTGCATCAATTACCCTGCTGGTGATCTACAATTGCCCCAAAACAAACCATGCCACTGTAACAATAGTTAGTCCTATTTGAACTGTAAAGAAAGGTGAACAGAGAAATTTAAAACAACAAAATGTTGTTTGTCATAGAAATAGGTAAGCAAATAACTCTTGATGATGCAACAAAAAGACAAGGGGTTAAGTTAGGTCTGTTCCTTCTCTATCTAGATCAAGCTTTTCAGACAAAACATAATTCTCATTCATGGTATGTGTATTTGCACAGCGCAACATCAACAATGAGGGTATCCTGGTGCTGAGCATGGGTGTGTGCCCAGCCCTGGCTATTACATGTTTGTTAATAGGAAAGCCAGGGCTTCAACTTCTTGTGAAATTCAAGAAGAGATGAGGAGGCTCTGATTTGAAGTGGGAGGTTTTTCCATGCTTTAGGGGTGATGTAAGACAACGCCTGCCCTCCCTGATCTGGTTCTGTGTATACATAGGAAGTGTTCGAGCAGGCATCCTGCAAAGCAGACGTGGTTGGTGGGAGGAGATGAGACGGTTCAGGGAGGTGGGGCCTGAGTTGTGTAGCGCCTTAAATGTGCATGTGAGGAGTTTGAATTGAGTGCGTTTGTCTGCGCGAAGCCAGTGTAGTTCCCTGAGGTGTAGTGGGATGTGATCTCTGTGTGGGAGGTGGATAAATCTGGCTACCAATGTCTGGATGGTTTGTAGTTTTCTAGTGAGTTGCTTGGTGATCCCGGCATATAGGGTGTCCAAGTAGTCCAACTTGTTGGTGACTAGAGCCAGAGTGACTGTTTATCTAATGTTGCGTGGGAGCTATTTGATGAGCTTACTCAGATTCTTCAGGGAGTGCAATCTCATGAGGAAACAGCCTCACATTTACTTCTCTTAACATTGCACTTTGTTTGTCTTGATCAGCCAGCAGGGTATAGAAGTTACAACATCACATTACTTCTTTCAGTATATAAAACAAAAACACCTTGTGATTTTCAAATAGAAAGAAAATATTACATTTTACCTAATCACTTCATAGAAAAACCTATGTACATTTCTCTAGCGGGATAACACAATACTGAAACATGAGAAAACATATACCATGTCCTTCCAAAAAGGTTACAGATATGAGAAGAAAAGTTCTAACATTAAATTATTTGCGCTGTCCGGTTGATGTCTGAAGAGGAATTTGGAGGGAAACCTCTTGCCAGAGGTACTGACTGGGATATCTTGTCCATAATGGTACCTGGAATCAAGAGCATCTGACAATTGTTTTTCCGGTTTGGCTGTGTGCACTCACCCAGAAAAAAAGCACTGTGAAAATGCCCTCACTTATCCTCCTAGCACAATAATCAACATGTCACGGTTTGTTGTGTCCTTTCCTCAGAGCGCAGGCATCATGCTTTATTCAAGAGGCTACTGACATTTTGCATAGATTGTAAATGCCTCATGTGCTATTGCACTTCTCTTCTGTGTGTTGTTGTTAATATCAGTTACAAATGTTGCAATTAGAACAATGGCAAGAGCACAGTGAAGGCAAAACATGTTCTACAACATTAATGAAATTTCAGTATCGATCTGTACTTAATTGTGCCTAAGTCTCACTGCCAGCATGTCTCAAGGCAAGCTAATGTGGAGATAATATTAGCAATACTATATTTCCTACAGAAGCTTAATTTGATGGCATGTTGCTTGACAATATTGTGGCATCCATATATGTGGAGGCTGATGTCACTGACTTCCATATTGTGACACCTAACTACAAGACAGTAAGTTAAACGTTAAAAACTCAGTAGGTGCATTCACACCACATCCGAAGAAACAGCTTTCGTGACCAGTCTGTGTCAGCCATTCTGCGACTGTCATGACCCCTGATTATGCATCTCACTCAGGATCCAAACAAGCACTCTTGCATGCAATTCCTCATCACAGATTTCATCAGATATAAAACAGCATAATATAGAGCACTAAAGATTTCACTTTCTCCAGACCACAACTTGACCAACCATATGTGTGCCGGAAAACCCATCAGCAGGCTGGAGAATAACAGGTTGCTTTTACGGCTGAATAGGCTGGGTGATGCTAAGCACATCAAAACTGTAAACCATTCTTCAGAGAGGAGCCCATGGTAGTCTTAAAGGCATACATATTATTGGTACCTGCAGAGGACTAGGCATCCTAAGTGTTATGCAAGACCATAAAATACTAACTGGTGGGCATGCACACCAGGGGTGCACATGTGGTGCTCCCTGTATGCATCCACATGGTGTGAGGGACCAGGGGAACTTGTAGGGCCCCCTTTGTTTCCTCTCTGTCACGGTTTTCATGGAAGAGGAACCGCCATAGTTGAAAACTTGTAATATGCTTGGCGGGACCCCAGCATATTACTGACTCTACAGCTGCATCACTGCCAGGGACCAGCGGATCTTGTTCCCTGGCGGCTGCGGCAGAACAATTACGGTCATACCTCCCTAACTACTAGGGCGTTCGGGAAACCGCCACCGCCGTGCCCCTACGAGTCTGGTGGTCGGTGGACCGCCAGACTCATAATCAAGCTCTGAGCCAGAACGTCAAACTCCTATTTTTAGCGCACCGGTTTTAGTCCTTATGTCTCCTACTACCAGCCCAGCAAGCGAAAAGCGAGACAGAAATTACAGAATGGCTCAAGCCCAACAGGAGCAGAACACCAGGTATTGAACTTTCAGTGAGACTGCCATATGAGACCCCGTTAAAGAATGGCATTGAAGTGGGGCAGAGGAAATGCTCACAAGGGAAATAGAAGATGTGTGATGCTACTTTGCCGTACTTCCCTCAGCAAAGGGCATGGCTCAAGAGAAGCATGAAAATATGTATTTAATTGTGTATTTGTTTAGTTAGGAATATGTTTCGGTGTTCTATAAAATAGGAACTACCCTATAATACTTTTTCCACTTGACCAAATATCTGGATGTATTATAAGATTGACAAGAAGAAATCTTCATGAGGATATGTTCGATTTATGTATGCTGTCGGGGATGGACGTCATTACCATTTGGGATGGGGACTTTAACACTGGAGTTTGCTCACAGGTGCATTGTGGGCTAGGGGAAAATGAGGTAGATGATCATACCCTTATGTCCCACTTTGTTCACACCGATAGAGGGGAAAGCTGTAACGAGATCATGGTTTCTCATGACCTCGGTTTTGTTAATAAGTTGTGTTCTCCTCCAGTAGAATTTGGCCCAACGTTCATTGGCAGAGGAGCCAGCTCCATTATTGATTTTATTATAGTCCCTAATCGTTATGAATCTTGGTTTGAGGAGTTTACCATTCACCTTAACGGTTTAGGCGACCATTTGCCGTTGACCTTTAAAATTAGTCTCCCCCGTAACTGCACTATTTTGGTGGTTGAGAGCTTAGCTTGGACACAAGATCCAGTATTGGATCTGCAAAACGGATACACACTGAGATGGGGCGATAAAAACTCAGATGCTCTGAATATAAAAAATATGTCCAAGGCAAAAGATCACATCCTAGACTGCCTTAGTGAAAAGATTGCCCACAAGGACATTCTTATTGCGCACTCACAGATTGTGATAGTGATCCAAGATACATTGAGTCGCCCGGTCAGAAAGGTATCAAATTACAAGAACAGCTGGTTTGATACTACCTGCACCAGGACTTACTCTCCCTTAAAGGCTGCCCTCCATAATACAGTCAGAGATTATGACGAAATTAGGGGACTTAGGAGAGCATACAATAGGAGGAATAGAAAGAAGGAAATTAAAGAGCAGGAATTTCAGAACCTCCATGATGCATCCCTTAGCAGGGACTGCTCATATTTTTGGCAGGCTGTGAGGGCGCAGTTTTTTGCAAAAAGGGATACTGCTAGACTGGAGATCGCAATCAGTGAGGATACCTGGGTTGATTTCAACTCCCAGGTTTATGGGATAGAAGGTAAAGATTCAGTAACCCCTGTAGAACAGTCAATAGCAGACAATGTTTCTCCTTTTTTCCCAATTGAGGTACATTTCACTCATGGTGAAGTACTGATGGCCATTAATGAAAGCAAGGGTAGAAAGGCTCCCGGTCCTGACGGGACTCCGATAGACCTGTACAAATTTACGACAGACGTTGGGGCTAAACGCCTGTTGTGTCGAGGGCTTTATAAAAACTTGATCGGAGTCCGTTATCTTACCAATTTTTAAGAAAGGGGACAGGGAAAACCCCGCTTGTTACCGACCTATATCCCTCCTGGATTCTCTAATGAAAGTTGTAGGCAGTGTGATCCTTAATAGATTGCATCAGTGGGCGGAGGACAATAGTATCCTAAGCCCTGTGCAATATGGATTCAGGGAGGGTAAGGGAACGGTGGAACAAGTTTTAAATATTATTTTAATCCAGGGAAAGTACATCCATGCCAAAGAGGGGAAATTATTTGCGTTTTTTGTTGATCTAACCGCTGCCTTTGATTCAGTTATCCATTCTAGGTTATGGCAGATTTTGGAAAGCCTCCATATTGACCCCTCTCTGGTGCTATTCCTAAGGCAACTTTATGCAGGAGCTTCAGCTAGGGTAAGGTTTGGCCTAAAGGGAGAATGCACTAAGTCATTCCGCGTGGAGAAGGGTGTTAGACAAGGTTGTGTTCTGGCCCCATTCCTAGTCTCTATATATACCAACGCTTTAGAGGAGGAATTGGTGGCCAGCGCGAGAGACCCCCTAAAAATCAATAACAAACAGATTGTCTCCCTTCTCTACGCGTACGATGCTGTGCTGATGTCAAGAACCCAACTGGGCCTACAAAAAGCCATCTCTACCTATATTAACTTTATGGAGAATAGGGGCTTACAGTTCAACGTGAAGAGGACCTTTGTTATGTCCTGTGGCAAGGGGAGAAATAATCAGTGTAACCTGGTAGTAGATAATGGGAAAATTGCATCAACAAAAAAGTTTTCTTATCTAGGTATTTTTTCAGAGGACATGGGATCTGTGAGATCGGCAATTAAAAAATAGCACCCTTCTGTTTAAAAAATCAATTGTAGCTATGATGTTATTTTCTCAGAAAATGGGTAAAAGGCCCCCGGGGATCCTGCTAAAAATGTAACAAGCGAAATGCTTAAGCATAGCTATGTACGGGGCAGGAATTTGGGGGTTCTATGATGTTTCTTCTATTCAGGTTTTGGAAAATGCTTTTTTAAGACTTATAATAGCCATTCCACGAAGCACATCGTTTTTTAACTGCCACAGTGAATTGGGGATCTTGCACATTGCTGATTTGATCAAAATGCAAACCATGCTACTCTGGCACAGAGTTTGGACATCTTCACATTTAGCACCAAATAGAGAGATTTTAGCAGACTCTAAGGGGATCATTACGATGTCGGACGGATTTCGTCCGCCAGGCGGAGGAAATCAGCCCGACATCCACTGGCCAATTCCCCCCCGCCATATTTGGATGGCAGGGGGGACCGCGGCGGTGTCAAACACCGTCTGCCTGTTTTCCGCCCCGGTCGCCTTGTGGCCGGGGCAGACAATTAGTTACATGGTGGCGGTGTCTGTGAGACACCGCCCGCCATATTACTATGGGCATTTTCAAATGCTTTTCCGTGGCGAAAGGCATGCGGAGACTCCCTGCGGGGGCCCCTTGCGGGCCCCCTGGGAGTCCGGGGCTTGGAGGTTGCACAAGGGGGGTACCTATGGTACCCCCCCCGCATTTCAAAGTGCAACATGGCAGGCACTGCGCAATGCCTGTCATGTTGTGCTTTGAAATGCACAACGTTCATTTTTACCATTGCGGCGGGCGGAGATTTCAGCTCCGCCCGCCGCAAAGGTAAATATACAGGATGCGCCCGCCTGTACGGCGGGCGCATCCTAATGCCAAAATCGGGACCCATGCCCTGTAGGCGGCCGGTACACATTACCAAAAGGGTGGCGGGCAGGCAAAGCCCGCCCGCCATCCTAATAAACCCTGGAACTGTCTGGAAAAATCCCATGGTTAAGCTATATAAGAAAGCTGTCCAACGATCTAGGGAGATCAGACTTTTATACTGATCCTAGTGTAATGTGTACTATTTACTATGTAGAGAAAAGAGCTAAAGGGACTCTGTTTAAGTCATTTCGAGTCCTTAAGAATTGGGCTGGAAATTAACAAAAGTACTGTTCTTCGGCATCAAATGATCTTGTACTGTGACTCCATTCAACCATATTTAGTAATGTGTCTAGATGGTTAGGATAGATATGTACTGACTGACTAGGTTCAGGTTTGATAGTTTCCACCGCTTAGTATCTTTTCCAGTTACTAATGATTGGACTAGACAACTTTGCCCATGTGAAAATCCCAGCGATGGCCGATCATTGCCGGCGTGCAGGTTCGCTCGCGTTTTCATCCTCCTGAGCCCTGAGGCAATATGGCGGTTTTGCGGCTTTTCAGCTGTGCGGCTGTTCCCTGAAAACACTGCGGCGGTGAAATGAAGTGATTCCTGGCCTCCGTGGTGCTCCTACGGGTCTTCTTTCTTTGCTCGGATGTGAGAGCATTTCTGTCTGCGGCGTCTGTGCTCCCCTGGCTGGGTCGGAGCCCGCGGCAGGTGAGAGGGGAAAGAGAGGGGAAAGAACGGAGAAAGAGGCTGAAAAAGAGGCTGCGGCGTCTGTGGCTGTGCTGATTTGCAAGCACATGCTTGATTGAAGCCACATATGCAGCGCGTGTAGCTGTGAGCCCCCCATTGTATCAGGAATTGGCCAGAAGTTTGTTTGTTAAATAATGTTGTAATCTGTGCACACAAATATGATGCTTCAATGACTATAGTCTGCACATGTGCTCCGGTGGTCAACAAACTTGCTACAATTTCTGAGGCACTTTCCAAATTGATAGAAGACTTAACTATAAAACTATAGCCTCTCTGGAATATTGAAGATGCTCAACTGTTGAGTGGAAAATATAGTTATGAACATCTTGGTGAATATCCTGGCGGCCATTTGAGCAGTTAAGGGGTGAGAAAAAAACGTTTTTACAAGTCTGCAAGTCTCCATAAGGTGTCTCCTTCGCGCCATCTTATTGATTGTGCCGCTCGCAGCGGTTTGCTCTATCAAAAGTTTCTTACCTGCAGGGGTGAGTGGGAGCCAGCGAGACTCCAAGGACCAGGAGTCTCTGCCGCAGGCAGCATCACCGCGCTCCTTCCCCTATTTTGTCGATCTATATCTTTGGAGACGCCGACCGGACGAAGCCAAGGGCGGGCCCGTTTGAGGCCGGAGAAGGCTGGGCTGGGCCTACCCTCCAACATTTACCCTGGAACGCTGACTGCCCATCCCCCTACGGTAAGACTCAACCCCTGGTTACAAGACTTGTAAAGTACGATGGTGTAAACTTGCGTGGGGGACAGTATTTTCAGTTATGGCAAGTGGTGCTGTAAAGAAAGGGCCCAAGGGGAGGGGGAATATGGGAACTCTGGACTATTTCATTACTAGAGCCTCAAATGTGATTGCACAAGAGATTGAGGTACTGAACAACGGCTTTCAGTTGGCCTGGGAGCAGCTAAGACTCCTACGGAGAATGGACAATTGTGGGACACTTCATCCCCCCAGGCCCTAAATATAAGCAACAATGACCACCCGCCATTGGGTAGTAATACCCTAACCTTGACCGAGGATTCCGTCCTAGAAACAAGGTCATTGAACCAGACAGCCTGTGCAACAACTAGATCCAAATCTGCTTCATACAAGCTAGGAAAGGAATCCTCGAAGGACAAACAAGGCCCTACAAACAAGAAGAGGGCTGGGCACACACAAAAGGAAAAAAACTGTATGGGCAGTAGGAGGTTAACAAGGTTGGTGGGAGTGGGGCGAAAAGATGTGGACCAAAGTGTGGAGTCTGAGACGATGGAGATGGCGCCACCTCCACCCACCCCAATCATACCGTACATACCAGTAGTCCCTGTGGTTACTCTGAACAGTGTCTTCTGGGAGAAAGTGGGGACTATAATTGCTGAAACCTTTATTTCAACTATCTCCAATGATTGCCATATAGTGGTAGGGGGTGATATATATACTGCCACTTTGAGCCCCTAGAGGGTCTCAATGAGGTCCCCTTATAGCAGAGGACGACCACTGGTCAATTCCAATGACCCAGGCCCCGTTTGCCAGGGCATGGTCCCCCCTAGCTGTTCAAGTCACTACAATAACCATTACCCACTCCCTACGAGCATGCAATGGCCGTACACCCTCGGATATCCCAGCCAAATGTACATACAATAAACTAGGACAAATGTCCCATCTTGACTATATCCTGGTGGAAACTAGGCTCTGGTCGAATGTTATCGATCTCACTGCGACGACAAGAGAGGATAGTGACCACAACGCCCTAATTTTAGAAATGGCCCTTCCTAAGACTGGCAGGAATGGGGATCCATTGACGGGTGAAGGCATTAACAATCTGACCCTGACAAGCAACAGCTGCAGAGTTAGATGGTCGAGATTAAGGGAAAAACCAGAACAGATAGCGAAACTGTATGAACTGGCAGTTCCTCTGCTGGCAGAAGCTGCTGTTCTGAATGACTTACCACCATCCCCTGACTCTCTCGCACGGATAGAGGCTTTACATGGGGGCCTAGTATGCAGTTTGGCTGAAGTACTGAATCCCAGGGTGTCCACAAAAGGAATTAGGGCCTCTTGTTCCTCCTGGTATAACAGGGCAAGCAGGAAAGCAAAGTCAGAGCTAGTGCAGCTGTTAAAGACAACAACAGAGTTTTAATAAAGGACAAGAGGGTTCACTATAAGAAATTAATCAAGTGTGCTAAGGAAGAATGGGACCAGGAAAAGTGGTCTAGCTTATCCTTTGCCTTAAATTCTAAAGATTTTAAAACATTTTGGTCGATAATAAGTGCAGGCTCAGGACAAGCAAAACAAGCGGTAGAACCCAACCTAGCGCCTGAAGTATGTGAAGACCATTTGCGGGCTTTGTACTCTTGCGAGGCTATCCCTGAAGATGCGTTTGTAAATCTAACTACCCATGGCTCGCGCACCATCTGCCCAGAGGCATACACGATCACGGTGGCTGAAGTGTGCACTCCCATTGATAAACTTGCACTAAATAAAGCACCCGCTTGGACAAACTTCTGGGCGATCTCTTCAAGTATCAGCCTAAAGTCTGGGGCCCCTATCTCTGTTTTGTTTATAAGGCAATCTTGAGAGGCATGGCGCTCCCCAGTACTTGGCTGGGAGCAGAGATAGTCCCTAGCTTTAAAAAGGGTTCGCCTCTGCTCCCATCCAACTACAGACCTATAAGTCTCATTGACGTTCCGCAGAAGATCTTCGCAAGACTTATTCTAGATCAACTACAGGACTAGATGGAGGAGTTTGAAATACTCAGCCCCTATCAGGCAGGGCTCAGGAAGAACACCTCCACCGTAGACCAAATTTTTTGATTAGTGTTATTGCATTGGAAAACTGTGCATAATAGAGGGTGGCAATCTCTATATGGTGTTCGTGGGAAGTACTTTTAGAGCTGGGCATCCCCATTCATCTCCTCTCAGTCCTGATTAGGCTACATGAGGCAAATTTTGCTCAAGTCAGATGCGGGAAGAGTGGTACTTTGACATCCAGATTCCCCGTTGGCCGGGGGGTAAGGCAGGGTTGTGTGCTTGCACCAACCCTGTTTTGCCGCTATGTATTGTATTGTATTGTATATTGGATTTGTATAGCGCCTTATCACCCAGGGGTCTCTAAGCGCTTAGCAGAGGATGTCAACGGGGTAATCACGCATCTGAATGGAGTGCCGAATAATGATGCGCCTTAGATAGCCGGGAATAGGGTACCGGCGATAATGTTCGCCAATGATACCCTCTTGCTTTCTAAATCCCCTATGGGTATCGAGAGAACATTGGACAGATTTGTAGAATTTTGTAACGAGTGGGGTTTGGAGATCAACTCACTGAAAACAAAATTCATGATCTTCAACCCACCCAGAACCACAAGACCCAATCCCACGTTGGGCAAAATAATACTGGAAAGGGTAAGCACCTTTGTTTATCTTGGGGTCACGATTAATGAGAGCTTGACGTGGGGTCCCCAGGAAATTAAATCTCAGTTAAAACTTGCCCAACTATCGGGTGGGATCCTGAGGCTAGCTAATGCTTCAATGATAAAGCCTCTTGGTCCACCATTGGAGGTCTACAAATCACAAGCTAGGGGTGTAAGTATGTATGGCGGCGAACTATGGGATCACTGCAACAAATCCAAAATCACTAGGGTTGAGAACAAGTTCTTAAGGAACCTGTTAGCTCTTCCGCCCAGTACCCCGCTCCTCCCACTGAGACTTGACTTGGGGATTACACCAATTGAGGAGGAGCTAGCTTTAAGACCATTAAGGTACTGGCGCCGGCCCTGGGTTACACCTGAGCTGGTTAACTACAGGCAAGAGCTCAAAGAAATACTTAGCTGTATCAGCATATGTAAAATACCATGGCTCACCTTAATCAGGAAGGAATTTGCTAGACTGGGACTATCGGTCCTATGGACTGACCCTGAGCGGGGATGTAACCAGATCTTGGCTATAACACTTACGAAAGAATATCGTGCTGAGAGTTTGAACGTGGCTATGTGCAACCCCAAACACGGCTCCAAAACTGTTTCCTTTCTCATGGCAAAAGACAGATATCATTTTGAAGGTTTCTTAGATGTCATCTATCCTGTCATAGCCAGAAAATTGTACGTGCAATGGCGGCACGGTGTACTACCCATACAGGCCTTTACATGCAACTGGAGCATGTCCGCCTCGAAAAATTGCCCTTTCTGTGAATGTGACAGTGAATCAGAGCAACATGTCTTTTTCTTTTGCCCCACATACATTAAACCAAGGAAATATTGGCTCGTCCCACTATGTAAAAATCTTTGCTTTCGGCAGTGCAAGCAAGCGCTTAGAGTTATGCAAAATGACACTTCAGGACCCTTTGTCTTCACAGTTTCGCTTTTTTTAGCAGCTATGTGGCGTATAAGGAGACTTATAATTACTCAGGGCTGAGCGTGCCTTAGTAGACAAATGATTCATTCTGTTACTGAGGTGTGCCTTACCATATTCCTCAATGTGCCCTTATTTTAACGTAATTTTGGTGTGATTGTAATAATCAATTGCCATGTTTTAATTATGTTAACTAATCAATTATACCAATGATGTATGTCTTTTAAATCTGTGCTTTTATGGTATTTTTTTACCGAAATAAAGATTTTATGATGATGATGATAATCACTCTATACAGACCACTATGCATGTGATTCTCTTTTGTAAATGTTATGTTTATGAATGTGCTAAATGGATTATCCCTTTTTAAAAAAAAGGTGCATGGAGGCAATGTCTTCCAGCTTTTTTATTATTACATCTGTTGGAAAGCGTTTATGTAATCGGAATCATGGCTGGTTTTTTTTAAAAGTGTAACAAGAAAAAGGAAAAGTTTAACTTTTTAACAAAGTAATAATTTTAATTAAATAATGTACTCTGAGGGCAGCTGATGGATGTATTTTATTATGTAAATGAAAAGTACTGTATTAATGTGGTATCTGTGGCTTTTATGGTTTTATATGATTTCTAAAATCGAAGAAAGCATTTTCAGATCAGACAAGCCTTCAGCTAATTCTGACTTTTGGGTTTTAGAATTTCAATTTCGGCTCACAGTGGTTCGCCATTTGCCATAACTGTTTCACTTACATAAATAATAATGACTAATTTTTGCTATTTATATAACTGTTTATGTGTATGTAATTGAATGTACGATAAATGTAAAGGAAAAAAGGGGTTCAAGTTATCTGCTTTGATTTCGAATACACTGTTTGACATATTCATTCCTTTGCAGTACTGCATATATAGAGAGTTACACTGAACTTTATATTTTCTACAATTACCTTTGAAGCATGGAGGAAGCACTGAATATTTTTTCTTCACAAGCTCTGATGTTGAACACCACTCATAGAATAGCTTGACAAAAGTGGGTGGATGATAGACAGATTATACACTAACTAAGAAGGGAAGATATAGCCATCTCTTTTAGTATTAGAAGACATATAGCAAGCTTGTGTTATGGCCCACTGGCATTTTATATGTACAGTGTCAATCTTGAAGTTAAGATCTCATGAATTATGGTATTCACCAAAAATTGCTAAAACGTTTGTTCATTTATATTATTTTTTCTTGGTGATGCTGTCCTCATGTGACATCTCCTAGAGGGGCTACATAAATAGGAGGGCCTGCATATTAGGTAAATGGGTTAGCTAGATCTATGCATAAATATATGTGACGTAAGGAAATGTGTATTGCAAAGCATCATAGATTTGAAGCTTGCAGTGTTTTATAGAACGGGTAGAGCAAACTGAAGCATTTTCACATCTGGGGAGCTTTTTAATAGCTAGCTAACATTGGCCACACTTTTGAAGAAATGCAGCCCTATATGTCACAAGCTGATTGCACAATCATGGGATTTGCAATTTCTGATTGTTATTAACCAATAGATTTAATTTTGAAAGTCTATAGTCCATAATTAGTTGCAAAAACTTTATGGCTCGGACGTTTAGAAATCTGTAAATCCAGATGTTATCCATTAGAAGAAAGCTGATTTTTACACAGAATGAAGAGCACACTGATTCACTATTAATTGGTATATTGTAACAATATTTCATCCTGGTATACAGATGTAATTTAATCAAATGGGCAACATTCAGTAATAAAACAAAGAGTGATTGTTTAAGAACATAAAATAAGAATTATTAGAGTGAGGTGTGGTTATTGATAATTATTGGATGTGTTACAAATGGTGGGTTCTGATTATTCAATGTGATTGTTTAAGAACATAAAATAAGAATTATTAGAGTGAGGTGTGGTTATTTGATAATTATTGGTCAACTTCTGCCTGTCGTCTCTGTGGCAACCCCACGGAGTCTTTATTGCATCTAATATGCATATGCCCTGCACTGCAGAAAATAAGGAAGACGCTTTTGCTACCACTTTTAAGAGAAGCCCAGGTGAGAACTTGTAGGGCGGCTGTGATAGAATGCCTCAGCGGGTCTCGGATACAATTAGCCTGCAAAACTATAAAATTCCTGGCTCATGCTGCAAAAGAGCTAGAAAACAAGGCAATAATTAAAGATGACTTCGGCCAACCGGCCTCATCACGGCTGCCCCCGGACTCCCACTCCCCTTCCTAATGGTTACTCCCTCACTTTCACCTTTCTAGGTTGTGTTCTCCTTTCTGAGTTAAAATGCACATTTTTCACCAAACTCATTAGTTTCCCAAAGTTCTCGCTTTTTTTCTAGACCAATTATTAGTTGTTTAGCAGCTCCAACGAGACAGCCTCGTCTTCCCTCAGCCACATTTTTATAATAGTATACTGTGATTGTGTATTTGTCTAAGCCTGTCAAGATTAGGTTTTAAATTTATGATTTTCTAGGTGATTTTAATTTTGTTTTTATGCTGACCTTTTGACGTACATGCTGTTTGTATGGTGGTAAGACCCACCCTTTTACGATTTTTATAAATCAAATAAAAGTATTTGACATGTAGTCCATAATTAGTTGCAGAAAACTTTATGGCTCGGACGTTTAGAAATCTGTAAATCCAGATGTTATCCATTAGAAGAAAGCTGATTTTTGCACAGAATGAAGAGCACACTGATTCACTATTAATTGGTATATTGTAACAATATTTCATCCTGGTATACAGATGTAATTTAATCAAATGGGCAACATTCAGTAATAAAACAAAGAGTGATTGTTTAAGAACATAAAATAAGAATTATTAGAGTGAGGTGTGGTTATTGATAATTATTGGATGTGTTAAAAATGGTGGGTTCTGATTATTCAATGTACACCCCTGTGGCGAACCACTGCTAAACTCCTTGGCGACTATGGGTTGCCAGCAGATAGTGGGGTTACATTTCGAACATACAAAACAGGGAAATGAGTTGAACCATATCTTAGACGAGCGAGATCTCCTGTTCACTATGAGCATTGCACCACCCTTATCAACACAAAAGGATCCCACATTTAAGGGTAGAAGCTCAGGGAGTTTCATAGATTTTATCCTAGTATCTCGAGTTATTATGAGCCTCCTCCTGGCCTTCTGTATAACACCGAGTGCACATAGTGACCATAACCCAGTTTACATCCTACTAGGATGAAATCTTATGAAGAAAAGGGAAGAAATTGTGGGAAGTAACATGCTGCAACCCGTAAATGGAGGACGACGCATTAAATGGAACCAGGTTACTCCGCCCGATTTCCTCGAGAGCCTTAAAAAAGACTGCGCTTCTGAATTGTCAATCTGCACTAGCACAGAACCACTGGGTGAAGGACCCTTAAAGCCTTTGAAAGCATAGCCCAACACGTAGGAAAGATGCTACAGGCCACTAGGGGGAAACCCGTATCTGGAGACCCGAAATGGTTTTGTCATAACTGCTCTAAGGCATCCAGAGAACTAAAAAAGGCCCTCAAAATAAATCCCCAATACAGATGTAGGATCCGTACACTCCGTCTTACTTATAAAAGTGTACTGGTCAACAGGAAAAAGGAACTGAAAAATGATCTCTGGAAGGAACTTTTAGATCCTGCCACCTTGGGCAGTTTCTCTAGATTCTGGTCCACAATTAATCGCTCACCCTTATTAATGACAAGGATGAATGAGGTGGGTTCAAATATCATGGAGGATGAGTGGGTGTCCCATTTTGCTACAATCTTCAAAGACACTGTGCCATGCCCTGACCTACTAATAGTGGAGACGGTAGTGGCCCCCATGACATTCTCAGTTGCGGAAATGACAGAGGGAATCAATAATCTCTTGAACAAGAAGGCCCCCGGCCCAAATGGTATCCTCCCTGACCTATTTAAATTCAGTCCCCCATTCTGGGCCCCAATTTTGACAGCAGTGGGAAACGCTGCAGCGGAAAAGGGCTGCCCACCCTCATGGGGTCTATCAACAATCATACCGGTGTTTAAGAAGGGAGATCGAAACAGTACCCTAAATTACAGGCCCATCTCCTTGATTGACTCCATCGTAAAAGTCCTAGGGGGCGTCATACTCAAGAAGCTAACCATGTGGGCAGAGGAGAAGCAGTTAATTTCAGACGCCAAGTTCGGGTTCCGGACTGGGCACTCGACTGTGGCGCAATGGCGAAATCTTTATTTGATATTGGGCAAATACACTCTTGCACGTTCTGGGACCATCTACATTGGTTTCATGGACCTTTCCTCGGCTTTTGACTGTGTCAACCGGGGAAAGTTGTGGCAGTCCATGGAGGCCATGGGGGTAGAGCAAAAACTGGTGAACTTTTTAAAAATTCTTCATAGAGACACAAGGGCTAACGTAAGATACACAATGGACCTCAAGGTAACAAGGAATTTTAGAACCAGTCGGGGGGTCAGGAAGGGGTGCATCCTGGCACCCTTTCTTTTTAACCTTTATATAAACGACCTTGAAGAGACATTGGTGAACACAGGGGCGGATTACCCTTATGTGGGCCGTCGGGGACTGCCCGTCTTGCTTTACGCTGATGACGCCGTCCTCCTAGCCCGTACCCCGAAAGGGCTACAAACTTTACTCGACACATTCCACGGGTTTATGGCCAGCCGCGACCTATCCATAAACAATACAAAATCTTACGTGATGCAGATGGGGAAACTAGCGAAAAAAAAGCACCATTTCAGAGTTAATGGCACCAGGGTACCTATGTGTAATACTTTCTCCTATCTCTGTGTCTATTTTGATCACCAGCTGAACTGGGCCCCACTCCTGAATAAAAAGAGGGGAGAAGTTACAAGGGCTAACGCAGCAGTATTTGACTTTGCTGCGAGAATGGGCAATAGACCTGTGGGAGCCATGCTGAAGGTTTATCGTGCAAAAAGCATTGCGATAGCTTCCTACGGAAGCAAGTTATGGGGTTACTGTAACCTTGAGGGACTACAGGTGGTTGAAAATACATTTTTAAAACAGCTCCTGTGTGTCCCACAGGGGACACCGAACATGTCTGTGCATGAAGAAACCGGTCAGCCTTTTATCAGCGACACCCTGTCCTTGCGACCTCTTATATTCTGGCTACAATGCTGGCTCAATAAGCAGCTTGGTTTAACGCACAACCTCCTGAAAGAGACAATGAGCCTAGACTGTATGACCAAGATTCCCTGGCTGAAGTATCTTAAAACCAGACTTGAGAATGAGGGGTGTCCGGATTTGTTTTTAAACCCAGAAGGTATTACCATAAATGACGTAGTGTACATCAAAAAGTCCTTTTCCACACGAAAAGTAATGGAAAGGGAGGAAAAGGACATGACGAAGCAAAATGTGCGTCTACACATGATTCTCAAGACCACGCCCGGAGAGGAACCTTACCTCCTATTGCCGTTAACTGCGTATGAGCGCTTCTTATTAACTAGGTTTAGGTTTAATTTGTTTCACATTTTAATAGCAGTGCCAAGGGGAAGTCACAGAGGAACAGTGCTAGCACCCTGCGGCTGCGACAGCTTGTCTCCGCAGGATTTGCTGCATTTTATGTTTTTTTGTAAATATTATGAATTCCCCAGAGGTTTTTACCTTAAACCTATTTTAAAAAGAACGCTCTTTGCACAAGCACGACCCGCTCTGTTTTACTTACAACTGTTAAAATTAGATTGTATACCCCATGTGATTGTCTTTTTAAAAAGTGCAATGAATTACAGAAAATGTCTGGATGTATAGAACTGTATGATGCCTTTTATAATGTGGAATAGATGGATTTTCCTTTTAACGCCAGGGCATACCTGTTTTTATCCAACATATATTTTAACATGTTTTTCCTTTTAACAAATCTGAAACATATTTTGTATTGTGAACTTTTATGGTTTTGTGCAAAAAAACGAATAAAGTACTTTTGAATTTGAATTTGAATTTGGGTTCTGATTAGTGCTGCATAATAAATTAGATATGTGGGTGGTGATATTTATTCATGTTTCATTGTTTTTCTGATGTATGATGATGTATGTAAATTAACTTTTTCAGGAAGAATGTATTTAATTTGACCTGGTGATATAATATAAATCAATCTTGATTAATGAGAGTTGCAGCTTATGCCGTAGTTTCTCAATATTGTTGATCCTTCAGATCTTAGGTTCAACTTACCCTTATGGAAAGTTGATCCCATCTAATTATCTAGCTGTAAGCATCCAATGCACACTATATGAAGCCAAATCGGTGTTAAGGGTGCTTGATTTCATTTAACACGGATAAGACAAAAGTCCTGGTCTTTGAGAACAACACCTCGCCATGGAAGGATGCATGGTGGTCTGCTGATCTCAGCCCATCCCCCACCCCACCAGATCATGATTCCACCCTCTGCGTCCTCATGGACAGCAAGCTATCCATGAAGAAATTGGTAAACACAGTCTCATCGGCCTGCTTCCATACTCGACGCATGCTTTGCAAGATCTTCAGGTGACTCCCAGCCAGCACCGGAAGGACTATCCACAGGCCCTCATCACCTGCAGGCTGGACAATGGGAACACACTTTGCACAGGAATTACAGCACTCCTCCTGAAGAGAATACAGACAATACAAAAACTCAGCGGGCAGACTCATCCTTGACCTCCCCAGACGAACATTCATCACACCTCACCTCACCTCAAGAAGCTACACTGCTCCTGATCCCCAAGAGATGCCAGTTCAAGATGTTCACCCATGCATACAAAGCCCTTTACAATGAGAGACCAGCATACATCAACCAACGCATGACCATCCACCAACTGGTCAGACACCTACGATCTGCCTCCCTCTTCCTCGCAGACACCCTCCGAATCTGCTGAGGCAACAGCGGAGGAACATCCTTCTCAAGCCTGGCGACCAAAGCTTGTAAGAACCTTCCCCTGCACTTGAGGACCACCTCATCACACCAGCAATTCAGGAGACGGCCCAGGGCCTGGCTATTCAATGAACAGGTCACCACAAAGCAGCTTGCAAATCCAGCGCCTTGAGACCCTCACAGATGTGGAGAAGTGTGGCTCAATAATTAGAGCGGCAGACCCTGATGCAGAGGTCTAGCCCAGGACCAGGGTTCAATTCCCCGCCTCAGCGGGTCTTGGGCTCAAAATTCCATGGACCTGATAATTCTCGCCTCGGTGCCTATTCCAATCATGGAGTCCCACACGGCAACTCTGGGCAATAGCTTGCTTAATCTCCACAACTGCCCCCACAACGCTAAGGATGCCTGGCCTCCACCTTGGGGGTGCCCAGGAGTGGACGCCTCACAGGGAAAGCCAGGATGGGTTCCACAGCGGTATTCGTACAAGCGCCTTGAGACCCTTGCGGGTGAGTAGTGCGCGCCGCTATACAAGTATCAATTTACATTTTACAGATGATGTGCCATGCTTTACAAATCCTTGATTGGATGTTTATTGTAACATACATCCAAAATCAAAAGGGTAGGGAGGAGGAATGAATGTCCATTTATTTACCCGGGTAGGTATGGGAGTAATCAAGTGGGAGAAAATGGACACTTGTTACAATTCTAAACCATTGGATAGAATAACTATGGTATCCTCAAAAACTCAATGTTTGTTGGTAATGCGGTATATATCTTTCATCCGCCCCTACATTGTAGTTCTGGCAGTTATCATTGGATACCATAGAATGTGCTGGGTGCCTGCCTCATCTAGAGGCTCCTCTGGTCTAGATTGCAGTGTCCAGAGATGAAAAATACGCCCCCGTTAGGATAGGGTTTGTGCAAATGAAAAAAAGAAAAAAGAATAAAATTAGATCCACACCTAAAAACTTTAATGGGTGGTGAAGATCTAGTATATAAAACTAAATCGGTACTTGTACTAGATCGTGTTACTAGATCTAGAAGTGTGACTTTCCAAAAATTGTCGACATGTTTCAGCCCCCTCTGGCTCAACGGAGTCTATGGGGCTTTCATCAGGACTAACAGACAGACAAACATAGAATAATTACTTACACAATTCGTGTAGTTTGAATGGGTAGATTATTTATAGGGTATTCAATGACCACTCATTCTTTTTAACCTGAAAAAGAGAAACAGACAGGTATATAATACACGTGGATTAAGTATCATAGTGTATTAGGGGGCTCCAGAGTTAGCTGTAGTCTAATCAACTGGGTTTCTGTATTTACAATTCAAAACGTGGAAGAGAACCTTGTTGGGCAGAGGAAGAAGGAGAATGGTGAAGGCAATAAGAGATGCAACGTCTGCATTAAACATATGTGTACACTTTATTGTGAGTGTGGTTATTTGTCTCAAAAAACATTGGTTTTTGGTTTTTACGGGTAATGGGTGATGAAAAATTGAAGGCTTAGGAACGTGTGATAAGGTCTGCATGTGTTCAGACCCCTGAGCCCAAGCACTTGATTAACGCAGGGTTTAGTAACAGTAATTCGCTCCTAAAGGTCAATTAAAAGTTACCGTTAGGGGTTTTTTGGAACGAGAAACGAGGTCTGCATGTGCGAAGACCCCTGAGCCTCAGGAACTTACATGGCGCAGAGTATTAAAGCGGTGTAGTTTAGAGCGTCTGCAAAATGTAAAAGCTCGTAACACGAGCGGGTTCACTGAAATAATCTTTCTTAGTCTTACCCATTGTCGTGAAGTCGAAGACTTCGTCAGGGGACCACAGAGCTAAAAAGGGGGAAGGAGGCAAGAGATTGTTAGAAGGTATTCTTACCGTTGTTTGGAAGAGTATACCTAACATAGTTCGACCGCAGCCATTACCCGCGTGTATGAGCGATTTCTCCGCTTGTGCTGACTCTGCCCCTGGACTCGGAGCAGACGTCAGGCGCGCGTTTTTGTAGGTTAGATTTGAAAGGTGTAACTTTATTGAAAACGGTTTGCACGAAGACAGTTAACATGAGAGTGTAATTATATGAATGCAGCTTTAAAAGGGTACTCGGCAAAAGGGTAATACCATTATTAGAATTAAATCAAAAACGGAAGTGTTTAAACCGTAATGATACATGGCAATGGAGATAAAATTATTCAGAGAGTAGAAAGAATTGTAGAGTGTCAAATTGAGAGATAAAGTCATTCTAATAGTTAGGTTTCTCGAGGTATCATTATGCTCTACATGGTGTCCTTGTTATATTCAATAAAGTTACACCTTTCAAATCTAACCTACAAAAACGCGCGCCTGACGTCTGCTCCGAGTCCAGGGGCAGAGTCAGCACAAGCGGAGAAATCGCTCATACACGCGGGTAATGGCGGCGGTCGAACTATATTAGGTATACTCTTCCAAACAACGGTAAGAATACCTTCTAACAATCTCTTGCCTCCTTCCCCCTTTTTAGCTCTGTGGTCCCCTGACGAAGTCTTTGACTTCACGACAATGGGTAAGACTAAGAAAGATTATTTCAGTGAACCCGCTCGTGTTACGAGCTTTTACATTTTGCAGACGCTCTAAACTACACCGCTTTAATACTCTGCGCCATGTAAGTTCCTGAGGCTCAGGGATCTTCGTACACGCAGACCTCGTTTCTCGTTCCAAAAAACCCCTAACGGTAACTTTTAATTGACCTTTAGGAGCGAATTACTGCTACTAAACCCTGCGTTATGCAAGTGCTTGGGCTCAGGGGTCTGAACACATGCAGACCTTATCACACGTTCCTAAGCCTTCAATTTTTCATCACCCATTACCCGTAAAAACCAAAAACCAATGTTTTTTGAGACAAATAACCACACTCACAATAAAGTGTACACATATGTTTAATGCAGACGTCGCATCTCTTATTGCCTTCACCATTCTCCTTCTTCCTCTGCCCAACAAGGTTCTCTTCCACGTTTTGAATTGTAAATACAGAAACCCAGTTGATTAGACTACAGCTAACTCTGGAGCCCCCTAATACACTATGATACTTAATCCACGTGTATTATATACCTGTCTGTTTCTCTTTTTCAGGTTTAAATAGAATGAGTGGTCATTGAATACCCTATAAATAATCTACCCATTCAAACTACACGAATTGTGTAATAATTATTCTATGTTTGTCTGTCTGTTAGTCCTGACGAAAGCCCCATAGACTCCGTTGAGCCAGAGGGGGCTGAAACATGTCGACAATTTTTGGAAAGTCACACTTCTAGATCTAGTAACACGATCTAGTACAAGTACCGATTTAGTTTTATATACTAGATCTTCACCACCCATTAAAGTTTTTAGGTGTGGATCTAATTTTATTCTTTTTTCTTTTGCACACACCCTATCCTAACGGGGGCGTATTTTTCATCTCTGGACACTGCAATCTAGACCAGAGGAGCCTCTGGATGAGGCAGGCACCCAGCACATTCTATGGTATCCAATGATAACTGCCAGAACTACAATGTAGGGGCGGATGAAAGATATATACCGCATTAAAAAACGAACATTGAGTTTTTGAGGATACCATAGTTATTCTATCCAATGGTTTAGAATTGTAACAAGTGTCCATTTTCTCCCACTTGATTACTCCCATATTGTAACATACATTCACACACACAATCTCTTCACATCAACCTCCTTTTATTAGTTGTATTGTATAATTAAGATTATGTAAAATGTGCAAGTCTATTGAAACACTCGTTTTCAATGCAACAAAATGTTATGTAACATTAGACAAAAGATTAAATGACCAGTCTCTGTAGTTAGTATACAAGAGTTTTGCATTTAGATTTTGAAGTAACTGAAATATTTAAATCAGTGTGATACTGGAAAGCACAGAAGGCACAGTATCACAAACTGTGGACTGCAACGTATGATCTTCTCTTCTGTTTTTTCATATTGCCTTGTTTATAACATTCCACTGATTAATTACCTGTCCAAATTGTGGATAAAAATGTTGTGCATCCCATCTTCTTTGCTCTACTCACAGCCATCACTTGAATGAATAAATTGAAAGTTTATTGTACATAAAAAAATAAAACCGTTTTAGGATGGCCTTTCAAACAAAAGTTATGAAATCTGTTATTCATTGCCATTAACGTTTATGGCAGAAGCAGTACTTGCAGCTTCCATCAGTTTTTAAAAATGCTCTTAATAGGAGACAGTCCAATATTCATTTACATTGTTTTTATCAAAGATGCTTTACTTTGTCCAGGTGCCTATAAAACATTGGAGACATTTAACAATGTAACTGATTGATTTGTTCTAATTACCTGCAAAGCAAAACAATGTTGCACCCTATGCTATTCTACACTCTCATTTTAGAAGGTGGGTAGCATTTTGCAGAAAATCAAGCATATCCCAAGATAAACAATTTAAATGCTGCACAACTTCTTCCATCTTAGAACATGTTCAAGATACTATTTGATGTGGGAGGAGCAAGATGGCGGACTGAAGACACCCCACGAGCGGCAGCTAGGTCGGAAGGTCCCCCTGTTCCTACGAGAGACTCAGAGACTAAGTTTATTCTTAGTTTAGCGATGGTCTATTAACCTATTAGCCGTAATCTAAGGAGGAGAAGGAAGGGAAAATAAGAATAACCTGCTCTGTACGTGTGCGGTGGATGTGGCGATTTCCAGCAGTATGAGTGCGAGTCGGGTGGCTGCTGCGGGCTGCCCGTCTGCCGATTCCACGGTTGCTTGGCTGTTCGAGGCTCGGCTGGTCGAGTCTGACACAGTTGGTTGCTCCAGCGGCTCTAGCGGCGACTTTGTCTGACGCGGCCGCATTGAGCACAGTGCCACGAGAACCACGAACCTGGATGGTGCCAAAGAATTTTCCAAGGGGCACCCGTGCAGGAAGAAATGCCTTCAAAACTGAGCTGGGCTCCACCACGGAAGGAGCAGACACCGCGGCGGTAACGGCTGCATTATCCTTGGAGAAAAACGATCAGCAACTGGGTAAGCAGCTGATTCGCACCTCACAGTTTGTTATTTCAACCGAGCCCTCAGCTGTCAATGGGGGAAAGCTGATTTTAGGAAACAATGTTACTGCCAACAAGAACTGTGATAACTTTGTAAATATGGCTATTACTCCTGTTAAATTCTGCAACAATGTTTCTACTCTGGCTCAGTCTATAGGTAGCTGCCCTAATTTTAGTCTTTCTTCAGCCAAGCTGCCAGAAGCACTTAATATTCTCAAGCCCACCACAGTAGACAAAATAACTAAGTCCTGTGATGTAAGCTCGAGGGGCCAAAATGACTCTGAAAAAGTAGAGGTTAATGATTTAAGAGGCACCGAACTTACAGAGTCATCAGATAAACCAGACAAATCATTATCTGACTCTCTTTCGGAAACAAATCTGGTAAAGATCTCAAAGACACTAAGGGCCAGATGTAGGTAAATATCATTTACCGATTCTAAAATACCGAATTTTACCGATTCGGTGTTTTAGAACCGGTAGATGGTATGTAGCTAATGATTCGGTAAATTTTAGGGAATCGGTAAAATTCGGTAAATACCGATTCAGTATTTACCGATTCGGTATTCCCCATTCCTATGGGCCTGTAGGCCCATAGTTATGAATGAGAATTACTGATTTGGTAAATACCGAATCAGTAATAGGGGCTAGACTTACAAGGGTGGCAGAGTGTCACATTGACACCCTGTGGCACCCCTGAATAGTGCATGGGTGCACATGTGGCACACAAACATGCCCTAAGGGCATCAATGTCTGCCACATGGCACTGTTAAAAAAGCACAAAATCGCTTTTCTAACGGTTTTCGGTATTCACCAGCAACTTGTAGATGGTGGTAAATAACGAATCCTTAAATGTGAAAAGCACTCACTTGAGTGCTTCCTACATTAAGGATTCAGTAATTTACTGAATCGGTATGTTAAGAATTCGGTAATTTACTGATTCCTTAAGTTACTAATTCGGTAAAATACAGAATCCTACAATCATGCCACCTACATTCCAAATGCCAAATACCGGTCGTTAACGGACGAAATTCGGTAATTTCGTCCGTTACCGACCGGTATTGGGCGACCTACATCTGGCCCTAAATGAGGGGTGTCCTTCTGTGATTGCTTCTACTGAATCTGAGGGAAAGGGCTCAGCGGTGGAGTTAGTGGTGGAAAAGGTTTCTTTGGCTATAGACGAGATGATGGATGCTACTGGCGCAGGGGATGAGCTATGCTCCAATGAGGATTTTGAGGAGCTCCTTGAAGGACAGAAGACCCTGCCAGCTCTCCGGTAGATTCAGCTAGACTCTCCGGCTGTAAGAAGGGGAGGGGGAAGGCAAAAAATAAAATTAAGAAAGGGAAGAATCTCAACACTGCCAATACCTCCATCTCTACCTCGACATTACGGGGAAACTTATTGCTGATAAAAGCTCCCTCCGGAAATGGATCCAAGCAAAAGGTGGAGTTAAGAGTATGGCACTGCATCTCTCTGGTACCAAATACACAGAGGACAACTACTTGAAAGATCGTTCATTATCTTCATCAGGCCCTACTACATCTTCTGTACCTACTGGGCATGCTGGCTCAAAACCAGCCTCATCAGAGGGGAATCAGTCTTTATCTGTATCTATATCTACGACAGCAGTAACTGCACCATGGTCTGCTCCAGTGGTCGCTTCTGGGATGAATAACCATATCTCAAGTCCCGAACCAACCCAAGTGGCTACCCCACTTACAATCTGTGCAACTAGTGCGATGACTCCAAAAGCTCAGGAAGATACTCTTTCCCCACTTAATCTGATATTACAGATATTAAATGACGATTGACAAGAAGTACAACAACACTTCCTGCTGCTGAGGGAAAATTATAATAAAATGCAAAATTATCTACAGGAGATGGCTGGTAAGCTTGGTGGAATGACCCAGGAGATTGAAGAACTATAACAAAGGGTTGTAGGAGTGGAAGAACTGTCGGTTCGCACAGAGACTTTGGCAAATAAACACGAGGCACAGATTGTGAGCTTGCAGATCAAGCTAGAGGACATGGTGAACTGGCAACGGAGACAAAATCTTAGACTTTTTGGAATACCTGAATGGGCAGAAGGGGCAGACCAGAGGGCGTATGTAGTCCAACTGTTCCAGAAGGCTTTCCCGGATCTTTCTGACTGGGACTAAGACTCACAGCTCCAAAGGGTTCACAGACTACCGTTAAACCAGAGAAATAAGGGGAGTCAATTCCCACACCATTTCCTGATCTATTTGGGTAATTTCTTATTGAGACAGGCCGTTTAGCTGAAAGCTAGACCTAACTCCCCCGTCACAATAGAATCTGTCTCCTTTTTTGCACGGTCAGATCTAAGCAAAGCAACAATGGAAAGACGCTGGAAGTTGCGTCAGCTTATAGATCCATTTAAATCTCTTGGGGGGGCAAGCCTTCTTCCAAGAACCAGCACGCTTAAAAGTAATTAAGGGCGGTCATACATATTTCTTCACGGACGATAAGGAAGCTGAGCAAGCACTTTCTAAATTAGCATCCTGAAGATTTGGGGGTGGGGTAAAGATTCATGTTTAGTATATTCGAGATAACTCACTCTGTAACGTTATAGGTCATGGTCAGACAGGGTCTATTTAAACTTTTTTTTCCTCTTCTTTTTTCTCTAGGGAGAAATGGTTTTATGAAGGCTTGGGTGACCTGTTCTATACCCTTTTTTTTTTTTTGCTCAGGCCCCTAAACAGGCTGATGGTAAAGTATAACTTAATTGGTAAACTTGTTTAGATAGATTTTTTTCATGATGTAGGGGTGCAGGGGCGACCTCCGATGCTGCTACTCTGCAGGGCTGCCCAGTCAGCAGCAGCAGGATATAGAGGGGTATTCTCCTCTAAGGGACAAGTGGGAGGGGTAGGGGGTGGGTGGACCTAGTGGCCCAAGGGGTGGTTGGCTTCATGAGGGGTTAAAACATTTTTAAAGTATCAACATGAGGATGAGATCTGTAAATTCGGACAATAGAGAGATAGCTACGTGTATGGTCAGAATGGAAGAGGGTAACATATTAATTAGTTGTATCGTTTGGGATGTCTAGCCTGGAATGTAGCAGGTCTTAACAGTAGAAATAAGAGACGAGTAGTTTCTGAGGAGCTAAGAATTTATAACCCTCAAATAGTTCTATTATCAGAGACCCACATATCCCACAAAGATCAGAAGTTACTGGGACAATTAGGCTATGATGTAATCGTCTGCTCTGCATTGAATGTCTCAGTACGAGGTGTTGCTATTCTTAAACAGAAACAACTTAGAGTAGAAATTGCTAAAACTGCTTTGGATAATGGGGGAATTGCTCCATTAGTTCTGGAAAATTGTAAATACACATTCTGTGTTATATACGGACCAAATATAGACGATCCTTTCACTATTGACCCGCTGAATATCGAGCTGTTGGAATGGGAAGGAGAGCGCATAATCATGATGGATTTGAATTGCATAATGAATTATGATATAGACACTACAAGACGGGAGCTTTTCAGCGGATGTGTAGGTCACGTGCTGCCATCAGAGAACTGGGGCATATACATAATATAAGGGATGCATGGCATACAATACACCCTAAAGTAGCAGGGTATACTTATTACTCTGCATCACTTAAGCTATGCTCACGTATAGATATGGCTTGGGTTTCTGATAAGATCTTAGAAACCATTACCATGGAAATATGCCCAAGGGTCACTTCTGACCACAATCCAATTCTCCTCTCTTTTAATATTCCGCAAAAAAGGCAGGATTCAAGGCCTTTCTCGTTCCCCAGATATCTATTCTTAAACAAAGAGTTTATTTCACAACTCAAGAAACATCTGACAGATTTTATTGAAATAAACACAAATTCTGCTTCACCTACTGTGATTTAGGATGCCTGTAAGGCCAGTATAAGAGGGTTCACGCAACAGTTTGTATGGAGACAGAATTCTGAGTGTAGTAAAGAAACTGAGATGACGATTACGAATATAGAGGTATTGGAAAGTCAACTAGCAGAGGCTCTACGTCAGGGCTCAAAAAATACAGTTGAATTGGGTTATAAGCTGGTGAATATAAAATCTGCTTTAAAAGCCAAATTTAGGGAAAAAAATTGTGTAAAATTACATAAATACCATCTGTCTCAATACGAGAGTGGGGATAAAATTGGTAAGATCTTAGCATATAAAGTGGCGGAGGATAAAGCTAAAACATCGATAAAGACAATAAAGGGACCTAACAACTTGATATATAGCCAGCAGGCACAGATATTGGAACAATTTGTCAATTGCTATAGAGCATTGTATACTCCAGAAAGTTATCCTACTATGAATAATATACAAAGGTATCTGGATGCTAATATAATAAAGAACAGGGAAATAGAAGGATTTGACTTATTGACCAAGAATGTAAATATGGCAGAAATCAGACTTGCAATTGCTGCCTTGCCATCTGATAAAGCTGCTGGGGAAGACTTGCTACCACTAGAACTATACAAAATTTTTACTGATGAACTAATTCCACTTCTCAGCCAGGTAATAAACTTAATTGGAGCAGGCGGAAAAGCCCCCAGTTCGTGGAACACTGCAAAGATTGTATTTTTATTAAAAAAAAATAAGCCAGCTGATGAGTGTGGGTCCTATAGACCCATTTCACTCAAACACTGATGCAAAAGTGTTCGCTAAAGTTCTAGCCACACGATTGGCGCCACTTATGCCAAATCTGGTAATTCCTCAACAGCATGGATTTGTTATGGGCAGAGATACAACAGCTCATGTAAACATGGCTATAACAGCATTTGATGTGGCAGAGACAAATTCTACCCCACTCGGTATGATATTGTTGGATGCTGAAAAAGCTTTCGACCGAGTGGGGTGGGATTATCTCTGGGCAACAATGATAGCCCTCGGTTTTAAAGGCCAATACTTAAGGTGGATACAAGATTTATACGATCATCCAATCGCTAAAATCAGCTACGCAGGGATGATATCCCATAACTTTATAATATCTTGTGGTACTCGGCAAGGGTGCCCTTTGTCACCCCTGCTGCTTGCGCTCTCTATGGAGCCGTTTCTCTCTGCTTTACAAAGTCAATCTTAAATAGCTTCTTTCGATTTTGGCCTGAATTCGCTTAAAATCACAGCTTATGCGGACGATATTACGATATATTCCACAGATGTGGCAGAAGCTCTGCATGGAATAATCCAGGAGGCCAATAGATTTGGGGCAGTTTCTGGGTACAAATTAAATACATATAAAACACAGATATTAATGAATTATAAATCCTCGGTCCCAATACAAGGAGTATGCAGAGCTGCTACATATTTAGGTGTTAGAATCTCAGCTAAAATAAGTGAAATAATTGTACTTAATTATGAGGCTCTACTTAAGCAAACAGCCATTAATGGCATAAGGTGTCACTTAGCATTATCGGCCAGATTAATTTAATTAAAATGAAGGTACTGCCTAAGTTCCTTTATTTATTTAGGTCCATCCCATTACATGTTAATAACTAATTTTTTTAATGATTAGACAGGATTCTTAGTAGTTTTATTTGGGGGTATAAAAAGGCTTGCCGAGCAGTTGCTTTGCCCAAGCTTACATTTAATCAAGGTGGGATTAATTTTCCCGATTTCAGGCTATATTTTTTGGCAGCCTTTCTTGGCCGTCTCCGTAGTTTATTTAACCCCCTATAACCAAAAATATTTTTAAAAATTGTGTTGGGTGAGGACTCCAATATGTTTCTATCCAAAGTTAATGACCCTAATTACTTCAAAAGGGTCAAATTTAAGATTGCAAGAGAGAGCGGTAAATCTGGTTTTTGATTCTTACTATATGTAAAACTTCGCTATACCATCCTAAACTCCCCTTGTGGGGCAATCCAGGACTCCCTGAAATTTTTCATGATGGGGTCGGCAATATCTGGGCTACTTCTGGAATAAAAACTCTGGGGGACCTTTATGGTAACAATGGTTTTATGGATTTTGAAATATTAAAGATTCTCTATAATTTAACTGAAGCTACGCAGATTATGGAATGGTGGTCACTGGTCAAAGAAACATATGGTATGGAGTCCTCATTAGCTAAAATAAGAGGAACACGATCATTAATGAAATTGGACAAAATTTGGGGTACATTTATTTAATATTCCATTTGAATTTTATATGTAGTTGTTACTTTTGCTATGTTATTGACCAACTTTGTTTTGAAAAATAATTATTTGTTTCTTTGCTTAAGTAGCTCTTTTCTTTTTTCCTTTTTTTCTCTTTTCTTTAATCCCTATTACATATTTGATTGGACTGCATTTCTCATGTTGTTAACAAAAATATTGGAAAAAAAAGAATTTAAAAATAAAAAAACAGATACTCTTTGATGCTTGCCTAATAGGAGCCAGGCACCTTCCGCCTGCAAAATCTGTATTTGTAGTAACCTTAGGCATAAAAGTCAATATTAGATGTGGCAGGAGCATTGGATTTTAAATATAACTACAAATTGATTTTCTAGGTTTTGTAGAAACAGAAATCCTACCTGTATCATGTTCATATACTCCTGTGTACTAATATTTAATTATCAAATATGGATGCCAGTTTTTAGAAGTTTGAAGTGCCCTGTGGCACGGAGTATGCTAACTAACTTTCATAGTTCAAGTAGGCCCTAAAGCCAGAAGGCCTGAGTTGTACATTTGCACATTTCCTAAAGGTCCATCCTTGCTTTCTAATTTGTCAAGTGAGAATTTGACTTAAGAGAATATTGAGCCTAATGCTGTTTGTATGAATAATATCAATCCCTCAAGGTTAGCCAGTACTTCTTCTGGAAGGAGATCCTGACACTTGCTCATTAGATATGGTTTTGAAGAGAGTAAGAAGGACGCTGCTTTATTTGCTGTTTGATCTTGCCTGCGATTGCTGCCATTGCTGCCTGGTGGGGGACTCCAAGCACCAGAATTCCTACCGCAACCAGGAGGGAGGAGCCTGCACTTCATCATGTGCTTTAAAAAGCACCAACAGGAACGCAGCACGGGACGCTGCTTTCTTTGCCTTTTTACCTTGCCTGCAATTGCTGCCAATGCTGCCTGGTGGGGGACTCCAAGCCCCAGAATTCCGACCGCAACCAGGAGGGAGGAGCCTGCACTTCATCAAGCGCTTTAAAAAGCGCCAACAGGAACGCAGCGTGGGACGCGCCCAGGCCAAGGGCGGGCCCGTGCCCATCAGCGACAGGAGGAGGCAGGGCAGGGCCATCCCCTTTGATCCCATTCATTAGACATGTTATGAGGAGCTGCAGCGGTTTGTGTTGAGCTCGTCATTAAGTAAGTGTCACCCGGCTGTTCCATTCCAACTGATCTATTTAAGACTCATTGAGTGCTTTTTGCCATTGACTTTGATATATTGCCTTTGGGTTTTCGTTTTTTGGGATTTTATGATTTTGTTGTAGCCAATTTATTGTTTTATCGTCTAACTTGGTTCCCTCCTTATTTTTTTTATTATTATTTTTAACATGGACAAAAGGAAACACCCAAGTGGGGCTGCTAAATCCCAGAATAATGTACAGCCTTCTTCCTCTATCTTGATTTATATTACAGGAGCAATGGGGGCTTTGCAAAAACAAATTCTAAGTGTGGAGGAATCCTTATCATGCTGTACCAATAATATTTTGGGCTTAACCCCATCTGGCACAGCTACAATTATCAGTGAATATCCTGCTACTAGCTCCAGTTCAGACTGTGTTGCTAGTTTGCAGGCGCCTGAGCAGAGTGAAGAAAGCAAGGACATCGAAAAATCACCTAGATATTCAATCTGCTATTCAACTCTCTAGTAAACGATTTAAAACCCCCTCCATTGCACCGCCAGTCTTTGTACCTGATCTAGCAAAAGAATAGGAAGAGTAGGCGGGAGTAGCCAACACACTAAGAACACTCATAAGCAACCCTTGGTAAAACAGCCTAAGAAATCTGGGGCAGCACAGCAGCATGCAGATTATGATGCCCTGTTTGCCCTAGTTCAATCCCTAACAGAATCGGTTAGGGCTGCTTTTAGTTCACTCACTGAGCAACTAAAGGGGATAGAGAAGAACAACCACTCAAAATTGGATTTGCGGCCAACTAACCATCATATGCCAGCAAACTCTCAGCACCCTCAACAAAGCACAGATAATAGCGCCAGTATGCAACCTTTTTCTTGCACTAACACCTGAGCTATAACTCAACCCTATCATACAGTGGGTTGCTGTTTGAAGGATCTGACAAAGACTGATTTAAGCACCATTTCAACTCAGGGTGGTCCTCTTCCTCTCCTTCAACCCTCGTCTTTTCGACCTCGGTTGAACAGTGGTCCTACGATTCCATCTTTTCCCCCACATACTTTAACTTGTACAGATCTAATAACTCCAGTTGACAGGCACAACTACCCAGTAACAAAATTGAACTGTTTAGAGCTTCTACCGGCAGCCACCCCTTGTGTAGCAATCCTAGCAAATGTACCATTTCTCACTAACTCTGGATATGAGTCATGGGAATCCCTCAGGAACAAAGCCCTAAACTGGCTCAACGCAACGGTAGGGCTTGGCGGGGCACTTTTTGCCGTCCTAAAAATTATTAGGAGGGTAAGTTGAATGGGAACCGGAAGTAAACTGTTAGAGGGCGATTGTGTTGTGCTTTCATTCACTTGCCCCAACTTGGTGAGTCTCATTCTTGAGAGTCCTAGGGCCAGATGTAGGAGCCCAAATACCGGTCGGTAACGGCCGAATTCGGCCGTTACCGACCGGTATTTGGTGATTGAGATGTAGGGGCATCATTTTACAGAATCTGTAAATTTACCGAATCTGTAAATTTACCGATTCTGTAAAATACCGAATCGGTAATTTTACCGATTCGGTAACACCCAGATGTAGGTAGCACTGTACACAGTGCTACAGGCCTTCAGGATTCGGTATTTTACCACCCAATCCAATTGGGTGATAAAATACCGAATTCAGGTGTACATGCACATTTGTGCATGTACACCTGTGCCATGTGACACACAGACATGCCCTTAGGGCATGTATGTGTGCCACATGGCACACAAGCCCGGAATTAGGGTGCTAGAGGGTGTCAAAGTGACACCCCCTGCACCCTTGCAGGATTCGGTATTTACCGATTCGGTAAATACCGAATCGGTATTGCCCATTGATTCCTGTGGGCCTTATGGCCCATAGGAATCAATGGGCAATACCGATTCGGTATTTACCGAATCGGTAAATACCGAATCCTACCGATTTGGTAATTCTAAAATTGGAATTACCTACATCTCCCCCCTTCCTATTTACCGACTCTTAAATACCGAATCAGTAAAATTCGGTATTTAAGAGTCGGTAAATAGGAATTACCTACATCTGGCCCCTAGTCTCCCCTCTCTTACACCTAAGCAGATATTGGTTTTACCACTTGGTTTCTTTTTTCAACCCTGGCCCACCACGAACAGCTACAATTCACAGCAGAGCCACTTTATCAGGGGTCCCAGTTAAAGCACCTACATCCTATTAAAACCCATACCAGGTTTGATTGTCTCTTCACTTTAAATGGTGTGGATTGACTAATGAAACCTGTGGAATCGAACCGGAAGAATCAGTCTGGCCCAGGGACTACTATATTGCACAAGAGGGGGTCACTGGCAGATCTAGATGAAGCCTTAGTGCATCCAGTAAACACGGTGTGTGACTTTGTGGGATAGCCATCGCCCTTGTTGTTAGCAGAAGCCAGGGCCGGTACCCCCTCCACTGCCCTTAAAGTCCTCTATTGGAACCTGGCCAGTCTACGTCACAAACACCTTATGATTGAATTGGTCGATTTTATCTCTAAATTTGATATTCTTTGCCTACAGGAGACCTGAGCTTTTGAGCCTATCCATATAAATGGCTTTAAAACCTTTCACAGCCCAGCTATAGAGTCCAAACATGGGCGCCCTAAAGGGGGATTGTGTGTCTATGTTTCCAATATGTTGGTTTCTTTAAGCTCAACAGCGATTGTTATAAGAGTTTTTTTTATCAAATTGTGTCCCCGGTAATTTCTGCCCATGTTACTTTAAATATTGTTAATTTTTACAATAATGCATGTTCATCGGACATTACTACAGTCCTCCAATTATTAGCGCAAGACTTAGACAAGGTCTTTTACAGCAATTGTCGCAATCCCATTATTTTATGGGGTGGTGACTTTAACATACGCACATGTACCTTGACAACGACTAAGGATTGTGGTATGACATCCCCTGACCTCTGTGAGACAACCCACTTTATTCACTCGTAGTATAGGGATACCCTAAATGAGCTAATTTTTAAACACAATTTAGGGTTTTGTAACGATTTAGCTGCCCCACCGACCACAGTGAGGTGTAAGTACAATGGAAGGGGGGACAACAGTGTGATAGATTTTTTACTGTTCCCCCAGCGTCATTCAACACTGGTCTTGGAGTTTATTGTGCATGATATTGTTCTTAGTGATCATTGCCCCCAAAGTGTCACGTTGAAGCTTGACCTTACCGGGCAAGTATGCGGTAAATATAAAGCCCTTGTAGAAGAGGAAACTGTGATCTCTCGCCACAATGGTCCCTAGTGGATCCTCTTAAATTCCTCGAAAAATTGATTCAAAAAGAGAGGGAGGCTTTTGAAGTCGGTCTAGATGATACCACAGAGGCGCATAACTTTATCTTTGCATTTCACAAAATAAAAAATGGTGTGGGTGAGGGCCTTTCTGCAAAGCAGAAAATACGAAAGGCATTTGTGTGTGGTTGGTTTGATTCAGCGTGTACTAAAGTCCACAGAAACTTGAAATTAGCTCTAGCTGAACAACCTAGAACTGTAAGGAAAGTCCGGGAGTGTAGATTGGCCTACAAAGCAGCCATTAAACAAAGGAAAATAACTTTGAAAGAGGATACTTGGAATAAGTTATTGGAGGCTAGTCTATCTAAAGATAACACCTCTTTTTGGCGTGTTATTATTTCCCATTCTTATGACGCTTTAGATTCCCCACGCGTAGAGATAGCAATCTCTGAGGATACTTGGATAGCTCATTTTTCTAACTTATACTCCGCTAAGGAAGATTTGGCTGTTCCCACTGCCAGTGCCTTGCCACATAATGGACATTTATCTCTTGTCATTGCTCCCAAACCCATTGGTCATTTAAACGTGTGTAGATATCCAGATTTTTCCTCGGACGAAGTTGGATTGGTGCTGAAAGAAAGCAAGGGGGGTAAGGTCCCAGGGCCATACGGGATCCCTATTGATTTGTTTAAATTTAACATTGAGCTCTGGGGCCCTATCCTCACTTTGCTTTTTAAAGCTTGCCAAACTCAAAGTTTTTTATCTACCTGGCCCGAGTCACTTATCGTCCCTATTTTCAAGAAGGGCGATCGTAACAACCCAGCGCAATACAGGCCTATTTCCCTCTTGGATTGCCTGGTTAAGGTTGCTGGTCACATGCTTTTGGGACGCTTACAGGAGTGGGCGGAATCAAACAATATCCTCTCAGACCTACAGTACAGGTTCAGGGCTGGGTTGGGAGCAAGGCAGGCTGTAAACCTAGATCTATTAATTGGCAAGTATGTGCATATGAATGGTGGTAATCTTTTTTTTAGTTTTTATTGATTTATCTTCGGCTTTTGATTTGGTAGCACATGATAAGTTATGGGCAATAATGACCAATATGGGCGTGGATGTTAAAATTGTGAATTTCCTATGAGATTTGTATGCCCAAGGCAGAGGAAGAGTACATTACGGTCTTAATGGCACCTGTACCGAGACATTCAGTATTGGAAGAGGGGTGCGTCAGGGATGCGTAATGGCCCCCTTCCTATTTAACCTCTATATAAACAGCATAGGAGACATACTGGCAAGTAAATGTGTAGATCTACCTCAGGTGGGACAAAGGCCTATTCCAGCATTATTTTATGCCGATGATGCGGTGTTAATGGCCCATACTTCCATTGCCTTGCAGCTCCTGGTGGACGAATTTGCTCAGTATATGTCTAACTTGGGGTTAAAAATCAACATAGGTGAAACCTTCGCTATGAAGATTGGGCAGAAGGCCACCCGCTGTCGTGACATTTTAATTGAGGGCTCTATCATTCAGTTTACAGATTCCTTTTCATATGTGGGCATTGTTTTTAATCAATCAGGGTATTGGCAAGGTGCTATTAAATTAAGGAAACTCCATTTTAGGAAAACAAAAATGGCCTTTTTGAGTTTTGCTGGTCAGCATGGCTTTAAACACCCGAAGGAGATGATGACTATTTATAAGTGCAGATCCTCTGCCATGTACAGGGCTGAGCTATGGGGGCATTGAAAAATAGATATATTACAGCTTGAAGAAAATGCTTTTCTCAGGTCTCTCCTAGTACTCCCGAAAAGAAGCTCAACATTTGTATGCCACTCTGAATTGGGTGCCCCCTACCTAGCAGACTTGATTAGGATCCGACCTGTGCTATTATGGCACAAAATATGGTCATCTGAATACACCATTTTAAATCGAGCCATAATTGCCAACTGCTAAAAATCCCCTAAGGTTTTTAAAATTCCGTGGCTCAAGTATGTCCATAATTTTCTGGTAAACCTTGGCCATCCTGAATATTTTACCCTCCTTGATAGTCTGGCCAAAATCCAGAGGAAAGCCTTGAAGTTGAAATGTATCTCTTTCTTGGAAGAAATTAGATTAGCGTCTCAAATCTGTAAACCAACGGGGTTGAGGAATCAATTGATTTTGACGAGTGTTTACATGCAACCATACTTAGCTAACGTTTATAATTCCCGCCATCGGTTAGTGCTCACCTGTTTTCGGCTAGATAGTTTCCATCATTTAATCAGTTTTGCTATTGTTAACAATTGGTCAGCCGACCTGGGGAACTGTATGTGTGATCATTCTTCATCTCAGAACACTATGCACACCGTATTTTTTTGTAAACACTTCTCATGTCTGAGACAGAAACTTATAAAAACCCTTGTTACTATAGTTGGGTTTCAGATACTATCGCCCGGCGTATACTTATTTGCAAACGTTACCAGATATTTTTACTTGTTTTGTAATGGCGCGTTTCTTGCTGGCTGTTATTAATCATAGAAAGCAGCTGTAAACAGTAATTATATTATTGTATCCTTATGTTAGTCTTTTTTACTATTCTAAGCTTGTACTTTTTCTTATAAGGAAGAATTTTGCACATTGTTTTAAATTGTATGTGTGGTCATTTTTAATCATTGTTATCAATGTATTTTTGTAGCTTTTATGATTCACGTTGTGACTTCGAATAAAGCTTTTTTGATTGATTGATTGATTGAATAAGAAGTTTCTGTCATGTGATTAAGCCCTATTTATTTGTATTGATAAAAAACATGTATACTGGCTGAATGTTTGAGTACTTTGTATATCTATACTCCAAATGACCATTTTCTAGCAAGGGCCTGGTTAGTTGAAAAGAAAATTGTCTCAACTTTTGTGCTGCCAGCGATTTTGCATTAAATGCTAGTTGGACTTTAGTTTTCCCGGCTTGGATTTTATTTTCAGCTGAACATAGTTAGAATCAGGGGCGGCTCCTCTACAGGGGCGTTTGGGCGCCGACCCTCTGCTTTCTCGCTGTGCGAGAAGGCAGAAACAAATGGTATTACTACCGTAATAACTACCATTTGTTTATAAATGCTAGTTATTACCGTAATAACTACCATTTGTTTAATTGTTTCTGCCTTCTCGCACGGCGAAAGCAGAAGTTCCTGGTTGGAGGTGGGCGGTCCTGCTCGAGGGCAGGGGGGAGTGGCTTGCCCACTGTTGTTCATACTGACTGTTTGGGCAGCCTGAGGCCGCCTAAACAGTCAGTATGAACAACAGTGGGAAAGTCACTCCCCCTTGCCCTCGTGCAGGACCGCCCACTCTCCCTGTTCTCTATGTATGCTGCAGCATACATAGAGAAAATGACCCAGGTGGGGCAGCTGCCTCACCAATCACAACGCTGCTATTGCAGCGTTGTGATTGGTGGAGGGAAGGGAGGCTGCCTTCCTGATGACGAGCGCTGCAGCCAGGAATTCAACGTAGGACGGCGGAAGTCGGGAGTATCGGGAATTAACAAAAAGCGTGACGGTTAGTTTTACTTTCATTTATATTTCGTTTTTTACTTCTGTGCTGATTTAAGATTGATGAACGTTTTAGTCTAAGCATTTTTTATCCCACTCGCTAATCTAACGATGCCATAGAGTATCATTCCCAAATGTACATTTTGGATTTATAATGAATGAGAATATTTTGGGCTACATTGCTCAATGCCATTGGTGACTTAAAAAAAATATATATTATATTAATTAGATTTTGATTGCCAAAAAATAAGAACTTTCTCTTTTTCTACTTAAGTTACTCCTATCTGATTTTGAGTCACATACGTTGCTATTTTAGTCATTTGAACTATATTTGAGAGCAGACTGTCAGCTCTTTGGAGTGATGCACTCGCGATGTTAACAATGTCCCTAACAGTAAATGTGAAGAGCAGCCTTCAGTTCACTGGAATGTGTATAATAGGAGACGCATTGTACCTAATTTCTGCGAGGCTTCGACTTGTGGTGCCCTTTGTTAGGTTTATGTGAATGCTCATAAAAGCATACTAGTGGATGCTAAAACAAAACCCCACTTGAAGATACTAACCCAGGCAAAATGCACAGAACAAACGCGGATGGTTTAATTGCACCTGTTTGTTGGACTGCAATGGAAGCTGTTGGTATCTGATTGGGCTATTTAAATAACTTTCAATTCGTAGATAACTACCTGCTTTATCGTGATGTCAGGGCAAGTTACTGTCAGATTGTGCACCCATACCTGCATTAATCTAACAGCAGGACAATACTCGCATGCCTTGAATGTTTTACTTCTATGTGTTGTTACTCAATTGGCTGGGGTTTGGGGTTACATCCCATGCCATTTAATTTTTTCTTAACATATGTTATGCTGTTTTTCATTGATTATTCATGTATTTGCGTCCTGGTGCTTACTTTTTATTTAGAGCTCTTTGAGACCGTTTACGAATGTTCGAAGTAGTATTTGATGTGCCTCAATGCAAAACCATACACCCACTCCACAAAAAATCCACTCTTAATGCTAACTTTTAGGTCAAAGTTTGGCCATTTTATTAAGTCGTGCTTGACAATAGTGCTAAGTTTAAGGCCACCCAGCCATCTTCATTGAATCATCCGGATAGTTGGACCATTTGTGTGGTTGTCCTAAGTTACATAGGGTCAGGAGCTTTACTTGCATCTTTGCCCTTATTCTTCATTTAAATGAGTGTATTCCATTCACTGAGGTCTACCCAAAAGAACACCTCTGGGGCATCGTGGCTAAGCTCCATCATATGTACCCTTTGCCACCGCGGCTGAATGTTCGGAGCTGTTCAGATGCCTGCAGAGTATGTTAACGTCATTTCAATGTGATGGTCTTCTCCATATGTTTAGAGGCTGCCTTGTGGGAGGTGCTTTAGAGAAAACCCCAATGACTGAAACATGTTCCTGTGTACTGCATATAACGGCACATTACCTTATAACGTGATAATTCGACTGTGTGCACTTATATACTGCTGCACGCTCAGTTCCTCATTCATTTAGTGTCTCAGGTTTTACTTTACCCCTATCTCTGGCACAGTCAGCTTCAGTCTTTCCTTCCAGCAAGTGTCTGCTTTATTTTTCTTTATGCATTTTGCGTCCTCAGGAAAGAAAAAACACTTTATGGAATTTGCTTCAGGATTACAATTTAGAAGGGGTGTTGGGCCTATCGGGCAGGCTGTTTGGGGATAGTTGTCAAGTGTCCCAGTATGCGTTATCACAAGACCGAATTTTTACGGATCTTTTATTTGTGTTTCTTTTTTTTCCATTAAACCCCTCCTGCCTCCCCCCCCATCCCCTCCGCGGCGCGACAACCTCATTTCCACCCCCCCCCCACCCGCCCGTAATGCCGGCCGCGACTGCTAATCTGGGACCGGGAATGGCTGTAACCTTGTAGATTTTTTCTGTTAACCTTGCTGATTTTTTTTCCGATTAGAAATCATTTCACTGTTTCAGAGCATGAAATATTGAATATTTATGCAAAATCTTCCGTACTGGAGGGATGCTTTCAGGCCCCCATCTACTTTACGATTTACAAAAAGGGGGGTGGTGATGAACAGAGTGTCTGAGTTAAACAGACCACTCTTACCCAGTCCAAAGATCAGGGCTTGATCCATCACCGTTATTTATCTCACTGCCCCATCCCAGCTCAGAACCTGGCTATATGCAAATCAGTCTGTCCCTGGCCCAGTGCATCATGGGAACAGGGCAGACTAAACTACCAAGCCAATTCTTCACCAGAAAGGAGACAAGCTACCGGGGACCGGTTTCTGGCATTTCAGCCTTCTTCGGCCCGGCTTGCTTGAATCCTGATGGAGCAGTGAGAAAGGGACTCATGTCTGAGTATACCCTGCCACACCTATAGTGGCCAAAAACGATTTACAAAAAGGGGGGTGGTGATGAACAGAGTGTCTGAGTTAAACAGACCACTCTTACCCAGTCCATCTACTTTAGGCACAACGTTAACGAAATAAATCCAGAAAGCAGCGTAGCAACTTAAGAACTGTTGAATGTGATTCAAATGTCAAGATTGTACAAGAGGCTCCGACCAACATTTTAAAAGATGCTCCTGGGATGCTTTTACGCTCCACTAGTTTCAAATTCCACCAGCCGCCACTGGTTAGAATTTTTAATATTTATCTTATAAATAAAATTAAAATTTTACATTTGTTTTTAAAAGATATTTACACTGTAAGGTACTCTTGTCCAAGAAAATTTCCAAACAAAGGTACATTGTACGCAGCAATATTTTTACTAATATGTATTACTTCAGATGAGCTAGACAAAGTCTTAATACAAAAACAGTCCCATATCTCAGTGCTTTCAGAGCATGTCCTTTGCCAATGGGTAATCACATACCTAACAATGTTTAGTACTAACAATGAAACAAGATCCTACTCAATATAACAATGAGAATGGAAGATGTTCAATAAGCAATAGAAGCAATTGAAAGAAATCAATATGTATTTTTGTTTTAGTAGGGCAGGCTATTTAACTGTAGAACAAAATCTGCTTGCAACTATGATGGTAGAGCCTATCACAAACCCATCCTGAATGTTGGAGAAAAGCTTGATGGCATTGCTACCACGTTATTCCAGTTAAGTCTGTTGTCAATAGTAACTCTCAAATACAAGTAATCAGACACAGGTCTTAAATGGGAAGTATCAGCAACCTGTTTAAATGACAGCATGGAACACCCAGACCTATCAATCTTAAGCCTATTAATCCTATTATATGCATGCAATTGAGCTGTTTTTGCATGCCCACATGAGTCATAGATAAAATAATCTGACAAACCTTATCGGTATAGAGTTTCAGAGATACTCTATCAGATTTAACCAGTAATCAGCAGTTCAGCAGATATATATAATGAATATAACAGGGGTACTAAAATGCACGCCTGCTTTAGGCCATGACAACATAAATTCTCAGTATAAGACCTCCTCCATTTGACAATTCTTAATTCCACGTATCTAGATATGGCTCAATTAAAAAGTGGCTCAATTCCCAAAGAAAGTAATTTGGCCTTTAGATGATTGTGGTCTAGTTTGATCAAAAGCTATAGAATACTCAATAAAAGAGACAAAAATCTTTTTTAACCTTCTGTTCCAAAGCAGTACATACCAGCATATAAACCGCAAAAATGTTATAAAATTTCACACACTTCATCCTAAGACTAGTTTGGTCAGAATGAAGCAGGTGTTTTTGCTGAGATCCACAGTAAGAGTTATGTCAATAACAATTTAGCAAACATCTTGTTACTGGAGATTAACAGTGAAATAAGCAATACATTTCTAAATCCAATGCTGGCTAAAATAACTGGACATTTGCCAGGACCATAGAATAATTTCAGTTTTACAAATGTTAATATAAGTCTAAGAACAAGGCTCCATCTCAGTGTGGTTAAACAAAGGCTACCACTGATATACCATTTAAGATAGGAGAGGGAGATCACCAGCAGCCTTAGACTAATGCCAGAAGTTTATCTGCAATAATTACACGGGCATTCATTTTCCAATTTCAGAACACAACTGTAGAGTCTCCAGCAGCATATAGTTCTTTTATAAAGAGTTACCAGGATTCCTATGTTATATAATAGTCAAATGGCTATTTAGAACAATTCATGCCAAACTCTACTAGTTCCAGAATCTACAGGAATCCTCAATTGTTAGAGAAACAAATAATGGACTTCAGATCTCATCGTGCTTCCATCCTCTGATATTGAAAACTTTATTTTGGTAAACCTATTCCAATTGCCTGATGGAAATAAACACAATTTACAGATTCGTGATCTAACATTTGTTGTGCATGTTTTTGAATAAGATCATAGTGTCAAGTGCATTAAAATATTGACTAGGAGCCAGTTTAATGCCCACACTTCTTCGTTTGAAAAAGCCAGATAAATAATTAACTGGGTTTCTTCTGCTAACAGTGGCTAGTGAATGGAAACTTAAATTGGAAATGAAGGCCAAAAAGAGTCCAGTTGAGGAATTAAATGAGTTTCTAGTGTTTTTATTTCCAATTATTTAATATAATAACAGATACATTGGTTAGATGGAAATTATTCTTGAATACTTTGTGGTCCCAAGTTACATTAATTAACTGATTGTGGTGATCACTTCCCAGTCTAAGTAATCTCTGGAAATCTTTAAGCAAAGAGAAATCCACAACATGTACAAATGTACAGTCATGGACCGTGGTAAGAACTATAGGCAAATGTGTATATTGTTCTGGAGAATCATGCTCCAAACACCCCTTGAAGAAACAGAAACAATCATTGAAACATTACCTTACCACTTTGTCAACGGCCCAATTTTGTTAGCTTTGCAATTTAACAGGAGAATGTTAAAGTAGAAATCATACACGCTCAGTGTATTTAATTCAAAAAATAGGTTAGCTTTAAAATCACCAGTGATTAATAATGAGAGTTTTAAAGTAACGTTTTAACAGGCATTAACTTTACTGAAAATCTAATTCAGCATGACTTAGAAATTGAAGTAGGCAAATAGACATTGATTACTTCTTTTTATCAAAGATAATGAAACCTGAAAGAATACATGTTGAGCTAAGCAAAGGTTTGTTAATCTAAAATCCTAAATTGGTATTCAGCTGGTATTAACAAGGCCTGGCCAAACGTTGGGGCACCAAATTATAAACATTTAAGCGATTATGGGCCAGATGCATCAAAGGGTTTTGCCCATTCTGTGTCTATGGGAAAATGTGCTGATGCATATGGCCCCATGTTGTTTGCGAACTGCTGACTGCTTTGGTTACTGTTCTGTTGCATTAAGCACTATTTTCTTAGTGCAAAATACATCCTTGGGTCAATTTTGGATGCGATACATCCCGGCAATATATGAGGCGCAGATGGAACGATTACAGTCAACTAGTGATTGATTTTCTACACCTGGGTCAGCAATCATGTTCCAGTTTTGAAAGAGATGATTTAATTGCCCAGACACCATCTTAACAGCAAAAATTATTATAATTATCATCTACCCTTCATAATTCAATGTCCCTATTAGTTAGCCCCAGTCTGAAAAATGTACTCCCTAAAGTATCAACCTTCTTTAGAACAAGTATGTCTGAACAATTAATATTCCAAATTTTACCATCTAAAACCAATGTATGCCTAGTGTTCTGATTAAACATTTGCTGAATTGGCCTACGTTTTGTAGGGTAATTTTTTCGGAACATATACTTGGTCATCACTTCACCTAACATTACAAAGTACAACACCATCAGGCAGTCCCGAAAAGGAGAAGAAAAAGTTGTAATTTCGGTCTATATACTTAGATAGTTATAAGGGGAGTTATTTCCATTAAGCTAGACAGGCGGAAAATCTCTATGGCTTTTAAAAAACGGTTAATAATAGCTTTACATATTTTTTATGCTTTGAGAATTTAAATAAACTTCATCAAACTTTGCATTTTAATTTTCAAAATGTCCCTACTGCCCATATTGTAAGGTTTACTCCGTAAAAAACTCGGAGGTGGCTCTCTTGTTTGGAACCTAGCGTCTCATGATTTGGTTGTGGGCGGAAGGATATTGTGGTCTCCCAAGAATTGCTGTCCATATATGTCATTCAAATATATTTTCCCACAGTCCTCCACCTACCACCATTCCTACCATTTGAAGGGTGGTTGTGATATACGAGTGATGGTCAAGACACCTGCCTTCAAAAAGACACATTATGATAGGGCTCAACAATGGATGTGAATGCTGTACACTCTGGATCCAAAAAAAAGGATAATCAGCATTGATGACACAATCATTCTTTTTCCATGAAGGATGGGACTAGGATCGGGAAAGATGAAAAATGAAAATGCCACTGAAAACAAAAGATATATTGGCAGAAGAAATAATGAATAATATTTTTAGAGTTTATGATATAAATTAATGCTGACTTGAATTGACTAATCTTTTTACTTTCTGTAATGATTCTTAATTTTAAAATACACCTGGAAGGTTTGGACTTTTATTCTTGGTTTGTGTAGGTTTTCTTTATGTGCTTACGCGCCTCTGTCTTTAGGACTCTCATGGCCCCATTCGTCTAATCAGCCCTTGGAGTAAAAGGCGCTGATGGTAGTCCCGAGGAGACACATTACAATAGGATCAATAATTGGGGCTGAGGCACCACATGTTATGCCTTTTATCCTGACCCTGAGTCAATCAGTGACTAGTGGAAAATAAATATAGTTAATACTGACAATGAAATTGATACCATTGTCCAATGACCATAGGTACAACTGCTTTTCAAGTGCCTAATCAAGATACCATATTTGCTTTTCATTCTTAACGCTTCAATTGTAGTGATACAAACAATTAAGGGCTCAAGAGTGGTAGATGATTTGGGGTTCAGCTGCTATGTGAAAGACGCAATTACTCTTTATAGAGGTACTGTCCACTCAGATCAAGAACTCTGAAAAGAAATTGTTACTTACTTTGAATGTAGAAAGGTAGGGGAGTAGTGAATACTTTACACGCAATGGAGGGGCACGTAAATTGGGAACCCAGAGTTCTTTGTTCTGATTTCTCTAATGGGAAGACAAACAAAGTCAGAGGTGCAGTAAAGCCAGCAAATCATGAGAGTTTTAGTGTCATAATTTGGAGGGATTGAATATAGTTCTCAAAATAAAACAAGACTTTGGTTTTTGAAGGTCAGGAGGAAGGTGGGCTAAGTATCAAATGCTTAGCTGCAGGCTTATCAAAAGCATTTTGGGCATCCACACAAAAGTCATTAATATAATCGTTACTCAGTGAACAGCTGAAAAAAGTGCCATTCTCGTCATCAGACTATGCATGATCCTCGACCTGGGCCTTGGGCATCTTCTGTGATTCAGCACTGTTGTTTCTTCCAGAGGAGTGTATCCAAAGTCAACAGAGCCCTAATGTACACTGCGATGTTTGTCCATTCATGAATTTAGAAGAGCCTGCCTTGTTTGGGTAGCTCTTGAGAGGGCACCAGAAAAGGAATAATGCCAAACAGATGCTAACTAATCTACTGCCTTCTGCGTGGAGGGCTGAATATGGGTATTCGGCTCATCAATAGCTTGTTGGAGCTACTGTTGGGAGATAGAAGACCTGGTAGAGTCCCCATTAAAAGCAGACATAATGCTGAAATGGGAAGTGAGTGTAGGGCTGAGGATACAGCACAGTATAATTGAGTTGTATATTTAGTCTCTTTATCAGATTCTTCCCTCTTTTTGCTGAAAATAAATATTTATCATGTAACTTCCTTAAAGCTTTCAATTTTTTCTTACCTGAATTAATGTGTTATAATTTGTCTATTTTTTCTGCATTTTCGTGCACTGAGGAGCATTTACAATTGTTGGGCCTTGTTAGACCTGGTACCATTGGCGTGAGTCTGTCTTCTATTTTTCACTGATTTCCTCCTCTGTTTTTGATATATTTTGCTGGTTTAGATGCTTAGGGTACTGTGCAACTGCTATTCAGTGCCACACTGCAAGTGCTCTCAATTGTAAATCCATGGATTGATTAGTGACTCTATGACCATGTGTGCCCATGGCCTGTAAATCAAATGCTACTGGTGGCTTGCAGCAATGTTGTGCCACCCACAGAAGCAGCTTGTAAAGTGTGTATCAGGCTTTCCATTGCAGAGCCTGTATGCAGTTTGTGACTGCCATATCGATTTGGCAAGTGCACCCACTTGCCAGTCTCTAAACCTTCCCTTTTCTACATGTCAGACACCCCTAAGGTAGGCCCTAGGGTAGGGTGTGTTGTATGTAAAATGTAGGTCATGCCCTGATGTGTGTGGCATGACCTGATAGTGAATTACAGCCTATTTCTTTTTCACTATTGCAAGGAGAGCCAAGGAGACGCCGGTATGAACTGCCTTGTGCTCCCTTGTCTTCAAAACGGAGGTCTGGTCACGGGAGCCCTGATTCCACTCGGGTATGTAGATTGTGGGAAAGGAATCACTTCATTTCTTTTGGGCTCGGCTGGAACACCCGATATTTAAAGTGGTGCTGCCTTGTGCTAACAGCATTGCTCATCAAACTCTTTCTCTGGCGCATAATGCAGTCTGATTCCTTTACGGGTGTATTAGCTCTCCTTACCCATGCCGGAGCCTCGTCTGTTTTGCTGAAAATCCACGAATGATCCATGCGTTTTTATGCCCTGGTAGACCTGAGCTTCTGAAAGTGCAGTAGTCTTAAGTTTATGTATTCATTTTTTGCCCAGCTCAAAACACTACTTCCAAGAATATCTGCTACATTAAATCATTAAAATATGTTTCGAAACTCTGAAAGGGAACCCACAGTTACGTTGTTTTAAGTATATGCATTTATGTTTTGCCTTACTTCCAAGATTTTTAATATCGTCTTAGAGTTTCTTGTTCTCAAATGGGTGTAGTTTCTGATAATTATAGGTTTCCCTCCTGTTCATTGCTGGATTTTGCTTGCGAGAAAGAGTCACTGATAGTCCTTGAAATGTCACTCATAATTACAGTGAAATTATGAAAATGTCACACATAGCAATCTGAAGCCTTGGCAGCTATGAACACCGACTTTATGATATCCTTGAGATCCAGTCCCTGAATGGGTCTGTGGACTCTTTAGAAAGACGCTGGATTCCTCCGCTCCCACAGCCGTAGCGTCCCCGGCAGGCTTCCTGTGCTCACCCTGCTCAAACAATCCTGTAGTACGAGAGAAATCCGGCCTGAGCTGGGCCGCTGCCAAGCTCTGGAGTTCTGCCTTGCCTTCTGGCTGCTTCTCGCCTCCTCTGCGTTGTTTTGGACCCAAGCAGCAAACAGCACAGGATCCCTCGAGGCACTAAGTGCAATTGAGAGCTTTCCACGTTTCTGTCGCCATTTTACAGAGCGCCTGTTGTGTTTTACCAGACAAAATAAGTTGCTATAGTCACCTGGTGTAAGTATCAGGGTCAAAGCCGTAACAATTTCAATTAAAATGTATGTACTTTAACCAAGCACGGATATCCTGAAAATCCAGCATGTCCTAGCAACCCTATTAAGTTAATAAACAGCTGAAGCCACGTGTCCCATTGTAAGATCCTCCTGGATTCTTTAGCTCGTCTTGTTTCCCTTGCACTGAGTGTAGTCAACAAGGTGCAGCTGTAAAGGCTACAATCACTTCCTCTGGCAGCCCTCGGGGCTGCACCTGCAGCTCGCGCTGCACTATTACTGCCCTCACAACAACAGAGCTGTTTAACCCACGATTGTCTACAAGAAAGAAATCAGAAACTCTGGAGCTAAGTTTTATTTTGAGCCTGGCAATTGGCACTCTGACATATGAGACCATCAGGCATTCCTTCCTTATTTTCCAGCCAAAGTCAGGTTGCGTTTTGAGGCTTGTAGTTTTAGCGTTTTAAACGCTTTTATCATGACCTCAATATTCCAGCAGGTAAAATGCTGTTGGTAAGATGTGAGAATTAGTAGAACTTGTTATGCATGACATGCAGCCCCTTTTCAGCTATAATAGTTTGACATAGTCGTATAGTCCACCACAAAAACTGCTGGTCTCTCATGTGAAGCCACAAGTAAACTCTGCTCACATATTTTGTGAGAGTTAATTTACATCCTGTATTAAAACAGGAATTGGCAATGCCATTCGTTTTGTCATTTTTTTAAGTGGAAAATTTCATACAGAGCTTCTCAACACAATAAAGGTACAACATGAAGAGCAGCAGCGCAACTTTCTGCAAAACAAGGAATAGGTGAAGAATAGGTGTCAGCAGCAGAAGGAAAATCACAAGATTCATTCACACATACAGGAAAAGTGCAACACTGATAGCACACACACAAAATAGTGTGCAAGAATCTTTAACAGTTGTATGATTTCTGTAAACAGACAAACATAGAGGTAGAAAAGTTCTGGAAGAAAAATCCAAACCTCTAGTGTGAAATGCTTCTACAGTGGATTACGTATCGAAGCATCGGACAGTATTATGCTTCACTGGCTGTACAGTATTTTAGTTATGGGTTATGGGGTGCGTTATGTCCCTTAAGTCGACATTCCCCCTTTGTTAAACTGTCAAACCTATTTTATAATTATAAGTAGGTGAGCTAAGCCTTGTTTTTATTGGGGTCTCCCTCCACAAGATTAACAAGCAGTAAAAATGCAATAGGTCTCGCCTTTCATTAAGTTAAATCAATTTTCTTTGCTATAGAATACCATTAGCAAAGCAAATGGCTTTAAGTTAATCAAAGGCGAGACCTATTGCATTTTTAATGCTTGTTGGGTCTTAATATTGTCCAGTGTAAATGTCCTTAGCCTTGGGCTGTAGAACTGACTTTCTAATGCTGTATCCAGCAGCCGCTTCATACATCTGGGAAGGTTTGAAATGAACAGCCCTGCGCCCATAACATGCAGTATTCTAACTTTATCTGGCTGTCACTAACTTCTCGTATATGGGGCGGAGAGGGGTAGGTGGGGGGGGAGAATCATTGTTTCTATGTTTTTACCGCTTTGTTATATTTTTAGCTTAGCCTTTTAAGAACAGGATGTTAAGGTATTTTCAAGTGTCATTTTGGGTTTTATAAATTGTTATATATGTTGCAATGGCGTTTTGTTAAGCTGTACACAGTAAAGATTGTTGCTGCCTGGAGTACAATATATACACTTAGTGCCGCCCATGTTGTGCGAATATAAACAATGTAGGGCTGGTGGCGAGCCCGGATTAGAAAGCTCCCACCCTGCGCAACTCGAGAGAAAAATAATGTGGGGATACAAGCGCCATTTCTCAGACCTCTGAGGTGCACGTAGCCCGTTAGCTAAAAACACACAAATATACAATACCTTTCGAATCTGAGGAGGGAGCAAAGGGTGCAACCTGAGCTGAGCGTTCCTTCCACCTGGCAGTGCCCCAGAGTGTGGCCTTCCTCGGCTCTCTCGAAGCAGCCTGCCGGCTTCTCAGCGCAGCCCCCAGCTCTGACGGCTGCACATGCCCTACATTAGGCTTTGTGCCCCGCCAGTGTGGGGCCTGGGAATCCCAGCCTGCACCGCTAGTGCCAACCCCGCCGCCATGATTCTCAGCTTTATCGCTTCAGAAATGTCTGCAGGCTGATATCGACCACAACTGTAGCAGGGTTTCCGTTCTCCCACAGAACTGTGCACAGAGATCTAGAACCTGGGTGAATCAGGATGACCCAAAACTCACCTTTGTTTCAGAAATCCCCTTACCAAGCTGGCTACAGTGTCTCATCGGTAGTAATAACTTACCAATGACTTAGACAATCCAGAACATGAACTTAGAATACCTCAGGTATCGTGGAACACATGAACACTCTTTCGTTATATAATCATTACAAACCGAAACTGGGAGGCAGAGAACACATGTGCAAGTTTGAAATGTTTATTTTTCAATGCAACATTCTCAAACGCAGTATCTTGTATAATATCAACATACATATTATAAAAATCAAAGTTAGCAGCATAGTCACTAATCCATAATAAGCAAAAGGTGATAGCATGTTATGATGCAAAAATCTATATAATTCTGTATCACCTATATTTCGCGCACCCTAATTAGCATATTATATTATATCTAAGAAGGTCTCATCTGGGTTCTAGCTGGGCGGACCCATACCTCTAATTCTCAGTAGGAGGAGATCACATCAACAGCTACCAGCTCTCTGCATGCGAAGCCTCAAGTCCCTCGATTCATTCCCTGTAACTGTATCTTAAACCCGCGTAGAGCCCAATGTTGGCAGCAACATTATTTGTGTTATGTCTAACATGGTGCGAGGATCAGGCCTTCAGCAACCTTGTGTTAGGTTATTCTTAGAGTGTGCAGTTCTCGGTGTACAGACAGTTGTACCTAGTGTACCAAGCACGACTGATACTAGAGCAATAACATATTATTCTCAAATAAATCACATCTTTCGTCTAGGTTGAAAGCTACAATAACAATTAGGTGTCGTGTGCAAACTCAAGCTGGAAGAAAATATTGCGTTTAAACATTTAATAAGCTCATGCTAACTTAACACAATATATAGAAACGTAGTAACCATATGACACCCCCCCAATGATCCGAGGACGGGTTAAAAAGGAGAAAACACAAGCTAATACCACATGAAAGGCAAAACATGAAAGCAGAGTTCAATGATATTGAGCCAAGCTAAATGTATGCAAATGTATGTAAAATCTAAAAACAAAAATATGTATGTATGCCTGTAGTGGCCACACAAAAATATAAAAGTCAAACTTCAGGCCTACTCTCAGTTCACAGGCCCAGAACATATGAAAATCGAATGTTCGTATTGAAAAAAGGCACCATTCAGAATTACTAAAAAGTCACGTGCCATAAAAATGAAAGTCTTCAAAGTCACTCATGGGTTGAATGAATATGCAAAATAGGTAGCTACCGCTTCCAACATGAAATCACTGTCATCATCCGAAAACAGTTCAGCCATCCAATTAAGCAATGGGAAAGAACATACGTGCTCCTCCAATACCGATTCCTCTAGCAACATCAGAGGACAACTCAGTGGGTTCTCGAGAACACTATGTGCCAGAAAGTCATGCGCCGCTGCGAATATGTCCCACTGACCCATTAGTCCATGCATCGCTGCCACAGCCATAACCCTTTCGCCAGAACAGACCAACTCGTGAGCCACTACGGGGTTCATCCGCTGATCAAAATCGACGTCAGGAGAAGTCGGTAAACAGAGACACAAATCAATGGCCCAGTCGAAATCACAGCTCAGGCAATGAAACACGGGCTGGACACATGTGAAATAGGAAAATCTGAACGATAATCCAAAAGCCGTGCTTAAAGTCGCAAGCGGCAAGGAGCCATAGTAATCAAGCATCCGGTTGCGAAACTGCATCAGTAGGGGCTGAGCGTTTCCTTGCGCAGGCTGGGCATCCATGTTTTATAAAGTAAAATATCACCAGAACGTTTGCAGCCAAAGCCAGCAAAACAGGAAATCCGCCAAACAGGCTAGCGAATATAGAATGAAAGAACGCAGGGATAATACCAAATACTTTTTCAAATGTAGTCACGAGACCACTGCTAACCATTTAAAAAAAATTAGCCAGGCCTGCTGTGGAGGAGGCATTGAAGATTTGATGAACCAGCTCGGAGAAATGAAACGGCAAATCAGTACTTAAAAGTGCCTGCACCTCTGTGCGTGTGTTTGCTATGTGAAGGACATAAGTTTCGCGGGCAGAGCTCAGGGCCACCTGCTTTTGAGACAATAGGGCTCTTATACGGCTTAAACCATTGAACTCAGCCTTCAAGGTTGGTATTCGTGGCCAAATTGAAACATCTGAATTCCCATGCGTGGGTGGATATAACACATTCTTGCAGCAAACCACCCTCTCTGATACGGTTACCACATAGGCGATACCAGCCTGTAACCCACAACACAGATCGTTATTCAAAAGTAAATAACTACCGTTGGACAATAAAGTGAACGTGGGAACTATTGCTGGAACTGGGGTCCCTTTCAAAACACAGGCCAAATTAGGTTTGTCCTGATTACAAGAACCATGCAACTGGATGTGTCTGCATACTAGTGAGCGGTCAGGCGACTGTGTACATTCTTCACCATTCAGATTCACTTCATTACCCTCTTTTAGGCATCTGTAAGTGTATGGTAAAGACCATGTCTCATGCAAGAAAGCACTGCCTAATGGTTCATATCTCCCTATAGCTATATATTTCATACAATTTGTAAATTTATACAGAGCAAAAGGTAAGGTAATAACACCATGGATAAGCCATGTAGCAGTAGTCACCTCAGCCACAGAAAAGGGCAAGGATTCTAATTTTTCAATGTGTAACATAGAAAATGATGCATCTCTCATTGATAGCATACGCTGTTTTTCAGTCAAATTAAATGGGGCAAATAGTGATGAGACGTTCATAAAATTCCAAGGCACTCGACCAGACTTCAAAGTCTGTAGTGTCCAAGCAAACTGCATCACAGAACGCAATTGATTTTGACCATGATATAATACGTATAATAGTATGGGCGGGTCTCTATTCACAAAACGACTGTCTCGCAATGACCGAGGCACGTTGAGTTGTATAAATGGTAGACGTCGCATTAAATGGACAATGATAAACCAAGACACCTTATACTCCAAAATAAACAGTGCTTGTGAAGAGGAGCTGTCTGCATATTCATCTTTCGACTCATCCCCCGCGAACATTTTTTCCGGGTTTGCAGGGCTGGTTTCTAAAATTGGTTCCATGCTAACAGCTCCAGCAAAGGGGCAAAGTGGAAAAAACTCTAAATGGTTTGACCATAATTGCTCTAAGGCAAGTAGGGATCTGAAAAACGCCCTAAAAATCAAACCTAGAGATTCTGATTTGATAAAAAAACTTCGCCTAGCCTATAGGAAGGCATTGGTCGCTAGGAAAAAGGAAATAAAGGTTAACATCATAGAATCCCTCCTTGATCCTTCAGTGCTGGGGAACAGCAGCAAGTTCTGGCAAATTATTAACAAACCTTTGTTTGACAACCCTAATGACACAGCTCTTGGTACAAATATTTCAGAGGGGGAGTGGGTGACCCACTTCAGTACAATTTTTAAGAGTAATGAGCATTGGGCAGAAAATGCTTTTTTAAGACCATCTGTGAACCCATTATGCTTTACAGCCAATGAGGTTGCAAAGGGGATACAGGGTCTAACTAGCAACAAGGCCCCGGGCCCGGATGGACTACCACCGGACCTGTTCAAGTCTAGTACCCCCTTTTGGGCTCCTGTTCTCATGGCTGTAATAAACGCAGCGGTGATAGCGGGGTGCCCAAATACGTGGGGCCTATCGACTATAGTCCCCGTTTTTAAAAAGGGCGATCGCAGCAGTCCATTATGTTACAGGCCGATTTCTTTAATAAATTCAGTAGCTAAAGTGGTAGGGGGGATAATTCTTAACAGGCTATCCACATGGGCTAAAGATAATAACATTCTATCACCTATACAATATGGGTTCAGACCCGGCCATTCGACCATTACACAGTGCCTGAACCTATATCTGATTTTAAGCAAATATACCCTGGCTAGACAAGGAACTGTCTACATGGCATTTATGGACCTGTCGTCCGCTTTTGATTGCGTGGACAGAAGCTTACTATGGGCTACTCTGTTGAGAATGGGTGTAGAGAGGAACCTTGTCAACTTCCTAGCTGAATTGCACTCTGATACAAGAGCTAACGTCCGTTACACTCAAGATCTTAAAGTAACGGACGAATTCAGAATAAACCGGGGAGTTTGACAAGGCTGTATCCTGGCCCCATTCCTCTTTAACCTGTATATTAACGAACTGGAGGAATTTCTTTTAAACACTGAAGCAGATTACCCCCTTGTTGAGCGCAAAGGGGTGCCTGTGTTACTTTATGCAGACGATGCTGTTCTTATATCTAGAACAGCAATCGGTCTACAGAAATTACTAAATTCCTTCTTTAAATTTATACGTGGCCTAAGTATAAATAACTCCAAATCCTATGTCATGAAAACAGGAAAGGGTATCCGGAAAACTGACTCCTTTAGCATAAATGGGGAGAAAATCCCTTCAACTAACTCATTCTCATATCTTGGGGTCCTCTTAGATAATAAATTATCGTGGGGCCCCGCTATCTCCAAAAAGAAGGGCGAAACATCACGGGTAAATGCGGCCATTCTTGGCTTTGCAAAAAAAATCGGCAACTGCCCTACGGCCGCATTGCTCAAATTATATCAGGCAAAAAGTGTTGCTGTCGCCTGCTACGGAAGTGAGCTCTGGGGCTATCGCAAGATAAAAGACCTAGAAGTCACAGAAAATTATGTCTTGAAAAAGATACTGAGGCTTCCAAGGGGTATTGGGAACTACTCTGTACATGAGGAGTTGGGGGTCCCCTATTTAGGTGATAGAATAGCAGTAAACCCGGTTTTGTGTTGGTTGAATTGTTGGCTAAATACTGACATTCCACTCACACATGCCATACTGAAAAAAGCCTTACTGCTAGATGGGAAGTTCAAAGTCCCGTGGATGAAGTACATAAAGGACTGTTTAACGGCAATTGGCCGCCCTGCCTTGTTCTATGCTCCCAATTTGATCACAAAATCTGATGTTACCACGGTAAAAAATGCTATATTATTGTTAAGATGTACTGACAGAGAAGAGGTCGAGATACAGAAGGACAGTGTTAGGAAACACTTACTACTCAAAACCTGTCCATAAATGGAACCTTACCTGACATGGCCTATGACCAGCTATGAACGGTTTTTGCTAATAAGGTTCCGTTTTGATCTATATCATCTCCTACTTGCGGTGCCAAGTGGGGCCCAACGGGGTGAAGTGTTGCCAGCTTGTGGCTGCGACGGAAAGTCTCCTCAAGATCTGGCGCACTTTCTTTTTATCTGCCCCTATTATTCCTCCCAACGGAAACTATATCTTAAACCGTGTCTTAAAAAATTGAATTTTGTACAAATCAAACCTGCACTTTACTATCTACAACTACTGAATAGCGACAGCACTTTATTTGTCTGTAACTTTCTAAAAAAAGCCATCTGTTTTAGGAAGAGTATGGATGGTTAATCATGCTGTGAATGTTTTAGGTGCTTTTTAAACAATATAGTTATTTATGTTTTTAACCAAATACTGCTCACGCTCATAGTACTCGTTGTAACATCTTTCTCTTTCTACTGTATACTGTGTTTATCATTTGCCATATGAATTGAACTGTTTGGATTAAATGTTTTTAAATGTGTACTTATGAATTGTACTTTTATGATTGTAAAATCTACAATCGAATAAAGATTTTTGAATTGAATTGAATTGACCATGATATAATACGGACACTTCATCATGTACAATGTCAACAACAGAAGACACAATATTGTTCAACGTGTAAATTCGGGAAGAAAGCGTGTTAATACTGTTATCGACAACTGCAAGCACCTTTTCTAAATTTGCTTGATCAATAGCTCTCAGGCGTTTAGCAGCCTCAATTTGGGAAACTTTCCAAATTTCATTGTAAATCGCATACAGCCATCGTTTAGATCTACCTTTAGCTGGGCCTTTTATAAAATCATTCAAATCCACATTATCATTTAATTGAGACAGATGTAGTTTAACTGCAGCTAATGTGGAATGTTGTAACCAATTTTGACAGAGCTTCCCCACAGAATAAGTTGTGACAGTATAGTCTCCTTCAAAACGGGGATCGGGTCTGACTTCTGTGAACCCTTCAGCCAAACCCAGAAAACAGCGTTGGCAAGAATCAGCACTCTTCTGCCATATCAGCCAACCCTTGGAATCCAAACTGGAAATGTTAAAGGACGAATTGTGCAAAAGAGCTTGCAAATCATGAATGGACAAATCAGTAAAATTACCCCAACCTGAATATTCCTCTAAATCTGGGATGGTCGGTGTATTCAATTTTTTAGAAGTAGCCAATCCAAAGCATGTTGTTTGGAAAATGGATGAATTTAAAAACAACATGTGATTCGGGACGAGACATGCACGGTGCAAAGCCTCAGTGCCTTGTACCTGCAAATCTTTGGTACCCCAAACCGATTTAAGGTCAATTGTTCCTTTCCAAAACTCATAGCCATCTACAGCCAACCTGTCTAGAAAGGACTTCGAATACAGCAATTTTGTATCGGTAAGTCTAACTTTGGACATGGACTTTTGTGTCATTTTGAAATAAAATGACTCGGGATTAGATTGATTAAAGTCTGTAAAATAAGTGTATTTTTTCAGAAACGTATTGGAGCTGCCACCTAATGGAGCAGGGCAATGTTCCCATTGTGTATAATTTACAGCAACCCTCCTGGAATTTGTCTTATGTAAAAAATGATTACCATAGTGTTGAAAACAAAACAAATCACCATAATTAGTAGAATCTGAATACAGATCCTCAGCATCGAAGGCAGCATAATACTTCAAATCAGAGAATAATGCTTCTACGGCCTGAATATCCCAATCATCAGAACGTATATTTTGTTTAATCACATCTCCCATGTTTACTCTAAGCACATTTGGAACATTAATCACTTCAGTGGGCCCATGTATCTGAAACCTAACCGCATCCCACACAATCCCATCAAGGACAGGCCAAGCAGTAATGTTGACTGTATTTAAGTTTCGTTTCAGTCTGTGCGCTGAATGTGAAGAGGAAAGAGGGGCCAATGTTCCATTCAAGTACCGAATTCCTGTTCTTTTTTTAACGTAGTGACCATCGATCAGGCGGAAAAAATAAAACACAAAACCAATTGACATAAAAAGGTAAAATGAAAATAGGATCAACCAAATGTATGTCCACGGGGGAATCAAAAAATGTTTTTTAAATAACTTGGCATATTTTGAAATATTTGATGGTTTCTTTGAAAGTTCCGAAACAGAGTCAAAAGAGAATCTGGATTGGTCCGCCAAACGGGTCTGTATATCAGGCATCGATAAATCAGCAGGATAAGTGTAGTTCAGCTCATCAATGTTAGTAACAGGAATAGTATGTAATAAAGGACTGTATATGGCAGGCATCTCGAGGGACACCTCCTGTTCTGCACCAGATCTTATTGCCAGCACAGAGTGCCTCACCATGGAAGGACAGGATACAGCCGGTGTCATGCTATGAAGAATCGGCCACCCTGTGTGTCTTGACATTGTCAATAGAGATAAATCTGTTTTCCTTACGACCTGGAAGTGGAGGTAAAATGACTGTTCTTGTGCCCTTCACTCCAAGAACTCGAACCGGTGCACGATATGAGGGACCAAACTCTTTCTTGTTATCGATCTTCTCTCGAACCAGTTCTCCAACTTGGGGTAGCCAGCCAACTACCGGGATCTGCAGCGCATCATCCGATGTGGAGGGCAAATGTTCCTTTGCAAGACTGTCTCTGGTCTTTTGTAGATTCTGTAAAACATTGCAATGTTCATCTACGTCAAAGGCCGTGGCCTGGGCCTCGCAGTCCAGCCCATCGAGGTCAGGGACATACATCTTGATACCAAAGAGCATTTCGTATGGGGTCCGCCCACCCAGAGACCTTCTAGGGAGATTTTTAAGCTCACGCTGCATGCCTATGAGGTGGGCTAACCAGTTTCTGCCAGTGCCTATAACTCGAGCTGTCAAAGATTGCTTTAAGTCGCGGTTCATTTGTTCAACTACACTGTTACCCTCAGGTCTGTAGGGACTCGAAAACTTGACTTGGACCCCCATCGAAACCATAGCATCCTTATACGCCTTAGAGGCGAAAGCCGGACCCTGATCCGAATGGAAAGTACCACAGGCAAAAATTCCCACAAAGACACGCAAATCCTTAATGACAGTACGTGAATCAGCGCTCCGATGTGGCCATACCCACACAAAGCGTGTGCATGAATCTACTGCTACTAAGATGTACTTGTATGCAGTATCAGAAGAAAATGGACCGCAGTGATCCAAATAAACGCATCCAAGCGGTTTATTCGAGATATACAACCGTGTCTGAGGCGGACGCGCAGCAGTTGAAGGCTTAATCTGCTGGCAAATGTCACATTGAAGAACATAATCGCGCGTCTGTTTGTACAGTCCCCGCCACCAGAATCTTTGTTGTAGCTGAGTTACAGTGGCTGAGACGCCCGCATGCGCAGACGCCACACCTTCATGAGCCGCAGTAATCAAAGCAGCCCTGCGATCCGAGTTGGGAACTAGACGTTCGCCAACATCAGGGATTTTCACATAAGGAACCTTATCGGGACTTAAGTGGTATGTGTACTTAGAAGGAAACCCTGCAGGATATTTACTTCCCTTCTCCGTTGCAGCAACTGCTGCCAAGATGGTATCATCTATTTTGCTTTTGGACCTCGTGACTGCTGCAACTAAGTATTTTGATACCGCTGACTTCGCTGCTTCATCAGCAAGCGAATTGCCAACAGCGTGGACCCCCACGCGCTGATGACCGTGAGTATGAATCACAAACACGAGTGGCAACTTCTCTTTAAGTTCCGCCACTCGGACCCAGATCATTTTATGTTTTATTGTGCTACCTTTGGAATCACGAAACTCATTCTGAATCCAAAAGAACAAGTTTTCATTGTAAGACTGGACACAGTAGTAAGAGTCACTTACGATCAAAGTCGTCACACTAGGATCTGCGTATTCTAATGCAAGCATCAGAGCACGAAGCTCTGCTAATTGTGCGGTGCAGTCCCCAAGTGTCTGCGTGTGCACGACACTGGACTTGAACTCATCGTTCACCATGGCACCGACCACAATGGCGCAAGCGGAAATGTAGGCATGTTTAGAGCCATGCGCAACCTGCGCCGAACCATCAGTGTAAATGATGCAATGGAAATCCTCCAACGGCCGCATTGCTAAAGGAGCAGGATGAACAAATTCATACTGTAAATACTCCTGCGACCGTAAAGTGGCGTCAAAAATAAACGTGACATCTTGTGACGTCAAGGATGCAGCCCATTGAATCCACCGAGGGTGCAAAGCTTTGGAATTAGGTACACTGGCTTTCGTAACCGCCTCTAAGGCAGGACACGGGGTAACAACCAACATGCGTTTTCCCTGTGACAGGGCACGTTCCTTAAGAATTGCCATCTGTACAGCCGTTAAAACTTTCTCCACAGTGGAAAAGCGCAATTCAGCCGAAGTGTACAAGTGTGACTTGTAAGCAATAGGTACTGTGTCTTCTTCATTAAAAGTCAGGTACGTGAACCCCACCGCCCCAGGGATAATTCTTATCACTAGGTTGGTCTGGTTATCACGAGTCTGTAAGTATTCAGAAGCGAGCAAATCAGCCTGCAAAAATTGTAGAATGGCTGAATGCTCAGGCAGCCAGCATGATTTGGAAAAAGATGGTTGTATCAAAGCATATAAAGGCTTGATACGCTGGGCATATTCCGGAATGTAAGTCCTCCCGAAATTCAAAAAGCCCAGCAGAGATTGTAATTTTTTCAGTGTTGTCGGAGAACGCAACTGTGCGCATTTCTCCAGGAAGTGGGGTGCTAAACCCTTCCCTTCGTTGTTAAGCTCGTAACCTAGAAACAACACTGTGTACTCTGCAATGTGCGACTTTGCAAAGTTAAACTTGTAACCTATGTCAGCAAAGTTACAAATTATGCTATGTACTCGACACAGATGCTCCCAAAGATCGTCGTCTGTGAGATAAATGTCATCCACATACGAACAAGCAACTGGGTCGAAGCCCTCCAGAAGAGAGACAATGCGGGCGGAGAATACTCCAGGACTGTTCTTGTAGCCCATTGGGAGTCGCCTAAACATTTTTTGCACACCGCCGCATGTAAAACTGGTCCATTGGGAACTTAGACCGTCTAGTCTATGGGCATAAAAACCATTGGAAATGTCAAGTGTGGTTTTGAACCGTTTACGCTCAAGACTATTCACTAACGCAGAGCCATGAGTATTCTGTACTGCGCAGTTACGGCAATGCGAGTTCAAATGCCTATAATCCAAAACCAAACGATATGAGCCGTCCGGCTTGTTCACAGTAAAAAGGGGGTTATTCATCGGTGACACACACATTTCAATTACACCTTGATATTCCAATTGTTCAAGGATAGCCGCGACTGAAGCTTTGGCTTCACGCCGTATGGGATATTGAGGTTGAGGCTGTGGCTGAGACCGTAAAGGAATCTCGTGGCTTGGTGACAATTTATCCCAGCCACACTGATTACGGTACACAGCCGGCGCAAGCGCCAGAGCCCACTCTTCTGCAAAATGCAGCACTTCCACCCTCGGCACAGTGTGCGCGAAACTGGGCAGGATTACCTCCTCCCCTCGCGGAGCTGCGAGAACCAAAGGTGGGGGCCAGTCAGCCTCCGAAAGCAAAATGTCATACGTAGACGAGAGATTTTCCCAAAATACCCCTTTTACAGTTCGCTGCATGTCACCTTCAAGTATCAGTCGCCGTCACCTTCAACAGTGGACGGAGGGCCTCTCTCACTATGGTAATCTCTGCTGCGCTGTCCAGCAAGGTCAGAGCCCACGTCAGATTCCGAAGCCGCGTTCTCACTATCTGGGGCATAACGATGCGCTGTCAGGGCGGCGACTTTCTTCGTGGCAAACTGTGGTCTCTTGGGCGTAGAGCCTTCCTGCTGCTCTCCACTGTTTCGCGGGCGGGGCTGACCACGTCCTGGCTGGCCACCCCGGCCCCTGCCGCCCCCTCCACCACCGGTTGACGGAGCCGATGAGTCCTGAAAGGAACAAGGAGAGCGTTGGTCAGAAGCCTGAAACCTCTCAGGCGATTTAATCATCGCGCGGTCGCGCAAATCATAAACACGATCCGACTGCGCAGGCAACGGAGTCGCAGGAGCAGAAACCTGTGTTTGTTGTTGTTGTTGCTTACCCTGATTCTGCTTTTTAGGCCAATTTTGTTTTTGGGACTTTTGTTGACCACTAGTTTCCGATGTCTGACCCTGGGGCTGCTTCTTCTCCTTATCAGGAAAAGCTTTAACCCCCATGGCATTGCGGCCTACCGTTTTGTAAGCAGCCACAATTATCCTTGCCAACCGTCGGGGTCGATCGGCCTCGGGAACCAACGCCAATGCATTAGCAACCTGAAAGTTCACTGCATCCCCCTTGACATTCGCAAGGATCAGATCGCAAACTACATCAAAGGAGCCACACAGGCGCATACCCAATTCAACAGCCGACTCCGGTCCGTGTTCGTCTTGAACACGTTTAAGGACCCCACCTAGATTGGTCACAGACGGGGAGCCATAGCACCTCGAATAGACCGCTGCAAAAGTCTTACCCCAGGTCTCACAGTCAACAAGTTCAGGAGCCAAATCTTTCGGCAAACTTAGTGTAAGAATCCGGTGTTTATCACCCGGACTCGTGTTGGGAAGCACAGCTTCCAGCTGGCCGAATTTCTCAGCAAGCCAGAACGGAAAATCATCCTTGTCCTGGGGCTTTTTACCCATCACGGAATTCACCATGACCGGATTGATTTTCAGACCAGCATGTTCTGCACGAAGCTGTGCGCCTCTAGGGGCCGCGTCCTGAACATTACGGCTAGTGTAATGAACAAGCGCTCTAATCACTTCCACCGCGACTTCATGAAGCCGCCGCAGATCTCTCACGTTACAAGTGGCGCGTTGAGGGTGCGGAGTGAATCCAGCCAAAGCGGGCCAAGGTGTGCCCGGAATGGACAAAGGACCCAACCTCGAAGCGGATAAAGCGTGCGGTAGGGCGCCACCAAACCAAACTCCATGCTGCCAAGCATCAATAGGAACCTCCAGTGCTCTGTACGGAGCATACGCAGCCGGTACAGCTGAGGCAGTGTACGAATGGAACACTCCAGAATTAGCGTCCACTGGCGGAAATGTCACCCACGAATAAAACAGTTCGTACGGGTAAGCATGTTCCGCACTCACTACCAGAACAACAGCCAAGCCTTCCATAGGAACATCATATGTCCGCAAATGGTCACGCACCGCAATGCGACTATGCTGCGGGATGTCCATGGCTTGTGCCATGTCAGCACAGGAATGTGAAAAAACAAAGATTACTTTGTAGCACAACTGGGTAGTAATTCAAAGAAACCGTTTACAGATAGATTCAAGCTTGAAAATGACCTATTTCAAAAATAGGTAGGTTTTTCCGACACTGCCGTTTTCCGGAAACGGGAATGAAGGCGTTAAGGTTTGAATGATATACTACTCGAGTGTCATGAAATAAGGCCAATCAACGTATGGGCGCCATGTAGCAGGGTTTCCGTTCTCCCACAGAACTGTGCACAGAGATCTAGAACCTGGGTGAATCAGGATGACCCAAAACTCACCTTTGTTTCAGAAATCCCCTTACCAAGCTAGCTACAGTGTCTCATCGGTAGTAATAACTTACCAATGACTTAGACAATCCAGAACATGAACTTAGAATACCTCAGGTATCGTGGAACACATGAACACTCTTTCGTTATATAATCATTACAAACCGAAACTGGGAGGCAGAGAACACACGTGCAAGTTTGAAATGTTTATTTTTCAATGCAACATTCTCAAACGCAGTATCTTGTATAATATCAACATACATATTATAAAAATCAAAGTTAGCAGCATAGTCACTAATCCATAATAAGCAAAAGGTGATAGCATGTTATGATGCAAAAATCTATATAATTCTGTATCACCTATATTTCGCGCACCCTAATTAGCATATTATATTATATCTAAGAAGGTCTCATCTGGGTTCTAGCTGGGCGGACCCATACCTCTAATTCTCAGTAGGAGGAGATCACATCAACAGCTACCAGCTCTCTGCATGCGAAGCCTCAAGTCCCTCGATTCATTCCCTGTAACTGTATCTTAAACCCGCGTAGAGCCCAATGTTGGCAGCAACATTATTTGTGTTATGTCTAACATGGTGCGAGGATCAGGCCTTCAGCAACCTTGTGTTAGGTTATTCTTAGAGTGTGCAGTTCTCGGTGTACAGACAGTTGTACCTAGTGTACCAAGCACGACTGATACTAGAGCAATAACATATTATTCTCAAATAAATCACATCTTTCGTCTAGGTTGAAAGCTACAATAACAATTAGGTGTCGTGTGCAAACTCAAGCTGGAAGAAAATATTGCGTTTAAACATTTAATAAGCTCATGCTAACTTAACACAATATATAGAAACGTAGTAACCATATGACACAACTATTCTAAAAAAGTCCTTGTTTTCGTGTCTCCATGGTCACCGACCTTTTAATTCTGCATCCTACCATTCACAAAGCGCCAACATGCCAAATAACTGGAGGAGACAGCGCTATAGAAATGACCAATGATATAGCATCAAATAGGAAAGCGTATGCAACTAGACCTTTTCGAACTGGTTACTGTACAAATGGTTTAAAATTCGCCCCCTCTCGATGGCTACCTGCAGAGCAGACTAGTGGGAGCTTGCAGCTAAGTTCTAGCATACAAGATGACTTTGGTTTCTTGGAAAATGTTAAAATACAAAGCACGATGTGGCACGGATTCCTGAGAGTTCCAAGGAATTTGGAAATGGCTGTGTGGCTTCCCAATCCGGAAGTTGAACTACTTGCCATGCTGTCGCACTCCCAACCCACTCAACCTGCTTTTGAATAGGGATTCCTACTTGTAGGCGGATTGCCTCATTCTGACAAAGCTTCCTTCTGCCTCTGCTCCCTTACCCCTATTATTAGTGCCAGAACTTGAAAAGCATGCCGTTTAAGACAGGCCATGCAGGCAAGCTCCTGGCAGAAGAAAACAATAAAAAAAACTTTGAACCAGGCGCATAATAGTGTTCAATTTTAAAAATAATAGGTTTTGTGATAATGCAGATAACACCAGTGGAGTCAAAAACAGTGATCTCTAATACTATGGGAAAGAAGCGTTTGCCAGGATACTGTGGTTTATTTTTGCATCTCGCTTTCACTTTAAAATGAAAGCGAGATGCAAAAATAAACACGCAGTGAAACTTGTCTTTATGGAGCCATGTCTGAACTGGGGAGGTTTGGTGAGCAAAATAACAATGGATTAAACCCAGATCTGTGACTGGGGGTGAATGTTTTGCCATTGTGCAACATTCCGTCCATCATCTTGTGTGTGTTTGCCATGTGTTTGAAACACATGACCCCATAAAGATGAGAAAGTTTTTACGCCAGAAGGAAAGTAGACGAGCCCGTCCAAGTGAGACGGCTCAGAAAGAGAAAAGAACACGTCACAGGGAGCTCTTTTCCAATGGCTGGCCACCGATTAGCATAAACGGTGATGTCGGCCAATTGGAAGGAGGGGAGGGGCTTGAAAGCCTTGAATGAAAGCCCTCTAAATCAACACATGGCCCCATAAAGATAAGAAAGCTTTTACGCCAGAAGGAAGTCAGTCGAGCCCGTCCAAGTGGGACGGCTCAAAAAGAGAAAAGAACACGTCACAGGGAGCTCTTTTCCAATGGCTGACCACCATTTAGCATAAGCGGTGATGCCGGCCAATGGGAAAGAAAGGCGGGGCTCAAAACCCTTGAATGAAAGCCCTCTAAATCATTAAATCTCGCTAGCGAGACTGCGCATGTAGCAGCTCACGCCAGCCGAGACCTAAAAACAGAAGGATCGAGCAACAGACGCTGCTTCTATTTTCTGTCCCAATGTTTCAGCACTCTAATAATGCCCTGTGCCGTGAGGCATCTTCCTCAGGACAGTATGTATAGCACATCAATTACTGTGAAACAGCATCAGCAGGAGGCTTATTTCCCTAGGCTCCACTCCTAGAAGAGGCATTGCGATACCCTATTGGGGGTGCTGTCGGCAAGTGTGCCATGTTTCACAGGGCAGGACATTGTAATCATAGTTTATGTCAGAAAATAAGCTATCCCCAGTCGCTGAATTATGCTTTTTTGTTATAGCTGAGGTACAGACTTTTAAATTAAAGTGTATTTTGGATTTATTGACTTAAGAACAGTAAATTATATCACTGCTCTGGGTGGCCTTTATTAGAATTAGCAAACCACACATTTTCTGCCTGATAAGTTTATTAATGACTCAAAAGGCAAGTCCATTGTTTTGTTTCTTGTATATAAGCCTAAGGAGCAACATTACTGTATATTAAAACATGTAGAAGAGCTCCGGATGACCCTCCTGACAATCCTAGCACTGACTAAAGCTAGTCAAACGTGACATGGAATGTGCAGCATGTATCACACACGTCAAGCCAGCTTTTATTAATATTAAGATGACAAAGTATGCATATGTGCAAATGTATAATTGGTAATATTGTAACAAACATTGACTGCTCCCCCACCCCCCTACGTGGGCTTCCCTGCTTTACTCCCTGTTCCTCAATAGGTTGTTTTAAAGTTCAAATGTTATTTGTATGGTCGTTTGATCAAACATTCGGTCGTAGTGACATGGTCAAGAGAAGCCATTTGAGATGCATGTATGGAATAATATGAACATGCTCAATGAGTTTGTACTGTGTTTAAATAAGGAAAATGTAACAAAATTGAGATGACTTAATTTACTTGCAAGACCAGGGGTTAGGTAATTTACGCCATGGAGATAGATCTATACTTTTGGTGTGCTCAAATTATTGCTTTTTTGTGTTGAATACTCTGCTTCAGGGAATGCCTACTGGTTCTATTGACAATGTATATGCCTGACACATGCATCACATATGTTAAAATCTAATAAACAGATCAAACAAAAAAATTGAAACATATAAAAGAGAGATTTGTGACAGTTCGTATCCTGAACTGCATTATTTCAAGGTAGTCTCATATGTGATGAATATGGAAAAGTAGGCACAGGGAAGAAAAGTACTTACCTAGTGTTGCACAGTTTGGACTAGATGGGAAGCCAGGATTGAAACCAGTTTCCTGATTAAATATTGTGCAATTCAGATCCTCGATGGGGTATCACATTCTGTCTACCTTCTGCCCCAATAACAATTTAATGAGTAACCGAAGAGATAAGTCTGTTGTCTTAAATTTCCTAAACAAGGCCTTTATTGTTAGTATCAGCGGAGCAGCATTATGGTCTATTAGATTATATAAAAAAGAGGTTTTCATACAGTGAGCATCCTGATCTGAATTACTTTAAAGTGCTTTGAAGTGTGATGATAACCAAAAAGGAGACACAGCGAAGAAAACAAATTGCCAGGAGTCACATAGTTTGGTCAAGTTGGGTAGTGAAATTGAAACCAACGTCTCTGGCCAGGGCCCAAAACAAGTTTTTGAGGGAATTCCCACTAAAGCTTCCTATTGGCCTGGGTATTTTATGCAAGTGTATTCAATGCAAGTGTATTTAAAATATGATTCATTTTTTTTCATAAGAATGTGACAACAGCAGTCGGAGCACCCCTTTCTTCATAGAATAGGTACACCTTGGTTAGAAATTGTGCAAGCGTTCCTCCTTCTGATGAGAGGTACAGCTTGGGAAGGAGCAGAACAAGCTTTCTCTATCACAGGACAGGTATAAATTTGGGATGTAGTAGTGCAGAAGTACAGCGATTAGGGGCCTGGTATTGTGACCAGAAAAGTCGCATGTAGAGTGGAGGAGGATCAGACTCATAATTTTGGCGGGTGTCCAACAGTTGTCTCAGAGGCCAATGGGGTCATCACGACTCAATGAGCTGGGCGGTCACGCCATCTGCAGGTGCATTTAACAACTTCTCACATGGCAAGATTGCCACCTACACCAAACCACCTCTGATCTCCAATAGACCCTCTTCTGCCCACTACCAAATATAAATCAGGGCAACCAAAGAGCACACTTTATCCATCCTGTAGACCATCCAAGACTCAAGACCTTCCCTTGAAGGTAAAATCTGCGAACTCGGCTTCACCTTGTTGCTCCACCAAGATTTGTAGAAAAATGCAGGAAGGCTTACGGAGGGTAGACTTTCTAAGGTCAAAGACCCACTGTGCAACTGTTATTCCCAAATTGCAATCCTACACAAGTCTGTTCACCAACTTAAGGCACGCACTGAAGATGCAGAGGGTCGATCAACATACAATAATCTCTATATTATGGGGTTTCAGGAGAGCTCCGAGGACTCCACCCTTACCCAATTTGTAGGGAATTGGCTGAAATCATGGGGGCCAGAAGAAGACGTGTCTACGTACTTTATAGTGGAGCAAGCCCACTGATCCCTGGCTCCCAAGCCACAGTTGCGAGCTGCTCCTGCTCACTGCCAGCATCTGTCATTTTTCCAACAAGGACATGATGCTGAGAGCCTCTCGTAATTTAGTCAACATGAAGTACTGATCGTCAAGAGTAATGATATTTCCTGACTATATATTGGAGGTTTAACAAAAGCAGTGCTCTTTCTTGACAAACAATGTGGGCGATGCAAATCAAATACATGTTACTCTTCCTGGGTCAACTAAAGTTTATTTTTGGGGACAAAACATTCTTTTTCAATAACCCTGAGAGTGCATGGGACTGGGTGGAAGCGAGACCAGACATGCGAGGACAGAGATCTCCCCCATCTTGGGGTGGCCTGACACAACTGTGAACTCTGGTGCCTGGCACCGCGCAGGAGGTGGAGGAGCAGGCACTGGATTCAATCAGCAGAAGCCACTGGGGAAAAACACAATGGTGGCCAGTCGCCATCGGAGGGTGACAAACCGGCCATTACAGAATTACAAAGTATCTGATGGCCATGTCAACCTGGGGCACACTCTTGGAGCTCGTCAATGTCCGCATCAGACTGCCAACATGACATTCTTTCAGGTAGGTGGGTGGAGAAGTTTCGCTTGGCTGAACCTGCTCCTGTACAAAGTTTTTTTCTGTGGGTTGTGTTATAGTAGGGCTTAGGAATGCTCTAGTTCAGGGAAGGTTTCCTATTCACATTTGCTCGATTGGTAATGGTCCAATTTCCACCACAACAGGCACCTCTTGTTTTCGAAGTATGGAGAGGGATGGGGGTTTTGTAGTCAGATACACTTTATACCCACATGTCACCTACGGCCCACAAGGTCTGGACCCATGACATTTCACGTCCGGTACACACCTGCCCCTAGATGGCTGAGCACCGCGGCTCAGTGTCACGTGGGAACAGCGGTGGATCAACTGGAATGACAATGGTCTCCTCGATGAAGTGAAAAGTGGGGGCTGTCTTTAGGACGGCCTGCAGGCTGGGACCTGCTGTTCTGTTTCTTCAAGAAACCTACCAGCTAAGGAATAAATGCCTCTTCTTGATGTATATGGCATTATGCAGATTTTACATGCTGCGTTTACCAGGGGTTCGGGGGGGCAGCCATCCTTCCTCGGCGTTAGGTGCCCTTCAAGGTATCCAGGACTTTGCACAATAGGATTGGTCAGTATGTAGTGGTGGCAGGCACTCTTGAAGGTCAGCCCTTCTTTGATTAGTGTCTACGCACCTCCTCCACTTTTGGGGGATTTCCCCAGACTCCTGAAGGACATACTGCTGCAACTCCCTGTTGGAACCGGGGTGGTGGAGCAATTTAATGGCCTGAGGCTATAGATTGCTTGAAGGTGCCAGGGGGAAGGGGACAAGTCGCATGCTGTTAGCGGAGTTGCTAATATCTTTCTGCCTGGTGAATGTCTGCTGACTTTGACACCCAACTGAGAGATGTTACAACTACTCCTCAGGGATGCATAACTCATTTTCGTGTTTGGATTATTTCTTGCATTCCAGATCGGAGCACTCGATGGTGGTAATGGTGTAGTTCCTAGCACATGACAAAACAGATGGGAATGGGTGGAAGCAGGAGGGGTAGGGCATAGGCACCTAGAGAATGATTTCCAGTATTCAGGGACTTCCTTCTCGAGGTCTTAGATACTTACTTGTAGGTGAACAAGGGATCTGTTGGGTCTCCGTGGATGCTGTGGGATGCTCTTAAGGCCATGATTTGAGGGAGAATTTGTAACTACTAAATGGGTCAAAAGCTTACAGACATAGAGACTCATATCACAAATCTGGTCTACTGCTAACTCACATCCCAAGAATGCTCTATCCTCAGTGACATGTTCCATACTCAAGCAACACTTCAGCAGACTCTGCTGAATGGGGTGCACAATGCTTGGCTCACCACTCAGAGCCAACTAATGAGGGGACACAGCAAGAACAATACTGCACTGGCTCAGCTGGCCTCATCTGGCGAGGGAGCCATTAGTCAAAGTCTTGGACAGTAGTGGCAAGGCCATCTGTGGCAACCTGCCCATAGGAAACAACCTTTAAAACGCAGTCATTACATCGCACTACCTTTACATAGCTGTCATTACATCGCAACATCCTTTACATAGCATGTCATTACAACGCAGCCATTACATTGCATGTCACTACAATGCATGTCATTGCAACGCATGTCACTACAACGCAGGCATTACATTGCAAATCATTACGACGCATACCATTACAACGCATAGTATCCTTACATTAACCGACACTTACCTGACTGTTGCACTCACTGGAGTTAGAATAGTAATTGTTACCCCTACACTGTCCAACACTTACCCTACTGTTGCACTCAGTGGAGTTAGAATAGTCATTTTCACCCCTACACTATCCAACACTTACTCTACTGTTGCACTCACTGGAGTTAGAATAGTAATTATTACCTCTATACTATCCAACACTTACCTTAAATGCAATGTAATGGTATGCGTTGTAAAGGTATATTGCGATGTAATGGAATGCATTGTAAAGGTAGTTTCCGAAAATGCGATGTAATTGAATGCAATGTCAAAGAGTGCGTTGTAAAGGAAGTTGCGATGTAAAAACTGCGTTGTAAAGGCATGCATTGTAAATGTATGCATTGTAATATCATACATTCCCTGCCCATTGCTTGTATACTAAACTGTTTGCTAAACCGTGCAACCCTCAACTGACAGATCTGACCTCTCTTATGGTAGATCTCCCTGTTCGCAAACCAAAAGCTAAGGAGTGGAATCGTCTAGAGACTGATTTCATGGTGGAGGAATTGGGCTAGGCATTGAATCAGCTTCAATCTGGTAAAACTCTAGGTCTGAACGAGTTCACAGCTGTATTTTTCAAGTCACACCTCAACACCTTTCAGGATGCCCTAGCAGAAGCCTTAATTCTGCTAGACCTGCAATTGGCAGGCGTTGTTTTATCACCGACACAGGGCTGTGAAATCTTCTGAGCCATTTCCTTTCTTAACACAGAGGTGAAGATGTAGGCTCAATATTCTTACACTGATTGAATCCCTGATTTATCTCAATTAGTCAGGGTTTATGTCACACCAAGCCACAAGGGGCAATATTCAGAGAGTCCACGATGCACTGGACCTAGCTCCACACTACTGGGGACAAGGTGCTTCTTATGGTTGATTCACGCAAGGCCTTTTATTCAGTGGTATGGGACTACCTATTATCACTGCTAGCCAAAACAAATAGCAGTCCCACTTCCTTAGGTACATCAACCGCTCTATATGTTGTTGTCTGTGAGGATTCATGTGGGAGGGGCTGTTTCTGAGGCCTTTCCGATTTAAAGGGTAACATGGCTGGCTGCTGTGTTCTTTGTCACCCCTGCTCTTTGCATTTGCCATCAAACTGCTGGCTAACTGGCTGGGGGTGCACGCAGAGGTCAGAGGGTTTAAATGAGTGCTGGGAGTAGAAGATTGGATTTCACCATATGCTGACAATGTCCTTATTTTCCTGGGTGCTCCATTGTGGCTCAACCCCCATTCTTTACATATTTTACAAGAATGCAGGAGTTTCTCTGGTGTTCAGATGAATGAAGCAAAATCGTCAGTGTTCCTTATCAGTGCTGGCTCTCCTAGAGCGCCCTGGGCCACCGGTCTGCATACTGTATCAGATAGGTTTTGCTACCTGGGAGTATATGTGACTAGAAATCATCAAAGGGCCTGGGATCAGAACCTACAACCTCAATTAGAGACGATGATAAAAGACTTCAGATTATGGGCCTTACTTCTATTGTCCTTTCGGGGTAGATCAGCCATTCAGAACACCTTCTTTAGCCACATCAATGCAATGCTGCAGGACTTCCTGTGGAATCACCATCTCCTAAACTTGTGTTGTCCAAACGTTTTAAATTCACCTTTGAGGAAGCCATAGCAACACCAGACTGTATGGCCTTAAATGACTGGTGGTTTGGTGGGTGCCAAGATCTGGCCTTCAGAAGAGAAGACATTAAATGGAGTATAACTATCATGTACCTTTATGGATGTTCCACTAGCCACACAAGTGGTATTTAGAGTTTGGGGGTGACACACTGTGACGAGGCGCTACCCAGCGGGACTGAAACACTGGACACAGTAAAGGAAGGCTTCCCTAATTACCTTTCTCCCTGTCCCTTTTTCTGTTGGCAGAGGATAACTCTGGAGCAGCACTATGTCTTTAAGGCCGCCTTCACAACGGACTCTTTCCCTGTTCATGTGACCAGGTCAGCTGACTTTATTGACTTCAAATCGGAAGAAGCAAGAAGTATTCGGCATTTGGGTGAAGCACCAGGAGTGCAGAAGCTGGAACCTAGGGAAGACGGACCGTGCCTGAAGACCTCCTTCATGACCCCAGGTCTGGGAGACCTGACGGCATTCCTTGGCGAGTATAAGCCCTAAGCGGAAGAGGGACGTCGGAATCCTCCCCGAGAAAAAGACGCTAAGAGGCAGCCGGACCCCATCCGGCGACCTCCAGAGTCCAGCCGCGGCCCAGGAGGGTTGTGGCTTCACAAAGTACGGGGACACCTAGAGACAGTGTGGGGCAGGGCATCCGGGGGCATTAAAGAAGGGCTGTCAGGAGACCTGAGGACGCGCTCCTCCATACTAGCCCCATGCTGCGCATAAACGCTGCTATTACTAAGAGCCGCGAGCAAAACCACTGGTGTTGGGTCACGGTGTTGCCTCCCATCACTCCCTTCCCTGAAGTAATTGTTTTAGGCCAAAACCATTTTCTTACGGGGTGTTTTGTTTGTTTCCTTTTATGTATGGTGAGACCATTACCCTCCCCCTGACAAACCTGACGAGAGAGGCAAGTCAGAAATCTCTGAGAAGACGCTTGATTACGACAAAGGCTCCATATCTTCACCGCATATAAAGCTATAAACCCCTGCCTGTAATTGAGGAAATAAAGAGACTTGTACTAACTGTATCCTCATGTCCCTGTCTGCTTCTCCACAGCGCCACACATGGTGTCAGAAGTGGGATTGGTGTGCCTCATAGCCTACAGGCATGAAGAACCTAATCCAGCAGTTGATCTGTGGCCAAGAAAGCTGGAATGGGCTCTTGAGAAACTAATGAACTCAGCCCAGGAAGACAGGGAAATGTTTAAGGACACCATGGCCCATTAGGCAGAACAAATGCAATAGGTAGCCGACGACCGCATGGAGCTGACGACTTAGCTACAGATATGCGTTGGGACTGGCCCCAATCTGTCACTACAAAAATATATACCCGGCAAAGACCCAGATGCATATTTGTTGAACTTTGAGAGGCCTGCTAGGGCGTCGGTATGGCCGGAAGTTAAGTGGCCATTCTTTTTGGTCCCTCTCCTCACAGGAGAAACCCAGGTAGCTTACCAGGCGGCCAATCCCAATGGCCATACCTCCTACCATGAGATAAAGGGGATCATCCTAGACCACCTGGGATGGACGCCGAGGCCTACAGGGTCCGGTTTAGAAAGGAGCGAGGAAATGCTGCTGCTAACCCAAAAACCCTGTATTTTAAGTTAAAAACCGCTGCAGAGAAGTGGTTGAAGCCGCAAACCAACACCAAGGAAGAGATCATGTCCTTAATTTTGTTGGAGCAATATCTGGAAGCCCTTCCCTTCCCCATCCAACGGTGGCTCAAGCAACACACACATCTAACGGCAGAGCAAGCCATCGAAATGGCCACCTCCTTCTATAGGGCCCAATCCCATTCCTCACCATGGGACTCAGTTAAAGCCACTCGTCCTCCTGGAAGCACACACCCTGAATAGTCACAGAGTTCCTATTATAGATAGTTTATCTAGATTTAACTAGTGTCTTTATCTTGTTGTTAAATGCTACAGGTTCCTGCTGTCTCTAGTCGTGTACCCTATTCCTACGGAAGGATCAGGAAGTTTCTGGGCGGTCCAACTACGTTTCTTCGCTTCTTTGGGATCTTACTCTACCCTTCTGAGCATTATGGTAGAGGGTGTTGGGATCTCGGGGGTGAGGAGAGACTCTTACTTCGCTCCTGGGATATTAGAGTTCTGTGTGGTTATCAGAAACGCGACAAAAAGCCAAGCCCACAGTTGCATTATCCCCTGAGCGAAGATGGATAAAGGAGCCTTCTTTGACACTCTTATGGAGGACTCGCTGTCTCTTGAGACCTCACAGACCACAGTAAACGAGTTAGCTGCAGCAGTGGTGAATTTGCTAACAGAGCTTAGAGTATTGAGAGGGGAATATCAGCGCTTGGTCTCCGAATTAGATAACTTGAAAGCACAAAGACACTTAGAAAGTAAACTACCTGACACTACTCCCAAATACAAGAGGAGATACATACAGCCAGACCATTTCCTGGTTCCTTCTTCCATTTCTAGCCCAGCACCTACTGACTCTGTCTCTTCCCCAGTCAATGTAACTGTAGTAACCCCCCTCAGACCCCTGTAGCTATGCCAGAACGATTCAGTGGTGACAGCAGCAAATATGGGGTACTTATGAACCAGTGCCACCTCCAGTTCTTATGCAAAGACGCTTCTTCCCCAGATGATGCGGCTAAAGTAGCGTTTATCATCTCTTATCTCAGTGGTAATGCTGCACTATGGGCTGTGCCCTTGGTAGAAAACGACAACCCCATTCTTTACAACCTTCCCCAGTTTAAGGAAAGAATGAGAAGTCTCTTTGCTCGCCATTCGTATATGCAAGTTAGCGACAATGAGTTGTTGAATCTTAAACAAGGTTCAAAAGATCTCTTAACATACATTATTACCTTTAACAGATTAGTAACCGAGACACACTGGCCTGAGGAGAAGAGGACTTCTTTGTTCTACAGGGGATTGAAAGCCGAACTAAAGGACATATTGTCCCAGATAGTGAATCCACCCGAGGATTGTTCCTCGTTTATAGATCTAGTAGTCAAGTTAGATCACAGATTAAATGAAAGAAAGGGAGAAAAGTCTAAAGGAGATTATAGATGTTTCTTCCTAGCTAAGAGTGAGAAAAAAGAGGTGAAAGATACATCCAAAGCCATGCAAATAGGGGAGCTTAGAGGACCTCTTATCCCTGAAGAAAGAGAAATAATGAAGGAAGTTGAATATATGTTTATACTGTGGTAAAGGAGGTAATTTCGCTAGAGAATGCCCGGTCAAACCCAAAACACCCGTTAAGGCCATGGCGATCAGAACTGGAGCTGTGAGGGATTCGGAAAACTGAATAACTTGGAGAATATAGAGCTCGCTCCTCCAAGCCCTACACCCCCACAGGTCTCTCACTTCCTTGCTAATACAATGTCTCTAGTGCCAAAACATTTCACAATATCAGTAGTATTCATGTTACCATCTCAACACAGAACATCAATGTCCATATTGTTGGATTCTGGGGCAAGAGGGAACTTCCTTGGTATCAATTTAGCTAAGGCTCTCGGAATAAACTTTGTTTTGAAGACTCAACCTGAAAAGGTGAGAGCTGTGGATGGGAAGGAGTTATCTTCTGGATTGATTACTTATCAGACCCCTGACTTGATCATGGTATGTGACAATGGACATTCTGAAACCATTACTTTTGACCTCATAGACACCCCTAACTTCGGTGCCATTCTTGGAGTTCCTTGGCTTCAACTCCATATTCCGCTCATTAATTGGGTAACTAGGAAAGTAACACGGTGTTCCTCACATTGTTTGTGGTGCATTGTTATCAAGAAACTGCCCTTTGGAACACCCCTCTCAGTTGTGCAATGGCTCTTTCAGATTCCGGTGCCTTGCCCCCTGAATATACAGAATTTTCAGATGTTTTTGACCAAGAAAAAGCTGTGGCCTTGCCCCCTCATAGGTCATACGACCGCAGGATCGATTTAATACCGGGTGCAGAACTTCCTGTCAGTCGGGTATATGCTCTCAGAGAACCTGAGACAAAATACCTTTATGAGTATCTCCAGGACATGCTCAAAAAGGGTTTATACACCATTCTAACTCCCCAGTCTCCTCCCCTATTTTTTTTTATTCCTAAACATGAGGGTGGCTTAAGGGCATGTATCGACTAACGAGCCATGAATAAAGTAACAATAAAAAACAAGTACTCTCTTCCACTTATCTCCAACCTCCTGGATCAGGTGAGAAAGGCCAAAATATTTACCAAACTGGACCTCAGGGGGGCCTATCATCTGATTCGAGTTAGAGAGGGGGATGAGTGGAAGACGGCTTTCTGCACCAAATTCGATTTATATGAGTATTGTGTGATGCCCTTTGCCTCTGTAACGCCCCAGTAGCATTTCAATTTTTTGTGAACGAAATCTTGAGGGAGGACCTAGATGTCTTTGTCATCGTCTATATTGACGATATTCTGATCTATTCACAGAACGAACAGAAGCATGTGGAACATGTTAAATTGATTTTGAAAACACTACAAGACAACCATCTATTTGCTAAATTAGAGAAAAGCCTTTTTCATACCCAACAGGTAGAATTCTTGGGTTTTGTTATTACCCCTGAGGGAATATATATGGATCCTGCCAAGGTTTCAGCCATTACCAATTGGAAGAGTCCTACTACAGTTAGGGAAGTGCAATCCTTTTTAGGATTTGCGAACTTCTATCGAAGAATCATCAACCATTTTTGGGATCTCGTTACTCCTATAACAAAACTACTAAAAATGGGTGTTTCCTTTGACTGGAACGATGCTGCCGAGCAGGCTTTCCAAAAGTTAAAGAATAGTTTCACATCTGCTCCTATTGTACGACATGCAGACGACACTCAGCCGTACTATGTGGAGGCCGATGCCTCTCAATATGCAGTTGGAGGGGTTCTGCCACAACGCAACCCACAATCAGGGACTCTTCATCCCATAGCTTCCTTTTCTAAAACACTTTCTCAAGCTGCGCAGAATTATACCATTGGAGAGAGAGAACTCCGGGCCATTAAAATAGCATTTCAAGAATGGCATCATTATCTTTTGGGGTCTCCTAACACCATCACTATTTATTCCGATCACAGGAATCTCCAGTTCTTTAGATCAGCTCGAGCTCTCACTCCAAGATAAATGTGATGGGTGTCTTTTTTTTAGTGAATTTGATTTTGTTATCACCTTTCGTCCAGGCTCAAAACAAGGCAAAGCAGACGCTCTGTCCCGCTTAGGGAAAGAACATAAGTACATGGTAGAAACACCCTTACCTATTATACCTGAGAACAAGATTCTAGCAGCTAATGATATGACTGACTCCTTTGTTGCTCAATTAGTACAAGCCTACTCTCTTCTTGATTGTGGAGAATGGTAAATAGATCCATTGAACACCATTATGGATGATTTGTTTTATCATAAAAACCATCTATTTCTCCCTACAACGGAAACACAATTATTGATCATGAAATGGTGTCATGCTATCCCCCTTGCAGGACATCCGGGAGGACAAAAAAAGATACGGATGTGCCAGAGATGGTTCTGATGGAAGGGCATGAACAAAGATATTGATGAGTTTGTTAAATCTTGCTCTACTTGTGCACGCCAGAAATATTCTCATTGTGCACCAGCTGGACCTTTACAACCTCTGCCTGTCCCTGAAGTACCCTGGTCATCCATCAGCATCGATTTCATCACCGCGAGTAGGAGGATACACCACTATATTAATGGTTGTGGACATGTTGTCCAAAATGGCACACTTTATACCCCTTAAAAAATTACCAAGCACCAAAGAACTCTCAGACGCCTTCATTAATAGTGTGGTTAGGTTACATGGGTTGCCCTCCGTCATTATTTCCGATAGAGGTCCTCAGGTTGTGTCTAAATTTTGGCAGGGGCTTTGTAAGGCACTTCATATAGACCTTTGTCTCTCTTCGGCCTATCATCCACAGACAGATGGACAAACGGAGAGAACGAATCAAACATTAGAACAGTATCTCCGATGTTTAATAAGTACTACCACTAGTGATTGTCTCCAGGCTCCGCCCTTGGCAGAATTTGCATATAACAACTCTACGCATTCTGCTTCTAAGATATCACCCTCTTATTTTACCACTGGTTATCATCCCAAATTCCTCCATCTCTCTCGCCCTCTCTCTCTTTCTGATGTCCCTGCAGTGACAGACCACCACACTCATCTCCTGTCTATATGGGAACAAGCCAAAATAGATCTACAAGCAGCCAAGTTAACCATGAAAACACAGGCAGATAAGAACAGACGTCCTGCCCCAGAATATAAACAAGGTGAGAAGGTGTGGCTATCTACTAGAAATCTCCGATTAGCAGGTCCCCGCAAACTACAACCTAGGTATGTAGGACCCTTCACGATTGCAAAAATTATAAAACCTGTTACTGTAAAGTTGAACTTACCCACTGACATGCAAATACACCCCGGTTTCCACATTTCATTACTCAAGGAGTATATACCTCCTTCCTATCCTGAGCCTCAACCCCCTCCTATTACTGTAGAAGGAGAATTAGAATACGAAGTAAGAGCCATTTTAGATTCCAGGTGGAAGAGAGGAAAGTTACAATTCCTCATTGATTGGGTGGGATATGCCCCTGAAGATAAAACATGGGAACCAGCTGAGAATGTACATGCTCCCGTGCTGGTAAGGAGATTTCATGCTCAAAACCCCTCTAAGCCCAGACCTCGGAAGAAGATCATTAGAGGGGAGAACTGTTAACTATCCTGTCTGAACTACATCTCCCATAATGCTTCAGGATTGTAAGGGGCTGGTGTGCTTTCCCATACTGCACAGGTACCTGTCAGCTGACTCCTTGCAGCTTATCAGCGCTGAGAATCCTCTTTCGAGTGCTTGACTTTGATTCCAGTTGGACCACGTTTTAGCCCCGAGTTGTTCGCTCCTTTCCTTGCTCATATTTTCCGCTCCTGGTGAATTACTTCATCCTCGTCCTTTGTTCCTGTTATCCAAGATTTTTTACCGCCATTCTTCAGAGGTTAGCGCGAGGTCGCGCTATTAACATTTCTGGATTCTCCCCCTTTGAACTCCTGTGAGTTTCTTGCCTCCAGTGAGTGGCGCGAGGTCGCACAGAAGCTTTGTTCTATTTTTTTTTAACTCGCGTGTTTGGCGCGCAGTGCTTTATTTTTGTTGCTTGCCAGCAAGCGTGATTTCGCACTGTAGAAGCCTTTTTGTTTTGTTTATTATTGCCTAAAACCATGGTACCTTGCAAGCGCTAGGTCGCGCAGTGTTTTTCTTAATTCCCCCGCACCTGTGTGGTTCTAGGTGCTTTGGGGGATTTTCATTTTTTACATTTTTGTTTTGTTTTGGCAGCTCTCCTGTTCTGCCCCTTTTTTCATACTCGTGGTAAATTGTAAAGAAGCATTTACAGCGATCTCTTCCTTCTGCTGTCAGCATCATTTCAAAGTATGGACTTGTGAGTAATTATTTTTTTGGTACAACTTTATTCCTGCCATTCTATGTAACAATAGAGTGCCAGAAGTTTTTTCTTTCTGTTTCTTTGGGAGCTATGGACAATACTTTGTGAGTGCTTTAATGGGACTGTGGCAGACGTATGCCTTTGGAGAAAGACTAGAAAGACAAATCCACTTATCCTGTTGGAAATAATTATTGCTTCTTACGTCTCTTTTGTTGTGTGTTTTTTTTTTGGGACTTTTCTCCAAGCCTCTCCAATGTATAGAATTGTGTAATTATGTGGAAGCACACACCCTGAATAGTCACAGAGTTCCTATTATAGATAGTTTATCTAGATGTAACTAGTGTCTTTATCTTGTTGTTTAACGCTACAGGTTCCTGCTGTCTCTAGTCGTGTCCCTTATTCCTGCGGAAGGATCAGGAAGTTTCTGGGCCATCCAACTACTTTTCTTCGCTTCTTTGGGATCTTACTCTATCCTTCTGAACATTGTGTTAGAGGGTGTTGGGATCTTGGGGAGAGGAGAGACTCTTACTTCGCTCCTGGGATATTGGAGTTCTGTGTGGTTATCAGAAACGCGACACTCAACTGGTGGTACCACAGGCTTTTAGGGAACAGGTCCTCTTTTTTGCGCATTCACATCAATTGGCAGGACAAAGGGGTAAACAAAAGACCACACAAATGTTACTATAACACTTCAATTGGTCCAGGATCTTTTCGCATGCCAAGAATGTGAGGTATGCCAAAGGAAAAACCCATACAAACCTCTGCTGTTCCACTTCAACTGCTTCCTCATTGGTCGCCTGCCGCGAACCAAGTAGGGCAATCTCCACGCCTTAGTCATTGTAGACTATGCCACACTGTACCCTGAGGCTTTTCCTTAATGTACGCCTACCACCCAGAATATCGGTGACAAATTGCTTGAGTTGTTCTCCCAGGTTGGTTTCCCCCGTGAGATTATCACTGACCAGGGAACCCCTTTTGTTTCAAAGTTAATGGCACAGATATGTAAGTTAATTCATTCATTCATTCATTCATTCATTCAATTATCAAGGAGAGAGAGGACTAGGTAGCTAGTCCATATCCCCAGGTATTATATGTTAATCAAAAAGAGGACTAGCCTATTTGTGAACAATAAAGGACTCAGGACTGTATGACAAGAGGGAAACCATTAGGTTTCTCTATGAAGCCCTCACCCACCAAACTAGTTGGTGACATGCTTCATCATTGGGCCCACCCGTGACACTGAGTTTGTCCCGGGTGTGCTACTACGCCTGAATACAGCGGAGCTGGTGTGTTGCTGAGTGTGCAGTGTAAGTGGCGTGAAAGTGACATTTTAAAAAGGCTATATAGTGGTCCCAGTTCCCGAGGGGATAATTTAATTTTAATGTATGGGCCTTTGTTAGCACTAAAAACAAGGCAGGTGGATGCTGGTGGAGTGAATATTAGGAACTCCTGCATCCAAGGTGTGGTCTATATGTTTCAGCCAGGCATTTTCTATAAAACTGTCTTTCCTCAGGACTGTTAAATAAGTGACTGTGCGATCTATACTTTAAGTGAGTATGTGATCAAAAAATGTGAAGCACACGCTAAGGTGCTATACATGTGGGTGGGGGATTCCCTCTCCAGGCATTACTGGACATACAACACGTATGATGGACAAACATGCAGGGAGAGTCTTAGCATGGTTGAATGAATCACAAGGGAACATATTTGCCGATAGTATATTGCAATGTGAGCTGTAAAAATGTGGCAAAAGGTGTAACCGTACTGGTGGTGCGGTTATGATGAAATTATCGAAATATGTGCTTGTGCATGTGGTGGGCTAAGAAACGTAAACACACCCACTGGTTGAAAGTGGATACACTCAAGGGGCATCTTCACACTAGCGTCCCTTGACATATCCCATCTCAAAACCTCTCTTTACCATCCCCAAACAGACGGGTTGTGTGAGAGGTACAATGCCACCCTAAAGTTGACACAGGAAAAAAGTGGAAGCAATAGCTCAGGCCCCCTTTCCTACCACAAAAAGAAAATCAGGGCATTTTTAGGTCTTCTTGGTTATTATAGCCGGTTTATTTCCCAATACTCTGAAATGGCCAACCCCCCTTACCAATCTGTTACAAAAAAAGTCAAGACAAAAGACTTACAACACCGTCTGAAGCAGAGAGAGCGTTTCTTGACCTAACAACTGCCATTACCTCTGCTCCGATACTGCAGTCACCCGATTTCTCCAGGCATTTCTTGTTGCAAATTTATGCTTCTGAACACGGGGTGGGGGCAGTTTAATCACAAACATCCCCTGAGGGGGTCGAACACCCGATCCTCTTCATCAGCCGCAAACTATACCCTCGAGAACAGCGATACCCCATCATTGAAAAAGAGTGTCTTGCAATCAAGTGAGCGGTGGACAAAGTGAGGTACTATCTAGAGGGCTCCCACTTCCTCCTGAATACCGATCATGCCCCTCTTCTCTGGATGAGTCGAAACAACCCAAGGGGTACAACCCACGAATTCTGCGCTGGTGCCTCTCCCTACAACCCTTTTCTTTTTACATACTCCACTGTGAGCGTTCTGACAATGGGAATGCAGACACGGAAGGATTCAACAGCACCCTCAAAGAAGTGGAAGAGTGGGTTGGATCGCCCGCTTAGCTTAAAACAGCCCACCTCCCTGGGATTGCCCAAAAAACACAGAAACATCTGGAGAAACTGGGTTTGATACAAGGAGATCCACCTTGAGACATGTAAAGGGAGACTCTGGCTACTGGACATGGACATACACATTTTGGAATCCAGCGACGTTGAGGACGGGTGGAACTATAAGAGAGGGATTTGGGTGGAGTGGTACAGTAGGATGCCCAGGTACTTGGTGAGAGCGGTGCACTTGGCTGGTATGTACTCTGAGATGCAATCCTGGCTACATGTTTATACTGTACTAGCAGCCCGCCCCAGCGTTGCCTGGGGCAGAAAGGGGCTTGGGGCAGTACACCCACTCCCGCCCCGACCCCCTCCCGTCCCGACTCCCTCCAGCCCCGACTCCCTCCCGCCCCCACTCCTCCCGCCTGTCCCTCTGTGCACAGCCGCTCCCGCCCCCTCCCGCCGCCCGCCGCCCCCCCGCTGCCCGCCTCCCGCCTCCTGCCTCGATTTCAATGACCATTTACTTTACCTGAGCTGCCGCTCCTTCCCGCGATCTTCACTTCACCGCCGCTCCTCTTTGCCATGACGCGCCCGCGCTCCTCACTTCACCGCAGCTCCATGTCTCTCCTCCTCGTCATCACGCACGTCCTCATCACGCACGTCGCGGCCAGCGCTACGTTGCGGCCAGAGCAGCGTTGCGGCCGCGCTACTTCCACAGCACTACTTTTTTTTAAAAGTTATATTTTCAAATGTATCTTTTTTTTTTTTATAGCCTATGTCCATCTGCACACCCTGACAATTTCTACAATGTATCGGGTGTGTGGATTGGCGCTGTGGTTCCCGAGTTAACCTGGCTCAAAGGTGCATGTTCTCTCTTTATAATAGTAGTATAGATTATATGTAAAATAATAAAAAGTGTAATTTTATAAAAGTACAGATACAGCATGGTAGTATCAAAGTAAACTTCCCTGTTTCGCATGAGGCAGCCATTACAATCTGACAGGAATGTGTAAGTGGATGAGTGAGTTAATATGTAAGTTCTAACATCATTCTCAATTAGGAGATATTCCATGTCAGAATACTAATGGTCCCGCTGCTGTCACCCTGAGACTGCTGTGTGTGCCGTTTCTTTGGTTTTTCACATATTGAAAAGCTGCTCTAACCTAGCACCCCCTTGCTATTTGGAGCGACCCTACCACAGCCCAAGTAGCTATTCTCTGGATAGACACAGAGGCGGCAACTTATTCAAACAGGTTTTGAATGTGCGCATCAAATGCTGTGAAAACTCTGCCTTGGCGCTGCACCTGTTCAAAATGTTATTCCCCTTAATTAAACGGATGTATAGTGAGTTGCACCTGCGTACAACAACAGAGAATAGCAAAATAACTCGGGCTAAGTAGCTCTACCCTAACCATAAGCAGACAGAGCATGTGAATGTTTATCTCTTGAAACTCAAAAGTTACAGATAAACTCCTTCGTTTTGTGATACAAGATTGGAAAAAGTCGCATATACCTATATATTTCAGCGCCATGCTCAGACTTCTGAATCTCTTTTACTTGCGAGAACAGATAATAATATAATAGTAAAATAACTTTGTAAGCCACAACGGTGCCCCACTCAAATATCACAGTCTAAAAATAAAGAGAAAAGTATGCACAGATCAAAATCTCCATCATGGGTCCCAATACACGCAGGCTGTGAAATCCCTCATTTCTGCCCTATGGCACTAATCAGGCAATTAAAGTAAGCGTCAGCATTTACCTATCTGTTACAAACTGGTATCATAATGTACATGAGTTAATGCCTACGGCTGACAACTGCTATAATCTGTCATTTATAAATTCCCAACTGTAATATAAACTGCCGTTAATCTTTCTGAGTCTGCTTTAAATCATTTTTGGATGAGGCAGAGCCCTGTACTTAAAGTTCCATCTAGGGATCCACCCAATTTGAGCTTTTACCACTGCTTGGAGATCTGGGAACTCGAAGGCTGACAAACATGCCCTTTCTGCCCTGGGGTGATCGAAGTGGTTGAACTTGTAATTCTGTTTTGTCCGGCCTACCCTGGTCCAAGGAAAAAGTGGATTGTGCCACTTGGTCGTTATATGGGTCTGAGGAATTACAGCATCGCCTTTAGAAAACTCAGAAGTAATATAAGCCAACCTATTGTCTTTCTAGTCTCAAGTTATTTGATGTCCATGTGGAGGTTAAGACTGAAAAAGGTGTCCCCCTAATGCTGCTGTGCATTTAACGTTTTAATATATTTTATCCTCGTTTTACTGTAATGTATTTAGCCGGATCTTTTTTCTCTCTTTTGTATGCTCTGTACTTTTATTTGCTTTTACATAGTTTTTCTATATGTACATATCTTTTTCTTTTATGGCCTTTTAGGCCGAAATAAAGATATTGACTGACTGACCTTCCGAGTTTGGCAAATTAAGTGCAATTAAATCTGTGAACACTAACACCGGTTACTCGCAGCGCGTGAACATTTCAGAAGTGCAGTATACATACAAGCAATTTTGTATTGTTGCAATAATTACTGTTAATATTACCATCATCCCAAGGATGCCAGCCCCCGTACTTTAAATAAGTCTTATCCCAATTCCTATCAAGCGGTTGTGCCGAGTGGATCCTTGCTTCAGTATCTCGCTGGTGCATGGACCTTGCTGGGTCCATTACAGCACACAAGTAGGAAACCAACGCTAGTAGAGTGAGAGCCTGTACTTAATTGGAAATTCCCCCAAGAACCTGAACCCCAACAACCCTGTTAATCAATCCTTCCATGATTAATGAGTGCAAAATTCTTGAAGGGGTTTTAGAGCCAGACTCCCTGCAAGGGCAAAATTCACTCAGGTTGATCCTCTTTCTTCAACCAGCCTTGAGAGAGACTCTTTTCAATATGGCACAAAAAGAAGGTAGAGGATTGTGCCCTCACAATTGTCAACAGAAATTCATACGAAAAATCAGGCGTTCTTTGAAAGTTTAACGTGCTAAGGTTTTATTTAATGTTTCCTCTGTATGGAAGGACAGCCGACACGTGTTTCGCCCATAGGGCCTATTTAGGCCGGGGGCTTTTTCAAGGCAAACTCAAATGTTGAGTCAGGACAGTTCCATATTTCAAAAGAAGGCCGTAATTAGAGTCTCTGGGGTCCGGTCTTATGCGCTACATAAGCCTTCCTAACTCAACTGCTGCTCTTGAGTTGAAGCTCATTTCAAACTCTCAAGGGCACTCCAAATTCCCAGTCACTGTACTGCTGAGGGATATTTTCTCTTGCATGTTTATCATACTGTGGACCAGGACGCGTCGGAGGATCTTGGAATGCCAGGCAAGTGCAAACACAATAGACTCACTAAAATAGCAACCTTCCAGTTTCAATCTCCCCATCCCGTTTTAAAAAGCTTAGTTGGTGGCTAGTGTCAGGGAATCTCCTGAAATGTGTGGATCTGCATGTGCCTCTTCCATTGGTGGCGATTACATTTTTTATCCTGAAGAAAAAGGTGTGCAACACCAGGATTACTGCACACAAAAGTTTTTGGGGGAAGATTCTTAGCCCCTGAAAAGATTAGAAGTAACTAGTATGTTCATCCCCTTTCTTGGCACTGCTGCTTGGGAGTTTTATTATGTTTAGAATGTTTAAAGATTGAAAATTCTATAAGCTTTAAAGATGCTGCCAAGTGGTGGCAGTAAAGAAATTTACTGCATAGTGGCCTCCAGGTCTTGACTTAAAATCATAGTTCAGCATCCAAGTGGTCCATGCTGTCTAGACAGCACATGACGCAGGGCTGGCTGGAAAGCGCTCCCTTGGTGACGCGGGATGGGCACAGACTGCAGGGTTCTTAGGAGGCACAGTGCGACGCGTGGGAATGCCTAGCAGAAATGTGGTATTTATGGGAAGAGGTCACGAACAGACTAGCACAGATTTCACTTTAGTTTTCTTTTTTTTTTTTTTTTAGCCTAAAATAATAATGTTCCTGTGGGAAGCATCTAGGGGAAGGAACGTGAAGTCACTGCATTTTTTAGATCCACCGAATTACATTTAGTGTCTTTCTTTGCACGAGTAAATTAAACAATGAATGGGCGTAAGGAGCTGCGCCATACACGCTGTTAGGACGAATGTGTCTTTCCTTTGGCATGTATTTTTTTCAATATTTATTTTCTACTTACCATAACATTCAGCTTCTGTGGAAATGTGCAAATTCAGACTCCACTAGTCTTAATCTTGGCAACTGCGTCGTATTGATAGGCCAGAATTATAAAAGCATTTGTGATTGTTGAACACCCTTGAGAGCTGTCCACCTTCACATGATAATCACCCTTAAAGATATAATAGTTTATACTGTGATATAATGCTGAACTTTGTTTAAAATCTTTGAGGCTGAACGGCTGACACTCTTTGATGAAAAAGAAGCAATCACATACATACCAGGTGCTTTTTTATATAATCCAGGGGGCAACCCCTTGACCTTGATCCGGGATGTTTCGTAATATTCTCGAGAGGTTGTTGAGGAAGGCGGGGGCCGGTATCGCCCCCCCCTGCCCCCCCCCCCCCCCCCCCCCCTTTGCTGGTACGCTGATAAGCCCCACCAAAGGGAAGCGACTGTGATTCTAGAACATTTCGGAAGAAGTTTGCCTTTGCTAACACAGACACTCTAGTGTGATAACATAATTGAAACGCCTCTTTCAAGTTACTTCATAACAAATGTGGCCTGTGTCTGTTAAAGATGTGAGCCTCAAGGGGCTGTGGAAGGCAGATTGACAGAAGAAACATTTTTTCGACTCTCCTCCACGGGGTACTGTATCATTAAGGTGTATTGGTATTATTGATTAATTAACTAATAGACAAAATGTCAAGATAAGTCACAAAAAATGGTGTTAGTAATGAATTCCTTAATTTCCAAGATATTAAGTTGATTCACTGACACATGAATCTAAATTGCAGGCTGGCGTCCAAATAAACTGGCAGCAACTCCAGCGAGCAATATTTTCAAAAAGTGCTTACAGTTACAATGAGATAGTCCGAGTCAACGAGTCCTGCTTTCTTGGCTTACAGATGCTACAGGATTACATTTTCATTTGAAGCAAAGAAACTGTTAATCATAATGACATTTCAAATACATATGCCTGTCGCCTCCGTGATTGTTTCAAGGTGCCTTTTCATCAAATGCGAATTAGTGTTAACGTCATCAGATTTAAGCTTTTATATCAACATACAATACTGCTAATGCAATGCCATCACCGGATTCTCCTTATTTACCTAGATCATGTCTCCTAAATGTATACATTTGAAAGGTTAAAAAAAATACTTAGGAATACCTATATGAACCTAACGACAGTGATTAAAGGTGTTCCTAATAAAGCCCTCTAGGTCCCAAATAATTTTATAGGAAGTTGCTACACTGTGATCCTGAATAGAATGCTTAAAATCACCCCCACTGTTCTTTATATGTATCTGTTTGAGTTATTTCTTTCTTGGACATATATATATACCACAATCTGTTCTGTTACGAGAACTTTATTTCGGCCAATATGACCATAAAATTATATGTGCAGTATAATACATTTCATTTGAGAATAAAATAATTAAAAGGGAATCCATTCAACTCAAAAGAACGCATGTGTATCACATGGATATAACATAAAACAGTCTGTGTTACGACCAGCCTGAATCCAGAAACCTCTTTAAAGTGCATGTGCGATATATACAGTGCAGAAAACAATAACAAGCAGAGGTAAAGAGGTAAACACAGTGTAATCCACGAAGACACGAGCCTGCCGACCCTCCATTAGAATAACTTTTATAAAGTGCTTGTGTCTAACATATAATCTGATTACCGAGGCATACGCCCTAGCCCAGAAACCACCATTCAACTTATTGGTGACTTATACAGTATTCATAAGACCAAATATGCATCAGTAAATAAAAAAAAGAGCTCATAAAAAAATCATAAATGTTTAAATTCAAGTTAAAAACGATCCAAAAGACATAACATATTGTAAAATAATCAGCCAGAACCTATGGGGGTCAACTTCAAGAGACCTCTACGTATGCACCACATAGAAAATAAAAAGCGCAAAACCGAAAATACAACGGGGAGACGGGTGTCATATTTCAATATCCTAAAAACCTCTATGCAGTGCCTAGCTCCCAGGTTTCTACATAGCCGAATCAGCCATCATTGTCTAGCCTTCTTGTAACCTGGGCAGAAAAAAAATACATGGTATTCTGTCTCAGCTGTGTTATTGCAAGTGGGACAACCCAAAATTTGTGAGCCCATCCATTTGTTTGTAAATGATTGCAGCGGGAGTAAGCAATGTCTGAACTAGAGGTATAACTTTCTGGCAAGAGCCGGTTTAATGTCATTCAGTACGGGCTCTAATCTGTACTGATCTTTGATTTCTAAAAACAATATGGTGAGCTTGCCTATTATGGAGCTCCCCTGGAGGCAGGCACGTTTGTTCTCTCAGTAGCTCCCAATCAGGTCCTTCCTTGATACTGCAGGTCAAGTTACTTCTGGGTTATGCCACAGATTGCCCCTACCCATGGTCAAAAATGTGTCCCGGATGAAGGCCAACCACAGTAGTTTTCCTGCACCTTGTATACTCAGCACCTTTCTCAGCTCTTCCCCACACTCAACCAGCTGTGGGGTAACCCACAAGCACCGCCAGAATAGGACGTGTCTGAGGGCGACTTTGTCTGTGATTGATCTAACACCAAGTTCTAGATAAGGCAGTGTAAAGGGGGAGCTGGGAGGGAGGCCAAATAGTTGCCCGCCAAAGGTGTTCTCAATTTTTGCTATGTTGCCAGATGGACGGTGGTCCCAGATTTCAGCCCCATACAGGGCAGCACCTCTAGCTTGTGCTTTCTATATTTCAACCACCAGGCCAACAGGTTTATGGGTGGAGTTTCGAAATACCTTTGTTAGGCCCCCATTGTGTTGGCCAACTTCAAACTGGCTTTCTTGATTTGGGCTCCCAAGTCCATTGTTTTTGTGAGCGTGATGCCACGGTACTCCAATACAGACCTCCTCTCCAGTGGTCTGCCTTCCAAACACGGATTTGGCTGGGTACTATTACCAGAGTTAAACACCATAAATGTAGTTTTCTGTAGGTTGATCTCAAGCCCCTTTGCCTTGCAAAAAGCATAACACCTATCGAGACCCTCTGTATACCCATGGGTGTTTTTGAAAGTGAGAGAGTGTCGTCAGCGAACATCATGGCTGGTACTTTGCGGCTCGCCAACTTGGGGGCATCTATGTCCTTCCCTGTAGTTAAAGCCTCGACTAATCCATTTATCAAAAGACAAATAAGAGTCGGGGCAAGGACACAGCCCTGACGAGCACCTCCGTCCACGGGTATGGGCTTAGTAAATTCTCCGTGTTTGCCAAAACTAATTTGGGAAAAATTGCCTTTGTGTACTCATTTCAGGAGTTTGCAAAGGTAGGCTGGAACCCCCAGGTCCAATAGGGTTGCCCACAATTTGTCTCTGCACCAGGTCGAAAGCAAATTTTAGGTCCACAAATATTAAGTAGAGACTGCCACCCTCTATACACATAGTTTTCTAGTGTAGTAAATGGATCCTGAAAATTTGATCTAATGTAGACATCGTTTCTCTAAACCCGGCTTGGAATGGGCTAAGGACATTGTACTCCTCCATCCATCTTGGGAGTCGACGCAGCAGTACTCATGCAAATATTTTTTGGCTGATATCGATGAGGCTTATAGGTCTATAGTTTGTAGGGAGGAGTGGTAAACCCTTTTTATAAACTGGTACGATTTCAGCTCCTGCCCAAGTAGCAGGAATCACCATTCCTTGCAGGCTGGCGTTGAACAAAGTCTACAGATAGGGGGCCCAGATGGTAGGTTCACTGCCGAAGAGGTCCCCCAGAATCTTATCAAGCCTTGGAGCTTTAGATGGTGCTACCTTGCTCAGGGCTGTAGTTATATCTTTGAAAGTTTTCACAGGAGCATCTACTATCTCTTTAGAGGTTAACACGTGTGCCACAAAGCAGTTGGCCTGGGAGGGGGGCTAATTACCTGTTATACTATCCACTGTCTCTACCCTTAACTAGAGGGACCCAAAATGAGCCTTCCACACATCCGCCCCTATATTAGGTTCTATCGCTTGTTTGCCTTCAGAGCAACCTGTGTTTACCACGTTCCAGAAAGTCCTCATATCATGATTGCACAAAGAACTTCTCAGGGTGTCCCACTTATCATGTTCCCACCATCTTTTTGGCCTTCTGTAGGCTGCCCTTTTTTCTTTGATTAACGGCCTATTCTTGGCCTTAATGGCAGAGATCAGAGCTGATTTAGCCATATGACAGCTCTCGCTGAACCAAGGGTGTCAAGATTTTTTATGTTTCTTTATTCCTTTATTAGGGTAAAAGAAATTGGCTGTAGTGGTTATTAATGTTATATGATTGTCAGCAACTTTCAGGAGTGTGATTGAGGTACCGTTAGCCAAAATAGATTGCTTTGCAATCATAAGGATCGGAATGATAGTTTGATATAAAGAGGACACATTTTCTTGGGATTGGCATATGTCCACCCATCAGACTCTCTTCCTACAGTTGGTGAGTATTAATCTATCTTCAGCTGGGGATTCCTGGCCAGATGCGCTCTCAGGGCATTGTGTGACCATCTCTAGGATCAGGGCATTGTGGGCACTATTGTGGCGGGGCATAATCTTAAAATCTATTACCCTATGCCAGCATTTTGTATCGATCAATATAAAGTCTAAAATGGAAGCATGCCCTATTCTGTTTAAGGTGTAATTCCCCTGTGCATCCGATTTTGTTCAGCCGTTGCATGTCCTTAGCAAATGTTTCAGTGTGAGGGAATTCATCCGAAGCATCAGTGGGGTCCAAGCCCTAACTGACGGAATGTTAGTCTCTGGGATGGCCCAGTGTAAGTCTTCCTCACTGGGGTTATCTCCATTCAAGCCATCTAGAGGCTCGAACTGGCAGTTAAAACCGCCGCCAAGAATCACCAGAAAATTGTTGGGGATGGTAGAAAAAAAGGCAGTTAGCTCATCAAGAGTCCTTGACTCTTGGCTGTAGCTAATCGGTCTGGAATAAACATTAACTAAGGCAATTTTCATCCTTAATGGAATAATGCATAAGATGTTGTTTGAGAATGTCTCCATCTGTTTTGCTACTCAGTTCAAGTGCACACCAACCCAAGCGCAAAGCCACCCTGAGTGCCTTCCCTTCCCCCTGATGTAGCGGCTACACTAAACAATGTTAGCAGCACTGTTATCAAATATGAGGAGCCTCCACTGTGATTGAGTCGGAAACCTGCTCAATCTCATTGGGTAGGTTTGACGGAGGTCTGCTTGTTATGGCCTTATGGTTCTTGTCAAATCCTCCCCTTTTGTCAGCACGTGCCTTCTCATGGACCTGTTGAGGGATCTCCCCCTGTTGAAAACTTCTCCCCTGAAGCTCCCTCTGGTGATGGAATTTCTCTGACTGGTGCCGCTAAGGTGCGAGTCAGTCGACTGACTCAAGGGCCCCATATCTATTTACTAGTTGTATATTAAAGAGTAGCTGTCTGGGCTGATCCTGCTCTAGATTAACAGATTGATAGTTCTGATTCCACATCCCCTCCTCCCATCCATTCTGCCATCTAGTTTGTGGGGCTCTCCCCAGAGGATAGAAATAGCCCATGAGAAGAGACCTTATGCCCCCATCCTACCTATGATCGTTCCTGCCTAAAAGGGCTTGTGCAACCAATGGATTTCTGAAGTTGATCACAATACAGTCCCCCTGTGCATTTTTTGATCTCCGACCCACCCAACCAACTCTGCGTGTCAGGAGGATCTGACCCGCATCCTTATAAGAAAATTGCCTCTGTTTAGCAAACCAAAACATGCATTTGTTTTTAGTTCATGGTGTGATTCCCTTTGCCCCTCATAAGCTCTGGTACACCTGTTAGAACAATACCATATGGGGTTGAGGCAGGTGGAAGATTAATACATGGTAGGACTTACCTTTCTTAACTTGCTTCTATACATCGGACGGATCCCTCTCCCTCCCGCTGGCTGTGCCCCTGGCGCTGCCTATTGTCATGCCCTGACGGCATAGTTTGTTTAGAACTATTTACATTTGTGGAGAGCATGGGACTCACGTCTGAGCATACCCATCCCACTCGGGGTGACAATTGCAAAAACTACAATTGATGGACAGAATGCAGAACAATGTCATACATTCACCCCAGTACAGAGATCTGGGCCTAAATCCATCGTTTTTTTGCACTCCACACCACCACAGTTCAGACATGGCCATATACAAATCAGCCTTGACCCAGTGCCTCATGGGAACAGTCCAGCCCGAACTGCCAAGCCATGTCTTTCCTGGACCGGAATCAAGCATCCTAGGGCCAGTTTCTGGCTATCAGCCGTCTTCAGCCAGGATAGCTTGACTCCAGTGGTGTAGAGAGCATGGGACTCACATCTGAGCATACCCATCCCACTCGGGGTGACAATTGCAAAAACAACAATTGATGGACAGAATGCAGAACATTGGGGCAAAGCCTGCCCGACCAAGTAGGAGCAACTTTGGGGCCAGAACAGCCCGTAGAGGAATCCCACGCAGCTGGAGCAAGCGGACGGTCTTGTGGACAGGGAAGGATGATGTCACCACCCACCCCACTCTACGCCGTGCTGCTTCACGTGTAGAGACTGCTGGGTGACCAAGTCCCAACCCAGCAATGGAGAGGGTCTGGGCCGCTACCTTCCGGCCCATGAGGAGGGCTGTCACAGCTAATGGTGTGGTGGTGTTGGGGCAAAGCTTGCCCGAACAGGCAGGAGCAACGTTGGGGCCAGAACAGGCCGTAGAGGAATCCCCCACTATCTCTATTTATGTAGTATTGTACTGCAAATATTTATATTAACAAGCATTGGCATAGCCAATAGGTCTCGCCTTTGGGACCTTATAAGTGTTTAGTTAACGAGCACATTATAAACAGGCTATGCGCTATGGGTGGGACAAAGAGATGACAGATGCTGGACAACCACAAATAAATAAAGCCAGCAAACAGAAAGCAAGCAACTGTGAATTATAAAACATGAAGCCAACTGTAAGTAATGGGCAGAATGCATTCTGAAGGAGGCTTTTAGAATTAAACCAAGAAGTCCTTCACAAATCAGCCAGCACAGGCTCCACCTATAAAGAGGTATAGTGGTTAGAAAAGCATGGTCCGAAAGCTATTAACAAGGTATGTGGTACAAGGCAAATAAAGCAAGTCAAGACAGCAGACCACACCATTGAAACCACAGTAAGTCGTGGTTATGTACCCACTGGTAGACTGTTCTACCCATTCTTAGGAAATGGTTTTAGCATGCTATTGTAACTCAGGATGTTTGTAAGTTAATCTTAAATATTTAGGTACATGAAAGAACTGGAGATGGGGAAAAGGCTGATGAGCAAAAGCGGATAAAGTAACTTGCCCAGGATCACTCAATGTTTGAGAAAGAACCTGGGATTACAACTCTGGTTTCCATGTTTCACCGTAAACAACTTGTGTTGTTAAAGTATAAACGTGTGCCATGCTGAAGCATTAAGCTTGGCGCCCGGGATGTGGATGACGGCTGCAAAACGCAAGCCCCATTGTTGATTGTATGCGCATATGTTAATGTGTATTAATGTGAAGCAGGCGCCCCATTAAAGATCAACCGGGGTGCGTTTTCTGAAAAAAAAAAGCTTTACCCACATGATGGCCCATCGCGAAAACGCAGTGTGCGTTCTGGAGCAAAAATTGCTTTATCTACACAATGGCACCTCGCGCGCATGACGCTTCCTCTGAGATTTGGAAGTGGTGCAACAGAAAGCGTGCCGCTGGTAAAAACAAACATGCGTGGTGGGGAGGAGGAGGAGGCGTCGCGATTCACTCGCAGGAGCGCTAATTGCTGCCAGATGGTAGCACGCATTCCCACGGCACGAGTGAATCTCCTTACCTGCACGCGTTGCCATTGAAGGCAATGGAACGCGTGCACGTTCTTGGCTGAAAAGCCTTAGCGCTCGGAAAAGGTCTTTTTCCTTTGCAACGCAGTCACGTTGAGAAGGCCGAGACCTAAAAAGGGACCTGCAGAGCTGCTCAAAGTTGCAGTCCTACTGAAAGGCATAAACTGTCGACCTGTCTATCACACTTCTACATTCATCACACTGCTAAGCACTGTGTCCTATTCCACAATAACTGTACATCGTTGATCCTCACACACAACATGGAAACACTTCCCAACAGTTTCAAAACAAAGACAACACACCACCAACCAGGCACCCTACATGGTGTCGCGTTCTACCATGTAGGCAAGCGCTTCAGTGCACTGTATGAGGGTAGTAACTAGTAAGCGCTATATAAATATTGCAATACATAAATGTTGCTGTGTGGTATGCTTGCTGAATGACTGTGGGTTTTTGATGGCTCTGCATGCTGTTTTGCTATCAACAATCTCTGGACCTGCTGTCTGATGTATGCCTTAAATCTGCACTCCATGCCTGTCTCTCTATTCCACGGGTATAACTAAACTATGGCTGTCTCTGGTTGTTGCATTCCATGCTACGTCTATCTTTGCTCCCTATACTATGTGACGGTCTCTTGTCTCCATGCTACATGTGTTACGCCAGTCTCTATGTTTCCAGCCGTATTGCTTTATCTTCTCTCCACGGTCCATACTCAGTGTGTCTGTCTCGTCCCTCCATGCTGCATCTCTGTCTCTTCTTGATCTTCCTAAATTACTCACTTATCTCTTCTCTTAGTTCTGATGGCGACTCTTGTCTCTCGACTGCTTGCTGCATGGCCGCCTCTTGTAGATATTTAGTCTGTTGCGTGGCTGTCTCTTGTTGGTCTGTTGTATGACTGTCCCTTTAATCTATTTTGTATGAAAGGCTTGTCTTTTCCCTGCCTAGTATATGAATGTCTGTAGTCTCTGCAGGGGCGGCTCTAGGTTCATGGTGGCCCTGGGCAGGGAGCTTAGGTAGGGGGCCCCGGAAGAGGGGGTCCGGGTGGGGCAGAGCGCGGAGGCCAGTGAAGAGGGGGGTCATGGTGTTTGGAAGTTGTATAGAGCCAGAGGCCACCAAATCCCTGCCAGGGGCCCCCACACAAATATGTATCCATCCTCAGAGGATTATTATATTAAGGATATATATTGCCGTGGTGGCCCCTGGGATTTGGTGGCCCTGTGCAGGTGCACAGCTTGCACATGCCTAAGGCCGGCCCTGGTCTCTGCACTCTTAGCTGCGTGTCTGTCTCTGAAATAACTGTCCTGTTGGTGACTTGTCTTTGTTACCTGTTCTATAGATTTTTGCTTTTCTGGCAGTATGACCTTCTCTTATCTCTTCGCTGTCTATTCTTCCCGTTCTTCCTCCTGTGCAATTGTCGCATGTCTTTGCCCTTTGTGCTCCATGACTGCCTCTCCCTGTCACTTGGTCTCTGTGTTATTATTACTGCCCCTTTTCTCTGTTCTCTCTGCAGTGCGGCTGTCTCTTGTCTACGCACTCCTTACTACATGCCTTTATCCTGTCTCTGTCTGGTCTTCACTCTGCTGTGTGGTTGTCTCTGCACGCCCTGCTTTCATCTGTCCCTCGGGTCTCCGGGACCTTAGCTGCTCAGCTCCGCCTCTCCCTTCTGTGCGCGAACACTTGGATTAATGGTTTTTGGTGTTTTTTCAACTATTAAGGGAAAACATCGCCCTGGTGTGCTGCGGCCGGTGATGGAGCCGTCCTTCCTCGGATTCCTCCTGCACAGCGCTGTTATAAAGGAGAGAGAGCTTCCACTCACTTCACCTCACCTCACCTCACATTGCAGACTCGGCTCCAGCCAGGCACACACGTACGCACAGCTGTGTCCAGGACTTAGGGCTTCTTGTAAGCAGTGGTCGAAGTGGGGGAAAAAAAAGTCGGGAACTGTGGGCGGAGCATTAGAGGGCGGGAATAACCGGTGGATTGGGTCAGTGGGCGCAGTCAGAAGTGTATTTTTTTCCCATTTTACTAATTTAACCTATAAATACACATGTTTATTTAAGGTTTAATATGAGTTATTGACATGAAAATACATTCACAAAGTGGGATACGTTTACAATCCCAGAATGTGTCATATATCCTTAAAAATGGAATTGCATGCCATTTGTCTCCCAGCCATGGAGTTTCTGTCATCAGCACTTCCCCCTTTTGCTACAAGAGCAGTTCAAACATGAATGGCAAAATATCCTAGTTTGGAAAATATTTTCCACTTAACCATGGCTTTGCCATATTTGCCACATAATACATCATCCGCTGCCTAATCTGATGATTTTAACTAATAAATTGTTTATAGCTCAAACGGATCAAAAGTTACTAAAAAATGTGACTTGTGTTGCTGCAAAGTGGATGGCCCTTTGCAAAGGTGGACTGGTAACCTTTCTCACTGCTGCATTTGTATGTTCCACTGGTATTATTGAGGCAACATCTTTGCATAGACTGTTAGCATGTGTACAAATTTTAAAATAATAAAGTATCAGAAAATGTACAGCCCGACTAATACCAGTGTAGGGTGTCAGAGCACTTTACATCACACAAATTACACGGGGACAATCATTCATAAGTGTGTAAATCACTGTATAGAAAATCTTACAGAAGACAAAAGGACTATAATGTGTAGGAGTCTCATGACAACCATACTAGTTGGCAGCATAGTTTAATAGTGATTGGTCTGGAGAAACACAAACTCAGAATGTAAAACTTAATACCATGGTTGGGGGTTCTCTTTAATAATCAGAATTGATTTCTAGCCAAATGAACCCTTTTTTGCAACATTAGGATAATCAAAGACTGGTGAAAAATCATGACGCTCTAATTTATACCTTGCAATCTGAATGCAGCTCTTACATGACAGTTAATAGCTCACTGTTTTATGTTAAGATTTTCATTTATTAACTGCAAGTAACAATAGGGTCTCTGACAAAAGCAGGAACCCACTGACCTATTTACATTATGTGCACTTTCTGATCTGCATCATACATGTTCTTAGAGGCAGGTACGTTAACCCTCTGAGCTTCCTTTCCATGAGTCAAAACTTCTCCGAGATAAAACACCTACTCTCTCTACTAAGAACATTATCACTGGAGTTATCATAACATTATCATTGTTGCTGACAATTGTTGGAGGCCAGGAAGAAGGCAGCAAGTGCTTTTAAAACCATATTATGCTTACAAACACGGTTCCCCCACCTGAAGACAGCACCCGTGCGGTCACATTGCCGTAGAGCACCCTACTCAAGGGTCCTGTGACCTCAGTGGCAGAGTCACTGTCACTCTATGATGTGCTGCTTAATAGTCCTGCCCGCAAGACTGGAGGTGAACTTCATGGATTTTGGTGGACAGCCCTTCAAGGTCAACCCACACCTGCCACCGCTAGGGTCCACCTGCTGGTGCTGTGACACCAGGTCTTCTAAGGTCTTGCATGGAATGTACTCCCTCAGGAGAGTGTCGTGGAGCCTGGTCATTAAGACTGAACCTGGTTCCCCAGTTACAAATCCAGCAGCTCTGACCATAGTGCCACATCCTGTCCCCCACTGAACACCATACTGTCCCACTTAGAGAAACTTGCACTGCACTGACCCGCTATAAACAACTGGATATGACTCAATTCAAATTGCACACTAGACAAGAGCAATATGCTGCCTAAAAAATTTAACAACATCTAGGAAAAGCAAACACCCATATGGAATGCAAGATTAAGTAAATCATGTGAAATGTAGACAGGAACAACATGGTTACCTTTTTCCTTTTACACTCATTATTCAGAAATTAGTGAGTGCTTTTACATGAAAAGTTAAGGCCATGACTACAAGGCCCGGAAGTGACCCGTTTCAGTGCTCATAGCATATATCTTTTCAGAACATAGGCAGTATGGTTAAAGAAACCACATTCGTGAACACACAGCCGCTGTACTCATGTTGTTTTCCAATTCACCCATCAAACAGGTATTTCAGTACCTCCAGGAAAGGTGCACTATCCCACCCAGGGAAAACAATGTTGAAAGAGAGAGGAGAAAACAAAAGTAGCGCTTCACTGGCAAACATTATAAAGTGGCACTAATGTGTTTAGGTGGGAATACATCAATATGGTCACCTTGCAACCACTCTGTCTTGCTTTAATTAGTTTATCTATTTTTAATATTTGGAAAGTTTTATTTCTCTCCACCCCGAGACTGCACTTAGATTTTGAAAAATGTGAGTAAAAGACAATGTTTCCAGCAAAATTGTTTTTCTTTTTTGGATCCATTTCAAAGGGGAGCAAATAAACGTAAGGAGGAAAGAGAGGGTACCCGTTTCTTGAAGTCTAAGGTTTTAGCTAACTGAAGAGAAGCGAGACAGAAAGAGAGGCAAGAGGGGAAACAAAGAGGGGGGAGCAGCTGCCAGCGGCAGGAGAACTGGACACTGTCCTTGTCTTCTGTGGGCATGAAGGAAAAGACAAACACCTAGAGTCATCAAAGAGACATTTTTTGAGTCCTTAATAGCGATTATTAAGGAATCGCTATTAAGGACTTGCAAAACGGGATTCATGTAGGAATCGCTAAATAAGTTGCGATTCCTACACATTCCTAATTTGCGATTAGCAAATTGCTAATCGCAAATAAGGAATAACTCCACATTCATTCCTATGGGCCTAAAGGCCCATAGGAATGAATGGGGAGTATTCCTTATTTGCGATTAGCATTTAGCTAATCGCAAATAAGATACTGATTTCAAGGGTGCCTGGGGTGTCCAAAGGACCAAAAAATCAATTGGGGAAGTGTAGAGGAGATGATAGAATCACCCTCCTGAACTAGACTTGTAAACAATGGGATTCTATCAATGTGAGTGGTGACTAATTTTATATGATATTGTATATTCTCTAAACTTGTGGATACACTGCAATTTGAAAATCAGGCCTCTCTGCGAGTGGCAGAATGAGGGCACTGTGTGTTTTTAAAATACCCCTCACACACTATGAATCCCATAGTGTCATTCTCCCATCATTGGGGTCTTCCCGTCCCTCTACGGGGCGGGGCGTGCTTCGACCTACGAGTGACGCAGGAGCACTTATATTTTTGACAATAGGCTATGTGATGTGATGAGGGTAGTGATATGTGTTAGGAAGTGTAGGGACCTTTTTACGTGAATGGTAGTGTAAAAGAAGGGTAAAGATTCCCTGGCTAGTCGAAAAAATTAACTTTAATGGCTTCACAAGCTGGGAACATTAAAAAGGGGGTTAGTAAGTAGAATTACAAGTGTGGTCTACTTTGTCGACATGACATGTTTCATAGGCAGACCCCTCCTGCCTACTCATCAGGACCTCTGTTGATCCCTACTAAAAAACTCAATTCTAAACTAAATGTTAAATGCCTATGGTCCTAAAACTTAACAGCAAAAATCGGCTGCTAGGTTTAGCCTCGGGCTTGAGTTGGCCCTTAGTGAGGCATTATCATGAAAAATGACCTATTATGGTCTATTTGAAGCGTGGTGATAGGGCCTCATGAGCCTGCGTCTTAGGGTGATTAGTTGACTGGTTAGTGACCGCATGCCTAATCTGGCTTTATTCCATACCCTTCAGCAGCTCCGTTTAGAATTTAGTTCAGGGAATCTTTACCCTTCTTTTACACTACCATTCACGTAAATAGGTCCCTACACTCCCTAACACATATCACTATCCTCATCACATCACATAGCCTATTGTCAAAAATATAAGTGCTCCCGCGTCACTCGTAGGTCGAAGCACGCCCGCCCCGTAGAGGGACGGGAAGACCCCTATGATGGGAGAATGACACTATGGGATTCATAGTGTGTGAGGGGTATTTTAAAAACACACAGTACCCTCATTCTGCCACTCGCAGAGAGGCCTGATTTTCAAATTGCAGTGTATCCACAAGTTTAGAGAATATACAATATCATATAAAATTAGTCACCACCCACATAACTGTCCAAAGGACACCCTGTAGCACCCCTGAAATGCAAATTAACACAGGTGTTGCGCACACACATGTCCAAAGGACATGTGTGTGTGTAACATGCAACTGAGAAAAATGCACTAAAGTGCTTTTTTCTATTTTTTCGCTATTTACCACGAAGTCAGACTTCTTGGTAAATAGCGGCCAAATATTGCAAATTCGCAATTTAAAATTGGTTAATGAATTGCATTTAAGGAATCTCTAATAGAGATTCCTTAAATGCAATTCCTCGCAAATATGCGATTTCGCAAATAGCGATTTTTGCATTCGGGATGATGAATCCCAAATGCAAAAATTGCGCTTGCAAAGGGCCAGATTCTCAGAATCTGGCCCTTTGCGAGCGCAATTTCCTTTCATGAATCTAGCTGTAAGTCCTATTCCTTCTCCGTTCCGACCGCCCACAAAAACTGAGGCTTAACTATCCGCCTTGGCAATTTCTGCCATCCGGTAGGCAGGGTCGGATTGGGATGAAAAACTGCCCCGTGCACCCCAAAAAAAAGTGGTCCACAATTGCAGTTCGCAAACCTTCATGGCTAAAAAGGCATCCGTTTCTAGTCAGATTTGTTTTTAAATTGAAAAGTTAATTAAAACATTAGTGTTTCTTGTTCTCTGCTCTCATTCCATTGCACAGTATTTAAATGAAACTCCTAACCTCAATCGGAGAAAACTGGCAGCAGGCACACGAGGCTTGTCTGTCTGATGGACCTGAGGCGTGTCTGTCTGATCCTTGTGACCTACTGTGGGGGACAAAAGCTTCCTGCTCTTACTGGCGACTTGTTAATTGCACTGCTGAAAAGACCACCTCTCTCAAAGGCTCACTGACACCTTCTGGGGGCCCGGGATGGAAAGAGGTGCACCACGTGATGGGCGTCCTCCTGATGTCTATTGTCATTCCACAAGTAACAATTAATGGCCTCCTCAAATTACCCTGAATCTGGAAAAAGGTTGGAAAGTTGAACCCAGTTATACAGGGTTGCTTGAACCACAGACTAAGAAAACGGCCACACGCTTGCCTCTGCCACCGGCCCCTCGGGCACGGATGTCCGCCCTGCCACTTCGACCCTGCTGGGAGGCATGTTTAAAATAAGAAAGTAGGGAAACGAAATCGGTGAAATTCGAGAAGTAGGGGCACGCCGTGCCCTGCCGATACCGCCCACTTCAACCACTGCTTGTAAGTGGTGCCCAAGGCGGGCTTTCTTGCCAATCCCTGTAACCTTGGGATGCCCCGCGGGCTGCTCGGCTGCCCCTCAGAGTCGAGAAGTACAGGCCCCACCATCTGAGGAAGGACTGCGTCGGACCCATTCCTTGGATGTGCAGGTCCGAGAAGGACTGGCTCGGCTACTAAACATAGTTCACGGGGAAGGAGACTGCATGCTGGCCCCGATCCCTGAGCCTACTGCTGCGTTGGATCCCGGGCTGGCTCCTTAGGACCCAGAGCAGGGAAGTTTTGACACATCTGTGGCTGCATCTCCTGCTGATTTAGGGGAGGGCTGGACCCATCCCCTGCTTCCCTCCTGGCGTCCCAGAAATTCCAGGCCTATAGTTCAGAAGGTCTGATACTTGCTGTCCATCAAGACTCACCTGACCCCTTTCTTTCCTCACAAAGTGTGTTTCCATTCCTTGTCTCTGTCACGTGTACACCCACTCAAATCTGTCATCCCAACTCTTCCACTAATGCTCTTCATTCTTTGACAATGACGTCATTTGGTCTTCCTTCTCACTTCACCCCCTTTACTCGGAGCTACCACTTAAGGCATCTTTGAGGCCTTTTGTCCACTTGGTGCTCTTTATTTATTTTTCGTATCCAGAGCAGGCGTGTGGAAGATGCCGCCTCTGCCCCCTCTTGCGCTGCTATTGCTTGGCACTCTCTCCCTTGTCAGCCCCCTCCCTGAAGCCGGTTGCCCAGACAGGTGTGACCCAACATCGTGCAGCCCCAGCCCGGCTCCTGAGGTCTGTGAGTCTGGGGAGACGGTACTGCACTGCAACTGCTGCCTGGTGTGTGCTGTCGGAGAGGGCGGTCGGTGCGGCTCAAGACCAAACAGGGAGACGCCCCGAAGCCCTATGCGTCTGGGCTTCGATGCTCCTTTCCGGGCTTGCGGGGGAGACTGTCGCGCACCAGCGGGAGGTGCCTGTGCGCCTCCAGCGAGCCTGTGTGCGGAAGCGACGGGAAGACTTGTGAAGCAGGCGACCCATTAAAGATCAAACGGGGTGTGTTTTCTTAAAAAAAAAAACTTTACCCACATGATGGCCCCTCGCGAAAACGAAGTGTGCGTACTGGAGCAAAAAAAAATGCTTTATCTACACAACGGCCCTTCGCGGCACATGACGCTTCCTCTGAGATTTGGAAGCGGTGCAACATAAAGCGTGCTGCTGGTAAAAACAAACATGCGCGGTGTGGAGGAGAGGGGCTGCGCGATTCACTCGCTGGAGCGCTAATTGCTGCCAGATGGTGGTGCATGCTCCTGCGAATGAATCTCCTGACGTGCACGCGTTGCCATTGAAGGCAATGGAACGCGTGCACGTGCTTAGCTGAAAAGCCTTAGCGCTCGGAAAAGGTCTTTTTCCTTTGCAACGCATGCGCGTTGCGAAGGCCGAGACCTAAATAAGGCTGAAGACAAAACTATGCATTTCTCAAAAGAAACATCTGTTTGATCAGTAGTGACTTGAATTGGTTTGGTCCTGTTTTGAATTTCTTTTTAAAGATTAGATCTTTCTCTACAGAAAGATGTTCTTCTGAGACTTCAAGATTAAAAGTTCTTGTAGGGGCACGATTTCTAAACATTTGCACAACACATCAAGAATGCTTTGTGCAATAATGAATTTAAAGCAAACCACAGATAACATATCAGAGCTTACAACTGCAGCAAGACAATTTTAACAAGCATTTGCAATGCAATAGGTTTCGCATTTGCAAGAGTTTGAGCTATTGGCATTGTAAATGACAGTGCCTTTTATTTATCTGTTTAGAAAAGCTGCAAGTGGTACATAAATAAAACACACTGTGTTTTATAGTACTTATATTCCTTGCTCATGAGAAGCAAAGCTGGCAGAAAAGAAGAGCAGTTACTGCCAGCATTGCTTCTCGTAAGCAACTACTGTAAATACAAAGTGTGTGTTTATGCACCACTTATGGGTTTTTAAAATACATAAATAAAAGGCATTGGTGTTTACAATGCAAATAGCTCAAATGCTCGCCTATGCGAGACCTATTGCATTGTAAATGCTTGTTATTTATTGTTTTGCAGATATATAGCACAAACTCAGCCCAGAGCATTGGACCGCTTTGCATGAACAAAAGTTTACATTACACAAGCCCAGATTTAAAAAAAATATTTTTGGGTAAGGCAGTAGAGATTAGGGGCCAGATGTACGGCGGTTTTTAGCGTGCTCAAACTGGTTTTAGACCCATTTGCGCACGTTAAAAACCCTGGGACCATGCACAAAACCTATTTTGCGGCTCGCTAATCAATTAGCGACTCGCAAAATAGGTCTTGCGACTCGCTATTAGGAAGAGGCATTCCCTTCCTAATAGCAACTAAGGAGGCATGTATGAATGATTTGCAACCGCAATTGCGGTCGCAAAACACTTGCAAATTACCACCTACTTCAAGTAGGTGGTAATGCAATCGCAAATGGGAAGGGCCCTTTGCAAATGCATGCGAAAATAATTTTTTAAGGGCAGGCAGTGGTCCCAGGGACCACTGCCTGCCCTTTCAAAATGAAACTAAAACGTTTCATTTTAATTTTTTGAATGCATCCCGTTTTCCTATAAGGAAAACGGGCTACATTAAAAAAAAACCAGCTTTATTAAAAAGCAGTCCCAGACATTGTGGTCTGCTGAGCCCAGCAGGCCACCATCCCTGCGAGGGCCAGCCATTCCCAATGGTGTCGTAAATTGCGAGTGCCTCATTAATATTAATAAGCCTTGCATTTTGTGCCCCTATTGGGAATCGCAATCAGTGTCTCTGACACTGTTGTACATAGTAAATTGCGACTGGTCATTTGGCCAGAAAAACCAAATGTTGAGCAGATACCAGAACCTGGTTTCCGAGTTGCTAAGTCTGCAGTGGTTTTGGCCATTAGGCAATTTCTCCTACAGTCTCCTTCTACTATTGTGAAATGTCAACCATTCCTCTGAGTAATGTTTGGGTAGGAGCCTATTAACCATTTTAATCATTTGTATTGTATGGTATGGGTGGCTGACGGATGAAAGTGTAATTAACAAATTTGCTTATGTACGATATGGTTTTGTCATCTAATTTTTCAACTGATACATTAAATAGATGATAGCTTTATTGAAATGTGCATGAGCTAAACGAATGGGGACAATGTTTAAGATGTACATCCGAGCATGAAACGTTGGCAAATTACTATTAAATATATTTCAGACTTTTTGAGCTGTGTCTGCACTCAAAACCTGATAAAAGGTTGGATTAAAGTACACCTCAATTAGGCAGCAATGTTAGCATCCGTCGCGAAAGCCAAAACAATACATGCCACTACATATTCCGAATGTAAGGACATTAATAGATACATCTGCACGGCAGTCACTTAGACAAGGGCAGACTGAGTTCTCAGAGAGCTAGCACAATCGGACCCTGGCGATTCTCACCTGTACCGTTTCCATCTGGCACCGACAGATGGAACAGTAGTCGGTGTCACCGGCGTTCAGAAAGCATAAGCCCCTCGGATCAAGCCACGCCGGACTCCCAGCATAGCAGCTGAGGCCAAGCTTCAAAGGAGGCTCCTGTAGTGACAGTGCCCCCCGGCCCGCACTATACTTTGTATCTCTTACATGCACGCACCCGGACGGCGGGCTCGCACGAAGGCATAAATAAATAAGTGCAAGACAGCTCGGGGTCTTTGGCTCACACCATACACCCTGACTCTGTGTGTGTGTCTGCAACTGGCTGCGTACTACGTCAGAGGCCTAGCCTCAGTGCAGCGAGTGACCAGCCAGGCCTGGTCACCACAATGGTGACGAGGCAGGTCCCACCCGTGCCTCCACCGCACCTCACCTGCTCCGGGTGATCTCCCTGCAGTCGAAGGGTGCGGTGCACGGCCTCCGCCGGCAGCAAGTCGCTCTGGGCCCACGTGAGACTTACGCTGGGCGTCTCCTGCTATCAAGGCTCTGCAGTGAATGCCCGCGGTCTGGAAGGACTGCTGGTGGTGCCGCTTGAAGCAGGTGTGGTCGAGACTGCATTACACGCGCATGCACGTCCCGGCCATGAGCCTGCTCCCACCACCGTGTGGTTGAGCCTACTGCCCTACTGATAGGGCCCAGCCATGCCCCACACTCCGTGCGTGAGTGTGAGTTCACAGGCAGTTGAGACACCCTTAATGGAGAAGATTGGCCGAAGTCCACAGCTCTAGTGTATGCACCAGCATATTGGCCAGCGCCCCAGCACGTGGCTGCACACCCCTCGCAACCAGCCATAAGCATTGGCAAAGGCAGCAGACCTACAGCCCACAGACTGCCCTGTCCTACCAACATCTGCACGCAGGTCCCCGACGCGGACATCCAACGCAGGGAAGGGGGATACCAACGTGAACGTCTCACCAGGAATGCAGCGCACCAGGCAGTTGCACGCACTTGCACTTACGGACAGGCATGAGTTCGCCCAATGCAGATGAGGCTGGTGCCCCTGCAGCACAGCTGCCAACCCCTCAGCAAGCGCATCTACCCGCGACGCCACTCCCAGGTCACGCCACGGCAGCCCCATTGCCCCCGTTCAACGAACTCTCATACCCCGCGACCGCTGCAGCGCGATGGGCCACCTGGACCACTATTTCATGGGCATGAGGGAGACTGATGGAAGGGTGAAAAGGTCACTCCTCATGTGCTATGGAGGGGGTGAATTGTATGACTTGTTCGAAATGTTGCCAAACACAGGACCGGATGACGACTATAACGGCTCAATTGCAGCCTTCAACAGGCACTTTGACCCACAGATAAACCCTGATTTCGAACGTTTCAAGCTTAGCAAGCAAGACAAGAGGAGGTCGAGACCATAGATGTATTTTACCCCGTCTGCAGAAGTTGGCGAGCTCCTGCATGGTGCCAGACCAGAGGAAGGAGATCATGGCGCAAGTTATTCAAGGGTGCCGCTCGGTGACGCTGTGCCGCCTGATACTACTGCAACCAGGCATCTCCCTCGATGAGGATTCTCGTGCTCGCCAGGTCACATGAGCTATCCAACGCTCATGCAGACAAGATGGAAGCAGCTCTCAATCGGCCCACAGTGCAACCTAAGGCTCCCTGACCAGTGATAAAAGAAGAGAGAGTGGACACACTTCAGAGACTACCAGTGCCACAAAGAGGGTCCAGGAGACAGCTGCAGAAGACCGCATGTGGTAACTGTGGGTTGGACCACCCACCGGGGGAAGTGTTATGCAAGGAGAAAGACCTGTTCTCAATGCAGAAAGCTCAACCACTTTGCGAAAGTCTGCCAGAGAAGCCGCGTAAGAGCGAACACCACAGGCCAGCGCGAATCATCAACGGCAGTGAGACAGCTAACCCTCAAAGACCCTCTGGATTAAGGGGACATCACTCCGCCGGGTTTTGGTTTGGGCACGGAAGACAATGACGTCTTTGTAGTATCGTTCATCAGTCAAGAAGGCCCGAAGCATCAGCCTCCGCCCATGTGCATCATCACGGTGGCAGGATCATGAGTGAGAGCCCTCATAGATACTGGGGCGTCGGTGAATGTGATAGACAGCGACCCGCAACCAGTATGAACAGTTGTCGCCACGACCCCCGCTCATGCCTTCCAAAGCTCAAATATACACCTACGGCGGGACAGAGCGGCTTCCCCTACGAGGAGTCATGGAGGTTGAAGTTACAAGCGAAGGGTGCTGTTTGCACACGCGGTTCCACGTTACGGAAGGGAAACGTAGGATGTTCTTCAGTTGCCACACAGCAGAGGACCTAGAGTTGGATTTTTTCGCTAATCAGGGGCATGTACTGCATGCCTGGGAGATTCTCAGAGACTTTCTCATGCTATTCGAAGGCCTGGGGTGCTTCAAGGGAAAGGTGTTCAAGTTACTCATCCATTCGACAGTCAAACCTACAGCATTGAGGCTCTGGAGGGTGCCGTTCCCCCTGCGCCCGCAGATAGAAGAGGAGCTGAGGAAGCTGGAGCAGCCGGGCGGGATAGAGGAAGTGTCAGGCCCTACTCCGTTGGTGTCACCTTTGGCTGTTGCCCCCTAACAGAAGCAGCGGGAGCCATTTGACTGTGTGTCTACATGCGCCTTCTGAACAAAGCAGTGAAGCGGGAACAACAGCTCCCACCGACCATAGATGCCATCGTGGCCGACCTCAAAGGGGCCAAGTGGTTTACAAAACTTGACCTCAATGCTGGTTTTCACCAGTTGAAGCTCCATCCTGACTGCAGGAACATCACCCCCTTTTTTCACTCATGTAGGATTACGTTGGTAGAAGAGGCTGAATTTCGGGGTGTCCTCCGCAGCGAAGGTGTTTCAAAACGCGATAAGTAAGATGCTCACAGGCTTGCAGGGCATCATCAACTTGAGTGATGACATCCTCCTGTTTTTGAAGACAATTGAGGAACAACACGTACACCTCAGAGACACCCTTCGGCGGCTGGCAGAAAGTGGACTTACCTGCACCGAGCAAAGTGCTTTTTCTACCAGGAGTCAATGGACTTCTTTGGGTACATCTTTTCCAGGGATGGCCTGTGCGTCAATCCAAAGAAAGCAGTGGCGATACGCGCTGCTACGAGACCCACGTCGTCAACTGAGGTCCGCAGTTTTCTCGGTATGGCCACATACTGTGGCCTATTCATTCCCAATCTAGCGTCACTCTCCGAAACCTCTTCGCAATCTCACGTAGTCTTGCTAGCCATGGGCCTGGACCGCGAAGGAAGACATGGTGTTCCATGCTGTGAAGGAGGCCCTCATCAATGACAAAGTGATGGCGTATTTTTGTCCCACTCGATGCACGGAAAAGGTGGTGGATGCCAGCCCCATTGGGCTAGGCGCGGTCCTCATGCAAGAGAGGGAATCAAAGGAGTGGGTCCCAATGACCTATACCAGCAGGGCGTTGACCGGAACGGAAATGGGGTGTGCGCAGATTGAGTGCGAAGCCCTGGATATCAAATGGGCATGTCAGCACTTTCATCTTTACTTGTATGGACAGAGATTTTGAGTGGTCACTGATCACAAACCCCTCGTTCCCCTCTTCACTGGCACCTCCAGGTTGGTGCACCCAAGGATCGCAAGGTGGGTGTTTCAATTACAGGCCTACAATTTCAACAAAGGTCTTTCGACCTGGGGTTAACAATCCAGCTGACTTCCTGTCGCGCCATCCTGGCACGCCTGCCCCACCTGAGCACCTGTCAGATGAGGACAACACAGAAGAGTTTGTGCGAGTGGTCTCTCAAGAGGCATGCCCAAATGCCATCAGGCTGGCTGATATCGGGAGAGCCACAGAGTCTGACGAATGCATGGCCAAAGTCAAAGCCACATTGGTGAATAGGAACTGGCGTAATTTCCTTGATGGGGTTGCTGCCCTGACAGAAGAGGAGTAACTGTGCCATCAACAGCTGTGGAGAGCCCAAAGCGAGCTCAGCAAAGGTCTTCATGGAGTTGTTCTGCGTGGAACAGCTTTAGTGATCCCCAAGAGCCTTCCAGAGAGACCAGTCCGTCTGGCGCATCAAGGGCATCAAGGGATAGTGAAGACCAAAGCTTGGCTGCGAAGCAAGGTCTGGTTCCCAGGCATGGACACAATGGTCAAGGAGGTCATTTGCACATGCCACTCCTGCAACGTCACAGGAAGTGACCCAGCACTGCATCTGGTGATCACTGAAGCACCATGTAAGGAGCCCTGGACCCGAGTGAGCATTGACTTTGGGTCATTCCCTGACGGATGAAACACCCTGGTCCTCATGGTCCTCTTGGCCCAAGTTCCCGGTAGTGGAGTTGGTGCCGTCGACGGCGTTTCCCCGTGTCCATACCGCGCTTGATTGAGTCTTCGCGATGATGGGGTTTCCGGAGGAAATCAAGTCAGATAACCGTCCACCATTTCAAGGGAGAGAATTCCAGGAGTATCTGTCATCACACGCCATTCGACATTGGAAAAGCACGCCACAGTGCCTGCAGGCGAATGGAGAAGTTGAGTGGTTCATGCGAACTCTGAACAGGGCTTTAAGGATTGGCTTCGAACAAGGAACAATGTCAAACGCTGCCTTCAGCAGTTTCTAAGTGCATACCGTCAGCCGCCGCAATGCACAACTCAGTGTGCCCCGGCGCATCTGCTGTTCAGGAAAGTTCCTCGAGACAGTATTCCTGCTGACCCATCGTGGAATCTGCCCGAGCTCGATCAAGAGGCGGAACAAGCTAGGAGAAAAGGTACCAACTACAAAGCAAGCCAGCACGCCGGGCACAACCGATGGACATTCAAGTCGGAGACCGAGTCATTGTGAAAGACCTATACCCAGGATGGAAGCATTGCAATCCGTACGAGCCGGAGGAGTGGGAAGTTATCAATGTGCAAAGCACCATGCTGTCTGCCATGCACCAGTCTTGAGTGATCACCCGAAACGTGTCCTGGTTTAAGAAGGTGGGGATCGGCGGACCATCAACCGGTGAAGAGACAGGAGTAGAAGAAAGGGAAGAAGAAGAAGTGATATCCCCGAGTACCCCACCAAGCAGCCGGACAACGGTGTTACAACATCCGGAAGGGAGATCATCGGCTGATGATGAACAGACAAACCCTAGTGCAGAACACTCGTCATCAGAAGGGGGTGCTGGGATGACAGGAAGAGAAAACATCTCCCGGAGCCTGAGGTATGGTCTTCGGCCGAATCCTGCCCCCAGCCAAAGACTAAGAGATTTTGCGTGCGATGTGTATCAGAACTGAATGTGTCATATTAAAAAATCTGAGCATCTAAAACTTTGGAGGGATGTAGTGACTGTGCCACCCGGTTCGCACTATACTTTGTATCTCTTACATGCTCGCACCCGCACCCGGAGGGCAGACTCGCCCAAAGGCATAACTAAATGAGTGCAAGACCGCTCGGGTCTTTGGCTCACACCATACACCCTGACTCTGTGTGTGTGTCTGCAGCTTGCTGCGTACCACAACAGGAGCTTAGCCTCAGTGCAGCGAGTGAGCAGTCAGGCCTGGTCCCCACAGCTCCTTCCTTCGAGTGCAGACATGCTGGAGTGACTGCTGCCCCTGCCCTTTGCCTATTCAGAATCATTGACAGAGGAGAAGACTGCACTGAGGAGCTCTGCCCCCTCAATTCAAGTAAACATTGCAGTTGTCTCCAATTACATTTTTACATATTTTTGCTGTTTTATATAGCACAATATCCACCGAAAGTATTGGAGTGCTTTACATGAGAACCAGATTCATTGCAAAAAGATGCATTCTGCTTTTTTAAGACACAGGTAGATTAAGTGATTAGCCCAAAATCACAGAAAGTTGAGCAGATGCCGAGATTCAAACCGTGTTCCCATGTTCCAAATTTGTCAGCCACACCATCTCTCAAAGACCCCTGCTCTGAAGTAAACGTTAGGTAATCATGATCCGCTCTAGGTTTGCTGAAAGGGGCTCTTAGCCACTCTTACTATGCGACTCCTCGCACTGAAGTGCACCCACTCCAAGATGGCCGCTAACAATGCCTAAAAACTCTAGGCAGCTGCGCGTTTCCCGCTCCAAGTAGCGCTTTATTTAAAAAAAATACCATTGTAAATGACCAATCATCATTTATCTCGTCCATTAGACATTAAAAGAACATCACAAGCATTTGCAATGCAATAGGTCTCGCATTTACTCGAGACCTATTGCATTGCAAATGTAGGCATCACGGACAACGGGAGGGAGGGCCGGAGGAGGTGGGAATGGGAGAAGGCACGGACAAAGGGAGGAAGGGGGGTTTAGAAGGCACGGCCAATTGGAGGGCATGGGTGGTGGTTTGCAGGTATGGACCAGGGGAGGGAGGGCAGGTGGGGGCAGGTGGGGGAAGATGGCACAGACAACAGGAGGTGGGGTAAAGAAGGCACTAAAGCATGTTGTGCCTACAGTAGGAGAACCTTCCATTGCAGAGCCTGTGTGTGCAGTTGTAAACTGCTATGTTGACCTGACAAGTTCACGTATTTGCCAGGCCCAAACCTTCTCTTTTATTACATGTAAGGCACCCCTAAGTCAGGCCCTAGATAGCCCTCATGGGCAGGGTGCAGGGTGCAATGTATTTAAAAGGTAGGACATATACTTTGAAGTCTTACGTGTCTTGGTAGTGAAAAACGACTAAATTAGTTTTCACTACAGCAAGGCCTCTCTCTCCTTTAGGTTAGCATTGGAACATTGGAGCTGACTTGTAACACTTTAAGTGTATCTTCCAACTGGGAGCAGATAGAAAATTGAAGTTTGGTGTCTTTGGACTCACAGTTTTAAAAAAGGTATTTTAGTGAAGTTGGGTTTTAAGCTGCAGATCTGCAAATGCCACTTTTATAAAATTTTCGAAAATAAAACATTTAGGCCATTTTTAATTGTGTATGTGATGAGTGCATTACATGAAAACTACAAGACGTGCAACAATTGAATGCAATACATACGGAGACTAATTGGCCAAGCGGCTTGGAGACAAATATTGCAGATTTCATGGAGGAGCATCAACAAAGATCTACGTCATAAGGAATTTGTTAAGTGTATGCACCAACTGGGGACATTTTTACTGAACAAGCCTAATGACCCAGTACAAGAACAATTCAAGAAGATAACTATGTCCCGGTCCGGAGGATAACCCACAAATTGGTAGAAGTTTGAAACGTGTTGGGCTAGGTTCCTGGGGCAAGAACATTCGCAATCAAATTAAAAGTGCATGAGAGAGATTTAAAACGCAATAACTCTCTCTGTTGACAACATTTAGAGCCAGCAGCCCTAGGACATGTTACACTGGCAGGATAGAGCATATACAGCATAAGAACAGAACAGAACAGAACATTCTGCCTAGTGCTAACATGGATTAAATGGTGGACTGGTCAAAAACAGATAACTTACACTGTGTTGAATATGTTGTTTCGTCATTATATGATTTTTGTGATGTTGTAAAATTAATGTGCTTTGATGTATATTTGAACTTCTTGCTTTTTCTTTACAAAGTGAGTTTTGCCCTTCACAGAGACATGTGAAAATTTAACAAAATCTTTTTGAAAACAAAAAAAAGTGAGATAAATCATAAGTGCTAATGAATTAAAAACATTGGTACCTTCATTCTGAGTGGAATTAAAATTGTGGCAACTAGATATGTTGTTAGTTTTACAAGTTTTAGAAAGTTGGATTTTTCTACTTTAACCATGTGACTCTGCCTGCTCATAGAAAACATGGTCAGCATTGGATGACAGTTGGATTTAGTGAATTCACTCTAGACAGTCACACACACACACACACACAGGGAGCTGAGGTTTACCCTGCATATGCTGATCGCCCATCACCAGGCTGATGGGTCTTCCTGAGCTAGAGTGGTGGAAGGAGTTGGCACTTGCACCTGAATAGGACAGTGCCTGTCCCCACACAAATAACTACCTACATCCCTGTAGTGTGTCTGGAGCCAGAGTCAGGAACAACAGAGACCTTTCTTTGACGTTTCCCCACTTTAAAGACAAAATGGGTATATAAGTACTGAATTTCTGACACCATATACTCAGAACACTTCTGGACTGAGGACATTCTGCCAGGAAGAAGAGCTGAAGTGCTGCCAGGAGGTACTGTAACATTTCTACTTCCTTTGCTGTGCTGGCCTGCTGCTTCTGTCCTGGGAGTGGATGGACTGGACTTTGCTCTCTGCATTCTGCTTTCTAAAGTTTCTCCACAGGCTTCAGTTGAGCTTGCCTCCTGTTGGAAGTCTCAGGGCCATCAAAGAGTTCACCTGCAGGACCTGGGCTTCTCTGCTGAGAAACTAATCCATCAACTTCAAGCGTCACTCTTTGACTACGCTCAGCTCCCTACCTAGGAGGCTTGGTCCCTGCTCAATGCAATGACTGCGACTTAGACTGCAAGCACTGCCGCAGTGCCTCTGAAGCAAGACCACAATAGAAGTCTCCAGTACTGGGTCACCGGCGCCTCGCACTGTCTTTAGTTCTCAACCTTTCAGAAGTTCTGTAACTGGGGTCTGCATGACTCCGTAGCCGGTCCCTGATCCATGGAGGTCCACCCGAACTTGTGGATTTGCCCTCATCAAGCACGAAGAGACTAGTCCCAGCTGGAGCTACTGTTTTCTGGGCACTATAACTGCATTTAATCTTTTAAAAATGACTGGTGTAAGTTGGATTTTTGTTGTTTTGGTCTTTTTCTACTCAGATAAATATTGGCTAGTTTTCTAAACTGGTGTGTAGTAGTGCTTTTATGGTGTTTTCACTGTGTTACTGTGTGGGTGTCCAAATACTTTACACATTGCCTCTAGGGATAAACCTGACTACTCTGTGCCAAGCTACCAAGGGGTTGAGCGCAGGTTATCTTTGGTGGGTAACTTACCCTGACTATAATTGTAGGTCCCTACTTGGACAGGGGCATACCCCTGCCAACTAGAGAACACATTTCTAACATATAAAAACAATGTTGTTACTACCCCAGTACAGGGTACACAATTTCTCGACGTCAGAAGAGCGAACTGCTCATTTGACACTTCTGTGAGCTGAAATATTGACCAGGGATCATGCCCGAAATTATCAGCCAGCGTCAAGCTGTTCAAACAATCTTGCCTGTGGCTCCCTCCTCGATCTTTTCATACCAACTTTTGATCACTATCCTGATTATGTACAATGATTGACAGAGAGCATGGCCTTGCTATCAGTCTCAGACTACAAAGGGCAGAGACGTAGCTCGGGAGATAGAGTTTAAGGGGGACTGGGTAACCGAGTGGCCAGGATGCAAGGTGAATGGCTAATGAAGTCAATGATTGCTGTGGGCAAGAAGGGATATGATGGCTCAGTGAGCTACATTCTAAAATATTCAGTAATCTTTAGACCATTATTTAAAGTCCCAACAAAGCAGAGTCAGGCTTTGATCTTTCGAGTTAAGTAAATTGAGTACCGTTAATATGGCTATTAGTAATGCCTGTTTTAACAGTGATTGAAAATGGCAGCAGTAGGATATGAAGCACTATACAATACCATGGTATTATTTTTATATTTTCATTCAGTAACTGTATCGTTGCTTATGATTTTGTGAAAGAACGGTTTATGAATTCATGCAACACAGGATTCTAGTCCCCTCTATTGGGTCATGGCCTTTGTTACAGAGGGCACACCCCTTTACAGGACTCGTACGTGTTTCACGTCCAACCCCCTTTTGGGACCCCATTTCCATCCCTCTTAAAGCACTGCCTACACCTATCAATTTTTTTCTACAGAGTAGAATATCCACTGGGCTAGCGCCAGGTCCACGATCAGACTGGAACAGAAAGTAGGCCCAGGCAACAAACTAAAAGTGGCCACCTTTAGAAAGTTAGATAGCTAAAAAAAAAGTGGCCAATATTTGCAAATGGGAGCAGTTTTGTACTTGTGAAGTCATGTTGTATAAGTGTTTTGCAAGATATGGAAGAATGCACGGATTTGAACTTGCTGCAGGCATATTTGTTTAATATCAGGGAAATCAACAGCAAAAGCTGGCCCAGTAGACCATAAAACAGGCCAAAAAACAATTTAAAAACTTGCCTGCGCACTGACCTGTCTAACCAGACCATCATGCACTGCCTGATTGCGTTACAGGTCAGTCCTACACTGGCTAGGGCTTGAAGACCTGTATAAAATGTACAACCATGTGAGCTGATTTTTAGATATAACCCTGATTACATAAATAAGAGGCCATATGTACAAAAGCATTTTTGTGGTTGGAAACGGCCCAATTCACTGAATCGGGCCATTTCCAAACGCAAAAATGCTTTTTGATACGTACAAAACACAAATTGCGATACGGTAACATGTTACTGAATTTCGATTTGTGTTTCGTGATTCGGTCTTTGGAAGGAATGTGCTTCGTGAGTCCCTTCCAAATACCGAATTGCAGTGCTATGTCTGAATGTTTTGCAACTGAAATACAGTTCCAAAACATTCATTTTTTACCCCGAGTGGAGGGGTACGGAATGTTGAAAACAAATATTCTTTAAGAGTGGACAGTGGTCCAAAGGACCACTATCTACTCTTAAAAAGTAAAACTTAAATGTTTAATTTTATTTTATGAAACACATCGCGTTTTCCTTAAAGGAAAACGGGTTTCCCTTAAAAAAGAAAAAAGATTACTTCATTGATGTGCAATCATAGACTTGATGAGCTGCCAACCCCAGGAGGCCACCATCCCTTTGGTGATTACAATGCCTAATGGGCACAAATAGTGACCTACCTCCTTAATATTCATGAGGTAGGTCTATTTGGGACCCATTAAAAACCAGTTTTTGAAGTTTGTAAGTTTTCTTACATTGGAAATTGCGATTTCTCAATTGCGATTCAGCAGAAATCGCAATAAGAAAATGCAAATTCCTATTTTTTGGACATACGGCCCTTGACTCATTGTCATTTTATTTCCATCTTGAACATTTTGCCTTAATCCAAAACACCCCAGGTTAGAGCAACTGTGTATTTGCACATTTATTTTTCTCTTTTTTTTATTCATCTGGAGAATACGTTTTTATCGGAAGAAATCCCTTTCCCCGTATCTTAAGGAAAACTGAGGAAGTTTGAATCTCAATGCCATACATAAATTATGCAATGAGTTTGGAAGGGGAAAAGGATTATGCAACTAAGTCTTTGCAATTGTCTGTTAATTTTCTCAACTGTACAAATTAGTGGGGTTTCATTTTTTTGTAAGTCGTCTGTCCAAGACAATCCCAAAGAAAAACGCAATTTTCGTTGGAGCTTACAGATATGATTGAGAAACATTCAAATGTTTTACTTGCTAAAAGTTATGTTTGTGCATAGACAAAAAAGAGATATTTCAGCCCTAAATTTCTTCATGGAGCCGAAGTAGGTCTTTCTATTATAACACATGAATGATGCAAGTGAGAAGTAGATATTAATTCATGATCTATCACAGTAGCACAACCTTTGACCATTGAATGGTTTCACTAATTTCTACCCAATAAAAAACAATGAGACAGATGCCAACAGAGGATTCCGAGTCATGGTGATCTTCACCAAGAAGGCCTGTCCTCACAACCACCACTACAGTTGTGAGGTGAAGAAAGAGACCAACACAGGCCATGGTGACAGATGATACAATTCAATATCCTGTACACCCCTTCCTGCTTTTCTTAACCGCATAAGAAACGATCTTCGCGTAAAATTACATTTGTGCAGCACTGAAAATTGTCGGTAAAATCGAAAACAGAGACTACTGCAATCATCCTGTCTTGTCACAGATACAGTGCGAACAGTGGATTGAGAGCCCTCTCAACAACTTTTCGCCAGAAACATCTCCAGAAGTTTTATTGACCTATCATCAGTGTTTTAAATGGGCTGGTTCTGTCCGGTACGGAGTACCGGCACTTTTTTATTTTGAGGGGGAGAGTACCGGCACTTCTCAAGATAAACGTAATACTTTTAATTGGAGAGTATTGGCCCGTCTCGGAAACAAGCAGGTACCCTGGTACCTTCACTTCTATTTTTCCCATTTCAAGCACTGACTATTATCATTTAAACATTTTCAATAACAGAATGTGGTCTATTAAATTTGGAAACTCTATACCTTAAAAGGCTGCAAGGTCAACAAGTACATAAAAGATACAAGATATTGAAGGTACAATAGTGCCCACACCGCCAGCGCTCGCTCCGCATTGCACTTTATACACTTATAACCAAATAAAACTCATGAGACATAATTGTGGGAAAGCAGTGCTGCAGGTTTATTTCGTACAAACAGGTAGTTGTTAAGGTGGGTCATCTTACAGGCGATCCAATGCGGCAGCCCCTCGCTGACCCGCATGCCTAAGTAGCCATCTTGCACGTCGATGCTCTGACGGTGCAGTAAATTACCATTTCGTTATACTCCCGCCCCCCCTGTCAGGGCGGAGCGATGAGGCACACCCCCGGTCGGTTCAGGCCCCCCGACCGCCCAAAGGACTAACGGGGCGCCGACGCTGTTTCCTGGGCCTCCTTCGGCTCCAGGTGCTTGGCTCAGGCACCCTTACTGTGCCAGGCAGAGGTATCTAGACTGTATCCTTCTGCCGCAGAGGTACCCTTACTGTCCATCTGCTTCCAGATCGCCCTGTGACTCCGCCTGCAACACAAAACATGACCATTAAAACTTTTACAACTTTCACCCTACCGCTCTGCAGCTGGGTCAGGGGTCAGGGTGGGATCAGCGCAGAGCCTAGGGGAATCCTGGCGCGGGAAGAGAGGCCGAGCCAAGATGCTGCGCCATTTTATACTGCGAGGAACGCCCCCATCCCAAGGTGAGCCCTCCCTATTGGCTACTAGCGCCGAGAGGACGGCTCAGGGAGGGGTCCATGCTAAGGGCTCTGCTCGCCCGACGTGTGGGACTAGGGCGCTGTCTCGCCCATGCTCCCCTGCGTGTCGCGCGGTCAGCGGCAGAGATCGTCGATTCTCAAATTAACTGAGTTTAAGTTCAGGAATCCATATGACTGAACTTGACTCTGACCACAATTATCAGCATTCTATTAAAAGAGGCCATATTTTATATTCAGAACTGTCAGTTGTATTCATTTTAACTTCGTACAGAAAGTATTGAATTCTGATTCGAAAGTTACAAAGGAGGTCTCCTTTCAAAGGTATTATTTAAATATTTCTCACCCGTGGAATTTATGCTTTAAGATCTGTCCCACTGACAGAAGAAAACTGCATCACAGGCACTGGGCACTGAAGTGTAAAAGCACCAGGCTGCTTTTAGAGTTTGCCTGATGATGCTCCAAAGTCCAGACTCTTGTCTGTAATGACTCCCCCAGTTTTATGTGCCATCATGAACACGACAAAACAAATAATAAATATGCTTCTGCAATTCACAAGCGGTTTTACTTCAAATTCCTTTGCCATCTGTTCTTTACTTTCTTACTTGTTTATGCAAGTGACGCACTCAACATGGATACCACTTTCAGGTGATACAAAATTGTTCGGTGTTTCATCTCGAAAGAATCTCTAAATAATTCTGAATTTAAGATTGTGCACAGGTAAAAACTAGGCATAAGCAAAGTTCCATCAAATGAAAAGTTAGTGTATCCATTTATCCTGGTAAATTTGAGTAATCAATGAATTCTTGTTGGTAAATTTGGGCTTTAGAATCCTGTTACAAAAGGTAGCAAAATGTAAAATCCTCACACATTTGTGCAGTTTTCCTAAGCCTTCAAGGCCTGAGCAGGTCCAAATAGGGCACTTCTTGAAAGCTATGTGAATGAAGGCGTGCACCCAGCAGTACAGTTAAAGTCTAAAATAAATCACGGGGCATATGACGTGCAACTAATAAATACGGTCTTCTATGCCTCTAGGGGAATGTGGTCTCCATACTATGCGTTTTGCAATAAGAACACTTGCCTCCCCTCCAAGGGTCTATAAAACAGGAAGTGCTGCGCTACCGGAAACAGCTCTGCCTCACCATATTTTTGTGGAAGCAGAGTCTGGTGTCCTCAGTGTTTTTTCGTGAGGGAGAGGATGAGCTGGGTGTCGTCGGCGTAAGATACTATGCTGAGCCCATGTTGTCTGACAATGGCGACAGGCAGATGGCCTGTAAGCTGACAGGGCACTGGGTTCCGAAATGAGACTATAGGCCAGGTGGCAACCGGGCAGGGAATCAGACAACTGTCATGCCCTCTTACACTTACATACCATCACACACGAACATAGGTAGGAACTGCAAAACATTCACACACATGTGCTCTTCCTGTTACCCGCAGAAGCAATAAACATGTTTCTCCTTCAATTGGCCAGCTCAGCATAGCTCGCATCACCCCTTTACCTGCACTGGTTGGCTCCAAGCACTCCTGAGTGCATTATTGATATGCTTAAAAGACACTGTTATCCGTCTTGGATGAAGTGCAACTAACTAATCTGAAGCATAACCAGTAACCATGCAGCTCTGCCACTTATGCTGCTTGGTGATCGACTCTGGTGCTGTCTCTGCACTGTCTGTCACAATGGGTGGGACAACGTACAGCCATGCTCTTGGCTGTCAGATCCAAAAATGGCAACTATAAATGGGATATCCCCTGTTGCCTGTATATCTTTTTCACGGGATGTGGCCCATTTCCGACTGCCTACTTACATATACGATAAGAGGAGCTTGAAGCTTAGGATGAACCACAGCCTGAAAACTATTAAATGGTAAAATTAAATTTAATAATGCTCATCTTCAAAAGCATGTTCTAAGGCAGGCAACAATGACTTTGTAGCCGCTGCAGTGGCATCACTAGGGTTGGTGTCACCCAGTGTGTGTAACTCATGGTGTCACCCTCTCACGACTTACCCCATGGACCTCCTCTGTGACAGAGCCAAGGCTGCCTTGTCCGGCACACTTTCCAGGGGGTCATCCTGGCTCCCGCAGACCTCCCGTTTGTCCACGTCCTTGGTCAGGGTGTCCCTTCTGGATCCACCGGCCTCTGGTCGCGCTGGTTGTTCTCCCACCTCTTTCTCCTTCGTAGCGTCCACTACCGCATCCTCCTTCGTGTTGTCCTCCTCTTCTCTCCTGCTTTCACCTCCTTGCATCCGAGTTCCCCTCTGCAGTTTTGGGTCATCGGAATATAAAGTCCCTCCTCCCTCTTGCACCGGAAGTATTACACCAGCAACAATGGAAGAGACCAGGAAGCAGGACACCTTGGTGCCCCCGAGCTCCCGCCACAATCCCCCAAGGCCTTTTCCTTACAGTACTCCCGATCAGGCCAAGAGTCCACCAGGGCGCGAGAGAGGAATTCCACATTGGAGCGACCCAGAAGGTAATACTGAAAGGACTGGAGGGCCCATTTAATGGCAGAGGCAAGGCTGCAAAATTTGGTCAGCAGCCAACACTGTGTAACCAGATTGGTGTCACCCCATGTGCTGGTGTCACCCGGTGCGGTGCATCCCCCCCCCCCCCCCCCTTAGTGACGCCACTGAGCCGCTGTTAAACAAGAAAGATGACCGCTGAAGAATCAAATAACACTTTAAATTATGCAATGCCAGAACGAAAAAAGATGCACACAGAACATTTCATCAATTGAATTCGTGCCCCAAAGAACCTTCCTTCAAAAAGGAAGCACTTTTAAAGCCAGGTGAGGAGGGGTGCTGGTCTGAGCGTTAATGCTTAACAGATGGCTGGGACAGAACTTGCCTTCTTGGCAACTGGCAAGATGTGACTCGAGGAGGAGGGCGGGTCTCTCCTGAGACAGCAGCCTGTCTGTGTATGGCATGTGCACCAGAGCAAGTAAAGCCCGCTGACAAATTCACGCACCCCACCCAGCTGCAAAACAAGATGAAAACATATATATAGAAAGGGGCCCAACGAAGCTACTGAGTAGTAGGAAAGCAAAACTATGAATAATTTCGTAGCAGAGCAATACTGCTCACAGACACTGATATTTGTTCAAAACAACTTTTTCCCTCATAGAATCCTATTTTTCATTGTTTTATTTGATGACAATTTGTCTCCTGCCGATCTGACGAACAATAAAGCAGAAAGAGGAGCAGTAAATTAACCATCTGTTCAGTGGCACAGCAAGGTCAGGTAAATGTAAATGTATGTATACTTGTAAAGCGCACTGTTACCCCATCGCGGGGCATCCTGGCGCTGTATACCGCTGGGGAACCCAATGTGGAAAAGTTCTTGTCACCTCCGGTTTGACAAAATGGCAAAAATATGTGTTTAAGACACTTTGCCATTTTGTCACCCCCCTAAGTGATGACACCTGGGGCAGCCCGCACCCACCGCACCCCACTTCCTATGCCACTGCATCTGTTTAATGTGTGAAGGAGTTTGGTAAGTGCAGCAGTTTGATGTTGGGTTGCTTTGTGTGTTTTTAAAATGTCCAGAGAGCATTCAAATAAATCTGTAACAGGAAACTAATAAGATGAAACATGAAAACGGGCGCCCCTGCTGCCCCCCTCCTAGGGCCTCATTTATGAGAAATGACGCATCGCTGTGTGATAGCAGCGATGCGTCACTTCTCAGTGCGCACTCCTTGCGACATGATTGATGCGTCATATTTATAATGACGCATTATGTCGCAAGGAGTTACAGATACGTCAGTATTTCTGACGTATCTGTAGGCGCAAAACTGACGCATTGCTGGAGTGTGTCACAAAAGTGACGCAACTCCAGCAATGCGTCCCTCTTGCCCTATGTGAAAGGGCCTGCGTCAGTCTTACGCCTGCTGTGAGGCAGGCGCAAGATTTTGACGCAACAGCGTCCTAGAAGTGACGCAGTGAAATCTCATAGATTTCACTGCGTCACTTCTACGAGGCTTTTTGTGGGGGAACTCCCCCCCTGCATACATTATACCTGACGCAGGTATAATGTAGTGCAGGGGTTTACAAAGTGACGCATCTGCTTAGATGCGTCACTTTGTTAATAGTGTGCAATAGGAGGCATGTTTAATGCTGCCGATGCGTCACAAAAAGTGACGCATCGGAAGCGCAAAACTGACGAATGGCCTCATAAATGAGGCCCCTAGTACCTAGTACTTGCGAAAGTCGTTCCTGTCCGTTGCGAAGCTATAAGCTCCCTTGAGCTAGTGCCGTACACCGCGGTCTTCTTCACGACAACGCCACTCGTTCTCACAGTACCCGCAGCCATTACAACCCCACTAGCAAGGCAACATCTGAAACAAGTGAGGAATTATGCAACGTCCGGGAAAAGTACGCATAGAAGTAGAACACCTCAACCAGGCACACGTACGTCAGTGGAAGCGACGGTCAAATGAGTTAGAACACTGAAGCGCAACCTAACCCTAGTCCGTAAACAAGGAAACTTGACGTCCTGAACATGACTATAGAAACAAGGCTGTCGTTTATTGAAATGGAAGATGGCGGGGCACATAACGCACTGTGTATTATGGGATGGCCATATTAAGCAGTAAAGAACTTAGTGAGTGAGTGACCTGAGGCATTGGCTGTGACTGGAGCATGAAGGAGCGGTTTAAACGCATGTTAAGGTGGGAAAATGACAAAGTATTGTAATTGTTTAATATACATTAATCAATATTTTACACTTTCACAACATTATATCAGTAACAAATCATAGGTTTGCGCCTCCCCCTTATATGGTGTGTTATTGTGCCGCACTCTATAAAGTATACGTATACCCTAACACATATGAAGCGCAGTGCCCCGCACCTACCGTCCACCTCATCTCCCTAATTGCGGGCATGGACTGTAGGGGAAGAAGGGAGATAAATGGGTGGGGGTGTAGCTAAAGCAGCAGCGGAGGGCGTGCTCTGCTTGAGGACGGCCTTTCCAATTATGAAACAGAAAAAGAAGAGCAAAATCAAAACAAAGTGCACACAGGCGCAATTACACATGTAACAGGGCCAGTCGCCAGGTACAGGAACCACCTACTGAAAGGTGCGACAAATGTGAAAGTTAGCCACAGAAAGGAAGGGATTTTAGATAAACACACAAAGTAACGGATGGGAAGTGAGAGGCTGGATCAATGCCGATAGAGTGGATACAAGAGAAAGGCAAATATACATGTATGTACAAGACATTACAAGGTCGCGAAAGTAAGAGAGACTCTAGGTATCAGTTTTAGAAAGTGCATGTAGCATCATATATTAAAAAAAACATCTTATATAGGCCAGTTGTAGAAGCACTGTTAGCATAAAATGCAATGGCAACCCAAGGGGGCTTTGTGCACTTGGTGCTCGTGAAACAAAGAGTGACGAGCGAGTGACAGGTGAGAATACACAGCGAAGGACGCAAGGTGACGAAGTGGGAAACAACATGTACAAAAGCAGTGGTTCATCATTAATGTATGGATAACATATTCTTGTTTGGGAACCAAAGTTGCGAGTGCGCCGTGAGTCACGCTGTAGGTTGGGTCAACTGCGTTTCAATCCTATTAAGTCAGGATCTTCATCAGGACCAGGTTGCCAATTTGGAAAGTGCTGTGTGGGAGAGGAGAGAAAAAATGAGGTTGGTGGCCAGAGGGAGTTGGGCGAGGCTAGTGCGGAGTAGGTCCCTGTGTGACCATTACTTTCTGACCAATCCAATTGGCCTATTTGGTTCAAGGTTTCCCTCTACCAAGTATGTCTAGAGAGACTCCATGCTATACAGACGATTACATTAAACGTATACTTAGCGGCCCCTCCCTACTTTCCAACCCTGTACCTTCTTCCTCCACAACCCCGGTCACCAATACTTCCAAGGTCTTATTAGACAAACTTAAAAAACTTAAAAAGAAACAGATCAGAACCAATCTCCATGCGTGCATACTCACGGACTACCTTAGATCAGATGTCATTCCTTTAGGCCTCTAGATCCGAAACACACCAGCTATTTTCACACAAGATCCCAAATTCCGCACTGGCTTCCGCCATCTAGCGACCACCTGCTTCCGGCACTGGATGGTGCTGGGCATTGACACCGCCATTGAACACAGCCGCAAAGAATTAGAGGAAATTGCGGCAATCGAAAAATTGATTCTGGAAGACAGCTCTATTCTAGATGCTAAAAGCCTTCTGGACAAAATCGATTCCACCATAGCGACCTTTGACACCTTTGAACTAAACTAAAAAGTTACCAAGATCCAGAGGGGCATAAAATACTTTACATTGAGAACACCTACCCATACCTCCGTGACGAATTTTACAACACTCCCTACAACCCACCGAGAACACGCAACTGGGCCAGATTCCGCAATAACAAACAAATTACCTTCTCCGACTTTTCTAACACATCGATCAAGGAGTCTGACCCCGGTGAAGGGCCGAGCGCATCAAGAAACACCAACAGACTAGCCCCCATGTTACCCCCCCCCCCCTCCCACCCGGTTTTTTAGAACAAGGGCGCTATATTTGCAACTTTCAGGATCATGTTGAACATTTTTCAAAGTGGTAGCCAATTTTCCCGATTTTTTGTGCTCTCAACCTATTTCCAATTTGTGGTGCAAACTATTGTGATGCCAATGGGTGATGTCTGAAAAGTAGCCACAATTATTGATTCAGCTTTAAGGATTCCAGAAGTTTCGATCACACAAAAGTAATGAAAATGCATGATTTCAGGCAAAGTTTGAGGTTTTCAGGGCCTGTGGGTAGGAAAACCTCATGGGATTCACCTGCACCTTTTTTCTTTTGCCGCAAAGGCAAAATCCCTGGTCTCAGGTGGAACCTCCTGAACTTTCCCTGGTGTCCAGGGGGCTTTCGGCCCACCCGAGGGTAGCTAGGAGTAATTACCCCGTTTACCCCTCAGGAGGGTGCAAAAAGAATGTGGCCCCATTTAGTTGGGGTGGGAGCATAGCCATGCCCATGGTAGACAGCCCCCATGCCAACATATATATATTGTTTTAACTGTCCCTGGTGTCTTGTGGGCTATCTGCCCCCTCAGGGGCAGATTGGGGGAAATTACCACAACTGCCTCCTGGGGGGGGGAGGCGACTGTTGCCTCATTTAACAGGGGATGGGGGCATGGCCATGCTGGGTAGCCCCCACCCTTACATTTAATCTTACATGTAATTTTTTTTGTATTCCTGATATCTTGTGGGCTTCTGCCACCTCAGGGGTGAATCGGGGGCGTAATTACCACATCTGCCCCCCATGGGGCAGAAAGATTGTTGCCTCATTTAACAGGGGATGGGGGGCATGGCCATGCCCATGCTGGGCAGCCCGACCCTTACATTTAATCTTACATGCTATTTTTTTTAATTCATGGCATTTTGTGGGCTAATGGGGTAATCAGGATTAATTAACCCCACCTGGCCCCTCCAGGGGCACAGAAAGACTGTTGCCTCATTTAGCTGGGATAGGGCATAGCAATGACCATGGTGAAAGGCCCCCACCCCTATATTTTTTTTTAAATGAACGTTCCCTGACTTCTAGTGGACTTTCTGACCCATCTCCCCCCCCCCCCCATGGTGGACTGAAGACTGTTTCCCCATTTACTAGGACTGGGAGGATGCGCATGCTGAGCAGCCCAGCCCCAATATTTGTATTTAAGAAAAATCCCTGGTGCCTAGTGGGCCTACTGCTTCCCTGTGGTGGGGGAGAGGGGGGAATCGCAGGTAATTGCCCCCATCGGCCCCCGACTGAAACAATATATTTGCACGGGGCACAAGCCCTTGCCCAAGAGGCTGCTCACCTATCCCTGGTGTCTAGTGGATGGATTTCTGATTGGGGAATCACTCTCCTGTGGCGATTTCCAAGCAGGGATCCACTGGCAGAAGTAGCATTAGAAAGGGAGATTCTCTCCTTTCCAACAATACCTCTCCAAAAGGAATTAGTGTTCACGGGCTGAGCTATGCCCCCGAACAGTGCTTCACTTTTACTGCAATGACGTCAGTGTGCCCTGCACACCAATTGTCACTTTAGTAAAAAAAACAAGCATTTGCAATGCAATAGGTCTCGAATTAGTAAAAGTTAGAACTATTGGTGTTGCAATTGATAATGTCTGTTAGATTTATTTTGTGTTAAAAAATATCCCAGCAGTAGCATAAGTAATAAACGAAAATTCACGTTACTTATGCTACTGCTGTGGTTTTTGCCTGTCTTATCATTATCATTTGCAACGCCAAAAAGTCCTACCTTCACTAATGCAATACCTATTGCATTGCAAATACATGGCAACTGGAGAGTTACACAAATGGCAGGGGCGGGGGGGGGGTGGCAGGCCGGAGATAGTGTACTGCCCCTTTGTTGCCTCACAAGAAATTACTGTGCCAACAACTTCCTAAATGATGGTGGCAGATAGGCATTTTAACAGGATTTTGTCAATACTAAAATGTAAACTATTGGTGACTAATATGTTGCTAGGAAATAGTGCTGAGCAAGTTGCCTATTTCCTTGCACGCCGCTTGCTCTGAGGGCCCCTGGCATGAGGTCTTAAGAGTTCCAGCCCACCGAATGGAACAAACTAATTTAAATTTGAGAGACTAGGTGTGGGGGATAGGACCAAATGTAAAGATCACTGTGGCGATTAATGTTCCTGCTGGAGAGAGATTGGAGTTGTATCTAGTAGATGCTTCCACTCATGCTAAAGTAGAGTAGAGGATTGAGATGCCTGGTGAAAGAACATGTCATTGTGTGTCCAGAGGTTTTCATGTCACAAGAAAAATGTAAAGGTAACTTTGGCACTATATGTTCCTGCTGGAGAGATATGGCAATTTTATCCAGTGGTGTTTCCACTCATGCTAAAGTAGAGCAGAGGATTAAGATGCCTACTGCAAAGAACATGTCCTTGTGTGTCCAGAGGTTTTCATGTCACAACAAAAATGTAAGGTTAATTTGGCAACATATGTTCCTGCTGGAGAGAGATGGGAATTTAATCTAGTGGCTGTTTCCACTCATGCTAAAGTAGAGAAGAGGATTAAGATGCCTACTGCAAAGAACATGTCCTTGTGTGTCCAGAGGTTTTCAGGCAACAACAAAAATGTAAAAGTAACTTTGGCGATTATGTACTTGCAGGAGAGAGATCAGAATTGTATCTAGTGGCTGTTTCCACTCATGGAATTAGCACAGAGGATTAAGATGCCTGCTGCAAAGAACATGCCCTTATGCGTCCATAGGTTTTTAGGCAACAATAATAAAAACGTAAAAGGTAACTTTGCTATTTTGTCTCAAAAACCTGAGAATGACTTCTGGAGCCCGCCCTGTGTGTTGCTGGCGTAGGATTGTATTGCTATATTGATAAAATCAAACTAATGTAAAACATACAACCTATTTGAACTTTTTTGTGCATTCGAAGGTTTTAGAAGAAACAGTTTGCAAAAATAGATACCAAACTTTGACGGTTCATTTTTGACAGTTGGTGAGGAGTGTCCAGGGCTTTACGTGGGATGAAAAAACTGAGGGATCTCTCGAAGCAGAGTGGCCAATGCAATTATGGGCGTGGCTTAAAAACACGTAAGCTAAAACTGTGCTTTGCACAGTGTGCTGCCCGACTAGTATTTTGCAGCTTCTGCCAGTGCACCCAGATATATAATACAACCAGTAACATTACACCTACAATAAACCAGGGCTATTGACTCAATGGTTGTTAGTAGCATATGCTAAATAAGCAACAACTATGGCTTCCTCGAAATAATATTGAAAACGCTTCAGTTGTGAAATGATGAGACTTTGAAAGAACTATAACGAGTCTCTTTGACTTTACATGAAAGGCAGTGAAAAGTTAGTGCTGCAAAGTTTTTTTATTTTTTTATTGTTCCACCCTAAGGATAACGGCAAAAATGGAGAGCCCGATAGGGACCTGTCTGGCACTTGCTTTTTAGAACTGCCGGTGCTGAACCCATGCAGGACCCGGCCCACTTAAAGGCCTGGGAGTGTCCTACCACCATCAGGGGGAAGTACGGAGCCATGTTATTTGCTTGCCCACACTGGTGCTGGGGACGGATTCCCAGCTGTGGTGGGCAGCGCAGTGCGCAGCAGCTCCAAGGAGATCTGAATTTAAAGCTCACAGGATGCAAAGCTTATCCCCTTGTAGAGGCAGGAAAAAGGTAGGTGAGAGGGCGAGTTGTCTGAGGGAGGCCAGAGGGTGTAGTGAAGCGAAGTGTTGAGGGCTGGAGGAGAAAGTCGAGAATGGCAGCAAAAAAAGTAGCACAAAGGAATGAAGATGGTATTGTCACTTGTGTATTTTACGGATGTATGACGTTAAAACGCATACTTTTACCACGCATACCATTACAACGCAATTTTTACAACGCAAGATCCTTTACAACGAATACCTTTACAACGCATGACATTACATCGCAGATACTATTACAGCGCATACCATTAAAACGTAAGTATAGGTTAGTATATTTTTTTTATGTAATTAATAAATATTTAATTAATTTTATTTATTAAATAAATTGTTTACGTAATGTAATTGTAATTTTAAAATTATATATATATATATACGTTTTTTAATAAATATTAAAATTACTAAAATAAATGTATTTAATTTATTTTAATTATTTTTTTTAAACTGCACCCTTAAAATACCCCTGTACCCCAAAACCCAAACCTAGCCCTGAACCCTAAAAATACCCCTGTACCCCATAACCCAAACCTAGCCCTGAACCCTAAAAATACCCCTGTACCCCATAACCCAAACCTAGCCCTGAACCCTAAAAATATCCCTTTACCCCAAACCCAAACCTAGCCCTGAACCCTAAAAATACCCCTGTACCCGATAACCCAAACCTAGCCCTGAACCCTAAAAATACCCCTGTACCCCAAAACCCAAACCTAGCCCTGAACCCTAAAAATACCCCTGTACCCCAAAACCCAAACCTAGCCCTGAACCCTAAAAATACCCCTGTACCCCAAAACCCAAATTTAGCCCTGAACCCTAAAAATACCCCTGTACCCCAAAACCCAAACCTAGCCCTGAACCCTAAAAATACCCCTGTACCCCAAAACCCAAACCTAGCCCTGGACCCTAAAAATACCCCTGTACCCCAAAACCCAAACCTAGCCCTGAACCCTAAAAATACCCCTGTACCCCATAACCCAAACCTAGCCCTGAACCCTAAAAATACCCTATACTCATACTTATTTTTTAAAATTACTTAAATTAATATATTTAATTTATTTTATAAAAATACATAAATTAATATATTTATTTATTTTTAATATTAATTAAATTAATTAAATAAGGTTAAACAAAATATAAAATAAAATTATATACTTACCTATACTTACGTTGTAATGGTATGCGTTGTAATAGTACCTGCGATGTAATGTCATGCGTTGTAAAGGTATTCGTTGTAAAGGATCTTGCGTTGTAAAAGTAGCGTTGTAATGGTAGTGCGTTGTAAAAGATGCGTTGTAACTGGTGTTTACCGTATTTTACTCTTATGCCCGGTATTTTAGTGTGACATCAGGTAAGAAAATGAGGAAAATTACATACACATGGTATGTTTCCCCCTGCCCAAACATTGTTTAAACAGTAAATATAAGGAGCACTTTAAAATGTGTTTTAGAGCTGTTTTACTGATTCATGACTGACAATTATAGTAAAATAAAACAAAGAAGCCGTGTTAAAAAACTTTTGCAGATCATTTTATATAATGCTATATTTAGGTATCATGTGTGGGTTTTTTCAGGATCTATATTTTTCTGCGGGGGAGGTAGCCACCCTTACTGCAGACCACTTAAAAATAAACACAGCCACAAGCAAAATGGAATAACATAAAATGCTAGAATTTAACTCTGTCCTGTCAGAATACCGTACCCTGAGAAAAAAAGCTCGTAACACGCTTCGGCATCCTCAGATTGCCATGGGGCTGGAGAAGTGACATCACACATCTTTCTATTAACACCTTCGCTGCGGCGGCTATTCCGCCGCAGCGCTAAGGGGGCGGGGGGACCGCGCGGCGCGCCCATGCTGGTGACGGAACCGCTCCGTCACCAGCCTCAGTTGAGCTGTGCTCATGACGGAGCGGTTCCGTCATGGCTCCGCCAGCTCAATAGAACGCGCCGCGCAGGCGGGAAATCAGCGCCGCGCAGGCGCGTCAGGCGGGCCATGACGGAACTGCTCCGTCATCAGCACATCGCTACCGCGGCTGATGACGGAGCGGTTCCGTCATCAGCACGGAAGTGGTTAAAGTTACCAGTAAAGTTATTGTGTCAAAACAGGTTGTACTCAAGCTTTGTGTTTTCTTTTTCAGGCAAATGGATTATTGGAGTTTGGTTCCTATTTCATCGACTGAAATAACAAACCTGAAAACATAAGTTTGGTAAACAAAAGTTAGGACTGTAGCAGAGCGCCGTTGGTGAGTGGTTTGTGAAGCCCAGCAGGCGCTTTCATGACCTTTAGAGCATGTCGAAACTCAATGGTAATAGTGATCTAAAATGAAGTTACCACCACCACTGTGGTGAACAGATGTGTGAGAAGCGTATTTAAGATTTGAGGTTAGGCCCCCATGTCCCATTACTTTCTGAGCTGTACATTTATTTCTTTATTTCTGCTGTGAAGTGTTCTTGGATTAGCTCTGAATGTTCAGGGCTGCCTGCGAGTGAGAGAAGCATTGCGACCCACAGATCATTAAGACAACATTTTGCATGTGCTTTAGAGGGTTTTTTTGCTAAATGAAACATGATTTTTTTTTTAGTCTGACAGGACAGTGCAGGACATAGTTCAGCTGTGGTGTAAATAATTGCTTCGTTTTATTAAACGAGTGGTCCAAGAGGTATCGCAGGGCGGTGTGTGAGCAGTTGAAAATATTACGGCAAAAGCGGCAAGGTTAGGAAAGTATGCCTCACTAAAAACATTAAGTATTTGTGCAAACAGGGCTAAACATGGTGTCTGATAATCAGATTAGGGCTAATAACAGCAGCGGGTGAGGCAGAGATGCCAGTCTCTGCCGCCAGCTCTTCAGCCTTATGGCGAGGGCATCATAAATAAAGCTCCCTGTTTTCCGTTTTTACTGATTTTTACAGATAAATACAGACAGAAAACATTTATTTTCTTGTCTCTATTTATTTTTTAAATGTGGATAAAAACGGAAATTGGGTTACTTTTTGAGCAATTCCAATTACTGTCTGCCATGACTCCTAGGCCAATAGCTGTGTGGATTGATAGGTAAGTGGGCTAAAAAAAGAAAGGAAATTTAGTAAAGAGGCTTTAACAGTCATAGATATGCACAAGGTTGATACTGAAATTTGCATATTTTCTTAAAAGTGCATTAATGTATGTTCTGTGGGTGTTCACAACATTGAAACCTAGTAGGCATTCAAGCATGACTGCATATTTACCGGTTAAATAAATGTGGAAATATACTAATTTCAGTTTCATTTTTCCACAAAACCCAAAATAGAGATAAAATTAGCAAAAAATAAATATGGATAAATACAGACGCAAATGTAAAAAAAAAATCGCATAAAACCGGGAGCCTTAATCATAATCTACCAGCACAGCCCTTCATCTTCGCCCACCTGACTCCGCTGTGAGTTGTTCGTGAACTGGGCCCCGTGACTGACTGGAAGGGAGCGGCAGGGATAGCAGAGAGAGTGGGGTGGAGGAGACAGGAGAATGAAAGCAAAACCAGTGAAGCGGCCATGAAAGGGGCGCCGCGCTGATAGAAATTAAGAGCTCATAAAAAGGGCTCAGACCTACAGTTCTCCCCGTAGAACAGGGCCAATCCATGGCCTGGACAGCTGCAAGGAGCAGGGTGCTCCAAGACAAAATAAGCTTTAAGAATTAATTATGTAAGACTGCCTGAGAGAGGCCTGTGACTGATTGAAAGGGAGGCAGGAGGTACAGCAGAAACAGTGGAATGGAGGAGAGAGGGAAGAGACACAAGAGGGAAAGCATAACCAGCGTATCGCTCATGAAAGGGCACCGCTCTCATAGGAAGAGCCTGCCTGCTGGAAGATAGATGTAATACAAAGAACCAGCCTTTCTCTGTGAAAACCAGTCAGTCCAGGGCTGGGACAGCTGCAAGGAGCAGGGCAGGCACAGACAGCAGTTTCCCCTGCTCCGAGGCAGACTGCAGCACAACCCTCCCTCTCCGTCCGCCTGGCTCCCCTGCTCTGCTGTATGGCAGACCAGGTTAGAGCCCCGTGACTGATTGGGAAGGGGTTGTGAGGGAATGCAGAGAAAGTGGGACTGAGGAGCCAGGAAATAAGCAACAATAAAAATGAAACCAGCTTATGAAAGGGGCACAGAGCTGATAAATAATGTCAACAATTACTAACAAGCAGCCAAGGGGGAGGCATGGCAGGGGACGCAGCAGTAACACAACTATGGTTTTAAGAGGCAGTGAGGGAAGGAATGCTATATTTTAATGTAAGCAGCTAGGGCACTGAAGCTAAACACAGACAAACAGTAACAAAACAGGAAACCAAGGAAAAAATAGTCACCCAGAGAACAGATAAAGCGTCATAGGGGAATGAGACCGTAATAAGTCCCTACTCCTTGGGAGGAACAGAAGAGAGACAGGAGGGGCAAAGAGGCAGCACTGGGCACTTGCAAGCAAGGATTTTTAAAGGACACTGACATAGACAAATGAAAAGTAGTGTCAAGAAAGGAGATGGACTTGATGCAGACAGACTGATTACAGCAGGTCTCAAAGAGACAGCTGTGCTCTCTAGCTTGACCTAAAAAACACACACTCAAGCGAAAACACTCTGGCTGCTCGGGAAAAGGACCAAAGGAGTCCTTTATTTTATTCTATACTCCACAAGGTGAATTGTTTTTCAAACTATCAATACCATAGCAGTTTCATCAATGTAGCACAACTTGCTCTTGGCAACGTTTCTGATGAAAACAGAAGAATATAAATTGCTGGTTAGAATATTTACAATGTACGCAAATTCCATAAAATAGGTATAGCCTCATACATAAAAGAGAATGTTTCATAAATTTTTGTAACTTTAAGCATAATCACTTTATGCTACTTTAATGTAAAAAAACATATTTTTCGTCCTGTCTTCTCCTAAAACTTCACACCATATCATAAACTGATAGCCACTGAATTATTAAACGTCTGTACTGTTCCATTCACCAGTGGTGCTCTTGTTCATGTGGTCAGGTTTAGAACTCCTGCTCACCACAGCCAATTCCCTCCCGTGGTCACCCTTCTACACCTTCATACAGTAGCTGATAAAGTTGATCATCACATAACTTTAATGACCTTTTCATGTCTTGTTATCTGTCATGTAACACTACTTCTGCCTTATTGGGATCTCCTACTCTGCTTCTCCAGCTCACTCCCCACATCACTTCATTTGGCAACCCAGTGAGCTGTGTTCTTTTACTTCTCTTCTTCTAATTCTACACAACTATTTTGAATGAAAATATGTCCTTGCACTGCTTCTCCAACTGTTGCTGTGCCAATGGCACCTACCATGTTAGCATCTAACGTGTATACATCTGACTCTTTTGTGCCACTCTGCGAGAGACAAGACACTCGTAAATGCTTAACTCTGACTCTAGAAAGAGGCCATCTATATCAATGCCCTTTTTTCCCCACAAGGAAATTATTTTCCTCCATGAAGAAAGTTGTTCCCTAGCAATTCTGGGGGTGATCTATTCCCCTTCCCATTCTGGAAGGGGAGTAAATCAAGCCCTTTTCAGGACTAAATCTCTGAACACTTCCTTGGTGGAAAAGGTTGCATCAGAGTATGAAATTACAAACAAGCATGTCTTTGGACATTCACAAGCTTCTGAGGCAAACATGTCTTGCAATACCCCCTTCTTACCCCCTGGAGTGTGATTTACTAATCCAGATGTCTCTGCTCTTGTGGCAAAGAAATCTGCAGTATTATATGTAAGCTTTTACGCCTGCCAAGAGTCCCTTACTGAATTCCTGATGTAAATTGAGGTATTTCTTCTTAAACTTACGTTCACACCTGAAAATATTCTTGCGACTAGAGACTAAAGTATTTTAGCCCAAATCCAGGAATGAAATGTTTTAATCTATTCTTGAAACTATATGTCTCTTAAGCATCTATATGTACTGGAGAAAAGACAGACTGGCAGGCATGATACAGAAGCTTCCATAATATCCCACCAGCGGTGTACTGGTATAAAAGCCCCATATTAATCAGGTCATTTGAACTGAGGGTACATTTCGGCCTTGCTCAAAAACATTTGCAAAATAAACCAAATCATCACAAGTAAAATATTTCTCCTTTCGTAATCACCTACCTGACCTGTGTTAGACAGGGTGTCACTCCCTGCTAGCCGGCACAAGCCACTACGAGCCGAAAGGAGTAAGATTTCCACGTAGAACATTTTTTCAAGCTGTTGCAAAAGGCAAAACTATTTTCGGAATAATAATTACCAAAATGTGTATAGAACAATCAGACGCAGCAGGGTAGTCGGGTAAAATAAAATGTTGCATGGTGGCACAATATAGATACTTTTAATCCTTTTTCTCCTCTAGAAAAAGTGGACTGACTGTATGGTAAGTTGCTTAGGGTGCATGGTGATCAAGATTTAAATTTAACCCTCTTGCAAGTCTTAACTGACATGGAAAGAGATATTCGTTTTGTACCCTCAAGTAGCCCACCATCCTTCCCTAATATTAAATTTTTAAATAATCCGTATCAGCCCAATCAGGAATGTTTATTGAGCCCGACATACTACTCAGGGCCCATTTCCCCTAGTCCATTTAATGATGGAACATTAGATTCTGTGCCAATGTGTTCTGTTGTTGAGCCAGTTGGTACTGCGAACCCTACCGTAATAACTAACATGATGACAATAGAAGGATGTGCAATAGATACCGGCTGTGTAGAGAATAAAGATACCTTACATATTAGTACATCTACATATGGTAGTCTCTTCTGGAATGTGGCGGGTTTGTCAAACAAATTAGGCATTAATGACTGGGTAGAGTTTGTTACTAAATTTAGCATAATTTGTTTACAGAAGACCTGGATGCGTGAACCAGCTTATATAAATGGTTTTTACTCTGTTCACACATCGGCTAGACCATCTGTAGGTGGACATGATAAAGGCGACTTACTAACTCTGATTTCCACAACATTAAATGGCAGAGTTAGAAAACTACAGCTGGATTCTCCACATTTCAAGATCATAAACATTATGTTGAAGAGAAACCTAACCCTTGTGGTTAATAATTTTTATCATAATAATTTTAACAGCGCAAATATTACTATTGTCCAAGAATTCGAAATTGCACTTACGAAACACATTGAGGAGTTAAAAACGGACTATGTAATACTTTGGGGGGGTGGTTTTAACAGTAAATTGTGTTCATTGTCTAAACGTGAGGCTTGCCATTATCTAACGGGGGATATGGTGGGTGGTTACCACTTCGAGCACACTCCTTTCAATTTTTTATTTTTTATTGTCAAAATTTTCACTTTTCTTGACCTTAGACTTCATTGAGCCTTTAAACTCCGATGTGGTAACATATGTTGGAAGAGGTCAGGGAATGCTGATTGATTTTGTCGGATCATTTTAAGTCTGAAACTATGGTTTTTAACATATCCAAAAATCATTTTAGTGACCATTACCCACTGACAATACAACTATCGATCTTACTAGATCCTCCCACCACATTAGTCAAGGTAGTCCCTTTATCCTGTACTAGAAATAAGGGGTTAACTCAGAAGTGGGCTCTAAAAATCAGTTACATAGCTCACAGAAATATAAAAGGTGGTTTAACAGGGAATGCTCCTAACTAGATAGTAAACTAATCAAGATTTAAAAAATCAAACCACGAGATAGGGTGGGAGTGAGACAGGCGCGCACGGATTATAAATGCGCACTGAAGAAACGCAAGAAGGAAATCAGGCAAGAGGCATGGGCAAATTATATGTGGCATCCCAGAGTAAAGATTCCAAACTTTTTTGGAAAACTGTTAATGATGAGTACTTTGGTGATACAAAAAATGGCCATATTGATGCAAAAATTTTGCCCGAACTGTGGGTAAAACATTTTTCCGGCCTCTATATTAACAACACTGAGAAATATTGCGCTGCCCACTTCCAACATGAGGTATGCCCTTTGGAACCCCCAAATATAGATGAGGTAAACAGGGCACTTTCCCAGACTGTAAAGAAAAAGGCCCCTGGGCCGGACGGCATAACCGCCGACCTGATTTTAGCAAATATCCCCCTGTGGCTCCCGCTATTAACAAATATATTACGATGTTATGCAGCCCAGGGCCCACCAGAGTCATGGAGATCAGATACAATAGTTCCCATAATCAAAAAGGGTGACAGATCTGACCCAAAATGCTATTGACCAATTTCTTTAATTGACACCACCTGCAAGATTATGGGAAGAGTAATACTGGAGAGACTGGAGACTTGGGTTACAGAAAATGGGAAGTTCTCCGCTGTTCAGTGTGGATTCAGGAAAGGCCTGGGCACTGCAGAACAGTGCCTTAACCTGCACCTGGTCATCAGTAAATACGCCATGGCTAAGTCAGGGTCCCTATACTTGGGATTTATTGACCTGACATCTGCCTTGGACTGGGTGCAGAGGGGGAAACTGTGGGAAAAAATGCTCCTTATGGGCATTAACCCTTCAATCGTCCACTTTTTAGCTGCAATGCAACAGGGTGTCACAGGGAGAGTACGCTATGGAGCAACTGGAGAGCTTACTGAACCCATAAAGATGGACTGTGGGGTCCGACAGGGATGCGTACTCGCTCCCTTCCTATTCTGCTTATATATAAATGATCTAGAAAGTCCCATCAGAATTGGAAATGTTGACGCCCCCACAATAGGCCACAGGATTTTACCAGCCCTGCTATATACGGATGATTGTGTCCTAATGTCGAGAACTGGGGTGGGTTTACAAAGGCTTTTAACCAGTTTTAATGAATTTATGAGCAATCTTGGGCTAAAAACAAATGTTGGCAAGTCACATGTCTTGGTAGCAGGAAAGGTTCCCTCTAGGATGAAAACCTTTTACATAAAGAATGAAATATTATGGCAGGTAACAACTTTTTCTTATTTGGGTATCCTTTTTAATGAAAAAAATACACGGTCTCACCTAGTCAATGCCAGGATTGGGGGTTTTAACAAAAATATGGAGGCCATTTTTAGGTTCACAAAAAAATTAGGCTCTCGCCCCATAAAAGTAATTGTTAACATTTGTAAGGAACGAACCTGCGCCGTCACACTATATGATGCTGGAGTTTGGGGCTGTTCAAACATATCGGGCCTCCAAAGAGTAGAGAACTTAACACTAAAACGTGTGCTGACATTACCCAAAAGCACCCCTGCCACTATGTGTCATAATGAATTCGGCATCACTCCACTCTCTTTTCGCATACAATTAGCCCCATTGATGCTTTGGCGCAGCATTTGGGTAAAAGAAGAACCAGCCCTGAATCGTGACATAATTTTAGATTGCTTAAAATTGGACCATCCTAAAAAAATTCCATGGCTCTCTAACCTGCAAGATCAATTGGAGAAGCTGGGATTGCAGGATTGTTTTGAACGCCCGGGAAACATATCGATAATTCCTAAGGCTAAGCTTAAAAGAGATTTTCTTTTACTTCTGAAGCACGAAAGAGATAGTCTAGAGTTGGTAAAAAAAGAGTTGTAGAGCATTCATTGTAAATTAGCTCCCAACGAATTGAATCCTATATTTATTTCCATTTTAACTAAGCAAAGATGTTTTATCTGATTAGGTTCAGGATGGCTATCGTTCATTTATTGGTCTCATACCCACGCAATGTATATTGTGACGCCAAATTAGACCTGAGCCCATGTAACTCAACTTCTGCACAAAGCACCTTGCACTCTATGTTTTTTTTGTAAATTGTATGTTAACCCCAGACGTATCTTTTTAAAACCACTATTAAGATTTTTAAATATTAGAAAGTGTCAACCTGCACTATGTCATTTACTTCTTTTAAACAATGAATTCACTTGGCTCATGGTTTACAAGTATATCTCTGCTGCAGTTCGACTTCGTAATATTGTTGGAAAATGAACTCCTGGGTAACATTTGAGTCGATAAAAATGTTATTATGTGTATTACTGTAAAATTGTATCTGTTCTTTTATGGCTGTCATTTAGCCGAATAAAGATGTTTGACTGGCTGACTGACAATATAGATACTGTAGTGCTGGTTTAGATTAATAATCAAAATATTGACCAAGTGAGTCACTTTTAAAATGGGAAAAAGTGATGTACCGGCGGTGCAAGGGGCTTGTAAATAAGCTCCAGTGTTTCTTGGAGATCAATAGGTGCTGATTACTTCATTTTATAAGCCCTGTAGGAAGGAAAGCAGTTCTATTAATGTATAGTAATTTAGGATTTCATTCGCTTACTACCTCTCCGTGGAATTCTGAAGTGCATATCTACGTGGCATCATGTCACACCTTGTAGGTGTGGGGTTGAAAGTATATTTCTTTGTGCCTACGGTGGAACTCTTTCTATGTGATGCGTTGTGCCCATATTATGGGACACTGCGTGCACATTTGTATACTTTGTGTTATGCTGGCATCTCCGATTAACTCGTCAAAGCACCTTTAGTTAGACCTGCTAGGATGCAATAAAAATATAACAACTTGTTTTTATACATTGCTTGACAGTACGCAGCTACAGTTTTTAACGCCGCAAAGAACAGGTTTTACTTTCGCCCAATTTAACGGCACTCATTTTACACCTACTCGGAAGGATGCTTGGACTGACTATCATTTTACACTAATTGTAATACATGCATGACCATTTACAATCTAGGCCCCTCCATCTAAAGTATGTCAATGGAAGTTTCAAGTAGAAACAGCACTTTCGTGTCAGAGGAAAGAATAAGACCCCCACCTCATTAAAAAGACAGCAGGGTGGGTGTTAACCCACAGATAGTGACTTGTACAGAGTGTTAGGTCAGAAGTGAAGTGTTGGCGCGTGTTGGGTATCTGAACTTTGTTGCTTCTTCTGTTATATGTTTGCTTGTAACATGCAATAAATTATGCACACAATATTAATAGTAAGAGGCCTCTGCAAAGTTGGTAATTATTGGAAGTTGCACTTTGATGTCTTAGAATTGTCTGGGAATGGCTACAGTTTCCAGTTGTATATGCTTGTTATTTTTTAAAAAGGCACTTGAAACTGAAGTTCTGGCTTCTTGTCCATTACCTTGGGTTAGATTCTATTTTCATATGTAAATTACTTTAATTCACAGTTATCCATCTTTTTGAGAGTGTGACACAAATGGATGTAGACTGGAAATGTACTTAAATTATTCATTTGTGACAAACTCATATAAAAAAGAATTTAAAAAAATACCAGAATATTTTCCTTCATATGCAGTTACTATATGCATGTATCTACTAGAATGAATTAGTGCTAATCTGCTAAATACTCGTGTTAGGGGAGGGACCTATTCTAGATTAAGATATTTTTAACAACACTGTATAAGAAATTTAATTTTAAATAGGTATTCTGCAAACAGTGCTTAATTTGTATAAAATGAAGTGCCGGGGGTCTGAAAATGCTGCCGAGGAGGCTATACAGCTCACTTCTACCTCCAGTGTGCCCAACTTTCAAGACCCACACTGCCTCAGTCTCTATACTGTAACTAACCATGCTGTGCTGTCTGTCCCATAAGACATGCGTTTTACTTTTTTACCTACACCACCATATGATTGCGAAAACAAAATGTACACCAAATGAAAATGCGTTTTTTTAACCTATTAATCAGTGCGGTATGACTGGGTTTGTTGCAGGTCAGGAGGCTGCTTGAGCACAGCAGGTCATGTCACTGCCAGTGCTGCCTGTAATTAGTTTGGTCCAGTTATGACGAAGGTATAGGCATCCACTGCTCAGCTTGCTGTGACCCTGCCTGCTACAGCAAAAGCACTGTCCCCAATCGTAATGCTGCAATGCTGTGAGACGTGAGTATGGCTGTTGCACTTACTGGGCTCAAGCACACTCAGCAATTAGCATGCTTGGAGGCAGCGCACGGAAACTGCAGGTGACTCCATAGTGCACAAAAGTTGTGGTGGACAACAGCCACATCAAGCACATTGAGGATAGTAGCAATGCAGGGCTTCGAGCCCCCACTACAATTATCCAATGGGAGGCTTAGGCTCAGGCAGTGGCAGGGTGCAGCAGACTCGGGGAATAGAATGCAAGCCATGCGTTAGTGATGACTTCTTGGATTCATGACAGGCGTGATGACATCATCACTAAAGTGATGAAATACAATCATGCCTGCCTGAACAGATGTATGCCTCCCTATGAAAACATACCAGCCCATAACCATGCGAGGTATGTGGTTCTTTTTATTTTAAATTTGGGCAATTAATATTGAGACCATCCCCTACAGGACCAGAAATTGTAGCCCCGGCCCTGTGAAAGAAGTGCCGGTGCTGAACACCTGACAGCACCTGCTCAAATTAAGGACTGTCTTCAAATAGGCTCTAAACTCATCCAGGTGTGATTCTAGAAAGCAGCTGATAACCGAAAACATGAACACACTGTTCTCTTACTCCCATGCTGTTCACCCTCAAGCACGCTCTGCATAATCTCAGTAGGGAAGTAAACCTCTTTGGCAGAGCAATACTGCCTTTGATCATGCTGCTACACTCTCCGGAGATGTTCTGTGTCCTCTTTCGTCTCTCCCGTAAGTATCTAAGTAGTGCTGCATGAATCCTGAAATGTGGCCCTCCCCTTTTTGGTGCCCAGTCCGACTGTGGTTGTTCATGGGTTGGCCAATGTTCATGGAGCTAGAAAGCAAAATCTTTTGGGCATCAGATGCATACCGTCAAGAGGTCAGATATAAATGACCAAACAAGCCCTTTATCTAGAAGTTATTATCATTTTTTCTATGCAGGACTCAGAGCCACGTCGGGCGCGCTGGCCTCTGTGACCAGAGCAGAGTGAGGAGTGGTTTGCACTCCTCTAAGTGTGCATGACGGTTTGGTCGTCCCTCTTCATCTGGCCAACCCATCATGCGCATGTTCTCCATTGGGATGTGTTGCACAGCGGCGCTGCAGACAAGGTAAGTTTATTTTCTTACTTTTTTTTAATGCATTTCCATCCCCCTTTGCTTCACCACCACCTGTCCATGCAGCCACGACTAAGATCAGCCCAGCAGCAGTACGAAACAACCCAAGTTCTACACTAATGAAAAATTGTTTAAGCCAGAAGGAGTCAAAAAGAGACAAATTGCAGGGTTTGAGATAACTCACTGGAGGATAAAACAAGCATTGGAGAAGCAGTTAGTTCTGGATTTATTATGCAAAGACGTGCACAAACGCTGTTTGCATGGGTTATCATATAAAAGCTTGGCCTATTGGCTTTTCCAGTAGTTTGGATTTCTATTTCTTGTAAACCTGCATATGTAATGGAGAAAATCAAACCTATCAACAACAAAAAATTCGTTGAAGAAAACAGAACTAAGTCTAATACAAAAGTGGCATCCTACATGCACCTCTAAATCTCTGGCAACGGGAAAGTTGCGGTGGGTAAAGCGCAAAGAGCATCGTATTCCTAACTTAGCAGTTGACATCTTTGTGCATGTGTGTGAAGGAAGAGTTAAGACACAGCTGATATCACTACACGCTCAGATCTTGCTGATTATCTTTGAGAAAGCTCTTCTTAACCCTCCATGGTGCAGCTGTAGCATGGCCTTAGAAATCGGTCTATGTTGCACAAATAGAGTTTACCCTAATGCAGGGCCCACAGAGCTCCAGACTTATGGGAGCAAGTTAGGGGTTCAGGAGGGAGGTGTACCTGCCTTTCTGTATGTGCTGGCAGTGATAAACGGCTAAATGGCCTATGGGATGAGACCGTGAACCAGCAGCAAGTGCCAGAAGCACTGTGAGATGGGGGTGGGTGGGGGGTTGAAGGAAGGGGGCAGCTTGCGACATGTGCGGGATGCATTCGGAGGCAAAGGACTGCGGTAGGGGGAAAGGCCAGCGCCATGTGCCAGCATTGCTTTGAAGTGGTTAGGAGCATGGGAGTGGGCGTGGGCAGCATAGTGGATCGTGTGCTCTTAGATCCAATGTGCATATGAGAAAGGCATAAATGATGTTCTTGATCGATTTCTTCTGCACACTGTATATGATGGGAGAGTGGGGCTGCTGCTGTCAGTTGGACAATTATTTGGGTCAATTTCTCTAGAGCTCTTTTATTTATTACCATAATCAGACAGTTACAACCAGCAGAGATCCCGAAGAGGAGCTGCTTGATGTAGAGGGGTAGTGGCTATTGAGAAGGTGAATCTTTTGTATTGGAGTTTTAAATGATGCACGGTGTGGACTGCTCCTGCATAGTCAGAGCATTGGGTGAAAGCCAATAGACTATTGTGCCTTCAACAATGGAAAGTGCCATCAACTAAATTTGGTAGGCTAATCCAAGACTTGATGGAAAGCCTATTCTATCAACAGCTCGTGAAGAAAAGGTGTTTAAGTCCATGGCTGAAGGAGTCAGACTGAAAGGCCACTGTTGCACTGTATTTCTAGTTCTATATTTGTGGGAGTATTGGTGAAATGAAGTAACTATTGCCAGACCTACATAGCATCAGATTGACATTCAGAGGCAGCTTGGCCTAGAAAAAACAAGCTGAATCCTCTGAAATGTTTGCAGGGCTGAGCAGGACAAGTCACATTTCAGGGAGATTTCTGTTAAGGATCACAACCTCTGACAGACTGGGAGGACAGAGCTGGCCAGGGTCAAACTGGCGAAAAACGATGTCCCAGCTCTACTTGCTTTTAGCAACAGGGGCAAGCCTTAAACCTCAAGTGGAACATGAACGTGAATACATACACAGCAACTGCGTCCATCCAGTTTTCATTTTTGGGAATATTTAGTAGGTTAAGATGATATAATTAATACATCATAAGGCCCTGAATGAGTACTAATGGCCGTGATGACAAGGATAAATCATGTAGAAACAGTTATATCAAATACTGTTCAGAGGATATGAACAAATATACATAGCCATATTATATAACTGCTTAGTGTGAAAGGCGAACACAGGGTGCTGAAATAAGCTGGAACATGGCCACACTCAGCAGCCCGCCCGCGGGCAGCAGACACAGACAGTGACCAGTTACAGGTAAGTAAGGTTGCCTCCTGACAAGTCCGTTTTGCAAGCAGCAGGCTACCACCTTTGCTGCTGGAATCCATAAAGTATGATTTTTAGGGGGAAATCATACAAAAAGCACCAGTCTACAAAAAGTAAAAACTTCAAGTTCCATTGCGGAAGCGGTGTAAAGGAAATAAATGTCACTTGAACGTTCGGAATGCATCTAAACAAACAGTATTTCTGTGGATGGCAACACTGGCGTAACAAAAAGTGAGGGGGCCTCCCTGCACAGTACTTAGAGGGGCCCCTTCCGGGATCAATCAGGAGCTCTACGGCCAGAGTACAGTGCTGAGGGGGGCCCTTGGAGCTAGAGGCCCCCCGCACCGCGGGGGCTGCGTGGGCCTGTGTTACGCCCCAGGATGGCAAAGTTTTTATTTTGTTTATTTAGTGCTTGCTACCCCGCCTCCCAAGTTCATAGCACTATGAACAAGTTAATTGATTTCAGGGGAACGGTTTCTTACTCAAACTAACCTCATCTTTATCCTGCTGCCCCCACAAATGCATGTTTTTACTACGCATGCCGAAATCCTTAAAGAGAGTTAAGAATAAATATCATTGCTACTGCACCTTCAACGGAGATTTGCAGACTATCTCTAATAGGGGTCATGGTTACAATTTGGAGTTTGGGGGCAGCCGACTACATGGAGGTCTGCCCCAAGGGATATTCTGGAGAATGGAGCAGTCCGAACGACTACTCCAATAGTTGGACTATGTTTGGGCTATGGCTGGCCTATTGTGTAGCCCAGGTAGATATAGGGGACATTTTACGTGACCAGCCACCATTTTGTTGAGGTATCACAGTGGCTGGTAGTAGGGCTTTGAGTGGGTTTTTTATTGTCCTTTATGGCTTTGTGGGGTTTGCTTTGGTGGGAACAGATATGCGGGGGAAGAAACTGAATGTTTTGGTTGTCACTTTGAACCAGGTGCAGTAGTGGTTGGCAGACAATTTGGCATGGTTGAGCCTAGTTTATTCTTGTTGACATCGGACATCCAGGCTGAAATTGAACGGGTAGGTAAGCTCATGTTTGGATGAGGTATGAATTTTAAGGTTCATTACGAAGTTGGGTTAGTTACAGGTGAATAGTTGCTGTAAAAATGCAGGGAAGGATAAAGCGCCCAATTGCTGAGAATCAGCGCAGGAGGAGGTACAGAACTGCAGCTTTAAGTTTTGTGGGGGGAGGGACTTCTATGGGTGGTGGGTAGTTTAACATAGGTAACAATGTTATGTAGTGAAATTGTAATTTTGCAAGACACATAGGTTTATAATTGTGATGTGCACCTGTTTCAATAAAAGCGGCCTTTTGACATTATTTGAATGTCAGTAGTTTGCTCTGCCTCCCATATTCCCCAATGTAGTGAGAAACAATACATTAAAGAAAGAGGTATGTGATAAATATGATGAGTCATAAAGCGTTTTTCAAACCTAAAGTCAGCCAAACTGCTTTAAAAAAAGATTGTATCATTTCACTAGTAAAAAAACACTTCAAAAGGTTCCAACTGTAGAAAGAAGTACAATTCTACAAATCAAACCACGTTTCGTAAGGTATCGATGAAAGTAAGCATGAAGAGGCATTCGGTTAATAAAATGATAAGCAAAGTGGTGAAATTATTGAAAAATTTGTTAAACCAACTCCCGAAAGCAGTTATTTCACGATACAAAAATAAAAGAGAGAAAGTACTGCATTTTTCTTAAACTGAGCAAGTCCAGATGTATTCCTGCAACCAGAATCCTCCAAAGTGTGGTGACACCCAAAATACTGAATGCAGAGCTACAGAAAAAACAAACAGCTGAACACGTCAAGTGCAGTCTACCTCCAATCAGGACCGGCTTCAGGCCTAGAGGTGCCCGGTGCAACAATCGTTTTTTGGCGTCCCCCTCCACTCATGACCTCCTCCATGGATCCCACCCTCCAACAGTGTCCTTCTTCTCGCCATAGCCGCTCTCTCACATACACCGCACTAACCATCAAGTCGTAGACCCCGGCCTGCAGAAGCATCCCCAAAAGTAAGCTCCACAAACTAAAAACAAAATTAGCATGGTGACAAAGGGCAAGTTAAAAGATATCCTAAAAAAAGTAACATCCAGTTCGGCACATGTCCTTCAAAAGGTCCAAAAGTTACAAGAGCTACATGGGTCGAAGTCCAGCAAAGCAAGATCTCACTGTTTATAAGACAAGAAACTATACAGACTCCATATTAATGCTTAACCAACACAGTAAGAAGCTCACAAACAGCATTTAGTTATGCAACAGAAACAACACTCACCCTCCTGAAAGGTACAAAAGAAGTTGTTGTTCCTAAAGCTAACATACCGCATCAAACCAGCAAGTCACCAAGGGTCCAAATCACAAGACGTTTCATACACCTCCCAGTCACCCAACAGTGACGAATGTCCAGTTTCAAAAACAAAAAGTCAGAGCCAGACTACAACAGCAATCTTGGAAGGAACACTAAAGCTCCATATCAATTTTGCTTTACCACTGAACGTTATAATTTTAGGTGACTTTACTAAAGTGTTTTAATACGATACTTTGCTAAGCCTGATTTTAGGTGTTTACATTTAATGATTTTAAGTAATCAATCATGAATAAAATTACTTACATTTAATTTATTTTAAAGCACTAGTAGGGGTTTGCTTTACTAATATGAATGTATATCTATCCAAATGAACCCCTTTTAGCAACATTAGGAATAGATAAGGAAAAACTGGGGAAAAAACAGAACATCCTTAGGTATATAATGCAGTTTGCATGCAGGTCCTTGCTACCAGTTCATAAATCACTGTTCTGTATTAGGATCCTAACTTGTGAACTGCTGTAACAAAAAGATCTTTATAGCAAAATTTGTAACCCACTGAGCATTCCACATAAAATATAGTATTGTGATCTGCATGGTACACGTTCTTTGCAGCGGGCGTACTAACCCTGTGTGATGAAATTCAGATTCCTCTCCAGCAGGAACATTAATCACCAAGGTTATCTTGGCATTTTTATTTCTGCCAGAAAACAGCTGAAAACACAAGGAACTCTGAAGCAAGTGCTTTTAAAAACATAAGTTACTTCAAAACACAGCGCACACTCCTCTCCCCCCACCCCAGACACCACACATTCAGCACCAGGTGCGGCATAAGGGGTCACCCTAAAGCCAGCAGTTTCTATTCCCTCACACATAACAAGCATTGCAGGAGGTTTCCGCTTTGTACAATGCAGAGCAGGGAGCTTTTCCATATATTAAAATGGCTTACACAACTAAAATGGCAGACCCAACATCGAAACAACCGACGTCCCTCCCTCCCAAGACATCTGCAAGAAACGCAGCTCCTTTTTCCACCGTAAGATCAAGACGCTCTACGACAACTTCGACCAAAACCACGGCACCATCCCAACACCTCCCCCGTGACACTATCCAACAAAGCCCTCTCACCACAGAAGACACAGCAAAGACAATAAAAAGCATCCACTCCAGAGCACCTACTGACCCCTGCCCGCCACACATCTTCCACAGGGCCGCCACCACCATCGCACCCTAAGTACGGTGAACTATCAACTGCTCCCTTGAGGCCGCCACATTACCCGATGATTGAAAATGCACCTGAGTCAAACCCCTCCTCAAGAAGCCCTACGTAATCCCAACCGATCTCAAGAACCTCAGGCCCATCTCCCTACATCTGTTCAATGCCAAAGTCATTGAGAAAGTTGTCAACACCCAGATAGCACACTTCATAGAAACCAAAAACATCCTAATCACCTCTCAATCTGGATTCCACAGCAACCCTGCACCGAGATCGCCCCACGACATCCGCGCCCTCCTCGATCTAGGCCACACAGCAGCTCTTATCCTCCTGGACCTTTCAGCAGCCTTCAACACCTTCTCCCACCGTACACTAGCCACCAGACTCCACGATGCCGTCATCCAGGGAACAGCCTTAGACTGAAACCGATCTATCCTATCAGGCAGAACATAAAGAATAAGACTCCCGTCCTTCCTCTCTGAACTAACAGAGATCAGATGCAGAGCACCCCAAGGATCCTCCCTCAACCCCACGCTCTTCAACGTCTACATGGCCTCCCTCGCAACCATTGTCAGAAAACATGGACTCAACATAGTTTCAAAATGCCTACGACATCCAGCTCATTCTCTTCCTCACCAACGAACCTGACATCACCAGGTGCAGTTTCCAAGAAGGGATGAAAGACGTCGCAAACTGGATGAGCAGCAGCTGTTTCAAGCTCAACTCAAAAAAGAACAGATGACTTCATCCTCAGCTCTACCCCTTCCACATGGGACAACACCTAGTTGCCCCCTGAAACCCTCCGACCCCAATGAACCACGTTTGCAACCTTGGCTTCATACTTGACTCTTCACTCACCGTGAACCGCCAGATCGACGATGTGCCCATCCATTGCTTCAACACCCGCTGTATACTTCGCAAGCACATGAAAAGGAACCCCCGGACCCAGGAAGACTGTCCACCACGCTCTTGTTACCAGCTGACTGGACTACGGCAATGCCCTTTAAATGCCGAAATCAACAAAAAATTCCACTGCAAACTCCAGATCATCCAGAACACCTCAGCCAGGCTTATCCTCGACATCTCACAAAATGACCACATCACCCAACACCTCTGGAACCTCCTCTGGCTTCATGTCAAAAGAAGAATAACCTTCAAACTGCTCACGCACTCCTACAAAGCCCTCCATAACACCAGACCCCAATACCTCAATGAACGAATCTCCTTCCACGCCCCTAAATGAAACCTTCGCTCTGCCAACCTCGCCCTAGCCATGGTACCCCGCATCCACAGGGCCGGAGCGGGTGGCAGATCCTTCTACTACCTCAGAGCCAAGACCTGGAACGAACTCCCATTCAGCATACGACAAAGCCCGATACTGCACTAATTCAGAAAGGACCTCAAGACCTGGCTCCCCGAATGAACTACAGAGCTGCTCACACACCTCCCCTGTCCCCCCACTCTCTTCCCCAGTGCCTTCAGACCCTCACGGGTGAGTAGCATGCTTTAAAACCCCTGATTGATTGATATATTTGAAAGCAATTAATCTAAACAGGAAACAGTCAGCCACTGTCATAAAAACTGGGCATGGCTCGGCCCCTCTCGGACCAACATTTGATGAACAGGTGACAAGAATCCTGTGCACACGTTAAGCGAGGTGTATACATGTATCATGCTTAATCAAAAGAGCACAATAGGTAGTAAATGAAACAAAGTGGACACGATAGAAAGTCTGTTTGTTCTTCAAAGGATTGTATTTGACCTTCCTTTGTTGAAAGGTAACTTCAAAAGCAAATGACCAGCTGACACGTGTTTCGTCAAGCGGGCAAGGAGCCCGTGACTCTTCAGGGCAGTAAGCACAAATGGGATAACGGTCCGTATAGCCGGTGATATTTCCGACCTGGTGTCTGGGGTGTGGGTTGAAAGAATCAGCGATAGTCAGTCACTGTGGACTCAGAGACGGGCGGGTACATCTGTCTCAAACCAGCTAATGCCTGGGATATGGCAGCGGAGAGACGGGTCCTGTCTTCCTAAGGGGCTGATGAACAGGTCATACGATGTACCATTCAAAACAATTCTACCAGCCAAAGCATTTTCAATTTACCATCAATAGTGATCCAGCCGGCAGGGCCACAAATTTGTAAAGTGAGGCAGCAGTCTAGAAAAAGCATTGTTAAGAATACTGAAAACTCCAGCACTCTAGGTTAGAAACATTAGTTAAAGTATGCCTGAAACCATGTCAGCATTATAGGATTTTATTTGGAGATCAATTGAGATACAATAATTCTTCATGAAATGGATTAGCACATTCAGTGATTCTGCAGAAAATATGGCCTGGACTGAGTCATCCTGAGCCTTACTTGGTCAGGTCAATCAAAGCTGTTGAAAGTACTGACCATTAAACAAGTTATGACTGAGTGAAGGGAGCATACGACACAATAATAAACATTACTGACCAGCTAAAAAAATCACTAAAGCTACTAACAAGTGAATGTGTCAGCACAAGAGCTAACTAGCTCCTTTCGCCCTTCAGTCAGATGTTTGCAAAGGGATCGCTTAGCTGCACCCTGTTTATTAGCTACAATCCATGCAACTGGATTGGATGCCCGCTGTCACTGGCAATTAAATTATAAATTGAATTTGGTTTTGTTTTACTTGTACCATGCTGGAAGCTTGGCCTATGCAAACACTGCAACAACTGATACTAATATCCCCAACTCAATGAAAAGTATTAATCAAATTACCAACAATGAAAGGCCGGCTGGCTTCTGCTACCTTTTAAACTTGTCATCCACAGGAAACAAAAAGATTTCTACTGTGCTAAGGTCATAAAATGCAAAACAACCAGTCTAGCCCTCTAGTCAGTGCTTTACGGCAATCACTGATTAACAATACAAACTCGAGCTACAACAAATACTTGCTATCTTCATCTAATATAATTAATACAGTTGAATTCTGGGATCTAAATTTGGCGCATTCCACTTTCTGTCACGCGATCGACAAAGCAGGAAAAACTCATTTGCTAGCCGAGGATAAAAACATATTTTCGCGGCGATCACATACCTGGAAGACAATTCAAACATACGTCACCTTGAAACAGGCAGTGTACCTTCTTCTAACGTATCCTGCGTATCTCAAGAAAAAGTTATTGGCTATACAGTTAGGAGAACTGCCATCCTTAGCCGATGAACCCCCATGGAGGGATGTATGACGTTACAACGCATACTTTTACCACGCATGCCTTTACAACGCGGTTTTTACATCGCAAACCTTTACAACGCATAGCGCTTTGGGGTGCTGGATAGTGAAAAGTTTAATTTACTATTCCAACTCCAGTCCCCGTGGACACTAGGGAAGGTGTTGCATAGTAAATTAAACTTATTCCCTATCCTAAAGCGCCCCCCAGTGCAATGCGTTGTAATGGTTTGCGTTGTAATGGTTGCGTTGTAATGGTAGTGCGTTGTAAAAGTTTCGTTGTAAAGGTTGTTCACCCCCATGGAGATACAAAGGCCCCAAAACGTGCAGGTTATGCTGCGGCCCTAAAGAGGATTTTTTGCATTTGGTTTGCATATGTCCCTCACTAAATAATGCACGTCTCATATTCCTAAAACACTTATTTAACGAGAGGGGGATTCGTACATGCGGAACAGCAATGATGAGGAGCCTTGACTCTACAGACCCCCAGCTACATTGCAAACTTTTGAAGTTTTTACAATCACATGATAAATCAATGAAACAGAATTCCAAGGGTGTAATCCCAGTATGAGAAACTTTGTCTAAACAAATATGTGATTGTGAGTAGAAGACAACAATATGACATACACATAAGTATATGGGACTCTGATAATTTGTATAAATAAAAACTAGCATGTATTTTTTTTTACAGATTCATATGCCACTTTACAACAATCTAGCTGAATGTGATTGGCCACAATTGAAGGAAATGTAATAACAACATGTTGAGATGCAGAACGTTTTATTATCTTGTATTTTTGTGATACCTACTTGCGCATTTTAGAAAACTGATTAATTTTAAAAAGCAAAGTATTTTATTTTGAACATGTTCCGTTATTCAGTATTAATTGCAAAATAATGTGCGGGGATCAATTAGAAAGGCGATGTATTTTATTGCAAGCACGTTTTTATCCCGTATCACTTGTAAAATATTGCGACGGATTTTATTAACTATAACAATAAACAATAAACAGTACTGTACTGTTGTCATTTAAAGGCAGAGCTATATCACAGCACAACCATGAAACCTCGACGTTTTAACTTATTAAAAGTTCATAAAAACTGATGGCATGGTCTTTTACTGCGATTCACAAACACTGCCACCTGCGCATGTCACGGAGCTTCCTCAGTGTGGGTACCTTCCATGCAAAAGCTATTACATCCCACAGGACGCCTCTTGGTTTTATTTCTTATAAAAGTGCCAAGAATCTTGTGGAAATCCAAACGTCTGCTCACCAGCACAGGGAATGGTGATAAAACAGACATTTCCATTGTATTAAACAGAATTTATTGCCAATGTTGCGGGTGCCCACTTAGAGGGAAAAGTTTGTACATATTTTGACATTACTAAATCAGTTGGCTGCCATGTTACAGCTTTTGGGCCCGTGCCAAGAACCTCGCCTCACCAGCAAGAACAGCCCTGCTCCAGCCAAGAGGCAGCTGTTTATTCCACATCGAAAGCAGCCCAGTAGTGCACTCAGGGACTGGAATAAATGTGGCCTCGTAATGAATCTGGTTAATGGGTCATCACCAGCCCACCATATATATGATCTCCGTTTTCCATCTTGACTACTTTGGGTTATCCGGGACAGTTTACATAAAATCTGGAATATACGCTAGGCTTTCAGTGGGCACTATTTGAATACCGTTCCAAACCCAGCATAAATTGTCATGTCTTCTTTTGATCCCCAGAAGGAAACATGAACATTCGGGAATACAGACAGTATTTGAGCATCGGAAGCAGAACCTATAGATACATTTGAAGCATTCCTGACAGGCCTGGGCCTCCGAAGGGAGGAAGGGCTGTGGCAAAGTAAGTCACATGTCAGCTGGAGCCTTGCATTTGACTGACTCTGTCCCTCCCAGCCTCAGAGGCATTTAAGACTTCAGAGACATCAACGTGTCGCTGTTGACCTTTGTAATGGTATTTATAGAAAAGATTATGTGTAGTTATGTGTGGGGTTATGTTCAGAGTATTCAACAGATCTATATGTTTGCCCTAAAGTCATCTGCTCTTCTTTGCGTATTGTGTAAGCTTGTCATTGTTACCACAGCAAATCGGACCTCAGCTGCATAGGGCTTTGTCCCCCCAACACAGGGTGTAAAACTTTTGTTTTGTTGTTCTAAAAACACAAGAAGGGCAAAGGTGATCTCTATATCTGGTAACATCGCACGAAATTCGAGCATCGACAACGAAAGCCTGTTCACCCAATGAGACTTGCCGAGCTATCAATCAAAAAAACAGAACAGCAACAGAGTTAAAAGCACACCTCCCACAATAATGTAAAATATCATAAATCCCCAATCACCACACCAAATAAACCACTCTGGAAAACACCACACACAAAAAACTGGTGTAGCGGACATACAAGCAGCTACACAACTATTCGGGGAGTGCCTTAGTCCTAGTAAGAGGCACAGAAGCTCTACAGAACTTAAAACACAATACAAATCTTGCATGCCAAGAAGAAACCAGCTTACATTCCAACAAATCTCTATCACAAATATGGGACATATAAAATGGTAGCCCCTGACAAATAGGAGAGGACCAACAGGGTGGAGGACACTCAACTGCAACTGTCGGTGGCAATTTTTCAATTTTTGTGGGAACCGGGGAAGCCTGGCTCTATTTCGCTGGAAGAGCAATCCATTGTTTTATCCGCAAAGTGTCAGTAGAGCACAGCCTGTGACTCTGATGGCAAGAAAGAGAAAGCACAATGGGCTCCTAACATGACTGAATGGTGGGTATTTCGGGGGTTGGTGGGGGGTGACTGCTGGGAAGCAAGTGGTCAGCATTTAAACTGTAAGATATGGACATTATTTTCGTTTCTCTGCCCAATGCCCTGCAGCTCTCCCCATACCCTTGGCCAAAAGTGTATCCATCTTGAAAGAGAAATCTTGGGGGGAGGGGAGGAAGAAGATGGTCAGTAAACCATGCTCCTGTGGTGGGTAGGCCTATTAGATGGCCACAAAGCAGGCCGACACCTTGGCATAAGATATTCAAAAGTTAGGACAAAACTGGCTTACATTTTACCGCAAGTAAGGTACTGCAGTGCTCAGTGGTGGTTAGGGGCAGGCGCTACAGTGACTGCTCCTAGCCCTTGATGTGTACTCTATAGGGTTACCCTTAGTAAGTGGGGGAGTTGGTGCTTGTGGTAGGGGAACAAATGATGGCCCAGTTGCCCATGCTCATATCCCGAAGGATGAAAGGGAGAATTCCTTCTCGGGATGGGCTCTGGCATGATACTATTTAGGAACTCAGCTTATAAATTGGCCTGGGCTCCCCCTCTTTACTAGGAGGCAGATGAGTTGCTCCTGTGAGAAATTCAACAGGGGTCAGAGGAGTAGCGCCGGGACCTGAAGCCTATTAGCTGATATTAGAAGGGCAAACTAGATGGTCGACTTTGGAGAATCTGCTACTTCAGAGATCAAGTACCGAGCTCTTCTTTCACTAATTGATGTGTAAAATGTTTAGAACCTTAAAATTCAATGACTTTTAATCTTGTTTGTAAATAAATCTTACCTGAGAATTTGATTCTCATATCCTACAATAGTGAGTCTTACATGGAGTTCTTCATTGGAATGGGGGGGCTCAACGGGTTTATATGTTCTTCGGTCTCCCCAACATAGCTCGGAGGTCCCTCACCGACTGCTAGTGAACAGGTTGGAGCCACAGTTTGGTGGTGTCACTAGTCTACATCTCTTCTATCCTACTTCTGCTCTGATCGTTTTTAGCGCATTGACAAACCAATGACTTTTTCCCCAGATAGGGTTACCATAGTAGGGAACAATTTTTCAGCAGAAACAGAGCCAAACACACTACTTAATTTGGAAGGCCCAAGATGTACAAAATACAATAGAAAGGCTTAGTAGAGAAGGGTACAGTTGAACCCAAGTAGGGTCTGATCTTCCAAGAACAGAGAGCGATAGATCTACTGGGAGATAAAAACACAACCCCATAGTTTGCGAGTGAGGCAACCAGTCCTACTAATCCGTGTGCAGAACTGGATCCTTACAGAATAAGCCAGCACATCAGTTTGAGTGACACGAATAATACCCAACAAAAGGTTCTATAATCTGGTGAAATGATGCACATACCCATCGTATTCCTTGTATTCTGGGCTGCTCCCCCGTGTCTCGTTCCAGGTGGATCTGATAGCTGTAACTCCGGAAAAAGTGCATCTTGTTGCACCAGTTGAGAGGCCTCCAGTCCAGTCTACATTCCCCCTTTTACAAATCAAATGCTAAAACCTTGCAGAAGCGACAGCAGGGCCGGGGCACGGGTTCCATAGTGCTTGCTTCGTAACTTGTCTGCACACATGAAAGATAGGCCCGCTAGGAGGTACGATCAAGTGATTCTGCGCGAGCAAACAGCATGATCATATACTGAGGCGACCCAATGCTCCACAGCTCGATGAACTCAACTTCTCGCACTGAACCCCAAAAAACGTGTAGTTAAGTCTCAGCGCGCCACATTCCACACAAGCGGACTTATCACGTCACTTGCAGATGCTGCATTATTGAGGTCGCCCTCCGTCGTTAATCATCAGAAATGCAATAAATTCTGTGAAAATCGGTTTGTTAAAAGTCTTTTCCGCAGGCCGGACACTGTGTGGGAAGACAACACTGTTCGCCACACTCGGCTCCAAAGGTCGAATGACTTGAGGCTTTTTTCACGCAGTTCTCTCCTTCTACGCAGTTGACAGTCTTGTGCGCTGCGAGGAGGCGCTCAGTTTGAAATCCTTGACACGACACACCAAGATGCGCCCTTTCCACAGCTGGTGTTTCTTCATCCAGCGAGCGCCTAGAAGCGACAAATGGTTGTGCGTTCTATGTCCTCACACTCAGACACAGGTGCATCCGCTCTGACGAGTGGGACGGGGCAAGAGCTCTCAAGACTGCTGCTGCAAGGGCGGAGGTCGGAAAGTCTCAAACTTCAGACGTTTGTTTGCAGCGTGTTCATGTAATCCTCGGCTGCTCTCTGGGTAAACAACATGCCCCACGCACGCACGATAGACACCGGGTAGCGCGCACTGAAAGAAAGAAAAAAGTAAAGGACATCTTATTTCCAACAGTTGAGGTCCAGTTTACAGCTTTTGTCTTCGCCTGAAAGTCTTCCTTCGAGAGGAGGGTTCAGGGGGTTAGTTTACGCTCAGAGGAGAATCGTAGTCAGTCATTGAAAATATTTCGCTTAAATACACTGCATCAGATCTCACTGCACCCAGTCACCAACACTCTCTGCATAACTTTAAAAACCGTTCCAGCGCCTCTTTAACAATTCTCCTTGCTTAAATGCCATAACGGCCTCTGCTTCAAAGCAACAACACCCTCCCTGCGTCCCCTCGCCAAATATCATTTCTTTACCTCGAGAACACTCTGCTTCAACCCGATAACAATATTTGGTTCGCCTCAAACCCCCTATTTTTCTTCACCTCACCACTCTGCTTCACCACATTATTCTTTTATTTAACTCAATGACACTCGGCTTCACCCCAATTACATTCTGCTTCACCTCAAGATCATTCTCTGCTTCAGCACCTTAACACTGTTTTCTTCACCTCAACAACACCACGCTCCACGCCAATGACTCTGCTTCACCTCGATATCATTATTTCCTTTAGCGCTAGAAGACGTTCCGCTTCTATTTCTTATCATACGCCCCTTCGCCTCAACAATCTCTGCTGCCAAAATCGCGTTCTGCTTCACCAGTGTCAGTAACTCCGCCTCACCAACACTCTGGTTCACCTTTCTCTGCTTTACATTTTAACAGTCTATGCCCCATAGCACTGTCTTGCATCACCGCAAGTGCACGCTGTCATCTCAATATTCGTTTCTTTACCTCAAGAACACGATTTACTTCACCTCAATGTACTTGTATGCCCATCAATCACACACCCTCAGCTTCACCTCAGCAATCTCTGCTTTACCTCTGTTTCTGCTCCCTGCTTTTCTCTCGTTGCCATTCGCATCTACCAAATGCACTTTCTGTTCGCTTCGATAGCTGATTCCTAAACACATGCCTTTAATTCAATTGTACGCCACTCTTTGCCTCAGATGTGCACCCTTTTACCGGAATAAAAACTAACCATGCCAGCTTCACCGCATGTTTCTGCTTCACCACATCACTCTTTGGTCAGCTCAATTTCTTTCGCTGTTTAACCTCAATAACTTTCTTCGACTCGATAACACTCGTTACCTCACCTCGGTAATTTTGCTGCTTCACCTCAATAACCCTTCTATCCTCGCCTCAGTGCCTCTCTGTGGCCCACCTCATTTAACCCCCTGCCTAGCCTCAGCCAAATGACGTTTTCCTCACCGCCTCTATAATAAGCTGTATACCTCCTTCCGCCTCACCTCCGGAACACGAGACGAGGACAGCTTCCAGCCGCATAACCAGGACGGAAACAGCACTGGCAAGCCCGTACCAGGCTGAACAAACATTTGGCAGGTGACCTGCAGCAGAGTAGTTTCATTAGGGAGGCAGGGCGCCCTCCCCAGCCGGGCCGGGAGGGACACACCCCCTGGGCCGGCACCGCCCTAGTGCTGCGTGGTGTGTGCTCCAGTTTACCAAGCGCACGCCGAGCTCGCTTCGGCTTGCTCTGCCCCGCCAGGCGCTGCCTCGTGTTCCAAGCAGCGACGGCTCGTGGAGGGAGTTACGGTGGGGCAGGAGGGTGGGGAGGGGGAGGGGCAGGGCGGAGGTTGCTAAAAACCGGCATATGGATAATTGCAGGTAAGTAAACAATTTAATTAATAAAACGAATTTCGTAGTGCGCCTTGCATCGCAAAATGCAATGCAGTGCGAGCTACGAAATTCGTTTTATTAATTAAATTGTTTACTTACCTGCAATTATCCATATGCCGGTTTTTAGCAACCTCCGCCCTGCCCCTCCCCCTCCCCACCCTCCTGCCCCACCGTAACTCCCTCCACGAGCCGTCGCTGGTTCCAAGAGATGTCCTGTCACGCAGCGCAGCCTGCGGGCCATACGAGCGACCCTCCCAGGTTGCTGAGGGTTTAGAATCTTTGCAGGTGATACGCATCGCAAGTTATCAACTTTCCAATCCAACCTCTAGTTTTTATAGAAGTTTTTTCCTATCAAAATAATCTTGTTTTCCTCATAAACTGTAAGAGGTGTCCACTTTCTCAGCGCAATGCGATTGTCACCATCGTCTCTGCATGTCGGCTAGGTGGCCCAATATAATGTGGGGCGCCTACAGCTATTGTCTCACCCGCCAAGTGTCAGCAGAGCACAGCCTGTGAGTCTGATGGCAAGTAAGAGAAACCCCACATTGCACTCACAGACACCCAGGGTCGGCCCTTACTGAGGTATTTTAGGGACTGCTTTGCCTTCCCACAAGAGCGGTCTAGGAAGAAGGTTCTATTCAATGCTTCAAGAGGGATGAAACAGGATGGGGGGGAGGGGGGGGAGGGAATCTCTAGAAGGGGGGTAGCCAAAGAAGCAAGTCAAGTTTCAAAACTTTATTCGACAGCAGTCATAAAAGCATACCTACAATATTTCCCTACACAATAAATACTACAAAAAAGTTAAGAACATTTCACATTTTCTTAAAAAACTAATTAAACACCATGCTGTCATTTAAAAGATAGGCTACATAGAATCATACAATCAGCCATATCAATGATTTTCATTGAGCAATATCTAGCTGTTGTAAAGTGCGGATGCGTAAGGTCCATGACCAACCTAGGAATTTTGCCACAGCAATTGCCAAAAAGGGGGTACAATCAGATTCCAATATTCTTAACACCTCTAAGCACCTGCTTGTTCCTAACTTTTGGCAAGCTGGTTTTATCCATTTGCGTCGGGGATTAACATACAAGGGACAAACAAACAATATATGGGCCACGGTCTCTAACAAATCTTTACAGAAGGGACATTTATCATCCTGGGATATCGACCAATTTCGGGTAAACGCCTTTGTAGGTAGCGTCCCGATTCTAAACTGAAAGTACAGTTTTCTATCGTATGGTTTTTCGATGATGTCCCAATACAGCTCACAGGATGGTACAGATTTAATATTTAAATAACGACCTGTAAGAAGTGTAGACGTGACTCGTCTGAAGAGGCATAGCCTATTTAATTAAGGGCTTGGCTCAACACATGTAACTTAAATTCCTGTGCTTCCACAACATGCCACCTGACTAGCATTTGAGTGCCTCTCTGCCAGCTTTCTGTTATTGCATCCAGACACATCATACATTAACACATATTCACCCCTTTTCACAGCATTCCTCTGCAGCCATTCCGTGACATCTTGACACCATTATTCTCTCATCTTTCAGAAATCCTCCTTCTGGAAATATCACGTCATTCGTGTCACTCTCTCCTTCTGCACGTATTTACTTGCATCTCCTGTACCCCACCCCCACAAACATACAACTGTAAGCAAATCATTTTCTTTTACTTTTGCCGTCAGTCTTTCAACAACTTTGTTCCTCTTTCACACTGTTCTCATATACTCAGAATTACATGTTGTACGTGTCATCATTGACCTGTGTGCTCTGCAAAGGGACCTACCAATGGATATGAACAGGGGTCTCTCAAAGGGGCGTGGCCAATGTAATTAAGGGCATGGCTTAAAACACTAGCTAAAAATCTGTGCTTAGCATAGTGTGCTGCCCGACTTGTATTTTGCGGTTTCTGTCATTGCATTCAGATATATGATACAACAAGTAACATCATACCTGCAACAAGGCAGGACTATTGGCTTTGTCAATCGTTGTTAGTTGCATAAGACAAATAAGCAATAACTATGGCTTGTATATAATATTTAAAAAAAACTTCCACTTAAAGCCCTGGTGACACCACGGCAATGTTGCTGCTCCTGAGGTTCAAAAAGCAAAGGGAAATCCAGAGAGAAAATGACTCTCTTTAAAGGACTTCCCTACAACGCTCACCTGGCATGTCGTCATGCCGCAACTTCTCCACTAGTGAGAAGTGAGCAGTGTGAGCATGCGCACATCGACATGCCTGCTGTCACTGCAGTCCGGAAAAAATGGACCGCCTGTGCCAGGGCACAAAACAGAGCCTAATAGAGACCCTTTTCGAGGCCCCTTTAAAAAAACTGCTGGTGCTCAACACCCGTGAGACCCGGCCCACTTAAGTCCTGGATATGAGCATGTATTCTGAACACCTTTGTGACCCACTGACTTGTGGTGCGAGAACCTTACAATGTCTTTAGCCTAAACTCCTGAGTTCTCAATCATGGCCCATTATAAACACCCACTACAACCAGAGCTCATGCAGAGGCCTAGAGACTGCCCACTTCACAGTACTCACACTACAAGATCACTATAAGGAAAAGGCCAGAAATAAACATAATCCTGGAAAAAGCAAATACTCTTGGGAAAGTAAATCAAGTAAAACGTGAAATGGAACGAGAACTACCCCACTGGCATGGATAGCCTTAATTGTTTTTACAGCCATTGTTGAGACATTTATTCAGTGTCTTAACTGTTAAAGGCCAGTAACATGGGGCCTAATAGGGAGCCATTTCAAAGTCTGTATTTAATTATTGCAGGGTCTGAGACCCGATGGGACTCGTCTCAGGTAAAAGTCTGGTACTATTATTTACCTGACTCCTAAAATGAGTAGGCTGAAAATAAGACATCATGTCTTCAGGGTTCCATCTTTCAAGTCCTTGGACGCATTTGTTCAAACCATTTTGTTCTGGTTCCAGTAGGGCATTAGGTTTCATTTTAAGGCAAGTCTAAAACTGTCAGAATTGCTTTGTTAACCAAAATCACAGGCATGGGAAATGGCGCCAAATGATCCTATGGTACAAAAGCATATCAGTCCTCCCAGTTTACAAACGCTGAGTGGAAAGTCAAGACACCCCTCTCACATAAACGAAAAAATACCAAAGATTAAGTGAGGGCTTCTACGTTCTATCAGGGAAGGACAACCTAGGCATAGCTGGGCATAATGCTAAAATTCTCTCTGCTGTGTGAAACCTTCAGACAGCCCATTTTGTTTTTATCTAATAGCAGTGCATGTTAGGACATTTGGGCTCATACTTTTAAAGAAACAGGAGCTATAACACACCCATGAATGCAAATTGCTGATGACTAAAAAGCCATTATTGGAATTCAGTTTAACTTATAACTTGTAGTGACTTGGCACCACTGTTTATTATTGGGTATTATGTTAAACGACAAGTGGGAAGTGATCACAACCCTCAAGTAGTAACATTGGAGCTAACTGTACATTGCCAGCCAAAATCCAATATTCCCCATCAAGCATCAACCTCCTATAATTTGAAAAGGCTGGTTTGGGTCAAAGAAACAGCCTGGAATAATTCGTTTTGCGGAAAAACAAATTAAAGCTGTTTATTTTGAGCCACAAAATGAAGTATTTATGGTGGAGATTTGGAACCAAATTTGTAAAGCTTTAATAGAATGTTTTTCTGCAAAAAAAAAACGAAGGGTGAACCCTATTGTAATTACCCACAATAGATGGTATTCGTTCAAGCTGTACCAACAAAAGAATTGAGCTTGTAGTTCAATAGAGCTACAAGAGCAGCCTTCCGGAAAACATATTCGGCTATAAACTCGAGAAGGGTATATAAGCAAGAAATATGGAAGGCAAAAAGGGAATATCATAAGGAGATATGGACTAAACTGCAATGGAATTACTTAAATTTAGCCTTTAGCACAGTTATTTTTCTTGGAAACAGCAATTTTATTTACAAATGACGGGTACCTCCAAGGGTTTTACCTGGGCACCGACGTATGCGAACATCTTTATGGATACGTTTAAAGACACACATATTTTGCATAACAAAGCATGGACAGATCATCTAATGATGTACCTATGGTATATAGATGCCTTTCTAATACTATGGAAAGGGACACAGCAACAACTAGAAAATATGTTCATCATGCTGAATAATTGTCATCCCCAAATTAAGTTCACCCATTCAATTAACTTCACTACCATCAACTCCCTGGACATCCTGATTGAAAAAAAGGCAACAGTTGGTCATGAGGGTGTATAAAAACCTACGGATAGGAATAATGCTCTACATTATAATAGTTTTCATTCACCCACTCTCAAAAATCACCTGCCATGGTCACAATTTATCAGGGGTTAGAAGGATTTGTTCAGATGACACCCAGGGAAGAGCAGACATTGAGGAAATATCACACCAATATTTAAAGAGAGGCTATCCATCCAAAGTTGTAGAGGTTGCGAAACAAAGAGCTTGCAACTTAGAGCGAGCCCATTTATTGAGTAAATCTGTCAAACCTGCTGCAACCAGAGAGGTTTGCGTTTTAAAATACTCAATAGCTGCAACAGCGATAAAGCGTTGCATTAAAAATGCTGGGAAATCATTGAGCAGGGACATAACTTCAAGGAAGTTTTCATTGATCGTCCAATCTTTGCTTTTTCTAGATCAAAAAACATCAAGGAGATGTTAAGCAAGAAAGCTGTAGCACGTATCGACACTGTAAAACAGGGCATGCGGAAATGCCATAACTGTGGTCACTGTGCCAATGTGATCGTGGGTGACAAATTCGCACACCCACACACTGGGAAACAGATTAAATTGAGGCACACATCTGATTGCAATACGAGCATGGTCATATATGCTATTAAGTGTCCATGTGGGCTCGTATATGTTGGGCGCACTACAAGGAAAGTTAAAATCAGATTAACTGAATACAAAAGCATGATTCGCACAGCCAATGTTAAGTCATGTTTAGCAGTGCATTGGGGGGAACAAAAACACACCATACCCCAGTTGCGTTTTACCAGACTAGAGCAGGTGTCAGCTTTACCACATGTTGCTGTAGCCAGATATCTGGCGCAAAGAGAAACTTTTTGGAATCGGTTTTTAAACCCCATGAGTCCCTGTGGGTTGAATGATAAAATTGAATTCACTTGTTTTTTATGAACATAACTTCATTGTTCTAACATGTAACTGTTTGCTTTCAGAATATAGATTCCAGTTACTATGTTTTCCCCTTTTATGTTGATTTTTTGACATTTAACATACAGTACTGAACTTTCCATTGATTGAAAACACGCAGAATTTTCAGTTTTCGCTGTATGTATGTGGGATCACAGAGGGCAACTCAGCTCTCCATGTGCACATAATGTTCCTCTTGGACTTACTTGAGGCAATTTTCATTTTTTCGTCTTTTTCATAGCGTTTTAGTACTACAGCTCTCTGCTGATATACAGTCGTGCATTTGTTACAGGACATGGGACAAGTTACTTGCATTGTTGCGTTTTACAGCAGGGTGGATAGATTTGCAGTAAATTACCAGAGAAAATCATATCTGGCACTTGCATGGTTTGGGTTTATTTATGAAGTACACACATCTCTGACACCCAATTGTCATAACCATTTGTTTGTCGCTTAGTCTACTTTGGAGTCTGTCCTCTTTTCGTTACTTAACGCAATGGCGACATTTGTAGTCCATCATTTGTGTTTAGGGATCTTAACGTCACCCGTGGAAGTTCAAATGCAGGAGAAGAGGCACTTCGGGGCATAGTGTGCATGTGGGAGAGCGGAGTTTGTTACCAAAAGAAATCGAATTACTAAGGTAAGAGCAGGAGGGTATATTCGTTCATGGATCACTGTGAAGCCTCGAAGCCTTGTTGACTATGTTTCTTTATCTTGCAGTATAATGCATTTCTATTAACGCATTGAACTCTTGGAAGAGAAGGGAGACAAGTTATTGAGATTCTTGAAGTACGTTATATTTATCACTTCGGGTTTGGGCTGTCGTCGGTTTTATGTAACTGGTTGTGTACCAGGCTTAAATCGGTTATTCTTTCGTCTGTTATTACTTTTCAGCAGCGTGCATGCGCACTGCTCTCATACTGCATCAGATGTCCAATCTGTTGTATTGCATCTTTGTAGGTGAGTCTTTTAGGATTTGATATGGGGAGACTAATTAGCATGTCCTTTCCAGTTTCGTTAGTCATGCCAGTCTTTTTGAGATGGCCTCGTTGGTGCACAGGGTATCTAAACACTGTCTATTTTGTGTGAATTTACATCAAGGCCCGGAGGCCAATAATATGCACTACCTTTTATTACTACTCAGGCAGCAGCAACAAAAATTAGAATCAGAACACACAAAACTTCTAGAATACTGAACATGCATATCCTCTTAGAACCTGCAGCCATCTTCCTCTTTTGTTGCTGCTCAGGCTACAGATAAGTCACTTTTTTAACTGTTATTTAAATTCAGTGATTAAGTTAAATAACAGTAATATTTATTGTCAATTAGTAACAATGTACAATATGTAATCAATTCTATTGAAAAGTAGGATATATGTTTAGTTTATAAATTAATTTAAAAAAAGAGTTTAAGGAGATAATTGATTTAAAATATGTGTTTAAAATTTATGAAAAAGTAGAAATGGATTTAACTGGGGAAAATCGATTTAGGAGTAGTGAATTTCAAACTGAGTGGATTTAAAAAAAAGTCTAATTGACAGTTAATTAAAGGAGGTTATTCGGAAAGAACAGGGAAGCTGTTTTTTGGTGGTGCAAGGATCGAAACTTGGTTTATTTTTTAAAAGAAGCTTTTAATATGAGGAGAATTAATAGTGGAGAGTGAAATTACCGTCTGTTGGCAGTTGGGTGGCTGGTTTGTGGCGCGAGGAATGATGTAGATGCGGTGCTAGGCAGAATCCTCAGTGTGACGTTCGTGTGGGGAACTGGTTCGCGAAAGCTTTTGTGTTCTAAACAGGCCTCCGTTCTCACGTAGCATGCAGCGGACATTTTGAGAAGTTGGGTTAAGCGTATAAAGGCTTAAGGAAATAGATGGCATCCATGTCTTGGGCAATAAAATAACGAAGCTAGTCAGATTGATTGCGATTTTTTAGTCAGACTTCGGATGAAGGTTCAGAGAGCAGTTGCGTATGTTGATTAGAGACGGAAGGTATTGGTTATTGAGTAGTTGAGTTGGATTTTGATGATTAGAGAAGTTTGGTATAAAGGAATTTAATATTGATTACAATAATTTTGATTATTTTGAACAGTGAGATAGATTTAAAATGGAGGGTGCTGAGGGAAATTTTGAAGAAAGAATGAAGTCCTATATAGACAAAATGTTTGGAGAAATGACAGCATCCATTGATAAGAAGATTGAGAATACTTTAGAAAAAAGTATTCAAAAGAGACAAAGAGTTAATGAAGATGAGAGTTTTTGGACCACAGAAGAGGTGGATTCTCTTGCTGGTACCCAAAATGATTAAAGCAATACATTTCTTCATAATAAGATGAACCTTCTAAATAATTATCATTTGTAAACTTTGCTGACATTTCTAAATCAGACATCATAGTCTCAAAGTCCCAATCATCAGAGAAACTGCTCGGTGAGACAAACAGGTAGATTCATGAAAGAAAAATCAGCTCGCAAAGGGCCAGATTCTGCAAATCTGGCCCTTTTCGGGCGCAATTTTTGCATTTGGGATTCATCATCCCAAATACAAAAATCGGTTATTGCGAAATCGCATATTTGCGAGGAATTGCATTTAAGGAATCTCTATTTGAGATTTCATAAATGCAATTCATTAACCATTTATTATTTGCGAAATCGCAATTTTTGGCCGCTATTTACCGCAAGGTCAAACCTTGTGGTAAATAGCGTAAACTTAGAAAAATACATTTAAATGCATTTTTCTAAGTTGCATGTTACACACACACATGTCCTTTGGACATGTGTGTGCGCAACACCAATGTAGATTACATTTCAGGGGTGCTACAGGGTGTCCTTTGGACACCCCTGGCACCCTTGAAATCGCATCCTTATTTCCGATTAGCAAATTGCTAATGCTAATCGCAAATAAGGAATGTGTAGGAATCGCAATTTATTTAGCGATTCCTACATGAATCCCGTTTTGCAAGTCCTTAATAGCGATTCCTTAATAATCGCTATTAAGGACTCGCAAACCGGCACTATGATGAATCTAGCTGAAAGTCACTTAATGAAACCTTGAACTGATGTGGATATTTCAAGAGTTCAACCGGGCCATAGATGTCGTAATCAGTAGCGTCCCAAGCTACACCACCAGGTATAGGAATGGCTGTGATGTTTACCGATGACAGGTCTCTTTTTTCAACATGAGATGACTTGTGAGGTTTCAGGGCCAAGTTGATGTTCTGACTTGCTGTGTCCATTGTACTGTATTTTCCATCAATCATTCTTCCCAAGCCTAAAATTAAAATGAGCCAGAGCAGAAGGAAAAGTACACCTAACACAATCCACAATTCAATCCATGGTGAAATCAGATATATTTCTCCAAGCTGATGAAAGAGTTCTGTTATTTTTTCTTTGAGTGTCTTGTTTGCTGGCTTTTCTTCATGTTCACTAGGATCTTCAGAAAAGTCATAGAAATTGATGAAATAGCCAGAGTCAGTTCTGTCAATTGTTTGAATCGCATCATGATTGTTATTGATCTTTGTAGTTGCTTCTTCCTTTTTTATATTAGTATAGTCCGAGGCTACATCATTGTAGACAGGTGTTTCTTGACAAACTGTTGCAATTTGGGTTTCAAGAGGCACAAGTTCCATGGCTTTGTTGCATAGTCCTTCTTTATTCACTGCAGGTTTATCAAATGTGATTAGTCTCTCAGTTTGAACCTCTTGAATTGTAGCAAGGTTTAGTCTTCTGCTACATCTTGGGAGTCCACTGGCCTACTACTTATTATTGGCCACATGGTTGTGGTTTTTACCAGGTCGATTGATACAACTCTGTTCTCCTTTTTACCAGCAAGGGGCGGTAGTACTACTGATCTTGTTCCGTTGATTGCTAAGACAGGTACTGCTTTTCTGTAAGAAGGCCCAAATTCCATCTTCACCGCGATCTTTTCTCTGACCAGATCCCCAATCTTTGAAATCCAGACAGGTCTTGCTGGGACAGGTGGTTTTTCTTCAGTGGCCGTTGGCTTTAGCTTTGTGTTACTCAGACTTCTTCTTGTTTCATTTAAGTCCTGTAAAACAGCCAAACGATCTTTGATATCAAAGGTTTTTTGTTCCACCACTGAAGTTTCACTATCAAGGTCTTCGATTATCATTCTAGTACCAAACAAAAGTTCATACGGAGTGATTCCACCCAGAGAATTTCTTGGCAGATTATTTAGACTACTTTGGACACCTATTAGATGTTTGGCCCACCCATCACCCGAACCTAATACCCTCGCTGTTATAGATTGCTTTATGTCACAGTTTTTTCTTTCCACTACCGCATTTCCCTCAGGATGGAAGGAACTAAAGTACCACAATGCAACGCCCAAGCTGGCCCTGGCCTCCTTGAAAGCCCGAGAGCTAAACGCAGGACCCTGGTCAGAATGTAGAGTACCGATTGCGTATATGCCGATAAAGATTTGCAAATCTTTTATAACAGTTATGGGGTCAGCCGAGCGCTGGGGCCACATCCAAATAAATCTTGTGCAGGAATCCACTGCGACCATGATATATTTATAGTTACCGTCCCTTTGTAAGGGACCACTGTGGTCCAGGTAAACACATGCTAATGGTTTATCTGAGATCAAAAGGGGCGTCTGTGCAGGACGTTTCACTGTTGATACTTGAATTTTTTGGCATATTTCACAGTCTAGAACATAGTTTCTAGTCTGTTTTCTCATGCGTGGCCACCAATATCTCTGTTTTAATAAAGATACTGTGGCGGAAACACCTGCGTGTGCAGAGGCAAGCCCTTCGTGCGCTGATAAGATTAGTCCTAACCTATGTTTCATGTTTGGAATTGCCCTATCCCCCACTCCAGGGATTTGAGCAAAAGGAACATTTTTTGCATCAGTTTTGTATGAGTACTTTACTGGAAAGCCTTTTGGGAGTGTTTTACCACTGTTTTTTACTGAAGCAGTGACAGCTTGCATTATTTCGCTGTCTATTTTCGTTTTTGAACGAGTGATTGCAGCTACGGAAGCCTTGTGGACGGCTGCCTTTGCGGCTTCATCAGCCAATGAATTCCTTGCAACGTGAACGCCATCACATTGATGACTCAGTGTATGGATCACGTGAGTCTTTTGTAGTTTTTTTTGTGAAAGAACTACTTGTTACCAAAGCATTTTATGCTTTATTGTGCCACCTTTTGCATCTTTGAAACCGTTTTGAACCCAGTTCTGCAAGTATTTATTGTAAGACTGGACGCAGTAATACGAATCACAGACTATGAGTGTGGGGAATTCACGATCGGTATTCTCAAGCGCCATCTTGAAAGCCTGTAGTTCAGCTTGCTGAGCTGTACAGTCTCCGAGTGATTGAGTTTTTGTGACAATAGGTCGGAATTTACATTTGCCCCAGTGACCTTTTACAATCGTGCACGGAGCACTGTATGCTTGTTTACCCCCTATTGCGGGTTGTGCTGATCTGTATGTATATATTATACAGCGGTAATGTTCAAGAGGCAGAATTTCAGTCGGCAGAGGACATTCGTACTCATATTGGAGAAATTCTTGAGTTTTTAAGCTAGGGTCAAAAACGTATTCAACGTCTGTTGCAGCAAGAGAATTAACCCATTGTATCCATCTTGGATGTAAAGCTTTAGCATTTGGAATGCTTGCTCTTGTTACTGCTTCTAAGGCAGGTAAAGGTGTAACGACTGATATAAGTTTTCCCTGTGTGATGGCTCTTTCTTTTGCTATAGCAGTTTAAACCGCTGTCAGAATTTTCTCAGTTGGAGTGAATTTTATTTCAGCTTGTGTGTACAAGTTTGATTTGTAAGCTATTGGTACCATTTCACCTTTGTTATAGGTCAGGTACATGAATCCGCATCTTCCTGGGATGACTCGGATTACAAGGTTGCATTCGTTTACGCGTGTTTGCAGCTTTGTTTTAGCTAACATGTCTGTTTGTATTGAACGTAACATTTCTGTGTTTGTTTGAGTCCAATTAGTTTGTTTGAAATCAGGTTTTATTAATTCGTAAAGAGGTTTAACCCTCTCTGCTTAATTCAGAACGTAAGTTCTTCCAAAATTCAGGAAACCTAGATTTGATTGTAAGTTTTTCAGCGTTTTTGGTGCTTGGAGCAGCGCACATTTCTCTAAGAAATTGGCTGCTAGGCTTTTCCCTTCACTTGATAACTCATATCCTAGAAATACTACAGTGAGGTGGGCAATCCGTGATTTTTTCAAGTTGAATTTGTACCCTTCAGATGCGAACCCAAGTATAATGGTGTTCATTCTTTTCAAGTACCTGTCCAAATCATCGTCTGTTAGATAGATGTCATCGAAATAAGATAATGCCTCATCATCATACATTTGTAGTAACTCTGTTACTCTGACAGAAAATAATCCTGGGCTACTCCTGAATCCTTGGGGGAGACGGCAAAATTGCCTCTGGGCCCCCATACTTGAGAAAGCGGTCAAATACCTGCTTTCTGGTGCAATGTTTTGACAGAAGAAACCATTCGAAATATCTAATGTCGTTTTATTTTTTTGCGCACAATGTTATTCATCAGTGCTGGAATGTGTGAATTTTGTACTGCAAATATTTTGCAACAAGAGTTTAAGTGTCTGTAGTCCAATACTAGACGATATGAAATGTCTGGTTTGGAGACAGGAAACAAAGGATTGTTCATTTGTGAGGTGCAAGTTTCAATCACCCCCTGGTACTCAAGCTGATCTAAGATCTACCTGACTTGTTTTTTAGCTTCTTGCTTCACAGGATACTGTCTTTGTGCAGTAGGTTGATTTTTTAACTGGATTTTATGGTGAGGGGATTCCTCATCCCATCCTACATGATTTTTATATAATGCAGGGGCTTGGGCCACTGCCCATTTTCTTGCATATGTGTATTTTTCATGAATTGGAAAATGATATGAGAAGGCAGGCATAATCATTTCTTTGCCATGTGGGCACTCCCTAACAAATTCTGGTGGCCAGTCTTTCTCAGCTAGAAGAATATCATAGCCTTTAGATAGTTTCTCCCAAAAGAGAGTTCTTATTTTCCTAGTTATGTCCCCTTCTATACGCAATGTTATTTCATATAATGTATGCGGTACACTGACTCTGGTGTCTTCAGTTTCCACCTGAATGTACTCATTTGTGTCCATTGTCTCCAGAAGATTAATCAGAATCTTGTGAGCTATGGTCACTTCTGCTGCGCTGTCTAGCTCTGTTTGGGCCCACTCCCCGTTCTTGAGTTGTGTCTTCAGAATCCTCGTCATGTTTTATCTTTATGCTTTCTACCTTCTTTTTTGGAAATTGAGATTTTTTACTTTGATGAGCGGGTTCCTTGTCTTTGGACTTGACGCGCTCTTCTTTATGTTCTGACCGTCCTCTTCTTTCCGATTTCTGCGAGGAAGTCTGAAAAGATCGAGAGGGACGTGTATCAATATCTTGATATCTGAAAGGGTTTTTTTTCAAATTATCCCTATTTCTGAGGTTATATCTTTTCTCAGAGGGCTCCCGTTGTGGAGACCTACCCCCCCCCCCCGTTCTGGAGATCTAGCTCTCCGTTGGGGAGACCTTCTTCTGGACTGAAACTGTTTTTCTATGGGAGAGGTCTGTTTATTACCTTCCCACTTCTTTTTAGGAGTTATTAGATTATTTTTAATGATAGTCTTTTCAGGATTTTCTGTTAGTTGTGGTTTTAGTGGTTTTCCACCCAAACTATCTCTACCTAATTCTTCATATGATTTTTCAATTATTCTGGCAAGTTCAAAAATGCTGGTCTGCTATTTCTGTTTCTTTTAATTTTTGGCAGATCACCACAGATGCTGCTTCTCCTTTTATGTTGGCTAGTAGTATAGCCGAGACTTGCTTAAAGTCTTTCAGTAATTTCATACCTAGATTTAAAGCAGGCTCTGGACCGTATTCATTTTGAATCTGTCTTAGTACGTCTGGTATAACCGCCATAGACGGAACACCCTGTGTTTTTGTGTAGATTGAAGCAAAAACTATTCCCCAAGTGTCACAGTCCTCTACATGTGATGCGATCCCCATTGGTAAACAGATTGTCAGAATTCTGTGTTTTTCATGAGGTGTACTATCAGGGAATATTGCCCCTATTTGAGTAATCTTTTGAGCCAGCCAGAACGGAATTTGTTTGCGTTTTGCAGGTAATTTACCAATGACTGATTGTATAGTCTGTGGTGTAATTTTGTTTGTATTCCCCTGGTGAGGGGTGTGTTGTGGAATTTTTATTGCTGGTTGGACTGTTAAAGTCCGCATGACATATTGGACTAATTGTCTATGTATTTTTTTATTAATTGTTTTAGTTGAACTAACAGTTCTCTGTCTGACATTTCTTCAATGTCAGGATGTGGTGTATAGCTGGCTAGAACCGGCCATGTGGCTCCTGGTCTACCTAGTGGACCAAGCCTGGTAATGTGATTTTGATGTTTTAGGGTGCCATTAAACCAGAGCTCATGCTCCTGGTAAGTTAGTGGAATTTCGACTTCCTCAAAAGGAACGTATTCCGCTGGAGTTTCCCCTGCTTTGTAATAGTGGAACTCCTGTGTTACAGCATTTGCTGCTGGAAAAGTTATCCATGAATAGAATACCTCTGTCTGCCGATACTCATGTGCCTCTACCGCAAATATGACTGTACCACCTCTCGATGATACTCCACTATTTATCAGTTTGTAAGTTACACTCTTTCTTTCATTTACCGGGATGATTATTGCATCCAAGTCATTTTCATTAAACCCTGTATCATCTAAACCCGGTTAATTCGCATCTACTACAGCTCCACCGGTTTTGTTGTTGTCTCCGTTAGTTGACATTGTTTAATGAAAGTTTACAGAGCAAGTTTCAAGGAAACAAAGATTATGTGCACAATATTTTGGAACACTGTATCCTTCAACGTTGAATAAACCAAAAACTAATACATAGGATTCTCGTCCTACTTAGTTCTGGCGGATACTAACCTTTTACACAATCCAAACGTCTATTGGAGTTTTTACGGAAAAAGGGGTCTGTGTGAAAAGCACGACTGAGTTACTCTAGTATCTAGCGTTAAATTATCGCCTTACCAAACATTGGGCGCCATGTAGTGTAGTTCCTATATTCCCAATAGGCTCTGCGCATTGGAATAACATAAACGATAGTTTAGACGTAGGACTGAAGTCGACTAGGTCTCTATTGAATATGTTAGACTTAATTGTGAATGCCAGCTAGCTCAGAGGTCACTAGAAACTTTCTTGAATACACAAGAAGGGATTCGTTTCTGACAACCATATAACATGACAACTTTGTTCCCCTGAAATATGGAATAACTCCAGAGTCGCGGAAACAATAGATGGCTATTTCACTCAGTCAATTGTGCATGCTTTGTTTCACCAGGGTTTTTGCAGCGAAATAGAGAGACGGGCGTTTTCAATAAAAAGGTTATTTATTGAGCAGTCTTCTTTCTCATGCAGGAGAAGTGAATTGCTACAATCGTAATACTTGCTCTGAAGTAAAGTGCGTACAGTAAAAGGAGTATTATGAAATAATATTGTAAAAGCATTTATATGGTTTCTAAGCCATAACATAAATAAAATAGAAAAAATACATACAATGATAAATAATGACTAAAAGTACTCCACTGGTGCATCTAAAATACGCCTACCCCGGTGTACCTAACCTAAGTCTAGTACAAGGGAAGAAGTAAGTGAGGTGTAGCTTGAGTTAAATTGTTTCTTCCAAGAATCTATCCAAGAATTCTCAAAGGGTCTAATCAGCTCCGTACCTTAGTTATAGAATGAAGGAGGTCTTGTATCTCTCTCTCAGAACTCGATCTCCCAGTAACCCGCAAGGGTAGCAGGGAAATACTGGAGCTGGATTTCTCGGCAGGAGAAAAGACAGCGTCTCTCTCAGTGCGTCAGCAGGGAGGGTCGGCTTCCTTCGGCACTCGCATACAGCAGGGAGTCGGGCAAGTAGTTAGTCGATCTGCTCCAAAACCACTGTATGATTGTTAGGGCAGATGTGGGCATATTTATACCTGGAAGGTACCGAGTTTGACGTAAGGGTGGACATAATAACGTCACTAAGAACTCGAAGTTCTTTACACGCTCCAGGAGTTCTGGGACAAATCAATACTGAAGCAGGGGGAATTCCCGTACTGCTGAAGGCTGGTTGTCTTCAAGAGCTCATTGTACTCTGGGAGCTTAGTGGAAGTAGCCATGTCATATTTGGACTGCATTGGCTGTGCCTAAATATTGTTATGATTCTTATGCCTATATAAGGTTATGATAAGTTATATCTATATAAGGGTATGAATCGGGAAAATTAGACTAGAGCCCTAGACACGTTACAACAGCTGTCTCCTCCCTGTGAAATTCCAGCTCTCTTGGTCTTTTTGCATCTTGTTTTTTGTGCTCGCTAGTAACTCCTGTCTTGCCTATGTAATCATACTGTAATTTATGTGAAATTCTGTAATTTGCAACTCGCTATTTCCTTATGTAAAGCGCTCTGATTCCACCAGGTCTATCCAGTGCTATATAAAAGTCACCAAATAAATAAAGGTAAGGAAATACCTCTGCTCCCCTAGCAGATAGCTCACCATCTGCCAAAGCCTAATTCAGACCAAAGTTTTGCTAACAATTAAAAATGTAGCATGAACTGCAAACCAAACAGCAATTGAGTATTTATAAGTTTGAGAAGAATTAAAATCACATTCAAACACTATAAATAAGAACTATGAGTCACTGCATAAGAAAACTACAGCCAGTAGCAACCAACCAAAGCAACCCAATCCATTGTCCCTTAACCCGTTGACCACGGCGCAAATTCCACCGTGGTGTGGGTGAAATAATGATTGGGTGGGATTCAAACAGCCCCCAGCCTTCCTCTGCACACACCCACTGTGACGTCGGATGGCAGGGGGGGGCGTCCGATGCATGGAAGGGGTAAAGCAAAATAACACAAAGCAGTACAAAGCCCTGCTTTTGTTACTTTTATAGAATTTCTTTCCTCTGGAAAAAAGGCTTGCTCTGGTTTGCATCCCTTTACACCGCATAAAGACTTTTATTCTCTTTGGGTCCTCGTATCACCCTGAATGTGCCACCAAAACCAAAGTGTGTGGGATATCCCACCTGAGTCCTACAGCAGAGCTCAGTTACCTGATTATGCTCAAATTATTCTGTGCAAATATTCTTATCTCCTATATATTTATGGGAGCCAGATATAATCATTATACCATATTAGCTGGTTCTGCGGCATTTAACCATCTATCAAAAGGTATCCACAACTTGTTAGCCCTGCTTATACAAGTTACCTTCTCTAAAACAGACATATTTAAAAGCTCACAGCCAATCTGCCATAGTCAGGGAGGCCAGCTTGAAGTCACTCTCTATAGATGTCCATTCTAGCTAGCAAAATCATAAAAAGCAAACTGCTGAAATATGCATTTACTATACTGCAGTGATCAACTAATGAACTATTGGGAGCTAATGCCTGCTAGATCTAGGCCTGTGGATATTTGGGAGCCGTTTGTAAGGTGGCTGGGTTCGGGAGGTGCGGACCTCCGGGACGATAATTAAAGTGTATCTCGGGGCTGTGGCGGGGAGGAGATAGTTCCACTCAGAGTGTCCTCAGAGAGGGCAGTTGTGCCGGTCCAACTAGCGGAGCGGATACGAGACTATACATGGACAGGAACGGTAGAAGATGATAGCAAATACATAGCAATAGTATGGGGAACACCCATAAAAAGGCAGTCAAAACACTGTGCTGCCATTACGACGCGTCTTTTACAACGCAAGTCGTTACCACGAGTTGCGCTGGAGGGCGCTCTAGACTAAGGAATAGTAGATTTACTATTCCAACGCCTTCTCTACTGTACGTAGGCCGGTGTTGGAATAGTAAATCTAACTATTCCTAAGTCCAGCACCCTACAGCTCAAGTCGTGGTAACGACTTGCGTTGTAAAACCTGCGTTGCGATGTACCGCAATCTAAAACCTTGTAACATCATACAACCAATAGTACAGGAAGGCATGCATCACAGAACTGGCATTTGGAGAATGGCAGGGGGAGAGGGTTAGGGGGGATTTATGGGGTTTATTGGGTTTATAAGTAAGTTTACAAGGCAGAGTTGCAGCGCTCCTACAGCAGTTTAATTCAAAATGAAGTATTCCAATGTATTGAAATTTCAAATCGCCACCGGGCCCAAGGGATGTCGGCAAAAAGGCTGTGTTAAACAAACTCACAGACATTTTATGTGTGCTGCCGGCCCCCGAGTTTGTAGGCGCTAAGCTGTGTTCACTGTATAATTAACAACAAAAACTAATTTAAAAAAAACTATATTTTCCTCTGTTTTGTTACATTCAATACCAAAGAAAAAAAAAGTTGAGGCTTACATGGGTGTGAAGATCTAGCACAGTTGACAGTACTTTACCCAGATCTTGCCAGAAGGGATCCAAAACAGGAGAGTTCAGAAACATATGCATGTCATTAGCATCATGATGACCGTACCTCTTACACCTATTTGCCTCATTTCTTGTAAACTTTGCCAGTGCAAAGTCTTGATAAATCTGCCTCCATGTGTGCCTTACATCCACAGAAACTAATATTGCCTTTTTTAAAGGACAGATCCGAATTCAGAGAATCTGATCATTTTTACTTCACAAATCAGGAAAATCTATTGGCTGGAAAAAAAGAGAAAAGAAAATGTGCAACTCGTCATTAAGACCTCCAATATGAGTGGCCCAGTAGTTGAAATGATATTTAACGAATCTGATCAAATTTAACTTTGCCGAGTCCATATTTATTGAGAGTGTTACAAGTTTTTGACATGCAGATTTTGGTGTTTACGGCACCAGCATCCACATGTTCGGGTAAAGATGTGCTGAAAGTTATCAAGAAACATAATTGTAATATGTGCACTAACATTAGTTACTGCATATTTCACAATTAACTGGGCTGCTTGTAATGAGGGTCTTGGATTAATCCTACAACTACAGAACTACTGTGGACCATCCCTAGTCAGAGGCTCCCATATGTATGCCAGGAAACCTATGGCGGCAACCATTTCCCAACATGTACCCCTGTCAATTTTCCGAATGCAAAAACAATAGTAACCCAGTTGAATTGCAAGTATATGCCCGTGCCAGGGTGTAATCAATACATTTTTGGGCTTAGTCATTTTTTTTGCTTTTTAAAAATAGACTAGGCAGAGGACACTCATTCACAGAGACTCACTGAGATGCAGGATCCTCTAAATGACACAGTTTCAGTCCTTCAAATGCATGTCAGTGGAAATGCCCACATACACTGCCTTAAAGGTCAGACTGAAAGTAATTTAGCATCCACCGGGTCATAAAAATTCCTTCTTTGCAGAATGTATGGACCTATTCACGTCTCAACTGATCAACTCAGACCACTCCATCTTCCTTTGAGACTTCAACATCCACTGGGGAATCAAGGGTAATAGCCTGGTGGACAACTTTACAACCTTTCTCAAAGACTATTATCTCCAACACCACTTCCTTAAACCCACAAATCACAAAGGCACCGTCCTTCACCTGATAAACTCCAATTCCCCCAATCTACAGTCAAACAACCCCATTCCAGTCGACTGGTCTTACCACATGCAGCTCCTATTCTCCCTCTCCAGCTCATAACACCTGTGCATCCCAAAAAAGAGAAAATATGGTTCAGGGACAAACCCAACCATGACACAGAAGCCATGCAATCATGGGCCTTACTACCCTAATCTCAATTACAAGCCCCTTGATATTAATGAGGCCACCAACAATTACAATTCCTGCATGGAATCCCTTATCAACAAGATTGCACTCCTGAAGGGCAAACAATCAAGACAAAAACCCTCCAATCTTTGGTTCTCAAAAGAACTTTACAAAGAAAGAAATATTAACAGAAAGTATGAGAGAGCTTGGAGATTAGCTCCCTCTCACCTGAGTATGAATACTCTCAGCATAGAAGAAAATAGTACAAAAAACTAATCCTTAGGGCCAAATCCTGTCACTTCAGAGCACTCGTGAATTCTGCAAAGAACAGACCAAAGCGCCTGTCTGAGGTTCTAACACAAACTTCAAACCCTTCACCACTTCCGCTTTTGAGCCATCAGTGTCCCGCTGCAACAACTTTGTGGATTTCTTTGATAGAAAAATGAGAGACATCAATATCTCGCTACACACAGTGAACCCCCAGAAACTGAGATTCTACCATGCAAGGTGCATCATTCGGGGTCCTATTTCTCCCCCATTACCAAAGGAGACCTACAGCAAACAACCTCCATAGTTAAACCCTCGAACCACCTTCAGGATGCCATTCCAGGATCTATCAACAAATCTCTTGCCACACACCTACTTCCCCTACGAATCAACATTGCCAACTCCTCTCTTCAACCGGGCCTATTTCCAGAATGACTCAAAGTGGGTCAAGTCTTTCTTCTCTTGAAAAACAATCTCTCAACCTTGAGAACATAAACAACAATGGACCAGTCTCCACATTTCCATTTTTTAGCAAAGTCATTGAAAGTTGCGTTGCTTCCCAGCCCACTTCAAACATTCGAACAAACAACCTCCATGACTCTCTCCAATTAGGTTTCCTCCAGGGCCACAGTACAGAACCCGCAATCCTACAAATAGTCCACGACTTCCTTAAAATCCTCGACTCCGGGAACTCCTGTCTCCTGGTCCTTCTGGACTTGTTCGCTGCATTAGACACTGTCAACCATCTGGACCTTTCATGCACTCTTGAACAATTCATCGGCTGTTGGGGCACATCCTCAATTGGTTCTCCTCTTACCTAACCAACCACTCCCAAATTGTGAAAATGGGCAACGTGTTCTCAAGACCAGTCAATGTACATCATATGTTCCCTCAACGGTCGATCCTGTCCCAGACCCTCTTTAACCTGTACCTAGAACCACTATGTGTGAATCTCAGAACTGCTGAGATTCTCGTCCACCTCAATGCTGATGACACAAATATGTATGAAAATATATTCCCATGTAGTCCTTGCCTTCCTTCCAATCACGCTCCTAAAGATTCAAAACTAGATGTCTAACCATCATCTAAAACTCAACCCAACTAAAACAGAATTTCTTTTGATCTCACCTGAAAGCAAAAACCCCTGTACAGGAATGGTTGTCCAACTTTCCTGTCCTGGATGGCTGCCCTGCCATTGTCCAGAGTGCTAGATCCCTGGGTATCACCCATGACAATCATCTAAATCTCCATAGACACATCACAGCCATTGCCAAAAGCAAACAACATCAACCCAGGCAGCTGTGGGGCATCAGACAACTGATCCAGGAACTAGAGCTCAAAACAGTGGTGCAGTCCCTAGTCCTCTCCAGACTAGATTGCAGAATTGCCCTACTCACAGGCACTCCCAAAGTTCATCTAGGCCCACCTGGAGCAACTGTACATGCAGCAGCACACTTCGTGTTAGACCTCAAGAAATGTGGCCTCATCTACCCGGCCTTGCAAACCCTCCAATGGATTCCCATTGAAGCTCGGATCCAATTCAAAACTGCCTGCATTACCCACAGAGCGCTGAACTCCTTCTCAACCTCCTATCTAAGTGATAAACTCAAAATCTCTGGGACAAATAGGGGCTCCAGAAATGCCCATTCCCTGCTCCTGGATTCCCCCACCTTCAGTCGAGAACTGTACATGAGCCAATCATTCTCTGGTAGTGCCATGGCAAACTGGAACTCCTTATCTCCCTCCCGTCACCTAACAACCTACATAGCCACAATCAAAAAGGACCTAAAGCTCCTCCTTTTTGACAGACACCTGGGTTCGTCACTCTCGACCATACCTAAGAACCTTATCCAGGAGACAAACTACATTCATTGTGTGTCCCTGCCATCTTTGTACATCCCTGTCCAACGGGTGCTTTTGTCCTGGTCGCAGCTACTGATGCAATATGTCTTAACGTAATTATTGAAGCTGTAACTTGCTGTACCCTTGTATCATGCTATTTTTGTGAAGCGCTCTGATGCCTTCGGGCCATGTCCGCGCTATATAAAATTGCAAAAATAAATAAAATAAAAATAAATATTTCTTATTGGATAACATTGATTTATTCCTTTTGCTTCTTTTGTTTTCTCTTCCTTGACCCACCTCAAACTAGTTGCTAAGAGGACATAAGGACGCTTTACAAACTAATCCTAAACTGTAAGCACGTGAACGTATATGCAATGCACACAGACTTGTCATGCAGTGAAAGGCCCCTGCTGCCTGCGGCAGCTGTTAAACCTCTGCTGGAGGGTGCGGCTGTACCAGCCGCTGTAATACAACATACCTCTGCAGAGACAGGGCGTTTGGGAATACATTCCTTTACCTTTGCAGCTGCCCCACATACTCCAAAACTATTTCAGAACTTCATGTACTACTACGGAAGAGGGATCTGTTACTGAGTGAAGTGGATAAGATCGTTCAGCATATCAAACTCGTTTTGTAATGGTCTATGTAAAAACCAGCAAGTATTAGGCTTAAATCACTGTGGGTCCACTAATCTATCCAAGCTACTTATTTGGAGTAAGAGGGGTGGTAATACCTATTATACACATCCGCGCGATGCTTCAAGCCTGTGGCAGCAATAGCTGTGTACATGAACGCATTGTTCCCACCCACGTCTGCCAGAACCAAATTAGTTTGAATCAAAGGATTTGTTGGTAGTTTGTAATTCGACGAGCTGTCGAACATTCTTCGGTTTGGCAACAGACTGCTTTACCTGTCTGACAGACGTTGTGTTACCAATTGTTTAAATTATACATAGAGTGGGCTATTGCTCCACGCAGTGCAATATTCCTCTCTCACTTTACACTATTGGCTTTTTGGTTAACATGTGGAGAATTTGCTCTGCAATGCTTGAGAGACTGGTTCAGTCAACTTTGACTCTTTTTATTACATTACATTCTTTATCTTATATATGCAGTACCTCTTCTACCATCAATACCATCATCACTCATGTCGCCACCAACTATACTATTTACACCATTATCACCAATACAAATACCGCCACTATCACCACCTGCTCCACCACTGCCAACAAAACCAATAATATAATGAATACAATCACCATTACCGCTACCAAGATCACCACCACTAAATACCTGCAGTTCCACAATACGAATTCCAAAATGACCACCAATACAACAACACTACCAATTACCTAGCACCACCTATATTACAACCCCTATCATACACTACCACCCATACTAAACCATCACCACTCCACCACCATTACCACACTACAGTACCATAAACACAAATATTACCACTACAATATCACTCAGACTGGAAATACCTCCACCCAGGCATGGTTGGCACAGGTAACATCGGTTGGGCGGGGTGGGGTGGTGGACAGACAATGGGATAGGGAAAGTGAAGTAAAAAAATAAATAAAACCACTTACCTCGCGCTTGCCGCATCGCCGACTCGGCGATGCTGCGAGCCCAAGATAAGTGGGTTTTTATTTTTTTTTATTTTACTTTCCCTATCCCGTAGCCTGTCTACTTTTCCCCTCATCACCCTCCTCGCCCATGCCTGCCTTGCCCCACCGCTGTTACCTCTACCGGCCGCTACTGCCGCCACCATGACTACTGATATTACAACCACTACCAATTCTACTGTTATCAATAACACACCACCACCAATATCAATACCACATAACTAATACCACCAGCATCAAGAATACCACCACCAATATCATTAATATCACCACCACTTATACCAATAGTAGCACCAATACCACCTCCTCTAATATCTAAAACAACATCCATAATACCACCACCATTACCCCACCACCAGTACTGTCTCGAAGAGACGATGGATGATATTTTTAGGTAAAAGGGTATATATGTGAGGAAGGCAAAATTTGTGTCTCTTACTAAGAAACACATCCTGACAACAACAGTTGGAGCCTCAAAGTCCAGAAAATCACTTCCTTGAGCAGACGTGTTATCTAATAGCCCACAACCCAAGGAACCAAGACAAACTCTTGAGTGGAGGTTGTTATCATGCATTTATCATAATTAAAAAAATAAGTCAATATAAAAAATGAAGATGGACATTCATATATAGATACATTCACATATGTATACAGGTATATATACATACATGTATGAAGAATTGGAAGGACATATATAAAGAAAATAATCCAAATGTTCCCTATTTAACATAATATAGTGATGTCTTGTTTTTTGTTAGTGGGCAGAGACCCAACTCAAAGATGGTTCGAGGTTTCCCTTGATGTGCTACCATGGGAAGGACGGCCGTCTGTCGCAGCACCATGGCTTAAGGTCTTCCTCAAGTTTCAGACACTTGTATGTGATGCAGACTTGTAGAGGCAAAACGCTTGCAACTGTGCATTTAGGAACGGCCTTGCCTTGCTCTAGATCCATCCTGGGTAGGCCTTTCACTGTGCATTATGTTACATACTATCTGCCTGATTTTTCCTTCTTATAGGCTGTAAAGGGGGTTCCTAAGACTGTCTCTAGTTAAAATCATCACGTGATAAGGCACCTGTATGCTCACACTCTGCAAAGCTTCATTTTTGTCTACATGAACACTTGTTTACGGTTAATTTCGGGTTAAACATTTCTTATTATAACAACAGTATCACTTCCAAGCTGAAGATTCATCTCATGGCAAAATACCATCAATGTTATTCCAAAATCATGTGTGTGAAATGATAGAATATCTGTAGCAAAATGGAATCCACTTAAGTGATGGAATAAATTGCAGTGCACATTTTACACTATGTTTAAGAAATTCTTTACCTAGATATGGATTTGCCATTTCCGATTTAACAATGATGTAGGCATCTTTCACACATTTCTTTGCACTTGAAGGCTTTTTCTCACTTACACATCATTCTCAAGACTTGCTCTGTTCCCAAATACAATTGGTTTTAAATAAACTTTAATTCCTGCTTTTTTTTTGCGATCTTCCTGACAGAGCTAACTTTTTGGATGACTAATGTTACTCTTCACAACTGAACTTTTTGTCTTTACCTATGTTTTACTCTTTATTTTTAATATTTTTATTTTTTTTGTCCGCATTCGTCATAAGCAGTTACAGATTGGATATAAAAAAGAAAAAGAAATTAGGATTTTCGGCTTTTTTTCGGGCACACAATATATGAGAAATTCGATCTCTTCTTGGCGGAGGGAATGTGTAACATCACAAACCCTTTATTGGCCTAGCTGCTTACCCTTTTCCCTTTTACTCCATTGCCGCAGGAAAATCGGATTTACCGCACCAGGGCTACCAATCCATTTTGGACAATCCCTGTCCTCCTGCGTAATGCTTCTTAATCATAGCAATAGAAAAGAAAAAAAAAGAAAAGGGGCTACTGAACAAAAAAAAAACAAAAAAAAACAGTAAGATTACTTATGACAGTTTTGATTACGAATGCGTACTCTTACACCAATCATCCCAAATATTCCCAAATTTTGTTTTTTTCGAATTGTATGTTGCCCTTTCTAATTTTGCTATTCTATGTACAGAGTTAAGCCATTCGCACTCTAAGGGTCAAACAGGTAAAATCCATTTAATGCACAATTCTCTAAGCGCCAATAAGATTAACAAAAAAATTAAGAGTTTTGTATTGTTTAGATATATTACTTATAGCATCTTCATCTGGGATCACTCCAAAACTAGCCTGTGTACCCTTTTTGGATAACTTTCGCGGAGTCCAGTATGCCCTGTGGATGGTAAATAAATGATTTTTTCTTAGAGGTGCAGACTTAACACTGTGCCATAAAATAGATAGATACTTGCCATAAAGTGTCAAGATCGTAGTTCGGCAGTTCCTTCCTCCAAGTTGTTTTGAACCAAGACTGTGGATCTTCCTGGTACTGTACTAGCATCCAGTACCAAGTAGCGATTTCTTTTTGACTCGGTGTAGATGAAACTATTTTGTACTCAAAAAAGTCATTACCCTTTCTACATTTTCTCAATGTTTTAGCCCAGCTTAATAACTGGTAATACATACATTTGGAGACCAAACCTTCTGTAGTATCCTGTAAATTCTGCCACGGAATTAGCTCCAGACCTTCTAGCAATTGGCTCCATCTCTCAATTCCCTTTGCTTTTATTGGAGCGGCAAGAGAGTCTTGTAAACAAGCTGGTGTTCCAGGTGAATTCCAGATTGGGGCGTACTTGCTATAATACGGGATTTGTAATATCACCCTCGTTTGAACCCATACCTTACAAACTGCCTGAAAAATTTTGAGCCTCACCTTTTAAAAAAAATTCAGATCTCCAAATTTATAAAGGAAAAAGCTGGATTGGGCTGAAGGGCTGAAAATAATTGTTTGAAAAAGTGGTGAAAGGGCAGCAGTGTTTCCTAATAATTGCCTGAAAGTTTTTAGATGGAATGCTCTCTGTTAGTGGAGGAGATCTGGCTGGCAACTCCTCCATTTTCCTTTTTTTCACAGAACTTCCGCCAGGCTATTCGTGGTCTTTTCTTGCCCCAAATGAAACTGGAGAACAAGCCTTGTACTTTAATTATCCAGTCCTTCTCCAAACGCCAACGGAATTGAGTTAAATAAAAAGGTGTATTTAGGTAGAATTGCCATTTTCAGGAGATTAAACTTGCCTAAAAATGATTGAGGTAAGGCATCCCACTGTTGTAATTGTTTCCTGACGTTAGATGTAACTTTATCAAAATTTGTTTTAGTTAATGAGTCTAGCTTCTGAATCACCTTGATCCCCAAATACCTTATGCTGTGTCGGACTTGGTCACTCCTATAACTTGTGTTCTAGTACATAATCTCGGTTTTGGCAGGATTGACAGCATATCCAGAAATGTCCCCAAAACTTTTTAGTTTTTCCCAAATGGCTTCTACTGAATCTTGTAAGTGACCGGTAAATATCATCAGGCCATCTGTGTAAAGGCCGATTTTCTTAGCCCACCCATAACAAGAAAATGGTATAATATTCTTACATTCCCTTAGTTTAGTAGGAAGTGGCCCTAAATACAGATTAAACAATATAGGTGAAAGTGGACACCGCTGCCTGGTGCCCCTGCCTGTTGTAACCTGATTAGAATGGGCACCATTTACTAAAACACGAGCTAAGGGGTTATTATAAAGAGACTTAATTGCTGAAACAAAATTATGACCTAAGTTAAAACACTGAATTACTTCTTGGAGAAAAAGCCAATTCACCCTGTCGAATGCTTTAGCTGCATCACATGTCATCATCGTTAAGGGCATGGCACTTTACGTTGCTAAATCAATCGTGCCTATTAACTCATGGGTTAAATCATGCAAATGCCTAACTTTTTATGAATCCCTTCTGGTCACAATAAATCGGGTGGCCGACCATCTGATTCAGCCTCTTAGTACTTATTTGTGTATACAATTTGTAATCATTGTTGAGAAGGGAGATGTGTGTGTGATTCACATAACCTTGGGTCTTTATTAGGTTTTAACAATATGATTATTGTGGCTAAATCCCAAGATGAGGGAAGTTCTCGTTTTGAAATATATACTGAATTGAAAAGATCAAGCAGAATTGGGGCCAATTCCTCTTTCAGATGGGAATAGATTTCATTTAGTAGAGCATCAGGTCCTGAGGCCTTGCCTTTCTTTAGACTTTTAATTATGCTGTAAATGTCTTCTATTGTAAAGGGGGCAGATAGTTCTTCTCTGAGTTCATCCCTAAGAATTGGGAGATTGATACCTTTGAAAACAGCTGCTATTTGATCCCTGTTTGGGTTTATATCTTCTGTATAAAAATCTTGAATTTTTTTTACAAAAGCCTGTTCAATCTCCCCATCTTCGGTAATTCTATTCCCAGTACTTTGACATTTTACTTCTTATATCATGTTCCTGGCTTGGTCTGCTCTCGCCTTCCATGCCAGAAGTTTGCCACATCATTCCCCATACTCATAGTTAGCAAGTTTACTTGCCTCCCGTTTTTGCTTTACCTTAATCTCCAGATACTCAGCTAGGTTATTTTTTGCTTTTGTTAGTTCAGTTTCAAGACCCAAGGTGTTAGTTAAGTTTGGAGTATGCCCTATATTCCCCTGTGCTACTTTAATTGTGTCTTCCAATACTTGGATCTCCTTCTTTACCTTTTTATTGTGTGATGCATTGAAACCAACTAATATGCCTCTAATAAACGCTTTATAGGCGTCCCAGATCTTATTTAGGGGGCTGTATTCTGTTTAAAAAAATAAAATCATTCGAAGAGTGTTTCAATTTATCTATTACAGTAGTGTCTAAGAGTAGTGATCGATTCAACGTCCAGCGCCTTTCGACTATTTTTTCTTTCACCAAAAATTGGAGTGTAACTGCCGAATGGTCAGATAGATGCTCTGGAATATGTACCATGCTTTTAATATGGTCACTGATTGTGGCTGATACCAATAAAAAATCTATCCTTGCCCGGTGACCATGCTTTTTGATATAAAAGGTATATTTTCCGTTTCTGACTCCAGCTTTATGTTTTTTAACAACCAAATATCCACAAGACCTAGGTCTTGAATTATATGCCTGCCTTAAGGTAGCTCTCATTTTTGGTACAGTTACACCGCTCTTTTGGATGTTGTGTCCTGTGCAAAATTAAGAGGAACATTAAAATCACCCCAATAATAATGGGCTTATGTATCTCAAATAAATGTCAAATGATACTAAATGTAAAAATAATGTTTTTAAAGGAGTTGGGTCATCCAAATTTGGACCATAATAAGCTACAAGTGCAAGCCAGATACCTTGAATTTTAGGGCCCGATGTAGGTAAAAGGGATTTTCCGATTTCAAAATACCGAGGCGGGCCGAATCGGTATTCTGAAATCGGAAAACGAGATGTAGCAAACAAACAGCGAAATAATACCGATTCGGTCGGCATCGGTAATGTGAATCGGTACGTTCCGAATCGGCACGGACCGAATCGGAAAGGACCGAATCGGCTACCACCGAATCGTAAATAGCCGAATCGGCTACCAACGAATCGGAAATATCCGATTCGGTAAAATCCGATTCGGCAATTAACGAATCGTAGCTATGAAAACACACCCATGGCCAAAAAGCCCATAGGAATGCATTGAAGAAACCGAATCGGTAAAATCCGATTCGGTAAATACCGAATCGGATTTTACCGATTTGGTAATATCCGATTCGGTAAAAGCCGATTCGGCAAAAGCCGATTCAGCCAATGAGGTGGCTCCCCCTCCCCCACCCAAACAGGGAGTGGCAACCCTGGCAGGTGCAGCTAATTAAGAACTTTCTGGAGAGCCAGCCTGAGCTGAACACTCACAGTTAGCAGCAGTGGGAGTAGGAGGTTGTGAACTGTACTGAAGAAGATGGCAAACCAGAGTGAGAGCCAGAAGTCCTCCCAGAAGAGGAAGCCTAAGTTCAGCACCACCGAGCTGCAGGTGTTGGTTGAGGAGGTGGTGAGGGTGCACCGGCAGCTATTTGGAAAGCTGTCCCTGAATGTTCCTGACAGCACCAAGAGGAGGATCTGGAGCGAAATCGCCCAAAAGGTGAATGCTGTGGGTGTCACCCCCAGGTCCCTGGAAGAGCTGAAGAAGCGTTTCTATGACATCCGCAGACTCACAAAACGGAAGATGGCAGACATCCAGAGGCAGGCTGGAGTCACTGGTGGAGGCAGGAACCCGGCGCCACCCCTCACAGACCTCGAGGAAATGGTGTCCACCACCATTGAGAGGGAGAGCGTAACTGGAATTGGGACCCTGGACAGCTCAGCCAGAGCTACAGCTACAGGTAAGAAGCATGCGCATCATGACACACCCTACCAGACACCTCCCCATTAGACCCAATGCATAGGCAAACCCCAGCACAGTACTGTAACCAACATACAAGAGACAAGCATCATGGTACATGTAGTCAGCAGAAGTTAGCAAACTATGGCAGTGCAGAATCACAAGACAGGAAACAGTGGAACACATTCTAAGGAGATGCAAGGACATGTGGAATGCTTTAATTGTACTGACTGTAATACATCGGCACTCAATTTACAAATGCTTCTTTGTACCTAGGGGCACCATCAGGCGGACAAACAATGTCAACAGAGGCAGCAGCACCATCTGACACTGCACTCGCAGGGCCGAGCACCAGCCAGGCTGCCGAGGAGGAGGAGGACGAAAACGCCATAGGGCTTGGTATGGAGGGAGACCTGGTAATAGACTTTGAAGCACTGCACTCCCCACAAATGCCAAGCACACCCCCCTTGCAGTTCTCCCCAGAGAACTCCCCGACAAGGGACCTCCTTCCACCAACACCAGCTCCTGCCACGACCATGGCTGTGCCACCAGTACAACCTGTCCTGGGAGCAGGGGCTCAGGCCCCGGCCAGCACCACACCCCCACCAGTGGCACCCCAGCCCACTCAGCAGGCCGGCAGCAGCAGTACCCGGCGCCGTGCCATCCACACCACTGCAGCACCAGCACCGGAGGGCAGTGTCTTCCTGGGCCTCGAAGGAAAGATGGTAAAGATACAAAGGCAGCAGGCGAAATCCATGATGGCCTGCCAATGCCAGCTCCTGCTTCACAACCTGCAGATGGGGGAAATGGTAAAAGGATTTCAGGCCTTCGTGGATTCAAACAAGGAGGTAGCAGCAGGTTTAGGCAGGCTAACCACTGCCATAACCCAGTTGTGTGGCAGACTGGAGGACCATGAGCTGGTGCGCAGGCGGGATGCCCGGGTGCAGAACCGCTCCATGAGCCGCCTTGCTGCGGCAACGGCACAACTCTGCCAGCGCAGTGCCAACATGGAGTCGAGCCTCACACAAAATACGGCGGAGATTACAAGGGGAATGGCCCGCATCACGACTGCAATGGAGGCCATGATCATCTCTAACACTGCCGCAAATCCTGCCCTGGACCTGGGGGATGCTGGGGACAGCAGCAGCCGCAGCAGCCCGGCCAGCACTGCGTCAGAGCCACGCAGGAGCGCCAGGCGCTCCGCAGATGCCGCTGGTCATTCAGAGGGGGCTGAGGGACACCCCAGTGGGGCTGCCAAGCGGTCAAAGAAATAGCCTTGCAAGGGCGGGTGAGGCAACCTGGACCTTGGACTTTTGTTTTCTTTGCCATTACTCCTTTTTTTTGTTGCACATCAGTGCAGTAACTGTGTTGCAACAGTATTAAAAATTGTTTTTTCACAACAACCATTTAGCTGTCTTTGCATCTGTACTCACTCAGAAATAGTTTTCTGTTATCTCCTCACGTCTGTATCTGCCATCACTTGGCGTACACACCCCAGCTGGCTGTGTCAGTGGCACAGCTTCGTCGTCGTCATGGTCCTCGTAGTCAGACAACTCCACCTCAGTGCCCTTCTTCACCGCAAGGTTGTGTAACATTGCACATACAGCTATGATCTTGCAGCAGGTGATGGGGGTATACTGCCTTGCGCCTCCACTCTTGTGCAGGCATCTGAATCTACTTTTCCAGATGCCAAAGGTCCGTTCGACGACATTCCTTGTGCGTATGTGACCCCGGTTATACCTCCTCTGGCTGGGTGTGGAGGGGTTGAGGTAGGGGGTGAGTATGAATGAGCGGAGGGCATATGCACTGTCGCCTGGAAGAGAAAGGGGTAACATTACACACTGCATACATGTATTCCACCTAGCTACTGTGTGTTATGGGGGTCTGATGATGTGTCTCACCTAGGAGGTATCCTTCACCAAATTCGCCAGCCATCAGCCGTGCATAGATGCCGCTCTGTTGGAAAATATAGGAGTCATGGGTACTCCCTGGAAATTTTGCTACCAGGTCTGTGATGGTGCACTTCGCATTGCAGATCACCTGCACGTTGATGGTGTGTGTAGACTTCCGATTGCGTTATATGTATTCTGTGTCCGCTGGTGGGCAAATCGGAATATGCGTGCCATCTATGCAACCAATGATTTGGGGAAATTGTGCCATCTGGTCGAAGTCAGCTTTAGTTTGTAGCAGTTCTGCGTGGGTTGCAGGGAAAGAGATGTATTGGTCCATCCTGTGTATCATGGCGTCAAGGAATGTGTGGAAGAACCTTGACAGGCTGCTCTGGCTCACCCCTCCTACCGCTGCAACTCCACTTTGATAGCTGCCAGACGCAAGCAGGTGTAGGCTGCATAGCACCTGGACGTGTGCTGGGATGGCGTGTGCCCTTGGGGTGTGGTGGTCCAAGAATGGTTTGAGATCCCTGATGAGCTCAAGTATGGTGTCAGAGTCCAGCCTGTATCTCTGTAGGATCTCTGCCTCTGTTGGCATGAACAGGGTTATCCTCTGTCTGTAGACCTGTTCATTTCTTAGCCATTCCCTCTGTCCTTCCTGCTGTAGCCGTAGCCGCCTCGCAATGACATAAAAAGCTGCCATCCTGCAAGTTGCAATGCATTTTGGGGCTGTTTATATGGGTTGGAGTTGGTTACCACCTGATTGTAATCCATGGTAAATACCGAGTGAATTCTACCGATTCTGAGCCGATTTCGGTGTTTCTGTGCCTCCCTACATCTCCCCATCTGTCGGAATCGGGGAATTTCCCGATCGGTGAATCATACGAATCGGTATGTTCTCCGATTCGGCTCATGTCCGATTCGGTCTATCTACCGAATCGGTACATGGACCGAATCGGCTTCATTCCGATTCGGTGTGTCTACCGATTCGGTACATGGGCCGAATCGGATAATTTCCGAATCGGTGTCACTACCGAATCGGTACATGGACCGAATCGGTTATTTTCCGATTCGGTATCACTACCGAATCGGTACATGGACCGAATCGGTTATTTTCCGATTCGGTGTGTCTACCGATTCGGTACATTGACCGAATCGGTGTTTGCATCCGATTCGGTGTGTTAGCGATTCGTTACATATCCGATTTTCGGTATGTACGTATCGGATTCTTTTCCATTCGGTACTCCTTCCGAATCGGTTTTCACTCCGATTTTGATTTTTTTTTGTTCCCTACATCTCGATGGCTGTTTACCGATCGGTAAGGGCCAAAAATCGGTATTTTCGGCCGTTACCGATCGGTAACGGCCTACCTACATCGGGCCCTTAGTCTTTGCTATTACCCATCTACCTAATGGGTCAATCCAGGTTTTGCCTAATATACATTGGGAGGCTTTTTTTACCACAATTGCTACTCCTTTTACCGTTACTGTTTGAGTGGTACATATACAATGATCAATCTATGGGTGTTTTTTTTTAGAATTTCTGACCATTCTTCTTTTAAGAGATGGCACTCTTGAATAAAAATAATATCCAAATCACTCAGCTTCAAATACTCTAATATCTTTTGCCTTCTTGGTACCACTATCAGATCATTGACAATCCATTTTTTAAAAAAATATGTTTTATTGAAACAATTGACATACAGTTACAGTACTGTGAGCATAGTACAGTGAGAAATCAGAGAGTTAGTCAGCTCGTACATTGTCTGTGATGACGGTTGTGGTAGCCAAAGTTTCAGTAAGTACAATCAACTTTGATCAGATCATTGACAATCCATGTCATGATTTTCAGAGATCTAGATTTAGATTGATCTGCCATTCCAAAAAGTAATGCTCCTATACATTTTTGAGTACCTCCAAATCAAAAAGCACAGCCGAAACATATCCACACTACCTAGAAAATAAATTATTAATGACATTTGAGGGGTTTTTTTCTCCCACATGCTCCCCCACCCTTTGTGAAGCTTGTTTTTTTTGTTTTTCTTAAACTTGCATTGTGTGCCCCTGACCCTCCTCACCCACCCCGGTGAACCTTCCCTGACTACTTGAGGTATCCTAGACACCTCTTTTTGAACTCTCCTACATCCTGATGGTCGAACGTATACAACTGCTATACTTATTGTGCCTTAATTTGCACTATGAACAATTTCACTTCATTTGGATCCCTAAAGTTATGCATTTTTTTTTTTAAATATGTTTTTATTGAAGTTTTTGAAGTAAGAGTATAGAAAGGAGGAAGAAAAGAAAGGAGAAAGAGAGAAGAGAGAAAACACAGGCGACAAGGCATCAATCATCCCCACACAGGGGGTGCTGGAGAGTGCTTCCACAACTGAGCATGGGGAGATAGCATATATGATCGTCAGTGCTGGCGTAAGAGTCAATGTTCACTAGAGGTAGCAGCAGACTAGAACTCAAATCCCCGATCAGATGGACTGCGAATTCGCCACGAAGGACGACAGTCCCAACTAGGATGATGATCCCAACTAGGGGATGCAGCTGCATGTGAATCCACCATAGTCCGTCTCCAGGCGCCAGGTAGTGTCGCAACAAGGAAGAACCAACAACCCCCAATCCGAACCCCCCCCCCATTCCCCCCCCCTTCCCCCCACCCCCTTTTCTGGTGGTGGCGACCATTCTCTCAGCCCAATCAAGCTTCCACACAATCCAGCGAATTAGAGTTGAAAAAGGTGAAGGGCACGTAGTGCGGAGGGACAAACTGCAGACGGCAGGCCCCGAGACAGAAACCGAACCAGGGGGCCCCATTGAAACAAGACATTTTTAAAGTTACCCAGAAATATATCGGACATTCTCTCCAGGCTTAGCAACCGCCACAACCTCGCATGCCATAATGAAATCGCCGGTGCAGTCGGTTTCTTCCAGGCTGCCGCTAGCGTCAGTTTGGCTGCTCCTAAACATAGCCAAATGATACGTTTGTCGGCCCTGGTCTGATGTTCCAGCAAGGGATCCCGCAGTCCCAACAGGACATAGTCCATGGACTCCGGGATCGGGTAACCCACCACATCTTTGATGTGGGATAGAATCTCAGACCAGAACGGCTGAATGGTGGGGCAGTCCCACCATATATGGCGGAAGTCTCCCAACATACCGCATCCCCGCCAGCACCTGTCCGAAGAGGACGGGAATATCTGATGCAGCTTGGATGGATAAAGATACCAATCAAACATAAGCTTCAGGTAAGCTTCTCTGAGGTCTATCGAGTGGTTATGTGCCCTTATGTCCCGCCATAAGCCCCTCCATTCACAATCAGGGATGTCTCTACCCAGGAAGGCCTCCCACCGTTCCATGTAGCGAGGGCGCGGAAATACCACGGTGTCCAGTAGCAACCTATAAAGGAAAGAGATCGTCCCTTTCATAGAAGACGTACGTAGGATAAACGCCTCAAATGACGTCAACGGCCTTGTGGCTGCGTCTAGCACTCCCGCCGATGTTGCCCAATGCAGGAGCTGAATGTGGTGAAAGCGTTCAGTGGGAGGAACACCATAGTCCCGCATGCAATTTTGAAAGGTGAGAGGCGTTGCCCCATGGAATAAATGAGTGAGAGCTCTACTCCCTCCTTCTCTCCACAGCTCGAAGGGTCCTTCACACATTGCCGGGGGGAAGGACGGATTAAAGTGAATAGGTGTGAACGGGGATGGGAAGGTGGTCCATCGATCATCGCAACTGACCGTATCCCTGACTTTCAGAGTCGTGCTGGTAAGGGTGCTGATATAAGCATTCCTGGGCCGATCAGCCTTAGGTTTCCAGGCCAAGTCCCAGATGGATCTTCCAGCCACACTCAGTTCCATATGTAACCAGTGCTTCTCTGAGAGTTGCTGGGACCATTCCACCAGCACCCGCAATTGCGCGGCCTTATAGTACAGGTGCATGTACGCCAATCCCACCCCTCCCTCCCCCCGCGGTCGCCTCATCACCGCAAACGAGAGCCGCGCCCGACCTCCCTGCCACACAAATTTCAGCATCAGAGTTTTGAGGCGACGAAAAAAATCCAACTCTACCGGTATAGGCAGAGCCTGGAAAAGATACAAGAACTTAGGTAGGAGGACCATCTTGATAGCATGGCCCGTACCCAGCCAGGAAATGTATTTCGGCTTCCACCTCTCCAGCTCTGCATGTACTGCCGCCAGCACTGGATGAAAGTTAGCCGCGAATAGCGTGCCCAGGGTGGAGGTCAGCTGGACACCCAGATATAGCAAAGAGGTAGCAGACCACGAAAGAGGCGTGAGTGTGCGCACCCGATCCACCTCTGCGGAAGGAAGAGTCAGGTTCAGTATGTAAGATTTATCAAAGTTAACCTTGAATCCTGCCACCGCTTCAAAGTCCGAGAGCACCGTGTGGATGTGAGGCAGCAATTGGGCCGGGTCCCCGACTGATAGGAGCACATCATCCGCGAACAGAGAAATCTTATGTTGTTCGCCCGTAAAGGGAAGTCCGACGATTTGCTCTTTCTCTCGGATTGCAAGGGCCAAAGGCTCAATACTGAGGGCAAAGAGGAGCGGGGAAAGAGGACACCCCTGACGCGTTCCGCGTGAGTGGGGGAAACAGGCGGATCTATGTCCATTAACCATCACTCTAGATGTAGGCTGGCTGTAGTTAGCACTGATCATTTTAATGAATTGGGGAGAGAACCCAAAGGCTTCTAGAGTGCGTTACAAGAATCCCCAGTCAACACGGTCGAAAGCCTTTTCCGCGTCGAGTCCCACCAACACTGCTGGTATACGAAACCTGTTGGCCTTCTCGATCTGATGGACCACCCGTCTCAGATTGTCATGAGTCTGTCGTCCCTTGATCAAACCGGACTGGTCCGGGTGGATGAGACCGGCATCAAGTCCTGGAGCCTCCTCGCGAGGATCGAAGAATACAGTTTGGCATCCAGGTTGAGGAGGGCTATCGGGCGATATGAAGAGCATTGGGTGAGATCTTTCCCCGGTTTAGGGAGCACAGTGATCATAGCCTCGGCCATGGTCCCAGAGGTCCGGCTGTCGATCGCCATCTCATTAAAGAGGGAAACTAAATAATCGCACAGCTCCGCCGCAAACGATTTGTAGAACAAGGCCGTGTAGCCATCTGGGCCCGGAGCCTTGTGGAGCTTCAGGGCCTTTATAGCGTCCAACGCCTCTTCCCTAGAGATAGGGGCGGACAGTAGCTCATTCCACTCTCTGGAGACCTGTGGTATAGGAAGGCCATCCAGGAACGTGGCCTGGGCATCCCGATCTAGGTCAACGCCCTTATAGAGATCGGCATAGTAGCGGCCAAAGGTAGCAGCTTTATCCGCATCTCGGTGTTGCTCCATCCCCGCCGAGTCCCGAATCCCCCCAATGTAGTCCCGCTCTCTCTTGTCCCGGAGTTGCCGGGCCAAGTGCCGTCCCACCTTGTTCCCCTGTGAATAGGAGGCCCGCCTTAAGCGCAGGAGAGTTAGTTCGGCCCGGTTGTTATAATGGGCCCGCAGCTTCCCCGTTACCGCAGTTAGAGGCCGGAGAGTCATTCGAGACAGATTCGATTTGTGCGCCTGTTCCAAGACTGCGAGTTACGCTTCCAGGTCCTCCCGCTCCTTCTTCCTCAATTTATTAAGGTTGGACTTGAGGCCCAGGCATGTGCCCCGTAATGAGGCCTTACAGGCGTCCCAGGTGGTGTACACTGAAGTGTCCGAAGGCGGGTTAAGAGCCAGGAATTCCCGAATGGCCTTCCGCAGTTCCTTGCACGCAACATCATCCCGTACCAGCGCCGCGAGAAAGTACCACTTCCGCCATCCATCCCCCCCCATCGACCAGTGCAACCCGAGAACCACCAGGCTATGATCCGACACGGAGAGTGGAAAAACGCTAGAAACACGGATGTCCCCTCTAAGGGCTTGGCTCACGAAGATATGATCAATGCGAGAGCAAGAGCGATGGACGTGGTAGAAGAAGGTGTAATCCCTAGTTTGGGGGTACAGGAACCGCCAACTATCAATCAGTCCCAGGTCGCCCACTTGTTGTTGCGTTGCATTGGAGAAGACCCCAGTTCCCGCTCTCTGTGTACAAGAGCTGTCCAAGTCCCTATCCCACACCATATTAAAGTCCCCCAAAAGGAACAAATGTCCCTCCACAAAGTCCCCCACTCTTTCCAACAATGCCTGCAGAAAGCAATTTTGTTTAGCATTGGGTGCATACACCACCACAAATGTACACATGAGACCATACAGCGAGCCCTTCACCATCAGCCAGCGGCCCTCTTTGTCACCACTCACCCCTCCAGGCTGAAAATGAAGGGATGCCCGGAACATAAGAGCCACCCCCCTATGCTTACTGGATGCAGATGCCCTATAAATGAGAGGGAAGTGCCTGTGTCGAAGTCTAAGCTCATCTTTCCTAGCTAGGTGAGTCTCCTGGAGCCCCACCACGTCCAGATGATGGTCCGTCAAATACTTCCATAGCTTCTGGCGCTTCTGCGGGGAGTTGAGACCCTTCACGTTCCATGAGCCAATACTAACAGGCATACTCAGTCAGACGGCCCCCATGCTGTGTGCTCGCTAAGTGGACCCGCAATCGCCTCCCAACTCTCCCCCGTGTCCATGCCAACCTCCCAGATCCAGCCCCGTCCTTGATTATCTCCGCCACACACCCACTCTTCCTCTCCCCCCGCAAGTCCCAGATCTCCGAGCCCCCCACTTACCAGACAGTCAACAGGGAACATAGATTCCTTAGTAGGTCCCAAGATAATGATGGCGCTCTAAGAGAAGCACCAACAGTTAAGGCCAAATCATCAATCCTCCCAATAAAACAACACACCTCACACACATCCAATGGTCGCCACCACCCTTCCGTCCCCCCCTGCCCCGAACCCCAACTCCCCCCCTGTGCACCCCACCCCCAAGACCCCCCAACCTCCCCCCGCAAACAGAAGAACAATAGGAAATAACTCAAGGCACTGAACCTGAACATTGTACTCAGCAGTTCCAGTAGACCATAGTTCGTAGGGGCCCCTCTGGACTGGAATCGGGGTAGGGGTATCAACTTAGTAACCCCCAGGGCCACGGTCCGGGGTGTCTTCTCCAAAAGTACAACCGAACCCCCGGGACCATAGGGCCAGTGCCCCTCCGGCGCCGAACCACCAGCGGTTCAGGGATCATGCCGCTCCAGAGCTTTGTTGAGAATCTGGAAGCGTGGCTGAGGCCACCGAAGCCACCGCATCTCCCCTTTCCTCCAAGCTAGCAGTGCGATCCGGCCGCCTCCGGTCCGGGGATGCACCCACTCTGTGCCAGGAGGATGACCGACGTCGTCTCCTTGAAGGAGAGGTATGTGCTCTTGGGAGGGTGTGACATCATCCAGGCCCAAAAGATCCTTCGCCACCTGAAGAGAGCGAATCTGCGCCAGCCTATTTTGCCAGCGAAAGATGATTCGGAAAGGATGACCCCATGAGTATGAGATGTTGCGTTCCCGCAGGAAGGATGTCACCGGACGGAACTCCCTCCTCTTCTGAAGTGTCGATGCCGCCAGATCCTGGTAGAGCTGCGGACGATGCTCCCTGAATTGCAAGGACGGGATGGCTCTGGCCTTCCGCAGAATGCGCTCCTTTACCTGGAAGTCGTGCACACAAACGAGGATGTCCGGAGGGGGGCCCCCTCCTCGCCTGGGCAAACCAACTCTATGCACTCTGTCCATTCTTATGTCCTGGACATCCTCTTCATCTAGAATCTGCAAAAAAAAGGCCCTGGACATAGCCACGCAAGTCCCCCGCTTCTCCATCTCATGGGACCGCGCGAATGCGGATGTTGTTCCTTCGGGAGCAGTTCTCTAAGTCTTCTGTGTGGGTCTGCAGGTCCAAATTCTGTCCCGTGAGATGGATGATGTCTTGCTGCAGCTGGTGCACGTCGTTCGCCACACTCAGGTCGTGATCTTCCAGCGTCGCCACCCGTTCGCCAATGCCATCCACATCTCTCCGTACCTCCCGGAGGTCCGATGCCAGTTGAGCGCGGAGTTCAGAGATGTCCTCTTTAATGGAGGCGAATAGCTCAGTCATGAAAGCCTTGGTGGCAGGCGCCTCATCATCCGACTGCTTGGACGACCCACTGGCTCCGGGAGAAGCCGGCTGCTGCGAAGATTTAGAGGCGCCATCTTTCCCTGGTCTCCCCTTACGAAGCGTGTTGGACATCGTGGAGCTCTAGTCGCGGCTCGAGGCCAAGGCGGCCCCTCACTCCTCCGGACTGAAAGGTGGACGCCGCTATGGGGTCTCCGGGACAGCCATCCGTATGGCACCCCCCTCTAATCGACCCAACCAGGGGTTAGGACTTCTCCCCCTCCGCCAGAGAACACCGCCAAGCTCCTCGCTGCAGGTGGTACCTGTGTAGAGGCTCCTCCAACGCACACTCTACTCCAATAGAAGAGGGGGAATCAAGCGTCGTGAGTCCCCGATGCTGATCCAGTCATGAGCGTTCAGAAGCAATGCAGGGCTCCCCCCCGCATCCAACCCAGGTCGTGGATGAGCGGAATGGCAACCGCCCAGCCCAGATGGCGCAGCAGACGCTTCCCGCCAGGAGGGCGCTCCTTCAACATGCAGTACTGCGCCCCCGGCAGTGGGCAGCCCGAGGTCCGTTCCGTCCCCGCTCCACTGCAGTGGGCCCCACCACCGCCTGAAGTCAAAGAGCCCAGCTCCTCTGTCACCATAGGCCGGGGAGTCTCAGGCCTCGGATCCTTGGCTCTCGCAGTGTCCCTTCTCACCCCCTCCGGAGGCTAAAGCACGTCCCCCAATGGGAAAAGTAGTCCGGCTGGGCGGCCCGTGCAGATCGGCCTAGGAGGCGGCGCGGGCAGCACCGCCACCCCTGTCCACGGTGGGTCCCCGGTTACCAGACTCACCAGCGGCTATCCTCCGGCCTCCACGGGACACCCGGGACACCCGGGGCAGCCACCCCTCCCTGATAGCGTATCCCAGTGTCCGTAGGCAGTGGGTGTGTCCAGAAAGCCCCGAGGCTGCTGCGGCACTTCACACAGCCGGGCCTGCGGCGCTGCGGATCTCAAGGTCCGGCCCCTCCAAGCAAGGCCGGTGCTCACTAGGCTGGAATCCGCCTCTTCTCCACCAGCGGTTCCAGGCGCCGTCAAGACCCGCTGGTAACACCGGGTCGTACTGCTCAGTGTCGGGCCCGGCTCACTCCTCTACCGGCTGCTCCAAGCTCTCCACTCAGCCCTGCCGGCAGCCCGGAACGCACTCCACTGCATCAGGCCCGACGCCTCAGCTTCCGTACTCCGGCTGCAACAGGATCCCGGGGTAGCCGCCCCTCCCCTGATGGCGCGTCTCAGCCCCCGCAGGCGAGACCGGGGAGACCCGAGGCTGTCTCGGCACTCCGCCCCGCTGAGTCCGGGCGCTGTAGAACTCAAGTCCGGCCCTTTCCTCACGCAAGGCCGGTGCTTCCAAGGCCGGAATCTGCCGCTCCTCCACCGGCTGTTGCAGGCGCCTCACAGTCCCGCCGACAGCGCCGGACCGCACTCCCCGGTGACAGTGACCTCCGCTGGTCTCTGGGAGCCGGCCAGCACCCCGGGAACGATGCTGCACAAGGCTAAGCTGGGTTTGGCGCCGGAGGGGACTCGAAAGAGCGTCCTACTCCATCGCCATCTTGGCCACGCCCCCCAAAGTTATGCATTTTATTGTCTTTCATGACCCTCAAGGAACCTGGGAACCTGATATTTGCAGTAGCGCCAAGATCTGGTAGTTCTTGAATATATTTACCAAGCTCCCACTTCCTATCAAGGGTTGTACGAGAGATGTCGGACCGTATACGGAAAGGCCATTCATTTTTCCTGTGTGTTCCAGCTTTTAATGCTCCAGTGAGAATGCTTTCTTTTAGTGTGTAGGATTTGAAATTTACTAAAATCCTTCTAGGTGTTTTCCTGCCTGGACGGGAAAGAAAGGGATCTCGATGAACTCTTTGTATGTCCTCCTCTAATGTGGTCTGTACAAGATCTCCAATATACTCCTTTAGAAGCGATACTACAAAGTCCTTGATGTTACCCCCTTCCAGACCCTCGGGAACATTTAAGATCCTTATAGTGTTCCTCCTTGCATTATTTTCAAGGACTTCCAACTTATCTCTTAATTCTTGTTCGCTTTTCTTCAATTTTAGAATCTCTTCTTGGTTAAGGTCCACCTTCGTAACAACCTCTTTATATGCAGTTTCCATAGTTCCCACTCTATAGACTAAACTGTTATTTTTATCTTCCATGGCTTCGCAATGGCTTGTATTTTCTGTTGATTCATTTCAGAAGTTGAAAATCTCTCCCTTATTTCACTTAACAGGGTCGACATTTAAATTTTTGAACCGGAGGACGTTAAAGGGTCGCCCAATACGACCTGCGTTTGAGATTCCGGAGAAGATATAGTGACCATTAAGCCTTGTTTATCGGAGTGGCCTATGGTATCTGTGGTCAAGGCTGAACAATCTTCCAAGTCTTCTAGGGGGGGTAAATCTATTTTTCTAACGAGATCTGAGTTACATTAATTCCAGTTGCCATAGTCCCTTCCCCTTGCTCAAGTAATGTATTCTCATGGGGCTGAGATATTTTGGGATGTTCTTGTGCTTTATTAATGGACCCCTGTGCCTGTACCTTCAAATGAGAGCGTAATGAGGGGGTGATTTTTATTTTACCTGGCTTTTTCTTTGGGGTTTTTTGAGTTAATTCCTGGTTTTCCTACAGACTCTTTACCCAGATTTATTGCCGGCAATTTATCAGTAAGATTCCCAGGTAGTGTGGGGGGAGAAACCACCTGAATTCTAGGTATGGTGCCCCCGATGTTAAGAGTGGCCAAGTCTTCCTTACCCCACACCCCCCTGCTCCTTAATGTATACCTATTAATTGTATTGGTGTTGCTTATTGTGGCACTTGTCTTCTCTCTTTTTTCCTTTTTATCCTTTTTTACTGTGATGGCTAGTTTCTGGCTGGCATTCTCGGCCACCTTTCCAACCCCCTTCCCAAGCTCACCGTCTTCCAAAGAGTCCCGCTCCCGTGGTCTTACCAGGGTCATTAGGGGTGATCCGACTGCATGTCTCTGCTCCCTCTGATTTTGGAAAGCAGTATCAAGTATGGGTTTCCCCCACCCCCCTTCGCTCGCATTCTCAGAAGCGCAAGGTCTACCGAGGCTTCTCTGTGGAAAGCTGATCCTTGCTTCAGCACTCGGGCTCCAGCTGAGCTGTGCTGCTGCCTCCACCCACCCTCCTCCCAGTGTCCGTCCGGGAGTTCCTCGTCTCTTTGCCACCAGAGACTCACAGCAGAGAAGCCCTGATGCAAAAACGCTGACTCCGATCACCATAAGTCAGAACAGGAGCCCCCTTGTTCTTGTTGTCGTGGTTCCCATTGTGGATCCATCAGGTAGGCACGGAAAAACTAAACTTGTCACTGCAATCGATCAACCGACGTAGGAGAGTTCACAACTATTAGTGACTAGCAGCCGCCATGTTCCCCATGTTTTGCCCTTTATAAGGATCCACCCTTCATATCCAAACCTATCCAGCCATCCATTCATCTCCAAACCTATCCATTCATCTCTTCATCCACCCTTTACCTCATCCATCAATCCTTTCGCTCATCCACCCATCAACCCTTTCACTTCTTTATTCCATCCACCCTTACACTCAATCCCTCCTTTTATTAATCCATTATCCACCCTTTCGTCTATCCTCCCTACCTTTCATTCATCCAATCTGTCGCTTATCCACCCATCATCCACCCTTTTATCCAAACATCCATCCTATTTCACCCATGCATGCTTTCACTCATCCATCCATCTATTTATCCATCTATTCATCCATCTATCCACCCTTGCGCACTTATCCATCCACTTACTCATCCACTCACTCAGACACCCACCCTCCCTTTTACGTTATTTATGAATCTTTGTCGCCCATTTTCTTTAAGCCCTTGCATGCTCATGACGAGCTCAGCTCGTCATGAGCTACAGTGCTCCGGTGCTCATGACGAGCTGAGCTCGTAATGGCCTTTAGAACGCTCGCACACTGGGCTAATTCCCCTGCTGTGCTGAACGTTCTAAAGAAACGGGTGTGGCCGTGATGAGCTCAGCTCCTCATGAGCACAGGAGCACTGTAGCTCATGACGAGCTGCGTGCGCCCCCCCCAGCACAGCGGGGGAATGTACCCAGCAGGGAAGGGGTCAAAATACCCCCTAAGATCTGGATTCTCTCCCTCTTTCTCTCACTTTTTTCTTACAAAAACACGCATTCACACAAACATAGCAGACACACAAAAGACTAAGGTGTGATGAAAGCCACCTTTTCTCTTAACCTACCATGGCTTTTTTGATTGCCACCAGGGCTGGACTGGCCTTAGCCAAATGACCACTACCAGGGTGCTGAATGATTCCTGTGCTTTCAGAAATGCACAGGATAGTGTGAATGTGATTGACAGCACAGGGCCTGAATGGACCCTGCTCTGTCAAGCACAGCGTGATTGTGAGCACCCGGACATTACTCAAATGAACCCTGCTGAATAGCTCAGCTGGGGCTCAGATCGGGGGCTGCAGAAGTGGCGCCTTGGTTGCCAGAGACACGTTCCACTCTTGCTCACCATCACGGGCAATGAGCATACCTTTTTATGAGTACCGGTACTCTCCATGGCAGTAGAAAAGGGCCGGTACTCAGAATGATAAATCTAAGAAGTGTTGGTACTTAGTACAGGTGAGTACCGGCCCATTTAAAGCACTGGAAAGCTGAAAGCGTAAGGGTGACCAGTAAAATAGAGGAATCTGCTGCAAGCCGCTGAGCGAGATGAGACGCCGAAGCAGCATAGCTGCGATGTGCAAGGTATGCCTGAAAGACGGAGCCCACGGGACGGGCAGCCAGCTGACTACCGGAGATCGTGGAGAGTACTTGAGCCGGGGAAATCTTATTTGAGAAAATATCAGAGGGCTGCAAGACGAGCTTCTAGAGAGGGACACCAGGAACAGTTTCATCAGTGGCTATATCAGAGGTGAATTATTAACTAATGGGGATACCTCGTACCCATTACCGGTCATAAGCGCAGTGGGGGCACGACTGGCCAATACAGCTGCAAGCAGCAAGAAACAGAGGGGGCGTGAGGCGTGAGATAATACAGACCAGCGATTAATGGAACCAAGTGAGACCACAGAATTGGGCCCCCATGAGCGTATAAGTGCCTGGAAAGGGCTGGTCCGGGGCTGCCACATGCAATTTAAATCGGAGGAGGCCACAAAACATGTTATAGAGGGGGTGAAAATAGAGTGGAGGTTCCCAGTGAGAGACCAAGAGGGAATAACCAGCACTCTCCGAGGTTTAAAGGTACTGCAGCAGAACCAAGCCCAGAAGAACGCGGAAGAGATAGAGACAACCAGAGGCTCTGCTAGATAGAAGAAGCTACGCACCTGTGATGCTGAGACCATGATTGCCCCGACTGGTCGGTAAGAATGAGGGAAAACAGGGTAAATACATAAAAAGGTGGTAGTAAAAGTTGAGACATAGCTCCACATAAGTGCATGAAGTGGACATTGAAAACTCTGCCACCTGGAAACTGAGACCCCAGCGGTGACCTGGAGAACTGCCCCACTAGAACTGAAAAGGTCAGAAAGCTGCAAAACATGTGAAAGCCATGGCAGAAACAGGGAGGCGTGCCCTCTGAGGAGGGGGAGGCTTGTAGCATGCCTAACGACCCGAAAATGGAGGGACCAGAGCCCACAGATCAGGCTTTACACAAACACCTAGATAAGATATTGGTTGCCATCAGAGATACGAAAACAACACTGCAACAAGACATTGGGGCAGTATCCGTTGGCCTGGGACTACTACAGGCAGAACACCATAAGATGGTGGACAAGATGAAAACAGTTGAATGAACAGAAGAGGTTATACAGCAGGAACAGACCCACAAACTGGAAGACCTGACCTCCAGGATGACAACTCTAGAACGTCCAGCTGAAGACGCAGAAGGGTGTAACAGACTCTGTAGTGTAGTTCCTATATTCCCAATAGGCTCTGTGCCTTGGAATAATATTTCCTATAGATTAGACGTAGGACTGAGGTCAACTCGGTCTGTATCGAATATATTAAACTTAATAGTGAGTGCCAGCTAGCTCAGAGGTCACTAGAAACTTTCTCGAATTCACAAGAAGGGATTAGTTTCTGACAACCGCATAAACAAGATAACTTTGTTTACCAAGAATAAGAAATATATCTCTAGAGTCCCGGAAACAATAGATAAGTATTTCACTCAGTCAATCGTGCATGCTTTGTTTCTACAGAGGTGCAGAGAAATAGAGAGATGGGCGTTTTCAATAAAAGGTTTTATTGAACAATCTTCTTTCTCATGCAAGAAAAGTGAACTGTTACAATCGTAATGCAGACTGCAAAGTATAATGCATACAGAGAGAACAATATTATAAAATATTACTGTAAGAGCATTGTATGGTTTCTAAACCATATATAAATACATACATAAATAACAATGGCTAAAAATTCTCAACTGGTGCTTCTAAAATACGCCTACCTCAATGTACCTGACTTAAGTCTAGTACGCGGGAAGAAGTAAGTATTGTGTAGCATAGGTTTAGTTTTCTTTGCCAAGAATCTATCGAAGATTTCTCTTAGTTCTAATCATATCCATACCTTATAATAGAATGAAGGAGGTCTGGTATCTCAGTCTAGGGACTCGATTTCCCAACACCCTGCAAGGGGGCTTGGAAACACTGGAGCTGGATTCTCACTGAGAGAAATGCAGCCTCTCGATCAGTGCGTCAGCTGGAGGGTCGGCTTCCTTCGGCTCTTGCTGTAGCGAGCTGCGTCGGGCAAGTAGATAGTCGAACTGCTCGGAACCACCGTGTCTTGCTAGAGCAAGTGAAGGCATGTTTATACCTTGAAGGTGTCTAGTTTGACGTAAAGTCGGGCATTATAACGTCAGGAAAGAACCCCTAGGGAATAGTAGTTCTTTGTAAAGTACATGAGTTCTTGGACAAATCAATATTCAAGCAAGGGAAGGTCCCTGACTGCTTAAGCCGATTTTCCAAGAAATCGCTGTGACGTTTGGTACGGGTGGAAGTAGCCATGCCTCTATTTGGTCTGCATGGGCTATGTGTAAATAAGGGATTGATTTCTATGCCTATATTAGGGCAATGTGAATTGTACCTATATAAGGGCATGAATCGGGAAAATTCACTCAGAGCCTAAAACGCCACACAACAACCAATCCAGTTTATTATGTGTGACATTACTAAGTTCTAAAACACATAAAACATATCTTAACATGATGTTTTAAAAACCCCACCCAAAATACATAAAAAATCATTCAAAATGGTTGTACACGAAAAGAGCATTTGTGCTGTATGCATTTAAAAGCAATGTTACATTCAAAGCATATAGATGACATTTAAAAAGCTTTATCCGAAGGAATCATGAAAATAAATTTATGAAATGGTTCTTAAATACAGAGGAAAAAGTTGAGACCATTCCATGACAGAATATATAAATGGTTTGGTTGTGGACAAGGTTCAATTTTGGAACAAAGTCAAATCATAGAAAAATAGAGTTCCAAAGTTAGAAGTTTGTTTTGGAAAGTGAAGGTTGAACTCAGTGTCTCACAGAACACTGTGTGCTAACTTCAAAAGTCAGTGTCATTGTTTGGAGAAAACATCAAATCTTCTAAGCTGGTAAAGAATTTGTCTACTACTGTAGGTGAAAGTTGGACTACCTCGTTAACCAGATCAATTGCACATAGATGAGAAGCATTGCCGTCCGCGTCAGCCGCATTAGCAATGTTCGAAGTAGATGGTACCTGTGTGCTCCACATATCTCACAGGCGGCAGTTTGCGTCTGTGAGATCTCAATGAATGCTGTCATGAGGATTGGTAGCCGCTGGGGACAACACAGTGTCTGAGCCTTTACCGGTTCAAGCAAAGCATCAACTTCCATTGGCAGGACGGATGGGAGTGTCAGACAGATGTTTAGCACGCATTCTACTCCACATAGCAGGCTTCGTAGAACAGGTAAGATGCAATCTTGCCAGATTGGTTGGAATGATAGAAACCACGTGGTATTCAAATCTCTTAAACGAGTCAAGCCCAGTATTTGTATCATGCGCTCACAACACTTCATTGCCAGGATGGTGTTCTCCAAGGTGATCTGGGTGTCGGTGGGGACTTGGCTTGCCATATCGGAGCAGAAGGAGCAAAAATAGTATCCCTGCTACGAGTCCCAAAACGAGAGGCAGGCCGCCAAACACAGAGTGCACGAAGTTTGGAAATATGCCTAGGACTGCTTCAAAGGGGGCTAACAGTCCCGAAAAAATCGTCTTAAATACATGTACAATACCACTCGTATCAGACATGTTTAAGATACAACCTAACATTTCTGAGAAATGTATAGGGCAGTTTGTCGATAAAAGGTCATGTATCTCTGTAGAAGTCCTTGCAACCTGCAGATCATACGATTCTTTGGCCGAGGTCAGTGGCACGGTTTTTTGTAAAAGAATGGCTTTCATTCTGCTTAAAGTATCAATTTGTATAGAAGAGATGTTCAGTGAAGGCCATAATGGCGACTCCCTGTCTGTTTTAGTTTCAGGAAACAATACTTGCACACAGCAAGTGACCCTGGCTGACACAGTTACAAGATAGGGGATTCCTGGCAACATGCCAAAACAGCTGTGATCATTCAACATAATGTAACTTCCATTAGAAAGCTGCCTAAAAATTGGATCTATCACTGCAGCCGGAGAACCTTGCAGGTGGCAAGATAAGTTGTTCGAGGAACCATCGCAGGCCCGTGTAAATTAATACCCTGACATAAGAGTGAACCGCTTGGTGTATTTTCGCAAGTTTTACCACTAAGAAACACTTCTTTTCCCCCACTCCAACATTTGTGTATATAAGTTAAATCCCAGGATGTCTTGATGTATTTTTTACACAGCCTTTCATATACGCCTGCTGGTATATGTTTCAAACAATACTGAAAATGGAAAATTGTAACAGGCAGAGTGATTATACCGTGTATTATCCATTCTGTTGCTGGTTTCTCAGAAACAGTTAATGGTAATCTTTCCAGTTTTTCAATGCTCAGCACCGTATAGTCTGCTCCCCTCTGTGCCAAAGTGATTTGTTTATCTGTAAGGTTAAATTCAGAAAACAACAATGTGGTGTTGATTAGATGCCATGGCACATAGCCAAAACAAAGGTTTTGCAATGTCCTGCCCAAAAGCATTATAGAACGCAATTGTAACTGACCATGCTGTAACCGGACCAAGTCCTGTTCCATTATGTCAATGGCAGAGGATACTATGCTGTCCAAAGAATACATTCTGGATGACAGAGTTGTTAAACCATTGTCAACTACAGAGAGAGATTTCTCTAAATTAATACGATCAATTTCTTGTATTCGTTCTGCAGTCTCTGCTTGCGTTGTTTTCCATGCTTCATTATAAATGGCATAGATACCGACATATATAAAACGTTTCTGATACGGTTTTGCAGGTCCTTGTAAGAAGTCCCTTAAATCAACGCCATCTTCAAGTAAAGATAAGTGTTGTTTTACTTCCTTTAGTGTAGATTTTTGTAGCCACAGTTTTCCCACAGTGTATGATATTACTATCCCTGGATGTTGTCTCAGGACATATCTTGGATCTTGCCTAGTGGATGTGAACCCTTGTGTCTTATTCAGGAATCTATCTTGACAGATGTTTGTGTCTGTGGGCCAGATTAACCATTTTTTTCCAATCAGGATCTGTTCTGTTGTTAAGTAAAGTAGTTTTTACGTCAACCACCCCCTCTGAAGTGTTACTTCTTTCAGGTGTAGGTGTAGGTACTGATGGTTTTTTTAAATCTTTCATTTTAGCTAATCCAAGACAAGAGTTCTGTTGAACAGTGTCATTCAAAATGATTATTTCTTCTGGGATAATGCAGGCTCTAAATAAAGCTTCTAATCCCTGCACCTGCCATTCTTTTGTGCCCCAGACAGTTTTTGTCTCAATGTTGTCTTTCCAAAAGTCGAAACCTAACGAAGACAGCTGAGCATAAAAGGCTGCAGAATAAATTTGCTTTGTATTCGTCAAAATATTTTTCATTCCTGTTCTATTAACATTTATAAAGTAAAATGTTTCTGGATTTGAAACATTAAAACCTGAAAAGTATGGACATTTTTCATAAAATGTTTTAGAGCTACCCTTTGGTGGCATCGGAAAATTTTCCCATTGGTTATAAGTTAATACATTTCTAGGATTTGCAGATTTATGCAAGAAATGAGGACCATAGTTAGTATAACAATACATTTGTTCATAATCTGATGAACCTTCTAAGTATTCATGATTTGTAAATTTTGCAGACATTTCTAAGTCTGACATAATATTATTAACAGTCTCAAAGTCCCAATCATCAGAAAAGGTGCTGGGTGAAACAAAGTCACTCAAGGAAACCTTGAATTGGTGTAGAATCTTCAACAGCTCCGCCGGACCAAGACTGTCATATTCAGTTCTGTCCCAAGCTATACCACCTGGTATAGGAACGGCTGTGATGTTCACTGCTGACAAGTTTCTTTGTTCACAATGGGATAATTTGTGTGGCTTGAGGAGTAAGTTGATGTTCTTTCTTACTGTGCCCTTTGTACTATATTTTCATTGATCAGCATTCCCAAGGTAAATACCAGAGTCAACCAAAGTAGAATGTTCACCCAAGACAATCCATACTTCAACCCAGGGTGAAACCAGATATCTTTTTTCCAGTTGGTTAAAGAGTTCTGTTGCTTGTCTTTTAAAGGTTTTTTTAGCTGGCGTCGTTTCAGGTTCACTTGGATCCTCGGAAAACGAATCAAGGTTAATGAAATAGCCAGAGGCAGTTCTGTCAATTGTAGGGATTGCTTCAGGATTCGATTAAATCGCTGGAACCACTTGATCACTTGTCATATTAGTATACTGGGATGCTATTTCATTGTAGACAGGTGTTTCTTGACGAACTGTTATTTGGGTCTCAAGAGGTACAAGTTCCATGACTTTGTTGCGTAGTCCTTTATTCTGTACTACAGAGTCTTCGAATGTTATCAGAACCTCTTGGATTGTAACCGGATTCGGGCGTCTGCTACATCTTTGGAGTCCACTTGGGCTACTACTTATGATCAGCCACATGATGTGGTTTTACCAGGTCGGTGGATACAAACCTGTTCTCCTTTCTTCCAGCAAGGGGCGGCAGTAACACTGTTCTTGATCCGTGGATTGTTAGCACAGGTACTGGTTGTCTGTATGAAGGCCCAAATTCCTTCTTGTCCGCAATCTTTTCTCTGACTAGATCCCCAATCTTTGGAATTCAGGCAGGTCCTGCTGAAAAGGGTGTTTTTTCTTCAGTGATCGTTGGCTTCTGCAATGTGTTGCTTTGACTTCTCTTGTTTCATTTAAGTCCTGCAAAACAGCCAAAAGGTCTTTGATGTCAAAAAGTTTTTGTTCTACCACTGAAGTGCGAGGATCAAGGTCCTGGACAATCATTCTAGTTCCAAAAAGGATTTCATATGGAGTGATTCACCCCAGAGAACTTCTTGGCAGATTGTTAAGACTACGTTGGACACTAAATAGATGTTTGACCCACCCGTCACCCGAGCCTAGTACTCTAGCTGTTCTAGATTGCTTTATGTCCCGGTTATTCTCTCTCCAACCGAATTTCCCTCAGGATGGAATGGGCTAGAATACCGCAATGCAATGCCCAGATTGGCCATGGCCTCTTTGTAAGCTTTGAGCTAAACGCAGGACCCTGGTCAGAATGTAGCGTGCCGACTGCGTATGTGCCGATAAAGACTCGCAAATCTTTTATAACAGTTTGGGCGTCAGCCGAGCACTGGGGCCACATCCAAATTAATCTTGAGCACGAATCCACTACGACCATGATATATTTATAGTTACCATCCCTTTCTAAGGGACCACAGTGGTCTAGATAAAAACATGCTAATTGTTTATCTGAAATTAACAGGGGCATCTGCGCAGGACGTTTCACTGTAGAGACTTTCATCTTTTGACAGATTTCACATTCCAAAACATCGTTTCTGGTTTGTTTCCTCATGCGCGGTCACCAGTATCACTGTTTTAATAATGATACTGTAACAGAAATACCTGCGTGTGCAGATGCGAGCCCTAAGAACCAGAGCCAGCACAAGTCTGAGCAGCAGCAGCACCGCAACAGGTCTGCCCAGCTGGCCGCGTTCGGAGATGGAGCCACAAATTTCAATTACCTAAGGTACAGATATAAATTATTATCGTACAAACCTCGAAAGTGGTGAGTAACCCACTTTTTCATTATTAGGAGCTACAAACAGCTCTTAAAATATTGGTCCTGACGAAAGCCTCTAGAGTTACCAGAAGGCTGAAACATGTCGATCTTACTTCTCAGTGCATAAGGCTAGTAGCTAGGCCTACGGACGCACGTTTCTGTTTTTAACTTCCTGTACCTATGATTTGTAGAATAAAATACGAGAATCTTGGCATGAGGAATTTTAATACTTTCACTAACCTGAGCACAAACATACCCTCCTTTTTTTATTTCTGACCACTACTGTCACACCAGTTGGTCTTCCTCCATGTGGAGGTCAGCATACCATACTAAGGAAAAGACCTAATGATAATGCTGTTGCGACACTGAACGGCGGAGAACCAAGATATACCGCCTTACGCCTGTGTTCGCATATGAGGGTTTTTTGCAAAGATGGCCCGCTCCACTTTATCATAGACCCTGGAAACACAGGACAAGTGGCTCATTCTCCCCCATTGATTTTTTGCTCTAGCTCAAGGAAGCAGAATGAACTATAATTCCTTTTCCCTCACCATTGATTTTTCAGCAGATGGAAACCCTTCATGTGCTGCTAAAATTAGTCCTAATCTATGTTCCATGTTTGGAATTACTCTATACCCCATTTCAGGGATTCGAGCAAATAAAACATTATTTGCATCAGTTATATGTGAGTATTTGAGTGGAAAGCCTTTCGGTAATGTTTTACCACTGTCTTTGCTTGAAGCATTGACAGCTTGCATTATTTTGCCGTCTATTTTCGTTTTTGAACGAGTGATTGCAGCTACGGAAGCCGTTTGCACAGCTGCCTTAACGGATTCATCAGCCAATGAATTCCCTGCAACGTGAATGCCATCATGTTGATGACTCTGTGTATGGATCACGCAAGCTTTTTGTAGTTCTTTTCGTAACTAAACTACTTGTTCCCAAAGCAACTTATGCTTGATTGTGCCACCTTTTGCATCTTTGAAACCATTTTCAATCCAGTTCTGCAAGTATTCATTATAAGATTAAACGCAATATTAGGAATCGCACACTATGAGTGTGGGGAATTCGCGATCAATATTTTCAAGCGCCATCTTGAATGCTTGTAGTTTCAGCTCGCTGAGCTGTACAATCTCCGAGATATTGTGTTTTTGTGACCATAGGTCGGAACTTACCATCGCGCCAGCGACCTTTAACGATCGCGCACGCAGCACTAGAAGCTTGATTACCCCAATTGCGGGTTGTGCTGATCCGTCTGTATAAATTATACATCCGTACTGTTCCAGAGGCAGAATCTCAGTGGGCAGAGGACATTCTAGTTCGTATTGTAGAAATTCTTGTGTCTTCAAATAAGGGTCAAAAACGTATTCAACGTCTGTTGCAGTAAGAGTTAACCCATTGTATCCATCTTGGATGTAAAGCTTTAGCATTCGGAATGCTCGCTTTTGTCACTGCCTCTATGGCAGGTACAGGAGTATCAACCATTATGCGTTTACCCTGTTCGAGGGCTCTCTCTTGCTACTGCAGTTTGAACTGCTGTCAGAATTTTTTCTGTAGAAGTGAATTTCATTTCTGCTTGTGTGTACAAGTGTGATTTATAAGCAATAGGTACTTTTTCTTCTTCATTAAAGGTTAAGTACGTGAATCCGCATCTTCCTGGAATGATTTGGATCACTAGGTTGCGTACGTTTACGCTTGTCTGTGAATGTGTTGTTGCTAACATGTCTGTTTGTACCAAACGGAAAATTTCTGTGTTTTTTGAGTCCAATTAACTGTTTTAAAATCAGGTTTGATTAATTCGTAGAGAGATTTAACCCTTTCTGCGTAATTTAGAATGTAAATTTTTAGGAAACCTAGAATTGACTGTAAGTTTTTCAGTGTTTTTGGAGGTTGGAGAAGCGGACATTTATCTAGAAATTTGCTGCCAGGCTTTTGCCTTCACTTGATAACTCGTATCCTAGAAAAAGGATGGTTAAATGGGCAATTCTTGATTTCTTGAAATTGAATTTATACCCTTCAGAGGCGAAGCCAAGTATTATGACGTTCACCCTGTTCAAGTGCCTATCCAAGACATCGTCTGTTGGATAGATGTCATCGACATATGATAATGCCTCATCATCATAGGTTTGTAGTAACTCTGTTACTCTGGCTGAAAATAACCCTGGTCTATTCTTGAATCCCTGGGGGAGATGACAGAATTGACCCTGTGTCCCCATAATTGAGAAAGCAGTCAAATACCTGCTTTCTGGTGCAATGTTTTGACAGAAGAAACCATTGGAAATATCTAATGTAGTTTTATATTTTTTACGCACAATGTTATTCATTAATGCTGCACTTGTGCATTTTGTACTGCAAAAGTTTTGCAACAAGAGTTAAAATGTCTGAAATCCAAAACAAGGTGGTATGTATTGTCTGGTATGGAGACAGGAAACAAAGGATTGTTTATGGACGAGGTGTATGAGTCAATCACCCCTTGGTATTCAAGTTGATCTAAGATCTCCCTGACCTGTTTTTTTTAGCTTTTTGCTTAACTGGGTACTGCCTGTATGCAGTTGGTTGAGTTTTTAACTGGATTTTATGTTGAGGAAAATCCTCATCCCATCCTACATGATTTTTATATAATGCAGGAGCATGGGCTACTGACCATTTCCTGGCATAAGTATATTTTTTATGAATTGGGATATGATTGGAGAAGGCTGGCATACTGATGTATTTGCCATGTGAGCACTCCCTGACAAATTCAGGTGGCCAGTCTTGTTCAGCTAGAAAAATGTCATAACCCTTAGAGAGCTTCTCCCAAAAGAGTGCTCTTATTTTTCTAGTTATATCCCCCTCCATCCGGAGTGTTACTTCATATAATTTGTGTGGGACACTAACCCTGGTATCAGCAGTTTCAACCTCATCATTCAGGTCCACTGTCTCCAGATGATCCTTCAAGATCTTGCGAGCTACGGTTACTTCTGCTGCGCTGTCCAACATTGTCTGAGCCACTCCCCGTTCTTGAGTTGTGTCCTCAAGATCCTCGGCATGTCTGATTTTTAGGCCTGCTACCTTCTATTTGGTGAATTGGGTTTTCTTATTTTTCGGAACATGCTGATCGTCTTTGGACTTCATGCGTTCTTCTTTGTGTTCTGACCGTCCTCTTCTTTCTGATTTCTGTGATGAAGTCTGAAAGGTACAAGAGGAAAGTGTGTCCGTATCTTGAAATCTATCAGGTTTTCTCAAATTATCCCTGTTCCTGAAGTTATACCTCCTTTCAGAGGGCTCCTTTTGAGGAGACCTACCTCGGGATTGGGAACGCTTCTCTTTAGAAGTTTGTTTAGTGTTCTCTCACTTCTTTTTAGGAAGAGTGAGAGTGTTTTTAATAAAGATAAAGACCTTTTCAGGACTTTCAGTCAGTTGGAGTTTCAAGGGTTTACCAACCAAAATGTCTCTACATAGTTCTTCATAGGATTCCTCTATTATTCGGGCTAGTATTATTGTTGAGACCTGTTTGAAATCTTTCAGTAATTTCATACCCAGATTTAAAGCAGGTTCTGCCCCGTATTCATTTTGAATCTGTTTCAGGACGTCTGGTATTACCGCCATAGACGGAACACCATGTGTTTTGGTGTAGATTGCAGCAAAGACTGTACCCCAAGTGTTTCAGTCCTCCAGGTGTGGTGCGATCCCCATTGGTAAACAGATTGTTAAAATCCTGTGTTTCTCATGAGGGGTAGTATCAGGAAATACTGCTTCTGTTCGAGTCATTTTTTGAGCTATCCAGAATGGAATTTTTTCCCTTTTTGCGGGTAATTTACCACTGACTGATTGTATAGTCTGTGGTGTAAATTTTATTTGTGTTCCCCTGGTAAGGGGTGTGTTGTGGAATCTCTATAGGAGGTTGGACTGTTAGAGTCCGCATGACATATTAAACCAATTGTCTATGTATTTTTATTAGTTGTTTTATTTGAACTAATAGTTCTACACCTGTCATTTCTTCAATGGCAGGATGTGGTGTATAGCTGGCTAATAGCGGCCATGTTGCTCCTGGTCTACCTAGTGGACCAAGCCTGGTAATGTGATTTTGATGTTGTAGGGCGCCTTTAAACCAGAGCGCTTGCTCTTGGTAACTTAGTGGAATTTCAATATCCTCGAAAGGAATGTATTCCATTGGATGTTCCTCTTCTTTGTAGAAGTGAAACACATGTGATACTGGATTTGCTTCAGGGAAAATAATCCATGAATAGAATACCTCTCTCTGACGATATTCATGTGCTTCTATCACAAAAATTACCCTACCACCTCTTGATGATAGGCCATTTGTTATAAGTTTTATAGTTAGTGATGGCTTTCCTTAAATTTTCCGGGATGATTATAGCATCCGGGTCATCTTCTTGGAAACCTGTAACGTCAATGCCTGGTATGGCATTATTGCCTGTAGCTCCACCGTCCGCGGTGCTGTTGCCGTTATTCGACATTGTTTAATAAAAGTTGCAGAGCACGTTTCATGGAAACAAAAATAAGGTGTACAATATTTTGGAACACTGTATCCTTCAACGTTGAACAAACCAAATAACTAATACATAGGATTTTCGTCCTACTCAGTTATGGCGGATATTTAATTCTTTTACCCACTCCAGATGTCTATTGGAGTATTTTACGGGAAAAAAAGGGTCTCTGAGAAAAGCACGACTGAGTTACTTTAGTATCTAGCGATAAATTAGGGCCTTACCAAACGTTGGGCGCCATGTAGTGTAGTTCCTATATTCCCAATAGGCTCTGCACATTGGAATATTATATCCTGTAGATTAGACGTAAGACTGAGGTCAACTAGGTCTCTATAGAATATATTAAACTTAATAGTGAGTGCCAGCTATCTCAGAGGTCACTAGAAACTTAGTTTCTGACAACCGCATAAACATGACAACTTTGTTTCCCAAGAATAAGAAATATATCTCTAGAGTAGCGAAACAATAGATAAGTATTTCACTCAGTCAATCGTGCATGCTTTGTTTCCACAGAGGTGCAGAGAAATAGAGAGACGGGTGTTTTCAATAAAAGGTTTTATTGAACAGACTTCTTTCTCATGCAAGAAAAGTGCACTGCTACAATCGTAATGCAGACTGCACAGTATAATGCATACAGAGAGAACAATATTATAAAATACTACTGTGAGAGCATTGTATGGTTGCTAAACCATATATAAATACATACATAAATAACAATGGCTAAAAATGCTCAACTGGTGCTTCTAAAATATGCCTACCCCAATGTACCTAACCTAAGTCTAGTATGCAGGAAGAAATAAGTATTGTGTAGCATAGGTTTAGTTTTCTTTGCCAAGAATCTATCCAAGATTTCTCTAGGTTCTAATCAGCTGCATACCTTAGTTTAGAATGAAGGAGGTCTGGTATCTCAGTCTAGGGACTCAATTTCCCAACACCCTGCAAGGGGAGCTTGGAAACACTGGAGCTGGATTTCACTGAGAGAAATGCAGCATCTCGATCAGTGCGTCAGCTGGAGGGTCGGCTTTCTTCGGCACTTGCTGTAGCGAGCTGAGTTGGGCAAATAGATAGTCGAACTGCTCCGAACCACTGTGTCTTGCTAGAGCAAGTGAAGGCATATTTATACCTTGAAGGTGTCTAGTTTGATGTAAAGTCGGGCATAATAACGTCAGTAAAGAACCCCTAGGGAATAGTAGTTCTTTGTAAAGTACATGAGTTCTTGGACAAATCAATATTCAAGCAAGGTAACGTCCCTGACTGCTTAAGCCGATTTTCCAAGAAATCGTTGTGACGTTTGGTACGGGTGAAAGTAGCCATGCCTGTATATGGTCTGCATGGGCTATGTCTAAATAAGGGATTATTTTCTATGCCTATATTAGGGCAATGTGAATTGTCCCTATATAAGGGCATGAATCGGGAACATTCACTCGGAGCCTAAAACGCCACACAACAACGCAATAACATACGTGTAGCGAGGTTACCAGAAGGTAAAGAAGGCACTGACATGCTAACTTTCTTGGAGGGATGGCTGCGAAACAGAGTAGCCCCATGTCTTCTCACAAACATTTTTACACTGGAAAGAGTGTGAAGGGTGCCATCACTCCCACTGGCGCATGGGTGACCCCAACACCCGGTGGTAGCACGCCTCTAGCACTCCAAAGACCTAGACATCCTCATACAAAATTCGCATAACAATGGACCCTATGTGATTAAAAACAGCAAATTGTCCATCTTCCCCGACTTTACGGCAAAAGTACAGTCCCAACGTGCCTCCTTCCTGGAAACCAAGAAAGCATTAAGAGCAGAAGGCATAAATACTCCCTGTTGTACCCAGCGAAACTGCAGGCCACACTATATGGGGCAACTCACTTCTACGACTCACCGGAAGACATATGGGCTTGGTTAAAAACTTATCAAAGGGTGATCCTGTGTCTCAAGGAGGGGCTCATGTCTCTAGAACACCTAAACCGCAAAGGAAATGACCCAGGCTCTCATCCAGAAGGATCCAAGTATGGAAACCCTCCGCATCTGTATGGGCTAAGAGGACCGCAGCATTGGCATATAGCAATACCAGGAGCAACCTCACACCTACCCTTTGAAAATCTGCCTGAAACAAAGGAAGGGCTTACTCGAGGTCATTGATATCTAAGTTTAAATTCGATGTTTGTAAAGTTCAAACTACTCACCCCTAAGGGTCTCAAGGCGCTGGTAGCTGTAGGGTAGATTATTTGAGCTATTGCCCAAAGTCACATGGTAATGAGCTGAGTTGCCGCTGGCACCGGGGATGGAACCGTGAGCACTGCACTCTGGAATAAGCCCCCCAGGCAGCTGAGGCACACCTTTAGAAAAGGGTAAACAAGACTGGTGAAAGGATGCAACCCTGCCGAACACCCCTACTAGTCGGAAAAGACTGGGTACCGGCAGCACCTTGCAAAAAACGCACTGGGGCTGAAGTGGCGAACGTTGGTTTACCATGAAAACCACTATGTTCGGATCCACCCCTTGTTCATGAAGCAGAGCCCATAGTTTTGCGCTGTTAACCCTATCAAATGTAGAAGAAAGGTCCATGAATGCAAGGTGGAGGGATTCAGGCCAGGCTGCAGTATACTTATTAATACATATGGAAAGATTCAAACATTGGTCAGACGTAGACCTACCTGGCCTGAAACCATTTGGACATCAGACAGGATGTCATTAACTTCCTCCAATGCCATTGGTCTGTTGAGTATAACCCTCTCAAGGACCTTCACTACAGTGTCAATCAATGAGTTGGGGTGGTGGCATTGGGGATTCTCTGTGTCATCCTTTTTTAATATGGGTACAATTACCGCCATCAACCACAAAGACGGCACCCCTCCCCGAGCTGCTGAGTCAGAAGGGGATCCCATCAGGGCCTGGGGCCTTGTTGCACATTAGCGCACATATGCCCTTGGTTACTTGGCTACTTCATCCAGTGTGAAAACCATGGGAGCCTTCCCCATCTCTGGGTCTACTCCGACCTCGCCCTTCGCCACCTTTCCCTTTTGAAATGGTCTACCCACTGGTGCTCAGAAATGCCGGTCCTATCCTATTCACAAAACAAGGCCTGTTTACTACCCTCCAGAAAAGAAAGATATCTCCACTCTCCCCCAACTAAATTAATTTCTCTGAGGCTAATGTCCGCAGGGCGTGCTTGCTTTTAGCTAAAGCTGCTTATATGCTGCCTAGAGAGGGTTACAATGCTCCAGTATCCTGGGAGCAGCTTCAAGGCCACCTTCAACTGCAAAAAGGCTCCTGGAGCAGTCCCTGTCAAACCATTTTGGGTCTTGCCCACATGAGTGGATTAGTGGTGCTGACAATAATAACAAAACATTATGAGTAATATCCTCAAACGCTATCACAACATCCATCTCAGGGCGATCTGCATCCAGGCAGTTAGTTATCTCTGGAGCACTACCAGAAAAAGGGAAACCATAAAATACATTGGATCCACCTAGGACAAGTTAAGTCTCCTGCCTTGATCAATGAGGGAAAGCCCATTAAGAACCTCTGCCCATGAGCTAACAGCATCATTAGCCCTCTAAAGTCCTTAAAACAAGGGATTATGATCACTAAATAGGATGTGAATAATGCTAACATTGGAAATATACAAAAATAGGGGCACAGAAACAAAAATAAAATCTATAACTGAGGTAGAGCCCCTCCCCTTGAATGTCGGGACAATATGAGGATTAGGTGAACTAACCCGTTTATCCAAGGCAAACACATGGTTATAGGATTCTAAAATCGCACTAAGCTTTGAGCCCTCCTTGGAATGCACAAAATGGAGCCGTTCAGACAAAAAACACTTAGATCTAGAGGCATCAGGCACTAAAGGGCTTTAACATAAATGGCAGTTGAAATCCCCCACTAACATTATCACTCAACTCCCTCCCCATCCAGGCACCAAGTTCCATCCAGGAAATCAACGTCATGTTTAGATAAACAAAGATAGAACCCCCACCAGGCCCAATCCTGGTATAATAAAAATTAACCAGTAAAATAGAGGTACATCCCTGTACCGACAACTTTAGCCCCTGCATTATCTGTGCCTCCCTGTACAAATCAAAAACATGTCCACTCAATTCCACTGCCCCAAAGGTGATGAGTACCCCACTAGCCCTCTCTGCCAGAGAGGACGCTGCGGGTGAAAAATAGGTATTGTGGCCTTCCATAAAAAAGATGTACTTCGCCTCTCACGTTTCCCGAAGACAGATATCTGAAAGCATTTAGCAAACTTCACCCAATTGGATCTTTAAACTTGGCTGATAGCCAAGTAATGCTCCATGACAGTAGCTTTAAACCCTTCGGATTCTCAGCCGGAATAGCCACTGGAAGAATAGCAGGCATACGAGGGTGAAAGGGCGGCTCAATGGAGGCCACTGATGAAATAACGTGCAAAGAAGGTGGAGAAAGCAGGCAGCGAATTCCTAGTCAATCACACAGCTCGAGATTACTCAATGGGGCAAATCAATTCGAGAGGTTCACAAATGAGGGTTGCCAAGTTGGCAGACGATTACTGCCATGAGAAGGGTTTTTGAACTTCTCGAATTGATTTGCCCCATTGAGTAATCTCGAGCTGTGTGATTGACTAGGAAGGACATTGTTGCTCTCCCCTCGTGTTTCATAAACTTGAGAAGGTTTTCTGCCCCCTCAGGTCCCAAGGGTGGCAGACACAGGGTGTGTCTGCCACCCTTGGGACCTGAGGGGGCAGAAAACCTTCTCAAGTGTATGAAACACAAGGGGAGAGCAACAATGTCCTTCTGATCGAGAATCCTAGAAGATTACACAGACAGGATATGTGCCACAACCAATTTTATGGCAAGACCGGAGGCTCCTATTATGCTTTCTTATCTTGCATTTTATTCTATAGCAGCCAAGATAAGTGTAAGAAACTACAGTTCCCAGAGGGCCTGGCACCAACTGGGCCATGGGAATGAGAAAAAACGAGAGTACAGTAACCAATCAGCAGTCACATTATAGATAAGAGAACACACTGACCGCGCAGCTTCCTCTTTTCTTGCTGCTCGCAGTCAGATAAGTGTTCCCTTATCTATGCTCGCAATTTATTTATTGATATTTGATTGTTTTAACTTGGTATTAATGTTCACTGTTGTTGCATTGTTTTACTGCCTCGTTTAGCGCTATTGCGCCTCTGGGTTCGCGCTACTCGCGCGCTTCCTTTGTTGTCCGGTTTCTGTTTAGCGGCTTCTCTTCCCCCCCTCCCACCCTTTCTGTTTGGTATTTCCCTGCTCCGCGGTGCTCGCGCTCCTCGCGCAGCCTCTCACGGCTTCTGGAGCTGTTCTCAGGTGCTTCGTTTGCTGCCTTTCACCACCGCTTTTCACAGCGGTTGCTTCTGTGCACGCCGGAGCCCTTTTCTTCTGCCTGTCTTTCTCCGGTCTCCTCGCTCCGTGTCCTGCAGTCGACCCGCCCCTGTTCACGCCCCCTTTTACACGCCTCCCTCTCTTTCCTCACAAATTTAACCCTTACCTGCCACCTTTCAAAAACATGGAGAATGGGAGTTCCTCTGAGGAGAATCCCTCTAACATGGACAATGAGTCTCTTAAACAGGACCTTCACAAGTTTATTAATAATTCTGTCGAACAGGCAGTTGAAGTCTCTATGAAAAGAATGTCAAAGAACATGGAGAACTCTATGGTCAGCATGTTGTCCAAGGTTTTGGCCCAATCTGCGGGGGATAGGAGAAAACGCAAGGTGGATCACTCTGCTTCTGTGCAAAAACCTAAAAGGGCGTCAGCATTGGTTAGCGAGTCTTACTCGCCTATGGACGAGGACAAAGTGCCTCCCAGGCCTCCTGATAAGGAGGGGTTTGTCGGTTCAGAGGGCAAAAAAAAGCAAAAATCCAAGCACACAGAGTCTCCTACTAAGAAATTAGTAATTTCCACCATCTTGGACACGGATGATGACATGCCTGATGCTGACGACTTGTGCGATATTTTTGATGTCACTGACCCCCCTCCCCCAAAATTCCCAAAAGTGATTCCTTTAACTTTGACCCAGTGTATGACTCGGAGGGTCTCCCTATGTTTGACCCGTCCTCCATCCGTCATCCCAATTCAACTGAATGGTTTCCCTCACATCACGTTGGTGAATACATTTCTGCCCGTCTTCGTCTCCCTCTAGAAGCATCTGTGCGTTCCAGATTAAAGTCTGAATGTCCCAAGCCTGCCCTCCCTGATAAAATCACCCTTGTCCCTTCCATCGACCAGCCACTCCTTACCTTCTTTTCTAAATTTGGTAAAGACCCTCGACGCGGGGTTGATAAAGCATGGTCCACATGCCAAGACAAAATGCTGGACATTGTTGGTCCCTTGGCCCGTATCTTCGACTTGGCAGAATCTGCCCGTCTTGATGGTTCAGATCTTTCAGCTGATGACATCTCCATGTGGGTTCAACGTGCCTTTTGCCTTTTGGGCAATGCCAACGCAGCCATTACCCACGAAAGACGTAAGGGTCTTTTGATCAAGTTGGACCCCAAGCTCGCTAACCTCGCTCCTATGGACCCCGGCTCTAAGGCAAATGGCCTCCTCGTCGCTTTGTCTCTACCTTTGCCTCTCTTGACAAGGCTCAACAATCCATAAAAAAGACTTTCGCCCCTCGGGTTTTTGGACGGGACGGACGAGGCAGGGGTCGCTCTTCCGGCCGTCCCTACAATCAAGGCTCCAAAGGTTCTTACGACAACTCCCAAGAATACAAGCCGCAGTTTTATCCACAACGAGGACGTGGTTTCCGCGGCAGAGGGCGCAAAGGTTATCGCAACACCAACTCCAATCAACAAGGTAAGCCTTTCTTCTTTCCCTCCTGTCGGGGGTCGATTAAAACTGTTTCTTCCAAAATGGCATTCCATAAGTGTAGACCCGTGGGTCCTTAACACAGTTCAAGGCTATCTTATAGAATTTTACTCTCCTCCTGTCCAGACCTCTTTCCCTCCTCCTCTAGTGTTCTCTTCTCACATGGCAAACCTCATCTCAACCGAGATAAAGTCCCTTTTACAGAAACAAGCCATCCGAGTTTTTCCCTACGACTCTACAGGCTTTTTAAGCTCCATTTTTCTAGTCCAAAAGAAAAACAAGAAATTACGCACTGTCATAAACCTAAAATGGTTCAACCACTTTGTAGTGTATCGTCATTTCAAAATGGAGACGATCCTTCATCTGAGGGATACCCTTCGGCCGAACGATTGGATGGTTCGCTTGGATCTTCAAGATGCTTATCTTACATTTCCTATCCACCAGTCTCACTGGAAATTCCTTCAATTCCAATGGTCAGGAGTGACCTATTGTTTCACCTCTCATCCTTTTGGTCTCTCTTCGGCGCCATGGTGCTTCACAAAACTTCTGAAGCCAGTGGTCGCTTTTCTTCGCTCCCTTGGTATCAGGCTCATAATATACTTAGACGATATTCTGATCCTGAATCTGGACGAACAGGGTCTCCTCGCAGATCTCCAAACCACTCAGTGTCTTCTTCTGGACTTGGGTTTCCTTGTAAACCTCGAGAAATCTTCTCTGGTCCCCTCTCAGAACATGGAATTTCTGGGCTTCCTTGTGGACTCGGTAGCGGCGTCTTTACGCCTTCCCCTTCCCAAAATTTCCAAAATCAAAGCGGAGATTGCCTCTGTGCTCCATCTTTCTGTCATCTCCCTCAGATCTCTGGCCAGGATTGTCGGTCTTCTTTCCTCCTCTATTCAGGCGATATTTCCGGGCCCTCTGCACTATCGGGCCCTTCAACGCCTAAAGATCAGGTACCTTCGCCAAGGTTTAGCTTATTCAGACGTCATCGCTCTAGACCAAGAGTCCCGCACAGAACTGCAATGGTGGATAGACCATTTAGATGCGTGGAACGGGCGCACTATCTTCGCCACATCCCCAGATCTTGTTTTAGAATCCGATGCCAGTCTATCGGGTTGGGGCGCCCGCTGTGGTCCAATCTCAACTGGAGGAGCATGGTCAAGAGAGGAGTCCAGTCTGCACATAAATTGTTTAGAGATGCTTGCTGGTTCCTTTGCGATCAAAAGTCTTTCCAAAGACAGGATCCGCTGTTCCATACTCTTACGCATGGACAATGTTTCTGCGGTTTGCTACATAAATCATCTCGGCGGCACCAAGTCCAAGCCTTTAGCAGATTTAGCAAAAAGCCTATGGGAATATTGCCTAGCCCATCATCTGTCCTTGACAGCGGAGTACCTTCCAGGCGACCTCAATTCTGTGGCAGATTGGCACTCGAGGTTCCTGCGCGACTCCAGCGACTGGAGGCTTTGTCCCTCCGTCTTTCCTTCTCTTTCTCTTTTATGTGGTCCCTTTTCCATCGATCTCTTTGCTTCTCGCCTCAATTCCCATTTGCCCCAGTTTTTCAGCTGGCGTCCAGACCCCCTAGCTCTAGCCACGGATGCTTTCCTCCAGGATTGGTCTCGTCAACTCAATTATGCCTTTCCTCCTTTCATAATGATCAACAGAGTGCTGGCGCAAGTCCGCCGTCAGGAAACTTCTCTAGTACTGATAGCTCCCTTCTGGCAAGCTCAAATCTGGTCCCCTGTCCTTCTGGAGATGGCGATGGATTTTCCTGTACTTCTGCCGTCCTTCGACGATCTTCTTCTCAACCCTCGAGGTGAGCGTCACAGTCTGATCTTGGACAACTCCCTCACTCTGTCGGCTTGGAAAGTTTCCGGCCTCCCCCTTCTAACGTCCTCATTTCACAAGAGGCTGCTCACTTTATCAGCCAAGCCTGGGCTCTAGGCACTTCCAAAGCCTAAAAATCCGCCTGGTCTCTTTGGGCAAGCTGGTGTCTGGAAAGGTCTCTCGATCCCTTTTCAGCCCCTCTAGGTTTTGTTATCAATTTCTTAGCTTCTCAGGCCAGCGCTGGGAAAGCCTATCGCACTGTCAACCTCTACCGTTCTGCCATTTCCCTCAATCACGCCCAAATTGACGGGAAAGCTGTAGGTGCTCATCCTCTGATTTGTCGCCTTCTCAAAGGTGTTCGATGCTCTAAACCACCGTTGGCTAAGTATACCTCTTTATGGGATGTTTCTGTTGTACTTAAACTGTTTGTGATTTGGCCCTCTAATTCTGCTTTGTCTCTCAAAATGTTATCGGCCAAACTTACTATGTTACTTTGCTTGGTGTCTATCAAAAGAGTTTCTGATGTTAGAGCCTTGGATGTCTCTCCTCGACAATTTTCCCCTACAGGTGGGCTGTTCCAGATTCGCAGACGCACGAAGACTAATTTAGACTCTGTTTTTTATCCCTATTTTCCCGATCAACCCCAACTTTGTGTGGGACAGTGTTTGAAAATGTATGAACAAAAGACCGCTGATCTCAGAACGCCCTCTTGTTCCCAACTCCTCATTTCCTTTCGTAAACCCCACCTCCCTGTTTCCTCCTCTACCCTCGCCAGGTGGGCTCGCTGGGTTATGTCCCTTGCCGGTATTGATGTCTCTGTTTTCGGAGCACATTCGGCTAGAGGAGCCATGGCTTCTAAGGCCTTTTGGGCTGGCTCCCGTTTAGAGGACATACTGAGATCAGCAGATTGGTCCAATGACAGTATTTTCCGCATGTTTTACTGTAAGCCTATTCATTCTGTTGCTTCTGATGTTATTGATTTGCATTGAACAAGCATAATAGGAGCCTCCGGTCTTGCCATAAAATGTAGATTTTCCTAGTTATTATGACGGAAAGTCTTAATTTTATTAAAGACACGGAGGCGAGTATTATCCCGCCGCTACACTATTAACATGTGTTCTCCCTCCCAACAGCGAATCTGGCCTTACCGCCTGCTTCATCACAGGGGCTCCTCAAACCCACAATAGCCCCCCCCCCCCATCTCTTGTGCTTGCAGCTAGGGCGGGTGGGGCTGAGGGAGGTTAAAACCTGATCCGTAACCCCCACAGTCCCTGAGAGAGAACCTCTGTCCTTAGATAGCCTCCCATGACCCCGCCACTAGTCCTCTCAAATCAACCAAATCACTCACTCCCTTCACCGAGTCCACCCTCCTAGAATCCTTAGTAAAAGAGGGGCAACAACAAGAAGGTGGGGGAAGGCTACCCCTGGGCAGTGATAACCTCCTTTCTGCCAACTCGATTTCTTTAGACACCACTGAATCTGCTCAGTTTAAAAAAGCCTCAATGGCAGTAACTCGTGGAGCAGTGGGCAGAGAAGGTGCTTTGGCAGCAGGAGCTTTTTTCTTCCCTATGTTTATACCACTCGTGCTACACAACACCCCTTGGATCAAATGTCTTAAAAGCTAACATGGGCCTTGTAAGATCCAATATTACAGGTTTGTACAAACGGAGCGTACCCCCGCTACTCAATCATCCGAAGCTCATGTACCACGTCAATCAGTCCAAAAGAATGTCAGGACAAGGTACTGCCAGAGGCCCTGGTCAAACTCTACAGTCCTGTGCAACACATATATGCAGCCTCCCACCGAGCACACACGTCTCTCAGGAGCTCAATGTGCCCTGAAGACCTAGGAGTACTCCATTACAAATCCAGCTAGTCCTCATCCACCCAAATCCAGAACAACGTCACTCCAGCATTCCAACACCAACCCTGAAAGATGAACCAAGGGGGCAGTCCGCCCCTTCCTGGCACTGATGGGCACAGGATGGGCCTGCCCTTTGCCAGGGCATTGGACGAGGGCTTCCTGTGCTTGTCCCGCCCGGTGGGACTGCGAAGAGCTTAAATAGCGCTTGATGAATACCAGGTGAGACTCCAGACAGGGATCATGGGACACATTGTCCCCTGCGGCTGCATCCAACAGCCGCTCTCCCCACGGGCAGAGGAGAGTTTCCTCGGTGCCAGCAGTATGACCCCAGCAGGAGGATCCTGATGAAATCATTCCAGCATGCCCCAGATGCAAGAAAATAAGGGCAGCATCCCCAGACCGCGCAACTGCTAAGCGCTTAACTAGAGCTTGATGAATACTAGGTGATGCTCCAGATGGGGATTAGTTGACACGCTGTCCCCTTTGGCTGCCGTCAGCAGCGACTCTCCCCATGGACAGTGTCCGCTGTCCATGGTACCAGCAGTGTGACCCCTAGCAGCAGGAGTCTGCTGAAATCGCTCCAGCATGCCCCGGAGTCAAGAAAATAAAGGCAGCAGCCCAAAAATTACTGGAGCCTCTCTGTGCTCGGTGGTTTTAGGAGCACACACTTTTCAAGGAAGCTTTTTCCTTCATTTGACAACTTGTATCCCAAGACCAGGACACAGATAGGCAATTTCTGATTTTTTAAAATTAAAATTGTAGCCAAAGTGAGCAAATCCTAGAAATATGCGATCTACTCTAACCAAGTGTGTTTCTAAGTCATCATCTGTTTCATTGTCAAATCACTGTAACAGTCCTGTGTCCCGGGCAGGGAACAATCCTGAGCTGTTCTTTCACACATGTGGCAATCGACAAAATAGTTTTTGTGACCCAAGTGCGGTAACTGTGGTCAAATCCCAGTTTTGGTAGAAATAGCCATTTGAAATGTATAATGTTTTTTAGTACTTTTTGCACAGACTAGAGGATGACCCCCAGGAAGCATCCATTCAGCAACGCCGGGCCTGGAGTTCCACAGTAGTGATGTCTCATCCCACCGCCTAGGGCACCTTCAGTTCCACCGCACGTCAGGCACCCAGGGAAGTAGGCCACCACTTGGCCCAGATGACGGTGCCATCACCCTGGGTTCACCACGCTACCCACCACACAAAATTGTCGCCGATTCAAAGGTCCCTCCATCACCTTCCGCCACTATCCATGCCCAGGGAAAGGCCTCTGGGTCACTTCTGGGTTCAACCCTGCCCAGATGAGGTCTACATTGATAGTGGGCTCTCACCTGCCTCCCCCGTGACAGTCCAGCATCATTGCTGGCCCCCGCTGGAGCAACAGATATCGAGCTGCATAGAGAATGAAGCCTTTGGCACGCAGGACCAGACCCCCCTGCGGGTGTCTCCCCGCAACCAGGACCGGTCGTCTCTCTCGCCCCTCTAACAACAGGAAAGTCCAAGTTGCCTCCGCAGTCCTCCAAATGATCAGCAGGGCAAGGGGGCTCCTTTGTCCACTTCCATTACCCCCAGTTAGGTGCAGGACAGGCCAGCTCATTCCAGGCAGGCCTCGTCTTCTACATAGGCTGTGTCTCATGTGATATGTGTGCTGGGCGACTCTCCCCAAGCACTGGGGGATCGCGGCCACAAAGCAGAGTGGGGATGTTGTGGTACCACTTCCGGGGGTCTGCTCACAGCTATGGGGCCCTGGGTAAAGGTGTCGGCAGCAGTCAAAAGTTCAGGGACTCAGCAGGCGGCTCCCACGTAGGCAGGCTGCCAGCATCATAGAGACCATGAGCCATGGAAGCCGCCTGGTCCTCCAGGCTTCGACTCTAATATTGCGCTGCCCCATTGGCCCCAGCGGGACAGCTTTGATGCGGGGTTTGCCGCCACATCCCAGGTTTCAATCTGGAATGGAGAGCCCCGGGGAAAGGCACCAGTTTAGCCAGATAGTGATTGTTGCGGTGTGGAGCTCTTTAAGAAAGTGGCCTCCATGATTGGCTCTCAAGCCATGCCCCCTGCTTTCTCTTTCTTCTTAGCATAAGACAATGGACTACCTTATATTCTGTAGGAACCACGTAAGTAAATATGGTGAATAGAAAGTATGCTTCAGTCAAGGGCATTTTTGTATTTTCCAGACTAGCAAAGCTCTTTTAATCATTTATTTACTAATAATTATGTACACAAAGGCATAGATACTATAGATAGTGCCAAATGGCACAATTTTGATGGTGCTCCAATCAACTTCATCAATGTGAAACAAATGTCAGTGTGCATGCACAGAAATCCAAATAAATAACAAATGTCCAGTTTTGACTGTATACTTTTTATATCATAGTAGTACATCTGTTACAAACTACAGGTGTAATATTCCAGTAATATTCCAGTCCTCGTTTAGAGCATCCTGTTGAAATAAAGATAATGTTGTCATTTTGACGTAATTGTAATTAGAGGACTATTAGTGCCTACAAATGATAAAACATAATTAACAAAATTGTCCTTTAATTAACCGGTTGCATAAGATAGTAGCATAAAACTATCGAATGGCTTGCAACAAGATCCCATACACATTCAGGTCAACAAATTGCAGCAATGTACAGAAAAAATCCTGAAATATGAAAACCACAACATTTTGGAAGGTGAAGGGTGCCTGAGAGTGGGTGGGTGACTTGTACAACGGAAAGATGACCCACTCCGGATAGACGTTTCTGAACCCCTGGAGTTTTCTACACGGATTTCAGCAGCTTTCCCAACTTTCTGGCTGTTTTGCAGCATGCAGAAACACTGCAATAGTTGGGGGGTGGCATGGTGAGTTTCTTTGGACCTTAACTGGTCCTAGCCCTCATATATCCCTGTTGCTGTGTTGCTCCTTATTTTGGTCTTCCTAGTCCACCATTTAGATGCTGAACTGTTCTTTTCTAACAATGCGTTTTTGAGCTTTTGCACAGGCTGAGGGATAAAGTTTAATTTTGAAGGATTCGCATGCTGGAGTCTCTGCATGGAGATATTAGGCAGCTTCGGGCTGCTAAACATGTTTAATTGGGGTATTATTGCTTTATCATTCCTCATGTGCATCACACTATACAGCTTCATACCATTTGAACATGACAGAGCACGTACAACAAAACAACTTATCCACACATGAATATGTTTTTACATAAAATTCTAATGCTTGGGATACGTGTTTGCACGCTCTATCATTCTTGAGAAGATCTGGCAATTTTGAACTGTTTGACAGATAACATAAAGAATTCAAAAAAGTAATTTGTTTTCAAAAGTGCCTGTTATAAATTTATTTACTGAATTTTTCACTTAGTGTTCCCATAGTTATGAGAAAATATTTATTCTGCTACATAAGTACTGTGGTAATCATTTTCCCCATTTTTGCCAAGCCATTACCTGCTGGCATTCAATCTCTTATAACTTTGATGGGAAGGTCCAAATCAATGAAACAACGTGTTAACAACTGTAATTGAGTCATAAAAGTGCATTTGGCCAGAATTTTGAAGCTTCTACTAGCATCATGACTGAATTAATACAGATTTAAATGGATAAACAGGCGTCATCCATTCCAAAGCATTTTACATCTTCTCTTATGGTTACTATGCCTCATTAGGATACCTCAAGTGGCAGATACAAAAGATGAAAAAAGGATCCAGTGGCACCAGGTTTATCACTGCCATTGCTTACACTAACATATCTAATTGAGGAGATTAAAAACGTAAAACCTTTCTCTATAGAAACAAATAATATGTTACTGAGAACTTTGAAAAAATGGTCTAGTCACAGTTGGAGTTACAGAAAATAGAAATAGAATACAAAGTAAGTAATGCTCAGGATTATGTAGCTAAGGTGGCCAAATAAATGATTTTTCTTAAAAACCAGACAGAAGTGTTGAAATACTGTAACTGGCAAAATAATTTATAAATCTACAGAATTTCTGAAGGAGCTGAGGGTCCTATATGATCTCCTTTCTTAAGATGAATAGTCCAGAAATAATTGGTCTACCAGAATGCCCACCTCTCAACATACAAAGAGCTCCTTGTGTTGGCCCTAGGTCTTTATCATAATTTAGCTCCAATAGACCTAGATGTATTCCTTCTGCAGTTCACTGATCTAATAAAAGTACTGTCAGTAGCAAAACAAAGGAATCTGCTTTGGTCTGCTCACAAGATTCTTTTTATTCAAACGTCATAAAAGCAATGGCAAGCAGACAGAAAGAATTCATTGAAATGCATTTAACTCCAATATCCATGAATGCCAGATTTGACCTTACACACGTGTGTTTATTCAAAGTTATTTTTAAAGACAAAACAACCATTTTTGAGACTCCTGACACAAACACGGGGGCAACGAGGCTGGAAAAACCTGATTGGTCCTTTCTTACAGTCTCCCTTTTGTTTCATGGCTGTCCAATTCCTGTTTGCATGGTATTGACTCTATCCTATGCTGTTATTCCTTCACAGGTCTCTTGTTTTTTTTGTGTTATACTTCCTTTGTATGTATGTTTGCATTTACAATTCTGAGGGTATTTGATTTCACCTGCTCTAGCACTACATACATGCTAGGTACACTTAGGGACATCTAGTTAGGGTCGCATCGTAGGACTACGCATTATTACTGTCATTTTTTTTATGCCTGCCTATATTCATTGTTTTAGCTCTATGGTAGAAATCTACCATCCTTTTACTCTGTTGGTGTTTATAATCATTTATATCTGTTTCTGTCTTATGGTTGTGTCAACACACCTATTTTGCACTAGAATGGCGCTGGTTCAATAAATGCTTATTGAAAAATGTCCCCACCGTTTAGTCTGTGTATCTCTCTGAGACAAAGTGAGCACAAGTGACTAAGCGAAAAGTATCGCACTGTTTCCACGATCCCTGGTGGGACAGAATTGTCATGTTTGATAGTTGCCAAGAATTATTATTTCCTTGGTAAGAGGGGTATCTAGTGGCACTGTGAGCGAGCTGGTATACCGGCAAACATACCGAGTCGGGGTGTCTAGAATCAGTCTCGACACCAATCCCATTGTATATTTTGTCTAAATGCAGAGATCCTATATAGGTTTATGGGAACTACACGATAGAGCTGGAAACTCGACAACTCGAGTTCCCCAGCACCATGATGGCTTCAAGGAACCCAGGAGTGTTTGGTGCTAAACAAATCCTTTTAAAAAAACACACTGATGCCAGTGTTGGATTTATTAAAACATCTACTCATAGGGCACCTCAGAGGTTTCCCCTGAAAACCTACTAACCCTGCTGTGGTCTCTGACTGGCTTTAGGCAGCCTGCCACCACCAGACAGGTTTATGGACTCCTGGGTCTAGCGCCCCTTCTCTCTGAGGCTAGAAACAAAGCCCATCCTAGGCCAAGGTTTTGCACCTCCTCCTCCAGGATGAGCACAGTGCTCGAGGGGGAAGCTTCAAAGGCCTGCCACCTTTGTAAGGAGGTTCCAGGCTCTGCTGCTAGCAGTAGATGGCCGCCCCTAGTTCAAACCTCCCACTTTTGGCAGGAGAATCATCAGTAAAGCCTAGATACAGTAGGCGTGCTCCCCCCTGCGCCAACCCCCACCCCTCTGGTGCTGGAGGCAAAGTTAAACACTTTTTTCACGCCCTCTGGATCAACAAGTCCAGCCCACTCTGCACCCGGCGCCTCCGGGCCCATGTCCAGGTGGCCCACCAATGCAGAACAGGTTCCCTTACGAACCTGACCTCAAGTCCAGCGTTGGCTGTCCCCTCCTAGACTCCACAACGATGTCTGCAGACTGATTCTAGAGGCTCCATCCGACCGTGACCATCTTCGGTGAGATGCCCCTATAACCCTCAACACCTCAACTTACCTCTGCTGTTGTTGATCTCCCCACTGCAGCCTCCAGTGCAATGTCTGCAGCCTGTTTGTCCAACCAAGTTTCTTCATTGAAGAGCAATGTGCACCCAAGGCCATATTTGCACCCTGCACCTGGCCGCCCCTGTGTTGCTGGTGGTGTATGTTTTGTGCTACTTTGAGCCCCTCGTGCTTGTTCTAAACTCCAAAGCTTGGCTCCTGCATCCGACTTACCTAGTTGCAAGCAGTGTGGCTCCAAGCAACCCCAGTCTCCATGGAAACGCATTGGGCCTATCACCGAATTCGACCTTTGCACCCGCCACCTCTGTGGTGGTGCAGACTTTGTGCTTACCTTAACCTAGTCCACTTCTGATCTTAACCCCTGAAGACTGGAACTGTAAGTTGGGTACTTACCCGTAAAACCGCATTGTTGTTTTTCTCGATTGAACTGTGTGAAAAGTGTACTGTGTTGACTTTTAAAAAATGAAAGGATTTTTCCTAAAAAACGTACTTACCTTTTTGCGAAGATCTTGGTCTTAAAATAAAACTTGAACAAAGCTTATTTTGCTAAAATTGATGTGGATCTCCTTTTTGAGTTGTGTGTCCCTTATTGGCCTAATCGTGACCAGCAGGGATTGGCATAGTAAATCCACTCCTCTTGAGCTAAAAGTGTACACCGCCTGTCCAGGGCACGAACAGTGTTACCCTGGAGATGAGCCTCCGGGAGGAACACCACATCCGATGCATGTTGTTTAAGGTATTGGATTACCACCCCCGCTTGATTCACCTAATCCATTGATGTTCCAGGAAAGTACCGTAAATTGAGGAGGGGCTAATCCAGTGACCATGACTGACAGAGAGTTGAGTTAATGGCTGTGTGCTACCAAAAATGTAAAAAAAGAACAGCAGCAGATAAACCAATCCCAAACGCCAACCCCCACCTCCCTGTATGGTGGGCTGAAACGCACCTACCCCCTCAACTGTGCAGAGTGCCTGTCGCTCAACATATAAAAGCTAGGGAAGATGAAGGTCAGTTGTGAAGTGCCCACCGTCCATTCCCCCGGATAATAAAGGAGAAGTGTTGCCAACAATAACAAAGAGGACCAAACCATTCAGGTACCTGTCATTAGATAGTGGTTCACTTAACAGCAACTAAGTTCAGTGTGTTTTCCAGTAATACCGGTCCGGACCTGAGTTTTCCTTCTGTTATTTGCAAGCTCGCACATTCCTTCCAGCCGTCCAGCCATTCCCATGTTTTCTCTTAGTTAGAAAAGTGCCAGATCTTGGCTTTCGCTGTAACTTTGAGAGTCACCAGGAATATCTTTGAATATTTGATCCCCCAGTCCCTAAATTCTCTCTTCACTTCAAGAAACCTGCGATGCAATTTCTGAACTTTTAACATAACCCCCAGGAAGAAGGTGATGGTTGTATTCTCGTACTTGAGGGGGTGGGTGCTGCGAGCTGTCTGGAGGGTAACATCGCAGCTGCGATAGTTGAATATTCTGATGATAATTGGGCGAGGTGGATCACCCGGTTTCAGCAGAGTTCCAAGGACACAATGGGCTTGTCCACCGAGAAATAATTAGACAGGCCCCGGGGCTGAAGCATCTTTAATACCACACCCTCACCGCAAATCCCGGTGTGTGAGGGACATAGGGGGTCACCAGCAGTACTCACAGCCACCTGCCCGGGGGCAAGTGTTGAGCCCCAAGTGACCTGTCAGATTTTCTGCTTCCTCATCCCCCTTTTAGGAACCCCCCTTCAAGCTCCAGCCAGCAAAAATCGTTTTCAACCCCCAACAGGGTCTTTAATATTTTAATGGAAGCCCCGTCTTGGCCTCCCAAATACAAACATAAAGATTCATCCCACAACAATGGCCTGACCTGCAAGCCAAAGGAGAGTCAAGCAGCTCCCTTGGGAACAGAAGCGCAAGTGGTGTACTCTTACTGAGCGGCGATCAGAAGCTCCCAATCTCTGCTGAGGGCAAGGCAACGTCTCTCTGCCTCAGCGACACAGTGCTGCAGACCCGCACTGTGCTCCGAGGAGTCATTTTTGCTTTATTCGGGCCACTCTTCTGCTGTCTCTCAGTCTATTTCATTGAAGGTGCTCAGTCCGCCTAATAGATCACGACCAGGACCCAGGTTGCACTCTCTCGCAGTGTGGGCCACTGCATCTATGCGTCACCTTGCCACCCACCTCTCGTCCCATTGTTGGGAGGATGCTGGTGATCGTCAATATGGGAGCGCCACCCCAGTCCCCCAATATCAGCAAGGGTAGAAAGTGCCAAGCTCCGGATTGGGCTCCCTCGGCTTGATGTCGGTAACTGGGCGCCTCTCTAAGAAGCGGCCACCTGCCTCCACGGTTGGCTAAGCCCCCTCCAACATATCTCTTTTAACCATCAATTGTACAGAAGATATATTTGCCCTTTCCGGCCTGTGGAACAATGCCACCATCTAGCAAAAGTGATATCTGGAGTATCTCTCCAATTCAATTTGATTATCTGCAGAATAATAACAATAAGATGTACATAATGCATAAAGGTAGGAATATTTTAGAAAATGGTAATTTGATGGAACATATATCTGGAATCTTTTCCCAAAATTATAACCAAAACAGTCTTACATTTGTTCATTCTAAATACATGTGCAACACATCCTTATTATCTTTATTACATAACCAACACTTGCTTTCTTTAGAAACTTTTATTTTATACAGAGAAATAGGGGTAGGAATAACCTTATATAAAAAAAAGAGCAATGTCTGTGTGTTATTCGCTGAGCAACTGGTAGAATGTTTTTAGACCATATTTTAATTCATGGGAAGTATCTAGAAAATATGATCTAAATCTTTTCCCATTGCAACTCTACTTTAGTTTTAATCCTATCTGTACTATTCATTTTAAGATTGCTTTATATATAGGAAGTTGTATTTCATTTGAAACCAAACATAGGATGGTGTGTCTTTTAATTGTAAGTCTGATATCAATATAATGGATAGAAATTGTTTAATAGAGTTAAATAAAATGTCATACTTGGAATGAAAACAAGTGGGCTGATTACATTTGTTGTGAAAGTCTTAAAAAGAAAGAAAATTATTAACGGAAATTAATTGTCCCACATTGGTAATCCCCTTGCACATCAGGTCCTTCTAAAAGCGTAATGTATTGTTTATTTTGAAGTTTTTGCTATATCAAATGAGAATAATCTGAAGTTATGTAATGCAAATGAGAAAGAGGCGGATTGATTTACAATTGGGGATGAGAAAAATGTAGGTATGTTTGTGTATATCCCCTTAATGGGCTCTTGTGAGAACTTCCTCATTTGTTGAAGAATAAAAGTAGAATGATTATTTATGGGCAAATTACCTAGTCCTTTGCCTTTGGGTCTCTTTAATTTATGTAGAGATATATATGCTTCCATTCAGTTCCATATAAACTGTCATCAATCTGTCAATTGATTTAAAATTTCATGGGAAGCACGAATAGAATAAAATTAGTAATGGGTAACATCAATTGTATTTAAACTGCCCCCACCACAATTGGAACAAGGGAGACCATTTTATCAGTTAGAAGGCTAAATTTGCATTTAATTTCCTCAAAAATAAATAAAACTGTCTTTTATACAGTACAAATGTTATTACAAAACGTTTCAAGGGACAAAATGAAAAGTAATGGAGATAAAGGGTAAACTGGTCTTGAGCTTTTTAAAAAATTATAATAAGCAGATTGTAGCCCATTTAAACAGAGTTGTTATAGTTTTTATTTGATGAATAAATAAAACGAATTCATTTTAAGATATTACGGCCAAAGTCATGCCATTGTAAAGCATTCATCATACATTTCTAGTCAGAATCAAAATGAAACTTTATTCGGTTCATATAATAATGAACCTAAAAGCACATAAAAAACAATATTTTTCTGCATTTCATCACAATAAAACTAATTTGGAGTATAATAAATCATGATTCCTTTTGATTTGGAAATAATCCATCCATATTAAAATCAGGGTCAGAATTGTAGCTAGATAAGATTTAAGCATAAATACAAACGACCATAAAGATTTCCATTGTTTCACAAACACCTAATTGCAAGCAACAACTGAGCATTCCTTAATAAGCGTTGCATTTGATTAATCTTTATGAAGAAGATGGTAAGAGTTAAACAGGTATTTAAGTGTAGAAATTCCAAATCAATCAAGGCGTGATAAAAAATGGACTGCTTATAATGATAATAACTACGGCCAATTATCCTATACTCTTTATACCTTTCCTTATTTTTATTACATAGATAAAGAATATCTCTAAGACATGACTGACCTTTATATCATTCATTCCCATCAGGAATTGGCATACTTTATGATAGTTATACTATCTTTCATTCAAAAATAGGGGCTTTAAATACTGTTTTCTGCATTTGTGATAACATTTGCAAAAGAGGGATGCATGCATAGTTGATCGGTTCAACACATTGTCACATGGGCATTTAATATCCTTATATGCCCACAGAATTCCTGTTGGCAAGGCTACCAGATGATGTACAATAGAAAAACTGAATCTTTTCAGGGGAAATATGTGATTCAGATTGTGAACCTGCCCAAGGTAGCACTGTAGGCCCTGATGAGTAAGATAAGATGTATATGACATCATCATAGCTTTGATCTCATCCCATTGGTACTGGCCCATATTTTTCCCTGACATACTGCTTTAATAAATGTTTTGGGGAAGAGCATGATTCTCCCACAAATACATATCACTGTCTCATATAATTTGTAAACTCTTGTTGATGTGGGAAAGCCACAGTATCTTATGCTCCTGGTCCAAAGCCATACAATCCCTAACAATAAAGTTAATTTGGCCTCGGATTTTGCCCAAACTGACTGCCATCGTTTCAGTGGTTTGGCCTCTATAACTACTGATATGGGCTGTAAGCCAAGTTCCATATTGACAATGAACTTGGGATTGATTGTGGGACCACTATCAACCTTCTCAGGAATCTGTCTTCTTGTTTTTGCAGGACATGGTTATCCTCAGTCCCCAAATGCCAGCCCCATATGTTGCAGAAGACACACAAATGATGGAAAGAATGCAGAGCAAATCAAACATTCACCTCCCAGATAAACGACCTGGGTTAAATCCATTGTTCTTTTGCTCACCTTGTCGCCCCAATTTAGACCCAGCCACATGGAAATCAGTCTTGATCCTGTGCCCCGTGGGACTAGTTTCGGGGCATCATCCCTCATCAGCCAGGCTAGCTTTAATTCAGTGGCAAAGTGAGCCACTGGCTTAAACCCACATATGGACACACCCGGCGCACTTAGGGCGAGAAAGTCAAAGACACACAGATGATGGGCAGAAACTGTCTTAATACTATAAAGTGTTATTTCTGGTATGTTGTTAGACCCTAATTTAGCAGCAAATCTGTATATCCCCTCATTATTATTAACCATGTTCATTGCACCTACCTCCTCATGTGATCTCCATCCCCCACTGTATGAGAACCTTAAACCTAAGTAACTAAAGTGCTTTGTGCTTGCAATCTTATTACCCTTTAAGTTAAAGGGGTACGTTTTCTTTTTTTTCCCTATGATATGACACTGAAAAAGTCTTCCCTAGATTCCTCTTTAAATCAATACTTCCCATGAAATCACTAACGGAATTAAAAAGGACTTGTAGGCTCGCTGGGGTTAATGCCAAACGAAAGGCATCATCCACCTTCAGCAGGATGGGTATAGATCTTGCTGCTACTTTCAGAGAATCAGCCCCAAGTGACTATAGTCGATCATCAATGCCATTGATATCAATTCACTGTGCTTGAGGAAGTATAGCCTCGGGCCATGTCTCTAGTATATCAAATAGACTCAACCCAAGATTTTTGCAGAAGAATCCAGCAATGAAATGAGTCAACAGCATTTTGGGTCCTGTTTGAAGCCCTTTTAAAATATTGGAATAATTAAAGTTTCAGAACATAATGGAGGCAAGCTTCCCTTCCAAGCCACATTACACACTGGTATGAACAAGTATGTCCAAAAATCTGGAAGATGCTTGTACACATCTGTGGGGACTCCATCTGGACCGGGCGCTTTCTCCAGCGCCCATTTAGCTAGCGCTCTATGCATTTCCTCTACATTGAAAGACAATATCAATTTAGGTGGTATCCAAATGAGATCTTCATGATCTTGCTCAATGGAGGGTATAAAAATCGAGGAGAAATGATCCGTGCAAGCTTCTGCCATAATGGAGTCCCTGAGGTTTGAGGGGTGTTGTCTTGAAGAAAGGGAGTATTAAAGGTCTTCCAAAATAGTATGTTATCTTTGGTATCAGCAGACTCTTCTAGGTTAGTCAATCTATATCTTGTCAATTCTTCTTTCTTAAATTGATGTCCTGTTTGTATTGTATTCTGCAATTTTGGATGGCTGCCCAATCCCTTTTAGGTGCTTAACTAATTCCCTACATGCCTTTGAACAATGACATTCAAACCACCCCTTTGGCCCTTGTTGTTTTCCCTCTAATTACTTTACTCAGAATGTTCTAGTAACCTCGACTGAAAGTTTTTTTGCTGCAGTTGATACTCTGTGAAGTAGGATGTATGATAATCTGGAGGTTCCTTAAGTTATCCGTAATATACCTGCCCTTAACAAAACCGGACTGTTCAATGCCAAATAAAACAGGAATAAATTGGTTAAGTCCTAAACCCAAGACTTTCAAAAAATAATTCACAGTCTGTATTTATTAGAGTCATAGGCCTATAGTTATTACAAGAGGATAAATGTTGAACCTTGTTAGGGATTAGGCCTGCGTCAAGAAATGAACCTTGTGTTCAATCTACGGAAAAAAAATACTGGAAATGTGACATTAATCTCGACACTGCAATTTTAGAACGGTGACATCAAAAGTCAACAAAAGAAAATGTGGTCTTGGCGCTTTATCTTTTGGCAATGGCTGCATGCATTTAATTCAGATTGATATATATTTCTAAAGAGCAATGGTCAACTGCTTGTTCAGGACATTTAGATATGGCGATAGAGAAACAATATAATACATTATCTTGTGGTATGGAACCTTCTCAGGAGTATATAAATGATTAAAATAATCTGCAAAGCAGTCAAGGATCTCTGAATCTTTATAATGTTTATTGCCATATTTGGCATGAATAACACTGATTAGAGATTTTTGTTTTTGACTTTTAAATAATTGGCAAAAATGTTACTGACCTTGTTACGTCCACCGTAATATTTTATGATAACCTTTATTGAGGTACCCCAAATACTTTCAATAGATTTTTTTTTTAATTCTTACTCAGCTTAGGCAAGGGGAGTTGACAGTTGTGGAATAATATTCATGCTCAAGTTTCTTCATCAGTTTTAATTAAGAAGCGGATTCAGGAGAATTAGTATCTTATTAGCAACTTAAAGAACATTAATATTCAAGAACTCATTAGAAAAACACTTCAAAACTTCAACAAAAACATTTAGTATAATAATGAGTTATTAAATGTCACCTCTTGGACCGCCACTTATTTGGTAACAATCTAAGATTTACAATAAGCAGTACATGATCTAAAGTAAGAATAGCACCAACGTCATCATTTACCAATGAACTAATTTAACCTCATGCGCGCTAGCGGAATTCCGCTCGCACGCTGAGATTTTTTAAATCGCACTTTACGTGACGAGCTGGGCTCGTCATCAGCGTGAGAGGAGGCTACGCCATGACGAGCCCAGCTCGTCATCAGCGTGGAAGGGGTTAACTGACCTAACAATATACTATCTATTCTTGACCTAGACTAATGTGCTGGAGAGCAAAAGGTATATGCCATGAGCTCAGGGTTATCCAATAGCCACACATCTATTAATCCAATGGAGGAAACTGATTTCTTCGAGGTGTTTTCATTCTATGAGGCATATATCTTTATCTAGAGTGTCTGTGAAAGGATCCATGAGTTTATTTAGAATCACCACCCACTGTAAGATTTGTGTTTGAGCGAGTCATCAACCTCAGTGAAACATTCTCCTAAAATTCTACGTCCAACATGTTAGGATCAAACACATTAACACATCTTAAGGTTCATAAAAGACCATCTACTTTCATCATCTCTTTCTTGCTTTACTACATTCCTAATCAGAGACTTATGAGATAGAAGATACCCTATTTTTGTTTTTCGTCTTTGAAGAACAAAAAACATGGCCAATCCAATTTATTTTTTAGCAAGTTCATATATAAATAAATACATTTATTGAAAAAGAGCAATTTTACATTTAAACCTGACAAGATGAGTAAGAACTCTTTTCTTATTTTTTTAATGGGATCACATAAACCTTTATTATTCCAAGAGCTTATACGAAGACTAGTCATGGAACATACAGTACAAAGAAGAATGAGAAGAAAGGGGAGAGAGAAAGAAAGGGGAGTGGAATAAATCCTCAGCAAATGAGAGAAAAAAGATGACAAGAAGTCAACAGATCTTCAACCATAATAACAAAATTTAAATAGAAAAAGGAAAACATTAAATATAGGTAGTGCTTGTGCAGATATGCCCACACCTGTGGTATAGTGCACCCTGCCTTAGGGCTGGAAGGCCTGATACAGGGGTGACTTAGCCATACCTTAGGCAGGGCAAGTTGGCATGGCACACAGGCAGTGTACCTTGTCAACTTTGTCATTTTGTCCGCACCAGACCATGCATGCTGCAGTGACCGTCTGCAGGGCCTAGGTGAGGGTCCCTAGGGGATCTTCTTCAGTCCCAATGCTCTAGGTACCTCAGTTATTATTTACTAGGGACTAGCAGGGGGTCTCAGGGGCCAATTGTGGAATAGATTTAGGGAAGACGCACTGGAACAGGGGATCTGGTTGGCAGTTACCCTGTGCACTATAATTGAAATCAGTTATAGTGGGGGATAAAGTGGCAAAAAGTGGGGGCTAACCATGTCAAAAGAGGCACTTTCTCAAATCAGCATAGTAGTAAAAAATAAACAAAATCAATCAGTACATTACACTTCTTAAACAGCTATTAGTCACTGCAGCAGTGTCCATTTCTTGAATGTCTCATAAAATGTCAGATGTATTTGCAAATCAACCTTATACCATACCTGTTAAGCAGATATGTTTGGTACACAGATCTAGAAAAAGAGGGCTTCTGATGAAAAAGTAGTAAATGGCACAGCATAGGAAGAGGTCTGCTCACAACAATTAGGCAATATTACCTTAAGGGAGTGCACTTACTGGTGGTTATTGAGCTGAGTGGACAATGGTCCTGAAGTGAAGCCAGGGCCCTACACATCCATGATAAATTCCTACCTGGAATACCCTCCCGCTAGCATAATATTGCTATTGTAAACCAGACCCTTTAAATCTGGGGTGAAATTCACAAAATCTTTTGTTAGATGGAGTTTTTTAATGTGACTAGTTAACTGTAAATTTATGTAGGAAACTGGATTTTAGTTGCACCAATCCCCCTACTATGTGACTGGTGTTAGATGGTATTTGATGCAACCTTGACTGAAGTGAACTGGGGTCCTGCTAAACAGATCCCATTGCCAGTGTTCTTTCCCAAAAACTGTACAAGTGTTTCCTCAGTTGTCAATACCTTTAGCACTCTCTATAAGGCCCTAGTAAATGGTACCCCTAGTATCTAGGGCCTGAGGTACTAAAGAGGGTCCCCAATGACAGCAGCACAAATTGTGCCACTCTAAGGGACACCCCACCAAACTCATGCAGGGCTGCCATCACAGGCTGTATGTTTTGGTGCAGAGAAAAGTGAAAACACGACATGACATACATCCCTGTGTGCCATGTCCACTCACACTGCAAGTAATATTTGTCAGTCACCACTACAGCAGAGCCCTTAGGCACCTAAACAGGTGGGAAAATTAGCCAGTCAGGTAGATGTGCCCACCCCCGGGGTAGTACCACCCCTAAGGTGGGCTAACTGAAGTGAACATGACTTTTCAGAGTTAGCCATCTTTGTGATGGCAAACTTAGAAATTCGGGTACAGATCTAAGCCCACTTTCCACAGGAAGTGGCATATAGAGGGCATAGTTACCCCAAGGGTAAGTAGCTTATTGGCTACTACCATACACTCCCCTTACACCCCTAAATTTAGTATTTAGGGGAGTCTTTGGCACCAGAAAATCAGATCCTGCTGACCTGAAAGAAGACGGACATGAAGAGTTGCAATGAGAAAGAACTGAAGACCCAGCAACTGACTTGGCACCAACCTTACCGGCCTGCCTGCTGACATCGAAAATTGTGCAGAAAGATGACTTGTCCTGCAGCTCCTATGTCTCCAAAGTCTGGGATACCTGCCATCACTTCACTCAGGAGCCAAGAACTCTAGTGGAGCAGTGGAGCTGCTTTCCTGCATACTGCAGGCACCCAAAGAAACCTGAGAGGACTCCAATACCGCAAAAACCCAATGCCTAAGGACACCACTGCACCTGTTGCTCGGAGCCCGAGTTGAAATGGACCAACAGTGCCAGCGTGGTCCCCCAGCCCTGCAGAGACAGAGTCAACTGGGGTTTTGCCTCTCTTGGACTTCCTGACATTGCCTGCAGCCTCTGCTCGCAGGCACTCTCTGCCGGACTGCTCCCGGTAAGGAACACCCGGCACCTAAGACACCTCTGCACCCATCACAATTGGCCCATGGAGAATAGGACCAAAGGTTCCCTACATCTCCAAGCACTGTAAGGCCTGAGTTCCCCTGTTGGTTGAGCCTGACTGGCCTCCTAGTCCAAGCTTGCAGCATCTCTTTGCAAAGACCATTCTTCATAGATTTACTGGAACCCAGATGCGGTTTTGCACTCTGCACCCAGCCACCCTAGTGCCGCTAGTGATGTCTTGCTCCTGCTGCCTTGGACCTTGCCCACCATTCACCTTTAACTCAAGGCGATTGGTCCCATAAGTTGCTGTACTGTACCTGAATGCCGTACTTCCTCTCATAGGATAACATTGCAGCTTCTGAAAATTGCACTAAGTGTTAACTTTTTAAACACAAAAGTATTTCTTTTGAAAAACGTACTTACCTGAAAGAATTGCTTCTGGTGCCTAAATATATATGAAGATAAGTGATAATTTTATAAATTAGTGTGGGTCTCCCTATTGAGTGGTGCACATCATTTATTGATTATTGTGTGTATTTGTGAATGTCTAACACTTCCCTCTGACAAGCCTAAGGCTGCTCGACCACATTACTCCCTAGAAGAGCACCTTGGGGTTGCTAGAACAAGGCCCTGTCCACTTATAAGTGAACCCCTGGACTCTGTACATGAATTATCTCCTTTTGATATATCATCTAAATAGCCAGCTTCCTACAGGTTACAAGAAGCATACATATTGGAATTTTTTTGAGGTATAAGGCCCCACCATTTTGGACCCACTGAAATACATTGTAGTGAATGAATGGTTTTGAGGGTCACAAAAAGTACAAACATTAAGGGTGCTAAAAGATGTTAGTCATCATTTAAATTGAGCGTTTGTGCTAGCATTCTAATTTTAGGAATTGTGGTGTGTACTACCATGATTTTACTCTTTGAAAAATGCTGATTCTCATTGTTCCCCTCCCTCCAACATCTTTTATTTTTATTTTTAATGGGGGTGCACCTGAATGTTCTTCACTGTCACAACTTGTGTCTCGCAGTGTGGAGCAGAGAGGGAAATATCAGTTGGGAGGGAACAGTAAAATGGAACCGAATACCAATAGTTCTGAGTGCAGGGCTCCTGTACATACATATGAGGTAGTGTGCACGACACATACTGGAAATTGGATCATGGCTGACATTTTGACTGCCAACATCATTGTTAGTTCTACACCTCATGGTCCAGATTATTTTTTTCAGGTCATACAAGTATGCTCAAGGTGTGTTTTGTTGTGGTTGACAATTCAAAAACAGGCTGTTTATCAAAGTTATGATTGAATAATCAGGAGGGGGAGGTGTCCAATTCCTCGTGGTAAAATATATATTTTAATTTGCGCATAGTTCTATTACAGAAGAGAATTTGCTACCTAGCTACTGAGAGAGACAACGTACAGACTGGAGCGAGAAAGGGTGTACAACGGCAGTAGTAGCCATGGAAAAACAAGTATATCATGTTTTGCTTTAAAATGCAAACATTTCGTGGGAAGTTCTGCTCAGTTGTGCTCTCCTTGGACTAGTAAAAACATCTGGCACTATTCCCTGTGGGGTCCTGGCCTGATCCCGTTTTAAAGATAGTGCAATTGACGCATTCCTTTTTGCCACAAAATATGAAACTCCTTTCAAGGTAATGTTGTGTTTTCACACAATCTTTTCATTGGTACCCATTATGCCAAGAACCTGCCTATTATGGATTAGGAACTTCAATTCCTTTTTTTATAAACGGCTCTTGCTTTTATGGCATTCAATCTGCTGATCGTAAACTATATTGAGAAACATGTTGTATGCTCTATTACCGTGCGTCTTTAGTATGCATAAAATATATACATTTTTCTCACTTTACATCACGAATCACAGGATCACATTCTCATGACAGCCTTTCGAATAGGATAAATGCTATGCCTTTAGCTATCTCAGTTAGAGAGGAGAAATTGCAAAGGTACAGCAGGATTATGTAGAATAAAGTCAGCAATATCTATATCATTTGCTTTCCATTAATTTTCACTTGCACACGATTGATTTAATTCTTTCTATTATATTGTTGCCTATAACCTATACTTGACTGACTTCAAATAATGCCTTAAAATTAATTTCTTGTGTGCAAACACTTTGAGGCAGATTTATCATTCTTTCACGCAACACAGTGCAGCAAGACAACTTCCTGCTCTCCGCTGCGCATCTTGAAAGGGAGAGGGTAGGAATGCGCCGTATCTATCAAGATATGGCGCATTCCTCCTCTCTGCCTGCGCTGATGCACAATCTGATGCCTAGTGCCAATGCAGGCACCCTTGTGCCATGGTGCAAGTGTGCCTGCATTGCAGACAGGATTGTTTTTGTGCAGGAAGAGGCGCCTTTCTGCACAAAAACAATTTTCGGAGGATTTTTCCTCTTCCCAAGTGTGCTGCTGAAACAACGAGGAGAAATGAAGAGACTTCTCCTCATTATGCCTCCCCATGGAAGGTGTAGCATTTTGATGTGTTCCCAGTACACCTGTATTGATAAATGTGTGAATGACCAAAAGTCCATGGGTAGATGGGTGGGAACACCCACGCTCAATCCATGGAATGCCTTCCCAGGGCAGAGTAACGCAAGACAGCGACTTGCACTTCCTTGTGTTACTCCAGTTTTACCAAGCAATGCTGTGCCATGCGAGGTGGCCTTGCGTTGTTTGGCAAATCTAATGTACGTATTGTTTTGCCTTTGCATAACCATGCGTTACGCAAGGGCATTGCAATACCTCGATAAATCTGCCCCTTTGAGTTAAAGGATTAGTGGAAGCCATCAAAATATCTCTGACTCTGGTAGGTGACAGTTGTTCCTAACATGGATTTCTTAAAGGTACGTTTAGGATACATTTATAGAACACCACTTGGTTTTGAAACTCCGGGTGGCCAGTCGAGGCAACTCCAGAGCATGGGGTTTAGGGTGATCTAATGGGTGTAGCCAGGACTGACCTGACATGCAGCATAACAAGTAATGCTGTTTATTACAGTAGGCATTATCATATATAATTACACCAACACAAACTCTAACTGGTGCACAGAGAAGACCATGCTTTGTGCTCCCCACTATTTTAATGTCATCTTAAACTTCTTTTATGCATTCACTGATTCGCACTTGCAGGTGTACAAACGTCCCAATAATTTTTTTTATTATATATTTACAAAGGGACAGTTCCAAAAAAAGTAAATTGGTTAAGAGGGTAGTATTGATTTTTGATTGAACTTTGAATTTTAAAAACAGAAAGCCAACAGTAAATGTGTTTGTATTTATATAGCGCCTTCTACCCAGAGGTCTCGTAGCGCTGTATTCATACCGCTGTGGAACCCCTCCTGGCTTTCCTGTGAGATATCCACTCCTGGGCACCCCCAAGGTGAAGCCAGGCATCCAAGCGCTGCTGGGGCCGGTGTGGAGGTTAAGCAAGCTATTGCCCAGAGTCACAAAGTGGGATCCATGGTTAAACTAGGCACCGAGGTCCGGGGAGATTGAGTTCAAGAGCCGCAGAGGCAGGAAATGAACCCTGGTCCCGGGCCAGACCTCTGCATCAGGGTCTGCCGCTCTAACCATTGAGCCACGCTTCTCAACAGTGTGAAATTTACATGGAAATAGGACCTATTGCAAATGCATGGCAACAAAAAATGTGATGTTTCCGTTCTTATGCTCTTTTCCAGATGCTCTATGAAGTATCCAAAGTATTCGTTTGAGTTGCCTCGTGACTTTAAGAGGAAAACTGCAATTTTTGTGGTGCCCATGCCATTGCGTGCTCCTTTCTAAACATGAACTATTTCAACTTTTTGGGTTGCATGTCCCATGTTAGAAAAACAACCTAATCAGACAGCATTTGCTTCTAAGCATAATTTCATCTGTATATTTATTTGAATTTCTCTAGTCACTGCAACATTCTTCATTTTATGAAAACTGAAAAGAGTACCATGATCAGGATCACAAGAGTCTCTAACAAATTCTCCCAAGTAATATTAATCGGACTGTCCCGATTCTGCCAGGCACCCGATTATATACAGGAAACAGGGAGGGAGCACACTCCTGACCTCTCAGCCGGGTCGCCCCTTTGCATTCTGGTACATGCAGTTCATACAATTCAGGACAAAGTTCGTAAGTATTACACCAGCAGCACCTTCATCTTGAAAAGGTTTGAAATCTCTCTATCTGAAAATTGACAATTAACGCGAATTATGCATAACCACATTTCTATCATTAATACTGTCCTTCCCGCATTGATTGAGCTGTATTGGGACTGCAAACATTGTTGATGAACAGTTGAATCCCAATGACATGGAGTCGCCTTCCCACCGCCCTGTCTGATTTGTATCCTGCCATGAGGACTGGCCCTTTTTTCTTCGGTGGTTACACGGTACGTCTTATTCCGTCTCTAAGCACTATTTTCTTTAATGAGTTTCTGGTACTGCTGGCACAACATGCTTTCCTGCAACCTGCTTTCCAGCAACATTCACTTCTATTTAGTATACAGGATTTGTTTATGCCTACATGGGTCACCTTAGCAAGATCTGCGTTTTTTCTGCAATTTATCTTTAAAAAAGGCGGTCGCACGCCTTTAAGCTATTAGCATTGTAAATGACAATGCCTTTTATTTATGTTTTGAAAGCCAACACATAATAAAGGCATTGTGTTTTACAATGCCAATAGCTCACACTCACATAAATGCAACAACTATTGCGTTGCAAATGCTTGTTTAGAATGTCGATATGTTTAAAAAGCCTCCTTTTTTAGGATGTCGATATGTTCCTATCCTAGGGCCAGATTTTATGAATCTTTATGATCCTTATAGACCAGACAGAAACAAAATGAATTATCATTTCATATTTTTATATCTATGGTCACATTTACATTGTTTCTCCAGGACAGTGACACTATCGCATGAGCAACACAACCCAAAATGTTATTCTATGATAGGCAATCACCCATCTATATTTGTCTTTGTAATAACATGGAGAAAATCCATCTTTTCTGTATGGCAACCCCTAATTGTTTGCTTACACAAGGAGATGATGGACGGTGTGCTGGAACTTTTCAGACACTCACCCTCAGTCACAGATCTGGGTTGAATCCATCATCGTTCTTTAGTTCACTTCGCCAACCCAGTTCAGACCAAGCCATATGCAAATCAGTTTAGACCCTGTTGATCATGGGAACAGTCCAGCCTGAACTGCCATGCCAGGTACTCCCTGGACCGTAAACAAGCATCCTGGGACTTGTTTCGGGGTGTCAGCTCTCATCAGCCAAGCTACCTTGAATCCAGTGGCAAAGTGAGCAAAGGACCCACTTCTGGACATACCCTGCCAGCTTAAGGCTAACAAAGCAAATACAAGGAGATGATGGATGGAGCACTGAAGCTTTTCAGACACTCAGTCACAGATCTGGGTTGAATCCATCATCGTTCTTTAGCTCACTTCGCCACCCTAGTTCAGACCCAGCCATATGCAAGTCAGTCTTGAACTTGTTCCTCATGGGAACAGTCCAGACCGTACTGCCAAGCTGTCTGGGGAGGGGAAAGTATTCATTTTGTAGAGCATAAAAGAAGCAAGGTAGCGTGATCATTTGAAACATTGCGGCTCTGCCTAATATTGTAAGAGGGAGAGCTTTCCGCCTAAGGGAGTCTTACGCAAAGTTTGTAATCACTGGCAAAATGTTTTTCTGATAGGACACGTTTCTGTCAGTTGTCAGATAGATTCCCAGGTACATAAACGCCGGGTGTGTAACCAGGAGGGCCTTAGGCAGGGGGGCCAAGTTACTTCCTTTCGTGGGCTATACAGGAGTGATTTATGCCAATTTATCAAATACCCCGAAAAGGAGCCATACTGATCCAAAAGTCTGAACAATGCAGAGATTGTAGTGTCCGGTTGGGTGATATAGAGCAGTAGATCATCTGCGTATAGCGAGATTTTCTCTTCCTGGGTGTCAGTCTGGGATATCCGAAATCCCTGTACCCCCGTCGCCTGCCTAACCACACAGGCCACTTTTTCAATGGTGAGGGCGAATAGCAGTGGGGACAAGGGGCACCGCTGCTGGGTCCCCTTCCTTATGGAAAGTTTTCAGAGAGGATCCCGTTTACCTTAACCCGGGCTCTAGGGTCTGCATACAGGAGTCCCACCCACTTGCTAAAGTTAGGGCCAACGCCAAACTTTATCAAAGCCGCCTCCAGGAAGGGCCAATGTACCATGTCAAACACTTTTTCATCGTCCAGGGAGAGTATGTGGATCCTCCCGTCTCTCCACCTCCATGACCCAACTATGGGTCCGCCGTAGGTTTTGCCTAGTCGCCCTGTCCAGTAGGCATCCCGTTTGGTCCTGATGTACCAGGCCTGAAATCACCTGACGCAGTCGGAGAGCCAAGATAATCACCAGGAGCTTAACCTCCACATTCAAGAGGGAGATTGGCCGATAAGACGTGCACTTCTCAGGATGCCTGTCTTGTTTATATAGGGGTATGATCATGGCCATCCGCAGATCAAGTGGGAGAATGCCCTCTTGAGCTGCGTCTTTAAACAGTGCTAATAGGTGGGCCGTCAGTAAATCGGCTCCTTTTAAAAAAAATTCCGCTGGTAGCCTATTTGGGCCTGGGGATTTTCCTGGCCAAAGTCTGGCTATTGCCTCCCTAATTTCAGTAGCCGAGATATCTGCTTCTAGGGTCTCCTTATCCTCATCCGTTAAGATCAAGGTTTGAATAGTAGTCAGGTAATTCATGATCTCTGCCGACTCACCCAGGTCCCTGGCCTTGTAGAAGTCGCTAAAGTAGGAAGCAAAAGTCTATACAATCTGGACGTCCCCCCTCTGCATCTATCTGTGCCTATCTACCATGCCCTCTACCCACCTGGCATCCCTTCTTTACGGCTCAACCATGCTAGAAGCTTACCAGGCGAATCCCCCACGTCATCCATCTTGTGTAGGGTTGCTTGTGCCTGTGCTTCAGCTTCGTCCATTGCTAGATTTTTATACTCCTGCTGAACATCATTCAGTTGCCGGAGCACCTGCGGGTCACTGTCGGACAGGTACTGCCATTCTAGAGTTAGTATTTGGGATTACAAGGAGTTAAGTTCCGCCTGCGCTTTCTGTTTCTCCCATGATATTCAATTTTGGGCCCTGTCCCTGAGTACTGTTTAAAATGCCTCCCACACTACCACGCCTGATTTCACCAAGCCTACATTTTCTGCAAAGTACACTTTTGTGTCAGCCCTAAGGCCCTGCATTATCTCTGTGTTCTGTAGGTCCCATGCCGCCAGTCTCCATCTCCCACCTCTGGCCCTGGTGAACCCACCTATCCTAAGCAGGAGGGGCGAGTGGTCCAAGATTCCCCTGGCTAGGTATTTGGCATCAACATCTGCCCCAAAGGCATGCCAGGGTAGGAAGACATAGTCAAGTCTTGAGTGTACCTTATTTGCCCCTGACCATAGCCAGTGATCTAGTCGGGGGCCGTCAGCCTGGTTCCCCGATCGGTCCATGGGGATGGACATTACGTTGTTAAAGTCCCCACCTATGATGTTTATTGTGTCTGATGTGTCCAAAAGGATCTCTGCCAATCAGGAGAGGGTCCTGGCCTGGAGTTTTAAGGGAGCGTAAATTGAGACTATCCTGACCATCCGGTGGCCCTACGTTCCTGATACTGCTACATACGTCCCTGGGGGGCTGTCGAAGTGCGGTTTATCACAAAGGGAGGGGATTTTTTGATCAAGATAGCTACTCCCCAAGAGCCCGCCCTGTACCCTGCGTGTGCCAATACTTTGTAGGACCCTCTCGCCAGAAACCCACATTTTGTTCCTTTAAGGTGGGTCTCCTGGAGTAGGGCTATATCAGGATGTTACCTTTTAATATATGCCATCACCAGTCCTCTTTTAACCTTTTCCCTTAGGCTATTCAAGTTCCATGTAAGACCCTTGTAGAGGCCAGTTACCATACTCCCTTCTTTGGGGCTATGGTCAGACAAGGAAGCCATGGAGGCGTGTGGTGCGAGTGTACCTCTGGCAGGGGGTGGGCAGTGAGCGTGCCTCCCAGTTTCACCCTGTAATCAGTGTGCCAACTAAACACATGAAGAAACATAGCATCATCACCCCGGCATGATGCTGAGGAGTGAACTTCAGGGATGGCGGAGGTCTGTCACCCTCCCTTTCCCAACTTACGCCACAGGTTCCAACTCCTGCGACTGCCCCAAATCAACTAAACAAGGTAACACAAGAGTGAGGCTTTGAGACTAAAGACAGGAGTTCAGTGGTTCAGGAGGAGCACACTCTCCAAGCTGCCTCCAAGTCTCTGCAGCCAATGATAACGGTAAAGAGAGTGAAAAGACTGAAATAGAGGCAAGTAAAATAAGAGAAAAGAGAAGAGGGGAATGCGTGTCCAGCCTGCATGCTCCAGCACAGAACTTCAAGTCACGGTCAACCTTACAGGCCCTTAATTACAAATTGGAGTCCAGGGGGTCCCCCTGGGATACCCCTGCCTCTACCAAAGTTTATTTTTCCATCGCCATGATTTCAACGGCCAAGGGATGCATGGAGGGGCTCACTACCTCCTCCTCTCCAGAGGACGAATACCCGCCTTCATTGCCTGTTGCATGTTCGTCGTTGTTGTCCGGCTGTGGCCGTCTGAGGGAGCGGAGCGTGAGGACACGCGCCAACAGTCAGGAGTCGAGTGATCCACCTGTGCGTCTTCGGCGTCTGCCCATGTCCTTCGGGGTATACGGGGTGACCTCCAGGGTGCGACCCTTTCGCTGCTGCCGGGGTCTCAGTGAGCGCTGCGAATCCAGGGGCTGACCGCCCAGTCCCCCCGCAGGTGCCATGCCACGCGTTTGAGTCGTTGATCGTCCCAGGAGGGGGCGCTCCTCTAACCATTCCCAAGCCCTCTCTGGTGTCTGGAAGAAGTAGGATTTGCCTAGGAACAGGACTTTCAGTTTTGCGGGGAAAAGCACATATATTGTATCTTACACTCTCTCAATTTGGCTTTTACGGAGTCGAAAGTGCGCCTCTGCCTCTGTACTTCCCTATTATAGTCCGGGAAAATCATTATGCGGGTATTTTCATGACGTATTTCCCCCATTTTCCTAGCCTCCCGTAGTATCATGTCCCTGTCCAGGAAATTCAGGAAGCGCGCTATCACAGGCCGTGGCTGTTCTCCCACAGGTAGTTGGGCCATCAGCGCCCTGTACGCCCTTTCAATAACAAAGCCGGATGAGAACTTGTTCATCGGGAAGGTGTTCCACAGCCATGAATGCAGAAACTCTGGCATGTTTGTCCCTTCAATTCCTTCTCGGAAGCCCACGAAGCAGAGATTATTGCATCATGCCCTGTTTTCCGCATCATCCACCCTCCACAGCAGGTCTTTATGCGCGGACTGGAGTTCCTTCATGCCTTTGCTGAGATCCTGTACCGAGTGTTCAGTCTCGCCCAGCCGCGACTCCGTTTCCGTGACTCTTTCAGCTAGGTATCTGAGATCCTGGCGCAGTAGCGTTACCTCCGCTACCACTGCGCCAATCCGACCCTCCAGCACCGTCCTGGAAGCTTGTATTGCCTGAAGGAGGGTGTCGGTATCCGATTGGGCGCCCGGGCGCTCCTCATGGGGGAGTACGATGAATTACAAATTGGTCCATCTTGCCCTGTCGGGCAGTCTCAGTTCGCTGTCTTTTCCCATGGCGAGTCACAGCTCGGGCCCGGATCGGGCGTCTTGGACCCACTGTCTTGGTCCCGGCAGGGGAGGGGGTCGGGGGGCACACCAGACCACCACTCCCGCCCGTCCCACCACACACTCTCCACCTGCCACGCGTGGGCAGTCCACCCTCCACAGGTAGTCTGCCAGGAGTGTAGCGGTACCCGAGAGAGGAGGAGGGGGCAGTTCAGCCCGAGTAGATATCTCGCTGCCCTCACCATCCACTAGGGCTCACCTCTCCATCCAGGGGCCCGGTCAGCAGTCGCCTACCTTAGATCAGCAGTCCATCTCCCTCTCCAGCTCCACCCTCTGTGGTTACGCTGGCCCCTGCTCCAGAACCAAGCCCTGCTTTCTGCTCTGAGGGCCCGCGGGGAGTGTCTCACACTATGCGCTCTCTCACAATCCCTTCATCACTGGGTCCAGCTTTCCAGGGCTGTCCTCAGTAGCGCTTCAGTGTCCCGTGCACGAGAGGGGGTCGACACAGTCCAGCACCAGGTCCGCTCTCCTCTCACCCCCTGTCTCTCCACTGGTCTGCTCCGGAGGCCGCCGGTGGGTGGGGGAAGGCCCTGCTCCCCCAGGTCAGATCCACGACCCCACACAGCACTGCCCCCACCTCTGGCACTCACAGCCCCCGCTCCCCACCTCCAGCACCCGCGCAGCACCACATCACAGCCCAGACACCAGTACCGGGTGCATCAGGTCCAGCACAGTGGTCCACCGCTGGGCAGCCCCACGTCTCAATCTGCAGCTACTGTCCCGCTGCACACTAGGCCAAATCCCCCTCCTCGCCACTGCGGGCCCGTAGTGCCTCGCTGTTTCAGTCCCGGTTTCTCTCAGTGGTGCCGGGTCCCTGCTCTCTGCTCCGCCTGCCAGCCGGGCCTTTCGGACCCGTCGGCACTTCAAGGCTCTCCGTCTCAGGTGCGTCCCCTCGTCCCGGAGGGGGAGGGGGCTCCGCACCCGGGCTCTCTTCGCACCACCAGGCCCAGCCAAACACGCAGGGATAGCGTCGCACCTCACCCACTTCAAATGTTGTGCGGAGGGGGACCGGTTTCTCTCGCCAGCCCCAGTGCTTCGCAGCTCCACAGTCCGTTGTTCCGGCGCTCAGGCCTGCCCCTCGCCCCCTCAGCCTCTTCCCAGTGACATCTTGGGCTATGTCTCGCGGCAGTGGGGTGAAGCCGCACAGCAGTCTCCAGGGTTCATGAGCAGTTTTACATTCCCCGTCACCCAGCTGTAAGTATCAGTCAGGCACTGTCATAATTTTTCGGTGGTCTCCGGGCCTGCGGGTCGCCGGATTTGGTGTCGAATGGAACTTTCAGCCAGAGCTCGGCTAGAGCACGTCTTACTCGGCCATGATTCTGGCTATGCCCCAGTACACAATATTACTGGCTTTGAGTCTCTCCATTGTCTACAGTGAAGATCTCAATATTCCAAAGTTATATTCAAAGTTATTTTTCACTCAGTTTTCAAAATACGATTCAATGGCAAAGTCATATGTTTGTAAACTTTAGGTGGAAATTAACTTTATGAAATATACCTGAAGCTACATGAGCCAGAACTGGGTAAAACTAGTTTTGGCATTAATAATATCTCAATCACCAAACCCTTCTGGCTAGAGTTAACAACTCTCCCTGTCAGAGGGCAATAACCTGTCATCTGGGTCCAGAACAATTGACCACTTGGCAGGAATTAGAACAAAGAACAGCCTTAACACTGATTCCTTTAACTTGATGATCCCAGATGGGGCTGACAAGATCTGATCCTATGCATTGACAGAACCCGGAAGGACAGCAAATCAGTCTCGACCTTGACAGAGGGTAGATGACCTAATCTAAATATGGGAGTGGCTAGCGGCCTGCACGGCGGTCTTCCAGGGGTAAGAAAGGCGTGGTGAACTTGAATTAGGGCTTCTGATAATTTTTACTGCAAAGGAAGGAGGAAATGCTGCAAAAGGAGAGAGGGTGGCATACAATGAGAAAATAGACAGGTTTAGGAAGAGAAAAGTCTCCAAATATTGTCTATGCACAGGATAAGACTAGTACCTCACACATTCTCCACCAAACACCCCAGGACCTGGGAAGACAACATCTGATTGTAGAGGACTGTTGTTTGAAAAGGACCCAAGGGATCTTGACACCTGGTAGAAGAAGTAGATTTAAGGGCTCCTGGTGGCAGTGGCACCCAGGGACTGGAACCTCTCTTCATTGATCAACTGATTGGCCTCCTGCTCTAGGGACATAAAATGCAGTAGGACTCCTGACTCCAGCAAGGCCCAGCTGACCACATAGGATTGGATGCTACAGTAGCCTAGGGTGGGGAGAAACTGGACTCCTAGAACCCTACACAAAGGATCCAACACTACAGACTGACCAGAAAGAAGTTTTCCAGGAGTTGGAAGAAAGTGGACTCACTCCTTTCTCTCACCTCCAGAGGACAAGGACAAGATTCTGTGGCTTGCTCAGGGAGTTTGAAAAATCAAGACAGGTAAGGAAACCAGGTTCATCCCACTGTGAGCTTTTTGCTGCAGTGAAAACAGGTTCAGTGAGACCTTGCAGTAAAGTTATCTTGTCTCAATGTACCATCCCACATTCCGTGTCCTTGTCTCACTGGATGATTTTGACCAAAACAGTGACTGAGTCTGAAGGTAAAAACATGGACCAGGGGGAGGTGCAAATCCATCCCAGTGATGCAGCAACTTCGGTTGCTACAAAATCCAGCTTTGCCCCATTCACAGTATTTAGTGCTAAAATAACTGCCTCGTGGGGCGCTAGGTGGCGCACTTGCAAGATGGCCATGCTGATGTGAGGCTCCTGCTGCCCGATGGTATTATCCTACATAAGTCTTTGCTTATGGTGCCATCTGTGTTTTTTTTAGGTCGCCAATAGAAAGAACTAACCTGACTGCTGCCCTCCACGGAAATTCAGGAGCATCGGGCATCGTGTTCGCCTGCTCTGCGCTGTGACAGCTGGGGCCAAGAAGTGAGGCAATGATATGCTGGAGCCTGGACCGGCTGAAGTGAGTACCCTAGCCCGGAGCTGACCTTGTGGCGCCTAGGGCGAGTGGGGTGTATCGGAGGCCGCGGGAGACGTGGCGGCCCTGCTCCCCCCCTCACAAACATTCAGAGCACCTAGCGGGGGCTGCGGAGGGCCTTCCTGATCTTGGGTGCCCGGACGGAGCGGGGCTGCCTATGCTGTTGGCAGAAGCGGGCGGTGAGTGGCAGAGGGCCTCCCGCGTGGGGAGTACCCGTGGCCCAATACTGGCATAGTGCAGTGCTGGTCCTTGGCACTGTAGAGGGACTGCGCTGCGCCGACTGCCATCTCTCCCCCCCACTATCACCCGCACAGGAGCAGTGGAGAGGTCGCAAGTGGTCAGCTTCAATACCTGCTCATGGCCTTAGAGAGCAACGCTTTTTACAGAAGTGCGGAGCTGAGGCTGATGCACCTTGCGGGCTGCTACCGCCTGTGGACAGTGTTTCCCTGCAAATATGGAGGCGCGGTGTGGGGGAGGCATGCTTGGGACCCGGGAAGATCTCCTGCCCTGCTGTGCACCCAGAAACAACTGTCTGCACTCCTGATAGCTCCAACCAGTAGCGAGAGCTCCTGGGCACCATTTTTTGTGCCGGAGGTGGCACTATCGTGAGGGTTCTCCCCCTTCAGGAGACTGCGGAGTGAATCTACCTGCTAGGGAGGTACTGTGTGAGGTGCCCCCCCCCGGATGGAGCTGACACCCCCTAGGTGGACTGTTTGACCCTCCATGCGTAGGGATAGGAGCAGCTTAGGCCAGGGGTACACCAGCACTGTGGAGAAGTGTGGACTGTGAACTGGAGGTCTACAGTGGGAGCAACTTGCAAGGAGTGAATTAGCCTCCCTGCTGGGTTTTCGTGCTGTGCGCTGGAGGTGGGGGGGCTCGCGGTAGCCTTCCTCTGGGGAATCCAGCTGACTCTGTCTGAGTGTGGTAGGAGCTAGAAAGACATGCGACTCTGGTGCGGCGGACCCGGGGACAAAATGGGCAAACCTGACACCAGGCAGCAGAAGCTGAACTTCAAAGCAGCAGGGAAAAAAGGCGCCCAGAACATGCCAGAAGACCAGGAACAGCTTGGGAGCAAGGGTGCCCAGGTAGAGACTGCAGGAGACTCTACTGACGTACAGGACATCCTGTGAGAGGTTCGGCAGGGATTCGCCACCATAGTGGACAAGGTCGATAGGATGTCATCTAGAATGGATGCCATTGCGCACAAATTAGACGCCCATGAAGACAGGATTAAATAAACGGAGAGACGCATCTCGGACTCAGAGGATGTGGCCGCTGGACACACGACACAACTTGTGCGCATGGATAATGTCTTGAGTCATAGCCGCAAAAAATGAGGATAGGAAGCGCGCAGTAGGCGGAATAATATACGCATCTTAGGTATACCTGAGTCGACCAATACAGGACGGATGGAGGACTACGTTGAGAAAATGCTGCTCCCTGCAATTGGTCCTGAATCCTTCTCAAGCCAATTTATTGTTGAGCGTGCACATAGATTGCTGGGGCCGCGTACCCAGCCTGGCACCACTCAGAGGCCTATAATAGTGAGGCTCTTAAATTAAAGGGACCGTGATGTGGCCCTGCGAGCTGTACAAAGCAAGCAGACTCTGGTGTATGACGGGAATTCATTTTCCATCTACTCGGATTTCACACCCCTAGTTCAGGAAGAACGGCGGAAATTTCTAGACATCAAGGCTAAATTACGGAAGGCACAAATTGATTATGCACTTTTATACCCTGCGTGGCTGAGGGTCACGCACTAGGGCAGACAGAAGTTCTTCACCAAGCCGCAGCAGGTGGAAGACTTTCTTAAGCAGGTGAAGAAGATGCATCGACCGGAGGGCGCGAGGCGGTCTCTCGGCGGTCCCCACTGGATGGCGCAGATGGCAGCCCCCTATAAGACTATATTTGAAGATTATGGACATTCTAACACAGTGTTGGGACACGTGAGTCGTATACTTGTGGGCAGCGATACAGGGGTATGTTTGTATTACCTGCATGATGACCCATATTGTGCTACTAATAATTATCTCACCGGGCACCCTCTGCCCAGTAGGGCCTAGCGGCTTCAGCTGCGTTGTGCTTTGTGGGCGGAGGGCTGTTGCCACCTAGAGCTGGCCCCCATAGGGAAAGACCCCGGGATTGTCCGCTGCCTGTTGACTGTAGGGACAATATTTTTTCCTTTGTTGAGGGAGGGCTGGGGGTGGGGTGGGTGGGCACTTTTTTCTGGCAAGTTGGCGTTGCTTCCATGGGGGGTGATGCTATGGGTATGTTTAGTTTTCTGTATGCCAGATTTTCAGAAACAAGTTAGTTTTTTGATGTAGTGAGATTGCTAATCAATTTGGTAGTTGGGTGTCCCGGTAGTGGTCTGTTGCCAACAGACTCTGGGGGGACGAAGTAGCCTGCATTTGCAGGATGCCATGCACATTGATGACTGACATCCAGGAGTATGGCTGATTTTGAGGCAGGGAAATTCAATATCCTTACGTGGAATGTTAGAGGATTTGGCTCTGCGAGGAAAAAGCGACACATCCTGGCTTACATAGAGAGACAAGGAACACACATCGCTATGTTGCAGGAAACACACTTCGCCCCACAAAGTACCAACACTTTTGCAACTAGATGGGCGGGACATAGAGTCTTTTCATCTTACTCCACCTATGCGAGGGGGGTAGCAATACTTAATAAAAAACAGGTGCCTTTCCACTCGGCCGGGACGTCAAGGGACGCGGTGGAGGGCTGCTTCTGCCTGGCGTGGGGGAGGCTGGGGTTGGTGTCTGTCATGCTGGCCTGCTGCTACGGACCCAACATTGATGATCCGCATTTTTACACTACATTATGGGCCAAAATATTTGAAGTTGGCTCTGATCATATTATCTGGGGTGGTGACTTTAATGTAACAGTCAACCCGAGTCTAGATAGGTCGCACCCGGCCCCTCACCATCACACTAGAGTGCGCGAGATTCTAGATGGTACAATCACTGAGTTTCAATTGATAGATGCCTGGCGGCACACCCATCCACTTGCGCGGAAAGGTACACATTACACAACGCAAGCTGCGTCGTGGGCCAGACTGGACTACTGGCTACTGTCCCGAGTGTAGGGGGCGGCCATAAACCAAGTGCAACATCTGGCTAGGACTTACTCGGACCATGCCCTGGCCAAGCTCACACTGTTCTCGTCTGACTTTAATGTGCCCCGTAGCTTGCTGGATACTATATTTCTGGAAGAATTGCGGGATGAAATACAAGATTTATTTTTGTGCAATAAGGGATCAGTGAATAGTGTGGAAACTATTTGAGAGGTATTCAAGGTAACTCTCCGTAGTTTCTGTATTGCAATGTCGGGAGTGCTGAAGGACATCACCAATCAGATACGAAAGTTGGAGACAGATCTCAAATTGCTGGATGCTGAACTGGCTACGGCACCGACTAAAGCTGCCCAGGTTAAGTTTAGAGAGACACATACAGAATATATGGATGCAGCTCAGAGAGAAGCGAAATTCCGGGGTAAACACTGGGTGGCCCGAAGCTATGGTGAGGGGGAGCGGCCGGGTGAAATGGTAGCACACATGACCAGGAACACTAGATATGTGAATATCATACTAGAGACAGAGGATCTGGAGGGGGCATTGTATAGGGACACAGCAAATATACTAAATGCTTTTACGCAGCACTATCAATGTCTATACACGAGCCAGAGGATGGGCGAATTGGACTTAGAGGGTTAACTGGGGATGTGGCCCTGGGATGGCCCAGTGATGTACAGTGCACCTTTTTAAGTGCCCCATGTGAGCTGGACAAGGTCAGGGAAGCCATTATGAGTCTGCAATCAGGGAAGGCCACGGGAACAGATGGAATTCAGATAGAATTCTACAAAACATATATTGACTTCATGGCCCCCATTTTAAGAGAGGTGTATGAGGAATTCCTAGAGGTTGGTCTCCTTCCTGCATCTATGAGAGAGACTCTGATTATCTCATTATTGAAGCCAGGGAAATTGTCCCAACACTGCGACTCCTACAGACCCCTCTCCCTCCTAAATTGCGACACCAAGGTCTTGGCCAAGTTGGTCGCTAACCGGCTAAGCCTGTCGATGGAAAACCTGATCCTTCCAGACCAGTTGGGCTTTGTGCCTGGGAGAGCTATGTCCCACAACCTGAGGACATTTTTCATGATTCTTAATAATGTATCACCTGAACTGCCTATGGCTGCTATTTTTTTTAGATGCCACCAAGGCTTTTGATTCCATTGAATGGGATTACATATTTGGAGTGCTGCTGAGAATGGGGTTCACTCCTCTCTCACTTTCATGGATTCGGTTTTTATTTCAGATGCCGGTAGCCAAAGTATCCATTAATGGAAGAACGGCTCAGCTTTTCCTATCACTCTGGGTACTCGCCAAGGATGCCCTCTTTCCCCCCTGCTATTTGCAATAGCAGTCAAACCTCTGGCTGCTAGATTACGGCAACGCCACAATGACAAGGCCTTGCAGTGTAATCACGCTTTTCATCCGTAATCCGCAAGACAATCTGAACCCGATCCTACGTGAATTTATTATATTTGGGCAGCTGTCTGGTATCCAAATAAATTGGGGAAAATCTAGTATCTTTCCGCTGACGGCAGCTACAGTTCGGTTCCTGCTGGATTACCCCCTGGAGTGGTGCGAGGATGACATGCGATATTTGGGGATACAGCTGACCAAGCAGAGAGAGGAACTTATGCGTTTGAATTTTGGCACTGCAATGACCTGAATAGCAGAATCTGTAACCCGTTGTATCGCATTGCCCTTGTCTATGGCATTCCGGGCCTCCTTGAAAATGGTGATCCTACCACAACTACTTTATCTGTTTTTAAATATTCCCCATTAACCTGGAACTTTTTTTTTCAAAACGCTCAGGTCAGAAATGACACGTCTAGTCTGGGGAGGGAAGCAGCTGAGGTTACAATGGGATATCCTCACCAGATATTATGGCCAGGGAGGGTTCGGAATTCCAAACTTCGAATTATACTATACCAGCGCGCAGGCACATTATGTATGGTTCTGGATCAAACAGCCAAGGTATATGCCGCAGGTTGCGGTGGAGCACTGGCTCACACACCCCCTTCCCGTGGATGGAGTGATTTATGAACCCCCAAACCTAGGTAACAAATGCCGACCACTGTTCGATGGCATTATGGTGTTATTTTTCCAAATTCCGTCAGGTCTTGAGCAATGAACTGGGCTTTAACTTGTGCTTTTACTGGATTCAGTGCAATTGTATAGGACTGTCTTTTGTCATGGCGATAAATTCTCCTCTCCTCGCATTGTTGACAAGCTACATATTGTGCTGCAGTAATAGCTCCACTACCTGTACATAATCCTTGGGTTCTAACTGTTGTGTGAGCAACATAAATCTCCCTTTTCATTATCAGTACCAGTCTGACCGCAACACTAGTCTTAAAACAAACCTCATCTTCATCTCTCATAGCATTGCCTTTCAGATGGAATTATTCGCAATACATTTGAAGGTGTCTCAAAATGTTGAAACCCCCCATTGCTGGAACTCACCATTTCCCTCTCAATGCTTGTCAAAGAAAATTCCACAATTTTTATCTTTGATAAAGAGATGATTCTAATTTGGACTACAAATAATAATCTTGATAAATTTGGTCCACAATTTCATGACATTCTTTCCCCCAAGTAAGGCTTCTCTTTTCTTTGAGTGTCCCCATCACTGAGAGCAGTTTCTCCTTAACCCAAGCAGCCCTTAGTCGAGCCCACATGCTATATCTCCTCAAAGGCCCCCTTCTTATACACTGATTCGGACAATTCTTTCATTCTGGAATAGCCCGCCTTCTTTGGCAGGAAGCCTTTTCCTTACAGTTTTTTCTCATCTGAGGGATTGGTGGATTCTGTGGCTTTATCCTTAACCACAACATGTGGAACCTTCCCTATCATGCACCACCCCCCCCCCCACCAGAACTGGTCAGATTATCGCCTCTACTTTCTATTGGAATAAGCTTCAATTCCCAAAAGCATCTTCCTTCCTTATATACCCACTGATATGTTGGCCGTTCAGGGCTGAATAAAGAGTACATACCTTTGCTGGATTTCATGTGATTTGGTGCACAATAAAATTTGCTAATCCATTGTGCTTTGCACAAGTGGGTTCAGATCAGATCCCATCCTTGTTGTGTACCAAACCACAGGGCACACCAGCAAATGTATGTACAATCTTTATTCAGCCCTGGAGAGCTCCCAACACCCAACTCCTGCTCCTGCTGTCTTCTTTCCAACCTCGATCTAACTGCCTGCATTTTAAGAATACTATATTTCTGGAAGAATTGCGGGATGAAATACAAGATTTCTTTGTGCGCAATAAGGGATCAGTGAATAGTGTGGAAACCATTTGAGAGGTATTCAAGGTAACTCTCCGTAGTTTCTGTATTGCAATGTCGGGAGTGCTGAAGGACATCACCAATCAGATACGAAAGTTGGAGACAGATCTCAAATTGCTGGATGCTGAACTGGCTACGGCACCGACTAAAGCTGCCCAGGTTAAGTTTAGAGAGACACATACAGAATATATGGATGCAGCTCAGAGAGAAGCGAAATTCCGGGGTAAACACTGGGTGGCCCGAAGCTATGGTGAGGGGGAGCGGCCGGGTAAAATGGTAGCACACATGACCAGGAACACTAGATATGTGAATATCATACTAGAGACAGAGGATCTGGAGGGGGCATTGTATAGGGACACAGCAAATATACTAAATGCTTTTACGCAGCACTATCAATGTCTATACACGAGCCAGAGGATGGGCGAATTGGACTTAGAGGGTTAACTGGGGATGTGGCCCTGGGATGGCTCAGTGATGTACAGTGCACCTTTTTAAGTGCCCCATGTGAGCTGGACAAGGTCAGGGAAGCCATTATGAGTCTGCAATCAGGGAAGGCCACGGGAACAGATGGAATCCAGATAGAATTCTACAAAACATATATTGACTTCATGGCCCCCATTTTAAGAGAGGTGTATGAGGAATTCCTAGAGGTTCTTCTCCTTCCTGCATCTATGAGAGAGACTCTGATTATCTCATTATTGAATCCAGGGAAATTGTCCCAACACTGCGACTCCTACAGACCCCTCTCCCTCCTAAATTGCGACGCCAAGGTCTTGGCCAAGTTGGTCGCTAACTGGCTAAGCCTGTCAATGGAAAACCTGATCCTTCCAGACCAGTTGGGCTTTGTGCCTGGGAGAGCTATGTCCCACAACCTGAGGACATTTTTCATGATTCTTAATAATGTATCACCTGAACTGCCTATTGCTGCTATTTCTTTTAGATGCCACCAAGGCTTTTGATTCCATTGAATGGGATTACATATTTGGAGTGCTGCTGAGAATGGGGTTCACTCCTCTCTCACTTTCATGGATTCGGTTTTTATTTCAGATGCCGGTAGCCAAAGTATCCATTAATGGAAGAACGTCTCAGCTTTTCCTATCACTCGGGGTACTCGCCAAGGATGCCCTCTTTCCCCCCTGCTATTTGCAATAGCAGTCAAACCTCTGGCTGCTAGATTACGGCAACGCCACAATGACAAGGCCTTGCAGTGTAATCACGCTTTTCATCCGTAATCCGCAAGACAATCTGAACCCGATCCTACGTGAATTTATTATATTTGGGCAGCTGTCTGGTATCCAAATAAATTGGGGAAAATCTAGTATCTTTCCGCTGACGGCAGCTACAGTTCGGTTCCTGCTGGATTACCCCCTGGAGTGGTGCGAGGATGACATGCGATATTTGGGGATACAGCTGACCAAGCAGAGAGAGGAACTTATGCGTTTGCATTATGGCACTGCAATGACCTGAATAGCAGAATCTGTAAACCGTTGGATCGCATTGCCCTTGTCTATGGCATTCCGGGCCTCCTTGAAAATGGTGATCCTACCACAACTACTTTATCTGTTTTTAAATATTCCCCATTAACCTGGAACTTTTTTTTTCAAAACGCTCAGGTCAGAAATGACACGTCTAGTCTGGGGAGGGAAGCAGCCGAGGTTACAATGGGATATCCTCAGCAGATCTTATGGCCAGGGAGGGTTCGGAATTCCAAACTTCGAATTATACTATACCAGCGCGCAGGCACATTATGTATGGTTCTGGATCAAACAGCCAAGGTATATGCCGCAGGTTGCGGTGGAGCACTGGCTCACACACCCCCTTCCCGTGGATGGAGTGATGGAGTCTGACCGCAACACTAGTCTTAAAACAAACCTCATCTTCATCTCTCATAGCATTGCCTTTCAGATGGAATTATTCGCAATACATTTGAAGGTGTCTCAAAATGTTGAAACCCCCCATTGCTGGAACTCACCATTTCCCTCTCAATGCTTGTCAAAGAAAATTCCACAATTTTATCTTGTTTTTTTTTTTAAGTTCAAGAAAATTTTATTTGATAATGATAAGAGAGAAAACTAGGTGTCAAAACAAAGTACAACGTGATATCAAGTTAAGGAATCTGAGCAGAATAAGACAATCATACAAATGTAAGCATTATAATCAAAGAAATCTGGGTACAAAATGAGAAAAAAGGAAAAGGCAAAGAGAAAACACGTTAAGCATAAATATGAAAAGCATGAGAACATTGGAAAAAATTAAAAAAAATTGGTACAATAGAGGATAAGTGGAAGTGGAATGTATCGAGCAATTAAGGAGGTTTGGGAACTTCCTGTTGTGGAGGCGGAGGGTGAAACAAGCGTTTACTACATGAGTCCAGATAAAGTGTGACAGGAGTCCATAAGTCCATACGTTTTGTAGCCATACATGCCGGGAAAACATGAGCAGTATCGAGTCTATGGTTATGGCATACAATAAACCACTACGCCTTGAAGGAAATTTTGGAGAAGTCTTTCCAGTTGACCGTTATTTGTTGGACGGCAGCGGCAAGTAATAGGTCAACAATCTGAGGCTTTAGATCAACGTCATCCCAACAAGGGGAGAGGCTACCCATAAAAATATGTGTGTGAGAAAAAGGGATAGAAGTGTGGAAAATTAAATTAATTTGAGCCCAAACCTGTAGCCAAAAACTACGGACATGAGTGCATAAAAATAACATATGAAATAAATTAGCTTGTGATGATGAACAAGACCAACATGTGTGGGGAGAACACAATTTTTATCTTTGATAAAGAGATGATTCTAATTTGGACTACAAATAATAATCTTGATAAATTTGGTCCACAATTTCATGACATTCTTTCCCCCAAGTAAGGCTTCTCTTTTCTTTGAGTGTCCCCATCACTGACAGCAGTTTCTCCTTAACCCAAACAGCCCTTAGTCGAGCCCACATGCTATATCTCCTCAAAGGCTCCCTTCTTATACACTGAGTCGGACAATTCTTTCATTCTGGAATAGCCCGCCTACTTTGGCACGAAGCCTTTTCCTTACAGTTTTTTCTCATCTGAGGGATTGGTGGATTCTGTGGCTTTATCCTTAACCACAACATGTGGAACCTTCCCTATCATGCACCACCCCCCCACCCCCCACCCCCCCCCGAACTAGTCAGATTATCGCCTCTACTTTCTATTGGAATAAGCTTCAATTCCCAAAAGCATCTTCCTTCCTTATATACCCACTGATATGTTGGCCATTCAGGGCTGAATAAAGAGTACATACCTTTGCTGGATTTCATGTGATTTGGTGCACAATAAAATTTGCTAATCCATTGTGCTTTGCACAAGTGGGTTCAGATCAGATCCCATCCTTGTTGTGTACCAAACCACAGGGCACACCAGCAAATGTATGTACAATCTTTATTCAGCCCTGGAGAGCTCCCAACTCCTGCTCCTGCTGTCTTCTTTCCAACCTCGATCTAACTGCCTGCATTTTAAGAATACAACTCCAAGCAATACATTCTAATGAAATCAGGTATGGAGGTACTAAACAAATAGAAATATGATATAAAAAGGAAAGTCATTGAGACTTTAACTATCATTGACAGATAACCACCCAATGGATTATATTTTACATAAGGTATATTGATTTTACATATTGGTAGTGTATATGCACATGATAATATATCATATTGTATGTTAATATTAGTGTATATTTCATGTAAAGCATCACCATGTACCATTGTACACTGTAACTCTCGTAACGTGTCCTTAATAGAAAGTTGACCATTCCCTATTATGCATGTAGACGAAATGACATTTTGCATTGCGGATAAAGTGGGTGGAAATATTTTAGAATGATATCAGATACCTAACTCCTTATGCTGCCATATACTAATGATTAATGTCAAGGGTTTTTAAAAAAAGAATTTCAGCTGCGTTTTTCATTTTGTCCGACACGCAAAAACAGGTATTTTTTTTCTTCAAACCTATTTTTCATTCATTTGGTATTACAGAATTTCTTTTGCTATTTCGCTCTTTTCTATGTAGGAGGCCAGATGAAATAGGAAGACAAGTGGAAAAACAACTTTTTATTTGATCAAGTCCGGTACTGACATTTGATTCAATATTTGCCAAGAATAGTTACCCACTTTAGCTTCTCGTGTTTTCCTTTGCTCATTTGACTGTTAATCATAATGACTTACGTACAGGCTGACCGTTTACAGGTTTCTCTGACGTACATTTAGAAAACTACATATTAAAGATATGTGGATGGTGTAATTTTGTCAGTTCATTATTGCATTAGAAATATTGTATACTTCTACTTGATGTTTTTTAACCATTGTTCACTATTATCTTCTGTGTTGTGAAGCCCTTAATTTCTTTGCATACTTAGAGCCCACATTAAAGGTCCAATGAAAAACAGGTAAAGGCAGGTTATCCTGGTTATTTATGTATTAATTAGTTGTATAAAAAGCTGCTTGTCTCCTTTCGGTTATTTTAGAGAACAGACTGGAAAAACCTCTCTTTCTGTACTTTCTCATCTCAGCTGATGAGGCAGTCCTGTCTCTACAGAATTTCTGAGATATTAAATAGGTATGTTTTAGGAAAACAATCTGGTCCAAGACTGATAGTCTTTGCAGTTTCTTACTCACTGATGGTACAATTATGGGGCAGTACACTGAGGGGCATATTCACAAGGAGCTATCGCCGAATTAACAGCACTATATTGCAGCCAAAGTCGTGATAAATTTACCCCACCAGTCACAAGCTGGTGCTAACAGCCCAAAGCACCAGTTTTCCTGCGATAGCAGCCTAAAAAAAACATTGCCACAGACGATCTCCACGACTATCGCTAATGAGATGCAGAGTAGGCGTTCCTGTGCAAAAAAACGTGACAACACCACACCTCAACATTCACAATAACCAGCCAGATCTGTGATAAGAACACAAAACACGTGATAAGGCGCATTAGCAGCAGGAAATTAACACCTGCTCTGACCTGGTGTAAAGTCGGACCACAGCCTGCTCCACAAAAGGGAGCACAGCCCACACCCACACCTGAAGACAAACCGATGCCATGGAGCAACTGAACATGCAGCAGGGACACCCAAGAGGGCCACAACACCCACCGACACCACACCCAGTTCCGCAACACCCCCAACCCCGGACCAAGAAGCTGCACACCAACACCACGAATCCCAAAACAAATATTCTGCCTGATGTCGCACAAGCAGGAAACTCAACATATATACGTGGCCAGAAAATGGAAATTCAGTCATACAGCAATGCAATCACCAACACAAAACACCATACAAACAAATGCCAAAACAACCTTTTGGATGAGACCTAGCGGGTTCTCATTGGACAATCCGTTGGACACAGCGTGGATCACTAAATCCAAGAGAAGAAGGTGTGCCATGCGCCTAACAAAGGAAAGAGAGGGAGAGAGCGAGGGAGAGAGACGGAGTGAAATTGCCCAAGCAGTGCAAGGCCTTGCAGGGCACCTGGCTCCACATGCCAACATGTGTGTGTGCATCGCCATCCGTACACCATGAGCCCAAGGCCGTGTCCCAATCTCAGCGCCAAAGCCACATCACATTCAAAAATGAAAGTAGAAGTCAGACAAACATCAGGGATGAAAGCTCCATTGTACCAATGCAGAAGGCGGGAGGACACCTGCACCTCTGACCTTGGTCCAGAATGCGCCTGGAACACCCTGAGAGAGATGCCATGGCAGATGTGGACGACTCCCACACCACGGATAGCGTGAATAAACTACCAGACTCATCCACACCCCACACACAGAAGCCCCTGCCGGAGGTACCCCCACATGGGATGACACTCACGGAAACAGCAACCCATTCATTCCAACGTTGAACACACATTCAAATCATTGCTCAGAGCTGTGGCATATCCTCCACACAACTGCCGCAGTTCAGAAGAGTGCCGGTTCCACAAGACACACCAAGGCAATGGCAGGCCATACTGGGAACATGCACAACCCCGTCACGTGGAACACTACTGTGCACGTATGCTGCATTTACTCGGTGCAGTGCCACTGGCAGTGCTGCTGATCAGTTACCTGCTCAGCTTCCGCATTGGCTACGTCACCTGCGTCCAGCCTGGTTCCACTGCACATTCAAGTGTCCCATGGAAGTCTGCCTATCCAACACAACCGTAGATGAATTGGACTATGACTTGAGTGTGCGCCCCCTGTTGGAACACGAACAGGAGTGTAACCGTGACAGCCGTGCATGGGATGCCTTGACATACTGCCTATGTATTGGCAGTAGTGCATGGGAGATCTCACAATTCCTCGTGTGCAGTGCCCACATAGAGGCACTCCCCTATTAGGTTGTATTGCGGATTGGTTCAATGGCGTGGGCTGAGCACACCTGCTCGGACCAGTTAATGGATTGGCTCATCCTGGTGTTCCTTGAACACGACAACAACGTACTATTGGAATACATTGCACATGAAGCAGCGCGGGCATTAATGGACGAGTAACTACGTCCCTGCAGCCACATCTGTTTGTTACCCACAACACATGTTGTTACATCGTGGGGATTTCTCACATATCCCACCACAACAGAGGACACGTCTGCCATCGTCCGGATTCTGGATGCATGTGCGTGGCACAACACGTGTGTACACACACATGTGCAAGGTGATGCAGGGCCATGGTCAGAGCAACACAGTGTTGTTTGGCAACGTTGCCAATTCAGACACACTGCTGGGGGAGAGCACATACATGGCAATGTAGCATGACATGTGAACCTATTGGACCCTTTCTCCTGAACACTGTCAGCAGAGCAGACAATCGGAGCACTCCGGTGGCAGAGCACTATGCAGATCCCATAAGCAGTGAGTCGTGCCCCCTCACACGGGGCAATGGGCAGATGCCAAACAACACATCACTCATCCAGCAAGGCAAGGTGGGCTGGGAGCATTGCCATCCGTGATGATTGTCATACATTTTTGCACCACCATTCCCTGAACCTCGACATGTACCCGTGCTGTGTGTAAATGTCTGAAGCATGTCCCTGACTGTTGTGGCCGTTGCCTCGTCCACGCTGACACGCATGTCCCAATAAAGTCTATGCCACCCCACTGGTGTCTAAGTGTGAGGTGTGTTGATTTGATTGTCCACTTGTGTGCCACAATGAGCATCATCCCTACACAGGGAGGAACTGACTGACGCATGTGAATTGGGGGTAGATCCCTTTTGCAAGCTTAACCTCTATGAGCCAGACATTGTTTTGGGATAGGTGTTGGCCAACATGTGCACTTACTTGACTTCAGCGATGTGAGTATGTTGTCCAACTTCCGACCATGTGGAGCAATGTCATATATCATAACAAAATGTTTCCACCCAGATACGTGTAAGTAGGTATGCGTTGTGAAGTTCTGTTGTCACATGTGATGTAGGACACCACTCCTGGCCTGCCTCCGATTTGGTCACTCCTACACACAGCCCTTTTCAATCTATGGATGTGTGCCTACGTTGGTTTGTGAGATTGTTGTTGTTCAATGGAGCCACAGCAAGTTCTCACCTTCACAGTCATCCAATTTGCCATGTGTCTCAGGGATACACATGAGCATAGATGTCAGTTACCATGGTGTACCTTCATGTGCAATAATTGTCCCTACATCAGGCTATATTACCATATGTGAGTGAACATAGTAATGACACATCTGTGTGATTCAAAATGTTTTATTCACATTCAGGTGATTGACGGAGCTGGAGCTGTACATGGCCATCCAGGCCCACATCACATGGAAGCCCAGTGGTGGGCAAACCACAGACCTTTGGGGATTAAGAAGTGTTTAGGAAGTGGGAGTGTGCAGTCCGCCGCAGGATTGCTGTGTAATTGGCCAGCAGTGACGATGTGAGTCCGTGTCGGGGTCCAGGTGAATGTCGCTGAGTGTTACAAGGGTCAGTAGGAGGTGTTTCCCAGGGCATGATGCATAGATCATCACCAGGCAGGGACAGGGTATATGGCATTGATGGATGTTACTGCCTTCTTCCTCACACAGTAATTCCCATCCCCTTATTACTCCCCTGCTACGGGTACTGTGTCCAGTGTTTACGGTCTGTGTGGCGGGGTAATGGCTGCATCACTGTGTGCCACTGACACAACAGGCTGCGGGGGTGATGGAGCAGCATCACTGTATGCCACGGACACATCATGTGTCAGAGCTGTGTGTGTGGATGTTCCAGCTGCACTCATCTGGGAGCGAATCAGTGGCAGCAATGGGAAGATGAAGTACTGCAGGGCATTTAAGTTCCAAGTAACTACACGCTGGTGTCCAGCCGTAGGAGACATACTTCCAGCCTGCATCTGCTCCATGGTCTCCATTGGCCTCCGCATCTCAGCCACCTCTGTGCTGTAATCGCTGGTGCCTGTCTGACCAGACAGTTCTTGTAGTAGATTCATGGACCCAGCGAGGTCAGCCAAGGACTGTGGTGGAGCATGGTGCCTACAGGGGGTGTCCGATTGGGACTGTGCGTGGTCCCTGATGGGACTCAGACACCCATGTATGGCATCGAGTTTGGCTGCCATGAGTTCAAAACCCACCCGCAGCTGTTCAGCCAACTCCAACTGGCAACTCCACACACGTTGTTGGAACTCCATGTATTGGTCAGGGGGTGCTGGGAGACAGCCATGGTGGTGTGTGTTTCTGTGTGGTCTGTGCAGGTGGTGGGCTCATCTCGGGGCAGCTGACCTGCTCCTGGGGATGGGGTGCAGAGGCTGTCCATTATCCTTTGGAGGATGTCTTGACATATGTGCAGGTTGTCCTCTTCATCATCAATGATGTGAGGTGTGATGTCCCCTGCAGGAGGCGTTGTATGTCTCTCTGCAATGTGAAAGGGGAGATGCAGGTTAACAGAGTAACACATGTATGTTGAAGATGTGCAGAAGTTAACATTCAGACTGCATGCCGATGTACATTGTCACATTTGCGGTGGAGCTGGCTATTTGATGGCAGTCAGTGTGTTTTTCAACTGCATGACTGATGTGTGGTAGTACCCTTGCATTATCATCACAGTGTCAGGCAATGCCAGATGTGAGTGGACAGTTAGTACGCACGTGCAGGACCTGTTGTGAGCTGTGGCCTATGCTGTTGGTATTGCACTTTGCACCACATTGCCGTCATTGCTGATATTCTGTGATTGCTATGTGTGTGTGCTGCATTGTGGGGGAGTTGCCCCTGCAGCTCTGATTTTGTGTAGCCTTCTCCCTTTAAGGCGGAGTGTCTTTGAATTGTGTGCTTTTCGGGGCCTGATTTGTTTTCGACTTGGGTCATATGTGCTCTCGGACAGCTTTTGTGGCCTTGTGCATTGTTCGCCTGCTGCGTGTATCGTACAGCAAGGGTTGTGTGTGTATGTGGAAATGTCAGAGTGTGACCTGCTCCTTTAAGGCTGTTATCTGCACTGGGCTACCTCCATGTCGATTTGTAGGCCATCACATGTTTTTGGGCTACTGCCATGCTATCAGGCATGCAGTGCTACTTGCATAGTCAGTGTGGGTCACAGTCTAGAGCCGCTGCTTTGCTGGGTTCTGCACATGTGCATGGGTCGGTTGTGATATTGGTGATATGGAGGGGGCCCCTTTGTGCACATTGTGGATGGGGGCCTGCTTGGTGTTTCTATGTTTCCTGCAGTGTGCCAAGGCTCTCAGTGACATGTTCCACGATCATTGTGGGTGTGCAGTGTGCTACACATAATTGTGCATGTGTGCCATTGTGCCCATCTCCCCCTTCCCCCCGTCCCTGGTAGTTACTCACCCTGTTGCTGTTTGGTCCGGTCATATCGTGCTGTGCCAGGCCCCCAAATCCTGCCACCGTCTCCACACTGCTGATTGTGGCCACCATTTTCTCCAGCTCATCAATCTCCTCCTGTGTCGCAGGACTCCCACCTCCAGTCACCCTTGCTGCCTTCCTGTTGGTGGAGAGCTTCTCCTTAATTTGGCTGTGCACTTCATTCTAGCGCCTCTTGACCTCCTCCAGTTACCTCCTCAACACTCCGACTGCATTGACCTTGGTGACGATGGACTGCCATATTTCCGTTTGGGTTGCTCGTGCCACAGTGGAGGTGCCGAACAGTTGTTGATGGTGTCCTATGACCTCTGTGACGACGATCCTGACTTCCTGCGGACTGAACCCCGTCTTCCTCTTCTCCTTGCCCTTCCAGGAACACGGGGCTCAATGCTGGTCCTCCGTGGGGCTTGTGGAGTTCGGCTTGTCCTCTGCACTCAGTCCGGGTGCATCCATGGTGCTACGCAGTTAGAGTTGATTTTTTTTCTTTATTTATTTTATAGTGCATTTTCCCGCAAGACGCATGTGATTTGCAGGCCTGTGGCTGGTTTTCTCTGATTTTTATCCCGTGATTTGCCTCATCGCATTTTTTTTGCATTCGCTTATCATGTTTTTGCAGTGTGGCATTGATTTTCACGTGGACATTTGCCCTTTTATCTGTTGTCTATCGCATGCTACCGCCTTGTTGTGTATTCCACGTTGACACAGGGTTATTTTCCCGTGATAGGCTGCGATGTTACAAGTTGTGTTACGCTACTCTTGCAGTAGTTATGACACGTTCTTGTGAATATACGCCTGAATTTCCTTGGGCGAACTGCTTCCAGGCAGCTCTGAAATACTAAATATCCTAAGGAAGATCATTTCCAACTTCATAAGAAGATGAAAGGCAGTTCTAGATGCTGGTTCTTTGAAGTTCGATTGAGGTTATTGGCCATCACTTAGATATTCTCATGGGGCTTGAAGAAATCTACATTTTGCACACATTTATCAGTGTTTGACCTGGGTGATTTCCTAAAACATACCGATCAGATATAGGAGTGGTGAGACTAATGAGTAAATGTATATCAACCAGCAAGTTATACTGTTCCTATTCAGACGTGTCAGGGAAAGGCACCTGGTTCTGAGGTAAGGCTGCTGTCCTGCAGTTTGTGTTTTAATAACAGCAGATCACTCCTCAGGTCTTGTAAGAGTGCTAGGAGTTAGTTAAAATAAAAACAAAACATGCTGCAATGCTATTCTAACCATAGTGATGCATTCACACATTTAATAACTTACCTTATACTGTCATATTCTGAGTCACTGCTCTTTGTACATCCCTATCACCTACTACCAATGTTGAATCAGATATTTAGGATGAGGGGAGCAGCACCAACCACTGACACCAGGTTTGTGTGGAAAAGGCTGCTTTATTGAAACAGGTACACATCACAAAAAAAAACTTAGCCTTTGCCATACAAAACTACAACCTCACTATACAATGTTAATCACATATGTTAAGTTACCCACCACCACTAAAATATCCCTCCCTCTACAACAACTTGATTCAGCAATATTGTACTTGCATCAGAGCTGGTCAACTGCAACTGAGACCTTTAAGCTGCCTTCCCTCATTACTATATTTGTTAACCTCTTAACCAATTTAACTTCATACAGAACATTAAACTTCCTGGTTTGTACAGGCTTGAACTTGCTTACATGTTCTCTTTCAGCCTGAATTGCAGCTGACAGCAACAACAACAATAAACTTCAGTTAACCATGGCAACTTCTCTGACAACCGCCAACCTAAAAAAGGGGGGCCCACAAGAGCACCCATTTTTCTGCCTCCCCCAGGGAAAGGATTTTGTAATAATGGGTTTTAAGTACCTTCAACAACACCAGCTTTAACTGCAATAAGTGTAGTGCCTATAAAGGACAACCGAACCACAGCTTCTCAAAAATTCCACATCTTTATAATGAAGATCTGAATGCTCAACACTGCCTCAGGTCAATGATCTTGCAAAATGAGTGTGATCCCTTGATGAGTTTCCTCCAATCCCTGGCTATGGCTGCTGACTTGGCAGACCAATGCCAACCCTTCATGGCATAAATTCTGTCCTGAGCACAGGACAACTAGCCCACCCTTTGTGGATTTTCTTCAGATCCTCCTTCATGTAGTTAAACTCAGACCAACCCTTCAGAAGTTCTGCCTTGTTCCTACCTAAATATATAAACAGTGTATCATGAAATGTATCCTGTATTGTAGACTGATCCCAATACGGAAGGGGCTCCCTCCATCTCATCCCCTTTTCCAAATCCGCTGAATGGATACATAGCAACATAAAAAACCCAACATCGCCTCATGACAGCCGGACCTCTGGAGACTTTCAGCCCAATTTATGAATGAGTGGCCCACACTCCATATCTTCAACCTGCAGCCTGAGGCCCAGGTCCCGAACCTGTAAAACAGAAACAAAGTCAACAACCTGCACCATTATGTGAGCAAAAAAGTCCTCTACTCCTCTAACGTGGCTCTACCCAAGTACCCACTGAGCCTGGCAATGCCTAACCATGGAAAATACCCAGATCTGTACCCCCTGCCCTCCTCCTTTGATTTGACTTAGAGGTGCAGAGCCCAGCCTTAGGCCCACGTCAGGGCTGCCCCCCAGCAGACTGGGCAAAACCTGACTATGGAATATACCCAGAGCTGTATGCTCCTGCGTTCCCTTCCTTGATCTGCTTTTATCTTTGTAGTTCTGGACCCACTGACCCTCGCCCTAATGACTGACCTCCTCCCAGAGAAAGCCCTTATTCTCCCTGCACCAAAATGCTCAGAGACCCACAAAGCACTAAGAAAACACCGCTTCCATAAGGGCACAGAAGATCACTGAATCATCGCTCCCACTGCACATCCAGTGGAGAAGCAAACGCAACTTAATTAAATTGCTGAATGGAAAAGGCTCCGCTTAATGTGGTCACACTTAGCTGCCTTTTGTCCATACGCGATATTATAAATTGACTTATGTCCTCTTCTACCCCATTCCACTCATGCCCTTCTGGCCGCACCCGCTTAAAATTCAGACCTGGCCTGTGCCTAAGCCTCCCTATATAATTTGCTATAGACTCTGCTACCAACTGACGCATCCTTTAACCCCTATTTGCTAAAGATCCTGATCCATCCTGATCCTGACTCTGCCCCCCTCTGAAGCCGGGCCATGAAATCTCTTTCCTTATGCACAAGACAGAGCATCTGCAGTGTGGGTATCCACCTGGTTCTACTTGGCTCCCAACATGATAATGATTTGCTGGCTTTTGCGAGCAAAAGAACTCTCAGAAACTTTAACAGCTGTGTGTACCTAGTTGACTACCTATTAAACACCCATACCACCACAATGGTGTCAACTCTAAAGAGAACTCTCCAGGGTGCACGCCAGCACACAATGCCCCAACCAAAATCCAAAATCCAAACCCTATTGCCACCTCGTCAAAGGTCTAAGCACCCCAATCCCTGTCTATCACTGCCGCTAGGGAAACCCCATAAAAGGGTTGTATAAAAACTCACCACCCTTCAGGACCTCTTTGAGATCTGCAGCCAGCCTGATAAGATGATGTGGTAATGGCAAATCTGAAAGTAACAGCCCAGCTTCCTACAACTGCCCACCTCGCTCTCATTATCTTGCATGCAAAGTACCAAAATGGCCCAACAGGATCTGTTGCTCACTGTTACTCACTGACATTTACTATCATTTACCCCAGAGGTGTCTGTGTTGTGATTCTTTTCTCCCCCAACTATCAGGCTCCCATAGCCCTTGAATCAATCTCAAAACCAATAAAACACAAAATCCTGTTAAGTCCCACAGTGTTCCTCCAGTGCCAATGGCACTTCTGGTCACCCATGAGCTCATGGACCCTACTAGCCGTTATGTGCCTGTGAACCGTGTACCATATAAAAATTCATTACTAGAATTTACCAACACTCTCAAAGAGTGCACACAGAATGGGGCAACTCCATTGAATGCAATTTGGTCCCCCAGAGTCTGCCCCTGCATCGGGTTCCCAAGAATATGAAAGTCGGCAGGGTGTACTGGCAATAATAGGAAGTCCAACTTAATGCCGCTGGTAGAAATAGGCACCCCCTGTCAAACTCTTTCTCTAAAGTTAATCCTTGACTGACCATCCGTCTGGTCATGAAAGGTACTGAATCAACCTAACTGCCCCAGTTCCTCCCTGGGTACCCCTCCAATGGGCATCCTGGGCTCCACCCACGTCAGCGACGACGACACCATCAAGACCATGTACACAATCCACTCTGGCTCACCATCCGACCCACGCCCTCACCACATCTTTAACAAAGCAAACCGCATCATCGCACCCCAACTCCGGGAGATCATCAACAGATCTTTCCAGACCGTCACCTTCCCAGAAAGCTGGAAGCATGCCAAGATCAACGCCCTACTCAAAAAACCCACAGCGGACCCAAATGACCTCAAGAACTTCAAGCCCATCTCTCTGCTTCCGTTCCAGGTGAAAGTAATTGAAAATATCATCAGTAGGCAACTGACCCACTTCCTCAAGGATAACAACATCCTGGACCCATTCCAATCTGGATTCTGCAGCAATCACAGCACTGAAACCACCCTCATCGCTGCCACAGATGACATCAGGACCCTATTGGACAGCAGCAAAACCGTGGCCCTCATCCTCCTGGATCTCTCGGCTGCCTTCGACACCGTCTGCCACCACACCCTACGCACATGCCTACATGATGCAGGTATACGTGACAAAGCCCTGGACTGGACCACCTCCTTCCTCACCGACAGAACCCAGAGGGTTGGCCTCCCCCATTCCGTTCTGAAGCCACGAAGATCATCTGCGGTGTGCCCCAAGGATCATTCCTCAGCCCTACCCTTTTCAACATCTACTTGGCACCGCTCGCACAACCTCAACATCGTCTCCTAGGTCGACGACACTCAGCTGATCGTCTCACTCACCAAGAACCCCGCCACAGCCAAAACCAACCTCCACGAAGGAATGAAGGCTGTCGCCTACTGGATGCAGAACAGCCACCTGAAACTTGAATCAGTCAAGACAGAGGTCCTCATCCTGGGCTCCACCCCCTCCGCCTGGGACGACTCCTGGTGGCCAGCTGCTCTGGGAACTGCACCCACACCCACCAACCACGCATGCAATCTGGGGTTCATACTGGACTTATCACTCTCAATGACCCAGCAAGTCAACACCGTCTCCTCCTCCTGCTTCAAAACTCTCTGCATGCTCCGCATGTTCTACTGATGGATCCCCACCGGAACCAGAAGGACGGTCACCCAGGCCCTCGTCAGCAGTAGACTGGACTACGGCAACGCCCTCTATGCAGGAACCACGGCCAAACTCCAGAAAATACTCCAACGAAAACTGAACGCCTCCGCACCCTTCATCATCAACATACCCCGCCACACCCACATCACCGCCCACCTGAAAGACCTGCACTGGCTCCCAGTCAACAAGAGGATCACCTTCAAGCTCCTCACCCAAGCTCACAAAGCACTTCACAATGCTGGACCAGCATACCTCAACAAACGCCTCACCTTCTATACCCCAATCCGCGACCTCGCCCTCGCCACCGCCACACGCATCCACAAGACCTCCACCGGCGGCAGATCCTTCTCCTACCTTGCCACCAAGACATGGAACACCCTACCCACACAGCTGCGACAGACCCCAAGCCTGCTGACCTTCAGGAGACTCCTCAAAACCTGGCTGTTCGAGCAGTAACTGGAATCCCCCTCAGCGCCTTGAGACACTCACGGGTGGGTCGTGCACTCTAGAAATGACTGATTGATTGATTAGGTCCCACCATGTTCCTCTAGTGCCAATGGCACTCCTGCTCACCCATGAGCTCCTTGACCTTACTAGCCGGTGCTGGCAGTCTGCAGAACCGGATTTCTCACAGCAGGGTAGTCATCCAATGAGTATGTTATGTGTACCATATGAAAATCTATTGCTAGAATTTACCAAAACACTCAAAGAGCGCACACAGAATGGGGCAACCCCATTGAACTCAATTTGGTCCCCGGGTTCTCAAACAGAAGAAAGTCGGCAGGGTGTACTGGCAACAAACGGAAAGCTGACTTAATGTCGGTCTTAGAGTTAAGCGTATCTGTCCCACTCGTTCTCTAAAGCTAATCCTTGACTGACTATCTGTCTGGTCATGAAAGGTATTGAATCAACCTTACTGCCCCCGTTCCACTCTGGAAAACCCTCCGATAGGGAACCCCATGAACTCATCTCTTGGCACTACTTCAAACTGACCCCACCCTTCAACTTTCCCCAACCAACTCTTTGCCCAATGTGCCTCTCACTATCTGTCGGTGTGCGCATGCTGATTGGCAGGTAGTAGCCTGGCATCACACTCTGGGGCCCTCATCACAGACTAAATCCCAACGTACAACCAAGAGACATCCTTGGGGCTGTCCTTGAATGATACTGTGAGAGCTCAAATTCCAACCTGTCCAACTGAACTGGCATACAAGCCTGTTCTGCCAGACTCTGTCCACCCCTCCCTGCCTTGACACAGTCTGCCTGCCCTTGATGCTGTGCTCCTGCGGAAGACACTCCTGTTCATGTCCTGCTGAATCCCTGGGCCGACTTTGTCCCCAAACCCATGTACCTATGCGCATTTGTAACCTTCATGTCAAAATGTATAATGCTACATCATCCCTCACCCTTCATTGCAACCCCAACAAGCACCAAATTGACCACTCTGTCCTTTGCTTCACACCTCTACTATGTCCGGATTGGGGGCCCCTGAAATGTCTGGCATTCAAGCTGTAGCCTGTAGCAGTACAAATAATTTTACCAGACTTAGCTAGTCCCATATTATGGTGTCATAGTTAAAGTCAATCTCTCCCAATGTGCCACCAGATCCTAGGCCGTACGAGCCCTGAGTTCATCATCCTACTACACCCAGGTGTAAGCTCCACAAATTTTGGCTTTTCCGATGACTACCATCTGTGTAACTAGTACAACTGATCTGCCCAAGGACTTTCACAATACACACTAGGAGAGCTAAGCAATGCTGCCTTCCAGGTCCCTATAGCTGCCAGCACACTCAGCCATCTAATAGCTTGAATCCCCCTTTCTCTGAGCCCTGCTTGGACCATAGCTCCCACTGTGATAACATCAGTGTCCCCATGCCCTTCCCTTTTACCTGTCTTCTCTTTAGAAGCAGCCTGAGGTTAGCCGCTAATGGCTTTGGATGTACCTTATATGTAACAATACCCTACTTCCATATGCCTGTCTTCCTTTACCCAATCCCATGCCACACCCCAGTCTCCGAACTTGCGTTCTTATCTGCTACATGAATGGAGGACCGGCTCCGCTTTTCCCGGCTGCTGCATTTTCAGCCTGTTCATCTGTGAGGACAAAGAGGTGCAGAGCACAAAGGAGCCATTGCTACAGAAATGGGGTAAGTCTTAGAGGTGGGCGCTAATCAAAAACTCCTGTGGAGATGACTCCGGCCAGGTGCCTTTCTTGTCTCCCCATCTCTACTTACATATACTGTTTGGTCTCCGAACAACTTTATGTTTATTTCTTTACCTGCTCCAATAACTCGTAATGTTGTTTACCCCTTTGATTCTGGTCAGTTTTAGTTTATTCCTACTTTGCTACAATGGGTATAAGCGTCACTGGTTGAAGATCACAGGTTCTGCAACAACAATCACAAAGTTGATTTTTTTATGATTCCTGTCTTGGAGCCTGGCGTAAGCAAGCCTCTGCTGGGCAAGGGGGACTTCCTTTAGGGTTTCCGCATTCTGTCTTCTGCCTAAAGATAGTGATACGATGTAGGGAGGGAGACCTTATCACTTTCTGGTGGGGGCATGATTGTGTGTTATACCGCTGCTTTGAAACTTTTATAGTGCGAGATGGGAGACCGCGCTTAGGCTCTCATACATGTTTTCTTAGTAAATTGGACTTCCGGGTTTTATCATGTTTTGCACCTGACCAACGCGCTGTCTATGATTGTTTATGTGTTTTAGGCATATTGTACAGTGCCTTATATGTCACTTTTGCAATCACCATAAGCCATCACAAACGGTGTTAATTGCTGCACCCTTCAAATAGGGCCGGGCAACGGCATTTCGCTGCACCCTCTGTGGATTTCACAAAGTTTTTAGATAACTCTGTGGAATTCTGCAGAGTAAAACTCCGGAAGCTCCGCCCACCCTTCGTAGGAAGGTCATACATGGTCAGGGGATGTTGCATCACTTTGGGGAAAAGGCAGTTGCAAAGATAACACTCCTTTAGTTCCCTCTCAACTCATTCGCCTAAGACCGGGAACCATACTAGGTTTCTTAGGTCTCATTTGGTGGCTACAATGCCACAATGTCCTTCATGGGCTGGTTCAATGACCTGTTTTATTAGACTCTCAGATATGACAATTCTTGAGCCTCTCATTAGAACACCTTTCTTGGTCATAGACAGTTCATCCTGTAAATTTTATTATTCAACATCGTCAGCACTTCTGAAGTCGCATTTTCATTGTTTTGAGCCTGCCCAGGCTGTGAAATAACAACAGGAATTGACTCACAACTTCAGAATGAGTGAGTGTGGAGGCTGTAACTGATAGATATCAGTCCCATGTCAAACCTAAGTATGCAATCACTGGACGAAGGTCCTTGAAAAACATGAATTGGCACTTGCACTGATACTGCTTCATTTTTCAAAGTAGCGAATAAATGACCCTTGACTCTGCCACGATTTAGAAGTGGCCCATGCATTTACGTTTGTGTTTGAAAGATTGAGGCATGGCACAGGAGTTAGGCTGTTGACATTTTTAACTGGCATGATGGTAATCAATAACCACTGCGCTCCCTCACCACAGCTCCTGCCTGGTATCGTACCCGTGCTCCCTGCCTCCTACTCTCGCATTGTTACGATCTGCATAGCTCCTCCTAACTGCATAGTGCTATAGCGCGAGTGCCTCTATCAACAGAAATTGCCATTTGTATCGCTTTGATTATATTTAACGCTGCGCTTTGATTGACGCCCGCATTATTTGTGTATTTTTTGTACTGTGTTTTTCTGTGCTGCACGCCGCATTGCCTGATTGTGGTGCAGCCTTTGATGTCCATTTGTTGACCCTGCCTACCTCGAGTTTACTCTCGGGCCGCCATCTTTGTTGTTGTTGCCTCGGAGCACCTCCTCCACAGCCCGCCCCGCCTCCCAGCTGACCCTCCCTCGCCCCCCCCCCCTCTATCCATATATGTCAGATATATTTGCGTGCAGCGTTCACGCGCAGCGGTCGCGCCCCATGCGCGCCGAAGGTGCGCCAAAGGTAAGCCCGTCTACGCCCGTCCACGCCTGGCCCGCGCCCAGCGCCATACCCCCTGGCCCCGCCGTACCCATCCCACTAGAATCACATATGATGCCGCTACTCTCCTCGCCCTCAATCCCGGACGTACACCACTCTGCTGCGATGCAACTCCAGGACGCACTCACGGCCCTTTCGCCTGCCTTTCCTGCAAGTACAACTGCTTCAGGACCCTCACCAATTCCACGTCCTCCAAACACAACTCCGACTCATACCGCCTAAAGTGCATCCTGCTCAACACCCGCTCGGTCCACAGACACACAACAGAACTCTGGGACCTAATCGACACTACATCACCTGACATCGCCTTCCTCACTGAAACATGGATGAACACATCATCAGCTCCCGACATCGCCATAGCCGTACCGGACACTTACAAGATTATCCGCAAAGACCGCACCAATCAAACAGGAGGAGGCATCGCCATCATCCACAGGAACACCATCAAAATCACAACCAGCTCAGACGTCAATCTTGCAACCGCCGAACATCTCCACTTCCAAATCCACACCGACCCCAGGACCACACTGAGAGGCACCCTCATCTACAGGCCTCCAGGTACCCACACTCAATTCAGCGATGACATCACGGACTTCGTCAGCCCACACGCCCTAGCCTCCGAGAACTACATTCTTCTAGGAGACTTCAACTACCACCTTGAAAACAAACATGACAGCAACACCATCACCATTCTGGACAACCTGACCAACCTCGGACTCAAACAACTTGTGAACACCCCCGCCCATATAGCCAGACACACGCTCGACCCTATTTTCACTTCCAGCAAGCACATCTCCTTCGATCGCACCACAGCTCTCCACTGGACTGACCACAGCTGTGTTCACTTCAGCTACAAAACATCCCAATCCCACAATCGCCCTCAACCTATTCCTCGGAGAAACTGGAACAAAATCACCTCTGACCAACTCCTCACATCACTCAACCAAAACCCTCCCACCCTCTCATTGGACCCAAACCAAGCGGCCACCAAACTCAAGCAATGGATCACCCACAGCGCTGACGAATTAGCACCCCTGAAAAAGCACCAGATTAAATCAGCCAGCAAAAAGGCTCCCTGGTTCAATGATGACCTTAAAAAATCCAAGATGCTATGCCGCACCCTGGAAAAGATATGGCGAAAAAACCCAACCCCAGACAACATGGCCTCCCTCAAGTCAGCCACCCGCAAACACCACCAACTGATCCGATCCGCTAAGAAATCAGCATTCAAGGACCGTCTCGACAACAACACTCATAACAGCAAGGAACTCTTCAACATCGTCAAAGAATTCACCAACCCCACCGCTGCATCTAACGACATTACTCCCTCCCAAGACCTCTGCTACGCATTATCCTCCTTCTTCTACAACAAAATTGCCGACATCCGCAACAGCTTCGAAAATTCTCAACCCTCCCCACCCCCCTCAGACCCTAATCTGCCAACTAACAACTTCAACGCCTGGAACCCAATTACCACTGAAGACACCATTCGCCTCATGAACACAATCCACTCTGGCTCGCCCACTGACCCCTGCCCCCACCACATCTTCAACAAAGCTGACTCCATCATCGCACCCTATCTCCGTGATGTCATCAACTGCTCGTTCAACTCCGCTACCTTCCCAGAAAGCTGGAAACATGCCAAACTCAGCGCCCTCCTGAAGAAACCCACAGCTGACCCCTCTGAACTTAAAAACTACCGACCCATATCCCTCCTCCCATTCCCGGCCAAAGTCATTGAGAAAGCCGTCAACATCCAGCTCGCCGCCTTCCTTGAATCCAACAACTCCCTTGATCCATCTCAATCTGGATTCCGAGCCAAACACCGCCCTCATTGCAGCAACCGACGACATCCGAATACTCCTGGATAACGGAGAAACAGTGGCCCTCATCCTACTCGACCTATCCACCGCTTTCGACACCGTCTGCCACAGCACCCTTATACATCGCCTCAGCAACATCGGCATACAAGGAAAAGCCTTGGACTGGATCACCTCATTCCTCGCTGGGAGAACCCAAAGAGTCCGACTTCCCCCATTCTAGTCAGAGGCCACCGAAGTCATCTGCGGCGTACCACAAGGATCCTCACTCAGTCCCACCCTCTTCAACGTCTACATGAGTCCTCTCGCCTCCATCGCACGTCAACACAACCTCAACATCATCTCTTACGCCGACGACACCCAGCTAATCCTCTCCCTCACCAAAGACCCCAACACCGCCAAAACCAATCTTCACGAAGGCATGAAAGAAGTAGCCGAATGGATGAAACATAGCCGCCTAAAACTCAACTCAGATAAAACGGAGGTGCTCATCCTAGGATCCTCCCCCTCTGCCTGCGACAACTCTTGGTGGCCTTCCGCTCTGGGCACAGCACCCACACCCACAGACCACGCACCCAACCTGGGCTTCATCCTAGACTCCTCTCTCTCGATGTCCAAACAAGTCAACGCCGTCTCGTCCTCCTGCTTCAACGTACTCCGCATTCTCAAAAAGATCTTACGCTGGATCCCCCTCGAGACAAGAAAGACTGTCACCCACGCTCTGGTCACGAGTCGACTGGATTATGGCAACACACTTTACGCCGGAACCACAGCAAAATTACAGAAAAAACTCCAGTGCATCCAAAGCGCGTCAACGAGACTCATATTAGACATCCCACGCCAAGATCACATCACCGAACATCTTAAAGACCTCCACTGGCTCCCCGTTAACAAAAGAATTTCTTTCCGCCTTCTCACCCACGCACACAAAGCCCTCTACAACCTAGGACCCGAATGCCTCAACACTCGACTATCCTTCCACAAACCCACCCGCCAACTGAGATCGTTAAATCTTGCCCTCGCCGCAATCCCGCGCATCCGGAAATCCACCATGGGTGGCAGATCCTTCTCCTTTCTGGCTGCCAAGACCTGGAACTCACTCCCAACCCACCTCCGCCTCACCCAGAACCACCTCTCTTTCAGAAAAGAACTTAAAACCTGGCTGTTCGACAAATAATGAACCCCTTCCCCCAGCGCCTTGAGACTCTCTGGGTGAGTAGTGCGCTTTACAAATGCTCGAACTTGAACTCTATAATAAAGGTTATGGGGCAACTGTTGAGCTTTATTGTAATCTTGGAGGAATGTCCAAATTAGTTTTTTTGTTTCGTTCAGTTGTTTGCCTTTGTTGGGCGATGCCATCAGCGCACATCGCACTCCTTCAGTGGCGCTCGATAATGACGTTGAGGAGACTCTGTAGGACGAACATGACGACAATCAACTTTGCCTGGTTTCTACTTGTTGCAACTGATGCCACTGGTTTGCTTTGTGGGCGTGGCAAGAATGCTTCTGGAACTTTCTGGTGTCCATTTTCTCTTCTCTTCTTTCAGTGGCATCTTTAGTTTCTCTTACACTTTGCAAACAGTTATAAAGTGGTTCTCCTTACCGCAGCCTTTGCACATTAGAAACACAACCCTTTCTTCTTTGCAGATTGCGACTTGTATGCGTCTACTCTGTATTTGTTATTATTCTTCATGGCAACCCTAATTCACTTTTCTAGCTCCGATAAACTGAGTACCATTCCATTATGGCCGCTATGAAAACTAACATTGCTGGACTATCCAAATGAAGTCCGATTTCTCTTTCATGTACTATACACCATATATGCAAACCTGTTCCACACCTCAGTGTGTGAGCAAGTATATATATGTATATATATATATATATATATATATATATATATATATATATATATATATATATATATATATATATATATATATATATATATATATATATATATATATATATATATATATATATATATATATATCATGCGTGATAAAGGAATTTAAAACAATGAAATATGCATGGTAAATGCATGTTTTATATAGGCACATGCGTGATAAAGACTGTGTGGTAATTACACTGCATGCTAAAGGTTTTTTCTCCAAGTGACACCATTTGAATAGGTCTAGGGTCATATATTGACTAATGAAGGGCCAGGCACAACTTCAACAAGCTCCCATGTCAGGCGTGACACTATCAGATAGGCTTTGTAGTCATGGGTATGCAAAATTATTTGACTTATAGTTTAGCTAACATTGCAAGTATTGGTTCAAACATCACAGCACAGAAAGTGCACAGCATTTTTGCCGTAGTGCAGCGCTGCAGGCCTTCCTGCTGCGCTGCTATACGGCAAAAGAAAAGGGCAGGAATGCACCGTATCTATCAGATACAGCACATTCCTGCCCTTTTCCCCGGTGCTGGTGCACCATGGACTGCCGTGATCCAGCATAGGCACCTTTCTACCATGATGCAAGGGTGCCTGCATTGCTAGGATGATTATCTTTGTGCAAGAGTTGAAATCTTCCTGCACAAAAACAATCAAAAGAGACTTTTTCCTCTTTCTAAGTACAAACAAGGAGAAATAAATATATTTCTCCTAGTTGTGCTTCCCTTACGCCTCCCCTGGGAAGGCGTACGTTTTTGGATCTGCTTCAGAGTTACAATTTCTCGTAAATCTGGGGCAGTGTCAAAAAGCCATGGATGTTGCTGGGAAAGCCCCCAGCAACAACCATGGCATGCACCTTTAACGCAGAAAACTGCATTAAAGGTAGCGATATTTACAAGGCAGCATTAAGCCAAGAAAAGTGGCTTAGTGCTGCCTTGTAAATATGGAGCAGGCTCCTACACCACAGGACTGTCACAAAAAGTGCCACACTGGCGGAGCAACAGGGCTTATAAATAAGCCCCAAAGTATTTTGGTTAAAACAAAAGGGCATGGGCCACCTGGCTGCTATGCACAAAACTGACTACAGAAGTACTTCACCCTAATCTCTCTGCTACTATCAAACGTGAGGTCAATTGCATGTCAGACGTAATATTTGGCTTCTAAGCACTAACTGCAAAGCTCATCTGAACAACATTTTTTACATTTCTTATTGAAAATATAGGTTAACCCGAATGGATTGGAGTATGCAATTAAGCACTATTTTTTTTTTAAAAGCAATATTTCTGCTACGCAAGATTATTTTTTGGAGATGCCAAAGCAGGATTACAGGGCGTGGGTAGCAGTGGTATTGTACAGTACAGCTCGCTGGTTGCTGGAGGCGAAAGCTCAAGTAAGTTGCGGGGTGTGGCTGTTATGCCAACACGCCCTACTATAATTGGCCTGGTTTCACTGAAGCTCAAACAATGCACTGCAGGCACGCGTCTAATAAATTAATTCCATTAACACAGCTGCATCTATCAGTTTTAAGTCTGTTCACAAGGTTACTATTTAAAAGTATTGTTTTCCAGTTTATTGTTTTACATTATTTATTTCCCTGTCTTTATCTGACTGATGAGTGAGGTGTAACAATAATCGAAAGTTGAGCCCACAATATAGTTAGTGATTTGGATGATACATATAGGTGACAAATAGTTAACCCCCCTCAGCACTATACTTTTCTAGCCTGAAACCCTAGACATTCTGAAACAGGTGCTCTCAAATTCCCCCTTAGCCCGCAGGACTGGAAAAAAAGCAAATAAGGCTACAAATGTAATTAAAAACATAAAATGGCTCATAGTTAGCAGTGGGCAAATCTCTGATGCAAATAGTGACTTGCAAAGGTATCAGAATTTGAGGTCTCACTTAAAGTAAGCGCTTTGGAGCTTCACCCTACTTGATTTGTGGCTCCCTTACCTCATTTGGATGTACATTGAAATGCTAGGTCTCACACCGCACCCTAGCCCGCAGACTTCAAAACACAGAAATCCGGAACAAGGCCTTCGACTGAAACCGCTCGTTCCTCTATAGCAAAACGCAGCTGGTCAGCCTCCCTCCTTTCCTCTCGGAACCCACACCGACCTCCTGTGGAGTTCCGCACGGATCCTCCATCATCCTCACCCTGTTCAACATCTACATGGTCCCGCTCACATCCATCATCAGATCACACAGACTCAACATTGTGTCATACGCAGACGACACCTAACTTATCCTCTCCCAATCCAATGAACCCAACATCTTCAAACACAACTTTCAAGAAGGAATGGAAGCAGTTGCCAGGTGGATGAAAAACAGCTGCCTACAACTCAACATGGACAAAACCAAAGTCGACCTTTGCAGCTGTTATGACACATCCACTCTGCTTTGCTTATAATTCTTTAAATGTGAAGAAGGTGATATCCACATGTAAATAAAATAGCAAAATGAAGGTCTAGTGACAACACGGCAAAATGAAACTCCATGAATCAACTCCATGAATAAAATAAGAAAAAGGCAACACCTGCTTTAGTTTCAAAGTTAATCTTAATGTTATTTTTGGGAAATAAACGAGAGATCACGTGATACAACACCTAAGACAAAAAGCAAAGAAATTGCTTTGAAAAGGCTACAGATGCTATGAAGTATTATGGAATGCTTTCATGCGTCATATAGTGGTACTCAACCAGAACGGATCAGAGCACTTTATATCAGCACCAGTTGTATTGCAGATGGACAGATTTATTTTTAGGTAGGGAGATATTAAGTGGTTTGCCCTGAATCAAAGGATGTTGAGCCTTCCGCCGTGAGTAAAACCTGACTACCAAGCTTTAAAGTCGGACGATTTAGCTGTGATGGCACATCCACTCTTCTTTGCTCATAATTCTTTAAATGTGAAGAAGGTGATGTCCACATGTAAATGAAGCTGCAAAAGGAAGGTCGAGTGACTGACAACATGGCAAAATGTAACTACGTGAAGCAAATAAAAAAAAAGCGAAACACGCTTTAGTTTCAAAGTTGATTTTAGTTTTATTTTTGGGAAATAAACTAGAAATCGCCTGATACAACACTGAAGACAAAAAGCAAAGAAACAGCTTTGGAAAGGGTGCAGATGCTATAAAGTTTAGAATTAAGAGTAAGGTGCAAAGCCTTTATTATAGCTAAAGACGCTGCCTTGCCAAGAGAAAGCACAAAGGCGACACATGCTGCCTTGCAGTTGCCACATACTGCACATATATAAAACAATCTTTTAAATCTTCGCCAACAAACAGGAAACAAAGTCTCCCCTTCCATAAATACAACACAATGTAAAATAAGATTTTCGAAAGCTTGACCAAAGACAACAACACAGAAAGTTTCGACTACGACAAATGAACAAACTTAGCTTACAAAAACAGAAAGCAAGGAAAAAACTGTGCCCAAAACAAACATGAAAACACCTAAGTGTAAGGCTACAAGTAATTGGGCCATGCTCAATGAGAGGGAACAACACACCAAAAGGAGGGACATTTACGAAAGATTAGCCACATGCAAAAAAGCCTTTTCTAAGGACACTTGGACTGACAAATGAAAAGCACTGGTCGGTCTGAAGCCAACAGATTGAACACAACAAATCTCGAAGAGACAGCGGATGCTCTGTGCAGGAGAGACCTAAAAATGGTAGGCAACTTACCAGGATCTAATGACCCTCCCAGCCACCCCCAGTCGTTTAGAGAGATGGTAATCTGTCTAGTCATTCCAGAAGGATAACTCAGTAGTGTTGAGTGGGATTATCAGCTAAATATTTGCTGTGTCTGGAAGTGCGACAGGAGAAAGTCTGCCAAGTGTTTTGGACTTTTTCGTTTTGGGGATGTGTGAAGAAGCTGAATAAAATTACTTCTAGTGTATCTTTCTCCTATTTTGACTGTGAGTTTGTCCCACATTAAGATGAAATACCAAGAAGTCGATTTTTGTAGGTGATTTATGCCATTTTGAAATAGATTCTGACCTCAATGGACAGTCCACGTAGGTCTCTCAGAATGGGAATGATGGGGCATATTATCAAGGACCGGTGTTAGAATTATCGCCGTTTTATCGGCAGGAAACTGCCGATAAAACAGCGATAATGGGCTTGATAATACGCCCTTGTTAATTCCCACAGAAGCCCATGTTCTTGTTTTAACATGGGCTTCTATGGGAATTAACAAGGGCGTATTATCAAGCCCATTATTGCCGTTTTATCGGTAGTTTCCTGCCGATAAAACGGCGATCATTCTAACACCGGTCCTTGATAATATGCCCCCTTGTTCCTGCCCACAAGCTATACGTTGTCATATTGGCCCTGAAGTAATCTTGATGTATGGCAATAATGATCTGGACTTCCTGTCCATGGAATAAGTGGACCTGGCACAGGTTCCTGCTATTATTATCAGCAGAGGTAAGCAAAAATATCTGTTGAAAAGCAGATACAGCAGCTCCAACTCTTTTCTTTAATCTACCACTAATGCCAGGTTACTATAGAAGGTGATGGTGTGTTTTTCAACTAAATTTTACATAAACTGTAGACCCTGTTGTCAGTCATTTTTAGATCTGGCATTGGACGAGAATTTATCATTTTACATAAAATATTCACATTATAGACTTTTTTAAGGCTGCCAGTATGGACAACCTGGCCTCTTTGCACTGGTTTTTAAAATAGCGTTGAATGAGCCACCTGAGTGGCTGAAGTTTTAAGATCTCTGCTAAACATTTCTCTTAAAGATGAATAAAATGTTTATGAATTGCTACGGTCCTGGTGAACTTTCTAATTCTTTAGAGCCCTTTAGTAGGAAATCTAACACATTTCTAGCAATGCAATTGATTTGGGACATTAGTTGCTGGTGGCTCCTGAAGTAGGACCATTTCTGTAAGCCCTTGTTGTTGGAAAGGCAAACTTTTTCACGTAGTGGAGCTAGTAGTGAATTATGATTGCCTGGATGTTAAACAGCACAGCCTTGCATTGTGAGGTGCAGGGCATTATGGTCACTGTCTTTCCGTGTTAGATTCACCATTTTCTTCATATGTGGCCACAGTTGGAGGTCTGGCATTATATAATAAATTATGCTAGTCTAATTGGCCCTATTAGAAATGTGCTTGTAAACTAGATCAAAGGACAGCCTGCTATTACGTGCTTTAAGGCCTGGATTTATTTTTAACCCATGAGTTGAATAGCCAGGACAGACTATTTTGTAAGTGGTTGTAGATTCACCACTTTAATCCTCTTCCTTAGTTATCGCGTAAACAGAAATATCTAGGGAATCGTATGTGATATTAAAATCCACAGGTACAGAGAGCCCTTTTCTATTTCACGTCCTTTTTTTGTTCACATTTCTTTATTGTTTTTTGCGAGAATGATCACCAGACAATACAGAAAACTGTTGTCTATATCATGTCCTATGTATGATTCAAGCTGGGTTAATGTTCCAGATTCATTGTTCCTTGCAGCTAATTTATTGTAAACAGCGGAACATTCCGCCAAAGGAATTGGCAGGAACTTGGTCACTCCGCACGTAGAGTTCTGGCTAAATTCCGCCAATCAATACGTAGCAGATTTTTTCACCTGTAGAGATCCAGAAAATGCAGCTGGTGAGAGCAAGCAAGATTTGCCATCCCCTAGCGTGATTTCCTAATGTGGGCGGTCAAGAGCAGTTGCTGTCCAAGGGCTGCCACTCGAGTAGATTTGCTGCAGCTTGAGCTGATTTTCTACTCGATTGGCAGCAAAATCAGTTTGAATGGCTGTTCTTTCTTGCGCAACACAGTGCAGTTTGCACTGATTTTTCAGCACTGCTGCATATTTTCTTCCCATTGGCAGTTCTCTGCAGAATCTCATGGAGTTTTCCTGTAACTCCTCGTACTTCCGCAGAGTGTAACTCCATGAGTTCCGCCAACCCGTAATTAAAAAGGTGCAAGCTGGCCAAATCAGGTGCATATCGTTTTAAAGCCAAAATCTCCCATGAGTTTACAGATAACAGCTTGATTCTACAATTAAGTGCCATTTTTATGAAGATCACTAAGACCCCATAAAGTCTGCCCTGGCCCTGTGGGACAGCATCGTTACAGTAATTTGTATAACCTGTTCTATCAACCAGGCTAGTACACCAGGTTTCCTGTAATACACATTTATCAAAGGAGACAATAAAAGTCCCCCATTCAGGATCGCCCAGTGTGCATTTTATCCTAGAAGTGTTCCAGTCTTCTCTACGTTTGATTGAATGTTTGTGGATGATGGTGCACAACTAGTTCACTGAGTCAATTCAATTTATTTAATGCAGAGGATGACTCCTCCGTTGGTGGTAGATTGTGATCCAACTATGGGGTTAGAGCTCTGACCTCCAAGAAGAAGAGGATTATATTCGAGATGAATCATGAAACTAGAAGTTGGGGTAGGGCACATCCATTGCCACTAAGCCATCTGCCAAATCTTGAGTTTTTAATAATATGCAATATAATCATGTTGCCACTAAGCTGCCTGCCAGGTCTTGGGTTTTTTAATACTAATCAATATAATCATGTTGCTCTCCAGGTATCGTGTGATGTGTTGCCATCACAATTTCTGATCGTATTCCTGCTTGACTGGGACATACACTAGTGCCCAGAAGTTCCAGGTACCACTCCCTCGTAGCCCAATTGTGAGCCACTAGGGTGACTTGTATCCAGTTCTTCCTGATTTTATTCAGAACTGTTTGCATGAGAAGCATAGGGGGGAAGGTGCACAGGAGTCCCTTGCTCATTCCAACTGGAATGCATATCACAACAAGGGATTTCATAGGTACTTCAAAGGGCAAAGATTTTGGCACATCGTGTTCTTGACAGTGTCAAACAAATCTAGCCAGGGTCTCCCTTCTGTTGGAAGATCCCCTTTGATGCAGATGCATTCAGGATCAACAAAGAGTAAACAGATGACTTTGTCTGCCCTGGCATTCAAGGATCCCTTCAGATAGTCAGGGATGTACCCTGAAACTCCAACCAACTCCAGAGACACAGAGGCTCTTGGAACAGGACCCAACTCCACCCTATGTGTTCCAGTACCACATAGTGGTGGAGTTGTCCATGAGAATCTGCACTAGCCTCCCATTGATGGAAAGCAGGAAGACTGCTAGAGCTGGACGATTGTTTTGCAACTATAGTAGATTGATATGAAGCCGGGTTTCTGCAATAGACCAGAGTTTTCTGGGTGCACAGACAAAATATCGACTCCAAAATATCGACTGGACATAATATCGACTTTTAAATATAGACTGGACAAAATATCGACTGGACAGAATATCGACTACAAAAATATCGTTTTTAAGGTAAGTGAAGTAATATCGACTGTATAAAATATAGATAGCAAAAATATCGAATTTTTCATAATATATATTATTTTATAGTGTATTTTTATGTAATAATATGTGTGAAAAGTGTGTATTAATGTTATAAAATATTTTATTAAATGAATTTTGTTTTTATAATAATTGCGTAATGTAATTCTGTAGCGGGTTGTGGGTTTATAGGGGAATAGGGTGGGAAGTAATTTAATAATAATTAATTAATTAATATATGTTTGTAAATATTTGTAATTAATAATTAATTGATAATTAATTAATACTAATTAGTTAATTAATTATTATAATGTTGTACATATTTTTTATTAGTAATTAATTGGTAATTAATTAATTGTAATTAGTTAATTACATTAATTAGAGTACATTTTTAATATATATAATTTTGTGTTATTGTTAAGTAATTAATTGGGAAAAAATAATATTAATTATGAAATTAATTACAGCTAATATATTTACTTTGTTGTTATTGTTAATTAATAATTCATTGGTAATTAAATAATATTGATTAATTTTGGGTAAAGGAGTATTTTTAGGGTTCAGGGTCAGTTTTCAGTTTTTGGGTAAAGGGGCATTTTTAGGGTTCAGGGTCAGTTTTCAGTTTTAGGGTAAAGGGGTATTTTTAGGGTTCAGGGTCAGTTTTGGGTTTTTGGGTAAAGGGGTATTTTTAGGGTTCAGGGTCAGTTTTCAGTTTTTTAATGATATTTTAGCAAGTTGATAATGTGACCGTCGATACTCTTTGGAGTGGGAATAGTATTTTTTACACTTCTGGTATTGTACGGTAATATAATAGCATCCTATTTAATTATAGTATGTTACTATATATATATGTTTTAACAAATATGATTGTAAACAATTATTTTAATTAATTTCATTCATTATTTAAATAGTTATAAGTTAATTTAAGTATTTTTAAGTATATTTTAGTAATTAAAATTTAATATTAATTTAATTAAACACTGTTTTTAATAAAGTCGATATTTTTTATAACTATATTATTGTAAACGATATTTTGTACTCGATATTTTTGTACTTACCTGTTTGTAGATACAAACTCGATATTTTGACTGTCGATATTTTGTCCACGATATTTTTGCAAGTCGATATTTTGTCCCTCGATATTTTTTCAGTGATCCAGTTTTCTGATCTCTACATCAGCCACATGGTTTCACCAACCAATTAGTGAAATATACGTCATCATCATCAAATTTGGGTAGGGAAGTGAGAAAAGCCTGTTACTGATGTTGAACAATCTCCACATCAGAACACATGCAGTGACCTCCGAAACTTGGATGACATCTGACAGGTTGCATTGGTGCTGGGCACTCTGGTGCTTCAGATTCCTTTGTAGAGAAGTGAATTCCACTAGGTGTGGTCCACAAGCAGGATGCAGGAGTCTAACAGGCCAAAAATCCTTACAGCCGCTCTCATCAAGTTACTGGACTGAGGTTGAAGTATCAAGATCCTAGCCTTAATGTCTTGCTTGAAAGGAGAAGTCCCTAAACTGTACTATGTCCACAACAGCTTTTATAAAAGGAAAACTCTGTCAAGGAGTCAGGTTTGACTTCGACTTGTTGATGGAGAACCCCAATGATCCAAGAAGATTCAATGTTATCTGGAGAAATGGCTCCAACTGACTGTGGCAAGCCTCTCTTCAGCTGCCAGTTGTTGAGCTACAGAAAAACTGGTTGACCAGCCTCAAAGATAGACAGTGACCCCTAATATCAGTTTCGTGTAGCCCAAAGGGGCACTGGCAAGGCAGATGGGGAACATGATAAAATAAAAGAGCTCTTGGCCAACAATGAGACCACAGGCAAAGTCAGTGGGACTGCAGAATGGTTATTGAAAAATATGTGTCCTAGGCCACCATCCAGTTGCCTGGATCCAAAGCAGACAGACCCTGGGCCAGCCTGGCATTTTGAATTCGTCCTTACCTAGGAAGGCATTCAGAGGATGAAGATCTAAGATAGGCCAAAGACCTCCGTCAAGAAGAGTACCTGAATTGCGCTTCCACAGGAACAAAACGTCTGAAGTGCTTCCTGAAGAATATTTCCCAACTCCCCAATGCCTCTGGACTAGATTCTCTCTAATCCCAGAAACAGGGGGGAAAGGGGAATAGGAGAACAGGAGAGACTGCTACACTGGTGTCTTCACTACCTCTTGAGAGGAACACTGCACCTGAAAAATACAAGCAAAGAGTACACTGTTCCCTTTCTCTATCTAGCCCTATGTAGCTAAACCTCTTGCTACATTGTACCTGATTAAGATGTGGACATAGCCCCTTTTTTATTGTTAAGTTTTCGTAGTTGAAAATCCAGTAATTTAGATTGTCTCTTCTTTGTCTTTTAGGAGTTCCTTCTGGCTCAATCAATGAAGCGCTAAAGATGGTAAGTATCGATTTATATATATTACTACCTACTGATAGTTTTTTCTTAGATTTCATGTGAAGGTAATGTCCCAAAACAGAATTCAAAAATGCGGCAAGTTCTAATAGAAACTAAGGGAGCAGTCTCTATATAGCGCTGTTGCAAAACTAGGCTCTGAGTGCGCTAAGAATTCAGTAGTTGAATATCAGCCAATAACAGCAGATCAAATAGCTGTCACCTGCCTGTCCTGAAACGTACTGAAGACTGGGACCGGAGAATTCACTCAGCTTTATCCAGAAATTGAAGTTCAAAAAGAAATACCTGATCGGTAGCTCTGAATAAACTGGATACAAGGCTACCTCAGTATTTAGTTTCAGCTGCAGTCAACCGCCGTCAGCTGCTCTGAAATCACGTTGTGAAGATGTTGGACTGGAACGCTAGAAAATACAAGAATGCGTATTCTTGTACTTCAGAATACTCGAAAACTCAACTGCGCCATGAAGAGAAACGTCTAATCCCAGAAAAGTCACAGTTGAAGTGCGCCGCACATCAGGTGCGCGTGCACTAAGTCCTCATCAGCCGCTGGAACAACTAGAGCGCTAACCAGTGGGTGACTCTCTTGCGGAGTAATCACCTAACAGGAGAAGGAATCGGTAGTAGGCAAACTGGGAATGAATTGCCTTGCCACCAATTGCCTCCAACTGACTGAGGAAACACGAGAAGAAAACCTCCTGTTTATCTTAAAGGCGGGACCAGAAGGTTTGTGATTGGAAGCAGCCGACGTTAACCTGACATTGGCACAAGGAAATAACATTACTGACTCCAGAATCTTCTTGATGGCTCTGCTGGAGGGAAAACTTTGCACCTCTTGCATGAGAATGGACGGGTGTTCCTCCAAGAGCCTCCCTGGTGTGGAAGGAAAGTGTGGAGTGGAATAGGGCACAGCAAAGCTGAAGCATTTGGAGGACCCATCTGCCAGATGTGATGGTTTGCCACCCTGAATAAAAGTGTTGGAGCTTGCCTCACTAGGATAGGGAAGCTCCACTAATGATAAACAAAAGCTGTGGTGACCTTTGTATTGCTGCCAGATCCACATCCATAGCCACAAAAGAACCAAGTGGCTGCAGAACAGCTGGGGAGATTGGCGTTGCCTGTATGTCTACCCCTTGGGGTAGTCTTAGAATTTGCTGAAGTGGTGTAGAAACTGTTTGGCAGTGGTTGAAAGACCCAGCTCATGTACTATTACCCTAATCTCCTTAAAATGTTTTATGGCAGCATCAGTTTTTTTGCAAATGGATGTGAGCCATTGCAAGGCATATTCATAAGGGAGGCCTGTACGTCTCCTGATAAACCTGTGGATTGCATCAATGTACTGTGACAGGCCACCACACTGGTGCTAACCGCTCAACCCAGGCAATCAAGAGTATCAAGACCAACAATAATCACATATTTTTCCGAAATCTTGACCATCTAGAATAGTCTGAGCATAGGAGGCTATAAGTTCCTCCAGTACCACCAGCAAGATCGCACCGACCAGGTACCAAAGGGCGTGCATATATATGCCTATTAAACAAACAGCATTGACTGATGTCAATGTATGCTAGCCAAAGAGAAAATTTGGTTCCTGAATGCCTCACTCCTGTTCGACTCCCTGTCCTGGGCGGTCATAGGGTATGACTTGGGGTTCACATTGCTGGTGCAAGCCTGGACTATTAGACTTTCTGCAGCCGCCAGATTCTGTGTAAAGAATTCAGGGTTGCCATGAGCCGTCTATAGTGTCTGCCCAGCGTCTATAGTGTCTGTGCCCAGTTTGCACAATGGCAAAACATTCACCCCCAGTCACAGATCTGGGTTTAATCCATCGTTATTTTGCTCACCAAGCCACCCCAGTTCAGACATGGCCATATGCAAATCAGTCTTGACCCTGTGCCTCATGGGAACAGTCCAGCCCGAACTGCCAGGCCATTTCTTCCCTGGACCGGAATCAAGCATCCTAGGACCGGTTTCTGGCTATCACTCGACTTCAGCCAGGATAGCTTGACTTCAGTGGCTTAGTGAGCATGGGACCCACGTCCGTCCATCACCCCCTTTTGTATCGCTTTGTTCGCCCTAAGTTGGCAGGATATGCTCAGACGTGAGTACCTTGCTCACTTTGCCACAGGATTCAAGATAGCCTGGCTGATGAGGGTTATGAACCCAAAACCGGTCCCAGGATGCTTGTTTCCGGTCCAGGGAAGACATGGCTTGGCAGTTCGGGCTGGACTGTTCCCATGAGGCACAGGGTCAGACTGATTTACATATTGCCATGTCTGAACTGGAGTGGTGGAGTGAGCTAAAGTATGGTGATGGATTAAACCCAGATCAATTGACTGGGGGTGGGTGTTTGATTTGCTCAAGCTCTCCGTCCATCACCCCCTTTTGTATCTCTTTGTTCGCCCTAAGTTGGCAGGGTATGCTCAGACGTGAGTCCCTTGCTCACTTTGCAACTGGATTCAAGATAGCCTGGCTGATAAGGGTTATGAACCCGAAATCTGTCCCAGGATGCTTGTTTCCGGTCCAGGGAAGACATGGCTTGGCAGTTCGGGCTGGATTGTTCCCATGAGGCACAGGGTCAGACTGATTTACATATTGCCATGTCTGAAATGGGTGGTGGAGTGACCTAAAGTATGGTGATGGATTCAACCCAGATCAGTTGACTGGGGGTGAGTGTTTGATTTGCTCAAGCGCTCCTTCCATCACCCCCTTTTGTATCGCTTTGTTCGCCCTAAGTTGGCAGGGTATGCTCAGACGTGAGTCCCTTGCTCACTTTGCCACTGGATTCACGATAGCCTGACTAATGAGGGTTATGATCCCGAAACCGGTCCCTGGATGCTTGTTTCCGGTCCAGGGAAGACATGGCTTGGCAGTTCGGGCTGGAGTGTTCCCAAGAGGCACAGGGTCAGACTGATTTGCACCATGTCTGAACTGGGGTGGCAGAGTGAGCAAAAGAATGGTGATGGATTAAACCCAGATCAGTTGACTGGGGGTGAGTGTTTGATTTGCTCAAGCGCTCCGTCCATCACCCACTTTTGTATGGCTTTGTTCACCTTAAGTTGGCAGGGTATGCTCAGACGTGAGTCCCTTGCTCACTTTGCCACTGTACTCAAGGTAGCCTGGCTGATGAGGGTTATGAACCCAAAACAGGTCCCAGGATGCTTGTTCCCGTCCAGGGAAGACATGAAGACATGGCTTGGCAGTTCGGGCTGGACTGTTCCCATGAGGCACAGGGTCAGACTGATTTGCATATTGCCATGTCTGAACTGGGGTGGTGGGGTGAGCTAAAGTATGGTGATGGATTAAACCCAGATCAGTTGACTGGGGGTGAGTGTTTGATTTGCTCAAGCGCTCCGTCCATCACACACTTTCGTATTGCTTTGTTCGCCCTAAGTTGGCAGGGTATGCTCAGATGTGAGTCCCTTGTTCACTTTGCCACTGGATTCAAGATAGCCTGGCTGATGATTGTTATGAACCCGAAACCGGTCCCAGGGTCATTGTTTCCGGTCCAGGGAAGACATGGCTTGGCAGTTCGGGCTGGACTGTTCCCATGAGGCACAGGGTCAGACTGATTTGCATATGGCCATGTCTGTACTGGAGTTGCGGAGTGAGCTAAAGAATAGTGATGGATTAAACCCAGATCAGTTGAGTGGGGGTGAGTGTTTGATTTGCTCAAGTGCTCCATCCATCACCCCCTTTTGTATCACTTTGTTCGCCCTAAGTTGGCAGGGTATGCTCAGACGTGAGACCCCTGCTCACTTTGCCACTGGATTCAAGATAGCCTGGTTGATGAGGGTTATGAACCCGAAACTGGTCCCAGGATGCTTATTTCCGGTCCAGCGAAGACATGGCTTGGCAGTTCGGACTGGACTGTTCCCATGAGGCACGGGGGCAGACTGATTTGCATATGGCCATGTCTGAACTGAGGTGGTGGAGTGAGCTAAAGAACCGTGATGGATTAAACCCAGATAAGTTGAATGGGGGTGAGTGTTTGATTTGCTCAAGAGCTCCGTTTATCACCCCCTTTTGTATCGCTTTGTTCGCCCTAAGTTGGCAGAGTATGCTCAAACGTGAGTCCCTTGCTCACTTTGCCACTGGATTCAAGATAGCTTGGCTGATGAGGGTTATGAACCCGAAACTGGTCCCAGGATGCTAGTTTCCGGTCCAGGGAAGACATGGCTTGGCAGTTCGGGCTGGACTGTTCCCATGAGGCACAGGGTCAGACTGATTTGCATATGGCCATGTCTGAACTGGGGTGGCGGAGTGTGCTAAAGAATGGTGATGGATTAAACCCAGATCAGTTGACTGGGGGTGAGTGTTTGATTTGCTCAAGCGCTCCGTCCATCACCCCCTTTTGTATCACTTTGTTCGCCCAAGTTGGCAGGGTATGCTCAGACGTGAGTCCCTTGCTCACTTTGCCACTGGATTCAAGATAGCCTGGCTGATGAGGGTTATGATGAACCCGAAACCGGTCCCAGGATGCTTGTTTCCGGTCCAGGGAAGATATGGCTTGGCAGTTCGGGCTGGACTGTTCCCATGAGGCACAGGGTCAGACTGATTTGCATATGGCCATGTCTGAACTGGGGTGGCAGAGTGAGCTAAAGATTGGTGATGGATTAAACCTAGATCAGTTGACTGGGGGTGAATGTTTGATTTGCTCAAGAGGTCTGTCCTTCACCCCCTTTTGTATCAATTTAGGAACATGAGCATTTGTCTGGTCCAAGTCTTGGGTAAGATTCGCCAGGAAGGTGTTGAACTATGCTGGGGCAAGCCCACATCCCTGTTTAAGGCCTGCTGTGGATCTTGTGGGAAAACTTTGTTCCATCTCCTATTGGTATCCTAATCCAGGTATAAGTGTGGAGTTGTTAAATTGCTTTCAATAGTTGGTCTGGGATTTCCCAGCCTGCAAGTTTTGACCAGAGCTTTGTCCTCTCTACAAGATCAAAACACGGCCTTCAGGACCACAAAACAGGCTTGCAAGGAGCGTTCATGCTTCTGAGCTTTTCTTATTGTCAGTGCTAGTACTGTAAAAATAGTCAGGGTGACCATCACAGGACGAAAGCCGGTCTGATTGTATGGAATTATCTTCCAGTCATCCACCCAGATGTTCAGGCCACGAATAATGTTTGCAAAATAAAACAACCTCTTGTCAGACCTATCTAATTTAACTATTGTTCATAACTCTACTTATATTATAGTAGTATACAGCACAGATACACGAATAGACAACCAGAATTGACTTTCATTTAAATTATGTTTTATTTTTCAAAAAACATTCTTTCTTTCTTTTTTTAATTATATTTTCTTTTTTTAGATATAAATATATTATTTCAAAAAATACAAAAGCGTGAAATTTATTTACACTGCCTTTCAATCAAATGGAAATGAATTTCCATAAAAATGTGCATCAATTAGTAACCCCCACAGAAGGAAAACAAAACTCATTCTCTCATTCAGACTAACTCACCATTTATTCATCACAAACATACTAACTCTCATACTGTGCTGATATATTCACAAGGAAACACATCTGAGACAGTAATTTGTTGATCTTAATAGATGTACATTCAATTTGACATCAGTCCATCAATTTAGTTGGAAAAAATCCTTTCCTTGGCATGGATCTTTTGGATGGAATTCTCAGATGTGTGTAGCTGGCCTACGTACGTTTCGGTGAAAGCAAGATGTTATCACCTTCATCAGGGCTGAGTAAGGTACAATTTCCATGAAAAAATGGGGGTTCTCAGTATCTGTAATCATACAATACAATTGTAAGTGTATATGCTGTATGCTAATCAAAGAACAATATTTATTATTTTGACAATACCATTTAGTGCTTAAAATTAGACTGTGACCAATGTGAGGACCCCATTCAGATCTATTGCAGCTCATCAAGGAAAAAGTACCAAGTGGTTGCTGTGAGCCGGATGAGGTAAGGTAAGGAGCCCTAGATATGGGCAAGAGCCCAAAAAGTCTTTCCCTCCGCCCCGGACACCCCATCCATTATAATATGGCGGGGGTCATTTTGGCACGGATGGCGATCCGCCCGCCATTTGGGGCTCATAGTATCTTCCTAAGTGATCACTACCCACAGAGTGTTGGTCTTGATTGTGCAAAATTTTTTAAAGCACCTTACATGACACTTTTAGTGATTTAGACAAAAACTGGAATGTGCACATTGCACAAGATAAACAAAGTGATTGCAGCAATAGAGAAAAGTGAAGTAACAGCATAGTAACAGCGTTCTTGAAAGGTTTAAAAAAGGAGAAAATACATTGCTAAATAGTTATGACGCTTATTAATAGAATTTCACAGCAAAATTACTCATGAAATTATATTTATTATTCCTTTATTAGTGAAAACTAATGAATTTAATGATGAGGTCTAACATTTCTAATGCCTTTCATTGAAATGCATTATAGTAGATTATGGCGCAATTATGCAATAAAATTAGTTAGGAAATTGAAATTTACAGATATTGTAGTAGAGAGCCTAATGATTATAGAAATTAGGAAATGGTTTTTGTAAAACCCACTTTTAAGGATGATTTTCATGTATGGATGTTGACAATTTGGAAACTAGGCCATAACTGATGTTAATTAATTTTGTGTAATAATGCATTGGTGAAGCATTTATTATTTTCCTCTTATTTAGAAATGATGATCTGTTACATTATATATGATTCCAATTTATTTTAAAACATTTAAAGCTGATGTATGCATTTTAGTCTTTTAAATGTATTTTTTGTTAAGCTGCATTTTTCCCTCAGCAAGCATAATAATTCTTTGCCATTTCTGCAAATGTTACATTATTTGTTCTGTGTGGGTTTCATCTTACATACGAGGGACATTCTTTCAAAGTTCACTGTGAAATGGCTTCATGAGAAAGTCAACTCCAACCCAATGCTGTAGTCTGTTACATTGTATATTTCTTTCCAAAGACAAACCTGTGAGGCCCGGAAAACTAATTCTTTCTCATGAAGAGCTTGGGAAAGAATGCAGGAGTAACTAAATGTATTTGGTGACTGCATACATAAACTAATCATGTGATGGACTGACTAGTGGAGTGACACTACCTCACTAAGGTGCCATAAGGACTATAAAAGAAAAAACCCCAAAGGAGGAGCAGCGCTATTATTTCTCTTTCTATGGACACACATCCAAGCATTGCCATAATTTTCCACTTCGATTTAACACAGACACTTTTGCTTTTTCTTCCTTTTGAGAAGGAACGGAACTATTTTCCTATGATTTTATAATCATCCTTTAAATTTCTATGTTGGACTGCCTTTTTGCTTATGCTGCTGCCTTTAGGCAGTACACCTTAAATCCTTCTTTACTGAACTACTTGAATTTTTGCCTTATTTCCCCTTTTACCCATGTTCATGGACTTGCCCTTAAAGACTTTAAATTGATTCATTTTACCCCTTTGCCTTAAATCTTTAGCTGCTGTTAAGAGAACTGAATTATTCTTCTGCCTTTAATGGTGGTAGGAATTTGTAACTTGTGATTGATGTCTATTTTATAACCATCTTTTGTGATATCGACTTTGCCTAAATGCATATTCTAGTACTACATGCTTTAATATTCTTGACTGAGATGCTTAAGAAATTGCTTATCTGTATTGATCATTAATACAATAACCAAATTATCTACTTTGCCTGAGTCTATTATTGTGTCCTGATGTTCTTTTATTTAAACTGTGCTAAATTTCCCATTAGATCTAAATGCTTTGTAGGGAGGATAGCGATTCTCCTAATTACAATGCCAAGAGAATGTGAATTTCATTAAAGACATGGAGGTTCTTTTAATGCCAACTCCACACAGCCACTTTGAAGTATGACATCACAGTGTAGATTGTTCTAGAACATAATACAGACAGGCTATAAAAGGCAGGCACTCAGTACAAACTGCCTCTTTTAAATGCAAATAAACTTCTTGTCGCGTATTAGGAAATTTTGTAAAACATATGGCAAGACATGAAAATAGAAGATCCTTGGTGAAGAAGCAACAGAAACAGGAATAGAAAATCCTTGGTAAACTAGCAGCGAACTAGGATCCAGAAATCCAAATAAACCGTGTAGTAGTTTGGGTACTTGTGCGTGGTGTCTTCCAGGCAATTGTATGAGAGACTTCTGGATTATTCAGAATTGTCTGAAATGAAAGATGGATATTAGATTAAACTTTTACAAGCAAAGTTTTCATATTGAGGAATGCAAGTAACACAGCTTGAAATGTATTAAAGCATATGTATTGTACTGTAACACATTAATAAAGTATTACATTTTATATTGTCTTTATTCTCGATGTACATTTGCTCTACGTATAGATATATAGATATTTTTCTTTTTTTCTGTGCAGGGTTGGAAGGGTGGGATAATGTTAGCCATTGTGTCCTTAATGAAATTCAGATTCTCTTGGCCTAGCAATTAGGAATATCGTTTTTTCATTACAAGACCGGAAGCTACCATTATCCATGTTGGTAGCTCTGCAGAACTACATTTGACATGTGTGCTATTGGCTTACAGTAATGGTTTGCAAATGTAGAGGAGGTTGTCCAATCGGAGGCACTAAGGATGTCTTCTAGTCTGGCGCCCTTCCAAAGGGATTGGCTAGCCTTAGTGCCCCTCATGGAATGACCTTGAAATCTCTTGAGGTTGACGCCTGCTAAGTGCATAGAATCTTTCACCCATCGAGCAATTGTTGTGCAAGTTGCTGCTTTGAAAGGTTTGACAAATAAAATGGGAAGTTGATCAATGCCGTCTGAGCGATGATCATTCAATCTGTAATCGTATTCTTTCAAACAGTCTACCACAAATAATTGTTTACATAGATCAAATTTAGGGTATAAGATGGAGTCAGACATAGTTTTAGTTCCTCGAACAATTTCAAACTCCTTTCAACAGGCATCGTAAAGTCTGTTGCTTGCCTCTAAAACCTTTACATCCCGACACACGTCTGCAGTATATAAGGCAAAGTTGCTAGGCTAGCTACATGGAAAGCATCTTTTTGCTTAGGAATCTATTATTTGGTCGAGAATTGAATACATTTAAGACCAAATTAACATCCCAGAGGGATTCATATTTAGGTTTAGGTGGTCTTCTCAATATGATACTTGTTAGGATTCTACATATTATCTTGCTTTTGCCATTGCTTCTGCCATTTTCTAAACGGTGACCAGCTGAGACTGCTGATCTATAGCATTTCAAAGTTCTATAACTGAGACGCTTGTCAAACTGTTCAACTAGAAAGTTGGATACTTTGACTATAGGTGCGTCCACAGAATCCAGGTACTTTTCCAAGCGCCAACAAACCCATTTTTCCAGATTGCGTTGTACTTCTTGTGGGTTCCAGGACACCAGGATTCACAGAGGAGTTCCTCAGCTCTTCCCGAAAGTCCTGAGATCTCTTTAGATTTCCTGATATCTTCCAGGCTAGAAGATTCAAAGTCTCTGTCGAGATCAGAGGGTGTTCCTCCCCATCTGTATTTGTTAGTAGTCCTTCTTCGAAGGGATGGAAAAAGGGTATGTCGTATGCCAATTCCAATATTATTAGAAACCATACTTGAGATTTCCAAAGGGGAGTTATTAAGACCTAGGAGCAAGTCTCGTGTCTGACGTTCTGGAGATCTCTCTGGATCAAGGCGGAGCGGGAAAGGCATTAGCATGACAATCTTTTCAGGTTTGTAGGATGGTGTTCACTGCAGAGAACCCAGGTCTGGCATACAGCGGCAATATTTTTCTAGTTGGAAGGCCAGTCTGCTTGTAAACAGCTCTATTTCAGTGGACCCCATAGTAGGTTTAGTTTTTGAAGATTGATACGTTCAGCTTCCAATCGCTGTAGCCCTTCAGAAACCTATAGTTCCAGACCACTGAGACATTGGCTTTCCCAGATAAAAATTCTGCTTTGAGCAAGATTTTGTGTTCTAGGCAGGACATCCAAAGTTTCTCGGCCAGGTATGATAGATCTGTAGATGTTGTGCCATCTAGTTGGTTTATAGACGCTACTGCTGAAACATTGTCCATTCTCAGCAGTACTGATCTGCCCTGCAAGCAATGTTACAAACTCATCAAGGCATAAAGTCCAGTGGTTAATTCTAGAAAGTTTCTGTGATGGGCTCTCTCCATGTGGGGCCATAGTACCTCCGTATTAGGGTTCCTAGACGAGCGCCCCATCCCAGGAGTCTTGCATCGGATTCGAAAATGTAATCCAGCAATGATCCAAAGATTGCACGTCCATTCCATGCATCTAGGTTTTCCAGCCACCAACTCAACTCTGTTTTTGCCTCCTGATCTAAGGATATTTTGTACCTATACCACAGGCCTGCTCAAAGAGCTCTTGCTTTTATTCTTTGACGAGCACGGTGTTGGAGGGGACCCGGGAATATGGCCTGGATGGAGGAGGAAAAAAAGGGCCTAGAAGTCTGGCAAGTTCTCTCAGGGTTAGTAGGTGTTGTTTCAGAACAGAGCGTATCTCTGTGGATTTTGGCTACCTTCTTCGTGGGTAGGAGGAGAATAGATTTAACTGTATCTATAGAGAAACCCAGAAATTCTACGTTTTTCAAGGGTGTTAGAATGGACTTTTCTTTGTTTATGATAATTTACTATCTTCTGCAGTGTCAGAGACACTGATTGTGATTCCCAATGGAGTCGCAAAATGTGAGGCTCATTAATATTAATGAGGCACTCATATTTTTGGACCCCATTGGGAATGGCGGGCCCTCCCAGGGATGGTGGCCTGCTGGGCTCAGCAGACCACCATGTCTGGGACTGCTTTCAAATGAAGCAGTTTTTTTGTTAAATGCAGCACGTTTTCCTTAAAGGAAAACGCTGCATTTAAAAAAGAAAAAAAAATAAAGTTTTCATTTAATTTTTTTAAGGGCATGCAGTGGTCCCTGGAACCATTGCCTGCCCTTAGAAAAAATAATTTGCATGCATTTACAATGGGAAAGGGGTCCCCTCGGACCCCTTCCCATTGGTGATTGCATTACCACCTACTTGAAGCAGGTGGTAATTTGGGAGTGCTTTGCAACCACAATTGTGGTTGAAAAACATTCATATATGGCTCATGAGTCACTATTGGGACGGGAATGCCCCTTCTTAATAGCGATTCGCATAACCTATTTTGCAAGTCGCTAATTGATTAGCGACTTGCAAAATAGGTTTTGTACATGTGCCCAAGGTTTTTAGTGTGCCCAAACATCTCTAAAACGTGTTTGTGCACGCTAAAAACCATTGTACTTCTGGCCCTACGTCTTTGAGAATTTGCATCTGACGCTGCAACATTATGAGAATGTCGTCCAGATAGATAATAAGACGTATTCCTCTCTCTCTTCAGAAAGAGATGACAGCTCTCAGTACTTTTGTAAAGCACCAGAGCGCTGATGCCAGGCCAAAGAGGGATGCTTGAAATTGAAAAAGAAGATTTTGCCTTAAAAACTGGAGGTAACATTGACATTCCTGGGCCATTGGAATAGTGAAGTGCGTGTCTTTGAGGTCCATTTTTACTAACTAGTCTCCATCCAGTAAGATGTTTCTTGGGAGGTGGATAACCCCCATTTTGAAGGACACAGGGGTACTTGGTTATTGAATGCCAGGTTTGGAAAAAGAATTTGAGGCATCCGCTTACTTTTGCATGAGAAGAATTGCAAAGAAGAATATCGGTACACACTGTTAAAGATACTCGAGATCTGTGCACATCCACTGGGGCCTCTTGACCGGGAACCTCAGCCACGTTGAGGATAAAAGAGTCGTGGTGTTCCTTGCTGGAAGCCTCTGCCGAAACCCCTTGCTCTGAAATTGGGCCTGTAAGAAGCTCAGCCAGGAGAAAGGCCACTTCTTCTGGACTGTCCAAAAACATTTTGGTTAAAGACACTTCGTATGTTCGACTGGACCTTGTCCAAGCAGTAAAGGTAGTGACGTATTTACTGAGTGATTTGATCATGCTGCCCCAAAAAATAGGGTTCTATTATGGTTCTTAGGTAGCTAAATTGCCCAGCTTGGGATTTATTTTCGATAGAATAACTCTATGTTGTTCTGAATTTATGCTTGTGTTAATGCTACCAAGCACAATCAGCATTCTTTGGATCCAACCCCTAAGGAGAGGGCCATTTACTGGGTTTTGGTTTAAGTTGCATTCTTCAGCTATATCAGTGACTTTAGATAGGGGACCCAGTACGTTGAGTAGCTGGTCTTGGCACATCTTTAAAGACCTCTTCATGCCCTTTCTGGGGTCTCTGCCCATTTTAAATAGAAATGCTATGAGTTCTGGGTAAAGGTTAGCGGTTAGAGAAACCTTTCCTTTAGGGACAGGTCTAGAGCATTTGGATCTGAGGAGATTCTGTGTTTCCCTCTCTAGTGGATTTCTTAACCACTTTTTAATATACTTGGCCACCTGGTCTTGAGGCCACCGCTCTGCACTTCTAGTGTGTTTAATGCTGTTTGGTGAGACCATTTCTTGACCTCAAGGGTCCCGTATTAGGTCCTTAGATGTGATGGGGGCCTCCTCCTTAAGGAGCTTGTCAACATCTTAATCTCTCTAGTCCAGATCGAATATGTATTTGTCTAGTAACTCCTCATTTTGGGAGTTGGTTTCTTCCAGTGCATTTTCTTGAGCCTTTCTTAGACTAGCGCAGGTAATTGTGCCGTTTTGTGCACTCCTTGGGGTTGTGTCATGTAGGACACCCATCATATTTGAGGTGCTTAGACCTCCACTGTTTTTGAGGTGCTCAGAGCTCCTCTCAAATTTGAGGTGATTAGACCACCTGGGTGTTTTACGGTACTAAGATCTGCCGAAATGCCATTGTAAGAAACACCTACAATGTTTTTGGTCTTTTTCCCCTTTGTTTTTGGGTCTCTGCTAGCCGCCAGGCATTAAGTCCAGGTAAGGTTCTTCCTCAGAGAGGGTGGGTCTTTTGTCACATGGAAAAGTATGTATGGTCTCACACACACAATTGTGCATTTCTTGTTGGATTCATTTTTTTAGATTAAATCCTCATTTACGTTTTGGTGGTTTTCAGAGCTCTGGCTGTCTTGGTCTGACATCTTGAGTCTTTTAATCTATTTTAATATATATATTTTAATTAAGAGGTGAGGACTCTTTCATTTCTTAATATTTTTTTTTAGATTGATCTCCTTAATGGTATATATAGTATGTATGTATAAGCTTTATTTCGACAGCTTGTGTCATAAAAGCTATAAAAGACACTGATTGGAATAAAAGAAGAGATATAAAAGTAAACAATTCATACAGCAGCATATTACAGATAAATACATGTAAACAGTTCATCTTGATATGTGACTACAGCAGAAGTGCAATGTGCGATTCGACAAATCAGTGATAAAAAATGATTAATACAACAGTAGAATAATAAAAAATACATTAAAACATTATAAAAAGGGAAGAAGAAGAGTCACAATACGTTCAAATGTGGGGCCTCTTTAATTGGACCAAATTTACAATCCCCAGCAAGACTTTTTAAAGATTTTCCAACCATCCTCGGGACAACATTGCGGGTAGGCTATGGGCAAGAAAGTGCATGTGCATAGTTTATAGGTGAGACACAAATTGCCAGCCTGCGAGTCCTGGGTTAACTATGTATAATCCTCATACTGCTGAGTGCTGTGGCGTTCCTGTCTGAGCCTTTCGTCTTATGAGACATGCATGGCTTAAGAACTTAGCTACACCGCAAGCAAAGAGTGGTCTAGGATCTGATCTTAGAATGTGCTGGGCAACCCGATGGTCCCGTGTACCCAGTTGCCGGTAGATCGGTTTCAGCCATTTTGTCCTCGGCATGGCATAGGCCTGGCAAACAGACATAATGTGGGCAACACTTTCCACCAGGGCCTGGCAGCATGGGCAGTCCTTTGCTGCTAAGATGCATGGGTGCCAATTAGCTGTTGTCTCACAGACAGGAAGTGTGCCAAACCTAAAATGGATGTATAACTTCCTGTCTCGAGGGACCTGAAATATGTCTAACAGGGGCTCCAGGTGTCTAGTCTGTTTGAGGAGTTAACATTCTGTGGTTAATCTCTCCAAATTTGATTTTCTGGATTCTTGTTTCACCCTTTCCCAGTATAAAGTTTGAGCACTTCTTTCCTAGGTGGATCCTGCTTGGCCTAGTGTGCTTGGAGCCCTAGTGCTGACATCAATTTACTAATGTTGGAAATCCAACCTACCTTGTATCTTATGTCTATCCGGATAACCTCAGATAAGGCATGTGGTAGGAGCTCTGTGGTCCGCCTAATGCGAGCCTAAAAGAGCAGCGGGCAGAGCCTCGCAATATCACCAATGGATCTCCTACCCATGTCGAGCATAAGGGGGTAGGCGGTATGTTTTGGGGCAGCATCACTAAATCTCTTAGGATTTTATGCTCAGATCTGCAGAGATCATGGGCCTTGTCAAATCCACACAGCTCTGCTCCATACAGTACTGTAATAACTGCTTTTGCATTGTAGAGCTAGAGGACTGGAACCACCAGTCTACTGTGTGAAAATCAGTGTTCCTTTCCAAGTGACCCTGTAACTCGCTTGTGGCCCATCAGCATCTTTATTAGGTGAGGCTTCCACAACATTTTGTCTCCGAGTTGGTCATCGAGATAGTCAAAAAGACCAACTCTCTCCAAAGGAGTCCCACCTAAAGAGGAGACTGACTTTATAGGGCTTGTGGGGGTTAAAAGCCATGAATGGTTTTTGAGGTGTTGATAACCAGCCCCCTGTTGTCGCAGAGGAGTTGAAATCTGTTAAGTAGTCGATGAAACCCCGGTAGGGCTTTTGACACCAGCAGAGTGTCATCTGCGAACAAAAGTGTTGGTACCTTGTCACCCCCCAAGGCTGGTGTATTCTTGCAGGAAGCTAACCACTCTGTTCATATAGAGGGAGAATAGAGTGAGAGCCAGAACGCAGCCTTGTCGTACTCTCCTGCTAACAGAAATGCAGTAAGTCAATTGCCTTTGCACCTCCCCCATCTAATCTGTGCATAGTTCTCTTCATGTAACTGGAATACAAGATTAAGGATGGGTGGCGGGATGCCCATATCTTTAAGCGCCAACCATAATTTACACCTGGGGACCAAATCAAAGGCAGTCTTGCAGTCGATAAATGCTACATAAAGACTGCCTTAGCTAGTCACTACCACTTTCCAATAAAGGAGTAGAAGCCGGAATGTCTGGTCAATGATGCCTGTCTTCACCCTAAAACTAGCATAATTCAGCGATAAACTAGCGTTATCGTCTGCCCATAGCTGGATTATCTGCAGCAGGGCTCTGCATAAGACCTTCTGTAGGGTGTCGATCAGGCTGATAGGCCTATATTTTGAAGATTTGTCCCCAGCTCCTTTCTTGTAAATTGGGACCACCTCTGCACCCTTCCAAGACCCTGGGATTGGGGCACCAATAGCTATTGCATTTGACAAGAGAAGAATATAGTGGCCCTAGTTTGGAATATCAGCTAGGAATAAGTCCCCCGGGATGCCCTCTGGTCCTGCAGCTTTGGACGGCAATTTTCTACCTATTGCTACCAATGAAAATAATTCATCATTCACAGGATGGCTGTAGAAATCAGCCATCTCTGCTGCGGGCGTGTCCCCAGAGGTTGAATAAAGCTTCCGGAAGTGTTCATACCATTCCTGACCAGTGATATGTTTAGGGGGTGATTGGGCTCCTGAACTACTACCATAGGTAACCAAGGACCAAAATGACTAAGCGTCCCTCACTGCGCTTGCTTCCTTAAGTTGCTGCCAACAGGATTCATCCCATGCCAGTTTTGCCGAACGCAAGGTGGGCTTATAGAGGTTCCTGGCAGTTTTGATCAAAGGGCAATACTTAGCTTTTATTGCTGCAGCTAAGATGGATTGTTCATGTCTGCAGTCCTTGGTGTTCCAGAAGTAAGCTCCTCCTGGTGAAAAGTTGGACTTTCGAGGAGAATGTTATCAATGCGAGATGGACAGCTAGCTCAGTTATAGGTGTTCGCGCCCTGCCTGTCCGATGGGTTCTACCGCCGTTAACTGCCCTCAGGCCAAACTCAACATTGAGAGCATTGAGTTGAAGCAACGTCTTAGTCCATCTTTTAACTGGGGGTAGATTTAGGGAGTGGACAGCCCACTTGATGTCATCATCCTCAGAGCCCAAGCGGCTCAAAATGTTCTGTTGAGATCACCTGCTACTATTACTCTTAAGTGTTGCGAGCATCTAGCTAAGCTCTCTTCCAATAAAAAGAGAGTAGGTGAGGGTCTACTCCCTTTGGTCCCCCTCACATAAACATTAAACAAATCAATGGAGTCCCCCCTCTAGGTCCCTTGATGCCAATCCCCAGGATATCTGGACTAGAACTTGGATGGAGGGTAATCTGACATCCCAAAGCAATGCCCACCCAAATGATCAATCCTGATGCAGGGCGTCCTCTCCCTATTGTCCCTATTGTCGCTGCAGGTGTACAGTAGCATGTGAAGTCTGATTTAAACAGGGGAACTATACTCTAAGTTTCCTGGAAAATGCAAATGTAGTGGTATAGGTAGTGCCTTTGACCTCTTACCTGCCTGCAAGGCATCGTTTTATATTGGGGTTTAGTATGTTAATATTTTTTTTATGTAATGGGCTTTTTAGGCTAATATAATTGTAATGGGCAGTTCTTTTGAAGTCTTCAGGGCCGCCACAGAGATTTTCCGCTGTTTGCTTGATGTAGTAACTGACAAGTTTCTTGAGCAAACAGCTGTACCTATGACAGCCTGAAGCGGCCATTGCCGGTGGCTTTTCTCAAATTGTAACTTCTCCTGACGCCATAAGAAGCGGAGTTTGAGATTTGGAGGTGGGGATGCTCTGAGGTATAAGAATTTGGCCCGGCTAGGGACTCTGGGATGTGTTGCACCTCTCGGTGTACGGCGAGGTTGGCTGCTCGGCCGCTCACGCAGCGGCAATGAAAGTAATGGAGTGGAGAGGTCAGCCATCATAGTGGGGTTCCTTTTTTACAACCATACTCTGATTGTGGCTGATCGCTGGAGTTGGAGAGACAAAGGGGTGAAGGACCAACCACAAATTAGAAGCTTTGCCCTTTGTCTGCTTAAAGGAACATATCGCTTGTCTATGTTTATCATGGTAAAATCAATACATAAACAAACAGTATATTAAGAGAACTATAAACAGTTATAATTGTGTTAATACTCTATAAAATAACAATTTAACTATTGTGGCTATGGTTATGAAAGGTAATAGCAATGTACTGAGTGCATGCCTATTATAACCTGTCTGTATTATGTTCTAGAACAATCTACACTGTGATGCCATATTTCAAAGTGGCTGTCTGGAGTTGGCATTAAATGTTTAATGCATAATGGCCACCACCGGTCATATAATGAAATCAGCTAATCTTTTCAGAATATCAAGTTTGGCTTCCTTTATTCTAAGCAGCAGTAGCAGAGCTTCTAGTGTGTATCATTATAGGTAGACTTAATTTCTTTAGGAGATTGGGTCTCCTCTTTGTGCTACTTTATTTCTACAGCATGGTCCTGATAGAGTGTATTTTAACCTTATTTCAAAGTTTGAGTTAGTCACCAACAGTGGGTTTCATTGGGTGGCTAACGTTGTGTTTTCGGCATCCTAATTCCCACCCTTCCTATCAGCCTAGAAAGATCCATCAGAGGACCATTCATCTCTGTGGTAATAGTAATGCTGTGTCCATCTAAATGTAGAGGGCCCAGTATGCTTAGAGGAATAAATGAGTAAAAGTGAACTCTGAGCCTAACTTGGACACGCACCTGGATGAGGACTCATGGGTGGCGCATTTTAGAAAAGTTTTTTTTAACGCTCGCTGAGTGAGTCCCGGGTTAATGGAAGTAGAGCCTGTTTCCCCCCCTAATGTCACTTTTACTTTTGATAATGTGGAGATATGTGTAGCACTGACACAATGTACCAGTAATAAGGCACCTGGTATAGATGGTGCCCCAATAGATTTCTTTACAGACTGCCCTGACCTTTGGGCCCCTTGCTTATTAACACTTTTAACGCTATAGCAAAAAACATGACCTCCCGCCTCCTGGCATAAAGCCATTTTAGTACCAATTTTTAAAAAAGGAGATAGGCAAGACCCCAGAAACTGTAGACCAATCTCTCTCGTTGATAGCATGGCAAATCTTATGGGCAAAGTGCTATTAAATAGATTGGATACATGGGCACTGACAAATAACATCTTAGCGGCTTTAGAAAAGGTAGGGGTACGCAAGATCAATGCCTGAATTTGAGCTCGTTTATAGCAAAGTACACCCATGCTAAGTAAGGTAATTTATATCTGGCCTTCATGGACCTTAGCGCTGCTTTTGATTGCATATCTCACCCACAGTTAAGGAGGATTATGAGGGAAATGGGGGTAGACCAGTCAGTTATTTCCTTTATAAGACAAATGGATAACAGAGCCGAAGCATGTGTAAGATACGGGTTACAGAGAGAGTGCACCAGATGGTTTCCGGTTACTAGAGTATTCGTCAAGAGTGCGTCCTCACTGCTTTTTTGTTCTTGCTGTATACAAATGGAGTGGAGTCTAAATTGCTCGAATCCTCCATAGATGTGCCCCGAATAAATAAGTTGTGCATCCCAATTTTATTACATGCAGATGATGCAGTTTTAATTGCGCAAACGGGAAGGTCCCTTCAGAAATTATTAAACACCCATGTAGATTTTATGAAAGGCTTGGATCTTCAAACAAATTAATTTAAGTCATTTGTTTTAACCTCATGCGCGCTAGCGGAATTCCGCTCGCGCGCTGAGAATTTGAAAATCGCACTTTGCGTGACGAGCTGGGCTCGGCATCAGCGTGCGAGCGGGCTACGCGATGACGAGCCCAGCTCGTCATCAGCTCCGAAGGGGTTAATCGCAAGTCAAAAGTTGAGTACGCCACCATCCTTTTTTATCTCAAGTCGTAAAGTGGTACAGGCAGAGTCATTTTCATATCTAGGGATAACTTTTGATTATAGGGCATCATGGAGGATATGGTAGAGAATCGTGGCACCACGCTTGAAAAAAAGTACAAATGCTATACGTTCATTCTCAAAAAAGCTGGGAACAAGAAACCCAGATATTTTTAGAAAGGTTAATGGGGCAAAATCATGTGCAGTAGCTACGTATGGTGCAGGAGCGTGCACCCATGTTAATGCAAAGGGGATACAAATAATAGAGGACTCATTCTGGAAATCGATGGTGTGCCTCCCTATTAGCTGCTCCAACTTTAAATTACATGAAGAGCTAAGTATCCGCTACATTACGGATCTGATAAACGTTGCACCGATTTTCCTATGGCACTCAATATGGTGCAGAGACACTGAGTCACTTACCCAACAAATAATACGGGATTGCTTGTCCCTTGAACATAAAGAGAGCATCTAATGGTTAAAGTATGTGAAACACACCTCACATACTCTAGACTTAGGGAGTTTATTTCCTTCCCCAGAAAAATGTGGTTCTGTCTCGAAAAAAAGCTTTAAAGACCCGTTTTATAACCGCTGTTCATGAAAGGAGAACAGAAGTATACCGTAATGAACCGACCGTCAGGGAATACATTGAAGGCCCTTTGCAGGTTGAGGGGATACCCTCCTATTTGGAATTTGTAACAACACCACGGCACAGATTTACCTGGTTAAGGTTTTGTCTTAATTATATTTCTTGCATGTTGGGCCACCCTGCTGGTATTTTCTCCGTGATTGATCTTCCTTGTTGCCCATGTGATCATTCCTCACGACAGACTGGTTTGCATATTTTCTTTTTCTGCAAATGTACTTGTAATAAACGGAAAAGGTTCTTAATCACACTTTTACGTAAGCATAATTTTAGGCAATGTCGCCCGACCCTTTATTTATACGCATGCTGCCTGATGCCCTAACCTGTTACAGTGTTGCTTCCTTTTTATGTATGTGTCCAAAAACCAGGAAATCATTTATTGGCTGATATTGATGAATTTCTCTTTTTTTAAAGTTTTTATTTACTATGTATAATTGCACTTTTATGATTAATTTTGTATTAATCAAATACAGTAATTTTGATTGATTGAATGAGTAAGTAGTGAACTGAGAAGTTAAACTTAACCATATTTATATCTCTTGCTCTGGATCACTCTCAACTTATCCATTTGACCAATCAAATAAAAACTCATATTCCATGTGTTGCCGATAACAATGACATTGCCGCACAAAATGGTTTCAATGCGTTTGTCGAATATTATTTCAAATGCATTTTTGGAAAGGGTAATTTGTAAACACAAAGAGTCTTTTGAGACATGCCTGGATGATTTAGCAACCCCTAATGATATTCTTAAGGCCTTCCTAACCATTACAAAGGAGATCAAGGAAAGTTTAATTGTCACAAAGAGAAAACAAATTTGGGAGAGACAAGGGTGGTTTGTTTCTATTTCTTTTAAGGCACATAAACAACTTAAGGAAGTCCTTTACAAATCTCCAAGGTGTACACAGGAATTACAGGCCTGTAAATGTGAATATAGACTAGCTGTGTAAAGGAGGAAAAACGATTTAAAGGATGGAGTTTGGGAGCCCCTTCATGAAGCCAGCCTTAGTAAAGATAGCACAGCTTTTTCGGTGTGTACCAAACTCACTCTATTTGAGAGAAGGTAGTGGTCCACAGCTGGAAGCAGCAAGGGTGGGAAAGAACCAGGCCCGCTGGTTTTAGTGGTGACCTTTTAAAGGCAAATATTTCTCTTTGGGGCCCTATATTGACCATGGTATTGTGAGCATGTAGTAAGGGTTCTTGAATACATGATCAGAGTAAGTTATCGTTCCCATTTACAAGATCGCTCTAATCCAGTTTACTATCGCCCAACCTCACTACATGAGATTGGGTGTATTATTTTGTATAGTTTAAATGAATGGGCTGAAAGTAACAACATTCTTTCTGACCTACAATACAGTTTTCACAGTGGTCTGGAGACAATAGAACGGGGACTGAATCTTAACCTTTTACTCTGGAAGTATACTTTCATTAGGTGGGGACACATTTTTTTTTTTAGCTTTTATGGACCCATCCAGCGCATTTGACTGCGTCCTGCAAGAAAAGCTTTGGACTATCATGACAGACATCGGCGTCGACCCATCTATAATACAGTTCCTTGATGTGATCTTAGCACATTTGTTTTTAATGTCTTTTTATGATATTATGTATTATGTTGGTATACTTTCATGATTTTTTGTTTTTTACTGAAAAATCGAATAAAGCTTACTTTGAATTTGACTCCCTAAAACTCCATTTCAAATTCACAGTAAATGTCTAGTTTCAGCTGGCCATCAATATTTCTCTACAGAAGCAACAACTCTCTCTGTTTAAAGTTCCTTCTGTTCCACCCAGCCACATGAGAGAAGTTCCACATATGGAAGAAGCAAAAATATCCAGGTGAAACTGGTCCTTTAATTTTCTTCCATAAGGATAAGAGCTTCTTGTGTCTTCTGTACACGGCAGTTCCCAGCCATACGAGGAAAATTCCACTGGAGCAAGCAGGCTTCAATAGCAAGACCTGGGCTCCTATATCCCAAGAGGCTAGTGTCACAAGCAGTGGAGTAGCTTCCTAGACCCATTCATTTAATGCAGGGTAGGCAAAAATACTCTCTCTATGGTCCTTTGACAGGAATGCAGGGACTCTCAGTGCAGCAAAAAAAGTTTTCTTTTCTTATTGTGTTGCAGGGAGCTCTTAGCTGGAGATGAAACAATAACAACTTTTTGAAGAGTAAATTCAGAAAGATATTGTTGATAAGATATGGGATTTAAAGTTGTAAATCTCTCCCCTCCAGCACTGTTTAGAGGAGTGACCAGTTTCATGATACAGCGGTATGCTTTCAGGCAAAAGAGCTTTGAATCCTTGTTGGGATTATGCAGCACTATGTAAAGGCAACTGCATATAAATCACAAAAGCTATCCCATAGCCCTTTTCGTCATTGTCATGACAGCACTTTACTTTCTCGTGCTAAGCTGTCCCAATCACCTAATTTCACCCTTGATTGGTCTAGTTGCTCATACTAAGTACAATAAAATCTCTATATTTAAGCCCCCATCTGCTCTAGACCCCATGTGGTGTTTCCCTCTACAGTTCTGTTACTGGCCCTGTAACTCAAATGAAGATGCTGCTTGACTGTCTGTTCACATTCAGATGTGGCTGCGGGCTTCATCAGCTCTACATCCTGGAATATTTTGTGGTGTTCCTGTGAAGTATCACACACTGGCTCTTCAGCCATAGATATAAAGACAAGTATTTGCAATGCAATTGGTCTCACCTTTGTGCCCTTATATGTATTTAGCCATGCAGCACATTAGCCTGGGTGCTGAAACATCTGCTGTTCTTCAATATCGTGGAAAGTTAGCACCAAACTGCGTGACACACCAGGTATTCAAACACATAGAGAGAAATATTGCCTTTCAGCTGGAAATGGTATAGTCCAAAGCTCTGTTTTTGATATAAAATCAGGGCCTTCGGTGGTCATGTCACTGAAAATACAAGATTTGAAAAAGATATTATTGTCTTCGGGTGTTCGTGGAAGACAATTTCTATGGTCTGGAATCTAGAGAATGGTAAAGTGATATTGGTATTTTACTGACCTCTGCTGGTCATTTTCTATCAAAAAATTAAATAGAGGCAGTTGCCAGAAACATTTAAAAAAAGAAAGTTCCTCAGCTGAAAGCAATTCTGGCATTTTACTGACCTCTAATGGTCCTTTTTTATTAAGACCGTTAAATAGAGGCAGTTGAACAGAAAAAAGTCCCTAAGCGGAATCAGACAAATACTAGGGCTGATCCCCAGAGCCCACAAAGTACATACACATATAAGTATCTACTAATATATAAGTATATACTAAAGTATATACAAGAAGTCTTGAATGCTCGACCTAACAATTGTGAATTACAGTAAACTGAATGCCCTTTTGTAAGCACTATTGCTGACGTTTAGACAGATTATAGTTAATACTTTCAAAATGGCTCAAGCATAATAATACTTATCTAAAAAGTTCAATGATTTTTCCATATTGGATTATCCAGAATCCTTGTATGTTGCTTTGAAAGTACTTCTGTACCAAAAGTTGCTGGATGAAGTTTCTAATCTGTGGATTATATTGAAACTATGCACTGCATCCTTCTTGCAGCAAATGTGTCCTTTCTAAATGTATGTTACACTCTATTAGAACATTGGAATGTGGAGCACTCCATTGCAGACAATGGAGTGCTAGGTGCTTCTACAGGCCGGTAAAGGCTAGCAGAGCAAAATTCCAATGTTGTTTAAACAAAGGTCTCTCGGAGCTCGAGGGGATTTCAATCCCCTCCGGCTCCAAGAGGCCTTTGTTAAATTTGTTAGAACATTCGGCCCTCTAGTGGCAGAATGTTCTAATAGCCTTATAGCCCTTCGTAACTGGGCTATACCGGCTATTAAAGTCCTGCTCCCTTGTTAAAGGCCCTCGTCGAACGCTGGAGTGGGCCTTTAATAGCCGGTATAGCCCGCTACGGCAGGCTATAAAGCTATAGTAGGTGGAAAAAACTTTTTGGTGACTTTAACATCATATATCTGCACCTTTGTGCAAAATATTTGCAGGGGTGGCTGCTGCCAAAACAAAGAGGTGGGTTGGGTGCAAATAAAAATAATTTTAAAAAAGCACTTACCTGCTGCTCCCGTTGCTGCCTTCCTCAGTGCTCCTCTCTTCTTGGAAGCCCATGGGCCAGCACGGGCTCCCAGACTCCCAACCCAATCCAGACGCTGCTCTCATGTTAATACCCAGCATGAGAGCAGCACCAGGATTGGTCTGAGTGGCCTGGTTAGGCGCTCACTAAGAGGCTGAGAGCCTGTGCCTTTTCCCCACCCGGCTGTAAAACAAAGCTTGGGCTGGAGAAATCTAAGCGCACATGTCGGTATGGCCATTACTGTGCTGTTGCCTGTACATATAGGATAGCCTGGCACCGCTCTTCTCTAGACTTGGCAGCATAGGCTGTCAGTGAAAAATAAAATGATAATAACATTTTTTATTGTCGTTTTATTTTTCATCTGCAATGGGGCGATGCTCCTCGGCCATTATGGAGGAGCCGCGGCTGAATATTTGCAAATATGCAGTTGACTTTCCAAATTGGTAGCCATAGATTAAAACAGCCCTTCTTTTAAAAGACTACCTTTTTCGGAACTGATTGCCAATCAACATACACCGCAGAGAATAAAAATACCAGCTGTCCTGAATGAAAATATGGGGAGACACAGCAACAGGATGCACCTGCTCATCGTGCCCTGTGCAGTACAATTTGTCACTGTATTCTAAGTTGCGGCTTCCTTTCTTAGCACTGCTTCTGAAACTGATAGAAACAAATGCTTCACTGTTTCCTTACCTATCAAAACAAAGTCAACCTCTCTGCTGGCTCTTGGTGAGCTGCTGCAATGAAGTAAGGTGATTTCAGCGCTCTCAAATGTCTTGTCCAATGCTACAGGCTGGTGGCCTACACCACTGACAGCACTCCTGACCCTGCTGCTGCCAGAAATCTAGACGAATGTCTGCCAGTTCCAGTGACTGTTCATCTCTTCTGCAGGGGCACCTTAAGGATTTTGGGGGCCCAGGGCCCAACTTATTTTGGGTCCCCTCTACAGCTTTGAATTTATGATCCAATTTCAGCACTTTCATTCCCTCTTTTGGCCAGGTCATTGACAGTGCACAGGCACACTCGCCCGCATTCTAAAACTGTTACTTCATACATTCAGGGATAGTGATGTGTGTTTTCAGTACTGAAATACTGCAGAGGCTCACTAATATTAATGCAAATTATCTCTGGGACACCCTCCTATTTTTAATATATGAGTTCCTGTTTTGATCCAATAGAAAACATTATTTATGGGTGTTGTGTGAAACATAAACACAACAATTCTCTTAAAAATGTCTGTAATAGACTTTTAACCATCACTAACATGTTGAAGAATTATTCAAGGTCATAAGGGCAATAGTCTCTGAGGAACAGAGCTGGCTCTATCAGGGCCCCCATTGAAAGGCTTTGGTCCTGGCCTGAGTCAGACCCCACTTTGCACATGCCTTAGAACGTCTCTGCTCTTCTGATACTCCAAGATGGTGTAGAACAGGGAAGAGCATTAAGAAAGCTGAAGTAGAAGTACTGCAGATTTTGATGTACTGTAATCTGCCTGCCTTGCGTGCAATGACCTCCATTCATAGTAAGATCGCACAATCGATCTAGTTGAAGTCTACTCTGGCCCAAGTAATTTGTAAGCGAAATTTGGGAAGCTAATTCCATCCAGTATGAGAAGAAAACATGGGCTTCTGCAGATTGGCTTTTTAAAAAATACTCATGATCAGCTCAAGAAAAATGGCACATGAGGCACCTAAACTGTTTCTTCGAAGAAGGGCAAACTATGCTACAAATAATATAGACTATGAGCAATTGATTGGCATTGCCAAAGGGCCTTGTCTTCATTTGGTAGATCGCCCGGCTGTGCTTCCCTTTTTGTGATGCATGTTATATTTTATATGCGGAGGTAATTCATTAGACAACCAAGCCGCACGAAAATACAACATACTAAAAACAATAGAGACACACAGCAAATATTCAACTTCTCAGATCTATAACTTACCCTGACTGGGTACTGCGTTTAAAACTGGTATTAATAGTATACCCATCAACATTAGGGTACTCCAAAGGCCTCACACTTCCCAAAAGTTCATGACACATGGAGATCCTGAAAGCTGGCATACAAGTGACAATTTATTGTAATTACATATTCCTGTGCAGGGCACTACAGTATAAAACTGTAATATAGAGTGCTCACCTAGGGGCCCATTAGGATGGCGGGCGGATTGCCTCCGCCAGGCTGGCGGTAGCCACCGCCGGCCGGGGAGTGGCGGAAAAGGTCCAATATGGTGGCGGTGTCTAATAGACACCGCCAGCCATATTAACATGGGCTGTTTCAGATGCCTTTCCGTGGTGGCGTGGAGCAAAGGCATGCAGTCTTCACTTTGGGGGCCCCCTGATGGCCCCCAGAGTGAAGGAGAGGTGGGGGTGCACACAGAGGGTACCTGTGGTACCCCCCTGCATTTGTATAAACAAAGCAGCAGGCACCGCGTGGTGCCTGCCGCTTTGTTTATGCAAATGCATACGTGCATTTTTAGCATTGTGGCGGGCAGTGCTGTGAACACCGCCCGCCACAATGCTAAAAATGCAGGATGCGCCTGCCACAGTGGCGGGCGCATCCTAATACCCCCCACGGGACCCCCGCCCTTATGGCGGGCAGTCCCAATAACCAATAGGATGGCTGGCGGACTATGTCGGCCCGTCATCCTAATGAGCCCCCTAATGTCAAAATCCCCTTTGCTCTCTCGTAATTAAGGCTGCAATTTCCAGCTATTTGTTTGCTGGGTTATCTAAAAGGGAAAATAAGTTAAAGAATGTTTGATCTACTTTTCGCCCTTCTTGAAAATCCCTTCTTAAAGAACCTCAGCCATAACAATGCTCACAGCAACAGGGTGCGTGAAAAACTACGTTTGCCTAATTTATATTTTAGTGCCTCAGTTCTGTTATCCTGCCCTTCACCCAAGCTGAAGCTCAGAGCAGTTAAAGGTTTTGGCTCTGAATTAGCTAAAAAATTAACACCTTCCGGGTCATGGCTATAGGCCAAGCGAGGTGTCCACCTCAACTGCGCACTTTGGGGTAGATTAACGAATTCAAGACGCATCTTCGCAAATCAGCAGGGATGCGCCAGAAAAAATGCAACATTCAATTCCCTCCCTGAGCCTCCATGAATGCGTCTCATTTACAATGCGGTGCACCGTGGTGCAAGGATAGGGCAATGCATGTCGCATCCTGTGGTGTAAGGGCAGCGCATTGCTGGAGTCCTGTCGCAAGCGTGACGCGGCTCCAGTAATGCTCAGGGGCATCCAATGCCTAACATGCTGCGTCACTCCTTACGCCTGCTTCATGCAGGCACAGGGTTTTGACGTAGCATGGACGTAAAAGTGACTCAGTGAAACCTTGTAGATTTCACGGCGTCATTTTTAGGAGGCGTTCCTGTGACGGAACGCCCACCATGCGCCCAAACACCCACATGAAACCTAATGCAGGTTTCATGTGGCACAGGGCTTTACAACGTGACGCATCTCTCTAGATGTGTCACGTTGTAAATAATTCAGAAAAGGGGTGTGGTGATGGACAGAGTATCTGAATTAAGCAGAACACTCGTACCCAGTAAACAGATCAGGGCTTGATCCATCACCGTTTTTTAGCTCACTGCACCATCCCAGCTCAGAACCTGGCTATATGCAAATTAGTCTGTCCCTGGCCCAGTGCATCATGGGAACAGGGCAGACCAAACTACCAAGCCAATTCTTTTACTGGAAAGGAAACAAGCTTCCGGGGACCGGTTTCTGGCATTACAGCCGTCTTCGGCCCGGCTTGCTTGAAACCTGATGGTGCAGTGAGCAAGGGACTCATGTCTGAGCATACCCTTCCACGCTTGTGGTGGACAAAACGATTCAGAAAAGGGGGGTGGTGATGGACAGAGTATCTGAATTAAGCAGAACACTCGTACCCAGTCAACAGATCAGGGCTTGATCCATCACCGTTTTTTAGCTCGAAGACGGCTGTAATGCCAGAAACCGGTCCCCGGAAGCTTGTTTCCTTTCCAGTATAAGAATTGGCTTGGTAGTTTGGTCTGCCCTGTTCCCATGATGCACTGGGCCAGGGACAGACTAATTTGCATGTAGCCAGGTTCTGAGCTGGGATGGTGCAGTGAGCTAAAAAACGGTGATGGATCAAATCCTGATCTGTTGACTGGGTACGAGTGTTCTGTTTAATCCAGATACTCTGTCCATCACCACCCCCTTTTCTGAAACGTTGTAAATAAAGCGCAATGTGGTGCATGGCTTACGCCGCCGCTGCGTCACAGAAGTGACGCAAAGGCTGGGTAAATGTGTCGCATGGGGCTTGTAAATCTGCCCTTTGGTGCCCAATCCACAAACATCATGGGCCCCAACTGTCCTCACTGGATGAAAAAGGACATTTCTGCACCACATCTGGTTTTTTCTGATCGGAATCTTTCACATAACCTTTCTACCTCTGTGCACCGGCTGATTAAATCTAAAATGGTGCTCGCCATTGGCATGGCATCCAACAACAGAAAATGTACGATCTGATCAAGTTGTATGCGGATCACAGGTAAACTATCTAGTGAGTTTGATGTGTGCATGTGACTACTTACCCCTGAATCCATTCTGCCCACATGTGGGGTGCCGATACTACTGTGGGTGCTGCCGACCACACCGCTCACAGCTCCATTGTTGGTCAAGTTGGAAACACAATCGAATAAGGGAGACGTAACGGTTCTACCGAGAGTGCCGCAGTCACCTACCACTTGTTCTATGCTGCCTGTGAGTGGGGTGCCTCTGTGGGTCCAGTTGACACCTCCACTCACATTACCATAGTCGCTCCAGCTAGAAATACCCACAGCATATTTAATGCAATGGGGAACGGCCTGCTACCTGGCATAACTAGCAGAGGCCACAAAACACCACCAGTCACAGAACAGACACTGAATAACATCAGGGGTGTGCGACCTGTGACTTTGGCCATTATTAATGTTGGTGACACCCACAGACTCACCTCAAGGGCTGTGGCTGAACCCACCTTCTTGGGGGGTCTATTGTACCATTACACTCCCACCTAACTCAGCATCAATTTATGCGACTCAGTGTTATTCAACATTATATTTCACTGTGCAAGTGTACACACTGAGCTGCACCTGACAAAATGGCACACCACAGGAATAAAGAAGCCAAAGACCACAAAGATGGCAAGGATCTCAAAACCAGCTTAAAATGCACCAAGAAGGAACCACCCACGCCAAACTCACCTGTCAATCCCAAAAGTGACAGGACTGCAAGATGGATACCATTCTGCAGATACTGGGTGCACCTCATGGGTGAACAGTCACAATGTCCCATTTTTAATATCGAATTGCCAAAATATTGAGTTTTAAATATCGAGTGGACATAATATTGAGTCACAAAAATATAGTGGTACAGAATATCGAAATTCAGGTAAGAAATATCGATTTTCATATTATCGAAGTTAGTATTATCGACAGTCATGATATAGTTGTTAAAAATATCGATTTTTTAATAGTGTTTTAAGTGTTAGTATATGTGTTAAATGTATGTATTATTTTTGTGAAGTATGTTTGCATTTTGTTAAAGTAATTCATTTTATGTTATTTAATTTTTGCCTTATTTAATTCCGTAGCGGGTTGTGGGTTTATAAGGGAATAGAGTGAGAGGTAATTTAATTATAGTAAATTAAATATTAGTTTTTAGGAATTATTCATTATGTTTTAATTTAATTTTGCGTTTTAGTTCTGTAGTGGGTTGTGGGTATATAGGGGAATAGAGTGGGAAGTAGTTTAATAATTTAATTGTAATTAAGTAATTATTTATTTTAATTTATTGGTATTAATAAATAATTTATTGTTAATTAATTATTAATTGGTAATTATTTTTGTATTAATTGGTAATTAATTTTTACTAATTGGTAATATTTTTTATTAATTGATTAATTGGTAATTATATTAATTGTATTAATTAATTATTTGGAGTGGATTGTGGGTTTATAGGGGACTAGGGTGGGAAGTAATTTTAATTGTAATTAAGTAATTATTTATTTTAATGTATTGGTATTGATAATTTATTGTTAATTAATTATTAGTTGGTAATTAATTTTTATCAATTGGTAATTACTTTTTATTAATTCATTAATTGATAATTATATATTAATTGTATTAATTTATTATTCGGATCGGGTTGTGGGTTTATAGGGGAATAGGGTAGAAAGTAATTTAATTGTAATTAAGTAATTATTTTTTTTGATTTATTGGTATTGATAAATAATTTATTGTTAATTAATTATTAATTGGTAATTCATTTGTACTGATTGGTAATGAATTTTTACTAATTGTTAATTATTTTTTATTAATTGATTAATTGGTAATTATATTATTTGTGTTAATTTATTATTTGGAGTCAGTTGTGGGTTTATAGGGAAAAGGGTGGGAAGTAATTTAATTGTGATTAAGTAATTTATTTGGATTTATTGGTATTGATAAATAATGTATTGTTAATTAATTAATAATTGGTAATTAATTTGTAATAATTGGTAATTAATTGTTATCAATTGGTAATTACTTTTTATTAATTCGTTAGTTGATAATTATATTAATTGTATTAATTTATTATTCAGATCGGGTTGTGGGTTTATAGGGGAATGGGGTGGGAAGTAATTTAATTGTAATTAAATAATTATTGAAATGATTTTTGTGTATTGATAATTAATTTACTATTAATTAATTAATAATTGGTATTTTTGTATTAATTGTTAATTTTTGGTATTGAAAACTAATTCGTTAGTAATGAATTATTAATAGGTAATTAATTTTGAATAATTAATATTTACTGGTATTTATAATTAATTATTTATTAAATAATTTGCGATTGGTAATTCATTATTAATACATTTTTATTGGTATTGATAATTAATTTATATATATTTAATTATTAAATCCCTACTTTCCCTACTGTTGCACTCACTGGAGGGGGAATAGTAATTTTTACCCTTCCGCTATCCAACACTTTCCCTCCTGTTGCACTCACTGGAGTGGGATTCGTAATTTTTACCCCTATGCTATCCAACACTTTCCCCACTGTTGCACTCACTGGAGTGGGAATAGTAATTTTTACCCCTACGCTATCCAACACTTTTCCTACTTTTGCACTCTCTGGAGTGGGAATAGTAATTTTTACCCCTACGCTATCCAACACTTTCCCTACTGTTGCACTCACTGGAGTGGGAATAGTAAATTTTACCTGCCCGCTATCCAACACTTTCTCTACTGTTGCACTCAATAGAGTGGGAATATTAATTTTTATCCTCCCACTATCCAACACTTTCTCTACTGTTGCACTCTCTGGAGTGGGAATAGTAATTTTTACCCTCCCGCTATTTAACGCTTTCCCTACTGTTGCACTCCATGAAGTGGTAATAGTACATTGTACCCTCCCGCTATCCAACACTGAAAATATTAAATATTTTAAAATAATATCAAGGTAACATATAAATGTATTAAAAATAAAAATGCATGGTTTTTATTTATTTACATTAATTATTTATTAATTTTAAGGTTATTTAAGTATTTTTAAGTATGTCTTACTTATATTCATTATTCCATTATTTGACAATACTTTTAAGACATTTTAAAAATTTGAGTTTTTAACAAACTATGTGGTCGGCGGTCCCTCTGTAGCAATTAGGATGTGACCACCACCCTGGTGGTCACATCCCTTATATTTTACATTGCAGCGGGTCCTGCTTTGAGCAGCACTTGCCGCAATGTAAAATATGCATGTTTAACTTTGGCATGCACATCTTGGCAGGCACCGCGTGGTGCCTACCACCTTGTGCATGCCAAAGCAGGGGGGTACCATAGGTTCCCCCTATGTGCAACTCCCACCCCCAACACCCTGGGGGCCCGCAACGGGCCCCAAACACAAAAGACCACATGCTTTTCCACAGCGGCAAAGCCGCTATGGAACAGCATGTTTCCGCCTGCATCCTAATATGGCTGGCGGTGTCTTGAAGACACCGCCACCATATTTGCTTGCATACACCGCGGATCAGCGGTGGACGGACTGGCCGTCCACCGCTGATCCCACCGCCATCCTAAAGTGGCGATGGGTGTTTCCAATGTCGCGGCGGTGAATCCGCATTCTCCAGGCCGGCGTTGGCTGCCGCCGGCCCGGAGGATGCGGATTCACCGCCATCCTAATCGGCCCCTATATTATTTACATTGATATTTTGAATTTGATATTTTGGTACTTACCTGTTTGTCGCTAGGACGTCGATATTCGGTCATTCTATATTTTTTCGTCGATATTTTGGCAGGTCAATATTTTGCTCCGCGATATTCTGTTAGTGAACCCACTTCATGACCTTATGCAAGAAACCAAATCTAACAATGATGCTATGCATCTTGACCTGTAGCCCTAGGCAATGACTTTAAAGGGCTGGTGAACAGAATTACTGAATCAGAATCCAGAATTAGTATCCTAGAGGACTTGCACAAATCAGACCAGAGACATGCAGATGTGACGACCCACGAGATGAAAGTAATAATGAGAGATATGTCAGAGCTTGAGGACCGTAATCATAGGGGCAACCTAACTATCCCTGGGCTTCACAAGAATGCAGAAAGTAACACGAACTGCTGCGCACACTTTCTAGAATCTGGGATACCACGCTTTCTCTGGCTTTAATCTGAAAAAGACTTCAAAATAGAAAGGGTGCATAGAATACTACTAGGCAAACCTGGGCTCAAACCTGCTAACCCTACCTCAAAGCTGAGAACAATGATAGTCAGACAACTACGGTATCAACACACCAAAGCAATCCTGTATCATATGAGGAAAGCCGAACAAATACAATACAATGCTCCAGGATAACTATTTGCACAGGACTATTCTAAAGAAAATGTGGCCACAAGGAAGGGCTTTCTGGCACTCTATCAGTCACTGAGGGAACTCTCCATTCCCTTCTCATTTGTGGGTCCTGTCAAATTCTGCATTGTATTTAAGGGAAAATCAATGTTGTTCATGGACTCAGCTGATCTTCAATGTTTCATAACGGGGTCAACCCCATCAGATATGTTTGCTTGAAATGTGAGCCTTGTTCATATGTTCATTCTTCTTAATGCTATGCACAGTATTATAGTGGCGCTGACAGCTTGCTTATTGGAGGAGGGCCCAGCTCTCACCATTCTGTTTGTGTCACTAGTTAAACCCTCATGTTGTGCAGTTATGTCACTTTGTTTCACAACTTATATCACATTCTGTGTTATGACAGCTCTAAAGGCTGTTAAGTTCATATACTCCTGGTTGAATCTAGCAGAAATATGTAAGTGTCTTTATATCTCTTTTTGGACTAACACATGCCTTATCCATCAGTAGGCTTTGCCATTCTAAATTTCACTGATCCCTGATTTCGGGTCTCCTGGTGGTTATATATACAGAAAGGTTTGCAGTGTTCAATGTTGGTCTTGCTGTATCTTTAGAACAATATGTTGCTACTTCTTTTATACCTACACGCTTAGGCCATACAATTTTCTTTGATTATTGAATTGTGTTATCTGCAGTTGTGGTTGGCCTGCGTGTGGCCTGTCTAGTTTTAATAAATAGTAGGATGTGGAAATTAGGTCACCTCGCATTTAAAGAGAGGGGTGAGGGTAGGGCTATGTTCGGGGGCATATTTTATGCTTCTTTTACGACTGTTTCTGTTGCTTTCCCTTCTTGTTTCTATCTTTCTATCCTTGCTTTTCTCCTCCTCTCTCTCTCTTACTTCACAGAATCCGGCAGGCCCATCCTTTTACATCGCAACCACAGGTGGCTCCATGCTCTGTACAGATGGTTGAAAATAAAGAAACTAGGGGTTTATGGTCAGACCTTAGAGTAAATGGTATGCCCCACAAAACATTTTTGAAATGGCTGGTAGCCCTAAAGCACGACAATGCCTCTTTCTCTATTATAGAATAATTAACGTCTGCTTCTTTGAGTGTCCTTGAAGCAAAAGCTATGACTTTTCCCTCTTGTATTTGCGAAAGAATGGCACCAATACCTCTGTTACTGGCATCTGTAGTAAGAATTGTGTCTTTGGTACTGTCAAAATTGCCAATGCAGGGTGTTGCAACAATAGCCTGTTTGATTTTCACAAACGGACAGTCATGTACAGGTAACCAAACAAACTTTGCCTCCTTTTTCAGCAGGTCTCTAATGGGTTGTACCAGATCAGAAAAGTTTTTAATGAATTTGGACATATACTCAGCCAACCCTAGGAAGGATTTGACTTCTTCTTTATTGGCAGGAATAGGAGCATCCAATACCGACTCAATTAAGTTCATTTTAGGTGTCATTGCTGCACTGGATAGAGTGTGTCCAAGGAAATCTACAGTCGCTACAACAATTTTGCATTTCTTCCTTTTTATAGTAAAACCTGCTTCACTGAGCTTGCTACACACTTTCCTCAAATTGGAATTGTGATCCTCTTCATGTGAATCGTAGATGAGTTTGTCATCTTGGAAACACATACATTTATCTACCCCTTTAAAATGTGTTGCATGATTCTCTGGAAGGCCACTGCGGCCGAAGCCAGGCCAAACAGCATTCTCTGGAACTTATACGTTTCAAAGAGTGTAGTGAAGGCTGTGAGAATTTGTGAGTCTGGGTGTAAACCCACTTGGTAGTAAGCCAACGTAAGATCTAATACAGAAAAGTACCTGGCACCATTAATTATCAACCCAGATATTAGCATTAAGACTTCTTAAGTCAAAACACATGTGGATGTCTATGCTCTCTTTTTTAGAAGTTATTACAATGGGTGCCAACCATTCAGAAGTTTCTACGGCCTGAATCATGCCCTGTTTTTCAAGATTTTCTAGTTCACTTTTCAATGGTTCTCGTATCAACAAAGGTATAGACCTGGTCTTGTGAGCAATCAGAATAGCATCAGCTTTTAGTTTAATTTTGTGCACATATTTTAACAAACCAACTTTATCTGTGAACACTTCAGGGAATTTGTCACGTACCCCCCACTCCTGTTAAGGATATATCCACCAGTAATACTTGTTCTTTATTATTGGGGTTGAGTGTGACGCCTAGATCTTTCTGATACCTCCATCCCAACAGGTTACTTCCCCTTTCTGTAATGTAGATTTTACCAAATGTATGTCTGTCCTTAAAAGTGATACGCATTTTTACCATGACTTTTAGCAGAATGGGGTCTTTATTGTATCCCCCAGGGTGTATATCAGGCTTTTCCAAAATATAATCTTTTTCCTTAAACAGACCCTTAAAGTATCATTATCAATTAGGGTGTAAGGAGAACAAGAGTCAGCAAGAGCATTGACTTTCTTCCCATCTAAAAGTATTTCACATACAGGCGAATTGATCTTTTCATCACCTTCTGCACCATATACTTAAAAAATGAATTGGTTATCTCTGGAAACAGTGACTTGATCATCGTGTACAACGTGTACCTTTTTTCCCACATCTTTGGAATTACACATTTTGGAAAAATGACCAGTTCTATTGCATTTCCTACAGTTAACCCCTCTAGCTGGACACATGGGGAAACTATCTAGGTGATTAACATTCCAACACCTGTAACATCTGAAGTTCTCCTTCTTAGCTTTAGGCTTAACTACAGCTTGTATGTCCCTGACTTTTAAAACGTCATTCTCCTCTTTAACTTCGTTAACTTGTTTCTCATTGGGAAAATAATCTTTATTATTTTTCATCTCTTTAAAAAAATATGCTGTGTGCTAAATGCTCTTAGCTATACTAACTGCCTCTTCTAAGTCAGGATTCTGGGTTAACAACCGCTCTTGCACTTTGTGGTATTGGTTCAACGGACCAACTGATCCCTGATAAGGGAGTCAGATAGCACTCCAAATTCGCAAGTGGCTAATAGCCCTCTCATCACCGCAATGTATGTGGTGACTTTGTCGTTTTTGCCCTGTGCTCTTTTAAAGAATTAGTGGCGTTCTAGGACAACATTAACCTTGTCCTTGAAATGAGACCCCAGTTTTCTTAAAGTGTTGGTGAAAACATCATCATCCCCATCACCCACCTCCTCTCCCCCATCAGCAAGGTCCTCATAGACTTTCCTTCCTTGGACACCTAAATTGTGCAACAAAATATGCTGTTTTCTTACTGAAGAAAACTTTTCCTCCTATGGCAATGAGATAGGAATGAAGAATCTTAACCCATCTATCCCAAGGAATCTCAGGTTCCCCTTCATTATTTAAAAACGGGGGAGGTTGACTCATATTAGCAACAGACATGACTAATGAAAAAATAGCACGGGAAAAAACAAAAATATGCTACACTGAATGGGAAGGAAATACAGCAAAGCCAATGGACAATAGAGTAGGCAGGAGCATAATGGAATGGCAGGGAAACATGTCAAGCTGTACATACAATGGAAATAATAGAGAAGGAATGTCACAAGTTAAGTGAAGGCTGTAAACTGTGCCTTTCAGTGTGAGGAGACAATGTACTGAAGATAGAAAACCAAGCTGCAGGCAATTGTAGGCTGTGCCTGTCAGCGTGAGGAAACAAAGTACAAAGTACAATGCGAAGCGGAGGTGAAACTGCAGGCCATAGAAGGCTGGCAAGACGGCTTGTATAGAACACTTACTTGAAAAATCCTCTAGTGAAACAAAAGGAACCACTTAGAAACTGATGCCCAATTGACTGAATTTGCTGAACCGGCGAGATTAAGGGTGCTACTGAATTCCCTCAAGGAGCACTGATAAAAATAAGAAATATAACCCCTCAGGGGTACACCTCGGAATTACCACACCGGCGTAGCCGAGAGAAGCGAATAAATAGCAACTCCACTGATCAGTCAAGTCAAGTCAAGTCAGAAATTTGTATAGCGCGCTACTCACCCAGAGGGTCTCAAGGCGCTTAAGGGAGAGGGGTTCGTTACTGATCAAACAGCCAGGTTTTGAGTATCTTTCTGAAGGAGAGGTGGTTCTGTGTGAGACAGAGGTGGGTGGGGAGGGAGTTCCAGGTCTTGGCCGCCAGGTAGGAGAAGGATCTTCCTCCCATGGTGACTTTTCGGATGTGTGGAATTGCGGCGAGGGCTTGGTTGGACAAACATAGTTGGCGGGTGGGGGTGTAAAAGGTCAGGCAAGTGTCGAGGTATCTGGGTCCTAGGCTGTGGAGGGCCTTGTGTGCGTGGGTGAGGAGGCGGAACGTGATTCTCTTGTGACGGGGAGCCAGTGCAGGTCTCTCAGGTGACCAGATATGTGGTTGTAGCGAGGTATGTCTAGGATGAGTCGAGCGGAGGCGTTTTGAATGCGTTGAAGTCTTTTCTGCAATTTGGCTGTGGATCCAGCGTAGAGGGTGTTTCCGTAGTCCAGTCGGCTGGTGACAAGTGCTTGGGTGACCGTCTTCCTTGTTTCGGTGGGGATCCATTGAAAGATCTTTCGGAGCATGCGTAGGATGTTAAAACATGATGATGAGACGGCATTGACTTGTCTGGACATCGAGAGGGAGGAGTCTAGGATGAATCCCAAGTTGCGAGCATGGTCTGTTGGTTTGGGTGCGCTGCCTAGGGCCGGGGGCCACCATGAGTCGTCCCAGGCAGAGGGGGATGATCCTAGGATGAGTACTTCCGTCTTGTCGGAGTTCAGTTTTAGGCGGCTGTTCTTCATCCATTCGGCTAGGTCTTTCATCCCTTCGTGTAGGTTGGTTTTGGCGGTGGTTGGGTCTTTGGTAAGGGAGAGGATCAGCTGGGTGTCGTCTGCGTAGGAGATGATGTTGAGGTTGTGTTGGCGTGTGATGGATGCGAGGAGACTCATGTAGACGTTAAAGAGGGTGGGGCTCAGCGATGATCCTTGTGGAACGCCGCAAATGACTTCGGTGGTCTCTGATCTGAAAGGGGGGAGGCAAACTCTCTGGGTTCTCCCGGCGAGAAAAGAGATGATCCAATCCTGAACTGAACTTTAGCTTTATTCGATTTTTAGGTATAAAATCATAAAAGCACATTACAAAATATATACACAATTACATTTCAAATCGTATCACAGTAAATAACATTACAACTAAAAAATCTTTAAGAAAAATCAGATACCAAATGCACAGTGTATAAAGTAAGAGTCTGGGTATTAAAAACCCCTCAACCCGGAGCCGTTTTGGTCCTGCCAAAAATTTGCCTCTTCGATGATCTTGTGTGGGGATAAAGTGAATCTCTGGGATAAAAGTCAGATAATCCCCAGGTATGTATAGGACCATCTCCTATCTGTGGTTTCCAAGACTGGAGGTAAGGCACAACATTACTGTTTATAAACTTTATCAGAACCAGGTCACCAGATCGCTCTTTCCGGAGCGGACCCAACCATCCCACCCTTCTAACACATTGTATACTACCATCAATGTCAGGGGGTAGGGGTCTATTTTTTGTTAACCAAAATAGGGCCTTATTTCTCAGCTCCTGTTCACTTTCGGTTTTTCCTTTTGTGAGTTCAGGGACCCCAGAAAGGACACCCACGAACGGGGCAGCTTCTGGTGGTAGGTGGATATGATTTGTTCCTCTTTGTATGTTCCTTATCTTGGAAGGTGACCCTTTAGGAGGCGTGGTTACTTTGTTCTGTCCCGACTTATAGGAACAGCTGTTTGCTGTTTTTATCTTGGTGGAGACTTTCTCGGTAGCTTGAGTTAGTGTGCCTGGTGAAGCCCGATGGAGTTGAAGAACACTACTTTGTGGAGTTGTCAGCGGCTTTACAACATCGCGTAAAGGCTGTGGTTGTTTGGGGTCGGCCTTGTTTTTTGGGAGTATCGAGTTTGTCCTAGTCATTTCCTCTATTGCCGCAATCCTGTCACCAAGATCGTTCATTTTTTCTATTAAAGGGTGTATTGCGGCATTAAACATAGTCTGTATCTGGGCCAAGAGGGTTAATGAAGTTGGGGGTGCAGGTAATGTATTTTCCTTGGCTTGGGAGTCTGTTTGATTTTCGGCTGATCGTTTTCTTTCACCTGAAAAGTCCTGGGGGGACATTATAGGGTTCGTACTGCCTATTTCAGGTGGGCAGGGGGAAGTAGCCAGGAGATTTTCATAGGGTGGGAATGATGTACTGGGGTGGGGGCTTGTGATGGCTGAGGGGCAAAAGGAGGCATTAATATGCTCCGATGTCGACTTAACGGCCGCATACTTAGTTTTGCATAAACTGTTAAGTTCCTCCAAAAATGATAAGTTTGGTGATGTGTCAACAGGCGGTGTTGATTTGATTAAATAATGAACCATCGACCCCTTTGCCAAGACCCTAGTCACAGTGGGAATCTTCGGGGCCCCCGTATGAGACATGTTGTAAATAGCAGTAGGTACCTATGAGGAGTGAGAGTGATTTGGCACAAGAGGTCTTACCTATTATAGGTGCACGGCCAGGGGGAGAGGCCCGACCCGGCCTCTTCTGTCCGATGAGGGCCGTAGAGGGCCCGCCCTTTGCCCGGGCTTAGCCCGGCGCTCCCGCGCGCGACTCGCGATGCGAGAGGTTCTCCTCCCTTTTGGCGGCGCCTCCGGGCGCTCCGCTGACGTCACCTGACCGCCGGGGCACCTGGGGGATGTAGTCCCTTGCCCTCGCGGCGGTCAAGGTGCTGGCGCTATTGTGGCGCAAGATTCTCGTCGGGCGTTCCCCTCACGGCACTTGGTGAGTGTTGGAGGACCTCCCTGGGCGCTCTCCTCCCGCTTGTCTGCTCCCCTGCAGCGCTCGCCACCAGCGCTCGGCTCTCCTCCCTTTTGGCGGCGCCTCCGGGCGCTCCGCTGACGTCACCTGACCGCCGGGGCACCTGGGGGATGTAGTCCCTTGCCCTCGCGGCGGTCAGGGTGCTGGCGCTATTGTGGCGCAAGATTCTCGTCGGCCGTTCCCCTCACGGCACTTGGTGGGTGTTGGAGGACCTCCCTGGGCGCTCTCCTCCCGCTTGTCTGCTCCCCTGCAGCGCTCGCCACCAGCGCTCGGCTCTCCTCCCTTTTGGCGGCGCCTCCGGGCGCTCCGCTGACGTCACCTGACCGCCGGGGCACCTGGGGGATGTAGTCCCTTGCCCTCGCGGCGGTCAGGGTGCTGGCGCTATTGTGGCGCAAGATTCTCGTCGGCCGTTCCCCTCACGGCACTTGGTGAGTGTTGGAGGACCTCCCTGGGCGCTCTCCTCCCGCTTGTCTGCTCCCCTGCAGCGCTCGCCACCAGCGCTCGGCTCTCCTCCCTTTTGGCGGCACCTCTGGGCGCTCCGCTGACGTCACCTGACCGCCGGGGCACCTGGGGGATGTAGTCCCTTGCCCTCGCGGCGGTCAGGGTGCTGGCGCTATTGTGGCGCAAGATTCTCGTCGGCCGTTCCCCTCACGGCACTTGGTGAGTGTTGGAGGACCTCCCTGGGCGCTCTCCTCCCGCTTGTCTGCTCCCCTGCAGCGCTCGCCACCAGCGCTCGGCTCTCCTCCCTTTTGGCGGCGCCTCCGGGCGCTCCGCTGACGTCACCTGACCGCTGGGGCACCTGGGGGATGTAGTCCCTTGCCCTCGCGGCGGTCAGGGTGCTGGCGCTATTGTGGCGCAAGATTCTCGTCGGCCGTTCCCCTCACGGCACTTGGTGAGTGTTGGAGGACCTCCCTGGGCGCTCTCCTCCCGCTTGTCTGCTCCCCTGCAGCGCTCGCCACCAGCGCTCGGCTCTCCTCCCTTTTGGCGGCGCCTCCGGGCGCTCCGCTGACGTCACCTGACCGCCGGGGCACCTGGGGGATGTAGTCCCTTGCCCTCGCGGCGGTCAGGGTGCTGGCGCTATTGTGGCGCAAGATTCTCGTCGGCCGTTCCCCTCACGGCACTTGGTGAGTGTTGGAGGACCTCCCTGGGCGCTCTCCTCCCGCTTGTCTGCTCCCCTGCAGCGCTCGCCAAGTGATCCAATCCAATGCCTTAACTTGTATCCCGACGTTCTTGAGGCGTTGTACAAGTGTGCGGTGGCAGACCTTGTCGAACGCAGCGGAAAGGTCCAGGAGGATGAGGGCCGCAGTTTCCCCGTTGTCGAGCAGTGTCCCGATGTCGTCTGTGGCTGGGATGAGGGCGGTTGCGGTGCTGTGGTTGGCTCGGAAGCCGGATTGTGAGGGGTCGAGGGAGTTGCTAGATTTAAGGAAGGCGGCGAGCTGACTGTTGACGGTCTTCTCTATGACTTTAGCGGGGAACGGGAGGAGCGAGAGTTCTTAAGTTCGGTGGAGTCTGCTGTAGGTTTCTTCAGGAGGCCGCTGAGCTCGGCATGTTTCCAGCTTTCTGGGAAGGTAGCGGTGTTGAAGGAGCAGTTGATGATGTCCCGGAGTTGGGGTGCGATGACGGAGTCGGCCTTGTTGAAGATGTGATGGGGGCATGGGTCGGTTGGCGATCCGGAATGGATGGAGTTTATCAGGCGGATAGTGTCATCGGTGCTGATTGGGGTCCAGGCGCTGAGGGTGGTGGTGGGGGGCTTCGGTTCAGTGGTGAGGGGAGTGGGCTGGTCACCGAAGCTGTTATGTATGTCTAAGATCTTGCTGTGGAAGAACGAGGCTAGAGAGTCGCAGAGGTCTTGATAGGGAGTGATGTTGTTGTTGACGGCGCTTGGATTGGTGAGCTCTTTGACAATGCTGAAGAGTTCCTTGCTGTTGTGGACGTTGTTGTCTAGTCGATTCTTGAATGTAGATTTCTTGGTGGTGCGGATCAGCTGGTGGTGTTTGCGGGTGGCATTCTTGAGGGCGGTCATGTTGTCTGTGGTTGGGTTTCTTCGCCAGGCTTTCTCGAGGGTGCTGCTGTTCTTTTTGGAGTTCTTGAGGTCGTCGTTGAACCAGGAGGCTTTTTTCCTTCCTGGCTTGTTGGAATGGTTTTTCAAGGGTGCTAGTTTGTTAGCGCAGTGGGTGATCCACTGTTCGAGATTGATGGCTGCTTGATTTGGGTCCGTTGATATGGTGGGAGGGACTGAAGCTGAAGTGGACGCAGCTGTGGTCCGTCCAGTGGAGTCCCGTGGTGTGATTGAAGGAGATGTGCTTGCTGGAGGAGAAGATTGGGTCGAGCGTGTGTCCGGTGTAGTGGGTGGGGGTGTTCACCAGTTGTTTGAGTCCGAGATTGGCGAGGTTCTCCAGCAGGGTGGTGGAGTTGTTGTCGTTGTTATTCTCCAGGTGGAAGTTGAGGTCCCCTAGGAGAATGTAGTCATCTGAGGGGAGGGCGTGTTGGCTAACAAAGTCAGCAATGTCTTCGCTGAATTGTGTGCGGGATCCTGGGGGTCTGTAAAGGAGGGTGCCTCTGAGTGTGGTCTTGGGGTCAGTGTGTATCTGGAAGTGGAGGTGTTCGGTGGCTATGAGGGTGTCGTCGGAGTTGGTCGAGATGCGGATTGTGTTCTTGTGGATGATGGCGATGCCTCCTCCTGTTTGGTTGATGCGGTCTCTTCGGATGATCTTGTATTCGTACGGGATGGCTATGGAGATGTCGGGTGCTGAAGAGGCGTTCATCCAGGTCTCCGTGAGAAAGGCGACGTCCGGCGAAGTGGTGTCGAATAGGTTCCATAGTTCAATGGCGTGTCTGTAGACCGAGCGGGTGTTGAGCAGGATGCACTTCAGGTGGTTGTTCTTGGAGCTCTGTTTGGCATTTGTGGTTGTAGAGTGGGTCCTGATGCAGCAGAACTTGCAGGATTGGTAGGTGAAGGGTCCATGGGTACGGCCTGGGGCGGCTTGGTGGCAGTCGTGGAGGCGGCCGGTGTTGAGTGCAGTGAGGGTAGCGGCGTCGTAAGTTCGGTGGGAGGGATGGAGTTTGCGGGATCCAGGGGGTCTGGCGCTGGGCGCGGTCCAGGCGCGTACGGGCGTAGACGGGCTTGCCTTTGGCGCGCCTTCGGCGCGCATAGGGCACGCACGCTGCGCGTGAACGCTGCGCGTATGCGACTCTGCCATAAGTGGATAGCGGAAGGGGTCGGAGTGAGGGAGGAGCAGCTGGGAGGCGGGGGCGGGGTTGCGAGGTCCGGAGAGGCTGGAGGGAACGGGGGTGGGGCCGCGGGGGAGCAGGAGAGGCACAACAAATGGCACCAAAACAATGCAGGACGGGATCGGGGGCACAATCTGATACGAACCACCAAAGCAGCGATACCAGGCAAAGCAAAGTAGAAATTATACCAGGCAGGCACAGATGCGACTCACAAAGGCAGTGTGGATACTATACGAGGCAAAGCAATTTAGAAACAAAATTAGGCTAATCAACGTAGAAACAATAGCAGGCACAGCAATGAAGAAAACGATACCAGGCAGCCCAGGAGCGAGCAATGCAGAAGAAGGGAGCAATGTGGAAACGACACCAGGCAGCTCAGGAGCGGGTGGAGCGACCGGTTCTGACCAGGTCAGGATGGTCACAGCTCCTCAACGCACGGGGATTTCCTTATGTTATTCAGTGGGAGGGAGGAGCTGCTGGGAGGCGGGAGCGGGGTTGCGAGGTCCGGAGATGCTGGAGGGAATGGGAGTGGGGCCGCGGGGGAGCAGGAGAGGCACAACAAATGGCACCAAAACAATGCAGGACGGGATCGGGGGCACAATCTGGCACAGATACAAACCACCAAAGCAGCGATACCAGGCAAAGCAAAGTAGAAATGATACAAGGCAGGCACAGATGTGACTTACAAAGGCAGTGTGAATACGATACCAGGCATAGCAATTTAGAAACAAAATTAGGCTAATCAACGTACAAACAATAGCAGGCACAGCAATGCAGAAAACGTTACCAGGCAGCCCAGGAGCGAGCAATGCAGAAGGAGGGAGCAATGTGGAAACGACACCAGGCAGCCCAGGAGCGGGTGGAGTGACCGGTTCTGACCAGGTCAGGACGGTCACAGCTCCTCAACGCACGGGGCTTTCCTTATGTTATTCAGTGGGAGGGAGGAGTAGCTGGGAGGCGGGAGTGGGGTTGCGAGGTCCGGAGATGCTGGAGGGAACGGGGGTGGGGCCGCGGGGGAGCAGGAGAGGCACAACAAATGGCACCAAAACAATGCAGGACGGGATCTGGGGCACAATCTGGCACAGATACAAACCACCAAAGCAGCGATACCAGGCAAAGCAAAGTAGAAATGATACCAGGCAGGCACAGATGCGACTCACAAAGGCAGTGTGGATACGATACCAGGCAAAGCAATTTAGAAACAAAATTAGGCTAATCAAGGTAGAAACAATAGCAGGCACAGCAATGAAGAAAACTATACCAGGCAGCCCAGGAGCGAGCAATGCAGAAGGAGGAAGCAAAGTGGAAACGGCACCAGGCAGCTCAGGAGCATGGGGAACGACCGGCAAAAACGGAAAACAGCTGAGAGAAGCGTTGACAGAAACCGTCTCAGCACAGGTGTCAATGCAAGCACACTACTTCCTAACGGACGCGCTGACAGAAAGCGTCTCAGCTCAGCCTTCAATGCAAGTACACTGCTTCCTCAAGAACGCGCTGACAGAAAGCATCTCAGCGCAGGCATCAATGCAAGCACACTGCTTCCTCACGGAGTGGCGATGAAGTAAAAACAACACTGCCACGGGGAGCTCTTTGGAAGAAAGGCGAATCCGGCAGATAATTTGACGGCAGCCGGCACCCAGTTTGCTGAAGGAAGCAGTGATGAGGCAGCTCGCAGCAATTTGTAGTGAAAATGACACCGGTAAAGAAATCAGCAACTCCGCAGAACAAGAGGAAATCGACGGAGGTCACAATATGAGAAGGCGCCAGCATCAGCAACACTCAACTGAAGGCGGTGAGTGGATAGTTAAAATATGTCTCGAAAAAATAACAGCGGTGGGAAACTGCTGCTGCCCCCTGCACAGCAGACAAAACATTGCCAAATATGTAGTAAATAAGATCAGGAGGCAAGGAGGTGAAGAAGAACGTGGGTTTATTCGTAGCAGTTCCCCAACAGCTATATAGCGTTCCTCAGCATCGAATACTTAACATTCTAAACTGCACTCCTAAAGGAAGGAGGGATGAAACAACCTGCAGAGAAGAGGAGGGGGAGAAGGAGGGGGGCAGGACGAACCAAGAAGCAGGCAGAGGAGAAAAGGGACAGGAGAGAGGAGGGGAGGAACACAAGGTGGGAGATTATAACAGGTACTTTATTATGTAACATAACCTTCAATATACCTACAACTTGTTATTCTACATGAACTGGCTACCTGACTCCTGTTTACGAAGAGTGTACCTTTAATTACAACACTTCCTCTAGAACATTCAAAGCCCGTAATGTAAGATACTATACCTGCTTTACTCAGGGCTGATATAAGATGCTATAACTATTATACTCAGGGTAGATAAGATACTACATAAGAGAATGTTTGTCTCGATTCTGGCCTCCTGGTGGCATAATCATAATTTTAAGATGAAGGGGAAAACTATTTATTGGGAACTATTGGCAAGCAAGGGCATAAATTTCATAGGTCACCTCGGAACACAACTTTGCCCTATTCATTTCTGTACCCTGCGGAAGAAGTTTGAATTACCTGACATTAAATTCTACATTTTGAAATTAAATAGTATAATAGGAAAACTTGCCCAGGCCCACTTTCCTGATCTCCCAGGGACACTTGTTAATTTTACGAAGATTGGTCACTCGGCATTACATATTTATCAATTTTTTGAACTGACCAAAAATCACCTAATGAGAGAGCTGGTAAAGAAATGGACCACTTACACCTCATCCCCACATATCTTGCCCCTTCAGATGCAATATGAAAGAAAGTGTGGCATCCACTTCCAAAGCAAAAATCACCCTGGCCTTAGACCAAACTAGATTAAGGTCTACATATAAAATGTACTGAACTTACTGGGCGCCACCCAGACTACGCAAGGTTGGTTCATCCAAATCAGACACAGATGTGAGGATGGCGAAGGTTCCATGGACTGCGTGCTCTTTTCTTGTAAAATGGCACAACCACTATGGTGCAAAATTCAATCCATGTTTCACCATATTTTTTGGGATACCTGTCAAGACTGATTTCTTGCCATTTGCCCTGGGACTACCAACGAACTCAACCACACTAGAACTCACAAAGCAGGATGCATTGCTGCTAGATTTACTACTGACGGTGTGCACCAAGGTTGTTCTAAGAGATCCGTTCTCATTCCCGAGGTAGGTCTACTCAAAAGGAGCCCTCTGAAAGGAGGTATAACCTCAGGAATAGGGATCGATTTGAGAAAATCTGATAGATATCAGGATACTGATACATGTTCCTCTCGTACCTTTCAGACTTCATCACAGAAATCGCAAAGGAGAGGACGATCAGAACAAAAGGAAGAGCGCCAAAGACGATCAGCACATTCCAAAAATAAAAAAAAACAATTCACCAAAAAGAATGTAGCAGGTCTAAAAATCAGACATGCCGAGGATTTTGAGGACACAACTCAAGAACGGGGAGTGGGCTCAGACAATGTTGGACAGCGCAGCAGAAGTAACCGTAGCTCGCAAGATCTTGAAGGATCATCTGGAGACAGTGGACTTGAATGAGTACATCCAAGTTGAAACTGTTGATACCAGGGTTAGTGTCCCACACAAGTTATATGAAGTAACACTCCGGATGGAAGGGGATATAACTAGAAAAATAAGAGCAATCTTTTGCGAGAAGCTCTCTAAGGGTTATGGCTAACCCTGGGCGAAGGACTTTGCTATGCCCACAAAGTGGGCGTAGTGTTGCCTAATTCGCCCTTTGCAAAGTAGGTATAGCAGGCAACACTACGCCCACTCCTTGGGCGTAGCGAAGTTGCCCGCCACCCGTCTCCCTCCCGAACATACCTAAATTTAGTAAATGGGCAATTAAAAAGAAATAAAAGGCACTTACCTTGTCCGCAGCGTCCCGGGGCTCCCTCTGCTCGTTCACGCCGCAGTTTTGATAACCAATGCGCATGCGCGGCCGCGTAGTTTCTCGCCCACTTTGCATAGCTTCGCGTAGCCCCACTACGCACACTACGCCCAGGGTTAGTTATGACATTCTTCTAGCTGAACAAGACTGGCCACCTGAATTTGTCAGGGAGTGCCCACATGGCGAAGACATCATTATGCCAGCCTTCTCCAACCATTATTCAATTCATAAAAAATACACATATGACAGGAAATGAGCAGTCGCCCAGGCACCTGCATTATATAAAAATCATGTGGGATGGGATGAGGATTCTCCTGAACCAGTTAAAAACTCAACCAACTGCACAAAGGCAGTATCCTGTTAAGCAAGAAGCTAAAAAACAAGTCAGGGAGATCTTAGATAAACTTGAATACCAAGGGGTGATTGAAACATGCACCTCGTCAATGAACAATCCTTTGTTTCCTGTATCCAAACCAGACAATACATATCGTCTAGTTTTGGATTACAGACATCTAAACTACTGTTGCAAAATGTTTGCAGTACAAAATGCACACAGTGCAGCACTAATGAATAACATTGTGCGTAAAAAGTATAAAAGTAGATATTTCTAATGTTTTTTTCTGTCAAAATATTGCACCGGAAAGCAGGTATTTGACCGCTTTCTCAAGTATGAGGACACAGCATCAATTCTGTCGTCTCCCCCAACAGAGTTCTTTTATTTTTTTTTATTTAGTTTTTATTGCACAGAGTAAGGAATTTCAGTTTACACAGCTTCTGGCCTACAACCCCTCCGGGGCCGGCCGCAACCCAGTTATGCATCTCAGATTCTTCACATACAATACACAGCCTTGGGGCCGACAACCCGGGGGTCCGGCAGCGCATAGGTATATCCGAGGTCCAATGTGTAATACAGGATGTACCAGTGGGCGGCTGCCCGCTTATCTGTGCGTTTTTCAATTTTTCGCCCTTCTTAACAACCCCTAAACTCCTTCAAGACAACCCCCCCTTTAACCTTGCCTATAGCCCTACCAATGTATCTCGCTCCCTCTAGCCTAGCCAGCTCTGCAATGACCACGCCTGCTCCCAGCTCCTCAATCCAATATTGACCCACCCATTGATAGCACAGGGGCCCTAAAGGGGGTCTGATCCCAAACCTCGCCTCTAATATCCCCCAACAGAGTTACTACAAACGTATGATGATGAAGCATTATCATATGTCGTTGACATCTATCTAACAGACGATTACTTGGATAGTCACTTGAACAGGATGAACACCATAATATTGGGCTTCGCCTCTGAGGGGGTACAAATTCAATTTAAAAAAATCATGAATTGCCCACCTCAACTTCCTGTTTCTAGGATATGAATTATCAAGTGAAGGCAAAAGCCTGCCAGCAATCTTTCAAGAGAAATGGGCGCTGCTCCAACCTCCAAAAACGCTGAAGAACTTACCGTAATTTCTAGGCTTCCTACATTTCGGAAGAACTTACATTCTAAATTACACAGAAAGGGTTAGACCTCTCTACGAATTAATCAAACCAGATTTCAAACAAATAAATTGGACTCAAAAACACACAGAAATGTTGCGTGCACAACTTAGTAATCAGAATCATTCCAGGAAGATGCGGATTCACAAACCTAACCTTTAATGAAGGGGAAAAAGTACCAATTGCTTATAAATCACACTTGTACACACAAGTGGAAATGAAATTGACTTCTACAGAAAAAAGTCTGACAGCGGTTCAAACTGCAGTAGCAAAAGAGAGAGCCCTTGCACAGGGAAAACACATAATGGTCATTATTTCTGTACCTGCTTTAGAAGCAGTGACAAAAGAGAGCATTCCAAAAGCAAAGGCTTTACATCCAAGATGGATACAATGGGTTAATTCTCTTGCTGCAACAGACGTTGAATACATATTTGACCCATATTTGAAAACACAAGAATTTCTACAATACGAACAAGAATGTCCGAGGCAACCTGAGATTCTGTCTCTTGAACAGTATGAATGTTTAATTTATACTGACGAATCAGCTCAACACACAATTTGGGGTGAACAAGCTTATAGTGCTGCATGTGCGATCGTTAAAGGTTACTGGCGCAATGGTAAATTCCACCCTATGGTCACAAAAACACAATCTCTCTGAGATTGTACAGCTCAGCGAGGTAAACTAAAGGCATTCAAGATGGCGCTCGAAAATACGGATTGCGAATTCCCCACACTCATAGTGTTCGATTCCTATTATTGCATTCAATCTTATAATGAATACTGTCAGAACTGGATTGAAAACGGTTTCAAAGATGCAGAAGGTGGCACAATCAAGCATAAGATGCTTTGGGAACAAGTAGTTTAGTTAAGAAAAGAACTACAAAAAGCTCACGGGATCCATACATTGAGTCATCAACGTAATGGCGTTCACGTTGCAGGGAATTCATTAGCTGATGAAACTGCGAAGGCAGCTGTGCAAACGGCTTCCGTAGCTGCAATCACTCATTCAAAAACGAAAATAGACGGTGAAATAATGCTAGCTGTCGATGCGACAAGCAAAGGTAGCGGTGCAGCGTTACCTCACAACTATCCACTCGAATATTCATAAATAATTGATGCCAACTCTGTTCCTTTTGCTCGAATCCCTGGAGTGGGGGATACAGTAATTCCAAACAGGAAACGTAGAGTAGCTTTGATACACAAAGCTCATTTGGGAGAGGGTCTGATGCATCAGGGGATCTCTAAAACTATACTAGAATTAAAAGAGACGGATGAATAGTCACATCATTTACAAATTTGCAATGAATTGCCATGACTGCAACAGAGATCGCAGCATAGAGTGCCACCAGATACCTAACTACAGTGTAGCCAGTCCTGTACAGACACCATTGTTAGATAGCATTAGTCTATCTACATGCAGATGTCCCTATGGACAAATGCGGTCCCACAAATATTAAGACGAGATTCAATTGGATGTGGCCCCAGCGCTCGGCTGACGCCCGAACTGTTATAAAAGATTTGCAAGTCTCTATCTTCTGTTGCATGCAATTCCATTTGAGCCATTATTGAATCGGCTCCATACTTCTAATATACTTAAGAGCGGACCGTAAAACACAGCGCTAAATCTCGTGCGGTAGATTTCCTTTACCCTTGCGGTGTAATCTATCATATAAAAAAAACTTGACGTTTGCCGCTACGCAAACTACTCAGCCAGGATTTACCTATCCGGATTGGTCAAAACTTGAACGTTCTTGCGTACCAATCCTCAATAATTAGAATTCCTGGTAGCAGACCACATAGGAAGCATAACAATCTCGCGGGCGACACTTCCACTGCCTCTGCGCCCCAACTAATAACAAGACGCCACTCTTTATGCTAATAATATAGCTACTGGAATTTGAATCCCGATAGGTCCTTATTTCAACCAATCCCAACCCGGAATTTGGATATTTAAACCGGGCAGAGTTGCACCATAATTCTGGAAACGCTACGAAGACAGAAGTGCTTTGGCACCAAGATTTTATGCAATAGGTAAGCCTCATTGACAGAACGGATGGCTCGTATCTTTTTAGACTTTTCCGGTTGTTACAAGCACTTACCTCGTAACTGATACCTCCTATATATCTTCTCAGCTTTTACAGCGATCTATTTTCGTAACTGAGAGACACAGACTCGACTGGGCTGTGCCGTCGCTGGTTGTGATAAGGAGCAGACAATATAGCGTGTCTCCACACTGCTTCCTACTTGTGAACAAACCTCATACAGGTATGCCCGCTTGCACTCTGTTTTAGGCAGTAGAGACCACTAGTTTAGCTGTAAAATTATAGCAAATCATTGAGCCTTAATCTATTTTTCGTGTTTCTTTAGGTCTCACACTAAATAAAGAGAAGATTTTAATTATCTCATATAAGGTGCGGCCTTCTCACTCGTTTCAAGGGGAGCAAAAGTAATAACTGTGTACTCAAACCATAAGGTATATCCTGATTTTTCAGGTCCATAATATAATAGTGGATATATTCCCTTACTATATTCTTAGTTTAGTTCTTTATTTCTGTTCCCTTTCTGTTGTATCAAAGGCCAGAGGCTTCTATCGAGTGCATCGCGCTATTATTCAACAATTTAAGAAACGCGTTCCTGGGAACTGTTCTCTTTCTTTAAACATCTTGGGTAAGATACGTTTCCCCTAATTACAGGGGCAGCACTTCAAAAATCGATCTTAAGACACCAACAGAGTCCAATTTCAAAAAGGTTGGAATACTGCGAAACTGTGATTAAAATGCTCCTCATCTCTACTTATAGTAGGCCCATTGGGCATTTGGCTCAGTGCCAATAGTATAGCATGTAATCTTATATAGGCCCATTTGGTTTGAATATGACATTTCCTGTTTATTAACCACCCAGTAGTTCTCCGTTCAGGACATAGAGGGTAGATATCATCCCTGTAAACCATAACATGGCATAATCGTGTAGAGATTTAATATAGGAGTTTGTCTCAAACTTAGGTCATTAACCTTTAAACTAAATATGATATGGTAAATAGTTTTAGTGAATCGCTCCTACAAACCATCAAAAAACCATGACCATTATGCCTTTCATTTCCTCCTGCAGTAGGCTTATACTTATTATGGCCCATTGCTAATAGTGTTAAATAATACAGAGGCTGATTGAGGTTTAACAGGAAATTTTCTAATTGTCAACCATTCAGTAATTTTTCTATTTGAAAATAGAGGAGAGCCATTTTTCTTGTAAACCCGAAGTGGTACAAGAAAGCCCAGACCAGATGCAGTAGGTTGTTCCAATAATTTTGGGTATTGATCATGAATTGAATGTGACATGTTAAATAGCTTGTGTCAATCTCTCCTAATATGTTGTATATTTTTTTAGGGAAATTATATGACCCCCTGGTTATGACAGACATTGTGTTAGTCTTGAAAAAGGTGGCAAAAATCAAGAAAATCCACCGAAACGCGTCAACGCTTTCTAAAGTTGTATAATTCAAGACTCCCTCATCGTTGTAGATATACTGATGATTTTTACATACGACATCGATGTGATTAACTAGGAGTCCGAATATACCAGTAGTAATGTACAATTTTTATGTCTTACTGTCTCTGTCTTTTTGTTACCAATTATGCGGGTCATAATTAAATGTTATGTATTTCATGTGTTGTATTGAATTGGTTTTTATTTAAAATCCCTCATATGTTTTTAGCTTAAGAATGTGTTTTAGTGCATTTTTTATTGTATGTATACAAAAGAAATTGTGATTCCCTCTTTAATTTAGTGTGTCAATCTATGTATGATTTTTTGTGATTTAGGTTTTGATTACCAAATACTGTATAGTTCTGTTCAAGGGAATGTTACTCCTTCATGGTTGCTCAACCCTATTTCCCTTGATTAGTTTAAGGGGTACCTCTCTTTTCTTAAGTATTCTAGTCCATTCCATCCTGAGGGAAATTCAGTTGTGGAGAGAAAAAAACGGGACATAAATCAATCTATAACAGCTAGGGCACTAGGCTCGGGTGACGGGTGGGTCAAACATCTAATAAGTGTCCAACGTTGTCTTAACAATCTGCCAAGAAGTTCTCCAGGGGGAATCACTCAATTTGGAATCCTTTTTGGAACTAGAATGATTGTCCAGGACTTTGATCGTCACAGTTCAGTGGTAGAACAAAAACCTTTTGATATCAAAGACCGTTTGGCTGTTTTGCAGGACTTAAATGAAACAAGAAAAAGTCAAGGCACGTATTCCTGAAGCAAACGACCACTGAAGAAAAACCACCCGTCCCAGTAAGGCCTGTCTGGATTCTAAAGATTGGGGATCTAGTCAGAGAAATGAAGGAATTTAGGCCTTCATACAGACAACCAGTACCTGTTTTAGCAATTCACGCATCGAGAACAGTATTACTGCCGCCCCTTTCTGGAAGAAAGGAGAACAGGTTTGTATCCATCGACCTGGTAAAACCACATCATGTGGCTGATCATAAGTAGTAGGCTGAGTGGACTCCAAAGAGGTAGCAGACGCCCTAATCTGGCTACCATCCAAAAGGTTCAGACTGAGAGACTGATAAAATTTGAAGACTCTGCAGCACAGAGCAAAGGACTATGTAACAGAGCCATGGAACTTGTGCCTCTTGAGACCCAAATAACGGTTCGTCAAGAAACACCTGTCTACAATGATATAGCATCCAAGTATACTAATATGACAAGTGATCAAGTGGTTCTAGCGATTTCATCGAAACCTGAAACAATCCCTACAATTGACAGAACTGCCTCTGGCTATTTCATTAACTTCAATACGTTTTCTGAGGATCCCAGCAAACTTGAAACAACTCCAGCTAAAACAACTTTCAAAGAACAAATAACAGATCTCCTTCAACAACTGGAAAAGACATATCCGGTTTCACCATGGGTTGAAGTATGGATTGTCTTAGGTGTACTTTTTATTCTACTATGGTTGACTATGGTATTTACCTTGAAAATGCTGATCAGTGGGAAATATAGTACAAAGGACACTGTAAGAAAGAACATCCACTTACTACTCAAGCCGCATAAATCATACCATCGTGAACAAAGAGACTTGTCAGCAGTGAACATCACAGCCATTCCTATACCAGGTGGTATAGCTTGGGACAGAACTGAATATGACATTCTTGGTCCGGCGGAGCTGTTGAAGGTTCTACATCAATTCAAGGTTTCCTTGAGTGATTTTGTTTAACCCAGCGCATTTTCTGATGATTGGGACTTTGAGACTGTTAATAATATGATGTCAGACTTAGAAATGTCTGCAAAATGTACAAATCATGAATACTTAGGAGGTTCATCAGACTATCACTATGGTCATCATTTCCTGCATAGATCTGAAAACTCTAGAAATGTTTTTACCAATGGGAACATTGTCCAACGCCACCAAAAGGTAGCTCAAAAACATTTTATGACAAATTTCCGTACTTTTCAGGCTTTAATATATCCAATACAGAATCCTTTTTATTTAAAAATGTTAATAGGACAGGAATGAAAAGTATGTTGACAAATATAAAGCAAATTTATTCTGCAGCCTTTTATGCTCAGCTGTCTACATTAGGCTTTGACTTTTGGAACGACACCATTGAGACAAAACTGTCTGGGGCACAAAAGACTGGCAAGTGCAGGGCATAGAAACTTTATTCAGAGCCTGCATTATCCCAGGACAAATAATGTTTTTGAATGACACTGTTCAGCAAACATCTTGCCTTGGATTAGTTAAGATAAAAGATTTAAACAAACCGTCAGTTCCTACACCTACACCTGAAAGCAGTAACACTTCAGAGGGGGTGGTCGACGTAAAAACTACTTTACTTAACAACAGAACAGATCCTGATTGGAAAAAATGGTTAATCTGGCCCACGGACACAAACAACTGTCATGATAGATTCCTGAATAAAACACAGGGGTTCACATTCACTAGGCAAGAGCCAAGATATGTCCAGAGGCAACATCAAGGGATAGCAACATCATACAGTGTGGGAAAACTGTGTCTTGCATGGCTACAACAATCTACACTAAAGGAAGTAAAACAACACTTATCTTTACTTAAAGATGGCGTTGATTTAAGGGACTTCTTATAAGGACCTGCGAAAACGCGGCATAAACGTTTTATGTACGCCGGTATCTATGCCATGTATAATGCAGCATGGAAAACGACACAAGCAGAGACTGCAGAACGGATACGGGAAATTGATCATATTCATTTAGAGAAATCTCTCTCTGTAGTTGATAATGGGTTAACGACTCTGTCATCCAGAATATATTCTTTGGACAGCATAGTATCCTCTGCCATTGACATAATGGAACAGGACTTGGTCATGTTACAGCATGGTCAGTCACAATTGCGTTCTATAATGGTTTTGGGCTGGACGTTGCAAAATCTTCGTTCTGGCTATGTGCCATGGCGTCTAATCAACACCACGTCATTGTTTCCTGAGTTTAACCTTACAGATAAACAAATCACTTTGGCACAGAGAGGGGCAGACTATACGGTGCTGAGCATTGAAAAACTGTAAACATTACCATGAACTGTTTCTGAGAAGCCAGCGACAGAATGGATAATACATGGTACAATCACTCTGCCTGTGACGATTTTTCATTTTCATTATTGTTTAAAACATATACCAGTGGGCGTATATGAAAGGTTGGGTAGAGAATACATCAAGACATCCTGGGATTTTCCTTATACACACAAATGTTGGAGTGGGTGAAAAGTAGTGGTAAGAATTGTGAAAATACACTAAGTGGTTCACTCTTATATCAGGGTAGTAACTTACACAGGCCTGCGATGGTTCCTCGAACAACTTATCTTGCCACCTGCAAGGTTCTCCAGCAGCAGTGATAGATCCAATTTTAGGCAGCTTTCAAATGGGAGTTACATTATGTTGAATGATCACAGCTGTTGTGGCATGTTGCCAAGAACCCTTTGTCTTGTAACTGTGTCAGCCACGGTCACTTGCTGTATGCAAGTATTGTTCCCTAAAACTAAGACGGATGGGTAGTCGCCATTATGGCCTTCACTGAACATCTCTTCTATTCAAATTGATACTTTACGTAGACTAAAAGCCATTCTTTTATAAAAAAAAACTGTGCCACTAACCTTGGTCAATGAGACGTATGATCTGCAAGTTGCAAGGACTTCTGCAGCGATACATGCACCTTTATATACAAACTGCCCCATACATTTCTCAGAAATTTTAGGTCGTATCTTAAACATGTCTGAGACAAGTGGTATTGTACATGTATTTAAGATGATTTTTTCTGTACTATTAGCACCCTTTGAAGCAGTCCCACGCATATTTCCAAACTTGGTGCACTCTGTGTTTGGCGGGCTGCCTCTCGTTTTGGGACTCATAGCAGGGATACTATTTTTGCTCCTTCTGCTCCGATATGGCAAGCCAAGTTACCATCGACACCCAGATCACCTTGGAGAACACCCTCCTAGCAATGAAGTGTCGTGAGCGCATGATACAAATTCTGGGCTTGTCTCGTTTAAGAGATCTAAATATCACGTGGTTTCTGTCATTCATACCAATCTGGCAAGATTGCATCTTACCTGTTCTACGATGCCTGCTATATGGAGAAGAATGCGTGCTAGACATCTGTCTGACACTCCTATCAGTCCTGCCAACGGATGTTGATGCTTTGCTTGAACTGGTAACGGCTCATGCACTGTGTTGTCCCCAGCGGCTACCAATCCTGATGACGGCATTCGTTGAGATCTCACAGACGCAAACTGCAGACAGTGAGATACGTGGAGCAACAGCCACACAGGTACCATCTATTTCAAACATTGCTAATGCGGCTGACGCTGACGGGCGTTTTAGTATCCGAGTGAATTTTCTCGATTCATCTGCTTAAGCAGTCACAGACCTTCCCTTGCTTGAATATTGATTTGTCCAAGAACTCATAAAGAACTACTATGCCAGAAACTAATCCCTTCTTGTGAATTTGAGTACATTTCTAGTGACCTCTGAGCTAGCTGGCATTCACTATTAAGTGTAATATATTCGATAGAGACCTAGTCGACCTCAGTCCTATGTCTAATCTATGGAATATATATATTATCCCAATGCGCAGAGCCTATTGGGAATATAGGAACTACACTACAGGAGTCTTTCACATGATATTGAGGGCGTACTCCAAAGGAGAGCAAAAGAATGCTAAAAAATGTTTGTGTGCTCACTGTTTGGTTGCTAAAAGCTCATTTTTGTTTTACCAAACTTCTGTCCCTTAGTTATTTGAGGATACAGGAACTTCCTAAAGCTGGATTTTAGTGTTAGATGTGGTAAGCCACTAGGATTACTTTAGTACACTCCCCACGCACACCCCTAGTTCTCAGAGCACAAGTTTAGAGTGGCCGAAGTCTTCCACCATTTTGAAAATGGCCCACAATGAGTAGGGTTAACTCTGGGAACTTTTACCCTATTGGGTAGAGCATCGCTATGGTACATTCTCGTCTACTCTCTCATGCCAGGCATCTCCATGCACCCACTTAAGAACACTCATAGAGCCTGCTGTCTGAGACATGAGGAGAGCCTAAACGTCTGGATCTGTCCTCCCTCTTGTGTATCTGACAAAGAGGTGGACATCAAGGGTCAAAATACTGACCTGCTGTTAAAGCTACAGGACAAAAACTTTAAGAAGCCTTTTCCTGCAATTGTATAGCTGACCAGTGGCAACTGGGCCTGGACCTTTCTGTGGGCCTCTACCCGCCACCCTCCGAGTCTATAAGTACCTCCTATGAGGTCCCGGGGGCTTTAGAGTACTCCTCTGGTAGATCGAGACTTAAAGGACTGAAGTCAGAAGGTAAAATCATTGAACAGGATGAACCTGGTTAAGTGTATCTGACCTGCACTCCAACACAGTCAGTGTCAAATTATGTGTTTGTCCTGTTTACCTCACCAAATTGACTATTGTTGGTACTTTTATTTCTTGATGCCATTTCTAATTAAAATTCATATTTGGTTACCCTTATTGGATTTATGTCATTTTGCTAGCATTTTGTTTATTAAATATTATTCAATTTTTCTAATCCAGTTTGGGGTTTTAATGGACTTTATTACTGGTTTAGTAGCCTATAAATGCTCTACAAATAGCCTTTAAGTTAGGCCAGTTTACTCCATGCCATATCTACCTAAGGGTTCAGCTCAGGTTTATTTAGTGCCTTTGGATGCCCAACCTGACAAGGATTGTGATTATTACTTGCGGTGGGAACTAACCCCACCCCTCAAATAATAACCCAATATCTTACAATGGTGTTTAGTGGTGAGATGAAGGACTTGCTATTTTGCAGTACCTCTCAGTGATTTAAGTTAAAATAAAAAAACAAATCCCTTTGTAATCTGGCATCATAATTGACTTTAATTCTAAAATGTCACCTCTTGTTTTTATTTGCCCATTGTATGATTTTTTTCTAAATGTAATTGCTTACCTTTGGCTTTTTGCATGTGCAATTTTTGAGAGAATGGAAGTGGATCTGATCAACACAGAGAGTCTCCATATTCCAGAGCTGAAGAAACTGGGCATGGAGAGAGGGCTGGCACATTCAAAAGGAGCCATGAAAATGGAGTTCTAGATAGCAATTAGACATTGGAAGGAGGTTTGTCTGCTGCAGGCCACGCACTGGAGCAAGAGAAGAATAGACCAGAGGAGGAAGACAAAGAAGTGGAGGAAGGGGAGGATGGCCCTGCAGCAGCTCAATTGCCAGGGAGAATAAACCTACAGTAACCCATCCCCTGCATTGTTCAGAGCAGGGAGCCTAGCATCTTTCTGCAGCCTGACTTAGTCAGAGCTGGAGGAAAGGTAAGAAGAGCTAGCCACCCTGGCCATGAAGGAAAGGCAAGCTCAAGTATCAGCAGCAGAGACCATGGAGGAGAAATATTGGCTCTGGAGGAGAAGAACATGATTTTGGCTTTTGAGGTGAGCCAGAAAGAACTGGACCTGCAGCTGACAGTATGAGAAATGCCCCCATGAAAGAAGCCTGTGTTGTAAAGTTCAGTTCAACCCTAAAAAGGTATTGCCCGAAGTTCAGAGATAGCTAAAAGTAGTCACATCAGTCATGGGTTGATTTGGAGGAATACTCCAGTAAGGCACTGTCTGATTGAGTGAAGGGCAGCAAAGTAAATGATTATGATGTGGTTTACGATATAATACTGAAGAAACACTTGTTCAGTAATTGTTTTTAAGAATTACACCAACACCTTAATGATTCCATGCTCACTGTACCCATAGAGCTTGACCGTGAAGCAGACCTCTGGATGAGCACCAGGGAGTCCAATCGGGTATACTTAAGAGTGACAGCAAGAAAGGTGGTTCAGGTCCCCCTCAAAGAACAACATAGAGAAGTTTGTCCAAAGGGCCCCAGATGAGTTTAGAGAAAAGATTCCTAGACCATTTCTGTGCACGGGGGGTTGGATTGCCATAACCTCAGAGCACCCTTTTACCCACCCAACCGGTATGACTGTTACTAGTCAGTCATAAGAGGAATGACTCTGGGTAACAGGAACCCACCCACAGGTGGGTACTCTGTAGAGGTGGCCACTGAGGTCTTGGAGGAGGTTGTCACCAGGAGGAGAAGGTAGAGCATACCGTAGTGTCCCTTAGTTGGGAGGTGGCCCCAGGAGGTAAGCTGGTGATCCCTGAGGGTGGGAATCATCACTTTCTCCAGATCACAGTGAATAGAGTCCCTGTCGCTGCTCTGGAATGATACCCATGTCAGATCATGATGGTGGAAAAGCTAGTTTACCCAGCGCAGTATCTGCATGGACAGGTATGTAGGATAACCCAGACTCATGTACAGGACCTTTTCTTTCCTATGGCCCAGGTATCACTGGAATGGCAGTGGGACGTGGCCCAGGGGAGGGCCTTTTTCAGTCCCCAGATGCCCACTAACTGCATCCTTGGCAATGACCTTTTACCAGTGAGAGGAGAACCTGGCATTGCAGCTGGGCCGGGTGCCCCAACCCCTTAGATTTTCTTTGGGGTACAGTCTCCAGACATAGACTACGTATGCTGGGATTGTGAGTAAGGGTGGAAGGGGAAAGCAACTCCCAGTAAGAAGACCAGTATGTCGGGTTAGCTGTTCTGATAGAAGAGCACCCCACAATTGACCCTGGTGAGGCCACTTCTGGGTTGAGGGCGTGCCTGCACTGTCACAGACGCCAGAGAAAAAGAGACCTTTCCGGACTCACCTTTACATATAATAGAGTGTGTCACCCTTGAGGGGGACTGTGGTACCCTCAAAAAGTACTGGACTACCACATACCTGTTCAGTCTCAGGATACAGAGCCTTAACTGAGAGGTCTGTGTCAGGAAACCACCACTGAGGTGGCAAGGGTAAGAGTAGAAGGAGGGTTTCTATCACCTGTGGGTGTACCACCCCAATCTGAGGAACATAAGAGGCCTCGGAGACATCAGGAGCCAATGGTTGGACTCCATATCACGGCTGGCATTGAGTTCTGGCCAAGCCTCCAGAGTGGAACCTCCCTTTGGAGAGTGGACATCCAGGGGCCTGGCTATTAAAACTGACAGCTGTCAGTGGCCTCTGTTGGTCACTGCCCTCATAGGAAGATTTTTTCTTAAGTTGGTGACAGAAGTCTGAATTGAGGGACAGAACCTGCCACATCACCTTGTTTGTCATGATGCTATTATCTGCATACTTGGATGCACCTGTGAGCAAGCTAGGGTCAGTAGCCTCACAGAAGATGTCTGCAGATGAGGAGATGGATCCCCCTAGAGGATGGTGATAGAGGGGAATAGATAGGTTTAGAGGGTAATAGAAAAGACAAGTGTCACTACAGAAGAGGCAAATTGTCCAAGTTCCATCATATGAGCAGAGAAATCCATCATGGTATTGATCAATCTACTCTAGCTATTGGTTGGAGGGGCATGCATTGGAATGTGCCCTTTCTGCAATGTGTCCTTCTGCCAAACTCTATTTTTGCTAACAATAGAGGTATAGAGCTTGCTTTCCAGTGGTAGGTTGCTTGTATGCTTCATTTTAACATGGTGAAATTTACATACCCCTAGTTGGCATATCTAACTTATCTCTAAGTCCTTAGTATATGATTCCCAAATGGTCCCCAAGGCGATATGTTAAATGTTCTCAGTTGGCTATAGCACACACTGTAGTAACAATGCAAACATGACTGCAGGGATGCCAGCAGTAGTTTGGCACTGCAAATTTAAACTGTAAATTTGACCTGTCTAATAAAAACATTTTTGTAGGCCTTAAACCCTCCTTTTAAATATGTATAAGTCACAATTATTAAGTCTTACTACCCATTATGTAATCTTTCATAAGTAATTGGGCTTCAATTGTGGATTATCAATGTCCAGATGTGGCATGTTGCAAAGCAGTCAGCAAGGAGGTGGAGGCTGCATGGTTGTGTGATGGGAGCAGGGCTCCGGGCTGTGTGTTGAGTCAAGCAGGTTGAGAGGAAGCCCTGAGGAAGTCCGGGAAGATCTGCTCGTCCACCTCAGGTCTTGGGTGTGTTCAGCACTGAGCGCCACTTGGCGCCACTGAGCGATCAAGACCTGGGCTCTGGCAAGGAAGCTCAGGAAACTCCTAGCCCGCAGCTCAGAGCACAGAGAAGCATGCAGGAAATGAGCCCAAGGGGAGTATCAAGCTGGCAGCTCCGGCTGTTCGGGCGTAGGTGTTGTCACTCCCTCTGTGGCTCAGTGGGAACTTACAGCCCGAATTTAAGTCCTTCTTTGGCCCTCACACCGAAGTTACAGTGAGTGGCTTGTGGTAAGCGGGTGCGACAGGCATGCAGGGGGAAATCTGCGGTTAGTACCATAGCCCTAGGTAGAGCCCCGAGAACGGCGGAAGCAGTCTGATCTATATTCGGGTGCGGCTTGGGGCTGTAGGTGTGCTCCCACCCTCCCAACCAGCGCTACCTGTACCAAGAAGGAAAGATTACAAGTCGGCAAAGAAAATATAAAATTACCAGGAATACAAGGACATGAATTTGCAGGATTGCATGGTTGGATAGGGCCATATGTTTCATTAGGCCACAATCTGTGCGGAGCGCCAGCCAATCAGCCAGCCACACAAGAGGTGGAAAGGCACAAGGTAATAGTCTGGCTATGATAAAAATTGGTCTGGGATTGGTGGTTATGCATCAGGAAAATCTAGGTCTAACGTTCAGACTTCCCAGAAGGAAAGAAAGTGGGATACAGCTCCGCTCGAGACCCCATGACCGAACAGCATTAATAGGAAGATGTCAGCAAAGATCCCTGCCGAGATTCATGCTCAGGCTGTTAAAGCTGGCCCCTTGACGGCCATTGATGTGTGCTCAGGGCAAGACAGGCAAGTATCACATCAGTACAGCAGCATTGCCAGAGTCAAGGAAATCAGACAAATGTCACAATAACCTGATTTCAGATTAGTTTTGTATGAAGAGGAAGGGCAAGGAGCAACCTGGCCCTCTGTCCAGAGGTCTGAACCCCTAGAGGATAACCCTACAGATATGGGTGGGGGCAGCTGTCATTACCACCAGCCCCATCTTTATTGCCAGAGTTTATTATCTTGAAAAGGATAAATCTCTCTGCAGTGGCACCCCAACCACCAGTCTCAATTCCGACTCCAATAACGTTCTCTTGGGGCCCCAGGGTTCACAGCACATACATTCGGAAGTTACCACTTCGAATGATGCCCTATCAGATGCCACAAATAAAATAGATAATGGAAGTCATCAATACACATTTAATTCAATCTTAACTCATTCCCAGCCTTTAAAGAGGGAGTCTGCGCACCTCAATTGAACGCTCCTGTGAGAGGGACAGTGCTGAGCCAGTCAGAGTGGTGCTGCGTAAGTAAGGCTGTGTTCAGCTTAAATGAAGTTTAAGAACCAGACCCGTCAGATGCCCCATGGGCAGAAGGTCAAAGAACATGGTGCATAAGGAGAACAAACAGCATAAGAGGCCAGCATAAGAGGTCACAACTAACTTCAACAGCTTCTAGGAAGCAGTACTAAACACAAAGCAAGCAACAGTGTAAGCATTGAGTGATCACACTAATAAGATGGATATACAAGTGGACCTGTTAAATATGCTTGCTGTTTTCATGTCAGGCATAGGCGGAAAACTAGAGAATCTAAATGGCCTGATTCAAAAAGTACAATGAAGGAAATATGATGAATTTACAATGATCTCATGCAAGTAAGTAATCAATAAATTAGGTCAATTACCAGTACTCTTGGAGGAACTGCTTGAAGAAATGAAGAATATATCAAGTGCAACAATACTGACTATGGGGGGTGCTAGAAGGCGCCAAGCAAGATGGCCGCAATTGCGTGAGGCTCTTGCAGTTCGGACAGAAATCTGGCCAGTATCCTTGCCATCCTGGTATTAAAGCGAACCAGAAGCGGCCCCACATGCATCGGAATTGACTAGCGACTGAGTGCGGCCAAAAAGCAAAGAATTTTCCTACATGGAGACGCTCTTTGGTCAGCGGCTGGCCTCCGCGACCACGCTTCCCAAGATGGCGGCAGAGCAGATCACCTGAGCTAGAGTTGGCAGTGCAGAAGCGGGCAGTGGGGATCAGCTGCCCGCTGAGGTGCTGTTGCCGGAGGAGCCAGACTGGGAGGCCTACCGGACCCTGAGGAGAACCTGAGGAGCAGGCACCCCATTTGCTGTGTTGAGGCTGAGCCTGCGGGCCTCCAGACTGCCGTACCGGAATCCCGCGAGTCGCTGGGTGGAGCTGCGGCTGGCGGCCGCGGGGAGAGTGCAGGGGACCCCGGGGGCCCTATACCATGGAGCCCCGCGAGTAGAGTCCAGACCCTGCTACCTACCATCCCTTCTTGATGCCGCTCCTCACTGGGATGTGGTGCGACGATATAGGTAACCCTTAACTGCTGCCAGATATAAGACCGCCCTGACTGGGTGCCCGAGTGCATACATCCCTGCGACACTCCTGCTGCGGCGAACTCCGCGGGCGGCGCTGGGGTTGGTGTCCAGAACTGGAAGATAACATTGCGCTGGGCCCAGGCCCAATGACGCAGCCCACTTGCCTTCGGGCGTACTGTTGCTGCCCCATAGAGCAGTACTCCTGACCCGGCTGGCATACCCCAGAGAAGCGGAAAGAAATGGGGCCCTTCGGCTGAAGACTCCCCGCTCCCAGACGGAGCCGGACGACGATCAAGCTGAGGCCCCAGCCACATCCAAGGCGGACTTAAAGGAACTTCTGCTTGTAATGCAATCAAGCCAGACGTCAATAGAATCTAAAATTTACTCCAAGTTGGCCAAGATGGACGGCCTGGCGCACGGGAAGGAAAAGCACGATGACCGCTTAGCTGGAGCGGAGAGACGAATATCTGACTTGGAGGACACGTCTAACACTACAAACAGCTGCACACTCAAAATGGACAAAGTATTGAAAGTGATAGCCACTAAAAATGAGGAGCTGGAACCGCGTTCAAGGATGAACAACCTCCGCATCTTGGGAATACTGGAATCCACTGCTACCGGGAGGTTGAAGTCTTATGTGGAACGCTTGCTTATAGCATTATTTGGCAGAGAGGAATTCTCAACGGTCTATGTATTGGAAAGAGATCATCGATCGACGGCGATCCGATCTCCTCCTGGGACTTCTTCGCGTCTCATTATAGCCAGAATGCTGAACTACAGCGACAGAGACACTGCCCTCCGATTATCCAGAGAGAAAGGACACCTCAAGCATTAAGGAACGGAGATCTCCATATATCCGGATTTTACCATGGTCGTACAAGAGCAGAGACGCAAATTTCTCCAGGTTGAGAAGAAACTTCAACAACTTAACATCCCCTACGCCATGTTGTTCCCGGCCTGCCTGAAAGTGACCTGACAGGGAAAACAACATTTCTTCACTAACCCACAGCATGTTCAGGACTTCCTCAAGGCTTTACCCAAACAACCCGGGGGTCGTCTTTACCCCGCACGACAGGAGGAAGACAATAGAGGCGCATCGGACATTGAGTGACTGGATTCATCATTGTGCACCACTGGACCTTTATCCTAGCAGGAAGTGCCCATATGATATTATATAATGTCCTAGCTGAGACAGCTGATGCCATATTCATAAGGAGGCCGTACTAACACTTCCCTCTTTGATAGGCCGCAAGCCTACCCACGAGAAAGCGCGAGCGCAAGAGTTGGATACGAAATCCTCAGTTCAGTAACAAATTTCTATGCCCCGGGACTGGCCCAACAAGCCCGCACCGCCTCCTATATTTTGTCCTCCCCTACTGGTCAGACACAAACTAATCTGTGGGATGCACCAATCAATGTGCCAAGAGGACCTATGATACCACGCCCGAACACCCACGCCACCACGAGGAGCCCCTGGTCGCCCTCTAGTTGCCGCCCATCAGGTAAATCCAAAAACTTGAACTTAGTAACATGGTTGTAAAGTTATCTCACTGTCCCCTGTTGGGACTAGGGCTTGAGGGATGGTCAGGGAGGGGGGAGGTACATGGCACAGCAGATTGAGGTTGCTGTTGTGGGAGGAGGTAGGGATGAGGGTTTGGATTTCACGCCATTTTTTGGTACTGCACTGTTATGACTACACCTGGCGATGAGTTCCCATATAACCACACACACTGTGGTCTACAACAAGTTCCTCTCTTACATGTATGACGGAGTCCCGCCCCAGAACACTCCAGTATAACTTCTTGACATGGAATGTGCGAGGCCTAGGAAATCCCCATAAACTACGTCATATCCGTGCATATCTTGATCGCCATAATGTCCACTGTGCCATGCTGCAGGAAACACACCTATCTCCCAACTCACCCCCCACTTTTGCTACCCGCTGGGCAAGCCATAGAGGTTTCTTTTGTTACTCCTCATATACCCTGGGCACCTCTGTTTTGGTGAAACATACACTCTCATACACCCCCATTGGCTCCTATGCAGACCCGCAAGGCAGATACAACATCTTGTGGGGGATGCTATCCGCACAATCTGTTACAATGGTATCTTGGTATGGTCCGAAAACGGATGAACCGGAGTTCTTTCGGGTACTGTGGGGAAAGATACAAGATGTGGGCACTACGCACTTAATATGGAGAGGTGATTTTAACGTTACAATCAACCCAAACCTGATCAGGTCACACCATCAACCACACCATTACACAGCCACACAACTAGCCCTTAATCATAGTTGAGGGATGCGACCTCACGGAGCCCTGGAGAACTCACCACCCACTGGCTCGGCAGGGATCTTCCTACTTTTCCGCCTATGCTTCCTGGTTGCATATAGACTATTGGCTGGCCGATAGGGGACTGGCAACTTGGACGTCAAACACATCTCTTCTCCCCCGCACATACTTGGGCCACTCTCCTGTATTGTTGACTCCCACCCCACCACAGGAGGAGCCCCCATATCTTTCATGATACATCAAGCCACAGTCACTACTTGACCCTGTTTTTAAAGACGAACTTGAACAAGAGATATCAGACTTCTTTTGCCATAATAATTTGCTCTGTCCCCAGTACTCTACAATTTGGGAGGCTTTTAAAGTTACAATACGAGGCATCTGTCTAGCAAAGAGTGGGGTGGTTTAACCCCTTCCATGCGGCCGCGATTCTGCTCCTGTGCGGCAGAATCGCGAGTGGGCAGGTTTATGACGGCCCCCAGCCGTCATCAGCACACGAGCACCATAGTGCATGACGGCTGGGGGCCGTCATCAGCATGCAAGGGGTTAAAAGATATTCATAACACACTCCACAAATTAGAATTAGACATAAAATGAACTGAGTTAGATATCCAAACCACACCTTCTCCAACACTACAAGCACATTTATGCACTCTGCTCACAGACTATCAAGAAACTACTGAGCGTGAATGCAAATTTAGGGGAAAATATCATAAGGCTCGCTGTTACGGAGAGGGAGAGTGACCGGCTTCCTCTATCCGACATCCATGGCCTAACACACAGGAACTCTTCGGCCATACTGGCTGCGTTTAAACAATTTTATAAAACATTGTACACTACCCACCGTCAGACCCCGGTAGACTTTGACTCATTCTTTGATGACACCGCCATAGCCTGGCCAGAGAGAGTTTCTCCTAGCGCACCACGAGGAGATCATCTCTGCCATTATGCAATTACAATCTGGCAAGGCTCTGGGGCCAGATGGCCTACCGGCTGAATTCTATCAATTATATCGACACTTACTTATCCCGATATTGATGCATGTTTTTGAGGAGGCCCGAGAAACCGGCAGGCGCTCATAATTTCCTTGCCCAAACCAGGTAAACCGCTCATGCAACTAGCTTCGTATAGGCCCCTGTCTCTTATTAATGTAGATGCTACAATCCTCGCAAAACTAATCGCAAATCGTATTAGTCCTCTCATGCCAGTGCTGGTCCTCCCGGATCAATTGGGTTTTGTCCCGACTAGGAGCACAGCCCACAATCTGCGAACTCTGTTCGTACTGCTTCATGACATAGACCCTGAAGAAGACGCGGCTGCCATATTCCTTGATGCCACCTAAGCATTTGACTCCTTAGAGTGGGACTATCTTTCCTTTGTCCTGGTGTGTATGGGATTTTCTCCCCCATTCTTGGTTTGGATTAATTTATTATATACAGGACTTCAAGCCACTGTGATGGTCAATGGTTTGCGATCTTCCTTCTTCCCGCTGGCCAGGGGTACCAGACAGGGATGTCCACTTTTCCCCCTTCTATTTGCCCTGGCCATTGAATCCCTCGCCGCAAAAATTCGACAACCCTCCTGGGATCACGCCATCATTCATCCAGAAAGGCAGATACTCATCTCTTTATATGCTGATGACCTCACTTTATATCTGCGTCATCTGGACATAAGTCTGAATCCCATATTGCGCTTCTTTATTCTGTTTGGGTAATTATCAGGGGTCAACATTAACTGGAGTAAATCCCAGATATATGCCCTCACTGACTCCACCATAAAATTCAAGCCAGATTTTCCCCTTAAATGGTGTGATGACACTCTCACCTACCTAGGAATAATTGCCTCTCGCAATCGCAAGGCGCTCATGAGAGCCAACTAGGGACGTGCGTTAGATTTCATCACTGATAAAATCACGGATGGACTGCGATGCCCCTGTCAATGGCTGGTAGAGCAGCCATAATCTAAATGGACATACTACCCAAACTTCTATACTTATTTGTAAATATCCTATGCCCCCAGCCATCACTTTTTCTCGGCTATGAGGACTCAACTCATATGCCTTCTGTGGTGAGGGAAGCAAGCCTGGCTAAAATGGGATATACTCACGCGTCCCTTCTGTGTGGGCGGATCCCCTTACCATATGTTGAATTGTACTTTAGCTGTGCCCAGGCACACTATGCCGCATACTGGATGAAACCCCCGTCTTTATGCCTCACCTGGCGATAGAGGACGGCTATATGATCTCCACGCCAAGTACAGCCTATCTTAGTGTCCCTGGGGTCCCACGGCATCTCGTGTCTACTACCGTCCAATTCACTGTCAGTGCATGGCATGACCTTGCCAAAGCAACTCAATGCACACTTATGTATTCCCCGCTCCTGCCCCTCTCTGGACGACAGGATATCCCGGTTACACAGGAGGGTGCCTGCCGCAGGCTGTTCCGCAAACTTTCCATTCATGTCTGGAGACACCTTTTACAGGTGGGAAATTTAGTATTAGCGAAGAACTCTTTAAAGATGTGAACCCCACCCCTTTAGAACGCTTCTATTAATTTTAGACTCCGTCAGGATGTGAAAACCGTCACATCCACCTTCCCCCTCAAACCCCCAGTATATATTACTGCAACAAGGTGCCCCCGCCCTGTTAGGATACACTACACCCCTTGCCGCCAAAATGCGCAAATACACCTCCCTGTCGCTGCTCCTCGCTAAAAGGAGAATCGCCTGTAATTGGGGCAGAGGGAGAGCACCGAAATTTAAGGACTGGCTCCAGGATCTTATTTATTGTCAAGAGCAATTACATATATATGCAGATCTTCAACCCCCCTCATCACGTCCAAAAGATATCTGGGGCCCCTTGCAAACTTATTTATTGGAACATGCCACTGATACTAACGAGGAGGCCTCATGATGAGCAACAACCACCCCCTGGCAGAGCTTTTCAACCGGGCCCGCACACATCATACGTTGGAGGACAAGGGACAACATGTGACACTACCTCATACTTTATTGACTGGAATATCTTGTCACCTTAGTTATACCCTTCTAGATCACAGTGCATTAGTGGAGCCGTCCACTGTTCATGGTTCTGTTGACTGTTAATGTTTGATGCTGTATGCTTACAATGATACCACTGCCTTTAAAGCTCAGTGCTCCAATTAAAGCGGCCGGCCCGGAAGGGTTGTAGGCGGCTTGCTGTGTATCCCTCTACCCCTTTTTGAAACATCACCTACACACTTGAAATGTCGCATTGGCGGCCTGGTTGCGAATGTAGGCAGTATGCTGAGATGTCTACTTATTGTTGGTCCACAATAAAGGTTTTCTAAAACTTTAAAAAAAAACAATACTGACTACTGTACAAGTAGGTGTTACAAGGAAAGTTTACAGTGCTTGGGAGGGATGTGCATCAGAGGCAGAGCAGATTATGACTCCAACCACCCCACCCTTCCATGTGCTCTTGCTATTATACTGCACTGTTCAAGCTAACAGAGAATATGATCCCCCATTGGCACGAAACAGATGGGAGGAGGAACTGGGTCACCCCATCACTGAGGAACAATGGACGTACTGCTGCAAACAGACAGGGTATATCTCCGCCAGAAGTAGGTTTAGAATTATAAATTACAAATATGTCCACCACCTATATTATACACCAGCGCGGATGTTCCGTCTGAAGATTCGAGATAACGATCACTGTGACCGCTGCGGTAGGGAAGGGGCCGACTTTAAACACTTAGCCTGGGATTTTCTGCCAATACAGCGCCATTGCGCAGAGGTAGTTGCTGAGCAGGACCACATGACAGGCCTTCACATTCTTACAGATCCTCTAAATGCCCTGTTAGGATACACTATACCCCTTGCCGCTAAAATGCGCAAATACACCTTCCTGTCGCTGCTCCTCGCTAAAAGGAGAATCGCCTGTAATTGGGGCAGAGGGAGAGCACCGAAATTTAAGGACTGGCTCCAGGATTTTATTTATTGTCAAGAGCAATTACATATATATGCAGATCTTCAACCCCCCTCATCACGTCCAAAAGATATCTGGGGCCCCTTGCAAACTTATTTATTGGAACATGCCACTGATACTGACGAGGAGGCCTCATGATGAGCAACAACCACCCCCTGGCAGAGCTTTTCAACCGGGACCGCACACATCATACGTTGGAGGACAAGGGACAACATGTGACACTACCTCATACTTTATTGACTGGAATATCTTGTCACCTTAGTTATACCCTTCTAGATCACAGTGCATTAGTGGAGCCGTCCACTGTTCATGGTTCTGTTGACTGTTAATGTTTGATGCTGTATGCTTACAATGATACCACTGCCTTTAAAGCTCAGTGCTCCAATTAAAGCGGCCGGCCCGGAAGGGTTGTAGGCGGCTTGCTGTGTATCCCCCTACCCCTTTTTGAAACATCACCTACACACTTGAAATGTTGCATTGGCGGCCTGGTTGCGATTGTAGGCAGTATGCTGAGATGTCTACTTATTGTTGGTCCACAATAAAGGTTTTCTAAAACTTTTAAAAAAAACATACTGACTACTGTACAAGTAGGTGTTACAAGGAAAGTTTACAGTGCTTGGGAGGGATGTGCATCAGAGGCAGAGCAGATTATGACTCCAACCACCCCACCCTTCCATGAAAAAAACATAAGGAATCCTCAAGACAAAACAAAAATGCAAGGGGACAGGAAGTTCCTTTAGAGACAGAAGAGTTCAGGAGCGAAAGCAAGGGCCAGTGACCACTGAGATATCATCATCCAACAAACCTGCACCGCCACGCATGACAAAGCAGGAAAGAAAGTGTGCAAGCAAAGGCAGACTTCAAGCTTACCCAGTGAGAACCTGTATGGGGCAAGCCCCAGGTGAACACAGCAATGAGGTCTATGACCCTGCCTCAATGGAGGTCAAGCAAGGAGAACTAAGAGCCTGGAGAGCATTAGGAAAAGGGATCGTCTTCAAAGCCCCCCAGCTCATCTGGCCGGTTATGGATTAAGGGAGCCAGCAAGTGACTGTGAATGAGCCTAATGGTATCCCTAAAGAACCAACAAAGGAGGAAGAGGCAGAACTTATCCCTGCAAAAAGGAGACCTACTTAGAGCAGTAAGCTCAAAAAATGGAAGTTGTTTACCAGAAAGGAGTACAAGGGATATCTGTTGCCAGCAGGGCTGCCCCCTCAACCCAGGAGAGATCCAGGGGAACCTGGTTAAGAAGTTGGTCTACAACTTAAGATCTGACTGCGGCCAAGGGCATAATGGTGCCTGACCACAAATGTAGGAGAACACAAGACCCAGTCCTGGTTCTAGCCTGATCTGTGGCCTGGGCAGGAGTAAACCAGAGGAGAGGCTGGTGCATCAGGCAATGACTTTGCACTCCCAATGGGGGACACCCAAGAAAAGAACATATACCTCTTCAGAAAGGCCTTAGAGAATGTCAAGGCTTCTGCTGTCTAAGAGCGGCCAACGGCAAGCCTATTGTGGATCCCCAAATACAAATCCAGAGGACCTCATGATATTTTAATCGCTCAAACATACTAAAGCCAATCAAGCGTTTGTCTGGCCTGGAGGAAGCTGAATTTCAAGATATTAACTCCATCAAATTCCTGGCATCTTGCTGAAAGCTAGTATCTGAACCCACATTTGTCACCTTGAACTGCCCACAGAGCTAAGCTAAAGTCATGGCTTGTAAGGAGCTTCTGAAAAGCTGGGGCATAAAAATAGTGCACTTAAGGAAGGTTCTTTCTTACATCTAAACCAACATGCAAGGGACAGTGGAATGCCTACGCCACCCTTCCCAAAACTAAAAAAGGGCTGGATCCAACAGGCTTGCTCAATCCTGAAAGGTGCAGTGGGTTGGTCTTTGTTCACGAAAGTCTCAGGCCTGTAGATACAAGTAGCAAAGGTGCATGCAAAGGAAGGCGCTGGGTCTAGACTAGTTACTAAATTAGGTGATTTGGACAAGTAGAGTTGGCTACCATCATTTCTTTCAGGGTAGGGTCATGAAGACTGAAATGAGAAACCCATGAAGCATCACACACAAAAGCATTGCAAACTGAGTATTTTTGCTTGGAATCTGGGAGGACTTAAACGAAAATTGAAGATGCTACAATGTTGGAATACTTTAGGAAATTTGATATAATTGCAGTACAGGAGACTTTGGCACAATCCAGCATTCCTTTATTCAGGATTATTGTATACAATAGATGAGCATGTAAAAGTAGCAACCACGGTAGAGCAAAAGGAGGGCTAACGACCTTCCTGAATCCTAGACTCACCGCAAAGAATACAATGCAGGATATAAATGAATCCTGGTTTCTGCCGCTATGCCTGGATGAGTGGGACAAGCAGTCGATAACTCCACTGGTCCTGGTTAATATTTATATTAAACTGAGAGAGAAAAGAAAAAGATAGTGGAGAAGCTGATTAATCTGCTTCAGGGGTGGAATGGAGATAAACAGAGGGCAAATCTGGTAATCACTGGAGATTTTAACTTAAATCTTTTTCAAGATACACCTGAGGATGGTGATGAAGTGCTACAGGTTTTGCCAGCATCAAAATTATCCTCTGCATAGATGACATGACAATCTTGGGAAAAAACACCTGAAGGCTTGTGAATCAGCTGGCCTGCTAATGTTAAATGGACGCCTCCTGGGGGGTCCATTCCACCTGCATGGACAAGGCACTTCTGCAAAACGATTTCCTACCTTCATTATACGATGGTGAGAGCCAGTCTGTTCATTGGGATAGTTGATTTCAAGTATGAGCACAGACCGGAGAGTAACCATCATCCACAAAACCTTTGGCTTAGCACCGACACAATTGTTTTTAGATCACGCTTGGATAGTGCAGGCAGAAGCGTACACTGAAAATCTAAAACACCTCAAATGGAGCCTGGGTAATATTGAAGGCTTGGCAAGCAAAGTTGAGGACATCTTGAAAGAAATATCAGTAAGCAGACAGAACCTGATAAAAGCATCTCTCTGAGACCCTAACAGTAAGGTTTTGGGCAATAGCTTGAAGAATAGCAAAAATATTACTCATAATAAGTTCATCAACTGGTCAAAGCTGGTTCGCCTCATCAGGTCCTGGATCAGCAAAGCGCTTCGTCAACTGTGGCCTCATCACAGGATTCAGCATTAATATAGTGCCTACAATTGGAGCGCAGGAGATAAAAAAAAGTGGCATGGCTGTTGAAGAAAGAGTAATCAAGCATTGTGGGTGAAGCTTCTCTATTCCTCCAATCTAAGCGATCACAGAAATTTTTGGTAACTAATCAATGAGCTTGACAATGGTTCCAAGATCGCAAACAATGCTAAAATAAGTGAGGAAGAATGGATTTACATCTCAAGAGCACATCATAATGGAAGTACAGATGACCCTTCCACCCCTGGCCTCAGTCCGGTGGTGCCTAAAGAGGATCACAGTATGGGTTCACATGAGATGGCAACCCCCAAAATTCATAGCAATGGTGCAATTGACATCTTAGACCATGCAATGGAGTTCTTAGACTATTCAATGTCCTCCTTGGTAAAAAAAGAAATTGAGAACTCATGATCCAACAGTGCACCCAGTCCCAGTGATATACTGACAGCACTTCTGAAGCAAAATATTACAGCCTGGGCTGGTTTTCCGAATTAGATTTTTTAAAAATATTGCTGACGTGAAGCATCCCAGAAAACTGGAGAGGCTCAGTGATCCACCCTATTTTCAAGGGAGGGGTAGCTGCGTCCCAAAGTCCCAAACATTACTATTGCAAGATCTACCGGAGTGGACAACGGAGGCAAGGAGGCTGCCAATGAATCAAACAGGGTTTTCCAAAAAGCAAGGAACCAACCAACTTGATGGCTGTAGGCCTCATAATGAAAAGGTGTGTAATACCCGTACACCGCTATTCATGTGTTTTGTGGCTTTTAACCTGTCCCTCAAAATTTGCTTTGGGAGAAACTGCAAAGCTGGGGAATTCCATAAAATCTTCTGAGGGTGATCCAGTTGTTATATAGAAAAACCTGGGGAAAGGTCAAGGTGTGGGGACGGGCATTATTTATCCTGAAAGGACAACACCTCCCTTGGACGTAAACAGGGGTGTGTACTGGCACTGGTGTTGTTCAACTTTTTTATCTCAGAACTCTCGCCGTCCCTAGCTGAAGGGATGATGTTGCATGCACTGAGCCTCTGGACCCAACAGCTGAGCAACATCCTATATGCAGATGATCTACTGTTGTTAAGCATCACCGATTAGGCCTGCAAAGGCTAATCAATAGGCTCGCCAAGCACTCAGCTAACAATCAGTTGGAATTCAACCTTAAGAAAATCAAAGTTATACCCCTAAAACAACAAATAGTGAAAAAGGGAATATGGCACCTAAATGGGTCCAGCATCGATGAAGTTGCAACTTACATTTACCTAGGTTTCAAACTGGACTCAAGAAGTTCCTTAGTCGCACAAAAAAAAGCTATTTTGGCAAAATCTGAAGCATCACATTTTGCCTTTTCTAATTGAAGGACATGTTTATGAGGTCACAATTTAAAGGCATTGACAACAGTGATTAAACCAAAATTGATTCTGACCATTTTATATGGAGGTTAGGTAATGTTGGTTGAGGATGCAGATCTGCTGGAGAAGCTAATACGAATGCATAAATGAGTATTTCAGATACCAAAGTCTGCCTCCCCTGCCCAAGTAAGATTGGAATTTGTCTTGATAAAACAAACACTAGCCAGAAAAGAAGCTTTCGTCAAATGTTTTTATCGACTGCGGCATGCCCTGGAAGGATCACAGGCTAATCTCGGCTGGGCAGAGATAAGTCTGACAAGGGGGAAAGGTTATTTTTATTCTTATTCTTACTTATAAAGCGCACTGTAACCCAACGGGCATCCTGGCGCTGAGATACATTTATACTGCCGTCATATCAGCTGCAGAACATGCAAGATTGACCTGCTTAGCCTCTTGGAAAGAGACAGAGAGCGTAGGTAGGGGGCCCCCGGAAGGGGGGTACGGGCGGGGGCCAGGCGCGGAGGCCAGTGAAGAGGGGGGGGGGGGGTCAGGGTGTTTGGAAGTGGAACAGAGCCGGTGGCCGCCAAATCCCTGCCAGGGGCCGCCACGCAAATATGTATCCATCCTCAGAGGACTATTATATTAAGGATATATATTGGTGTGGCGGCCCCTGGGGTTTGGTAGCCCTGTACAGGTGCACAGCTTGCACATGCCTAAGGCCGCCCCTGCTGCACCTGTATCAGTTTGGTTGATATACCATTCCATAGCAAATCAGCTGCAATATTGAAGGCTCTACACCCTGACTTTACTCTTTTGATCCTTGGTATTTTTACCAGGTTAGCCGAAGAAGAGCAAAGAGTACAGGTAGGAACATACTATCCAAACTTTCTCCGCAGAATTTTAGGCCCAAGCCCATGCAGTGACTTATAAACAATGCAGAGCGACTTAAATTGTATCCTCTGCTGGACCGGGAGCCAGTGCAGCTCCAACAAGGCTTGGGATGCTGAAGATCGCCGTGATCTCATTAGGGCAAGCTTTGCCGCTACAGTCTGAATTCTTTGTAGCCTCCCGATCAAATACCTGGGAGACTCCAGTAGCAGAGCATTGCCATAATCCAAGTAGCTCAGGATAACTCTCCTTACCACTAAGGCTCTGGCCTGTATTAGTAGTAACGGAAGGATTTTCCTAAGAGCTCTAATTAGTGAGAAACTACTGCCCACAATTTAAATAACTTGGGTCTCTAAGTTCAATTTGTCATTAAAAGAGACTCCCAGGTTTCGTACCGCCTCAACAGGTTACTTTACCAACCGCACAGTGTAGAATCTCAGTTTTTTCACTATTAAATTGCAAGGAGTTGTTTCTTAGCCATTTTACTGTTGCTGGCATACAGGCATGAAAATTTCCTAAGGAGGCCGCATGGTCCCCTTCTAGTGACACAATCAACTGTGTGTCATCAGCCTAGTTAACAAAGCTAACATTGTTTGACTTAATGATTTCCATCAGCGGACTCTTATAAGCAATAAACAATATAGGGCTGATCAATCTAGGTCAATTTGCCAAATACCTACAGGGAAGTATAGAGAATCTAGGTATTTTAAATCTATGGCAAATTGACTCGAGTGACTATACCTGCAAGACAACTGTGAACAAATGCTTGAAGCAGAAAAGCAGCCTGGAGGATAAAGCTACATTGACAAAATGACGAATACACTCTTATAACATCAGTTAGGAACAACCCTACTTTGAGGCAGCACTGTCATTGACTATCAAGAGGGAATTGAAAAACATGTGATATGGATGCCTTCCAACACTCGATTTTATTCCTAAGTGGCAGAAGAAGGCCCAAGTGCCTGGAGATGCATTGTGTTGCTTGTGTCATCAGAAACGGTCATGCATATACTTTGTGTCGACCCCAACCTGCTAGTACATCAGAGGTTACTGCTGCGTAAAGAGTTCTTAGCTTTTGAAGTTAGAACCTGAAGGTCGTCTGTCATAGAGGCTCTAAATTCTAAGACATTTATGCTGAAGATTTGACTGATGCAATTAAAAAAAGATTTTAACAAACAGATAACATCTTAAATTGAACACTGTCTACGGGTTGGAAAGGTATTCATAGAAGTTTCCAATTTGTGATGGGCTGCTAGGGAGTGAACAAGAGAATTATTTACCCCCATCCCAAAGTTGATGTGAAATGGCAAAAGTAGGAGTAACCAGGGGACGAGTGTGAGAAATCCTGTCCTCAATCCTGTTCACTGTTTGATGTTTAGCACTGATAAGTTTAAGCAAAGCTCTGTAGAATGTCCATGGGAAAAGATCTATGTATTATTTATACTTGTTTGCAGAGGAACCCAGCCCCTTATCATGTGTACAGTGGGAGACTCAGCATTGATTATTTTAACAAAGCTAGATGGAGTATTTATGGGAAAGGATTGATTATTTATTATGCTTGATTGCACTGCAAATCTTTTGCATTGTTGTGTCAATGTTTGCACTAGGCACCTTGATAATGCTCTGCATATACAATTTTTTACCAGGTTGATATGAGATGACGAATCCTCTTAATTTGCTTAAATTATTTAAGCCCCTATGCACAGTAAGACTGCGATATGTGCATATTGCATCATCTGTATGACCCTCCGTGAACCTTGGATTATATATTATTTATGCTTTTCCACATAGTATGCCCTTTCATACGTGTCCACAATGTACTTTCTGCATTATCTCCCTGTGCACAGTCACAGGATATAGGATGGTCTATGATTTTAAAATTGTCAAAGTTTCCTTATTGTTATGCTGCTGTTTGTACAACATATTCATACAGCCAGGTAGAGGCAGAGAAGAGACTCACTGATTTTAAGCCTGTGCGTCCTTGAACAGTAAGTTTTTAGATGTTGCCACTATGCACTTTTGTATGATGCATCGATGCTTAGAGCATCTGAGGCAGACAATTACTGATTTCAAATGCATTGTATTGATGTCTAAGTTGTGGATTTTATGTATGTTTATGGTTTTATTAACTTCTAATGGATTGAACCATTAAGGCAGGGTGCATGGTATTTAAAAGGAGGACATGAAAAGGTTAATGTTAAACATGTCCTCAGAGTGACTGACACATCAAATCTTTTTTGAGATTAGCAGGGTTGGCTGTTCCATTATAAACTATTGGGATACAATATTATGATAAAAAAATGCTATCTACGCCTAGGAAACAGATGTAACTTACATTTTTGGACTGTCTTTCTAATATTTATTACAAGCCCAATTCATTGGTAAAATCTCATTCATAATAAATATTTTGTAAACATTACTTTTAAGAAGTCACCTTTTCCCTGCCTGGAGTCCCTGTAAGCTAAATTTACATGTTATTCTCTCTCTTTTGTCAGCAAGTAATTAGCATTTCAGTGGGTGTGAATGAGATGTAAACTTGCGCCTAGGCTAGGGCCAAAAGGTCTGAAGTGTGAGAAGGTAGTGTTGGCCCTAGACAGGATGCCTTGTAGGCTGGGCCTAAAGTCTTGTTTAACTTCAAATAGGCCTACCTTGTCACAAGCAGTTGTATCTATCACCAAGGCCTGCTCCTTTCTTTTGTCCTTCCAGCCAGACTAGCCTCTGTCACACTGTGCCTTATGTTGACTTCACAATGTCAGATCCTCCTGGATAGTCAATACCTCCTTGACAGGTCTGCTGAGGATTTTCAAATGACACTGACACTTCAAAGGGGAGAAACGGAATGTCATAACAACATGTGTTATTTCACTATCTAGTTGCTGAATCGTCATGTAGTTCCTATGAATCCCCCAGGACCTACACGTTTTGGATGAGCAAAACTGAGGGCTTGGTGTCCCAACCACTTCTGAACACCCGTTAGACCAGCTAGCTCTACAGTGCCACTACCACCACCCTGTATTCTACAGTGGTGTAGGTAGTCTCTGGCAACGACTGAACATGACAACCCTGATTCCTCAGGAATCATGTAAAACAGTACCATACGTTTTGCTCAGACACCATGCTTGCATTCTCTCAGAAAATGCAAAGGATGACGATTAGGACATTTCAATAAGAATTTATAGGTCCTGCGACAGCCTTGTGTAAAACATATGTGCTGGGATAATCAGGAAATAGAAGCATACAAAAGAGATTGCTAGTACCAATATAGTAAATAGTAAATACATTTCTACCATAGTGCTAATAAGATAAACGTAAGCAGTTCAGATAAAAACAGTAGCACTTGCATATTCCTAAAATGCACACCCTAAGTAATTTGCCTAAATGTACCTAGCCTAGATCTGTATGTGTAGCATGTATATGCATGTAGATATGTGCATCTGTAGCCAAGAAACCCGTAGGGAAGACCCAGCCCTCTCACCTGATGGTTGAGAATGAAGGGCCCCGTCTCTGCTTCGAGGGTGACACCCTGCAAGGGATGTCAGACCGCTGCATGTCGAAGATTCAGCATGCAGGACCCCGTGTCAGCTTGAAAGGAATTCTCTAATTTGTAGGGGGGATTGAGGGTTATTTACACTAAAGTGGTCACTCCAGGGTTTCTTCTAGAATCTATGCTTTTTGAAAACAACCATAAATGTTTTGGAAACAATCATGAAAATGTTTCCAAACAAATGTGATCATGCACAGCTGGCTGTTGGCCAAGGATTAAAAAAAAAGTGGTGGCCCTTATACAGAATAATGATTCCATGCCTGAGGATGTTTACGTATCTCAGGTTCTAGGATTATGATAGAGTACCAAGAGCCTGATGTCGAAGAGACAGGAGCAAGCTACTAGGTAAAAGGTCACCTGTTTAAAACCATTATTGTTGTGTGGATGGGAAAATGTAGGTAAAATGGGGTATACGTGACAGGACTACCCTAAAGGACATGACAGAATGCTCAGCATTGCCCTAACAAAAATCTTTCTCTGACATTGTGGCGGTTACAGGGACTTTCTAAAACTAGAGTTTAGTGGTAAATGTGGAAGCACACTAGAATTACCATAGTACACTCCCCATACAGACCCCAGCCCTCAGAGCCTACACATAGTGTGACCAAAGACTTCAGCCATTTTGGAAATGCCCAAACTGAGTATGGTTATCCCTAGGACCCTTGACCCTTTTGGTTAGGACATACCCAGGGGGGATTACCACCCACTATTGTGTACCAGTCATACATGTAGCATCTCCGGGCATACACTTCGGCACACTCTTGGACCTATAGAAGATTTGGGGCCCGATGTAGGTGGCAAATTCCGGTCGGAAACGGCCGAAATCGGCCGTTTCCGACCGGTATTTGGCACTTTGAGATGTAGGGGCCAGTATTTACCTATTCAGTATATTTACCGAATCGGTAAATTTACAGAATCTGTAAAATACCGATTCGGTATTTTTACCGATTCGGTATCTTCCAGATGTAGGTGGAACTCTTCTGAGTCCCACAGGCCTTTCAGATTCGGGATTTTAACACCCAATCCAATTGGGTGTTAAAATACCGAATCCAGGTGTGCATGCACAAGTGTGCATGCACACCTATGCCATGTGACAGACCGACATGCCCTTAGGGCATGTCTGTGTGCCACACGGCACACAAGCCAGTATTGGGGGTGCTAGAGGGTTTCAAAGTGACACCCCCTGCACCCTTGCTGGAATCGGAATCGGCCCATTGATTCCTATGGGCTTCAATGCCCATAGGAATCAATGGGCATTACCGATTCGGTATTTACCGAATCGGTAAATACCGATTCCTTCCGATTCGGTAATTTTTAAAATAAAATTACCAACATCTGCCCTTCTCTTTTTTACCACTTCTTAAATACCGATTCGGTATGAATCGGTATTTATGAAGTGGTAAAAAAGATTTACCTACATCGGGCCCTTGGAGAGAACCGAACCTGCTGTCCATGCCATGAGGAAAGCCCAGAACACGGTACCACCCTCTTGTACCCACGATAAAGAAGTGGTCTCAAAGGGTCATAAGGCTGACCTACTTTTAACGCTACTGGTAGACAGCAAGCTAAATGAGTCACTTTCCTGCAACTGCCCAGCTGACCATTGGCAACTGGACCTGGACTGGACCCTGCTCTTGACCTCTGCATACCATACTTTGAGTTTCTAAGTGCCTAGCCTATGGGGCCTGGTGGCGTTTAGAATTTTTGACTAGGATGAACCTCGTTAATGAAATCGACCCATGCTCCATTGCGGATTGGTGTCAGTACAACGCGATGTATTACAACGCGTTCCGTTACAACGCGTTTTTTACATCGCAAATACCATTACAATGCATGCCATTACAACGCATGGCATTACATAGCAGATACTTTTACAACGCATGGCATTACATCGTAAGTATAGGTAAGTATATCTTTTTTTTAAAAAATGTAATAAAGTTAATTAAATTAATTTAAAATAATAAAAATAATATAACATTTTTTAAACAGTAATTAATTTAATTATAGTAATTTAATTAATATTAAAATTGATATTAATGTAATATATTTAAAATAATATAATTAATGATATATAAAAAGTTTATAAATAGAAAATAATATAATGTAATTAATAACAATAAATATAATTATAATTTAATTAAGTTATAAATAATACATAATATAATTATATTTAATAAAATTAAAAGAATTTAATTAATTAAACATTTTTAAATAATATAATTTAATTATAATCGTTTATTAATACAATTAAATTAATAATTGTAAATATAGTTATTATTTTAATTGAATTAATGATATATAAAAAGTTTATAAATAGAAAATAATATAATGTAATTAATAACAATAAATATAATTATAATTTAATTAAGTTATAAATAATACATAATATAATTATATTTAATAAAATTAAAAGAATTTAATTAATTAAACATTTTTAAATAATATAATTTAATTATAATCGTTTATTAATACAATTAAATTAATAATTGTAAATATAGTTATTATTTTAATTAAATTAAATAAAATTAATTTAATTAATTTAATTTATATAAAGTCATAATACCCCTGTACCCCAAAAAACAAACCCAGCCCTAAAACCTAAAAACACCCCTGTACCCCAAAACCCAAACCCTGCCCTAAAACCTAAAAACACCCCTGTACCCCAAAACCCAAACCCTGCCCTAAAACCTAAAAACACCCCTGTACCCCAAAACCCAAACCCTGCCCTAAAACCTAAAAACACCCCTGTACCCCAAAACCCAAACCCTGCCCTAAAACCTAAAAACACCCCTGTACCCCAAAACCCAAACCCTGCCCTAAAACCTAAAAACACCCCTGTACCCCAAAACCCAAACCCTGCCCTAAAACCTAAAAACACCCCTGTACCCCAAAACCCAAACCCTGCCCTAAAACCTAAAAACACCCCTGTACCCCAAAACCCAAACCCAGCCCTAAAACCTAAAAACACCCCTGTACCCCAAAACCCAAACCCTGCCCTAAAACCTAAAAACACCCCTGTACCCCAAAACCCAAACCCTGCCCTAAAACCTAAAAACACCCCTGTACCCCAAAACCCAAACACTGCCCTAAAACCTAAAAACACCCCTGTACCCCAAAACCCAAACACTGCCCTAAAGCCTAAAAACACCCCTGTACCCCAAAACCCAAACACTGCCCTAAAACCTAAAAATACCCAAACACCCCAAAACATATACATCAGTACCCCAAAACATATACTCCTATACTCATACTTATTTTAAAAAATACTTAAATTAATATATTTAATTTATAATATTTAAAAACGAAATAAATATTTTTAAATAATTAATAATAATTAAATCAATTATAAAATATTTAATAAAATAAAAAAAAAAATTAAATACTTACCAATACTTACGATGTAATGCCATGCGTTGTAATAGCATCTGCTATGTAATGCCATGCGTTGTAATGGCATGCATTGTAATGGTATTTGCGATGTAAAAATCGCGTTGTAACGGAACGCGTTGTAAAAGATGCGTTGTAGCGGTAACACACCTCCATTGCGGTCAGTGTCACACTGCGGTTCTGTATTGTTCCACGGCAACAACTATCATTGGCAGTTTGTGCTTCTTCCCGCTATTTCTACTTAAAACTTTTTTTTTAATATATCTCTTGTGCCTCTTATTGGATTTTTGTCAAATGTTACTTTCTTTTTCTAATTTGTTTTGGGATTTGTATTGTTTTGCATTTTGTATTTTGACTTTATTAATGTTTTAGTACTGCTTAAATACTTTACACATTCCCTCTAAGTTAAACCTGCGTTGTATATGTCACAGCTAGCAGAGGGTGTGAGCATCAGCTTATTTAGTGACTTCAGTGGTTGACCCAGACAAGGATTGTGATTATTACCTCACATGGGTATTTACCCCACCGCCCAACTAATAAGTAATAATCACATTTTTTACAAGCGATATCTGCATAGTTTCAAGTGGTTAGGTACAAAACATTTGATAAAATAGGGTAGCTGGGTGAGGTAGCTTTAAATGGAATAGAAAAGCAAAAGCAGAAATTGATAGAGAGAAACAAAAGACAAAAGAACATTTATACTAACATAGTTACGTTTTGGTTTTGTTTCCATTGTAGGTAACAGTAAATAATCCTCTGTGTGCAGTAGGTGCAGTATCTTTAGCAAACAACAGCCGGAAGTCAACAAAATGTGAGAATGTGTCGCAAAAAGAAGTACACAAGCCTGGCCTGAAGAACAGAACTCCTTCAATGGAAGCTACAAAAATTAGCAAAATGCATAATGAAAAGGTGTGGTCAACTTTGCATGTGCTTCAATCCATCAGGTCAAGGTGCAAACCAGGTTGCTACGAATTGTAAACTCAAATATCTGGTGAATCCTGAGCAGCAAATTATTCTTCTGAAACATTGCTAGGTGAAAGTGTGATAGAGAAATGGAAATCCCAGCCACTGCCCACAGCTGACTCAGTGGCCTTCCTGACCGAGACCTGGTGGAACGACTCCTCATCGCCCGACATCGCCATAGCCATCCCGGACGGCTACAAGATCACCCGCAGGGATCGCGCCAACGGAATCGGAGGAGGAATAGCCATCGTCCACAAGTCCACCCTCAAGGTCGCCACCCACGCAGACGACACCCTCAACACCGCCGAACACCTGCACTTCCGGATCCACACCGACCCTAACACCACCCTCAGAGGAACACTCATCTACAGACCCCCCGGACCCGAGCTAAATTCAGCGACTCCATCGCCGACCTCGCCAGCACCCATGCACTCGCCTCCACGGATTGCATCCTCCTAGGGGACCTGAATTTCCACCTCGAGACCAACAACAATGCCAACTACGCCACCCTGATCGACAACCTCGACAACCTCAGCCTCAGACAACTCGTCACCGCACCCACCCACACCGCTGGCCACACGCTGGACCCCGCCTTCTCCACAGGCACCCACGTCACCTTTGACCACACCACCGAACTCCACTGGACCGACCACCGCTGCATCCATTTCACCTTCAATAAACCAACCACGCACCACCGCACCCAACAGCTAACTCGCCGGTGCTGGAGCAAAGTCACCAAAGACCAGCTGATCACCGCCATCGCCCAAAACTCGACCACCAACCCCACCAACCCAGACACCGCAGCCCGCAATCTCAGACAGTGGATCGGCGACTGCGCCAACACCCTCGCCTCACTCAAGAAACCCTCCAACAACCATGCCAGCAAGAGAGCCACCTGGTTCACCGACGAGCTGCAGACCTCCAAACGCGCATGCCGGAAACTGGAGAAGATATGGCTCCACGAACACACTCCGGACAACCACGCAGCCCACAAGGACACCACCCGCAGACATCACCACATCATCAGATTAGCCAAGAGATCCTCCTTCAAAGACCGCCTGGATAACAACGCACATGACAGCAAAGAGCTTTTCAGTATCGTAAAGGAACTCTACAACCCCAGCGCCAATGCCAACAACATACCGCCCTCACAAGAACTGTGCAACTCACTGGCCATCTTCTTCCACCGCAAGATCGCTGACATCCATGACAGCTTCAACACCATGACCGCCCCGACTGCGCCAGACCCCACCTCCCCTGTGAACACCACCAGCGCCAACCGCGTGACCTCCTCGTCCAACGCCAACGACGACGAGTAACGCAAGGTCATGAACTCCATCCACTCAGGATCCCCGTCAGACCCGTGCCCACACCACATATTCAACAAAGCAGACGCTGCCATCACACCCCAACTACGGAAGGTCATCAACATCTCCTTCGAAACAGCGACATTCCCAGAAAGCTGGAAACACGCCGGAATCAACGCCCCCTTCAAGAAGCCCAAGGCGGACCCCAAGGACCTCTAGAACTACCAGCCCATCTCCCTGCTCCCGTTCCTGGTGAAGGTCATCGAGGAAATCGTCAAAATGCAACTGGTCTGCCACTTGGAAGACAACAACATCTCGGTCCCGTTCCAGTCAGAGTTCAGACGAAACCACAGCAGCGAGACAGCCCTCATCACCGCCACAGATCAGACACCAACTAGACAACGGCGAAACATCAGCCCTCATCCTCCTGGACCTGTCAGCCGCCTTCGACCTGGTCTACCATTGCACTCTAAAGACACGCCTCCTAGAAGCCGGAATCCAAGAGAAGGCCCTTGAATGGACCACGTCCTTCCTCTCCAGCAGAACCCAGAGCGCCCGCCTCCCGCACTGATGATCCGAGGCCACCGACATCATCTGCGGTGTCCCCCAGGGTTCATCCCTCAGCCCGACGCTGTTCAACGTCTACATGGCCCCCCTCGCACAAGTGGCCCGCCAACACAACCTCAATATCATCTCCTACGCTGACGACACCAAGCTCATCCTCTCCCTCACCAAGGACCCGCACACTGCCAAAACCAACCTCCACTAGGGAATGAAGACTGTCGCCGACTGGATGAGGAACAGCTGTCTGAAGCTGAACTTGGACAAAACTGAGGTACTCATCCTCGGACCCACACCCTCAGCCTGGGACGACTCCTAGAGGCCCACCACACTGGGAACAGCACCGACACCCATCAACCATGCACGCAACCTAGGATTCATCCTCGACTCCTCCCTCTCCATGTCTGGACAGGTCAACGCCGTCTCCTCCTTCTGCTACAACACCCTCCGCATGCTCCGCAGGATCTACAAGTGGATCCCGACTGAAACAAGAAGAACGGTGACACAGGCCCTCAACAGCAGCAGACTGGACTACACTCTATGCAGGAATCCCAGCCAAACACCTACGACGACTACAACACATACAAAACGCCTCCGCCCGACTGATCGTCAACGTCCCCGCCGCAGCCACATCACGCCCCACCTGAGAGACCTACACTGGCTCCCTGTCGACAAGAGGATCACCTTCAAGCTCCTCACCCACGCACACAAAGCACTCCACAATGCCGGACCAGCCTATCTGAACAGCAGACTCAGCTTCTACACCCCTACCCACCAGCTCCACTCCGCCAGCCTCGCCCTCGCCGCTGTTCCCTACATCCAACGAACAAACTCCGGCGGCAGATCCTTCTCCTACCTCGCCGTCAAGACCTGGAACACCCTCCCTACCCACCTACGGCAGACCCAAGACCTACTCGCCTTCAGAAGACTCCTCAAGACCTGGCTCTTCGAGCAGTAGCAGCACCCCCTCCCCTCAGGGCCTTGAGACCCTCACGGGTAAGTAGAGCGCTTTACAAGTACTCTGATTGATTGATTAATTGATTGATTAATCTCTGAAACATCAAGAGTATATTATTTAGCTGTTTTTCAGTAGTCTCCGAAGAATCAGTACTGGGTAGTGTTTTGAAGTGATGAAATTGATACTCTTTATGATCAAGGTGATTTATATGTAGTAACAATTCATTAGAGTCAAACCTGAAACATTGCATCAACAGTCTCAGTAGTATACTGAGGGAATGTGGTAGGCATCCTATGTCTCTCTAAGTGGCCATTCACCAACGTTGGGGCTCTGATTTCTCTCTGTCTACAATCTGCAACCAATGTCTCTCAAGCCTCCATCTCTATACAAAACAGCTACACCTCCTTCGTTTGATAGGGAAATCCTCCTCCTATTGCTTTTTTTCTATCCTCCAGTCCAATGTATTTCTTCACAGTTGCCCTCATTGTGTATGGTTCCCTGAATTTGGAAAACCCATTCATGATACTTCCTGGTCTGTCTCTTAACAAATCCACCTTCTCAACCCATGCTCTCCTTTTAGTTCCTCCACCTACTCCATTTCCTTGTACCTCAACCGACCACAATTCACTATCCTTCTGCTACGAATTTGGACCACATTTCGAGCTAGGGAGTCTGCCTCTCATCAATGAAAATGGCGATATACCCATCACAAAATTGAGGAACCTGTTTAACCAACCGTTTTCCTTTCTCAACAATACCGTTTTATTGTGCATAATAAACTAAGGTCCTATGATGTTTTATGTCATGCATCTTTAAAAACTTCAAAATTGCCTTTGAGCACAACTGTCTGCCATTTTCTATTATAGGATTAGTGGGTGCATTTTCCCTTGTAAAGATCTTTTCTAAAGCAGTTATGGTTTAATTTCTCATTAGCTCAACCTCAGTCCTCCTATTGTGAACATCTATCATGGCAACAGCGAAACGTACTTTCTGACAAAACCCACATCGGCCCCATAAAAAAGTCCAAAGCCACTGTAACCGAGACAACCCATGGATCCTGCAAATGTTGAATACTGACTTCATCCACTTTCAACCATTTGCCACTTTCTTTGCGCGCCCCATATGTTTTAACTCTTTGCACTGGACCATGGTACATGTTAGACTACCAAACATTTTCCTTGATCCACCTCAGTGTAACATTTTGGCCTAGGTTCCCCTCAAGGGCTAAATCAATAATTCTTTGTCTAAGGTTCGTGGGAGAACAAATCTCTTACCTCTCATTTCTACATGTTCCTTTCCAATTAAGAGTTCATCCTTCATTTTGAAGAGCTGTCTGCTAAACCCCAAACATCTCTCTTTAACCTGATAATTTTAATGATTTTTTCAACGACCTCCAGCACGTCATCCCCCTGATCAGCAGTTACCCTCTCGGCCTTTCTGATTTCTCCCTTACACTCATTCATCACATCTTAGACGCTAGTCACCACTTGATCACATTCCAATTCATCTCCATTCATACCCACAGTAGCCAGCAACCTACATAAGCAGTATGCTTGCTTATTTTTCTACGCAGTTTAATACACCATCTGCTGCCAACCTCGCCAATCTGGTAGATACTTTCATCATATCATTGTACACCTCAGGTAGCAGCACTTTCAGCAATGGTTTACGATCCTCAAAGTCACATTTAATCCTAAATGTAAGTACAAAAGCACTCAAAGACCCATGATCCTGCTAATGCCCCTCTTTTTAATGATAGCATAGTTCAATTCACTTGCAAATGTCGAAAGGAGCAAAAACAACAATTCCAACTCTGCCATCATGTAGCTGTGATAGCACAGCCCCTATCCTACCAGCTCTTGCATCTATTTTGATACAAGTTTCCCTTTAATCTCAAATGGGGATCTTGGCCACTGAAATTTCCCTCTCCCCCATTGTAAAAGAATCCTGTTTTATATTGTTTCTCACGAAAGTTTTTTCCTTGTGTAACAACATTTTTAAGCATTCCATTTTCACAGAAATATTATTAAAAGATTTTGAGTAGTAGTCAACTAAGTCCAAGCATAACCGCACATAGGGGTATATGTACATGGGAAGTGGCGGATAGAGGAGTTAAACTTCCTGGTTTGACGCCTCTCTCCACCACTTCAGAAACAAAGGGCTGCACCATATTCACAAGAATGTGGTGCAGTCCTGTGTTTCCCCCTGTGCTAGCGCTACCCTTAGAGGCCCACTGCCAACATAGGCACCCTTGCACCATAGTGCAGGGGATGATTGTTTATGTGCAGCAAGGTCCTCCTTCCAGCACATAAACAATCTTTAAATGCTGTTTTATAACTTCTTTGTGCAGCACTCACAGAAGCTGCAAAAAGGCATTACATTTTTTTATTGTTTATGTGCAGGAAGGGGGACCCTCCTGTACATACACAGTCACTGGCTTTTTGCTGTTTTCATGAAAAACAAGGAGAAATGAAACATTTCTCCTCCTTGCGCTAGGGACAGATCAGGATTTCCCTGGTCTTAATTCTGGCGCTGCCTCCAATTTACGCCTCCCTTGTAAATAGGATGCAATGTCAGAATCAATTGGTGTTGCGGTGGAACACCCATAGCAACACCCATTGCCCTCCCCTTTCACACTTAAGCATAGCGTGAAAGGGGACCTTATTTACAAGGCAGCGTTCAGCCACGTTAAGTGGTTTAATGCTGCAGTGTAAATAAGGCAAAACCCCTATCGCTACAGGAATGTCGCAAAAAAGTGGCGATCTCATGGCAATAGGGGCTTGTACATATGCCCCCTAATCTATATTCTGTAGAGCAATTGCTTCTTTGATTGCCCTGAACAAATCAGACCTTGGGCTTAGTACCCAAGCTGTAATAAGATAGGCCACATACTTAATTCCTTCTTCCAAGAACTTTCAGTTATTGTTAATTCAGAGTAAGTCCAGCTTTTCCCAATTTGTCCAGAACCTCCCTCGAAGCGTTATTATACTCCTCTACTGTCTTGCCGAATACCACTACGTCATCCTGAAAATATAAAAAACATTGCTTTGATGCATTAAAATATGACTCATCATTCTGTGAAATACATGCTGGCCACAGAGGCCAGCACAACAGGTTAATTTGTGAACTGGAACACCCCATACAAAGTGATCAAGGTAGTCCAAGCCTTAAAGTCATCATATAATTTGGCCTGGTGGTAGGCCCTTTTCAAATCTAACAGTGAAAAATACTTTTCATCGTTTAGCTTCACGATCATTTCACTGATATTCAGTAATGGGAAGCTCTCAACCATGACGTTCTGATTGAGATTCCTCAGATCAACACAGAATCTCAACTTCCCATCAAACCTTTTCCTGATGACAATGGGCAATACCCACTCTACACCATTAATAAGTCCAATTATTCCAACTCTAACCATTTTCTCTAACATGGCTTTAATTTAATCTCTTGCAGTTCTGGGCATCCTCCTCACCCTATGTCTAACCGGAATGGCTCCTTTCTTCAAAACATTTTGTGCATGTGTATCCCTTCTGGGTTCCTATTTTTTCTGCAAACACTTGTACTGCTCCTACTGCAATCTCACTTATATTAGATTTTTCGATCACCAAAGCTTGATCTTCTTCTCTTGGGGTTGATTATTTTATGTGGCTTATATATTTATGTATCCAACCAATGGTACTAAATCTGATAAATAAACGTTAACCTTAACCCTCCTACCCTTGAAGTAAATGACTGACCACATGTAGCTCGACATGTAAATCCTCTGGTAACTATTGCGATATACGTCCTTGACCACTAGCACATTTCCAGGTTTTAATCATTGAATAATATGGTATGATGACATCCATAGCACCTGGATCTACCATCAATTGTATTTGTTATTCATTTAATGCTAAGTCAACTTTAAGGTGGCACTTTCTGTCCAATGCACTATCATCTTCTCCTGCACACTAGAAACCATCTGAATTGCCACTATCTTCCCTTACTATCACTAGATTGACTCTCCAACTACATACTCTAGCATAGTGCCCTCACCTACCACACTTCCTACATCCCTTTCCTACAGCCCAACAAATATTCGAATTAGAAGAGTGATAGTTACTTCCATACCTGTTACACCCCCGGTTTCCACTGTTACTGGGTACCCACTTTTCTTCCCCATATTGGACTTATTTTCCAATGACCTCTCTTCCTAACATTTACTCTGGATATTCTCATTTCTATAGTCTCCGCTCATTGCTACTTCTTTCCCTTTTCTATGTTCTAAATTCACATACACATGCTTGATTGTTTAACTATCGTGGCTATCTCAATTGCTTTCTCCAATCTTGAATTTCTGACAGATCATAACCTCTCCTGAATTTTCTTATTTCTGCACTGTACGATGATTTGGACTGTAATAATTTGGCATTGGACCAAACTAACATTTGATGGCTAATTCTCTTAAACTGAACACAAATTTGCTAAAGTTTTATTCTGTTTCCGATGAGTGTAGACATTATGTTGCCCAATGCTAAGTTGAATCATTCTGTTCTTTCATGTTTGCTTCATAAGCGCATCCCCAATGCCTTGTCCATGCTGACACTTGGCAACTGCTATAAATGTAAACATGGGTTGTCCTTCCTTTCTTAGAGCACTAATCAATAAGGCCCTCTTTTTGGAGGACAAACATCTTACCCATCAAGAGTTTTACAGTCTTCCCATGATATGGTTGGACAACTAGGCAAGACCAGAAGGGGTGGTGTGTTTCTCAATCACTGTGCATCCATAACGAAGTCAGAGGCAATATTGTGTGGGAAAAAAACACAGGGAATCGTGGCAATATTGACCCCAAACAAATTACATGAAAGTATTATTTTCACAGTGTAGTTCTTTTTTCTTTTTCCAATGTTTTTTATATTGTTCTATCCTCAAACTATTTTGACTGTAACTCTGCCATCTGAGCAAGCAACAAGCGATAGTACAACTGGAAACCTATGGAAGAATAACACTGCAAACTGTATTTAAAACTGAAAATCAGTCGCCTATGAAGTGAATCTGTGTCTTTTTGAATGAAGTTGATGGCGGAGGTAGCGCAGCAAGGGGCAGATTTACTACTTCTGGCGCATATCTGCTAATCAGCAGGGATCCGCCAGTAGAGTTGCGACGCATCTGCCCACCCAACGCATCTGCCCACAGCTGATGCGCCGCATTTACAAGTGGCGCACCGTGGCGCACGATGGGAAGATGCGTGCCGCATCCCCCGGCGGAAAGGCAGCACATTGCTGGAGTTGTGTTGCAAGCGCGATGCAACTCCAGCAAGGCTCGGGGTGCCCCTATCCCTAACATGCTGCGTCAATCCTTACAAAGTGGTCCCAGATACTAAAGAAATTAGAACAAGATTAAATAATATCTCGAATGAATTCATAAGCAATATTACAACATTGTTTTTAATCACGTGTGCACAATTATTCAATAAAATACTGTTCTTAAAATACACCAATATTAAATCATCGATAATGCCCCTGAAAGAAGGGAGAGGAAAGGGTAGTGATTGGATGGTGGAGGAATTGTATAAATAACAAAACAGTGGTCACTGAGACCTCAATGAAAAAATTAATACCAATTAGTTAATACAAGGTAAAGTACAATGATCACAAATTAGTCAAACAAGCTCATGCCCATCGAAACAAAATCATAAATGATGATTGGGGAGAGAGGCTGAGAAGGCAAAAAGTGCCGACGTTTCGACCCAGATTAATGCAGGCATATAATAGGGCCTTGCTAGAGGGTCTTCATTGGGACGGGAAAACAAATGGGGCAGTCAATTGGCGATGAAGGATTGCAGATTAAGCAGCAAACCAGTTTGTTTGATGAAAAACGGTCAATCAATCTTATAGTGGATTGTCGCAAAAACGTTAGCCAACGAGTGTCTATTCTATACACTGTTCAGTCTATCTTTTAAATGAGGTACTGTCATATGGTATGTATCCGCCACCTGGGTCCGGATCCTGGAATGAAAAGTGGTTAACCCAAGGTAAGAGGATGGGGGTCCTTAGTGAATATTGTATACACTCGCGATGGGCATAGGTCCAGTTTCTGGGAATAGAGGTTCTTGGAAGTTCTAGCGGGGGCTCTGATGTGCAACGGGCCATTTCTCCAAGATCAATTAAAGTAACGGTCACCCAAAGGGTCCAGATTCTCTGAGAAAGGTGTTGTAGCATCCAAGGGTGTCTGTTGTGGGCGCTCCAAGCTCTAGAGGGGTCGTCACAGTCTAATTGAAAAAGTCGGTCTGGTTTCTGGAACACTCGTCCAATTGCTTTAACGGGGGTCTGTCTTGCTCACGGATGACTGTCGTGGGCATCTGTTAAGAGTGCTCCAAACTCAAGGGTGGTTGCTATCTGTATTCCGGAAACGGTCGAATTTCTTGAAGTATCTGCTAATTGCTTCAACGGGGGTCTGACTACTCCACGGGTCAGACCCCCGCTGAAGCAATTAGGAGATACTTCAAGAAACTCAATCAGGAAAATCTTTTGATGATCTCTGGGGGGTCAATTTAAATGTTCAATATGACAGCGCTATACTTTGTGCGTTGTGAGATGTCAGTTGAATTTGTAAATAATAGAAGATGATGTAATTGTGAATATCCAAAGCATAATAGCTATTGTGCATGTAAGGAATCCCAGGTTTTGGTGATTTCTGGATGGCTATTTAGGATAAGTGCAACACCTGGAGAATTGTACCGGAACTGAAGATACGTTTTTAATATAAAAGATATTCCTCTTGAGTCTAGGGTGTTCAATTTAAGAGTTTTCATGCAAAGAATAGCTGTTAGATATGAGAGAGTGTTCTCGAAAACAAACCACTCCAAGATGTGGTCACTGTTACCATTGTAATAACGCTAGTAGTACTATTGTTTTTGGAAGCTGGGTGTTGGTGATTCCGGGAATTTTAAACAGGATGTTGAATTAAACGATGAGTTTATCCTCCCCCTTTCTTATTGTGAATAAAAACGTCTAATAAGCATGTACCTTGAGGGTGCGCAATTGCTTTATTTTAGAATAACAGCATTTGTTGGGGTGAAGTAGCTTCAATAAGAAATCTTCCTAGATAGTTTAACTCTACACGTTCCCAGTATACATTTGGTATTGGGTCATTTGTGGTCTGTATCCATAGTTGTGTGGTTGTTGACAATCTTAATATTTCTAATACATCAACGCACAACATGTGAAGGGTTTGTGTGATTGAGTGAGACGAGATTAGCCACAAGTTTCAAACAATGTGCAATGGCATATGGAATTGGTAATGTGAAGTGAATGTTATTGGTGGAAGATAACTTGTAAGCACTATCGAATAGTAGATAGGTTGGCTTGACCACGAAAAATACAAGCTACTTTGCCTGTCGTGTCTTCGTATCACAGAAGTACTGACTCTTTCCTAATGGGAGGCTGAACTACTACTTATTGTTGCTCATTACCACAAGACCGGTTAATACCACATTACGCGTATCAGGAGGTCTATTTTTCACCCCATCGGCATATTCGTTTAGGGTTCGTTTGGCGTTACATCGCACTTATCAGGAAGTTTATTTGCCCTCCATCAACCAACTCGCTTATGGTATATAAGGAAGAAAAATGAAATTGCTTATTGTAGTGCAGCCCCTGTGAAGGCGTGGTACTTGCCTGGTACTGCCCAGGCCAGTGTTTTCCAACACACAGTTACTGATACACTTCAGTACAGAATACTTGTTCTCATCTTACTTTGAAGAAGTGAAATTGTACTAGTAGAGAATCTTGATCTTTACTAAACTTTTTCACTAACAGAATTGGAGTATTGAACGTACATGTCTTTTCTAATTCATCATTAAGAAATCCCTCTCCAGTCTGATTGATTATAGGATATTACTGACGAAGTTCCCGTGGCACTGGGGAATGAAACGCGTTGGCTGTGTGCCAGTTCTCTTAAAAAAAAAAGAAATGGAATAAAAGAAGAATTGCTACAAAATACTTTTCTGTCTGGACTCTAATGTTGTGCACCTTCCATTTGGGTTTGTTCTAATAGTAAAAAGGCATCTTTTCAGCAGCTGATGTCGGAATCTGTTGCACATCTTTCTATATTTAGAAACTAAAGGGGTATAGGTGCTGGACCCTGGTCTGTTGCTGTGTTCATAGTTTTTCTAGGTTGGATTGATGTGTATTATAGTGTCATTGCTTTTCACCAATTTTGCTAATATCTGTAGTGTCTTGTGAGTTAATAATGATGGAACCCTTTTGGCTCCTGATGAAATCCGTAGAGCTAAGATGTAATGGATAGAGTGTATTGCCGTGAAGGTTGCTTTAGAACATTGAGTTCGCAGTTACACGCAGACAAATAAAATGCTGAAAATGTATGTTTTCTCTACAGAATAGGCAGGCTGGGCCAGGCTGGGTAGGGGTTGTGGTAGTTTTTTGCACCGCAGCGCGGGGACACACTGGCCGAGTGTAACCATGCGCTCTATAAATGCATCTATTATTATTCTTATTATAAAGATGTGTAACACCAAGCTCCATGTGTGGCGAAGACATTTACGGGTACCCCTGCTGGGAAGACACTACAAATGGCAACAAGATAGTGGATAAGTAACATGAAAATTGACAGTGCTTTCTCTGAGAGATTGCCATGGTCCTGGCAAACTTCTAGTGCGTGCCACGTGTGCCGTCGTCAAAGGACATAATCGACGCTAAATGCATGTGGAGTCAAAGCGCAGTTCCAGCTGATGTGAAGCAGTTTAAAACTATAGCATTTACAGAGAATCTACAAGTTGTTGGTTGAAAACCTGTTGATAAGATCACACATAAAGGTATCATGCTACTACGCAACATAGAGCCATACCTAGTTCGGAGTGCTAATACTGCGATTACAAATGCAGCCAAGTAGATATCAACATGGTGTAAAAAAGAACAACCCGACAGCAAAGCGCAAGATCAAGATCAATCAATCAATCTGGGTTTTATAAAGTGCGCTACTCACCCATGAGTCTCTCAAGGTGCTTGGGGGGTCGGGTTGCAGCTCCAAATCAGTCGAAGAGCCAGGTCTTGAGGCTCTTCCTGAAGGTGTGCAGAGTGGAGGAGCACCTGCTGTTGACTGGGAGCTCGTTCCAGGTCTTTGCTGCAATGTAGGAGAAGACTCTTCCACCTGCTCTGGTTCTGCGGATGCATGGGGTCTCTGCCAAAGTGAGGTCGGCGGAGCGGAGTATCCTTTTCGGTACGTGGAAGGAGACTCTCTCGTTGATGTATTTGGTCCGATGTTGTGGAGGGATTTGTAGGCGTGATTGAGTAGCTTGAAGGTTACTCTCTTCTCAGGTGCTGGGTCATGTGCTTGTGTCGTGGGGTGCAGAGGGCGAGTCTGGTTGCAGTGTTTTGGATTGTTTGGAGCTTGTGTAGCATGGTTCTGTTGATTCTGGCGTAGAGGGTGTTGCCGTAGTCCAGTCGGCTGGTTATGAGTGCGTGGGTGACATGCTTTCTGCAATCGAGGGAGATCCACTGAAGGTCTTGCGGAGGATGTGGAGGGAGTTGAAGCAGGTGGAGACAATCGAGTTGATCTGAAGAGTCATGGTGAGGGAAGAGTCTAGGATGATGCTGAGGTTTCGGGCGTGGTCTGATGGAGTGGGTGGGTTTTCGAGGGCGGAAGGCCTCTAGGTGTTGTCCCAGGTCGGTGGAAGAAGGTCCGAGGATGAGGACCTCTGTCTTCTCCGAGTTGAGCTTTCAGCAGCTGTTGTTCATCCAGGATAATGCTGTGATTACAAGTGCTGCTAGTTAGAGACTAACCAGCTGTCAAGGAAAGTACAAAGCATTAGCACATGCATGAGAAAGCTGTGGTTGGAATCAGACAATCACATAGGTCAGCACATCACAGGACCTCAGCATTGGTGCGGATGACTCAGGTCCTAACGGACGGCAGTCAGTGTCAGTCAGTGTCAGACAGAACTCTACCCTCAGTGACAGCCACTCACACAAAATGGTTTCAATGCTGCCGCTTTTTTGAAACCACCATAATTTTTCGTTACCACCAAAAAGCAAAATATTGGTGAACGATGGACTACGTGGCAAGAGACATTTGAGAATTTCATTGATGCTCTTGAGAGACTGATAATAAATCTTGCTAATGATGGCGTAAAGGAAGTCATAAAGAAAATTTCATGAACTGACAAAGAAATTGCATACTGTCAGATTAAAGAAACCTTGAATCTAAAGTTCAATCCAATGCCAAATGTTGACTATGAAAGATATATTTTTAGTCAAGAATGCCTGTAAGTTGGCGAAACCATTGATGAATTTGTAGAAAGATTTCACACACTCATAAAAAACTGTAAGTACAATTATGATTTAATGATGAAGAAGCCATACTCTTCAGGGTCCTTGATGGATGTTTGCCCGATTCATTCAGACCGCGAATGCTGAGATAGACTCTGATTCTGGAATGAATGTTAATGGCTGCTAGAGCTGAAGAGTGTGCTGATCCACAAGATGTGGACACAGAGGCTGGAGGTGCCCTGAATGAATCAACAATGCGCCACGTTGCTGCACATTTATAATGTGATGCATCTAGGGGTATGCGTCATCATGTAAAGCCCTGCGCCACATTATACCTGAGTAAGGTATAATGTATGCAGGGTGGGCGTTCTCACACAGGAAGCCTTGTAGAAGTGACGCAGTAAAATCTCCAAGATAAATCTCCAAGATTCCACTGCGTCAAAACCTACGCCTGCTTGGAGCAGGCATAAGAAGTGATGCAGTGTACTAGGAATAGGCCTCCCCATGCATTGCTGGAGTTGCATCGTGATTGCGACACAAATCCAGCAATTTCATGACTTTTGCTCCTACAGATGTGTTGAAATTTCTGGCGCATCTGTCAATCCTTGCGCCATGGTGTGCCATATTGTTAAAACGGCGCACCCATGATGGCACAAGGGTTTCGCAAACAGGCGCAGGGAAACTGATGCATTTATACAGATGAGCCAGTTTCTTGTAAATAAGCCGCATAGTGTCTTGCGAGTTAACAATGACAGAACAATTTTGGCTCCTGATGAGCTCTGTAGAGATATGATGTAATGGATAAAGTGCATTGCAGTGAAAGTTGCTTTAGAATGTTGAGTTTGCAGTTACAAACAGATAAATAAAGACGTGTAATACCAAGATCAGTGTGTGGAGTAGTCATTAATGGTTACCCTGCTCGGAAGGCGCTACAATACCTAACATGTTGGCTACAGTAAGGAGTATGACTTGTGTGACTATTGTTATTCTTAGGGATTTTCTCCTCTTTGTTTATCTTTGCCAGTAGCAGAAGCACAAAATGATCTGAAAACACCCTGAATATTAATTCACTTGAACGGTATAGGTTAGAGGAGGAATCTGCATGACTAGGAAGGATTTAAACTGGATATTGATTGTTATGTTATGTTATGTTTTGGTATTTTATTTTGTAATGCGCACAGCTACCCAACAAGGGTTTCCCAGCGCAGGCCATAACAGAAGCTAGGAGAATATCGGAATTAGCAATGTAGGTTAAAAAAACAGGTTTTTAATTGTTTCCGGAAAACGGAAAACAGCTTCTCCCTCTTCATCCCATCAGGTAAGGAATTCCCCAAGGTTGGCCCAAGAAGAGAGAAGGAGCGACCTCCCATTCTCGACAGTTTAAACCTCTGGATTTCAAACACTTCTCCTGATGACGAACGAAGCAAGCGTTGAGGGTGGTACTCATGAACCAGATCTTGTAAATATTTGGGAAGGTTTTAAACTGGATATTTATTGTGATATACAAACGTATTCTTTAGAATATGTACAATTGTGATGGCTTTGGATCATTGAACATTGGTGTATTCCTTATTGAGTGTACTTGTTATGGACTTTATACTTTGTTTATACTTACAGGAGGATTTTGCACAATTTTATAACTAGAAAAAGCCCATGAACTACCAACTAGGTAAGCAATGTTTGCTGTTGTTTCATCTACTTCAATGGTAATAAGTAATGTGTAAAATAACGACAAGTGCAATGTATTGTATATGTAATGAAATTGTAAGATATTAGTATTGGGACTGGAATGTATATGAGTATAATGCCTAGGTATCCAGTGGTGTATTGAAAATGCTTGGAATTATTCAGATTGTGCTGCTACCAATTGATTCTAATAAATTCCTTGTCTCATTAGGCAGAACTACATAATAAATGTAATAGATATTGCATTCATGAAGAATGATCAAATTACCCAAATAAGATGCAAGTGGTGGAATATCAATTATCATACATTTTGGTTCTGTTCAGTAAATTGTCTCCACTATTGGAGACTGTAAGCTTTTTTTTTTTTTTTTTTCACAACCAATTTTATTGAGCAAATGAGCATTGAAGATGTGGCATCTCCACAACCGAAGAACACCACGACAATATCAATATAGCAATTACATAGGCAGCAAATGATGGAGCAGACTCAAAAATAGGCTCAGTATAGAAACTCCCCAGCGACCCACCCTATCCCACAACTCCACCCCCCAGCTCCGAACACCCCCCCAACCCCCTCTACCACACGTGCATAGAAAGCAATAAAGAAAAGTAAGTAGGTGTAGCGCCACCAGGGTGATGTCGCTTCGGGCCAATAGTGTCACTGTGGTCAAATGTCCTCCTCTCGCTCCGCCGGAGGGTCCAGGGATAGACCACGGTAGTCGGCCCAACGCTTCCAAATTTTGTAGTGCTTGCGAGGGCAGCCCCTCGCTTCAAAGATCGGCCTCTCCAGACCCATGAGATAATCCAGCCCAGCCTTCCATGCAGACAGGGGGGGGCCTCACTGCTTTCCATGCCCGGGCCAAGTCCCGTTTAGCCACGACCAGCCCCAAAAGCAACAAGTGGCGTTTATATATGTTGCCCCCAACCCCCTCCATGATGTGCAGCAGGCCCAATCGGTGGGTACGAGGAAGGTCCCAGCCCAGTACCTCAGCCAGGCAACTCCACACGCCCCTCCAGAACCCAGTCAGCTGGCAACACGACCACACAGTGTGCATTAGGGACCCAGGCACCGACCCACAGCGCAAGCATTCCGGGGATGCAATCAAACCAGCTTTCCACAGTCGTTCACGCGTATAGTAAGCGCGATGCAGGTATTTGAATTGGATGAGCCGGAGCCAACTGTAAGCTTTTTTGATGTACAAGTTGTTCAAGATCACTGGATTATCTGCATTTTAACGTTAATGTTATAAATAGAGTATTGTTTTTAAATGTGTATAAAATGTTTGCCTTCACAGCCCTGACAAGTCTCTTTTTATCCGTGAGTAAATCGTTTTGGCTGTTCTGCTCTGTTTTATATCAAGCAACTGAAAAATAATAACAAGATCTGTTTTTACTATGAGCTCAACACACGTGGAGCACTTCTTGTACTTAATGGACTGATTTATTTCGAGTTGATGAATTAATTGTCTTGTTTTGTTATTACTTTTGAGGATCTGGGTCTTGGGCAGCAGACTCATAGAGGTGGGGAACATCTAAAGGTACTAACAAGAACTAGTTGGTTGGGTTGTTTTAACTTACCTTAGTTGTCCAATATTTATTTAGCTTCATTACCCCATTACACAACACAACTACCACACTACACCACACAATTGATAGAGCCAGTCTTGGAAGGATTATCCCTCTCCATTCAGATTTGGAAAAGGTGAAGGGGGGACAGAGACTAATAAAGACAGAGGACTATGTCCTACGTTTAAGTCCTGATCTTTGTGCACACTTGGCACTTAAGCTAACATCAGTTCACCATAGGTTTTGTGTGTTTACCATCTGCCCGTCTTCTCATCGCTTGTTTTCCATATAGTTGGAGAATGACTTTTTAGATCAGCAATTTCCTGGCACCTTACATGTCAGGAATTACCACATCCACTCATTGTCCAAATCAAAGTAACAGAAAACTCAATCCCTTATTACCTGCTCTTACCAGGAACATATCTGCAGTGCTTTCTTTCACATCCATGAGGACATGACACAAATACGTAGTAAGCCAAATACAAACTGTGTGACTGCTGCATTAACAGTTCTTATTGCAAGGACAGTTTAATAAAACAATAATGCCACTTCACATCTGGTTAACACAGACAATATTTGCATCAGGAGAAACATTCCAAATTCATGATGGCAAAGCATTCACAAGCCACTGCCTAGAGAGCATTAAAAAATCACTAAGTTTGGGTGAGGAACTCTGACTTTGCTCCAACTACCTACCCATGCCTCCCAGGTCCCCAGAGGAAACCTTGAGACTTACTCCTGTGCTTTACCCAACCGCCAGCAAGGGTGACAATTTTAGCACTTATTTGCTACTTAGTACTCAGCAAGGCCTTCAGGTTGTCTCTGATGTAGAAGGAACCAATCCTAATAACATGGACATTCTGTAAAGAAGAACAGGAAATCACAAGAAGAGGATAACTTACATAGGATGGATTGGGAGAGAAAATATTTGTTGTTATAATAACTATAAGGATACCGGTCTCGGGAAACAGAGACACCGCAGGTTAGTAAGACTGCTATGATGCAGCAGATGAGGTAATGGGCTGGGCAGGCTATGTGAAACTTGTGATTACGCTAAATTTAGCCCTTGCCTTCCCTACTAAATTCAGCACAGATGGTCTTTTATTTGCCTGCTGAAAGTGGATGAGGGGAGTAAACAATTCAAAATTATACTTACAATTTAGTCATGTTTAAAAGACCACAAAGTTCGAATTCCAGTTTATGGATTTTATTATAAGGCCAAAAATAATTGAATATAGACACACCTTAATATCATAAAATGTAGGTACATAAAAATCAATACAGAACCGAATGTATGTTTATAATTAATTTGGCATAGAAGACACAATGTGATGACCTCCAGACTCAAAATGCAGCCCAAAATTTAAGCTGAGTCCAAAACCTTTTTCATGAGGAAAAAAACAAAGGTTAACTTTCCCTACACTGCTCTCTCTGAGTGTCCTGCCTATTTCCCTTATCTCATTCCCCAAAGGTGTCAGCACGTGTTGACTTCCTAAGAAGTACTCATGTCAAATGGGTCAGATAGCTTAAGGCTATGGAGCTCGTTCTAAGATGCTCCCTCTCCTCGGAAAAATGTAGAAGTCTACCCTTTTCTGTCCCCGCGCATCATACAAAAAGACAAAGGTCAGCCCCATTCCTATGTATCACGTGCTTAATTCTTCACTTGTAATATTCCCCACTAGCTTTCTATAGACCGTTTAATTAAGTTCTTCTTGTCTTCTAGTGGCCTTGAGGTTCAGATAGGCCAGGCACGGAAGGCATCCTCACTTCACACCTCTCAGACTCTTCAAATAAATTCTGGTTATCTTCTTAAACTAAGAATAACAAGGTTGAATTCTTGCACCTGCAGAAGGATGAGAACATACTGTCCTGGCACACAAAAAGGATTCATTTAATTTTTTTCTTTAGCAACCAAGGATTTTAAACACACAACAACCTGCAGTTCTGGGCCTACATTGCGGGCAACTTAAACAACACACAATTACATTTATATGAATATAATGTTATCCTGCACATTTTGCATACAGGAATTATAAGTGTCTCTAATACATGTAACTTCCTGCTTGAATGTGTACACTACATTTCACTACTTATATACCATAAATAAATGCGTCTTATTAAACATAAAACACTGCAAATGATAAAATACATATGAGTGCATGTAAACCATGAGTATAATGCACCCATACAATTTAGAGTGCTGTAAGTGCTCTATCACTTGCTAGCACTGTAGCTTAGATTTGGCATATGAACAACTGTGACAAGGGCCAAGTGTGCATCCATTTTTTCAGTGTAGGACCTTACAGCCCAGGAAATCAGTGTCTCCTTTATAGAGCCTAGTAGTAGCTGAAGAGAGGTTATGTGGTCTGAGCAGATTCTTGTCATGTAGATGTGTCCATGCTGGTATTGGAAAAGTGGTGCAGGAAATCCACATCACAGACAAACAGTAATGGGCTTAAAACAATCAAGCTGTCTGTTTTTTTGACAGTTGTGATTACAGAGTGAAGAGGTATCTAAAAAATGTGAGTGAGATTAAAACTGTCTCCATTCTTTAGTCTGGTTTTTGATTCACCAAGGAAGGGGCAAAGTTAAAATGGGGTAGGTAGTACTATTGTGGAAGAGTTAATGTTCTGCTGCACCTAATGTGTGGTCGTGGTTGGTCGACATGTTTCGGCCCTTGGTAGACCTGACAGGTCTGTAGGCCTTCCTCAGGACCAAAAGGAGAGGTTGGCTACCTATGAGGTAGCTTGTATGGAGTAAGTGACTCACTTATCCTTCTTCAACAGTGATCCCAATCACTCTGCTTCCTGTGCGGGTTATAGGTACATCTTTTGTCTATCACTTTTAGAGGAGACGGACATTACTCCTTCGAGGAACAGAAGGACAAGGGTCTCACTCTATTCAGCGTCCTTTCTGCGTATGTGCTGACTCTGTCCTTCGTGCCCCAGAAAGTCAAAGTACTCTATCACAGTTCTGCAGCTCACAAAGTCATCGTAGTCCAATTAAGGTGAGTATCGTGGTTCAGTTTAGAGTGCAAAAAAACACATGTGGGCAGACAACGCAGAGTCATCATATGGATCGCTCCAAAGGGAAGGGGTGGGGGTGTAGCCATAATCTACAAAGACCATCTTTCTTGCCGACTGCAAGGAAGTCCTCTCCTAGACTGTGAAAACGTCTTGTTCTCAATCCAAGTCTCCCCATGTAGATCCTTGTCGGGTCTCCTCATATACCGCCCTCCAGGACCCCTAGGCCAGTCTGTGAATCCCTTATGGAACACACCTACACACTGGCCGCTACGCACTCCACCTGTATGATCCTAGGTGATCTGAACATTCACTTGGATAAAAAGGAAGCCAAACCTGCCGCTGACCTAATAGCTGACTTCGAAAATCTTCCATTAAAGCTACTAAGTCGACTACCCACCCATTCACTAGGCCATTTGCTGGACCCGATCTTCTCCAATATTAACAACTTATCTGCCCTGGATCCCGTCCCGGTACCCTGGACTGACCATTTTTTAGTCCCACTAAATTGGCAACTGACGCCAACTTCACGTATCACAACCCTACCTAACAAGGCCACACGCTCCTGATCTAAACTTGATCCTGAAAATGGAAACTCCAGCTAGAGCGATCCCCCCCTAAACTTGACGCCAACCCTATCTATGCCGATGCAGAGTTTTCTACCTGGATAGGTGAGACACTGGAAAGAACGCTTCCTAAAAAACCCTCCGGCAAGCCTCGGGGCAAAGCTACCTCCCCATGGTTTACCCAGGAAATGCGGCTTCTAAAGAAAGCATGTAAGAAATCAGAAAGAGACTGGAGAAAAAACTTTGACCCCACAAAAAAACGAATATAAAAAAACCCTTCTCAATTATAAAAAAGCACTTAAAACTGCCCAAGCCAAGTATTTTGAGGAGAAAATCAGGTCATCTACCAACTCATCCCAGGAAACATTTCAAATAGCCAAGAAACTTCTCAAAGTACCGGAGCCTCCCCCCCTAGTAGAAGCGTCAGTCATCCGTTGCAATGAACTTGCTGAATTTTTTAATCTGAAGATAAAAGACATCATCAACTCTCTTCCACCGCCAGCTCCCTCTGGTGGCGACCAGCCCTGTCATACACATCACGCCACAGCGTGTCAACTGGCACACTTCACCCCTCTGACAATAGACACCCTCCTTCCTATACTCAACTCTATCAAAAGTGGTAGCCTTACTGACCCCGCACCACTTAACATCCTTAAACTAGTTGCGCCCACCATCCTGCCGCACCTGACAAAATTGATTAACACCTCACTCGCCCACGGCATCGTCCCCCCCAGCTGGAAAAAAGCAACGGTGAAAGCACTGATTAAAAAACCTCACCTGGACCCAATGGAACTAGGCAATTATAGGCCGATTTCCTTGCTCCCAGGCATTAGTTAAATAGCGGAGAAATACGTCAACTACAACCTATCCCACCATCTTGAAACTAATGGGCTCCTGGAGCCCTCCCAGACGGGTTTTAGGCCCGGCCAGAGCACTGAAACTGCGATATTGGTGGTGGTCGAAGAGGCAAGGAAAATCATGGACTCTGGAGGATCAGTGGCAGTGATCCTCCTGGACCTTAGCGCGGCCTTCGACACCGTCAACCACTCGACACTGGTACACAGACTAAGTGAGCTTGGAATCACAGGAATGGCCTTGGCCTGGCTTAAATCCTTTTTGGAGAACAGATCCTTCCAGGTAGCAGATGGCATTTTCACGTCCAGATCCACTGCCATCAGCTGTGGGGTTCCCCAGGGCTCATCCTTGAGCCCGACCCTTTTTAATGTTTACATGTCCCCCCTTGGAAAAATCGTCACCCCCTTCGGGATCAAGCTTCTAACCTACGCCGACGACACCCAATTGGTGGTATCGTTGAGCCAGCAAGACCACTCCCTCCCTAATCTCCAAACTTGTCTAAGTGAAATAACTAAGTGGATGAACCTTTCCCACCTTAAACTGAACAACGACAAGACAGAGATAATGATCCTGGGCAATAAATCCCTCTACCATTCCAAATCCCCATGGCCAACCTGCATGGGTACCCCACCCGTTCCGAAACCGGAAATCAAGAGCCTTGGAATATGGCTCGATGAAGGCCTTAATTTCTATGCCCAAGCAAGAAAAACTGCAGGAGTGTGTCACAGCCTCCTACGGTCAGCTAGGAAAATTCTGCCCCTACTCCCAGTACAATCCCAAAAACTCCTAATCCATGGTCTTGTGTTATCACGCCTGGACTACGGCAATGTCCTCTACCTGGGGGCTCCCAAAAAAGTACTGACAAAACTCCAGACAGTACAAAACGCCGCCCGCCTCCTTACAGGAACCCACCATCGTTGCTCAGCCAAACCTGCTTTAAACACCTTGCACTGGCTGCCCGTGCAGGAGAGAATACAATTCAAAGCACTCTGCACGACATATAAAATCCTGCATGGCAAGGCCCCACCAATCTTACAAAACCTTATATCACCTTACACCACTAAAAGAACGCTCCGATCCTCAAACTGTAACTTAGCTTTTGTTCCCAGAATCAAGAAAGCCCGTTCTGGCGGTCGACTGTTCTCATACAACGCCTCCAAACTATGGAACACTCTACCCCCAGACATTAGAGCCCAACCCACCCTCCTCTCATTCCGCAGAGCACTTAAGACCTGGCTGTTCCCATAAGACTCCACCTACATCTGGTTCCTGTCACTCAGCGCTGGGACGTTCACGGGCAGCCATGCGCTCTACAAATCGGTAAAATAAAATAAAAATAAATTAATCTGCTGTTTGGCGAATGCTGAAGGTTATGCTGTCCCTTAAGTCAGGACCATCACCTCCTGCTCTACCCTTATGATCCTGCAGTACTTCTCCTGCATAGTTGTTTTGATCTGCATCCTTAGACTTCACCAAGTTGTGGACCCCTTGCAATGGCTGAACGCTTGCAATGTAAGCATTCTTTATGTTGACTAATACGGTTAAAAATTGCAAAGCATCATAAAGAAGAAATGGAAACATTTCATCTATCATGAATTAAACTTGCTACCACCAATGGCTGTCTTCTGGGCTGATTCAAAATGTGAAAGACTCTTTCAACAAGCATTGGCTAAAGAAAACTACCCAAGGCTCCGGTATAAGCTTATTGTTTACGGGTTTACAGTGATGGCATAAATTCCGATATTCATCTCATGCAGTATGTACCAATGACGTTTATTAAGTGGATTACAAGATTCCCATACTCCATGTACACTGCTCGAAGGCTCGTCAGAAGCAGGCGTGTGGATCGCAGCCAGAATGCTTCATGGGGATGACGTGGGAATCTTATCTACGAGACAATCTGCTAGTTAAAAATCTCTTTTTTAAAAGTCAAACACTGTTTATTTATGCCTCACCCAGTTTGACCCTCTATGTTTTGAAGTATGAGTCCCGGCGCCAGCTGCCTTCTTAAAAACTCAGCGGTGCAGAAGGTATGAGGGCATCATGAGCTCAGACGAAATCACATCGCATGTCACTGCCACTTGTATATTTTACGTCCATTCCAAGTGGCCTCTTAATTCTGAAGGGTTAGTACCAGAAGTTACCCACCTCGTCAGAAGTATGAAATCCACAGGAACACTACTCTGAACTTTATTCTGGAAATTTCAGAGGCTAAAAGCAACTGAAATCTCCGGTCGAAAGCCTCGCCCAAATGAGGAATTACCGGGGAGTTAGACCTGGAATGTCCAATACTCCATTCATTCTTCATTTCTAACAGAAGCCCCATGGTACTACTCCTAAAGGGCCGATAGTCTTTATTTCTGGAGGTTGATACCTTGACTGGGCGTTTCAACCTAAATCCACGGGTTAATGAGCCCTTAACGGCTAGCATTTACATGGCCGGCGTCTGACTGCCGGCGCAAGTGCACTAAATTCAGGCCTCCCCAAAAAGGAGTTCGTCTTCGGGTTTCTGAGGAAACCTGAGCACAAAGGGTGCCGGAACATTCCACACAAGCTTCTCCTTCCTCAGCTGAGATGCTAATCGCAGCCTTATCGCTGACAGCGACTTCCTATAACGTTGCCAGGACAGACCAGAGACCTTTGCTTTATTATTTATTGTCCTAACTGGCTACATTTTAAAATCAAGACGCCACGGTATCGCCCTTACGGAACGCGATTTTTCACATAGCACAGAGGGCAGGAAATGCACAAACATCCCACTGCTAGAGATTACAGTGCCCATTTTTGTAGTGGAAAAGTCCAGATTCAGCTTAAATCTGTACCGAGCAACGTCATTTTCAAAAAGTCTGATGATCATGAATAAAAAGCAATACCGTAATGTCTGGCAACAATACATGATATAAAGTTGATTATAAACGCAAGAAATAAAGATGGGCTAGAGCTTGCCTTGGCCTCGAACAAATGTCGATTAAACAGCGTCCTTCATTTTGCGCTTCATTTTAAACCGAACAAAGGGGCATATTATCAAGGGGGTTTATCTCCGCTTTTTTGGCTTTAAAAGCCAAGAAAGTGGAGATAAAATTATCTCCCTATTACCTAGCTGTCGCTAACACCAGTTAACGACAGCTAGTAGGAGATAGCGACCATCTTGGGCCCCACTTTGCATGTCAGTGATATTTATCACTAATGACATACAAAGGGGGCGTGCCAAGATGTTAGCGACTGAAAACAGTCGCTAACATCGCTATCTCCTATTACCAACTTTTGGAGATATTCGCGCTAAGCGCGAATATCTCTAAAAGCTAACACCTGCCCTGAGCAGTTCTTAGCCATGTTATCCAATGGGAGGTGGATAACATGGCTAAGAGCATTAGCTCGGTAATGCATGAATATCGCTGACTTTTCAGCAATATTCATGCATAGCGGCCGATTTTTATCGCATTTGCGATAAACCTTGGTAATACCAAGGTTTATCTGCGATAAAAATCGCCCCAGCTCAGCGTTAATTTTTTCACGCTAACCAAGCAATAGAGATAATTATCGCTATTGCTTGGTAATATGCCTCATAATGTATTCTTTTATTTCGTGCAGTAACGATGATGTCTCTCTTATTTAGTAATGATAACTACAAACCGCAGTCACATTTTGGGGTTTGTATTGGGGGGGCGAGTGAAATGTTCTATAGATTTCGTTTTCAGTTCGATAGAGAATATTATTAAACCGAAGTCTAAGTGAAGGGCGGTCTCTGACCCGTTTGGTCGATGGCTTTCCTATTTTTAGTAGCAGGGGCAACCATTTTCCTGTGCTTGTAGTTTTTAACTGGGCAAGATGACTTAGCTCTGAAATACAAGTTCCTGCCAACTGGGGTAGATTTGTGGGGGACTTTTCAGGAGTTCTAGAGCAAATCAGTGGCTACTGGGATCAGCTTGTGGCATTCAGAGCATGTAACCATTAGTCAGTCTCCTGGTGCTTAACCTTACAATTGAACCCACACCACACACAGTGCTCGACATTGCCCATCAACCTCATCACTCCAAGTGGTGTGCGCTGTGCATGGCCCACCAATCAGAACTCACCTGTTCTGCTCACCTCACCATCCAATACTGGTTGCAGAAGAATGCAGACAACACTAGTATTCATCAGTGAGCGGAACTGTGGAGCTATCTATCGCTCTACTTGCAGGTCAGTGAATCCTCCTCCAGGGGTTATTCCACAGGCCCTGGCAGCAGCCCGTCATCCATAGTGATTCTGGAACAATTTTGAGAGTATTGGTGCAGGTCATAGACATGACCACTCTAAAGATAGTGTTAGAAACGGGGGGCTCTAATTGGCAGAGGTAGGCACCTTTGTCCAAATAGGGATCCTTGCTTCTAGTCAGGGTTAGAGGGATAGACATTTTAGATAACCCCTGCTCACCCCCTCGGTAGCTTGGCAAGAGCAGACAGGCATATCCCAAAGGCAATGTGTAAAGCATTTGTTCTCAAAATACAGTGATAACACCACAAATGGACACCACACCACACCACACCAGTTTAGAAAAATAAAGTATCTTTATCTAAACTCAACAAGACCAAAACAACAATAAATCACCAAACATGTAATAAGAATATGACTTTAAAATGGTTTCAAACTACTTGGTCTATAGAAAACTATGGATGCGTGATTTTTCTCAAAGTACCTGTAGTTGCAACAGAAATCACAGGGCCAAAGAGCCGCAGAGATGGGAAGCGTCAAAAAACAAAGAGTTGTATCAGTTCCTGAGATCCTGGGGAGGCGATGCAACAGTTCTGATGCACGCAGAAGTGATGCGCCGAATCCAGTCTGTAGGGGGAAGTCATGCGTCAATTCCAAGATTGTTACGGTCCGCAGGTGGTGCATCGGGAAAACTTACTGCACAGGTACCATGAGTGAAAATCCAGGATGAGGAAGCAAACAATGCGGCGGTGTCAAGCAGCGCTGCACCAGTTTCTTCACCGCGATCCCTTGATGCGTCGGTTCTTGCAGTGGCGACAGGCGCTGAGTTGGTTTTGGCAGCGGCGATGCATGGTGATTCTTCTCACAATATGGTGCTGTGTCGGAAAAACAGCTGCAAGAAGACCGATGCATCAATTTTCTTGTAGTTGCATTGCTTTTCCAGCTCCCAACACCAGGAACAACCTCCAGTGGCCCTAAACAGTCACAGGCACCTCCTGGCAGGTCAGAACTCCCAGCAAGGAAGCTCAGGGGAGCTGGGGGTGAAGTCTTTTTATCCCTGAGATTTCAGAACAGGAGGCAAGTTCTACTCACGCTCTTGGAGATCTTCCTCAAGCTGGGGGACACAGCACACATCAAAGTCCTTCTCCTTTCCTTGGTAATTAGTAATTTGAGTAATTTGCTTATTTATTTGTGCATGATTAAGTAAAATCTTTAAAAAACAATAACATTTTGCGAAAAATGGCAAAAAATTTGTTATACGCAATTTCCTCAGTTTTACAAGTTTACTTAATCTCAGTTCATATTTGTCCATAAAATGTTTCGGGGTCATCAAACGTCTGGCTTTTTTTGGTTCATTCCATGTGCTCTTGTGTCTTTTTTCTACTAAATCAAAAAGCTTTACGACCCGACAGTTTAATTTGGTTTTAGTGGGGTTAAAACATAATTTAACAGCCTGCTTGCATGTCCGAACGCCATATGATTTGAAGGAGGGACGTAATAGATTGTACCTCAAATCTTTTAATTTAGGACAGATGCACATGACGTGGATGATATCCTCCTTATCAGCTTTGCACAGGCGGCACTGAGGCGTAATTTTAAAAACTTTTCTTTCATTTTTAAGTTCATTCCAATGTTAAAATATGCTTGTGGCTGCGTTCTTCCATAATCGCCAAGTGTGATCCAGCCGTGCGGTCTTTTTTTTAATGCCTCCTTGTCCTCAATAGAGGAAATGATTTGTGCCAATTTTTTCATGACTTTTTTTAAAAGTCAGGAGATCTGTTGGAGTACCCCAGAAGTCTGATAGTCGCAGGACTTGAAGTGAATCTAATAGATAATCTCTGGCTGAGGATTTGCGATGTTGGAGCAGCTCTTCCCATAGGTTAGATTTTAAAGAACCAGCCTCAGCACTTCGAATCTTGTGCCAGTTGGTTACATAAGCACTCCGCCTTTCTAGTGTTTGTTTCAAAAGGCCAAATTCTAACCGAATTTGTGCAGGTGAGACATATCTTGGCAGGTTAAAGATAGCCCTATAGAAGTTAGCTATTACTGTATCCAGTAATGCGGCATCCTTCCCTTGAAGGGGTTCACTCCCATATGTAAGAGTTGGCTGTAACTTTGCACGCAAAACCTGAAGAAGGGGGTTGAGCCTCAGGTCGGTGAGTCACAGTTCCCTTTCCATGGTAGACACAGCTACTGCAGGCCAACCACAGACATCACACAGCAAAGGGACAGTACTCTTTCTCCAGCTCTTTTCCTTGGCAAAGGTTTCTCTTGATTCCAGAAGTAGCCTAACTTTCTGGGGGTTTAGATCTAATACTTATACTCCAAAATGTCTTTGTTTTCTTTGTGCAAGGGTCTCTGAGCCCAGTCCAACCCAGTTCTGTCCTCACTGGTGCAGTTTGACCACAGGGGGTGGAGACAGCGTTGTGCAAGGGAGACAGGCCCTATTCAGGTGCAAGGAAATCTCCCACCATTTAAATGCAGCCAAGCCCCATTCAGCTCAGCTGTGAGCCATCCAGGAAGGGCCAGGCACACATCAACTCCGCCACCAGTGGCTGTCTACAGTAAATTCACATCCCCAGCCCATGTCACTCCAAAACCAGACGGTCAATACACAAAGAGGCAGAGGCACACATAATGGTTTAACAAGAAAATACCTACTCTCCAAAAGTGGCATTTTCAACCACACTATGTGAAAAAACATCTTAACTAAAAGATGTGTTAATAAATTCCGAGTTCAGACAGCCTAAACCTTATTTCTCTATCTTGTCCCAATGAGGAAGTTATACATGTAAGATATTAAAAAGCATTTCCCATTCTTTCCTATGGGGCAAGGTAGCCTTTCAATAGTATAAAACTAAATTGGTAGTACTTCACTATCAGAGCATGACACACACACCAGTACATGTCCTACCTTTCACAAACACTGCACCCTGCCCCGGGGGGGGGGGGGTACCTTGGGCCTACCATAGGTGTGCCTTTCATGTAAGAAAAGGGAAGGTTAGGGCCTGACAAGTGGATGCACTTTCCAAGTAAACATGGCAGTTCAAAACTGCACGCACACACTGCAGTGGCAGGTCTGAGATACCTTTCAAAAGCTACTCATGTGGGTGGCACAATCAGTGCTGCAGGCCCATTAGTAGTATTTGATTTACAGGCCCTGGCACACTTCAGTGCACTGTACTAGGGACGTACCAGTAAATCAAATATGCCAATCACGGAGAACGAATTGTAACAACAGTTTATACAGGGAGCACTTGCACTTTGACACTGATCTGCAGTGGCAAAGTGCCCAAAGCATCTAAGCCAGCAAAAACGAAATCCAACACAGCATAAAAATGCAGACTGTAGAGGCAAAATGTCAGGGGAAACCACGCCAAAGATGCCAAGTCTAACAAATAGTGAATAATCCTGCTGCTTTTTAAAGAGTGAGTGTACCAAATAAGCCAAAGTCTGCCTGCTAGAGAGTTCATTTTCACAATATAGTGACAGCTCTAGAGAACAATTACAGGAACACAAATTGGCACTGTCCTGTGAAACCGCCATGTCCAAGTTTGTAATCTTTACGTCTTGGAGTTAGTTTGATATATATATATATATATATATATATATATATATATATATATATATATATATATATATATATATATATATATATATATATATATATATATATATATATATATATATATATATATCCATAAGAATGCAATCTTCAACACCTCCGCATGCGTGAGTGAAAGAAAACACGTAACTCCAACGTGTAGATTTGGCATAAGTTCTTTAATCCAACAGAGCCACTAGATCCGACGCGTTTCGGGCATCCGCCCTTGCTCACAGATCGTCAGACAATGATTTCTCCACTGATTAAGTACACATTTTTTTCGATTTTTTTCACCAATTTTTTCTCTTGCAACCCACACGTGATTAATGGACATTGAGAACACCCTACAGAGTAAGAGCATAATGGTCTGCTTTTTCTTATGGCCAAACTAAAAATTTCTCCACTTAAAGAAAACAATTATCAAATGGTTATAATTGCGATTTTCAATTTGCCACAGTCTTGATTCACAAATTAAAATGTATTCAAATTGAAGTCAAGACATTGAAAAAGTCATAGTTGTGCATGTGTCTAGAAAATACTAGACCAATAGATACACATATGATTGAGCGCCTGTTAAAAAAAATATATATATACATAGAGCATCGTCCTCATTTCTGCATAAATGCAAATGGTCACCAACAATATAAGAAATTCATCACAGATTAAAAAACGTTATTGTCGTTTCTTATATATAAATATCTTTGATAAGTAGAATACATATATAAATTAATGCCGGCATTGTAATGTGCAAAATCTGCTGTGCAAATAATTAGCAGTAAAGTGCATACTTTAAATGTGCAAATATGCAATGTAAACAAATACTCGTAGTTGAAATTTAACACAATATCTCTCTCTCTCTCTCTCTCTCTCTCTTTCTCTCTCTCTCTTTCTCTCTCTCTCTCTCTCTCTCTCTCTCTCTCTCTTTCCCACACATCTCTTTGCTTCACTCTCTTTCTGATAATGCCTTTAAGAATGTAGAAAAAAATTAGATTATTCTTTTTGTGGTGGTGTTTTGCGTTGTAGTATTAGTATCTAGTCCCTCTCCAGTCTGCACACAAAATCTAACCAAACTTGAAAAAAGATAGATCTAATAGGGGTGTTATAAAGCATTGAAATCTTTTCAAATATGTCCCCTAAGACATTGGTCCTCTGCAGATCCAAAAAGAGTTACATTACATACATTGGGATTCGCAGTGAAGAACAAAGTATTTTCACCGTGCTTTGCTGCTTCTACATTCACGCCTTGTTGACGTCACGTCAGCCGATGCCATGTTTGTGGCAGGAAATGTATGCCAGCTCTGTGAGGGCCTCTGAGAGGACCAGCAAACAGCAACTCGGGGAAGAGCAGGCCAATGACATTAGTTACCACTGCATGGGCACACTACAGGTCTTCTGATGGAGGCAGCAGCAGTGACTGCTGAAATTTGAAAGGGAGAAAGTAAATGTGCACTGCTTTATCAGTGGATGTTTCTAATTCAGACTCCCTTTTTGAAAAGTCCACTTCCGAGTGTCTTGTGAGTTTCATGTAGTTTATCATTACTGTAATCTACAAACAATAAAATGTGCTATTGGAGTTGTAAATGATGATGTCTTTAACCCACGTGTTTTTGTTTGGAGTGTTGTGGATGTATGTGGTGTGGAATGGTATTATGTGGGTTGGATTGGAATTGTTAGTTGTGGAACTGTGTGAGGTGGTATTGTGTGGTGTGTAGTAAATGTGTGTAGTGGAATTATGTGGCATGGTGAATAGATAGGGGTGAGAGCTGCAGAAAATAGATAGAAAGGAAGATAGAGAAGATAGGTTTGTGCACAAAGTGGTGAATGAACTCCAGACAAAGGAGCAGAAACAGTGTGTGAGAAAGAGAGAAATAAGTGGGCAGCAGGCCACAGATGTATAAAGAGGGAGTGTCTGTGTACACAGAAGACACCCAAAGAAGAGGAGGAGAGTGTTGGCCTAAGGGACAAAAACCATGAAAAGGCACAGAAAAGATATTTTGCTCAAAGACCTGAAGTGAACCACATGAGAGAGGTGGGAAGAGTGTGTCAGAGAGACAGGTGAGAGCCGGTATGAGAGAGAGGGGCAAGTAGGAGAGGCACCCGGGGAGAGGCGAGAAGTGGACTAGTGCACAGCACGAGGCGGTACAGGAAGGTAGCTTGAGTGAGCAGGTATTACAGAGGGGAGATAGGGAGTGTGAGGGAGGGATGAGAGGGGACAGTGGGATTACGAGATGAGAGGGGGTAGCCGAAGTGTGAGAGAAAGATGAAAGGGGATTTGTGTGGCATGGAATTGTGTTGTGTGGAGTTGTGTAGTCGGAATATGTGGCATGGTGTGCTGTAGAATTATGTCGATAGTAATTAAATGGTATTAAGTGTATTGCAATTATGTAGAGTTGGATTGTGAGCTATGGAGTTGATTATGTGGAATGGTATTTTGTGTTGTGTATTGGCATGTTGTGGAGTTGAACTATGTGGTGTGCTATTAAATTTTGTGACATGATGTGGAATATTGTGTTGTGGATTGGGTTTAATGTGGTTTGTTCAGGAATTGTGTTTGATATATGTGGTCTGGTGTGGAATTATGTGATATGTATAAGAAATGCGTTGAGCTGAATTGAGTGGCATGTAACTGTGTGGTGTTGGGTGAAATTATGTTTGTTGGAGTTATCTGTTATGATGTGGAGTGTATTTATGTGGATTGCTGCTATGTGATATTTAGTGCATTTATGTTGGGTGTATTATTTGTTGAATTGAGTAGAGTGTAGTTATGGGGTGTGTAATCATCTGGCGCTGGGTAGTATTCTGTGGAGTGTATTTATGTTGTGTGGTACAGAATTGAGTGGTTTAGATTTGTGTGGAGTTATGTGGCATGGTTTGGAGTGGTATTATGTTGGCATGGTGTGGAGTAGTATTTTGTGGTGGGTAATTATGTTGCTCTCTGTGGCGTGTAAGTATCAGGTGTGAAATGTAGCTTGGAGTGTAATTATGTGTAGTGGATTGTCAGGACCCTCCTAGGTTAGTCGGGAGCAGTACCCTCAAGAGGCCCACCTTCTGGCAGCTCCGCCTCTGATTGCACAATAATAGAGGTTCAGTATGGCCAGATGAGGGGAAGGGAATTAGGGAGGGTACTGCAGGGAGGGAGACCTGTAGATATTCGAAATATTAGTAAAGGCACTTAGTCTCAATGTCAAGATATATACATACAAGTATAAATATAATTCTGAATTATAGAATGACTCTGTGTTTACCTGAAATAAAATAAACTTTGACTGTTTTTAGTCTTGTCTTCTTACTTTGAGACCAATCCACAGTCTAAATTAACTTCTTGGAAAACCAGTTGGTTAATTAAGTTTCTGTTCACAAAGTTCTCTTTTTAATGTTTCATTTAACCTAGAAAGAGTCTTGTGTCTCTCTTAATCTTATAATGCTTCAAAATAATTACTGTCTTAAATAATGCAAGGTAAACATCATATTCGTAGAAGTCTAAACACAATAGTCTTTCATTCCGGTTTTCAAATTCGAAGAGTAGAGGTTTAATTCAGGATTAATAAATGTCTTCTATGCGCCCAACACAGATTATTTACAGTTCTGCAGATAGAGTTCACTCCCCAGCACACGTCTATTATAAATAAGGTCTCCCACTTTAGCAAAAACAACCAGTTAACAATGTATCACACAGTAAGACACTAATATAATCATTTCTTTCTTCTTTGGTATTTTATTCACGTAAACCTCTACAACAGCTTCCAACAGCCAACACGTGTTTCGTGACACAAAGGGATGTTGTCTCGCGACTTACTCAAGGCTAATTCCTCCGTGTAGTACTCCTTTGATCTGTGGTGATAATTCCGGACCACAATGGGGTTCTGTGCGTGCGGCGTCTCTCTATAACACTCCTGTATTGGTCTCAATGCTCGTATTTGTTTCAGTATTCACCATGCTCAGTGTACTGCCTTCACCAAATAACCCGACGCCGCCACCATGTCCACCGAGTATGGCAACATAACAACGTAGAACTTCCCGGCTGCATATATGCCGGAAAAGAATGCCTTGAGTCTGTAACACTTTCTCTTTGCCCTGGATAGGCCCTCACCTGCAACCTTGCCTCTGCCAGGCACTTTTCCCCAGGCGGCATTATGATAAACATTGGAAAGGCTTGCGTGATGTCAGATGCATTACTCAGACAATCTGAAACCCACATGAAAGCTTGTTATAACATTTTCAGGAGCCCATCTGACCTTGAGGATGTTAATAGATCTATACCACTAGAGCTCAGGAGCCACTGGTAGCTTGCCAGTACCTTCAAAGTACCTCTCGGAGGATAAGTAAAGTCCAGTATCAAATTCAGAGTAGGCTCCTATTAAAGAAGGCAGCACTGCTCCTCTCAAGACTCTTAGAATGATAGCTAGCCAAACCAATGGCATTAACTCATACTAAACACTCAAACACACACTTTATTGGCCTATACGGCCTGCCACTTAACATTCTGTATCCAATCTCAATATAACTAAGCCACAAGGAAATTGCCCATGTTGTAGTTCCTGCTTTATCCGTCACCAAATGTGTATGGACAGTGGACCATAAAAGAAGTATGGCAGCAGTAGCCTGAGCAGCAATAAGTGCTGACCCACCAAAGTGTGGGACTGCAGGATTCAAAGTGAAAATGTGCCAGTTGGGTGTATGATTAGCTCAAGACCTGAGAAGAACAGGGCATGATCCAGACCAGAGAAAACGAAGAGACTCATCAGCATTTATATCCATCCATAATAAACAATATTGCTTCTTGAAAGCTATGCCTGGTGTCAAGGACCACCAAATGTGTATGCTAGCCCGCTTCATAAGGCTGTTATCTCTGACATAATTGTGCCCATTCCTGGCATAATAGTGCCAAAGGCATAATAATAGTTAGCCTTGACTATTTTGGGTATTTGCGGTCTAGTTGTGGTATCCTGGCAAACATCATTTATATACTGGGAGCATGACTGGCCTACATGTACCTATTCCTGGCAAAATAATGCTCTCCCCTGACCCTTATGGTTTCAAACCTTGGCACAACTGTGGCCCTATATAATGCGCGGCATAATACAGGCATCCATGGTACCTGGGGTGAGCATCCACGGCACAAGTTTTACTTTAGATGTACTATATGGATTTGAGTACTATATATTTGTAAAGTGTTCATGAAAAATTGTGGCTACAGACATTGTCAGTCAGTTATATCATTACGATGATTTTTCAACGAATTTTAAAAATAGGTGCAATTAAAAACTGGGATTTTCTGCATTGTGTGAAATAAAATATACTTATTCAAATAGACTAGTCATGACACTTAATGGTTTAGTGCAGATTCTGGTTCAGTGCAAACTATTGAAAGTTATTGAATTTGACACAGAAGGGAAATTCGATTTTGATAAGAGATTCCTGACATTCCATCCAGCTGGACTCTGATTGGGATTGCTTTGTTTGGCATCCTGAAGTTCCTCTTGGCACAGCAGGGAGCTGACGTGGTTCGCAGCTGTGGGGGACTACACATCCCATAAACCCTCTGGGACAATCACCTGTACCCCTGCACTTCTAATCAAGGCTATTTAGGTACCTTGCTGTTCCACAGCGCAGGACGTGCCCAGACCAAGGGCGGGCCCATCCGCACCCATCAGAGTCCCGAGAAGGCTGGGCCCACCCTCTTGGTTTACACACCCGGACTTGGACTTTGAGGTGCTGGTGTAATTCTACAAGCATTTTAATTTAACATTGGAGTTGCTTAGGGTTTTATCTTTGTAAAATGTGGGGATCATTGTGATACTTCAGTCCACTACATGGCTTATTGATGTTTTGGTAGCTCCTAAGGCTGTGACCACTTGCTAAGTAATTTCTTTGCTGTGACCCTAAATACATATTGTGCTTCCGTGCTCTGATTCTGGGGTTTATTGGCATTAACGCACATTTGTAAAGGTTTTTTTTCTCTAATTAGTACCACAAGCATGGGAAAGCTAAGACCAGTGCCTTGCACTTTCCCATGCTTGTGGTTCCCAATTCAAGGCATGGCAAAGCACTCAAAGAGCTCCAGTAAGTCAGTAAATTGCACAATTAAAGTGATCGACCTCCTGATAGAGGAGGTTGAGTACCTCACTAGCACAGACCCATCCACACAAATGGAACCAAGGGATGATCCAAAAGACAAAGAGCCCACTAAGATCCCAGTAAACTCGGGAGCCCCACCTAAGAAGAAATGTACTCAGGCATCATAAGCAACAGCTAAAGTATTATCCAAAGGCAAGGAAGACACCCCATTAATTTCGCACTTCTTAAAAGGCCATAAAAAAAAGATTTAGCAGTGAACCAACCTCAGCCCCTGACTCTCCTATTGCAGATCCAGTCTGTGATTTGTCCACACAAAACCTGCCTGCTCAATCCTATTCCATTCCTTGCAGTACGCGTTTCTTTCCCTTGGTCAAGCAGGCACAGACCCTTCCACTTTCTTAGACTAACAAAGACTCTGATTCAGCAAGAACTCCGCCCTCAGCTCCTCGGGTGACACAGCTAGCCTTTTAAGCAAATAATCCTTAGAAATGAGGTGGGGGGCATTAAGGCAATGGTGGCACACCTTTTTAATTTGCTAAATCTATGTAACACAAGTAAAGCCAATATTGTAGACAAAGGTTCTCTCATTACACACTTCCAGATAGAACAGCCTCCGAACACGGAAATAAGATGCCACAAGTCCTGCAATTTGGCATTACCAAAAGAGCTTTCACATGAAATCAAACTTTATGGAAGTATCCAGGAGTAGTAGGGGTTGGGGAATTGGCAATGTTCCCGGCCAGCGTGAAACGCATACCCCAGGTTTTTTGTTCCATGCCCTCTTGAGAATTCGTTCCAAGTACCCATCCGTCTCTGCATAGAGTTTGAGTCTCAATTCGGGCACTTCGGTCATGAATCGCAGCTGTCCTATATTTTTAACAAATGTCCCCAAAAGTAGGCAACTGAGGATCCATGAAGTGGAAGAGGCCCTAATAAATAAATTAATACATTGGATCCAACAGGTCAGAATTTGCCGCTCTCATATCAGAGAGGGTATCTTAGGAGCCACAAAACATATGCAATCTGGCACCAATTTTGATAGCATTGAGTTAACCTCGTAAAAAGTGTTAGTTGCTAACCTAGTGGCCTTTGACATGTGAGCTTGTTCATTATTTAAAATGGATATCTGCTTTAAATATAGGCAGCCTGAGGACAATCGCTGCATTAACTGGAGCAATCTTCTCAACGTTCCCCATGATAAATAGACTACTCAGATTGTAGATTGACAACCATTTTCTATCACTTCACACATGGGAAATAACCCGCACCTGGACAATCGAGAACCGGGTATGTCTAATGTGCCCCCGAATATTCATAAGGATATTACCATTGACACTCTTTTGGTTGAGTCAAATGCATGACTAAATGAATCTATATCAGATGGATTCATATCTCCTTTAACCGCCTCCAATGATTGCTTTAACTTTGAAACCATGGACTCTGGTAGCTTACTATTACCATCTAGTTCTACTGCGGCTGGAAAAAAGTTCTCTATAATATCCTGAAAGGTTGCAGGCCCTAATACAAAATTTGTACTTCCGAATTGGAATGATTTTATAGAGCCACATGATATTTGCCTACTCCACGAAACATGATGTATGGATTGCGTTATTAAATCTAGGTACCTAAATTATTCCATCCCTTCCAGATGTGATTCTGTCTGCAGACCTCCAGAAGGATTAACAATATAGGTTAGATAAGATTTTCATTGTAAAATCAAAAGGCTACCCATTGACTGTACTTACAGCTTAGCTATTTCTTTACTGACAGACACAGGGAGAACCACATGTTATTTTTAACGTTTTGATAGAGTGGTTCCTGGAGGATTGAGGTCTAAAACCAACACGACCTATGAGGAGTATTTGGAGGCACATAACAATAATGCAAGTTTGATAACAGCAGCTGACTTTAACACCATGTACGAGCCTTTAGACAATGATGATACTATTGCGGTTGAAGAGGAGAATGAGGCATGGGGTATCCTGAAGCTTGATCTTCCCCCATACAAAGATGGGCAGAGACTGCTTTGCAGTTGAAGGCATTCTCGCTGGATTTTGGTTCAAGATCCACAAATGGTAGAACCAAATTTGTTAGACAGGGGGCTTATACCAATTGCAATTCCATCCACTCTAGTCACATAAATTACATCTTAATGGACTTACAACTATAGCCATCTCTTATCGATATGATGGTCATAGAAAGGATAGAGAGAATCATAACAGGCTATGTCTATTCTTCAATTCTCTCTGCCCTAAGCAATGAGCAACACATGTCTGCTTGCATTAAGGATATTAACCCAAATGACACACAGAAAATTAAATGGTCTCAGGATTTGGAGTCACCAGATATCCTTCTGAAAATAAATGAAGACCTGAAAAACTGTCTATTGGAATTGTCCGGAAGCTCCACTTCTGCACCAAGTAGTGAGATGATAATTTACATTCATAAATTATTTAAGGACATTTTGTCTCAATTTACCATTTCCACAAACAGCTCTAGAAGACACCTACCTTGAGCCAATAGTTGGTTTAATCAGTGTGGATCCTTACGTAGTAGCTATCTGGGCAAGGAATTGAGAATGAAGGGTACTCAGCAAATGCATATGGCTAGGAAGATGTATAAACTGGCTCAGGTTGAAGATAGAAAAGAGTAGGACAATGAAAGGTGGCAGGACCTGAAATTGGCCTGTGGCACCAAGAATTATACAAGATTCGGAACCCTAGTAAAGTGGGGAAGGGATGCTCAAGCCCCATCCCACAAAATAATATCCCTCCTTCAGCTTGGGTTGATCACTTTTATCTACTTGGTAACTCCCTTAAAATGGATAAAGAACCATGGGATCCTTGCAAAGATGACCTTTCCTCCCCATTTGATCTTTCTTTCGATCAAGCTGATGTTTCCCTTGCTTTGGACACAGTTACCAGGGCGCCAAGACTAGATGGCATTTCGACACACATATATCTGCAGGATGGAGTGAACTGGTCCTGGAATATCCTTACTCTGTCAAATGCTACAGTTTGTGGAACCCAATACCTGCCTCTTGGAAGGAAGTGGAGGTCATCCCAATATATAACAAAGGTGATAGATCGCTTCCATGTAATTACAGGACGGTCAGTTTGATCGAATGTACACTGAAAATCTTTTCTCTGGTTTTGTGCAAAATACAGGAGTGGATTACCAATAATTACATCATATTGTTATTCCAGGCTGGTTTTCGCTTTCTCATTCTCTAGTGGAGGACCGTGGGGATCGGCTGGGGCAGCATGTATGTTGCCTGATCTCAAATTGGTTTTGGATTTAGTTCCAAGCAAAAAGCTATAGCAGGTGCTGGGTAACATCAATATTCCTAAGAGCTTTCTGAGTCTACTGATTTGTATACATTTGTATACATGAGGAAAACTATGCCCAGGTTCGCTGAGGTAGCCAGAGTCAAGTAACCAACCGGGTCCCCATTAACAAAGGAGTTTGCATCCTGGAGCCTACCTTATTTTCCCTATTTTTAATGATATTGTTCATTTTCTTCCTTGCTTTTAGCCTGACGCCCAAACTCTGGCTAGTAGAAAGGCCACTATACTACTATTTGTGGACAACATTTTGTTAATCTAAAAGACACCAAGCAGGCTCCAGTATGCGTTATCCCTTTTTGAGGAATTTTGCATTGAACACAGATTAGAGATCAATTCTGCTTAGACAAAGTTTACTTCCTTTATAAACATAAGCCGTTCAGAGTCAGATTAGAGTTCAGGTGTACAGCTCTTGAGAGCGTAGATGTTTTCAATTGTAAAGGTCGAAAAAAACAAACACAAAAGAGATGATGGACGGAGCACTGAAACTTTTAGATACTCACACCCAGTCACAGATCTGGTTTAAAATTCACCATCGTTCTTTAGCTCACTTCGCCACCCCAGTTCAGACCCAGCTACATGCAAATCAGTCTTGACCCTGTTTCTTATGGGAACAGGCCAGACCGAACTGCCAAGACAGGTCTTCCCTGGACCGGAAGCAAGAATCCTGGGACCGGCTTCGGGGTAACACTCCTCATCAGCCAGGCTATCTTGAATCCAGTGGCAAATCAAAAATAGAAAAACAAAACAAGGGATTTAGGCCCAGATCTCTGTACTGGGACGAATGTTTGACATTGTGCAGCATTCTGTCCATCAATGGTTCTTTTTGCATTTGTCCCCCCCGAGTGGGATGGGTATGCCCAGACGTGGGTCCCAGGCTCTCCATGCCACTGGAGTCAAGCTATCCTGGCTGATGAGGGGTAAAGCCCCGATACCAGTCCCAGGAGGCTTGCTTCCTTTTCAGGGAGGACCTAGTCTGGCAGTTCGGGCTGGACTGTTTCCATGGGGAACAGGGTCAACTCTGATTTGCATCTGGCTGGGTCTGAACTGGAAAGGCATGGGGAGCAAAATATTGATGGATTTAGGCCCAGATCTCTGTACTGGGGTGAATGTTTGACATTATGCAGCCTTCTGTCCATCCATTGATATTTTTGCAAGTTAGAATAAAAGCCCAAGTCCCAAAAAGTCCTGATTCCTGATTCCAATTCCCAGAACTTGAAGACTGACAAAGCTGTATTAGAAAGCGGTGCAAGAAGGCGGTTGCTGAAGAAGGAAATAAGGAGCAATGTGTTGCAGTAATTTTTTATTGCATACGCAGTAATTGCCTTGGATTACATAATGTTATGCAGTAATTGCATTTGAGGTAATTGCATTGGATTAGATCATGGTATGCAGTCATTACATTTGCGGTAATTGCAGTTGCGGTAAGTGCATGGATTGTGTCGATTGCAGTGATGATTTGATGGTGTGATGTCTTGCAGAGGTGGAGTGAGAGTTGAGTAAATATAGTTTCCGGCCGGACATGGTCCAAGGATTGAGATTTGAGTTACAGGTCCGGAAGTGGCCTAATATCCCGGGATACATTGAAAGGTGTAGAAGACACCGAGATTGTGATTGTCTGACCAAAGTATTGAGGAGTTGTCATGGAATGTTGTCAATAGCTCCACCTAAGACAGAGAACTTTATGTGACTGGGACGAATGCGAATTGTGTAGTTGACGTTGTGTGCAAAGGGTAAACTATATTGATTCAGGTTTTTGCACGCTGGTCGAGGTTTAACAGCGAATATGTATTCTTGAGTGATTACATTCTATCAATGCTTTAGAAAAGCAGACAATTACGGACTTTAAGACGATAGTGTGAATGAATGTGTACAGAGAAATTGTGAAGGAGGGTGAGCTGCTGTGAGGAGTAAGAGTGGCGTCAGAGTGTGCCATTCTGTGATAGCTCCATTGTGTGTTTACGGTATTGAGATCGGTTGAAAGTCTTCAAGAATCTAAACTGTAACAGGATTGGAGAAAACATTTGATGTTTACCAAACTGAATCAAAACATTGAGTTGAATTATTGCAAAAATGAAATGGGTTAAAATCTTTAAGAAACTGTGGGGAGGTAATTTGATGAATTTAATTAGGGTCTGTGACGAGGTACCACCTGAGGGAACGCCTGCACATTTTATGTTAACTAATTAGGGATTATTTATGTTTGTGGATTTGTCGATGGTGCAAGGTTAATGAGAAAGCGGGCCCTTAAGTTTACCAAATATGGTAGTTTTGAACTACAAATTATTGACAGATTAAGAGAAATGTTATCTGAAATAGAGTTGTACAATTTGAAGCCTTAAGCATGTGGTAAAAGACAGCAAGATATAAGGAAAGAGAGGACAAAAGGGCAAGGGATCAGATACAGGAGAAGGAAATTAAGGATAACAAAAAGCCTCAAACGCTAGTCATTTAGGGGTTGAAATATTGGATGCTTTGTTAGTGTCCATCACCTTATGTGGTCCCCACTACAAATTTGGATCATAGTGTACCAGCAATTACCTCAGTGGCTGCTGCTTCTGTTGGACCAAGAGACATATAGATTGAGAGAACTTTACAGAAATTTCAGATTGCCCCACCACCTGTTGACTCAATATCAACAGTGATAAATCCATGTGTTACTGCTCCAATTGTGACTGCTTTAGTACAAATACTACAAACTGTAGCTGCACAAACAGTATCTAGACAAATTGTGACTGTCCAAATTAACATGGTCCCAACTCAAGAAGCTCAAAGAACCGTAGGGGGGTAATTACATCAGGGTTTACCTCAGCTTCTCAGAATTCACAGATTATAGAACAGAAACTACCCCAGACAGTTCAAGTATTGAAAGATAGAGGAGGGATTGTCTTTACAACACCAATAGCCAAGGGAAAAACTAATTTAATTGAAGATGGGATTTTTCGACCATGGTTTGAGGAATCAGCAGGGATTATAAAGATAGAGAGCATGGTAGAACAATTGACCCAGAACCCAAAAAAGAGAGACCACTTAACACTTCAAATTTAAAAATTGAACTTGGAGAAACTATCAGGGAATGTTTAGATCTTGAGAATTTGGACTAATATCGGGAAAAACACTTTATTTACCTGAGTAAGGGAATTAAAAAATGTGCTGTAACTACACATGACAGACTGGATAGCCCGAAAATATGAAATTATTGTTTCAGGAAGTTTCCATTTCAGAAAAGTTTTAGGATACAGATGGATGAAGAAGCAATTGAGACAACGCTTTCTTCAGGAATTCGATTGCACATTACAGAATTGTGAAATACATTTGTGAATGGAAGGGTTTTGAGAAATTAGGAAAAAAGTGGGCAAGGAAACATGAGAAGAAAAAGAAACCACCAAACCTAGCAAGGAAACAGGAGAAGAAAAAGAAACCACCAGTCCTAGTTGAGAGAAACAATAAACAGGATGAAGGAGAAGCTTCAGCGTATCCATTGAGAGAAATAGTGCGAGAAGTGCATGTTTATATGCCATGGGATGAAGGTAAACATGCAGCATTTGTGAACACATTTCTAAAATTGAGAGACAAGCCTGTAATGTGGTACCCACAAGTTGATGGATGATTTTTTGAAATCTCAAAGGTGTTGTGGATGAATTTCAAAATGTTCTTTGACACTGAAATGCCAACTGAATTGTGGTCTTAATGTAAAGTTGTTGTGAAATAGCCCAGCGAGGAGGCGATGGGAGATTCTTGCATTAACGCACCATCTTCTGTAGTTGTGGAGGAAAGTAAAGCAGTGATTACTTTTCTGAAGGGCCCAGTGCTACCAAAATATTTTACTTGTGTAAAGATTAAAAGAACCCCAGAACAACTTAAAGGATTGGTTCATGAATTTTGTAAAAAGTGTGTATCAGGAGTTTCAACAACACAGCGGGAGAGATTGTACTGATGTCAGTGACATTAGATTGTTTGTGCCTCAATTTGTTATTGAGTTAATTATCTTTGGTCAGACCAGTGTGCACACTCAACAACATGTGATTGGTTGGCAGAGAAAGTTGATAGATGGGATTGTGATGGATGAAAGGTACAAAAGTGATGGGCGAAAAATGAAGCAGAAAGAGTTTAAGGAGGAACGTATGATGATTCAGAGAAATTTTACTCAGAGAGGATTTCAGAATAGGTGTTTTGCAGGGAATGAAGGTGAGATACAAGGTGTGGCTCCACAAGCAGGAGTAGAAGGTGCTGGGGGATTTGGTGTTACACAGGACAGAGCAGAGGGTCTGGATATCACAATGCTTAAGAAAATGACATTTTGCCATCTTTGCAACAGATTTGAGCATTGGAAGAGGAAGTGTAGACTACACCTGAGGCAGTAAATGGAGATATACAAATACAGGGAGAGATGCTGATGCAAAATGTGTCAGTGCAGCAAATGCTAATTCAGATACAGGTACAAATGACACAAGTTCTCAGAGCCCAGATGGTCCCGCCAAATATGGGAAACCCTCAATCTAAATTAAATCAGTTGTCCAAAGCAAATTGACATTATTTTCAAAACCAAAATCAGAACCTGTTTCAAAAGTCTGCTATATTTTAAAATTACAGTTTTAGCCCCTACCTTTCTGGTGTTATCAGAAGCATTGTAGGCCTGCTAGGAAGACATTTGTGGTGCAAGTTAAACTGCACAATTTACTGTACACCAGACGATACTGAATGTCAGACTCCTGATGAGGATGTACAGTTTAAAATGGCCCAACAAGAGTCAGCTGTAGGATTTTTTCAGAAATTACACTTGTAAAATTTCCCTCTGATTTGGAAGAAACAGTGAAACCACGAAGTATGTGAGTTCATAGAGAAAGATATCAGAATAATAAAAAGAGCAGAACCAGTTTGCATCACATTAAAATCAGATAACATGTATTCACCAACCCCATCATACAATTCGACACATGAGACAAGAATTTCACCCGCTATTGAAGATAAATTGACCGAGTGACTTTTGGAGGAATTCATTGGAAGTTCATTTAACTCTCTGATCACAGGTTTACAGAAATGCAATGAGAAGTACAGAATAGTGCAGGAGATTAGCAGCATAATTGTTCTATGTTGTCTAGCCAACATACTTTTTCAAATTGCATGTACTGAAGAATGGATTAATGTTAATGATATTTGTCAGGTTTATATCACAGTGTCATTGCATGAGGATAGTCTGGAGTACTGCCAAAAAGAAGATCAATATCTAGGAAACATAATTGAAAAAGAAGCTAAAAAGGTGTCACCAGAGAGAGTGGACGCAATTCTTCAGATGAATTCACCTGAAACTCAGAGAGCAGTCGGGATGCTTTTGAGAATGGTTGGCTCCTGTAGCCAGTCGACACCAAAACCTAAGGCTGACACATAAGGATGTGTATGATCCACTTCCAGGGGACAACCATTACACAAAAGCATACATAGAGTGGAAAGAGAAAGTGTGTAGTGCCCTAGCACTAGGGATGCAAGTTTATGTAAAAGAATATACACCAATTTGCAGTGAGAGGCAGGGCGGCACTCTCTCAGTGGCTGTTAAAAAAACATGAAGAGGTTCCTAAGTCTATGACATGTTTCCCAACAACCCTCAACCCTATTGTCACAGAAATGCACAGCTGCCTTAAATTAGTAGCTACGGTTGATGTCAGCCACAAAAGAGTGAGATGAAATATCCAGTAACTGAAATATCCTCTTATGTTGTGGAGTTGCTACTGAAAAATCTTGTGATCAAAACATGTCCAAATTCAAATATATTGAGTCTACTGCCAGTAAAGGAAAATGTTTGTGATGAAGCTGAACATGAATGTCTAGGTGTCATGAATCTATGCATTAAGCTAATGTTAGATGCTAATGATGAACCCCTGATTGAGCCTGCTCATGTCCAGTTAGTAGCTGGCCCATGTTTAAGAGGTAACAATGGCACGTTAGGTGCAGCATATGCAGTGTGCACCATGAATTATGTTGCTGAAGCTTCACGGCTTCAGGAAGATACCTCGGCACAAGATACAAAATTGAATGCCCTTACCATAGCATGTAGCATGTAGTCTAACTGATCAAATAGGATTCACTATTGTCATGGGAAAGAGAAATGCTAATTCATTTGCACAATATTGTTTCCTGCTAGCCTACACATTTAAGCAAGATTGCACATGTGAATCTGAGAAGGACACTGTCTATTCAATGTTGATGTCAATAGTGTACACTTGGGGAGAGTTAAAAGGGGTACAAGAAAATGTTTTAGAGACAGAACATTAAGGTTAGATCAGATAACATTTTGAGAAAAATGATAATGACATCCAAATGTCAGCTGATGGTAGACCAAAGTTGCCAGACAGTTTGTTGGTTCCAATGACATGATACAGGCATGGACATACACACTTAGAGAGGGACTCAATTAAACATCTCTTTAGAAAAAATAGTTCCCACCAAAGGTTTAGGAAGCTTGCAGAAGAAGATTGTCATCGAGATGTGGCATGTCAACAAATGAATGCAGGCAAAAGAACGCACTCTACATTGAGTCACATAGAGAGATCAGAAGGTCCCTACAATCAAATGCAAAAAAACATAATCAACATGCCTGATTCCTGCGCAAGCAAAAGAATCAACAACCACAGGGTAGCAAATGTGTTACTGCAAAAATCGATCTCCAGGTGGAGATTGCCAGTTTCTCTGAAATCAGATCAAAAGACGCACTCTATCAATGAGGTTCCGGAAATGATGCCTGCAGAACTACAGACTGAACAAGGATTGCACTGTCATTAAAAACTTGAAGTTTCAAGCATAATCGAGCAACACAAAGACACCATAGAGCCTTGCTTTGCAAAAGTCTGTGTCTCAACATCACTGAAGTGGCTTAATGCTGTACCTGTTAAAGCACTTGTGTAAATCACAGATGAGAAGATAAGCCATTGCTGCGAAGGATTTGGCTTATGTGGTGCATACAGTTCCTCACAAGTTGCAGCTGCTTCACAAGATCTGCATTGTGAAAGGTGTGACAACCTCGATCTGAGAGATGGTGTTGTGATTGAGAAGCCCATTCTGAAGACTTGGTTAAACTGAGATGGAAAGGCCCGTTCCAAGTGATCCTATCCACAACGACTGCTTTGAAGTGTGGTGGTCTTTTGACTGGGTGCATGTCTTCCATGTTCGTAGGGTCCTGTGTCCTCTTCCAGAAGAGACACCAGCAGTGGTCAAAGGCCAAGGGAGAGGGTCAGTAAAGCTGTAGGGGAGCACACTGAGTCTGAAACAGCACTAGAGGAAACCGAGGTGGGACTAGAAAAGCAAGAAATGGAAACTGGCTCAGATGAAACTGGTGTCGAAATGGTGAATGAGCCAGGTCCAGACTCTGATAAAGGAACTAGTGCTGTAGGCCCGCAAGTGGAGGTGGAAGAAAGCTGTCTAAAGGGGTATCCAAAAAGTCTGCAATTGTCCCCTTAAAAAAAACACTTGCACTCATAGCTGAAACATATGAATCAGAACAGAGTGAAGACGAAGGTGGAAGGCTTCGGTTGAGAAAGTCCAAAAGATGGATGGCGCTCTCTCAGAGTTATTCAGTGTCAGGATCCAATCACGTTAGCGCCTACATGATTCTCCCCTCCACCTTCGGGACATCAGAGAACTACATCTCCCAGAAGGCATGGCGGGACAAAGAGTAGGAGTGCGAGTATAAGAAGAGCATCCGTACGCTGGTCAGTGTGCGTAATTTGTTGGTGTGTTCCGGCTTGTCCCACCTGTGTTTCACTCAGCTGAGTGATGCATTTCCTGTTGACTTCGGAGCTAAGGGAAAGCTCCTCGTATGCACTTTGGGCGTTGGCTCGTCCCCTGCTAAGTTTGGAGTAGCGGTTGCTACTGGTAACTGGGTAGCCTCCATTTTGTGAGCCGATGAAAACTGCTCTTCGTAAGAGCTTGAACTTCCCCTTCCTAGAAACCGCAGCGGGACCGCTGTTTGGTTTTGTTCCTGGGGATCTCTTCTTCTGACAGCCGGGTCAGCTGTAATCCTGGTGGAGTGCTGGGTTTCCCTGAATTTTCCCCAGTATCCTTAGTGGTGAGCAGGAGGAGGAAGATTCCAGTGGTTCACGGTTTTCAGTAACAGCTATAACTTTGGTTCTTGCTTTTTTCTGTTTATTATAACATTGGCCAGGAACATCATTTCGGACTGCTATGGAATTGTACAATAGCAAACTTTGATATAAACACTTTAGAGGAACCAACATCCACCTACCTATTTTTGTCTTGCTAAGTTCCTTGCTGCAACATGACTTTATTTTGGGTTCTATTTACCTTCCTTTTCGATTTGGAGGCAATAATTCGGTATGTATGTGGAATGCGTGTCATATGACAGATATGCTAAATGAACTTGGAAGAGCCTGTAATTATTTTGTGCTTGTTTTGTAGGTTTATTTCAGGAAGTAATTCATAGCTTGACTTAAATGTGTTTAGTTTAGATTTTGTTCTCACTGTCAAATGTGATTTTAATTTGAAAAAAATGTTAAATGTATTAGTAGAATATAAATTGTATTAGAATTAACACAGCATTTTAAAACGTAGAATCACAGAAACGGCTCATGATTGAGCTTGCTCTGAAAGCCACAGTTGGCCTTTGAGATAAGCAAAAGAACGTCTCCTTGTGAAAGAAGAATGCTTGGCAAAATTTAGAGGATGTAACCTCTGAGCCTTTTTTATTTCGTTGCTGGAAATGATTAAACAAATCCTCATTTTTTTCTTTGCTTTAGAGAGAATAGAAAACACACATATTTTAAAAGTGCATTGCCATATTATGTTTAATGTTTCTTTCCTAATTAAGATCTTTTGCAGCTCTTTTAAGAAATGTTAGGAGATGGAATTATATAAAATTAGATGCAGAATATGCAGTGGGAAAGATTTTTGTCTGTCTGATAGATGGCGTATTCAGGCTGCCGAGGGGTGGCGGTGTCCTTTTGGAGAGTGCTGGAGTCCAGTTGGATACAGAGCAAAAATCACCCCACATGCTTTGAAACATTATGTCTTTATATAAATGCATTCCTAGTTTAGGAGTTTCAGAACCCCTGCAGAGACCTTTGCGAGAGGCAGACTCAGAAAGATTTAGAGACAGTAGGCTGCAGAGGAGTTTCAGACTGTAACGCAGAACTGAAGGGAGCAGAGCAGATGTGATTTGCAGGGAAGGAGTGGTCAGACTTTCATGGAGAGCAGAACGGATGGAGGCAAAGGCAGACTAGAAGCAGGCTTTGTTCCATTCTGACTTTTATTAAAATAGCCAAACCTTATGCTTTGACTAACTGGCTTTGCCAAGGCTTATTTGCTTTATGCTTTATTTCTCTTGATGGGAGATTCTGCAATTATTAATTATTGATTTAGCTTCATGCTAATCTCACTCTTGCTTTAATTTGATTTCTTTGTGAGTTTTGACTGAAGTCATTTGTGCCTCACTTTCTTAGAATTGGGATTCTTTCCTTTATAGAGCACGCTGAATGAAAATTATGATATTCTCTGTACTAACTTTATTTTTCTATTATCAATTCGGTAACCTGATTGATACCTAATTAATGAATGAAGAGTCAGAGAATCTTAAACATTGATTAGAAAATAAATCCCTTTGAAACTACTCACAACTCCCATTATTGACTTAAATTTGCATTTGATTATTTGACCATGTTTATAAAGGAGCTCTTCTGGTCAAAATACGGTGGCCAAGATCCATCACCTTGAGTGGAAACAAGGGAAATCATGGTGCCATATTTTCTACATTTCCAAAGAGCGATTAACCTGAGAGTTCCTCGTTATTAGCCCCTTCCTCTTTGTAAAAGTTCAAGCAGCAGATCTGAGAGGCACTGCTCCCCTCAGATACTTATTCAGTGTTTTCTGGGGTCAAGCAAGAGGGTACTCCTGTCCAATGGCATGCAGGCCAACACCCCAGAGCAGGACCACTTCCTCCAAAGTGTGGCACAATGATCTCCCAGAAAGCACTATTTCTCCAAAATTAAATATGTCAGAGTTTCCAGCAGAGAGAGAAGAGCTGGCTAAACACACCTCCAGTATGGCTAATCTCCCCCTTGCATCTGCTCATTCCTTCCTTAAGCCTAGCATCTGGCTGGGTTCAAAAAGGAGAGTTGTAAATTAAACTGGTGTTGTCTGCCTGTCTCCTCCTTCCACAAAGGATATTGTTTACAACCCCTACCCCTGCACTGGCATTCCTGTGTAGCAGAACCTGTCCTCTGAAAAGAGCTGGCTAATCCCAGGGGCTCTTTATTACCTCATCAAAGGAGCCTGGCTAATCCACTTAACTCTGACCAATCAGGACAGACCGCTGAAAGGCAGAATTTTGGCTTACAGACAAAAAAGTCTTATAACTTCTTTTCTGCACATTTTTGGAGAAATTCAACAATACTATATTGTTGGATTTATCAATACCATTTTAGGAAGTCCGTAAATGCCATTTTATGATTCTCCTAGTGAGAGTCATTAGTTCATAAATTCTTGCCTTGTTAACCTATGTGGCAGGGGATTTGCAATGGTAACACCGGGGCTTACAAAAACATATTTTATAAGAACCCTGCATATATCTACAGGACCCCCACCCCTGGAACACCTAGGGGAGACTTTAGGGGTTCTGAATATGTAAAAATATTACAGATCCTCCGTCCACAATGCTCCTAGCACAAAATCCGATTTTGTTAAGCACCACTTTAACACAATGCGGGGAGTGAAATGTGCAATTTCACCTAACCCACAGCATATAAAACTCATTTTATCAGGGTCCCCTTTATAAATACCTGACCCACACCCCTGGGACACCTAGGGGAGACCCCTGGGGTACCTAATATGCCAAACATTTTAGTTGATTCATGTTTAAGTGCCCCAAACAACAAAGTTGAGCTTAGGCACATTTTGCATTTTAAAAGCAGTCCTGCAACACAGGGCTGCTTTTAAACTGACCTCAGCCTCCAGCAGTGCACACATGCAAGTGCAGAAAGGGCTGCTGGCCTCCAAATTGCCCTGCCCTATTATATACTAGGAACTTAAAAGTAGTTTTACTCCCCCTGTCCTAATATATACTAGGGCTTTATTGGGGACATCATGCCAATTCTAGGGGTACCCTAAGCCATAGTGTACTCTAGTGTATGTAGGTGTTTTCACTATATTCTAAGTGTGTCTTCAGCATAGCTCTGGCCCTGGGCCTTATTAGGCAAAGCCCAGGGTCTGTCAGAGTCAGTTACCACCAGAAAGAGTCAGCAAAATGTTAGGGGGTGCCCAGGGCACAGGAAGACTTTGCAACACGGGTCCATTAGCCTGTAAATTGCTTTACTGTACAGGATGGCAGTTATGCCTAATATATGCAAACATGCTGCTAAATCATATCCCAGTGTGCCAACAATCTTGTGCCAACAGCAAAACCCGACTTTCAACAAATCGAATGTTTGTCTAGAATTGATCTGGTTTGCTTATTAGGAGACTTTTATCTCCTCTCTCCCACTATATGTGAATTTAGGTATGGTGAGATAAGTAATACACACTGTCACCATATACGTTGATTCACCAAAATGCCAGGGGTAGCGGAAGTCAAATCACTTATCCTTTTACCTCCAATGCCATCACAGAAAGTGACATCAGATGGCCTTAGATGTCTTCCCGAAAGGGATGCCTGGGGCGCCTCTGAACCTTGTAGTGTCACAAGAAATACACCACTAAAGGTATAAACTTTACAACTAGTGAAAGCTTTATAAAATAGATATACATTTCTCTTTCATTCACCATGACAACCTCGTAAACATTGGCCTAAGGATCCCTCTCACTTCCATACCTGCTATCTATTTATCACCTTCCTTCCCCATCTTCCTTTCATACTCATAACTCTAGCAGTGTTTCTACATCATCCCATGATGCGTGCTCCTCTTTCCCAGTTTACATTACAATAACACCGCTGTTATAGCAAACTCATAATTCTATTATCTCTTCCCTCTCACTACCGCCTCTTGTTACCATTTTTTTTAATTGACATTTTTTAAATAATGCTACATACATTACAAACAACAAGCCAGTTGATTACAGTCACATCATTGACCATCCATTTGTGTACCATTATAATTACAGGTTTTAATTCAAACGTGCGGGTCCATCAGTATAAATAAAAACAGGAGTGATAAACATTAATCACTATACATGGTATAACATAAGGGTAACAGTATAGATTCCACTATACCCAAGCAACCAGTATGTGTAAATCTTGCTAATCCTACCTATGTAAAAACTGTGATCAGTGTGCAGTGTCCTTCTATTGCAGTACACCACCCGCCCTGAGGCCGCCATGTATTTGTCTACGGATCCCCAGGAGCCTCCGGAGATCCTCCCCCCTCACCCTGCCGCGCTCGTGCCCATTCCAGAAAGGGCCCCTATATGTCCCTAGCTCTTAATGACCTGGGAAACATCCTCCACCGTAAAAGGAACATCCAAATACTCCCTATGTCCCCGACCCAACCATAGCAGTTCTAGCTAGTCAAAAAAGGGCCGAAGACCCTCCTGGGCAGAACCATAGGTTGTTTTTGTAGAGTTTAGTATAGAATTGTGAAAACGTGTCTAAAATTCCTCCTCAAATTCCAGCCGCTTCTCTATCAAAAGGGCCACAGTCGTGTGATTGTCAGTGGAGTAGAACTGTGTTTTGAGCTCATTGATCTGTTTCCCTAGACATGGTATAGTACAGCTTATAACCTTCAATACTCCAGCTTAAAGTGCTATGCAGTTGCCCCTAATTACTGTCTTAAATGTCTCACATAAAGAGGCCTGGGTTGAAACCGAGCCAACATAAGGAGTAAAATAGTCAATTATGTCCCCTCTAATCTCTTCCTTAAAAGCCTTGTCCAGAAGGGCATTGGGCGGGAGCCACCAACTGAACATTCTGGGGAGTGAGTTCAGCAGCATTAAAGGCAAGTGACTAGGGGCATGGTCAGACAAGGACCTCAGGAGATGAGAGACCTCGCAGGTCAATCAATCAGTTATTTGCAAAGCGCGCTACTTACCCGTGAGGGTCCCAAGGCACTGGGGGGAGGGGGTCCATATAGCGACATAGAGGGGGTCCACATACCGACGTCTCGGGACACCAGCCAATAGACCAATCTGGACCAGACCCTGTGGTATTCAGAAATGCAGGTCCCTGCCCTTACCTGTGGGTGATTATGTCTTCATATGTCAATCAGATCGCCATCCGATATAATAGCGTTTAATGCAGCACTGGCTGAAGGGTGTAGCGAACGGGATTGCCCTTTCCTGTCCAATGTATAGCATTAAAATCACCCCCCCAAATGATAGTTTCATAATTCATTGTTCTCACCTTTGCCGATATGTCCTGGAAAAAGCCAGGATAATCAACATTGGGGCTATATACTGCCTCAATGATTAGAGCGGCAGACCCTGATGCAGAGGTCTAGCCCGGGACCAGGGTTCAATTCCCAGCCTCAGCGGGTCTTGGGCTCAAAATTCCACGGACCCGATAATTTTCGCCTCGGTGCCTATTCCAATCATGGAGTCCCACTCTGCAACTCTGGGCAATAGCTTGCTTAATCTCCACAACGGCCCCCACAACGCTAAGGATGCCTGGCCTCCACCTTGGGGGTGCCCAGGAGTGGACGCCTCACAGGGAAAGCCAGGATGGGTTCCACAGCGGTATTCGTACAAGCGCCTTGAGACCCTAGCGGGTGAGTAGTGCGCTATACAAGTATCAATTTACATTACATTTACCTGGACACCACCCAGGGCACCGAGTAATATGATGAATCTACCCTCTGGATCAACCTGTAGTTCGCTTAACTTCGAATCCAGTCCCTGTCGGACCAACCTGAGGAAAATCAGCCCAAACTACTACCGATGCCCAGGCTGCTGGCGCAAGGCGCCTCTTAGTTCCCATCTTGACTAGTTACCAAACAAAGAGACGGGCGCTGGAAACAGGGACACAAGAACAGAATTTTATTACTCATGAGGAGAACCTGTCATTTCAGACACGAAACACGGTGTCTTCGGGAGGTGCTCTAACAAGTTCTCTGAGACTGCGTCTTTTATACACAAGTTGATGATGCATAAACATTCCTTATTACAATAAAGACATTGTGAAGCAAGGAAAAGACATCCCCGGTACCCCCCCCCTGTTCCGGTTTATTCCAACACGTGGCTACAGTAGAGGTCCTCACCCCCCCATACAATAGGAGGGGGCTACAATGCAGCAGAGTGTTCCGCTGATTCCTTTGGAATGTGTGCGCCTGATCGGATCTCAGGGGGTGGGGAGGTCATGATCAATAGTAGCTCCTTTGAAGAGGGGCGAGTGCATACAGTAGCAGGCAATAAACTGTATCCTCAGGCTAAGGGATGACCAGCGGTCCGTGCAGACTGTCGGGCTCAGTGGAAGGGGTCATCAAAGGAGGGGTATTCATGAAAGGAAGGGAGGTCTTGGTCAGGCGCGGGGCGTGATTCCCAGGGGCAGAGTCGCACAGAAGGAGAAGTCTTATGACCCGTGCAGGAGAAAGCGGGGGCAGCCAGAGTGCGCGGAGGAGGGGTGCCGGGAGTTTAACAAATGGGCAGAGAGGCCATGGTGTCTAAAATGGTTGTTTGTGTGTGTGCGTGCATGGGTCTATGCTGGCGAGATGATGCGGTCAACGCTTCACGGTATTCATTCTGCTTACAGTGAGGGTATGATGAAAGTAAATGAACGCCGCTTATGTGCATTAACATTGTCATTTTCCACAGTCGCCGCTTTTTAACATAAGTTAGTTCATTTTCCTGTTCTTCCCAATTGATGGGCGTACATATAGTCGCGTGTGGTCAATGAGATAGCGTTTGTCAATACTAGCAGATTGTGTATAACCATGAACAGTCGACAGTTGGCAGAATGCAGTACATATGAATTTACATTTTGGTGGGTTATTCATCTAGGGATCAGCATACTACATACTACAGACGTTCTGACTTTCTCTTCGGCGGTATCAATGTACAGTAAAAGTGACCGATAAACATTTTGAAAACAATACAAAGTGGTTGAGGGAGGAATTCAGTTCAGTACAAGCAATCAGTCAAGGGAAAGGGGAATGATATCTTCGTCACAGTGTCTTTTTAGCAGTGAGCCATCACTGGTAGGCTCTAGTCCGTCTTCTTTCGTTGGCGCTGTTGAGCACCGGCGGTGGAGCTATGAGTCCAGCTCGGATCCAACTTTACACGTTGCAGGGTGCGATCTGTCCTCTGCTGTTAGATCACAGTCCTGTTTTCTAACTAATCTTTTTAGGGGTGCCTCACGCTCGGCACCTGCATTTCCTTTTCCTTCCATGGCAAAACCCTATTCTTCCTAAATGTCGTTCCTTTTTCTGAGTCAAAATCCAGGGGTTAGAATGGGGGTGTCGTTGGGTAATCGAGGGAAGAGAGGGCGGAGTGGAGTCAGATTCTCTGAAGCAGACCCAGGGAGCAAATGATAACGAGCAGGCAGGCCCATTGATCGGGCTCAGAGGGGCGGGGGACTTCTGGCACAGGTTGGTCAGCAAACAGGGGCTTCAGGGCAGCCCTTCATTCTTTCATTTTCCGTGTTTGAAAGTGGTGCCTCGTCCCGCGTCTCGTTGCTCTGCGGCTCCACCTTTGGTCCAGGTCATACGTGCTTCATGATCTGTGGCCAGGCTGAGCGTCACGTCCGGCCCCTCTCCTCCGGTGATTGTGTATCCTTGAATGGGTACAAAACAAGTTTTTAGAGAACCGGTCAACAGAGGATATTTATACATTTCAATCCCGTCCTCAATCCTAAGTGGCTGGGGACTTGTTCATCAGTCACAGTCAGAAGTCATCACTATGTAGTATGTATGCAGGCATTTCTACTGAGTTTGTACTAAGTCTATTTGGCGTTCATTCATGGCATGTATGGAGAGAAGTCAGGCTCCTATCGACTGTGTATTCTTATCAAACTCGGAATCGGATCCTTCGGGAAAGACCCGTTTACTAACCCAAGTCCTAGCAGTCTTACATTTCCCTCCAGAGTCGGCTTAATTCTAGCGAACAGGTGGGTGTACTAACATCTAACATCATGAGAAAGGGACAGAGGCTAAACATTCTTTTCCCGGAGAGCAATGGTTAATCAGGGTCATCAGTTATAATTCGGGGGCAACTGTTATGGAGCTGGGGTCAATCGGGAGAGGCGAGGACGCTTTGGACATCCGCACTTGGGCGCAGAGGGGTTGGACAATCTGGGCATTGGGGATTGTTTTTCTAAGGACTGAGAATAGAAGGCCATTGACGTATAGTCCCCCTATAAAAGGCCAGATTAGGGGACATCAGTCGTCTCACCTGTCCTTTCCTTTTTAGCCAATTCAAGTTCCTTCATTTTGCAGAAAGGAGAGGTAGTAACATGGCGAGTTACAATCGTTTGAGTTCCTGTCAATTTTGCCAAACACCTTTGTGTTAAAAAAGACCCAATTAGGCTCGTGCCGGCGGGGCACAACGTTACCACATAAAGGAAGAGGGAGTAGGGGTCATAGAGAGTGAGAGTCGTCCGCATTCTAAATGAACCACTTGGTACATGCACGACAGAGAGAGAGAGAGAGAGAGAGAGAGAGAGAGAGAGAGAGAAAGAGAGAGAGAGAGAGAGAGAGAGAGAGACGTGTACAATAATAGGCCATTTAGTGCGCACACAACACAGAACAGCAGGGGTCAAGCAATATAGAAGCACAGGCAGAAGGGCGACATAGATCCATACATTACGTACACACAAATTCAGGTGGAGGTGACAATACATGCATTTACACACAAATGATCCAAGACAGAACATAGAACAGTTTCCTGGCCAAAAATATTTCTTCCTGCATGCTGCGCATTCTTAGTATCCTACTTAATTCACCTGGGCGTTGAGCTTTTTACCTTTTTCCTTCTCTACACCTCTGCCAATTGGTCGGGAATTAATCTGGTCGGGCTAATACTCACAGTGGGGCCTTTGAATTATTTCTCTTTTTCTTTTCTAACGAATGATTTTCCAGGCTGAAGCGACAGAGGGGCATCAACCGGGAGGACAACGGGGCAGAGTTTACTCATTGGTGCGCGTCCTTGCTTGGTTGTATTACTTGGGGTATCAGGCGAAGTCATATTTTGCCATACTGTAATACCCTGTCAAGTTTCTACTTCGGACCACTCCTCCAGTTGCTGGGTTCAGAGAGAGTCACTTGTAAGTAAGGGAATGCTATATCTTTGTTTGTCTGTCATGTATAGGTACCATGTCCAGTTCCCCTTTTCCCCCCTCCATCGGTCGTTCGTCATTACTTAAGTCACGCACAAAATAATTCTCTCATCCATCCAAATGTGTGCAACGTATATTTAGTCGAGCTATACACATCAGGGCATGCACACGTGTGTTCACATCACACAAAAATCGTCACACTCTCAGGGGCTGTCCCCTCAGACAATCACGATTCTTCACAGTGCTAGCCTGACTTTCGCGCGGGACCATGGCGTGTTGATTAGCTCTTCTCCATACTTTAGTCGACGTCCCGACATGACCTGCAGAAAGAAGGGAAAAAGAAAGGGGTGGGGGCAGTGTTTTAAAACACATCAGCGCGCATAAACCCGAAAATGTTTTTACCTACCACATACTCGGCCTATCTCCACAGGATGCGGACTCTACCATCTCGGCGTTTAAGCCCAGAGGTACCGGTTGCGTGGGAGAGATAATTATTGATGGACTGAGGAAGAGGGATGGTCTACAGTGGTATAAGGTCGTTTTTTGTCTGTCAGGCACGGAAACTAAAGGGGCTAGGTGGCATTTCCTTCGGAGTGGTTTAGGACATTTTAAAACAACTTCCTTGATACATGCGGCACTTAAAGTAGGAGCTAAGTACCAGGGCCTTTATTGATCGCTTTATGCTGCACGAAGAAGGAAAAATACATATATCAAAACCTGGAACATTCATATTCGCTGCTTCTGCGCACTACGCTCTTAACCTTCAACCTTAATCGAGCTGCTTTCATCCACCTATATTTCACTTATATCGGGGACAGTAGCCATACATTCGAAGCTTATCAATGCAAACACTACAGTTATACTTGCTCCTTTAAAAAACCTTTAATTAAAAATGTTGGTGCACAAATACGGGCCTACAACCCCGTGGGTCGGCCACGGAGCAGACTGGAACTGTGCATGAGGGGAACGGAGTCGGCGGTCATCGATTTCATAATGGAAAGTGCGACAAGTGCAATAAAATCATATCGAAACTTCATTTGTGAGCAAATATCATAAGTGTTGAAATTCAAACTTTCAGTAACCATGGTGCATCAAAACTTAACATCAATTCATTGTCCGAATGTTCAATCAGTACCCATTCTCATATCAATTCATTGTCCGACTACATAATCAGTACCCATCTTATATCAATTCATTGTCCAACTACATAATCAGTACCCATCTTATATCCATTCATTGTCCAAAAACTACATACATATCTCATAACATCAAGGCTGAGCAATCGGGGTACAACAAGGAGCTGAAAGTTTCAGTTGTACCGGCGCCATTTTGGGTGAGGTCAGGCATATCCGAGTATGGTCAAGATGTCTCCCTCAACTCGTGGTCGGACCAGAACCTCTTTCGGAAGTCCAAACAGTTTTGTGAAAGGGGTAACAGAAGGGACTGGCGATATGAACCATCAGTCAAAGTGGGGGGAGGCAACAATCTTTCCTACCGGGTCATACTGGTGTCCCACCGGAACTGATCACATTGGCAGTCTTGCAGGATTTTGGGCATTTCAAGACTGAGGCTGGTGCCGGCATGAGTGCGCCAACGTCTCGTGGTTCCCATCGGGGGACGGGGGCGCCCGCGTGGAGGGGTCGGGCCCCCCCCGGCTCTTATAGAATCTTCAAGGTCGAGGAGAAGAGCACAGGACGTGCGCCGGTCCTGGGCAAAAGCGCCGCTTTTCGATAGGGACCCTTCAAATGGAGCGTTGGGGTGTCGCTGGAAGCCTCCACCTGGGGAGGCTCGTTCATGCCGCCTCCTCCTCCCAGCGACCCCACGCCGTTTCTCGGCTCCAGCATTTCAGGATGGCAGTACCAGGCAAGGAAGAGAGGGGGGGGGGGGTCGGTGGCATATGCAAGACATCCCCCCCCCCCTCCATTGTCGCAGTCATCATTGGAAGTGCTGTCGCAGGCAACAATCCGGTGTTGTCGAAGCATGGTGCTGTCGCAGCCAACAGTCCAGCGTTGTCGAAGCCATTACACGAAAAAAAGGGTTGTGTTGTCGCAGCCATTATTATGGAAAGAAGTGCTGTCGGCAAGGGACCCCGTCGGCCTCGGCTCCGGTTTTTCATGGCCAGAGCAGGCGATAAAGAGGGGGGGGGTCGGAGGCAGAGGCAAGACATCCCCCCCCGTGGCCTGCAGGGCGGCAGAAGAAGGGAATGGGGAGAACAGTACATTTTCGGGCCTTCCACCCCACGGCCTCTCCTTCCGATGGCGGCCAGCCGGGTCCTGCTCTGCACGCGTCGAGGCCTCGCCTTCCGGATGGGCGTGACCGTGGACCTGTTGCACTTCGGGAGCTTCCGGAATGGGGGTAGGTGTCTGCTGATTTGTATCTATTTCATTTCACAGTTATTGGGCGTGGCGGGCGGTGGGACAGACATGTTTGGAGCAGTGAGGGGCGGTGAAGCCTAACTACCTCGTGTCTGCCTTGGTGTCAAGCTTGGCTTCCCTCGCCATTTTTATGTTTCTTATTGCGGGTTATTTCTAACGTTTCTTATTTTTAGCGAAGTCGAAAGCTTATCAGTGGCCTACTGATTTCGCTCGACTTCTTTTTCCTTCCTTTCCTAGTGTGTTTCATGCTAAAGTTTCTGTTAACAGGATATGGTGTTTACTTCTTATTTTACATATGTCCTTTTTACTAGGGTGGGTGTCCTCCGGTTAAACCAGACGATCCGCCTCTAATAAATGGTCCGGGTGGAACTAGTTAATCAATCAGTGGGGAGTAGATAGGCATGACAGGTTACAATGGGGGACAAAGGTCCGCATTACCTACCCTTCACTACTTGCAAAGACTAGACAGAATATTTCTATTCTACGTTATTTGCAAACAGAGAATACCTCAAACGAACTATTCTTTGAACAGTAAATGTCCAGACAATCAATCAATCAGTGGGGAGAAAAACAGGCATGACGGATTACAACGGGGACAAAAGTCTGCATTACCTGTCCTTCGCTATCTGCAAAGGGAGACAGAATATTCCTATTCCTCTCTATTTGTAGACAGGGAATATCTCAAAAGAACAATAATCGATACAATCGATAACAAACAATCAGTGGGGAGAAAGATAGGCATGACGGATTACAACGGGGACAAAAGTCTGCATTACCTATCCTTCACTATTTGCAAAGAGAGAGGAACGTTCCTATTCGTCGCTGTTTGCAAACAGAGAATGTCTCAAAGAGAACCAATACTTCAAGTAGCAACCAAAGCTAAATGAACCAATCAATGAACAATATCAGTATTTAAATACCGATTCCAATACAAACAATCAATCAATCAATCAGATGGGTAAAGCCATCCTACCAATCAGACGTAAAGACGTCCTACTTAACCTTACCCGGACCGGACCGTGTGGACAGTTCTTTGCCTTCCTCCTTCCAGCGCCCAATCGTTCTCTTACTTCATTATTTACCGCAGCATTCCTGTGGGGTTCCAGTCAGGACAGTAGGTCACCTGAGAGAGGTCCTTTCAGAATCGGTGAAGTTCATTCAATCGGCAGCCGGGCGAGGGCCCTCTCAAGGCAGGTATACTCCAATCGTTTCGACGTTCACCCCATCGTCTGGACCTCTCTTACCGGACCTTATGTCGCTGATGGACCCCGCGTTGGGACGCCAATTGAGGAAAATCAGCCCAAACTACTACCGATGCCCAGGCTGCTGGCGCAAGGCGCCTCTTAGTTCCCATCTTGACTAGTTACCAAACAAAGAGACGGGCGCTGGAAACAGGGACACAAGAACAGAGTTTTATTACTCATGAGGAGAGCCTGTCATTTCAGACACGAAACACGGTGTCTTCGGGAGGTGCTCTAACAAGTTCTCTGAGACTGCGTCTTTTATACACAAGTTGATGATGCATAAACATTCCTTATTACAATAAAGACATTGTGAAGCAAGGAAAAGACATCCCCGGTACCCCCCCCCCCTGTTCCGGTTTATTCCAACACGTGGCTACAGTAGAGGTCCTCACCCCCCCATAAAATAGGAGGGGGCTACAATGCAGCAGAGTGTTCCGCTGATTCCTTTGGAATGTGTGCGCCTGATCGGATCTCAGGGGGTGGGGAGGTCATGATCAATAGTAGCTCCTTTGAAGAGGGGCAAGTGCATACAGTAGCGGGCAATAAACTGTATCCTCAGGCTAAGGGATGACCAGCGGTCCGTGCAGACAGTCGGGCTCAGTGGAAGGGGTCATCAAAGGAGGGGTATTCATGAAAGGAAGGGAGGTGTTGGTCAGGCGCGGGGCGTGATTCCCAGGGGCAGAGTCGCACAGAAGGAGAAGTCTTATGACCCGTGCAGGAGAGAGCGGGGGCAGCCAGAGTGCGCGGAGGAGGGGTGCCGGGAGTTTAACAAATGGGCAGAGAGGCCATGGTGTCTAAAATGGTTGTTTGTGTGTGTGCGTGCATGGGTCTATGCTGGCGAGATGATGCGGTCAACGCTTCACGGTATTCATTCTGCTTACAGTGAGGGTATGATGAAAGTAAATGAACGCCGCTTATGTGCATTAACATTGTCATTTTCCACAAACCCAGCAACCCCCCTAGAGTAATTTGAATAGATCGATGAATAAACATGACCCCACCGACTATGCTTCAGCCTGGGGGAAGGTGTAGCGTTCAGGGGTGTCTCTTGTAGCAAGCATACATCTATGTGATGCCTTAATAAGTAGGAGTGGACCAATCTTGTCTTCCTGTAATCATTCAAACCGCAAATGTTCCTGGTAAAAAATGTAAGCTTGACATTTGTGACCCAACAAATTTCTATGCAATAATACAGTGTGGACCCAGCATGTTGCAATAGACAATGATATGCAATTACGGTATTCTAGGCTCTATAGAAATAGACTGGCTAAAAACATAACAAACACTCCCTCCACCCACTCCATCCCCCCAAACAGGTTGTGAAACCACCCCCACTCCAAACAGCATAGTAAGAAGAAAGTGAGAGTATGTCCTAGCTAGGGCTGGACAACAGTCAGAGTTCCCCTTTGGAATAGAAAAACAACTGTTGGGAGCTCTCTCTGGGGGGGGTGCAGTAGCACCTGCTTACTCCTCTTACAGGAACAGGGTGGCCGAGGGACTGTGGAGAGCCATGCCTATCCAATAATAACTGTGAGAGACACCAATTCACTGTGACCACAAAAACAAGGAAAAGAACAAAAGAAGAGTAACCCCAATCATTAGAATCCCCACGGGCCCCGGCCCAACACAGCGCAATCTTGGCAAAGCTATTGGCATAACGTTGCAATATACCCTTCAGTCATTATCGCTCAATCTGTCCGCAGATGAGTCCACAGCGTGAGGGTCTTGTTTATTCTTCTTCCCCCAACGTGCTTTGCAGATTTTAATGCAGATTTTGCATCTGTGAAAAAGTGTGCTGTACCCTCATGTGTTACCTTGAGCTTTGCTGGATACAGCAGAGAATAGGGAATCTGGGCTTGAAGCAAGATACGTTTTTGCAGGTAGGAATTCCCATCTCAGGGTGGAAGGAGATGTTATTCCCTTTATGTATGATAGTCCCTCTTTCTCTGGCCAGTCGGAGGATACGGTCACGATCCTGGTAGTTCTACATTCTGGCTAAGATGGGCCTAGGTGTAGCTCTGGCCAGGGGTTTAGGACCCATGGCACGGTGAGCATGTTCCACTGCAAAAACAGCAGATAGATTGGGGTCAAAGAGTTTGTGGAGCAGGTCAGCAATGTAGATCTCCATCTTGGAGATGGCTGTTGTCTCCGGAATCCCGGTCATTCTCAGGTTATTTTGACAGGAACTGGCCTCCAAGTCCTCATTCTTTGCCCGAATGAGACCCAGCACTCTGTCCCTGTGCAGCAGCTGCTTCATAGTTTCAACCTAAAACTCGTGGAAGTTGGAGGCACGATTCTCAAGTACATCCAGCCGAGTCTCATGTGATCCCACCTGCTTTTAAATGGCGTTGTTAGACCTGGCACCATTGGCGGGGGTCTCCCTTCCATTTTTCGCTGTTGTCTCCTCTGCTTTTGCTGGTATTAGATGCTCTGGGCGCTGTGCCACTGCCATTCAGTACCACAGCGCAAATGCTCCCTGTGTAAATATGACTGTGACTTGGTATATCCCTGATTGGCTTATTTGGTTTACCTGTTAGTCCCTAGTAGTGTGGCCTGTGTGTGCCCAGGGCTGGTAACCCAAATGCTGCTGGTGGGCCTGCAGCGCTGGTTTGCATCACCCACAGAAGCAGCTTGTAAAGTGTTCCTCAGACCTGCCACTGCAGTGTCTGCGTGCAGTCCAGAACTGCCATCTTGGCTGTGAAATGCCCACACTTCCCAGCCCCTGAACCTTCCCTTAGCATCATGTCATTCACCCCTCTGGTAGGTGCATTGTGTGCGTAAGGTAGGACATGGCTTGGTAGGTTTAGCCTTTCCTGGTAGTGAATCACCCTCCATTGTGTTTTCACTGGTGCAAGGCTACCTGTTCTCCATAGGCTAGAATGGGCAGACTGGCTATTACATCTTATAGTCCTATCTGACTCAGGGAACATGGTAGAAATTCGAGTTTAGTATGCCTGAACTCAGAATGTTAAAATACATCTTTTAGTGAAGTTGGTTTTAACATTCTGTGTTTGAAAATACCACTTTTAGAAAATAGGTATTTTCTTGCCTAAGCCTCCAGTGTGCTCTGCTGTTATGTGTATTGGCTGTCTGGTTTTAGAAGGGCAAGGCAGGCTGAGTCAGACCTGGGTTGAATAGAGAGATCTGCATTGAGTTTTGGGGAGGGGTAGCTCCTTGACCTGAATAGGGCTGTGCCTGGCAAGGTGAATGCTGGCTCCACCTCCTACTGTGTGTCTGATGGCAGACCCCCTCTTTCTGAAAGGAAGGATGCAGCCTGGTAAACAAAGTGCTCCAGGCCTGAGCAGAACTGGTTCTGGCTGGGTTCAGTGACTAGAGACGTTTGTGAACAAAGACTTTTGGGGTATAAATATCTGTGCCCAAACCCCTGATTTTTGTATTGCTCCTGTATGTCAAGAGGAACCTCTGTCCGTGTTACTGAAGGAATCTGCAGGAGAGGACTGTCCTTGTGGGCTGATTCCTGGATTGGCCTGCAGCAAGTCCCCTTGGACTTGGAAGAAGAGGGAAAAGGACTTTTGAGAGACTTTTATTTTTGCTAAAGCAATCACCGAAAGGGCTAGAAGAGAGCTAGTCTCCTGCTGGAGTCACAGGCCCATCTGACTCCCCCACCAGCCTCCTGATTCCTCCCATCGGGGATTTCTATCTGCAGGTGAGGCCCCTGTGCGTTCCAGGGCCTCTAGCTCTACTACAGAGAAGAGAGTGCTGAAAATCGTCACTAACACCGTTTGCGAGCCGCCACAGCTGAAGAGCGTAAGAAAAATCCTCGCGCAGCTGCCACCGAGCGCTCGCAAACCAAAGATCATCGCACTGACGTTTGTGGGCCCCAAAGGGCTCGCTAACCCCAGAGATCATCGCGTCGCACATTTGCAGGCTTGTCGAAGGCTCGATAACCCCGGATCATCGCATTGAGATCATCGCAGAGCGGGCGCCGTGCGGCCACCATTTTTCTCGCATCGCACCCGGATCGTCGCTCCGTCACGGGACACCATTTTCTTACGCCGCAACAAGATCGCTCACGCAACAGGATCAGCTCATCATCCTCCCTCGTGGCAAGGATTCAACGCATCGCTGGCCTAGCATGAATAAGTCTGTCGCTTTGTCCCGCACGCACCCGCAGCCCGGCGCCTCATCCTCCCTTGCGGCAAGGATTCAACGCATCGCCGGCCTAGCATGGGGAAAATCTTGGCTACAGCTAGTTTGCAACATTTTGCTTGTTTTGCTACGAAATCCAGGTACTTTGTAAGTAAACGGGTCGCAGAGACCCCTGCTTTGAACTGAACCCCTATTTGAACACTTTGAACTCTTTTTCCAGCTTGTCAAGATTACCCCCCTTTTTTCCAGTATTGTGGCTTTTTACCATTATTGGTCTTGTGTTAAGTCTATATATAAAAAATACTTATTTTTTATAACTACTTGTCTGGTGTCCATTTGTAGTGTCCTTCACTGTGTTACTGTGTATGATCATAAATGCTTTACACACTGCCTCTGAGATAAGCCTAGCTGCTCGCGCTACGTTACCACAGGGTTGAGCAGGGGTTATCAAAGGGTGTAGCCCCCTTACTTTGCCCGGATAAGACCCAACAATCTGTCCCTGTGCAGCAGCTGCTTCTTAGTTTCAACCTAAGACTCGTGGAAGTTGGACGCACGATTCTCAAGTACATCCAGTCGAGTCTGATGTGATCCAACCTGCGTTTTAACAGCGTCAAGCTGGGTAGTAAGCACATCCCAGCTTAGTATCAATGGTCTGAAAACTAGACCTTATCTCCAACATCAAGGAACCCAGATCCTCCCCACGGTCATCGGTCTGTGACTCAGGTGGTCGCTCAGAGTTTGCCTCGAGTCGGACTCCATGAGCCTGGTGGTCCTCCTGCCATCGAAGTTCAGCTTTGGCTGTTTTGCATATTGTTTTCCCAAGGCTTCCAGTCCACGAGTAGCAAGCTAGCCACCCAGGAGTCTCTTTCGAGTCCCGGCATAGGTACACCACGCAGGTAAACACCCAACTCTAAGCATGCTGCACAGGTGCCAGTGTCCCCCATATGCTGTGAGTGGGGGGGAGCATGCACTTGGTTGCTGTGGGCTCCACCAAGCCCTTGGTAGTGAAGATGGTCTCACTGCTGATTAGCCTTTCCAGCCATCTAAATGCTGGAACCGCTAATTCTTTGGCTGGCACTCTTTTAAGTGGACCCCAAACAATAAAGTCAGATCCTCCTCCCACCAGGATAAATGCACTGAAGCTCACCACCGCTCCGACCGTGCTGTCACTATGCGCTCTACCGTCATGCTTGTTCGTCCCTACACGCTGAGACTAGCAATGCTCCGCAACAGGCAGGGTACTAGTTCTGCTCCACAGTCCCCTTCGATTCTCCCAGCACCACCAGCTTGTCGCTCAGACCCTCCGGTCAGCAGGGGCTCAATCGCCTGACCTCAAAAGGGTGGCTCGTCTCTGCACCACAGACCTTCTTCTTCTACTCAGGAGCCGCCAGCATCCAGGACAGCCTCACGGAGAACCAGCGATCTCCGTGCAAGGCCACCGTACCCCAGAAGCGCCGCAGGAGCACAGTGGGAGACACCCCAGGTGAGCACAGATTGCAGCCGCAACGGGCCAATGTTTCAATATGCGCGGGCCTTCCGGCACATCTCAGCACAACATGACATGGATGGCACCATTCACCCTACTCGCCGGGGCTCCACCTCAAGTCCACTCCGGGGAACGGAGCTGCCCCGCCGACCCCACGATAGCTCTCAGGCCTCTGGTACAGGGAAACACATCGGGCCAAAGTTGCGCCGCAGCCGTCCGCCGTCCAAGGGGCTCCGACCCATGCAGTTGGGCTGTCCTCTGCCGGGGTCCACAGCTCAAACCAGAGACGGGTCTCAGTCACAGCGATCGGTTCCCCCAAAGCACGGCCTCCCTGGCAATGCCTAGTGTCACTTCATGCACAGCGATGGCCCTCCAGTCGTGCAGATTAGTAAAGGATTAGTTCTCGGCCAGCAGAGCGCGCTCAGCAAGCGGCCATCTTGCAGCACGGCAGACCACGCCTGCCTCTTGTTATCTTTGCTCACAAATTTCCTATCATATCAACCTCTCGTTCTCTCAGCTCTGTATCTAACAGGTTCTCTCTTCTGTGTCTCCTGGGTTCCTCTACATGCCTTTAACTCATTTGGGATCAGAATGTGCCTCTTACCGCCAACTTAATCCCTCTTTATTCACTCACATTTCTCCCTCCCCGCCTCACATTCACCTTCACTGTCCCAGTTTTCCCCCTTAACTTTACCTCTTTCGTTATCACCTCCATCCCCATTTTCCTTAGATCAGCAGGTCTTGAGTATTCTCAGCTCTATCCCATACAATCTTCACCCCTATCTTTGAAAACTAATTATCATTATCAGTAATCAAACGTGTCTCTAATTTTTTAATCCATCACACCTACCTCACATCTATCTCAAACATTCTCTGACATAAATCTTCCAGATTCCATCTTTCTCATTTAGGCTGCTTCTTCAATAACTCCCCTTACCTCCACATTTCCTAGCTTTCATCTCTGCTCACTCTAGCTCCAGTTTCATTTCTCAGTACACTTCCTTTGTATTTAGATGATGCACACATGTCCCTGCATCACTAGGACACTACCTTTGTTCTCCCACCTCTCCACTGAGTCTACTGTATCTTGTTCAATTTAGTAATTCCTCATCCATCTTGCAATACTCCATGCCACTACTTTCTGCTGGCATCTTTAGCCAGAATTATTTCTAGTCCTTACACTCATAATCTTCCTCTCATGCTGTTTCTCACATGTTTGCGCCTGGATCTCAATCAGTCTATTCTGACTGTTCCTCTTACCACACCCTTTGTATATGCTCTTGTTCAAACATTTGATTGAACTGCTTGATGTCTGCAAAAGGAACTGTGACCTCGGGAAAGAGGTCATCCAGGATTCCTCACCATCTCGGGGACACCCTGCTGCGGGATCAATTTTTTTGTCCTTCATTCACCCCCTACCCATCAGAGGTAAGCCACAGACGCAGAGCATTATGATGATGTCTCCTCCCACATCAGAATTAACGATATTCAGGGCGTTGGGTGGTGGAATTACTGGGCATTATGAGGTGTGCATTTCAAGGTGTACACTGAGGATATGTTCAGAAATTATGAATTACCCAGGAAATCAGAAGTATTGCACCAGAATCTTCTGGTAATTCCCCATTCCTCCACATAATGTCACCCAGTCATTTGAGGAAGTATCAGTGGCTGAAATTTCTGGATATATTGCATCTGCTCTGTGGAGTAACCACGGATCTTATAACCATGACTAAGCTGGTAACTGCTGTTATTGGCCCCATCAGGATTATCATTAGGCTTGTTAAAGATCCGCTGAGACTGGTCTTGCTGGAATTTCGTTTCTTTTACAAGCAGCAGAGAAAGTGGAACTGACTGTGATGCTGGCTTAGTCCTGAAATGCGCTGTCCATGCAGATGGATTATCGGAATGACTCTGTATCTTCCATGTAAAGACATGCATGGATTGAGGTTCTTTTTTTTATATTTGAAAAGCTTTATTTGAATAATAATGATAACAAATGACATCAGGAAGGAGAATACAAAGTATACAGCCCAAAGAAAAATCAAACAATCCTAATGATAATCTAGAGAACTAAAAGCATTTTATAATATTTTGAAGGGGAAAAGTAGGGGGAGGAAAGGGGAGGGAGAAAGTAAATAAATAAATAAATTAAATTAAAAAGTAAGACTGCAACAAGAGAGAATAACGGCATTTATAGAACAATGCAAGCAATCCTCAAAAAGTATATAACATATGTAAAACATTGCAATAAGTAAAGGCAGTAAAACAGTATTGAAGTATACATAATGGAGAGAGTAAAATCATTCAAGGGGGTTTAAAATTTTCAGAGTTGACAGGGAGTGGTTTCTTTTGAGCTAAATGATCTAGGTATGTAGAGAGAGGTAACCAATAGAGGTCAACATTACAAGGTGGTTTACAGGAAGAAGCGAAGGAGACATCCAGTCTATGAAAATGACATAAAGAAGTCCACCAGTGTTGCATGGAGACATTTGTAAGAGATTTCCAATTGGAAGATATATGTTCAAAAACGAGTGCAAGCATAAGATAAAAGAGACATGGAGACATTTGTAAGAGATTTCCAATTGGAAGATATATGTTGAAAAACGAGTGCAAGCATGAGATCAAAGAGACCCTGAGAGTATGGGGGTAAAGTAAGTGTGACTGAGAGACTACCAAGAAAAAGAAGAGGAAGTGAGTATGGAACAGAAAGTGCGAAAACATGGGAGATACAAGACAAAACTTGTCTCCAAAGAATAGAAACCGACGGACAAGGAAAGAACATATGTAAAAGATCAGCTTTAGGTAATTTACAAGTCCAACAGGCAGAATCAGAGGAAGAGGAAAAGCGAGAAAGGGAAAGAGGATAAAGATAAAGTCTGTGATATAGAAAAAAGAGAAATTGGGTGAGAGATGCAGAACGAGAAACTTTAAAGGATTTGGACCAGAGTTTTTCCCAAAGGGAAATAGGCCAAACACATCCCAGATCAGTTTCCCAGGCAAGTCCCACTTTGGATTTGAGACGGTTCCGATTAGGAGAAGAGAAGAATTTATAAATAAGAGATGCTTTAGGAATAGTAGAGAGTAATACCAAAAGATGAGAAGGGGGAGCAATGGAAGTTAAGGAAGGAAGAGAATAATAATGATCGAGAATGATTTCCATAAGAAGATTGTAATTATGCATAAAAGAACGAGGACAGTGGAATTGAAGGTGAAAACGGGGGAAAGAGCAAGGTATTATACCATCAAAAAGCTGACGGATCCATATGATAGCCTTCAATCTCCAAGAGGTCCAACATATAGGCCTATTGTTTACAAGAATAAGTGAGTTATACCAAATGGGTAACTGAAGAAAGGCTTCACGTGACATGATTGAGGAGGAGAATAAAGGTTTAAGCAGAGAGGAAGTATATTTAAACAAGGGAAGTGAATCAAAAGGGGATTTAGAGGAAACACACACTACCTCCTCAAAGGAAAAGGGTGATAAAAAGGAGTGCTCAATAGAAAGCCAGAGAGGAGAGAGGGGGGAAGATTCCAATGAGAGCCAACGTGAAGCTTGATGGAAAGAAAAGGATTTATGATAAAGACAAAGTCTGGGAAATTAACTCCACCATTTGATTTAGATCTGCGAAGAGAGAGAAGAGAGATTCTAGACTTTTTATTTTTCAAGAGAAATTTTGAGATAGAGGAATCAAGACGTTTGAAATACAGAGCAGGAATATGTACAGGCAGCATGGAAAGCATATAAATAAGTATAGGAGCGATCATCATCTTAAAGGAATCTAGTCGACCCCACCAAGAAAGAAAAAGAGGATTCCAAGATGAAAATAATTGATCATTTCGGGATAGGACACCAGACATATTTAATTTAACAGAGGAATAAATGGAATTGGAGAACCAAATCCCAAGATATTTAATCTTGGTACTATTCCAGGCAAAACCAGTGGAGGAAAAGAAATGAGGGATACAAAACTTATTCAAAGGAAGAATTTCTGTTTTATCTGAATTGATTTTATACCCCAAAACTAAAGAGAACGCTTCGAATTCAGACAATAAAGGGGAGATGGACGACTCCGGATTTGAAATGAACAAGAGAATGTCATCGGCATACGCTGAAAGTTTTAGCTGATGATTACCATAGGGTAAACCTGAAATGAAAGTATTCTGGCAAATGGAGGATAAAAACGGTTCAAGAGCCAAAACAAAAAGAAGTGGAGATAGAGGGCAACCTTGACGGACTCCTCTTTGAAGAGTAAAAGAAGGGGAGAGTTGGCCATTCACAAGAACGGAAGCTTTGGGTGAAGAGTATAGTAAAGAAATGAGAGAGATAAAGTTGGATCGAAAGCCATGCCACTGAAGTGAAGCAAATAAAAAAGACCAATCTACTCTGTCAAAAACTTTCTCAGCATCGACAGAGATAGCAGCTAATGGCATTGATAAAGAGGGGGCCTTATTTGAAACATTCAGAAAAAGACGAGAGTTATCAGAAGTAAGCCTCCCTTTAATAAAACTGCATTGTTCCTTACCGATAAGATGTGGCATGACAGAATCTAGATGCAAAGCAAGTAATTTGGCAAAAAAGTTTATAATCAACATTAACTAATGAAATGGGGCGGTAATTTTTACAAAGCTTAGGGTCACGACCTTCTTTTGGAATGAGACAGATGTTGGCATCTTGAAAGGTACCTGCAGCTGTACCAGAGGAAGAAAAGGATTGAAAAAGTAATAAGAGTTTAGGTAATAAAAGGTCAGAAAAATGTAAATAAAATTCCACCGGAAAACCATCAGGACCAGGAGTCTTACCCTTAGTGAGAGAAGACAGAGCCACAGAAAGTTCATGAAGGGAAAGGTCAAGATCAAGGGATGAAAAGTTGAGATGAGATATAGATGGTTTGGGTAGTTTTTCAAAGTAAGAGTGGAGCATAGAAGAAGTAGGAGGGTATTCCGGAGTGTAAAGCTGTTGATAGAAAAGTTGGAATTGTTCAAGAATTTGTTCATTCCTATGAAGAAGAATATTGTCAGAGGAAAAGATAGATTCAATGGAAGTGCGTTCTTTGCAAGATTTGAGATAATTAGCTAAAAGCTTACCAGATTTGTTACGACCTCCGTAATAATGTGCACTACTACGAAGAAGAATTGAGGAGGCATTATCTGTAGTAAGTTTATTAAAGGAGATTTTCGCACACAGAAGTTCTGGGGACAAACATTTATCTGAAGAGGTATAAAATTGATGTTCTAACTTTTTAATATATGCGAGAAAGGACTTCCGTTTTTGGAGGAATTGTTTCTTTTTCCTAGAAACAAAATCAATAATAAATCCTCTTGCAGTAGCTTTAAAAGAATCCCAAAGAGTATGGGGAGGAATGTCAGGAGTAGAGTTAGTTAGAAAGAAATCATTAGTGAAAGTACGGAATGAAGAAGAAAAATTAGGGTCAGTGAGAAATGTAGAATTAAAGCGCCAACGAGAGGGTTTGGGGTGAGGAGGAAGTAAATCAATATCTGTTATAATGGGAGCATGGTCTGAAATAACAATAGTTTTAATAGAGGAAGATAAGAGATTCTGAGTGAGAGATTGAGAGAGAAAAATATAATCCAACCTAGAAAAAGAAGCATGGGTATGTGAGAAAAAAGAGTAATCTAGAGTGTCTGGATGCATGAGTCTCCAAGAATCTGAAAGATTTGTTTGAAATATAGTGTCTAGGAATTGCTCATGAGGCTTGTGGGGAACAAAGCGTACAGTGGATTTGCGATCAAGAAACGGATCAATAATTTGGTTACAATCACCTCCTAAAAGAGGAAAATCATTTTTGTGTTGTGTACATTTTCTTGTAATTAAAGGCCAGAACAAACAATCAGGTTGACTAGGACCATAAATATTGAAAAGAGTGAGAGAGATTGAGTTAATCAACAACTTAACCAAAATCCATCTCCCTTCCCAGTCTTTCTCCTCTAATAATACTTTACATTTTAATTTTTTATGAATTAAAATAGCAACCCCATTTCTTTTTATTAGGAGAGGGAGAAAATAAAACAGTACCCACCCAATTTCTTTTTAACTTAAGGGATTCAAGGTCATTAAGGTGAGTCTCCTGTAAAAGAACAATATCAGGAGTATAGGAGGATAAATGCGAAAGCACTCTCTGCCGCTTAATGGGGTTAACAAAACCTTTTACATTCCATGAAATAACTCTAAATTTGCAAACAGAATAAATATGATAACATCAAACTTTGCACAAAAGCATATAAACAACACAGAGCCGAAAGGAGAAATATAGACGTTAGCAGAAAAAGAGTAATGGTAAGTGAGAGGAGGGGAAAGGGATACAGAGAGGAAGTCTGAAGGAAACATATCTGAAGGAAAAATACAAAAGGAAAAAGAGGTAATGGCGGTACTCAAAAGAGGAGGAATGCAAGCAACATTAGAAGAGAAGTAAGGCAAGGGAAAAGCGAAGGAAGGGGAAAGAACAAGGGAGAAAAAGATACAAGAAACGAAGAGACAGTACATATCCAAACGGACGACTGAAGTAAACATGCCTGAAAGGGAGAACAAAAGGAGAAACGGGGTAATGGCGACACTCAACAAGACGAGCCACCCGAAGAACAGGAATCCAACCGCACCAAGACACAAAAAAGGGAGCCACTGAACAGGAATCATACACAGTGAGGGACCAAGGAATACGAATCTATGTCTGTAAGTCTGAAGACAAATATGACGAAACAAACATAAGATTAGGTAAAACAGCAAAAACAACAAGTAATAAATAGTAAACATATAACAGAATGTTCAAAAATTACACGTTAAATCAGAGAAGAAACACCAACAGGAGACCTGTAAGAAAAATAAACAGGAAATAAACAAATACAAATGCTGAGTTAATTAACCAGTAGAAGGAGTAGAGTTTTCCATGCCGTTGTTGGACTGAATATGAATGAAGTTCTTAAGTTCATTAGGATCCAAAAAGGTCCAAGTACGATTTTGATGAGTGACCTTGAAGGTGCAGGGATGGAATAAACCGTATCTGGCACCAAGAGATCTCAAAGGAGCGCGAAGATTTAGGAATTCCGTCCGTCGATTTGCAGTGACATTGGAGACGTCTTGAGAAATAAACACTCTTTGACCAAGCCAAGAGACTTGACGTTTGGCACGTGCTGCAGAGAGGACCGAAAGGAAGTCTGTAAATTTCAAGAAGAGGATAATGACCCCACGTGGCTTGGTTGATGTCGATGAGCGAGGACCAAGTCTGTGTGCTCTCTGAATACTAAGAGAAGTAGTAGAAGGCATATCTAGTAATTTCGGAAGAAAATAAGTGAAAAAAGTCGCAGGGTCATCAGACTCTATGGATTCAGGTAGTCCGTAAACGCGAAGGTTGTTCCTCCTGTTTCTGTTTTCCAAATCCTCTGTATCTTGCTGAAGAGACTGTACAGACTTTTCCAAAGCAGAGATACGTTGAGTATTGGTTTGAATTTCCGTAACTTGTTGTTCCACAGAGGTAAGTCTGCAGTCCATTGAAGACCACTTTTCTCTCAGGAGCTGCATATCACTACTAGTTTCTTCTACAAATGGTCGTAAAGCGCGAATTTCCTCCAAAATTAACTCCATAGAAATAGCAGTGGCTGGTTTGTCCGGAGATGGAGGATCCTGTTTCGAACGTTTAGTCGAGGTAGGAGGAGAAGCTTTAGTGGATGTAGAGTGAGTAGATGAAGCGCGATTAGAGGGTACACCAGCCATTTGTACGTCAATAGTTGGGGAGTCTGGAACTGAAGCGTTGGAGATTTGGGTAGAACTGGAAGGCAGAAACACAAATGTGGGTTTGCGCAGTTTGCCCATAGACATAAAGTGTAGAGAATATGGGCCAAAAATAGAACAGTAGCTGAGAAGAAAAATGAAAAATTAGACTGTAACGAATTGTCAAAAGCAAATCAATTATCTGTGGAGCAGTATACAGAAGGAAGATGACCACTGAGGATAGATAATAGTTGCCACCGATGATGAATCAAAAATGAGTCAAAGAAACACACATGAATCTCCTGAGGCAGTAAGTGGAGAACAGCAGATGTCCAGATAATACAGTGACACTAATGACGAAGAGAACTTGATAGCATGACCAAAAATAGACAACACACTCCAGTAATCATTAGAAGTAGCACAGAGAATATTGAGGACGTTGAGAAAATCGGCATGAGCAGAAAGGTCAGCCTACGCAGGGTCTATTCTGAAACTGCGCTTATTTCATCACAATTGAAAAGTACAGTGGTGGTAGGAAGAGCTCAAAAAAGCAGATAATGTCACTGAGGAGATACAAGTGAAATCACATAAGGCGCAGCGCACTGGGAAGTCAAAACGGTCTCCTTCTATGTTTCAAGTTTCCACATTAAACGAAGAATGAAAAAATTGTTGAGCAAAAGGTCGATGTGATAAACTATTTCTTCAAGCAGCATGCATAAATAGCGCTGAGGTAACTCCAGACATCACCATGTATTGTAAAAGCACAGCATTTACCAGCTGAGGTGCACAACATATTGCCCTGGTGTGTTCATCGCAGCTAGGTGTCTCCTCATGGGTATTCCTCACATAAATTAAAATAAATAAGTACCTGCGCATTCACTTGGCTGCACACATTTCATTGAATTGAATCCATAAGAAGCCTGGGCATACCACTGGCAAAACTGTCGACATACATCAAATTACAGGACTAGGAAAGAATTCAAACTGGACAACCTGTTCATATGTCCTGGGAAAAGAGTAATTTAGAAGCGCTCCTCATTACCTACAGCGTTAATGCTGCGCGCGCCATAACTGCCGCATTCCGTGAAGGAGACTCGCACTGAGGAGAATTGTGAAATGGCGGCAGCAGTGTTGAGGGAGACGCGAAGAATAAACTTGAAGCGCGAAGGGCCGGCAGCACGAAAACGGCCTCACCCTTTGCACCAGGGACTCCGCTGCATGGCACTAGTAGCTGGAGCCCACAAAGATGAGAATTGGCCGGTAAATTACTTGTTGAAAAGGTCGGCGCCGCGGAGACGGTCCCTCAGGCAGCAATCCTGAACGCGCCGAGACCACGCACATGGATTGAGGTTCTATCCAGTCCTCCCTGCCTCCTTCAGTAGACTAGGCTAAAGCAGCTAAATCCTGCTTCTGTTTAAAGTTGTTTTGCTTTTTCAGCATCAGAGCACGGATAAACAGCAGACACTGGCACCTTGAGGGCAGATGTGGAAATGTTTATTACACCTGTGCATGAAAGTTACATTTTAATTTATTAGTTTGTGCTTTGCACTTCAAAATGTCCATTATGCATACTAAATAATTTGCGTGTTTCATAGTGTAATGAATTCAAAAGTTCCAGTTTGGGTGGAGCAAAGAAAAATAAACAGGGTTCATTAAAACTGTGTGTTCTTTCTGTTACGAGCACTTATTTTGCATCATAGGGGTAACAAGGTCATTGCCAGTGATCGCAAGGGGCAAGCTGACGGTAGAAGCTGTGACCACTGGTTGCCCTTAATGAAAATCAGAAAAACTCTTCCTGCCCTCATGATAATCTCCCATATTGGTTTGGCATCCCTGATTTGGACTCTCAATTTAGTGCTAAAAATTAAATAAAATCTTACAAGAGTAAAATAAATCTTGATCAGGAATGGTTATTCCCGTTCACCTCTCTCTTAGGGTGGAATTTCCAGCTGCAGGAAATCAGGAGCATTTTTTTGTTTCATGAAGCCTTGGGGAGCATGCTGTGTGCTATATAAATGTATTTTACTAATTAATAAGTGTGTGGCGGCTGAGAACTGCTGGCTCCTACAGAGGCCACAAGAATGTCTCCAATTGTTACTGAGGTTCCGTTTTCTTTCTCCTTTAATTTTTCTAAACTTTTTTTTACCTTCTTTTCAATTTGTGAAGCTGATACAGGTTGTAGAAACAATTCCACAAGGTTGTTAGACTCACACTTACCTGTGTGATAAAGTGTCACTCAAATGCCCTGACTATGGGTTAATTCCAATGTGGAGTTTGAATTCGGAACATGAGCAGGCTGTTGTTCCTGAAACGGATTTACTATGTGCTGAAACAGCAGACCATGTTTTACCAGATGGACATCCTGAAAGTGAAATAGCATAAGAAAAGGGCTGAATTGCAGACTCACCCTCAAGCAAGGCATGGAAGGAGCACGTAATCTTTGCACCATCAGCCAACATTTTTCTTTTTCCGTACTACCCTTACACCACCTCCCACTTTAATCACCCACATTGAAGCCCCTGCACACATTTACCAGCTGCGCAGAGCAGGTGTTAAATGTGTGTGTTACACCTCTTGAATACGAAATACTTTGCAAAATCAGTAATTGTTACTCCTTATTCCAAGGGGTTCTACTCATGATTGCACAGTACTAGTGGTGTGTTACTGCAGGCTACTGGAAATTACAGGTGCGGGGTTTGTGCCCTGCCAGCATAGTGCAATTCACAGGTGAGGCTAAAGGGTCTTACATAAGGTAATGAAATGTCACACATACAATTAAGCTAACGGAACACTTGGCAGCTATGTAATGCTGCAGGAGAAACATAATGAACACTACACTTGCCAGTGCTGGGGGGCTTATTTAATACACACTATTCAACTGTGTAGTATACATGACAAAGACATGCACACCTGCTTTATAAATTGCAGTTTTTTATTATTAATTTCTTTTGATGCCTAATTTTTTAGGTCTGCATCATTTTTTGGTTTTATGCATGGGAATACAAAACATTCTATATACATATATATACAAACAAAAACAAAGTATATAAGTGATTGGGTATGTACAATGAATCATCAACTTCCATACAACTCATTCATGGCCTTCCATTCATACAAAACACACACACTGGTCCCAGTGTCAAGAATACTCTTTTAGTTCATCAAATGTAAAGTCAGTTTTTTAGTCTACCTCAGGTTAAATTGTAACCTTTTAGAACAAAAAAGAAAACAAAGCAGTCTTTTATCGTGTTCCCCTAGGGGTTTCTTTGGGGAGAACTCTGGGAAATGACCTGGGACCTGGTCGGTCGACGCGTTTCGAGCCCTCTGACTGTGAGGGTTCTCTTCAGGACCAAACAATAACTGTAAGGGAAAGGAACAAACTAATAAATTTGTGTTCTAAGAGTTCAACACCTTATTTGCAAACAACCCAGTCTCAGCCTACCTCTAATTTGGGTCATGGCTCCAAAAAAAGGTATTCCGTAATGCAGAAAGAATGGGATGGAGGGAGGGCTGGAACAAGTTGGAAAAGGAAACGATAAGTGCACTGCATTTAAATGTTCACATTCATCTAGCTTGGATTACATGATGTGATGCTCCTACCTGTTCTAGAAAGGTTCTAACTGTCGTTTTCAATCTGCAAGAAAGGCAGAGGGAAGGACCGTTAGTGCTCGCTATCTAGCGTTTTGGTTTGTGGCTTGAATGGCTTATGTCACCATGGGCGGAGGCTTACCCGTTACAGAGTAGAACTCCGCGTTAATGACAATGCTCGGCTGCTGCTCCTGCCGGAGGCAAAAATCCCGGTAACGTCATTCAAGTGTTTCGTGGTCTGAAAGAGACAGCGGGGACAGCGTTAGGGTGCCGTTTTGTGAACCCGCGTTCCCTGTTGCAAAACGGAGACCGCGGAGGCGCGGTGGTTCGCCTGGTAGCAAATCTTACCATTTGTTAAATGCCGCTTGGAAAATATGCCGCTGGTGCTGATTCTCACTCCTTCCTCTTCGGTCTGTTGTGACTGAATGAGATTCCTACCACTACTTCGCTGTGGGAGTGGCTAAAAAACCGAGGATTCTGGGAATTGTACACTCCTTGATTATTGGGAGGTTTATTCACGTATTAGGTTTGTAGATTTCAGACAGTTCGTTCAGTCCATTTACTGCTGCATCATATTTCATTATGAGCATTGCTTCCCTTTGATTTAATCTTGTTTCAATGTTGCCACCTCTCGGGTCATTTTCAATTTTTGATATTACAGTCCACTTCAACTTGGTTTTGTCGTGTTTCATAGTGATCCAGTGGTTGACTAATGGTGCATTTTCTACTTCCCTGCGTATCCTTGACTTATGTTGGGTGATACGTTGCCTGATTTCTTGAGTAGTTTTGCCTATATACAACTTAGGGCATGGGCATATTATTGCGTATACAACGTTCTTGGTCTTGCAATTGGTGAATGTATCATGCTTCCAATTAATGTTATTAAAAGAGAAAACTGACTCTTCCATTGTCTCTTCACAGCAGGTGCATGATCCACATTTGTGGTGTCCAGTAATGGGTGGAAAACCGAACAAGCTCCTCAATGTCGGGCCTTTCTCAATTGGTAGGGCAGCTCTAACAATGTGATTCGCCACACTTTTTTCTTTCTTGTGTGCAAACAAGGGTGGTGTTTTCAAGTCCTCATGTAAACCTTTTATTAGGTGCCAGTTTGATGTAATTAGTTTCTTCAATTGATTTGAAGCCATGCAAAACGTAGATACGCAAACTATCCGTTTCTGTTCCTTTTTGGGCTTTTTCTGCAAGAGGGATTCCCGTGGCGTCCACCAAGCTCTCTTCAGTGAGTTTTTTAATAGTTTGTTGGGGTAACCTCGTTGGAGGAGTCTATCTTTGAGTTGGTTGGCATATTCAAAATAATCCTCCTTGCGTGAACAATTCCTACGTACTCTAAGGAATTGGCCAAAGGGTAAATTTTGCCTCAGGCCGCGTGGATGGTTGCTTGAATAAAGCAATGCTTTATTCCTGTCGGTCGCTTTTCGAAACAGTGATGTCGCAAGTCCTCCTTCAGATGGTTCTAGTTTGACGTCCAAAAATGTGATTGATGTATTTGATGATGTGCAACTGAACTTGATGTCGTTGCTTCGTGCGTTCAACCAGTTGACAAAATCATTTAGGCTCTCAGGGCTGCCAGTCCAGATGAGAAATACATCATCGATGTATCTCATGTAATGGGAGGTCTGCTCTTTAAAAGGGTTGTCATTATAAATGAATTTTTGTTCATACAGCCCCATGAACATTACCGCTAATTCGGGGGCAAATGGACACCCCATAGCTACTCCTTTTACCTGTAGAAAAAATTCAGGGTCAAATGTGAAGAAGTTTTTTTGTAGGGCCATTGTTGCCAGTTCTACTAAAAATTCCGTTGGTACTTGGAACGGTCTATCTCGTTTGTCCAAAAAGATTGTCAATGTCTCTATGGCTTGGTCTTGGGGAATTTGGGTGTACAGTGAGACGACATCTAATGTGACCATAAGTTGATGGTTTTGGTCAAATTGTACAGTCTCAATCTTTCGGAGGAAGGCAGTTGTATCCTTCAGGTGGGCTGGCACTAGTTCGATAAATGGTTTTAAAAAGAAATCTATGTACTTAGCTATTGGTTCAAAGAGGGATTCGCATCCAGATACTATTGGACGTCCGGGTGGGTTGCTTTCATCTTTATGTATTTTAGGTAGTACATAAAATACTGGAATTCTGGGGGTTTTGTTTTGTAAAAATGCCAATTCCTTTGGTCCAACGAAACCTTGGTCGTGTCCTTTTTGTATGATTGGAAAGAGTTGGTTCTGGAATTCAATTGTGGGGTTTTTTGTGATACGCCTGTAGCAAGTGGTATCATTCAGTTGTCGGTGAACTTCCGTTTTGTATTTATTGACATCCCAGATTACCACTGCGCCCCCCTTATCTGCTTGCTTTATGACGACTGATCTGTCATTTTTTAATGCAAGTAATGCGTCCTTTTCTATTTTTGCTAAATTGTATTTCACATAGCTTCTTTTTTTCTCTAAGGTGGAAATTCCTGATAGAATTGTGCGCTCGAAAGTAATGACTTCTTTTGGTATTTTTGACCCTGCTGGGCAAAAAGTAGATTTATTCTTTAGACCTGACACTTCTAGTTGGCGGTCCTCGATAGTGTCCAAGAAGAATGTTTTCAATCTGATCTTGCGACAGAATTCTAGAACCTCTAGTTTCATTCTGACATAGTCTGTTGGTCTGGATGGAACAAAGGCCAGACCTTTTGTTAGAATTGATGTTTCCGCTTCTGTTAAACTTTTTCCAGATAAATTGAATATTGGGGGAAGGTTTAACTCTTGTAGAATCGGGACCGTGTCCTCATTTCCCATGGTTGCACTGGTCGTGTGCGACCCCTCCCTTTCTGTGGGCCCTGCCTAAAAAAGGATTCTGATTCTGTTGTTGTCTTTGTTGTTGTTCTAATTGGTTGCTTTGCCTATTCTGGTATGATCTGTTTGTTTTGTTTGATTCGCTCCCTGAGGAGGATGTATCTGAAAATGTGACAAACTTGCGGCGTGACCGTCCTTGGTTGTCCTGTAGGAATCTCCTTGACTCTGCGTTGGTATAGAACTCTTTCCTTAGGTACGGATAGACGGACTCCAGGGAAAAAATCTTCTTATCTGATTCAAATTTATTGCTCTTTTGAGCTACTGTGAAATCCTTGAACTCTCCAATTTCTTTTTCTACTTTTTCCAGCAATCCTTTGGAGTCGGTGATTAATTGATTGTCCTGGATTTCTTTCTCCAATGTTGAAATTTCTTCCAATTCCTTGACAGATGTTCTATGGGCTGTTTCTATTGTAAGGACCATCAAATCCCTGCTGCACTTTGTTTCTATACCGCTGAATCCTTTTTTATAGTCTGGGTCATCCGTGAATACTACTGGGATATTGCGGATTTGAAGGCCGGCAGGGATTGTTCCAGCTCTTAAATGTTGGAGAAGAAAGTGTCCGTGGAGATCAGTCCTGATTTGTTTTTTGCGCAGTCGGAGTAATTTTTCTGACTCGTTTTGGGTGTTCGCCGTTAGGCTGAGGATGGCCGATGCAAATGGCGGTGGATCCCTTAGTAGGTTTTTAATATGTTCCTCAGTGAAAGCTACTGTGTCCTGTTCAGACATACCGCAACTGAACACACGTGCTGGGGGCAGGGGAAGGAAAGGTGAAAATAGTTCGGGGGGTGATTAGTGCACAAGTAACGAAACTATAAACAACCCATATACATACTATCCACAACGTGGACAACTAAGTAAACAAAGGGTAGAACCCTGTGGCAGCTGCTCCTCTGCCCAACAGGACCTCGCGGGTAAAAACCCGCACCACAGTTTTAGGGAACCGAAAGGGTCTTGGCTCCTAACTACAGCAAGGCTGAACCAATATGCTACGTAATGAACACTACACTTGCCAGTGCTGGGGGGCTTATTTAATACACACTATTCAACTGTGTAGTATACATGACAAAGACATGCACACCTGCTTTATAAATTGCAGTTTTTTATTATTAATTTCTTTTGATGCCTAATTTTTTAGGTCTGCATCATTTTTTGGTTTTATGCATGGGAATACAAAACATTCTATATACATATATATACAAACAAAAACAAAGTATACAAGTGATTGGGTATGTACAATGAATCATCAACTTCCGTACAACTCATTCATGGCCTTCCATTCATACAAAACACACACACTGGTCCCAGTGTCAAGAATACTCTTTTAGTTCATCAAATGTAAAGTCCGTTTTTTAGTCTACCTCAGGTTAAATTGTAACCTTTTAGAACAAAAAAGAAAACAAAGCAGTCTTTTATCATGTTCCCCTAGGGGTTTCTTTGGGGAGAACTCTGGGAAATGACCTGGGACCTGGTCGGTCGACGCGTTTCGAGCCCTCTGACTGTGAGGGTTCTCTTCAGGACCAAACAATAACTGTAAGGGAAAGGAACAAACTAATAAATTTGTGTTCTAAGGGTTCAACACCTTATTTGCAAACAACCCAGTCTCAGCCTACCTCTAATTTGGGTCATGGCTCCAAAAAAAGGTATTCCGTAATGCAGAAAGAATGGGATGGAGGGAGGGCTGGAACAAGTTGGAAAAGGAAACGATAAGTGCACTGCATTTAAATGTTCACATTCATCTAGCTTGGATTACATGATGTGATGCTCCTACCTGTTCTAGAAAGGTTCTAACTGTCGTTTTCAATCTGCAAGAAAGGCAGAGGGAAGGACCGTTAGTGCTCGCTATCTAGCGTTTTGGTTTGTGGCTTGAATGGCTTATGTCACCATGGGCGGAGGCTTACCCGTTACAGAGTAGAACTCCACGTTAATGACAATGCTCGGCTGCTGCTCCTGCCGGAGGCAAAAATCCCGGTAACGTCATTCAAGTGTTTCGTGGTCTGAAAGAGACAGCGGGGACAGCGTTAGGGTGCCGTTTTGTGAACCCGCGTTCCCTGTTGCAAAACGGAGACCGCGGAGGCGCGGTGGTTCGCCTGGTAGCAAATCTTACCATTTGTTAAATGCCGCTTGGAAAATATGCCGCTGGTGCTGATTCTCACTCCTTCCTCTTCGGTCTGTTGTGACTGAATGAGGTTCCTACCTCTACTTCGCTGTGGGAGTGGCTAAAAAACCGAGGATTCTGGGAATTGTAGTCTCCTTGATTATTGGGAGGTTTATTCACGTATTAGGTTTGTAGATTTCAGACAGTTCGTTCAGTCCATTCACTGCTGCATCATATTTCATTATGAGCATTGCTTCCCTTTGATTTAATCTTGTTTCAATGTTGCCACCTCTCGGGTCATTTTCAATTTTTGATATTACAGTCCACTTCAACTTGGTTTTGTCGTGTTTCATAGTGATCCAGTGGTTGACTAATGGTGCATTTTCTACTTCCCTGCGTATCCTTGACTTATGTTGGGTGATACGTTGCCTGATTTCTTGAGTAGTTTTGCCTATATACAACTTAGGGCATGGGCATATTATTGCGTATACAACGTTCTTGGTCTTGCAATTGGTGAACGTATCATGCTTCCAATTAATGTTATTAAAAGAGAAAACTGACTCTTCCATTGTCTCTTCACAGCAGGTGCATGATCCACATTTGTGGTGTCCAGTAAAGGGTGGAAAACCGAACAAGCTCCTCAATGTCGGGCCTTTCTCAATTGGTAGGGCAGCTCTAACAATGTGATTCGCCACACTTTTTTCTTTCTTGGGTGCAAACAAGGGTGGTGTTTTCAAGTCCTCATGTAAACCTTTTATTAGGTGCCAGTTTGATGTAATTAGTTTCTTCAATTGATTTGAAGCCGGGCAAAACGTAGATACGCAAACTATCCGTTTCTGTTCCTTTTTGGGCTTTTTCTGCAAGAGGGATTCCCGTGGCGTCCACCAAGCTCTCTTCAGTGAGTTTTTTAATAGTTTGTTGGGGTAACCTCGTTGGAGGAGTCTATCTTTGAGTTGGTTGGCATATTCAAAATAATCCTCCTTGCGTGAACAATTCCTACGTACTCTAAGGAATTGGCCAAAGGGTAAATTTTGCCTCAGGCCGCGTGGATGGTTGCTTGAATAAAGCAATGCTTTATTCCTGTCGGTCGCTTTTCGAAACAGTGATGTCGCAAGTCCTCCTTCAGATGGTTCTAGTTTGACGTCCAAAAATGTGATTGATGTATTTGATGATGTGCAACTGAACTTGATGTCGTTGCTTCGTGCGTTCAACCAGTTGACAAAATCATTTAGGCTCTCAGGGCTGCCAGTCCAGATGAGAAATACATCATCGATGTATCTCATGTAATGGGAGATCTGCTCTTTAAAAGGGTTGTCATTATAAATGAATTTTTGTTCATACAGCCCCATGAACATTACCGCTAATTCGGGGGCAAATGGACACCCCATGGCTACTCCTTTTACCTGTGGAAAAAATTCAGAGTCAAATGTGAAGAAGTTTTTTTGTAAGGCCATTGTTGCCAGTTCTACTAAAAATTCCGTTGGTACTTGGAACGGTCTATCTCGTTTGTCCAAAAAGATTGTCAATGTCTCTATGGCTTGGTCTTGGGGAATTTGGGTGTACAGTGAGACGACATCTAATGTGACCATAAGTTGATGGTTTTGGTCAAATTGTACAGTCTCAATCTTTCAGAGGAAGGCAGTTGTATCCTTCAGGTGGGCTGGCACTAGTTCGATAAATGGTTTTAAAAAGAAATCTATGTACTTAGCTATTGGTTCAAAGAGGGATTCGCATCCAGATACTATTGGACGTCCGGGTGGGTTGCTTTCATCTTTATGTATTTTAGGTAGTACATAAAATACTGGAATTCTGGGGGTTTTGTTTTGTAAAAATGCCAATTCCTTTGGTCCAACGAAACCTTGGTCGTGTCCTTTTTGTATGATTGGAAAGAGTTGGTTCTGGAATTCAATCGTGGGGTTTTTTGTGATACGCCTGTAGCAAGTGGTATCATTCAGTTGTCGGTGAACTTCCGTTTTGTATTTATTGACATCCCAGATTACCACTACGCCCCCCTTATCTGCTTGCTTTATGACGACTGATCTGTCATTTTTTAATGCAAGTAATGCGTCCTTTTCTATTTTTGCTAAATTGTATTTCACATAGCTTCTTTTTTTCTCTAAGGTGGAAATTCCTGATAGAATTGTGCGCTCGAAAGTAATGACTTCTTTTGGTATTTTTGACCCTGCTGGGCAAAAAGTAGATTTATTCTTTAGACCTGACACTTCTAGTTGGCGGTCCTCGATAGTGTCCAAGAAGAATGTTTTCAATCTGATCTTGCGACAGAATTCTAGAACCTCTAGTTTCATTCTGACATAGTCTGTTGGTCTGGATGGAACAAAGGCCAGACCTTTTGTTAGAATTGATGTTTCCGCTTCTGTTAAACTTTTTCCAGATAAATTGAATATTGGGGGAAGGTTTAACTCTTGTAGAATCGGGACCGTGTCCTCATTTCCCATGGTTGCACTGGTCGTGTGCGACCCCTCCCTTTCTGTGGGCCCTGGCCTAAAAAAGGAGAAACATAAGCACACATTAGTTTAAACGCAAAAAATTGAATGAAACCAATTTCTGGGGCTGCAATGTTGTGATGCATGTTGCAAAAAGGCTTCATATGGAAAAAGTACAGGCCATCTACTACAAAAAAGCTAGGCTTAGGAAACATACAGGACCATGCATGCCAACCCCCCAGATTCAGGTGAAAGACGACTGGTTTCATGGCTTATCTCCTGCCTCCCAATTCCTGCATACAAAAACTGGATTCCTCTGCGAGCTTCAGCGGACAGGGACAGGTCTTGTGTGACTGGGAGAATGCACTGCCAGTAACTTGCTCCTATAGGTCAGGGCACACCATTTTTACCACACTCTCTCTGCTTGCCATAGTCTTTCTCTGTGCTCACGAAAGGTGAGAAAAAAACCTTATATTTGCCTTTCTAATATCCGATCCTGCAGGGGCAGGTTTGCAAGTCACATACATGATAATAACCTGATAAGCAATCGGTAGAAGTCAATGGGGGAAATACATTCTCCTGATTAACCCTGGCCCCCTGATATACCTCCGTAAAAAATTGTTGTCCACAGATTTTCATTTTTGATTCGTGTTTTTAGATCATTAGAGAAGTAATTTAGCTTGGGTAGATATTGCTATTCCGGACCTAATTTTTCTGGACGACATTTTTAAAAATGGCAGATGTGTTGCTGTGCTGATGTCATTTTTCAGGAACTATGCCCTATTTACTTAATTTTGGTGTCAAAAACTAAGTTTTGGGAGTCAAGTAGTCTGATAGAGACAGAAAATAACTCCTCAGAGCAACCGTTCTGCCATTTTCCAAAATGGCGGCTATTATAGAGGAAGAAGAAACATTTATAGAAATTAAACAAATTATAATAATTCTGAATCCTTTTATGTATACACCAAACAATGTTTATGATCTGAATGCGAAAAAAAATTATGTTTATCATTCGTGTTTTAGACACATTTTCATAGTTCACTTTATTTGTTTGTTTCACCAATCGCTTGTGGTAGATTTACAGAATGTTGAACATTTGAGAAAACCATATCGACAGGGACATCTTTTTGTAGCACAAGTTTTGCAAGTACATGTAAATTCTGTGGGTAGAGGCTTTAGAAATTGTGTAGGTTTTAGCACGCCATGCAAAAACCACAGTTGATGGACAGAATGCAGAACAATGTCATAAATTCACCCCAGTACAGAGATCAGGGCCTAAATCCATCGTTTATTTGCACTCCACACCACCCCAGTTCAGACATGGCCATATGCACATCAGCCTTGACCCTGTGCCTCATGGGAACAGTCCAGCCCGAACTGCCAAGCCATGTCTTTTCTGGACCGGAATCAAGCATCCTAGGACCGGTTTCTGGCTATCAGCCGTCTTCATCCATTATAGCTTGTCTCCAGTGGTGTGGAGAGCATGGGATTCACGTCTGAGCATACCCATCCCACTCGGGGTGACAAATGCAAAAACCACAGTTGATGGACAGAATGCAGAACAATGTCATACATTCACCCCAGTACAGAGATCTGGGCCGAAATCCATCGTTTTTTTGCACTCCACACCACCCCAGTTCAGACATGGCCATATGCAAATCAGCCTTGACCCTGTGCCTCATGGGAACAGTCCAGCCCGAACTGCCAAGCCATGTCTTTCCTGGACCGGAATCAATCATCCTAGGAACGGTTTCTGGCTATTAGCTGTCTTCAGCCAGGATAGCTTGACTCCAGTGGTGTGTAGAGCATTGGACTCACGTCTGAGCATACCCATCCCACTTAGGGTGACAAAGCAAAAACCACAGTTGATGGACAGAATGCAGAACAATGTCATACATTCACCCCAGTACAGGGATCTGGGCCTAAATCCATCGTTTTTTTGCACTCCAACCCACCCCAGTTCAGACATGGCCATATGCAAATCAGCCTTGACCCTGTGCCTCATGGGAACAGTCCAGCCCGAACTGCCAACGTTTTAGCACCCCATCAATATCTTCCCAAGCAAATTCACACGGATCTTTCTCTACATATGCATGATCCAAAACATGTACACATCTTCTGATCAAGTATAACGCTCTTTTAATGTGTCCATGCACAGGATATGACATTGGTGCAAGGTAACTTAGCAGGACTGATCTCTTGAACTCACTGTACTGAAGATAGTCAAATGTGTGACAGTCAGAATTCGTTTTCCACACATGCACAAGTTATATTTCTATGACTTTAAAGTCATATTCTTTTTCAGTCTCAGCACATCCTTTTAGAGACTTTACATGTTCAGCAGTTAAAGCTCCAAACTTTGTTCCAGTTTTGCTCATAGTGTCATCACCTGTAAGAATATGAGCCTTGATAAGAACACTGGGTATTTCTCGGTCAAGGTTCTTGTATGCAATATGAAGCAGGATTATGTGTTTTTTCTCTCCTGTTCCATAATGTATCTATAACTCTGACAATCCTTGATTTATAAACATTGCAACAAATCTAAGTAGCCCAATACTAATATCTGAGTCATTTGACAGTACAATGACTCGATTGGATCCATTTCAAACAGCCCATTCAATATGTGGTGCGAAACGTAGGTCAGTTTCCTCCAAATTGCTGTTAAGTTCTTGAACAATATGGCCTGTACTTTTTGAATATGTCTCTGCAGGCACCAACTTCTCATTGACAATCATTCAACTTGCTAAAATTGGAAATTCAGTGTTCACTGAAGCATCAACAATGTTTTTGTGAGTTAACATGTCCAAGTTCATCATGTTTGATGTTGATGACCAGAATTGATCAAGTTGCACAGGTATAGGTGTTGGCTATTTGATGCAGGCAAGGTCAATTGTTCCACTTGTAGACATTTGTCTGATTATCTCACATTCTTTGACAGACAGTCCCAGATAACTTTCAAAGACAATGTGCAATTTTTGCAAGGTGCATAGCGACTTTGATATCTGTAGAACCGTCTGAATACCTCTCTGAAGTTTTGTATGGATGAACTCTTGACCGTTTGCAATTGTGACATATAGTTCACAACATTAATAAATACAACAGAGAGGGGAGTGGAGAGAAAAGTGGATTCGATCTCCCCAGACAGAGTTTATTAAGGAAGAGAAATCCACAGAGGTGTGGTATAGTATGGTCCCTGCAAAGGTGGGGAGCACACAGTGTTCTTTAAATACCCCTCACACACCAAAAGGGCCCTTGGAGTCATGCTTCATCATTGGGGTCTTCGCGCCCCTCTACGGGACGTGGCGTGCTACTGACCAACGATTACGCGGGCGCACTGATTTTAAATCTATGTGTGGTGCGTGAGGGTATTAAATGATAAGTGAGTGGTGGGATCAAAGTGAATTGTGTATGTTAGAAAATACCTGGCATGTGAGATCTAACAAAATTTTAATGGGCCTCCATGCTGGTATTGTTAAAGGGGGTGTGGTGGAGGTATTTTCTAATTAATGTACAATACCTCTCGTGTGCGTCGACATGTTTCGAAGCAGAGGCATCTTCTTCAAGACGGGGTGCACAGATCCCCACCTTACTCATGCCAGGCTGTAAATAAGCGTTACTTTACAAAACTGTATGTTTAATCAAAAGTAAGCAAGAAGACTAAATGTGCCTGCTTGTTTTATTCTTACTCATAAGTACCTAAAATGAGGACCTGCAAAAAGCGGGAAAAAGAACACAGGAAAAAACATACATGTGGCATTTTAGTTGCAATAACCAGCATGACGGTACAGTGACCTAGAAAAAAGTGGTAACGACACTCTCTGGACACAATATGTCATCCTATTCCAGTGTAATACCCTGTAAAAAGAAAGGACAAGTACAAGACAAACACACATATAACATTAAACACACGCTCTAGCAGCTGCCACCTAACAAAAAAGAGAAAACGCCTGAAATTCTGCAATGGAAGTGAATGGGAACAAAGGAAATTCACAAACTGCAACAGTAAAAATTTCCTATATATGATCACATGCCTGTGCAGCCTTAAATACATTGGCATGACGTCAACACCGGCTAATATCAGAATTGGAGAACACAAAAGCAATGTGAGGTGCAAGAAATGTACAACCAAAATGGCCTCCCACTTTCTAACGGCGACACTCACACACAGTGAATGACCTTAATTGCACGATAAAAGAACAGCTCGCTTCAGGAAATGGCCTTTTTGAGAAGGAACAATGCTGGGTGTTCTGCCTAGGGACCAATACTGATGGGCCTAATGATGACATCCCGTAGAGTCAGCTGAAGTAATTGGCCATAAGGGGCTGCTCTCATATTTTTTGGATTGCTGCAAATCCTTCTACAGACATTTACCTTTGCATGATACACCCCCGAGATCAGGTGTACATTTATACCAACAGCCAACTGGTATGGCCTTTTCCCCAATGAAGTTCACGTATGGGAGATCATACATGAGTCTGGAAACGCCTCTGACTTTGGTGATAGCCACCACGCTGTATACAGTATCGTGTGCACCCCCTTTTTTATGAAATGGCCTAAAAACAACTGTTTTCCACCTGTTAATGTGCTTTCTTTGCCATGTACATATTGGCTTATAATTTGTTTTTACCAAATGACATTGCCTATTATAACATACAGAGGCATGCCAACCATGTCAACTTTGGGCCAGGATATATATATATATATATATATATTTGTAGTCCAAAGTGCCCTGAAGCAGTAGAAGGTCACGCGACAGCGCCTCACCATGCGGTTCCTTAATGCAGCCTGCCTTTCCTGCTCATGTTTAAGCTGCCAACGCGTTTCGAGGAACAACCTCTTCTTCTCGGGCTGCCAGAAATGAAAGCACCTGAGCCTCGCACTTTTTTCTTTTTTGCAGCTTTATTTAAATTTACATCACTGCCCCCAGTGGGCGATATATTCTGTTAAAGTCTTTGATGTATGCTGGGACACAGAGTCCTAAGTGCGAGCATACAAATGTTCATTTCAAAATAATGGCACATTTAAGTCCTGTAGTAGGTTCTGAGCATTTTCGGCGGACAATCTTAGCATATAGGCACTGTGCTGGTCAGTCTTGATTAGTGCAAAAACCACAGCCTCACCTTGCTGGTAAACGGACTTCCCCTCCAGCTTTAACGGTGATGGTGCTCCTTCTCACGGCCAGGCTGCCGTGTTAAATGTTTGTAGTCCAAAGTGCCCTGAAGCAGTAGAAGGTCACGCGACAGCGCCTCACCATGCGGTTCCTTAATGCAGCCTGCCTTTCCTGCTCATGTTTAAGCTGCCAACGCGTTTCGAGGAACAACCTCTTCTTCTCGGGCTGCCAGAAATGAAAGCACCTGAGCCTCGCACTTTTTTCTTTTTTGCAGCTTTATTTAAATTTACATCACTGCCCCCAGTGGGCGTTATATTCTGTTAAAGTCTTTGGTGTATGCTGGGACACAGAGTCCTAAGTGCGAGCATACAAATGTTCATTTCAAAATAATGGCACATTTAAGTCCTGTAGTAGGTTCTGAGCATTTTCGGCGGACAATCATATCTGGCTCAATGATACCTGCGCCCCCTCTGTTGAATTGGCCGTTCCACGCGGTTTTAAAATTGTTAGATCTGACCGCCCTCTAGGTCGAGGCGGGGGGATAGCAGTTGTCTTTCGAGAACATTGGTCCTTTTCCTATGACTCCCAACAACAATTGCCTGAAGCCGAGATGCTCCATTTTTCCCTAATCTTTAACGCCCACTCTTCCATAGGCGGCACGCTGGTCTATCGCCCTCCTGGTCACGTTGGTAACTTTGTGCAGGCCCTAGAAGAATTGATAGTCCCTCGGATTTTATGCCATTCCCGGTATCTTCTCCTAGGGGATTTTAACATTCATGTTGATAGCCCGGACCTACCAGAGGTAGCTCGCCTTGTAGAAGCTCTCTCTATGGCCCAACTAAGGCAATGGGTAGCTGACCCTACCCATTTAGGAGGCCATATTCTCGATCTGGTATGCTCTAATTTTGATATTATTATGACTCATCCTGAGCCAGTAACCTGGTCGGACCACAAGCTTATCAGATTCTCTTGGCCTCTGATAACTGCTGCTGTGATCCACCCCCAAACTGCCCATACACAGAAGATTAATCTTAACACCCTTTCTGAGGGTCTTGCTGCTTCCCGCCCTTCGCTACCTTCTGATATTGAGGCCGCAGCCAACGCATTTAACTCAAGGGTGGAATGCGCAACTGCTGCATCAATTAATAGCAGTCGGGTCTGCAGACTCCGTTCTACTCCCTCCAAACCCTGGTTTTCCCCTGCCCTCCGAGACCCTAAATCAGACTGTAAAAAGCTGGAGAGGCTGTGGAGACAAACCTATCTTCCCGAGGCAAAAAAGGATCTGCGGGTTGCACAAAAAAAGTATTATGCAGCCATCAGATCGGCCAAACGCAGCTATTTTGCAGGACGCATTAATAAAGCAAACAACAATAGTAGGGAAATCTTTACGATTGTAAAAAGTTTTGTGTCCCCCTGTGCATCACAACCTTTGTTGCCTGCTTCGAAGGAATGGTGCGAAGAACTATCTGAGTTTTTTATTGAAAAAATCGCTAAAATTCAGGAGGACTTACAAAATGTTTGCAATGGCCCCACACCACCTCTAACCACTCTGCGTCCCTCAATGCCCACACGTACTGAGCAATTGGTTACGTTTACTCCCCAATCAAAATCTGACATCACTTCTATTGTGGCTGCTCTAAAATCAGGATCCCCCTCTGACCCCTGCCCGGCTAGAGTATTTGCGGGATTAGCGGAAACATTGGGAAATGAGGTCACTCAGCTGATCAACCTTTCGCTCCTTACAGCTACTGTCCCTGCATGCTGGAAGCAAGCCAAATTGCTTCCATTGCTAAAAAAAAATGGATTAGATCCGGCCACGCCGTCTAATTACCGGCCTATATCTTTGCTCCCAGCTCTTGCAAAGATTTGTGAAAAGACTGTCTTTAAGCAGCTGGATAAATTCGTTGAGTCAACTGAGGCCCTACATCCAGCTCAATCCGGATTCCGGGCCTCCTATAGCACCGAGACGGCCTTGGTCGAAATCTCAGAAGCTATTCGGGAGTGCCTTGACGGAGGTGGCAGAGCGGCTCTGATTTTATTGGACCTCTCTGCTGCCTTCGATACGGTGCCTCACTCCCTATTACTCGCCAGATTAGCAGATATTGGTGTCACTGGTCCAGCATTTGACTGGCTGACTTCTTATTTGAATAATCGTACTCAACAGATCTGGCTGCCCCCATTTGCCTCCACCCCTAAACAACTTTCCACAGGTGTTCCCCAGGGGTCCATTTTAAGCCCCTTGCTTTTTAATATTTATCTCACTCCGCTGATTTACCTCGCTGAACAACTAGGGGCAAAAATTATGGCATATGCCGACGATACGCAGCTTTTGTTCACCTGGTCTAAAGATAATTTAGATACGTCGGATGCCCAACTCTGTCTGTCCTCTGTTTTTCAATGGCTGGCACACGCACAATTAAAATGCAACGAGAGTAAATCCGAGGTTCTGCTGTACGGCTCTTTTCCTGAGGATTTTAGTGAGCGTCTTTGGCCTGCTGATCTCCCCCCCCCAAAAGCCACATCTGGCCCAGTGAAAAACCTGGGAGTCTGGTTTGGCAAGAACCTTAAGTTCGAGGACCATATAAAGAAACTCACTGGGGTTTGTTTTGCCACCCTAAAAACCCTACGTAGGTTCTTCCCTCTTCTACCACAAGAAGCAAAAGAGACAGTCATCCGTGCCTTAATTCTCTCTAGGCTTGACTACTCAAACGGTCTGTTCTGTGGATTGCCGGCATACCTGATTCACCGCCTTCAGGTCATTCAGAACGCCGCTGCCAGACTCCTGTTTAATGCACCTAGGCGCTCCAGTGCCCGTCCCCTGCTTTGTGCTCTCCACTGGCTTCCGGTCGCCCACAGGATTTTGTTCAAAATTCTAGTGCTGGCCTTCCGAGCCATCTATCAAACTGGCCCTGTCTATCTGAGAAAAAGGTTCTGTTTGTATGTACCTAACCGCCCTCTACGATCGGCCAACATGTGCCAGATGTCTGTCCCCAAATTTAAATATTGCAGACTTGGCGGCCAATCAATCTCGGTAAAAGCAGCAAAATCCTGGAATGCCCTTCCCTTCCACTTAAAAACTGCACCGTCTCTTAATATTTTTAAGAAAGGACTAAAAACTCACCTTTTTAATATTAAAGTCTAATTCTTTCTGCTATGTTTCTTAATATTTGTCCTTTCCCAGTCTGCTCCGCCTTTACCGCGCCAGGATACTACTTTTTAGTAATAGAGCGCGTTATAAAAGCCTTTAATAATAATAATAATAATATAGGCACTGTGCTGGTCAGTCTTGATTAGTGCAAAAACCACAGCCTCACCTTGCTGGTAAACGGACTTCCCCTCCAGCTTTAACGGTGATGGTGCTCCTTCTCACGGCCAGGCTGCCGTGTTAAATGTTTGTAGTCCAAAGTGCCCTGAAGCAGTAGAAGGTCACGCGACAGCGCCTCACCATGCGGTTCCTTAATGCAGCCTGCCTTTCCTGCTCATGTTTAAGCTGCCAACGCGTTTCGAGGAACAACCTCTTCTTCTCGGGCTGCCAGAAATGAAAGCACCTGAGCCTCGCACTTTTTTCTTTTTTGCAGCTTTATTTAAATTTACATCACTGCCCCCAGTGGGCGTTATATTCTGTTAAAGTCTTTGGTGTATGCTGGGACACAGAGTCCTAAGTGCGAGCATACAAATGTTCATTTCAAAATAATGGCACATTTAAGTCCTGTAGTAGGTTCTGAGCATTTTCGGCGGACAATCTTAGCATATAGGCACTGTGCTGGTCAGTCTTGATTAGTACAAAAACCACAGCCTCACCTTGCTGGTAAACGGACTTCCCCTCCAGCTTTAACGGTGATGGTGCTCCTTCTCACGGCCAGGCTGCCGTGTTAAATGTTTGTAGTCCAAAGTGCCCTGAAGCAGTAGAAGGTCACGCGACAGCGCCTCACCATGCGGTTCCTTAATGCAGCCTGCCTTTCCTGCTCATGTTTAAGCTGCCAACGCGTTTCGAGGAACAACCTCTTCTTCTCGGGCTGCCAGAAATGAAAGCACCTGAGCCTCGCACTTTTTTCCTTTTTGCAGCTTTATTTAAATTTACATCACTGCCCCCAGTGGGCGTTATATTCTGTTAAAGTCTTTGGTGTATGCTGGGACACAGAGTCCTAAGTGCGAGCATACAAATGTTCATTTCAAAATAATGGCACATTTAAGTCCTGTAGTAGGTTCTGAGCATTTTTGGCGGACAATCTTAGCATATAGGCACTGTGCTGGTCAGTCTTGATTAGTGCAAAAACCACAGCCTCACCTTGCTGGTAAACGGACTTCCCCTCCAGCTTTAACGGTGATGGTGCTCCTTCTCACGGCCAGGCTGCCGTGTTAAATGTTTGTAGTCCAAAGTGCCCTGAAGCAGTAGAAGGTCACGCGGCAGCGCCTCACCATGCGGTTCCTTAATGCAGCCTGCCTTTCCTGCTCATGTTTAAGCTGCCAACGCGTTTTGAGGAACAACCTCTTCTTCTCGGGCTGCCAGAAATCAAAGCACCTGAGCCTCGCACTTTTTTCTTTTTTGCAGCTTTATTTAAATTTACATCACTGCCCCCAGTGGGCGTTATATTCTGTTAAAGTCTTTGGTGTATGCTGGGACACAGAGTCCTAAGTGCGAGCATACAAATGTTCATTTCAAAATAATGGCACATTTAAGTCCTGTAGTAGGTTCTGAGCATTTTCGGCGGACAATCTTAGCATATAGGCACTGTGCTGGTCAGTCTTGATTAGTGCAAAAACCACAGCCTCACCTTGCTGGTAAACGGACTTCCCCTCCAGCTTTAACGGTGATGGTGCTCCTTCTCACGGCCAGGCTGCCGTGTTAAATGTTTGTAGTCCAAAGTGCCCTGAAGCAGTAGAAGGTCACGCGACAGCGCCTCACCATGCGGTTCCTTAATGCAGCCTGCCTTTCCTGCTCATGTTTAAGCTGCCAACGCGTTTCGAGGAACAACCTCTTCTTCTCGGGCTGCCAGAAATGAAAGCACCTGAGCCTCGCACTTTATATATATATATATATATATATATCACCAAAGTTCCGGTCCAGAACCAGTCGCGTTCACGGGTGGGTCGGCGTAGGGTTACCGGTCACCCAACACATCCACAAAGTACTTTTATCCGTCAGAATAAAACGTCGCCGACACTCTGGAGGTTGCTGTGCACGTAGAATTTTAATAAGGCAGGAAAACAACGCGTTTCGCTTTACAGCTTGATCACGTTTACAAAGTGAATCACCAAACAATTGTCCTTTTACACTTTCTAGTGATCTAGAAAGAGGAGAAACCACCAAGTGTGTATTTGTGATAGGTACCTACATGGCAGACATGTTTTAAGGAGCAGAATGATATATATGTATGTTGCGCTTAACCTTATAAGTTATACATATTTTTAAAGAAAGTTATGGTCACAAAAAGATATATGCGTGTATTGTTTAACAAACACAAAAATCAAGTATACCGATTTAGTGTGACAGTCACGTTTGCATTGCTCCTGAATGTTGTAAAAGGGGCATTATTCTTATTCTTGTTCGTATCGTATGCCAGCACTATACAAAACATATTACATTCATATCCATATCTTTACCCACAGCGAGCGAGTGTTGATACAAAGCCACGCCCAAGTGGGCAGGTGGCACAATCAGATCCAAATTTCCTTGTCTTATTTCATCATTATTTGATTGTATAAAGTCCAAGCCCAAGTGGGCGAAATTTGCTCAATGTTTACACGTGCAGATTATATATGTAGTTAATTCCATACAAAGTCCACGCCCCAGTGGGCAAGCCAATTTTACAGTAAGTTCATGGAAAGCATAGCTGTCAAGATGCTTTTCAAATCCTGCAATTTGTCAATTTTCCAAAACTTTCACAGTACATAATTAGATTTAGCGAGCTCCTTATTCTGTCACATCAGTTCATGAAGTACCTAAACAAAAAATGTTAAGAAAAGGATAGTTAAAAACCGATTTATCTAAATCAGACTGCAGACAGTACAGTAATTTTTTGTTTTTAAAACAATTATTCAGCAAGATGTACCGCTAATTCTTCATGTAAATTCAGACCATTAGGCATCATGCTCTCAAAGTCAATAATGTAACGCGACTCTAGTTGTGGTAAAGCAAGTTTTTTGTTTCCACCACGTGTGCCAAGGGCGATTTTATCTATGACTACCATCCTCACTTGATTTTCGTTCTGAAAGTGATGACTGGCAAAATGACGAGCCACTGGGTATTGCAAATTAAGATTTTTTATTGCCCTTAAGTGTTGCAGCACTCGTTCTTTGGCTTTTAGGATTGTGCTTCCCACGTACCAGAGGTTACAGGGACAAATGAGCACGTAAACACAGTAGGTTGTGTTACATGTCAAAGATTTTTTAATCATGAACACATTGCCTGTTGTGGGAACTGTGAGTTCTTTACAGTTCGTGCTATTACGACAGGCCTTACATGATCTACAGCATCTGAAACCTGGAGTATCTTTTGGCTCAATTCTGTCAACAACAACATTTTTGCTCAGCTCGTCCATCAAGGATCTGCATTTCCTGAAAGTGATCTGAGGGTTGTTGTTGAGATAGGGTTTCAGATGGTAGTCCGTCAAGAGAATGCTCCAGTGTCTATGCAAGATTTTTCTTAGATCCTGTGCCTGACCAGAGTATGTTGTAATGAACCTTACTTTCTCATCTTTTCTTTGATCTTATTAGGATTGAGAAGTTCATTTCTGGTACTGGCATCTACTCTTTTACAGGCCTGTGCAATTGTTTTGTTTTTATAACCTTGTTCGCGGAATCTGTTGCACATAACTTCTTTTTCCAATTGGTATGCTGTTACTGTGCTACAGTTCCTTTTCGCCCGTAGAAGCTCTCCATAAGGAATGCTATCTACTAGGCTCCGTGGATGGGCACTTCTGGCGTTCAACAAACTGTTGCCCGCCGTTGGTTTGCGAAAGAGGCTGGTAGTTATGGTGTCTCCTTGCACCTCAACACAGATATCTAGGAATTCAATGGAATCCCTCTGGATGTTTTCCATGAAAATAAGATTAAAGGTGTTTTTGTTTAGTGTTTTCACGAAATCTCTGGCTGAATCAATGCTTCCGTTCCAAATCATAAAAATATCATCGATGTACCTAAGCCACAGGGCCACTTCGTTGTTAAATTCGGCAAGTTCATTGAACACCTGCTCCTCCCACCAACCCATGAAAAGGTTGGCATAACTGGGGGCGAAGCAGGTGCCCATTGCCGTGCCCTGTGACTGTCGGTACATCTTGTCATCAAACATAAAAAAATTGTTGGTCAAACAAAATTCGATGAGAGTAAGTAACATTAGGGAATGACCTGTGTAAGAGAAGGATCTGGACTTCAAAAAGTGTTTAACAGCTTTGAAACCCAGGTCATGCCTGATACAGGTGTACAGGCTACTTACATCCAAAGTAACCAAAATAAAGGTAGGTTCCCAATGTATACCTTCAATGATTTTTAGGAAGTGTGTGGTGTCTTTCAAATAGGCGGGGAGAGCGACAACAAAAATTCGCAAATAGTGATCAATATATTGGGATGTGTTCTCCAACAGTGAACCCATAGCAGACACAATGGGTCTTCCAGGGGGGTCTGTAGCATTTTTATGGAGTTTGGGGAGCAAGTACAGAATAGGAGTTTTAGGGTGTTCACATCTCAAAAATTTGTACTCCTCCCATTCCAATAGTCCTCTGTCCTTAAAATCCTGTAAAAGGTCATCAAAGCAAATTTTAGCTAGTCTCAAGTCTGAATGGCTGCATAATTGATAGCAAGTTGTATCTCCCAATTGTCTGTGACCTTCAGCAAGATATTTACTTTTATCAAGGACGACAACATTGCCCCCTTTGTCTGCATTACGAATCACTATTGTGTTATCTGACTTGAGGTTGTCAATGGCATGTTTTTGTTCACAGGAAAGATTTTTCATGTTGTTAGGTATACGTTTCAGTCTCAATTTCTTAATGTCATTTAAAACACATTTTTCAAAAACCTCTACTGAATCACAAGCAATATGAGGAAGAAACCTAGATTCGACCTTAAAGTGACTTCCAGGGTTAACATTCGTGTCAGTCTCACCATCATTCAGAAACTGATCTGTAGCAATGTTTCCCGAGGAAATTACTCCCATCAATTCAACATCATTTAAGTTCAACTCATTCAAATTGTTTATGCCATTCTCTGAGGGAGGTCTAGTGGGATGCGTTCCAAACCATTTTTTAAGTTTTAATTTTCTTGAAAAATAAAACAAGTCTATCCTGGTTTGCACATAATTAAAGTTTGTAGAGGGGCAAAAAGATAGTCCTAAAGATAGTACCTCACTTTCATGCATAGTTAACGGTCGTTGGGAAAGATTTATTACCGTCATACTCGTGCTTTGCTGCCCCTTGTCATTACTCCCATGGGCTATTTTTCTGCGCTTTTGTCGAATTTTGGCTTGCTTGTTCCTCTGGGTCTTCCGCGGTTTCCTCTGCCTCTTCCTCGCTGGTTTTCCTGATCCTGTTGGGAATCCGCTCGTCCTTGATTCAGGACTTGGAATTGCAATAAAAAATTGTTCTTTTTCTTTTGTGCATCTTCAGAGATTTTTTGGTTCAACCCACCCGGGGAGATATCTGGAAGACTCCCATCAGATACATCACTTTCTATGACTTCTGTTGGACTTGATGTGACAAGATTGATAGTTTTAGATGGGTTCGGTTTGTCAAATAGATGGTCATATTTACGATGGAAGGTAAGTGTGCGACCAGATTGGTAGTCTTTGTAGTCACGCAAAGATTTGTGCTGCTTTTTCATCGTAATCTCCTCCTCCAGTTTAAGCATTTTGGTTTCTAGTTGTTTCAAACAGGCACTGGATATCTATTTGAAACAACTAGAAACCAAAATGCTTAAAGTGGAGGAGGAGATTACGATGAAAAAGCAGCGCAAATTTTTGCGTGACTACAAAGACTACCAATCTGGTCGCACACTTACCTTCCATCGTAAATATGACCATCTATTTCACAAACCAAACCCATCTAAAACTATCAATCTTGTCACATCAAGTCCAACAGAAGTCTTAGAAAGTGATGTATCTGATGGGAGTCTTCCAGATATCTCCCCGGCTGGGTTGAACCAAAAAATCTCTAAAGATGCACAAATTAAAAAGAACAATTTTTTATTGCAATTCCAAGTCCTGAATCAAGGACGAGCGGATTCCCAACAGGATCAGGGAAACCAGCGAGGAAGAGGCAGAGGAAACCCCGGAAGACCCAGAGGAACAAGCAAGCCAAAATTCGACAAAAGCGCAGAAAAATCACCCATGGGAGTAATGACAAGGGACAGCAAAGCACGAGTATGACGGTAATAAATCTTTCCCAACGACCGTTAACTATGCATGAAAGTGAGGTACTATCTTTAGGACTTTCTTTTTGCCCCTCTACAAACTTTAATTATGCGCAAACCAGGATAGACTTGTTTTATTTTTCAAGAAAATTAAAACTTAAAAAATGGTTTGAAACGCATCCCACTAGACCTCCCTCGGAGAATGGCATAAACATTTTGAATGAGTTGAACTTAAATGATGTTGAATTGATGGAAGTAATTTCCTCGGGAAACATTGCTACAGATCAGTTTCTGAATGATGGTGAGACTGACACGAATGTTAACCCTGGAAGTCACTTTAAGGTCAAATCTAGGTTTCTTCCTCATATTGCTTGTGATTCAGTGGAGGTTTTTGAAAAATGTGTTTTAAATGACATTAAGAAATTGAGACTGAAACGTATACCTAACAACATGAAAAATCTTTCCTGTGAACAAAAACATGTCATTGACAACCTCAAGTCAGATAACACAATAGTGATTTGTAATGCAGACAAAGGGGGCAATGTTGTTGTCCTTGATAAAAGTAAATATCTTGCTGAAGGTCACAGACAATTGGGAGATACAACTTGCTATCAATTATGCAGCCATTCAGACTTGAGACTAGCTAAAAATTGCTTTGATGACTGTTGGACCCGGCCCATTAGGCAGGTTCACCCCTAGACTTTTTGCGTTTTCCTAGCCTATTTATGGAACCTGGTGTTGGTGATTTTAGGCCTCTGCGCACTTTTTCACTGTGGTACAGTGTAAAGTGCATGAGCTCTCTGTATGTGTGGTGAATGACCTGCCCTCCCATAGGAATGAATGGGGAGTATGTATGCCCATGGTAGTTCCTGATGTGTGGGGAGTGCAGGGGCGAGTTTGGTATGTATCAACTCGTGAGAGTGAATGCTGCAAAATGATGTATGCGACATGGCTGTGTCTAGTCTAGAAGTCCTACTTTTGGAAGTTGGCATATTTGTGTAAGTTGGTGCTAGCGTGTGATTGGCTGGTGAGCCTGGCCCAGAGTGCATGGGCCTGCTTGTGGATTGACTGTCTGGTTTGAGGATGACAGGGGCTGGAGAGCCCAGGAGGTTGTCTGAGTCAGCCCATGGATGAAAGGCAGCATCTGCTGCCAGGGAAGTGGGAGGAGATGGCACCTGATAGTGAAGGGCTGTGCCTGCCTAACTACAAAGCTGGCTCCACCTCCCGCTGGGCGACTGACACCTCTGTCCCTGATACTGAAGGGGACTTCCCTCTAAACCAGTCCAGCTGGTTCTCACACTACCTGCTTCAAAGGACTTCAAAGAACTTCAAAGGTTTTGCACTGTATAAGAAGGGGTTGTATCCCCTTCCAAATTGTTCTTGTTTTCAACTTGAATCTGCCAGGGGCATGCTGCTGCTGGGGCTCAGGGGAATCCCTGGGCTCTGCCCAGCTCCTGGACATCTGATGGACTGCTGGGGGACTCTTCCTGGCTGTCCCCCTGTCTGGCTGCATCTTTAAGGACTTTTGCTGGACTTCTTGAGCTTTCTGTGGACCCTTCTTGCTGTAGGGGTCTGCTCTGGGGACCTTTGGCGCCTGGGAGCGCTGTGCTGGGATCCTAGCGCTTGAGAGCGCTCCTGGCTGCATTTCGAGCATTTCGGTGCACGCATTTTGCGTGAGGATTGGCGGGTGCCACCCCGCTTACTGGATTAATTACTTGCGAGTGCCCACCTCGCTTATTTGTACTTCTATTTTATTTCGGTATTACCGATATTTTAAATGCCTCCCCGCCTGCCTGCCTAAAGGAGAAGGGCCGCTGCGCTGCCCGCAGCGACCCGGAAGTGGATGGCCGGCCGGCCAATCCCAGCGCGGCCGGCCGGAAGTCCCGCCCCCGCAGCCCGGGTGCCGAGGAATGGCGACCGCGAGGCGAGGGGAGAGAGAGGAGAAGAGTGATGGCGGCCGGCTTACAGGGCTCCCGTGAGCGGAGGGAGCCCTGCAGCGAGACGAGAGCAGCCGAGAACGTCTGAGCGAGCCGGCGGGGCTCCGTGGTGGAAGAGGAGCCCCGCGCTGGCCAGAAGAAGGAGCCGCCGCCCGGATGAGCCCCGCAGAGGAGAGCCCGGTGAGTCTGGGCTGGGGCTGGGCAGAATGGAGCAGGGGAGGGGCGCCGGGACACATTGTCGGTGTCCGCCCCCCCCCCGCAGTAGCGCGAGTTCGCGCTGCTTGTTGTCTGAAGCCATGAGGGCTTCAAGGGCGGCCCCGGTTGGCAGTGGGTCGCCCCAACGCGAGTAGGAAGCCATGAAGGCTTCATGGGCGGCCCCGGTTGGCAGTGGGTCGCCCCAACGTGCACGGAGCCCGGAGAGGCTCCCCGCCCCATTTTTCGTATTTAGAGCCCTGAGAGGCTCTGGGGGCAGTTTGAGAAATTAGAGTCCCCCGTAGGGGACTCCAACGTGAACGGCGCAGAGTCAGGGCGGCCCCAGTTGGCAGCGGGTCGCCCCAACGTTGTCCAGAGCCAGGAGAAGGCTTGAAGGGGCATTGTTTGCAGAGCCTGAGGGCTCCAACGTTTGGCCACAGTGGTTGTTTTAGAGCCTGTGTGGCTCCAGCATGGCGCAGTTTGCGCCCAAGGGTCAGTGAGGACCCTGTCGCAGTTTATTTTATTGCGATGCCCAGGTGCCCAGCACTTTGTTGGCACCTGCCACGTTTAGGCTTTTTTTTGTACTTTGGACTGGCGCTGCATGGCAGCGCGCCCTGACATTGGACACAGGGCATCCTTGCCCCAACAAGGCCAGTTGGCCTAGGGACTGCCACAGGTAGTGGCTTATGTAGTGTAGGCGCAATGTGATTTCTATGCTTTTAAATAGTAATTGCCTACTGTGTGTTTTTGCGCTATTGACTTATGTTATGGCACCTCTGAATGTTATGCATTATGTGTCTTCCTTTCCATGCGCTGCACCTCTGAATGTTTAGTCATCATGTGTCTTCTTGCGCTGCACCCCTGAATGTGATTTTATTGCATCATGTGCTCTATCCTTAACACCTCTGAATGTTTAGTCATCATGTGTTTCTCCTTATTACTCCTCTGAATGTGTTCATGCATCATGGGTAAGGTGTTCTGGTTTATGCCCCTAAATGTGGTTATTCTTAGGTGGTTGTCTTTTCTACTCCTCTGAATGTAGGTTTATTGCATCATGAGTAATGTAGTCTTTCTTAGACCCCTAATGCTGTGTGATACTTAGGTGGTTCTTCTTTCTTAGTACAGGTGGTCCTAGTAAGGTCCTGGTTCCTGTTACCAGTGGTTACTGGTGGTTATCTTTGATTATTATTTTATGTTACATTTATTCTTTATCTAGAAGTGCTATATCTGAATATGACAGTGGCCCTTGTGGCCCTGTCTTGTGTACATAAACCCTGTGAATATTGCCCGTGCCAGTTGGCACCATGTATATGTGTGATTTTATCTGGTGTGTTTTTACAATACAAAAGTTATTTTTATAATAACCTTGTGTGGAGTCTCTTTTGTGGTGTGCCTAGTATGTTGTTGCTGTTGTGCGCTGCCGCAAATGCTTTACACATTGCCTCCGAGTTTAGCCTTACTGCTTGAGCCAAGCTACCAAGGGGGTGAGCAGAGGTTATCTTGGCGTGTGACTTCCTTGCCCTGACTAGAATGGTGGTTTCTGCCTGGCTTTGGCGTCAGTCTTAGCCTACCAGAAATAGCCAGTTCTAACAATGACCTTTTACAGGATTTTAAGGACAGAGGACTATTGGAATGGGAGGAGTGCAAATTTTTGAGTTGTGAACACCCTAAAACTCCTATTCTGTACTTGCTCCCCAAACTCCATAAAAATGCTACAGACCCCCCTGGAAGACCCATTGTGTCTGCTATGGGTTCGCTGTTGGAGAACACATCCCAATATATTGATCACTATTTGCGAACTTTTGTTGTTGCTCTCCCCGCCTATTTGAAAGACACCACACACTTCCTAAAAATCATTGAAGGTATACATTGGGAACCTACCTTTATTTTGGTTACTTTGGATGTAAGTAGCCTGTACACCTGTATCTGGCATGACCTGGGACTCAAAGCTGTTAAACACTTTTTGAAGTCCAGATCCATCTCTTACACAGGTCATTCCCTAATGTTACTTACTCTCATCGAATTTTGTTTGACCAACAATTTTTTTATGTTTGATGACAAGATGTACCGACAGTCACAGGGCATGGCAATGGGCACCTGCTTCGCCCCCAGTTATGCCAACCTTTTCATGGGTTGGTGGGAGGAGCAGGTGTTCAATGAACTTGCCGAATTTAACAACGAAGTGGCCCTGTTGCTTAGGTACATCGATGATATTTTTATGATTTGGAACGGAAGCATTGATTCAGCCAGAGATTTCGTGAAAACACTAAACAAAAACACCTTTAATCTTATTTTCACGGAAAACATCCAGAGGAATTCTATTGAATTCCTAGACATCTGTGTTGGGGTGCAAGGAGACACCATAACTACCAGCCTCTTTCGCAAACCAACGGCGAGCAACAGTTTGTTGAACGCCAGAAGTCCCCATCCACGGAGCCTAGTAGATAGCATTCCTTATGGAAAGCTTCTCCGGGCGAAAAGGAACTGTAGCACAGTAACAGCATACCAATTGGAAAAAGAAGTTATGTGCAACAGATTCCGCGAACAAGGTTATAAAAACAAAACAATTGCACAGGCCTGTAAAAGAGTAGATGCCATTACCAGAAATGAACTTCTCAATCCTAATAAGATCAAAGAAAAAGATGAGAAAGTAAGGTTCATTACAACATACTCTGGTCAGGCACAGGATCTAAGAAAAATCTTACATAGACACTGGAGCATTCTCTTGACGGACTACCATCTGAAACCCTATCTCAACAACAACCCTCAGATCACTTTCAGGAAATGCAGATGCTTGAAGGACGAGCTGAGCAAAAATGTTGTTGTTGACAGAATTGAGCCAAAAGATACTCCAGGTTTCAGATGCTGTAGATCATGTAAGGCCTGTTGTAATAGCACGAACTGTAAAGAACTCACAGTTCCCACAACAGGCAATGTGTTCTTGATAAAAAAATCTTTGACATGTAACACAACCTACTGTGTTTACGTGCTCATTTGTCCCTGTAACCTCTGGTACGTGGGAAGCACAATCCTAAAAGCCAAAGAACGAGTGCTACAACACTTAAGGGCAATAAAAAATCTTAATTTGCAATACCCAGTGGCTCGTCATTTTGCCAGTCATCACTTTCAGAACGAAAATCAAGTGAGGATGGTAGTCATAGATAAAATCGCCCTTGGCACACGTGGTGGAAACAAAAAACTTGCTTTACGACAACTAGAGTTGCGTTACATTATTGACTTTGAGAGCATGATGCCTAATGGTCTGAATTTACATGAAGAATTAGCGGTACATCTTGCTGAATAATTGTTTTAAAAACAAAAAATGACTGTACTGTCTGCAGTCCAATTTAGATAAATCGGTTTTTAACTATCCTTTTCTTAACATTTTTTGTTTAGGTACTTCATGAACTGATGTGACAGAATAAGGAGCTCGCTAAATCTAATTATGTACTGTGAAAGTTTTGGAAAATTGACAAATTGCAGGATTTGAAAAGCATCTTGACAGCTATGCTTTCCATGAACTTACTGTAAAATTGGCTTGCCCACTGGGGCATGGACTTTGTATGGAATTAACTACATATATAATCTGCACGTGTAAACATTGAGAAAATTTCGCCCACTTGGGCTTGGGCTTTATACAATCAAATAATGATGAAATAAGACAAGGAAATTTGGATCTGATTGTGCCACCTGCCCACTTGGGCGTGGCTTTGTATCAACACTCGCTCGCTGTGGGTAAAGATATGGATATGAATGTAATATGTTTTGTATAGTGCTGGCATACGATACGAACAAGAATAAGAATAATGCCCCATTTACAACATTCAGGAGCAATGCAAACGCGACTGTCACAATAAATCAGTATACTTGATTTTGGGATTTTTGTGTTTGTTAAACAATACACGCATATATCTTTTTGTGACCATAACTTTCTTTGAAAATATGTATAACTTATAAGGTTAAGCGCAACATACATATATATCATTCTGCTCCTTAAAACATGTCTGCCATGTAGGTACCTATCACAAATACACACTTGGTGGTTTGTCCTCTTTCTAGATCACTAGAAAGTGTAAAAGGGCAATTGTTTGGTGATTCACTTTGTAAACGTGATCAAGCTGTAAAGCGAAACGCGTTGTTTTCCTCCCTTATTAAAATTCTACGTGCACAGCAACCTCCAGAGTGTCGGCGACGTTTTATTCTGACGGATAAAAGTACTTTGTGGATTTATATATGGAGTTTCCAGAACGGGAAACTCCAGACCAGACTCCATAGAAAGCCTGCAGCAGGCAATTCTATTTTGCACGCTGGTAGTGCGCACCCAGGTCACCTCGTGAAAAGTATCCCGTATGGGGAATTCCTGCGTATTCGCAGGATTTGTAGCTCTGAGGATGACCTGATAAAGTGCCAAGCAGAAGCATTTAACAGATTTGTGGCTAGGGGCTATCAGACCACGGCCCTTAGGGAGGCAATGAAAAAAGCTAATGAGCTCAATCGAGCAGAATATCTTAAATCAACTACAGCGATCAGAACTAGACAGGAAGTAGCATCTGAGGTCCCTGAGAGATTGGGCTTGATCACCACTTTCAATAGTGAGGAGAAAAAATTGAGAGGCATCCTCAGAAAACATTGGCCCCTTTTGAAAACTGACATCACTATAGCACCCTTATTACCTGATGAGCCATTATTAACTTTCAGGAGGGCACCCTCGATGCGGGATGCCTTGGTAAGATCTAGCCCAGAGGTCATCCCCAAAAAGGAGGGTCTATTTGAAAAGTCAGGTTTTTATAGGTGCATATCTTGTAGGGCCTGCAAATTTGGAGTTTCCACCAAGGAATTCAACACTGCATTTGATGTATCCCCCATCTCCATCAGGGGGCATTTTACTTGCCGGTCTGAGTTTGTAGTTTATGTGCTCCAATGTACTTGTGGGCTCAAGTACGTTGGTAGCACTAAACTACAGGCCTTCAATCGAATACTCCAGCATCTCAGGGCCATAGTCAATGCAGATGACAAATATCCTGTGGCTCGTCATTTCGGCCTAGTACATCAGAAAAATGTAAATCATCTTAGCTATTACATTATCGATGGAGTCCCCAAAAGCATTAGAGGGGGTAATAGGGAGAAATCCCTCAGACAGTTGGAAAGTAGGTACATCTTACTATTGGATACAAGGATCCCAAATGGACTTAATACGGGGGAGGACCTTCACTGCTTTTTATAATATCTGGGTAGAACAATTGGCCTCGCCGACCATATTCCAAGTAGCATTTAGTCCCCCCTTATTTCCAATCACCAGCTACTTCTATATCTGGGGAGTAACATGTATTGATACTGTGTATCTCGAAGCTGAGATGATTTCATTGTCCATTATTTTCATTGTATATAATACCATTATCTGCGTATGTTATCGCTGTCTGAGTGTCTTGTCCCCTACCGATAGATCATTTCCCCTTTTTTCTGCACAGCTTCAGTTTTGGCACATCATTGATTGTAATTTGGATGTAAATATATGATTCAATCTCGAATTTGGTGTGTACCATCTAAATAGGAATTTCCAGGTCAATAAGTCATGGTATCCCTGTGGATGATATATTTATGGCACTATGTCCTAATGTTATCTCTTATGATTGAGATTGATCATACAATATGTTGTATATATTGGTGGGGTACCAATTTGCTAAGCACTAGAGTCACATTTAGTATTGTGGACCTGGGTGATTTTCTATTCTAACCCCCGTACATGTAAACCTCTTAATAGGGTATAACATGGTGGAGCATGAGCATTCCCCTTTTTTATATTTTTTGACCAGTGTGTTATTTTTATTAATAATCAAGTCACATATATATCACATTTTTGATTAATTATCTGAATCTCAGGTTGGTTCAGATTACACCTTGATTTTTTCTTTACCCTTTTTTACACTAGGTGGTCACGTTAGGGGTCTTTTATGCCAATCGGCATGGTCATGTGAGCGGGTTAAGTAAATAATTAACACGATTATGCATTATCATCTGATATTCAAACAGTCGGAATGGTGAATCTGTTCTGTGTTTGTACATATTAGGAAACGGCGATATTGATGGATTTACCTGTATATAATGTACATTAATGAGTACAAAATTGTATTGTAAATTGACACATTGTACATAGATTGTACATATTATTATTGTGATCAGTTTCTAGAATGTAAATAATTAGGTGTATTTGATTTTCATTTTGGTCTGTTTTCATTCTCGGATGATATGCATCTAGTGTTTTCTTAGTTTCTATCATTTTCCCGCCCTACATGTTGATTGGTAACCCTTTATAAGCATTATTATTGGTTTTGTTCGTCATGTGATCAAGGTCACCGTGTAGTGACCGAAACGCGTCATGCTGGCGAATTCGTGTGAATAAACCATCTTGAATTTCACCCTTGCGCTGTGGAGTGGTCTGTACCTGTGGTATCCGTTGTGGCAGATTGGATCATGGTCCTGGTTTGAGGCAGCGGAACAGGACTGTGAAGTGCATATATATATATATATATATATATATATATATATATATATATATATCTCTTTCAAGGACTATCACCTTAGTTTAATACTTATTCCACGCATAACCCTAAAGGACTATTTCTCACACTATAAAAACAACGCGCATGCGCGAGTCACTCGCTCTTACGCATGCGCGAACAAGCCCCTCCTTCACTCAGTGGTTAAGACACTAGACCAATGCGCATGGCTGTTCATGGTTAACGTCCCGACCATGGACATTGAGCAGGCACGCATGGTAAACAATACCCTGTCTCCCTATGGAGCAGTCGCGTTAGCCCTCCTTAACCGGAATCACCATATAAAGGCCTGGGAGCATTTCTGGATGACTGCTGGTTTTGCCAATTAAGACTAATTGAAGGGGGTATTTAAAATTTGACCCGCCCCGGTCCGCACACAATCCACGGAGCCAAGGTCGGGTCTATCAAGCGCTGGGAATTTCCTGGTATCGTAAGTACGGCATAGCTGAGTAAAGTCAACCAGAGTACAGACTCTGAATGTGAGTAAAACCACTGAATGGCACAGCCATGCCTGCATATTGTTTTACTCCACGTGCTACAGGGTGCTATTAAGCACGTGATCCCCCCATTTTGAAGGCTCATGATGCTAATCGACTACATGGCAGCAAGTATGCTTCATTTAAATCCCTTTTCTCCTCCATTACTTAATCCTGTCTAATAAATCACAGACTATAATGCCTAACAGTAAAAAATCCAAATAGAGCGTGTGTTTTATGTTACATGTGTTTTTGTCTTGTACTTGTCCTTTCTTTTTACAGGGCACTACACTGGAAAAGGATGACTTATTATGTCTAGAGAGTGTCGTTACCACTTTTTTCTAGGTCACTGTACCACCATGCTGGTTATTGCAACTAAAATACCATGTGTACGTTTTTTCCTGTGTTCTTTTCCCGCTTTTTTCAGGTCCTCATTTTAGGTACTTATGAGTAAGAATAAAACGAGTAGGCACATTTAGTCTTCTGTCTTACTTTTATTAAGCATACAGTTTTGTAAAGTAACGCTTATTGACAGCCTGACGTGAGTAAGGTGGGGATCTGTGCACCCTGTCCGGAAGAAGAAGCCTTTGATTCGAAACATGTCGACGCACATGAGAGGTATTGTACATTAAATACAAAATACTTCCACCACACTCCTTTTAACAATACCAGCATGGAGGCCCATTAAAATTTTATTAGACCTCACATGCCAGGTATTTTTTAACATACACACATTTATTCACTTTGATCCCCCCACTCACTTATCATTCAATACCCTCACGCACCACACTTAGATTTAAAATCAGTGCTCCCGAGTAATCGTTGGTCAGTAGCAGGCCGCGTCCCTTGGAGGGATGCGAAGACTCCAATGATGAAGCATGACACCAAGGGCCCTTTTGGTGTGTGAGGGATATTTAAAGAACACTGTGTGCTCCCCACCATTGTAGGGACCCTACTATACCACACCTCTGTGAATTCCTCTTGTTTAATAACATATAGTTCACAACAACAGCAGTTTCCAATGAGGACACCTTTTTTAATTGATATTCTTCAGGTGAAAGTTTTTTTTCAGACTCTTGTATGAGTTTGTGCTTCACTGGTTTGGTTGCAGCATCTCCATAAAGTAATGCATTTGTTGGAAGAAGATCATACGACAGAATGTCCTTGATAAATTCACCCCTTTCTTTTGCTACATCCATATCTTGCTATGTGCTTGGGAAAGTAATTTTGTTTGTAAATGTAACCTGTTTTGTAGTGACTGGTTGGACAAAAGCCTTACTATGGCAATTATCACGTGGAATTTTTTCTCTTTCAATTCAAATCTCTCCTGCTTCAGTTCTGCATATAGTTTCTATCCATGTTCCAGGACATCTAGTAAATGTGTCATATATATCGTCATCCAGATATTGCTTGGTCACAAAGTTGAGTAGTCACACAGGCTCAGTCATTTCATAGGTGTTTCCTTGCTTCTGCAGGAAATGAAGAAGGTTGTCAACATGTTTATTAAAATGTTCCCCTCTCTTTCCCACAAGTTCGAGGTGAGGAACAGTTTCACAATGGTCCTTTTATTTTGAATGTGTCATCTCTCTGAAAACATTGTGAATAGAAAGAACTTCATGGTAGACTAGCTGCCATTGAGCAACATATTCACCAACAATTCCCTTGGAGCTTTTCTGTGATCTCTGGATTTTCTGTTCCAGTTTCATATCTGGAGTTACAGCATTGAACCTTCCCTCTCTTTCATCACAAAATGTCTTTAGATTAATTTTCTCTACAGGTAGGGTTTTTCCACCTCTAGCTTCTTAACTCTTTCCAAATACCAGGGCCCATATCTTAGGTAGTTTATGCAATTGAATTTGTGAAACAGATTAATCAGTGATGCCACAGTCTTCACGTGCACTCCCAATCACCTTGCCGATAAGCATGTACCAAGATTTCACTAGAGCTATCACCTGTAAAACATTTCAACAGTACTTGCAAAGTTATGATTTTTCTTCATATTCTTTGACAAACTCTAAAAACTTGGTTTTCAGGTTTTCTGATTTTGAACTGAGTGCATTGAACATTGCCTGGTAATGCATTAAGGGCTAGATGTAGATAATTTCTATTTACCGATTCCTAAATACCGAATTTTACCGATTCGGTTTTTAAGAATCGGTAAATAGAATGTAGGTAAAAAATCGGTAAATTTTACAGATTCGGTAATATTCATTATTACTGATTCGGTATTCAGCGAATCGGTAATAAGGAACACCTTCCCATTCATGCCTATGGGCCTGGAGGCGCATAGGAATGAATGGGAAGCCATTCACTATTACCAATTCGGTAAATACCAAATTGGTAATAGGGGGAGCATATTCAAGGGTGGCAGGGTGTCACATTCACACCCTGTTGCACCCCTGAATCTTGCATGTGTGCACATATGGCGCACATACATGCCCTGAGGGCATGTATGTCTGCCACATGGCACTTTTAAAAAAGCACAACATTGCTTTTTTAAAGGTATTCGTTATTTACCACCAACTTGTAGTTGGTGGTAAATAACGAATCCTTAAACCAAAAATGCACTCACTTGAGTGCTCCCTACATAGAATTTAAGGATTCGGTAATTTACTGATTCCTTAAATTAAGGAATCGGTAAATTACTGAATCCTTAAATCCAGCCTCCTACATCGCAAAGGGCTAAATAACGGTCGGTAACGGGAAATTTACTGATTTTCGGCCGTTACCGACCGGTATTTGCCCACCTACATCTAGCCCTAAGTCTTTTGAAAGAAGTGCACCCTATGTCTTGTTCACTTCTCAGATAGGATATGAAAAACCTAATTTGTCATTCTTGTTCCAGAAAGCATCCCAATGCAATGTTTCTGAATCCTCAGGTATGATGAGCATACCTTGTAACAAACTAACATAATGAGTTCCGCTCAATACTGACTGGATATTTGCTTCCAAAGGTTTCAGCCTCAATAAATGTATCATCAATGCCACATCCACTGAGAATATTTCCTGCACATTGCAACCCAACTTTTGTCATGTGGAAAACGCCCATCATAGAATAAAGATCATTCAATTCCACTAGATTGGTAATAAAAATATCAGCTACAATACGGAAAACACCTTTATCACAAAAAGTTGGCAGGATGGGCTGATCTTCAAGCTAAGCATGCACATTTTGGATTTTTTTAGAACTGTGTTTACTGTTGCGTAGTTTATGACCAGGTACTGGTAAAAATCCAACCTTCTTCAGTGGGACGGTATTGTGGGAGATCAGAGCATGAATTCCAGCCTCGGATGAACTGGCTTTTCTTCATCCTTCAGTCCGCACTGAATAGGCGATATGGTAAATTCAGTTAAATCATCTTTGCACACTGCAGTATTAGGTAGAAGAAGATCCATGTCCTCATCCACCTTGACACTTTCTGGTAGACTGGGGTGAGTTATCATTTTGTAGTGATTTTGCGGACATTGGCAAGGCAGTTGGGTTATAAGTTTGCAGCTCTATTTAATTATGCCTACAGATGACACTGCTTCTTTTTCAGCAGCAACTGTATTGGTACAGTCTTGAGAAAAGCACCATAGAAGTATCATGTGTGCTGGACGTTCCAGGCAAAGAAGAGCTGTCTTCAAAATGTAAATTATCAAGAGCAGCAATTGTAAATCCTTTCCTGGTAAGGTGACTTGAAAGTGGTGTGGTGTCGGATTCTCAAGATATTACAGCAAGAGCTGCTAACATGTTCCTGCTCTGTACAATGTCATTATAACTTGTTGATAAACCAATCCTATTCATTGAAGTGATTAGGTGTCTTCTTGTGCACTTGTCAGAGATTGGGTGGGCAGCCATCATGTGTGACAGAGTTTTCTTTTTGCCGTTATGTAATTAATAAAACATGATTTGGAAAAGACAGTGCATTTGCACAGCATAAGCCTGTCGGTGCATGGGACTGTTTTACACTTCTTTGCTTATATCTTCAAAACCATCATTATGTTGCCAGCTTCTGTTCTGAACTCAAGAACTTTAGTTGCTTTACTGATATTAAACAATGATGTAAAAAATGTTAAGACAGCCCCAGGCATTCTTGTTGACTCCCATAATTTGCAGAGCTCTGGGGCATCACAAAATTTGTCATCAAGTCCAAAATCTATATCTTTCCGAATATTTCTTAAAACTGCTCCTGCTGATTTTACTGCATCCTGTGATCTTATTTTGGCAGCAAGAACTTTCAGGAGTCAAACCTGCCTCATTCTTTTTGTTAGACTGACAACAGTGAATTCTGTCATTGTACATTTTCACCAGAAAAATCTTAATTTTCTTTTTATGGATTGATACAGTTTCATCAATGTTGACCATTATTTATCTGATCTCACTGAGTATGAACCTGTAGCTAGCACTCAAGAGTGGCTTTAAAACTTTATTTGTCTTTTCAAAGAGAGCAAACTTAACTGAAGGCTGGCAGTTACGTTGCTGCTGGGAGCTCATTGTACATTCATAGTTTTGAATGTATGCAACCATGCTGTTCGGGTGGGCATACAAATCTGCTGCAAATACATTCACCGCTCTGTTTAGATCAGCTAATTGGCTGAAAACTTCATCTTAGAAGAAACCAGCTGCAGATAAAAACATGTTTGTCCTTTGAGACTCACATATTCTGTAGTTTGTTCTTTCATCAATCCATTTGGTCCTTGTTCTGGCTAAACCACAGATAACACGTTACATATTCTCTGCTTTCTGATCAGTTGTTGGAGGTGGACGAGGGATAGTCATTGATCTTCTAAGTGGATGGGCACTGGGCTTAGTATGTCGTTACTTTCTCAGAAGACTTGGATTCTTGTTGTGATTTCCTGATTTCTGTACATTTAAAAAAAAAAATTCAGGCTTTTTTCCAATGTATACGACTTGTAGCGCATGTTGTTACAATGATAAAATATTTGATCCTTTTCACCCATCAATTCCAATCTTTTGTGAACTTCGTCTAATCGTATTTCTGCAGCATCTCGAGCTCTCATTTGTCCAGCCGCAGTTGATGTTAGCTTTTCTTTAAGATTAATTTGGCATATGACACATTTTTCTTCATTGAAGGAGTACTCTAACTTTGTAGTTAGCAGCACTCTGTCAAGAGGTAACGATCCTCTGCTACCACCTGCCCTGCTCATGTTTACGAATTTGAATCAACGGTAAACCTGAAACAAAAACAATATTAAAAGTAATTCCAAATATGATGGCTAAAACACATCATTATAAAGCCGCCATTTTGGAAAATGGCAGAAGGGCTGCTCGTAAGGGTTGCACTAAAGAGTTATTTTCAGTCTCTATAAGACTACATGACCCCTAAAACCTATGCTTTGACACCAAACTGAAGTATATAGGTCTTATGGTTCCTGAAATATTACATCATCACTGCTACACATCAGCCATTTTTAAAAATGTCTTCCAGAAAACTTTGGCCTGGATGAGCAATGTCTACCCAAGCCAAATGACTTCTCTAATGATACAAAAACATAAAATCAAAAATGAAAGTTTCTGGACAACAATGTATTTGCGAACGTATATCAAGGGGCCAGGACTAGATTCTTTTTTAACTCTCTCATTTTTCTTTTCTGTAATGTTGAAAATTATGCAGGACAGCTCCGTTCAGAAACACACAAAAATTCAGACACTGCAGGAAAAGCATACTTGTGCTGGTGGAGACTAGGGCCTGGAACGGGGTTGCAAGGCAACTTAGCTCTTGTTTAAAGTGTCAAACCGTGCTCTGTGGCCAGCAGCTGACAAGAACTGCTATTGAGAGAAGATGAAATAGAAAATGCCTGTTTATCTACTTCTGTTGATTCCTTGGTAACCTCTGAGGCCAGGGTTCGCAGAGGAAGTGCCATGGGTCCTAACTGCAACCCCTGATTACCACTAAATGACTCAATGATTGACACCTGTCATACTGAGTACATATTCTGATATTTGTGCATATTAAATACCAACTTTCCACTATGAGAATGATTTTAAACATCAAGCCTTACTAAGCAATCAGCCATGTCCAAACTCTCCATATGCTAGATGGGTATTTAATGGACAGTGACTAAAATGGAGGGATGGTGTGCTATCTGGAAAACGTGATGCTATGTCAGTGATGAGACCTTACACACCACCTATAATTTATATACAAAGCCTGTTGACTTTTTACAATTTCAATAAATGCACTTACTTTCTGGGAGGGTGAGCAAATAAAAGTATGGGCTCTATCCACGCATACTACAACAGACTGCAACTTTTCAATCAGTGTAAGAATCACCCAAGGAATTTATATCCATAAATCTTCTCAGTTTGATCAATCAAGAACACCATCTGCCTACAATTTCTCTCCTTTTTCCTACTCCTCTTTCATGATCCTACAATGTTTATCCTCCTAAAAATAGTGTAGAGAATTTTGCCATTGTGAAAACGTAAAGTTGCATTTTGGGTAAGCCTTTATACTTTGCACCTGCTTCCACCTGATGGTAAATTGCATAGGCCATTTCCTATTTTGACACTATTTACAATTTGTGAATTCTTAGTACATATGGATAGCAAATTGATAATTCGAAATTACAATTTTGTAAATGCAAATTTAAATTGCAAAATACACTACACTGTGCAATTTAAAACAACCAAAGTTGTTGTTTTTTTTTTATAACTTTATTTCTCAAGTTTCAAAAGTTTTTCATCTCCAGCACAGTATATCCAACAAGGTACAATCTCACATTGCAATTGCTCTAGTCGTGAAAAAATTATCTCCACAATATTATCAACATTCAGTAGCAAAACAGTCATGACGATCATGAGGTCCCCAACCGCCCCTTGTAAGGTCACTGTGACGTTGCATGTCGCATGTCGCACAAACTTTCTTGAACGCAATTAAACTCCCTGGATTCCCCACCCATCCCCCCTCCCTAACCCGCGACTTCCCCTTTCCCTTCCCCCCCCCGCCGAGATTAGAAACCTTCCCGATGTGGTCTGTGTGCCTTACATTTTGATTCAACAGAAACAAGCAAAAACAGTGATATCGGGTTCGTGCAATCAGCTCCTCATATTGGGTCACCAGGTGTTATGATGTCTGGAGGTCTAATGCCTTCTTGACCCATTTCTACCAGTTCCGGGCTATTTTACGTCAGAGGGGTATCCAATCCCACCAACTCTTGGATCATAACCCTCCAGGCCTGGAGAACCTCAGGCAGCTTCCCATCCCTTCTAGTACGCCTTATATGGTCTTCTTCTGCCAGTGCCCATTCTCTCAGGTCAGACTTCCATTTCTGCAGCACCGGACCCTGTGGGGATAACCAGTGTATTGCAATGCGGCGTCGAGCCGTCACCAGGTCCAATACCAAAAATCGCCTGCTCATCTTTCGTTTGGGGTCTCGAGGGATTAGGCCTAAGAGGCAGGGGCGGGGGTCCAATTCTATTACCCATCCTGACACCTGTACCAAAACCTCCAGGACCGACACCCAGTATGTTTGGAGGACCGGACACACCCATACCATATGCACAAAGTCTGCCATTGGGTTGTGGCATCTTGGGCAGTGCGTGTCCCTATTGCTATCAATGGTCTGGAGACGCCTAGGGGAAAGGTAGGTCATATGTATAATGTTGTACTGAATTAATTTGAATCTGTTGCTAACTGACACTTTCCTCACACTTTCATGAATTTTTGCCCAGTCACGGGAGGTGATCTCCTGCGGACACGCCCGCTGCCATCTGTACTCAATCGTCAGGGGCCGCAACTTCTTATCCTCCTTCAAGGCCCTATAAAGGTGAGTCACAAAATTCCGACCCCCAGCCATCGCCAACATTGTGACCAGTGTACGGGTGTGCCCTGGAGCCTACGGGAATGTTGGCCACAGCTGCCGCGCAGTCGCCGCTATTTTCGCGTATTGGAGGAATTGTCCCGGGCCAAGCTCAAAGGAGGAAACCGCCTCCTGATAAGTTACAAATTGGTAATTCGGGTACAAGTCCGCTAACATCAGGCACCCTCCCTCCGTCCATTTATCTATAGTCATGACCCGTGCAATCCGGGCAAATGGCGGCATGAGCCACAGATCCAAGTCCGGGGCGAAGGGTTTGCTGTGGGGGAGGCGACGTGTCACCCGATCCCAGATCGTAGCCATTAACCGCGCCAGTGGGGGGTATATTCCGGTTGTCCCCCCAAACGCCAAAGCAATGTCCCCAGTTGCACGTTTCCACACGTCCCCTCCATTAGGGATCTTTCCCACGAGGGGTCCGTATCCAGCCATGCGACCGCGTGTTGTAGTTGTGAGGCAAAGTAGTACATCTCCAGGTCGGGAACTTCTAAACCACCAGCGCCCCATCTGAGCTTTAAGACCTCCAAACTCACCCTGCATCGCTTCCCATTCCATAACAGTTGGATGAGGAGTGAGTCCAGCTCTCGAAAAACCTGATGTGGTATCTCATAAAAGGACCCCTGCATAGTGTATAAACAACGCGGGAGGATCACCATTTTAATTAAGGCTATCTTTCCCATCAGGGAAAGCGCAAGGGTATTCCAAAAGGTGATGCTTCCCTTTAGACCTTGGATTATCCGTCCCATATTATGCTGGAAAAAGGTGTCTGAGTGCCGGCTTATCCACACCCCCAGGTACCGCAGTGTGTCAATCACCCATGGGAGTCCCATCTCTGGGAGTGGAACCCCTTCCAACTCTTCCTGCGTCCCAATCGCGTACAACTGGGATTTTGTTTTATTGACTGCCAGACCGGAAGCGGCTGTGAACTACGTTAATGCGGCCATCAGGATCGGCAGGGAGTGCATTGGCTGACGCAGGTAGATCAAGGCGTCATCTGCATATAAGGACACCACGTGTTCCATCGCCCCAATTCGAATGCCCTGGTCTCTAAGCACCGAACGAAGGTTGTGGTTCCGTGGTTTGCGAATTGGGTTCGACGGTTCCGAACCCGTTCAATAAAGATCGTCGGAAATGGACAATTTTGGTGTCGGCAGACCGTAAATGGCAAGTGTAGCATGTCTGAGTGTTTTCGTATGAATCGATATAGGAGAACACTCTGTATTCGAGGATTTAGTTTGAACCTTCGGGTTCCATTTTGTGTACGGCAGCCATTTTGTATGGTTGCCCTCACATAGGCCCTATGACTGTGGCCGAACGAGTCCTTAAGACACGTATGCCTTAGCTGACTTTTGGGTGACCTGGCCGAACTGACTCCTTGCCCGAGGCCGACCTCGCTGAGCCAGTTCCTTGTTCAGCAGCTGGTCTGATAAAGATCAAAGGGCAGGACGTGCCCGAGTTTACGGTACACTGCTCCCACCTTTCTATCTCATTTCCAATCTGTTTCTGCCTTTCCTTTACGACATAATCATTGATTTGGGTTGAAGGTTTTATGATGGGTTTGTCCGGCCTGATTGAACAGGAAACTTGGAATTTGCTTGGTCATTTCTGGTGGGCTGGACAACGGAAGATGGGATTGTCTGAGATTGTCGTCATACGCTACTTTCAAAATGTTACACTGTCATTGGTCAGTTTGTATGCACCTAATGCTAATTTGAAATGTTGCCTAAGGCTTGATTTTTGGCATAAAAGACCATGCTCCGCTCATTGAATTAGTGCAGTCTCTAGCGAACCACCCGTGTGTGCTTCGTAGATCTCTGTTCCTGGTTGCAGCCAATAAACTTTGGTCTTTGACGTCATCAAGAAGTATCCCGTGTCACTGTTTGCCAAGACAGGGGAACTCGAAGGTATCAGGCGTTCTCCCTGACGCCGCTGGGTTCTAAAACCAGGTCCTTCAGTTGGCGCCCAACGTGGGGCGACTTCAGCGGTACCAATCCAAGCCAGAGGTTTGTGAGAAGCTTCATGTGAAAATTCTGGAGGAAGGCCAGCCACTTCATCGACCCCTGTATGTCGTCGTGGTCCAAAAGTCTTTGCTGCGAGGTTTCCCGCTTTCCAACGGCTACGAAGGACTGCTGCCCTGACTGTCGCCCTGTTTTGGAGCCTTAGACATTTGTAGAGCGAGACGATTGACGGGTCTTCTGGTGACGCCATCGACATTTCAGTTAAGTATAAGCGGAGCGTCTCCCAGTCCTTAGTTTGTTTTGGTATCCTTTAGTGGATCGCTTTGATTTGGTACCTGCAGGCCCCAAAGCCAAGGGATTCGTGTATTCACGAAACTATCGTTTTGAGATTCCCCTTGTTGTTTGAAGCTAGACTAGTGAGCAAGATGCCTGGTTTTAGCAGTTTTAGAAACTTGTTTGGTTGTGGTTTATCGAGGGATTCCCGGTTAGAGGATTCGTGTCCGGTTCCTCCGATCGGAACTCCTACATATGACTTATATGTGAAATATGGTGTGGGCCCTATTAGTTATAATGAGATCTGGGTAAAATATACGAAGAATGACGGTGTCCTACAGTGGCCCCGTTACGGTAGTTTTGAAACTGAAATTCTAGATAATCTTGAAGTGAAATTGTTCAAGAAGAAAGCCCGGCCGGCGATGTTTGACTCTTTTCGGATATGGCGCAAAGAAGCCAAACAGAAAGAAATGAAATTAATGAAGAAGAATAAGCAAGAACGAGGTATGTCAATGGTGCAAGCTGCTATTGCACATAGAGATAATGAGGAAGAACAAGAACGTGAACAGATGCTTAGAGTGAGGAAGTTATCTGTAGATAGATGCTACCCAGTCTTGCCGCCTAAAGAGCAGAAAGACGAGAAAGATCTTGCGAAAGATCCTTTAATGTTGCATCTGTTAAGTTCGCCACCACCCTATGCACAGAATGCTACGGCACCACCGCCACCAGTGGTGGCTGTACAACCTCCGGTTATTGTGCCTCCTGCGATTCCTCTACAGCCAGCTCTTCCGTTGGCTACTGTTCCTTTGGCGCAGCCTCCTCAGGGGCCGCCAACTTTGCCTTCTTCTTCGACTGCTACTTCTATGCCTGTCCCTAATACTTCTTCAGCTCCGACTTTGGATTCTTCTACTACTGTTCCGTCTTCTCTTATTCTCCCGACTACTCCTTCTCCTAGACAACGGATGACTGCTGCCTTTTCTGGTTTCCTGACTCCTTGGTTGGGACAATTGGGTATGTCTCCTGTGAGCGAGCGTAGACAATTGCGTAGTCAATTGCCTGATGTGGATGAACGTGTGGTTTTGGATCACATGGCACGTAGATGGGTTACGTATACATCCCAGTACGATCTTGAGGGTATCATGGATGTTTTTCAGCAATGGAAAAAGCACCAAAGCAACAGTATGTTTTTGAAATGATGTGTGTGTTCCTCCATGAACAATGGATGGACGAAGTGGGTAGAGCTCCTGAAGAGTTGTCTTGACTGCGTTCCGAGTTTGCGAAAGGGACGATTGTGAGTCTCCTCGACATTGAGAGGGCGGTGTCGACGTTATTGTCGTTTCGAAATAATGCTTCTTCTGAACGGTTGCTCGAGCCTGATTCGTCAGTTAGGAGACAAGCGCGTCAGTATCCGATGCGAGAGGTTCCTCCGGTTTGGAGACCTGCTGATGCAAATGCTGTTCCACCGGTTGTTGCGCACTTTCAGCGAGTGTGGGTACATGTTCCTTGGAAGCGTGCTGAAGTCCTAGCACTTAAGCAGACTTTACCTGATCCACTGAAAAATCCCGCTGGATATTATAAAGAGCTTGCGCAAACTGTGAGTTTGTGCGTCATGAATTTGGCGGACATAGATATGTTGTTTGGAAATGTTGTTCCACAGCCCATCTGGAATGTCATTCGACATACGGATCATGATAATGAATTGGGTGATTCATGGGTTAATCTTGTTGCTGCGAATGACAGACAAGTTGGAGGTGCTAAGCCTGAAGATCTTATCACAGAACTTCCTGGTAGGATAATTAATTTTATGAAGACTTTGATGCCCGAAGTACGTGTTAATTGGGACAAGTTGTCTGCTTGTAAGCAGAAGAAAGGTGAGACTGTGTCGGATTTTTTCACGCGTTTCGAAGAAACTTTTGTCGATCATAGTGGTCATGATATGGCTACCGAGGGTGGCCAGAGATTGTTCGTTGACAGGTTTGCACATAATCTTCTTCCCGAGTTGTGCACTAAGTTGAAGGATTCTGAGAGTGCTTGGCCTGTTTCTACGTCAGCGCAGATTTTAGCTACGGCTCAGTACTATGAGAATAGACGTAAGGATGAGTTAGAGAAAGCGGATAAGAAGACTAAGGAATTGAAGACTAAAGTTCTTCTACAACAAGCTTATCCACCCCGTACTAATAGTCAGCGTGAGTATCAGCAACCTCAACAGTATTCGAGAAACTCGCAAAGGGACGAGACTTCTCAACAGCGTTTTCCGTATGGTCCTAATCAGTGTGCGTATTGTAAAGAAGAGGGTCACTATAAGAACAGTTGTCCAGTCTTGTTACAACGAACGAATGGTGCTTCTGGTGTGAGAGGTAGAGGTGCTCAACAAGCGCCTAGAGGTAGAGGTCGCGGACAGAACGTACGTTCTTTGCCTCCGCAGAATTCGATGAATAGTTTTGATCAACAGCAGAATTCGTCTGGTAGGTCAGCACAGTACTATGTTGATGATTATTATGTTGAAGGTGACGAAGTGAATGGTAATGATTGTTAGGACAGCCATAGACAAAGAGAGGGAGTTGTTTCAGTTCCAGTAGATCAGAGTGGACCTTATGTTGAAGTGATTGCATCAGGTGTGTCAGAGCCTTTTCTGCTAGATACTGGTGCTACAAAGAGTTCTATTATGCATTCTAAACTCCCTGGCGCACCTTTGTCTGGCTTTAATAATGTATCTGTAGGTGTTTCTGGCGCCCCCGTTACGAATCCGATTTCTGCTCCATTGTCTCTTTCTGTTGGTCCTCGTAAGTTTGAAGCACCTCTTCTTTTGACTACAGGTTGTAATGAGAATTTGTTGGGATTGGACTTGTTGAAGAGATTGTATGCGACGTTGTATTGTTCTCCGTCAGGAGTACATCTTACTTTGGGTGAGAGTGTGATCTCTCCGATGTATGTGTCGAAGGATTGTCTTCCATCTGAATTGTCTCTGTTACCGGATTCACTGTGGGCTACGGGTCCAAATGATGTGAGCCTATTAGACATTCCCCCATATGTTGTGACGCTGAAGGCGAATGCTAAGTTACCGCGCATTCCACAATATCATATCTCAAGTGATGGTGAGCGTGCACTTTTAGCGATTATTTATGATCTGATTGACAAGGGTGTCATTGAGGAAACGCGAGGTAATGTGTGCAATAGTCCTGTTTTGCCTGTTTTAAAGAGAACTGATCCTTCACAGCCTCCTGTATATAGATTTGTCAGCGATCTTCATGAAGTGAACAAGATTGTTGTTCCACAATTTCCTGTTGTGCCCGACATTACTGCATTATTGACTTTGATTCCGGCTTCTGCCACCTGGATTTCGGTGATCGACTTGAAGAATGCTTTCTTCAGCATCCCGATTGCCACAGAGAGTAGGGACATCTTTGGATTCTCTTTAGGAGGACGAAGTTTCCGCTTTAAGGGCGCTCCTCAAGGCTATTGTGAGAGTCCATCGATTTACAGTCAAGCTTTAAAGACACAACTTGATCTGTTGGTTTTACCTGAAGGTGCAGCCCTTATTCAATATGTTGACGATTTGCTAGTTGCTTCTGATAATGAGGAGATTTGCAAGGATGCCACTTTGTCGTTATTACGTCATTTGTCTGATTGTCATCACAAAGTTTCTCTCTCAAAGTTGCAATTTTGTCGACAAGAAGTAACCTACTTAGGTCACCTCTTATCGAAGGAGGGAAGGAAACTGACCCCAGAAAGAATTCAAGCTATTGCGAAAATGAGTGTGCCTACGACACAGAGAGAAGTACGTGCGTTTTGGGGTATTACGTCGTACTGTAGACAGTGGATTCCTAATTTTTCCTTGCTAGCGAAGCCTTTGATAGCTCTCACTGTTAAGGATACTCCAAATCCTATTCCTTGGACTGACGAATGTCAAGAGACCTTTTCTGAATTACGCAATGCGTTGTGTTCGGCTCCTGTGTTGGGTACTCCCGACTACAGTAAGCCTTTCACATTGTATGTCCACGAGAGAGAGGGATGTGCATTGTCAGTGTTGACTCAGCAGTTTGGCGATAAGCAACGCCCATGTGCGTACTTTTTGTCGACTTTAGATCCTGTAGCTAGAGCGTTGCCGAGTTGCTTGAGACCTACGGCGGCAGCCGCTGTTTCAATTCGACAGTCTGCTGGTTTGGTTATGGACAATACGTTAATTGTCATGGTTCCACATGCAGTGGATACCTTGTTGAATCGTACCAAGACACAGCATTTAACTAGTGCTCGGTTGTCAGGGTATGATCTGACATTGTTAGCGAGCCATGTGCACATAAAGAGGTGTAATACTCTAAATCCAGCCACATTGTTGCCGATTTCGCTTGAGACAGATGATGATAGTGAAGAACAACACGATTGTTTTCTAAGAACTGAAGAAGAGACGAAAAGGAGAGTAGATGTCCGAGATACTCCTCTTCCTGACTGTGATGATGCTTTGTGGGTTGATGGTTCGTGTTTTAAGGTGCCGAATGGTGATTTGACTGCAGCATATGCTGTGACGACTTTGCATACGATTGTTGAAGCTGCACGTATCTCACATAACTCAGCACAAGCAGCGGAATTGATTGCACTTACGAGAGCGTGTGTGTTGGCGAAAGGAAAACGAGTGAATGTGTACACTGACAGTCAGTATGCGTTTGGTGTGGCTCATAGCTTTGGACGATTGTGGCGTGAACGTGGATTCTTGACTTCGCATGGGACGAAAATCCAGCATGGACAATTGGTGAATGAACTTCTTGAATCTCTTACGTTACCATTACAAGTAGCGATCGTGAAATGCAGTGCCCATAAAAAGGTTTCGGATGATGTTGGTCGTGGTAATGCGTTTGCGGATGAAGTTGCGAAAGAAACTGCAAGGAACGTGATGAGTCGGATGTATGTTGCGGGTCCAGCGAGATGGGTTCCAGAGAAGAGTATGTGTGAAGATACGATCGAGAGTGTGAAATCCATTCAAGCTGAAGCCACAGAGAAAGAGTTGAATGAATGGAGAGAAAGCAAGGGTAGATAGGATTCGAATGGTTGTTGGACTGATTTGTCAGAACATCAGAGATGGTTGTTGCCTAACGCATATGTGCTTCCAGTTGTTACAATGGCTCATGGAATGGCACATATTAGTGTGAAAGGGATTTGCAAGTTGTTGGCTCCGGTTTGGCAGAATGTGAGTATTCCCAAATGTGCAGAGAATTTGGTCAAGAACTGCATGGTGTGTTTGATGCATAATCCTGGTAAGGGAACTCCAACACCAGCTGGTCATTTTGCTCCTCCTACGTATCCGTTCGAGGCTTTGCAGCTAGATTTTATCCACATGGAGAGATGCAACAACTTGAAATATGTTTTGGTGGTTGTTTGCTCTTTTTCTAGATGGGTAGAAGCTTACCCCCTTAAGGACAATACAGCCTTGTCCACAGCGAAGGCCTTGATCAAAGAGTTTTTCCCGAGATTTGGAATGCCGAGAATTATCTGGAGTGATAATGGGAGTGAATTTGTGGGTCAAGTCATGAAGAGAGTGTGTGAGGGTCTGGGAATTAGGCAGAAATTTCATGCTGCAAATCACCCCCAATCATCTGGTTTAGTTGAGTGCTATAATGGTACTCTTAAATTAAAATTGGCCAAAATCCAAGCGAGCACTGGTTTGCAATGGCCAGATGCCTTGCCTTTAGCACTTCTGTCTACAAGGATGACTTTGCATTCACGAATGGGTTTGAGTCCGTATGAGGTTGTGTTTAGTCGCCCGGCGAATATTTGGGGCGTACTAAGACCAACGAGGTTCAGTGATCTTGAGCATCCCGTGTTGCTTGATTACTTGCGTGAACTGACAACTAAAATGAGTGTTTTACGCCAACAGGTGCATGACAGCCTTCCACAAGCTTCAGAGGATCCAGGCCATTCTATTGAACCTGGTTTGTGGGTCTTTGTGCGAAATTTCCAGAGGACCAAGAACGAACAGCCCCGTTGGACGGGACCTTTTCAAGTGCTCCTGTCGACGAGATCTGCGGTCCGAGTGCGAGGCAAGCAAAACTGGATCCACGGAGTGCATTCTAAGGGGGCACCTTTGCCCTTAATTACGATAAGTGGGTCCGAGAGGGACTTGCAGACTCTGAGACAGAAGTTGTCCCACGGTTCATACCGTTCAGCGATGCTCGACTGATTGGAACAAACTCGGAGAGAGAAAGCGACGGGATTTTGGAAGAATCAGTACCTCCTGCAGATCGGTTGAACACTACAGAGCCTCACCTTTTATTCAGTGATCAAGAATTAGCTGGAAAATGCCGCTATAATTTGAGACCGAGAGTTATGGACAAATAAATAAAGACTAATAAAGTTTTATGATTTTTCTGTTTGCAGGTTAATTCTCCACCAAGGATCTACTCATTTTTGTTTTTCTTGAACTGCCATCCGGTTCTTGCTGCTAGGGTCGCGGTTGCCATCAGTCTTTGGAGTGCAAGCTTGAGACACTAGGTCGAGGGTTCTGTTGGCCCAAGGGAGTCTTCCTGGGTTGACAGAGGCATTCCTTAGCAGAATCAACCTACCACCGCGGGCAGCATATTTAGTTTAGGATGGATTTCTTTGAGTTGGAGAGACCTGTAGAAAACGGATATGTAAAATCATATTGAAGAAAAGTTTTTTGATACCATGTTTATTTTTACTATTAAGCTTGATGATACTTATAGTTGGTTATGTAACATTTTCTTTTAAAATGACGTTTAATCCCACTGTGCAACCTTCACCTCCACCTACTATTTCTTCTCATTCTTTTCATCCTTTGCCTGAGCATGAAGTAGTTAGATGACTGGAATTTGCTAACAATTCCTTCATCCAACTTTTGCACCAGCACCAGTTAGTGATGAACATTACAAACTGTTGGATTTGTGGTTTAATGCCCCATACGACCGATAAGGGTATTCCTTATTTAGTTTTGCCTTTTAGTTTAAATGGTTCGAATTGGGCTTATAGAACGATGTTTATCTATGCCCATAGTGTCTACCCCCAACGTTCACTGAAAGACAACCCGAAGAATAGTGCTCTAGTTAAAGGCATTGTCGACATGATTAGAGGGATTAGCTCGTATGAGACTATTCCGAGAGATGAGACACTAGCCTACATTGGTTGGAACGTTACTGGATATGGAGTTAGTCTGAGTGTTAACCAGCGAGCGAAGAGTTCTCCACCGATTTGGATAGTGTCCCATCAGGGCCACTATTGTCTGCAGGGTAATGGCAAGAATCCGAGAGCTCAGTTAGGGAAGAGTGTTTGCGCTGAGACTTATGTATTTGCGTCTCAGTCTTCCCCAGCGTTCTTAGCTGCTAAGGGTACCTACTTTGTCTGTTACGACAAAGCGTATACATGGTTGCCCCCTGACTTTTCAGGCACATGTTTTGTTTCTTTTCTGTTACCCCCCACTTTTACAGCTGCGGCAGATTACCATAAGACGAGAGTTGCTAGAGGTGTCTTTAGTCAAGAAGACACTGCAGGGCAAGAATTGGGAGATTTCTTTAAGGGTTTTCTGCCGTTCTGGGGACCAATGGCTAACAGTAGGAATATTCGCCAGTTGACGAGAGTGGTTGAGTCCACCATAGTCGAAACTGCCGGTGCCCTTGGTAACCTGACTGCTGAGCTCCAGTCCGATAGACTTATGACACTCCAAAATAGAGTTGCCCTTGATGTCATACTAGCAGATCAAGGTGGAGTTTGTAAGCTGATGCGTTTTCATTCCAGACAACGCTCCATCAGTCTTCCAGGCCAATGGACGATTTTGTTGTCGGCAGACCGCAAATGGCGAGTGTAGCGTGTCTGAGTGTTTTCGTATGAATCGATATCGGAGAACACTCTGTATTCGAGGATTTAGTTTGAACCTTCGGGTTCCATTTTGTGTACGGCAGCCATTTTGTATGGTTGCCCTCACATAGGCCCTATGACTGTGGCCGAACGAGTCCTTAAGACACGTATGCCTTAGCTGACTTTTGGGTGACCTGGCCGAACTGACTCCTTGCCCGAGGCCGACCTCGCTGAGCCAGTTCCTTGTTCAGCAGCTGGTCTGATAAAGATCAAAGGGCAGGACGTGCCCGAGTTTACGGTACACTGCTCCCACCTTTCTATCTCATTTCCAATCTGTTTCTGCCTTTCCTTTACGACATAATCATTGATTTGGGTTGAAGGTTTTATGATGGGTTTGTCTGGCCTGATCGAACAGGAAACTTGGAATTTGCTTGGTCATTTCTGGTGGGCTGGACAATGGAAGATGGGATTGTCTGAGATTGTCGTCATACGCTACTTTCAAAATGTTACACTGTCATTGGTCAGTTTGTATGCACCTAATGCTAATTTGAAATGTTGCCTGAGGCTTGATTTTTGGCATAAAAGACCATGCTCCGCTCATTGAATTTGTGCAGTCTCTAGCGAACCACCCGTGTGTGCTTCGTAGATCTCTGTTCCTGGTTGCAGCCAATAAACTTTGGTCTTTGACGTCATCAAGAAGTATCCTGTGTCTCTGTTTGCCAAGACAGGGGAACTCGAAGGTATCAGGTGTTCTTCCTGACACCGCTGGGTTCTAAAACCCGGTCCTTCAAGGTGACATGCCAGCAGCTCCATTGGCAGGGGAAAAAGCAGGGGGGAGAGAGAGCACCCCTGGCGAGTACTCCTCAAAATAGGTATCTCCTCCGAGACGCACCTGCCCGTACGGACTCTGGCCACCGGTCTGGTATAGAGCAGCCGAACCCATCTTACGAATCCTTCCCCCAGTCCTAGTTTTAAAAGTACCTTCCATAAATAGGGCAAGCGGACCGAATCGAATGCTTGTTCGATGTCTAGGAAAACCAGCGTGTTCTGTCCAGCCCGACCCTCTAAGGTCTGCATAACATGGACCAGGCGGCGGATATTCCGCAAGGTGTTTCGGCCCGGGATAAATCCCGATTGGTCATCATTGACCAGGCGTCGAAGATACGGAAGGAGTCTTGAGGCGAGGACTTGACTGATTATTTTTAAATCCACATTTAACATAGATATGGGTCTATAGGATCCTGGGAGAAGAGGATCCTTTCCCGGTTTGGGGAGCATAACTACAGTTGCTGCTTGCATGGAGTCCGGGGGCAAGCCCTGATCATATGCCTCCGAGGCCACTTCCAGGAGTTTCGGGACCAAAACGTCCTTGAAATCTTTGTAAAGTTCAGCTGCGAGGCCGTCCAACCCTGGGGATTTAGCCGTCTGTAGATGGGCTATCGCCGCTCTTATTTCCTCCTCTCGGAGTGGCCCACCCAAGTCCTCCTGACTCTCAGCCTCGATACCGGCATTTGTACCCCCTCCAGATATTGTTCCATGTCCTCTATGCCCGCTAGGGACTGTGAGTCTGAATACGTTTTAGATAGATGGGAGCGGAACACCTCAGTGATCGCCTGCTAGGTATATACTAACTGACCTAAGTCATCTCTCAATGCCAAAATTGGGTGAGGTTGAGTTTCTGCTCGAATCAGACGTGCCAGTAACCTCCCCGCCTTGTCACCCTCAGCGTACAACTTTTTCCTACTGGTTGTTCTGTTAAACTTGCCGAGGGAGGCCCAAGTGTCCCCCAGGTGTTGCCGTGTGGCCGTCCATTCCGGCTTTTGCTCCTTGTCAGTGGGGAAGTTCCTCTCTAGTTCTGCCAGAGTGTCCTCATGCTGTCTAAGTTCCTCTTCTAATACCCGCTTGACCCCTACTTCTGTGGAGAGGCAGACACCCCGCATAACCACCTTCATGGCGTCCCACTCAATTGCCCTGGTACTGGCCGACCCCCAGTTCACATCCAAATACGCCTCGAGGCCTTGCGAGATAGTCTCCCTATATACTGGATCAGCTAACACCTCAACATTAAGCCTCCAGAGCGGGACCTTGGGCCGGGGACCACCCACCAGGTATGTAAGCAAGAGCGGAGAGTGTTCCGACAAGTAGCGCGCCAAATAATGAATGTCCTCCACCCGATCAGTGACCCTGCCCTGTATGAAGAAATAGTCCAACCTACTGTGGGTGTTGGCAGCAGGCGTGTAGCACGAGTACACCCGCCTAACCGGGTTACGATGCCTCCAAACATCTATCAGGTCATAACTACAGAGCATCTGAGTTAGTGCTTCTCTCATTTTAGGCTTCGCATCTAATTTGGGGGGGCACCTATCTAAATCACCGTCCAATGCACAAATAAAATCTCCAGCTATAAGGAGCTCCATGTCAGGGTCAATATCCACCTGTCCCAACACTTGACTCAAAAACTCGCCATCATCCACATTCGGGGCATACACATTCACCAGGCATACAGCAGGACCATCCAAAGTGCCCACCACTATAACAATTCTGCCCTCTGGGTCTATCTTGGAGTGAACAGCCCTAAAAGGAACCCCCGGAGCTACCCAAATAAGGGCCCCTCTGGTGAACCCGGAGTAGGAAGTGGCAAAGAACTGACCCCGCCATCTACGCTGGACATGTTTAAGGCAGTCCCCCCAGAGGTGCGTTTCCTGAAGGAAGGCAATGTTGACATTATAACGACGAAGATAGGTCCTCTTGATCGTATTATTAAGCCCTCTGACATTCCATGTGATGAGCTTATATTTACATGCGTCCCCGCCATGGCAGCTGAGTGTTTGACATGACGACCCTCAGCAGGAGGTCCCCTGAGCCCTCACCATAATGTGACATGACCCCGTAGCCTTTAGACCTCGTAAGCAATTCTTTGCACTCGACCCTCTGTTATGTACACATCCCCAACAATGTAAAGCAGGAACATAAACACTCTCTGCAGCATCCCACCCTAACCCACAACATGGAACTTCAGCAACACCCACCCTCAGGCGGTAGCATCGCATCTCCTAATCTGGAACCTGTTGGGAGACCTCAAACCCCGCCCCAAAGAACTACCCCCCCTCAAATCCCCCCTTCAACTTAATTATCAAAGTAGTTACTACGATTGAGTACTTAGTAGTCCAGAAGTGTCCCTTCCCCTTGTAGTTGAATCTTCAGCCGACTGCCTGGTACCACGCAGCCCTGCCCAGCCGAGGCCGAGCTGGTCATCGTGGCACACTACAATCGGCCACAAGAGTGGAAGTTGGCACTTTAGTAAGAGTCACTGTGTCGGAACAGGTGCATCGCTCCCGTCCCCCCATCCCTGCCCACCTTTTATTACATAAAATCTCCTCAGCGCTACTCCGTCGAACTCCAGCGACCCCTTCAGAGTAAGATAGGAAAGTACTCACAGTGTTCAAGACCCCTTGCCTTACATATGGACCACCTGATGCACCAGTCACTCATTCTGCGCTTGTTCAGCTACTGGGTTCGATCCTTCCCCAGCGTCCGACTGATTTTCCTGTACCAGGCACAGTGGGGAAAATTGGTTCTGGGTTGGGACCGCCGGGAGTTCTCTCTGCAAGGTACCATCCGGTCCCACCGTGATGCGTCCACTTTCCACGGTGGCTCGTTCCCTCGGGGGTTGACTGTTCTCTCCACGTCGCCGGCTCCGCCTCCGTGCACTTCGACGTCTCTGTTCCTGCCCCCCCTGCGCGTGGTCGTGGCTCGCCAGTCCCTGTGCGTCCATCCACCCCTCCGAGGCTGAAGGGAGGTCGAAGTAGTGTGTCCTATCGTTGTGTTGCACTCTGAGCCGGGCTGGGAAAAGCAGACTGAACTTAACATTGGGTTCTAAACCCGTGCATGGTTGGTGGATTGTTGTTGTGACTTCACACGCCACATGGAGAGGGTTTGTTCGGTTGCCGCAGTTGGTGCACCTGGACCTGGGTCGGGACTGTGGACCGCGGGGCGGAGGGCTTTCCACCGGGCCGCACTTACCGTTTCCCGTTTCCCGAGGTCCGGTCCGGCACACCCGCCCGCCAGCCTGCCTGTTTGCCCGTGTCTCCCTGGTTGAGAGTCTGCAGGGAGTGTCAGGGGCGGTCTGTGAGCCGTGAGTCCGAGCCGCGGGTCCGAACGGCGGGCTCTCTCCAGCGCAGCGTTGCTCCGTCCTGATTCGCCCATCCAGCGTTTGCCAGGTGATTGCTGGGCGCCGCCCGACTCCTACGCCGTCTGTGCTGACTCCGGCGGTGGGGGCGAAAGCAAGAAGAGGCGACAGGCAGGAGAGAGCCGCAAGAGGGGCTGCAGTGCTGCAGCAAAACCGCGGAAAGGGAAGAGAGAGGTCAGGAGCCCGCGGACAAGGGGGGCGGAAATAAGGAGAGCAGCAGTTTGTCTAGAGGCACACTAAGTGGCGCATTAACAGATAATAATCAAGGTAAAAAAGTCACAAGACACTCGGATATGTGGGCTCAAGGGCAAGGATAAGGAAATAAAGACACAACATAATGAGGTCGGGGAGGCGAAGGGACAACACGGACAATGCTGCACCCCCAAACCCTCCGAACAGGGGAAGGCAGTCAAAAAGGAAGCTTAAGAAGGACCTGATGGACACGAGCGATGAAGGCAAGGGGAGCGGAGGGGGCAGGGGAAAGAAAGAAGGAGAGGAAGAACTTCCCCAGCCCTCCCCATTGCTCGCCTTGCTCTCCAGTCCCGGGAGTCCAAGAGGCTCGGAAGCACAAGAGCACCCACGAAACCAACCTATCAATAAATTCTGTGTTCAACCAAAAATTTACACAAAATTTGCATTCATCAAAGACCCCAGCACGCTCCTCTATTTAAACAATGACAACAAAATCAACCTTCCGAAGCCACTCAACCCTACCAAAACACATAGAGTAACCCCCACGGAGAAGGGGTTAGACCAAGTGGGGCCAGAGGAAAGGGGTCATGCCAACCCCCAAGAGCGGGCCTCACTGTGGGCCGGTGAAGAAAGCTCAGGAACCCAGGCGAGCCAACTGGAATCAGAGGACGGAGCAAGACATGAGAGGAGTGTCCCAGAAGCAACTGTAACTGTAACTGCAAGGGGCGACATGCACGATAACTCAAATAACATAAACAAAGGAGGACCTAATGGTGGACTCAATGGAGAGACCGACTGCAAATTATGTAATAACAGGACTCACGGGGAGGACCCGTCTAATCCTGACAAGCCCTGCAAGACAAATGGAAATAAACAAAGGGATGGACGATGCTAATGGCGAACCCCAAGCACCCCAGCTGAGAACCCAGGGACCACTAGGAACCATTGAGGCTCTTGCCGGTCGAGAAATGACACCAGAAACGACTCCGACTGCACAATAAAACGGGGTTCCATGGACGAACCTCTCTGGGCTGATACGAACAAACTTTCAATGAACAAAGCCCAAGTGGTACAAAAGGAACCAACACCCTGCAAATACACAAGGAAAATGTCACCGGAGACACAAGTAACTCTTGCTCTTGTTAATAACCATGATCCAAGTGAAGGGGCGGACCCCATCAAGGCCGGGCAAGCATCCGACAAAACAAAACAGGAGCAAAGGGAAAACAGCCAAAACTCACCCCACACAATTGATCACGAACACCTGAAACATGAAAAAACTGAGCTGCAAAAGGATGGTGGTGAGCAAGTACCACCACCACCAGGCACAAAGAACGGAGCTCAACCTGCCACGTCCAAAACATCACCCAGCACCGGACCTACAACACCCAGACCAAACGCCCCCGATAGCTCGTTCCTCACTCCGGAAGAGTGGGAAGTTCTGGCTGCATCTTACCCAGTGGAACTGGAGCAAGGAAAGAAAAGAGGCAGCATCTGTGACAGCCTGGGAAAAGAAAGAACTAAGAATAATGTAGACATCTGGGCATCCCTCTTGCAGACGATGCAACTATCAGTTAATGCTATCCAGTACCAATCTGACAAGATGGACTTGCAACTCTCTGTCCTCAATTCCTTGGCAACTTTCGTCTCGAATATAGATGGTAAGCTAGCAGACCTGAACGGACTGATAAAAAGGGTGCAAGCAGAGACCCAGATGATAGCATCAAACTGTTCCTGCATCACTATAGTGGACAAACTAGTAACTTTACCAACAGCCTTGGACAACCTTCTATCCGACATAAGGACGGCAGTTAAAAACAACAATCCTCATAATCAACCGGAGAGACCGCTTGGAACTATATCATCTGAGCAAGATGTTCCACAATCCACAAAGCAAGAGTCCCCAAAGACACCTACTAATTCACTCCCGCCAAGGTAAAAAACAATCAAGAAGAACACACCACTTATTAGCACACAACAATCCGAACAAGGGAAAAAAGCCACAGAGGCCACAGCGCACCCAGGCAAAACCAACCAAAAAGACGGAGTATTGCCCCCCCCCCCCCCCCACCCCCAAGGAAAAGCGGGAAGAATACAGAAAAGGAAGGGAAGAAACCAAAGGAATTTGACAGGGATCATAGTATGGTGCCAGGGCTGCAACAGTGATCATTCAGTAGCTAACTCCCCACCAGCAAGGATGGAAAAGAAGAATGAAGTACAAGTCGCCAAGAGGATCCCCAGTAAAAAGATCGACCAAGAGAATAAACCCGAGACAGATCAGGCTCCACAAAGCTGTTCTACCTACAGCACCTCGTCCAAAAGTCCGAAAGTCATGCTGAGCCTGACCCAAGCGGAAAAAAACATCGGCACAGACAAGAGGCATAATTCACAAACAACCTCAGAGTCAACTGATAGAGAAAAACAAGAACAAACACGACAGAGTAAGGCAAACCACGTTAAAAAGTTGCTGGAGAACAGGTATGAAAAACAAATCCCAGTAAGTCCCGAGATGACTGTAATGATGAAGTCAAACCCCCCGGGACTAGACCCACGGGATGTTAACACTATGAACGACCATCCTAAAACAGTAGTACCTATGGTACTCCCCACTCAAGGGGAAACCCACTCCACTGCCCGTGTCAACATGCATTCAAATGAGAGAAGACCAGAGGGTACATCAACAACAATAATATTCCATCCTGAGTACCACTCAAGAGGCTCAATGGACATTCTAAACAGGGGAAACATCCTGCGGCTACTGAAAACAATAGAAAGCCTCAAAACAATTACATCGCAGTCTTGGAATTCGTAGAATTTATTGAATCTCTAAGGTATCCAGGCGTTAAATCAACAAAAACAACTTGGACCACAGGAGAATTCCCATAGAGAATAATCAAAGAAAAGACAAAGTTCGACTCTTGGGGAATAAAACTAGAATTCCTGTCGCATTCTAGATACCCTGAGCCCTTACTAAATGACAGTCATAAAAAGAAGGCCAAGGAGCCGTCTCTCAAAGGAACTGTCTTAAGAAGAGCACGAAGCAAAATGCCAGAGAGACAACAGAACTTAGACCAGGCTGAAACCAGATCATCGGCCAACGACACAAGGCCCACACCCAACTGGAGTTGGCGTGCAAAGTCTTTAAATGCAAAAGAGGTAAGCCAATTACAAACAAAAACAAAAACAGCCAACACCACCAACATCCTAACATATGCTCATGGAATATTAACGGCACAGGAGATAAGTTCACAGACACTGACCTAGACAGCTACCTGAGAAAATGTACCATCATTTCTTTACAAGAAACCTGGTCCGAATCACCTCCTGCACTGTCTGGGTATACCTTGAACTTCCTACCGCCTACTCAGAGCTCTCTGTTTGGCCACAAGAAAGGTGGCCTTGCCATATACAGCGCGCTTACAGTGATATCAAAAGCAGTCCAATTAGACTATAACATAGCTGCCCCAAATGCAATACAAGCACTATGACTGTCACTTCGCGCCAAAGACCCAAACGAGGACATCATTCTAATAAATCTCTACCTGCACCCCAGGGAGAAAAAGAAGGGATCACAGCAACTGAAGGAAGAACTCATGAAACTAGTGAAAATTGAGTCCACAAATAATTTAATCATCACAGGGGACTTTAACCTAAATATGCTCAACCACACGGACACGGATACTAATTACGACGACGATCCATTCGCCTGGGAATTCAATCTCCAAGACCGCACTTCGGGAAGCAAAAGCACAAAAATCACAAGGACCCTGTTGGACAAATTAGAGGAGCTGGGCCTCAGGGCACTCAACTGAAGATTCTCAGGAGACCAACCACAGTCAGCAACATATCACAGCACTCAGGCAAGCTCCACGATTAACTTTACTTTTGTCTCTCGCAGTCTTTTCTACAGAGTCAAAGACTTCTGTATTGGCTCAATGGACTACAGCGACCACCTGCCCAGGAAACAACGATGAACATCTTGGCAACACCAAACCCACCTAGATGCAACAACTTAGGAACAGACTTTACAATAAACGAAAGAAGGGTAAAATGTAAAGTCTCCAACCCACAAAACCTACTAGAGTTAGCGAAACGCTCTCTTACTGAAGCGCAATCTATGACACAAAATCCTATAATAAGTTGGGAAGCGTTCACAAAAAAAAATGAGAGACTCAGCCGAAAGAAAAGAGCACGTAACACGATCTAGGAAAAACTGCAACACGACACAGAAGAGGCACCACAACTTCAGTAATAACAGCAGGCTAAAAACATTGAAGACGCTGATTAACCAGACCCTACGAAGAGTAAAAATAGATCCCTCTTCCTACCAAGCTCTCAGACAACTAAAAGGCGAACGTAGGAAATTAATATGGCAGCTAAAAAAGGACGCCAAAGAGGCATTTTGGGCAAAACTCCTATACGACGCCAAAACAAACCACAGCGCACAGTTCTGGCAAAAGATCAATGGCATGATCAATGATCAAAACCAAGGGATTGAATCACACGAGACAGAAGAGGACTGGATAACCCACTTTAACACTCACTTCAGCGCCCCCAACGAAACACGGAAAGAAACAGGCAAAGCTAATGCAAAGATCAAGGAATACCCATCCCCACTTCAAGAACTTTTGACCGCTAATGAAGCAGTACTAATTACGACCGCACAAATAATTAACAGGATCACGAAAGGGAGAAGAGATGGAGCACCCGGTCCAAATGGAATACCTCTAATATTATTCAAACAAGAGCCAAAATACTGGGCGACCACTCTTAAACCTATTTTTGAAAAAGTTGCCAAACTCTGAAAATCCCACAGTCATGGAGGGGGGCAATAATATCACCAATATACAAAAAAGGGGATAGAAAAGATCCAAGAAGCTATTGGCTAATAGCCCTACTAGACAACGAGGCTAAGTACTTTGCGGGCCTCCTACTTCAGGAACTGACACTGTGGGCAGACGAAACTTCAGTAATCCCGTTTAATCAAACTGGCTTCAGAAAAAATAAGGGGACGTCCACCAACATCCTAGCCTTGTCACTATTGATCGACTCAGCGCTAGAGGGAAATTATCCCTTGTATCTGTGTTTCATAGACTGCAGCGCTGCATTCGACCGTGTAAATAGAAAATTGCTGCGGCAATAACTGAAGAGAATGAAAATTCCAGCAGCCCTATTGAATCAACTTATCCTCCTGCATACCGACACGTGGGTCCAGGTCAAATTAGGTTCTGGAGATTTCCTAACCAGGAAAATTCCGACCAGCACAGGAGTAAAACAAGGGTGCGTGTAAGCACCAACTTTATTCAATCTTTTTATGGCTGAAATATCAACTACATTAAATGACAATAACTCACATGCTCCAAAATTAGGGGCACACAGCTGTCCAACCTATTTTACGCCGATAATCTGGTGCTAATCAGTCGGACTCAGATCGGCCTACAGTGGCTTCTCGACATCACCGCGGATTACTCCAAAGCAAACAAACTGAGCATCAAATACAGCAAAACAAAAGTTATGCGTCCCAATTATCGCAAGAAGAATCCATCATTCAGTTGGTACTTGGACACAAACAAACTGGAAATCACAAATAAATACTGTTACTTGGGAGTGATTATTGACGATAGGGGTAGCTTCAAATCACAAGCGGAGGAAATAAGGAGAGTCCTAATGATAGCAGTATCTCTAAGGAACCTTAAAAATAAGATCACTGGCCCAAACCTCATCCCACTCCTCCAAGTGATCCAAGCAAAACTGATTCCATCTATCACATACGGAAGTGAAGCAATGAGAGGCAGGGACATTGGAACTCTGAACGGAGTAGTCACAAGAGCAATGGGGATAATGTTCGGTCTTCCGAAATAAACTTCTCCGGCGCAGATCCGACTTGAACTTGGGTTGGCTAAGGAAGAGCTTGCATGCAAGGGAACATACCTCAAGACCTGGTACAAAATAAGCAGAGGAGCGGCAAACACTCTTAATGCACTCCTCTGGAAAGATCTACAAAATAAAAACGTCAGTCCAGCAAGACTCTTTCTGGAGGATGCCATCAACCAACTGGGGGCAAGGCAGCTATGGGAACTGCAAGGGAATCTGGCAGGTTTTAAAAAAACTGTAAATAAAATCGTTAAGAAAGAATCCCTTCTTCAAGACAAAGCTTCATTAGCTAAGCGAGCACATGGCTGGCTGACCGTACAAACTTATAACAAACTTACTCCACAGGCGTAAGTTTTTTGTCGACCAGTTTTTCCAAAACAACAAAAGAATCATTTCTAAAACTACGACTGGGAGTACTACCATCAGCGGACCACTTGGCCCCGTGGCTGCGTCCCCCAAAATCAGCATTATGCCGTCTGTGCGGCACGCAGAGGAAAACATCACACACCTTATTACCATCTGCAAAGAGCTGCAGCAAGTCCGGCTGAACTTACTGAGACCCCTATTTACAAAAAATGGAAACAGGACCTGCAGAGAAGCAACACTGGCCTGCTTTAGAGGCGATGACGTGCAAATGGCCTGCCGATTGGTAAAATATCTCGGAGTGGTAGAATCCAGGCTCAAAACATCGAAAGAACAAGCACATACTGACACCACTCCCTTAACACTGTCAGCCTCCAATCATCAGGACGGCCTAGAGACTTAAACTAAACCGGAACACTGAAGCACCACCGCAATGAGGTACGATTACTTAGGGAGAGGGCCACCCCATCCCCTACAAAACAAAATAGGGGAAAGGAGCTGATAGAACGTATCGTCCGTTGGGAATAAGATCTAGGATAGACAAACAAAATCCTCTTTGAAGAAATGCAAGTGTATCTAGTGGTGGACGGACACTCCTTCAATTACTTTCATATTTGACTTTTCTTTTTTTTTACTAACTGTTTTTAACTGTCTTTTATAATCTACTTTCTTTTATTGCCGATGGCATTTTGTAATGGTTTTTATTAACTGCACAATAAAGCACTACTACTACTTAACATGGTGGGATTGCAAACGCCGCTTGACCTGCAAGAAGTCATTTCTGAGGTCCTGTACCTTCCTAGTATAGTCTGGGAAGATGTGCATGTCATGGTTTTCGAACCTGGGCGGGCCAGTCTTGCGGATATGTTGAAGAATCAGGTCACGGTCCCTGAAGTTAAAGAAACAGGCTATTATGGCCCTAGGTGGAGAGTCCGGATTCGGGGGCGGTCCCAGGGTTCTGTGGGCCCTCTCGATGGCAAATAGCTTAGATAAGCGCAATTTTGGGAAGACTTTGCCTATCCAGTCCTCAAGGAACAGGTCCGTCGCCGGGTGCTCTACTCGTTCCGAGAAGCCTAAGAAGCGGAGGTTGTTCCTCCGGGACCGCCCTTCTGCATCCTCTGCCCGTTCCTCTAACCGGGCCGCTTGGTCCTGGAGAGCCACGATCGTGTCTTTCATCTGTTGGACCTCAGATTGTAGTACCGATAAACCTCCCTCCGTGGTGTTGACCCTGTCCGCCACCTTTCTAAGGTCCAGACGCAGGTGGTTAATGTCCATAGCCATTCCATCCATCTTATTCTCCAGTGCTACCCTGTAGTCACGGATATTGTTGGCCTACGCTCCCCTCGTCGTCGGTCAGTCCTTTCCCATACTACTGCGTTTTCCTATGGCAGTCTGTCAGGCTTCCCCCTAGGCAACCCGGTTCTCTCCACCGCCGAGGCTCCAGCAGCGCTCTTGGGCCCCAATCAAGACAGGTGCGGGGGAGGGAAAGTCAGGGTTGCCCCTAGCTAGCCCGGTCACAGTAGTCGCCCCCTCCGCCGGCCGTCCACACAGCGGGTCCGAGCCCCACGACTGTTATGGGAGGTCTCACCTTCGCGACCGCCCTCTCTTCGCGCTTCCGTGCCCGAGTAGAGTCTTCCCTCCACCAGGCGTCCTTTCCGCTATTGTTCAAACCGAGCCTGTGGGCCCTAATCAGTAAGTGGGGGAGGTGGGGGGAGACAACACCCCCAGACTCCTCAAGTGGCACACCGCTGGGCCTGTTGGTGAGTATGGGGGGCCTCGCCACCACTGCCGCTCCTATTTTATAGGTCCCTCGCCGCCAGCCCTGCTTCGTCCGTTGTGCGCCCCCTGGGATCCGGAGAATCACGGCAGGCCCCTCTGCACCCCCACGAGGCCTAGGGCCGCTCCTGGTAGGCCGGTGCACCCCTCTCGCTCTCACCGCCTGTTGCAAACAATTTTGGAAATTATTTGTAACTTGCAAAACATTTGTATGGAAGGTGCAGTAATATTTTTATTGCTCTTTCAGTGCAAGTCTGATAAGGCATCTCGCGCCTCAGCTGCAGCACTCCAGACTATGGCAAACACAACAAGATGATGGATGGAGTGCTGAAACTTTTCAACCACTCACCCCCTGTCACAGATCTGGGTTTAATCCATCATTTCTTTTGTTCACTATGCCAGCCCAGTTTGGACACAGCCGTATGCGAATCAGTCTTGACCCTGTTCCTCATAGGAACAGTCCAGCCCAAACTGCTAGGCCAGGTCCTCCTTGGACTGGGAACAAACATCCTGGGACTGGTTTCTGATATGCAGACTATAACATTACCAGGAAGGGCCCACTTACAGCTTTGCCACTGCAATGTGTGACCTGCAGAACCCTTGCAACAGAAGTACTGGTACTTAAATTCAGCTATAGGAATACCTCAGTAACAGATGTGCCCTCATATTCCATCACTGACATCTTCACTCACCTCTTAGAATCAAACTCCAAACTCATCTGCAATACCACATGCTGCTCCATCTCTGGATCCATACATAGCACTGCCAATACACTTTACTTCCAAGTGCACTCTGATATTCCAGTACTGAAACTTTTAGATCTAATGAAACTCAATTCTGACCTACAGGATTCAATTCTATTCCATTACTAAGACCCCCACAAAGCCATGACATTGCATCTAACTCTACCCTAGCACCTAATGATATTGATATAGAGAAATAGAGAGAGATGAAACAATACACCTCAGACATGAATACAAAAACAAAGTCACTACCTAGAACTTGACCTTCACTGCTTCGAACTCCAACTTGCACTGATTGCCAAATCACTTTGATTCACTCTGGACACCAGGCTCTCCCTCAAGGCTTACATTGGCAAGAATCAAAAACTGGTACCAGCTCTCTCTTCTAAAGAAAGTCAAACCTTTTCTTCCAGAAAGCGACTTCAGAACTACTGTTCAAATCCTTGTACTCTTGCATCTCGATGGTGGTAATGCCCAATTCCAGAGCCTCCCAGACTCCACACTGGTCCTCCTTTTGGAGGCATCCTACATGCAGGGCCTGAAGAAATATGATAACATCACCCCCACTCTGACAGAACTCCATTGTTTGTCCTTAACAACCCACACCATCTGCAAAACCAGCAGCGTCAATTACAAAGCCATCACAACCAGCACCTCGCTTATCTTGCAGACTAGCTAACTATTTCTGAGAAGTGTAAAAAATAAATCATAAGACAACAGGCCTGTTACATTTATGCATCTGGCCTCTGGAACAGCATCCACATATCTATCAGGACCGGCCCTACACTGCTCCTATTTATGAAAGAGTAAAGACTCGCCACTCTAAAGAATACTACATTACAATAAATTAACCGACCACAGTTCAACTTCCTCACCTATTAATCCCCAATTTTTAGATAGCTTCTGACAATGCACAGAGCTCCACGGCCTTTTGCCTAGGTTTGCACTATAGAAATCCCATATACATGCATGTGAACACAAGTGAAAGCACACCAGGAAAAACCAATGAGATTAACATTTTTCCATGTTCAATGGATGGCTTTATTATGTTTAATCCAAAATGAGGTACTTAAAAGTCTGATAGCGTGACATGGTGCTTTTTCTTTTCTGTACTGCGACATCACTAAATCACTAATATTCCCTTGAGAAAGCATGTTTTTCAAAGAGTTCGAGCAAAAAACATACCTCTTTTACTGTTTGTAAACATACAGACCACCTTACTTTTCAGTACAACGTTGACGATTAAGCACAAACAATACATGGATTGAACACAAAAAACATAATTCTTAACTGTTTGAATTAGTGTGGTTCAACTCCTCATGACAAGTCTGGCTGCCAGCAAGTCCTGCTATCTCTGCCCCAGGTTCAATCCTAGGTCCTCTCCGGCCCAAACTTGTGTACAATAATACACCTCAAGAAAGTAAGATTCTCAGCATCTCAGGAATGCACAAAGTGGTGCTGCTCAAAGAGATGAGAGTTTCAACTCTTCTTCAAAAGACATGACGTCTCATCACAGAGCTGAGCGATCTGTTCTTCTTTAGGAAATGAAAGGCCCTCAACCATAACAAATGCCAAGATTCACAGATATGTGCATGCCTAGCTACCCCAATCCAGGTTTTGTATTCCAAGATCTACTGACTTTTCCAATGTGTTTTAGCCATGTTGTACACCAGCATGGCTGCTGTTCAGCATGGCTAAATGTTAGTGCCATAGAGGAGAGTAGCATGGATTCAAGTGTTGTGGCATTGTGTGTTGGAGTAGTGTAGCATAGAGTGGAGTTGCGTACATTGGCGTACAGTGGAGTGGCATTGAGTAGAGTGGACTGGTGTAGTGTGCATTGGCGTAGAGTGTTGCAGAGTTCAGAGTGCAGCAGCATACAATTCTGTGGTGTACAATGCAGCATTGTAGAATGCAGTAGCATAGAATAAAGTGTTGCATGGTAGAGTGCAGTGGCATAGAGTGAATTGTTCATGGTGGAGTGGTGCAGGTGGAGTGGTGCAGAGTAGTGTGTGTGTAGAGTACAATGGCAAAGACTGCATTGGTGCACAATAGAGTGGCACAGAGTGCAGTGTCATAGAGTGGTGGAGAGTAGAATGGTGTAGGGTCATGCAGAGTAGAATATTGCTCTGTAGAGTGAAGTGGCACAAAGTACAGTGGCATATAGTAGAGTAATGCAGAGTACAGTGGAGTGATGCAGAGTAAAGTGGCCAAAGTAGAGTTTTGTAAAGTGCACTGGCATAGAATGCAGTAGTGCAGATTAGAGTGGCATATAGTGCAGTGCTGCGGAGCAGAGTGTCCTAGAGTGCAGTGGCATCAGTGCATACACATTAGAGTACAGTAGTGCAAAGTAGAGCGGTGTAGAGCTCAGTGGTGGAGAGTGCTGTGTTGCTGAGTAGAGTGTCATACTGTGCAGCGGTGCAGAGTGGGATAGAGTGCATTGGTGGAGAATGCAGTGGCATAGAGTAGAGTGGCGCAGAGTACAGTGGTGGAGAGTAGAGTGCAGTGATTAGAATGCAGTTGTGTAGAGTACATTGGCATACAGTGCAGTTGTGGAAAGTCCAGTGGTGTAGGGTATATAGGTGGAGAGTTCAGTAGCATAGTGGATTGTTTCAGAGTAGAGTGACGTGGCGTGGAGTGGAGTGGTGCAGGGTAGAGTGAAATGGTGTAGAGTAATGTGGTTTAGAGTGCAGTGGCATAGAGTGAAGTGAGGCAGAGTAGAATATAGTAGCATACAGTGGATTGGTGTAGAGTGCAGGAGCGTAGAGTTGAATGTTACAGAGTAAAGTACATTGGCATAGAGTGTATTAGCATAGAGTGCAGTGACATAGAGTTCAGTGTTGCAGAGTGTTGTGGAGTGGCATAGAGTGGAATTGTGCAGAGTAGATTGGAGTGGCCTAGACTGGAGTGGTGTAGAGTGCTGTGAAAAAGAGTGCAGTGGTGTAGAGTAGAGTGGCATATAGTGCACAGGCATATGTAGAGTGGTAAAGAGTAAAGGAGAGAGGCGTAGAATAAAGTGGCTTAGAGTGGAGTGGTGCAGAGTGGAGTAGAGCGCAATAGTGTGGAGTGGTGCAGAGCAGATTTGGGTGGCGCAGAGTGGAGTATGCATGGTGTCGTAGTACACTGCCATTGCAGACAATACATGTTCAATTTAATGACCATTACATTTGCACAGACTTTCAGTTTTCCTAATAAAAATATACCTTGCTTAAACGATAATGTGTGGAAATGGTATCACCTAATGTATGGATTTTTTTTTATCCTATTAAAGTGTTTGTTTCCAACACACGTCAAAATTAATAAAAATGTTCTTCATATGTGTGTTCCTAATTCGGATATATTCTGAAATACTTGCACAGTTCATTTAAATGTTGTTGTGAGATAGAAAAAATCCCTTTCCTACGTCCGATATCTGGCAAAATTGTCACACAAATCCCCGCAGTTTGAAGTCAGAGAAGGAAATGTAAACTCCAAGCTCCTTTGGAAGATAGAGCCTTACATTTGACTTCTTTTTCTGATTGCACAACAGCTGTGAAAAGATAAGAACAAGATTTACAGGCCTGTTTACAGAAAGGAGCACTACTAAAAGAATACAAGGGGATTTGGTGTGAAAAAGATTTGCTCCTTGAGGGGGATGAAAGAGGCGGGCCCAAAAGCTCTGGACTTGTTCAAGAGATACAATCCATTGGTTCTTTTTAGTAGCATGAAAGCGTGTAGCGTAGTTCCTATATTCCCAATAGGCTCTGCGCATTGGAATAGTGTATCCTGTAGTTTAGACGTAGGACTGAAGTCGACTAGGTCTCTACCGAATATACTAGACTTAATTGTGTGTGTGCCAGCTAGCTCAGAGGTCACTAGAAACTTTCTCGAATGAACAAGAAGAGATTAGTTTCTGACAACCACTTTAAACATGACAACTTTTTTTTCCCAAGAATAAGAAATCAATCTCTAGAGTCACGGGAACAATAGATAGTTATTTCACTCAGTCAATCGTGACATCTTCGTTTCACCAGAGGTGCAGAGAAATAGAGACACGGGTGTTTTCAATAAAAGGGATTTTATTGAACAGTCTTCTTTCTCAAGCATAAGAAATGAACTGCTGCAATCGTAATACTTGCGGTAAAGTACAGGGGGTACAGTACGAAGAGTATATATAAAATAATATTGTAAAAGCATGATATGGTTTCTAAGCCATAGAATACCTAAAATGCATAAAATACATGCAGTGACAAATAATGACTAAAAGTACTCAACTGGTGCTTCTAAAATACGCCTACCCCGGTGTATACCTAACCTAGGTCTAGTACAAGGGAAGAAGTAAGTGAGGTGTAGCTTAAGTTTAGTATTCTTTTGCCAAGAATCTATTCCAAGAATTCTGTTAGGGTCTAATCAGCTCCGTACCTTGGTTTAGAATGTAGGAGGTCTTGTATCTCTCTCAGGACTCGATTTCTCAGCAATCTGCAAGTGTAGCCTGGAAACACTGGAGCTGGATTTCTCAGCTGGAGAAAGTACAGCGTCTCTCAGTGAGTCAGCTGGAAGGTCGGCTTCCTTCGGCACTTGCAGCAGCAGGGCGTCGGGAAGTAGATAGTCGAACTGCTCCAAACCACTGTGTGTTTGTTTGGACAAGTGTGGGCATATTTATACCTTGAAGGTGCCGAGTTTGACGTAAGATTAGACATAATAAAGTCATCAGAGACTTAATTCTCTGAAAATTCCATGAGTTCTTGGATAAATGAATATTCATGCAGGGGAAGTCCATGACTTCTGAAGGCGGGTTTTTCCAAGAAATCGTTGTAGATTTTCGGAACTAGTGGAAGTAGCCAAGCCGTATTAGGACTACTTGAGCTATGTCTTAATATTGTTCTGATTTCTATGCCTATATCAGGATACAGTATTTTATACCTATATAAGGGCATGAATCAGGAAAATTACAATAGGGTCCTAAAACGCTATACAACAAGCGTAAAGGGGATAAAATTAGTTATCAATTTAACAAGAATTCTCTTGGACACATGGTAACCACAAACAACAACGTAAAGTTAGTTTAATTTATTACAAAGTTAAAAATAATTGAACAAAAAGGCACCTCAAGACGAGAGTGTAAAAATACATCGGAATTGGCATGAAGCCAATTCTGTGTATCCAATTAAGACAATGCAACGTGAATAATACAATTCATTTAAAAAGCAGATTACAGAGGATCAGAAAGCAGGAGTCCAAGTTTTCCTGCATTGTGGATTGATGAGTAAAAGCATTAATCTATCCCTAAACTAACACTTAAATGACATCCCTACTCAAGCATTTTCAGGAAGGATAAAAAGGTGTCAGCATGTGGAGTCTTCTTAAGAAGCCTCTCCACCATTGATGGGTTGGCAGCGTTAAGCTATCGAGACGGAGCTTGTTTTCAGATGCTCTCTCTATAAACGCAGAAGAGGAAGAAGTGCGCACTTTCCCTATTCCCATCACCACATTATTCGCAGATAACTTTCTCAAGTTTCATTGCGGATCACGCCATCTGCTCTGGGTATAATCCTAAAGGTGTTTTTAAATGGGACATGGGTGTTCTTTTCTTGCAACATTTTGTCCTTGGTTCCCAGGCCTTCTCCTGTGTGAAGCACAACAACCTTCCTTTATCAACTCGAGCCACATGATTGTAACTTCTTCTCTCCTTTCCTTACTAGAAAAACAAAGACATTATTCTAGCTAACAAAAAGTTTCTTTCACCTGCAACACAAATGTGAGAAAGAACAAATTCTACAGCACTAGTGAAATTCAACAGTTACTTCTAAAGCCAGAGTTTCCAGGGAACTGCATTGTAGGCCTACAAATTCAGCTAACATAAGAAAGCATTATAGGAACTTTATGAAATTGCCTAGGAAATTAGACACATTCAATTAATGCTTTTATCTACATATAAATGACATGCCTATTAAACGCATTTAGCACACAAATAATTGTCAGTTTCACAACACGAGTTCTTCACGTTAATGTTTCATAGTAGTTACATTCACCTTCTATTATGTTAATTCTCCATGTTACTTTTCCAATGGCCTAAAATACATCATGTTTCAGGTTAATACATTTCAAATTCTAACACTTCATGTTAATATGACAAAGAATTACATGCGGGTGCACTCCTCTATACGTGTAATTATATGCACCCCTACAAATAAAATTTGACTTCTGCTACATCAGGGACGAACTCATCACCTGGATAGCCTAAAACAAATTAAGCCAGCAAATAGAACGCCATAAATTGTGAGTTACAAACCACAAAGCCAATGTTAAGCAACTGGCAGAATGCATTCCAAATGAAGCTTTCTGAATGTCCCTAAGATGTCTTTAGCAAAGCAGACCGCTGGGATGTCTGGTAGGCTTCAAGCTAAAAAAAATTAAACACCCATCCACCACACAGCAAAGAAGTGCCTGCCGCAAATATTTCCCTCCCCTCTTTTATGTTCTTTTACAATAATTGATCATTTGTAATTTTGTGAACTATTTTTTTCAATGCATTCTAAGAATTTTATACGTAATAGATTCATTTTAGTTTAAACATTATTGCCCGAGGCTGAACTAGTCGCACGTGGAACCATATTTAAAATCAATCAAATGCAAACAGTTTTAGACTAGCTTTTCTCTAAAGTAAAGTCAGGTGGGAAATTAGTCTGAGTCCTTCTTGTGTGCCCTCTAATTAAAATGAAGGTCGCTGGCTTCAGTTTGCTCCTTTGAAAGCGATGGGCGATTAAGATAAGCCGGAATGTTGTTTCACTAGTTACTGCAGCTCACCTGATCAGATCCGTGCCTCTTAAATACTTGCACAAGAGCCCATTACCGGATAAAAAAACATTTTGACTGGCTCTATTGCATGTCCTTGGTGCAAACACCATTCGTCACTGTATTATAAACGCAGAAATGTGGAGGCGGTTGTCATTGCAAGAGTATTTGTGCGTTTATTGTGTTGTATTTTGTTGTACTAGTGAGACTTTTGGCATTATGTTGGTACTGTGCTGTACAGCATTCTCTTTTGTCTGTTTTGCAGCCATTTAGGTTTTGTTTTGTTTTGCTGTGTATCATGTGATTGTGTTTTTTTTCTTTTGAGCTATGTAACTACTTTAAAGATGTCAATAATGCTGCTTCATTTGCAGCCCAAAGTCCCACATTCTTTTGCATACCTAGTGACAAGTAAACGTTTACGCCTATATAGTACAGTAAAATATAATTTCTCTAGCTCTTCAACTATTTAAGACCCCAGTTAGCCCAAAACTGTGGCAGAGATCTGTGTTAAATTAGCTGTTGCAGTGCTCACGTTATGTGTTATGGCCACCTTTGCTTTAAAGTGCAGCACAAGGATATTCTATCTGTTCCATGTGACTAGGCTGTCACCCCATGAGACTGCTTACCTGTCCCCACCAAAGGAGGGCAGGACTTCAGAAGGGTAATGTTTTATAGATATTTGTAAAGACATTTTATATCTTCTCCCCTCACACCTAAGAGTCAAAAGGATTAGTCATGGCCACCTGTTCAGTATTTCACACCACTGTAGATAGGTTTTTAAGCACCTCCCAGTTTATTCATTTTAAAGGGACCAGTGTTTTTATTAAAAACTCCCAGTATCAGAGTGAATGTCAGTTGGAGAGCAAACGCTGTCACAAAAAATGTTACTCCATCTTTACTCCGTCAACTTCAGTCCTAAAATGTCCACTCTTTTTACCAAAGAGATGACAGAAAATATGTAGAACAACTGGAAAATGGTTATTAAAAATGCATACCGTATTGAATTAAGTATGTCTAACCAGGATCAGGGATTGTTGGATGGTGGGATGCCAAATTATCAGCAATTTTACCTGTCTTTTACTTTATAGGCTCAATCGCGTTTTCTGATGACTAGATTAAGACTAGGCACATTGCACTTTTTAGTGGCCTATCCTAAACAAGCTGGTTGGTGTGAGAGACTAACCCCCTGTCCGTGTAATAATTTGACCAAACAGAGCACAATGCACTATATGTTGTTTTGTCCATTGTATGAAGTCCCCAGAACACGCTTTATTAAGACCCTATTGAAGGCCATTCAGCCTTGCTTCTATATGGAGGGCTTTGATCATTTGAGATCATTATCTATGGATGCAATTTGTAGTGCAGCACTTAGTTTTATTAGAATAGCACTTTTTAATACGAAAACACTATGAAGTATGAAAGGAATCAAATGTTATATTTATTGTAGGTCCTTTTACGAATTAATTAAATGTCCAAATTTGTGCTGTCGAAGGTTGGGAGAATTTTAAAATTGATTGAGTTTTGATGGTATATCAATAATTATTGCAGAGAATTTGTTTATTCCTCATAAATGTTTTTTAATTGTATTTTTATATTTATAAATATCGAATAAAGTTATTTGGACTGAACTGACAGGTGAAGGACGGGTTGGTATTGCCTTTAGAAAATAGTTGATTGAATACCACTGGCCCATGTCTTGAACCTCCAGCAAGTTCCAGCTGCTCTGAAAGGAGAACCACCTGAGATTAGACAATTAGACATCGGCTAAAATCGAATTCAAGTAAAAGCCAAGATGGCACCTTAAATAGCAAAGATGTAGTTGGCCCTTGTTAATGTGTTAACATCTCATTGGAAACAAGCTTTGTAAAATACAAAAGTTTTACTTTTTGGCATGGCCAGTTTTTTTGCAGAGGCTCCTCAGGTTTGGCAAAATTAAAAAAACTGTTATTACTAATACTGAACTGGATTGGCTAAATAAAAACAATGTAAAAAGGCCCAGCAAGATGAAGTATTGATGTATATACACACACACACATCACCAGGCATATATAAATATTTATATAGCATGATGGCGTGGAAGAAATGTCTTTCTTTTTCATTTATCACTCCAAGATGCCGGATGTCCATGTTATGTGTATTTTTTTTAAATGATTTTTATTGGTTTTTACAGCAATAATTAGCACCCGTACCCCCACCCACCCCTGTCAGACAGGTACACATGTACACATAGCATTTTGTCTTTTCCCATAGCAAAACCACAAATGTATTTTAAGGCATAATTCATTTAAAACTAACATGTGAGACTAGAGCATCTTTAAAGAATGTAACAGAAAAAAAAGCAGAAGCACCAAATATAATTAAACAAGCAAACGCTAGAGACGTCAAGATTGAGCTATGCTCTGGGCAGAACCCTGAGCCAACCTCCATTGTATCAAAGGTGACCAAATGCTTAGACCCCTTGACCACCGTTGTTAGAATTGGGGGTCTCTGGTTGGCACAGGTAGGTACTTGTGACAAGCAGGGACCCTCTCCTCTAGTCAGGGCAAGGGAATTACTCCCTCAAAATAACCCCTGATCACCCTCTAGGTGGCGTGGCGCGAGCAGTCAAGGCTTATTTCAGAGGCGTTGTAAGTTAAGCAGGTGTGACCACATACAGTAACCCAGTGACAACACTACAAATGGACATCACACAGGTTTTATAAAAAAATTAGTATACTTTATATAGAGTTATCACAAGACCCATAAACGACAAAAAATAATCCACAGTACTATTAAGTTTCAAGAGTTCAGGTTAAAAAGGCTTAATTCAAGGTTCTGTGTGAGTCGTTAGCATTGTCGGGCTACAGCGTTGCTGAAAAGAACACAGAGTCTAATAAATCCAGTGGACCGCGGTGGTTCGGTCCCACTCAAATGTCGACAGACTCAGTCACAGTACCTTTTCCTTCAGGCGTCCGGCACGGATGAGGGAGCCGGTTCCGGGGTTCGTCGCGGTGTAGAAAAAGAAATTGTTGCAGGTCACGGTGTCCTTCCAGTCTCGGTGCAGGCTACGGCTCGTTGACGGAGACGGTGAGCTCAGAGCTGTGTTGTTTGAGGGGAACGTTGCTCGTTGCGGTGCTTCCAGCTTTACGGTGCGGCGGACGAGCCGGAGTTCGGGAGCTGGCGTTGATCAGTCCGGACAGTGGTGCGAGTCGGGCGAAGCGTCGCAAAGCATGTGAGGCAGTGCCCAACTCCGGTGCGGTCACAGGACTCGAAGTCAGAAGCAGTGACCGCGTCGGGCAGACCAGTTTGATTCGGTGAAGCGAGGCGTTGCACTTCGCGGTGTCCTTCCAGTCACAGTGCAGGCTACGGCTCGTTGATGGCATCAGGACGGAGTCGGTGAGCGCAGAGCTCGCGTTGTTCGAGGCGGACGTTGCTTGGTGCGGTGCCTACAGGACACCTGGCCGGTCGTGAGAGTCAGTTACAGCTCCCTGCCTCTGTAGCCACTTGTTTCCCGCAGCAATTCACTAAGGCTGATGAAGTCCACTGGTCCTGGGACTTCGGTCAGGGGGCAAGCCCTCTTCCAAGCTCTTGGAGTTCTTTGCACAAGTGAAAGAAAAAGTCCAAAGTTCTTTCTCCTCTCTTTGGCAGTCAGGCAACCACTGCAGGCCATTCCCCCAAGCAGCACTTCAGCTTGGGAATAGTCTCTCCTCAGTTTCTTCAGGTTCCTTCTCCTCAGCAGAGGTTTCGTCTTGTCAGTTCCAGGAGTGATCTAATTTCATGGGATCAAGGTCCCAATGCTTATACCCCAAAATCCTTTGTTCTCTGAGGGAAGAGGGGCCTGTGCCCAGTTCAAGCCAGTTCTGAAGCACTCTGTTTACCAGACCTCTCCTTCCCTTTTACAGCACAGGGCAGGTACATCAGACGCCCCAAAGGAGGTGGAACCAGAATTGTGGAAGGCAAGTACAGTCCAGTAGCACTTTGTTAACAGTCTTCCTTCTCTTCTTTCAGTGTGCAGGGCAGAGACATCAGACACACCACAGGGGGTGGAGCCAGCATTGTAGAGGGAAGGCCCAGCCATATTCAGGTCCCAGGTGCAACTCCTCCCTCCCATCTAGATGCAGATCTCCCTATTCACCACCGGGCTGCCCCAGCCTGTCTCCTGGAATTCCCCAGTCCTGTCACTCACAAACCCAGTCAAGGAATACACAATTTCGCAGATGCGGGCTCAAATGGTTAGGCAAGCAAATACCTACTTTCTAAAAGTGGTATTTACAACCACAGAATATTAAAATAAACGTTACTAAAAGATGTATTTTATTATTCTAAGTCCAGGCATACTAATCTCGAATTTCTACCATGTTCTCTGAGTCTGTTAGGATTATAAAGTGTAATAATTCTATCAGCCCATTCTGGCCTATGGAGAACAGGTAGCCTTGCAATAGTGAAAACCAAAAATGGCTGTAATTCACTATTAGGACATGCCACACACATCAGGGCTTGTCCTACCTTATACTTACAATGCACCCTGCCCTTGGGCCTACCATAGGGGTGACTAATATGAAGAAAAGGGAAGGTTTAGGGACTGGCAAGTGGCTGCACTTGCCCAGTCAGCATGACAGTACCAGACTGCACGCAGGCTCTGCAATGGCAGACCTTAGACACATTTTACAAGGCTGCTTCTGTGGTTGGCACAACCAGTGCTGCAAGCCCACTGGCAGCATTTGGATTTACACACCCTGGGCACACTCAGTGCACTGTACTAGGGTCTGACAGTAAACCAAACATCCAATCATGGAACCACTAATTAATACATCAATGTATAGTAGGGAGCACTCGCATTGTGGCACTTGTTGAAAGGTTGGTGCCATTGGGTCTAGCCATGCAGAGGCAATGCATAAACGTAAAATAGCCATTGCAATAAATATTAACTCATGGCCTTTGCCCAAGTGATCCACATCGGCGGCCCCTAGCAAAATTACTTCACTAGATAGGATTATATTTCTTTGTAAAACAGTGGTCAGAAATGACTCTATGTCTCGTATTAGTTTTGTTAACCCATTACATAAGGCAAAGATATGAACCGAGTCAGCTTTAAAGGCAATGCATCTAGGACAACATGTTCCCTTACCAGTACCCCATTTGGCAATTTTGTCTGGCGTGTAATATAGAAAAAAGCAGGTTTTATAAAACTGGGTCTGTAATTTGGTAGACATGAGGATGGATTGATAGAGAGAGTAGGCATGATTAAATCCCTCAACGGATATATCTATTGTATCCTGCCATTTCTTGGAAATTTTCTCTAGATCATAAGGAAGCATTGCTACCAGAGAGGAGTAAACTCCTCCAATAGTGTGGGCCCTAGAGTGAATGATAACTCAATAAAATCAGTCTTTATACTACAATCTTTCCCACCTAATTTTCGTGTAAAAAATCCCTTAATTGTAAGTATTTTAAAAAGTCTCGCCAATCTAGGTGGTACTCTCCTTTTAGTATTTTGAAAGATTTAATCCCAGCTGAGGTGAAAAAGCAACCTAATTGTGATAATCAGACCCTACTCCATTTAAGCAGGCAGAGGTCTTTGAAGATGTCTCCTGGAAGTAAGGGGTTGTCTACTAGGGGTGTGTAGTATGAAAATTGACCTAGGTTCAGCATCTTCCTCACCGCCTTCCATACTTTAAACCTGCTGTATAAAGTCTTAAATGTAACTCTTTTATGGGTATGTCTCCAAAGATAACCTCTACTTTTGCTGCCAAGCAGTAATTGAAATATTGTAGGTGAATTGAACCCCACCGGGTCCTCTTCCCCAAGGTTTGTATGAGCTCACTGCTATAAAGTACTACGGATACCCACTAATACATTCTTAAGTTGGGGAGAGCTAAGCCCCCCTCTATCTTTGGGGAGGGTAAGGAATTTGTAAGTGCGCAGGGGTTGCACATAGACCCAAACAAAGCTACCAAACGTACGTTCTATTGCCTTCAGCCAATGGTTAGTAAATTCTAAACAGATTGATCTAAATAGGTACAGGATCTTTGGAAAGTAAACCATCTTGACAGCGTTCACCTTGCCAATGATGGACAGATGGAGATTGTCAAGGCGGCGTAGGTCTTTCTGGATTGCACCTAGCATTGGTTTTATGTTTACCAGATTTTCCAAATTGGAACAGATGGCCACCCCCAAATAAGTAGCTGAGTCCACCACCCGGGGATCATTCCTCCTGCTTGTTTTGTTTAGAATAATTTGCGTCTTCCCTTGGTTGAGAGCATACCCAGAAGCTAACCCAAATTAAGTTGCTTCCTCCTCAATATAGGTGTGTTAGGGTCAGCAGTGGTGATGGCTACATCATCAGCGTACGCCAGAGTTTTAGTTGGAAAATGTTGAAGTAGAATTGGTGGCATGTTCTCATTTCTCTCAAGTCTCCGAATGAAAGGGGTCAATATATATGGCAAATAGGAGTGGCGAGCACGGACACCCCTGTCGAGTTCCGCAGGATATTGCGAATTCTTTGGTGAGGCTTCCATTCACAGATACCACTTCTCTAGGAATAATATATAATTTCTGTACTGCTTTAATAAAGCACTCCTCAAACCCGACCTTAGCCATGGAAGCCCATAAAAATGGCCAGGAGACCCTATCGAACGCCTTCTCGACGTCTAGAAGAATTTGTGGCATAGGATCTCCTGCCACCTCTGAACCATCAAATAAGATAATCACTCTATGTATATGCATGATGGTAGATTTGCCCGGGACAAAGCCGTGTTGACATCGCATAATCACCTTATGCACCAAGGGGGCAACCCTATTTGCCAGCAACTTGGAATATATTTTTGAGTCCGCATTAATGAGCGTGATAGGGCGGTACGATCCTAGCTGTTCCAGGGGTTTATTCTTTTTAGGGAATATTATTATTTTAGCTCTGGACCAGGAGCTAGGAGGCCCCCTTCAAAAATATGAATAAGTAGTTCTAATATAATATCCTTGATTTGCTCTAGAAAAACTAAATAGAACTCAGAAGAAATATTATCCAATCCGGTGGCCTTCCCTTTCAGGAGATTTTGAATAATAGTTACAAGTTCTTCCACATTGGGGGATTGTCCCAATAAATGCTGGTCTACTTCATCTAGTTTGTCATAGTCACCGCTCTCTAGGTATTTTTCTATCTCCGTTATATCCCCTCGTCCTTCCTCCATATACAAAGTCAGGTAAAATCTCCAAAAGGCTTCTCTGATAATCTCCGGGTCCGATAAAGAACCTTCCACAGAATTGTGTATTTCACGAATCAGATTAGAAGTGGCTTGTTGGCTCATGAGCACGGCTAGCTGATGACCCACTACTTTATTGACTTCATAAACCAACTCTTTCCTAGCAGCAGCTTTCCTCACAGCTTTCTCAGTAAAAATATTGGTAATAGCCCCCTTGGCAATTGCAATCTGACTTTGTATTTTGGAGATTTTGTCAACCGTATTGGCCCGCCTAGTAACGCCTGATAATTCTTCTGCCTGCCAAAGACTATCTTGCAGCCCACCCATTGTCTCCCTCTCAACCTTGTTGGCTCTCCTAGAATACTGCATGGTCTCACCACGAATCCCAGCTTTCAGGGTGTCCCAAACTATATCAATCAGAGCGCTGCTGGAGTTATAAGCTAAGAAGTTGGGGATCCATTCTTTCATATAGGCCCGGTATTTATCATCCTCTAGAAGGATTTTTTCTAAGGTCCAAGAAGTGAACTCAGATTTAGCTGGCATTACATTTAATGAGAAAACTAGGGGATTATGATTGTAGAGTATACAGGGCAGCTTCTCCATTTGGCATTTGGTCTTAAGGGAGTTAGACATAAACACAAAATCAATTCTAGCGTGGGAAGAGTGTGGGTTAGAGAAAAAAGTATACCCTGTATCATTGGGATTAGATATCTGCCAGCCATCAACTAATCCATGTGTGAGGCAAAGATGTTTTAAGGATTTGAATTCTTGCGGCTTATGGCCTCTGTATACCCATTCATCTTTGATCAACCAATTATTAGGAAGATTAATATTAAAATCAACACATACCAACATCGGTAAAGGCCAGTGTGCAAGTTCATTGGAGACTACATCAAAAACAGCTGGGTCGTCACTATTACTCCCATAGATCGTACATAATGTAAATTAAAAACCCTTGTTGTACTGGCATTCGGTAATAGCCCATATCCCAAAATTGTTGGTTTTAGATTTTCAGGTGCCCACGATATCCACAGGAGCTGACTATGGCCCCATTGCCCCACCACCTCAACCGCCACCTGAATAATATATATATCCAAGGTAACGTCTAAGGCGGGGGGAAAGGGGAAGTGGAAGGAAAAGAGAGACAGCCTCAGTTCAGAAGAGTTGACGTCTTCTTCACCTGTCGGTTGTGAGAGAGCGCAAACTGAACAAAATGTATGAGTGCACCCGAATTGCAAGTAGTATGCACAATTCATAAAGAGAAATGCTATGAGTGCTGAAAAATATATTCACCTATACCTTGAAATGTGTAGCTAGCCTAGAGATTTCATATAGAAGTAGAACCAATGTAGAAATGTGTGAAAAATGTATAACTTTATTAGACGTGATTAATCAGGATCCATGTTATGTAGCTGCTAATGGAAGAAATTACGCTGTAAGGCATAGAAGGGAACGGGCCTCATGGCTAGGCCAGAAGGGTTCAGAAACGAAGATTGCTTTTTCATATACATGGATTGCACTAATGTTACACTGATTTGTTTATTCATTGAATTTATATTCCATAGATGTGTTTTCTTATTATGCTAAGAGAAAGAAGCTAACATGTTATTTTAGTTAACTTGCGAAAGAGTTGTAGGCCTGAAATAATGAAAGGTCTTTGATTTGCACGTACTGGTACAGGCCGAACTGTGTCAGGGGAAAATGTTGCAAGCTTCTGTTAGAAGTTTATGAGAAATGGAGATTCAGCTACGGATGTCTGTCTGCAAATGTGAGGGGGATCCAATTAATAATTGGATGAATAGAACGTTGTTCAAGAGATTGATGTAGACGTGGAGGAGGGTTCAGGAATGTTTTAGGGGGTATCGGCGGGCCAGAGAAGAGTCTGAGAAGCAAGGTCAACGCTAACGCACGAGGGCCAAGAGAAGAACCGCATGGAAAAAGCCAGAAGAGATATCACGTGAGGGGCGTCTCGAATGTTGTTGTGTTTTTGTATTAGGGTCAGCACCCCGGGGTGGAGTTAGAGCAGATGCCTGAGGACCCTTGAGAGAGCGGATGGGTAGGCAGAGAGGGGTCATGACTGGCGATCATAGGTTTTCATCTAGAGACTAAGTGTGGGTGATCTCCCTAGGGAGCCATTCACAGCTGACACCTTTGGTAGGTTGGGGTTCTGTTAAGTAGGGATACCATCCAGAGCAGGGTAGGGACAGCCTAACCTGAACCTTTCACTCCTGCTGTATATGACGGAGAGATCACAATACGTGTCTATGCTTGCAGCCCTTTTGATTTTAGAACTGGTACTCGTAGTGTTCTTTGCTCGCTTAAGGGCTTTTCGAGAGCACATGTATGTAGTGGTGCCTGTATATCTTTTGAATCTCATTCTGAGATGCCTGTACTTGCAGTTAACCTTAACCTTATAATAAATCTTTAAAAGCTAGAAGTAGTTTGTGGTTTTTCCGAGCGAGTCCAATATTGATTGAGTTAACCTGGTATTGGATGCACTTTCTTTCCTCAAAGACAGGCAATAAAGGTTCAGTTGACCAGAACGGGGTTTAGATCTAGAGTGATAAGATAGAGATCTACAATCTCGCCCTCGCAGTTGGTAGCAGAGGATGGTTGCCTTCTTGAGGAAGGTGATCTAGGCCAGGTTAGATTACCCCAAGGCCCCTAGAGATCGATGATCGGAAGAACCGCCCGCCGAAGAAGGACCGGATGACGTGAGACAGAAAAGCAGCAGTATCGGTCGAGAGTGAGTATAAAGGGTCATGCGTGTTAGATTGCGGTGTTTTGTGTTGTATCTATGTTGTAATGTCTGGCGGAGTTGAATGCCTGTAGAGTGACTGCGGAACAGGTTGTGAGCGCGCGCAACCGGTGAAAATCTTAAGTTCAAGGAGAGCTTAAGTGGTTCGGGTGTATCGGACATCCAGAGTAATTGTCAACCAGTGTGAAGGGGGTCATGAGGTACCATTGATCGCCCGCAGGACCGTGATAGGGGGAACGTAAGTGTGAGTGCGTGAGTAACGGACGCTGGTCGGAAGTTACTGTGTGTAAGCAACCTATCAGAGAGACGGAGGACGTTTCGTCAGTTGTGGTGACAATTACAGATAGACTGTGGACGTACAGTCAAGAGAAGTGACGGCTTGGTCGGAAGTAGTCATTTTTCGGTGTATGAATGGGACGCATGCATGACCGGGAGACGAGCTGAGAAAGGAGGGGTGCTGCTGCGAAGCGGAGGAGAGTGACGTCAGAAAGTGCTGCGCTGGGATTGGCCGGCCAGAGCAAGACCGCGCTGTGATAGGCCAGTTAGCAAAGCCGCGCTAGGATTGGAGGATTGTCATCAGGAAGTAAACAGCATAGCGAGGTCGGAAATTGTACGTTTAATCATGAAATGTTTTAAATGGTTAAGAGCGGCGTTTAAAAGAGAGAGACGAAGATCTTATGATGGGGAAGAAGCCCCGCCGGAGGGTACACCAGCTTATTATATGGCAACAAATGTTGGGCTACACACGATAATGTGGATTTCAGAGTGGAGTAAGATTACAGAAGGAAATGAGGAACTAACGTTCCCAAAGTACGGGACGTTCAGATTAGAGGTGCTACACCGATTAAAAGCAGTCATGACCTCAATGAGACCTATGCCTAGACCGACCCAGTTCGAAGCTCTCAATGCGTGGATTAGGGCAGCGCACGAGAGGAACCTGAATAGACGACAAGAAAGGGTGAAACGATCGGTAAGAGCAGTGCAGGATGCCAAATGGGATGCGGATGCTAAGAGATGGAGAGTGCATAACATTGAAGTAAACAAATTGTACCCAGTATTAGAGGTGACCGGAAACAAGAGCCCATTTGAGGAAGATGAGGAGAGCGAGACAGAAGACAGCCTGATAAATAGGTTACTAACAGATAGGCCACCCCCGTACAATAAAGAGACAGGAAATGTCGAGCCATGCAGGGAAGGGGGGCCTAGCAAAGGGGAGTATGGACCTCTTCCCACTACAGATTGGGATCCCATGGCAAGTAAAGAGTCGTCTCAACCTAGTCCGGTGCAGAAGGTAGTCGGAAGATTTGTGGTACAAAGGGTGCCAGAAACGGAGTGTGCCACTTCCTACGCACTGCCAGATGCCCTGCAAGTACCTGTTACTATAGGCCCTATAGTATCGATCTATGACCCAGGGAGAGAAAAAGGGGAGGAACAGGTACGACTAGACAGGGAGAGAGCAGAACTGACAAGGAGGAATGATACAATCAATTCACCAAGTCAGTTGACAAGACCGAGAGATTGGAGCACCCCAGTTCAAACAGCAGTAGATCCAAAAGGGGATCCGGGGGGCCCGAGATGGCCGGAGGATCTGAGGGGATCAGGACGGAAATCCTTCCAGGAGCTAAGTGAGTACATGAGGAAATGGGATGAGGCAGTGGAGGCTCACAAGAGCATCATAGCAGCGGAAGCTGGAAGGGAAAGCCAGGATAGCAGGACCCGGACTCACTGTGGGGCTGACGAAAGCAGTCCAGAGTGGGACGGGAAGGGTCAGGACAGTAGAGGAGACACTTGTCCTATCCGGAGAAGAGGGAGACCAGACCTGGAAGACAGGAGCCCCGAGTGTGGGGGGGTGTCTCGCCCAATATACAGCGAAGGGGATAGGAGAACGCAGGAGTACAGGAACAGTTTTAAGTGCACCCACTATGCGTCTGACAATAATGGGCAGAACGAGAGTTGCGAGAGGTCTCGCCATAACCCCTGTGACTACGGACAGGAACGCAGTCCTGGGGAGACGGGGAGCCGAGAAGGAACCTACCGTATCTTGAGTGACACTAGGCAAAGGGAAGAGAGCGACAGAAGGGAGAACAGCAGGGAATCCTATCAGGGAGCAAGAGAAGGTAGAGAGAATGAAATTGGGGGAAATAGGCCCGTGTTTCACCATCTTCCAAGGCCGGATGGCAGAGCATGGGACTTAGAGAGATGGGAACAAGGGAGGACACTCCTTAACTCCCCTGAGCCCAAGCGTAGGACTCGGAGTTGGGATGGTAGAGAGACCAGTGAAACCCCTAAGAAAGAGATATTGCGAGCCGAGATAAAAGCTAAGAGACTCGATGTCGCCAGCCTAAAATCAGATCTGGATGACATGGTGGATGGTACCTTGCCTCTAGAGAGAATGGAGATGTATGAACAGGACGAGATACTGTTCATGGCAAAGGACATCACTCGGAAAGCGAGAGCGGCACATGAGAAATTAGTCGAACTAGCGGGAAAATATATGGTAGACCTGTCAAGGACCAAAGCATTACAGGGTAACCATAGGCTCCATTATTCCGATCAGGACCTAGATGAGCGAAGAACAATAGGATTAAAAACACACATAAGGGAACTGATCACGGGAATAAGGACATGGAGAGCGCTTGATAAATGGGAAGAAAGGTGGTCCAAGAAAGGGACCGTCAGGAGAAGCACGCTTGGGACGACCCCGGAGGGAGGACTACAGAGAATAGAGGCATACCCTTTGCGTGAGGTTGCAAACGGGAATTATGTGCATGTGCCATGGAGTAGAGGAGACTTAGCAGCTTTTACCAACTCCTTCCCTAAATTGAGGGATAACCCAGTCGAGTGGTATAAACAGGTAGAGAGGTTCGTGAAAATCTCCAAGGTACTGTGGATAGATCTGAATACACTGTTTGATATAGTAGTACCAGGAGACTTGTGGACAGCATGTAAGGTTAGTACTGAGTGGCCCACATCGGAGCCAGAGAGAGATGCACGGACCAATGGGCCGTCCGAGACAGTAATGGTAAAATACGAGAGAGTGATAACTTGGCTGAAAGACAAGGTGCCCATGCAGGACATAGACTGGGTCAAAATAGATCGAACTAGGCAAGAGCCCAAAGAGACAGTTCATGAATATTATGAGAGATTGCTGAAGGCGTTTAAACAATATAGCGGGTTGGATGTAATGGACCTGAAAGACATAGGGCAGTTTGTGTCTAAGTTTGTCTTAGGGTTGAGACCGGATATTAGTTTAATGATTCAGCAACACTTGATTTGTTGGCAAAATAAACCTTTGGATGAAATTCTGAGATATGCTAGGTACTGTTGTGATGAGATAGACTCAAAGGCAAAGAAGCTAAAGGAAAAACTGATGGTGGTGCAGATGCAGTCAGCTGGCAAGGGTGGACAACAGCAACAGCAGCAGGGGACAGGGACTGGGGGTAAGAAGCAGTATAGTCAGAACAGGGGCAATGAGGAGAACTCCACCTTCAGACCTAGGGTGGACATTGCGGCATTGAAAAAGACGACCCGGTGCCATCAGTGTAACGAGGTGGGGCATTGGAAACGCGAGTGTCCCTACAACATTGAAATTGGTGAACAAGAGGTAGAGGAGGAAGAGATTCAAAGCACTCCAGGAAAAGGGGTAACGCCGTACCAAGGGAAGGTGGTCAAAGGGGGGACCCTAGCTCCGCGAGCCCAGTTCCCTCAACCACCCAGAATAGGAACAACTGGAAAGACCTATAGACAAATGCCTCTTTTTGTAGGAGGAGAGGAGTGCTATTACGTTGATCCCTTAACCGGACAGAGAGTAGAGAGAGAAGACTGTACCCTTGGGGCAGCCTTAGACGTCGATCAAAGGGGACCCTATGTTGAGGCAGAAGTGGCAGGGTGCCCCACGACCTTTTTAGTGGACACAGGAGCCACCAGATCCACGATAAGATCAGCTGCAGTTCCAGGCTTGCCTATGTCTGGAGAGACTATTCAAGTGGTGGGGGTCGCAAACAGGAGAATAACGAGCTCATTGACGGAACCGGTACAGGTGAAAATAGGAAAGTACAGCGATGAGCATCAGTTTGTGGTTTGCGATTCTCGTCCTGTATGTTTATTGGGAAGAGACCTATTGTGTAAGTTAAATTGTACCATATATTGCACCCCGCAGGGAGTGGAGGTATTAACCAATGATGATGACGCTGACTTCAAAGTCGCGAATTCAAGAATATGCGTGGAGCTGTATCCCACTTTGACAGTGGATGAGCTCCCCTGGGATCTAAGGGAGACAGTGGCACCAGAAGTGTGGGATTTCACTGGGGAAGAGATTGGACTAGTCAAGGGAGTAGACCCAGTGAAAATAATAGTGAAACCACATGCTGAGTTTCCAAGAACACCCCAATATAAATTGACTCCGGAAACGATTGCAGGTATAAAACCCGTGATCGAGTCCATGATTAAGCAGGGAATACTGAAAGAGATCGTGGGTAGTCCGTGTAACTCCCCGATCATGGGTTTGCAGAAACCCAACGGAAAATTCAGGATAGTGCAGGATCTTCGAAAGATTAATAACATAGTTGTTTCATGTTGTCCAGTGGTACCGAATCCATCAGTGATATTGTTTCAGATACCGTTCCAAGCCGAATGGTTCACTGTGATAGATCTTTGCCAGGCTTTCTTTTCGATCCCTCTGGACGAGGAGAGCCATTTTCTTTTCGCATTTAAGCTGGAAGGTCGCGTCCTAACATGGTGTCGTATTCCTCAGGGGTACACAGAAAGCCCATCGATCTTTAACCAGCTGTTGAAGAAAAATCTTGAAAGTCTAGTGCTGCCCCAGAAGTCAGTTCTGGTCCAGTACATAGACGACCTGCTTGTAGCGTCAGAAACGGAAGAGGCTTGCAGGGAAGACTCCATCGCTTTGCTAAATCACTTAGCTGCGAATGGGCACAAGGTGTCCCCGGGAAAATTGCAGTACTGCCTGACAGAGGTGCAGTACTTGGGGCACAGAATAGAGAAGGGGAAACGGAAGGTCTCCCCAGACAGAATAGAGGCGATCATGAAGATGAATGCGCCCAAAACTCAGAGAGAGGTCAGGATGTTCCTAGGGATGGTGGGGTATTGCCGACAGTGGATAGCGAACTTTTCACTGAAAGCAAAACCCTTGCAAAAACTGACGCACAAGGAGGTGAGTGATCCGGTACCATGGGACAAAGACTGTTGGATGGCGTTCCTGCAGCTGAGAGAGGACCTGTGTCGTGCTCCTGCTCTGGGAATGCCTGATTACGATAAAATATTCTTGCTTTACTGCTGTGAAAGAGAGGGTTGTGCTTTGTCTGTCTTGGTCCAAATCCATGGGAATGCCCGTAGACCAGTTGCTTACTTTTCGGCTACATTAGACCCGGTAGCCGCAGCGTTGCCCGGATGTCTCAAATCCGTTGCTGCAACAGGTGTCAGTATCGAGCGTTGCGAGAACATCGTGATGGGGCACCCGTTAGAGGTGTACGTGCCCCATTCTGTTGAATTGTTAATGACCAGGACCAAAACACAGCATCTGACCAATAGCAGGCTCACGCGATATGAGCAAGTCATTCTTGCTGCAGAGAACGTGACCCTCAAGAGATGCTCTGTTTTAAACCCTGCCACCTTGATGCCACTCCCAGGTGACATTGACGATGATGTATGTACAGACCATGATTGCCTTGATGTGACTGAACTATGCACCAAACCGAGACCCGACATCGTGGATGAGCCACTGACTGACCCTGATGAAATATTCTTTGTCGATGGCTCATGTGTAAGAGACGAAGTTGGGCAGTTGAGAGCAGCTTATGCTGTTTGTACAATTACTGGAGTTGTGGAAGCCGGATGCCTGGAAGGAGTACACTCCGCTCAGGTAGCTGAAATTATTGCCTTGACGCGTGCCTGTTTGGCAAGCAACCAAATTCGAGTCACCATATACACCGACAGCCAATATGGTTTCGGGGTAGTTCATGATTACGGGCAATTGTGGTCTCAAAGAGGTTACATGACTTCTTCAGGCTCTCCCATTCGTAATGGAGAGTTTGTACGTTTACTGTTAGAAGCTTTGCAATGTCCAGCAGGTATTGCTGTTGTAAAATGTACCGCCCACACCAGAAATATGGACTTCGTGTCACGGGCTTCTTTCTACGGTAGCAAAATCAACACAGCCACCAATGCCCCTAGGGAAATTTTTAAAATTGTTAAGTCAATCATTTCCCCCCCTGCAGAATGCCCCTCTATGGACGAGGCCCAAAACCGTTGCAATGATTTAGCTGCTTTCTTTTCTGGTAAAATCCAGACTATATACTCCTCCTTTGGAACTGTCAATAACGATTTGGTACCCCCTACTGCCACAGTCCCTGAGGGTTCTGCCCCCTGTAGGCTGGACACAATCCCACTCTTGGATATTCCAGTCCTTGATAAACTTATTTCCAAAACTACCTCTGGCTCCCCTAATGACCCTGCACCCCCTCAGACCCTCAGCAAAGCTATGGACGTGATTCGCCCGGTCATATTGGACGTGCTCAACACCTCCATCTCCTCTAAAGTCGTACCTCCTTCATGGAAATGTGCGATGGTGAGGGCTTTGTTGAAGAAGCCCAATCTTGACCAGTCCAACTTGGCGAATTACCGTCCGGTCTCCTTGCTTCCCTGGCTAAGCAAACTGCTGGAGAGGCACGTAAATAACATCTTGATGAGCTATTTGGAATCAAATAGCCTTCTACGTGCCTCCCAGACAGGGTTTCGCCCTTTACATGGGACTGAAACCGCCCTTCTGGCGGTAACAGAGGAGGCAAGAGCAGTGTTAGACCGGGGAGGAAAAGTCGCCATTATCTTATTAGACCTCAGCGCCGCGTTCGACACGGTAAACCATGTCACGCTACTACAACGTCTGGCGGACATGGGCGTGTCGGGCGCGGCCCTGGAATGGCTGACCTCCTTCCTGGCTGACCGCTTTTTCCAGGTTCTCGAGGGCGAGGTGGCGTCGCCTAAACACCCACTCAGGTGTGGGGTTCCTCAGGGCTCGTCCCTGAGCCCCACCATGTTTAACACCTACATGGAACCCCTAGACAGGATAGTCCAACCCTTCGGTGTGCGTATTGTCACCTACGCAGACGATACCCAACTGGTGGTCTCGTTAGACCACCCGGAGGGATCGTCCAACACCTTAGGCCCCTGTCTAGAGGCTGTTGCCAGATGGATGCAATCTTCCTGTTTAAAGCTAAATGGGGAGAAGACAGATGTCATGCTATTGGGTAATCCTTCGCCCTCTGTCTTCGCATCCATCTGGCCACCATGTTTGGGCCCACCTCCTGCCCCCAAGCCCCAAATAAAAAGCTTGGGGATTTGGCTTGACACCGCCTTGAACTTCTCAGCCCAGGCCATAAAAACAGCCGCCACCTGTTTTGGATTGATGAGGATGCTGCGGAAGGTGCTCCCTCTGCTTCCATTTCAAGCAAGGAGGATCCTGGTCCAGGCCCTCGTACTATCTCGCCTGGACTATGGGAATGCCCTCTATATGGGAGCCCCATCCTTTGTCACCCAGAAGCTCCAAGTCGCCCAAAACAGTGCGGCCCGGCTGCTCTACAATCTCCCTCGCTGGCAGTCAGCAAGGAATGCCCTAAGGGAACTTCACTGGCTCCCCATAGCGGCCAGAGTTCAATTCAAGGCGATGTGTATTCTACACAAAGCCTTCTATCACCAAGGCCCTGCAAACTTACAGCCCCTGGTCACCCCCTATGTTCCATCCCGCGCTCTCCGATCCGGGACCCTCCAATTGGCTACCTTGACCAGAATCAAGAAAGCCCGCTGGGGAGGCCGCTCTTTTTCACACACTGCGGCTAAACTTTGGAATACTCTTCCTTTACCCCTGCGAGAAACCACTAATCATCTCGCCTTCAGGAAAGCTCTGAAAACTCACTTGTATGCTAAACTCTGCTGATCTGCCCGAGCCTGCGTTAACTAAGCTTTCAGTCACAAGCGCTACGAGGCCTCCGGGTAGATAGCGCTATATAAGTGCAATTTTCATTCATTCATTTCACAAGGCAATAGATATGCCGACGAAGTCGCGAGATATTGCGCAGAACAAGGGTACTCTTTCACAGAGGTGGAAGTGGGCGGAATAAATGTAAGAACTGAATTAGCTATGATATTGGAGACTGTAGACACTTGGGATGAGTTGAAATGCATGCAAGAGAATGCACCCGATTTTGAAAAACAAACCTGGAGGACAGCAGGATGTGTGATAGGTGAAGCCCATTTCTGGGTTTCAGCAGATGGAAGAGCCGTGTTGCCCAATGAGATGGTGAGCCCAATGGCCAGGCAGATACATGGTCCAGTACATTTAGGGAGAGACGCAATGTTGAGAGTATTCAGACAAACCTGGTACAATCCTAAGTTCAGAGTAGCAGCAGAAGCCGTGTGCCAGCGTTGTGTGACCTGTCAGCAGTTGAACGTCGGAAAAAGAACACCAGTTACCTTGAGTCACATAGGGAGGTCTGGAGGTCCATTCAATAGGATGCAGATAGATTTTATTGAAATGCCAAGGTGCAACCGCCTTCGTTATGTCCTGGTGGTTGTTTGCATATTTTCCAGATGGGTCGAGGCATACCCTACACGCAAGTGTGACACCCTCACAGTAGCCAAGTTATTGCTTAGGGAACTTATCCCACGCTTCGGGGTACCGGCCTCTTTGGAATCAGATAGGGGAACTCATTTCAACAGTGAGCTTGTGAAGATGATTTGTGCGGCCCTGAACATAGATCAGAAATTGCATTGCAGTTACCGACCAGAAGCTTCAGGAATTGTGGAGCAGATAAACAGCACCATCAAAAATCGAATTGCCAAAATGTGTTCATCAACGTCCCTAAGTTGGCTTGATGCTCTGCCATTGGTCCTTATGAGTATCCGTAGTACCCCAGACAGAAGAACGGGACTGTCACCGCACGAGGTGTTAATGGGGAGGGCAATGAGATTGCCATCAGTACCAACTGCTGCACTGTTAAATATTACAGATGATATGATCCTGGACTATTGTAAGGGGCTGTCTGACGCCATTCATTCTGTGTCCCTTCAGGTGCAGGCTGCCGAGGTTCCATCGTGCCAAGACCTGTGCCATGACCTGTACCCTGGAGACTGGGTGCTTGTGAAGAAACACGTAAGGAGAAGCTGTCTAGATGTTCGCTGGCGTGGACCCTATCAGATCATCCTGATCACGAACACCGCAGTGAAGGTGGGAGGCCTGCCCAATTGGATCCACGCGTCTCATACGCGGAGAGTTCCAGCACCTCTGGAAGAAACAGCTCCTCTCTCGGATGGAAGTCCAGCTGTGGACCGAGAAGCCATAGAGGGGGCTAGCCAAGCTGTAGAGGTGCAAGAAGAAGCAGGGAACGAGTCTGACCAAGCTGAGGACGGTCAGTACAACAGCGAAACGGACGACGCTACAGAAGGAGGAAGTAGCTGGGAGTACGAATCAGACACCGACCAGTCTGAAGGAGAGCGTGAACAGACCAGAAGGAGAAGGAGCAGAAGGGTACGTGGAGAAGCCAGTTGGCCACACAGAAGGAGTTCTAGCCTGAGGTCAACTCCAGAGAGAACCCTTGCTCCAATATCTGAGGATTCAGACCCGGAGGAAGGTGCGCAGGGCGCTGAAGCACCAGATCTAAGAAGGTCAAGAAGAGTACGTGTGCCCAGCAGAAGATACGCCACTCCTGAGTGGACATATCTGGCGACAAATGTCTTTGGAGCGGGAGACAGGGAGGATACGAGCGGTGGTGGTGTCCAGCTCTGAGCCCATCATCACTGTGGAAGTACAGCTGTTAGTGCCCAGAGTCGAAGCAGAAGGGTCACTAACGTTCACACTCCCCAACCCTCCCCGCCTGAGCAAGTTAAAGCACATGTTTTTCACCGAATTGCAATTCCCTGACTTTGGAACCAAGATAACAAGCCATGAAGAGCACACTCTTCGCCTGGAAATATTGAACTATGCTATTCAAGCCGCAGGCTCGAAACTAATAGTAGATGCTTAAAGACTTTTGTAAATAAGCAAGAAAAAGAAGATTACCTAGCGCCTAGGAAGCAGAGAATCTTAGGGACTTCCTATTAGTTGACGGAGAAGGGCTAGGGCTGTCTGTGTTAAAGCTTCAAAAGGACTTTTGCAAAAAGGGACTGCCTGCTTCCAATTGTGTGATTCTAAAGACTGGTTGATCCAAAGAGACTGTAAAGGAATAAAGAAGAAAGGAACTTTTGGGTTGAAAGGAGAGAGAGAGAATCATACTGTCTGAAGAAATGGAGGCCGGTAGTCCGAACCGTAGGGCTAAATGTATAATAGGCACACTAATAGTAGGAGTGATACTTCTAATAGCTTTGGTAGTTACTGTATCATATGTAGTGGGACGTGAGAGAGAGGCAAGGGTATCAGACGAGAAGTCTGTAGTGACACCAAGACCCACTGTTGCTGGTAAGACAGGAGGAAGCATACATGAGAAAGCGTTATTAGCAGCAGAAGCCCGTAGGTTACACATGGATGAGTCCCAAGGCGACTTTAAGTCAAATGCTTATGCTAAACTTTTGTATGAATACGTGGATGCCATGGAGGTCAAGGATTGCTATGTCTGCATGCAACTGCCTGCATCAGTAGACGAAGGCATTAGATATCATCACCTCCCGTTGACATATGGCATTACATGTAGCTTATTGCTTAGCATATTTTATGGGAGAGATAGTTTTGAATACTATTTCTCTAATTATGACTGAGTGTTACCAGAAGTCCCAAATTACAAGCAAATGAATAAATGGGACTACTGGAAGAGTGAAGACAGATTGGCCAAGTTCTTCATTCCTTGGGTTACCTTAGATACTTCACATGCCCGCAGAAATAACCTGACATGCAAGGTGTCAGAAGTCGAAAAGAAGTTTATAGGGCAGGTGGATGATCGGTATAGAAGGCAAAAGATTTTGAAGAAATCAGGACAATGGAAAACAGATTGGACCGAGGAAGAGAAGGCACACAAGAGAAAGGGTAGTAGTGGTCCAATAGCTTTGGATAAGACACAGAGAGGGAAGTTATGTCTTCACAGAAGCAAAACGTATTACGAAAATGTATTCGTAGGAGAAGTCAGCTGTGAACATGCTTTCAATTTAGAATATTACACAAAGGATTTCTTGAAAGGAATGCAAGTGATTCCAAATGTATATTTTGTATGAGGAAGAAATGCCTACGTGAGACTACCTGATAATTGGTATGGATCATGTTACTTGGCAATTGTTTTCCCCAAAATATACCATGCTCAAGACTTAGAGATCATCGAGGGCAAGGCCTCGAAGAGAGGGAGAAGAGGAGCGGGAGATGCAGAATTAGTTGGAGATGTATTTGGAGCTGCATTTCCTATCTTAGGACTAATCCTCAATGATATCAAAATTAGACGACTGGCAACAGTCGTAGACAGGTTGTCTGCCAGCACTGCTAGATCCTTAATGCTGGTGGAAGGAGAGATGCAATCGATAAGGGCCATGGTGCTTCAAAACCGTCTTGCATTGGACGTCCTGCTAGCAAAAGAGGGCGGAGTCTGTAAGGCTTTGAAGGTCCAGGAATGTTGCACTTACATTCCAGACAATTCAAAACCTCTTGAGAAGGTCATTATGAATATAACTAATATTCATAAGGAGATCGAAGACTTAACCAAAGTAAATGTTTGGGAAAAGGTGGGTCATGGAATGGGCGAAGTTGGAGGTTGGTTCGCCAATCTAGGGAAGAGCTTTGTATGGTATGTGCTGAAACCTATCATCATAATAGTGATCTGTATGATCCTGTTGTGGGGATTGGTAAGGTCATACCAATGGTATAGATCGAAGAGATTGGAGAGATCCAGAAGAGAGCAGTTACAGAGATTGGCTGCAATACAAGATAATCAGTATCGGAGTCTGAGGGCTCTAGAAACACAGAAACGAGGAGCAGTAGCCATTAGTTCAGTTTAAATGTTGGTGATGACCCCTAGAGGTCATCAAAGGGGGGAACTGAGAGAGCGCAAACTGAACAAAATGTATGAGTGCACCCGAATTGCAAGTAGTATGCACAATTCATAAAGAGAAATGCTATGAGTGCTGAAAAATATATTCACCTATACCTTGAAATGTGTAGCTAGCCTAGAGATTTCATATAGAAGTAGAACCAATGTAGAAATGTGTGAAAAATGTATAACTTTATTAGACGTGATTAATCAGGATCCATGTTATGTAGCTGCTAATGGAAGAAATTACGCTGTAAGGCATAGAAGGGAACGGGCCTCATGGCTAGGCCAGAAGGGTTCAGAAACGAAGATTGCTTTTTCATATACATGGATTGCACTAATGTTACACTGATTTGTTTATTCATTGAATTTATATTCCATAGATGTGTTTTCTTATTATGCTAAGAGAAAGAAGCTAACATGTTATTTTAGTTAACTTGCGAAAGAGTTGTAGGCCTGAAATAATGAAAGGTCTTTGATTTGCACGTACTGGTACAGGCCGAACTGTGTCAGGGGAAAATGTTGCAAGCTTCTGTTAGAAGTTTATGAGAAATGGAGATTCAGCTACGGATGTCTGTCTGCAAATGTGAGGGGGATCCAATTAATAATTGGATGAATAGAACGTTGTTCAAGAGATTGATGTAGACGTGGAGGAGGGTTCAGGAATGTTTTAGGGGGTATCGGCGGGCCAGAGAAGAGTCTGAGAAGCAAGGTCAACGCTAACGCACGAGGGCCAAGAGAAGAACCGCATGGAAAAAGCCAGAAGAGATATCACGTGAGGGGCGTCTCGAATGTTGTTGTGTTTTTGTATTAGGGTCAGCACCCCGGGGTGGAGTTAGAGCAGATGCCTGAGGACCCTTGAGAGAGCGGATGGGTAGGCAGAGAGGGGTCATGACTGGCGATCATAGGTTTTCATCTAGAGACTAAGTGTGGGTGATCTCCCTAGGGAGCCATTCACAGCTGACACCTTTGGTAGGTTGGGGTTCTGTTAAGTAGGGATACCATCCAGAGCAGGGTAGGGACAGCCTAACCTGAACCTTTCACTCCTGCTGTAAATGACGGAGAGATCACAATACGTGTCTATGCTTGCAGCCCTTTTGATTTTAGAACTGGTACTCGTAGTGTTCTTTGCTCGCTTAAGGGCTTTTCGAGAGCACATGTATGTAGTGGTGCCTGTATATCTTTTGAATCTCATTCTGAGATGCCTGTACTTGCAGTTAACCTTAACCTTGTAATAAATCTTTAAAAGCTAGAAGTAGTTTGTGGTTTTTCCGAGCGAGTCCATTATTGATTGACTTAACCTGGTATTGGATGCACTTTCTTTCCTCAAAGACAGGCAATAAAGGTTCAGTTGACCAGAACGGGGTTTAGATCTAGAGTGATAAGATAGAGATCTACAATCTCGCCCTCGCAGTTGTATGGTGCCTTCTTGGGTCACACCTGAATGAAGACACAATTGGAAAACATATGCATATATATATATATACACAACCTCTATATTCTAAAACATTTTCTAACTATTAATGTGAATGATATTTACCTATTAAAACCTAGCCTATGGCTTCTCTCTTATGTTGGTAATTGGGCTTTTCAAACAGTCTGTGCTCTAAGGAAAAACAACAACATTTGACATTTTATTTCACTCACTGCCTCTTATTATTCTTTCTTTTATGTAAACTATAATTGACCTCTTTAACCTTAAACTGTTTTGAAGCATAGTTGTAATTCTTCAACTGAATTTTCCTTAACCTAAAGTTGTTTGATATGATGTTAGCGAATACTTTCTAACCCTAACTATGAGTATACTAAACTAAGTTCTGTAAGCTCTTAATTGAAAGAAAACACCAGCTTGACTTTTAAGAGAAAGGCTAATTAACCAAGTCACGGTACACTGTTAATATAAATTGCCACAGTGATACTGGTATCAAGAATGAAATGTTTCTACTGACTTCAAGGTGGCTTCTGAAGCGTCTGCACACGAAGTTGAACAGCTGCGTCTTTCCTGTTGTTCCTTGAAGACCGCTTTTCCCACGTTGCGCATGCGAAATACTTCACTGCAGGCTAAGCGCTAAACACACTTCAGCACTTCTCATAACAAACAGTGTGTGAAACCTGAAACCTCTGCAATTTTAAAGGAAAAATACCGAGCTAGAGAGGAGACGCATCGCCTCACGGAAAGAATCACAGTTGAAGTGCATAGTTCCTATTTGGAACGGGCACCTTGTTCACCTGACCGATCGCGTGCCGAGAAACACTGGACCGCCGAACTGCCTTGGCTGCGTCTTTCCTGCACCGTCATTTTTAGGGTTAAAATCTCTTATGTTTTTCAGGCATTGTTTTATTATTAGAGTGGAAACATAGCACTTTTTCCTCCAACGTGGATATTTAGACAATCTCTGTATTTGCCTGCTCTGTCTCAACCTGAGCCTCTCATTTTGTGTATTAGCTACTGAGATCATGACATAGATTGACTAAAGATCAGTCTATTACCTTTAGCTAAAATAGCCTCCCCCCCGAACCCGAGCCTCCTGTGAAGTTGCGCAAATAAGCCTATACCCAAGTGAGTTCAAAAGTTGTCTCTGAGACCCCTCTATGTGCGTTTCTTGGAGGCACACGATGTCTGCCCCCAAGCCCGTAATCCTAATGCTACTATTTGTCTTTTTTTTTTAGCATTGTTTAGGCCACAGATGTTTATGGATAGTATTTTTAGTGCCCCCATGTGTTTATTAGAGTTGAGACCGAAGCAAGGCCGAGCTTACAGCCAACACCCATGTTTCCATCATTTTGCCTGTAAAGTTTGTGATGCCTAAAGTGAATTTCGCTCTTTTTGTGACCCGTCCTGTCTTACCTACCACCCCCCTTCCTCCCAGCCCCCCACCCCACCCACCACCAATCTTGAAGGTTACCTGCCCCGCACTGGGACAGGGAACTGACGTCCGTCATTCACTCCCCCATGAGCGCCCTGAGTCACCTCCCCTGCACACCACTCTCTCAAAAAATAAACACTAGTGAACCAGAAAAAGAGAAAAAAATAGGAAGAAGGTAAGAGAAAAGAACAAAGAAGGAAAAACAAGCTACCAAAGAGAAGAAAAAAAGTCCCTAGAGGAATCAATGCATCTATACATCTATATGGCTGTTCAAGACTCTGCTTTGCAAAACCTGGAAATGCATTTAAACATAGAGGACCAATAGTCATTACTTATGTCCAGTGCTTTCATCCAGGTAGCTTTTGGACTCTGAGATAAAGCTCAGAGTTTACCCCTGAAAGATAACTTTAAGCCTTGCGGGATTTTGAAGGTACACTGTGGCCCCCAGTGTCTGGAAAGGATCAAATAGCTGTCTGAGCCTCCATCTGCACTCCACGGTTGCATGTGCGAAGTCTGGTCGAGAAAAGAAAAATATACCTTCAAAAGAGCGTTTATTAGTGGGTCTGGTAAGGTCATAGAGGGCCTGGTGAAGTAGAAAGTTGCCAAAGAAAAGCAGCAAAGCCAGAGGGTGTGTTGTGAGGCCGGGCCCTTCTTACTGGGAAAAAGAGGAAACCTGTGAGCTCTCTGGACCTCCTTGTCCAAGTCCCAGTCCTGTGGTTCTGGAAACGCTCCCTTAAGAAAAGTTACCATAAACTTCCTTGGATCATCCTTTTCAATCCCTTCTGGAATCCCCAAAAAGCTAAGATTGTTCCGCCTCTGCCGATTTTCTTGCTCCTCAGCCTTCCACATTACATTTTTAACCAAGCCCCCCATGTTCATCATGCTGAGTTTTGAGCAAGGTAACATTTTTTTCCAGTTGCTCGGTTTGCAGTTCCACCGAGGCCATGCGGTCAACAATTTCGGCGCACGTTTTCCCCACCTTGCGCACAGCCCCTTGTAGTTTCTTTGCTGCCAGTCGCGATCTCCGGATATCTGCCTTTGCTTCTGCTTGAAAACTCCTGATGGATTGTAGAATATCTGATAGCGCTGGTTCGTTGTTTTGCCCGCTCCCATTGCACACATTAGGACAGTCTGCCATCGTCTGGGAGCCCCCAGAGGTTGCAGCAGGTTTAAAGGATGACGAGAGTGATGTGTCCTCATACTCCCACTTTAGGTCTGTATTGTCATCTTTGTCGGAAGTGTCCCAATCATTGCCATGCGGTTCCTTGTTCCCCTTTGATTTAAGCAGCTGTTTCTTTTTTGAGAGGCGCTTATGCTTCATGGGATCAGTATTGGAGCTGCTATACCATTTGGCGCCTTCCTCCCGCTAGAGATAGAGATACTTATATCGGATAGTTCAGAATCCTCGGTGAGAGAATAAAATTTGTCCTGGCAGTCCGGCGTTTTAAGCGTATACTCCTGCTGAGGAAGATTACTGGTAAGTAGAAGAGGGGGGGGGAGACGATCTTGCAGGCACCCTCAGGATGGATTCATGATGGCTCTCTTTGCAAGGATCAGAGCTGGGGTTGCCGAGGTGTTGTGTCATACTACCCACAGGGAGAGCAGAGAGTACAATGGCTGTTGTAGTAGCTGTTATAAATGCAGCACTGTCTGAGAACTGTGAGTCACACACTAAAAGATCCAGCGGGAAAGGGGTAGGGGTAGGCCCCCTTGTTCATGCTCGCCTGATCGGGTTTCAACCTCTGCATCAGTAACAAAAGCAGCATCAATTGAGGTAGGGCCCTTGTCATCCCTTGATATAGCCCCAAAGCTTGTAGTTATAAGTGGTTGCTGTTTCCCTGTTACACGTGCGGGTCCTTTTTTCATTGTGGCAGAATTTTGGGAGTCCAGTTCATTTGGCATTTCCTCTGGGCATCCCACTTTTTCCCCCTTCAGCCCCCACCCCCCCGCCCCCCCCCCCCCCTTTTTAGCCTTGCTGCCTGAAATCTCTGGTTTCTTCTGCCGGGTGGTGGCTGGGAGAGAAATGCCTGTTGTGGGTGTGCTCTTGGTTTTCCCCCACGCACCTCCTTCCCTGTCATGCTTACTTGTGAGTAATGGCCTGTGCGAGGATGCGACAGGGAAGGGCAGCGCAGCGAGGGGTCTCTCCAGCCAAGGGAATCCGACCGAGGCAGATGACTCTTGCGAAAACTGCAGCGTGCGCAGCCTGCAGCAGCACTGTGGAACTGAAGCTGAGGAACGATGAATGAGGCTGCACGCAGCCCCGCGCAGATCCACGAAAACAGATTCCTGTCCTCGCGGCGATGCGGCTGTTTAATCTGCAGGCTGCAGATTAAACAGCCGCCAGCAAGTAGGTCTTTCGATTCTAAGTGAGACACAAAAATGACAGACTGATCAATGCAGCACCCACCTCTCCTGTACAATTATTAAATGACACCATGATCAAAAAGATCACAGAGTTCAATACCTTATTTTGCTTACAAGGATAGCCTCAGTTTGAATTCATAAAAGGAGATTAGAAAGCACCTTTGTATATTAATGTATAAGCGCACATTCCTACGCACTGCTATATGAGCTACTGTAACAATGTTAAGGGGAGAGGGTGTGATCTGATGCCTAAACTTCTGATTTTGAAGTTGGGAAACCAAGGTTCGAGCCTCGGGGTCGACTCCACATCCTGTGATTCTGGGCAATTCACTTAGGGGCATGTTATCAAGAACAGCGTTAAAATTATCACCCGTTTAGTGGCAGAAAACTGCAGCTAAAGCGGCGATAATGGGCTTGATAATATGCCCTGGAGAATTCCAATAGAAGCCCATGTTCACACCAGAACATGGACTTCTATTGGAATTCCCAAGGGCATATTATCAAGCCCATTATCGCCTCTTTAGTTGCAGTTTTCTGCCGCTAAACCGGCGTTAATTTTTAACGCCATTCTTGATAATATGCTCCTTAATCTCCTCATGCCTACCCAAAAAAATGAATGTGTCCTTGTGTGAGGTAACTGGTGCTCATGTAAAGCGCTCCAATACCTTCGGGTCGAGTTTGCGCTATGCAAATCTGCACAAAAAAAAATGTGGTGAGTGGGCCTGTGCCTCAAGACAGATTCCTGATTAAAGTTTGCTGGTGACGATCTTCGGGGCATATCATCAAGGCGCCGCGATAAAATTATCGCCGCTTTATTGTCTGTTTTTGGGCAAAAGCAGCGATAATTTTATCGCATGATCAGCAAGGTCACGCTATCTCGTAAATCCATGCCTCAGCGCCTGTTTCCTTAACGCCCAGCATCTCAACGCTAATGAGATACATAGTAGGCGTTCCTCACCAAAATAACATGAGAAATGTCCCTAACAGATGTTTCACCTATCAGCAAGGTGCTCGCTAACCTGCGTAGTGATAAGAAAAGTAGCGCTAACCGCGCTTATTGCTCCTTTCCTTACACCTGCTTTCTTTTTGACTTCGCCATGATAGCCTATGTGAGGTGGATTGTGCGTATGAATCCTCCACCCTGCCCTATCATCAACCGATCGCCTATCAATGTGCGATTATCGCTGGATTTCCAGCGATAATCTCACATTTTGCAACTATCGCTGGATTATATATCGCATTGGAGATAAGCGTTGCTGATAGCACGCAATCTCGGTGATATAATCCAGCGATAAGCGGCAATAATTATCCTCGCGCTTAGCGCGCTTAGCGATAATTATCCTCGCCCTTAGCGATAACTATCGCTGGCTGTTGCTGATATGTCCCGATCTTCGTCTGCTTGCCACCAGAAAACATTGCTGGCATAGAACGGGCAAAGTTTGAGAGCCAAAAGCGGTACAAAAGGGGGTGGTGATGGACTGAGCATCTGAATCAATCAAACACTCACACCCAGTCAAAAGATCTGGGTTTAATCCATCACCGTTCTTTAGCCCACTCTGCCACCCCAGTTCAGACATGGCTATATGCAAATCAGTCTGACCCTGTGCCTCATGGGAACAGTCCAGCCCGAACTGCCAAGCCATGTCTTCCCTGGACCGGAAACAAGCTTCCGAGGACCGGTTTCTGGCATTCCGGCCGTCTTCAGCCCGGCTTGCTTGAATCCAGTGGCAAAGTGAGCAAGGGACTCACGTCTGAGCATACCCTGCCACACTTATGGCGGCCAAAAGCGGTACAAAAGGGGGTGGTGATGGACGGAGCATTTGAATCAATCAAACACTCACACCCAGTCAAAAGATCTGGGTTTAATCCATCACCGTTCTTTAGCCCACTCTGCCACCCCAGTTCAGACATGGCTATATGCAAATCAGTCTGACCCTGTGCCTCATGGGAACAGTCCAGCCCGAACTGCCAAGCCATGTCTTCCCTGGACCGGAAACAAGCTTCCGAGGATGGGTTTCTGGCATTCCAGCCGTCTTCAGCCCGGCTTGCTTGAATCCAGTGGCAAAGTGAGCAAGGGACTCACGTCTGAGCATACCCTGCCACACTTATGGCGGCCAAAAGTGGTACAAAAGGGGGTGGTGATGGACGGAGCATCTGAATCAATCAAACACTCACACCCAGTCAAAAGATCTGGGTTTAATCCATCACCGTTCTTTAGCCCACTCTGCCACCCCAGTTCAGACATGGCTATATACAAATCAGTCTGACCCTGTGCCTCATGGGAACAGTCCAGCTCGAACTGCCAAGCCATGTCTTCCCTGGACCGGAAACAAGCTTCCGAGGACCGGTTTCTGGCATTCCAGCCGTCTTCAGCCCGGCTTGCTTGAATCCAGTGGCAAAGTGAGCAAGGGACTCACGTCTGAGCATACCCTGCCACATTTATGGCGGCCAAAAGCGGTACAAAAGGGGTTGGTGATGGATGGAGCATCTGAATCAATCAAACACTCACACCCAGTCAAAAGATCTGGGTTTATTCCATCACCGTTCTTTAGCCCCCTCTGCCACCCCAGTTCAGACATGGCTATATGCAAATCAGTCTGACCCTGTGCCTCATGGGAACAGTCCAGCCCGAACTGCCAAGCCATGTCTTCCCTGGACCGGAAACAAGCTTCCGAGGACCGGTTTCTGGCATTCCAGCCGTCTTCAGCCCGGCTTGCTTGAATCCAGTGGCAAAGTGAGCAAGGGACTCACGTCTGAGCATACCCTGCCACACTTATGGCGGCCAAAAGTGGTACAAAAGGGGGTGGTGATGGACGGAGCATTTGAATCAATCAAACACTCACACCCAGTCAAAAGATCTGGGTTTAATCCATCACCGTTCTTTAGCCCACTCTGCCACCCCAGTTCAGACATGGCTATATGCAAATCAGTCTGACCCTGTGCCTCATGGAAACAGTCCAGCCCGAACATCCAAGCTTCCCTGGACCGGAAACAAGCTTCCGAGGACCGGTTTCTGTCATTCCAGCCGTCTTCAGCCCGGCTTGCTTGAATCCAAAGGCAAAGTGAGCAAGGGACTCACGTCTGAGCATACCCTGCCACATTTATGGCGGCCAAAAGCGGTACAAAAGGGGGTGGTGATGGATGGAGCATCTGAATCAATCAAACACTCACACCCAGTCAAAAGATCTGGGTTTAATCCATCACCGTTCTTTAGCCCCCTCTGCCACCCCAGTTCAGACATGGCTATATGCAAATCAGTCTGACCCTGTGCCTCATGGGAACAGTCCAGCCCGAACTGCCAAGCCATGTCTTCCCTGGACCGGAAACAAGCTTCCGAGGACCGGTTTCTGGCATTCCAGCCGTCTTCAGCCCGGCTTGCTTGAATCCAGTGGCAAAGTGAGCAAGGGACTCACGTCTGAGCATACCTGCCACACTTATGGCGGCCAAAAGTGGTACAAAAGGGGGTGGTGATGGACGGAGCATTTGAATCAATCAAACACTCACACCGAGTCAAAAGATCTGGGTTTAATCCATCACCGTTCTTTAGCCCACTCTGCCACCCCAGTTCAGACATGGCTATATGCAAATCAGTCTGACCCTGTGCCTCATGGGACCAGTCCAGCCAGAACTGCCAAGCCATGTCTTCCCTGGACCGGAAACAAGCTTCCGAGGACCGGTTTCTGGCATTCCAGTTTGAGAGCCACAAAGGAGGAACTGTTGCACTAATGCCCAAACTAACTTTGCCTATGTGAAATTCTCTCAAAGAAGGGTGATTAACCACAAACACCTCTCAATCACAGCACTGCGAGACAGAAAAGGTGTATTTCTATGTGTTCTATTAAATGTATTATTACATTAGCACTTATTGCATTACTAAAGTGGCTGTCAGCTGCTGAAGTCTATCAAATGCCTCCTCTCTAGAAAAGAATACAAGTATGTGGACAGCACTAGCATATTAGTCCTCGGAAATAAAGGAAATGTTATATTTTCTGAAAGACTGGATGTGGCCAGGCGGGACGGGACCAATGGCCCTTCTGTGTGAATGCTTAAACTGCACACACAATCTGAAAGAATGTATTTCCGGTTAAACTATTCATCACTGAAATAGAACTTAAGAACATAAAGCACACTGAATCTAGGCCTTGCTACCTAATAGCAACATGAAGGATCTCAGCGACATCAGCGACATTAGTTTCATAAAGTGTTTAATATGCTTAGTGAGTCACTCCTGGAATTGTATAAAGTGAGCACCTGAGGTACGATGTCACAATAGATATTAAATCCAAAGAAGTTATCAAATACAGCAAATGCTGGAATGCCAGTAGATCATATTTGGGACAGATGCAGGATTGTATAAAGAGAAGTGTTCTCCCCCCACACTGGTTAGCTCCATTAAGTGAACCCAATGGTAATAAAAATAAAAACAGAATGCCCTACTTTCACTTTCACTTAATGCTGTACTAAGAACAACAACTCAATGCATTTGTTCAGTTGAAAAAGAATTCATTTTTATAGAAACAAAATAACATATATTGGATTAGAACCATAGAAAAGAAAGAAAGAAAGAAAGAAAGAAAGAAAGAAAGAAAGAAAGAAAGAAAGAAAGAAAGAAAGAAAGAAAGAAAGAAATTTAAAAACAGTCTATGAACCTTAGGTCTGTAAGAAAGGGTCGCTTTTGTAACAGGTAACAAGACATCTAAAGGGGGGAAGGAAAGACTTTGTGTAAAGTCCGTTCTGAAAAAATATGTGACAATCATCCTATACGTTACAAAACAGAATGATATATATGCAAATTAATCAACCACATAATTGTACACATTTTGTCTGTTCATTAATCACACACTTTCAGGTGGCTGTATCCAATGTAGATATCTGTCCAGTTTTTACAAAATAACTATAGTATTCGCTATTTAGTACCACCTTAACAATGTATGATATTAGAAAGTAGAGCGATTTATGAAAGGGAAATGATATCAGAACTACTTGTAAAACATAATCATGTCCATCTTGTGTGCATCAAAAAATTTTATTTACCACTGGAGCCCCCACATATAGCACGGGATTAGGAGATATCTAAACAATTTCAGACGGGGACAGAATAAAAGTGGTTCCGTTAGTGAATTAGATAGCTAAAAAAAGTGGCCCATGTTTGCAACTTAGGGGTAGTTTTGAATTTGCAAAGGTATGTAAGATTGCATGGATTTGAACTTGCTGCAGGCAATGTTTGCTTTCATATCAGGGAAACCAACAATAAGAAACTACCCAGCAGATCACAAAACCGACCCACAAACAGCCAAATAAACATCTCACACACTGACTTGTCAGACCAGTATTTCTTGGGCTGCCTCTCCGTGTACCATATCTTTTCAATAGGGAGCTTTAGCTCCTAGAATTGCTTACGAAGAGTGCAGTTAAACACATGTGACTTATATCATCAACCTCTTTATGACAATTTCACACGAATCAGATGACATAAGGTTATGTTTATACGATCTCCTCAATACTAAAACACTGTAATAGCATGAATTTAGTTTGTGCCAAACTGTGGGTGATCTAGATAGTAAAGTGTAATATCCAGAGTGACTGCCATATTTTAGCAACCTGCTTCCCATCCCCTCTACCAGTAATATAGTACCTTTTTAACATGGTTGAATTGGCATACCCTTAACTGACATAGTTAATTTTCCTGTATGGTACAAGGTGTATCCAAGTCCTGAAAGTTTAAAGGGCACTAGCGGACTGCAGCACCATTTGTGCCATCCAGAACAGTGGCATTGTAAGCATGGCTCCATTGTAGCCTGAGTATAGCAAGGTAAAAACTGCAATTAGACCTGTCAAAATAAACACTTTTGACAGGGCTAAACCTCCCATTTAAATATTAAATCAAGGTCATCTCACCAAGCCCCGGAGCATTGCTGCCCACGGAAAAGTACCTACGAAGAGGTGGCCTGACTGGATGGTGTGACTCGTGAAGGATCCTGGGACATCACCTGAGCTACTGATTCATTGTAATGGGGGAAAGACAGCAGCAACCGTGCAGGTAACAGTGGTAGGGCGGTGGGGCTGGGTTGGGGGGATTCAGATGTACGATAACGAGGGAATATCAAATATTTATTTCATTTTCCCTCTGCATCGTTCCTTGAAATCCCCCCCACCCAGCCCCACCCCCCACCACTGCTACCTGCACGGATCGTGGCTGGGGAAAGAGCCCCAGAACTTTTGCCTTGCCTCGAGAAAAAGAGCATCATAGAGCGAGCTCTGTCTTTGTAGCTTTATGTTGCGTGACCCAACTAATGTGGGGAGACTTCTTAGGAGGGCTTCAAATGCTGACTCCTTAACTGATCCCGCTCCGCAAAATGCTTATTTAGGGATATCTTATTAGTGCTAGTATAGGGACAGATTTATGCTTTATTCTTATGAACGTTGATATAGGGGAGCTAGGAGGTTTGTTCCTTAATCTTTTGTATCCTGATTCTTGAACTAATTATTCTGTGCATGTTGCACTGTCTTAATTTCATCCACAGATGTGGCTTTTTAGTTCCAATGTATTTCTACACCCTCATCTTAAGGTGCCTGTACGTCCAGTTATCTTTGGCCTTGTAATAAATCAACTATCCTTATTTGGTAGTCTGTGATTCTTAAGAGTCATAGTGAATTGAAATTGAAATGATTGACCCACTAATGATTTCTCTCCCCCTCATGCTTTCATGCTGAGAAAAAGTACCATTGGCTCGAGACTCTAGAGCGGATCTAGAACATGGTATCTCGGATGTGGATGTGTGGCAGAGCTTGTGTGAGAGTCAAGTTAATGTGGTTTCTGCTCAGACGTGGTCCAAGGATTGAGGTTTGAGCTTCAGATCCCAAAGTGGCCCTAGATCCCACAGTATATTAAATGGTGTGACAGACACGGGTGTACGTTGTTACAACGCATGCTTTTACCACACATGCCTTTACAACGCAGGCTTTTCAACACAAGTCGTTACAACGACTTGCCTTGGGGGCTGCTGGATAGTGAATAGTTTAATTTACTATTCCAACTCCAGTCCCCGGGGATAGTAGGGAAGGTGTTGGATAGTAAACTAAACTATTACCTATCCTACAGCGCCCCCCAGCGCAATTCGTTGTAATGACTTGCGTTGAAAAACCTGCGTTGTAAAGGCACTGCGTGGTAAAAGTTGCGTCGTAAAGGATGTTTCCCACAGACACTCTGTTATTGTGATTGTCTAACCGCAGATTTGAGGAGTTGTCGCGAAACGTCATTGACAGTTCCACTTAAGACAGGGAACTTTGTGTGAATGGAACATGTGGAAATCGTGTGGTAAACCTTGTGTACAGGGATGCACTATATCAATTGGGGTGACCAGTGCAGGTCGAGGGACGCAGTGTGTGAATGTTCTTGGATCATTGGATTCTATCGATCTCGTAGAAGGCAGACAATTACGGAGTTATGATGGAACGTAGGTTAACTGCAGCTAGGAGTGAAGGTGCCTGCTGTGCTGCTATAGGTTGGTTGGTGTAACACATCGCTGGAATTGGTTAGTAGTTATCAGGAAGTTGTAATTGAGGAAATCTTGTCTATCAAGGAGAAACATTGATCTAATCATGCAATGTTTTAGGTTATTGCAGGATTTGTTCAGGGGAGATCAGGGACTTGTTACTTAAGTGGGTGTAGAAGCACCGCCTGAGACTAAACCAGCACATTATTTGGCGACAACCGTTGGACTCCATACTATAGTTTGGCTTCAACAATGGCATAAGATCACTGAAAAAGGGGTTTTGGCATTTCCACGTATGGTTCATTTCGATTGGAGGTGTTGTAGCAGTTGAGAGGAGTGATTTCTGCACTGCGGCTTTTGCCTAGACCAACACAGTTTGAGGCATTAGATGTGTGGATGCGAGCAGCACATGCAAAGAACCGGGAGAGATTTCAAGGGAAGATGAAGAAGGCAATGAAGGCATATCAAGATGCATGATGGGATACATGGCTTAAAAGATGGAGGGTAGACACCATTGAGGGCGAGAGGTTGTATACAATGTTGGTGAGAGATAGAAATTCTCAGGATAGGAATGGAGGAGAAAATGGAAATGATGGGAGTAATATGGACAACATTTTGTTGGTTAGGTTTTTATCAGCGCATCCTCCACCTTACAACCCACATTCAGAGAAGGGAAGGTGAGAGCCGTTGAATGCAGGGAATATGGGAAGAGGGCCCTCATCCATCCTAGACAGGCTCTAGTGCAGGGATAGTGGGAAGGATCTCAACAGGAGTAGGAGGAACAGGAATATCTGTTTTGGGAGGTGCAGAGTCAAGCAGAGTCAACGCTGCTTCATGGTGACTAGAAGCTCTTACGGTACCGGTCACCATCGGACCTGTGGTCTCTGCGTATGACAGAAACTCAGTGGGAAGCCTTAGTCACCAACAGTCTGGTTTGGAGGAGATAATCAGTTTAGGAGGGAATGGGACTGTGAACGGAAACAGTCAATCCTTGGTGCCTGTGGTATCTAGTACCCCCTTGCCAGCGACTGCGGATCCTTCGAGAACACTTATTGGTTCTTGTACCATATGATCTGTGTCTTTAGCAAACTCAAACTCAGATTTGAGGATGTGGGAAGCTCCAGTGACGGGGCCAGTAGGGTTAACACTAGAAGCAAGTGCCGGTCAGAGAACTTCTGGAAACCAGCATCTCATAGATACTACAAATGTAGAGAATTGGCTGAGAAATCGAAATAGCGATAGGGATGGACAGACTAACACTATGAATCAGGGCACAATCAAATCTGCAGTAAAGGCAGCATTGTTAGATGTGGTAAGATTAAAGGCTGTAGTGGATTAAGCCATTAGTGGGAACTTGCCTTTGGAAAGGATAGAGACCTATGAGCCATATTAGTTATTGTTTGTAGCAAAGGATGTCACCGGCAAGGCGAGACAAGCACATGAGAAATTGTTGGAACTGACTCATAAATATGATATATATTTGTCTAAAACAAAGATGCTGAAGGTAAACCATAAATTAAAATATAGTGACCAGGAATTGGAAGAGAAGAAAGTTACAGGCCTGAAAACACACATTCGAGAAATGATGACAGGGATATGTGCTTGGAGTATGCTTGACAAATGGGAGGCAGGGTAGTCCAAGAAGAAGAGCATTAGAAAGGTGACAGGAGAAACACCACCTCCACGGGGGGAACATCAGGAGATGAGGCTTATCCACTGCAAGAGGTGCCTAGTTGAGGGTATGTGCATGTTCCTTGGAGTAGGGGCGATCTATCCACATTTTTTTGACATAATGGTTCCTAGTGACTTATAGTCTGCTTGTAAAATTGCTAATGATTGGCCTTCGGCTAAACCAGAGAGGGATCCTATAACTCACGGTCCTTCACCTTTGGTTATGAAAAAGTTTGAACAATTGATTACATGGTTGCAGTATAAAATGGCCCCACAAGCTATTGACTGGGTTTAAATAAATCGAGCAACCCAGGAACATAAAGAATGAGTACATGCTTACTATGAACGTTTTTTGCAAGTCCCCAAGCAAAACATTGGGTTGGATGCACTTGACCCCAAAGACGTGGGACAGTTTGTTTCCAAATTTGTGATGGGATTAAGAGCAGAGACTTGCCTCATGATCCAGCAACATTTGATTTGCTGGTAGAATAATTCAGTGGATGACATTTTACAGTATGCCAGATACTGGTAGATTCTAGGCACAGGAGGATAAAGGACAAGTTGATGCTGGTTCAAGTGCGGAATGCACAAAGAGTAGATCAGATGCAGACAAATGAGGAAATAACAGGTAAAATCAGGGGAATGTTCAAGGAGGGGTTCAGAAAGTCCCGAATAACCCGGGACAGGGGAGAGGGAAAGGTTTCCCTATTGACCACATTACAAGAACAGACATTGCCAGGCTAAAAAAATGACTGCTTCTCATTTGTGCCACAAAATCGAACATTGGAAGCGTGAGTGTTGATTAATTCCAGCAAATCAGATCCAAGAGAGAGAGTTAGTGCAAGTGCCAGATGTGGTAAACACCCTGATAAGGCCAAGATCCTACAATGGGAGTCAAAAGCAATTAGTGCAAGTGCCACAACCTCCAGGAATTCCGCAGAGTTATCGAGCGTACCACCAAATGCCCTTTAGACGGGTTAGGTGGATTTTAACAGGACCTGTCATAATGATGGTGCCTGAGGGGGGAGGAAGGCTGTACCCTTGGACCAGTCTGAGAGGTAGACCAGAGTAGACCGTATCTGGAGGCAGACATAGGTGGTCATCCTATTACATTCTTGATTGATATTGGTGCTACCTGTTCTACTGTGAGATCTGCAGTAGTCTCAAACCTACCCCTCTCGGGAAAATTGATCCAAGTTGTAGGAATTGCGAATAAGAGAATAACAAACCCTTTGACTAAAGAGGTACCAGTGAAAATAGGAACCTTTCAGGATCGGCATCAATTTGTGGTATGCGATTCGAGTCTAGTCTGCTTGTTAGGGCGTGATCTCTTATGTACACTGAACTGCACCATCTATTGCACCCCCAAGGGAACTGACCTGCAAACAAACAATGATAAGATCGAGTTCAAGTTAGCAAATCAGAATCACTGAGTGGACATGTTTCCCATACTGACAGTGGAAGACATGCCGCTGGATTTGAGAGGCACTATTTCTCCAGTGGTGTGGGACTTCATAGAGGAAGAAATAGGGCTGTTTCGAGGAGTTGAGCCTGTCCATAAACAAATCAAGCCAATTGCAGAATTTCCCTCAATGCCCCAATACAATCTGACCCGAGAGACTGTGGCAGGGATTACACCTGTGATTGATTCCATGATTGCGCAGGGTATATTGAAAGAGATCATAGGAAACCAGTGCAACTCACCTATCATGGGGTTGAGAACCCACACAGAAAATATTGCATAGTTCAGGATTTTATTAAAATAATTACCATTGTGATTCCATTCTGTCTCGTGGTACTGAATCCATCTGTGATCCTATTTCAGATCCCTTGCAAAGCTGTTTGGTTGACTGAGATTGATTTGTGGCAAACATTTTTCTCCATCCCACTGCATGAGGAAAGCCAATTTCTATTTGCTTTCCATCTGGAGAACCGTGTCTTAACATGGTGTTGTATCCCTCAAGGGTATACTGAAAGTCCAGCTACCTCCAATCAAGTTCTGAAATAGAACCTTGAGAGCTTGATATTTCCCCAGAATTCAGTGCTAGTACAGTACATAGATAATCTCCTAATTGCATTGGAGACAGAAGAGACTTGCAGGGACGATACTATTGCCGTACTGAACCACTTAGCTGAAAATGGACACAAGATGTCGCCGAACAAGCTTCAGTCTTGCCTAACTAAAGTCCAGTACTTTACTTAGGTCATTGCATTAAGAAATGCAAGAGGAAGGTATCACAAGACAGGATAGAGGCAATCATGAAAACCACCCAAAATTAAGTCAGGATGTTCTGGGGAATGGTTGGCTACTGCAAACAATGGATCCCAAATTTCTCCTTGAAGGCAAAGCCCTTACAGAAGCTGACTCACAAAGATGTGATCCATCCAGTACCCTGGGATAACGATTTCTTGGTTGCTTTCTTGGAACTGAGAGACAGCCTTTGTTGCTCTCCAGCTTAGGAATGCATGATAACAACAACGCATTTTCACTATCCTGTTGAGAGAGGAAAGGTCGTGCTCTTTCTGTACTCACCCAAATACATGAGGATGTCCAAAGACCAGTTGCCTATTTCTGTAGCTTCAGCGTTGCCCAGATGTATCAAACCCATTGCTGCAATGGGTGTCAGCATTGAAAGTTGTGAAAGCATTGTGATGGGTCATCCACTTACTGTTTATGTTCCACACTGTTTTGTCCCCCAGCACTTACAACCCAGAGTAACCAAAACCTCAGTTGTGACATACGTGGGTAAAAGTACACATTCAGTTATTTATTTATTTTCTTCTATTTTCCCTTGTATTTCATTTAGTATTAGCCCATTGTACTGAGAAGTTATGGTAAAAAGTAGAGCATGTGTTATCAACAAGTAGAAATGATTTGCATGTCTGCACAAGATTTCTAAGGGAACACCCATTACTTGTGTCATTAAACACGAGCCAATTGTTAACTAACTAACCGCTGCATGTGCCTTTTGCATACACATGGAGTAGCTGGTGTCACAGGCTTCTTTTTTTCTCTTTTCTCTTTTCCCTCTTTCTTTCCGCCACTCATGTATGCTCCATGTAAATATATATTTTTTTTACATACAATAAAAAATTACAGAAATTAAAGAACAGTGCTTGGCTTCGTCTGTACTCTGCGTACATGAGATCCAGTGACACGTCTCCCTCTTTGCACAGCAGGCTGCCTGTCTTCCAGAACAGGCCCTCTCTGGAATCGCCTCTCCCTTCCGCTTCCAGACTTCCGGTTCAGAACTCGGACCTAAAAAGAAAGCAAAGAGAGTAACAATGAGTTATATTTCACAAGACCCTCTCGCAGAATGTGATGCAAAGAGACAAGGTATTGATTTGTTCTTTTAATATTTATACGTTTAAACAAACAAAGTTAAGAAGAACAATTGAGTATAAACTGCGAGTTTATTCAAGTGAAAAAACTATCATAGACTTAAGTTTGGAGAGATGGATCTCCTATTTAACATTTGGTGACTTTCTATGACGAGCTCAGTACAATCCGAGAATCTTGTGTTTGCTCTTTGGTTATTTAAGACATGCTAAAGTCGATCTCAGAACCCTGCATGCAAAGCATTTTCTTGATGACTTTCCTTTATTATTCATTCCAGAATCCTGGAGTCTTGAGCGTCTTGTGTAAATTGGAAATGAACATTGTACATTGATGTGTAAGTGATAGAATCAAACAATAGTTCCTCATCAAACTTTGGAGCTTGTGTATTCGAACATAATGTTTTTTATTACTGCCAACAGCATAGTGCCACAATGTTATAAAGATAGATCCAATAATATGCAAGACTTAATTCGACATCTTGTCCCAGTACATTGAAATAATTAAACACTCAACCATGATAGGCATGTATTAAACATTAGTACTACATCTTAGAAGTACCTCCATGACAAAGATAATACAGAGGTTGATTATAAAAATGTTGTTTGTTTTGTCGAAACCCTAACATTTTCCAACCCACGTTTGGATAACTCCACATTACTTCCAGCCAAAAAACCAATAACATCGAGGTTTTCCAGTGCTCCAGTGTCTCTTTTCTTTTCTCTCTCATCCCGACCCCCTTCCCCTAGGTGCCACTCACAGCTCAGTGTAAAATATAAAACGTGGCTGAGAAGGGTGCCAGGAGTTTTTGGGTTCTATCATCTCCCAAAGGGAAGATCTGGATCTTCAGGAGGGTGGTCTTGACACACATTCAGTTGAGATTCTGATGACAAGAACGAAAACACAGCATTTGACAAATATTAGGTTAACAAGGTATGAACAAAATTCGTTGGCAGCTGAAAATTTTACATTGAAGCGATGTTCTGGGTTAAATTCTGCTACCTTGTTACCTATTCCAAATGCTGGTGGGGAAGATTGTGAGGACCATGACTGACTGGATGTTACTGAACTTTGTACCAAACCGAGGCCCGACATTGCTGATGATCCATTGTCTGACTCGGACCAAATCCTTTTTGCTAATGTTTCATGTTTAAGAGACAATTAGTGTTACCTGAGAGCAGCTTTTACTGTCTGCATCATTTCTGGAGTTTAAGGAGCTTCTTGTTTACAGGAGTATACTCCGCACAAGTAGCCAAAATTATTGTTTTAACGCATGCATGCCTTGTCTCTGAGCAGATCTGAGTCACCATTTATAGCGATAGCCAGTACAGTTCCGGTGTAGTTCATGGCTTTGGACAGCTATGGTCACTGAGAGGGTTCTTAACATCATCAGGCTCTCCCATAAGAAAGGAGGAATATGTGAGACAACTATTGGAAGCCTTGCAAAGACCAAAAGAAGTGGCCGTTGTTAAATGTGCTGCGCACAGGAAGGGGGAAAATGTTGTGACAGTGGGTAACATACGCGGACGCCTCCCATGTATGCAACTTTAATGGGAAATATTCTGGTGAGAGCACAGAGCGGACCAAACTCTGCATGATGCTGGCGGTTGCAGATACCTGGGATGAGGTCAGGCATCTGCAAGGGGAAGCATCAGATCAGGAACAAGCTGGTTGGATCAGAACAGGATGTGAAAAGTGGGAAGATGATTTTGGGTTTCGACTGATGGTAGAGCAGTGTTGCTGGATTTTTTGCTGAATCCTATGGCGAGTCAAATTCATGGAGCTGTTCACATACAGAGAGATGCCTTGGTGAGGTTGTTCAGGCAAACGTGGTTCAACCAGAGATTCCAGTGATTGTTGATGCAGTGTGTCATCGATGTGTCACATGCCAACAAATACATTCTGGAAAGAAAACTGTGGTTGCTTTGAGTCACATGGGGAGGTTGAGAGGTCCTTTCAATTGAATACAGTTGGACTTTGTCAAAATGCCTGTGTATAATGGATTGAGATACATTCTGGTTGCTGTGTGTATCTTTTCACAGTGAGACGAAGCTTATCAAACTAGAAGGTGTGATAGAATCACAGAAGCAAATGTATTGTTGAGAGAGCTTAGACCACACTTGGAGTCAGATACAGGGACGCATTTCCATAATGAGATCATGAAGCTGTTGTGTACTGCTGTAAAGGTTGATCGGAGACTGCACTGTAGTTACAGGCCGGAGGCATCAGGAATGATGGAGCAGAATAATGGGACTTTAAAGATGAGAATTGCAAAGAGTGTGCCTCAACATCCTTGAAATGGCCTGATGTGCTGCCTTTGGTCTTGATGAGATTGAGCAGTATACCACACAGAATGACTGTGCTGTCTCCGCACAAGATAATTATGCATAGAGCAATGTGATTACCTGCATTGCTATCCACAGCATTAATTAACATCATCAAATGATTTGGTCCTTGATTACTGCAAAGGATTAGCTGATGTTGTTTGTTCTGTGTCTCACCAGGTTGAAGCTGTGACTGCACCGACCTTGAAAGACCTCCCCCATAACTTGGGCCCGGGAACGTTTGTCTTGGTCCAAAAGCCTGTAAGAAAGAACTGTCTTGACTTATGGTGGCGTGGTTCATACCAGGTTATCTTAGTGACGAACACTGCTATGAAGTGTGGAGGTCTCACGAACTGGATACATGCCTCGCACACCCTTAGAGTCTCAGGACCTTCGGAAGAAACAGCTCCTCTCCCAGAAGTGACTGCAGCCGTTGAAAAGAAGTCTTTGAGGATAAGCATGTTCTGATCATCATTAGTAGCAGCAATGATCTGCTCAATGGATAGGTCTTCTGCCGCATTGGAGTTCACAATGAAGTTAATGCACTCCTCAGCTGTTTTGAATGTCGAACTGTGCCGCTGTAATAGTACCCATGAAAAGTAATCAGCAGGATTCTAATCTTTACTCAGCTTGCGTACAATTGCATAATCATAGTCTTGCTCTCGCAACCCCTACCTCTCAATGCGTGGGGACAGCTTGGCTTTCAAGTTGCCAAAGATAATGAGCAGAACCTGGTGATCTGTAATGATAGTGAAACATTTTCTGTATAGAAACACATAAAAATATTTGCTGGCACACACTACAGCCTGACTATCCTTTTCTGGCTGAGAATAGGCATGTTCTGTGTCAGACAGGCTTCGACTGGCATAGGCCACAATGTGTCTCTGAGCATTTGGATCACCATTATGTTGAGCAAGGATTGCCTTAGCCCCACTGGATTCGCATTAACTGTGATCTCACTATGTAACTTGGGGTCAAAATAAGCCATCTCAGTTGCATTTTTCAATTGTATACTTTATTCCTTTGAAGCTTTGATCACACTCAGCAGACCACTAGAAAGGGACATCTCCTTTTGCCAAGTCTCTCAATGGTTCAGAAAAGGGGGTGGTGATGAACAGAGTGTCTGAATTAAGCAGACCACTCTTACCCAGTCCAAAGATCAGGGCTTGATCCATCACCGTTTTTTAGCTCACTGCACCATCCCAGCTCAGAACTTGGCTATATGCAAATTAGTCTGACCCTGGCCCAGTGCATCATGGGAACAGGGCAGACCAAACTACCAAGCCAATTCTTATACTGGGAAGGAAACAAGCTACCGGGGACCGGTTTCTGGCATTTCAGCCGTCTTCGGCCCGGCTTGTCTCTCAATGGGGCACTCACAGTAGCAAATTCACAACTGTACCTTGAGTAATAACTGGCCATGCCTAAGAAGGATCGCAGGATGTTGACATCTTGTGGGAGGCATGTAGCTGATAGGGCTTGAACTTTATCCGGTTCAGGAGTCATTCCCCATCAGAGAATATGTGCACAAAGAATTTGAGTTTGGTCTTTTGAAACTCACACTTTGCTGCATTTAGAGTGATGCCTGTATCAGCAAGTAACCGGCACAATTTCGTGAGAGCTTTGTCATGCTCTTTTTCATTGCCCCAAATAACATTATGCCATCTCTGTAGTTAAAAGTACATGTGGTAGGTTCAATAATTTGATGTATAACATTATGAACTATTTTTGAATCTGTCAACACTCCAAAACTCAGTGTTTGGAATCTGAACAAGCTAACATGAGTCAAAAAAGTAGTGATGTACCTATAGTTTCCTTCTACCTTGAGTTGATGTCATCCCTTGTTCGGGTCAAGACGGGAGAATACTTTAGCGCTGTTCAGTTGCATGATATGTGTGGACCGGGTTGTCTTTGTCTCTTGATTTCTTTGTTAGCCTGGTGCAAATCAACACAGATGTGCACTTCACCTCCACTGTCCTTTTTTGGTACCACCACTATAGGCGAAACCCATGGTGTTGGACCAGCAGAGCAACTAATGATGTGATGCTTCAACAGCATTTCTAGTTCTTTCTGAACAGCATCTTGCAAGTAGAAATTGACCCTGTGGTGCGACTGGGCAACAGGGTAAACATCCTCATTGATGTGAAGTTGCACTTTCATTGTCTGAGCTTGCCTAGGCCATGAAAATATGACGGAAACTGACTCACAACTTCAGATTGAGTGTGGAGGTTGTAATTGAGAGATATCAGTCCCATGTCAGCAGCAGTGGCAAAACTGAGTAGGCATGCACGGGACGAGGTTCCTGTAAGAGGGTGAATTGGCACTTACACTGATACTGTTGTCTCATTGTAACTATGGATGACCTTTGAGCCTCATTTCCCTGTTGCCGGAGCCTTTTGCACTAGGGACAGACTATCCCCACATGAACCTGCTGATATTAGAAACCGTCCTCGAGGAAACGGAATGGAGGCAAACCGCCCCCTGTTCATGACTACCAGATCAGGAACTATGTCCTGGGAAATCACGTAAAAGCAAGAAACTGAGAAGAACAGAGAAGCGCCAGTGTGGCCCCAGTCTCATTAACACAAACTGCCACCAACAAGGGATGGGAACACGACCAGAACTTTAGGGCCGCACATAGAGACAATCACACATTACATGAAGCATGGAATAGGTCCTCAGAAAAAGAAGACCTTGATCAAGTAGGTCCCCAATTTTTCTGGAGTAAGGGTCTATTGTATAGGAAGGGAGGGAGAGGATTGAATCCCCAGTTATTAGTTCCGGAGTCACATTGGTAACAAGTCCTATATCTGGCCCATAGCAACCTCTTAGGTGGCCACTTCCGGGGTGAAAATACCAAAAAATCAAAACTCAAACACTTTTATTGGCCAGGGGTGTAGCACCAGGTCCGAAAATATTGTAGAGAATGTACAAAATGCCAAAAAACAGTAGGACTATGCCCCTACGGGTACCTTTACATCCCCTCCCAGTAATCGAAGAACCATTCTCACAGATAGGGATGGACATCATTGGTCCCCTGCTTCCTTCCTGTAGCAGGTGTAGATATGTCCTGGTTCTAATTGATTATGCCACCTGATTCCCAGAACGATTCAGAAAAGGGGGGTGGTGATGGACAGAGTATCTGAATTAAGCAGAGCACTCCTACCCAGTCAACAGATCCGGGCTTGATCCATCACCGTTTTTTAGCTCACTGCACCATCCCAGCTCAGAACCTGGCTACATGCAAATTAGTCTGTCCCTGGCCCAGTGCATCATGGGAACAGGGCAGACCAAACTACCAAGCCAATTCTTTTACTGGAAAGGAAACAAGCTTCCGGGGACCGGTTTCTGGCATTACAGCCGTCTTCGGCCCGGCTTGCTTGAATCCTGATGGTGCAGTGAGCAAGGGTTCCCAGAAGCCGTAGCATTAAGACAACCGAACGCAACACAGATAGCAAAGGCGATAACTAATATCTTTTCTAGGGTCGTATTTCCCAAAGAAACTATAACTGACCAAGGCACCCCCTTTGTGTCGAACCAAATGAAACAGGCCTGCCAACAACTGAATATAAAACAGATCAGAACCTCTGCACATCACCCCCAGACAGACGGTCTATGTGAAAGGTATAACGCCACATTGAAATCTACCCTTAAAAAGTTGTTAGAGCTCAAAGTCCGGAATAGGGAGGAAATGTTACCCCTGGCTCTTTTCGCTCTACGCTGTAAACAGCAGAAGAGCACCGGTTATTCCCTATTTGAATTATTGTATGGGAGGCAATCCCGCACCCTTCTAGACATGTTGAAGGAAGAATGGGAGGAGGAACCCAAAGGGGCGAAACCTTTACCTGAATATGTCCTAGGGTTAAAAACCAGCCTGTAGAAAACCAGAAACATAGTAAAACCCATATGGAACAGGCCCAAGAACAGCAAAAAAGACTATACGACAAGAAAATAAAGGAATGTAAACTAGATGTAGATGATTCAGTGCTAGTGATGAGACCCACTTCAGAACATAAAATGTTGGGACAATGGCAGGGCCCCTTTAGGGTCCTTGAACAAATACCCCGGTAACATACCCATTGGAGCTAGACCCTAAAGAGAAGGGGAATACTCAGATTTACCATACAAATCTCCTAAAAAATGGGAGGGACCCTGACCAGCCTTTCTGGTCAGCCAGGGAAATGCTGATCCCCTGTTTATACAGAGTATAGACCCAACCTTCCCCTTCCTCAATGACATGAGCTGAGGAAGAAGTTGAAACCCCTCGAAAGGGTGTTCTCCCTAACTCCAGGAAAGACTTCCCTCATCAGTCATGCCATTCCCACTAAACCAAAGAAAACGATACGGTTGAGACCATACTGAATACCTGAAGCCAGAAGGAGAGCTTTTGAGGCAGAGGTTCAACAAATGCGAAATATGGGCATTATTGGACCTTCCAAAAGCAAATGGAATTCCCCGATTGCCATTGTACCCAAACCCGATGGTTTCATTCGTTTTTGCAGATTTCAGGGAGGTCAATAAAATATCTTGTTTTGATGCATCCCCTCTACCCCGTGTAGACGAGATGATTGAAAAGTTAGGGAAGGCTAAATATATTAGTACCCTTGGCCTATGTAAGGGCTACTGGCAGGTCCCTCTTAGAGAATGTGATGAAGAAAAAACTGCTTTCTCCACCCAGGAGGGTTGTTCCACTTTAAAATGTTGCCATTTGGTATACATGGGGCCCGGCCACTTTTCAGCGCCTTATGAATCTGATCCCCAAACCCCATCAGGGATATGCTTCAGCATATATGGCATTGTCATCTATAGTGATACATGGGATCTTCACTTACTTCACCTAGAGAAAACCATTCAGGCATTAGAGAAAGCGGGTCTCACTATAAACCCCGCCAAAAGCCATCTGGCCGCTAAGTCAGTGAAGTACCTGGGGTATCTCCTAGGAGAGGGGTCTATCAAACCACAAGAAGAGAAGATAGCCGCAATATCCAAAATGCTGTTCCCCACAACATGCCGGGATCTCCGAGCTTTTCTGGGTATATTTGGATACTACAGGAGATTCATTCCTGACTTTTCTGCGGTAGCAGCACCCTTGACCGATCTCCTAAAAAAAGAAGTGTATACAGAGAAAGAGTTAAAGAATCCATCCCCCTGTGTCCTACAGGTATTTTCCCACCTAAAGTCCCTACTCACCACCAAGCCAGTCCTCTTAAGTTCCGACTATACTCAGCCGTTCATTTTACAAACCGACGCCTCAGAGAAGGGACTCGAGTGGTTTTGTCACAAAAAGACTCCCAAGGCCAAGAGAAACCAGTGCTCTACATCAGCAGAAAGCTGTTCCCTAAAGAAAGCAGGTATGCAGTTATAGAGAAAGAGGTCCTTGCTATTAAATGGGCAGTGGAATCATTGAAGTACTATCTAGAGGGAAACTATTTTATTCTGTATACAGATCATGCCCCCCTAGAATGGCTTGCACGAAACAAAGGACACAATGATCGCATCCTGCGATGGTTTTTTGGCCCTTCAACCATTTCATTTCACTACCCACCATAGAAAAGGCAAGCACCAAAAGAATGCAGATTACCTTTCCAGGTATGCTCTTGAACAGTATCCTGCTAACAGGAAAGTTAGGGTGGGGGAATGTCAGGAAGAACCCGGATGGGGTCTGAGTGCCGCACGACCTGGGGTTTGACCCAGGTCTGTAGATGAGAACAGGTCCGGCATCAGCAGGGTTAATGAATTCCTCACGCCCTCTCCTCTGCAGGATGACGAGGAAAGCCTCGATGATGAAGACTAATCATGGACAAGGAAGATGTGGAAAAAGGACCTCTCGCAAGAGGACGGAGTAACACGGAAGTCATCGAACGAAGGATCCAAGAACTGGAGCGAGGACTGGTGAATACCCCCGGGAGACACGAGCTTGCCTCCATAACTCAGGCCCCTACACATAGTTCCCCTTGGACATTGTTACATGAACTTAGGATACCCTTCCTTGTGTTTCTTAACTACTATGCATTGAAATAGCATCTGCCAGCCTAATATATTTAACACTGTATATACCCCCCTGGCTTGATCTAGCTCTGAAAGCTATGTCCATTCTGCTTTAAAATGCCAACCACATCACCCGACAGGGCATCATGGGGTCCTCTCTTGACTTTTACAAACTTCTGTTCCCATACGCGCCACTACGCATGCGCGAACCCCAGAGTATCCCTTTGGCAACTGACGACATCCCAGGCCTCCGCAGTTACACACTGGGAAGCACTCTTCAATCCCAATTATACATTTGCTCCATGAGGCTCCATCTCATTAGCAACAATAATATATTTGCTCCATGAGGCTCTGTTTCGTTATCAGTAACACTCTTTCCTCATAAAAGCCCCGCACGCGGAAATACGCATGCGCAGCGTCCTGAGCACTCTGTCGCCCTGGGCAACTGGCGGCATCACAGGCTTCCGCAGCGTACTGGTGACGCGACTATCACCTGACCATACCCGGAAGTACCCTTACGTTATTACCAGCCCCGCACCGCACGGCACTCATAGCTGAGCAGCGAAGGTAGACGTAGGTGACAGGCCGCTTGCCACGCCTGGAAACTGTAAGTAATTCTTCCTTCCCCCCGCAGATTCCTATCGCGAATAGATGTCAAGACGTACACCTGTTCCTCAGCGGTAACCTCAGAACTAATCCTTTATCTAATCACGGGTACAACATTTCTTCACTTAGAATACGTTGTACCGCGTGATGCACCTACCCCCTGCTCGTTGAAGTATATTAGGAAAACACCTCAAGTAAGCCTGCCCCTTGCCATGAAACTTTTGTGATCACCTCCATGTTATTTGTTTGTGAGTCTTGTTTGTCAAATGAGGACACAATACCACGAAGGGCTACAATATGGCCTTTGCCTTAACATAATGCGCATTTGATTATAGCCACAAGGTATTGTTATAATTCCGCATATCACTTCAGCAATACCAATCTGAACATAATGCCTCATCTCACTGACAGATGAATATTAAAATAGCAATATTGCATACAAAGGTGCACGCACCTATAGTCCTTGATACAATAATATCCTAGCTTTAACGATAAGCGATCACGTTCACTATATGATCACGCTCTTTGTCGCTAGAAGCTTTTCCAAAACACCACTTTGGCACGCAGTATGTATGCACTGAGAGTCTGCACGACGTTACAGGCTAGTAAGGATAATCAACGCCTGATACCCTCTTTTATTTCATTTTCTCTCTCCACAGGTTTTTACTGATGCTCCACATTTTTGAGAGCACCTCACCTTTGGTACATTTTCCCACTGGTTTATTAAGGATTTAGGACAGGGTGAGTCTTTTAGGGGGCTCATACCTTCCATCTCCTTTGGTCCTGATGAATACCGGGTATTTTCCCTGACGGTTGAAACATGTTGACCAACGCACTATAAACACATATTGAGATACGTAGGTCGTAACTCCCCTTCCAGTATCTCATTCTTTATTATTTTAATATTGTCCAATTGTTTTTCATTAAAACTTACTGACAATGCTAAACCAGGACATTTTTTAACATTATATTTTTTTGCACTTACACCTCACAACCTGCTCCACTGCATTCCAGGTGTCGAAGCACACCCTGGTGACGCTAGGCCACCAGGGTGGACCCCGATGATGAAGCATGTCACCACTAGGTGGTGAGTGAGGGGTTTTATAAAAAAGGAATATTTATGCCACGTTTGGAAAACCTTCAGCCTACTCATCGGGTGTTACTCCTCCATTTGTTTTTCAATATTGACCAGGGGAATAGGAGTATCCCTCGTCCATCGTATGTGGACACAATCCCTTACTCTCCCACTTGTTTCTTTTTTATATCATAGCAGAGCACAGCTGCGAGAGTCTAAACACTTTCAACAATATCACTGGAGGTTAGAAACGAGACGGACATGGCAGAAAACCCAGGCTTATCCTTTTCAACAGAGGAAATAGACTCAATCATGAGCAATCTTAATGTATTTGCTGATACCAACATCAGCAATACCATATCACAGACCTCAGAATGGGACAAACTTACGGAAATGAAACGCAACCGCATCAGGACAATACTACATGGGACCATACTCAAGGAATATGTAACAAACAACATAGCCCCAAAGGGCCTGCTGGTCACCAATGCCCCAAGAATATTCCTAGATGACCCTGAGTTCAGGAAAGATTGGGCCCTCATAGCGTGGCACTGCACGCACGACTGGATTATACTTATACTAAAAACAGCAGTGCGATTGTCAGAGAAAATCCAGATAGGGATCCAACTAACCAAAAGTCAAATTAAAACCACCATCACAGGATACAAAAAGAAACTAGACGACCTGAATAAAGAGATAAACGAATATAGAGACAACTTTACCCAACAGAAAGTCCTTAAATTTCAAAAGGACCTCAAAAAATTTACATTCGTCAAGGCATATCCATACTCAGATCCTGACTATAAAGCCACAACCACACCAGATCCAGACTCGGACGCTTCAAGCAATACCTCCCACAGCTCCAACAGTAGCGGAGGATCCAACAACAGCACACCGAGACAAAGACAAAGAGGAGCATACCGAGGACATTACCAATGGCCACAATACAGCCACCCTCCTTTTCAGAACCCATATCAACAACCTCAACAGTTCCCGATGTATGGATGGCAGCCACCATTTCAGCAGTTCCCTTTCCCACCCAACCAATTCCGTCCTCCTTGTTCGAACAGAGGCAGGCGCGGGAGAGGTCGTAACAAACAAGGGAACAATGTCCATTGGGTAGAGGAAGACACGGTGAGCAGCAACACCAGGAACAAGACCGGGGCCAACAGGGCAGGCCCCAGCAACATGAGGAACTAGTGACTAACTTGTCATCGCGAACATTAACTGAGACAGAAACACAAGTCCTAAACAAGGGACTTGGATTTGTACCCACAGCCACCTTGGACAAATTTAAACTACAATGCGAACTGGCAGCTTTCTTTAGAAAATTGAAGCTCAAAGCGTTCTTCGAAAAAACAAACACGGAGAACGCAGAGGAGACTACAAATGAAACCGGATTCAGAACCAAATCGACATTTGTACCACCCCCACATACCATCCCAGTAGAAATAAATGATTTCGAACAGGCGGTGTTCAATGACATTGAATCTATGCCAGTCCTTACACTCTATCATAACACCAGCAGGTCTGAGAAGAAAGCTATATCTGACCTCAAGAAGGATGACACAATTGTTATAAAACCAGCGGATAAAGGTGAAGGTCTGGTAGTAATGAACAAAACAGACTATAACATGGAATGCAGACGTTTGCTGGATGATAGAAAGAATTACCTGCCACTTCCAAACGACCCTACAGATGATTTACGAACAGAGATCATAGACCTGGTGGAAACAGCAGAAGCAGCAGGACACATTTCCAAACAGGAGGCAGATTACCTGACAAAAACTGAGGCCAAAATACCATATTTCTATGTGGTTCCAAAGATGCACAAGGACAAATTGCCAACTCCCGGAAGACCAATAGTATCCGGTATAGGTTCACTATTATAACCCCTATCTAGGTTATGTGACTTTTTTCTAAAAACCATCGTACAAAGAACATCCACTTACCTTAAGGATACAAAGAATCTACTGACACTCTTAGAGACCATCGAAATGGAGGAGAACATGATTATAGTAAGCTTTGACATAGAAAGCCTCTATACTAACATTCCTCAGGATGCCACCATCAATGTACTCAAACACACATTGGATCAAACCACCTGGGACTACCGCACACCAAAAGAATTTATCATCAAATGTGCTACCCTAGCCCTGAAAAGGAACTTTTTCGAATATGAAGGCTCCTTATACCTCCAAATAGGGGGCACATCCATGGGCAGCGTTTTCGCTCCTAGTGTAACGGGACTCTATGTGTTCGATTTTGAACAAAAATACATCTTATCACCAAACAACCCTTACTTTGAAAACATCAAATTCTGGCGGAGATACATCGATGATGTTCTAACAATCTGGCAGGGTCCGCAAGAAACACTAACAACATTTATAACCTGGCTCAATAACCGTGACCCACATCTGCACTTCACTCATAGTGCTGATAGAGAAAAAACGGTTTTCCTGGATATACAGATACAAAGGGAAAATGATACTCTAACTACCAAAACCTATTTTAAACCAACTGCAAAAAACAATCTTTTAAGGTTTGAAAGCTTCCATCCACGACCCCTGAGGGAAAACTTGCCCTACGGTCAATACTTACGCCTACGGAGAAACTGCAGTAAATTAACAGACTACAAAAACCAAGCAGAAGATCTAACCACCAAACTACTGCAACGGGGTTACCCATCCAAGATTACACGCAAGTGTCAAAAATGGGCAAGAAATCAACCTAGACAAGCCCTATTGGAAGAAACTACAAAAAATAGAGACACAATCCCACTTACATGCGTAACAACCTATAACGCAATCTCAAACCAAGTCAGCCGAAGCATTAACAAGCACTGGTCCATAGTGAATTCAGGAACTCTCAGTTGGGAAAAACCCTTGTTCTCCTACAGGAAAGGCCAGAGCCTAAAAAATAGTTTGGTGAACACCAGACCCAAAAACGTGACAATGAACAATAATCCCACCCTCACACAGATGTGGGGCCTGCCCCCTGTGACAGGACACTCTCGATGTGGGGACTGTAGTGTCTGTCACCTTACTGAAAACACTAAGACCCTGAATCTTGAAGCAGGTAAAATATGGGAACAGAGATCTCACACCAATTGTAATGCAGCAATGTCATCTATCTCATCACATGAACTTGTGGGAAACCATACGTGGGAATGACTACTCGCAAGGTAAAGCAGCGTATCTGTGAGCACAGAAGCACAATACGCTGCAAGAAAAACATTACCAGATTGACAGATCACTTCCTCACCGTGCACCACACCCCAAATGACATGAGGTGGACTGTGATAGAACAATTACAGCCTGGTCCAAACACACAATCCCGCCTCTTTGAAAAAGAGCAGCGTTGGATCTATAGACTTTCAACCCACAAGAATGGCCTGAATGATAACATCCCTTGGGGTTCTGTGCTAAAATAATCATGACCTATCTCTGCTATCCCACAGCAAGCCCCCCTTCATATAGCTCCCACAAGAATAGTCTGAATGATAACATCCCTTGGGGTTCTGTGCTGAAATAATCATGACCTATCTCTGCTATCCCACAGCAAGCCCCCTACACATAGTTCCCCTTGGACATTGTTACATGAACTTAGGATACCCTTCCTTGTGTTTCTTAACTACTATGCATTGAAATAGCATCTGCCAGCCTAATATATTTAACACTGTATATACCCCCCTGGCTTGATCTAGCTCTGAAAGCTATGTCCATTCTGCTTTAAGATACCAACCATATCACGCGACAGGGCATCATGGGGTCCTCTCTTGACTTTTACAAACTTCTGTTCCCATACTCGCCCCTACGCATGCACGAACCCCAGAGTATCCCTTTGGCAGCTGACCACATCCCAGGCCTCCTCAGTTACACACTGGGAAGCACTCTTCAATCCCAATTATACATTTGCTCCATGAGGCTCCATCTCATTAGCAATAATAATATATTTGCTCCATGAGGCTCTGTTTCGTTATCAGTAACACTCTTTCCTCATAAAAGCCCCGCACGCGGAAATACGCATGCGCAGCGTCCTGAGCACTCTGTCGCCCTGGGCAAATGGCGGCATCACAGGCTTCCGCAGCGTACTGGTGACGCGACTATCACGTGACCATACCCGGAAGTACCCTTACGTTATTACCAGCCCCGCACCGCACGGCACTCATAGCCGAGCAGCGAAGGTAGACGTAGGTGACAGGCCGCTTGCCACGCCTGGAAACTGTAAGTAATTCTTCCTTCCCCCCGCAGATTCCTATCGCGAACAGATGTCAAGACGTACACCTGTTCCTCAGCGGTAACCTCTGAACTAATCCTTTATCTAATCACGGGTACAACATTTCTTCACTTAGAATACGTTGTACCGCGTGATGCACCTACCCCCTGCTCGTTGAAGTATATTAGGAAAACACCTCAAGTAAGCCTGCCCCTTGCCATGAAACTTTTGTGATCACCTCCATGTTATTTGTTTGTGAGTCTTGTTTGTCAAATGAGCACACAATACCACGAAGGGCTACAATATGGCCTTTGCCTTAACATAATGCGCATTTGATTATAGCCACAAGGTATTGTTATAATTCCGCATATCACTTCAGCAATACCAATCTGAACATAATGCCTCATCTCACTGAAAGATGAATATTAAAATAGCAATATTGCATGCAAAGTTGCACGCACCTATAGTCCTTGATACAATAATATCCTAGCTTTAACGATAAGCGATCACGTTCACTATATGATCACGCTCTTTGTCGCTAGAAGCTTTTCCAAAACACCACTGTGGCACGCAGTATGTATGCACTGAGAGTCTGCACGACGTTACAGGCTGGTAAGGATAATCAACGCCTGATACCCTCTTTTATTTCATTTTCTCTCTCCACAGGTTTTTATTGATGCTCCACATTTTTGAGAGCACCTCACCTTTGGTACATTTTCCCACTGGTTTATTAAGGATTTAGTAACAGTGTGAGTCTTTTAGGGGGCTCATACCTTCCATCTCCTTTGGTCCTGATGAATACCGGGAATTTTCCCTGACGGTTGAAACATGTCGACCAACGCACTATGAACACATATTGAGATACGTAGGTCGTAACTCCCCTTCCAGTATCTCATTCTTTATTATTTTAATATTGTCCAGTTGCTTTTCATTAAAACTTACTCACAAAGCTAAACCAGGACAATTTTTAACATTATATTTTTTGCACTTACACCTCACAACCTGCTCCACTGCATTCCAGGTGTCGAAGCACACCCTGGTGACGCTAGGCCACCAGGGTGGACCCCGATGATGAAGCATGTCACCACTAGGTGGTGAGTGAGGGGTTTTATAAAAAAGGAATATTTATTCCACGTTTGGAAAACCTTCAGCCTACTCATCGGGTGTTACTCCAATTCTAGTTAGATGTGCATTTATTTCTGTCATCACAGGTTAACACTTTATCCCTAATCCATGGGGGGCATATAATGAGTGCAGGGGTGTCAAGAGGAATCAGCATTTTATTTATTTTTTGCAGTTTTATATGGTGTGAACCCTGTTGTGGATAGACAGAGGAGCACTTCACAACATTAGACACGGACTACATTACACTTTTTTCCAGTGAAGTCAGGCTCTCACGTGCAACAAACCACACACCTCACCATCCCAGCCTGGGCATTGCAACTTTTAAAACTGTCAAGAGATACACACATTTGCATATAATCATTCAAAATGGGACTCATTTGCATAATGAATGGCTGTCCTCTATGCCTGGCAGGATCCAGCCATGAGCAGCCCAGCTTTAGACCCTGTGAAGCAGGCACGCCCAGGAATGCTTAGTGACGTGCACCTGACCTGTGCCTTAACCTTGTGCACGGAGAGGGCAGGAGCAGAGCCCCACAGTGGTCGGGTAGGGGGTATGCTCCTGCACTCCGGTAGGTGTATTTACGTGACTTAGATGTCTTGATATTACAAATAACAATGGCTTTTAATTTTGTAAATAATTAATACTTAAATAAAAGTTATTGTAATTTATAATGGCAATAGCTTAAACGTTTGTAAATAACTTTTGTGAAGATTATGTTCAGTGTATTTTATTGTGACGAAAATCCAAGAACATTGCATTTGCACCTACACACACACAGAGCCACACACATATAGATGTGGTGGTGGTGGATCTGGGGGATATGGTGGTGGTGGATGTGGTGGTGGTGGTGGTGGTAATGGTGGATGTGGTGGTGATGGTGGTGGATGTGGGGTGGATGTGGTGGTGGATGTGGTGGTGGTGGTGGTGGTGGTGGATGTGGTGGAGGTGGTGGATGTGGTGGTGATGTGGTGAAAGTGGTGGATGTGGTGGTGATGTGGTGAAAGTGGTGGTGGATGTGGTGGTGGATGTGGTGGTGGATGTGGTGATGGGTGTGGTGGATGTGGTGGTGGTGGATGCGGTGGTGGATGTGCTGGTGGATGTGGTGGTGGTGGATGCGGTGGTGGATGTGGTGGTGGTGGTGGATGTGGTGGTGGATGTGGTGGTGGTGGATGCGGTGGAAGTGGTGGTGGATGTGGTGGTGGATGTGGTGGTGGATGTGGTGGTGGTGGTGGATGTGGTGGTGGATGTGGTGGTGGATTTCATGGTGGATGTGGAGGTGATGGTGGAGGTGATGGTGGAGGTGATGGTGGATGTGGTGGTGGATGTGGTGGTGGATGTGGTGGTGGATGTGGTGGTGGATGTGGTGGTGGATGTGGTGGTGGTGGATGTGATGGTGGATGCGGTGGTGGTGGAAGTGATGGTGGTGGGTGTGGTGGATGTAGTGGTGGTGGATGAGGTGGTGGATGAGGTGGTGGATGAGGTGGTGGTGGATGTGGTGGTGGATGTGGTGGTGGATGTGGTGGTGGACGTGGTGGTGGTGGATGCGGTGGTGGATGTGGTGGTGGATGTGGTGGATGTGGATGCGGTGGAAGTGGTGGATGTGGTGGTGGTGGATGTGGTGGTGGTGGATGTGGTGGTGAATGTGGTGGTGGATTTCATGGTGGATGTGGAGGTGATGGTGGATGTGGTGGTGGATGTGGTGGTGGATGTGGTGGTGGTGGTGGATGTGATGGTGGATGTGGTGGTGATGGTGGATGCGGTGGTGGTGGAAGTGATGGTGGTGGTTGTGGTGGATGTAGTGGTGGTGGATGAGGTGGTGGATGTGGTGGTGGATGTGGTGGTGGATGTGGTGGTGGATGTGGTGGTGGTGGAAGTGGTGGATGTGGTGGTGGATGTGGTGGTGGATGTGGTGGTGGATGTGATGGTGGATGTGGTGGTGGATGTGGTGGTGGATGTGATGGTGGATGTGATGGTGGATGTGGTGGTGATGGTGGATGTGGTGGTGGATGTGGTGGTGGATGCGGTGGTGGTGGTGGATGCGGTGGTGGTGGTGGTGGATGCGGTGGTGGTGGTTGTAGTGGATGTGGTGGTGGATGTAGTGGTGGTGGGTGTGGTGGTGGTGGTGCATGCGGTGGTGGTAGATGCGGTGGTGGTGGATGTGGTGGATGTGGTGGTGGATGTGGTGGTGGATGTGGCGGTGGATGTCATGGTGGATGTGGAGGTGATGGTGGATGTGATGGTGGATGTGATGGTGGATGTGGTGGTGGTGGGGGTGGTGGATGTGATGGTGGATGTGGTGGTGATGGTGGATGTGGTGGTGATGTGGTGGTGGATGTGGTGGTGGTGGATGTGGTGGGGGTGGATGTGGTGGTTGTGGATGTGGTGAAAGTGGTGGTAGATGTGGTGGTGGAAGTGATGGTGGTGGTTGTGGTGGATGTGGTGGTGGTGGATGCGGTGGTGGATGCGGTGGTGGATGAGGTGGTGGATGAGGTGGTGGATGAGGTGGTGGATGTGGTGGTGGATGTGGTGGTGGATGTGGTGGTGGATGTGGTGGTGGATGTGGTGGTGGATGTGGTGGTGGTGGATGTGGTGGTGGTGGATGCGGTGGTGGTGGATGCAGTGGAAGTGGTGGATGTGGTGGTGGATTTGGTGGTGGATGTGGTGGTGGATATGGATGTGGTTGTCGAGGTACGCTCCACAGGATCCGGATGGTGAATATAAGGCCCACCTCCAAACATCACAAACACTCTGATATATATTTCAACAGAGGATTTGAGCCATTAGGCGAGGGGTAATTGCAAAATAATAAACAGGGAAGGGAAGGAAGGGGTCTGCTGGGAAGGGATGTACCTGAAACGACAGAACATACAGAGGTAAGAACACCATACACCCAACACATCCAATATGCCACCAGCACCCCTTGAAACTAAGTACCTGTGAGAAAAAAGATAAACTCGGCAAACGGGTGATCTGGGGTTCTCCCTCTTAGGATATACGCTTGAGCCCTATAGGAAATAGGCATACGTTAAGAAACCATCTCATACATAAGCTCACATATATGAATACATCATGGTGCTCCTTTATACCTTGGTGAACACTCAAGCTATCCGAAATATGGAGTTCTGGGTGAAAGCTTTATCAAATAGTAAACGAACACAGGGAAAATAATATGTAGAAGCTGTAATGTTGAACCAACAGATACGGTAATGCGTGGGAAGCAAAAACCATTGCACTCCGCTCTGCTAAGTAGAAGCACACCAGCCCCTGTTAGAACCACAGGCACTTGAAAGACACTTTCAGTAAACTTGGTGGTTTGTTTGACCAGTAAGAATTAATCTGACACTGTTTCTGCACAACCTTTATAATTCCATAATGAGTGTCTGTCACGGCAACACGCAGTTGCGACCACCGCCGTGCTCCGCAAGTTTCACTATTGCCCAATGTTCCACAATAACACAAGCGCTTGAACTGGCTACACGGAGCAGAAGCTACCACCGTGCACCACCTACCCAAGGTAGAAGAAAACAATAGGAAAACAACCGAAGGAGAGACGGCAGCGTGTGGCTCCTTACACCACTGCGCTCCGCTCTAATGTCCTAAACATCCAACTCTGAACATGAGTCATAACAATACCAAAGTTTGTCCCATGGAAGCGAGTACTGCTTCACAACGCTCCGCAGCAAACTGCTATAAACAAAAGTAAACAAGCGCTGCAGTTCCTTCACTGCGCGCTGGGATCACGGCAACGCGTGGGAGCCCCCACAGCGCTCCGCTCAATGGCGGTCACGTAAGGGCAGGGAGCCGCTCCTACCTGGAGGTGAATTACAGCAAACTAGAGACCTCCCTGCTGGAACGCGATCCTCCGACACCTTCCTCCTTCGAACACGAAAGCAGCAAAGCGGAATAACACGCAACAGGATGCGTGTCACAGGAACTAAAATAGGCTTACCCGGGGCTTCTGGGTAATGTAGTTCGTTCGGCGCCCGTTTTCATTCACTGCACCTCGTCCCCCCCAGACACAGTAATGCAGGCGCAAGTATGGGTTCTGACAGTAGGTCCTCCTCTCAGCGCCTACTAGGCCCAGGCCGCGTAGGAAACCTCCGATGGAAGGACCGGATAGCATCAGGGGCATGGATGTTGGACACCGGTTCCCAGGAGTCGTCTTCCACTGAATACCCCTTCCATGACACCAGATACCACAACACACCCCTCCTGTACTTGGAATCCTTGATGCTCCGCACCACATACTCAAAACCCCCATCACACAATACAGGAGGGGGAGCCCTGCGTCTGTCTGAAAATGCAGGTTTCAACAAACTACAATGAAAGACAGGGTGTATGCGAAGGGAACCAGGCAGTTTCAATTTGTAGGCCACCGGATTGATCTTCTTTACCACCACATATGGCCCAATGAACCGGGGGTGAAAAATGCTACGGAGTTTGAATTTGATATTCCTAGTTGAAAGCCATACCTTGTCACCCACTGCATACGTTGGTCCCTGTTTCCTGTGTCTATCTTCATAGGTTTTATACTCTCTCTTAGCCTTGGTTAGGTGAAACCTTATTTTCCGGTGAATGGCTTGAACTTTCCGCATTTGACCCAAAACTGTAGGCTGATTGTCTATTGCCTCAGGGATGGAAACTGGAAGGATCCTAGCATCATAACCATATGTAGCGCAGAACGGGGATACCCCCAGAGAACAGTGCCAAGCATTATTGTAGGCTACCTCCGCCATCCACAACAAGGAAACCCATGAATCATGAGCCTCCGCAGCATAGCACCTGAGATATTTTTTCAAGGTTTGGTTCAACCGTTCCGTTTGTCCGTCCGTTTGCGGATGGAAGCTGGTCGAAAGGGAGGAACGGATGCCTAAGGCCTGACACCAAAACTTCCAGAATCTGGCGATGAACTGGGGACCCCTATCTGATATGATGACCTCGGGCACCCCGTGTAGCCTAATGATGTTAGACAATAGTAGTTGTGCCGTCTGTCCGGCCGTGGGCAGATTCACACAGGGAACAAAGTGACCCAATTTGGTAAGACTGTCAATCACAACTAATATTGCAGTCATCCCTTGATCCGGAGGCAAACCCGTGACAAAATCTAAGCTAATGGTTTGCCACGGTTTTTTAGGAGTCGGAAGGGGAACCAATAATCCTTTCCTTTTCCCAGTCTCATTCTTGGCCATGGCACATTCACTACACGATCTTACCCATTCTACCACATCTCTCTTGACTGTGTCCCACCAAAAATACCTCTGCATCAGCTGTACTGTTTTACCCACCCCTTGATGTCCTGCCAACTGAGAATCGTGGCACCAGTTGAAAGCAGTCTTTTTCGTAGCATCATCGGGGAGAAAATGTTTGGTATTTTGGAAAGGAAGGCCTTTCTTTATCATGCGACCTCTTCCCTGGGTGGCCCATGCTACCCACTCTCCCGGGGTTTTTGCTCGGCTGACATGATCCAAGAAAGTATCCGCGTGTATTACACACACAACCTTGTCCGGATCCACAATGGACTCAAGTCTGGGGATCTCTATCGAGTCCTCCCCCTGGTGTTGTCTGGAAAGTGTATCAGCCTTTCTGTTGTCAGCCCCGGGACGAAAGGTGATCACAAAGTCATACTCAGAGAAAAACAGCATCCATCTCATTTGTCTCTGAGTGAGATTGCGTGCTGTTTTCATGTACTGTAAGTTTCGATGATCGGAATATACAGTAACAGGGAACGCAGCACCCCACAAATATTGGCGCCATTCCTGAAATGCCTTTTTGATGGCCAGCAGTTCCTTCTCAGCTATAGTGTAGTTCTTCTCGGCCGCATTGAGTTTCTTTGAAAGGTATGCTACTGGATGGAGCTGCCCCGTGAGGTGATTCCTTTGTGATAAGATAGCCCCCACAGCTTCATCCGAAGCATCCGCTTCGACTATGAAAGGATGTTCCGGCTTAGGGTGGGCCAGAATAGGCGCGGTGGTAAAAGCAGCCTTTAGTGTCTGAAAGGCTCCATCAGTAACTTCTGTCCACAAAAAAGGAACACCTTTTCTTAGCAATCGAGACAAAGGGGCAGCCACCTGAGAAAACTGAGCAATGAATCTACGGTAGTAGTTTGAGAACCCTAGAAATCTTTGCACATCCTTCACACTTGCCGGAACCGGCCATTCTTGTACTGCCTTCACCTTTCTCTCTGACATCTGCAAACCTGAATGACTCAACATCACTCCAAGGAATTCCACTTCACACACATCGAACTCGCACTTGGATAATTTGCAGAACAGTCTATTCTCCCCTAGTCTCTGTAATACCTGAGACACCTGAGCATGGTGTTGTGCGGTGTTGTCCGAATAAATGAGGATGTCATCTATATAGACAACCGCGCAAACGTCAACGAACTCCTTTAGAACATCATTCAAAAAATACTGAAATGCCGCCGGGGCGTTACACAACCCAAACGGCATGACGGTATATTCGTAAAGGCCATATCGAGTCTTGAAGGCCGTCTTCCACTCATCGCCTTCCTTTACCCGGACCAGGTGATAAGCACCTCTTAAGTCCAGCCGAGTATATATTCTGGCATCCTTCACCTGATCCAACAGGACTGATATTAGAGGCAAGGGATATCGATTCCTGACTGTGTTTTTGTTTAACACCCTATAATCGACACACGCTCTCAACTCCCCATTGGCTTTTTTGATGAAAAACAAAGGAGAGGCCGCAGGGGACCTCGAGGGGCGAATAAACCCAATCTCTACGTAGTGGTCGAGATATTCCCTTAAGTGCGCTGTCTCCGGAACTGAGAGTGCATACACACGACAGGAAGGCAGAGTAGCCCCATTGACCAAATCAATTCGGCAATCATATGGACGATGAGGAGGCAGTTGTTCCGCCAATTGTTCACTGAACACTTCCTCAAAACCCTTATATTGCGGGGGCAAGACCACCTGTTTCTCCGCAGCAGTGGCTACTATTAAGGGGAGGAACGACACAGCAGTGGTCGTTCCACATGAGGAAACCACATGCTCTCTGCATTCCTCGGACTCAAACCGGACCTCCTTCGTTCTCCAATCAATCGTGGGGTTATGATGACTTAACCAGGGCATTCCTAAAATAACCTCATATTGAGGTGCCTCGATAATGTTCAGGATCAGTTCCTCCCTGTGGTATCCCTCTGAAATATCCACGGACAAGACAAGCGTGTCTGTATGTTCCGTGATCTTTCCTGACTTCAAAGGTTTCCCATCCACTGCTAGTACGTCCTCAGGAACGTCTCTTGGCACTCGTACTAAGGACAGGGCAGTTACCAGCCCGCTGTCGATAAAATTCCCCGTGGCTCCTGAGTCAATCATCACCTTCACCTGATGACTCTGTGACTGACTCTCCAGATACATGGGAAGGAGTATGTGAGCCTCTGTTTCCAATAACGTCAACACAGACAATGATGGAATCTGATAGAGAGGAGCCCTGGTTTCTAGGGGGGGGTCTGCCTTCGCTTCTTCATTCCCAGACCCTCTTACAGCAGTAATGGCTAGTCTTTTGTTGCGATTCCATCCCCCGCTCATCTTGGGTTTAGTAGGACAGTCCCTAACATAGTGGCCCTTTTTCCCACAGTAGAGACACAGACCCAGGACTCTACGGTGTTCCTTCTCTTCTTTGGACAGAGGGGTTTTTACGGCCCCTAACTCCATGGGTTCGGAACTTGACTCAGGGGACGGTAGCGCCCTACGAGGACTGTAATCGGACCCAGCATATCCCCGATCCCAACGTCTCCTGTCACTCATTCTACCATCCAGACGTAAGGTCAGATTGATCATGTCTTTACCAGTAGCTGGCTGAGGATCTATTTGAGCTATGATATCCTTAAGCCCCTCTCTTAATCCTTGATAAAATAGAGACATCCTCTTTTCCTCAGGCCAAGCCGTTTCTGCTACCAGCCTATTGAAATCCGTCAAATACGATATCAAATCTCTTTTTCCCTGTCTCAGCATCAGCAGCTCTCTGTCCGCACTAAACGTAGTGGCCCTTCGGTCAAACACGCGCTCGAATTCCGCCCTGAATGCATTCCAGTTGTTTAACACAGGGTCGTCATTGCGAACCAACGGCACTGCCCAATTTGCCGCATCACCTATTAGATACGAAATGGCAAAGGCGACTCTGGAGTGATTGGTTGGGAAGGAGGCCGGCTTGCACGAGAAATGCATCAAGACTTGTGTCAGGAATATCTGTGTTTTAGCTGGGTCTCCTGAATATCTTTCTGGATTTGCAAGGGGAATGGGAGGCGGTACAGTGACCTGTATTTGTGAGGGAGAGGCATCGAAGGGGTTTCTGCTTAGCCTATCTACCTTTTCTTTCAGAGCAGTGGCCTCGGCATTAGAAGCAACCAGTTCCTGTTGCACCAACATCAAGGCCTGAAGCACTTCATCTAAGGTAGCCATATAGTCCCCACCCGGATCGGGTGTAGCTAATTTCGTGGGCGTGTTATTCTGTCGAGGTACGCTCCACAGGATCCGGATGGTGAATATAAGGCCCACCTCCAAACGTCACAAACACTCTGATATATATTTCAACAGAGGATTTGAGCCATTAGGCGAGGGGTAATTGCAAAATAATAAACAGGGAAGGGAAGGAAGGGGTCTGCTGGGAAGGGATGTACCTGAAACGACAGAACATACAGAGGTAAGAACACCATACACCCAACACATCCAATATGCCACCAGCACCCCTTGAAACTAAGTACCTGTGAGAAAAAACATAAACTCGGCAAACGGGTGATCTGGGGTTCTCCCTCTTAGGATATACGCTTGAGCCCTATAGGAAATAGGCATACGTTAAGAAACCATCTCATACATAAGCTCACATATATGAATACATCATGGTGCTCCTTTATACCTTGGTGAACACTCAAGCTATCCGAAATATGGAGTTCTGGGTGAAAGCTTTATCAAATAGTAAACGAACACAGGGAAAATAATATGTAGAAGCTGTAATGTTGACCCAACAGATACGGTAATGCGTGGGAAGCAAAAACCACTGCACTCCGCTCTGCTAAGTAGAAGCACACCAGCCCCTGTTAGAACCACAGGCACTTGAAAGACACTTTCAGTAAACTTGGTGGTTTGTTTGACCAGTAAGAATTAATCTGACACTGTTTCTGCACAACCTTTATAATTCCATAATGAGTGTCTGTCACGGCAACACGCAGTTGCGACCACCGCCGTGCTCCGCAAGTTTCACTATTGCCCAATGTTCCACAATAACACAAGCGCTTGAACTGGCTACACGGAGCAGAAGCTACCACCGTGCACCACCTACCCAAGGTAGAAGAAAACAATAGGAAAACAACCGAAGGAGAGACGGCAGCGTGTGGCTCCTTACACCACTGCGCTCCGCTCTAATGTCCTAAACATCCGACTCTGAACATGAGTCATAACAATACCAAAGTTTGTCCCACGGAAGCGAGTACTGCTTCACAACGCTCCGCAGCAAACTGCTATAAACAAAAGTAAACAAGCGCTGCAGTTCCTTCACTGCGCGCTGGGATCACGGCAACGCGTGGGAGCCCCCACAGCGCTCCGCTCAATGGCGGTCACGTAAGGGCGGGGAGCCGCTCCTACCTGGAGGTGAATTACAGCAAACTAGAGACCTCCCTGCTGGAACGCGATCCTCCGACACCTTCCTCCTTCGAACACGAAAGCAGCAAAGCGGAATAACACGCAACAGGATGCGTGTCACAGGAACTAAAATAGGCTTACCCGGGGCTTCTGGGTAATGTAGTTCGTTCGGCGCCCGTTTTCATTCACTGCACCTCGTCCCCCCCAGACACAGTAATGCAGGCGCAAGTATGGGTTCTGACAGTGGTGGTGGATGTGGTGGTGGATGTGGTGGTAGATGCGGTGGTGGTGGTGGTGGTGGATGTGGTGGTGGTGGATGTGGTGGTGGTGGATGTGGCGGTGGTGGATGTCGTGGATGTGGTGGATGTGGTGGTGGTGGATGTTGGGGTGGATGCGGTGGTGGATGTGGCGGTGGATGTCATGGTGGATGTGGGTGTGATGGTGGATGTGGGTGTGGTGGTGAAGTGGTGGTGAAGTGGTGGTGGATGTGGTGGTGGATGTGGTGGTGGATGTGGTGGTGGATGCGGTGGATGTGGTGGTGGTGGATGCGGTGGATGAGGTGGATGCGGTGGTGGTGGTGGATGCGGTGGTGGTGGATGGGGTGGTGGTTGTAGTGGATGTGGTGGTGGATGTGGTGGTGATGGTGGATGCGGTGGTGGATGTGGTGGTGGATGTGGTGGTGGATGTGGTGGTGGATGTGGTGGTGGATGTGATGGTGGATGTGATGGTGGATGTGGTGGTGATGGTGGATGTGGTGGTGGTGGTGGATGCGGTGGTGGTGGTGGATGCTGTGGTGGATGAGGTGGTGGTGGATGTGGTGGTGGACGTGGTGGTGGACGTGGTGGTGGTGGATGCAGTGGTGGATGTGGTGGTGGTGGTGGATGTGGATGCGGTGGATGTGGTGGATGCGGTGGTGGTGGATGCTGTGGTGGTGGATGGGGTGGTGGTTGTAGTGGATGTGGTGGTGGGTGTGGTGGTGGTGGTGGATGCGGTGGTGGTGGATGTGGTGGTGGTGAATGCGGTGGTGGATGAGGTGGTGGATGAGGTGGTGGATGAGGTGGTGGATGTGGTGGTGAATGTGGTGGTGGATGTGGTGGTGGTGGATGTGGTGGTGGTGGATGCTGTGGAAGTGGTGGATGTGGTGGTGGATGTGGTGGTGGATATGGTGGTGGATGCGGTGGATGTGGTGGTGGATGTGGTGGTGGATGTGGTGGTGGATGCGGTGGTGGATGCGGTGGTGGATGCGGTGGTGGATGCGGTGGTGGATGCGGTGGTGGTGGTGGATGTGGTGGTGGATGCGGTGGTGGTGGATCTGGTGGTGGTGGTTGTAGTGCATGTGGTGGTGGATGTAGTGGTGGTGGGTGTGGTGGTGGTGGTGGTGCATGTGGTGGTGGTAGATGCGGTGGTGGTGGATGTGGTGGTGGATGTGGTGGTGGATGTGGCGGTGGATGTGGCGGTGGATGTCATGGTGGATGTGGAGGTGATGGTGGATGTGATGGTGGATGTGGTGGTGGTGGGGGTGGTGGATGTGATGGTGGATGTGGTGGTGATGGTGGATGTGGTGGTGATGTGGTGGATGTGGTGGTGGTGGATGTGGTGAAAGTGGTGGTGGATGTGGTGGTGGAAGTGATGGTGGTGGATGTGGTGGTGGTGGATGCGGTGGTGGATGCGGTGGTTGATGTGGTGGTGGATGTGGTGGTGGATGTGGTGGTGGATGTGGTGGTGGATGTGGTGGTGGATGTGGTGGTGGATGTGGTGGTGGATGTGGTGGTGGTGGATGCGGTGGTGGATGTGGTGGTGGTGGATGTGGTGGTGGTGGTGGATGCGGTGGAAGTGGTGGATGTGGATGTGGTGGTGGATGTGGTGGTGGATGTGGTGGTTGATGTGGTGGTGGATGTGGTGGTGGATGTGGTGGTGGTGGATGTGGTGGTGGTGGATGTGGCGGTGGTGGATGTGGTGGTGGTGGATGCGGTGGTGGATGTGGCAGTGGATGTCATGGTGTATGTGGGTGTGATGGTGGATGTGGTGGTGGTGGATGCGGTGATGAAGTGGTGGTGGATGTGGTGGTGGTGGATGTGGATGTGGTGGTGAATGTGGTGGTGGATGTGGTGGTGGATGTGGTGGTGGATGTGGTGGTGGATGCGGTGGTGGATGCGGTGGTGGATGTAGTGGTGGTGGGTGTGGTGGTGGTGGTGCATGCGGTGGAAGTGGTGGATGTGGATGTGGTGGTGGATGTGGTGGTGGATGTGGTGGTTGATGTGGTGGTGGATGTGGTGGTGGATGTGGTGGTGGTGGATGTGGTGGTGGTGGATGTGGCGGTGGTGGATGTGGTGGTGGTGGATGTGGTGGTGGATGCGGTGGTGGATGTGGCAGTGGATGGCATGGTGGATGTGGGTGTGATGGTGGATGTGGTGGTGGTGGATGCGGTGATGAAGTGGTGGTGGATGTGGTGGTGGTGGATGTGGATGTGGTGGTGAATGTGGTGGTGGATGTGGTGGTGGATGTGGTGGTGGATGTGGTGGTGGATGTGGTGGTGGATGTGGCGGTGGATGTCATGGTGGATGTGGAGGTGATGGTGGATGTGATGGTGGATGTGATGGTGGATGTGGTGGTGGTGGGGGTGGTTGATGTGATGGTGGATGTGGTGGTGATGGTGGATGTGGTGGTGATGTGGTGGTGGATGTGGTGGTGGTGGATGTGGTGGTGGTGGATGTGGTGGTTGTGGATGTGGTGAAAGTGGTGGTAGATGTGGTGGTGGAAGTGATGGTGGTGGTTGTGGTGGATGTGGTGGTGGTGGATGCGGTGGTGGATGCGGTGGTGGATGAGGTGGTGGATGAGGTGGTGGATGAGGTGGTGGATGTGGTGGTGGATGTGGTGGTGGATGTGGTGGTGGATGTGGTGGTGGATGTGGTGTCGGATGTGGTGGTGGTGGATGTGGTGGTGGTGGATGCAGTGGTGGTGGATGCAGTGGATGTGGTGGTGGATGTGGTGGTGGATGTGGTGGTGGATGTGATGGTGGATGTGATGGTGGATGTGGTGGTGATGGTGGATGTGGTGGTGGTGGTGGATGCGGTGGTGGTGGTGGATGCTGTGATGGATGAGGTGGTGGTGGATGTGGTGGTGGACGTGGTGGTGGACGTGGTGGTGGTGGATGCAGTGGTGGATGTGGTGGTGGTGGTGGATGTGGATGCGTTGGATGTGGTGGATGCGGTGGTGGTGGATGCTGTGGTGGTGGATGGGGTGGTGGTTGTAGTGGATGTGGTGGTGGGTGTGGTGGTGGTGGTGGATGCGGTGGTGGTGGATGTGGTGGTGGTGAATGCGGTGGTGGATGAGGTGGTGGATGAGGTGGTGGATGAGGTGGTGGATGTGGTGGTGAATGTGGTGGTGGATGTGGTGGTGGTGGATGTGGTGGTGGTGGATGCTGTGGAAGTGGTGGATGTGGTGGTGGATGTGGTGGTGGATATGGTGGTGGATGTGGTGGTGGATGCGGTGGATGTGGTGGTGGATGTGGTGGTGGATGTGGTGGTGGATGCGGTGGTGGATGCGGTGGTAAATGCGGTGGTGGATGCGGTGGTGGATGCGGTGGTGGTGGTGGATGTGGTGGTGGATGCGGTGGTGGTGGATCTGGTGGTGGTGGTTGTAGTGCATGTGGTGGTGGATGTAGTGGTGGTGGGTGTGGTGGTGGTGGTGGTGCATGTGGTGGTGGTAGATGCGGTGGTGGTGGATGTGGTGGTGGATGTGGTGGTGGATGTGGCGGTGGATGTGGCGGTGGATGTCATGGTGGATGTGGAGGTGATGGTGGATGTGATGGTGGATGTGGTGGTGGTGGGGGTGGTGGATGTGATGGTGGATGTGGTGGTGATGGTGGATGTGGTGGTGATGTGGTGGATGTGGTGGTGGTGGATGTGGTGAAAGTGGTGGTGGATGTGGTGGTGGAAGTGATGGCGGTGGATGTGGTGGTGGTGGATGCGGTGGTGGATGCGGTGGTGGATGCGGTGGTGGATGTGGTGGTGGATGTGGTGGTGGATGTGGTGGTGGATGTGGTGGTGGATGTGGTGGTGGATGTGGTGGTGGTGGATGCGGTGGTGGATGTGGTGGTGGTGGATGTGGTGGTGGTGGATGCGGTGGAAGTGGTGGATGTGGATGTGGTGGTGGATGTGGTGGTGGATGTGGTGGTTGATGTGGTGGTGGATGTGGTGGTGGATGTGGTGGTGGTGGATGTGGTGGTGGTGGATGTGGCGGTGGTGGATGTGGTGGTGGTGGATGTGGTGGTGGATGCGGTGGTGGATGTGGCAGTGGATGTCATGGTGGATGTGGGTGTGATGGTGGATGTGGTGGTGGTGGATGCGGTGATGAAGTGGTGGTGGATGTGGTGGTGGTGGATGTGGATGTGGTGGTGAATGTGGTGGTGGATGTGGTGGTGGATGTGGTGGTGGATGTGGTGGTGGATGCGGTGGTGGATGCGGTGGTGGATGTAGTGGTGGTGGGTGTGGTGGTGGTGGTGCATGCGGTGGTGGTAGATGCGGTGGTGGTGGATGTGGTGGATGTGGTGGTGGATGTGGTGGTGGATGTGGCGGTGGATGTCATGGTGGATGTGGAAGTGATGGTGGATGTGATGGTGGATGTGGTGGTGGTGGGGGTGGTTGATGTGATGGTGGATGTGGTGGTGATGGTGGATGTGGTGGTGATGTGGTGGTGGATGTGGTGGTGGTGGATGTGGTGGTGGTGGATGTGGTGGTTGTGGATGTGGTGAAAGTGGTGGTAGATGTGGTGGTGGAAGTGATGGTGGTGGTTGTGGTGGATGTGGTGGTGGTGGATGCGGTGGTGGATGCGGTGGTGGATGAGGTGGTGGATGAGGTGGTGGATGAGGTGGTGGATGTGGTGGTGGATGTGGTGGTGGATGTGGTGGTGGATGTGGTGGTGGATGTGGTGGTGGATGTGGTGGTGGTGGATGTGGTGGTGGTGGATGCGGTGGTGGTGGATGCAGTGGATGTGGTGGTGGATGTGGTGGTGGATGTGGTGGTGGATATGGATGTGGTGGTGGATGTGGTGGTGGATGTGGTGGTGGATGCAGTGGTGGTGGTGGTGGTGGATGTGGTGGTGGTGGATGTGGTGGTGGTGGATGTGGCGGTGGTGGATGTCGTGGATGTGGTGGTGGTGGATGTGGTGGTGGTGGATGTTGGGGTGGATGCGGTGGTGGATGTGGCGGTGGATGTCATGGTGGATGTGGGTGTGATGGTGGATGTGGGTGTGGTGGTGAAGTGGTGGTGAAGTGGTGGTGGATGTGGTGGTGGATGTGGTGGTGGATGTGGTGGTGGATGCGGTGGATGTGGTGGTGGTGGATGCGGTGGATGTGGTGGATGCGGTGGTGGTGGTGGATGCGGTGGTGGTGGATGGGGTGGTGGTTGTAGTGGATGTGGTGGTGGATGTGGTGGTGATGGTGGATGCGGTGGTGGATGTGGTGGTGGATGTGGTGGTGGATGTGGTGGTGGATGTGGTGGTGGATGTGATGGTGGATGTGATGGTGGATGTGGTGGTGATGGTGGATGTGGTGGTGGTGGATGCGGTGGTGGTGGTGGATGTGGTGGTGGATGTGGTGGTGGTGGATGTGGTGGTGGATGTGGTGGTGGATGTGGTGGTGGACGTGGTGGTGGATGCAGTGGTGGATGTGGTGGTGGTGGTGGATGTGGATGCGGTGGATGTGGTGGACGCGGTGGTGGTGGATGCTGTGGTGGTGGATGGGGTGGTGGTTGTAGTGGATGTGGTGGTGGGTGTGGTGGTGGTGGTGGATGCGGTGGTGGTGGATGTGGTGGTGGTGGAGCGGTGGTGGATGAGGTGGTGGATGAGGTGGTGGATGAGGTGGTGGATGTGGTGGTGGATGTGGTGGTGGATGTGGTGGTGGTGGATGCTGTGGAAGTGGTGGATGTGGTGGTGGATGTGGTGGTGGATGTGGTGGTGGATGTGGTGGTGGATGTGGTGGTGGATGCGGTGGATGTGGTGGTGGTGGTGGATGTGATGGTGGATGTGATGGTGATGGTGGATGTGGTGGTGGATGTGGTGGTGGATGTGGTGGTGGATGTGGTGGTGGATGCGGTGGTGGATGCGGTGGTGGATGCGGTGGTGGATGCGGTGGTGGATGCGGTGGTGGTGGTGGATGTGGTGGTGGATGCGGTGGTGGTGGATCCGGTGGTGGTGGTTGTAGTGCATGTGGTGGTGGATGTAGTGGTGGTGGGTGTGGTGGTGGTGGTGGTGCATGTGGTGGTGGTAGATGCGGTGGTGGTGGATGTGGTGGTGGATGTGGTGGTGGATGTGGCGGTGGATGTGGCGGTGGATGTCATGGTGGATGTGGAGGTGATGGTGGATGTGATGGTGGATGTGGTGGTGGTGGGGGTGGTGGATGTGATGGTGGATGTGGTGGTGATGGTGGATGTGGTGGTGATGTGGTGGATGTGGTGGTGGTGGATGTGGTGAAAGTGGTGGTGGATGTGGTGGTGGAAGTGATGGTGGTGGATGTGGTGGTGGTGGATGCGGTGGTGGATGCGGTGGTGGATGTGGTGGTGGATGTGGTGGTGGATGTGGTGGTGGATGTGGTGGTGGATGTGGTGGTGGATGTGGTGGTGGATGTGGTGGTGGTGGATGCGGTGGTGGATGTGGTGGTGGTGGATGTGGTGGTGGTGGATGCGGTGGAAGTGGTGGATGTGGATGTGGTGGTGGATGTGGTGGTGGATGTGGTGGTTGATGTGGTGGTGGATGTGGTGGTGGATGTGGTGGTGGTGGATGTGGTGGTGGTGGATGTGGCGGTGGTGGATGTGGTGGTGGTGGATGTGGTGGTGGATGCGGTGGTGGATGTGGCAGTGGATGTCATGGTGGATGTGGGTGTGATGGTGGATGTGGTGGTGGTGGATGCGGTGGTGAAGTGGTGGTGGATGTGGTGGTGGTGGATGTGGATGTGGTGGTGAATGTGGTGGTGGATGTGGTGGTGGATGTGGTGGTGGATGTGGTGGTGGATGCGGTGGTGGATGCGGTGGTGGATGCGGTGGTGGTGGATGGGGTGGTGGTTGTAGTGGATGTGGTGGTGGATGTGGTGGTGCATGCGGTGGTTGTGGTGGTGGTGGATGCGGTGGATGTGTTGGATGCAGTGGTTGTGGTGGATGTGGTGGTGGTGGATGGGGTGGTGGTTGTAGTGGATGTGGTGGTGGGTGTGGTGGTGGTGGATGCGGTGGTGGTGGATGTGGTGGTGGTGGATGAGGTGGTGGATGAGGTGGTGGATGAGGTGGTGGATGAGGTGGTGGATGAGGTGGTGGTGGATGAGGTGGTGGTGGATGCGGTGGTGGTGGATGCGGTGGTGGTGGATGCGGTGGTGGTGGATGCGGTGGAAGTGGTGGATGCGGTGGAAGTGGTGGATGTGGTGGTGGATGTGGTGGTGGATGCGGTGGATGCGGTGGTGGTGGTGGATGTGGTGGTGGTGGATGTGGTGGTGGATGTGGCGGTGGTGGATGTGGTGGTGGTGGATGTGGCGGTGGTGGATGTCATGGTGGATGTGGCGGTGGATGTGGTGGTGGTGGATGCGGTGGTGAAGTGGTAGTGGATGTGGTGATTGAAAAATTCTTTTTAAACCAATATAGTTGAGAAACATGTACAGTAAAAGGATTTTCCCATTAAAACAATATATATACATATGTTCTTGAGTTAAGAACCTTCAAAAATCTTTATGGGTAGAGTTAAAGTTTCCTGCTGAACTCACTCGTTTGGTGGTTTATGTGGTTGACATAAAACATTTTGCAGGGCTGCTTTTCGCTCCCTGTTCAGGTCTGACAACCTGTCACACTTTCTACACTCACCTTGACTCAGATTTAAATCAGATTTATAAAAACTATTTGCACATTTTCACTACCACTCCAATAAGCATTATTTTACAATTTAAGCATGCAATACACGAAAATAGACTACAGAAAAACTAAAGATTGATTGAGAAGTTGTATTAAACGAATTACCCAGAAGGGTGTTCTGGCACGAAGAGAAAACAAAAATGGAGAAGAGAGAACAGAAATCATAGTTTGCTGCCCTATGGAAACAGATGGGCGTTCAGGTTGTATCAGAACACTGATAAACTACTTTCCTCGTGAAGAACAGAAGGGAGTTCATTCCATAATTTGGGGGTCCAAGAAGAATTAGTCACGACCTCTTACTCTAGTCCTGAGAATTTCAAGGAATAGATGAAAATTCTCAGCAGGTAAGCGTAATAATGCACACGAAAGAGTAGATCTGAAGTTTGTCTGGAATGTAATTCGGTCTAGTGCCATAGAAATCTCGATGAGAGAATCAGAGGCCTTAAAATACAAACAGCAGCTAAAGCGGAAGCCAATGTAAGCAAGAAAAGACGTGCAGATGCTGGAGAATAACAAGGAAGTTTAAGCAGAAAGGCTGTTGTGCTCTGCGCAATTTGAAACTGTTTTACAACATAAGGGAGAGCACCCAAGTAAAGAGTTGCCATAGTCCAGGCCACGTGATAAACTAAGTGCGTTGACCACTGTTTTCTGACAGCTGAGAGGAAGGCGATGAGGGTTTTCGGAGGACCTGAACACAATAACAAGAATGGCAAAGAACAAATAAAGCAAAAAACGGACCCGACCAAGCTAAGATTTATGGAGGTAAATATTTCGCGTTGTCAGTGCTGAGGGAGGGAGGCGAGGGAGGGAGGAGAAATACGAGACGGCCTGCCGGCCGTGAGACGTGTGAAGGAGGGGGCGGGGGGAACGGATACCTTTGAAGTGAAGCTAAGCTTCACTTCAAAGGAGTGGGAGGAGTGCGGCTGAGGGAACAGACGGCGATTTGGTGATGTGCACGCGCATTTTAGGTCAATGCGCTTGCGCATTGACCTAAATGCCACGGGCACAGCACCAAATCGCCCAGTTAGTTAAAGTTTGTTTAAAGCCCTATAGTCTCACTTCTCTATCAATGCGCATGCGCATTGATAGGTCACGAGACCTAAAAAAAAAAGCGGCATTGTGTTTTTATTACTTACTGTGATCGTTTACTGCTGGTGTCAGTGGCAGCCTTAATTAAGAGGCCTGCTACGCAGCTGCTTCAAATCGCCCGCCTCGACGCTGTGCTAACGTGCTACTCGTCCATTGCAGTGTGTGTGTGTGTGTGTGTGGGGGCGTGGTCCACCATACATGGAAGGAAAAAGCTTACGCACGGCATGGCACACGCTGCCTTCCTAAGCATTCTCCCAAATGAAGCCCAATTAGTGGCCCGCCCACCGGCAAACACTGAAACAGAAAGCACTTTGATACAGATTTATTATCGGGCTCGCTGCACTCTCTCAGCAGCCCTGCACTATCAGCAACACTTCCTCACGGAAGGACAATGAGACTGTAATAACGTGTGAACAACACTGCAATAAGCCGGCAATCATCTTTAATTTACTTTTATACATGGCGTGCAGACTGCAGTGATGAGTACGTTGGCAGTGTAGACCCGGCCCTGATTAAAAGGTGCCGGTGCTAAGCACCGGAAAGCTCTGGCACAAATTAAGCACTGATAGTACTGTAAAATGTTGTTATAAACTGCAAATTTGCACTTATGCATACGTCACTTTATAGCAGATTTAGAGCGTTCCACGTACTGTAAAAGTTCAAATGAAAGCTCAGATTTCTGTTTTATGTTGTGGAAACTATAACGAAATGTAGAGTTGCTAGACAACTGATAATATTGCAAAACCTTATTCTAAGTTGCAATTTTGTACTTATGCACATGCCACTTTATAGCGAATTTGCACATTTTCTTTGAGTACTGTCTAAGTGAATTAGATATAGCGATTTTGCACATCTGGCCTTGGCACATGATACTTTTTAGCATTATGCACTTCAGTATAAAGTATTAGTATACTGTTTTTGTAGGTTATTATTTGTACAAACTGTTTACTTTTTGAAATATTTATTATTTTGAATCTATAATAGTGTGTTTTTAGTCTAGTAACAGGTCTCTATGAAGTTTGATCTGTGAAAATGAATTTATAACAATTGTATAAGAAGAGGAGCATGATGCATTTATGACGATTAATCAGTAAGAGGAGTAACAACATTTTAAACCCTGTATTTTATGTTGATATTATTGTTCAGCTTATATGGTTGTGTTCTGCAAATCGAATAAAGCTTTTTGAACTTGAACTTGTGTGTGGGCTGCATACTGCAGTCTGGCCATCACACCCACGCCACACTTGCCATTGTGTACATTCTCATTCATCGGTCACTTGCCTCCTTCACACATGCCTGGTCCCCACCTCTTCCGACATTCTGCTATTGTGTGGCTGAGGTGCCACGCCATTGATGGCTAATGTACATGGCTGGCCCAGGTTCCCACAGTGAGTTGTGCTGTCGTGTCTGGTGGGTGTGCATGTTGTATGTGAACTTGTGACGTGTGCATTTCCTGTATTGTGAGTTGCATGATTATGGAGTTGAGGTGTGTGGTGTGTGCTTTTGGTATTGGCCAACAAGCAGTGCATTTCCGTGGGTGCCGTCCTGGTAGCGCAGGTTGAGGGTAGGAAGGTGTAGGAATCATGCACACTGCCTGCTGTGGTTGGTGGTGACGTTGGCAGAGATTCCCCGGTGATCCCTGCACATTGGTGTGACTCGTTCGTTTTCTATTAGGCTTATTGTGTGCAGTGTTTCCAGGGAGCACTAGTAGGACATGTGTGCAGTCAATTGCCCCCTGACAAGTGCGGGAAGCCAGCTGTGGCATAGACACCTTGTTTGGTCTCCGGCTGTTCCTGCACACTGTGTGGGAAGTATAGATAGTGGGCTACCAAGCTGATGGTGTCATCCATGACCGTTGTGAGTGACTTGGTTTGGCTGGGTGACTCCTCTGTCTCAGGCGGATGTTGGTTGGATGGTACCAGTGGCCAACAGGTGTAGCACGGCCAGCAGCTTTGTCTGAGGTGGAATGTTGGTTGTCCGCTGTGTTGGTACCTTCAGCCTGTGGACAATGGTGGTCAGTAGGCGGAGGAGTGTTGTCCCTTTGAGCATGTATTGGGCAATTACATTCTCTGGTGTTGGGTCTGTGAGGTTGGTGCATTTTCTGAGGGTCGCTGTCTTTGTCTGCGCTGCCTCAGTGTTGGTTGGTCCTGGGGGGGGGGGGGCAGTGGGTGTCCGGGGGGGTCTTGGGGGTGATGGCGGTGGGTGTTGTGGCCCTCTTGGGTGTCCGGCCCACATGTTTAGTGGCTCCATGACATCTGTTGTTCTTCAGGTGTGGCTCTGTGCTGTGCTCCCGTTTCTGGTGCAGGCTGTCGTCCGACTTTACACCAGGTCAGAGCAGGTGTTAATTTCCTGCTGCTAACGTGCCTTATCACATGTTTTGTGGTCTTTTCGCGGATCTGGCTGGCCGGTGAGAATGTTACGGGTGGTGTAGTTGCGGCTTTTGGCACGAGAACACCTACTCTACATCTTGCCCTTCAGACATTGGACGTCACGGTTTTTAATTACGCCGATGACCTCCAACTCATCTTCAACCTTACCTCCTCTCCCGCTTCTGCTCTTAACTTTTAATCTATAATGCTCTTTATCAGGGACTGGATGAATTCCAATCATCCTAAATTGAACCCCGATAAGACCGAGCTAGTACTCACGGGTGGCATCCCCAGTCCCTGGTCCTCTACATTCTGGCCCTCCTCTTTGGGCCCCTACCCCCCTCCTTCTACCTCTGTTAAAACCCTTGGGATAAGAGTCAGCGCTGACCTCTCTATGCCTTCTCAAATAAGCGCTGTGGTATCATCCTGTTTCCTCAAGCTCCGCGTCATACGCTTATCTCTCGCTTTTTCTCCACTGCAGCTTTGAAAATCATTTTACTTGCCATGATTGTTTCGCACCTGGACTACCGCAATGCACTATATGCTGGGGTTCCTGCATATGAGCTGTGTCGTCTCCAACTGATTCAGAATCAAGCCGCTTGTCTAATTTTTAAACTGTCCGAACATCATCATGTCACTCCTCTCCTGAAATCCCTACACTGGCTACCTCTATCTGAACGCTCTCTTTTCAAAATGGGCTGTTTGATCTTTCAGGTTCTAGCAGGCAGCGGGCCAGCATTTTTAGCTTAAAAAATCACTGCCTATATTCCTAACAGGGACCTCCGGTCCTCCTCCAAGCTTCTCTTATGTGTCCCCAATTTAGGAAGAAGAAACATGGCGGCATGAGGTTTTCTACTCTGGCCCCGGTCTTCTGGAACGCTCTCCCCCTGAGTATTAGAACAGCTGCTTCCTACCCGATCTTCCGCAGGGCTCTCAAGACCCAGCTCTTTTCACGCGCTTTTTCCCAATAAGCGGCCTCCCTCCCTGCTCTTTCCAGTTTGTTCATCCTCAGCTCCAAGAAACCGCTTGGTATACGAGCGCTTTATAAATGTTTTAACTTCAATTTCACTTGCCTGGGTCGTCTGTGGCGATGTCTTTTGCGGCTGCTATAGCTGGTAAACTGGTATTGTCGGCTGTTAGCACCAGCTTTTGAATGGGGTGATACATTTATTGCGATTTAGGCTGCGATAAAGTGCAGTTAACTCAGCGATAGCTCCTTGAGAATATGCCACCTAGTACCACGACACTCCAGGTATCATCCCTATATTCAGAGTTCTATGCAAATAGATGTGAAATAATTTATGTCAACAATGTTGGAATCCGTTTTTTTTTCTATATTCCTGAGCTAAATTCAGGGACTAACATGGTATAGAATATTTCATTCATTAACGCAGTTTACTGGTTCGCTCAAATTCCTGTTCTCCTTGTTTCATTACTCAGTCCACTGACAACACCCTACCACCCGCTCTGCTTAAGTAATCAATAGTGCCCAGTAATCCACACCTGCAGAGTAAACATGCACTTAACTGCAATCATAGCGATGATGAAAGCGTGGCGAGGTGTTTTACTGACAGCAGTTCACTGTGAGCATTTGACACCACTTATCAGTGACCTGACTTGCTAATGCTTTGGGCATACTGACGTAAACGCAGCCGAACAGTGCAGAGTGTGTTAGCAGAGCCCCGCGCGTGTGCCAAAAGATATGTGGGTCCCCATTCATTATCTGAAGGTAACTGCCGGAACAATAATCCGAGTCTGATATCGCTCTCACTCATGTAGCACCACACCCAACAGTTCCTTCATGGGTAAGAGCAGTACCAAGACAGACTGCAGTGTTCGCACTTTGAAGGGAGAAGCTATTTGCAGGTTAATGGGCGATATAAGTGCATTATCCTAACACCGGGTCTCTGGCTGTTGTCTATGCGCATAGACTCAACCCCCTTATTCAGGAATCAACGCTAAATCAGTAGGAAATACCCAAAAGTGGTAACAACTGAATGTTCCCTTTGTATCCCCGCCAGCCGAAATAATGAGAACTAACTTGCCGTCACAATGTTGGACCATATTTTTCAACAATGTTTTATTTTTTCATTTATGAATGGAAATTGCATTTATTTTAAAAATGTTTTTTGGGTAAATACGTTTTTTAAAAAAGGTGCTGTAAATAATACAAACAAAATACATTAGAACACTTGCAGCAGAATATAAAAAAAACGAGAACATGATTAATACTGTATGGAATAACATATTGAGACCTCCTATGCGCAAGTTCGTGTCAGTGTGTTTAAAAATGTGTTAAAGAAAAAAAATGCTAGCTGCAACAGGTGTTTACGTCCGTTGAAGCTCCCCTTATCTTGATTCCCCATGTACTCGTGTTTCGGAATGTATGTCAACAATGATATGAGTGCGCACTAAAATATTCTCGTAAAACCTTATGAAGGCCTTGCGCCACCGGTGCGTCACTTTTTCCCATGTTAAAAGTGACGCACCGGCGGCGCAAGGCCTTCATAAATAAGGCCCATGTATATCCAAGATCCCTGTTGGTACTGCAGTCGCTAGTGAACGACTTGTACTGCGCTTCAGCGTGTTTTGATGCTGAGAAGAAAGTTTTACAGAGTTTCATTAAGTGACAGATATAGCATACACCAGGGCACAAGTCCTAAAAACAAGAAGAGGGTTGACAAAACAAGTCAGGCAGTATGTAAATAACATCATGACTGGTAACATCCCAGCGCGTGAAATCAAGGCGCATGACATTGTATGTAACATCACAGGTATATCATCACAATGCATGATCTCACAGGAAGTGACATCACAAAAAGTGGCCTCGCACATATGTGTATCAGGTCTATGGAGTACCATTGAGCACATTACAATATTTAACAAATTAGATTTTGCATTGGGGATGTGCCAAAAATGGACTCAACCCCAACGCAAAATCTGGGCCACCAAGTTATCGGCAACAAGGAAAAACGTGGCAGTACATCTGCTTTGCTTAGGTGGCTGAAAAATCAGCATTTTAAAATATCTTATGGGGTTAAGGCATTTGCAGCAGAGATCGTAGTGCGACCAGTAAATCTCAGTGAATAATAATATTGGTAGAATAACGCTAGAGCTTAACATATTTCCTGGAGCGATCTGTGTTTTGCCTAGTTCCAGTTTTCAATCAAAGTAGTATAGAGAGTTAATAAGTCTCCTGCAAAGCACATCATGTAACACGCAGATGATGGATTTTTATTTTATATTGATAGGCAATTGGGTTATTGCTTTTAACTCAGAGATAGACCTTGTCAGTGAACTGCTTCCCTCCCTGCGTAGCTCTGCCTGGTAGCTGCTGCCCCTTGCAGATCCACTGACCTGTTGGGTGGTGTATTAGGCCCTCCTCCACCTGCAGGCTCCTTCCTGCCTCACATCCCTGGTGGGCTAACGGGGAGCATCTTTGCTCTGCTGCAGGTCTGCAATCTGTCCTTGAGCTTTCTGCCTCTTTTTCCCCTCTGCTTTCTTTGCACTCTTTTTAATTTTTTTCTCGTTTTCACCTTTTTTCATACTTTTCTACGCTTTTTTCACTCTCTTTTGCACGGTGTCCCTGCCGCTGCTCAACCCCTGCGACCCTGCCCAGGGTTTCCTGATTTCGCGCTGTCCAGCCCTCCCCCTCACACTACTTAATGGCGACTGCTGCACCATGAAAGTATCAATTTCACCGATCATGTCAGTGAACTGCTTCCTTCACTGTACGGCTCCGCCTGGTCCGTGCTGCCCCTTGCAGATCCACTGACCCTTGTGGGTTGGTGTTTGAGGCCCTCCTCCATCCTCAGGCTCACACCTGTGCCTCATCCCTGGTGAGCTAGTGAGGATCATCTTTGCTCTGCTGCTGGTCTGCCTTCTGTCCTTGTGCTTGCTGCCTCTTTTTCTCTTCTGCCTTCTTTGCATTCTTTTTCACTTTTTTCTCTTTTTCCCCCTTTTTGCATATTTTTCTTCACTTTTTCACTCTTTTGCACTTTGCCCGTGCCCGAACCCCACTGACCCGCCCCCTTCCAGTGCTGTGTTTCCTGCTTCCCATTTGCCAGCTGGCCAGCACTCCCCCTTACACTACTTAATGGCGGCCACTGCATGGGTTTGCAGTGGGTGCGCCAAAGGTGCGTCAAAGGCAAGCCTGTCTGTGCCCATCCGTGCCTGGACCTCGGCCAGTGCCACGAACCCTGGCTCTTGGACCTTCCACCGATACAAAGCCAGCACCCTCCTTGCCCAAAACACTGGACATCATGCCGCCTGCCACCTCGCCTCGTTGAAGGACACCCAAAGACATTTCTCCTACCAAAACTGGAGCTGCACCCTCACCCACCTCTGCACTCAAGCTCCTCCCACCACCCGCCCAACCCACAGCACACCCGACTGGCTCAGCTACATCTTCCGCAAAACGCACTCCCTCCATAAACAAGCCATGGAAATCTGGGACCTCCTCGACTCTGTCCCCCTGACACCACCTTCCTCATGGAAACGTGCACAAACTCCAGCTCATACCCGGACATCGCCACTGCCAACCCCAATGGTTAGAAGATCACCCGCAAGGATCGTTCCGACCGACCAGAAGGAGGCATCGCCATTGTCCACAAGAACTCGCTCCGCCTGAGCACCCACTTGGTTGACCCAATGACAACCATGGAACATCTCCACTTCCAGGTCCGGACAAGCCCCAACACCACCCTCTGCAGCACCCTTCTCAACAGACCTCCTGCCCCCCTAACCATCACTGACACCATCATGAATGAATGAATGAATGAATGAATGAATGAAAGGGCATTTGTCGAGAGCATGGCTACCCGGAGGCCTCCCAGCGCTAAGCTGAACTAACTGGTTCAGAGCAGGACGAGGGAGAGCAATTTAGGGAAATAGGAAAGTTTTTAAGTGTTTCCTAAAGGAGAGGTGGTTGGTTCCGTCCGAGGGTAGAGAGGCAGAGCATTCCAGAGTTTTCCCGTATTGAGGCAGAAGAGTCTGCCGCCACTTCAAGCACGTTTTATTCTGGGGGTTGCGATGAGGTGGAGATCATCCGATCGCAACTGTCTCCTCGCTTTGTAGGGTTGAACCATTGCTGAAATCAGAGGGGGGCCAAGACCTTGAAGGGATTTGTGAACAATACAAAGGGATTTGAAGCTGATTCGCTCTCTTACTGGGAGCCAGTGAAGAAGACGGAAGGTGGGTTTTGCGGAGGACAGTTTTGACGTCCCCGTCAACAGTCTTGCTGCGTAGTTCTGGATGACCTGCAATTTGTTTATCACGGCGGTGGGGGAGCCTAGGTAGAGCGCATTACCATAGTCCAGTCTGGAGAGCAGGATGGACTGGACCATGGTTTTCTTGGCTTGGGTGGAAGCAAAGGGAGCACTTTCCTGGCCATTCTGATTAGGCCATAGCAGATTTCCACTGTCTTGCTGGCTTGTGGTTGGAACATCAAATTGCGATCCAGCCAGAAACCCAGGCTCTTAATTTCGGGTTTAGAGGATGGGACTGGGCTCATGCAGGCAGGCCAGATGGTTCTGAGGGCAGAGTTATCAAAGTTACCCAGGGTCATCATTTCAGTTTTCCCACCGTTCAGTTTCAGGTGGGAAGATCCCATCCAGTTCACAACTTCCGTAAGACAGGCGCTCAGGGTCGAGGAATAGGGAAAGGATTGATTTAGGGCTACTACTAATTGGGTGTTGTCAGCGTAAGTGACCATATGGATCCTAAAAGGAGCTAAAATGGAGGCAAGGGAGACCATATATACGTTAAAAAGTGTCGGGCTCAGCGACGAACCCTGAGGGATGCCGCACTGGAGGGGCTGGGGTTTGGAGCTCATATTATCTTTGAAGACCTGAAACGCGAGACCTGTCATGAAGGAGCGCAGCCAACTCAGGGCGGTACCAGCTACTCCCACCTTGCCAAGGCGATGGTCAGGACCTGGTTATTCACTGTGTCAAAGGCTGCGCTCAGATCTATGTAAATGTAAATGTGCTGAACTTGTAAAGCGCCGAGGGTAGAGAGGCAGAGCATTCCAGAGCGCTTATAGCTGCCCGTAAGCGTCCCGGCACTTGCTTAGGGGACCCGTCCTGGTATTCCCCTGTGAGAAACCACGGCAGGGTGTCCACAAGGTGAAAGCTAGGCATCCCGCCGCGAGGGGCCGTAGTGGAGATTAAGCAAGCTATTGCCCAGAGTCGCAGAGTGTGACCCCGTGAGTTGAGTAGGCACCAGAGCGAGAATTGTCGAGTCCGTGGAATTTTGAGCCCGAGACCCGCCGAGGCGGGGAATCGAACCCTGGTCCACGGTCGATCTCAGCTTCCAGGTCTGCCGCCTCTAACCACTGAGCCACGCTTCTCCACTCCACATCTAGTAGGATGATGGCTGCTGCACCTCCTGCATCGAGCAACATCCTGCTTTCCTCGACAACTGCCAGCAGAGCGGTTTCTGTACTCTGTCTAGGGCGGAAGCCAGTTTGTGAGGGGTGAAGCTGGTTGGAGGTTTCCAGGAACTCAGAGAGGGTGCGGTTTACATGTTTCTCGATGATTTTGGAGATTCCTGGGAGGAGGGAAATAGGGCGGAAGTTGCCCAGGTCTGCATGGTCAAGGTGGGGCTTCTGTAGAAGTGTTTTGACCATGGCCTCCTTCCAGAGTGGGGGAACCGTGCCTGATTCGAGTGAAGTATTAATCATATGGGTGATTATGGGACCGAAAATGGGGTGAGACTTTGGCTATGATGTTCATAGGCGCTGGGTCTCTGGGTGATCCGCTCTTCACTGTGGGCAAAAGTGAAAGGAGCGTCTCCAAGGAAAGGGGGAGATGTGTTCCAGGTGGTGGGTGGCGGGAGGAAGGTCTGCTGTGGGCCCACCTACTGACAAGTCAGGAGGAGAAAGTGCTTTTAAGATGTTCTGGATTTTGGAGTCGAAGAACTCCGCTTGGTTTTCGCAGCGGGTTCCCTGGGGTCCGCCAGGATAGAGGGGTCTGGGCATTTAAGAAGCCTTTTTATGATAGCGAACGTCTCTCTAGGGGAGTTAGCGGCCTGCTCAATTTAGCCTTGTAAAAGGTTGCCTGAGTTTTCTTCAATTCTGCTCTGTAGCTGCGTATGGCATCCCTATAGGTACGCTTATTTTCGGCTGTAAAGTTTTTCCTCCATCGTCTTTCTAGGATTTTGCAATTCTGTTTCATAATGCGCAGGTCCGTTGAGTACCAGGGTGAACAGGTGGAGCTGTGTTTTTTGGTGGTCCACACTTTAGGGAGGACGGTGTTCAAAGAGTCACCTATCCAATTGCAAAAGTTGTTGTACATAGTCACTGGGCATGGGTCGGCTGGGGTGTATTCTTTACAATTTCACTGGTCCAATGCTCCAGAGAGAGCTTAGACCAAGGGCGGGACAAGGTGCGAGGAGGAGGGACCGGGAGGGCATAAGAACGGAGGTACCAGGAGAGAGGGACCAAGTGATGATCAGACCAGGGGATAGGGATAGGGTTGTTCCCATGGAGCGTTTCCACATTAGAGAACACAGGGTCAAGGCAGTGTACCTGAGAATGTGTGGGAAGAATAATTTTTTGCACCAGCTGAATGGAAGCAAGATCTTTTGCCAGTTCCAGTGCACCTGTGGCCCTAGAGTCATTAAAGTAAAGGTTAAAATCCCCCAGAAGCAGAAAATTCGAGGACGTGCTGGCTCAGTGGATGGCGTTTTCGACCAGGGAATTACAAAAAGCACCTACAGTCCCCGGGGCGTGGTATATCAGAATTCCTGAGAGTGAGAGGACCGGGGTAAATTGTAAAGAGAAGTGGACATTTTCGCAGTTCAGGAGAGGGCTGCCGTGGAGGTGACATGTAGTATGGTCCTTATAAATAATCGCGATGCCTCCGCCTCTGCCTGCGGATCTGTCTACTCTTTGGTAACCCTGAGGCAAAGCTTGTACAATATCTGGCTCGCAGCTATCACTGAGCCAGGTTTCCGTTAGGAAAAGCAGTTCGGGGGAGAGGTCTTCTAGAACAAGTCCGATTTCTGTCGAATGCTTGGGAAGGGATCTGCAGTTCAGCAAATAGAAATTGAAACCAAGGTTTGAGGAGGGGGGTGAGTGTTTCTGGGGGAGGGTGGTGAATGGGCAGTGCGGGCATTTAGGAAGGGGCTGTCTTTCTCCCCTGAGGCGGAAAGCCGGGGGTTTTAATCTATCCTTTTGCACTCTACACTTCAGAATCTGCACATTTTAAAATGACGCCGTGTTTTAATTTAACATTGCACTTCTGAGGGTTGAATTGTTGTACCTTACTGCCCCTTGGACCCGATCCCTGATCCCCGGCGCAGACGACTAGAAGCTGAAGCCGAGGGATATCGGGCTCTAGCCTTGTAGCCGCCATATTAGGGGTAGGAAGGGTTGCGGTCCAGCTCCAGGACACCTCCCGCCCTCCCAGGATATTTAAAGGGCGTTAACGGGCAGCGCGCAGACTAATTGCGTGTCTTTCTCCCCTGAGGCGGAAAGCCGGGGGTTCTAATCTATCCTTTTGCACTCTGCACTTTAGAATCTGCACATTTTAAAATTACGCCGTGTTTTAATTTAACATTGCACTTCTGAGGGTTGAATTGTTGTACCTTACTGCCCCTTGGACCCGATCCCTGATCCCCGGCGCAGATGACTAGGAGCTGAAGCCGAGGGACATAGGGCTCTAGCCTTGTAGCCGCCATATTAGGGGTAGGAAGGGTTGCGGTCCAGCTCCAGGACACCTCCCGCCCTCCCAGGATATTTAAAGGGCGTTAACGGGCAGCGCGCAGACTAATTGCGTGTCTTTCTCCCCTGAGGCGGAAAGCCGGGGGGTTTTAATCTATCCTTTTGCACTCTGCACTTTAGAATCTGCACATTTTAAAATTACGCCATGTTTTAATTTAACATTGCACTTCTGAGGGTTGAATTGTTGTACCTTACTGCCCCTTGGAACCGATCCCTGATCCCCGGCGCAGACGACTAGGAGATGAAGCCGAGGGACGTAGGGCTCTAGCCTTGTAGCCGCCATATTAGGGGTAGGAAGGGTTGCAGTCCAGCTCCAGGACACCTCCCACCCTCCTCCGCCTCCTTTCATGCTCCATATGAAGGTCATGTTACCTCGCCCGCGCAGTGAGCGGGAGCACCGGGCGCGCCAAAGGCAAGCCCGTCTGCGCCCGTCCGTGCCGGGACCGGGCCAAGGGCCACCTCCCCTGGCCCGAAGGTCCTGGACGACCGACTGACATATTCCAGATCACATCTGATAGAGTTAAGCTCACCGCCCACGATTCACTATATAAGGCACGACCTGGAGTTTGCCTTAAATTCTACCTCACTGAGCTGTCCTCACTGCAATACTGTCATTCCCATTATCAATAGTAAGGTTAATCCTAACTTAAAGAACAATCTAAAATCGACCAATATTTTTATAGCACTTATTAACGCTCGGTCATTGGGAAAACACAGACAGGAAATAGCGGATTTAATCACAGATAGGAAACTAGATATCCTCTTAATCACGGAAACTTGGATGGACAACGCGTCTGAGCCGGATCTTGTGATTGCGGTCCCGCTAGGATATAAGGCCTACCGTCAAGATAGAAAGGGTAAAAAAGAGTGCGGGCTAGCCATAATTGCTAGGGAAAGCTACACAGTAAGGACCTCTCCCATCCCTTTCTCATGCTGCGAGGCCTTACACTTTGCCATCAAGCTAACCCCGTCTTATAATTTTAAAGGAGTGTTATTATATCAACCTCCAGGAGCACGTACAGGCTTCCTTTCTAATCTAGGCTCGATACTGCAGTCATTAGTGACAGAAGAATCTTATACAGTCATGGGCGACTGGAATTTCCATCTAGAGCAACATGATGATAAAGACACCCTCTCCCTACTAACAGACATGGAAACGTTAGGGCTCCACCAACTGGTTACATCCCCTACCCACGAGGCCGGCCATATCTTGGACGGCATCTTCTCCAACTTGGAGGGATTGCGTATAACAGATATTCTCCCCATGCCATGGTCCGACCATAATGCCATCTTAAGCAGAATTACTATTACGGAGAGCCCATTCATAGGGCCATCATCTCCAGACCAGAATCTTTTAAGGTCTGGAAAGATATAAACAAGGCAGACTTAAAAGAGCTATTGGACAGTACTCACCCTACCCTATCCACTGATCCAAACACTGCCACTCTTCAATACCAGGACTGGCTAGGGCATGCTACACACTCACTAGTACCCACTAAAACATTGTCAAGAAATAGGGCCACTCCCTCAGCTCCATGGTTTACCGATGACTTAAGGAAACAGAAACAACTCTGTAGGAACAGGGAAAGGTATTGGCGGAAATCCTACAACTTAGAGAGTAAAGCTAGTTACAAGGAAATGCTCGCAATCTATAAATCCATGATTGCAGAGGCAAAGAAGAAGTTCTTTACCAAACAAATTGAGAAGGCGAAAAACTTCAGTAAGCAACTTTATGAGATCACAAAGCAGCTTGCTGGAAATGCTCTTGATTTAGCACCACCACCGTCCCAATCACTTTGTGACGCGCTCGCAAATTTCTTTTTCACAAAAGTAAATGATATATATCTAGCTTTCTCCTCCAAAACAGATGTCATCTTAAACTCTACCTGTAACATCCCCCCTCACTCTCTATTGACGCAGTTCACTGATCTCACGGATGATCAAATAATGGATATTATTACATCCATTAAAACCGGATCAGCCCTGGACCCCTGTCCTTTTAAAGTCCTGCCCCCGGTGATGGACTCTCTTGTTATGGTTATTACACAAGTTTGCAACTCCATGTTTAGATCAGGGATTTACCCCGACATACTGAAAAAGACCCTATTAAAACCACTCTTAAAAAAACCACTCCTGGATAAGGACGAGCTAAAAAATTATTGACCCATAGCTAGTCTCCCATTCCTAGCAAAAGTAGCTGAAAAAGCCATGAACCAGCAGCTTTCAGATTTCATCGAGAAACACCATCAGCTGGATAGTACCCAATTTGGATTTCGCAAATTCCATGGTACGGAAACAGCACTAATTAAAGCGGCCGAGTCATCCGGGATCAGGGAGGAACAGCTTTCCTGGTGCTACTTGATTTATCTGCAGCTTTCGACACGGTCGACCATAAGATCTTGGTCGACCGTGTCGGAAAAATGGGCATCCAGCGGGTTGCAAAAGACTTGTTGGCCTCATTTCTGGCTGGGAGAACTCAGGCGGTCACCCTGGGATTTTTCAAATCATCTCAGCTGTCCTTGCCGTGCGGGGTTCCTCAAGGCTCATCCCTAAGTCCGACACTGTTTAATATCTATGTATCGGACCTGGCTAAAGTCATCAAAGCCTACGGGATGAGCCTAACCTCCTACGCAGATGATACGCAGTTAGGTCTGGCCATAAATAGTGATGGAGACACGGTGGCAGAACGTTTTCAAGGAGGTATGCTAGCAATTGGAGAGTGGATGGCTTCCAATTGTCTTAAGCTTAACTCCGAAAAAACGGAGGTGGTCATTTTTGGACCACTCTCACAGGCTGGTCTTCAGTCTGGTGGCCCTCATCCTTCAGAGCTCCTCCTAAACCGGTTTCCAGGGTGAGGAACCTGGGAGTGGTTTTTGATGAAGGCTTACATTTTATGGCCATGCCAACAAAACAGCAGCCACAGCCTGTCATAAACTTAAACTAGTAAGAAAAAGTATTCCTTTTCTACCTGACACAGCTGGAAAAACTCTAGTAAGCTCCCTAGGGCTATCCACCCTGGATTACTGTAATGGTTTATTTGTAAATGCCCAGATCCGTGTGACTAATAAAATGCAAACCATACAGAATGCGGCTGCCAGACTCCTTTCCAGAACACCTAAATTCAAACCCATCTCAGATATAATAAGGAACTATCACTGGCTGACGATTCGTAATCGGATTAAGTTCAAGACTCTATGTATAGTCTATAAAGCACTCCACAATCAAGGATCGCATTTTCTTAAGGACCAACTGACTCCCTATACTCCCTCCAGACCACTCCGTTCCACTACTTTGAATCAACTAGTGGTGCCGCGCACTAAAACAGTTTCCTGGGGCGACCGCCGCGTTCTGGTTTCTGCTCCCAAGCTATGGAATACCCTGCCACAGTCAATTAGGACAAGTCCTACACTCTTGCTCTTTCACAAACAGTTAAAGACTTGGCTCTTTAACCAATCATTTCATAGCGGCACCTTCTGGAGATTCACATAGTTAGTTATAGCGCCAAGACGCCTACGGGTATTCGTTCGCGCTTAATAAATAGTAATAATAAATAAATAAATAAATAAATAAATAAGATAGGGAGTGGAGGCAGTTGGCGTTGGGGGTTTATTAAGCTGTCTTAGGCGGGGACTGGAGTAGCTGAAGAGCTCTGGCAGGGCAGGAGTAGGGGTTCTGGCCCCGGGCCTGTCGGGCATGGTCGGGTGCAGTTGGGCTTGCCTTTGGCGCTCCTTCAGCTCGCCATCGGTGAGCCCACTGCGCGGTCGCATCAAGGGCATGATTTTTCCGCCTCCTCCAATGTCGGGTGCAGCAACTAGACCGCTGCCCCGAGCGTCTGAGGTGCTAAACCGGAAGTTGAGCACAAGACCTTCCTGCCCGCCGAGCATTGAACACAGCTCGTACTGGTGGTCGGTTTCTATGTGCCACTACCAGCGAAAACGGTAAGTTTAAAGTGCAAAAGGCATAGTGAAATAAAATTCAATTTTAAAAGCAGTCAGCAAAGGAGTTAGATTAAAACCAATGAGCCACACAAAAATGATCATGCGCATCATCAACTTCATCGTACCCCAATCCCTCACATTTACCAATTACAGCCTATTTGGTGACCTCAGCTTCCACCAGGACAAGCCCAATGACCAGAACACTGTACCCCTTCTGGAGAACCTTGCCAACATCGGATTTAAGCAGGGCACATACTCAACCCCGTCTTCTATGCCAGTGAAAACATCACCTACAGACACACCTCCAAACCCATCTGTATTGACCACCACTGCATTCACTTTGCCTTTACTAAACCCACCGTACACCACCACACCCACGGCTCCCACCACTGCAACTGGAACAAGGTCCCCAAAGAACATTAGAGTGAGGGCTGGGCCTTGTTGCGCACATTGCTATGTTAGCATAGGTTTATTAGAAGTTTAAAGGCCATTTTACATTTTGGTGCTTTTTGCACACAATACTGCATATAGCTGTTGTTGTAAGTTAGGCTGCGTGACATGCTTCACATGAGAATGGCTTGTTTTCAGCATCCCTAGACTTACATCGCAAATCTAGTCTGCACAGTGAGTGCTACACCCTCCAAGGTTATCATAACAAGGTAGCTGTTGTTCGGGTTGATCGGTCCACGTTTTAGACATAACATATATGCAGCTGCAGCCAGCGCGATTATGGCGCCTTTAATATTGCACTGTAAGCATGATTTCAGACACTTGGAAGAATCCTGCTTTTCCAGAGAGACGAGAGCTTTTGCAGATCCTGATGTGATACACTTCTGCTGATCTTGGAGGTATGGGGCCCCCCACACAAGCCTAAGAGACCTTCTATATTTTATAAAACATAGTTCCTACCTAGGGAGGGTGATATAATAGGCGCTATAGGACCTGTTTTCACCATCATTGTAATAGGATTTCTCCTTTTGTATTTTATGGAATGTAACAATGCTGATCATATTATTTCTAATCAGATGTCTCCTTATGTTAGCAAAGATACTGCATCTTAGAGCACGTCATTAAAATAAATAGTTTAACGTTTCCCGTGTCTCTTTTTTACTCCTGTTGTGGATTGGTATGAGATTATAACGAAAGAGTGTTCTTGCTTCCCACCATTCCTGAGTATAACCTAGTCACATGTTCTGGGTTGTCCAATCATTGGTCCCTTTGCTATAGGACAAAGAGCTAATGTGACACTGATGCTAGCTGGTTAGGGTTTCTAGGTACTGAAGTGAGTTTTTTAGTCCACCACAATTCACTGAGGTCCTGGGTCTCTGTGCACAGTTCTGTGTAGGAACAGAATCCCTGCAACATGGCGCACCCAACTTAGTGGTCTTATTTTGAGACTCTCGAGTAGTGCTTATATCACTGTTGTTTCCGGTTGACAGTGGTGACGGTTAAGCCTACCTATAGTTAAATGGGTCTTTTCAAGCTTGATACTTTAAAATGGTTTCCATTGAGTTAATACCCAGTTGTGCTACGTTTCTATGTATTGTCTTTTTATCTCGGTTGTGTCGTTATGGGTGATGTTGACATACCCCAGCATAGCCGGATAGCGGTCGGCAACCATTTGCAGACCTATGCCATCCCCTTGGAGGGCATGGCAGTTGTTTTTGTGGTGTGTGCGGACGCAGCATACCAGTATCAGCTTTTCTACTCATGGGTTACATTTCCTGCAGTGAATGCAGATACCAATTTGTTTCATGGTTACACTCACACTGTCGTGCCTATTGAGTACACTCTATATAGGACACTGGAGAGTCCGATTTCAGCTTTTCACCGCATTTGGTGTAATGGCGCCCTCCCCCAATCTTTAACGGTGGTGAGATTAGGTCCTTTGTCCATCCCAGGTGTTTCTTCGCCTGTCTTGGCTGGTTTACTCTACAACCCCGTGCCACTGTGATTCCCATTGGTGAATTGAGGCCACTTTATACCCCTACTGTAGGGGTCATAAGGGCCTTGGTTCAATACATATCCTGCAACATTCAGGGCGGGGCTCCTGTTGTTGCGGCGCATCCAGTTGGACCGGGCGGGATGAAGCTTAGTCCCGTCATGGTTAATGCGGTTATGGGCAAGCGCCCCCCAGGATAAGGATGATACGCCTTTTTGGCTTGCCGAGAACTTTGACCAGCCGGAGGTGGTATTTCCTAACATGACTCCTGTTGAAAAACACAGGATTCTTACTTTTAGTCTGCAAAAAGACTTAGTGCCGGAAGTGGCTGATTGGAACACTTGGGGTATGATTTTTACGGTAGTCTATGCTAAGTGCTTTGGCACGCCATCCATGGCTGTCCTTCCCTCCGTCATTAAGCGTGTTCAGGACACGGACCGGAGGCGGCGGTTGAGTTGGGAATGAGACTCGTTGGAGTGTTTGACATAGTTTCCGATCTAGTCCTTGCAAATGTCAAGGGGGATGCGGTAAGCTTCCAGGTGTCTAATGCTTTGCACGATGTCCCTGATGCCGAGTAAATATTACGGCAGCTTATAAGACCATTGGTCGTAATAGTTTGGGTGTTAAGCCTTTTGCCAGAGCAACGCAGAAGCACACTCAGATGGTGAAGTCTGATAAAGACAATCGCCCCACTGTTCCAAAAGCAACCTTGGAATAAAAATAAAAAACAGGGACAACAGAAACAGGGGTCCCGTCCCGCTTCCCCGATACCTGCATCTACATGAGCACACATATGAATTGCATGACTGCGCTACTATTAAGTCCCTTGATCATTTTCAGGTTCCTGAACAACGTTCTCCTCGCTCTTTGCAGGATACATCAGTCTCACCTACCGGTGGAGGAGGCGGCAGCAGAGGACGGGGTGCGAAACAAGAGCAACCCCGCAAGACAGACAGTAAAGGCAAGCAGGACGACTCACCACATCAAAGACCCCAGTTTCAGAAAAAGAAATTTGCTGCTTTAACAGCGAGATATGCCACGGATAGTGAGAACGCAGCTTCGGAATCTGACATGGGCACTGGCGCTGCTGGACAGCTCTGAGAAATTACCATAGTGCGGGAGGCACTGCGTCCACTTCTGAAGGTGACAGCAACTAACATGTTTGTAGTTGTTGAGATAGCTGACACTAGAGTGGCTCCCCCTGAAAGACTTGTTGAAATTGTCCTTTTAATTGAAGGTGACGTACAACATACTATAAAAGGGGTATTTTGGGAGAATCTAACTACTACTTATGACATTTTGTTGGCGGAGGCCGATTGGCCCCCACCTTTCGTTTTAGCAGCTCAACAAGGGGAGGAAGTAATCCTCCTAGTTTCGCGCACACTGTGCCGAAGGAGCAGGTTCCGCATTTTGCAGAAGATTGGGCTAAGGTGCTTGCACCGCTTTATACCGTACTCACTGTGTCTGGGATACATTTTCACCACAACATGAGATACCATTGGGGTCTATGCCACAGCCTCAACCCCAATACCCAATGCGGCGTGAAGCAAAAGCTCCCATAGCAGGATTCCTTGAACAATTGGAATATGAAGGTGTGATTGAAACATGTGTGTCTATGATGAATAATCCTCTTTTTACTGTGACCAAGCCTAATGGCTTTTACTGTTTGGTATTGGATTACCGGCACTTGAACTCTCATTGTCGGACCTGCGCGGTACAAAACACTCACAGTTCTGCTCTTGTGGATAGTCTCGTGCGTAAAAGGTTTAAAACCACACTTGACATGTCCAATGGTTTTTCCGGCCAATACCTGTCCTCTCTAGGTAGTCAATGGACAGCATTTACCTGCGGTGGCAAACAACGCCAGTTCAGAAGATTGGCTATGGGCTATAAGAACAGTCTAGGTGTCTTTACCGCCCGCATAGTCTCTCTTTTAGAGAGACTAAACCCAGATGCATGTTCGTATGTGGATGACATTTATCTCACAGACAACGAATTATGGCCACATCTGTGTCCCTTTACCGCACAATTTGTCAGTTTGCGGACTTCGGTTACAAATTTAACTTTGCAAAATCTCACATTGCTGAGTACACAGTGTTGTTCTTGGGCTATGAGCTCAACAATGAAGGTCGAGGTTTAGCACCTCACTTCTTGGAGAAATGCGCACAGCTGCGTGCTGCAACAACGCTGAAGAAACTACAATCTTTACTGGGCTTTTTAAATTTCGGGCGTACTTACATTCCCGAATATGCCCAGCGTATCAAGCCTCTTTACGCTTTGGTACAACCAACTTTTTCCAAATCTTGCTGCCTGCCTACTCATTCAGCCATCTTGCAATCTTTGCAGGCTGATCTTTTAGAATCTAAATTCTTATTGACTCGTGATAACCACACCAACCTGGTGATAAGAATCGTACCTGGGGCGGTGGGTTTCACGTACCTGACTTTTAATGAGGGTGACACAGTCCCTACCGCTTACAAGTCACACTTGTACACTTCGGCTGAGCTGCGGTTTTCCACTGTGGAAAAGGTTTTGACGGCAATGCAAATGGCGATTCTGAAAGAACGTGCGCTGTCACAGGGAAAACGCATTTTGGTTGTCACTCCGTATCCTGCCCTGGAGGCAGTGACGAAAGCCAGTGTACCAAATTCAAAAGCTTTGCACCCAAAGTGGATGCAAGGGGCAACGTCCTAGACATCTACCGATGTCACGTTCATTTTTGACTCCTCTTTGCAGACTCAGGAGTATTTGCAGTATGAATTCGTTCATCCAGCTACTCTGACCATGGGCCCACTAGAGGATTTCCATTGTATCATTTACACTGACGGTTCGGTGCAACCAGCCACGGATTCAAAGCACGCTTATTCTTCAGCCTGCGCAATAGTGGTTGGAATTATGGTGAATGGTGAATTCAAGTCCGATGTTGTGCATACACAGACATTAGGGGACTGTACCGCCCACTTGGCAGAGCTACGTGCTCTACTGCTTACATTGGAGTACGCTGATTCTAGTGTGACTACTCTTATCGTAAGTGACTCTTACTACTGTGTTCAGTCTTACATAGACAATTTGTTCTTTTGGACTCAAAATGAATATCATGATTCCAAAGGTAGCACAATAAAACATAAAATGATCTGAGTTTGAGTGGCGGAGCTTATAGAGCGGCTGCCACTCGTGTTTGTGATTCATACTCTTGGAGCCACCAGATAGTACAAGTTTTGTGCGAGGGATAGTGGGTTGTTGCAATGTAAGGCTTTATGGGTCATGCAAGCAAAAGCAATTTTTTGTTGTATCCTTGCTTCATATGGGAGCCAATTTAAGGATTTCAGCTCTGGGGTTATATGGTGGTATCTTTTTGAGCCAGTGATGAGTCTAGCAGCTGAGTTAAGAGAGATCCTCAGTGGAGCCATCTTCAATATCAGGAGGCCATAGAGGGTTGCGCTTCCATAGTCCAACTCGGAAATGACCAGAGATTGCACCACAGATTTGACATCATTGGGGGGGGAGAAAATGTTTTCTTTTCCTTAGGATGCTCATTTGGAAGTTTGCTCCCTTGGTGAGGGAAGTAATACGCTTCTGCATGTTCAAGCTCTTGTCTAGCATTAGGCCTAATGAGCTTGTGGAGTCCATGATGTGTGGTACGCAGTTAAGATCTTTCAGCTGATTCATCCATTCACTGATGACAGATGATTGTTTAGGTGGGGCGATTAAAAAGAATTCCATTTTCAAAGCGTTTAAGATGATTTAGAGTCAGCCAGTTTTGGGCTTTCATTAGAGCGGTGTTGAGGGGCCTGATATCATCTGGGGAGGAGACTTTCAGGTACAGTTGGGTGTCATCAGCTTACATGTGATAATAAATATTGGATAGCTTCAAGATTTCAGATAAAGGCTTCATGAACAAGTTGAAGAGGATTAGAGAGAGTGTAAATCCTTGTGGAACCCCTAGATTAACCGAGGAGGGATTAGAAAGAGACTGATTAACCTTAACCTTTGAGTTCTATTGTAGTGAAAAGATGTGAACCAATTTAGGACGGGCCCTGAGAGCCTCACCCTTTTTTCCAGTAGATCAAGTAAGCCGTTATATTTAATTGTATCGAAAGCTGACAATAGGTCGAGGAGGATAACAAGGAAGGAATCATTCTGATTCACCATTTTGAGTGCATTATCATCAACGTGGGTGAGAACAGATTCTGTACTATGACCGTGGCGGAAGCCAGATTGGAATTGGTCAAGTAGTTGTAATCATTCTATGTGGTTACAAAGCTGAATGCGAAGACATTTCTCCATGAGCTTGGCCAGGGTCGGAATATTGGAGATTGGGCAGAAGTTGTGTAGGCTGGTGTGCTCTGACGTGGGTTTTCTTAAAAATAGGGGTAAGCTGTCCAGCCTTAAGACAGTCTGGGATAGAGCCTTGAAGCAGTGAGGCATTGACTATCTTGGCCCATAGTGGGGATAGGGATAGTTTAATCTCCTTGAAGAAATTCAATGGTAGAGGGTTACTGAAGTGGTTGGATGGTTTCAGTGCTGTGAGAGTTTTTAGAATGGTGTTATCATCCAAGATTTCGAATGAGCTCCAACAGGCGTTGTTCCTGGGGGTATGACCTAGCGTGAGCGACAGTGCCAAAGATTGAGGAGGGTGGGAGCTGATCGGTGGTAAGATTGCCAGGAGCTCCATTGCAGTCCACAGATCATATTCCATCATAGGGGCCGATTACGATGTCATTTGGAAGGGCATCCGAGAGCCTTCCAACCGACGTGCACTCAGATTCTATTTACCTGATTAATGCATTACAAAGCCCAAAACCCATTACTTACCAATTGACTTGGTTTCTCCAAATCCAACTGGATATTCCTAACGAGAAACCTTCAGAAATGCCAATTGGAGCCATTTGGAGCCACTTCAGAGTCTGAATCCAACCGCTCAAGTACGATGCGTACTTCCAATGCACCGAATCGGTCGGACCAACCAACACGTCAGAGCAGTCAGAAGGGGGGTATTTCTGCTTTAAATCGCATCACAACACGATTCCTGTGACCGGCACTGTGCACTATGCATCCCATCATGCATGTCATACCTCTACTGTACATCTACGATGAATACTACAACCCCCAACCAACACAGTCGTAGCAGATGGTAAGTTAGACACCTACCCCTACAGAATAACGTAACTACCCTGTGAAAGACAACACAAGAGAAATAAGGGGCGAAACTACAGTCCAAATTTTGGGGGGCTATAACTCCCAGCAATGTAGAGCCTATTTGGGGTGTGGGGGGTAATACTCTCAGCAGTGTTGAGCCATATTTGGGGACTAAAACTCCCAGCAATGTAGGACCTATTTGGGGGAGTGGGGCACTAACACTCCCAGTAATGTAGAACCAATTGGGGGGGGGGGGGGTTGGGGGCTAACACTACCAGCAATGTTGAGCCAAAGTTGGGGTGTGGGGGTGATCCAGCGGCTTACCAGCAACAAGTACTTCAATACCATATACTCACCTGTGCCCATAAACACACCCTCACACAACCTGGTAATAAACCCCTGGGGTCAATTTGTTATGATTTCTATTATTTCAAGGTTAGTCACTTCTTATTCTCAACAAATTATTCACTGATCAAAAAGTTCTTTCCTTTGGTCAATGGACCATTTGTTGAACTAGTTGGTGGTGAAATGACATAAAATAATCTTCTTACATTTATAAATAACCAAAGACTTGGGAAGTATTTGAAATCTTTATCTAAATTGATTTCATATGAACCACTTACAAAGTACAATACCGTCTCCGTCATCCATAGGAAGGAAGAATTGATTAATCAATTCTTAAGCACAAACTTTATATCTTGCGATGACATGCTCAGAAACGAGAGGATAGAGAGAAAAGAACATTGGCACATACACAGAAAATATAGTTACCTAGAATGGTGTTAAAACCAACCCCCTGGCCAAGGAGCTGGAAAGGACCCCCAGGGAAAGATCAGGCGACAAAATCAGGAATCAAGACAGGATAGATGACCTCTCTACCACCGACCCTTGTGTAGCACCCCGCTGTGACACTCCTCGAGATTCTTCCGCGATCTTCTTCTGAGTAATTTAATTGAAGATAAAGTGGCTCTGCATTTGATTCTTCATCAGCATTTCTCGTCACTCCGGCAGCATCCCGAGCTCTAGAATATTCAACAAATCTCTGTCCCTGGTTGACTCGGACAGCATCCCGATCTCATGCACTCTAATTACCTAAAGCTACCTCAAATATACTCTTTAGTACTCCTGTACCACCCATTAATGTGTCAATATTGTGAAACTACTAACTCTGATTGGACAGGCAAGGAGGATGATCATCACACCATGCCTATTTTTCTAATTTAGTCTTACAGTCCATTGTTAAAGAGCCCAACCCTTAATTTTTATTCATAAATCTTTATTCCCACCCATATTCACATTATATTTGAAACAAGTGTAAACGTTCTCACATATTTTCTATTCATTCAGAGGACTTGAGTACTGGTTCCCAGGGTGTGTATCTTTTTTATCCTTGGACTTTGTTCAAGAGTCACATCATTTCTTCCGGCTCAGTCACACCACAAATGTGCAAAGATCAGGTGGCCAACAGACTTTAGACTCATACGAAAGGCCAAACATATGTACTAATAAAAGAGTCAAAAAGACATAAGTTAATTTAAAAAATAAATGGTTTCATTGTATAGCACTTAACTCTACTCTAATCCCATTAATTTATTAATGCTTTCCCCGCATTAGCATTAGTAAAATAGCTTGTGTTAGTTTTAGCAAAGCAGATGCTAAGCATGTGAGCTATCAAGCAGCCATTTTAATAGCGTTTGCGCAGGCATAAGAAATTCCCTCCAAGCGACAGTTCATCATACTGTGTAGATGCAGCTGCGGCATGCGCAATAAAGATTTCCCGTTAGCAGCCATTGTAGGGTTTCAATCGAGTTACTTATTAGTAATACACGTAGGCAAGCTTCTCTCTCTTTCATGTTCAATGTTGTGCATATTAATTTACACAATACATGGTAAATACAATATTAGAAGTTAAATGAGAGGATTGTCTCCAAGCAAGTCTCTATTCTATGAGTCCTTGCTCCATCAAGACCCCCTCTGATGGCATTTTGAGCCATCACAAAATCTCCCATCCCAACCAGATGCCATCTTTAACATATCTCATTTTCTTTCCCTTTTTCGTTCTTGTTCTCATCTTTGTTCTTCAAGTCTTTCAGTCTATCATATAATTTTCCCTTCATTTCTTCTAACTGTATCTCTTCATACTTTCTTTTGTTCCCTTTCCATTGATTTCATATCTTCTTCGTCTCAATTTATTTATGCAACACGTACACTATATTACTATTGTCAAAACTATTATAGTTATACCAACTAATGGAAGAACTACTTGGCCCAAGAAACTTTTCCCAAAATTAAAAAACCCAAGTCCCCATTGAAGAGATACTCTTTGTTAGTCTTTCCCATAGATTATCAACCTCCAGTGGTTTGAATGTTTCATGCAGTTTTGTAATGTTTCTAATATATCCTCTAATTTCTTTACTTTTATCTGGTATATAAGTGCAACAATGTTGCACTTTCAACATTTTGCAGGCTCCACCTTCCTTTGCCAATATTATATCAAGCGCAAGTCAATTTTCCAAAACTATAGACCTAATTCTAACCATTTCTGTATTAATCATCAAGAAACCTCCAGCAGTATCAGTCGAAAGACAATCAACTTCTGTTGACACTTGACAGACTCTATGTGAATTTAGAATGACTCCCACTGAAGGTATCAATGCACTAAATACGTAATCTATTATTTCTGAAAAACGAGCTCTCTTCCTTCGAGTTAGTTCATTGGGGTTTTCATTGCTTCCAGTGATTCTTTTTACATGATACATTTTCAGAAATACTATTCTGAAGTAGCATCTCCCATACCACCATGCAGGCAGATTATAGTAAGCTTTATTCCCACACACGCAGTAAACATCAGGAAATACTGGATCTGTTCCTCCTTTTAATCCCTGACCTCCCAAAGTTAGGAAGTTATTTTCACATTCACTGGAACCAATAAATACGTTGTTATAGTCTGTCTTTAATCTATGGAGGCAGGTTTTCCCTGTCTTTATAAAGTCTAGGGCCATGACAGCGTGAGCTTTGCTAGCTGTATAAGTTCCCTCATTCTCAGGCCAGGGTGGTATATGGGTTTTATGCTCAGCAGCTTTTCTTTGGAAATCCTGTCTCCTTTCTTCAATTAAATTCAAAAACACTTTCTCTTCTTCATGTAATAAGAATGTAAGGTTATTCTTGTGTGCCTTCACTATATCTAATGACTTCATTGTTAAGAAAAATTCATCTATAAACTGTGCCTCTAGACTACTAAGCACTGGATTCATATTCTTTCGAATAGGAATTACTGTAAATACTACATCTAGATTTGAATAATAATATTGAAGTTTTCCTGCTCTAAAAAATAGGCTTGACAGTATGCTACATGAAATACCATATGTTAAAGGCAAATGATGTTATGTGACTCCTTCGGCTACTGAAGCTGGTAATTTCATACAAACATAAAAATCACTGATTTACATTGTGTCTACGTACTAAAACAATAATTTTGTAAATACGTTCAAAGACATATTATTATCTGTTATTGTGCGATGTAAATCTACCTCATCTTTTGGTTCTAATTCTACTCTATCTCCTTTCATATTAGTTGTCTTTTCATTTGTGTCTGTGTCATTTTTCTGTTACTATAAGATAAGGTACTGCTATTGTTAAAGATAGCCATATTAAGATTACTAATAAAATACTACATATGCAAACCCTACAGCATTTCTTTATACAGTTTTGTTTTGGTCTTTCAGCAACCCTGTCTGCAGCCATTTTGATTTAAGAAGATTTCTCTTCTTTTTTCTTGTTATGAATCAGAATCTTTAGTACTTCAATGAGGACTCACTTCCCCTTCGTCAATCTGTTCTGCAATTATTTATTCATCTGTATCTTCATTTAAATCTAGATTTTCAAATTGTTCTAGTATTATAAAGGTCCATTCAGGACCCTTGAACTTATTGTTCAAGACTTTCAATCTTGGACTGCTCCGAATGTTTTTAGTAACTGACTGTTCTGAGTGAGATTGACTAGTAACTTCATTCACTTGTTCTGGGATTTCATTTAGTTTCTACAACCAATATTTTAGGCTTTTAACCCCCCCTGGCCAATTATCACCTTTTCTGGCCCTTTTAACTTGCACTGCACTTTTACCTTCTTTGTCTTTCTCAAGAGCTCTTTCATTCTCGTTATGTTGTGGCACAATCGGATTTTCCCTTTTCTCAGTATCACTTTCTATCTGTCCTGGTTCAGGCCTTGTTATAGTGGCTTCTTCTACCTAAACATGTTCTTTTTCTCTAACTGTTCCTGATTGGGTATCCTTTCAGACTGTTCTTATTCAACCTGAACTTGTTCTTCTTTTCCTAACTGGTCCTGTTCAGGTCTTACTACAATTGGTTCTTCTGCCACCTCAACGTGTTCTTCTTCACCTGTCTGTCCCTGCTCAGGGTTTTCGGTTGCTTGGTTTACCTGAGTATGTTCTTCTGTCCCTATCTGGTCCTGCTCAGGATCTTCCGTAGCTTTGTTCTCTTTTTCAGGGTTTTCGGTTGCTTGGTTTACCTGAGTATGTTCTTCTGTCCCTATCTGGTCCTGCTCAGGATCTTCCGTAGCTTTGTTCTCTTTTTCCCGAGCACCTTCTTATACACCCATCTGATCCTCACTAGTTTCTTGTCTTCTAATCTTGCTCTACTTCTTGTTTTAATGACCATCTCAGGTATGTCACCACTGGTATCCAGTCCTCCTGACTTGTGCTCGGTTGTTCTTTGTCAGTCCCTTCAGAATCTATTCCCCTAGATTCTTTGACTGTACAAACTTCAGCAGCCTCAACTGTTCTAGTCAGTTGTGGTCTCCTTTCAGCCGGAGCTGGAACCCTTTTTGTGTGGCTTGCATGGATTCAATTGGGCAAACCTGCACACGTCACTGCTGTAGTAGTGACCAGTATGACTTGCAGTGGATCATCCCACCTAAGTGCTAGGCATGACTTTCTGGTGTGCTTCTTCACTACCACCTAGTCTCCAGGATTCAAATCATGCGCCAGATCCGGCTGCCTGGCAACTGCGTCTTCTCCAACCTGGTGAGAGACAGAACGCACTAGGTCAGACAATCCTTTGAAATAATCCAATACTAGATCATCAGATATATTCAGTAATTTATATCCTGGTATAAATGCTAGTCTCATTGATCTTCCCATGAGAATCTCATAGGGACTCAATCCTGTGTCTCTGTCAGGAATACTTCTGAGTCCCATCAAGACAAGAGGCAATGCATCTGTCCAATCCATGGATGTGGCTGCACACACCTTTGCCAGTCTTGACTTGATTGTGCCATTCAATTGTTCTACCACTCCAGAAGCCTCTGGGCGGTATGCACAGTGCATTTTATGTTAAATTTGAAATGCTTCACAAATTAATCGAATTATTTCATTATTAAAATGAGGTCCTCTATCTGATTCCAACTGGAACACCAAAACACGAAATTACCTCCCTCAACAACAACTAGGCAACTGTTATGCTGTCATTTCACACTATGACAAGGACGTACTTCATTCCCCTGCATGATGGTAACTCTATGAAATCGAGCTGTAGCCTTACAAATGGTCCTTCTGCCTTTCCAATTTTTCCCCAACTGACCACTGTCTTCCTGCCTAGGTTTATTTGTTGGCATACTACATACTAAATATCTCTGGCAAAGACTTTCTGCGACTACCCTAAACCTTGGGTTATACGAATCTTGTCTAAGTAGTCTTATCATAGCGTCCCTGCCTACATGAGTGTCTCCATGATACATTCTTGCAAATTGAGAAAGCATGCAATCTGGAAAGACTGGTCTTCCATCATGGTACATCCACACGTCATCTTCTGCCCTCTTTCCACAACCTGATTTTATCCATTTTTCCCTTTCACTTCCTTCTACCTCATCTTGCAACTGTCTAACCTCATCCCATGTTTTGAAAGCTGGGATTAGCATGAGTTGGCAGTTGATGTCACATAGTTCCATTTTCTTGTTCAATGATATATTATTTCTTGCACAGTATCGAGCAAACTGGTCGGCGTATTGATTACCAGCCACCACATAGTCATTTCCTGACTGGTGAGCTGGACACTTGACCACTGCTATTTCTTTCGGCAATTGTATCGCTTCCAACAGTTCTTTCACAAATTTCCCATTTCAAATAGAGGATCCTGAAGAAGTCAAAGATCCCCTCTGCATCCAAAGCTGACCAAAGTCATGCACAACCCCGTAACCATATTGTCTATCAGTAAATATGGTTACTTTCCAATTTTTCCAAATTTTGCATGCTTTTATTAAAGCTATCAATTTGGCCACTTGTGCAGACTCGACTCCCGGTAAACAGGATGCTTCAATGATCCCAGATATTTTGCAAACAGCATAAGCTGCACTTAGTCCTCCACTTTCAAGTCTTAAGCAAGAACCATCAACAAATAGTTCATGGTCTGGCTCTTTTATAGGCTCTTCCTGTATGTCGGGCGGAGCTTAGTACAGATTTCAGTTACATCTAGGCTATCATGTTCAGCTTCACTTCCTCACATCTTGAGTCTGGCAATAAAGTAGTAGGGTTCACCATAGTACACCTGATCACTGTCACATTTTCTGCTCCCAAAATTATTCTTTCATACTTAGTCATCCAACTCAGAGTAAGATGCTGTGTTCGAGTTCTTGTTAATAGAATCTCAACTGAATGTGGAACATACATTTTCACTGGATGTCCCATCACAATTAACTCACTTTGTTCTAGGCTCATACAAGTAGCAGCTACTGCTTTTAAGCAGCCAGGTAATGTTGAAATCACAGGATCTAAAGTAGCAGAAAAATATGCAACTGGAAGTCTACTTAATCCATGTCTTTGGGTCAGGACTGAAAGTGCACAACCTTCTCTTCACACAGAACAGTGCACATTCATTTGAATAAACAGGCATACCTAAAGCTGGGGCCTAACATAAACAATTTCACAATTTTACAAATGCTTCCACACTTTCATCATCCCAAACTATTGGACCCTTCACTCTTTTCTGTGTCATCTGAATTAATGGTTTAGCTAGTAAGGAAAAACCTACAATCCATTGTCGACAATACCCCATCACTCCGAGAAACATTCTGATTTTTCAGTGTCTGTGGTAACTGCATTTGCTTGATTATTTTAATTCTCTCAGTGGTCACTTTTCTCACTCTTCTTTCTTTTTTGTGACCCAAGTATTTGACTCCTGTTCTGCAAAATTTAAATTTTTCTGGGGACACCTTGTGTCCTCCCTCAGCCAAATGATTTAGTAATGCAATGGAATTGGTAACACAGTCTTCTCAGGATTTCCATGCTACAAGTAAGTCATTAATATACTGCACTAAAACTGAACCTCTGGGCATAACCAGCTTCTCTAAACACTTTTTCAGTATTTGATTAAAAATTAAGGGCCTTTCTGTATCCCCTTGATGGACACAGTTCCATGCCAAGATACGATTTTCAAATTTAAATGAAAAAAGATACTGACTGTCTGGATGTAAGGGAATTGAGAAAAAGGCTTGCCACAAATCAATTATCATAAACCAGCCTGTGTTCCAAGGAATCTGATAAAGAATTACTGCTGGATGTGGCACCACAGGACAACGGGGCACTACAATCTTATTAATCTTTCTCAAATCCTGGACTATTCTGTACTTTCTACTTGGCTATTTAAGTCCTATTATAGGCGAATTACAAAGACTACTCATTATTTATTTTAAAATCCCCTGCTTAATCATACGGTCAATTTCTGAAGCCACTCCTGCTTTTAATTCTAGATTCAATTTGTATTGTCTCGTGTTGCGGTAAACTGCACCTTCTTTCACTGTCACTTTCACTGGGTCTACGTTTGCCATTAGCCCGATCTCTTTTCCCATGAAATCCCATACTTCTGGATTCACAGTTGTTATTAGTTCATCTGGTAAATCATCTTTTGTCATCAAAGAATACATTTCATCTATTTCTGTTCCTTGTTTAGCTAACATTATCTTGTATATCATATCGTCATCAGGGGTTTGGAGAGCAACACCATCCGGTTTGCAATAAATTGTGCAGTTCATTTTGCACAACAGACCTCTTCCTACTAAATTCACTGGACTAGAATCACAGACCACGAATCTGTGCATGTCTTTAAAATTTCCGATATGAATCTCGATAGGCTCTGTAACTGGGGCTCTAATTTGTTTATTTGATACTGGGACTACTTGGATTGCTTCTCCCAAGAGGGGTAGGTTTTGGATGTCTGCTGTTCTCACAGTAGAACGGGTAGCACCAGATTCAAACAGAAAAGTCATATCATTGCCTTCCACTTTCTCATCAATAAATGGACCTGACTGATCTACCAGCAAGGATGTGCGAAGTACGCACTCATCTTCCTCCCCCTCAGGCACTGTCATTGCTCACTTTCATTGTCACTTTTCTTCAACAACAGGTATTGTGAAATCACAGAATTTTTCTTACCACTTCCTCCTTGAAATCTGGCATTCGCATTGTACTTTGGCTGATTCCCAAAATTTGGCACAGGGGCAGGTGGCACTTGACACTGTTAATTAACTACCTGCTGCGGCTGATTCATAGGCACCTAATACTGCGTCTGTGAATTTAAATTTTGGGTTGGGCTATTATTATTCTGAATATTTTTACACTAGTTTTTCCAATGTCCAACCTTTCCGCTCCGATGACACGGAAACTTTTTCTTTGCATCCTCTCTATTCATTCATCCTCTTGGTTAACCACCATTCACCACCTGATCACTCTGACTCTGTTCTTTCATCTGTCCATCTGCCTCATTATTTAATTTAACATCCTGTTGTTTTGTCAATTTCAATTGGGCCCACATCATTTTCTCTTTTTATGCCTTGCCTCAATATCATCCCCACAATACTTTGCGTATTTTAGAATATCGTCAATGGACTTTCCCTGCCAACACAACATGTGTTGTTGAATCATCTGACTAGTCTCTGGCTTTAAACCATACACAAACCAATACACAAAATGACCCATATCCTTATCTCCTATGTTCTCAAACCTACTATACTGTATGAACACTTGCAGCAGTCGTTCAAAATTTGCATGAACAGACTCATTCGGCTCTTGGATCGTTCTGTCTATTTTTTCCCAACAACCGTCCCTCCTCACTTTGGAATCCAAGCAGTAATGCTTCGAGAAAGTGTGGAGGGAAGCCCAAGTCGCTGCTCTACAAAAGTCCTCTACAGGTACACCCCAAGACAAAGCAGATGTAGCAGACCTTGCTCTAGTGCAGAGTTCTTCAATCTGTGGGGCGCGCCCCCCCAGGGGGGCGTGACACCATCTCAGAGTGGGCGCGCACTCCACCCAGAAATCTTGCCTTTGCCTTTTCCTGTCCTGTGTCGCACGTCTTCCCCCATTTGAAATGGAAATGTTTGCTGAGAAGAGCTCCGTTAACAGAGGGTTGTAGTGGGGGGGGGGAGAGGAATTTGATGGGGCCCTTGCTTTGTCATGTTAAGAGCAAGCATTCATTTTAATCGTCCCAGGAGGGGGTTAATTCGGTACTGAAAGGCTTCAGCTGCAGCGGAAGGCAAAAGTCTCCTCTGATAATATCGAAAGCAATGAGACAGTCCTTTTCCTTTGGTTCGATTTCATAGAGCAGAGGAGACTCCTTGCCTTCCACTGCAGCTGAAATGACTGTTACTATCAGTTTTAGGATACATCCTACCTCCCACTACAACTGAAGCAGAAAAATACGTAAGAGGCACTCCTTCCCTTTTAAATGTTCACGTTGAGTTAATTCGTTTAATTTGAAAGTGCGTGCGATCAGCAACTGTGAATTGTCCCCAATCACAGTGAATACAGAAGTAATCAATGAAGGAGCACTTTCCTTGCACTCCAAATGCAGTCAGTATGCATTGTGAGGGTGTTAATGTGGGAAAATAGTTACTGTGGGTTTTTAGTTAGTATGTGCATTTTTCGTTTGAAAGAAGGGTAAAGCTCGAGTGAAGGTGTTTTAATGATTTCAGGGTAACACTTCACAATGCATTGTGGGAGTTTTTTTTTAAAAAGTTTACGTTAGGATGAAGCACATACTAGTATGAAGTCACGTGATTTAGCAGGTGTTAATAATTATTTAGTTTACGAGAGTGAATATAATTGGTGTCTTGAACTAGAGCTAAGGGTTGCCACAATATGAGGATTATAGCATGAAGAAACTAAGGTGCTGGTTGCAGCGTTTCTCAAGGTAATGTTTCACAAGCAACGTAATTATGCAGTCCGGGGTTGAGTTTTGGGGAATAAGGGAAGATAAATGAAGTCAGACAAATTGGGACGAGTCATAGGTTTTTATGTTTACGGGTAGCAGTTATGTCATAAGAGCACGTTTTTCGAGGGGGGAGAAAATAACTTGATTCAGAGGTTTTGGGTTTCAGTGCACAGTGGATTACTTGTGTTTGGGACAAGGGGGGATAATAAGGGTGTTTCGATTAGGGGGATGGTTTTAGGGAAATTAATGGATTATGCAGCATTCATTGAATGTCCATAGATCAGTTGATTGAGTGGTTTCTTTTATTTTATTTTAGAGACCCCTGACGAAGAGCCACACAGGCTCGAAATGCATTGGGTATGAATATACGTGTCTATTTCAAGAAATGATTGACCTCAAGGTGGTGTTGTACAAAGCCTGGACGGGCGTACAGCTCATGAGGAGACTTTAATAAAGAATTTGAGTGCTATCACATTGTCTCCGCAGTGATGAAAAGAGCAGAGTATAAGTTTGGAAGAATGAAGCGTTTAATATTTGGAATCGTGTGTTTTACTATGGCTTACCTGGATAAATCGTGATATTGCTGGAACTTTTTCCATATTGGCAGTGCAACAGTTTGGAGTGCAAGGAAAGTGCTCCTTCATTGATTACTCCCACTACAGCTGAAGCATTTCAGCTCTGAATATAACCCCTTCCTGGTATGGTTAGCTCTTCGCAGAAAAGAGACAGCGTTTCTTTTATAACTACACAGGCAGCCACACAATGCCCCACAGAGCTAAAAGGGCTTCAAGTTACCAAAAGAAAAATGCCAGCCGGCCATGTGTTTAAACAGCCTGCAAATAACTTGTCTTGACATTAAACATACTTGTAAATAAAGAAGTATTTATTCCGTTGTAATATTACTTTTCTGTCTTTCTTCCCTTTTATTATCAGTCAAGCAGCCGTAGAACATAATTAAAAGTGCTTTCTATTTATATGTGCTGTTCGACGTACAAGTGCTGACAATACAGCTTTAGGTGACTGCTTAGTTTTGTACCGCCTGGGACATCAAAATAATGAGCTGGCAACACTAATAATAAAACTGGAAGTTTTTTTGCAAGATCAGCACATTTATTTCCTCCACCCTGAACCCTGGTTAATGCCATAATAGCAATAGTTTAACATATCTGAAACCCTACGCTGCCGTCAATAACCTGCTGAGTTACTTCAAGTGTCTGGGACTGCACCCTGAATTCAGACAACTCGCTCCTCATTCTCACCCTTCACTTTCACACTTAACCTGCCCTCAAAGCAGCGATCACAATGCACTTACACTGATCCTGACACACTCACACCATTCACCCACTTACCCTGCACTCACAGTGACCACACTGCACTTATGCCACTCGCTCTGATCTCACACCAATGTCTCTTCACTTACCCTGCGGTCACATGAGCACACCGCTCACTCTGCACTCAAAGTGATCACCCTGCATTCACTTGCAGTGTTCACCCTGTACCTCACCCTTCAGTCACACGAGCACACTACTCAACCTGCACTCATGTAACACTTCACTCACCTGCCACCCTCACTGCTCAATCTGGAATCTCACTCAAATAAGCCCATCCATACCCATACATTCATTCGTCCCACTCTGCAATTACTTCCACACCCAAATTCATATGGTCACCTCACTCACCCTGCAGTCACCCCTCTTACCCTGGCTCACTGTGCACTCACATGAGTAGTCCTGCCACCCACACAGCACAGAGGGTTAATGTGCCTACTACAAAGAATGTGTACCATGCAGATCAAAGAACTGAATGGGAGTAAACAACGAGTAGTGCTATAAAAAATTAAATGTTTGCCAGAAAGGTGCTATAGAGAGATGAGGTGCATTGTTGGTGAGTGGTAGTGAGGAAATTCATGGAGAAGGAGGGAATGGTGGAGGGGGCACCAAAAAAGACTGTTGCACCGTGTGCGACCAGTGCTAGGGCCAGCACTGGCTGAAAGGTACTATAGAGAGATGAGGTGCATTGTTGGTAAGTGGTCGTGAGGGAATTCATGGAGAAGGAGAAAATGGAGGAGGGGGCACCAAAACAGACTGTTGCACTGTGTGTGATAAGTGCTAGAGCCAGCTCTGGCTGGAAGTGTTAGCCCCCACCTGACGTTCGGGTCTAGTTGCGCTCCTGTACACAAGTATGGGTATGTCGTGCCCCATCAAGGTTTTTGTCCAGGTATGGCCCATGATATGCGCGTGGCGGTCGATTGTGTAGTATGCAAGGTTCCTGAAATTTATGTTAGGTGGTGGGGGGGCCCAACATCTAAAAATATTCAGCAGGGGGGGCTCAACCGACAAAAGTTTGAAGACCTCTGCTCTAGTGGAATGAGCTCTTAAACCTTCAGGAGGTTCCTTACCCGCCAGAGAGTGGCAAATCTTGATACACAAGACAATCCATCTCGACAGTGTGCGCTTGTGCACCGCCTTGCCTCTTCTGGCACCAACAAAACCAAAGAAGAGCTCGTCATCCAATCTGAACTCTCTAGTTCTGTCCAGATAGAAGCTAACCCACCTCTCAGGGTCCAGGCGACGAATTCTCTCCTCCTCCTTGGAAGGGTGAGGGGCTGGATAAAAGGTAGGAAGGGTAATGGACTGCCCCAGATGGAAAGGAGTTACCACCTTAGGCAGAAAAGCAGCCCTGGTCCTGAGTACCATTCGTTTAGCATGAATGGTCAAGAATGGGGGCTTTGAACTAAGAGCTTAAAGCTCACTTACCCTTCTTGCCGAGGTAATCTCAATGAGGAAGACCATTTTAAAAGACAACAGTCTCAAGGGACACCTGTGCAAAGGTTCAAAAGGTTAACCCATTAAAAAACTAAGCACAAGGTTCAAGTCCCATTGAGGCACAATAAAGGGAGTAGGAGGAAATGTATTCATGAGACCCTTTAAAAATCTCAAGACCACAGGAGATTTAAACAAGGAGGGCTGATCCGGCAGACAGGGAAAAGCCAACAAAGCCGAAAGATAACCCTTCACCGTAGCCACAGCAAAACCCTGCTGTGCCGAAGAGAGTGCAAATTGAAGAATATCAGACAATGTAGCCTTCAAAGGGTCAATGGAGTTCTCTCCACACCAAGAAACAAACTTAGTCCATCTATAAGAATAAATAGATTTGGTGGAATCACGCCTGGCAGATAAAATGCCATCCACCACATCATGTGGGAAAGAAAAGGAATTCAGGTTGCCCAGTTCAGTCTCCAGGCATGAAGGTGTAAGGTCTGGAGGTGGGGGTGTAGAACCTGCCCCTCCATCTGAGAGAGGAGATCTGCCCTGAGAGGGAGACAGAGCGGCGGGCACGAGGAGAGGTGGAGAAGATCTGTGTACCACACCCTTCTTGGCCAATCCGGGGCGATCAATATGACTTAGGCCCGGTCTTGGCGAATCTTCCTCAGAACCCAAGGAATCAAGGGTATGAGAGGAAACGCGTAACGGAGTTGTGAGTCCCAACTCAACTGAAACGCGTCCCCCAAAGCTCCCTGCATTGGATACTGGAGACTGCAGAATGACAGGCAGTGAGAGTTCTCGTGAGTGGCGAACAGGTCTCCTGAGGAGTCCCCCACGTCCGAAAGACGTGACGTACTACCTCTGGATGAAGCCTCCACTCGTGGTCGGCTGAGAACTGTCGACTGAGACTGTCTGCACGTACGTTCAAAACTACGGCCAGATGATTTGCCATCAGACAAATCAGGACCAGAGACGCAGAGCCTCTCTGCAGAGTCAATGCGACCCCACACCTCCCTGCTTGTTGACATACCACATCGCAGTCGTGTTTTCCGTCAGGACTTGCACCGACTGACTGCGAAGGGAAGGGTGGAAGGCCTTGAGAGCCAAACGCATCGCCCGTAACTCTAGAAGGTTGATGTGAAGCAGCCTTTCCTCTGGAGACCAAAGACCCTTGACCTCCAGATCCCCCAGATGAGCACCCCACCCTAGAGTGGATGCATCCGTTATCACTGTGGCCACCGATGGAGGCAGTTGAAAGGGCTTTCCTTGAGACAGATTGCCTTCCACGCTCCACCAAGACAGATCCGCCGCAGCTTCTCTGGAGATCCTGACTGACTCCCTGAGATCTCCGTTGTGCTGATGCCACTGCCTGCGGAGGCACCACTGGAGCGCCCTCATATGCCAGCGTGCATGGTTGACCAACAGAATGCAAGCAGCCATCAGACCGAGCAGACAAAGGACCTTCAGGACTGGAACGACCGCTCCATTGTGAAATAAAGGAATAATTTCCTGTATGTCGTGAATTTGTTGTGGAGGAGGAAATGCCCAACATACAGTTGTATCCAGTACAGGTTGAGCTGGGAGGGCACTAGGTGAGATTTGGGTACATTTATTGAAAAACCCAACCTGTACAACAACTGAGTTGTAACCTGCAGATGCATGAGCACCTTTTCTGGAGATTCTGCTTTGATCAGCCAATCGTCTAAATAAGGGAATACCGGTATCCCTGACTTTCTGAGATGTGCCGCCACAACAGCCATCACCTTGGTGAAGACTCGAGGTGCAGTAGTAAGACCAAATGGAAGGACCGCAAACTGGTAATGTTGCGAACCCACTGTGAAACGGAGATACTTCCTGTGCGACTTCAGTATGAGGTTGTGGAAATAAGCATCCTGTAAGTCAATCGACACCATTCTGTCTCCTTCCAGCAGCACTTGAAGAACCTGTGCAAGGGTGAGCATCTTGAACTTCTCCTGCTTCAGATAAAGGTTCAAGATACTGAGATCCAGGATTGGACGAAGTCTGCCAACCTTCTTGGGGATCAGGAAATACCGGGAGTAGCATCCCTGACCCCTTTCCTGCTCTGGAACCACCTCTATTGCACCTTTTCTTAACAGTGCCAGGACTTCCTCCTGCAGAAGCAGCAGGTAGACTTCCGTGCAAAACCATTGGCAAGGAGGGTCATTTGGGGGAATATCCCAAAAGGGAAGAGCATACCCATTCTCTACGAGATTGAAAACCCAAAGGTCCGATGTCACCGATTCCCAATCCCATAGAAAATAGGTAAGCCGGCCCCCCACAGGACCGGCATGATCTGGAATGGTGGATCTAGGGCTGCTTTGCTGTTATAGGAGGGGGTGGGTAGAGGAAGAGGATGAGGAGGATGCCTGACGTCCCCGATGAAGAGCACTTTGCCTGCCCCTGTAGGATTTATACAATGGATTTTGCTGTTGCTGCTGCTGCTGTTGCGACTGCTTGTAGGGATGAAAAGAAGATCTTTCAAAGCCCATATACCTTTTGCTCACAGATCCTCAAGTCTGCAACCCCAAAGACCTGGCTGTTGCCCTGCTGTCTTTGAACCTCTCCAATACAGCATCAGCCTTTTTACCAAAAAGGCCTGAGCCATCAAAGGGCAAATCCATTAAAGCAGCCTGAACATCTGTAGAGAACTCAGAAGTCTTCAACCAGGCAGCTCTTCTGGTGGCAATCGAAGATCCCATGACCCTAGCCACAGTATCCGCTGTGTCCATTCCGCTCTGTATGACCTGTCGAGCAGCAGCCTGAGTGTCAGCAAGTACCTCATTAAAAATGTTTCTGTCCTCTTCAGGAGGTTTAGGGGTCAATTGCTTAACAGTATCCATTAAGGCCTGGATATAACGACCCAGGAGGCAAGTGGCATTCGTAGATTTGAGGGCCATACTTGCTGATGAAAAAACTTTCTTTGCAGATTGGTCCTGCTTTTTGGAATCCTTATCACCAGGTACCTGGGGAAAAGCACCTGCAGATCTTTTAGAGCAGGCCGCCTGAACCACTAAGCTCTCTGGCAAAGGATGAGAGGAAAAAAAGTCTGGGTCCCCAGGAGCCACTCTATAACGCCTTGCAACTGCCTTAGAAACTGCAGGAGCCGTAAGAGGCCTACTCCACACCTCCAGGATAGGATCTGTTAAAGCATCAGTAAAAGGAAGCATAGGTTCCACCACAGATGAGGGAGAATGGAGGACTTAAGTCAAAATGTTTGATTTATACTCCGCAGTGGACAGAGTCAAATTCAGCAGATCCGCTGCCTTCTTGATAACCACATGGTAGGGGGCCACATCTTTAGAAGGGACATCCGACACCGAGGCCAAATCCCAATCAGGACACAGTTCCAGTCCACTTGCCTCCCTTAAATCATCAAAATAGTCCTCTGACTCTTCAAGCTCACCCTCTTCAAACTCAGCTTCCCTATATCTCTGCTCCTCCAAAAGGCGCTGGGCTTCAAGCATCGACCTCTCCTTCCGGAGCGACGTCGTCGGATCCAGAATCGACTGCGAAGGAGCCGGGGCCGGCGTTGAAGACGGAGCCGGAGTCGAACTCCGAGTCGAAAGACCATGCCGAAGATCTCGAGGTCAGTCCGGAGCCGGTGACGTAGGAAACGGCATCGATGAGTTCGGCGGCGCCGAGAGATGCCATGGGGGTGTTGGCACAGGCATAAATGGCAAGAACGTCGCCAGAGCATAAGCTTGAGGAACTCCAAAATTGTATGCCAACGGACCCATGGGACCAGCTGGTGCTCCAGAGGGGTACATGGCTCTCGCATAAACACCATACATGGCATTTAAGAACTGCAAAGGGTCTTGTCCTGGACCCGGAAAAGGAGGATACGAACCAACCGGCTGCTCTCGAGGAGGCTACACCGGAGTCGACTCCTCTTGTTCCTCAGGCTGGTATGCTGGAGTCGTCGAACCCTGAGGATCAGGAACCTCTTCCTCCTCCTGAACTGGAGACCGAGACGGAGCCGAAGAGGGATTAGACGCCTTAGCCGGTGAATGCTCCGGCAACTCCAAAGGCAAGGCCTCACCTTCCGGATCCCGCGCCGGAGAAGGAGATACCATATCCTTTCGATGCCGTCTACTAGGCGACTTCGCTCTCGAATCCGACTCCTTTCCTGAATGGTCCCTTGACCCATACTTCCTCTTCTTATGTTTCTTCTTCGTTGATCTGGAAGCATGTCCCGATGACGACTTCAAAGCCGACCTCGACCGGGACCTCAACCTCGACCGCCTCGATCGCGACCTCAAACTCTTCTTTGCCTCTTTACCCTTTAATTTGGCAACCAGGAGCTTCGCCTCACATTCACGAAGAGCCTTTGGATTCATCTTCCTACAGGAATGACAACCTTGGACGTCGTGATCCGAACTCAGGAACCATACGCAGTCATCATGCGGGTCAGTGATTGACATCATCTTCCCGCATTCGCCGCACGGCTTGAAACCAGTCTTCTTAGTTGACATCACAACAGGAAACAGTAACACTGGAAAAGACACAGAAAATCACAATAGTAACAAAGTTACTATCAACGCTACAGAGGATCCCTCGAAAACCGTTAGCGTTGACGACGCAGAAAAAAGGGAACTGCAAAGCAACAAAAGAATTTTGACGCAGGGGGATATTCACAAGGTGAGGACTCCACTGGCAGATGTATCCAGAAGAATGTTTCTTTAGGAGGAATTTTCCTTTTTAGGAAAGTAATTACTTCATCACATCATCTGAAGGTGCTCCTGTTTTTTGCATCTCTTGGGTACTCTTCACTTGGCCAATCAATTGTGATCTTACATTCTGTCCATAAATCTGCAGGTACCCCTACATTAAACAGACCATCCAAGTCTTTTAAGAAAACCTTTGAAACCTTCACAAACCTCTCAACCTGTTTGTACCATTCAACTGGTTTCTCTCTCAGTTTAGGGAAGTCATTTGTAAATGGCAAAATATTGTGTTGACTCCATGGAACATGAACATATCCAACACCAGGTACCTCTCTCATTGGACACAACCTTTCTACCTTGCCTGACTCTCTTAAAATATATGCAGTAGATATTTCCTTTGCCTGTACTTCCTCCTTCTTCCTTATCTACCTCCTTCTCCACCTGTCAATGTCTACCCACTTTTGCAAAATATTCAACAATTCCTTTACCTGCAGCTTCTTTCCTGACACTTTCATATTTTCTAAATCTTTGTCAGTAAACTCCACTCAATATGGTTTATGTAGCACTTTTGATCTTCCTCTCTCAATTCCCATTTCAGAGGCAAGTTCTGTTAATTTCTCGTGAAATAATGTTGCATTCCTTGTTATACTTCTACAAATGAATAACAACTCTTCCTCATTGTAAGTATTCAATCTTACTATTCCCACATTTCCAGCTATCAACTCTTCCAACTCTACTTTCAATTTGTATATAACCAATATTTTAGGGGGTGTACTCTGTTTTTCTATTCCCTGTGCCCATCTCTCCAGATCTTCTGGAGTTACTGCTGTTGCACTTTTGGCCCCAGAGGATACCACTGATCTTCCTTCTTTTGAACAACTAGGTGTAGCTCTTTTTGAGGTTTCACTTACTGAGTCTCTTATCAGTAGATCCATTGAGGAAATCACTGAATCACACTCACTGGCTTGATCATCTATTATCATAGTTTCTGGGGTTACTTAAGGGAGCTGATACACTTGGTGGTTTAAGGCAATTTGCATTGTCTCCCTACAATTGAACAACAGGACCTATGGTTACTGGTATTGTCAATGCTTCAGGGTTCAAGTTTAATTGCTCTATCTTCTGTATTAATTCTTCTCTATTTTTATTTAACACCTCTTTTTCCCTATCTTGAAGTACCCTATTAACTGTTGGATCATGTACAATTTGGGGACTCATGGGTGTTCCTAGTACAGGTGCACTTGGGGTGATTCTACTTGGTCCTTCTTGGTACAGTGGAGAGTTCTTAGTCAAAAATATCCTCAAGCAACTCATCTTCTGATTCACCATATCATATTGAGTTCAAGTGTTTCAATTTTTCTTTACACTTACTCCCTGTCTGTTCCTCAGCCACTAACACTGGGTATAAACCTTCTGATAACATTGCTTATCTCCATTTCTTCATCTGACCTGCACGTGTCTCTCGCTAGTACCTAGGACAATGACCCATATATCTTCCACTTCGATTTTTCTCTCGTTCATACGACTCCGTCTCCCTTTCTTCGAATGCTTCATACTGTGTTAGCCTGGGTCTTGGTTCTAAATCATTCATCGGCCATCTCAAATTCTGTAAAATTCTTCCATTAAAGGTACCATGCTCAGGAAAAGCTAAAGCACCATCCTCCTTCCTGTATTCAATCCAATTCTCCATCTATGCACATATATGATATTCTCACTCCATCATCATAAATAAAGAAGGCGTTTAAGGTGGCAGAATAGGAATCCCTTCTCTAGTCAACACAGGTTTAGCTTTCTTAAAGAAGTTGTTAATTTTCTTTATGAATGACATTTTTCTATTTTCTCCATACATACTAGATACTCGATACATGATCAATAATCTGTAAAACCTCAAGCTTTTCTGTCAGAATGTTTTTCACCAAGAGACAAATGAAAATCAAGCATACAAATTTTCGTCTACCAATCCAAAACCAGTTTTCACTCAATTATCGAATCAGATTGTGGCTCACGCTCGTGATCTGACCAATGCCAGCGCAGCCTTTCTGATGTCGGCAGTTCTGCTCCTTACTACTGACCCCTCCTTTACAATTCACATCAGACACACGCCCACTGTTTCAACCTATCCAAGCGGCACTCTGTGATGTCAGTGCAACTCCGACAACTGACCCTCCCTTCACAAGGTAATACGATAACTTACTTCTTTTTCTCTTCCATTAACAAATTCCATAAGTAACAACGTTAAAACATTTGGTACTCTGCCTGATCTGCTAAACAAAGGATAGATTCCGATTTTTCTGGAGACTCAGAATTGCTCCTCTTGCACTGCGAGTAAAACCTTCCATTTATCCTTCATTCAAGCTCATGAGAACCTGTTACTCCTTCAGTGTTACTTTTCTAGGTGATATAAGACCAAAGTTTCACCAGCGATCCCCTTTGCTTTCACTCACACTCAACTTTATACGAAATAGTCCCTAATTTAGCATTGCCTGCCCTGCGTAGCTTCTCAATGCTATTCCAACAGACGAGTAACCTCACTGCAAGACTGCTTCTATCACCACCCGCTATTCATTCACCTGGGAATTTTTTCCAGACAACATAAAACAAGACACTAACTCCTGTGTTAAGGAGTTAGTATGTTAAACATAAATCAATAATCAATACTTATCACCAAGCTAGTCAATAGCTCTGATACCAGAAAACTGATCCAGCGGCTTACCAGCAACAAGTACTCCAATACCAGATACTCACCAGGGCCCCTAAACACACCGTCACACAACCTGGTAATAAACTGCTGGGGTCAATTTGTTATGATTTCTATCATATCAAGATTAGTGACTTCTTATTCTCAACTACTCTTTCACTGACCAAAAAGTTCTTTCCTTTGGTCAATGTACCATTAGTTGAACTAGTTGAAATGACATAAAATAATCTTCTTATATTTATGAATGACCACAGACTCGGGAACTATTTTAAATCTTTATCTAAATTAATTTCATATGAACCACGTACAAAGTACAGTACAGTCTCTGTCATCCATAGGAAGGAATAATTGATTAATCAATTCTTGTGCACAAACTTGATATCTTGCAAAGATGTATGCACAGAAAGGAGAGGATAGAGAAAAAAGAACATTGGCACATACACAAAAAATATGGTTACTTAGAATGGTGTGAAAACCAACCTCCAGGCCAAGAAGCTGGGAAGTGACCCCCAGAAAATATCAGGCAACAAAGGCTTCAGGACAGTAATCAGGACAGGATAGATGACCTCTCTACCACCGACGCTTGCGTAGCACCCCTCTCTAACACTCCCAGCAATGTTGAGCCAAATTTGGGGGTGAGGGGATAATACTCTCAGCAATGTGGAGCAAAATTTGGGGTCTTGAGGCCTAATACTCTCAGCAATGTTAAGCTAACTTTGGGGTGTGGGGTGCTAATACTCCCAGCAATGTGGAGCCAAATTTTGAGTGTTGGGGGCTAATACGCCCAGCAATGTGGAGCCTATTTGGAGGTGTGGGGGGCTAATACTCCCAGCAATGTGGATCCTATTTGGGGGTGTGGGGGCTAATACTCCCAGCAATGTGGAGCCACATTTGAGGTGTGGGGGGCTAACCCTCCCAGCAATATAGAGCCTATTTGGGAATATGGGGGGGCTAATATTCCCAGCAATGTTGAGCCAAATTTGGGGTATGGGGGCTAATACTCCCGGCAGTGTGGAGTCAAATCTGGTGTGTGTGAGGCTAATACTTCCAGAAATTTGGAGCCAAATTGTGGGTGTGGGTTCTAATACTCCCAGTAGTGTTGAGCCTAGTTGGGAATGTGGGAGCTAACACTCCCAGCAATGTAGAGCCTATTTGAGGTGTGGGGGCTAGTACTCCCAGCAATGTTGAGCCAAATTAGTGGGGTGGGGGGCTAATACTCACAACAATGTGTCCTTGAATAATTTAAATGGTGCTCATGCAAAGTGCCTCAGTCCCTCCGGGTGGAGTACAAGCGACGGAAAACTGCAAAAAAACAAATAGCCTAAGGTTACTTGGCAGGAAATGCATTCTCACACTGTGGCATCAAAAGTAATTGGCAACTTTAAGGAATGGGCAGAGTGGAGATGCTGGTGCTCTAGGGAATGTTGAAAAAACAACAAAGTCTCATCATTTAGTAAGTAGTCCCTTAAAAACCTGTGAAATACTCGGGTACTGATACGCAAAGATCACAGACCAGCCACCCACAGCAGCTCAAGAACTGTCTGTGTGTGTGGGTAAGCTTGCTCAGCCTGGGCTGACACACGCCACGGGGGACTGAAGCCCATAGAGCCCTATGGGTGTTCACTTCTATCAGAAAGTGTTCTGTATAGGCTAGGATTGGCAATGTGGGAAATTGCCCATTGGTCGGTGGACCGGTGCACCAGAGTCAACTGTGGCCCACTGTTTTGGGGCCTCTGTAAATCACACCAAGAGACTGACTTACTTCACCAGTCCCCACCAGGCCACTGCAATGTGGTGCCAGTCTGTTGTCTGCTCCCCAGCTGTACTGTAAATTGAGGATGGGGGATAGCCTTTGGGGCATGCTCCCCTTGGCGCCCTGCCTCCCGTGTCTTGCCAGAAACAGTGTTATCTCCCCCACCCGCCCTTCACTTTCAGGTCATGGCAGGTACAGGGAGGTTGCGTTGTATTTAGGGGCCTTGCAGGGAGGCAAGTTTCATTTGGCCATTCTAACCTACCTACAACCCCCTTGATCAGCAGCAGTGCACTTTTTGAAACCTCCCTTATCAGGTAAAAGCACAGAGACTACAATGAAAGGAATGATCCCGCAATGTGTGTCAATTACTTTCAGAGTGCCTGAGCATCGTTGTGATCCCAATCCAACCATGGTTCCATAGCATGTTCGGTCTTTCAAATGAGGGAATGTCATCATCAGGTAGGTAAAGTCAGACCACTAAATACAAGGAGAAACACTCAAAGGAACAGGAATGCCCTTAGCCACATATATGTATGTATCATAAAGTCACTCTAAGTATCTCTTGTTTCAGCCAACAGGGTGTTGATGATTGCACGTGTTGCCAGATCAAGTTTGGGTAGATTCAATCCAGTTAGGGATCTGGAAACATCTACCATGGTTAGGGGTAAAGTGTATATGCCACAGCAATACACTGTGAAGAATAAATGGATGGTTGCCTGACTAGTGTGCATCTGTGGCAGGTGATCCATGATCAGCAACATTTGCTGAGTTGTTGTTAAGCAACAGAGGAGGCAAGACATGAGTTGCTCTGACTTATCCCACTCTGTGTTCATCAGACTTTGTCATGTTGCAAAGTAAAAGCAGCCCAGTTGCTCAATCATATGGATGTGGTGTGTTTCAGCATCTGTCAGCATGGCTAACATCACAGCCTGCAACTGAACCACAGTATATTGATGACATAGTGAGGCTTCTGTCTACAGAAAAGCCCTGAGGATATTGGCACAGATAATATACGAGTCCGCTAACCCAGCCACTCAGTAATGATTTCAGTGATTCCAACTTCAACAACCTCGAAGTTGTTTTGTCCTAGTCGTCAATGAAATATTTGGAGACAAAATCCATCAGGAATGAGAAAAATGCATGAGCGAACAACAATGTAGGATACAGTCACCATGTGTGGAAGGGGGGGGGGCAGTGCACACGACACCCAATGTGTTTGTGTCTCGGGTCATCTTCTGAGAATGTTTTTCACACCAATTCAGCATCTAGCTCCACAGGCTGTAGTGTGTGCTGCTAACAAATAATTCCATTTTGAATATGCAGATTGTGTATTGCAGAGTAGTAAGAGAACTCGTGAGTTTTAGGATGTAGGATCAGCTGAATGTGTTGGAGTGTCCAGTACACAGCACATTGTGTAAGCTTAGCTGTCACCACTGGAGAGGATGTCGGGGGGAATGGGCGGGGGAACTTAACCTTTGGCTCTAGGACACAATTGACATAGCCATCCTCAAGTCAGGGGATATGGGTACACCTTGTGAGGATGAGGGATATGTGCAGAATGAAACTTGTTTTGTCCACATTTGGTAATGGCACAATGCGCCCTAATATTTTAAAAAATCAAGAAGGCCCTCTACAAAGACATATTGCCCTCAGGGTCTGTGCCACTTTTCAATGAGGTAAATGGGACCTCTTATGGACCCACACAAGGGCCACCAGATTAAAGGAGGGAAAAGATATTGACAATGCAAACACTTAGGGAACTGGGTGTAATGTCCTGTGGTGTCCCCATACCTCTGACATTCAAAGTCAGAATGCCATTTGTAACCATGCGTGTGTAGTCTACTGGGAAGTGTGGGGATGTGGTTCTGGAGCAGTCTGACACCAGGTGGCCCAACAACATGCATCCTTGACTTTTCACTTTGAGGGGCTAGAGCTCTCTAAGCAATGGACTGCCTTCCAAAGTTTCTGCATCACAAAATTTCAATATAAGTAATCACCACCTTCATCCCAGGGCAGTACCCAAGGGAAAGAATGACCAATCAGTGACAACATCTACCTACTAAGGGCAACTCGCCACTCATGCCTACATACAACTCAGACAAGGCAAGGCTAGGTATAGGCAACTTGTCTGTGGTGCCAATAGATTTTGCATATGCCAGTGTACTCAAAGACGCCATTCTAACAATTAGTCATGAACATTCAGTACAGACAGCAAGCTGCAGCAAACACATACTACATCCTCATATTTCATCTGGCAACTGTTTTTTCTACTTACATACACATAATCTACACATATGTACATTTCAACATTACCTCTTACCCTGCATAATCTCTACTTGTGGGGGTAGGACCCCTTTCACATCGACCTCAAAGTACATGCTCATTTCTCAAAACTATCATACATACACAAGAACGTCAAAAGTACCCTTTGGTGCAACTCTCCGGAAAAGCATGGCTACCCTACAGGCTCCAGTCTTATACTCAAACTCTTCCAACCCAATACTTACAATCTCACACTGGCGCTGCCCTACTTACATCCACACCTACATTCACAGCAACACTCTTCATTACTATGTACACAACACCTCTTACATCTATGACATGTACACAATGTATTGTATTCATCACCTCCTCAGCAGATGTTAAATGTAACATGTCAAATGGACCACTCTCATCACCAGTTGCACCCTCAGTAATGTCTTGGACTATACTAAATTTACACAAAAGTGTAAGTTTATATTTGTGAATCGGGCTCAGTCTTTGCTATATACATGAATGTAAAGGTATACAATATTTCCTTTTCATGACAAAGCCAAACACACATTTACTTTTATGTACAGCCTATGACAGCAAAATACTGAATGATACAGATAATAAGCAGCCTACATTTAAGGGTAATCCATGTATTTATACACCTCTAACGATTCACCTAGTATGTGATAAGAACACATATGTACCTGGTGTGCAAATATAAAATGTATGAATGTAGTTACCGATTAAACAGTCAGTCATTCTTAAAATTGATATTTATGTTTGGGACTGTTATGGTTCATATCTATGATATTATATGATGAAGCGGCTAAGTATTAGTGATTCATAAAAAGGGACTTTGCTTGATGTTGGTTATCATATGTATGGTTTGTCAGTGCTCTGAAGAGGTCTTCTGCCCAACAAACTAATGTAGTTGCTTAGAAATGTGGAAATAATATTTTTGATGTACTTTCTTATAATTGACATATGTTATCCACATGTATAATTGAGCTTAGAAACAGCTTATAGATACTATATTTTTAAACACACGTGTGGTATGTGGTGATTACATTTCGTTTTTAAACGTGTTTTTAAAGAGTAACACATTTTACTAAATCTATTTTTTTTTTTAATTCTGCACTTGAACCTTGTTAAACAATGAAGTGCTAATCGCGTGCAGTTAATAGATCCAAGAATAACCCTCTTCCGGATCCTTTCTCACAGATAAAGAGGATGCTGCCATTGGAATGGAGAGTTAAAACACACTTTGGGCACATTACAAGTATAATGTAATGTGATACACTGTTTGCAGATGCGAACAGAAGCAGTGGTAGGGAGAGCCTCGATGCTCTCAGGGTAAGGGATGCGGTGCCCACTCTCTTAGAAGAGAAGGAGAGCTCCATCTTCCATTGACCATCTCCCATGTGTGCCCTGTCTAAAAGGTGAACATATGCTGGATATATTCAAGACAAACTATGAATCTCTACCTTCAAAGCGTGGCTTATAACTGGTGTTGATTCAGGACACTGAACTCCAAGAACTGCACCTTCATATGTCCTCAAGAAAGCGTTAATTATAGTCAAAACATAGTTCAACACACAATTCAACATATCTTTAAGCCAGTCAATATGATTCTACAAATCTTAATGTTCCAGCACTGAACTGAGCATATATTCAAGACATAACTCAAGAAGTGCACATATTGTGAAGATCCAGTCACTTTCACAACACTCAACCAATCTAAAGGACAGTTAAGAACGTATTATGAAGATTCAAGACAAACAGATGAATTACTGCATACTATTAAGGCATTGCAAGATTTTTGTATTGATTCACATGACAGCCAAGAACTTCACAAATCTTCAAAACACAGGGGGTGATATTCAATCTGCCTTTAAGACACAATATCCTGAAACATTATCGTAAAACCGGCAGTGGCTTTCAAAGTATCTTCAAGGCACATTTCATAACATTTAACCTTCAAGATACAGCCATAACCTGTACTTACAGCCTAGACACACTCAGTGACACTCAACATATCTTGACACAGAGGGGCAAATTTACAAGAGAATGGCAGAGAGCGGCGTTAAGCCAAAGTTGCTAACGCCACGCTCCGCAATTTTGAAAACGCAGGGATGCTCCGTATTTACAATGATACGGAACACCCCTGCATTTTCGCTGGCACTAAATTCAGCTGCCTAGCGCATAGTGCCAGGGTGCCTCACACATATTAACAAAACCAATAGGTCTTCATAGATATTTTATTGGCTCCATCATCACTTTCCTCATACTCAAGAAAAAAGTCAATGCCTCTTTACAAAGAGAATGCAATAATTTTTTCACACACACAAACATTTTCACACTTTCCTTATATCAAGCCAAAGCCAAGCCTGCATATCTTTAGACATATCCAGGAGCTCTCCACCTACTGCTAACCACGGCCGGACCCCTTCATACACACAGAGCCAAGACCCTGTCACCCTCTTCATACCTCCTCACTGGGTATTAGGCAATGGCTCATTGTTCAGTTTAATCAGGGAACAAGTGCAAACTATGAGTAGGACTTGTGTCTGCTTTTAAAAAAATAATCATATGTATCTGAAGAACAAGTTACTACGCTTTTTCTGGTAGATACAGTATCTGCCTGTGGATTCCTCACCTTGTGAATGTCCCCTTGCGTCAGCAACATTCGGAAATTCTTTTCGTAGCTTCGCGCCGACGTGGACTTGGACCTCATAGAGACACAGCATCGCACGCGACTCAGCTGATGTCACCGACGCCCATAATAGACCTCGAGCCCGACTCCTTACCGGAATGACGTCGGGACTCATGTTTCTTCTTCTTATGTCTCCTTCTCGACTTCGAAGCATGGTCTGAAGCAGATCTCGAAGACGACTCCTCTCGAGAACTTGATCTTGACTTCGATCTCGACCTCGACCTCGCCCTTCGAGAGCGAGACCTCGAAGATTTTCCTTTGCCAGCCTTCAGCTTCGCTACCAGGAGTTTGGTCTCTCTTTCTCTCAGGGCCTTCGGATTCATCTTACGACAAGATGAACATCCATCCACATCGTGATCAGAGCTCAAACACCAAATGCAGTCCTCGTGTGGGTCAGTAATGAACATCATTTTCCCGCACTCCCTGCAGGGCTTGAAGCCGGTCTTCTTTGTCGACATCGTGAAGAAACGAGAAACAAAGAAGCAGAAAGTGAATAATAAGGTAACAAAGTCACCAGTTGGCTACTGAGATTCCCGAAACCGTTAGCGTCGACGACGCGGAAAAAAGGATACTGATGTCATCACGCCGGCGTGGGCCTATTATGGGCGTCGGTGTCGTCAGCGGAGTCGCGTGCGATGCCGTGTCTCTATGACGTCCAAGTCCACGTCGGCGCGAAGCTACAAAAAGAATTTCCGAATGTTGCTGACGCAAGGCGATATTCACAAGGTGAGGAATCCACTGGCAGATGTATCTATCAGAAGACATAATTGTACAAAAGTTATGTTAATTGGATAATTACTATAAAAAATGCAACAAATTGCAAAGATTGTCCAATGAAGCCAAAAGTCCCTCTTGCGCCGTTCTCCCTGTAGAAAAGGTTTCATCTGGCATATCCTTTGGGACAAATGTCGTAGCGTACGTGGGCACACTCTGGGGCATATTAGCAAGAACCTCGTTAAAATTATCGCCGTTTTAGCGGCAGTTTCCTGCTGCTAAAACGGCGATAATGGGCTTGCTAATATGCATTATAGAATTCCGATAGAAGCCCAGGTAAGAAGTCCTGCACATTTAACCTGGGCTTCTATTGGAATTCTACAACGCATATTAGCAACTCCATTATAGCTGTTTTAGCTGCAGTTTCCTGCCACTAAAACGGCTATAATTTTAACAAGGTTCTTGCTAATATGCCCCCATGTGTTTGAAGGTGGTTGAGGTCATCAGAGGGTTTACTTCAGAAACAAATATAACATATGTTGTCATGATCGCTAATGTATCGGAATATACACGAGTTACAATACTGCATACTCAATGGTGCATTACTGGTTCTCTTCCCTCACGCAAGGCACATGTAACTATGCAATACAACACAGCAAAAGAGAAAAACATATTCAACACAGGGAAGTCACATCCTCATTTTTTTTGTTTTCAGACTACATTCAGAATAAGTATGGGTGTAGTGCGCCAGAGGGTATCTCTGGCCTACTTCAATTCTTTTACTGTAAATACAGCTGCAGATCTGTCTTTTTTAACTCCTGAACACGTGAAGTGAGAAAGTGAATATACAAAGTTGCAAAGTACCTCAGGGAAATAAATTACTTTTGCTTGTCGGTCTCTATATGTTTCAAAGTTATGCAGTTGAAAGTTGGATTATTAGTAAGGGTGTGTGAAATTTAAATTTTGCTGCCGGGGTACACAACATTTTTACTCTGTGATCTTTGTGTGCTTCACCGAACTCCACTCCTCAGATGACATTACCTGCTAAAAATGATTTTCCAAAATATTTTCACTGCAGTATTTCCTCTGATGAAAAACCTCCTGCAAAAATAATGCTATGAAAGGGATTTACTCCCACAAACAGTTTTAATAGATCTTTGCGTTTTTTCACTCAGCTTTAGAAAATTGCAAAGTTCAGAAACATAAAAAAAAATCATGACACAGTAAAAGTAGGTTAACTTGCCTACTTTGCCTCCCCACACCCACACACAGAATGCATTAGAGGAAACAAACTGCTTCAAAAGGTGGATTTTGGGGTAAAGAACACTATAGAACTCAAAGTTGCCCCATAACTTATGACCAATGCAAGGACCCTCCATTTCCTCTAGTTGCACATTTACACACAGTGGGGGGGGGGGGGGGGGGGGGGAGCTTATAAACAATGAAATGATGAAGAATCGTAAGCCATTTTGCTGTTGCCAAACGGCGTCATTTAAAAGGCACACGGATGCATCATATTTATAACAATATGGCACATCCTTGTGCTTTTCCTGCGCTGGCGAATAATTGGATGCCATGCGCCAACTGTGGGACACTTGCACCATGGTGCAAGGGTGGCTGTATTGCGGGGATGATTGTTTTTGTGCAGGAACGGACACCTTCTTGCACAAAAAACAATAACACAATAACAAGAGGTTTTTTCCTCTTTCTATGTGTGCTGCACAAAACGAGGAGAAAATAAAGTATTTCTCCTTGTTGCGGCTCCGCATAGGATTCTGGTGCATTCCCAGGTTTACTAAGTGCTGTAAATTTGGGAAAGCTAGAAAAATTCAATGGGTGTTGAACCAACATCCATTGCTGCTGCTGTTGCATCAAAGAAAGTGATGCACTGACGGCACAAGGTGCTTGTAAATAAGCCTCAGGATCTTTTGTCTACATTATAACTCTACATGCACTCTAGAGGTATTCTGCACATTTCCAATTCAACTTTTTTTAAACACTTAAAACAAATAATGTTTAATTCAGTAAAATATCTGCCCTAAAGAAGTTCAGTGAAACATAAGAAACACCTGAAAATTGCGTGACCTTTGGAAATAAATATTTTGCGAAATATAAATTAATTGTGATAAATCTGTTTGTTTCCAGCATTATTTAAAATCACTGGAATAGTTTAAAGAAACACATATTCTATGTTGAGCCTTTTACAGCTCATAATATTTCCGACTTAGTTATAAATTGAACAAAAATAAATTATTAAATTAATGGTTATTTATCGTAATTACATTTGTTATTTTTTTAATCTGCACTTTTTATCGCACTGACCTTTACACATTGCCTTGGTAGTATGAGGTAAGACGTCCCCAAAGACAATGAGGGGGACTGATGAGGAAGCAATTAAGGCCAGGTAGGATATTTTAAAGTTAAACCTATCAGCAACTGTGGGGATTCGCCTAATATCACCCACGCTAATTGCCGCATTGGTGTGATTTCACACTTGTAGTTTAGGTGTACTTCGAACCTGCTGGGGCCTTTGGAAGATAATTTTTGTAGTTCCTCAAAACAAAGTTACAATAATCCTGTCAGTGGCCTATTAGGGATCTGAGAAATATGAAGCAAAGTGTGTTTAAGTTACAAAACACTCTCATTCCCCGCGCCGTCAAACCAGTAGATTTGATAACACCAATATAGGGATGACCAGACATATCTGAATGATAATAATCAGTCCAGAGCTTTTGATGCCTAGCAGGAAGGACAGCCTTTCGGTCAGGATGGGAAGAAGCCTCTATCTTATCTCAGTATTTAGGGGAATTATGCATAGTGTACTGGATGGTTTTGGATTGGACATGATTTAATGGTTTTACCCTCCTTCATCAGTATTCTACTCCAGTGCATCCAGCTTTGTTAATTCCAGAAGATAACTAGTTTATATGTTTGCCCCTATTACGGTGGGAAACTGCTCTCCCCTTGCGCAGCTCTGCTGTAAGTGCCCTGTCCCTATGGCTGCCTCTGGCCGGTGTTCGAGCTCCCCTGTGTCTCACCTTTTCCTTTAGCCTTTTTTACCTTTTCTTCTTACCTCTTTTCTTTTTGCCTATCTCTTTCCTCCTTGCCTTGTCTTCTTGCCTCTTTCCTTTTTGCATGTTTTTCTCTTTTCACCTTTTTCTTTTGATCTTTTCCCGCTCCCAGGGCACCTTCTCCTCCCACGTACTCCCGCCTCCCAGATATCCCGCCCTCCCATCCCCTACTTAGTGGCAGCCGCTGTGCCAAAGGCACGCCAAATACAATCCTGTCTGCGCCCGTCGGCGACCCAACCATGACCAACGCCAGGGATCCTGGTCATCCGACCCGCCATTGCTACAGCTCCTTTGCCCTCTTCACACTCAACCCTGGCCAGGACATCAACTTCAAGTGTTCTTCACCTATAGACACCCACAGACCCTTCACCTGCCACCATTGTCGCCACTCCTTCACCTTCACCGAGACACAGAACCCACCTTAACCCTCCCGCCACAACTTCACTGCACCCCAAACCCTGCAATGAATACTCCAGAAACTCCGCTCCCTCCATAGACAGCCTGCAGAAATCGGAGACTTTCTCGACAGCACCACCCCAACATTGCCTTCTTCACAGAAACCTGTTTGAACGCTGCCTCGGGACCTGACATCGCGATCGCTATCCCTGAAGGCTACAAGATAAGCGTGGGCGGAAAATCCGTTCCGCTCGCGGATTTTGCGGATTTTCGGGAAATCCGCAATCCGCGAGATTTGCGGATTTCCCGCAAAATCCGCAAATTCGCACGCAGCGGATTTTTTTGGTGGCGCGCGGCGTTGGTGATACAATTTTTGCGGCGCGCGGCGTTTATCATCGTTTGCCGAGTTGTTTTTTTCGATAGTTTGCGAGTGCTGCGCCATTTTGGATCTTGCTGTGTGATCCCGCGGGAATTGGCGAGCGCGATTACATCATCGCGGCTTGCCAGCGATAGTTTGTCAACGCGAGTACGACGAGATCACGTCTCGCGGTACTTCGCAATTGCGAGATTTGAGATGCGGCGCGCGAAAATATAAATTTGCAATTCTGCACAAGAAATCCACCAGCAAGCAGCATAAACCTTCTAGAAATGATGATTTTTATGTGAATAACTCCTTAGTTTGACATTTGCCTGCACTTTTTTAGCGAGGAGTCCATTTTGGGGAGGGGGGCAGGGGGGTGGGAGGAAGGAAGTGCCCCATAGTCTTCAACTTCCTGTTCCTGTTCAGCAGGCTCCTCCCAGTGCTTTGTCCATCTCCTGGTCACTTTTCATTCGGATGTGGACCTGGAAGGATTACCTTTTGTGGATGCTGCTGGATCTTTGGATTTGAGGCCTTTTTGACTTTCTTTGGATCACTGTTGGATTAGAAATTTTACAAGTAAGTTTGTTTGGGGCATTACAGTTGCTGCAACTAAAATTTTGGGATTTTCGATTTTTGGGCTGTTTTGGGGCCTTTTCCCAGGGGTACTCAGTGGTGGGTGGACTGATTCTTTCTGTGGGTTGTCTTGAACTTAAACATCATGGAGGCCATAGATGAATTGGGATTGTGCTGATTTTTCTGTGTTTTTCGATTTTTTTTTGTTGTAAAATTTTGTGTTTTTCGATTTTTGACCTGTTGTTGGGGCCTTGACCAGGGGTAGTGAGTGGTGCATGGGCCTAGTCTTTCTGTGGGCTGTCTTGAATTTAAACATCATGGAGGCCATGGATGGAATGGGATTGTGCTGATTTTGCAGTGTTTTTCGATTTTTGGGGGTGTTCATGGGGAGGGACATGCCATGTGGCTGGTGGCCATTTTGAGTGCAGCTACAGGCACTGGCCATGTGCTGGCAGGCAAGTGGCCATTTTGAATGCAGGCTTTGTTGTTAGGCCTCCAACCATTTTGCCTACTTTTCAACCTTTATTTATGCCAGGGGTAGTGAGTCTTGCATGGGCCTAGTATTTCTGTGGGTTGTCTTGAATTTAAACATCATGGAGGCCATAGATGAATTGGGATTGTGCTGATTTTTCTGTGTTTTTCGATTTTTTTTTTTTGTAAAATTTTGTGTTTTTCGATTTTTGACCTGTTGTTGGGGCCTTGACCAGGGGTAGTGAGTGGTGCATGGGCCTAGTCTTTCTGTGGGCTGTCTTGAATTTAAACATCATGGAGGCCATGGATGGAATGGGATTGTGCTGATTTTGCAGTGTTTTTCGATTTTTGGGGGTGTTCATGGGGAGGGACATGCCATGTGGCTGGTGGCCATTTTGAGTGCAGCTACAGGCACTGGCCATGTGCTGGCAGGCAAGTGGCCATTTTGAATGCAGGCTTTGTTGTTAGGCCTCCAACCATTTTGCCTACTTTTCAACCTTTATTTATGCCAGGGGTAGTGAGTCTTGCATGGGCCTAGTATTTCTGTGGGTTGTCTTGAATTTAAACATCATGGAGGCCATGGATGGAATGGGATTGTGCTGATTTTGCAGTGTTTTTCGATTTTTGGGGGTGTTCATGGGGAGGGACATGCCATGTGGCTGGTGGCCATTTTGAGTGCAGCTACAGGCACTGGCCATGTGCTGGCAGGCAAGTGGCCATTTTGAATGCAGGCTTTGTTGTTAGGCCTCCAACCATTTTGCCTACTTTTCAACCTTTATTTATGCCAGGGGTAGTGAGTCTTGCATGGGCCTAGTATTTCTGTGGGTTGTCTTGAATTTAAACATCATGGAGGCCATGGATGGAATGGGATTGTGCTGATTTTGCAGTGTTTTTCGATTTTTGGGGGTGTTCATGGGGAGGGACATGCCATGTGGCTGGTGGCCATTTTGAGTGCAGCTACAGGCACTGGCCATGTGCTGGCAGGCAAGTGGCCATTTTGAATGCAGGCTTTGTTGTTAGGCCTCCAACCATTTTGCCTACTTTTCAACCTTTATTTATGCCAGGGGTAGTGAGTCTTGCATGGGCCTAGTATTTCTGTGGGTTGTCTTGAATTTAAACATCATGGAGTTGGGATTGTGCTGATTTTTCTGTGTTTTTCGATTTTTTTTTTTTGTAAAATTTTGTGTTTTTCGATTTTTGACCTGTTGTTGGGGCCTTGACCAGGGGTAGTGAGTGGTGCATGGGCCTAGTCTTTCTGTGGGCTGTCTTGAATTTAAACATCATGGAGGCCATGGATGGAATGGGATTGTGCTGATTTTGCAGTGTTTTTCGATTTTTGGGGGTGTTCATGGGGAGGGACATGCCATGTGGCTGGTGGCCATTTTGAGTGCAGCTACAGGCACTGGCCATGTGCTGGCAGGCAAGTGGCCATTTTGAATGCAGGCTTTGTTGTTAGGCCTCCAACCATTTTGCCTACTTTTCAACCTTTATTTATGCCAGGGGTAGTGAGTCTTGCATGGGCCTAGTATTTCTGTGGGTTGTCTTGAATTTAAACATCATGGAGGCCATAGATGAATTGGGATTGTGCTGATTTTTCTGTGTTTTTCGATTTTTTTTTTTTGTAAAATTTTGTGTTTTTCGATTTTTGACCTGTTGTTGGGGCCTTGACCAGGGGTAGTGAGTGGTGCATGGGCCTAGTCTTTCTGTGGGCTGTCTTGAATTTAAACATCATGGAGGCCATGGATGGAATGGGATTGTGCTGATTTTGCAGTGTTTTTCGATTTTTGGGGGTGTTCATGGGGAGGGACATGCCATGTGGCTGGTGGCCATTTTGAGTGCAGCTACAGGCACTGGCCATGTGCTGGCAGGCAAGTGGCCATTTTGAATGCAGGCTTTGTTGTTAGGCCTCCAACCATTTTGCCTACTTTTCAACCTTTATTTATGCCAGGGGTAGTGAGTCTTGCATGGGCCTAGTCTTTCTGTGGGTTGTCTTGAATTTAAACATTATGGAGGGCATGGATGGATTGGGATTGTGCTGATTTTGCAGTGTTTTTCGATTTTTTTGTGCTCTATAACTGAACTGATGTTCCTCTGTCTTCCATTTTTTTTAGGTGCACAAGACTCAAGAGGACCACCAGTGCCAGGAAGAAGTCCTGCAGCGGTGTGTGTGTGCAGCATAACGTCACGCGACGTCACGTCTGGCCTCAGACAACTCTACAATTCGTGCAACTGCGGCCTGCTGTCTGACCTGCTCTGAAGAAGATGGCCCCAAAGAAAGTTCTCCGTAGCTCCTCTAGCAAGAAAGTTGCTAGTAAGGAGCAGAAGAAGCAAGTTACCAAGGAGGCTGGTGTGCCACCCGCCACTTTTTTTGGGAGCAAAAAAAAAAGTACGCCTGCAGCAGCAGGATCTGCTGGGGACCAACCTGAGAGCAGCACCCCTGCTCCATTGGGTTCAGTGCCTCCACCACCACGCTAACTTAAGTCAAAGCCCTTGAGTGCTTCAGAGGCAGTCAGTGTACTTCTCCAATCACCATCGACCAGTGATGTTGGCTCATCGCAAGAAAGTAGCAGCAATGTCCCTGAATCAACACAGGTTGTTGTAACTCATCTGACAAGTGTTGAACAACCACAGCCGCAACAACAACACCATGTGCAAGTACACGCCCAAGTACATGTGGAAGGAGAGGCAGCAAAAGGAGATGCGCAAGCAAAGGTGCATGGACGTTCACAAGTGCCCACAATAGTTGTTCCTCCCGAAGTAGGGGCACATTTGGAAATCGACAATGAAGCTGAGGTATCATTGGAAGCCACTCCTCCTGATGATCATTCATTGTCTTCCACATCCCTAGCAAGGAAAAGATCAAGGGGGGTGTCTACATCTTCTTCAAGCCCACCTCGTTCTGGTGCAAGTGATCTGTCTTGGGAACCACAACTGCGGTCTGACAGTGAGGCAGAGGCACACCATGATCTGACACCGTTACCTAAGCGTAAAAGGAAGGTCGTCCAAAAACTCAAACCTATGGAGTGTGATGAGGCTCAACAAGAAGTGACAGATACTGCTGGTGATGAAGCCTCTCACGATGACGACGAGCCAGTCATCACAAAGGTCACTGCAGCCCCACCGGGCATGCAGCAAAGAGACATTTTGACCCTATCCCGAGAAGCTGCTGAGCGTGATGACGATGTCGGCGAGGAGGCAATGGAAATGGAATCATTAGATTTGGAGTTAAGTAGTACACCAAAACCTACCGCTTCCATATTTCTTCGCAAGAAGGTACCCACCTCGTCCTCGACCTCAATTCGTGGTGGTGAAAGTGCAAAACGTACTGAAGTTCGGCAATCCACATCCTCCACTTCATCTGTCATTAGCAGCAGGACCACCACCACCAGTATCGCCGCCTCCTCCGGCCCCCGAAGACATTTCAAGTCTCCAGTTTGGGACTTCTTTAGTGTTTGCCCAAAAAAGGAAAACGTAGCCATTTGTAGCCTTTGTAAGCTTCGATTTAGTCGTGGTAAGCTTGGTTCTAACTATGGTACCGGAGGCCAGAGAGGTCATCTTGAGAGAAGGCACCCTGTCGAATGGTTTCCGCACCTAGAGGCGGTCAAGAAAGCCGGAATTGCACGTAATGAAAACGTTGATTTGTCATCTGCTGATGACGAGGTAGAAGACGATTCAAACACTTCACTTACACCCAGTTCCCATGTCAGCAGCACACCCCATGGGAGCCACACTAAGAGTGTGGGAGAGAGTGAGACATCAATGCGGAAAAGTTCATCAGCGAGCGTAACTGGGTCGAAGAGATCATCATCATCCCGTAAATCATTGGTCCAGGGCAACATTAAAAAGATGTTGTTTACAGAAGCGCAATATGAACGCAACCACCCAATGACCCGTCTGTATAACACTAAGCTGGCTAAAATGCTAGCTCTGGACCTTCTCCCTTTTTCTTTTGTAGAAGGGGTTGGTTTTCTAGAATTAGTGACAGCGCTCTGCCCTAAATGGAAGGTTCCTAGCCGGTTCTATTTTGCCCGAGTTGCGGTTCCAGCACTACATGAAGATGTTCTGAAGGTGATTGGGGCAGCTTTGCAGAAGAGTGCTGTTCACACTATACATCTGACAACAGACATGTGGACCAGTGGCGCAGGCGCTGATTACATGTGCATCACTGCACACTGGGTCTCTTTTTCAGGGGCTAAAGCAAAGCTAAACTCAGGTGTTGACACTAACATTGTTTTTAAAGGTGCTCGGAAACATGCAACACTAGCCATGTTTGGTTTGGAGAAACGTCACACAGCAGAAAACATTTTGGATGTCTTTAACACAAAGGTCCTTAACTGTCTGTCCCCACTAAAACGCAAGGTTGGTTATGTTTCCACAGACAATGGCTCCAATATAGTTAAGGCCATGAGGGACGGTTACTATTTCAGAGTGCCGTGTTTGGCGCACTGTATAAACCTGGTTGTCCAAAAATTCTTGGGTAATAAACGCAGTGCAGCGTACAGTGTATTGGAGAACTGCCGAAAAATATGCAAGCATTTCAGGCATTCTTTTAAGGCCCGCAAGCAGCTGAGGAGCATGCTATATCAAAGTCAAATGCCAGTGAAAGCACTCATCCAGGAGGTGGTAACACGTTGGAACTCAACCTTCTACATGCTTGAGCGTCTGTATGAGCAGTATACGCAACTCGATCAATATTTCTTGAAAGAGGGTATAGAGGAGCTGAGGATGGGTGGGCCGCAATGGAACATAGTTGAAAGCCTAACACGCATGCTTCGTCCTTTTGAGGTCTTCACACGTGCAGTCAGCAAGGAGGACTCTAATTTGGGAAAAGCTATCCCATTGTTGTACATGCTGGAGGACCAACTGAAGGAGGTGTGTTCTGTGTTTCGAAAAGATGACAAAAAGAAAGACTCTTTGCTTCTGGCTGAGAAATTATTAGAGCTCCTACAAGGTGATGAACGTCTTCAAAAGATCCACTCAGAACAGCATTACATTTGTGCTACTATTCTGGATCCACGCTACAAAAAGGCGCTGGCAGGCAGAGCATTCTTTCCTTTTGCTGATGAAGATGTTACAAAGTACAAACGTTGGCTAGCCTTGTCAGCCAAGAAGTTTGAAACAGAACGGCTGGAAATTGAAGGAAATGGCAGTACATCAGCAGGCCATCCCCAGTCAAAACAATCCACTTCTGCACCTGTGGCTGTGGCACAAGTGACCTCTCAGCCGTTAAAGACACCGGCAACCGCATCATCTGCACGAAAGACAGCAGAAACATTGGAGGCTGAAGAGGATTGGCTAGCTCTGCGTGGGTTTGGTTCTCAAAAGGTCAGAGGCACAGCAAGAGCTACGCAAAGTGGAGGAACCTTGGAGGAGGACCTTGAGTCGATGGTGAAGGACTATCTGAATGACTCCACAGAGGTCTATGTTAATTCTGACCCATTGGCGTATTGGCATGGGAAAAAAGAATTGTGGCCACAGCTCACCAACCTGGCTTTAAACTACTTGTCTTGCCCACTCGCAAGTGTGTCTTCTGAACGGGTTTTCAGTGCGGCTGGTGGGATTGTAACTCCCAAACGGAGCCGCCTCTCGCCCAAAAATGTGGAGAGGTTAACAATGATCAAGATGAATCAGCACCTCATACCACCAGATATAAGAGTACGAGAGAGCGTGCCGGATGAAGAGGAGGTGGCCAGCACCATAGATGAGGGAATTTCTACTCTGTCAGGTGGCACTGACCTCACCCGGGCTGAATTCGCAGAGTATGATGACGAAGCCTTATTCTTATTCCTGGACCGTGATTCCGACTTCGAGCCCTGAAAATGAGACAACGAATCAATAACTTTCTTTTTCATCCTTATTCACTTTTATTCCTGTGTGTCTGTCTTTCTTTGTTGTGCACAGTTAATATAATTCAAACTTTAATCAGATAATCACAAAGACAAGCCCATCAGCAGAACTGTCTTCACTTGTTTGCTAATTTATTTGAAGGTGCCGCAGTCTGCATTCCTCAGGTTCACAAGTTCAGAAGAACATGCTCCTCTATCCTCCTCCTCCAGACTCCTATTTCCATCAAAGCAGAGGGCTGGTTTACGCCCAATGAAGAAAGACTCAGCACTTGTGGGGGTGTTGTTCTACCTCTTTGCAGGTGAGTTGACGGGTCTGGGGCCATTGCTGGGAAGCACTAAAAGTGGTTTGTGCCAAATCCGAGGCGGAAATTTTTTTGTGTTTTTGATGACTTGCTTGCCTTTGAGGTGCTCTTAGGGGGGGTTCCGTCTGTTTGTGGGTGCGTTTCATAGTCTGAGAGCATTGCTGGGACACTCTAATCTTGATTGCATTTGCTTTTCAGGAAATCCGTCGTGCCAACCCCGACTTATGGCCTAGCTACGCAGCGCGTTTGGACCGAAGGCCCAGAAATATTGCAAGTATGAGATTTTGCTTTTGTCCTGTTTGGGGGTGTTATGCTTCTTGGCGGGTGGGTTGCCGGGTCTTGGGGCATTCCTGGGAAGGTCTAATACCGGGTAGAAGTGGTTGGGACTAAATCCAGGCCGATTTTTTTTTGGGCTATTTCAGACATTTTGCTCTATGTAGCGTTTTCGGGGGCCTGTTTGGGGGGCTTCCTGGTGTTTCTGGGTGAGTTTCGTGGTCTGGGAGCACTGCTGGCTATATCTACTTTACTTTGCAAGAGGTTTGAAGCAAATCCATGGTGGCAGAGGGGACTTAGGGCCTAGCTGCAGAGCGCGCGCGGAGTGATTTGGGAAATTTGTGAAAAATTGACTAAGTCCCCATTTTTGTACTTTTGCTCTTTGGCTGTTTGGGGGTCTTCTACTCGTTTTCTCCTGGGTTGACGGCTCTGGGGCCATTGCTGGGAAGCTCTAATACCGGATAAAAGTGTTTTGGACCAAATCCCAGGCGGAAATTTTTTTGTGTTTTTGATGACTTGCTTGCCTTTGAGGTGCTCTTAGGGGGGGTTCCGTCTGTTTGTGGGTGAGTTTCGTGGTCTGGGAGCATTGCTGGGACACTCTAATCTTGATTGCATTTGCTTTTCAGGAAATCCGTCGTGCCAACCCCGACTTATGGCCCAGCTACGCAGCGCGTTTGGACCGAAGGCCCAGAAATATTGCAAGTATGAGAGTTTGCTTTTGGCCTGTTTGGGGGTGTTATACTTCTTGGCGGGTGGGTTGCCGGGTCTTGGGGCATTCCTGGGAAGGTCTAATACCGGGTAGAAGTGGTTGGGACTAAATCCAGGCCGATTTTTTTTTGGGCTATTTCTGACATTTTGCTCTATGTAGCGTTTTCGGGGGCCTGTTTGGGGGGCTTCCTGGTGTTTCTGGGTGAGTTTCGTGGTCTGGGAGCACTGCTGGGACACTCTAATCTTGATTGCATTTGCTTTTCAGGAAATCCGTCGTGCCAACCCCGACTTATGGCCTAGCTACGCAGCGCGTTTGGACCGAAGGCCCAGAAATATTGCAAGTATGAGATTTTGCTTTTGGCCTGTTTGGGGGTGTTATGCTTCTTGGCGGGTGGGTTGCCGGGTCTTGGGGCATTCCTGGGAAGGTCTAATACCGGGTAGAAGTGGTTGGGACAAAATCCGCGCGGAAAAGCCTTTAGTTTTGGCACTTTTTGTAACTTAGGGTTCGTTAGGGTTAGCCCTAGCAGCAGGATTGCATGTGTATCGGGGTGTTCTAGATTTTTCAAACTGAGTTCTGGGGTCTTAGAGCACTCGTGAGAATGTGTAATTTTGGTTGCAAGTCATTTGAAGAAAATCCATGGTGGGAAAGGGGGGATTTGGCATAGTTAAAGAAAGCCTTTGCCACTATTCTTAACTTAGGGTTCGTTAGGGTTAGCAGTATTTCTATTGCATGTGTTTGAGTGGGGGGGATTTCGAGTCTTGGAGCGATGCTGGCTATGGCTACTTTTGCTTGGTTGCTTGCAAGTGGTTTGAATGCAATCCACGGGGGGTAATGGGTAATTAGGGTACTTCGGCCTACTTTTACTTTCAAAGTAAGTTTTGTCTCCAGTTTTCTGCTAGGCCTCGTTTTTTGGGTGGGAGCACTGCTAGGAAGATCTATTTTTGTTCTAAAACACAGTTTACAGTACACCTAGCTTGAGGGGCAAGATCCGCTACATTAATTTGCCCATACTTATTTATCCTTCAAAAGGTGACTCAGAGTACGCACTTTCAAAAACATTGTACTGTCTGTCTACTAGGAAAAACAAATTGTGACTTTTTGCACTCCACAGCCTACATACCTTATATTTATTTATCAGTGGTGTTGTAATATTATATCACTTCCTGTTTTTCGTTGAATAATTACAGGCCGGGTTTCAGTCTCTGCAATGGGGAAAAAAGGATGGAGTCAGGCTTCACAGTAGCGAGCCACAATTCAGCATCAGGCAGGCAGTGGACAGGGTGTCTTCTGGTGACCAACATCGGTGGACGAAGCGTCGGCTGCAATGGAGGAGTGCCGCTAATAGGAGGATTTTTTTTCTGCGGGCAACTTACTTACCACTTCCAACAGGACCACTACAACCACATAGATACAGTATCCCTTGCCTTTTTCTCTGACTGTGACTGCATTTCTTTGCTCTCTCTCGGCTTCTACATTGATCCCTTAACACATCACTTAGTCCACTCCACTATCTGCACCACACATAGTCATTTGTAAGTGCTCCTACGTAATTCGCAAGTCGCAGCACGCCCCAGGCCGTAGAGGACTGGGATGGCCCCAATGATGAAGCATGTCACCAAGGGGCAACCCTGGTGAGTGAGGGGACACCTAGAAAAAAAGCAATTTCTCCTTTTCTATCTACTATACCTTCTGTCAGGTTACGCAGCCCCTAAGCGCCTACCGTACTATGAAACTACATTTCCCATGAGTAGGCGGGAGACTTGCAGACTATTTAGTGAGACTATATGAGAGTACCCTTGTATGTTAGGACATCACTTCACTGATGCCTGTCTTGTCTTCTCTTACAGGTATCCTTTCCCTGCTGACCCTACCTTTACCCATCCCACATTTTTTATTTTAGTTTGTTATTTTTCTCCCTCGCCTAATGCCTCGAACACCCTGTGTTTACACTTCTGGGTGTTGGTGACATTTGGAGGTGGAACCATATTTGCATCGACTGGATCACGGGGAGTAAACGTGACACCTTCCAGACCAACCCCATTGAGTGTTGTTGTGAATGGATTTATAGTGACCAGCAAGGCTCTCGGGTATCTGGCTACAGAGACCTTATGTTGAATATAGTTATCAATAATTCCACACAGGCCCTGTACTGTCGCATTCTTTCTTTCCACAGTTGTCGATGATATATTCTTACTCTGCTTGACAAAGAACCATTGCTAATGTGAAAGAACTTCAACCGAATTAGTAGTTATACTTTACCATTTGTTAGGCTACAATGTGGCACTGCTCTACTGTACTTCTGTCACCTGCTATATTCTCAGTTGTACCGTTGAATTGCTCAGGAGGACAAACCAGATTTCATTTTCTTTTTTTTCATAGGCATGCAACTGCCACTGTGTCACACCACTAGTACCACCGCTATGAGGAAATTTTATCCGACCAAGATTGCCAACGTTATTCGGTGTTTCCCGTGGAGCCAGCCCTGGGCCTAGCCCTACTTTCAAACACAAATTACAGGTAAGATAAGCGTTTGGTGGTTTGGGGGTATAATGGAGTATTAGTACGAGAGACGAGAGACTGAAGGTAGTACTACTAAAGTCCTAGGACTCTTGGATTCACTTCACTTAGTCTGTGAGAGGCACTTAGTGTTGAAAACATTTGGGCATTTACACTTAAAGGAAGAAAATGGAACTAAACTTTCAGGAAAACAGTCAACGTTAAACCCCCACCCACCAGGCAAGCAGTAAAAAACAGGTATGCTCAGATAAAGTTTGAAAAAGTATATTTATATCCCTAACAAAATAATCTCCCGCAAGACCCTCCCTAACCCCAACGATTGTCCTTCAAAAGTCCCCAAAAACCCAACTCCCAATTCCCACCCCCCAAAAGTCTCTAAAAAAGGGGCAAGGGACACTATGGGTGGATGCTGTTAACTTTTTGGGCCAGGGCATCATGCTCCTCGCGGAGCAAGGCGAGCTCCTGCTGAAGGCGGGACACCATCAGGGTAGTGCGGCGCAGGCGTGCCTTCACTGCCTTGCAGGTGCAAGGCCTGTGAGAAGCAGCTGTTGGCCTTGCTGCTCGGCGGTGGCGTTTGCCTTTGGCAGCCCGGCTCAGTCTCGGTGGACCACTGTGCTGGGTGGCAGCCGGTGGGGCCACGGAGGCCGATGCAGACGACGTTGTCGTTGTTGTCGACCGCACACTTTCCTCGTCCTCCAGGGCCACCAGCCGCCGATATTCCGCAACAGTGGCCTCGATTCTCCGTTGCCGGGCCGCTCTAGCCAGCTCCTTCCTCCTTGTTCGTTTGGAAGGAGAACCTATATGAAGAAAGAAAGACATAGTCTGTAACCAATGCTCTTTAAGATTAACTCAATCATTCAGCAGAAATGTGTGCTGCAGTACAACTAGCAACTTGCAAGCGCATTACATAACTATTGAGGCCAGTATCTATCTAACCTCACACTTCTTCATCCTTGCTCTAACATTAGTGGGAGTTTAAGGAACAAATTCTATGAGCACTGTGGACTTCCATTGGAGTCGACTATGAAAGTACACCAGTCTTATTCTTCTTCTTGTCTCTTGTTTTGGAAAATTGGTACGTTATTTTCTGCAAGCCGGCATAATGCCAGCGCGGTAAACTTGCACCCGAGAAAAAGAGACGCACGCCATGAGGAGTGACCTAGACTTGCGTTGCCGTTGCGTTACTGTACCCGTCCAGTACATGCAGGTGGTGAATCTCTTACTTTTCTATTACGGGTGGCACTGAGAATACTCTGTTACAACTCAAGGGCTACTGCTTAATTAATTTAACTTTCACCCTACAGTGGAAATGAGTACTAGAAATGGAAAATTGAAGAAGATAAATAATCTGATTATCTATCACTTCACATGGGATGTTTTTGCTTATATATGGGATGACTTTAGGTGCTTTGCTTTTTATTGAGTGACAGGCAGTGATACATCCACACATGAATGACTGAGTACTACTAAACTTATTAAGAGAGGTAGGGAGTGGCCACCATAATAACCGGATCTATGCAGTGCTTGCAATACTAACTACTGCTACTATTTATGGTAGTATTTGGACAAAATTAAAAGTTCTTTTCCTTGCCTTTCCTACACTGGAACGGACGTGCGGGTGCAGTGTTACATGCTCTTCAAAGTTACACTTAGTTCATCCACTGACCATCTACTCTCTCTAGATCATGGGTACTCACAAACTTTCTCTCAGGGGCTACATTTACAGTGTAGTTTGGGGCCGAGGGCCGCACTGGTGGGGGCGGAGTCAGAGGGGGCGGGGCTAAAGCAAAACGATAACTTGTGACCATGAGGTTGCACACAGGTCCCTGCAGCAGATGCCCTCATCCACTGAGCCACCAGACCCAGCATTTACATACATCTCTCTCCCTCCTGCTGTCCCTCCTGCCCTCCCTCCATCTCTCTCTCCCTCCTGCCCTCCCTCTCCCTCTGTCATCTCACTGTGTGTGTGTCTATCTGTGTCAGCCTTCAGCCCGGGTTGAGACCGCTTCCTCAACGCGCACACACAGACAACAACACCAAAGTACTTAACAGGTCTTTAAAAGACCATTAACATATTATTGAGGCTTTGTTTGTTTTAGCGCCCCTGCTTCTCCACCCTGACAATCACTGCTTGCCCGGCCCCACAGAGCAGAGGCTTTGTTCTATTTCACCTCTTTGTGGCCTTGCATCTCCACTCTGCTCTGTGGGGGCCGGGGGAGCAGTGATTGTCAGAGTGGAGATGCAGGGGCGCTAACAGGTGAAATACAAAAAAGCCTCTGCTCTGTGGGGGCCGGGGGAGCAGTGATTGTCTGCAAGGTCTGCGCACCGCCAAGGAAGGCTTGCCGGGCCACCACCGGCCCGCGGGCCGTACTATGAGTACCCCTGCTCTAGATACACTTATGCTATCTAAGAGTCAGATAGTAGCATGATCCAGGTATATGGACACATACTGTTTCTGTGTCACCCACCCAGGCTGTTGTCCTTCCACCCATCATTGCTTCATCATTCACCCAGCCATGCATCTCATATTCTTGCCTTCCCAGCTAGTCTTCAATCTCAATAAGTAAGGAATATATAAGAGCTTACCTCTGGCCGCCACCACCGTCTCAACTCTCACAGCCGCCGCCGCCGCCTCCTCCCCTGATGAACTGCCCTCCGCCTCCGTGTCGAGCACCACCACCACACTGGCCCCGCCACCAGATGTTCCACCTACAAAGTACATTTAAGAATCTTAGAATAAAGCACTCACTAGTCACTAGTATTTGGTCTAGGAATGAAGACATGTGAAAACAATGTAATTTGTGACTGTCTACGTTAAAGTTAAAAAAAATGTCCCTTTTTCCAGGGAAGGTTGTCTTGCTGCACTTTTTGGCACAACTGATGAAGGCTGATTTTTTAACACGCACCATTTTTCTCCACACAGACAGAAGATGGACTTCTAACAACAAGATCAAGTTGAAACCAGGTGAGAGCTCGGCTCGACCACAAGAAATGTCTTCAATTAATCGTCAGCACTAACCACTTTTCCATTATCAGTTAAACGTTTAGTTTTATTATGACTTCATTTTAATAAATGTGTTTACTTTTAATAAAGCTTTTAAATTTAAATACAATCTGTGTTTTTTGGTCCTCCAGACTAGAGTGACTGAGCGAAAGGTTTTGCAATTTTTGCAAGCATGAGTCCAGATAGAACACTTCAAAAGACATTATGGACAATCCCAGAGGACTGCACTAAGTTGATAGAGCTATTGCTGACTAGAATCATGGGAGTTTCGCCAACCGTGCAATCTTAGTTAGCTACACAGACAGACTAATAAGAATAATCTAGTAATACCACAGGGAGTCATAGTAGAGGCAGGATAAGAATTTAGATACAGTCTACAAGAAGAGCAAAGACAATTTTGAAAAAATTCAAATGAGGAACGCTAGGAAAAATAGGTACTAGTCTAAAATGAAAACTTACTGGGGCCAGCAGAGGAGCCCTCGCCTGCCCGATCCTGGCCCTGTTGAACAGCATCCGCCGCCTGCTGCTCCTGTGTCCTCCTCTCGCCCCTGGGGGGAGCTGACGTACAACATGAAAGAAAGAACAGAAAACATGGATGATTGTTGCTTGTCAATGTCAACCAAATCAAACATTTCAAAAGAACAATAACAAAATATTTCCGCGAAATTATATTGATTATGGTTACTTTTTATTTATTTGCGGACCTGTGACTTCGAAAGTCACGTAACTCACTAAACAAAGTACTGAAACGTTCACCTAGGACTGGCAGGCAGCAGTCCGCAGGCAAGACGCAAAGTGACAGACAAACTCCATTGTGATTTCAGTCAGATCAGTGACAACACTAACAGTTGCCTGCTACATTACCAGTCATTTAAATAGTCAAACTATCAATCCACCGCCACTATTTTTCTTATTGTCAGGGTTACAAAGGAAGGGGCAGATTTAAGCCCTTGCGGCTCTTTTGCGCCGTTCTTGCGTGACTTTTGTGACGCAGCAGCTAAACAAAAAAGGGCGCCATGGTGCGGCGTATAATATTATAACAACGTGACGCATTTGGGAGATGCATCCCGTTATAAAGCCCTGCGCCATCAGGGGGCGTTCCGGCGCAAGGGAGGGCATTCCTGCGCTGGAACACATCCTAATAGTGGCTGAGGGAAATCTACAAAATATCAATCAGTCACCTTTAGGACAATGATGCGTCACACAAACCCTGCACCTGCTTGAAGCAGACGTACGGCTTGACCCAGCATTGGGGAGATAGGGTACCCCAGAGCATTGATGGAGCTGCGCCATCGTTGCGACGCAACTCCAGCAGTAAAGCTTCGGTGACGTTTTGGGCCCATGGGGCGCCGCATTGCAAATACGGCGCACCATGTTTGGTGGTGGTAGCGGGCCGCACAATTAATGGCGCATCCCTGCTACTTTGCAGGGATGCGACGGTAATTGCAATTCTGCCCCTTAGGGGCATACTTACTTACGCGTTCTGGCGCATCTCCAGAGATGCGCCAGATCAAATGCGTCACGCAAAACTACCCTTGCGACACGGCAGATGTGCCTCATTTACAATGCGGCGCGCCCTGGCGCAAGGGTAGGCACTTGCGTGACGCATCTCGTCACGTAAGAGCGGCGCATCGCTGGAGTCACGTCGCCAACGCAATGCAACTCCAGTAATGCTCAGGGCCACCCAATACTTTACATGCTGTGTCAGTCCTTTCGCCTGCTTCGAGCAGACATAAGGAATTGAATTGACGTAGCAGCGTCGCAGAAGTGCCTGCGTTAAATCTTGTAGATTTCACGCAGGCAATTTTGCGAGGCGCACAGCCGCTGGACCGCCCACCCTGCGTACTAGGAACGCACCCATTGTGGTGCAGGCCCATGGCTTTATAACGTGACGCATCTCCCTAGATGCGTCATGCTGTAAATGACTTGCAGGGATGCGGCACGTTTACGCCGCTGTTGCGTCACGCAAGGCAACGTAAACGTGGCGCAAGGGGCTTGTAAATGTAATCTGCCCCCTAGTGTCTAGCATTACGCAGTTCTGTTAAGTACACTCATACATAATAGTTACTCAGGCCAATGAGACCACGAAATAGAAAACAAATAAGCATAGTAGCAACCCCACTGAGAAGGAGAGCAGTGCACCTGAAATGCACAGAAGATTTTGAAATATAATTTAACTACAATGTAATCGTCATCAGCGGCATTATTGGCTTGCTCCATGTAAAAAACAAATATTTGCAATACAACAACACAGAGCAGGAGAAAACATCATAGTAGTGAGTGATTAAATGCCAATGGCTACTACTACTCACCAAGCCCGGGGATCTCCAAGCCGAGCTGGTCCAGCAGGTCGCGCTCGCGGTCCAGGAGGTCCGTCCAGCGATGGGTGACCTGGCTGTAGGTGCGCTGGACCCCGTAGAGGTGGGATATGGCCCAGCACACCTTCTCCCACCGCTTCCGGCGCTCCCGCATGTTGTAGCCGCCGGCCGCGATCCTGCCGCCTCCCGCGATGGTCCTGGGCAGGCGGCGCTGGACGAAGTAGACCAGCGCGCCCACTTCCTCCGGGCTGAATATCTCCCGGCGCGTCACCTGCTCCCCCCTCGATCTCACGCCTGCTGTCCTGCCACTGGGTCCAGCACTACTCCCCGCCGCCGCTGCGGCCCTCAAGTGCCTGGGCAGCTTCACGGCGCCTGGCTTGACCATGGTCTGGGCAGGTAAGGTAGGAAGAAGTAGAAAATTAAGAAAGAATAGGATAGGGAAGAAGAAAAGAAAAGAGTTTACAAAAGTAGTTTAAAAGTAAAGAAAAATAGCAGAAAAGACAAAAATATACAGCTAGGAAAAGAGAGGGATAGATAAGAAGCAAAATCGTAAAAAAAAAACTGAAAACAAGCAAAGGATGGGAAAGATATCAAGAGGATTAAACACCATGCCCAGACACAGGAAATGAATGAAAAACAAGATGGCCGGCGCCCGTTTCCGAGCGCGAAAGTCAGTTCGCGCGAGATTTTCCTCGCGATCTCGTGCGAACCTCTAGATTTCCCGCGCGATCTCGTGCGAACCTCTACTCGCAATGCGCTTACTGCGCGAGATTATACATAGCGGGCGGAAACGGAAATACGTCACGCAAACAAAATGGCCGCGCCCGTACTCGACCTTGGGGTAAATTCGCGTGTTGCGCTGCAAGCGGCTCGCGAATACTGCAAAAAAACTCGCGAAACAACAAGCCGCAAAAAAATAAAATGCTCATTCGCACGAATTGGCGGCTTCCGCGGTCGGTTTCGCACGACGCCGCACCCCGCGAATAGCGCGAAAAAAACCGCAAAACGATTTCAGCAAAAGCAAAAGCAATGAGCAGGTGCAAAAGGTCAACCTCATGATTTGTAACGATTCTTTGTATTGCTTCCTGAGGGGGCCCTCCAGAATTCGGTTGCCTGCTTGCAACTATTGTGTGACCCTGCTCTGACCTTAACTGTATGCCACAAAGGTCCTGATTTACAGCTAAAGGAGCAGACAAGCAGGTGCCAGGCTGGAACTTTAAATTCTTTCAGTGACACATTAATTAGCCCCTAATTCATTATTGTCAGTTGGGGCAGGGCAGGTGTTGTAACTAATTTTGCAACAATGAAAGCACTTAGCAAGTGCAAAAGATCACTAATCAGGGCGCACTAAGGAAGCAGGTGCCAGCTAAAAAAATATTCTGTGACACATTAATCAGCCCCAAATTAATTCAGGTCACTTGAGGCAGGGAAGGTGTGCTTTGCTTTGCCGAAAATAATGTACACTGGACAACCAGAGGGTGTGGTGATGAAACAGAGGGTGGCATGGGTGGGCCAGAGGGTGGCATGAGTAGTCAGAGAGTGGCAGTGGTGACAGAGAGTGGCAGTGATGAAGAAGAGTGTCCCAAACAGGCTGGACATGTAGAAACAACAAGTTCGCAAAACTTGCGACCCGACAGGTAAGTTCGCAAATTGCGAAATTGTAAAAACCCTCGCGAACTGGCAGAAACACGGGCGAACACAAAAAAAAAAAAAATCCGCAAATTCGCGGGAATTCGCGGATTTTGCGGATTGCGAATCCGCAAATCCGCAAAATTCGCGAACGCGAGATCCGCAAAATTCGCCCATGCTTACTACAAGATCATACAGAAGGACCGCCCAACTGCCCCGGAGGAGGCATCATCATCCCCCACAAATCCAACCTCAGATTGTGCACCCACACTGATGGGCCCACAGACCTGATGGAACACCTTCACTTCAAGCTACAGACCAACCCGACTGCCACTCTCCGAGACACCCTCATCTACAGAGCCCCCGGACTCAGGTACCTTTTTCTGGCTCATCACCAACATCATCACCCCGCAAACTATCACCTCCACCAAATACACCTCATTGGGAGACCTCAACTTGCACCTCGACAACCTCCAAGACTTCAAATCCACCTCCCTCCTGGACAACCTCCTCAACAACGGACACAAGCAGATCATACCAGAACCCACGCACTCAGCAGGACTCACCCTCAACCCCATCTTCACAGCAGGAAACTTCATCACCTTCAACCACACTTCCGAACTCCCATGGATGGACCATCATTGTGTCCACTTCATCTTGAAAACTAGCATCACCGGCAAACGTTCGCGCCAGCTCCAGCGCAGGAAACAAGATCTCCAATGACCAGCTCACCGCCTCTCTCAGCAGCTCTGCTCCCACCACCATGGACGACGACCCAACCACCGCCGGCCGGACCCTGCACAACTGGATCACCGACTGCGCCAACACCATCGCCCCTTCAAGAAAACCACCAGCTCACACACCAAGAGAGCCAGCTGGTTCTTCTCTGAACCCCAAGAATCTAGACAAACCTGCAGACATCTCAAAAAGATATGGAGGAACTCCTAAACCACAGCAGACCTTGACAACCTCAAAGCAGCCACCGCCGCCCACCACAAGCTCATCAGACACACAAGGAGGAAAGCACTCCAAGACAGTATCTCCACCTGCGCACACAACAGCAAGGAACTCTTTGGCATCCAGCCATACAGTCCACTATAACAAGTTGATTAAGGGTGGGTACTGGGGAGTACAACATTTTCATCTAATCATACTAAAGGTGCAACTACAGTATGATCAGAAATATATCCCATACCAAGCTCCTCATGCAACATGAACCCAGGGATACAGTGGGGGACAGATAGAAGCCTACTCAAAAATCTGTTTTCCACCACATGCAGATCTTTTACTTCCTTATATCCCCACACGTCGCAGCCATTGGAGGTCATTGGGATACATTTTTCCTTTTAACAGTGCAAGGATAAATTTTGTTCCCAGTCTTTTTGCAAAGTCCAGGGTAGCACCCACCACCCTTGCCAAAAGATTCTTTTTGTGTGCTCTCTGAGCAACCCAAGACCCTTTGTCATCAAACAGCACACCCAGGCAGGGGACATTTTGAACTTTAGTGAGTTAAGCCCCCTTGTAGAAGAACTTACACCTCGCAGCATTCTTGGTGCCAATTAGTTGTTAGATCAAGTGTGTTCATAACATTTATAAAAGCATGTCAAAGTTTTTTTATTCCCAAACCTGCCCTAGCAAACAGCACCGCATCATCTGCTTACAGAAGTGCGGGTATTAATTTGGCGCCAGTCTTGGTATGTCTCTGCTAGTAGCAGAAAGAATGTTCCCTAACTTATTAATATAGAGTGTAAACAACAGGAGTGCAGGATACACCTCTGACTGACCCCTCTCTTAACAGCCCATGAAGCTGACACACAGCCATCCCAATTGTATCTCGCTGCTGCCCTGATGTTATTGTGGGCAGAGTGTAGAAAGACCACTAGATCCAACTCTAGACCCAGCTCCAGAAGAATTGACCCTAACTTGATCTATTGACCTGGTTGAAGGCCGATGTTACGTCCATAAAGGCCATGTGCAAAAGATCCCTTTTTTGCTATTGTGTACTTCCCCATGAGCAAATGTAGATTGAGACACTGATCTAATGTCCCTTTCCCCTGTAAGTCTGAGACAATATTTGACTTATCTAACCAGGTGGTTATCCGATCCAGAACCACTTTCCCCATGTTTTTTGGAGCTGAGTCCAAGAGGGAGATTGGTCGATAGCATGCTGGGTCATCACTCAGACCCTTTTTAAAAATAGGAATGATAGTGGCCATTGACCAGGAATAGGGAAGATCACAGGAACAGGCTCCATTAAACACATGTGTCAGGATCCTGGCCCAGGTTAAGGAGTCTGCTTTACATAAATCCGCCGGTACCCCATCCGGGCCAGGGAATTTCCCTCCAGCTGTGGCCAGGATAGCTTTTAGTACCTTTTCAGTATTAAAATGCAGTGGGGCACTTTGTATACCAGAGTCCCACTGTATGTTGGACCTCCCTGCATTATCCCCACTGAATATCCCCTCAAAGTGCAGAACGCATCTTTCAGCAGCTATTGTGCAATCTGTTTTAGAATTTACTGCGCCTGAGAAGAAGGGGCTATTAAGCACTTCCCAGAACTTTGTACTATCTGTCAGCACACTTACCTCATCAAGTAACTCCCAGGCCTGGACCCTAATGATGTTCTTACTATTTTGTATTGCAGATTTATAGGCCCTCCCAGCAGATCTAACCAGTGGCTTATCCCTTGGACGTTGCTTGAGCGCATGTATTAAACTACTGTGCACTCTAGTACAAGTGCCATCAAACCACCTTAACTCCTTTCGGCCTTTAGACCTGGTTTTAGTCATACGGCCATTGGATATATATTTAGAAATCTTATTGATCGCATCTAAATCCACTCTATTCGGTGGTATTGTGTCCTTACAGAGTGAAATCTCATCAGTACACTCAGCGTATCAGCTTTCTAGAAAGGTCTTTGGAACCACCTTTGACCATTTTAACCTACGCGCTTGATCTTTTGTACTTAGTTCAGAGTTTGGAAGGCTCCTCCCCTTCCCTCTACGGGCTTCTGTGCAATACACTTGTTCAAGCATTAGAGGATTAGAGGGTTATGGTCACTATGGGTAGTCCAGAGAACCATCATCTTTTTTACTTCCAGAGCTAGGGGAGCAGAGACCAATATTAAGTCGATAATACTAGTGGAACCCCTGCCTGCAAAGGTGGGAGCTGGGGCTTCCATGCCCAACTGCTTTAAACAGAACAAATTATTTGCAGCCAGGAATTCCTCAATGAAAGGCCTGATTTCGTGTGTTCAAAATGGGCCACTAAAGGTAATGCGTCCATTTGGCCCCTTCCCATAATACAGTCCAAATGGCGTAGATGCGTATTATAATCTCCTAAAATTATGACCTCATAGTATGAATCTTGCTCAAGGAACCTCTCCAGTGCTATTAGGTGCTGAGTAACCGAGTTGAGTTTCTACAGTAGGAGGTATAAACATTTAGTACTAACAGCAGGAGGGGATTAGCAAACAACACATCTATTGCTAGCAGATGAGCTGAGTGCTTTTCTACAATTCTGATAGAGCAGGGGAGTTTAACTGAGACCAGTAGAACAAGGCCTCCCTTCAGTGTACCTGCTGTATATGGAATTGCACTTTTGAAATAGGAAGTAAAACCATCCAGGTAAAAATTTCCTGCAGTGTGATTATGTGACCGCACACTATCATCTATGCCATGAAACATCACCATCTTTGCATCTAAAACCAGCTATATTCCAGGACAAGATCTTCAGGCAAGAATAATCTGGGAGAATGGAAATCAGTTTGGAAAGTGAGGTTAGAACCTTACCCATCAATGATGCAGTACTTGTTATTTTAAGTGTTATTTTATATGGATATTTCTTGAGCGCACATTCACCAACGGTCTCTAGATGCTATAAGTTGATCAGAAAGGGTTCGAAGCCGGAGCAATCTAATTATAAGCTAAGGTGAAGAGCCAGGTGTTGAGCAATTTTCTAAACTGTATATAGTCTTCTTCTAATCTCAGAGTAGTTGGCAGTGAGTTCCACAGTTTCGGGCCCAGCGTAGAGACCAGCGACCTTCCAGTGCATTTAGATCTGAATTTCGTTACAACCAGTTGGTTCAGATGCATAGATCTTAGGGTGCGCTGGGGGGCATATTTGCTGATTCTAGATGAGATATAGCTAGGCCCAGTACCCTGAATGGCTCTAAAGAGGATACACCCTGTTTTAAACATAGTTTGTTGCTCCACCGGGAGCCAGTAGAGTTCCTTCAGCAGTGGACTAATGTGGCATCCTCTATCCTTTTGATGGATGATTCTAACAGCTTGGTTCTGAATCATCTGAAGCTGGTGCTTCTGATATTGCAGAAGGTCAAAATACAGTGCATTTCCATAATCAATTTTGGAAGGAACCAGGGCAATTATGATTTGGATACTAGCCTCTCTGCTGAATAATCTTCTTATCTTGAACTGCTTACGAAGCTGAACAAAGCAGGCCAAGGTTACCAATCCAATCTGGGAGTTCATGGTAAGATCCGAGTCAATTTGTATCCCCAGACTCTTAATCACCGGCTTGGGGAATGGTGCAACCCAAAGCTCCGGGGGCCAATGTGTAGGGGTCCAGTGCATGAGTTTATTTCTCGGTACAATTATTTCAGTTTTTTCGGAGTTCAGTTTTAACTGATTGTCGTTCATCCAGTTTTTGATGAGCATCATAGCATTCCCAACGAACTCCACTGATTCAGGTGACTCATCAATAGTAAAAATTAGCTGCATGTTATCAGCATAATTATAAATCTTAATCCCCATCTGCCGGAGACTGGAGATGAGCGGAAGTATGTAAACATTAAAAAGAATTGGCGAGAGAAAGGAATTCTGCAGGACTCCACAGCCCATGTCTACAGTGTTCGATTTAAAAGGTGAGAGCCACACTGATTGTTTACGGCCCTCAAGAAAGGATTTAAACCAATCCAGGGCTAAGCCCCCCAGACCTGCTGCGGCTAAACGTTCCAACAGTATATCGTGGTTGACGGTATCAAAAGTCGCAGAGAGGTCCAGGAGTATAATGGCCTGAGAGCAGTCCACATCTGCCTGGCCTTTAAGGTCGTCTGTGGCAGACAGTATAAATGATTCCGTAGAGTGTGATGGACGGAAACCTGCCTGATGGATGTCCAAAAAGTTAGAGGCCTCTGGGAAAGAGCTAAGGCATTTGGCTGCATGAGTCTCCAATAGCTTAGCAGAAAAAGGGAGGAAAGATATAGGCCTGTAATTCCCCAGCTTATGAGGGTCCAGACCCTTCTTTTTTTGCAATGGAACAACCACAGCTTCCTTACAAACTGAGGGAACAAAACCTTGGGTAAGAGAAAGATTCAGAAGCTGAAGGACGGTGTCAGGGTATGCCAAAAAAATGGCTTTTAATATATGAAGCAGACATACTTCTTTAGGGTAGTATGATTTTACCTTATTTACTAGTTCAATGAGGAGTTTCTTATTTAGGCCAGGAAAGGCTGTCAAAAATCAATAGTTTGGCGGGACAGTAAAGTCAGTAAGGCTACAGTTGCTAAGGCCAATTGAGTCCTGGATTTTTTTTATTGTTTCTCGAAAAAGGAGTTCAGATCATTGCAAAGCTCCTGTGTTGCTGTGATAGGCATGATCATGTGTTCAGGAGTAGATAGCTCCTTTACAATCTTAAAAATTTCCTTTGACCTATTGTCAGAGTTCTGAACCTTATTAGTGAAGACAACTCTCTTAGCCTCTAGAATGGCTCTTTATAGATACTAAGACTTGCGATATAGTGTGCTTTATCCTGTGCTAGGTACGTTTTACGCCATTTCCTTTCAGCTTGGCGCACATTAAGTTTAACACTTTTTAAATCAGCCGTGAACCATTAGGTCCCTCATGTTGCCTTAGGCGAAGGTTTTGAACTCTAAGGGGGCATGGATATCTATAGCATGAGTGTGCCAAGTTGTAATCTCCCTCTCAAAACTGTCCCAGTGTTCCTGAGGCGTGGGCTGGTAATGAGTTAGTGTTTCCAACAAGGATACCATGTCAATCTGATTCCAGTTTCTAAAAGTGCTTTTTTTGGGCGGTGATGGCTCATGCAATGACATATTACTCACCTTAAAACTGATAATATAATGGTCTGACCATACACAAGGGTGGATGGTCAGATTCTAGAAGACCTATTGGTTTGCAATAAGAAATCCTTTTCAGGGAGGGCAGCTATTATCTCAGGGGAGGAATCCTCTTTTAACCATGTTTCAACCAGAAACAACATATCTGGTGAATCAGTGGACAAGAGATCAAAAAGCTCCAGCTGATGCTTGACAACCGAGCGAGTGTTTGAGGTACATAATGTTTAGGTCCCTGTTAGGTTGGCTTCCCTCAGATCTAACCAGGGCTGTGTGGTCAGGTTTCTGCCCCCCTCCCTTTTGATTATTACAGTAGAATATACTGTAAGGGCAAAGGAGATCTAGCTCTGGCAACTTCATGCAGAGTTGCTGATCAAGTACGTGCCTATCTGGTGCTGCCAAATTTTTTAGGGTGGCCTCTGAGTAGATATTTTTTTTACCATAACGACATGCCTCTTGCCCCGTCCAGGCGCGGGTGGGCTTACCTTTGGCACATCAGTGGCGCGCCCGCTGCGGCATCCTCGCTGCAGGCATGAATTTGAAGCCTGCGGTGGTTTCTAGGGCTGCCCCCCCCCCCCTCCCAGCTGGAGACTGGCACTCCTATTGGTTCTAGGCAATACGGGGAGTTGCCAACTCAACACTCCCGCAATCTCAAAGCCCATCCGATTCCCAGTACACAAACAAGGTACTGATACTTTTGTTTTAAAAGCGGAAATACATTTGTTTTAAAAAGCGGTAAAAGTGAAGTAAATTATAAGCCTAAGCAGCATTCAGATTCAAAGTGACAAAGTAACAATGTAATAGATTTTAAAAAGCTCTGGGTGCGGCGTCTCTATCCAGTATTTGAAACCTGCCGCTGCGCCCCATCACGAGGTAGTCAATCACAACCTGTTCTTGAAGGGGGCATATTTATTGGGTAGGGGCAGTACAAACCTACTATTCTCATTTAGAGCAACTCTAATTGGCATTAAGGTGGACTGTCTGGGGCAAAAGGGGCGGAAGAAGTTAATTGGATAGAAGTACTGCAGCGAAACAACCTTGATTGATGTTTTAGTGTCTGAGTAATTGAATTCTCAAAAAAATCTTTAGCATGGGCGGGATGTCTTACATTAATTACTACACTATCTCTGCCATGTTTTTCCAAACCGTGTGGTCCACCCAGCCCACCTTTCTAGCCATGATAATATGGGGGACAGAAAGGGCACATTTACTATTTTGCTGTAGCACCAATGAGTGACCTTGTATATAAGGTCCACTGTGGATTCTTTGAGCCTTGAGAGGTAGGCGGAACTCCTATTAAAATAGCCACTAGGAGTGCTGAACTCCAGGGGCAACTCCAAGGAAGTCGGGAGATGTTCACTGGACATTAGGATTGAATTTTTAGTCAGTTGGGCGAATTGAGTACCCGTGTGTAGATCAAGCCCATGTGTGTAGATGCATCTGTTCCAGTACCCCTCTCCGCCGCAGGATTTATACTAGAGTTTATGCCAGGGTTTAAGGCCCAGGTGTGGTCACAGAGAAAGTCTCTAGCTTCGCCTCAATGCTTTCCAACCGTAACCATATGGGGGCTATCAGCATTTTAAACAAGAGTTCCAGCCCGGGGAGTAATGGGATTACCAATTGCTCCATATCTGTGTTCGCATTTAATGAAGAATCACTCTGTATTTCAGACTGGGTCACTCTCTTCTCCCCGGTCTTTTTCCTTTTGGTTGGGGGCCCAACCGGGGTGGAGTACTATTCTACAGTTGGCTGCCTATCATTGTCGTTTCTGTTGGCGCCACCGGCGAACGTTGTATAAAGTGCTAGTGCAGGTGAAAATCTAGGGCCAATGCCAGGTTTAGCATTCTTATCAATATTGGGATTCTCTAGTGACAGCAAATCCTGGCTAATCTTGTCTGCTTCTAATGATAGCCTCCTCTCAGTCTGGGCTATCTCATACGAAATAACATTGGCTGCCCTGATTAGAAACAAGTCTATACTATTGGCATTCGCTCCCCCTGTGGCCCCAGCAGGTGATTTCCTTTTGCCCATTTTTTAGGGCATGCAACAGATACTGACCTTGTCTCTTAGATCAAATGTCTTAGAGACTGGATGGCACCCTTGGCAAGTTACACGGGGCTCAAGGGACGGGCCGTGGAAGCTTAAAACACTAGCACAAATCAAAGGAAGAAAGCAGGACTGCCAGCTGAAGAATAATTGATATTGCAAGATTTCCTAAATGTGGCACAAAAAGAGAAACGCACAGTACCTTATTCCTTGCAGCAAAACAAAGGGATTGGGCCTGGGCCCACCCCAGCCTCGGTTGGGCGATGCGGAAGCCCTGGTGAGTTTTTAAACCAGCACCTCCTGGTGCGGAAACAGCCAGCCACGTCCTGCGGCTCGCTGCCGCTATAGGAACTGGGGCTTGTGGCCCGCAGCTAGCAGCAACAACGGCTCCCGCACTGAGAGCGCCCTGGTGAGTTTATCAACAAGCGCCTCCCGGTGGAAATACAGCCAGAGGCATCCTGCGGCTCCCTGCCGTGGTAGGAACTGAGGCTTGTGGTCCGCCCCTAGCAGCAATAACAGCTCCCTTCCTTTCCACTCATTTTCATCTTCTTCAAAGCCAATAATACTTGAACCTTAGAATTGATTAGTATGTAACCCCAAATATTAAGAGCCAAAACACATTCCAATGGGTATTGTTTGTTATATTATTGCGAGTTGTAAGTGCAAGTACATATTTAAACCTGCATTTGTTCCATGTGTAGCTCAAGAAAGTAAAATGTGTCCTAGCTAGGGTTGTGCCTGACATCTGAAGTGATACGCAGAGTGTATCATTGTATACGGTGATAAAGGTGAGGCTGGACCTTAATGGGCAGAATTATTAATCTTTGAAGCAACGCAGAGCTACACCTAACTTTGCTGTGTCACCTTGTGTCAAAGATAGAGAGCAGAGTAGTGCTATATTTACATTGATATGGCACGGTTTCTCTCTCCCCTTGCACTTGATCACTTTTGGCTCCCTTGCACCACGCAGACACCCCTTCACCATAGTGCAACGGTGCGTGCTCGATATCTACCATAGGTTTCGCACCGAATGGTTACCCTTTCAGTTAGAAAAAATATACTTCGACATAGTCTAATGTTTTCCAAGTTTGTGTAAGTGCTCTACAGTACAACACTCATGCGAATTTGGAAAACTTTGGAAAAACGAAAAATGTTTCGCCAATGTTATCCCTATCCAGTGGAAGCTTTTTTTATGCAAATGCCTGTCAACCAATAACAGTGAATAGGATTTGCCTTACAAACCATAGGTGGTTGCATTGAAATGCTTGCCTACCTCACATTGTACGCCCTTGATGCCATGCTCCCTGGCGCATGCACGGAAAATGGCCCCTCTAACTGCTGTTGGTGTAGTAAAATACAACAATTATCAGAGTTCCACGTGCCCTTCAAGGCCCCTCATTGTCACTGTACCTGCTGGACTAATGTCAGCTCAGCCCCAAGAAAGCAGCTCTACTTTGAGCTAGTGAAGGGCCTACTTTACAACACAAAGCAAGTATTGCGCTGCAATGTGAATCCCAATACAATTCTTTCCCCAGTCTGCATAATTTTTGTGATGCAAGCTAGGAGCAATTTGTTAGTAAATTTGGGCAGAAGAGTGTCCATATCAATATGAACTGTTTTCAACGTCCACCACCTCCTCCTGTCCATGACCAAATTTGGACAAATGGAATGCTTTAAATGAGACATTTGATTCAGCACCCTGGTTAGGCAATAAACTATGATGCAAAGCCTCCAATCTCACAGAAATTGCATGAAATGTGCTTGGTTGCCACAGCATCTATCTCGGTATCAGCATATCACAATGAGCAAACTTGGGAGGACCGGAACCAGCCAGAACTGGTTCCTCCCACAAAAGAATAAAAATGATGATACTGGAACCCAGCTTGTCTTGGCTCCATTCCAGCCATGCACAAACAAATACCCAAGTATGATTGGAGGAAATGTATAATGGAGAAGCTTCCATTGTGTGCTCCCTGCCTACCCACTTCAATATATGAACAAGTAAATTAATTTATGAAATACGGCAGGATATTGTAAGCGCAGGACATACTCCCGGTAAAGTACAGAACAATGAATAGTTGGATCAAGAAAATAGGAAGCTATCAAATTTAGAGTGAGTGAAAGATTCAGTTGGGTGAGTGTGCATGGAAGTGAGAAGCCAAGAGACCGATTAGTTGAATGAGTCAGTTAGGAAACGTGCCTGGCTGATCGAGGTTTAAAGCAGGTGATTGAACATACAAACATTAAGCACTGCAGAGCGAAGGTGTCCTTCATTGACGACAGCGCACAGATTAGGGATTTAACAAACACTTCATGTTTGAGCTGATCAGTTTGTGTCACAGGGACTATCTGGCCTGCAAATGTGTATCTTTCATATATTTTGCTCTGGATATATCTCAGGTTGGTCAGAGTGACACCCTGCCTCTCGAGGGTTGCATGGTGTGTGTGGGGGTGGTGGAAGCTTCACATAACACTGGGGGGCACATTTACAAGGGAAGTGGCAGAGTTAGGCATTAGCCTTCCCAGCTTAACGCCTTGTCCGCCACTTCAGAAACGCCGGTCTGCACCATACTTACAAGAATATGGTGCAACCCTCCGTTTCCCCCTGCGCTGGTGCTACACTTAGCAGGCTAGGGCCATTGCAAGCACCCTTGCAACATAGTGCAAGGGTGTCTGCATGCAGGGGAAGATTGTTTATTTGCAAGAAGGTATTTTTCCTGCACATAAACAATTTTTAAATACCGTTTTGTAACTTCTATGTGTGCTGCTTATGCAGCACACCTAGAAGTTGCAAAAGTGCATTAAAAAAATGATTGTTTATGTGCAAGAATGGGGACCTTCCTGTACTTAAACAATCATTACCCTTTTGCTGTTTTCATGTGTGCAGCACAACACAGCACACATGAAAACAGCAAAAACGAGGCAAACTGAAACACTTCTCCTTGTTGTGCCAGGGTAAGACCAGGTTCTCCCTGGTCTTAGTTCTGGCACTGCCTCCTATTTACGCCTCCCTTGTAAATTGGGGGAAGAATCAGTATCAATGGTGTGTTGCGTAGGGTGACCAACCGTCCGTAAATTTCACGGACAGTCCGTAATTTTGGCCGTCTGTCCGTTGTCCGTGAAGGAATCTCTAGCGGACGCCATTTGTCCGTCATTTTAACAGGGCACCGGTTGCCTCACCCTAAAGCCGGCACAGCTTCCACCCTCCTCCCTTCTTGACTGATGCAAAGCTCAGATACTCAGCAGCATTGAAGCGTCACAGCGGGATGGCTACCCTCACACCTCCAGCCCTTGATGACTTGTTAAGAGGTGCTTCGAAGGTGACTGAGAGGGAGGGGCTGCAGCTTCAGGAGCAGCGACATCTATTCACATGCAAACAGCCCTGAATGTGTCATGTCTCTGCTATTTAGAGGGGGGCTCACACGTTCCATTTCTACCCAGGGCCCCAAACATCCGAGACTCGGCCAGATTACACCCCTGATTACACCGAGACAGCACGTGGTTCTCTTCACAGAGCGTAATTACTGTCACTAAATTGTAAGCAAACCTCGGTTCTTCAAACATGCAGTCTATAATGTAATAAAAAAAAGAAATGGCACAATCGCACCCACACTGATTAACAAAGTATGAAGGACAATCAGTTCAATCAGTTCTCTTAGCGTATCTCCTGTAAGTACTGTACATCACAGTGGGGGATGGCATTTTGGACAGAGAGCCTGTCTTCTCGTTGTCTTGTGCAGGAGGGGGCGAGGAGCCCAAGATGATACTAGAATACTGCATGCCCACCCCTGTGCCCACCCTGGTGGATCCTGTTCCCTCTCCTGTGATGGCTCCTGCCCTCCCCTCAGTGATGGCTCCTGTCCCCCCATGTGGTGGCTCCAGTCCACCCCCGCCTGTGATGGCTCCTGTCCCCCCATGTTGTGGCTACAGTCCACCCCCACCTGTGATGGCTCTTGTCCCCCCCTGTGGTGGATCCTGTCTCCGCCCTGGGTGGCTTCTGTCCCAGTCCTGGAACGGCCCCTGCAGCGAGGGTGAAGTTCTTGATGGGCCTCTTCTCAAAAGGGCTCAGCTCAAAATTAATATGGAAAGGTCGGCGAGTAAGTAAGTGAAGGGATGGGTGAATGGCTGGATGAATTAGTGAAAGGGTGAATGGATGAATGAAATATTGAATAAATGGATAATGAGATTGATGAGTGAGGGGAAGGGGAAGGGTGGAGAGAAAATGTAAATAGCGTCATGTATGGGTGGAAGGGTAGCTGGATGATGGATGAGGGGAAAGATGGATGAGGGGAAGGATGATGGATGAGGAGAAGGATGGATGGATGGATGGAGGGGAAGGATGGATGGATGGATGGAGGGGAAGGATGGATGGATGAGGGGAAGGATGGATGGATGGATGGATGGATGGATGGATGGAGGGAGGGGAAGGATGGATGGATGAGGAGAAGGATGGATGGATGGATGGATGGATGGATGGATGGATGGATGATGGGTGGGTGAAAGGATGGATGGATGGAGAGTCGGTGGGTGAAAGGATGGATGGATGATGAGTGGGTGGGTGAAAGGATGGATGGATGATGAGTGGGTGGGTGAAAGGATGGATGGATGAGTGGGTGGGTGGATAGTGGGTGGGTGAAAAGATGGATCAGTGGATTGGATGGTGGGTGGGTGGATGGTTGGGTGGATGATGGGTGGGTAGGTGGATGAATGAAATGATGGATGGATTGATAAGTGCAAGGGTGAATGAATGGACGTATGAGTGAAAGGGTGGATGTAAGGATGGATGAGTGAGTGAAAGGGAGGGTAGATGGACAAAAGGATGAATAGATGTTTGAAGGAGTGAAATGATAAATGGATGAGTGATAGGGTCAATGGATGGATTCATGAGTGGATGAGTAGATGGATGGATGGGTGGGTGGGTGGGTGGGTGGATGGATGGAAGGATGGCTAAGTGAAAGTGTCAATGGAGAGAGAAAGGGAGGATGGATGGATGACTAAAATAGTGGATGGGTGGAAGGATTAATAAGTGAAAGGATGGCTGGATTGGTGAAAGGGTAAATGGCTGAATGGATGAGTGAATGGATGGATGGGATGAAGAGTGGATGGATAAGTGTACAGATGGATAGGGTGAAAGGATGGATGGATGGATGGATGGATAATAGAGGATGAGTGAAAGGATGGATGAGGGGATGGATGAAGGGATGGATGAGTGAAATGATAGATGGAAGGATTTCCTTTCCGGTAATGTGATTGCACTATTTCCTTTGTTATGTGCCCCATGTTAATATTAATATTTTAGCATCAGGATCTTGAAAATGTTTAATGACTTTTTATCTATGTAAATATGTTTGTGCTTTTATGGTGATTTTTAATCATCGAATAAAGATTCTTTGAAATTGAATTGAATTGAATTGATAGATGGAAGGATACATGATGGATAGGTTTGCAAATGGTTGAATATGTTTGGAAATGGCTGGGCTTACTTATATACTATTGCGCGACCTCTGATGTGTCTGTAAAACGTACCTATTGTCCTGAAGTTTTGTCCTGAATTTTGACCTCCTGTCCTGAATTTGTGTCCTTAATTTTGACCCTTTGTCCTGAATTTTTACACTCATCGTCCTGAATTTGCACCAATGCCAGTTGGTCACCCTAGTGTTGCGGTGGAATGACACAGCAACACAAATTGCCTTCCCCTTTCATGCTAAGCATAGCGTTAAATGGGGCATTATTTTCAAGGCAGCGTTAAGCCACGTTAAGTGGCTTAACACTGCCTTGTAAGTAAGGCAAACTCCTTTCGCCACCGGAACGTCGTAAAAAGTGACATTTCCTGGCGATAGGAGCTTGTAAATGTGCCCCTGGATTGGATAAAAGGTGCTACCCGGAAGTGGAGCCGGTCTATTGTGGTGCACAAAAAACGCCTGAACCTAGACCAACGTTTGCCACGGTTTACGCTAGTTTTCATAAAGGTCAAACAAGAGAAAACTGCTTTCACTGGATACGAAAAATACAGTAAAATGAATATAAATTAGGAAATACCTTTCTCATAAATACAAAAGTTAGACACACTTTAAACCCTTTTTTTCAAAATGTTGCATATTTTAAAAGCACTGGCCAATCGGAATGTGCTGCGTATTGTAATCGGAGACGGGAAAACACTGTAAATTAAATCATGTTTTCCAGTTTCGCAGATAGGCTTTGAATAATGCACATCTAAATGTCTTATCAACACCCACCAACCCCAGTACCCGTCTGCTTATTTTAAGGCGCTCACTAACATGCTCTGGCTCGCCTGCGCCTCCTTTGCACTCTGCCGTGGGGCCCACATAAGGTGCCCAAGTCTTCCCTTCACCTCCTTCCTCCCCTGCTTTCTATTATCACACTCTTTCGCACACTCTTTGTTTTGCGTTGTGTCCTTTGTCCCGTTTCAGAGATTTCGAGCTGGAAGAGATGGAATAAAGTGTGAAGCTAAAATATAACACAGTTCGTCTTTCAACTCAAGATTCATGCTACAGAAAAAAAGGGAGTCCATAAAACGTACCTCAAACAGAAGTAACCAGAACAAGTCACCTCTGCTGACCACTCTCCCTCACGAAAAGACAAGAACTAACCATGGGCTCTGTGTGTTTTCAAACAGTGCAGTGATTGTTATGTCACCCATGACGCCATGAGCGCTGAGAGCTCGTGCCTCGGAACAGTGACTCAGATGTGTCTCCAAGGTAACGTCATGGTGTCTTTGTGACACAGCAGTGAGCGTTCCATCTAGGTGGCACATTCCACAGACTGATATGAACATCGCTGTGCCCCTGAAAGGAAAAGGGACAGAGATTCCAATATTTTAAAACCTACTGCTAATGTTATAAATCATGATTTATTTTTCACATTTGACAATTTAAAATGTTTTCGTTTTTTTAAACAATTTCTAAATAAAAACTTACTTCACAAACAAACACACTTTCTGAATTTTGCTGAAATATATAACACATAGTCCATGTGTCCGAATTTTATGGCAAGACCGGAGGCTCCTATTATGCTTTCTTATCTTGCTTTAATTTTTAACAGCAGCCAAGATAAGTAAAACTACAGTTTCCAGGGGCCCAGAGAAAACCATTAACCAATCAGGCCATATCCACTTATATAACGTCACAACTGACTGCGGAGCTTCCTCTTTTCTTGCTGCTCAGCAGTCAGATAAGTAGACTAAATTCGTTGCTCTGTGATTATTTGCATATTTGTATTTGATTGTATTGTTTCCATTTGCCTTTTAACTACTTCGACGCTACTGACGGAACCGTTCCGTCACGCCCCTCGGGTGGGCTGTGCTGGTGACGGAACGGTTCCGTCACGGCCCGGCCGCCGCGCCTGTACGGTGCTGATTTTGCGCCTGCGCAGCGGGTTTCATTAAACGGGCAGGGCCGTGACGGAACAGTTCCGTCACAAGCACAGCTCACTCGCGAGCCGTGACGGAACGGTTCTGTCACCAGCGCAGGTGAGCCGCGCGCCCGCCCGCGACCGTTAGCGCTGCGGCAGAATAGCCACCGCAGCGAAGGAGTTAAATAATTTACAGGCTTAGGTTTGTGCAGAGCTTTCCGCTTTCTGGGTAGCGCATTTCGCGGCTGCAGTCTTTCTGTTTTTCCCTTTTCTCCCCCTGCGCGCGGTCGGTTGGTTTTTACCGCTGCGCAGTGCTTCCCATTTATCCTTCTCGAGCGCATCCTCTCAGCGTGGTTCCCGCTGTACGCGCTGGTGTTTTTCTTGCCGCTGTTACCTGAAGCGGGTTACTTCGTTGTGGGCACCTCTGCTTAAGCAATTTTCTCAGCGGTTGCGGGGGTTGTTTCCAGCTGTGCCTTAACAGTCCCTCTTTCACTTTGGCCAACTCTGAGGCTTCCAGTGGCTGTCTCATCTTCACCGGAGCTGTAATTTTCTCCAGCATGGAATTGGATAGTTCACCTGGCTCAGACCAGCAGCAGGGGGAAGGCGAGTCCTTCAAAAATGACCTGAACAAGTTTATTAATTCTTCTGTGGAGTCTGCAGTGGAAACATCCATGTGAGGTTTTTCTAAAGGCATGAAGAATTCCATGTTAAGCTTATTGTCCAAAGCACTGGCCCATTCTGTGGGGGATAGCAGAAAGAAAAAGGTGGTTTCCTCTGCTTCTGCGCCAATTACCAATACTGCGTCACGCCTGACCAGCGAGGTTTCCTCTCATGTGATTGAGGACTTGGTGCCTCCCAGGCCTCCTGCTAAGAAGAGGTTATTAAGCTCTGAATGTAAACTTAAATCTAAATTGAAACACGCAGAGGTTCCCAAAAAAGTTTGGTATTTCCACCATTATGGACACTGATGATGATATGGATGGTGCAGATGATTTATTTGATTTATTTGATGTTTATGATCCCCCTCCCCTCCCGCTAAGAAGTCCAAAGTAGGTTCTTTCACTTTTGAGCCCGTCTTAGATTCTGAAGGGGTTCCCATGTTCGACCCTGCATCCATTCGTCACCCGAATTCCACTGAGTGGTTTCCTGCCTCACTTGTGGGTGACTATATCTCCGCCAGGCTGCGTCTTCCGTTGGAAACTACTACTAGAGCCAGGTTGAAATCTGAATGTCCGAAACCTTCTTTGGCTGAGAAAATTTCCATCGTCCCTGTTATTGATCAACCCTTACTTACCTTCTTTTCCAAATTTGGCAAGGACCCGCGCAAAGGTGTGGACAAGGCCTGGTCTACCTGCCAGGATAAATTACTTGACGTTGTGGGTCCTTTGGCTCGCATTTTTGATTTGGCCGAAGTCGCTCACCTTGAAGGTTCAGAGTTGTCGGCTGATGTTATCTCCCTTTGGGTCCAACAAGCCTTTTGTCTCTTGGGTAATGCCAATGCTGCGATCCCCCACGAGCGGCGCAAAGGTCTGTTATTTAAACTTGATCCCAAATTGGCCAATTTAGCTTCTCAAGACCCTGGCATTAAAGCAAATGGTCTTCTTTTTGGTGATACTTTGATAAAGGACCTCAGTAAGTTCGTTTCTACTTTCGCCTCTTAAGATAAGGCCCGGCAGTCGATTAAAAAAGTATTTGCACCTCAGGTATTTGGACGGGCCGGCAGAGGAAGGGGTTGCTCTTCCGGCCGTTCATATCCCAATCAAGGCTCCAGAGGTTCCTTCAACTCTAATACACAAGACTACAAACCCCAGTTCTATCCACAGAGGAGTCGTGGCTACTGAGGTCGAGGCCAAAGGAATTTCAGAAACAACAACCAACAAGATAGGTTATGTTCCACCCCCTCCAGTCGGAGGTCGTTTAAGGTGTCTCTCACTGCAGATTTATGGGTCCTCGGCACAGTCCAAGGCTATCTTGTAGAGCTTTACGACCTGCCTTCTCAAACTGTGTTCCCTCCTCCTCTGGTGTTTTCGGACGAAATGTCACAATTCATTTCCTTGGAGGTCCAAAGCCTTCTTCAAAAACAGGCAATTCTTGTCGCCCCTTTCGATCGCACAGGTTTTCTCAGTTCCCTCTTCCTGGTGCAGGAAAAGAACAAAAATATGCGTCCTGTAATAAACTTAAAGTTGTTCAACCAATTTGTGGTTTACCGCCACTTCAAGATGGAAAAAATACTTCACCTGAGGGACACCTTTCAGCCGAACGATTGGATGGCCAGATTAGACTTGCAGGACGCTTACCTCACCATCCCTATTCACCCATCCCATTCCAAGTTTCTTCAATTCCAGTGGCTAGGCGTGACCTATCAAGTCAGCTCCCTTTCGGTCTTTCCTACGGTCCTTGAGGATCCGACTCATAATTTATCTGGAAGACATCCTGATCATGAACTCAGACAAAGTGCTTCTTCTGTCCGACCTTCATTCTACCCAATCTCTTCTCCTCGGTCTGGGTTTCCTCATCAATCACAAGAAGTCCATGCTCCTTCCCTCCCAACGCATAGAGTTCTTGGGTTTCCTCGTAGACTCTTCCACAGCAACACTCTTGCTTCCACAGTCAAAGATCTCAACTATCAAGTCAGAAATTACTCAAGTTCTTCGGACTTCCCTCAATTCCCTTAGATCTCTGGCAAGAATTGTGGGTCTGCTCTCCGCTTCCATTCAAGCCATCTTTTCGGGTCCCCTTCATTATCGGGCCCTCCAACGTCTAAAAATCAGACATCTAAGGGTTGGCCTACTCCGATCTTCTTCCTTTAGATCAGGAGTCTTTCTTCGAGCTGCAATGGTGGATCGACCATTTAGATGCTTGGAACGGACGAACTATCTTTGCTTCAGCCCCAGATCTTGCATTAGAATCAGATGCAAGCCTTTTGGGTTGGGGAGCCCGCTTTGGTGCAATTTTGATTGGCGGTACATTGTCTCAAGAGGAGTTTAGAGATGCTTGCAGGTTCCTTTGTGATTCAAAGCCTCACAAAGAACAGAGTTCAATGCTCCATTCTCCTTCGTATGGACAATGTTTCTGCGGTCCGCTACATCAACCATCTCAGTGGCACAAAATCCAAACCCCTGGAGGAACTGTCAAAGAGCCTTTGGGAGTACTGCCTGTCAAACCAGCTTTCGCTGACGGCAGAGTATCTTCCAGGAGATCTCAATGTGGTAGCAGATTGGGACTCTCGCTACCTGAGGGATTCCAGCGATTGGAGGCTTCTTCCATCCATTTTCCAATATCTCTCTAAAAAATGAGGCCCTTTCTATATCGATCTGTTTGCTTCTCGCCTCAACACCCAGTTGCCTCGGTTCTTCAGTTAGCGCCCAGACCCTTCGGCTCTCGCTACGGATGCTTTCCTCCAGGACTGGTCCCTTCATATCAATTATGCCTTTCCTCATGATCAACAGGGTTCTATCTCAAGTTCGTCATCAATTGACAGCCTTGGTCATCGTGGTTCCTTTCAGCAAATCCCACATTTGGTTTCCTTCCCTGCTGGAAAGGGAAATGGATTTCCCTGTTCTTCTCCCGGATCGCAAGGATCTCCTTCTGAGCCCATTAGGTCTTGCTCACAATCTTGTCATGGACAATTCTTTGGTTCTGTCGGCTTGGAAAGTTTCCGGCATGTCGCTCCAGACGTCCTCATTTCACAAGACGCTTCCCTCTTTATCAGCAAAGCATGGGCACCTGGGACCTCCAAAGCTTACAAGTCCAGGTGGTCTTTATGGGCAAGCTGCTGTCTGGAAAGACAAATCGATCCCTTTTCAGCCCCTCTAAATTTTATATCAATTTCTTGGCTTCCGAAGCCAGTGCATGTAAGTCTTACAGGACGGTCAATTTGTACAGATCTGCCATTTCCCTAAATAATTCCCCGATTGACGGCAAGCCAGCAGGTGTTCATCCTTTAATCTGCCGCCTTTTGAGAGGAGTCCGGTTTTCCAAACCTCCATTGGCTAAGTATACTAGTTTATGAGATGTTAATGTTGTTCTCAAATTGTTTTCTCATTGGCTAGACAATTCTGCTCTTTCTTTAAAAATTTTGTCCGCTAAGCTTACCATGCTACTTTTGTTTGGTTTACATTAAACGTGTTTCAGACATAAAGGCATTGGAGATTTCCTCTCATCAATTTTCTCCTACAGGTGTTTTGTTTCAAATTAATAGACTAACTAAGACTAATTTAAATTCTTGTGTTTATCCTTATTTTTCTTCCCATCCTAAATTATGTGTAGGCCAATGTCTGAAGATGTACGAACAAAAGACTTCTGATCTCAGAGCGCCCTCTCATTTCCATCTCCTCATTTGTTTTCATCAGCCCCACCTTCCAGTCTCCTCCGCTACCTTAGCCCGTTGGGTTTGTTAGGTTATGTCCCTTGCGGGTATTGATGTCTCTCTTTTGGGAGCACATTCTACCAGGGGAGCAATGGCTTCTAAAGCCTTTTGGGCTGGCTCCCGCTTGGAGGACATTCTGAGATCAGCAGACTGGACTAATGGCAATGTTTTTCATATGTTTTACTGCACACCTGTTGATACTGTGGCTTCTTTGGTGGTTGATATGCTTTAAACAAGCATAATAGGAGCCTCCGGTCTCGCCATAAAATGTAGATTTTCCTAGTAGGTATGACGGAAAGTCTTACGTTTATTAAAGACACGGAGGCGAGTATTATCCCACCTTTACACTTCTAATCTGTGTTCTCTCTCCCTTCAGCGACTCCAGCCTTGCCGCCTGCATCTTCATAATGGTCCTGATCGCCAACGGATGTGGCCTACTCCTCGTCAGATCTCCTCGCCTTCCTGTTTGGAATCTGTTCCGATGGATCCTTTAGCTCTTTCTATTGTTTTATCGATTTTTCCACTGTTTTCAGATCTTATCTGAGCTGCTCGCCAGCTAAAAGAGGAAGCTCCGCAGTCAGTTGTGACATTATATAAGTGGATAGTTGTTTTCTCTGGGCCCCTGGGAACTGTAGTTTTACTTATCTTGGCTGCTGTTAAAAATTAAAGCAAGATAAGAAAGAATAATACTCTCCTCCGTGTCTTTAATAAAACTAAGACTTTCCGTCATACCTACTAGGAAAATCTACATTAAGGAACAGTTTCCGTTTCATAAAAAAAGATTCCCGCTGCAGCTGGAATTGGCTTCAGCTGTCTAGGAAAACTACTGCTTGCCTGCTAAGTGCTCCAAATTGAAGCACGGATTACTGACAGAATATCGATGACAGGAATATCGAGGTACACAAATATTGTGTACAGAATATCGTTTTCAAGAATATCAACATCCAATCTCTACAAGGGTAAGTACAAAAATATCGAAACCAACATATAATTGTTTAAAAAAAATTTTTTTTTGTATGTCTTAAAAATAATATCAACATTTTTAATTAATAAATATAGTTAATAAAAACATACTTAAAATTATATATATATATATATATATATATATATATAGATATATATATATATATATATATATATATATATATATATATATATATATATATATATCTATATATATATATATATATATATATATATATATATATATATATATATATATATATATATATATATACATATATGAAAATCCACAATTCTGCCAATCAGCAAGGTCGCGCACTCAAGGAGATTCAATCATGAAGGTTTTTATTTACCGGATATCGCTACGCGTTTCGACACACCAAGGCGTCTTGATCACACGATAACCGTTCCCCCGTGTTCAACAAGTTAAATACACAGTGAATGTACATAATAGTAAACATAGATGAGGTTTGCCTCCCTCAATGCAATCAAGTCAGATTGTTGTCGGCCATATTAGAATGGAGTATTTACAAGTCATACATTCAGGAAATCGACATAAATCAAAGTGATACATCATTACAACCCGTAATGGATAACGTATAAGAAACTAGGATAACTTCCTAATTGAGAAATTATTAAACCTAGTATATTAAACAAAATTAACCCAACTGATAGTTTTTGACAATACTGTCTCAGTAAAAGTTTACGAGCCATTGACGTCAAAAAATAGTACCGGACCGGTAATAATGCTTACACAAGTCTAACAGGGAAGGAAGTATAAGCGGTCTAGTGCCCTGTTGGTACTCAGTTCATAGATCCCCGACAAGGAGTGGAATTCAAAAAGTTGTGCATTCGGTCTAGTGCCTCAGGGTCAAAAGGGAAGGATGCATTAAATGTCCCAAGGTCATCTATGTAAACCAAGAATTGTATTCAAAGCATAAAGAAAAGGAGGAAAAAAAGTGCCCATAGTGAAAGTCTTATCTTTAGCAAGGTGACGTGATTTCTTCCATTCAGACTGGAGAAAGGTGGGGCCGTGGTGAAGTGATGAAAGAAAGTGCTGTTCCCCATCCTAATCTCCTGAAAGAGACATAACATTTACATCATTAAAATGATTTAAAACATATACAAAAGTATATCTGTTACACAAAATTATTTTGCAAGATTCTCAAAAAGAACAACTTTACACAGTGGAGGAACATTGTGGTATTCCTACAGAATGCCTCCGGAACTGGATTATTTTGCAATGATCAAAACCAAAACATGCATCATTATTCATTGTGAAGATGAGTTGCCAGTTCCTCATCCATATTGTGCCCCCACCGGGTATCTGGTCTCGAGCTCCATGATCCATCTTGACTCCCTCTTACGGAGGGCCAATTCCCTGTTGCCACCCGTTTTCCTATATTCACTTGTTCTACTGCATAGTATCTTAACAAGGAATTGTTCGATTTATGGAAATCTTGAAAATGTCTGGCTATGAGGTATTTGGAATCTTGGTTGGTAATAGCTCTAAGATGTTCTAGAACTCGTTTTTTGGCCATGCAGGTGGTGCTGCCAACGTATTTGATGTTGCAGGGGCATTCTAAGATGTAAACGACATAGTTAGTGGTGCATGTGAGGAATTGCTTAATCTTTCTGCGTTCAGGAGTACCTGGGATTACGATGTCCTTGACCATGACACTAGCTTTACATGCCCGGCAGTGCCCACATGGGTAGAACCCTTTGAGTCCCTGAATGTGTTGTGTTTTAGTCTCAGTGATATCACCCTTGACTAAAATATCCCTAAGGTTTCTACCTCTTCTGTATGTGATTTGTGGTCTTTCTGCGATTTGTGGGCCTATGATGTTATCTGCTTGTAATATTTTCCAGTTTTCGTTAATGATTTTCTGGACTTTACTGGATTGTTCATGGAAGGTAGTAATGATTCTAGTATCAGGGGGGGCAGAATCATTTCTGGCTTTAGGTGTCAGAGTGCTGGATCTCTCTATGTCCTTGATCTTTTTGACAGCTTTGGTAAGGACCCATTCTGGATAACCACGTTCTCTAAATCTGGACAACATAGTTTCTTGTTCTTTATTGAAACTTTCTGGGCTACTGCAATTTCTTCTTGCTCTCAAAAGCTCCCCATATGGTATGCTCCATTTCAGAGGGTCAGGGTGAGCTCTGAGAGCATGGAGTAAGCTGTTCCCTGATGTATCCTTTCTATGAAGTTTAGAAGTTAAGTGACCATTTATGATTTCTATGGTGGTGTCCAGAAATTCCACACTGTTGTTGCTAATATTGTAAGTCAGAGTTATGTTATAGCTGTTAGAATTCAATTTCTCAATGAATTCTACAGCTTCTGCTTCCGTGCCCTGCCAAATGATGAACAAGTCATCAATATATCTGATCCAAGTTTGAACTTTAGTAAAGTCTGCCTCAAAATCTTTTTCTCCCCTTATCTCCTCCTCCCATTTGCCTAGGAACAGATTAGCAAAATTGGGGGAAAATGCTGACCCCATGGCCGCGCCTCTTATTTGCTTATAGAGGGACCCGTCAAACAAAAAGATGTTATTTTTGAGACATAATTTCATCATGTTAACAAGCATGCATGTGTGATCTCTGTAACCTATGTCCCTTTGTTTCAGGAAATGGTAACAAGCCTCCATGCCCTGGACATGGTCAATTATGGTGTAAAGAGCATTTACATCCATCGTGATGAGAAATGCTCCTTCCATCCATACAATGTTTTCGATCTTATTAAGAAAATCCGTAGTATCCCTGGTGTAAGAAGGGAGAAGACATACATATTCACGTAGGAAGTGATCAATGTATACCGATAAGTTCTCATTGATACTCCCTATGGAAGAGATGATGGGCCTCCCCGGAGGTTGGTTGACATCTTTGTGAACCTTCGGGAGAAGGTAAAAAATGGGCATCTTGGGGTAATCCTTTTTAAGGAAGCAGAATTCTTGCCATGAAAGGAGTCCCTCATTTCTCCATTCCAGTAGACTGTCCCATGTTTCAGTGATACTAGAATTGTATTCTTCAGAATTGGACTTACAGTAAAAAGTGCCCCCTTCTAACTGTCTGAGAGCTTCAGTAATGTATAGGTCTCTACCCCACAAAACAATGTTGCCCCCTTTGTCAGAGGGCCTCAAAATGATGTTTTTGTCATCAGCTAGTGAAAAAATAAAATCCATCTGTTCTTTTGATAGATTGAAATTTTTCACTGCTGCTTTAGTTTGTTTATGTTTAAGTTTAATTAGTTCCTTAGTTACTACTTCATGAAAAGTATCTATTGCATCATGCGGCAGTATGGGAAAGAATATAGACTTAGGTTTAAAGGAAGTACATGCAGCCCTGTCAGTTCTTGTCTCTCTCACTCCTATTATTGAGATATTTTGTTGGCTATCACCGGACATCTCATCCAAGGAATATACATCTTGGAGTGTGTCCACGTCCCCAACAGTAAGCTCAGGTAACCCTTCTTCCAACACAAATTCTGGTTCTATACTATTGGGTCTTAAGGAGTGCCATTTTTTTAATTTCATTTTGCGGACAAATTTGAACATGTCCACTCTTGTCCCGGCATAGTCAAATAGTTCAGTGGGGCAAAATGTTAATCCCAAACATAGGGTTCGTTTTTCTTTTAAAGTTAATGATCTAGATGATAAATTGATTATAGTTTTATTTACCATTGTGTCATCCATGATTATCTCCTTTTTCTGTAGCACCTCTTTTGGTTCCCACTGGCTTTTTGTTGTTTCCTTCTTCTCTGCTGGAGCTTGATGCGTCTCTGGCGTGATCTCCCCGTCCTCTTGCTCGTCCCCTTGGCCTTCCTCGCGTTGTTCTTTTCTGGAAGGTTTGTTGTTCCTTCTTGCGCCGGGTCCTGAGCACTCTGAACTCGTCTAAAAAACTCGCCGGTCTCTTGGTGACTTCAGTTTCAGACAGGGTGCTTGTAGTTTTTCCTGAAACATCAGTATATTCAACTAACAGTGGTAAAACAACTACAGGATGGAAGAAGAGGGAGAAAGACGGAAAGAGGCAGTAGCCCTTTTTGCCAGAGCACCGGGCAAAGGAGGAGGAGGGGCTGCATTAATGGAGAGACCCACAAGTAATCCCCTTAACATGCAACTTAGAAAATATGAAAAACTTAAGAAACAGGAAAGCGCAAGATGGTGGGAAGCCACTTCCCTACAAGACTACGTGGAGAAAGAGATGGTACCACGGGACCTAAGGATCTGTATAACACCATCCCATGAATCGCCCAATACTAAAATGCTTGAGGAATGGGCACAGAACTCAGCGGCCAGTAGCAAAAATATGTTATGCATACTGATTAAATAGGCATGGGAAGATCGAGAGGAAATATTGAAACAAATCAAAGAGCTAGAAGAAGAGTTCAAGAATAGCAGGGATCAAGACATAATAAATAAATTTATGGATGAACTCAAAGGCCGACTTAAAAATCATGAGGATGATATCAAATACCGTAAGCAGCGCAAATTGCATAGGGATTGTGGGGATTACGATAGTGGCAGGATCATCACGTACAGCCCCAAATATGACTATCTATACAAACAAACTACCCCACAAACACAAGCATCTGAAAACGCAGAAACCAGAGTTGAGATTTGCAACACCGAGCAACACAAGCGGGTCAGATACCGATGTTTCGGGAAAAACTACAAGCACCCTGTCTGAAACTGAAGTCACCAAGAGACCGGCGAGTTTTTTAGACGAGTTCAGAGTGCTCAGGACCCGGCGCAAGAAGGAAACAGAAACAACTCAACAACAAACCTTCCAGAAAAGAACAACGCGAGGAAGGCCAAGGGGACGAGCAAGAGGACGGGGAGATCACGCCAGAGACGCATCAAGCTCCAGCAGAGAAGAAGGGAACAACAAAAAGCCAGTGGGAACCAAAAGAGGTGGCTACAGAAAAAGGAGATAATCATGGATGACACAATGGTAAATAAAACTATAATCAATTTATCATCTAGATCATTAACTTTAAAAGAAAAACGAACCCTATGTTTGGGATTAACATTTTGCCCCACTGAACTATTTGACTATGCCGGGACAAGAGTGGACATGTTCAAATTTGTCCGCAAACTGAAATTAAAAAAATGGCACTACTTAAGACCCAATAGTATAGAACCAGAAATTGTGTTGGAAGAAGGGTTACCTGAACTTACTGTTGGGGACGTGGACACACTCCAAGATGTATATTCCTTGGATGAGATGTCCGGTGATAGCCAACAAAATATCTCAATAATAGGAGTGAGAGAGACAAGAACTGACAGGGCTGCATGTACTTCCTTTAAACCTAAGTCTATATTCTTTCCCATACTGCCGCATGATGCAATAGATACTTTTCATGAAGTAGTAACTAGGGAACTAATTAAACTTAAACATAAACAAACTAAAGCAGCAGTGAAAAATTTCAATCTATCAAAAGAACAGATGGATTTTATTTTTTCACTAGCTGATGACAAAAACATCATTTTGAGGCCCTCTGACAAAGGGGGCAACATTGTTTTGTGGGGTAGAGACCTATACATTACTGAAGCTCTCAGACAGTTAGAAGGGGGCACTTTTTACTGTAAGTCCAATTCTGAAGAATACAATTCTAGTATCACTGAAACATGAGACAGTCTACTGGAATGGAGAAATGAGGGACTCCTTTCATGGCAAGAATTCTGCTTCCTTAAAAAGGATTACCCCAAGATGCCCATTTTTTACCTTCTCCCGAAGGTTCACAAAGATGTCAACCAACCTCCGGGGAGGCCCATCATCTCTTCCATAGGGAGTATCAATGAGAACTTATCGGTATACATTGATCACTTCCTATGTGAATATGTATGTCTTCTCCCTTCTTACACCAGGGATACTACGGATTTTCTTAATAGGATCGAAAACATTGTATGGATGGAAGGAGCATTTCTCATCACGATGGATGTAAATGCTCTTTACACCATAATTGACCATGTCCAGGGCATGGAGGCTTGTTACCATTTCCTGAAACAAAGGGACATAGGTTACAGAGATCACACATGCATGCTTGTTAACATGATGAAATTATGTCTCAAAAATAACATCTTTTTGTTTGACGGGTCCCTCTATAAGCAAATAAGAGGCACGGCCATGGGGTCAGCATTTTCCCCCAATTTTGCTAATCTGTTCCTAGGCAAATGGGAGGAGGAGATAAGGGGAGAAAAAGATTTTGAGGCAGACTTTACTAAAGTTCAAACTTGGATCAGATATATTGATGACTTGTTCATCATTTGGCAGGGCACGGAAGCAGAAGCTGTAGAATTCATTGAGAAATTGAATTCTAACAGCTATAACATAACTCTGACTTACAATATTAGCAACAACAGTGTGGAATTTCTGGACACCACCATAGAAATCATAAATGGTCACTTAACTTCTAAACTTCATAGAAAGGATACATCAGGGAACAGCTTACTCCATGCTCTCAGCGCTCACCCTGACCCTCTGAAATGGAGCATACCATATGGGGAGCTTTTGAGAGCAAGAAGAAATTGCAGTAGCCCAGAAAGTTTCAATAAAGAACAAGAAACTATGTTGTCCAGATTTAGAGAACGTGGTTATCCAGAATGGGTCCTTACCAAAGCTGTCAAAAAGATCAAGGACATAGAGAGATCCAGCACTCTGACACCTAAAGCCAGAAATGATTCTGCCCCCCCTGATACTAGAATCATTACTACCTTCCATGAACAATCCAGTAAAGTCCAGAAAATCATTAACGAAAACTGGAAAATATTACAAGCAGATAACATCATAGGCCCACAAATCGCAGAAAGACCACAAATCACATATAGAAGAGGTAGAAACCTTAGGGATATTTTAGTCAAGGGTGATATCACTGAGACTAAAACACAACACATTCAGGGACTCAAAGGGTTCTACCCATGTGGGCACTGCCGGGCATGTAAAGCTAGTGTCATGGTCAAGGACATCGTAATCCCAGGTACTCCTGAACGCAGAAAGATTAAGCAATTCCTCACATCCACCACTAACTATGTCGTTTACATCTTAGAATGCCCCTGCAACATCAAATACGTTGGCAGCACCACCTGCATGGCCAAAAAACGAGTTCTAGAACATCTTAGAGCTATTACCAACCAAGATTCCAAATACCCCATAGCCAGACATTTTCAAGATTTCCATAAATCGAACAATTCCTTGTTAAGATACTATGCAGTAGAACAAGTGAATATAGGAAAACGGGGTGGCAACAGGGAATTGGCCCTCCGTAAGAGGGAGTCAAGATGGATCATGGAGCTCGAGACCAGATACCCGGGGGGGCACAATATGGATGAGGAACTGGCAACTCATCTTCACAATGAATAATGATGCATGTTTTGGTTTTGATCATTGCAAAATAATCCAGTTCCGGAGGCATTCTGTAGGAATACCACAATGTTCCTCCACTGTGTAAAGTTGTTCTTTTTGAGAATCTTGCAAAATAATTTTGTGTAACAGATATACTTTTGTATATGTTTTAAATCATTTTAATGATGTAAATGTTATGTCTCTTTCAGGAGATTAGGATGGGGAACAGCACTTTCTTTCATCACTTCACCACGGCCCCACCTTTCTCCAGTCTGAATGGAAGAAATCACGTCACCTTGCTAAAGATAAGACTTTCACTATGGGCACTTTTTTTCCTCCTTTTCTTCATGATTTGAATACAATTCTTGGTTTACATAGATGACCTTGGGACATTTAATGCATCCCTCCCTTTTGACCCTGAGGCACTAGACCGAATGCACAACTTTTTGAATTCCACTCCTTATCGGGGATCTATGAACTGAGTACCAACAGGGCACTAGACCGCTTATACTTCCTTCCCTGTTAGACTTGTGTAAGCATTATTACCGGTCCGGTACTATTTTTTGACGTCAATGGCTCGTAAACTTTTACTGAGACAGTATTGTCAAAAACTATCAGTTGGGTTAATTTTGTTTAATATACTAGGTTTAATCATTTCTCAATTAGGAAGTTATCCTAGTTTCTTATACGTTATCCATTACGGGTTGTAATGATGTATCACTTTGATTTATGTCGATTTCCTGAATGTATGACTTGTAAATACTCCATTCTAATATGGCCGACAACAATCTGACTTGATTGCATTGAGGGAGGCAAACCTCATCTATGTTTACTATTAAGTACATTCACTGTGTATTTAACTTGTTGAACACGGGGGAACGGTTATCGTGTGATCAAGACGCCTTGGTGTGTCGAAACGCGTAGCGATATCCGGTAAATAAAAACCTTCATGATTGAATCTCCTTGAGTGCGCGACCTTGCTGATTGGCAGAATTGTGGATTTTCATTAAATCATTCGGCTATGGGTTTGCCGAATTTTCGCGCTACTGATGACGGGAGGAGGTACCCAGAAAGACCCAGTGTGCTTGGAATATATATATATATATATATATATATATATATATATATATATATATATATATATATATATATTACCTACTGGCGGTCGCCAGTAGGTATATATAGTTAGGATTTTTTCTCTATGGGATTTTTGAAAATTCTATGTCTAATAACTTTGGCGTTTGTGGACGGAATTGGCTGAAATTTTCAGGAAAATGGAACATTTTGTTTCTGAGCAGCCCCTGACAATTTGGGGGGGTTTCATCAAGGGGGGGCCGAGAAAAAAGGGGGGTCCCAAAACGCATTTTTCCCATGTTAATTTCCATAGGGCGGTTGGCCTCACTTTTAGCTCGAACGGCTGAATGGATTTGCACGAAACTTGGCAAAATTGTAGGGACTGTTAGCCTGATGTGCCTTTGCTAGGTCTCAATATATGTGCTCCAGTGGATTTTGAGTAATTTAGGTTCAAAAAAATATATATATCTGGGCGGAGCCTAACCACACATCTGATCTGATTGGCTGTCAGCACTTCATCCAAGAAGTGTTGGCAGCCATCTTGGGACCAATATACATGATAGCACCTCATTAAAAAGCATTGTAGTTAATAGAGGGTTTTAGGACTTTAGTTACATTATAAATCATTTGTTGATGGTACCATACTCGTTTTAGGAATTGTGGTGGGTTCTAAGGTGATTTTACCATGTGAAAAAACCTTCTGCTGTGATATCATGAATATTGTTTGAAAGAAAACTAATATCTCATGATTTTCCCACAGTGGTTTGGAAGGGGATCTATAAGCTAAACTGAAAGCATATTTTCTGTAAATTCACATTATCTTTCTCAGTCATGTGAAAATGAAGTCTGACATTCTCAGTAAAACATGTACATCCAACAAGGACAGAGACTGTCAGTTGATTCCTTTGTGTTCTACTGCAGCCTCCTAGAGTGTTCTAAAGAACAACTAGAGCGCTAACAGTCCTACTTATTACAAAGGTATGGCACACCTGAAGCCATCTTGATTGGAATAAAGTGGTAACTCTTAAAACATTTAATTTAAAAAGAAACAACATGAGGGGGTATATTTTGCCATAGAAAGTATGATTAGTGCTGCAGAATGAAAAATTAGGGCACATTTTGAGTGACTTCTCAAATCCTTTTCTATTTCATTAAAACATTCTGACATGCAGTCTCCCAAAATGGCCACCAGAGACAAAAGAGCCCAAATGTAGCCCAAATATCACCCAGATGTAGCCCAAGTATAGCCCAATGACAGAATGTCCCAGAGTGTTCTAAAGAACAACTAGAGCGCTAACAGTCCTACTTATTACAAAGGTATGGCACACCTGAAGTCATCTTGATTGGAATAAAGTGGTAACTCTTAAAACATTTAATTTAAAAAGAAACAACATGAGGGGGTATATTTTGCCATAGAAAGTATGATTAGTGCTGCAGAAGGAAAAATTAGGGCACATTTTGAGTGACTTCTCAAATCCTTTTCTATTTCATTAAAACATTCTGACATGCAGTCTCCCAAAATGGCCACCAGAGACAAAAGAGCCCAAATGTAGCCCAAATATCACCCAGATGTAGCCCAAGTATAGCCCAATGACAGAATGTCCCAGAGTGTTCTAAAGAACAACTAGAGCGCTAACAGTCCTACTTATTACAAAGGTATAGCACACCTGGAGCCATCGTGATGGGAATAAAGTGGTAACTCTTAAGACATTTAATTTAAAAAGGAACAAAATGAGGGGGTATATTATGCAATAGAAGTTATTATTAGTGCTGCAGAAAGAAAAATTAGGGCACATTTTGAGTGACTTTTCAAATCCTCTTCTATTTCATTAAAAAATTCTGACATGCAGTCTCCCAAAATGGCCACCAGAGACAAAAGAGCCCAAATGTAGCCCAAATATCACCCAGATGTAGCCCAAGTATAGCCCAATGACAGAATGTCCCAGAGTGTTCTAAAGAACAACTAGAGCGCTAACAGTCCTACTTATTACAAAGGTATGGCACACCTGAAGCCATCTTGATTGGAATAAAGTGGTAACTCTTAAAACATTTAATTTAAAAAGGAACAAAATGAGGGGGTATATTTTGCCATATGAATTATGATTAGTGCTGCAGAAAGAAAAATTAGGGCACATTTTGAGTGACTTCTCAAACCCTCTTCAATTTCATTAAAAAATTCTTACATAGTCTCGCAAGATGGCCACCAGAGACAAAAGAGCCTAAATGTAGCCCAAATATCACTCAGATGTACCCCAAGTATAGCCCAATGACAGAATGTCCCAGAGTGTTCTAAAGAACAACTAGAGCGCTAACAGTCTTACTTATGACAAAAGTATGGCACACCAGAAGCCATCTTGATTGGAATGAAGTGGTAAGTCTGAAAACACTCAATGTAAAAAGGAACAACATGAGGGGGTTAATTTTGCCATAGAAAGTATGATTAGTGCTTCAGAAAGAAAAATTAGGGATCATTTTGAGTGACTTCTCAAATCCTCTTCTATTTCATTAAAAAAATTCTGACATGCAGACTGAAACATGCACTTTGAATACCAGCAGCAGACGTCCCTGGTGAGCAGTAGCTTTACTACAGTGATCTAATGTGCAACTAGAGTGCTAACATTCAGAATTTATGGCAAATGTGTGACACATCTGAATGCCTTCTTGATGGAACCAAAGTAAACAAGCATTGAAAATGCAATAGATCTTGCCCTCATTTAAGTTAAAGCCATTCTGTTTGTAATGAGGTGGCTTTTTAGCTTTGCTTTTATTAGTGTTTTTTCAACTTTCATGTAAATAACGCACCGTTTTCACCAAATCGACTTTGCCCAAGCACACCCTTCCCTTCGGCCAACAAATCCCAAAAATTCGGCACACCTGCCGATCCAATCTCCCTACAGCTCACCCAAGCCCCGTCCCTCTAGCGCAACTGGAACACCCCAAATTCACCTTCTCCATGCGCACCAAAAACTCCCATTGAATAACATGACAATTCGCTACTCCGCACAAAAATTGCTCTTTAAAGCACTTCCACTGCTCCGATCCGCTTCAATCTTGGCTGGACACTAGTTCCAGCTATTCCCTAACATCTCACCAAAAATCAGCCCAATCCATCCACTGGAACGGGGACGAATTTCAACCCGAATACGCGCCCCCCGCAAACACAAAAAAAAGCCATAAAACGGCCAAATCTCGACCAAAAACCGCCAAAATCCCTCAAAACCTTGCCAACACCAATACGCACGAAACTGAACCGGCCCCTCAGCCCTAGGCTCCGGGAACCCTACTTAATTGACCCAAAAGCCCTAAAAAAGCAACATAATACACACGAAAACGCCCTAACAACCCTAAAATGCATATAAGTATATGTATGCATGCATTTATGTTTGTATTTATATGTAGATATACAGATGATATATGTTTATATATGTATGTATATATATATATTCATTGAAAAAACCATAGGCTATAGACCATATATAGTTAGGAATTAGCATTTACAAAACCTTGAAAATTCACTGAAAAAACCGTAGGTTATAGACCATATATAGTTAGGAATTAGCATTTACAAAACCTTGAAAATTCACTGAAAAAACCATAGGTTATAGACCATATATAGTTAGGAATTCGCATTTACAAAACCTTATTTTACTCACACAAAACCATTGAAATTCCATATATAGTTAGTTGCACTAACTATATATCGCGCACCCGCAATCCACTGCTGATGATGTCACATATTACATCATTCATGACATGGTCAGTGACATCACTGATGACATCACTGATGACATCTCAAATGACATCACTGATGACATCACTGATGACAACATCCAGTGACTGTATGTTTCTGTAAAGTTAAAATATGTCTTACATATTGAAGAATGAGTGGATGTATAAGTGTCTGGATGAAGGATTTAGTAGGTGCATGACTGACTGTATGAGTGAGTGATTAAATGTGTCTCACTGAGTGCATGGGTTAGTGACTAAACTGTCTTAATTCGTGCATCATTATGTCTGTTGTTCTGTAAACTGTTGCATGTGTTGATAAGTAGCTATATGAGTAACTATATGGGTTATTGATTGGTTGCCCAAGTATTTGTATGGGATACTGAGTGTGTGTGTGGGTGGCTGAGAGGTGTATGACTCTGTGCATAGATGTGTGAGCAGTTGATTCACTAGATGTATGGTTTCAAAAGTGCATGTGGAAACAGCTGTATGGGCGGTTGACTGTGTGCATGAGTGTATTGGTGAGTGAATGGATATCTCAGTGCTACATTGCTACATGTCAAAGTAAGTACATATGTAAAACACAGTATATGTGAGAGTTGACATATATAAATAACTGTGCATAAGAGCCAGTGAATGTGTGAGTGGCTGTATGGATCATTGTGAACTTGTATCAGGGATTGTATAAGAGAGTTAATATGTGTTAGTATATGTTTGAATAAGTAAAGTTTGTATAACTGTATAGTTGAGGAAATGGAGGTGTGATTGATTCTTTGATTGACTGACTAGGTGTGTGAGTAACTCCATGGATGAGTGACAGTCTGTGAGTGTCTGTTTACACTGATTGTATCTAAGGTTATATTAGAGTCTGAAGAGGTTCATCGTATTATCACATGAATGATATCATCAGTGATGTGATCAGTAATGTCAAATGAGATGTCATCAGTGATGTCATCAGTGATGTCATTTGAGATGTCATCAGTGATGTCATTTGAGATGTCATCAGTGATGTCATCAGTGATGTCACTGACCATGTCATGAATGATGTAATATGTGACATCATCAGCAGTGGATTGCGGGTGCGCGATATATAGTTAGTGCAACTAACTATATATGGAATTTCAATGGTTTTGTGTGAGTAAAATAAGGTTTTGTAAATGCGAATTCCTAACTATATATGGTCTATAACCTATGGTTTTTTCAGTGAATATATATATATATATGTATATATATATATGTATGTATATATATATATATATATATATATATATATATATATATATATATATATATATATATATATATATATATATATATATCACACAGGTTCCAGATCCCACTAATTAGAAGGGCACAGAGATAACACACCAGGAGATCTTTGCACAAATCCTTTATTGTGCACTCGTAGAACAAGGACGACGCGTTTCGGCGTAAGCCTTTTTCAAGTAGCCACCATTTTGAATTTACCACATATATAAGTCCTTCTTTCATGCCCGAACCCATAAACATAAAGAAAATACTCGGATGTTTAGTCAACCCATATTGCAACAGTGTTTCTCTATATGCATATATATTAAACATTTCAACATTTTGACTACATCGTATTCGTGAAAGTGTCTGTGTTCATGTGTGGCTTTATCGATGTATGATCTTAATAAATACATGTAAAATACAGGTCATCTACATAAATCATATCATCATGGTGAGTTCATTGACAAATGTCAATTCTGAATCGTAGATACTGCTCATCATAAATGACAGTTCTGTCTATCCAATAAGGTGCAGCTTCATACTTATATGTGCAAAATAGCAATGTAAAAATAAATTGATCATCAGACATTGTCTGTCTGTTAAAGTGCAAAATGCATACTGTATTGTGCAAATTTGCAATGTAAACACTACCTCTTGATTATCATCAAATTTGAAGGTAAATCATTAACCGCTCAAATGTCTACCTCCATATGTGCATCAACAGCAAAAAATGCAAATATGTGCATATTTAGCTGGTCAGTATTGCATAGAGCTACTATAGACAGATTGTTACAATGAAGACTAGTATCCCTGATAATGATAGGAAACCTATCGCACCCCAGAAAAATAAAGTGCCAATGTGCCAAGGTTTATATAGCCTGCGTATGAATCTTTACAGATATAGGCCAGGAACCAGGTCATCCAATTAAATATATAAGATCAATCCCTCTAAAAACATCAATAAAAAACACCTGTGCAAAACATCTAGTGAAAATAGTGTGTCTCAGATTATAGGTGTGGTTATTCTCTCATACCCACAATATATTATAACTTATGTGAGACATAAAATCAGTGTATTTAAAAACAATACATTTTTAGCAGCAACTGTACTCTATTCCTTCATGGGGAAAAACGTATATACGTATATACTATCAGTCATTTCAATTTCAAACAAAATGCAACAGGTGTATATAAATCTCATATATCACAACTTGTAACCTCGGTGATCATGCAGCTTACTGTTTCCTATGTTAATATCCCCAGCCTGGGATATGGCATGACCATCAAAGAATAACGAGGAGAATAACTAAATGATTGAGTAGTCTGAGGGATCTGATATAATGACCTAAAGTCCATATAAAAGAATGCAAAGCTAATTCATCTGAGGAAGCTGGAGATTAGGGTAAACATGTATACATATCTTCAGTGATATTGAGACCTCCTGGAGCCTTGGTATCTAGCTGTAATATATATCGTGTCTCCAGTCTCTGAAGTTTGGCCTCCCTATCCCCTCCTCGTCTGCTGGCTGTAACAGCGTCAATGACAAAATATTTGAGGCTGGTGTTATCACCTTGATGTACATCGCGGAAATGCCTAGCCACCGGATACGTGTTGTCCTAGTTGGCTATTGCTCTTAAATGCTGAAGTATGCGTTTATGCACGGCTAGCTTGGTGCTTCCCACATACTTCAGCAGGCATGGACATTGTAATACATAAATGGCATATTCCGTTTTACAGGTTAACACCTGGGTGATCGGATGTTCTCGTTCACTGAACCTATCAGTGTACGTTTTTATGTTTACTCCATGTACAGGTTTTGCACCTAAAAAACCCACTGCTATTTTGTAGCCACAAGGTTTTTTCGATGATTTCGGGGCAGGTATCTACCAGTTGATCTTTTAAGGAGGGGGCTCCATTGAAGGTGAGTGATGCTCGGCTAGGTAAAGTTGATCCGATAATGGGATCATTTAACACAATTGGCCAGTTTCTGTTGATAATGTTATCTATAGTCTTGTGTTGTTTGCTATATCCTGTGATGACTCTAAACGTGTTTGGTTTACTTGTGCCCTGTTCCACGCTAATCAGATTCAAATCACCCTCAGAGCTGTCCTACCAACTGCTTACACTTCCAAAAACTGGCACTCGATGTCCCCAGCAGTTCCGCCTTTTGCCGTCTTTGCGGGACCGCCGAATTAACAGCAGCAGGGCACTTCTTCGCGGCTCAGGCAAGCCGCTACACATATCAACACAAGAGACGGCAAAAGGCGGAACTGCTGGGGACATCGAGTGCCAGTTTTTGGAAGTGTAAGCAGTTGGTGCGACTCAAGCCAGCCTCGCACGCCAATCCACTTGGATTTGTTAAAGCATGAATTTCAATGACTGATCGGCAGCTCACTTGAGGATAATTAGACACTACAGATACCACAGGCCACTGGGGTGGCCGCGCCCGTTGGGGCGGGGACTATGATACTTTTGGCAGCGTTCAGTAAATTGCAGCTCTGATCATTTTTAAGCTGAAAGCCCCAGAAGAAGTGTTCACAACACGAAACGCGTCGGGCTGTTTAAACTGTGACGGACAGGGCTGACTCGTCGCATCACTTCCTCCATTAAAGAGTGTTGGCTGATACTTACCTGGTGTTTGGGCCTTCTTCAACCGCAGGCAACTTGTGTTGATATGTGTAGCGGCTTGCCTGAGCCGCGAAGAAGTGCCCTGCTGCTGTTAATTCGGCGGTCCCGCAGAGACGGCAAAAGGCGGAACTGCTGGGGACATCGAGTGCCAGTTTTTGGAAGTGTAAGCAGTTGGTGCGACTCAAGCCAGCCTCGCACGCCAATCCACTTGGATTTGTTAAAGCATGAATTTCAATGACTGATCGGCAGCTCACTTGAGGATAATTAGACACTACAGATACCACAGGCCACTGGGGTGGCCGCGCCCGTTGGGGCGGGGACTATGATACTTTTGGCAGCGTCCAGTAAATTGCCGCTCTGATCATTTTTAAGCTGAAAGCCCCAGAAGAAGTGTTCACAACACGAAACGCGTCGGGCTGTTTAAACTGTGACGGACAGGGCTGACTCGTCGCATCACTTCCTCCATTAAAGAGTGTTGGCTGATACTTACCTGGTGTTTGGGCCTTCTTCAACCGCAGGCAACTTGTGTTGATATATATATATATATATATATATATATATATATATATATATATATATATATATATATATATATATATATATATATATATATATATATATAAATCAGCCCACTTCCTCCGTTTACACCGGGACCTGGTAACTGCGGTGCAATCCAGGGGCGGAGGTCGCCCTGTATTAATTGTTTGCCACAAACACAGCGGCCGCTGTGTATATGCACTTCCACTCCAGTGTTTTCAGAAAACTCCACGAAACAGTGCGTGTGCTCAAATAAGATTTATTTCTCCATTAGCGTTCCAGCATATGAATCACGGCAAGTATGGAACAAAAACCCAACGCGTTTCGGCGATGAAACTCTCGCCTTGCTCACGGGTAACTCGTGTGTGGAAAACAAACAATTAAATAAAGTTTACAAAAAGTGCAATGTGGTCAGTGAACCGATCATGAACATAGACAGAGGACACAGTTGCAGTCACTATGGCAGACATCTTGGCATGGTGCATTTCACAGTGTGCTCAATATATAACATATTCCAAGTGGAAAAACTTATATCATACAAGATTAATGATGCAAAATTAGGCACACTAGCGCGTGGTGTGTGGGGTTCAAGTTACAAGCCCAGTGGCTGGTTAAGACGACCCATTGTACCGCAAATGTACCCTCTGGTGGATGATAATGTATAGCCACATATGAGCGATTATTTCAACATAAATGTGTTGACAGGCTGATAAGTATTATAAATTCCCTCAAATTATGTATTGGAAGTGGAGTGGAAGTGCATATACACAGCGGCCGCTGTGTTTGTGGCAAACAATTAATACAGGGCGACCTCCGCCCCTGGATTGCACCGCAGTTACCAGGTCCCGGTGTAAACGGAGGAAGTGGGCTGATTTATTGATACAGACACCGGTTGACCGCGTTGGATTATCAATCACGTAACGAACTTTTCGGGATTATTACCGGATTTCATTTTGGACCATCCGGAGAGGAACTGCCTGTCCGGAACACAGAGATCTCTGCTGGACCTGTTGGCGTGATCCCGGGGTGAGTCCAATCTTATTCATCTTTCTGGTTAACACGAAACATCTCACATGGCGCCCGTAGAAAATAAACTTTGCAATGAGATGAAGGGGGCTGCCGAAGGGAACTTTTGACTGTACTAAAACGATCCAGTCGACTATTTCCACTTGAACAAGTTCGTTCATATTGTTAAGCTTGCAACGTTACTGTCCTGTGTTCAACCGGCAGCATAAAATAAGTCTGCGGGTAGGTGACACGGGCTTCCAGTAAAACGATTTATTCTACATGACAAACAGTGCGTGGACATTTCGAATAATTCTCAAATTACCAGCATTTATAAGGGTATTTTATCCATTTAAAGAAACGGCAGAATGGATGATGATGCAGAGTCCCGCAGGAGGCTCAGGGCACAAACAATGTTTGTAGCAACATCCACAGGACAACCCAATAAAGAACCCCAATCTGCAACGATGAACTTACAGAATAAATATAACAAATTGGAAAAGCTAATCCGTAAAGAAGTCTCCAAATGGTGGGAGGCAATAACCTTGGAAAAGTACCAAGAAGAAAAGAGAATTCCAAGGGGTCTACGGATCTTAATAGCACCCTCATATGAGGAACCAGATATGGAACTTGCAGAGGAGTGGGCAGAGAACCTTATGGATTGTTCTAAAAGGATGCTATCTATCCTAATAAAACATGCATGGAACGATAGACTTGTACTACTAAAGAAAATAGCAGAACTTAAGGAGGAGATTTCCAAGGAGGAAACACCAGAAACCTTTACCAAAAAAAATGGAGGAAATCAATAAAAGAATCAGCAAACATGAAGATGAAATAATAGCCAAAAAGGAACGCAAATTCCTAAGGGATCAAATTGACTATAGCTCTGGGAGAGTATTCACGTTCAGCAAGAAATATGACCACATGGTACGCAAAGGAATGCAAGCGAATATTGATAAAACCCAGATGGAAGCTGAATCCGGAGAGGAAGTTGTAGAGAGTGATGTTTCTGTGGAGGAACAGGCATCAGGATCCACAGAAAACGTGACAAAAGATCCAACCAAGTCGTCAAATTTTTGGGAGGAGTTCAAACGCATGAATCAAACCCAACAACAGCAGAATTGGCAAATAGATCGAGGCCGAGGAAGGGGCCGAGGATTCAGAGGAAAAGGCAAAGGCAGAGGAAATCAAGGAGAAAACGACAACAAGCCCAACCAAAAGACAGGCGGGGCGGAAGCGGCAAAAGGAAACACAGCCCCTATGGGAGTGGAAACACGGGGCCAAAAAAGAAGAGGAAAATGAACCAACAAAATGTGATAAATTTGTCATCCCGCTCTCTATCCAAGAGTGAACAAGAGGTACTCCAATTTGGTCTTTCTTTCTGTCCTACATCAAACTTCTGCTATTCACAAGAGCGTATAGACCTTTTTAAATTTACAAGAAAACTAAGACTACACAAATGGAATAAACTCAAAGTAAAAAATACTACCTCTATTCCACCTAGTATAAAACCTGCTAGTGAAAGTATAACTGAAGTAGAAGCACTGATTACTCTGAAGAGTTTAGAAATGGGTACACCCACTAATTAATTGTTTGATGCCAACTCTTTGGGTTTTAATACGAAATTAAGTTGTCCCAATCCTTTTAGACCGAAATCTACATTCAATCCCTCTTTGCCAACATGTGGTATTGACACTTTTGAATCCCTCATGATTGCTGACTTCAAAAATTTGGCAAAACAAAAACATTGGTCAGGAGACAATCTGACCAAATGTGAACGGATTGCCATAAAAGCATTGCGTGATGATTCTTCTATTGTGATAAGACAATCCGATAAGGGGGGCAATGTGGTGGTTATGGATGCTAAAGACTATGTTGCTGAAGGCATGCGGCAATTGAAATGTGCAGGCTGCTACGAGGTCTCATCTTTGGAAAAGATTGAAGAAACGAATACCATATATTTTGAAATGTTAAAAGGTTGGAAAGATCAAGGGCTCATTGAATGGAATGAGTATTCATTCCTTCTGAACCGCAACCCTACGATAGCAGTCCTATACCTGTTACCGAAACTGCACAAGGACTCTAAACACCCTCCAGGGAGACCAATTGTCTCCTCAATTGGTTCCTTGCTAGAGAACACATCCAGATATATCGACCATTTCCTACGCCCCTTTGTGGAAGAAACCCCATCTTACCTCAAAGATAGTAGAGATTTTATCAACAAGTTAAAAGACTTTGCTTGGAATGAGAACTATTTGTTCATCACATTAGACGTGTGTAGTTTATGCACGTCTATAAGACATAACAATGGTGTCGAGGCCTGCCGTATGTTCCTTAAGAGAAGATCGATCTCCCTTTTGGAACATACAAATATGATCATCACAATGATGCAGTTTTGTCTAGAACACAACTATTTTGTGTTCAATGACATGTACTATCGTCAGTGCCAAGGGACAGCGATGGGAACTTGTTTTGCTCGCAGTTTCGCTAATTTATTCATGGCGAGCTGGGAGCAACAAGTTGCCAGGACCAACCATCTGTATCGCAGCCATTTGAAAATACGGCTGCGGTACATAGATGACCTATTTATCATCTGGGAGGGTCCTAACAACATCGCTGAGTTATTCATTGAAGAACTCAATAGAAATGATCTTAACCTGACCCTAGAGGGCAATATCAGCAAATCTGGGGCAGTTTTTCTAGATCTATCTGTGGAGATTGCCGCAGGCAAACTTGCGATGAACCTGTTTCGCAAAAAGACCGCAGGAAATACTCTACTCCACGCTGAGAGTAGCCATCCTAAGGCCTTGATTGAGAGTATTCCGTATGGAGAATTCCTCCGGGCTCGGAGGAATTGCAGCAGGGACTCTGATTTTGTTAAAGAAGGAGAGTGTATGAAAAAACGGTTCATAGAAAGAGGTTACAAACAGGACATCATAGATTGTGCTTTCGATAAGGCCAACAAAATCAGTCATCTATCCCTCCTGAACCCAGAACAGAGAAGAGGGAACGAGGAGAATGAAACGATCAGGTTCATTTCCACGTTTCACTCTAAATCATGGAGGGTACAAAAAAGTTTACAGAAACACTGGAAAGTCCTTAGGACTGAACCTACCCTCAATGACATCCTCAGAGAAAGGCCCAGTAGTACCTACCGTAGAGCAGACACACTCAGGAGTAAGGTAAGCCGCAATGAGGTAAGCATGACCAAACCCAATACCTCTAAGATCCAGGGCTTCTATACTTGCATGAAATGCAAAGCCTGCAAGTATAGCACAAATGTCAAAAAAGTGTATTTCCCTGTAGAGGACAGAGAAAGAATTATTGAGAAACACCTCACATGCCTGTCAGAATATTGCGTTTACGTGCTCTCATGCCCCTGCCCCAAAAAGTATGTTGGCAGTACCATGTTTCCTGCGAAGACTCGCATCTTGCAACACATGAGGGCAATTCAAAACAAAGAACAGAATTCCCCCGTTGCACGACACTTCTAGGAATTGCATTGAGGGAATCGTAACCTTCTGAAATTCTTTGTGGTAGACAAATTACCACAAATGAAGAGAGGGGGGGACAAGATTCGCAAGCTACGGCAGCTAGAGAACAGGTACATTATTGACCTAGACAGTCCGATTCCGCGGGGTCTTAACTCGGAGGAAGAAATGGTCTGGCACCTGGGAGAGTAAGGGTTTGTAAATTTGCTGTGGCTCCATCCCTGGGACCTTCCAGGCCTTGGTTTTCAAGATTTTCTAAGTATAGGTTGTAAAATATAAATATTTTACTTTGAAGATTTCATTATGTGCTCTACAATTCCTGCCAAACAACATCATTTTAACCTTTTATTACTTTGATATCACTGTAGCATAAGTAATGTACCGAAATCTTTGAACATGGTCTTGAGTGTAATAATGTATGATTTTATCTAATTTTCGTATAAGCTGACAGGCTGTATATCTGTTTTTTCTCGCTGTTATACAGGATCAAGAGGACTTGTCACCCGATAAGAATAGGTGTTGAATTTCCCACTGGGGAAGAAACGATGGGAACTCTAAGACGAGCGTAGCAAGGTTCAGAGTCACCCCTCAGTGGAAATATGTTTTTGATCTAATTATGTTTCTTTTGAACTATTGAGTTTGTAATCGGCCACTTGGCATGGAACCAAACAGTCTCTCCTTTTCCTACTTTATGTATGTAATTAATACATAATTTGAGGGAATTTATAATACTTATCAGCCTGTCAACACATTTATGTTGAAATAATCGCTCATATGTGGCTATACATTATCATCCACCAGAGGGTACATTTGCGGTACAATGGGTCGTCTTAACCAGCCACTTGGCTTGTAACTTGAACCCCACACACCACGCGCTAGTGTGCCTAATTTTGCATCATTAATCTTGTATGATATAAGTTTTTCCACTTGGAATATGTTATATATTGAGCACACTGTGAAATGCACCATGCCAAGATGTCTGCCATAGTGACTGCAACTGTGTCCTCTGTCTATGTTCATGATCGGTTCACTGACCACATTGCACTTTTTGTAAACTTTATTTAATTGTTTGTTTTCCACACACGAGTTACCCGTGAGCAAGGCGAGAGTTTCATCGCCGAAACGCGTTGGGTTTTTGTTCCATACTTGCCGTGATTCATATGCTGGAACGCTAATGGAGAAATAAATCTTATTTGAGCACACGCACTGTTTCGTGGAGTTTTCTGAAAACACTGGAGTGGAAGTGCATATACACAGCGGCCGCTGTGTTTGTGGCAAACAATTAATACAGGGCGACCTCCTCCCCTGGATTGCACCGCAGTTACCAGGTCCCGGTGTAAACGGAGGAAGTGGGCTGATTTATATATATATATATATATATATATATATATATATATATATATATATAAATATATATATATATATATATGAAGTGGGCTGAGGGTGAATGGTTGATGGCACTTGACGTCACCGCCCTCTATACGAGTATAGTGCACACTGATGGTTTGGCTGCTGTCAAATATTGTCTATCGCGGTGATCTAACCATTTCAGTGACCACAATGTTATGCTTCTACAAATGCTAGAGTATTGTCTATTGAATAATGTATTCATGTACAACAGTCTCCTCTACCGACAATTGCAGGGGGTGGCAATGGGGGCCAGCTTCTCTCCAAGCTTTGCTTGTTTACACATGGGAGCTTGGGATGAGCTGGTCCTCAAAACCAAACACTTGGAAGTCTTTAATGCAAATGTAATTGGATGGTATCGATTTATCGATGACTTGTTTGTGATCTGGAGGGGCAGTGAACAGCAGGCTAACAGATTTATTGAGGATATCAATATCAATGACCTTAATCTAACTTTTACAGCCACGTTAAGCCAAACTTCCGTCACATTTCTTGATAACGAGGTCTACGTTAAGAATGGCAAGTTGGAAACCAAATTGTTCCGCAAAGGCACGCAGAAAATACCATATTGCATGCGGGAAGTGCACCCCCAGCTCATCTCATTTCCAGCATTCCCTATGGGGAAATGCTGCGCATTAGAAGGGTGTGCAGTAACCCAATTGATTTGGAAGCGGCCCAACTAGCCAGTAAATGTAGATTTGTAGAGAGAGGATATTCTGAACAGGCAATTGAAAGTGCCCGCATTAAATCCATGAGCCATAGCAGATTGGATATGCTTGACAAGTACAGAAAGGAGGACAGCTCTGAGGGTGATTTGAATCTGATTAGCGTGGAACAGGGCACAAGTAAACCAAACACGTTTAGAGTCATCACAGGATATAGCAAACAACACAAGACTATAGATAACATTATCAACAGAAACTGGCCAATTGTGTTAAATGATCCCATTATCGGATCAACTTTACCTAGCCGAGCATCACTCACCTTCGATGGAGGCCCCTCCTTAAAAGATCAACTGGTAGATACCTGCCCCGAAATCATCGAAAAAACCTTGTGGCTACAAAATAGCAGTGGGTTTTTTAGGTGCAAAACCTGTACATGGAGTAAACATAAAAACGTACACTGATAGGTTCAGTGAACGAGAACATCCGATCACCCAGGTGTTAACCTGTAAAACGGAATATGCCATTTATGTATTACAATGTCCATGCCTGCTGAAGTATGTGGGAAGCACCAAGCTAGCCGTGCATAAACGCATACTTCAGCATTTAAGAGCAATAGCCAACTAGGACAACACGTATCCGGTGGCTAGGCATTTCCGCGATGTACATCAAGGTGATAACACCAGCCTCAAATATTTTGTCATCGACGCTGTTACAGCCAGCAGACGAGGAGGGGATAGGGAGGCCAAACTTCATAGACTGGAGACACGATATATATTACAGCTAGATACCAAGGCTCCAGGAGGTCTCAATATCACTGAAGATATGTATACATGTTTACCCTAATCTCCAGCTTCCTCAGATGAATTAGCTTTGCATTCTTTTATATGGACTTTAGGTCATTATATCAGATCCCTCAGACTACTCAATCATTTAGTTATTCTCCTCGTTATTCTTTGATGGTCATGCCATATCCCAGGCTGGGGATATTAACATAGGAAACAGTAAGCTGCATGATCACCGAGGTTACAAGTTGTGATATATGAGATTTATATACACCTGTTGCATTTTGTTTGAAATTGAAATGACTGGTAGTATATACGTATATACGTTTTTCCCCATGAAGGAATAGAGTACAGTTGCTGCTAAAAATGTATTGTTTTTAAATACACTGATTTTATGTCTCACATAAGTTATAATATATTGTGGGTATGAGAGAATAACCACACCTATAATCTGAGACACACTATTTTCACTAGATGTTTTGCACAGGTGTTTTTTATTGATGTTTTTAGAGGGATTTATTCTTATATATTTAATTGGATGTACTGGTTCCTGGCCTATATCTGTAAAGATTCATACGCAGGCTATATAAACCTTGGCACGTTGGCACTTTATTTTTCTGGGGTGCGATAGGTTTCCTATCATTATCAGGGATACTAGTCTTCATTGTAACAATCTGTCTATAGTAGCTCTATGCAATACTGACCAGCTAAATATGCACATATTTGCATTTTTTGCTGTTGATGCACATATGGAGGTAGACATTTGAGCGGTTAATGATGTACCTTCAAATTTGATGATAATCAAGAGGTAGTGTTTACATTGCAAATTTGCACAATACAGTATGCATTTTGCACTTTAACAGATAGACAATGTCTGATGATCAATTTATTTTTACATTGCTATTTTGCACATATAAGTATGAAGCTGCACCTTATTGGATAGACAGAACTGTCATTTATGATGAGCAGTATCTATGATTCAGAATTGACATTTGTCAATGAACTCACCATGATGATATGATTTATGTAGATGACCTGTATTTTACATGTATTTATTAAGATCATACATCGATAAATTGGTGATACAGTGAAGTGATACCATCGCCATGATTTTAACCAGTACAGTGTAGCCGGTTCTTATCAATTGAGTGAAAGGTCATTTTTGAGCCATTGTATTTTACTGTGATTATGCCTGCAATCGACATGAACAGATGATGAAGTGCGGTTAAAAAATGGGACTGAATATCCCCCACTTGTACAGGAAATTTACATATCATTATCGTAAATGTATTTGACAAGGTCAATCTTTCTTCTACATCTATTGAATGCTATTACCACGTGGTGTAACACGTAGACTGGCACGGTCACTTTAAAATGGAGCATTGTTATGTAGGAAGTTGTCATGTGAGCAAGGCTCCACGGAGCCGAAACGCCATGCGGCATAAATCTGCGTTAACGGAATAAAGAAGTACTAACTGTTGGTCCGTTTCTGAGAGATTTCTTGCAGTGGGGCGGGAGCTGCTTTCCGCTGCTGAGAGGTGGTGCTGGAATATATATATATATATATATATATATATATATATATATATATATATATATATATATATATATATATATATATATATATATATATATATATATATATATATATATATATATATATATATATATATATATATACATTACATCTTGGCCGGTGGGAGGAACGGGTGCTATGGGGTGGTCCCCTGGACCAGTGGACTGAACATGTCCTGCTGTGGATTAGGTTTATCAATGATGTCTTCGTGCTGTGGCAGGGCACCGATACAGACATCGATCTGTTCATTGGTGACCTCAATCAAAACTCTTTAAATTTAGAGTTTGTAGGCCATATCAGCAAAACCACGATAGATTTTCTGGACATTCAAATCAGACCCCTTGAAGGGAAACTGGAAACAACTGTCTTTCGCAAAGCTACTGCTGGAAATTCAGTTCTCCATGCGGAAAGTGCTCATCCAGTCGCATTGATAAGAAGTATTCAGTTTGGTGAGTACTATAGAGCTAGGAGAACATGTAGCAGCGAGGAGGAGTTTGATGAAATTGAAAAAGAAATGACCCAAAGATTCACCCAAAGGGGATATAGGTTAGATATTTTGAAAGGGGCATCCACTAAAGCGAAAAAATTGGTGCGGCAAAAGATACTATTTGAACCTTCTAGAACTAAAAAACAACAGGAACAGAACAAACACTTGAGTGATCAGGATAACTCTAGATTCAAACCACTTTCAATATAAAACATAAGGAAATAGATCTATCTTGAGGAAGCACTGGTATCTTGTAAAAAATGATCCTGTGTTGGACCCTAGAGTGAAAAGAAATCCCGAGATCACGTATAGGAAATCTAAATCGCTTAAAGACCTAATTGTAAGAAGTGAATTCATTGAAAAAAAGAAGGGTATCTTTTAATTAAAAACCAGGTTTTAAAAAATGTTCAAAATGCAAAGCATGTCAACATGGCATGAATCGTACTGATTTTAGAACATTTTTTACCAAAACTGTAACTATCAGGAGTTTTATGACCTGTAAAAGTAATTTTGTTGTGTATATGTTACAATGTTCTTGACCCAAGATATGTATAGGTAGTACTACTCTACCCGTTCATCAACGAATCCTACAACACAGGCGAGCGATCATTAATCAGGACAGGACGTATCCCATTGCGCGGCATTTTGAATCTCATCATCTTAGTAATCCTGTAAGCCTACAATATATTTGCACAGCAGAGGTCCCAAAGAAAAAGAGAGGGGGAGACAGGGAAAGAGAACTCCGTAAGCTAGAGACATATTTTATTCTAGAATTCAACTGTATGGAACCGCATGGGCTTAACGTAGATGAGGATCTTTACACATGCCTGTCCTGATTATTATGATGAAGAGTTTCTAATATGAAAATCTGCACTTGGAACCATGAATTGATTGTGTTTTTTTAACCTTTTTTTATTATTATTTTATTATAGTCTGGTCTATGTAATGTGACAACAGGAAGGGTGTCACTAAGACTGCAAAAAATACAACTTGCAATATAGGAATAATTATGCACTTGCATTTTCTTGATATATTTCCTTTTAGTGGAATGAAACGGATTTAATTAAATGGATTTTAGGTAAAATGGTGTCTATTTTAAATATGCATTTGCACTTTATTTTGCAATTTAGTACTGTATTGAACTTGGCTTATAGTGAAAAGAGTGGAATGTTTACATTGGGAGATTATCATTGTTTACATTAGAAGTGGTACTTGGATTACCCATGCACTTGCACTTTATTCCTTAAATAGAGTACTGTATAGAAACCTGGTTTACATTGATAAGAGTGAATTGTTTACATTAAGAAAGTATTATTGTTTATATAAGCACTAGCACTTTGAATGAGCCAAATGCAATCGTGAAATTAGACATTAATCCAAGTTGTTTATTAACTTTCCCTTTATCGATATGAATTTATGATTGATACTATAGGAAGTTGTTTTGATGTATGTTTTCTGTTTCTACAATTAATCAATTTTGAGTTAATTGGGTATGCATAGTATAGATTTGTATTGTTGCACTGGCACTTTAGAAATTGAAAGTATCAGTAACAAGCATTTGCAATAGATCTCGCATTTGCAAGAGTTGGAGCTATTGGCATTGTAAATGACAATGCCTTTTATTCTTTTGTTTTGAAAACCTACAAGCCTTGCATAAACATGCACTTTGTACGTATAGTCCTTGCTTACGAGAAGCAAGGCTGTCAGTAAAAGAGACTGCCAGCTTTGCTTCTCATAAGCAAGGACTACAATTACAAAGTGCTTGTTTACGCACAGCTTGCAGGTTTTCAAACGCTTTTAATAAAAGGCATTGCTATTTACAATGCCAATAGCTCAAACTATCGCAAATGCAAGACCTATTGCATTGCAAATGCTTGTGTTAATGAACTGTGCAACTACAGATTTGACTCTAGTGAGTCCCCGCCTATGGCGGCGCAGAGTACTGTGAGCCACATCATCCCAATGCTAGCCGTGCCAGGGGAAGACCAGATTCCGACAGAGGCGGGTATCCACGAGACAACATTGAAGGAACAGTTCCACAGTGTCAGGAAGCCACCCGAGCCCTGTGAGCCACGGATTTCTCAAGATACCAGAGCCTGTGGCCGGGCAGAGAAAAGCAGTGAGCCATGGTGGCACAGAGCTACCTTAGACCGTGGCAGGGCATCCTTTTAAGATGAAGTTTCGTGCAGCTCTGTCTTAAATGCACCAAAATGATTACAAACACAAAATTGTTTTTTCCCCAAGGACTTGCGAGTCTAATAGGCACCAGAGAGGCACCGGTGCCACCGCATTCACACTTATAAACATTTGCATAGCTCCCACGTGGTTGTCTCTTGAGAAGCGCTGTATCAGCTGTGCGTTTTCCGGCAGACCCCGGCCAGTATGCACTAGCTGTAGTGCAGTGTGAGGGCAGCAGCAGCCCAGACCCCTCTGCGGAGGACGGCCCTGACCAGCTGTACGGGGCTAACAGAATGCGGGTGGGATATTAAGCCGGCCTTTGATTAGTAATACAGTTATATGGGAATCCCAGCATATGACATGATAATCAACATTTGTAAAGCGGCACAATCACCCGTAAGGGTCTCTAGGCGCTGGGGGCCTTTGGGAATATTAAGCAAACTATTGCCCAGAGTCATGATGGTAATTTGGAAATGTTACTATTGATGCCAAGCCCCTCCAGAGATCAGCCCCAGCCCGCTTTTAGAAGGTTGCAAAAATCCCTCTGAAGCCCCCTCAAAGGGATTCCTCAGATGTTGCGGTTGTCGAAGTGCACATAAATCTGAAAGGCGCTGCTTCGGAACGCTCCATAAAATCATAGCTCCCCGCCCCTTCCTCCGGGTGAGCCCCCTCTCCTGACCATTCACCCACTCCCCGCCTTGTGTTCATTTCTAGGCAGATGCATTCAGGGGCCGCGGCGCTCAATGGGGCTGTGTGGCAGCCGCCCCTAATTGGCGTTAAAGCACTCAGTACTTGGGAGCATATGTGGGGAGGGGGCTCCCAATTCCCATCGAGCATCGCACCCACCCGCAGGACCCTCAACCCGGAGGGGAAAGGCAGAGCAGAAGCTGAAAGTGTCAGGGTGTGAGGGAGCGGGAACTGGTACGGACCGAGGGACATTACCCCTTGCATTCCGCAGGTGTGGGAGCAGGAAGGGGGTTAATGGAGACCTGCCTTCTACAGGCAGAGAAATCTCGCTATAAGCCCCACAGGCCAGGCCACGAGGAAGGGCCAGTTGTTCTGCACTCTGGCTCTGCAGTACAAATGGGAAAGGGTTGGGGGGATGCGCACCCCATGGGGGGCATCGATGGAAGGACATTACCCCTGCATTCCACAGACGGGGCCCAATGAGGGGGTTCATGCACAGGTGCCCTCTACAGGCAAAGACATCGCGCTATAAGCCCGACAGGCCAGGCCAAGTGGAAGGGGCAGTGACTCTGCACTCTGCAGTACAAATAGGAATGGGTGGATGCGCACCCCATGGGGGTCCTCGATGGAGGGACAGTGGTTTGGCTCCCCTCAGGCAAAGAGCCCGGAGGGGATCTTGGCGAGCTGCACTGTACAGGCAGGGCCTAGAATGAGGGCTGCGGGCATCAGACTGAGCGCCACACAGTCAAAGCCCCAGAGAGGGTGCGTCAAGGCTTTGCGCCCGCATGCAGGGGCCCAATGGGGTGTGAGGGGGCTCAATACCTCAGAGAAGAGGTCTGCTTGAATCTCACAGGAAGGGCCATGAGAGGCTGGTAGAGAGTCCCAGAGGATAAAGGCGGTGGTCTCACCCGGCATAAAGAGGCCACTAAACAGGGTGCATCCAGCTCAGCGAGCCTGCAGTGAAGTCTGACCAACAGGCGGATCCAAGGAAGACAGGATCTCGCACAGCTGAGGCAATCTTTTTTCCTCCTAAAACAGTCTATAAATGGTAACGTTTGTCTAAGGCTATAAGAGTAAATACATTTGCCATTCAGGTCAGAGTGAGCGTTGGAACTTCAGACTGAGGTGAGCTGGGGCAGAGCAGAAAGTGTGTCTATATCGAAGAAGAAACCTAGGTTTGGATCCCGGCTCCCCACTTCATCAGCTTGTGTGATTCTTGGCCTATCGCGCCTCCTTGTATACAGCAACATTCGCAGCTCTTTAAAATGTAAATATTCTTATCTAGCTAATTGAAAGCTTAGAGTGCATCAAATAAAGTTGGTAGACACTACTGAGAAACGCTGCAAGCAAATGCCGACCACAACAAGCAACGTACCTTTCTTGGATTGAGTGTTTCCGGTACCTCTGCACGGGCGAGACACAGGAAGCCAGGCTGGACTGCCCGGGACTGCCTGCTTGAGGGCGGGGCCACCAGCACAGACAGGAAGCGGACGTGAGCCTACCCCGCGCTCCTGTGAAGGAAAGGGAGCTAGCCGCCAACGAATCCCATGCAGCGCCACTACTGCGGGACAGGACGAGAGGAGTATGAGAGACCCGGTGAGTGGGGGCGTCGGGGCACATTGATGGCTAGACTGATAGACGGAAGTCATTAGGCGTGGTCATTAGGCACGTTCGGCACGTTCACAACACCAGAGCTGCAGCGCCCAGAAGAGTCTGAACACGTGATGCGAGCCCGCCAGCTGAAGCGCGTCCTCGAGGTGAAATCGCCGAGGTTATGCACGTAACCATTCCCAGGAAACCCACAACAATAGGTCTTTCGCTGGAGCAGCGCTATGCGCTGCTAACACCAGCGAGACCTAAAAAGCACCAATCACATTAGTTCACAACAGCTGAACGGAAGCGCACAGGAGAGTGTGCACAGGGCCAGCAGAAGAGGCAGTGAGCCGGCTTTTTACATAACTTGTTGATTTTAAATAATTCCATAACATGAGAGCCCACCGTGGTTAAATAAAAATCACCAATCACATTAGTTCACAACAGCTGAACGGAAGCGCACAGGAGAGTGTGCACGGGGCCAGCAGAAGCGGCAGTGAGGCGGCTTTTTACCTAACTTGTTGATTTTAATAAATTCCATAACATGAGAGCTATCGTAGAAATGATATATTGTAAGCCGTTATTTTAACCGTAATGGTGTCAGCGACAAGAAGGGTTACAAAGTTTGAGACGTGGTAATGCTTTGGAATTTAAAAGCAACCATAGTCCCAGTGAGGCGACTTTTTACGTACCTTTGCGACTTTTAACACCGTGGTTAAATAAAAATCACCAAGTACATTAGTTAACAACATCTGAACTGAAGCGAACAGGAGAGTCTGCAAACGGCCAGCAGAAGCGTGTGCCACTTGCCTAAAATAATTAGAGACGCAGAAGTCATTAGGTGCGATCACAACAACAGATCTGCAGCGCCCTGGAGAGTCAAGCGCGTGCAACTTGCCTAGAAAAATACGAGACACAGAAGTCATTAGGCGCGATCGCAAAAACAGATCTGCAGCGCCCTGGAGAGTCTGCACACGTGATGTAAGCCCGACTGCAGAAGCGCGTCCTCGAGATGAAATCGCCGGGGTGAAGCGCGTAACCACCCCCTGTGCCCCATTCCTAGCAAACCCACAACAATAGGTCTTTCGCTGGGGCAGCGCTTCGCGCTGCTAACACCAGCGAGACCTAATAAATGGGGCTCTTGCCGCCATATGTGATGACAAAACCGAAAATTGCCAATTCAATTTTGCACTTGCACTATTGTATTTCATAAACGTGGTAATTTACATTTATTTTAATTGTACAAAAATACTGAAATAATATTCCTAATTTAAATATCTGTTTTATAGAAATGGTTTAATGGAGTTTAGATAAGAATTGATGGAAGAATTGGCATTCGAGCTGGTTTGTGGTGAGCATAGACATATGAATACTGGTATAAGTAACATGTTCAAATATGGCCACCATTCGAGACATAGTGAAGCCCAACACGTAATTCTGTGTCCATCATCTCTTCCTACTACCACTGTATTGTGTATTTTAACATGGAAAAAATGGTGGTGAAACATCGTGAACAAGGGAGCTTGACTCCCGAAACGCGTTGATGTTAAATTCGTCATTATTTAAAATAAACTGAGTACGTCTTTCTACCTTGGAGTGCCGGATGATTTCCTGTTACTTGTTGGGTTATCTCATATCTAATATATATATATATATATATATATATATATATATATATATATATATATATATATATATATATATATATATATATATATATATATATATATATATAACTTGAAATCCTTTCCGATTGAAAAGATGAGAGGCCACACGGGGAGCATGGAACAAACAGCCGTTTATTTCAGAGGTCCCGGAATTGGCGAATGCATTTTGGCAAACGTGCCTTCTTCAGCGCCTTCCCCCTTAAACAACTCTCTTCCCAGTAACCTCCTGTTAAATGTCCAAAGGCACTGTGTTCCCTCCCCCATGCCATCAGCACAGCCAATTGGAGTCAGTTTTGAATATTGCGGACTCCAGATCCCAGCATGCATTATTCTGGCAATGACAGGTAGCTGGTGTGGAGGAGTAGAGATCAATGTAGTCTTGTGCCCAGTCAGGTAGGTGGGGTGGTTGAAGGACGATTGAACATCGCAGTGCATGTTCTGTGTCCCCGCTTGTCTGCAGCGCCTCTCCTCTCAGGTTAGGTCACAAACTGGGGCAGTCAAATATGAGACAGTTCGCCCCGTCGAGATTAAATACCTCAGCCAGCTTCCTCCATGCTGAGAATCCTGGCGGACTTCTGGGTTTATCGATCCCTCGATTCTTGAAAGCTGCAAGCAGCGCGGTTGCCAGTAAAAACCCAGAGTCACTTGTAGCTGCAGGGCCAACTCTTCTGCGCGTCTGGCTGCGCAGTATATATGACTTGAAATCCTTTTCGATTGAAAAGATGAGAGGCCACACGGGGAGCATGGAACAAACAGCCGTTTATTTCAGAGGTCCCGGAATTGGCGAATGCATTTCGTCCTCGAGATGAAATCGCCGAGGTGAAGCGCGTAACCACCCCCTGTGCCCCATTCCCAGCAAACCCACAACAATAGGTCTTTCGCTGGGGCAGCGTTTCGCGCTGCTAACACCAGTGAGACCTAATAAATGGGGCACTTACCGCCATATGTGATGACAAAACCGAAAATTGCCAATTCAATTTTGCACTTGCACTATTGTATTTCATAAACGTGGTAATTTACATTTATTTTAATTGTACAAAAATACTGAAATAATATTGCTAATTTAAATATCTGTTTTATGGAAATGGTTTAATGGAGTTTAGATAAGAATTGATGGAAGAATTGGCATTCGAGCTAGTTTGTGGTGAGCATAGACATATGAATACTGGTATAAGTAACATGTTCAAATATGGCCACCATTCGAGACATAGTGAAGCCCAACACGTAATTCTGTGTCCATCGTCTCTTCCTACTACCACTGTATTGTGTATTTTAACATGGAAAAAATGGTGGTGAAACATCGTGAACAAGGGAGCTTGACTCCCGAAACGCGTTGATGTTAAATTCGTCATTATTTAAAATAAACTGAGTACGTCTTTCTACCTTGGAGTGCCGGATGATTTCCTGTTACTTGTTGGGTTATCTCATATCTAATTAATATATATATATATATATATATATATATATATATATATATATATATATATATTACCTACTGGCGGTCGCCAGTAGGTATATATAGTTAGGATTTTTTCTCTATGGGATTTTTGAAAATTCTATGTCTAATAACTTTGGCGTTTGTGGACGGAATTGGCTGAAATATTCAGGAAAATGGAACATTTTGTTTCTGAGCAGCCCCTGACAATTTGGGGGGGTTTCATCAAGGGGGGGCCGAGAAAAAAGGGGGGTCCCAAAACGCATTTTTCCCATGTTAATTTCCATAGGGCGGTTGGCCTCACTTTTAGCTCGAACGGCTGAATGGATTTGCACGAAACTTGGCAAAATTGTAGGGACTGTTAGCCCGATGTGCCTTTGCTAGGTCTCAATATATGTGCTCCAGTGGATTTTGAGTAATTTAGGTTCAAAAAAAGATATATATCTGGGCGGAGCCTAACCACACATCTGATCTGATTGGCTGTCAGCACTTCATCCAAGAAGTGTTGGCAGCCATCTTGGGACCAATATACATGATAGCACCTCATTAAAAAGCATTGTAGTTAATAGAGGGTTTTAGGACTTTAGTTACATTATAAATCATTTGTTGATGGTACCATACTCGTTTTAGGAATTGTGGTGGGTTCTAAGGTGATTTTACCATGTGAAAAAACCTTCTGCTGTGATATCATGAATATTGTTTGAAAGAAAACTAATATCTCATGATTTTCCCACAGTGGTTTGGAAGGGGATCTATAAGCTAAACTGAAAGCATATTTTCTGTAAATTCACATTATCTTTCTCAGTCATGTGAAAATGAAGTCTGACATTCTCAGTAAAACATGTACATCCAACAAGGACAGAGACTGTCAGTTGATTCCTTTGTGTTCTACTGCAGCCTCCTAGAGTGTTCTAAAGAACAACTAGAGCGCTAACAGTCCTACTTATTACAAAGGTATGGCACACCAGAAGCCATCTTGATTGGAATAAAGTGGTAACTCTTAAAACATTTAATTTAAAAAGAAACAACATGAGGGGGTATATTTTGCCATAGAAAGTATGATTAGTGCTGCAGAATGAAAAATTAGGGCACATTTTGAGTGACTTCTCAAATCCTTTTCTATTTCATTAAAACATTCTGACATGCAGTCTCCCAAAATGGCCACCAGAGACAAAAGAGCCCAAATGTAGCCCAAATATCACCCAGATGTAGCCCAAGTATAGCCCAATGACAGAATGTCCCAGAGTGTTCTAAAGAACAACTAGAGCGCTAACAGTCCTACTTATTACAAAGGTATGGCACACCTGAAGCCATCTTGATTGGAATAAAGTGGTAACTCTTAAAACATTTAATTTAAAAAGAAACAACATGAGGGGTATATTTTGCCATAGAAAGTATGATTAGTGCTGCAGAATGAAAAATTAGGGCACATTTTGAGTGACTTCTCAAATCCTTTTCTATTTCATTAAAACATTCTGACATGCAGTCTCCCAAAATGGCCACCAGAGACAAAAGAGCCCAAATGTAGCCCAAATATCACCCAGATGTAGCCCAAGTATAGCCCAATGACAGAATGTCCCAGAGTGTTCTAAAGAACAACTAGAGCGCTAACAGTCCTACTTATTACAAAGGTATAGCACACCTGGAGCCATCGTGATGGGAATAAAGTGGTAACTCTTAAAACATTTAATTTAAAAAGGAACAAAATGAGGGGGTATATTATGCAATAGAAGGTATTATTAGTGCTGCAGAAAGAAAAATTAGGGCACATTTTGAGTGACTTTTCAAATCCTCTTCTATTTCATTAAAAAATTCTGACATGCAGTCTCCCAAAATGGCCACCAGAGACAAAAGAGCCCAAATGTAGCCCAAATATCACCCAGATGTAGCCCAAGTATAGCCCAATGACAGAATGTCCCAGAGTGTTCTAAAGAACAACTAGAGCGCTAACAGTCCTACTTATTACAAAGGTATGGCACACCTGAAGCCATCTTGATTGGAATAAAGTGGTAACTCTTAAAACATTTAATTTAAAAAGGAACAAAATGAGGGGGTATAATTTGCCATATGAATTATGATTAGTGCTGCAGAAAGAAAAATTAGGGCACATTTTGAGTGACTTCTCAAACCCTCTTCAATTTCATTAAAAAATTCTGACATACAGTCTCCCAAGATGGCCACCAGAGACAAAAGAGCCTAAATGTAGCCCAAATATCACCCAGATGTACCCCAAGTATAGCCCAATGACAGAATGTCCCAGAGTGTTCTAAAGAACAACTAGAGCGCTAACAGTCTTACTTATGACAAAAGTATGGCACACGAGAAGCCATCTTGATTGGAATGAAGTGGTAAGTCTGAAGACACTCAATTTAAAAAGGAACAACATGAGGGGGTTAATTTTGCCATAGAAAGTATGATTAGTGCTTCAGAAAGAAAAATTAGGGATCATTTTGAGTGACTTCTCAAATCCTCTTCTATTTTATTAAAAAAATTCTGACATGCAGACTGAAACATGCACTTTGAATACCAGCAGCAGACGTCCCTGGTGAGCAGTAGCTTTACTACAGTGATCTAATGTGCAACTAGAGTGCTAACATTCAGAATTTATGGCAAATGTGTGACACATCTGAATGCCTTCTTGATGGAACCAAAGTAAACAAGCATTGAAAATGCAATAGATCTCGCCCTCGTTTAAGTTAAAGCCATTCTGTTTGTAATGAGGTGGCTTTTTAGCTTTGCTTTTATTAGTGTTTTTTCAACTTTCATGTAAATAACATGCATCTGTATGCATATAAGTATATGTATGCATGCATTTATGTTTGTATTTATATAGATATACAGATGATATATGTTTATATATGTATGTATATATATATATATATTCACTGAAAAAACCATAGGTTATAGACCATATATAGTTAGGAATTAGCATTTACAAAACCTTGAAAATTCACTGAAAAAACCATAGGTTATAGACCATATATAGTTAGGAATTAGCATTTACAAAACCTTGAAAATTCACTGAAAAAACCATAGGTTATAGACCATATATAGTTAGGAATTCGCATTTACAAAACCTTATTTTACTCACACAAAACCATTGAAATTCCATATATAGTTAGTTGCACTAACTATATATCGCGCACCCGCAATCCACTGCTGATGATGTCACATATTACATCATTCATGACATGGTCAGTGACATCACTGATGACATCACTGATGACATCTCAAATGACATCACTGATGACATCACTGATGACAACATCCAGTGACTGTATGTTTCTGTAAAGTTAAAATATGTCTTACATATTGAAGAATGAGTGGATGTATAAGTGTCTGGATGAAGGGTTTAGTAGGTGCATGACTGACTGTATGAGTGAGTGATTAAATGTGTCTCACTGAGTGCATGGGTTAGTGACTAAACTGTCTTAATTTGTGCATCATTATGTCTGTTGTTCTGTAAACTGTTGCATGTGTTGATAAGTAGCTATATGAGTAACTATATGGGTTATTGATTGGTTGCCCAAGTATTTGTATGGGAGGCTGAGTGTGTGTGTGGGTGGCTGGGAGGTGTATGACTCTGTGCATAGATGTGTGAGCAGTTGATTCACTAGATGTATGGTTTCAAAAGTGCATGTGGAAACAGCTGTATGGGCGGTTGACTGTGTGCATGAGTGTATTGGTGAGTGAATGGATATCTCAGTGCTACATGTCAAAGTAAGTACATATGTAAAACACAGTACATGTGAGAGTTGACATATATAAATAACTGTGCATAAGAGCCAGTGAATGTGTGAGTGGCTGTATGGATCATTGTGAACTTGTATCAGGGATTGTATAAGAGAGTAAATATGTGTTAGTATATGTTTGAATAAGTAAAGTTTGTATAACTGTATAGTTGAGGAAATGGAGGTGTGATTGATTCTTTGCATGACTGACTAGGTGTGTGAGTAACTCCATGGATGAGTGACAGTCTGTGAGTGTCTGTTTACACTGATTGTATCTAAGGTTATATTAGAGTCTGAAGAGGTTCATCGTATTATCACATGAATGATATCATCAGTGATGTGATCAGTAATGCCAAATGAGATGTCATCAGTGATGTCATCAGTGATGTCATTTGAGATGTCATCAGTGATGTCATTTGAGATGTCATCAGTGATGTCATCAGTGATGTCACTGACCATGTCATGAATGATGTAATATGTGACATCATCAGCAGTGGATTGCGGGTGCGCGATATATAGTTAGTGCAACTAACTATATATGGAATTTCAATGGTTTTGTGTGAGTAAAATAAGGTTTTGTAAATGCGAATTCCTAACTATATATGGTCTATAACCTATGGTTTTTTCAGTGAATTTTCAAGGTTTTGTAAATGCTAATTCCTAACTATATATGGTCTATAACCTATGGTTTTTTCAGTGAATATATATATATATATATATATATATATATATATATATATATATATATATATATATATATATATATATATATATATGCAAAACAGAAGAAGAGAACTCTAGGTAGTTCTCAGTTTAGGTGGAAAGCAGCTCCTGTTAGAGCACTCTCAGTACCAGCGACTATCTAGATCTGCTCACCTCAAATGTCTGTTTTTCTATCAAAGTCTTTAAGCATAGGATTAGCATTAGCACAGTGCCATCCACGCCGAGATTGAAAATGACAAAGTATTTTGCCATTTCTACAGCAAAGTCTTTAAGCATAGAACTAAAACAGTGCTGTCCTTGCCGAGCTGTAAAATGACAAAAGCCATTTATCACTCCAGGCACAGTATTACAGCTTTGAAATGGTAAAATACCAACTCAAGCCAACCTGAAATGAGTAAAAGCAACCCCTGACACAGTGTATCACTCTAATTAGAGCCCTTCAGAGAGGTATAGCTTTGTCCAGATGCAAGGGAGCACCCAGTATAAGTCAAAACAAAACCCTTACAGGCATAGAGTGACGCATAAATTATGCAAAAAAGAAGAAGAGAACTCTGGGTAGTTCTCAGTTTAGGTGGAAAGCAGCTCCTGTTAGAGCAATCTCAACACTAACGCCACTCTAGATCTGCTCATCTCAAATGTCTGTTTTTCTATCAAAGTCTTTAAGCATAGGATGAGCACAGTGCCATCCACGCCCAGATATAAAAGGACAAAGTCTTTCGCCATTTCTACAGCAAAGTCTTTAAGCATAGGACTAACACAGTGCTGTCCTTTCCGAGCTGTAAAATGACAAAGGCCATTTATCACTCCAGGCACAGTATTACAGCTTTGAAATGGTAAAATACCAACTCAAGCCAACCTGAAATGAGTTAAAGCAACGCCTGACACAGTGTTTCACTTTAAGTAGAGCTCATCAGAGAGGTATAGCTTTGTCCAGACACAAGGGAGCACCCAGTATAAGTCAAAACAAAACCCTTTCAGGCATAGAGTGACGCATAAATTATGCAAAAAAGAAGAAGAGTACTCTGGGTAGTTCTCAGTTTAGGTGGAAAGCAGCTCCTGTTAGAGCCCTCTCAACACCAGCGACACTCTAGATCTGCTCACCTCAAAGGTCTGTTTTTCAATCAAAGTCTTTAAGCATAGGATTAGCACAGTGCCATCCATGCCGATATAGAAAAGGACAAAGTCTGGTGCCATTTCTACAGCAAAGTCTTTAAGCATAGGACTAACACAGTGCTGTCCTTGCCGAGCTGTAAAATGACAAAAGCCATTTATCACTCCAGGCACAGTATTACAGCTTTAAAATGGTAAAATACCAACTCAAGCCAACCTGAAATGAGTAAACGCAACCCCTGACACAGTGCTTCGCTCTAATTAGAGCTCTTCAGAGAGGTATAGCTTTGTCCAGACACAGGGGAGCACCCAGTATAAGTCAAAACAAAACCCTTTCAGGCATAAAGTGAAGCATAAATTATGCAAAAAAGAAGAAGAGAACTCTGGTTAGTTCTCAGTTTAGGTGGAAAGCAGCTCCTGTTAGAGCACTCTCAACACCAGTGACACTCTTGATCTGCTCACCTCAAATGTCTGTTTTTCTATCAAAGTCTTTAAGCATAGGATTAGCACAGTGCCATCCACACCCAGATATAAAAGGACAAAGTCTTTTGCCATTGCTACAGCAAAATCTTTAAGCATAGGACTAACACAGTACTGTCCTTGCCGAGCTGTAAAATGACAAAAGCCATTTATCACTCCAGGCACAGTATTACAGCTTTGAAATGATAAAATACCAACTCAAGCCAACCTGAAATGAGTAAAAGCAACCCCTGACACAGTGTTTCACTCTAATTAGAGCTCTTCGGAGCGGTACCGCATGTCCATAGCGCCCAGCTTTTGTATCTGCAGCACTTGTAAATTGCCCAACTGACGCCATTTTGTATGAAGGAAATCCTTTCTTTTTTCAAGGGGGCAAACAGGTCAGGCTCCAGTTCATCAAACTCCATCTTTGTTTGCTTTGTTTAGGAGCCCAAGAACTTCACAGGGCAGCCAGTGCTCGGGAACGAAGCATCCCAAAAAAATCCAACCAAAACCTCCTTTGTCACTGACAAGAAGTACACCGGCACAGGCTATGTGTATTTAACAGGTTTAATTTCCATGAAACATGCAGGCAAGAGACTCACATTCCCAACACGTTTCAGCTAGTGCAAGCCTTGGTCACGGGAAAAGTCTCTATGTTTGAAAAGGCCCCCTGTGGTTTTTCAAACATAGAGAGACTTTTTCCCGTGACCAAGGCTTGCACTAGCTGGCTGCCCTGTGAAGGTCTTGGGCTCCTAAACGAAGCAAACAAAGATAGAGTTTGATGAACTAGAGCGTGACCTGCTTGCCCCCTTGAAAAAAGAAAGGATTTCCTTCATGAAAAACGTGGGAAGGCAAGTAAGGGATGCAGAAAGGAATGATTTTCCATTTGCTGGCTATTGTGTTTTAAACTTGTCAAACATAAAATTTACAAAGCTGAACGTGCATTAGGGGTGCACTGAACATTTCTTTGCAATGGAAAACAATTTTGAAACATTTATTGGGCTGTTTAGCATGGAACATTGAATAAATAATTATCGGAGAATAATGCTACTCACCTTGAATGAAAACGCATTTCGCTGTTTTCCTATGCATGCTCTGAAGAGGAAATATGGCCTGACTTTTTAAAAACCACGTGGGCCTTTTCAAACATAGAGAGACTTTTCCCGTGACCAAGGCTTGCACTAGCTGAAACGCGTTGGGAATGTGAGCTTCTTGCTTGCATGTTTCATGGAAATTTTTTCAATTTGCGTGGGGGGAGCGCCCGGTACGCGCACCAGGGAGCGGACCGGGGAGCGTACCATGGGGAAAAAAGAATGACAGAGTTTCAAAAAAAGTAGCCTTTTTTTAAAAATTGGAGGTAGTTCTAAAAATAACTGTTTTTTTCTTCTTTTTGTTGTTTTATATTTTTTTTAATGTTTTTTTGAACATTTTGTACTTTTTTTGGCTTTTGTGAACTATTTTATATATTTTTTTATATTTTTATGGGGAGAAACAAAAAACAGGGAATTGAAAACGGCTCAAATGGAGCAAAAATAAATCAGGAAAAAATTATGTTTTTTGGGGGCAATTGTGGTTGTCACCAGCACAGTTGATGAGCGTTATGCTTTGCTCACCATAGGTGATGGTTTTACCACAAAAAATACAAGTGATCTTGTATTGCCCAAACTGTGGTTGTATGTTTGGGACCATCTCCCTTGTCTCTGGTCCCGATGGAGTGGGTTGCTTTCTTTTGGAGGTGCTGGGTGAAGATTGGGGAGGGTTACTGGCCAGTTCTCTCACCTCTGCCGCAGCATAGTTGTTTGGATGAATGTGTTGCATATGGCAAATCATGGTGTGATTGCCAAATTGTTGTTAGGGTTCCCCCTTAAAAGTTCAGTGCCACAGATTAGGCAAGTCACCTTTGGCGCATTCACTTATTTTTGGTCCTTTGGGATGGTAAAAAACTCCCAGATAATGTGCTGCTTTGGCCTATATGGGGTATTATCTTCTGGCAGCCACCTCCTCCTCTCCTCCTCCTCCTCCTCCTCCTCCTCCTCCTCCTCTTCTTCATCTCCACCACTGTGGTGTTGTGGTGGTCCTCTTGGTGGTGGTGGTGGTGGTGGTGGCTGAGATGCTCCTGCTGCTGCTGCTGCTACTGAAGCCATTTTAGAGTACAAATTATTAGTCACAGATCTCCAAACAGGTCTTCCTCAGTTAAAGGACAAAGTCAGAATAAGGAAAAAAGGTGGGGGCTTTCATCATTTGGAAAACAAAACTGTCCTGAACCAATGAAAAGTGTTATTTTCAGGTCACATGACCCGGCCTTTCATCATTTGGAAACCAAAACTGTTCTGAACCAATGAAAAGTGTTATTTTCAGGTCACATGACCCGACGCACTTACGCTACGCTTTCCGGGGCGCTCACCGGTACGCGCACCGGGAGCGCTCCAGGGCAAAAAAAAAAAAAACATGAACAATAAACATAAATAAAATAGTATTACATAAATATGCAAAAGAGGATTTCTTACAAAAAATATTACATTTCATAGCTGTAGAAATTTGCTATTAAAAAACCTTTGAAATTCACTGAAAAAAACATAGGTTTGAGGCCCTATATATAGTTAGGAATTAGCATTTAAAAAAACCTATGAAATTCACTGAAAAAACCATAGGTTTCAAACCAGTTATAGTTAGCAATTAGCATTTAAAAAACCTATTAAATTCATTGAAAAAACCATAGGTTTCACACCAACGTTATAGTTAGTTGGACTCACTATAACAAGCGCACCTGCAATGCACTGCTGATGACGTCACATATTACATCAATCATGACATGGTCAGTGACATCACTCATGACATCACTGATGACAACATCCTTGTGACACACTGACAGACCTCCTTTCAGTGTAATGTAACCCTTGAAACACATATTCATAACAATTTTAAAAAAATTGAGATACCCATACCAGATACAACAGCCAATTCAGTAATTCCACCATCTATATACACATCCACTCATTCAGCAACAGTTCTTTATAGCCACTCATACATATACTCACTCATCATATGTAGTCATACACATATACATCCTGTTACACACTGACAGTCATCCAAAAGTTACTCACACACATACTCACACATGCAAATAAACTATTGAACAACCATTTATTTGCATATACAACTATACACACACTAGCACATTACTTTTAAGGAAACTTACACATACTTACTCTCTTAAACAATCACTTATAGAAACACATACTTATTTAAACAGGAACTCTTTCAATCTCTCGTTCTCACATATACTCACTTATATACATCAATACTCACATATACTAGATTAAAACATATGTAGTTACTGATAAAGACACTAGTGAGGCAGGCATTCACTCACTTACACACACATATACACACTCATCCACCCATACAGTCCTGCACATATGCTGCCTTCAAAACACATACAAACAGTGAGTCAGTCATTGATGCATCTATGTGCTAAGTAATACCCCCACCAAACCATACTGACACTCATACTGATACTAAAAAAACATCTAATAACCCATATACACACACATGTAGCTACTCACCAACCCATGCACCCACTTATACACAAAGTGAAACACTGATACATATATTTAAACATTTTAAAAGTACTCACTAATATATGTATTCACTAAGATACACTTTATAAGCCAGTTAACCGATCAATTTTTTTTTTTTAAAAACATCCATTTAGACACTTATTTAAAAATGTATTCTTCCATCGACCTTTACAAAAACATATATAAAACATATTTATTTTTCAGAAAGACACACATTCACTGGATGGTGTCATCAGTGATGTCATGAGTGATGTCACTGACCATGTCATGAGTGATGTAATATGTGACGTCATCAGCAGTGCATTGCAGGCGCGCTTTTTATAGTGAGTCCAACTAACTATAACGTTGGAATTTCAATGGTTTTATGTCAGTAAAATTTCCAGCTAACTATAACTGGTGTGAAACCTATGGTTTTTTCAGTGAATATATATATATATATATCCAAAACAGTAATACTGCCTTTGTCCAGTGTCTTCAACCGGAAACAGTATGACACGAACAACCACTTGCATCAAAAAGTTGTTTTAATTAGCAAAATTCATAGGCAAGAAAATCCACTCCACTCGACGCGTTTCGGGAAAACTTTATCTTGGTCATGAATACTGTTTAGCGGATAGTGATAGGTTTAAATAAACATGTGATGTAAACAAAATCATAAAAAGTGAAAATAGACTTCTGATATTGTGTCACAATATACAGCTGAAGAAAGTGCTCTGTGCTGCATTTCAAACGTTTTTAAAGTTGATATAATGTGTAACAATCTTTAAATCAATTTACCATGGCATGATCACATTTATATTTTTCAAACGATTTACATTGTCTCCCAATTCGGCTATCAAAATTCCGCACTACAAATGCGCTATTTTTTTCCTTTCAAACCATTATAGCATTATTGGCCAAACAATGTAATCCCCCACTATTCAATTCAGCCCCAGTTGGCATGAGAATAAATAAATAAATGAATGTGATAGCTCTACTTCTTGTCGTATGATTACATACAGGTAGGAAATCAGTTATTTAATGTTTCAATGTTATGGCATATAATTAATGTTATCCTGCTATCTGTGTCACGTGCTCTTAGCGCAACTAACACTCTCTTAAATGCCGATACTTGTTGGCATATTACTATATTCTTTGAATGCTCCAATTCAGCCCCAGTGGGCAAGCTTAATAATCCCTTCGCATTTCATAGTGCATAACCTAGCTAGACAAAGTTACATGATTGGCTACTTAATCGAGAAACAAAAACCAAGAACCAAAAACAAAAATCAATGCCACAGTGGGCTTCTGTGTATATATCTACAAGACATATTCTTTCTCTGCTTTTTTCAGAAATTGATGTTACTTTCACATTTTAACATTTCTTCAACACTGCAGCATTCCGCACTATCTGAAAATAAAATAATACAAAAAAGTGAAAACCAAATACACTAACAGTGATTAAAATTCAGAGTCAAAAATTAATACAGGCATGTATTAAATTCATGAAAACTGATTCTGTATACGGAAAAGGTTGTGGGAGCTTAAAAAATAGATACATAAATTTTTCAGATTTTTGTACCTCCGTTCAAAAGCACAATTTTTTTTAAAACATTTTTATTATTTTAACACCTGAGAACAAGTACAGTACAATCATGTCTTTGTCAAGCAAAAGGCCCCACTTCCCACACCAACTCCCCCCCACACATCCCATCAAGGGTTAAGTTCTCCCCACCAATAATCAAATTCACATGCAGTAATCGTTGGTCGGTACTCTCACAGTGCATAGTCTCTCGAGCTCAGGCGGCTCTGTCTTGTGTATACATCTTGGCCACACATAACCGGCAGGCCTTATAGTCCTCCATCCAGGCCATGGTAGTGCCTTCACTTGCCCCATATTCTGCTAAATTTCTTCGGGCATCTCCTCGCCTTATACGTAACCCTCTTGGCCGCCATGTACAAGTCCATTCCCCTCCTCCATTCTCCTAGTTGAGGGGTATTTGGCGCCCCCCAGTTCCTAGCTATGTCCCTCTTGGCTACTACTAGCGCTAGGGCTAAAAAGATCAGCAGAGGGCGGGCCAGGTACACATCATTTGTCATCCCTAGGAGAATGAGCTTCGGGTCCATTGGGATATTCGTCTCCAGTACCTCCCCCAGTTCAGCAGTGACCTCCCCCCAGTAGGTTTGTATATGTGAGCACGACCACAGTATATGTAAGAAATCCCCAGTTGCCATCCCACATCGCAGAAAGCTAGGGTCAGACACTCTTCCCATCTTAAAGAGCCTCTGCCTGTCAAAGTATGCCCTGTGTAAGATTTTGCATTGTATTAGACGGAGTCGTGATTTGATTGCTACCTCCCTAGGGTGCATCAGCACTACCCCCCAATCCACGTCGTCTATCTCTCCCAGCTCTTTCTCCCAGGTGGCGCGGAGTCCAGTCAGCCTATCTGGTTTATTATTCATGATCGTTTTGTATGTCAGGGATACAGCCTTCTCTGGGATCTTTTCCAGCAGTAAGCGGCCCTCCAGGGGGGCGTATTCAGGGAGTGCCTCCTGTACTGCCCCCTCCGCCCGCCAGGCATGTCTAAATTGTATATATTTGAAAAATTGGGATCGGTGCAGTCCAAATTCCATCTGCAGGGACTGAAATGACTTCAGAGTCCCGCTTTTTACCACATCCCCCAGGGAGGAGATGCCAATATCATCCCATCCTCGGAAGCCTTTTAACTTACTGAGCTCTTTCAGCCATGCGCAGTCCCAGATCGGGGTCTGCCTCGAGGGCCTATGAGTCCACCCTACAGCTTTCGTGGCCTTCTGCCAAGCTCCCAATGTGAGTCTGGTGGCCGGTAGCAGCTTGTTTCGTCCCTCCCCCTCGTAAATGTAGTGTAGGCAGCTATGCGTGTCCATATTGTGTCTTTATAGTGCGTAAGTGGGATGCGCAGCCGGTGCGTGGACCCAGTCATTGATGGAGGCCAGATGTTCCGCCCAATAGTAGGCTTCTAAATCAGGTAGAGAAATTCCCCCATCATATTGGTGCCTCTGTAGGGTCACCAATGCCACCCTAGGGTGCTTTCCTAACCATAGGAAGGACCTTAATTCCGCATGTACTTCTGAGATAAACTTGAGCGGTAACGGAAGATACTCGTTTTGAAATGCATAGAGGAATCTTGGCAAGGAGACCATTTTGAACATGGCCGCCCACCCAAGAAGTGTCAGGGGGAGCAACTGCCATCTGCTTGCATCTAATTTAAAGTTATTAAGCACACAGATAATATTGCGATCATAGGCTATTGTCCTGTCTGTTGTTATGGATATCCCCAGGTACGTGAAACCTACAGTAGTCGTCTGCAGTCTGTCTGGTAGGTCAGGCCATTCCGTCTGTCCCCGGGGGTCGTAGAGCGTTGACTTATGCCAATTAATTCAGTATCCCGATCTAGCCCCATACTGGTCCAGCTCCGAAAAGAGCGCCGGTATAGTAGTCTCTGGCTTTGTCACATACAGCAGCACATCATCTGCATAGAGGGACAGTTTTTCCTCCTGCGATCCTGCCTGACCCAATCGGAAACCAGACACCTTAGGGTTTTGCCTAATCGCGCACGCCGCAACCTCAATAGTTAGGGCAAACAGAAGGGGAGATAGGGGGCATCCCTGCCGGGTTCCCCTCTGTATGGGAAAAGCCTTGGACATCGCCCCGATGACCCTGACTCGAGCAACAGGGCCCGAGTAAAGGAGTGGAACCCTGCTTCTAAACTTGGGCCCAAACCCCAGATATTCTAAGACTCCCTCCAAGAAGGGCCAATGTGCTGCATCGAACGCCTTCTCAGCGTCCAAGGACAAGAACCAGTGAGGCTCCGTCCTGCCCTCCACTTCACACAACCAATTATGTGTCCTGCGAAGAATGTATCTAGTCGCCCTTTCCGGAATGAAACCTGTCTGGTCCATATGCACCAGTTGTGGTATAACGCGTCGTAACCGAAGAGCCAAGATTGTGGCATATAGCTTAGCCTCTACATTCAGCAGGGAGATGGGGCGATAGGACGCACATTCATCTGGAGACTTTCCCGCCTTGTGGATTGGGACAATTGTGGCCTGTCTGAGGTCTAGGGGAAAGTGGCCCTCCTTCTCAGCATCTTCAAACAGTCCCAGAAGGTGTCTAGTCAAGAGGTCTGCCTTTTTCTTGAAGAACTCCACGGGGAATCCATTTGGACCTGGGGCCTTAACCGCTCGGAGTTTCGTGAGTGCTATTCTAACCTCTTTCACCGTGATATCGTCCTCTAGGTCCTCGCAGTCTGTTTCTTCAAGCTTCGGGATATCAATACTTGTCATGTAGGACAGCGCATCCTCCCTGGTCCCTAGGTCGCGTGCTTCATAGAAGGCCCCATAATAGTCAGCGAAAGCATCCGCTATCTCATTGTCAGTACATGCCCACGTTGTCGGGCCCATCCTGACACTTTCTACCCATCTCTCGCCCTTCTCTTTTCTACTCAACCATGCTAAGAGCTTTCCAGACTTATCTCCCACATCATAAATTCGATGTAGGGTAGCCAGCGCCTGCGTCTTCGCCTCCCTGGTCACAACTTGACGATATTGGGCTTGAACGTCCACCAAGTGTCCCAAGGTCCCTGGGTCTTTAGTCCAGAGATGCTCCGTCTCCAGTTGCACTATCTGCGTTTCCAGCGCCAGGATCTCTGCCTGTTCCTTCCTTCTGGCGTCTTCCAGCCGACAATGCGCCCTATCACGAAGCACCACTTTGAGCGCTTCCCATAGACCACCTTGGAATCCACTGTCCCGACATTGTCCGCCAAGTATACCTTAAGATCGGCTCGCAGTCCCCTCAGGAGCTCTAGGTTCTGCAGATCCCAGGTCGAGAGCCGAAGGATGTTAGGCCCGGTCCGCCTCTTTCTGCCCAGAGCTAATACCAGTGGCGAGTGGTCAGACACCCCTCTAGCACAGTATTCTGCCGAATCTGACACCTGAAGCATCTTGTCTCGGCATGAAGATATAGTCAAGTCGGGAATAAACTTTGTGGGCTCCAGAGAAGTAGGAGAACCTCTGCGCCGTCGGGTGTAACCACCTTCATACGTCTAGAAGGCCAAGGGTAGTCATGGTTCTGGCCAACGGGGTCAGGGTCGTGGGGCGATCGCGATCCCTTGTTCTGTCTAACGGCGGGCTCATGACATCGTTAAAGTCCCCTCCAAGGATCTGCACCGTGTCCGATGTGTTAAGTATTATGTCCGATATACCCCGGAGCGTATCTGTCTGCAGTTTGGGTGGAGCGTAGGTCGAGATAAATGTGTATTCCCTCCTTCCCCACGTCCCTCGAACCCCTACAATATTCCCTTTTGGGTCGGTCCAGACTTTCGCTACTTTCATTGGTGGGCACTTCTTTATCAATATCGCGACCCCCCTTGAGCCAGAGGTAAACCCAGCCTGGGCCAGGACTGTGTACTGCCCCCTCGCTAGGAAGGCACACTTCGTGCCCTTCAGATGTGTCTCCTGTAGGAGTACCACATCCACCCCAGAGCGTTTTATGTAGTAGTTGACCAGACCTCTCTTACTCCTACAGCCAAGGCCATTAACATTCCAGGTCATCACCTTAAGAGTTTCCCCATGTGACATGTTTCTATCCGGGGTCCCCATTCCTATCCTGGTACAATCTCAGTAGTAGGCCCCTGACGTCTTGTGCCGGTAGAGGCCGTGGGGTGTAGAAGTGCTGCCTATCTCGTGTGCCAAAGAATTTCAGGTGGTAAAGGAAAATTGCTGGTGGTGTATGGTGGATAGCGTGTGTGCATGCCCGACAAGTGACTACAATACTCATATCGTCCATCTCCCTCCTCCTCCCCATCCACCCGCCCCCTCCCATCGATCCCTCCCCGTCCCCACCCCAACAAACCCAACTTATCAGTGTCAACCAAACTGAACTCCCCCCCCCTTCTCTTTTATCTCCTTCTGATTGGGCAGTGTTGTCCAGGCATCTGAACCTGGATCCAGTTGCGCCGCTCCTTCCGGGTGAGGCCGATCGCCCTTGCCGTCTGTCCGTCGGGCCACTTCCCGGGTAGGGCGTAAGTGGTGTCCGCCTCTTATTTCTTTGGGCCCTCTGTCGCTAGGGCCTCGGCCGTTTCCACTGTGCACCGCTCGTTGTCGGCCTGCCCGGTCCATCTCTTCTGTTGTTCTCCTGCCTATGAAATATGGGTCGCTCCTGCAGCCATTGCCAGGCATCTTCCGGGTGATTAAAGAAGTGTGCTTTGTCCTTATAAATTACTTTTAAATTTGCCGGGAAGAGCAGCATATAGGTAATGTTCATGTCTCTCAGTTTTGCTTTGACTGCGTCAAAGGAGCGGCGTTGTTTCTACACTTCCTGGCTGTAGTCTGGGAAAATCATAATGTTCGTGTTTTCAACGCGTATCTCCCCCAGCTTTCTAGATTCTCGTAATATCAGATCCCGATCTGCAAAGTTGAGGAAACGCGCGATGACAGGCCGGGGTCTCGCTCCCTCCGGCGGTCTTGCCAGTAGGGCCCTATGTGCCCTTTCGATGATGAAGCACGTCGAGAACTGCGCCGCCGGGAAGGTTGTCGTAATCCAGGAGTGGAGAAAGGCTGCCATGTCCGCCCCCTCAATTCCCTCTCTAAAACCAACAAAGCGCAGGTTATTGCATTGTGCCCTGTTTTCTGTATCGTCCACCTTCCATAGTAGTTGGAGATGTGAGGCCTGGAGTTCCGCCATATCTTTCCTCAGGGTGGTTATCGAGTCTTCCGCCTCTCCTTTTCGCGTCCCTGCCATAGTCACCCTTTCGTTCAACTTCCGGAAATCTTGCCGCAGTAGCGTTACTTCTGACCCAACTTCACCGATTTTAACCTCCAGGGCCGCCCGAGATTCCTGAATATCGGCCCTGGACGTCTGGATGGCCGCCATCAACAAGTCTGTATCCGAGAGCATGCCGGATTCTATAGGCGTGGTCTCAGTGGGTTGCCGCGGCGCACCAAGGTTGTCCATTGGGCCCTGTTTGGGTGGTTTGGGAATCGTGTCTCTCTTCCCCATGGCTGTCGACGGTGAATGGCGATTTCCACGTGGAGCTTACACCCCCTACCACCTACACTATATGTCCGTGGCCTTGGGTTCTAGAATCTCGTGCCTGCAGCCTCTCTCCGCGCCCGACCTATCTTTCAGTTCCAGGTGGTATTCCACGGCTCAGGCCAGCGTCTCAACTGGGGTGTAGCGCTTCTCAGTCCTTCCAGGGCCCCACCGATCTCCACAGGGAACAACCACTATGATGCAGCCTCCCCCCTCGGGTCACTGTGTCGGGCCACTACGCGAAAAGGGCAGGCGTCTGCAAGGGTATGCCTCCGGTCTTCTCCCTCCAGCCGCTCCTTACCAGCCCTGAAGTATTAGGCGGCGAGTGTAGTCCGTGCTTCTGCCAAGGCGTCTAGGCCTCCATTCCCGCCTCTCAGGATGCAACATGCAGTCAATCGTGGGCCCAGGGCCACTGGCTATCGATATTCCCAGGCCCTCCTAAGGTGTCTCCTCGTCTGAAGGGGGCGATCCCCGTCACCCCCCGGGCCACAGTGCTAGCTCTCGGGGCAGGGCGGGGCTGGGGGGGGCACGCCACAGAGCACGATCCCGGGAGCAGGCCTCCCAAGCACCAGGCGAACAGTTGCGGGCCAAGCGCCATCAGCGCGTGGGGTCACTCACCCCTCTCTTTAATCAGCTGCCGGTGACACAGTCAAGCCTTGGGGTCGCAGCGCCGAGCGCCGCTGGTGTATTCCTGGCGCTCCGGCGGGCACTCCCGCCATCCGATCCGCCGTCTCGGCACGGGCCGCTCCCCTCCGGTTGCCTCACCGCTCACCCGGGGATCCAGAGGCCTCAGTCGGCGCCTGTAACGGAACTCCCCAGCTTCCAGGAGCCTTTCGTTCTGGGGCTCGGGCCGCCCATACACCCCTCCAGAGGTTTCCCCGGCCGCCTCAGGCATTCGGCAGCTGACCCCTCGCCTGTCGGGAGGTCCCAGCAGCTCCCTCGTCTCCGGGCAGTTCACTTTCGATTTAGCTCGTCGCCACCATCTTTGTGTTCTTGGTCGGGCCGGGTCAGTCTCCGTTCCGCCGTTTTCGGCACAGCTGTGTGGCTTTGTAGCAGTTGTTGCCCCCAAGGAAGCACAGCACCCTTACGTTTACAGTGTAGTGGAAACGGGGTTTCAGGGCAATAGTTTGAAGCCGGATTCAGTGCAGCTCGCCCGGGGCTACGGAAGAGCCCGTCTTAGCCGGCCATGCTGCTGCCACACGTTCCGTTCAAAAGCACAATTAACAATAAAGTTCAAAATTCACAAAACTGTCTAACCCAACTGTACTGCAAGTTCCTAATCGCAGTTATGTCCTATGGGGACTAACGTTCTGTATTGTATGATTAATTTTGACTCTTGACTGTTAAGAAGAGATAGGCGTGCACAAGTGGCGGATGAAATGTTCGAACAATGCCACAAAGTAAATTGTACTATAACAAGCACAGGAGATGTTATAACATCAAATAAATCGACGAAAAGGCTTCTGTGGGATAAGTTGTGGAAAGCTTTGAAAATAGAGCAGAATAAATGGTGGGAAGCCACCACTCTGCAAAAATACATTGACGTAGCAAGGATCCCTAGAGGATTCTGAATCTTTATCACTCTGACTTTTCATAATCCTGATCCCGAGTTGATAACAGATTAGGCTGTCAATAACCATCAGTGCTCAACTAACATGCTGCTAATGTTATTAAAATTCACCACAAAAGATGTGGAGAGATTAAGTAAAGAGATTACAAAGGAATTGAAAGACATGTGTAGTGAAGAAGAATTCAAAAATGAGATGGAGAAAATGGAAGTGAGTCTAAATAAAATTGAAGATGATATCAAGGTCAAAAAACTGCGGAAATTCCAGAGAGATTTGGGAGATTACCAAAGAGGACAAATACAAACTTTTGCGAAAAAATATGATAATTTAAGAGCAGCAATGCAAACAACTTCAGGAAACATCACCCAATCGACAGGAAATGCAGATGGAATGGAAGGACAACAAAACAATGAAGTACAAACTGAGGAAAGTATGACAAGCGGTAGCGATCTCTCAAGTAATCAACAATTTTCTGGAGTAAAAACCAGTGTTTTAACAGAGTTCGACATGGTCATGAAAGGCAGGCAAGTAAACAACAGACAAGGATTTCGAAATCCAGGAAGAGGAAACAGGCGGCAAAAACAAGAATACCTCAACTTTAGGAGAACTGGGAAGCCCCGTGGGAAGACGAACAAGGGGACAACTAAAAGCGAAATAATGGATAGACAGACAGTCATCAATCTGTTTGAGAGAGAACTCTCCAATCTTGTGGTAGAACTTTTATCAATGGGGCTTACTTTTTTGTCCGTCTAATGTTTTTAATTATACCCAGAGCCGTGTAGACCTGTTTTTCTTTACGAGAAAATTACGTATAAGAAAGTGGTATGCTACTAAGATATCTGACAAAAGTGATATTGTTGATGATAAACCATGTGATATAAGCATTGCAGAGGCAGAGCTAGCTCACTCTTTGAATGTTTTATCTAAAGAGGCAGATGAAAATTTTGACCCATATGCATGTTTTCTAGCAGAGAACATTTCGTTTGGGATGAGTGCAAAAAGTGGCTTTAAACCTAAGTCAAATTTCTTACCCCAAATTAAGAACAATGTGATCGAAGTGTTTGAAAAGAGCATGAGTAAGGAATTGCAACACAACGCTAAAGATGGAAAGTACAAAGGTTGGATTAATATCACACCTGTACAAAGAAAGGTACTAGAGAGTTTGAAAAGCGATAACACAATTGTAATAAAAAATTCAGACACAGGTGGTAATGTAGTTGTATTAACTAGGATGAAATACATTGATGAAGGTCTGAGACAGCTCTCAGACACCACAAAATATTGCAGGAGTAACCGTATGGAATATGAACACTCTGCAAGATCTTTTAATATACAATTGATACAATGGAAAGATAAAGGTTTAATTGAGAAAGACGAGTTAAAGTTTTTAGAATGTAAGTTCCCTAAACTTCCGGCTCTTTATCTTTTACCAAAGATTCATAAGAACCGAGATAATCCACCAGGGAGGCCAATAGTGTCATCTAATGGCAGTTGCCTCTGAAAACACCTCCAGATATGTGGATTCGTTTTTGTAAAATCTAGTCCAAAAACTTCCCTCGTATGTGAGAGATTCAAGTGATTTTTTAAGACGTATTGAACTGATTGAATGGGATGAAAGCTTTTCTCTTCTTCCCCTAGACGTCACTAGCCTTCACACCTGAATTCCTCACCAATTAGGTCTCAATGCCTGCATACATTTCTTATCGGAAAGATCCATTTCGCACTTGTACCATACTCAAATGTTAATTGAGATGATGCAAATATGCCTCACACAAAACTTCTTCCTCTTCGATAGTAAGATCTTTCGGCAAATTCTCAGTACTTCCATGGGGACCTGCTTTGCTCCTTGCTTTGCAAGTCTCTTCATGGGGTACTTGGAAGAGGAAATCGTTTACAGATCATCTATGTACAAAGAAAATTTAATTAAGCAGATACGTTACATAGATGACATTTTTGTAGTATGGAAGGGGACAGAAGCTGAAGCAATGGGGTTAATGGAATCCCTGAATATCAACAACTTCAACTTGCAATTCACAAGCCACTGCTCTAAAGATAGTCTTGAGTTTCTTGACATAAAACTGAGAGTAGAAAATAATAAGCTTAAAAGTGCATTATTTAGACAGACAACAGCAGGAAATAGTCTCCTGCATGCACGTAGTTGCCTCCCAAGTTCACTCATTCAGAGTATTCCTGTGGGTGAATTGTTAAGAGCGAAACGTAATTGCAGCACTATACAAAGTTTTGAAACAGAAGAAAAGATCATGACAGAAAGAGTTTTAGCCACAGGTTATTCCTCACAAACCATCAATAATGCAAAAAAAGTAGTAGCCAACAGAACAAGAGAGTCATTACTGCTAAGAAAAGGTAATGAAGAAAACGATAAAAATAATGAGAAGACTCGCTTTATTACAACCTATAGTAACCAAGCGTTTAAGATAAAGAAGAGCTTGGGTAAATTTTAACCAATACTGCAAACAGACCTCGATATAGCCAAATGTGTAGAAATTTCCCCTCAAGTAACCTTCAAAAGGATAAGATCCCTTAAAGATTATCTTTGTAAGGCAGTAGAACCCATTAAAACAAGCATGGCTGGAGTAAAGCCTGCAAAAATAGTCACAATATGAAGGAAGCTAAATTGTCATCAGTCACACAACCATTTAAAATCAAAGAACATACATCCTGTAACACAGAGTTTGCCGTATATGCGTTGTTCTGCCCGTGCAAAAAGACATACATAGGCAGCACAATCCATAAAGCGAAAATTAGGATTTGAGAATATCTCAGAGCGATTAAAAATTGAGATAAAACGTATCCTATCACTCAGCATTTTCAGAGCCATCATAATCAGAATACCAATTTACTAAATTTCTCTTTTTTAGACGTGATCAAATACAATGAAAGAGGTGGCAATCGGGTGCAATGTCTGCGCAGGTTAGAGTCACAATTAATCACACAATACAGAACGTTAGTCCCCATAGGACATAACTGCGATGAGGAACCTGCAGTACATTTGGGTTAGACAGTTTTGTGAATTTTTATTTTCATTGTTAATTGTGCTTTTGAACGGAGGTACAAAAATCTGAAAAATGAATGTATCTATTTTTTAAGCCCCCACGACCTTTTCCGTATACAGAATCAGTTTTCATGAATTTAATACATGCCTGTATTAATTTTTAACTCTGAATTTTAATCACTGTTAGGGGCCGATTCCGATCCGGTAAAAAGCGGTCCGAATAGCCGTTCGGAGCGTTTTTCCCGTACGAATCGTACCCTGCACCGTCCCCCGTACATACGACGAAGTACGATTTGTACCAGGAGCTGGACTCTGTACGAATCGTACAGAGACCGTAGGAATCAAATCCCCGTACGAGTCTCACTCGGAACCCGCTGTACGAGACATCTGTACGGTTCGCGGCTGGTTTATACGACCCAGCAAGTACGATACGTGTCGGGTACGCACCGTACAACCCTTTTTCTATGGGAGCCGAAAACAGTCCTGCAATCATGGGGGGTATGCACCGTATACCCAGCGTACATGGGGTACTCACCGTACCCCATGTACGCTGGGTGTACGGTGCGTACCCCATGTACGCTGGGTATACGGCGCGTACACCCAATGATCGCAGTGGTACACGCCCTACCCATGCGTTCATGGGGGGTACCCGCCGTACGGTGTGTATGTGATTGTGCGCTTTTCCGTATGAATTGCCCTTACCTGACGTCGACCATACGACTCGCATTCTGATACCCCGGTCTGGATCGTACTCATCGAGTCGTACGCCGTGTGTACGAGTCGTACGGAGACGGCTCCGGATGCGATTCGTACGGACGGTAATTTTACCGGATCGGAATCGGGCCCTTAGTGTATTTGGTTTTCACTTTTTTGTATTATTTTATTTTCAGATAGTGCGGAATGCTGCAGTGTTGAAGAAATAGTAAAATGTGAAAGTAATATCAATTTCTGAAAAAAGCAGAGAAAGAACATGTCTTGTAGACATATACACAGAAGCCCACTGTGGCATTGATTTTTGTTTTTTGGTTCTTAGTTTTTGTTTCTTGGTTAAGTAGCCAATCATGTAACTTTGTCCAGCTAGGTTATACAGTCTGAAATGCGAAGGGATTATTAAGCTTGCCCACTGGGGCTGAACTGGAGCATTCAAAGAATATAGTAATATGTCAACAAGTATCAGCATTTAAGAGAGTGTTAGTTGCGCTAAGAGCGTGTGACATGGATAGCCGGATAACAATAATGATATGCCGGTAACATTGAAACATTAAATAACTGATTTCCTACGTGTATGTAATCATACGACAAGACGTAGAGCTATCGCAATCATTATTTATTTATTCTCATGCCCACTGGGTCTGAAATGAATGTTGGGGGATCATATTGAACAGGGAGTGCCCCAGTGCCCCAGGGATCTGCCCTCAGCTCCACCTTGTTTAATGTTTACGTTCAACCTCTGGCAGAGGTAGCCAGGAAACGCGGGGTGTCATTAGTGTCCTACGCCGAAGATACCCAGTTGGTGGTGGCACTGAAAGACAAGAGCGGCCTGAGTGCGCCGAATTTCAAACAGACTCTCGCCGACATCACTAGCTGGATGACATCAAACTACCTCCAACTCAATGCCCGCAAGATGGAGGTCTTGCTGATAGGTAAAGATACCACGGCCTAGGGGAACAACTGGTGGCCTGAGACACTGGGACAACCACCTGTGCCCAAAAATGTTGTAAAAAACTTAGGAGTATGGGTGGACTCTGCCTTGACTTTTACCCATCACACGAAAAAAGTGGCGGCCACCAGCTTCGGGATTCTGCGAAACATAAGGCCTATCTTAAAATACTTTGATCACCAAACTCGTCAACTGGTGGTACAGTCAGCCATTCTCTCACGGCTGGACTACGCTAGTTCCCTGCTGCTAGGAACTAACGTAGCAGAGAAATCTAGAATGTAGCGAGTCCAAAATGCCACTGCAAGAGCTCTGACGCGCCTCCCCCGCCACAAGTCTGTAACTAATACCCTTATGAAACTACACTGGCTCCCGGTAGAAAAGAGGATTCACTTCAAAACCTTATGCCTTGCTTTTAAAATCCTGAAATCTGCCTCCCCCCATGCTGTGCCCACTCCTTTCATCCTATACTCCTCGACGCACTCTGCGGTCGGAGGGACAGAACCTGGCCACTGTCCCCCGCATTAAATTAGCTTGGATGGGCGGTCGTTCATTCAGATACCTAGCAGCAAAGCTCTGGAATGAACTTCCAGCCCAGATACGTGGACTGAAAGATCTCCTATCCTTCAGAAAAGCCATAAAAACCCACCTCTTCTGTTAGTTATGTTATGTCACCTGCAGTTTCCATCAGCAGCAGCCCCCCCCCCCCCGGGCACGTACAGCAAACGCTGGGACGCCCCTTGGCTGGGGCAGCCGTGCGCTATGTAAGCCTATATAACATAACATAACATAACATGACATATTGTTCGGCCAATAAAGCTATATTGGTTTGAAAGGAAAAAAATAGCGCACTTGTAGCGCGGAATTTTGATTGCCGAATTGAGAGACGATGTAAATTGTTTGAAAAATATAAATGTGAGCATGCCATGGTAAATTGATTTAAAGATTGTTACACATTATATCAACTTTAAAAATGTTTGAAATGCAGCACAGAACACTTTCTTCACTTTTATATTGTGACACAATATCAGAAGTCTATTTTCACTTTTTATGATTTTGTTTACAACACATGTTTATTTAAACCTATCACTATCAGCTAAACAGTACTCGTGACCAAGGGAAAGTTTTCCCGAAACTCGTCGAGTGGAGTGGATTTTCTTGCCTATGGATTTTGCTAATTAAAACAACTATTTGATGCAAATGGTCGTTCGTGTCATAATGTGTCCGGATGAAAGACACTGGAGAAAGGCAGTATTACTGTTTTGGATTGTGAGGTTCGCCACCTAACACGAACCGCTGTCGCTAACAGGAGGGGTCACATGGCGCTGTTCTGCGTTTGCCGATCATAACGAATTGAATATATATATATATATATATATATATATATATATATATATATATATATATATATATATATCTATATATATATATATATATATATATATATATATATATATATATATATATATATATATATATATATATATATATATATATATCCACAATACCTCGCAGATCAGCCCTGCTTCATCGCGAAATCACAAGCGTGGACCCAAGTTGTAGTGCCTTATTTTATTTCCTTCTGCAAACAGTCAAGACGCGTTTCGGCCGTCCAAGCGGCCTTGATCACATGACTACGCAGTCTGACAAGCCCCATTTTAAAGTGCACATGCATCTTTCTTATCATAGACATAGTAGTAATACTGTTATGTGTAAATACATATACATGGATGCTTTTTTACCTCAATGCTTAAATGTTTAAATACTTTTTGTAGGTACAACCATGAACAATTTAATATCAGCATAAATGCATGATTCATGATGGCAATAAGAACATCACAATATTGAGGGTTCTACAAAGTTACATCACTTATTTTCTTTTTGGTATCTATACCTGCATAATGCTTAAAAGAACCTCAATAACCATGTAGTCAAAAAAGAATTTGATGCACTTCATGTACATTTTCTCTTTCTTATAGTGCTCACCTTAACGTGAAATGATAAATAAATAAACTTGAACATATCTGTTCTTTAAATAATATAAGAGAGAATAAATTCCTCATATATTATAAAAACAATCTTTTCATGTGCAGGAACATTCTCAAAATAACGTTGTTTAAAATTTCGATGCTTTACGTTGCTTGACAAGTCTATTATCACTTTCTCAATTTAGATTCTGAGTGAGAAGGTATTTGAGTACTACAGTACTTCTTCATTGAAAGTGACCTGTGCTTTAGTGCAACAAAGAAAAGTGCTTCATGTCAATAAAGTGCAAACATATTGGGAGTTTCAGTTTTTAAGGTCGATATATATACTCTGGGGATAAATCTGAGGGAAATGTGCAATGTATCAGATGTGCAAATACACAAGAATCTATAAATAGCAAACAAATACTGTACGACAATATCTCAGATGTGCAAATACGCAAAGATGTATAAATACCGAAAATATACTATACGGCAAGTCTCTAAAAATTGATTAAAAGACAAATAGATAAAAACTACCCATATTGCCTAAAATCAATTATAAAATACTATTTCATTGTATGTGGAGGCTATGCACTTGTTTCTATCTGGGAGTCCCACAGTGATTGCTAAATGATTGCACATCAAATCACATCTAAACTAAGAGATACTTCATAAGAACGGATGCAAATCTTCTGTTGCATTCAGTCCCCCTGGCCACTTAGAATTCAACTCTAAAATATATTTAGTCTCTGTTCGTCTAAGGCATGATTCTCTGTCTCCTCCCCTCTTTGTCATTGGGATGGACTCAATAGCATAATATTTGAGAAATTTGGGGTTGCTGTTGTGTACAGCCTCAAAGTGCCTCGTAACTGGATAATTTTGGTCTTTATTAGTGATGGCTCGTAGATGCTGCAAAATGCGTTTATGTACCTGCAGTTTAGTACTGCATACATATTTGAGGTGGCAGTCGCATTCCAGGACGTAGACACAATACTCTGTATTACAGGTCAGATGTTGTTTTATAACTCTTTTAGTCCCTGAGAATGCTGTGATGTAATCCTTAGTATTCACCGCAAACTGATAGACCTTGCATGTCAGGCATCTATAAAAGCCCTTCCTAGAGGGTAACTGTAGAGTTAACAAAACAACGAATATGATTAACACCGGAACTGTGATAGAATTCTTAGAAGAAACTTTCTTTGAAGAGGGTGCACCAAAAATCATTGTGTCAGGCAATGGTGTGCAGTTTATATCAAGAGAAATGAAAGAGTTTATGGAGAGATGGGGAGTTACACATGAAAAAGTAGCTTTATACAGACCACAAGCTAATGGAATGGTAGAGAGGATTAATCGTCTTATCATGGATAACATCCAATTGTCATTAGCTAATGGATTGTCTTAGAAGGAGGAGTTGAAGAAGTTGGTTTGGGCTCATAGAACTACTCCCCATGCTGTCACGGGTGTTTCTCCTTTTGTTTCTCTCAAAGGGAGAGAGCCAGGTAGGAAAGACAATCCCAGTTGGTTGGTTGCCAAAGACCGTTTATGGGTAGATCATCATGCAATTAAAGCAACTGTTTCTGAGAAGCAAAAGGATGCTGAAAAGTATTACAACATGAGAAAAGGTGTGAAAATACCGAATATTAAAGTGGGAGATTAGGTTGTCACAAAAAAAGTGATGTGGTAATAAAAGGGGACAGTAAGTTCTCCATTCCCTTAAAAGTAATTGGAGTAAAGAAAAATGTTGTGGTGTTGGAGAATGGGACAGTTTGGAGTTTTGGAAATGTTTGCAAAGTTTTCAATGTACAATAATATCATTTGTCAAATGTCATAGTGTTATTGTTTGAATATTTTTTTTATGTTTGTTCTTCAAATTTTAATTTCCTATTCTTCTTGTATAATCCTTAATGGTCCTTAAGGGGGGATAAATGTAGAGTTAATGTAGCTTAAGATATTGTGTATACATTATACATTGGTTAGACTGTGAACTGGAATGTCCAGGCAGAAGATGGAATGTATTGTCCCAGAAATTCTGGTTATGTCATTACTGTTGAGCAGCGCTGAGTAAAAGGACTGCTGTGCTGAGGATCTCTCTGTATCCAGAAAAAACAACTATCAATCTTAATTCTTTAGGTGTGATTTCTACAGTAACCAAATGGCCTTTTTGAAACTTTCCTGGCTATTCCTAGATAGCATATTGCCCATGCTTCTTGCTTTACGAAAGGCAATGGATGGATTAGCTGGCATCAGGTCCCCAATTATAGGATCAGACTGAATAAAATGCCAATTCCGCCTAATGGTACTCCTCAACTCCTTCTCTTGTTTAGAGTAAGTGAGGATCAGGCGGACCGAGGCAGATTTAGAAATTCCCTCTCCTTGTGTAGTTTTCAGTTTGTACTTGAGAAGCCCCTCCCTTGGCCTCCGTTGAGATTTCCTCATAGCGGAATCCACCACTCGTTGACTATAACCTCTTTCTACAAATCTCGCACAACTCTCCAGCTGTTTTGCTTTTGCATCCTCCACATTGCTGCATATGCGTGAAATGCGGAGCATCTCTCCATATGGTATGCTTTTTATTAAATGTGGAGGATGAGTACTGGTGGCATGGAGTAGTGTGTTACCGGCAGTGGGCTTTCTGAAAAGGGTAGTGGTTAAGATATTCTCATTTATAAAAACCTGTACATCTAAAAAATTCACTGAATGTTTGCTAATATCTGAAGTAAATCCAAGATTAAGATTATTTACATTGATTGCATCTATAAATTTCTGCACACTCTCCTCTGTCCCACGCCAAACAATAAAAAGGTCATCAATGAAACACATCCAGGAAACTATATTATGCTTGCATTCGAATTCATATTCACGCCGGAGGACCAGTTCTTCCTACCGGCCCATGAACACACAGGCGTAGCTGGGGGAAAAACTGGCCCCCATAGCTACACCCTGGATTTGTTGAAAGAATTGGCCACTAAAAAGAAAATGGTTGTTTTCTAGACAAAAGGATAGCATTTCCAACAACATTCTTGTATGCTGAGTGAATTCCATTGGTCTCGTGCTTAAAAAGTATTCACATGCTCGTAGACCATCCCTGTGCTTGATACACGTGTAAAGGGAACTCACATCCAATATCACAAGTAATAAATCAGAGCTCCACACAATGTTTCCTATTTTAGAAATGAAGTCACTAGTGTCTTGTATATAGGACTCCAATTTTTTCATATGAGTCTGTAAAAAATAATCTATATACTTGGAGAGATTTTCAAGAGGTCCATCACATACTGAGATAATTGGTCTTCCAGGTGGAGTATTCAGATTTTTTTGGACCTTGGGTATGAAGTAGATGTATGGCACCAATGGATGCTCCTTTTTGATGAACTTGTATTCATCTCCACTGAGAAGACCCAAGCTCTTCCAAACTAACAGACTCTTGAAGAGGTTTTCCTGTGTTGTTTTATATTTCACTGGTGTGCTCTTTCTGGAGCATTGCATTTCGTTGAGCTGTCCATATGCTTCCTTTAAATAGTCTGATACTGGCCAAAGGACTATATTTCCGCCCTTGTCTGAGTTCCGAATAATCAAATCCTGATTTCGCAATTTATTGATTAGCGGATTAAACTTCCTTTCTTGATTGGAATACTTCTTTTTCTTGACGTTTGTTGAAATTGCCAATTTTTTAATATCTGCCACTACATGGTCACTGAAGGTGTCAAGCACATCGTGTGCTGTGAGAGGAACAAACTTAGACTTCAATTTGAAAGGGGGGTTGGGCTTCTTCTGTCCATTCATGGTTACCCCTTCCTGAGATGTAGCCACATCTCCTGTCATTAGTTGGCACATATCCTGATAGGTGTCATGATCCGAAACCAGTAGACCCATTTGATTTGTATCTGACAGTTGATCCATGGAATTGACTGTTGCCGGTCCTTGTAGGTGCATTTTCTTTAGTTTTAACTTGCGGATAAATTGGTATATGTCCTCCCTTGTTCTGGTATAGTTAAAACTAGATTCAGGACAATAACTCAAACCCAGGCTCAACAGTTGTTTCTCTGCATTGGTTAGAGCCAGGGTACTCAAATTAATGATGGATTTAGAGTCCTGATTCTCAAGTGCACTGCCGGACAATGACTCCTTTTCATTTGTTATTACTGGTTTTTCCAGGCGCGCCCCGACCCCTCTTCTTTGTTTCTCCACTGTTTGCGCGGCCTGGCGCCTCCCCCTTCTCCGCTGGCATTTGGTTTTACCACTGTGCCTTAATACCGCGATCTGAGTGTGTCCTTGGGGCTTTGTTTTAAAACATCTAATTCTTTCCCCAACGTCCTACGTGTATGTAATCATACGACAACACGTAGAGCTATCGCATTTATTATTTATTTATACTCATGCCCACTGTGGCTGAAATAAATGTTGGGGGATAATATTGTTCGGCCAATAAAGCTATAATGGTTTGAAAGGAAAAAAATAGAGCACTTGTGACGCAGAATTTTGATTGCCGAATTGAGAGACGATGTAAATTGTTTGAAAAATATAAATGTGATCATGCCATGGTAAATTGATTTAAACATTGTTAAACATTATATCAACTTTAAAAACGTTTGAAATGCAGCACAGAGCACTTTCTTCACTTGTATATTGTGACACAATGTCAGAAGTCTATTTTCACTTTTTATGATTTTGTTTACATCACATGTTTATTTAAACCTATCACTATCCACTAAACAGTACTCGTGACCAAGGGAAAGTTTTCCCGAAACTCGTTGAGTGGAGTGGATTTTCTTGCCTATGGATTTTGCTAATTAAAACAACTTTTGATGCAAATAGTTGTTTGTGTCATACTGTTTCCGGTTGAAGACACTGGAGAAAGGCAGTATTACTGTTTTGGATATATATATTTAATTTTAAAACAACATTTTAGACTACATTAACTAAAACAGTAGGGAAAATGTTGGTTAGCCTAGAGGATAAAATTACTATTCCCACTCCAGGGAATGCAAAAGTAGGAAAGTGTTGGATAGGAGAGGGGAATAATTTACTATTCCCACTCCAGCAAATGCAACTGTAGGGAAAGTGTTGGATGGCGGAGGGGAAACATTTACTATTCTCACTCCATGTAGTGCAACAGTAGGAAAAGTGTTGGATAGCGGAGGGGATAAAATTACTATTCTCACTCCAGCAGGTGCAACAATTGGAACGTGTTGGATAGCGTAGGGGAATAATTTAATATTCAAACTCCGGCAAGTGCAACAATACGGAAAGTGTTGGATAGCGGAGGGGATAAAATTACTTTTCCCACTCCAGGTAGTGCAAGAGTAGGGAAAGTGTTGGATAGCAGAGGGAATACAATTACTATTCCCACTTCAAAGAGTGCAACAGTAGGGAAAGTGTTGGATAGCGAAGGGGAATAATTTACTCTTCCCACTCCACGGAGTGCAACAGTAGGGAAAGTGTTGGATAGCGGAGGGGTTAAAATTATTATTCCCACTCCAGGGAGTACAAAAGTAGGGAAAGTGTTGGATAGCGGAGGGGATAAAATTACTATTCACACTGCAGCAAGTGTGTTGGATAGCAGAGGGAAATAATTTACTATTCCCACTCGAGCAAGTGCAACAGTAATGAAAGTGTTGGATAGCAGAGGGTAATAATTTACTATTTCCGCTCCACGGAGAGCAACAGTATGGAAAGTGTTGGATAGCGTAGGGTATAAAATTACTATTGCCACTCGAACGAGTGCAACAGTCGTGAAAGTGTTGGAAAGTGGAGGGGATAAAATTACTATTCCCACTCCAACTATTGCAACAGTATGGAAAGTGTTGGATAGCGGAGGAGAATATTTTACTATTCCCACTCCAGCAAAATAATCAACATTACTTAACAAATACTTAAATAATAAAAAATATTTTACCTCTCACCATATCCCCTATAAATGGGACCACCAATATTGTAAAACATGACACAATTAACATAATTGCTTAACAATTAATTAACTAATAATAATGAACAATCAAATTAAAAACAATCAGTAATAAATTAATTCACACTATTAAGACTATAAAATAGCAATAACTAAATATTATATAAAACATATTTAAAAATATATTAAATCTTAATTACTTCCCACACTACCCCCCTATAAATCAACAACACGCTCCTAAAGAAATGACACAATTTACATATTTACCAATTAATTATTAATAGTTAATAACCAATTAATTAAGTAATAATACATTTTATAACACAATTAACAATATAACATCAAATTCACAAATGTTAATTAATAAAAATGATTAATCAATTATTTATTAATAAATTACTTTCCACCCTACTCCCACAACCAGCTCCTAAAGAATAAGACAATTAACATATTTACCAATTAATAATTAATATCCAATTAATAAGTAATGAATAACACATTTTTTAGGACGATTAACAGAATAAAATAGTAAATACATAAATATTAATTAATACAATTAATAACTAATTATAATTAAATTACTTTCCACCCAACTCCCCTTTAAACCCACAACCCGCTCATCAAAAAATGACACAATTAACATATTTACCAATTAATAATTATTAACCAATTAATAACTAATGAATAACACATTTTTTAAGACAATTAACAAAATAAAATAGTAAATACATCAATATTAATTAATAAAATTATTAGTTAGTTAATCATAATTAAATTACTTCCCATCCTATTCCCCAATAAACACAGAACCCGCAACGGAATAAAAACGCTCCATTTAAGTTTTGTAAAATTAATAACTTCTAAAAATTATTATTAAATATATTACAATTAAATTACTTCCCACCCTATTCCCCTATAAACCCACAACCCGCTACGGAACTAAAATATGCAAAAATTGGTGGCTTTGCCAGCGAAGATGGCGGTCGCAGCTTAACAGCGCTCTGACCAGCCATACAATATCCTGCTTGTATATCCTGCCTCTGGACATCGGCGGCAGTGTGCCCAGTGAAGGGAAGAATCCTGCGACGCTAGAGTGGTCCCCCGACGTGATCGGCAGACCTTGGGGCAGTGCGACGGCGGTGCTTGATGACCCGCGAGGTGGGACGGCCTAGCAGGATTTGGCCCGAGTGAAGCCGGGGCCTCGCATGATTTGCCTGGCCGGAGGCAGAGGCCCAAGGGACGGCGTGTTGGCTGGGGGTGCTATCTGTCAGATTGAAGACCAGAGCACTGCACCAGTGCCGGATTTCCCCCCCACGGGTAGGTGACGTGGGGGGGGAACTGGATTGAGGCGGCCAGCGTAGAGGAGAGGCGAGTGCTAGTGGAGGCACCGGGCTGTGGTGCCGGAGCCCCTGAGTGAGGAGGCCATAGAGGAGCAGCGGCCGCTTATGGAGTTCCGGGGCGGCAGTAAGTGGTTGGTCCAGCTGGGGCTGTGAGTGGAGGCGCTGGGGGTTCTGATCTCCCCCCCCCATTATATCCTTGCATGCCCTGGTGGTGCCTCTATGCTCGGCAGCCGGGTCGGGCTGCAGCGAAGACGGTGGAAAGGGGAGGAGTGGTGACCCCGGTACCACCGATTGTCCAGCAGTCACAGGAGGCCCTCAACCAGCCTGGCGGTGGTGGTGAGCGCCGGATATCAGCCATAGCTTGGTCTGCCGCCCAGCGGAGCTCTGGGTGCAGTGGGGGCACTGGTATGTGTGGGCAAGACTGGCACAGTATTTTTAGCAGCCCCCCAGACATTGCCAGGGGCCGCAGCACCCATCGGTGGTCACACAGCGGGCCCTCTGGGATAGAGGTGAGAGTGGTATGGCGGCCATATTACGGGCCCTCGTGGCAGACGAAATCAGTGGACGGGCCTGGAGGAAGAGGCTATTGACCTGGGGCTTCGCCTCCTACGTGTGGGACTGTTTCCTCGCTTGGCCCCCTGAGAGGTCGCCCCTTCACTCCTAGGGCTAGCACCCACTGAGCAGCAATGATGCGCGACAAGGACGGTGGAGGCAACACCAAGCAGGGCACCATTGATAAGTTTACAGGAGCCGGGGCTGCAGCAAGTGCATCGGGATCGCAAGGCCAGGTCCCTGACAATGCGGCGCTCATGGCGGCCATTACCCAGTCTAGGAACATGCTGGATGCCAAGATCTGGGCCGTGGGCTCTGACGTCATGCTGCTTAGGCAGGACTTACGCAACGCAGTCGAGCGCATCACGGGGACAGAGACCCGCATTTCTGAGGTGGAGGATGATGTCACGACCTTGAAGAAGAAGGTAGCAGCTATGGAAAAAATACAGAAAGGTCTGGGGCTACGAGTTGAGGATGCCGAAGGATGGGCTCGGCGAAACAACCTTCGCTTCGTGGGGTTCCCGGAGGGCTGCGATGGGGATGTGGTGGAGCGTTTCCTAACACAGTGGCTGGAGGGCTGGCTCCCCCCTGATGCTCTCTCTCACTGCTTTGTGGTGGAGCGGGCGCAAAGGGCCCTCATGCAGAAACCTCCCCAATGGGCTCGCCCGAGGCCGATCATAGCCAAATTCTTAAATTATATGGACCGCAATATTATCCTGCAGCAGGCCAAACCCAAGAAATCATTCACCTGTGATAACGTCAACATCCTTATTTTTCCAGATTACACGCGCCTAGTGCATCAACAGCAACAGTCCTTCATTGCGGCCAAGGCCCGCCTCCGCGACCTAAATCTCCAATATGCGGAAGTCTTTAAGTGGACCGATGAGACTGTGAGGGTGCGAGATCATACGCCGCCTGGCAGAGAGTCCGACTCATCGTCGAGCGAGGCAGCCCGGAGGGGCCCTCGAGGCCAATGAGGTGGCAGCAGGAGATCGCGGTCCAGGCGGCGGTCTCTGTCCAGTGCTGCCCTCCGACAGAAGGGCTTGTCTCCGGAGAAGCAGGTTTCAGCGGACTGATTTGTGGACCTGATAGAGACTAGGATTCTGGAAACTGTGTTTGATGTCCAGTTAGGTACATTTACGGGGCTGGTAACCCGGTCATGCAGTGGTGGGCGGGGAGGGGTAAGGCCCGAGTGTTCTGGGTGACCAGTTGGGGATTCATTGTGAGATATGGTCCTGTCCCCCATTGGGCACATGGCTCCTATTCAACCGCGACAGATACTTCCATGTTTGCGAGGTACGGGAGGGGGGGTATGGGGGATTTTTTGGGGGGGGTTCGTGTTCTTTGCTCGATTGCGCACTCATGCTGATTTACCATAATAATCTGTACGCTCTGGGGAACACCTGCGCAGGCCATAAGGGCGTCAGTTTTTTGACATGTCTGACACAGAGATGGAAGGGAGGGTAACCCATGGGTCCCTACACAGAATTAGTTGGAATGTTCGTGAGGCACTGGATAAGGTCAAGCGAGGGGCCATTTTTCACTATGCCAAGAGAGCTGGGGCCGATGTGCTCCTGCTCCAGGAGACACACTTGCTGGGCACTTGAGCTCTTAGCCTGCAGCTTTATGGGTATCATAAGGTGTTTCATTCAGGATTCACACGGGGTTCATGGGGGTGGCAATATTGATCCATCACAGGGTCCCCTATGTACATGAGAAGCTTTGGTTGGACACACAGGGATGATATGTCTTTATACAGGGCACAGTTGGGGGGGATGTCTTGATGCTGGGTAGTGTGTGCGCCCCACCGCCGCTACAGTGGTCCTTGGTGGAATGGCTTATGACACTGTAGGGGGATATGCCGGACACTTTCTCTATTATTGGAGGTGACTGGAATGATGTAATGGAGCTAGATCGAGATAGTTGGAGGAGCAGTGATGAGGTTGGGGGGGATCTCCTACTAAATTGAACTCCCTAGTAACGGGGCTAGACTGGACGGATGTATGGAGACACTTACATGGCCCTCCCCGGGAATACACCTTCTTTTCCACATCTCCTGACTCATTCTCTAGGTTAGATTACATATTTGTTCCCAGGGTGCTTGCACACAGAGTATTGTCAGCGAACATTCTGCCTAGAGCTTTGTCGGATCACTCACCCGTCGCTCTCACATTTCAGATTGGTCCGGGACGGCAGCCGCTCAGGTGGCGTATGTCGGGGTGGCAACTACAGAAATGTGGCAATGTCTCCGGCGGCGCTCTGGGAGACGTTGAAACGTACTTTGCGAGGAGTAAATATTTCCTGGTGTGTGGCTGCGCGGAGGGAGCGGCAGAAGGACCTGGTGTGTCAAGAGGCGGACATGGAGGTGTTGGAACGCAGGGGTCATGAGGCTGATGGAGGCCTGGCTAGAAGGCAGCTAGTGTTGGCTCAGCAACAATATACAGCGATTCTGCTGGACGAGGCTTGCCAAGCTTGGCTTGCAACACATAGCAGGGTTTATCAGTGGGGTGATAAGTTGAGCAAGATGCTGCACCGCCTGTGTCAGGGTACCTTGTAAGCCCAGCCTCATCAGCGGGCCCTAGACCCGGCAGGGGCACGATTCTCGAATCCCCAGCTATTGCGGAGAGCTTTGCGGCATACTATAAGGTCCTGTACATGCCAAGGGAGTGTCTTGCGGTGGAGGTTATAGAGAAGTTTATTGATGATCTTCCTCCCAAGACCGTCTCGGATGAGGTACGGGAGCAATTGGATAGGCCTGTGTCGGACGATGAGCTGGGTACGGCCCTTGGGGAGTTGAATCCCGGGAAGGCACCGGGCCCAAACGGTTTCCCCAGTGAGTTTTTAAGCATTTTTTGTGCAATTGGCCCCACATTTTCGGCCGGTGGTGGAAGAGGCGGGGCGTGGCTTGCTCTCCCGGACTGGAGACATGCAGAGGTGGTAGTATTCCTCAAACCGGGCAGACCCCCGAAGGACATACATCATATCACCCCATTTCCCTTCTTAATGTTGAAGGGAAGGTGTTAGCCAAGGCACTGGCCAATCGGCTCAAGCCTCATATCACAGCATTGGTGCATCCGGATCAGGCCGGGTTTATGCTGCAGAGGGCAACTCGCCATAATATTAGGCGTACGCAAGTTGCAGTGTCGGCGAGCGGCAGCTTGGGGAGCCAGCAGCGCTACTGCTGGTGGACATGGATAGGGCATTTGATTCCTTGAGCTGGGTGATCTTGTTTGCTCTGCTGCGGAGACTCAATCTCGGTCCGCGCTTCTTGGCTTATTTGCAGCTGCTTTATACTGACCTCACAGCATCGGTGCAGATAGGGGGGCGATATCTCGCTCCTTCTCGTGTCAGGGCTGTCCCCTCTCCCTCAATTTTTTTGCGCTTGCCATTGATCCGCTGGCGGCCTGGGCGCCTATAGATGCCCAGCTTCGGGGTTTTCGATGAGCGCCTGGTCTAATGGATAAAAAAGCACTTTTTACGCGGACGATGTCCTGTTTTTCCTCACTGACTTAAATAGGTCGGGCCACTGTTGATGCGTATCCTTCAGATTTTCGGCGAGACCTCGGGGCTTTATATGAACCAATGCAAGTCCACATTGTGGGTCTTAGGGGGTGGATCGAGGGTGGGTGACTGGGCCTCAGCCCTTCAATTGGCATCGGGTGGAATGAAGTATCTGGGGGTCTTCTTGTCTGATGTCCCGTCGGTATCCAGAGATCGTAATCTGGCCCCAGTGTGGGATCGAACCCGTGAAGACCTTAAGGTGTGGTCCCGCATGCCACTGACGCTCTACGGCAGGTCGGCCATCTTCAAGATGGTAGCACTTCCCCGTCTCCTATATCAATTGCAAAATCATCCATACCAGATTCCACCCGCTGGTTTCAGCGGGTCAAATCGGTGTTGGGAGGGTTCTTGTGGGAGGGGGGCACGGTCAGAGTGACCCTATGCACCTGTTTTCTATCCACGTTCACCGGTGGTATTGCTACTTTGAAAGTCCTCTCTTACTACCAGGCCGCACAACTGAATGTTCTTCAACGACTGGTGGTACGGAGATAGGGGGGGCCCGGCCTATGCGGTTGATTGGCACCTAATGGGCAACAACCCTCTGCACACATTGTTATATTCGGCACCGCTTCTGAGGCGTCTGCCCTCAGCCACGCAGGTGGTGTTTCATGTCTGGAGGCGGGCCCAGAGCAGGATGGGGTGGTGGAATGTCTTGACCCGGGAGACTCCTCTCTGGGGCAACGGGTGTTTGCCTCAGTTGGCAGCCTTGCAGGGCTTCCAGGGATGGGACTCCATTGGCATTTCGGTCCTAGGGGACGTAATGACTGATCTGACGCTTAAATCATTCAGGAATTACAGTACAAATATGGGATGCCACAATCCCAATTTTTTAGATATCTGCAGTTTAGACACGCACTGGTGCCTAGTCTAGAGGGCCTGGAATCTCTCCCCGATTTCAGTCCCATTGAAGCAAAACTCTTCATGGGGGAATTACCTGACCAGAAGATTTCCCGCTTATACTAAACGTTGGTCGTTCATTGTTCCACAAAGCTGCAGCGGCTTAAGACGGCATGGGAGGTGGATGTGGGCGATATGGAAGAAGAGGACTGGGTGGAGGCACTAGCAAGTCCGCAGGGGGCAGCAATAGCCACGCGCCTGCAACTGATACAATTCAAGTATTTACACTGAGTATATTTTATAAGAGTGCGCTTGTGGAGGGCAGGCATGATTGTATCCCCGGAGTGTTTTCGGTGTAGATCAGAAGAGGGCGCTTTTCTGCACACTGTTTGGGGCTGTCTTTCGCTGCATAGATTTTGGAGGGGGGTGTTCTCTTGCCTGTCGGAGGTGCTGGGATGGGAGCTTCCTTATACACTGCGTTTGGCCCTGTTACATGTTCTGGAGGGAGTTCGGTGTAATAGCTTCTAACCTCTTCTTGTTGGGTCTCACACTAGCGAAGAGGGACATTGCCAGGGCTTTGAAGGTGCCCCGGGCTCCGTCATTAACGGCATGGAGGAATGGGATGGACTTTTGCATGGGGCTTGAGCAGCCGGTCTTCATTGCCAAGGGGTGCCTCCGCGAGCACTATAAGATTTGGAATAGGTGGGCAGACTACTGGGGATTTGACCTGATCCGCCGCCGGAAGGAGATATTTGTTTGCTGGACTGATGGGTGTGTGGAGGCTGAGGTCTGACAGGTTGATGATGGACTTGGTGTATGGTTCCGGGATTGTAATCCTTGTTCTTGGGTGGCATGAGCGCAATCGAGGGGTGGGGGGAGGGGATTCTTCTATTACAGTTTTGTTGTTTATAAAAGTCGTCATTTTTGTTGTATATTCAATGTGTGCAGCAGTCTCCTGAAGAATACCACACCGTCCTCTGGTTTTGATCCTGAGAGGGCAAATGACAACTTTAATCTTTGGATCCAAAACTCTTTGGATACATTACTTCCCAAAAGATTTTCCTATAAGAGATCCAAATTAAAATCAGCACTGTGGTTTTCCCCCAAACTAAATGAGCTCAAACAAATCTGCAGGAAGTTTGAAAGGAGTTGGAGACAGAATCCAACAGAAGAGAGGAAAAAGGTTCACAGAAAGGCAATCAGGAAATACAAGACAGAAATTAAAATCGCTCAGTTCTCTTTTTATGAGGAGAAGATCAGTGCAGCCACTAATGCTCCAAGAGAGGTCTTTCATATCGCTAAATCTCTTGTCACCATTCCACAGAAAACTCCCAACTCAGAGGATGCACTAGTTCGATGTAACAACCTAGCCGAAAATTTCCACCAAAAAATCCACCTGATTTGCCAATCCTTTCCTCCCCACCAGACTGAGCCCATCACGTCCAGCACCGGGATCGCTTCTCCCAACCTACAATGTTCTCTTGTGGAGTTTCCCTTATTAAACGAGGTCTCCCTGAATGCACTCATCCCTAGGGTCACCTCGGGTTCTCCCATGAACCCTGCCTCCGCAGCAGGAGTAATAATAGAACCACGCATTACATTTGTTAATGTCAAGTTGGCAATACTTTGCAAAGATTGCGTGGTGTGATGAGATGATGTTTTAGTTGTGGTGGTAAACAGACAAAATATCGAATACAAAATATTGAATGGACATAATATCGAGTTCAAAATATAGGCTGGACAGAATATCGAATGGACAGAATATAGACATCAAAAATATCATTTTGAAGGTAAGTAATGTAATATCGAAATTTAAAATATAGATAGTCAAAATATCGAAGTACATAATATAGGTTATTAAAAATATCGAAAATGTAATAATATCGAATTTATTATAGTGTATTTTATGTGTTAAAAGTGTTTATTTATGTTATAATGTATTTTAAATAAAGAATTTAATGTTATTTAAATTTTGCATAATATAATTCTGTAGCGGGTTGTGGGTTTATAAGGGAATAGGGTGGGAAGTAATTTAATTATAAATAATTAAATATGTAAATTTATTTATTGGTATTTGTTTATAATTAATTGTTAATTAATTTTTATTTTGTAATAATTACATTTTAATTGCCAATTAATTTTGTTCAATTGAATAATTGATAATTATGTTAATTTAATTAATGAAATTTTTGTAGCGGGTTGTGGGCTTATAGGGGAATAGGGTGGGAAGTAATTTAATTATAAATAATTAAATATGTAAATTTATTTATTGGTATTTGTTTATATTTAATTGTTAATTAATTTTTATTTTGTAATTAATAAAATTTTAATTGCCAATTAATTTTATTTAATTGATTAATTGATAATTATGTTAATTTAATTAATTTTATTTTTGTGGCGGGTTGTGGGTTTATAGGGGAGTAGGGTGGGAAGTAATTTATTTATAATTAATTAAATATGTAAACTTATTTATTGGTATATTGTTGCACTCTTTGGAGTGGGAATAGTAATTTTTACCCCTACGCTATCCAACGCTTTCCCTAATGTTGCACTCTTTTGAGTGGGAATAGTAATTTTAACCCTACGCTATCCAACGCTTTCCCTACTGTTGCACTCTCTGGAGTCTGAATAGTAATTTTTACCCCTACGCTATCCAACGCTTTCCCTACTGTTGCCTTCTCTGGAGTGGGAATAGTAATTTTTACCCCTACGCTATCCAACGCTTTTCCTACTGTTGCACTGTCTGGAGTGGGATAGTCATTTTTATCCCTACGCTATCCAACGCTTTCCCTACTGTTGCACTCTCTGGAGTGGGAATAGGTATTTTAACCCCTACGCTATCCAACGCTTTCCCTACTGTTCCACTCTCTGGAGTGGGAATTGTAATTTTTACCCCTACACTATCCAACGCTTTCCCTACTGTTGCACTCTCTGGAGTGGTAATAGTAATTTTTACCCCTACGCTATCCAACGCTTTCCCTACTGTTGCACTCTCTGGAGTGGGAATAGTAATTTTTACCCCTACGCTATCCAACGCTTTCCCTACTGTTGCACTCTCTGGAGTGGGAATAGTAATTTTTACCCCTACGCTATCCACCCCTTTTCCTACTGTTGCACTCTCTGGAGTGGGAATATAAATTTTTACCCCTACGCTATCCAACGCCTTATCTACTGTTGCACTCTTTGGAGTGGGAATAGTAATTTTACACTTCCGCTATTCTACGGTAATAATATTGGATATTTTTTTGATTATATTATGTTACTATATATATATGTTTTAACAAATATGATTGTAAATTTTTTTTATAACTTTAATTAATTATTTAATTATTATAAGTTAATTTAAGTATTTTTAAGTATATTTTAGTAAATAATTTTTAATATTAATTTAATTTAACATTGTTTTTACTAAATTCGATATTTTTACTAACTATATTTTAGTCAACGATATTTTTACTCGATATTTTTGTACTTACCTGATTGTAGATACAAAGTCGATATTCTGTTTGTCGATATTTTGTCGCTGATATTTTAGGTAGTCGATATTATGTCCCTCGATATTATGTCAGTGATCCAGTTGTGGTATAGATGTGAATGTGTTTGATGTTGAAAAGTTGAAGTTGTTATCTGGCTTAATGTAGCCTAAGTTCCCGGGATAGAGATAAAAAATGTACACTATACTATACTGTAATTGGTCTACTAAGTTTGCTGGTGATAGTCGTGAGGTGCCAAAAGGCTGCACAGTTAACATAGGCACTTATACCTTTGTGTGAGTGCAAGATGAGGTTGGTGTAGGGAATCCTGTTGTGTAAAGGAGAGCTGCACTGATCTGGATGATTACCGCGGGTTGAGATTTCACTTGAGTGTGTATCAGAGTAGGACAGAAAGTGTCACTCTGAACCATTTCTTGTGTGATTGAATACTTTAATTTCTTTAGGTGATCAGACAAAAGTCATTTGTTGAAATCGCTTGGTCTATGTGGTACGTTTTTATTGTTGAGAGAAGAGTGTGGAGGAGCCTAATTTCAGCCCCACCCTTACACATCACAGAAACGTAATGTACTTACATGCATTTATCACTTTATATACTGAGTGTGCCCTAATGAAGATTAATAAAAGTTTTTACCTATATTTTTGAAATACTTCATTGTAGAATGTTGGAGATTTATTAATGTGTGCATGTTAGGTTAATACTGAAATTGTAGTTCTCATATATATTTGCAGGTATGTTTCAAGTTATGCAACATTTATTCGAAATTAGATTTTACAGATGTAACCACGATAACTAACTTAAATCATATTTAAAGTACTGCATTGATTATGTCACTGATTGTGCACCCATATTACATAACAGGTGCACATTATTTGTTTTACTAAGTTAGCCTGACCAAAGGCCTTAAGTATTTTGGGCTTCAATGTTTAATCTTCAATGTAAAAGTTTTGCCTGCTTGCATGTTCTCTACTATGCAGGTGCAGTTTCAGAACTTCAATAGTAAGTGAAAACTGTATTGTGCGTTTGGGAGATAGAAAAGTAAAGGAGGAAATAGTTCTCAAGAATGAGATGCATTACTGAATGAGGAGATAGGCTCGCAGCAAGGCTGAAGGTCGCCCTGATGTTCCAGATGGACAGTGGGAGAAATGTGGGATGTTGCAAGCTTCTACAGTGAGGCGAGGGTAATGCTGGAGTTGTTGATGTGGATTTCTGTACCATTTTGTGTGTTAATGTTAATTGGTATTCACATTGTTATTTACAGGGCAGATACCCTTTGGATTTTCAGCGGTATAGATCTCTTGCTATACTTCTCGCTGAATGGCATTATGCTATATATTGCTTGATGTTGGAGAACATTTGTGGAGGTTTCCACTATGCTGACACCTTACTTGCTTCCTCTGAATTAATTAAGATTCCCAACCAAATCTTAGGACAAGACTACTAGATAACTTTTTTTTATTCAATAGTTTTATATGGCACGAACATGACCCTTGCAGGTATAAGAGTGCTTTACAAGTATACAGAGAGCAGCGCAATAATAACAATAATATAATAAGAAAACGGCAGGATAATGAAGTATCAAGAAAAGTGAGGGTAGGGGCGGGATTGAGAAGTCGAAAAGACAAAGTAGTCGGTATGCCGTAGTCATGAGGAAAATTGAGGAATCAGGATGGGCATCTTAGGACTAGGGAAGAAATGTGTTAATAAGGAGTACTTTTACTTCTTTCTTGAAGGATACAGTTGAGGGATTCATTTTGATTTCAGTGGGCAAGGGGTTCCGAATTCTGGGAGCAATCCAAGAGAAAGATCGGTTTTATGTTTTCTTGTGGAATCTTTGAGGTTTCAGAAATAAGTTGTTGGAGCTTCTGAGTGAACTGGACCCACTAGAGTTTTCTAGTTTCTGTGCAAGCTATCTAGGGGTTTTGAAGTGGTGGGCTTTGTGTGTAATGCAGGCAATTTTTAGCTGGATTCTTGCTTCATAATTAAGCCAGTTGTGGGATTGCAAATCAGGGGTGATCTGGTTGTTCCTTTTGGAGCTGTTGATGAGCCTAGAAGCAGAATTGAACGAGGCTCTCAGAGGAGCCAGAATGGATGTGTGCAGACCAGAGCGGGTTGCAATTTCATAGTCCAACCTGGGAATCACTAGGGCTTGACCTGCATGCTTGAAGTCATTGGGGGGTGAAAGGGTTTCATTTTTCTCAGAATGTTCATTTGGTGATTCACACCTATGGTGGTGGCACTGATGTGTTTCTGCAAGTTGAGGTTCTTGTCAAGAGTTAATCCCAGTGATCTTGCAGAGTCAATGACTTGTGGAATGCAGTTGAGGGCTGTTAGATGTTTCAACCATTCTTCAATGACAAGTGACTGGTTAGGAGGGGCGATTAATAGGAATTCAGTTTTTTGACTATTTAGTTTGAGGTGATTCGATGGTAGCCACTTTTGAGTTTTCTGAAGAATTGTGTTGTGGAAACTGATGTCTTCTTGTGGGGAGATTTGTAAGAATATTTGGGTATTGCCAGCGTACATGTGATTGTGGATGTGAGATGAACTCAAAACTTCCGTAAGAGGTTCCATGAATAGGTTGAAGAGAGTGGGCGAAAGTGAGGAGCCCTGTGTGACCCCTAATGTAACCGGTGTGATCTGCGATAATGAGTGATTAACCTTGACTCTTTGAGTCCTGTTACGAAGCTAGGTGGTGAACCAGTTAGAGACTGATCCTGATAACCCCATACGGTGTTCCATAAGGTCTAGTAAGTTGTCACACTTAACGGTATCAAATGCTGATTATAGTCAAGGAGGATTAAAAGACAGGATTGGTTCTGATCCGGCCTCTTTAGGGCATAGTCCACTATGTGTGTCATAGCCAATTCAGTGCTGTGCCTTAGATAGAAACAGGATTGAAATTGGTCTAATAATTGGAAATGATCAATGTGGTTACAGAGTTAGATGTGAACACATTTTTCAAGGAGCTTTGCCAATGGAGGAATATTGGAGATGGGTTAGAAGTTGTTTATGTCAGTTTGATTCGTTTTTTGTTTTTTTTTGGGATGGGGGAAACCTGACCAGACATTAGGCAGTCGGGGATAGTGTCTTGAAAGAGGGAGAGATTGACAATTTTGGTCCTGATAAAGCAGAAATTTCCCCTACCAAATTGTAAGACAAAAAACACATGATTATGACAATTCTAACATAAATGATGACAAATGTGTGCTCAGATTTCCACGTTTTTGAGAGTGATATGCAAGCTGATTCATTTACTGCATCTAAAAAGCATGCAGATGAGGGAATACTTTTTGATACAGGAAATGCTCACATTTCATTAGATGTGATTAATAACAAGAATGAATAACTTTTAGTCAATGATTATGAATATGATATTAATAAGAAAAAGAAATCTCATGCGTAACAAAAACGTTAATGTGTGGGAGAAAAGCAAGAAATTCATTGCTTCATGTTATAACGTGTGCACTAAGAATGACAAAAGAAAAGAAGGTGCTTGTTACAGGTGTTCCTGAAATGTTTTCACTTATTCATTTTTTTTATATATGAGTGCTATGATAAAGATTTACATAAACAGTGAATTATATTATATGTATTTATCATATATGTGTAATGTTGACATTTACAAAAAATTAATTGGTACCTTATACTTGCATGAATTAACTGGGATTTCATTGAAACCTTTTATTGAGGCATTCACTTACAAAATCAACAGCGTCAGTTTTAAATTCTAATGTGAGATTTACAATTGAACATAATTTGTAATATATTAGCTGTATTTCATGTAGGCCTCAATTTCTGTTCTCCTATTTCTAATGTGAACTTGTGGCCTGAATATTCTGAAGCCTGAGGGAACATTTAGCGAAGTTGACACTTGTAGTCCAACTCATCATTTTTTCCTTTCACATCTACCGTACATCCGCAACAAATATTGTAACATTCTAGAACAGCTTGCTGCGAAAGCAGTATGAATGAATCCTAACACTTCCCTCTCTGAAATATCCCTTTGTTCATCTGATTTAAGCTAATATGACTTTGGGAAGCCACGTAGACGTCTTACTTGATTTTTCTGGATTGTATTCTTTTTTCTGATGCATCTTCCTAATCCCATAGGGACTGACCAATGGGACTAAAGTGGTTTGACATTTTTGGTGATGCCAGGGGTTGTTACCCTGGAAACATTTGGGGTATAATTGATCAACTTTGGTAACTGATGTGTCTGCAGCGATACCCATTCTGATGATTGGAGACGGCTTGTTTGGACATTCAAAAACTTCGGCTACTTATGAGAAAATATTGCACTTACTACCAGCCAGTGTGCTAGTGCAGAATAGAACCTTTTTGGCTGGAGGGTTCCTATGACATCCTGCTGCAACTTGTTGTTGCAGACTTGACACTCTAGAACTGGTTATTCGGAACTTTGCTGAACTTCCCAAAGGGTCTGTAGTTGGCTTATGTAATTCCTAAACCTTATCAACTCATACATTGGATTGATCTCTGATCCGTCTCGGATGAGGTGGATACATTTCTTGGCTATTTCTCAAGGCTTGGTTTTATATTAATAAATCATAATAACTTGATATGAGGGCTGAAAGTTATTATTAGATCAAATGCCAAATATCATTGAAGTCCACATTTGAATAATGAATCTTAGATGCAACCAAATGTGGTTGATTCTGTCTCATCATTTCATTTGAGTGTAAATCTGTGGGGTTTCAATTCTTTTGGGGAATTTTGCTGGATATTTTACTTGTAGTTGTGTTGAAATCAATAATAGCAATTACCCAATTCCTGGTCCTCATTTGATAATTGCCCATCCTCCAAATATCTTAATCCCTTTCTGCATAGAACAAGATCCATCGGAGGACCAAGTAAGAGGTTATAATGGTAAGAGGTAAAAATAAATCCAAATTAATAACAACATCCAACAGTCATTTACAGTCAAGAGAGAGAGGGAGATAAAACGATGTTTATTAAGACCATAATCTTTAAAACATACAGAAAATATTTTTTGATCCTGATAGTGATAACAATTTTAGACCATAATTCATTTAAAATAATTTACAAAAATCTAAATCCATACAATTCTTGTTACTGGGAGAACTCTAAAAAAATTAAAATACACACCCCTCCTTTAATTTCTCCCTTACAAAGTCTTTTGTTGCTTTAAAAAATGTCCCCAAAGCAATTGTAATATCTAGGAATGACATATCCGTAAGAAGACAATCTGCTTGAGCATGTGAATTCACCTTATATTTTAAAAATATTGGACATAAAAAGGGTTTTCCTTACATCCTGTGCCCAACCAAGGCTACTGGTTTGGATTTCCATGTTTAGATGGACGACAATCCAAGTGTTTCCCCTTATGCCCTTCTTACCATTGGATTGACCTGCTGGTCCCACCTTGTTACCATGTGTACACTACAAAAAAGGAAGAGGCAAATTCCAAAAATGCCAATTGATGAATCGAAGAGAAATCCAAAGTGGAGTCCAGCATCTCCGAAGTGTCCACAACACTCATGTCCAGTGTGTTGTTAGGGCCCAGGAGGTAGCCCGAACCAGCAGACATCACATCTAAAGAGGCCTGAAGAATAATATCCAAGTAACGGTGATAGTAATTACTAGCCCATTCAGCAGATGATGAACACAATTGTGCCAGGAGTGCAGCAGATGTCAGGAAACCTGAAGTCGATGGAGCATCTGGCATTGGGGAAGGCACTCATAATATGCATCTCACAGCAAAGAAAGCAGCATAATTTGACAATACAGCTGATGCGAACGCAAAGGATCACAAGAAGATTTATATATGGAGGATGCTAAGATTCTATCACCCATGCAGGCAGGGTTTCAGCCCCGCACTAGTACAATCGACCAGGTCTTGAGGTTTGTGATGATATATTGGAGGTAGTCCTTGTAGGTGGTGGCACGCTCTAAGCGGCATTTATTGATTTAAAATCAGCTTTTGACCTTGTCCCACGTTGCAAAATGTGGAGAGCCTTTCTTGAAGTGGGAATGCCCCTGGAGCTTTTATCGATGTTAGTCAAGCTCCATGATTCCAATTATGCCCAGGATAGATGGGGCTCACACGGAGAGGTCACTGATAAATTTCCGGTGGAAAAGGGTGTGCGCCAAGGATGCGTCCTTGTGCCTACCTTGTTTTCTTTATCTATTAACAGGGTAGTACAATATTATTCCACATACCCTTCCGATGCTCCTATGCTTGGGGAAATGAAATTCGCCCTTCTCATGTTCACGGAAGACACTCTAATATTATCCAAGACCCAATCAAGGTTACATGTGGCCTTATCACAAATTTGAGGATCTGCCAAGATCATGAGCTAGAGGTCAACATGGACAAGACAAAATTAATGGTTCTCCACAAATCAAAAGTTGTTAGGGGTAAGGTCTATATGAATGATGTCGCCCTAGATCAAACAGATGTGTTCACATATTTGGGTATAACTCTAAATAGAAAATTGCATTGGAAACCACAAATTGACGTGCTTGTTTTGAAGCACGTTCAGCTTGCTGGGGCCCTACTCAAAGACCACGAGCTGTCATATACTAAACTCATTGCCCCTGCACTTACGATATATAACACCAATGTGGTCAGTGCCATTTTATACGGTGCTGAATTATGGGGGCATGAGGATTTAACCTGTTTGGACACCGCCCAAAATAAATTCATGAGGGCTTTAACAGGGTTGCCGCAATCTTCCCCTCTGGTTCCCTTATTCTTGGATTTGGGCTGCCACCATATTGAGGACCTAGCTAGATTCAGGCCTTTAGCCCTCTGGAGAAGGCTGTGGGCCACTCCTGAACTTGATCTTTTTGCTAGAGCCCTCTTGGATTTTAGGGGGGTAGGGTTCATATCAAAGATCAAATCGCTTCAGTATATCAGAGACACCCTTATTGCTATGGGGCTGGGTATCTTGTGGGATCAGATAAAGTCGAGGTGTGGTATTGTTTCTAGGGTATTTGGCGCTACTCAGTGGAATTTCCACATAGAATTTAGCTAATGAAAGAATCTATTTTGGACGGTGCTGAAAGGTATAGAGTACCATCAAACGCTATAAACCTTGAGCCTATGCTCAAATTATAAATGAACACACTCCCCAGCACACGTCAAGTTTACGTCAAGGTTTCCCTATTATAGTCGTAGACAGTTCAATGAAAATGTTCAAGCAGGTAAATAAATCTCCGATGAATACAAAGTTGTTCGTTGTTTATTCCATCATTTTCCGTCTTTTATAGTAGTTACAACAGCCAACACGCGTTTCGTCGCTTAGGGGGGTCTGTCCCACGACTTCCTCAAGGCGAATGCTTCTCATCAGCGATTTTTATTATGTGGTGATACTCCCGACCCACATAGGGGTTCCAGTTCAGGCGACGCGCCCACTTTATAGCAAGTATTTCCTTAATGTAATTGAATTGCTGGTATCTCTCCACAATTGAATCCAAATATCCCGCCCGTCGCTTCCCGTTCCTCTCGTGTACGATGTGCAACTGCGGGTGGCTACTCCTGAACTTGATCTTTATGCTAAAGCCCTCTTGGACTTTAGGGGGGTAGGGATCATATCAAAGATCAAATGACTTCAGTATATCAGAGACACCCTTATTGCTATGGGGCTGGGTATCTTGTGGGATCATCCTGACTCAACTCCCTTTCCCTCTAAAAAGGAGTTTGAGGCAGTTTACATGGGTTTTGTCCTAGAGAAACGCTTTTCTAGCACATTAGGTCCTTCCCTGACTAGTGACTTCCTATCCGTCAAGCATGTACCTGTGCTTGAGCCCTACTGGGATCTTATTTTAAAACCACTGGATAGGAAGCTCTATCATCAGTTTAGGGTTGGTTCCCTACCCACAAGAGCCTTCACCAGCAGATGGCTTAGGCCCACTCTGGACCTATGCCCGTTTTGTCAGGCCTACCCTGAAACTATTTCCCACATGCTATTTGCTTGTTCGGCCTACAGTGTCTTGAGGAGGATATGGCGTAAATCTATATGTTTTGTCCTCGGTACAAGGGTTGCCAGTGAAGCCTTGAGGATCTTACCTTTTTTTTTACTTCTTTATGGCATAAAACTAGAGCTGCTGAGTGTTTTATTTTATTAATTGATTGTCTACTAATCATGGTCTTTCAATAGTGAGTCTTGACTTGTAGTATAATACTTGTTTTAGGGTTGTTTGTATACATTGTAACTATTTATTCTAATGTGTTTTTACTGGATTCATTTATGCTGGATTGTCTTTCATGACTTTATAATCGAAATAAAGACTCTATGAACTGAACTAAACTGATTTCCTTTTTGCACCATGTTAAAACTTCTGCACACCACCTGAAGCCTGGTGTTTCCAAAATCTTAATAAGGACATGTGGGTCTTTATATTCCAATCTATTAGCCCTACCTCCATTCTGATTGCTTGGATCATGGTGCAGTTTGGTAAAGACAACAGCATTTTAAAAATCTTTCCTTCTTCACGATCCCACCCGCGTACAGAACTTGCGGGGGATCATAGCTTCAAATGCATTTAACATAGGTTTGTGCGCCATATTGCCATATTCTTTAATACATTTTTTCAGGCTACAGACTGACGAGAAGGCTTTTGCGGCTTGAGCCTCTAGATGAGTGCTCCATTTCAATGACCTATCAAACCAAAGGTCTAGGTATTTATATTTGCTAACTATTTCTAGGTTATCTTGTCCTAAAAACCAATTAACATTTTTAACACTCTTCCCAAAACATAAGACCTTAGTTTTTTCCATATTAACAGTTACAAAAAAATTGTCACAATCATTTTTAAACACATTTAATTTTCTTTGGAGTCCCATTTCAGTTTGATCGAGGAACACAAGGTCGTCAGCGTATAGAAGGCAGGGCACGTTGTTTCTGTTCATACGCGGACTTGCGCTTCTTTCTATATCTAGCACTGCGTGGAGATCTGCTAAAAATATTGAAAAAAGCAAGGGTGCCAAGACGCACCCCTGTCTAAGGCCATTCTTTACTGATATTTTGGGGGTTAGTGACCCCTGTGTATCTCTAATGACTTGGACCCAATTCCCAGTGTGTAGCTCTTTTAAAATATTCTAAATGTTATCAGGTATTCCATCATTTTCCAGATCTTCCCAGAGACTGTTACGGTCCACCGAATCAAAAGCTTCCCGGAACTTGACAAAGCAACAAAACAGTTTACCATTTTGCTCTATCGATTTCCTGGCCAATGCCCACAGGGCAAAGCAATGATCTGCAGTGGAGTGACCTTCTTTAAAACCTCCCTGTTCAACTGGCACAATAGAGCTTTGTTCTTCCCAATCTTTTATCTTGCTTAGTATTATTTTAGCAAAAATATTTTCTCCTATATGCAACAAGTTAATTAGTCTGTAATTCTTAGGGGCATAAATATCCCCTTTCTTATGAATCGGCCTGACTATTGTACGCTTCCAGTTTGTGGGAATCTTCCTTGATTCTAGAATTACTAAAAACATTTTAGAGAAGAATTCTGCCCACCAGGGCAACTTAAAGTTTATTATCAGGGCTGGTAAGTTGTCTGGGCCTGCTGCTCTTGTTAAGTTCAGGGTCCTTATTGTACAAAGCACATTAGCTGTTGAGCAATCTGGTTTTAGGTTCTCTACCAGGCCCCTCTAATCCCATGATTTCTCCTCCCCAGTTTTTCTCCCCGGGGAATATAGTTTCTGCAGATAATCTTCCCAAGCCCCCTCTTCCACTACGCAATTCATTGGGGCCACTGAAGATTCTGTAGCTGATTGTAGTAGCTTCCAGAACTGGTGTATATTCTTAGATTTGATTGCCTCCAAGAGTTTTCCCCAACATGTTTATTTGTGGGCCCTTTTAGCATTATGGAGTAGTGACGTATATTCTCTCTTTATTTTGGCGAGATTTTTGGCCCTAGCCTGGTCAAATGTTGTGCGTAAACTAGGCTCTTCTCTCCTTAACCTCATAGATGCTATTAAGCATTCCTCCCCAGTGCTGCGCTGTCCATTGGAACTAGTGCTGAATGGACGTCCAATGGTCGTGCGCAGCACTGGGGAGGTAGTGCTCGGTCGGCCAATGCACCGAGGCAGCACTTAAGGGGTTAATTCTCTTTTCTTACTTAAGCAATCTATATTGAACCAATTTCCTTGTTTAACCTGTGTCTTTTCGCACTTGGGTGCCCTTGCATCTGTTCTTAATTCTACACTTATGTATTTAACTACTTGATTTATTTTCTCAACATACCATACCATTCTCTTTTCTTACTTAAGCAATCTATATTGAACCAATTTCCTTGTTTAACCTGTGTCTTTTCGCACTTGGGTGCCCTTGCATCTGTTCTTAATTCTACACTTATGTATTTAACTACTTGATTTATTTTCTCAACATACCATGATAAATTTTGGCAGCTCACACATCCTAACTTAACATTTTGTTGCAGTCTAGTCAGCCTTTTTATAAATATGTCGGATAACCGAGTAGTTATCCGCTTGGGGTAATCCGTCTCTTGTAAAATAACTTTATCGCAAGCAGACTGTGGGGATATTACCAGATCTAATTTTATTAAATTATGATCACTGGATTCCGTAGGACTAATCCTAAAGTCTTTTACTAGTTCAAAATTCCATGCCGGCATAAAAACATAGTCTATAGGGCAGTTTTGAGTTCCATTTTTAAAGTTTTCTTTGCCGGGCAATCTTGGGCTAACCTGTAATTTAAGCAGAAAATACTTTTTGTCGCTAAGTAATTTCCCAGCTTAGCAGCATCAGTCGGTAATATACTTTCAGAAAACTTTGCTTTTCTTATATCATATGACTCCAAAATATCTGTGTACCAAAGATCTAACAATTTTGGGGTTCATTTATGGTTAAAATCTCCCACCAACAAAATTAAATCTGTCCCATACTTATCACAAAATTAATTCAAATCATTCTTAAAATGTACCAATTCGACCCCATATTCTTCCTGGGAGCCCCATTGCATATAGACATTTAGAATCACATATTTTTATTTTTTGTCAGCAAACGTTGTCGATATCCTACAGCCCAAGACCCACTTACAAGTCACAAATAACTGGAATAACTTCTTCACTAACTTTGTAGATAATAAAATCAATTAGCCACCTGCAGAGCGACCAGATTTTGATTTTATTGCCAAGTGATGGATTTGTCGAAACCCTTCCACTACAGGGGGCTCTCCACAAAGCCAGGTCTCTTGTATACAAATGATCTTGTTGTTTTTTGCAAGTTCTTTTACAAATTCCTGCTTTAGCAGGATTCCTAGACCATTTATGCCATGTGGCTGCCCCGTTACCTATTCTACATCGCCTAATAGCCCATTAATTTCGGTTCCCTCCAAATATCACTGGGAAGGACCTGCAGGGCTTGTGCTATAGATCCAATTATTCCAGGCTTCCATCAGGTCTGAATTATTTATTACTATGTTGAAGTTTTCCAGCCCTTGATCAACTTCACTTCCTAGTAATTTCACTTGTCTCTTTCCCAGCCCCGCATGGTACCGTGGGAAGGTTTTCTGTTGCAGAGAATTATATTCTATCACTACCTCTTCTTTGGAGACTAACCTGACCCGTCTTTACGTATCTCCCTCTCTGCATTTGTTATTGCAGATTTGACCAGGTCAGAATAAAGTTGCACCCTAGTAAACTCCTTACCATCACTAGATACTTGAAATCCCACCTGTTGAAGATCTTTTGATCCTATTCCTTTAAGGTTTGGGCAATGGGCAAATGAGTTAAGAAGGTGGGATCTATTTAAATATGAGCTTTTCTTCATTTTGTTCCCTCCCCTTCACATTTTCACTTGTTCAAAGTAAAGCCACTTATTCCCTTTGTCCTCCTCACCTACCAGTGTAGGCCCCCTCAGGGGCAATTGAGTGTCAATTCTAACACCTTCCTCCGAGCTGATTCCCCGGTAAACCCTATCTTTAAGGGAAGCCGTAAAACCGGGTAATATTTCTACATTGAGAGGCATATGATATATATTTTTTATCTCCTTTTCCTAGTGATTTTGTTTCCTACTGCAGCTTCACTTTTTTACTGGCATCCTTGCTGATTTCTCAGCACTTATTCTAGTTATTCTTGTTTCGCTCACTATTTTAAGGGGTTCAAACTGTCGTTCTTGTTTGGGTACTCCTATTGGTTCCTTCTGCTCCCTTCTCTTTTTCGTTACTCTTGTGTTACCCTTTCTTTGGGCATCTCTTCCTGCCATTCTCACTCGTTTTGATAAACCATAACTTATATAGTCACCCCTTCTTTTTACCAACAACGGCCATCTTGATACATAAACTTCATGATTGGCAGTTGGTGATTCAGCATGGTTAGCCGTTTGGGGATCAACATTTCTGACCTCCTCCTCCCCCACCCTCACCGGGGCTATAAACACAGGGGTTGGGACAGGTCTTAACATTGATGGCATTTGCCCCCTAATGCCATGTAATTCTCCCTCAATTTTAGAGAGGTGCATTTTCTGAGTTTTTAAAATGTCATGGTTTAGCATTGTTACTTCCAACAGGACTTGGAGTGATTTTTGCAGTATTAACATCAATTCCAACATTGAAAATGCAGGGGTTTCCGAAGATTCTAAATTTATCTCTAGGGATTGATTATCACCATTAATGTCACAATTATTGTCCACAGGCACTGAACCCTTGGCTCCATGTAAATCCAGACTTTCTAATCCATTTAATCTTACATCTGAGATTTGGGCTGCTTCTTCGTTTTGCCTCGAGCCCAGGCTATCTGCTTCATAAGACATCTCTAGTAACAGTTGCAGAGATGAAGAAAATCGAGGTGACATTATTCCCCCGTGTAACCTATCAAAGACTGTATAGATTGATTAACCAGATTTACAGGTCCACCGTACGCTCATTAAAGATTAAAGAGGAGCCCCCTTTCCATGATTCCTCCCCTTCTTCTGTAGCGGTGGATTTAGCGGGAGAAAAGACCCTTTTAAAGTGTCTTCCCACAAAGTCTTTAAGGGAGTTTGATGCTATACCTCCCTTATTTCCTCCTTGTGGTAGTTCCTTAGAGGCTTTCTCTATTTTCCTTTGTACACATTTAAGTTTTGGCTCTGCCCCTGGGCAGGTCAGATTCTCTCCAGTGTTTATTTGATCTCCTGCAATAACCTTTTTTTTCTGTGCTGGGCCCAATGTGCTTTTATTTTTCCGGGGGGCCATTTAAGCACTTCAAAGTATGCTTTTTTGCAGTTTAATAACCACACAGTCTTGCACCAAGACCTACCCCCTGTTTATCAAACACAGTCCTTGGGACGGGGAAAAGGGATGATATCAACTAATGAAAGAAAATAACAACTTTTTTATCACTTACCTCTGTTGTGCCTTAAGCTTGTACTTGCGCCCTTACCCGAGCCCTTCCACACTTCTTCTCTTGGAGGGGCCCTAGCTTCCAATACAGTGTTCAGAATTCCTCCTTAAGTAACCTCGCTATGTAGCTAAAGCGAGGTTTATGAGGTTGTAAAGTTATGGGAAGTCGTATTGTTCTGCTTCCACCTGACTCCTACCGCGCTGTTTCCTCCTGTCTCCAACCGCACTCTCTCCCCTCTCACCTCACTACACGCCCACCGAGCTACCGCCTCCCCGGGCAGAGGCTCAGGTGGGGGCCCAGGCTCAGGCGGGGGCTCAAACTCACACTCCGGCTTATGCTTGAGCGGCGCAATACTCGATCTTCTCGGGGGCAGGAGGCGGGCAACGGCAGCGTCCTAACAATTAATGAAGGGGTTTTCTTTTAGCACACGCAAAGGATTTTCTTTAGCGGGTTCACCTCGCGTCTCAGCTCCAGGCTCAAGGCTCTCGCCTCGTCGATACGCTGTACGTCGAGGGTCCCGGGGGTCACGGGTCATGTTGTACGGCAACAACAACCTCTACAAAGTCGACCAAAAGATTAAATATTCAAAATTCACCTTTACCGACCATCTGCAGAAAGTTTGTAATGTTAGGGGTCATCGTTTTTCATCAGAAAATTGATGTTTTGTACTGTACAAAACATCATTCAAAATGTCAATTGGATCACACCTCATGTTGAATTGCCATTTTTATAGACTTTTCCTCCTCCTCAGAAGATTCTATTTTTACTGGTTTCGGGCAAAGAAAAGTCTCTAAACACAGTTATTTTATTTCCAAAAGTGATAATTCATATCTAACAGTCATTTACAGTCAAAAAATTAAACACTGAAAATTCACAATTACTGACCATCTGGAGAAAGTTCGTAAGGTCCAGGGTCATCGTTTTCCATCAAAAAAGTGATATTTTTGACTGTACAAAAATGATTACCAATGTCAATTGGATTGTGCCTCATGTTGAATAACCACTTTTTAAGGCCTCACAGTGGCCAAAAATGCAATTTTTATAGACTTTTCCTCCAATTGAGACGCTTGTATTTTGCTCCAATTTGGGATTGAAAATGACTCTAAACATACTTATTTCAGTTCCAAACATGATAATTAACATCCAACTATTATTTACAGTAAAAAGATTAAACATTCAAAAATCACCATTACTGACCATTTGGAGAAAGTTTGTAAGGTCCTGGGTCATCGTTTTTCATCAGAAAATTGATCTTTATGAAAAATGATTAAAAATGTCAATTGGATCATGCGTCATGTTGAATATCCACTTTTTAAGGCCTCACAGTGAACAAAATTGCCATTTTTATAGACATTTCCTCCAAATGACAACTCGATTTCGCCAATGAAAATGACTCTAATCACACTTATTTCGTTCAAAGAGTAATAATTGACATCCAACAGATATTAAAGTATAAAGATTAAACATTTAAAATTCACCATTACTGATGATCTGGAAAAAGTTTGTAAGGTCCATGGCCATTGTCTTTCATCAGAAAATTGATTGTGTGAAATATACAAAACATTATTACAAATGTCAATTGGATTGTGCCTCATGTTGAATAATCACTTTTTAAGGACTCAGAGTGACCAAAATTGCCATTTTTATAGACTTTTCCTCCTACTCCGAAGCTTCTATTTTTACTGATTACGGGTAAAGAAAAGACTCTAAACACAGTTATTTTATTTCCAAAAGTGACAATTCATATCTAACAGTCAAAAAATGAAACATTGAAAATTCACAATTACTGACCATCTGCAGAAAGTTTGTAAGGTCCGGGGTCATTGTTTTTCATCCAAAAATAGATTTTTGGAATGTACAAAGAATTATCCAAAATGTCAATTGGATTGTGCCTCATGTTGAATAACCTCTTTTCCTCCTACCTAGAAGCTTCTATTTTGCTTGATTTCGGGCATGAAAATGACTCTAAACATACTTATTTCAGTTTCAAAAGTGAAAATTCACATCCAGCAGTCATTTACATTCAAAACATTAAACATTAAAAAATCACCAATACTGTGGAGCAATTTCAAAAAGGCCGCAGTCATCGTTTTCCAACAGAAAATAGGTTTTTTGAAGTGACCAAAATTGCCATTTTTACAGACTTTTCCAATTATTCAGAAGCTTCTATTTTTACTGATATTGCGCAGAAAAATTACTATAAACAAACTTTTTTTTACTTCCAAAGTGATAATTCACATTTAGCAGTCATTTACAGTGAAAAAATAAATATTAAAGTATCAACAGGTCCGAGGTCATCGTTTTTCATCAGACAATTGATTTTTTGGACTGCACAAAAAATGATTCAAAATGTCAATTGGATCATGCCTCATGCTGAATAATCTCTTTTTAACGATTCAGAAAAGGGGGTGGTGATGAACAGAGTGTCTGAATTAAGCAGACCACTCTTACCCAGTCCAAAGATCAGGGCTTGATCCATCACCGTTATTTAGCTCACTGCACCACCCTAGCTCAGAACCTGGCTACATGCAAATTAGTCTGTCCCTGGCCCAGTGCATCATGGGAACAGGACAGACCAGACTACCAAGCCAATTCTTCACTGGAAAGGAGACAAGCTACCGGGGACCGGTTTCTGGCATTTCAGCCGTCGTCGGCCCGGTTTGCTTGAATCCTGATGGTGCAGTGAGCAAGGGACTCATGTCTGAGTATACCCTGCCACACCTATAGTGGCCAAAAACTATTCAGAAAAGGGGGTGGTGATGAACAGAGTGTCTGAATTAAGCAGACCACTCTTACCCAGTCCAAAGATCAGGGCTTGATCCATCACCGTTATTTAGCCCCCTGCACCACCCCAGCTCAGAACCTGGCTACATGCAAATTAGTCTGTCCCTGGCCCAGTGCATCATGGGAACAGGGCAGACCAGACTACCAAGCCAATTCTTCACTGGAAAGGAGACAAGCTACCGGGGACCGGTTTCTGGCATTTCAGCCGTCGTCGGCCCAGCTTGCTTGAATCCTGATGGTGCAGTGTAAGAATTGGCTTGGTAGTTTGGTTTGCCCTGTTCCCATCATGCACTGGGACAGGAACAGACTAATTTGCATATAGCCAGGTTCTGAGCTGGGATGGTGCAGTGAGCTAAAAAACGGTGTTGGATCTAGCCCTGATCTCTTGACTGGGTGAGAGTATTCTGCTTAATTCAGAAAGTCTGTCCATCACCACCCCTTGTTGTTAAATATTTTGTCCACCCTAAGTGTGGAAGGGAATACTCAGATGTGAGTCCCTTGCTCATTGCACCATCAGGATTCAAGCAAGCCGGGCCGACGATGGCTGAAATGCCAGAAACCGGATCTAGCCCTGATCTCTTGACTGGGTGACAGTATTCTGCTTAATTCAGAAACTCTGTCCATCACCACCCCTTGTTGTTAAATATTTTAATCACTTTTTAAAGCCTCACAATGACCAACATTACCATTTTTACCAATGTTTCCTCCTACTCAGAAGATTCTATTTTGACTGATTTCGGGCACGAACATAACTCAAACACACTTATTTTAGTTCCAAAAGTCACAAATGCCATCCAACAGTCACATACAGTCAAAAGTTTAAAAATTCCAAAAACAACATTACTGACCACCTGGAGAAAGTTTAATAGGTCCTGGGTCATTGTTTTTTATTTGAAAATGTATTGTTTGGACTGTACAAAAAATGATTGAAAATTTCAGTTGGATCATACCTCATGTTGAATAACCAATTTTTAAAGCCTCACAATGACCAAATTTGCCATTTTTACAGACTTTTCCTCCTTTTGACCGATTTTGGTCAGGGAAGTGACTCTAAACACATTTATTTTAGTTCCAAAAGTAACAGTTACTATCCAACAGTCATTTACAGTCAAAAGAATAAAGATTCCAAAATCATCATTACTGACCATCTGGAGAAAGTTCAACATCTCTGGGGTCATCGTTTTTCATCAGACAATTGATTTTTGGGACTGTACAAAAAATGATTCAAAATGTCAATTGGATCATGTCTCGTGTTGAATAATCTCTTTTTCAAGCCACACAGTGACCAAAATTGCCATTTTTACATACTTTTCCTCCTACTCAGAAGCTTCTATTTTGATCGTTTTCAGGCAGGAAAATGACTCCGAACACACTTATTTTAGTTCCAAAATTGATAATTCACATCCAACAGTCATTTACAGTCAAAAGATTAAAAATTCAAAAATCAACATTACTGACCATCTGGAGAAAGTTCAACAGGTTCGGGGTCATTGTTTTTCATCAGAAAATTGATTTTTGTGACTGTACAAAAAATGATTCAAAATGTCAATTGGATCATGCCTCACGTTGAATAATCACTTTTTAAAGCCTCAAAAGGACCAAAATTACTATTTTTACCCACTTTTCCACCTACTCAGAAGTTTCTATTTCAACTGATTTCTTTCAGGAAAATGACTCTAAACAAACTTTTTCAGTTCCAAAAGTGATAATTCACATCTAGCAGTCATTTACAGACAAAAGATTAAACATTCAAAAATCTCCATTACTGACCATCTTTAGAAAGTTTAACAGGTATGGGGTCTTTGTTTTTTATTTGAAAATTTATTTTTTCCACTGTACAAAGAATTATTGAAAATGTCAATTGGATTGTGCCACATGTTGAATTACTGCTTTGTAAAGCCTCACAATGACCAAAATTGGCATTTTTACAGACTTTTCCTCCTACTTAGAAGCTTCTCTTTTAACCGCTTTAGGGCAGAAAAATTACTCTAAACCAGGGGTCTTCAAACTGTGGGGCGCGACCCCGAGGGGGGCCGTGGAGTGATGTGAAGGGGGTCGCGCATTCACAGTCACACTTCGGCCCTGGACTACAGGGCAGCTTTAATCCTCCCCCGTCCTGTGTCTCACCCCGGGCTGTTGCAGTGCAGCTCGCGCTGCTGGGGGCTCGGCTGGGCATCGTCTGGAGTCTTATGTCCAGCACGCCCGAGTTTTTCACAGGTCTTTAAAAACGATTTGCATATTTACTTGCCTTTGTTAACTGGTTACAGAGGCTTCGTTTTTTTTATGGTTCCAGTTTCCCCCCGGGCACCCACTCTGCCTATTCCTTAAATTTGTATTTTTACATTAACTGCTGTAGTGTGAAAATGCATTTAATGAAAAGGAATATAAAGTTGTGTTGCCAAAAGAAAAATGCCAGCTCTTGGCACTAAATAGAGTTATAAATAAATAAGTATCTATTAATTAGTTATGTGACTTTTCTGTCTTTGTTCGCTTTAATTTTCAGTCATGTATCATTGAGGCAGCCCTAGAACACAATTAAAAGTGACACAATTAAAAGTGCTTTCTATTTATATTTGCTGTTCTAAGTATTCACTGATAAGTGCTAAAAATACAGCTTTAGGTGACTGCTTATTTCTGGGCCATCAAAACAATGAGCTGGTAACCCTAATCTTAAGACTGGAAGTTTGTTGCAGGATCAGCACATTATTTATTTCGCCCACCCTGGATCCCTTATTAATTATAGCAATAGTTTAACTTATATCTGAAACCCTACGCTTCACATTTCTGGGAATGCACCCTGCATTCAGAAAACTCACTCCTCATTCTCGCCTTCACTTTCACGCTCACCCTGCACTCACAGCGATCACAATGCACTCACACTGCTCACCATGCACTCATAGCGATCACCTTTCACTCACACTGATTGCCATGCACTCACAGTGATCGCCATGCACTCACAGCTATCACAATGTACTCACAGCGATCACAATGCACTCACACTGATCACAATGCACTCACACCGATCACAATGCACTCACACCGAAAACAATGCACTCACACCGATCACAATGCACTCACAGCAATCACAATGCACTCACACTGATCATCATGCACTCACTCCATTCACCCGCTCACCCTGCACTCAGTGATCACAATGTACTCACACTGATCACAATGCACTCACATCATTCACCCTCTCACCCTGCACTCACACTGATCACCATGCACTTACACTGATCACATGCACTCACAAAATTCACCCACTCACCACTCACCCAGCACTCACAATGCACTCACACTGATCACCATGCACTCATAGCGATCACCATTCACTCACACTGATTGCCATGCACTCACAGCTATCACAATGTACTCACAGCGATTACAATGCACTCACAGTGATCAAAATGCACTCACACCGATCACAATGCACTCACACCGAAAACAATGCACTCACACCGATCACAATGCACTCACACCGATCACAATGCACTCACAGCAATCACAATGCACTCACACTGATCATCATGCACTCACTCCATTCACCCACTCACCCTGCACTCAGTGATCACAATGTACTCAAACTGATCACAATGCTCTCACATCATTCACCCTCTCACCCTGCACTCACACTGATCACCATGCACTTACACTGATCACCATGCACTCACACTGATCACCATGCCTCACATGATTCACCCGCTCACCCTGCACTCACACTGATCACCATGTACTCACACTGATCACCATGCACTCACATTGATCACAATGCACTCACACTGATCGCCATGTACTCACAGTGATCGCCATGCACTCATAGCGATCACCATACACTCACAGCGATCGCCATGCACTCACAGAGATCACAATGCACTCACAGGGATCCCAATACACTCACACTGATCACTATGCACTCACACTGATCAACATGCACTCACAGCAATCACAATGCACTCACAACAATCACCCTGCACTCACATTTATCACCATGCACTCACACCATTCACTCGCTCACCCAGCACTCACAGTGATCACAATACACTCACACTGACCACCATGCACTCACGCCATTTACACGCTCACCCTGCCTGCACTCACACTGATCACAATGCACTCACACCATTCACCCGCTCACCCTGCACTCACAGTGATCACCCTGCACTCACAGTGAGCACAATGCACTCACACTGATCACAATACACTCACACTGATCACCATGCACTCACAACATTCACCAGCTCACCCTGACTTCACCGTGATCACTCTGCACTAACAATGCGCTTGCATTGTTCACCCTGTACCTCACCCTGCAGTCACACGAGCACACTACTCACCCTGCAGTCACTCCTTTTACCCTACTCTCACACTGTTGCATCACTCACCATGCAGTCACATTGGCACTCTTGTCACCCACACAGTGCAGAAGGTTAAAGTGCCTGGTACAAATAAAATGTACCATGCACATCACAGAACTGAGTGTGAGTAAACTATGAGTAGCGCTATAAAAAATGAAATGTTTGTCAGAAAGGTGCTATAGAGAGATGAGGTGTATTGTTGGTGTCATGGAGAAGGTGGAAAGACTGTTGCATCATGTGCGACTAGTGTTAGGGCCAGCCCTGGCTGGGAGTGTTAGCCCCCCCAGAAGTTCGGGTCTAGTGGATCCCCAGCTTCTGCCTATTAGTATTTACATCTGCTGCCTGAAGGCAAACGAGAAACAAACATAAGGGGAAGGAGAAACAGCCAAATGGGGTGACATACAGAGCATAGAGCCAGGTTTTTATATCTTCCTAAAGGATAATAGATTCTTGGTATAGCGAAGCAAAGGAGGGTGCAAGTTCCATAACTACACAGCCTGCATCAAAACAGCGAGACAGACAATTCATGCCTTCCTGAATTAGGGAACAATAAGCAGAGGGGCACAGGGCAAGAGGAGCATACGGGTCCGACCCGTATTCTCCACGAGGAGAGATGAGAGAACAGCAAGGGAGTGGGATAATTCGATTGAAGAGGTCAGGGATGAGGTAAAATATGAAGTTCTGAAGCAAAGTGCGGACACGCAAGAAGTGAGTGTGAGCAAAAGATGAGGGCTACTGTTAAACTGTGAGATAAGATAGCAGAGAGATGATCTGTGACCTAAAAAGATAATTTGATGCGACATAGGTGAGGGACGGAAGCGATAAGGGAAGAGAGGGAGTATTGGGGATGTGCTGAGCAGTGATTAATTTGTAATACAACATATGCCAGGGCCCTCACCAGTAGGCCACTGCAACTTTAACTACCCACCATCGCCTGGCCTGTGCGGCCAATGACAATCCCTATGCAACGACCAACCATAACACTCGTACAAGTATGACTATTCAGACTATTTCAAGCCCCCAAAGCTATAAAGAATGGCATGGGTGTCAGGAGGTTATCTTTTTTAGTGTATATTGAATTAATAAACAGCTGTTCTGCTCATCTCTAAATTACACAGACAGAGCCACCATCTGGAAGTCTGTCATAGTGCCAGTGTGCATAATTAGGTGCCAGGGCGGAGCACCGGAACCCACCTGCTCAAATTAGGTACTGGTGCTGAGGTAACAGGGGAGAGGGACATTGGTTCAAGAAGGTGTGGAAGACAAAGGTTAGATGTGAAAGATGAATAGGGGGACTGAAGAGGTGTAAGATACAAATAGACAAAAGTTTGAACGGAGAGACTTGAGGTGAATGAAAAGTGCTGAGGTGCATGGGATGTGACGGGGCCAGAGAGGCCATGACATAAATGCGAAAGACTGTTTGGAGATGAGGGCAGTGAAAAGGCAGAATGCCAAGAGGTGATTAAAGATGAAGTGAGAGGTTAAATCTGGGGAGTTCAGAAATTGTAAAAAGGGGTGAAAGAAAATAGCCTGCTATGTGAGAGAGGGATCAGGGGTTGGGAGAGGAGAGAAGAGAGGGGTGGAAGGAACTGGGTGAGAGGAAAGGGGCATGGGTAAACTGCTTAACTTACTACTCCCGGCCAGGGCCAGGTGAACTTCTAATGTTGCAGCACGTTAATTGCTGTATTTTGGTTATAAACTGGTACTGTTGGGGTTAAATCTTTTCTCAATGTTAGAGTGTTTAAAAAATTTCAAAATAATAAAGCAATGCTATCCCAAAATACGTGGCATCACAGAAGATTATTTACATTTTCTACCCACACAATTTAGTCACGCCTGTCACATAATTTGGTCCTCACCTGCCTCATAACTCCAGTAGCCCTGCCTACAGGTTTAGAAATTTTTGTCAAGAGGGGGTCCTCACGCCTGAAAATGTTGACAGAGGGGTCTGGGCATCCAAAAGTTTGAAGACCTGTGCTCTAAACACACTTATTTTAGTTCCAAAAGTGATCATTCACATCCAACTCTCATTTACTTCTAAAGATTAAACATAAAAAATCACCATTACTGACCAGCTGGAGAAAGTTCGACAGGTCCGGGGTCATCATCTTTCATCAGAACAGTGAATGCGTGAACTATACAAGAAATTATTCAAAATGTCAAGTGGATCATGCCTAATGTTGAATAACCACTTTTTTACGCCTCACAGTGACCAAATTTGTCATTTTTACAGACTTTTCCTCTTCCTCAGAAGATTCTATTTTGACTGATTTTGGGTAGATAAATTACTCCTAATAAACTTTTTTTTACTTCCAACGTGATAATTCACATACAACAGTCATTTACAGTCAAAAGATTAAAGATTAAAACATCAGCATTACTGACCATCTGGAGAAAGTTCGACAGGTCATCGTTTTTCATCAGAAAATTGATTTTTTGGAACTGTACAAAAAATGATTCAAAATTTCATTTGCATCATGCCTCATGTTGAATAACCACTTGTTAAAGCCTCACACTGCCCAAAATTGCTACTTTTACAGACTTTTCCTCCTACTGAGAACCTTCTATTTGGACTGATTTCGAGCAGGAAAATGACTCTAAACATACTTTTTTTACTCCCAAAAGTGATAATTCACATCCAACAATCAATTACAGCCAAAAGATTAAACATTCAATAATCGCCATTACCTTACTGACCATCTGGAGAAAGTTCAACGGGTCACCGAATTTTCATGAGGAAATTGACTTTTTTGGACTGTACAAAAAATTATTTGAAATGTCAAATGGATAGTGCATCATGTTGAATAACCTCTTTTGAAAACCTCACAGTGATCTAAATTGTTATTTTTGCAGACTTTTCTTCCTACTCAGAAGCTTCTTTTTTGGCTGATTTCGGGCAGGACAATGTCTCTAAACACACTTATTTTAGTTCCAAAAGCAATAATTTACATCCAACAGTCATTAATAGTCAAAAGATTAAACATTCAAAAATCAGCATTACTGACCATCTGGAGAAAGTTCGACAGGTCCGGGGTCATTGTTTTTCAACCGAAAAATGATTTTTGGGGACTGTACAAAAAATTCTTCAAAATTCCAATTGCATCATGCCTAATGTTAAATGACCACTTTTTAGAGCCTCATAGTGACCAAAATTGCAATTTTAACAGATTTTTCCACCTACTCAAAGCTTCTATTTGGACAGATTTCTGGCAGAAAATTGACTCTAAACATACTTTTTTTACTTCCAAAAGTGATAATTCACATCCAACAGTCAATTACAGTCAAAAGATTAAACATTCAATAATCACCATTACCTTACTGACCATCTGGAGAAAGTTCAACAGGTCACCGAATTTTCATCAGAAAATGGATTTTTTGGACTGTACAAAAAATTATTTGAAATGTCAAATGGATAGTACATCATGTTGAATACCATCTTTTGAAAATCTTACAGTGATCTAAATTGCCATTTTTGCAGACTTTTCTTCCTACTCAGAAGCTTCTATTTATTGTAGTACCAAAAGTTATAATTCACATCCAAGTCAAATTCAAATGCAAACAACTTTATTGTGTATATATATATATATATATATATATATATATATATATATATATATATATATATATATATATATATATATATATATATATATATATATATATATATATATATATATTTATATATACATACACGAAATACTCCACAGCCTCCTCCACTCGGACTGGCGTAGCAGGAGACGGACTACAGGATCTGATCAATGTTCTTTATTCAGTCAGGTTCTGTTTTTTCAAAACAGCAATGACGCGTTTCGGGCTCACATGCAGAGAATTGGGGTTTCAATACATTTTTTATATAGTGCAAAACAGTAAACACGTCCACTGTCCACCTCTAGCCTAGTCATATATATAACCATAAAAGCATGCTACAAATTAAAACATTTCATCATAACATTTATAAATACAGTTAATATCACAAATGTTCACGGGAGCGCATTTCATCGCGAGTGTAGACAAGAGTATCCTTGAATATTTGAAAGTATACGCAGTATGGATTGCTAAAATTTCACAGGTCTAAAAAGAATACATACAAGTTTGGTTTAGACCTCAAGAATTAGCAGCACATTATCTATAAAAACGTTTATATATAATAATAAGATGTATAAAAATTCAATCTAATCAAGTTCATAATTTAGCAATTCCAAATATGTAAGATCCTTTTTCCATTTAAATGCCATCTGAATAACAAGGATAACTGCGTTACATATCCATGCATTTTCCAAATTGCAGACGTGATAAAAAGCAGACTTATAAGAATACAATTTGTTAGTAATAAAAAGAGGTCCTAAAAATTATTTTCTGATGTCCCTGTAAAAGTTACAAAAAAGTATAAAATGCAAAGTACTTTGGAGGCTTTTACCATCACACAGGCACTTAGGTAGATTTCGACTCCACTTACCCATCTCTGGGAAAGCTACTTGAAAGTGGAGTGTGCCCAGCATTATCCTTGTAAAGTAAAATCTATGCTGTACATTTCTAGTAAAAATTAGGTACGATTGTGTGCCAAAAAAGATCAATCCTTCACAATAGGATTTGACGCCTGATTTTGTACTAAGTTCAGATAACCTCTTAGTTTCTCTGCATTTCAGGAGTTTCCTCTTGAGCTCCATTTTGCTATAGGTCAGGATGCTTACTGGGTCTTTTAGATTAGTTTCCATGTTGCACTCAGCTAAAATGCTGCGGATATAATGGAACCATGGTATGTTCCTATGATAATCAAGTTTGAGGCAGTCCAAGATTATTTATTCAGTGAAGTGGGCTTCTTCTATAGTCCAGATTCGATGCCACAATACAAGGGCAGCTACATTAACCAGGTCACTTATGCAAGGTGCGTCTAACTCCCTGTGAACTATATAGGTAGCTGTTGAATTTGGGACCAATAAAACCCGTCTCAAGAATTTTTTCTCAAGGGTTTGTAATGGGGAGATATCTGCCATACCCCAAAGTGTTCCACCATAGCAGACCCCTGTGATGCAATTACTCCCGTATAACTTTAAAATCTCGCATATAGGCTTATTCCCGATTTTCTGCGAGAGTCTAAAAAGAGCCTCACTAGGAGCCAGATATAGGTAAATCTTATTTACTGACTCTAAAATACCGAATTTTACTGATTCGGTATTTTAGATTCGGTAAATAAGATGTAGGTAATTATTCGGTAATTTGTACCAAATCAGAATGATTCGGCAATTACCGAATCTGTATTTACCGATTCGGTAATTGCCATTGATTCCTATGGGCCTTCAGGCCCATAGGAACCTATGGCAATTAGCGAATCAGTAAATACCGAATCTGTAAAATTACCGAATTGACAAGGGGGACAGAGTGTCACTTTGACACCCTGTTGCACCCCTGATTCTGGCTTGTGTGCCATGTGACACACATACATGCCCTTAGGGCATGTCTGTGTGCCACATGGCACAGGTGTACATGCACAGATGTGCATGTACACAGGAATTCGTTATTTACCATGCAATAGGATTACATGGTAAATAACGAATTCTTAGGGGCCTGTGGCATTGTTTGCAGTGCCACCTACATATATATTTACCGATTTGGTAAATTTACCAAATCGATATTTTACAGAATCAGTAAATTTACCGAATCGGTAAATTTACCGATTTTGTAAGATTTAGGCCCCCTACATCTCAATCACCAAATACCGGTCGGTAACGGCCGAAATCGGCCGTTACCGACCGGTATTTGGTGACCTACATCTGGCCCTAGATCCCATGAACTTTAGTTTACAGGAATTTACATGTGTAGCTCATGGTCCTTTGCCATTCAAAAGTAACCCCAGATAAGAAAAGGTGGATGTTCTTTCAGTAAGAGTTCCCCCAACATTATGGTTTCTACTCTTTGATTTAATTTTCCCACATGCCATGACTAGTGTTTTGCACGGTTATTTTTAGATTTTTTTCAGTCATGGTTGCAAAATTATCAATCAATAGTCGGAGTCCATTTGCAGTCCTAGATATCAGGACTGCATCATCTGCATATAAAAAAACTGGGGTAACACGTTTACCGATAACAGGCATCAGCTTGTAGACTCTGTAATAAAAAGGCAATACCGTTGATGTAGAGGGAAAATAAAAGAGGGGTGAGGACACAGCCTTGTCTAATTCCTCTGGTAACTCTAAAGTGCGTAGTGCATTCACCCTTCTGGCCATAGCATATTTTTGAAGTTAGATTGGCATATATCTGTGATAAAAAATTTATAATATCGCCTGGGGCACTCATCTCTGCTAAGGTTTGCCATAGCTTGGCATGATTTACCAGGTCGAACGCGTCCCCCTTCTAAAACCATACTAGGCGTCTGTTAAGATGTTTTTGTCTTTTAACCAGCTTTCCAACCTGGCAAACAGAGCTCTACCCATACATTTAGAGGTGGGATCCAGAAGGGGGATTGGTCAGTAGCATTTTGCGCTACCTCTATCACCTTTTTTAAAAATGAGGACAATCACACTTTCAGCCCAAGTTAATGGTAGCACACGGTTAACAATAGCATTAAACAAGTTGACTAAAATGGGGGACCAAAGTTTCCTCCTCGTGTTTAAAAACATCAATAGGGACCCCATCCGGCCCTGCTGCCTTCCCACTTGCACTGTTTTTTAAAGCAATTTTTATCTCTTCTATGGTGATTATTTCTATCTGGGGAGTGTTTGTTACAATAATATTTCGAGTTTCTTCAATTTCCATCGACTGTTGTGAGGGATTAAAAATATTTTCAAAATGAGTTAACCATTCAACTGGCGTGACTAATGTGTCGACCCTTGCAGAGGAGACATCTTTAAACAGGGGCTGGTCAATATTTTTCCTGAATAGAATAGAGTTCTTTGTCTTGGCTGTTTGGACCAAGTTATCCCAAGCGTTCTCCCTGATTTCAGTTTTTCTCAACTTTAAAGCTTGCTTATAGCTCATCCGAAGACAACAATTTTTTCTATATTCCTTGGTTTACTTTTTAATTCTTCCTTCACATCCCTATTTAATCTGGAACAGTGATGGTTAAACCAACGCGGACAATCATTGCTATTTTTCTTATTTTTGACTTTCAATTTCTTGGAAATTGAGTCAGAGATATTTTGAAAGGCCAAAACAATATCTATGTTACTAGATTTGTTGGCCAAACTTTTTTTATATGATGCATATTTTATTGCATTATGGTCTCCACAAAAACTGTGGGATCTAAGCCTGCCCCCTTTATCGATATCTCGTTTTCACCTTGGGTTTTAATATTAGTTGCAAGTGGGGTTATCTTCATTCTGTGGTATAATTTAGAGTTAATGTTAACAGGACAGGGTGATGGTCAATTTGCAAACTAGGTTGTATGAAAATGTGTCCGACCAGACACACGCAGTTTCTGGATATTAAGAAATGGTTGATACGTGAGGACGACCTGGCCCCCTCATAAGTGTGTTTAACATGTACTCCCTCATAAGGTCCTGGCTCCATGATATCTACGTTAAATTTAAACATAACATGATTAATGGCTTCACCATATAAATTATGAGGGAAATTAGAGATTTGGTCGCCAAGTACGTCTTCGGAGCCACATTGGTCCCCTGTAGTATGTCCACATAGTTCAGTATTGAAGTCCCCTGCCCAGATTATAATACTTCCGCCCTTCAGTTTTTTCAAAAATCTGTCCAACTCTCCCTCCAATTGTAAAATGATCTCCTGTTTTGTATTGTCAAAAATATTGTTATAGAAATTAATGAGTACAATATTCTGCTTTCCTTTGACAGTGAAAGCTAGCGAGCTGAAAGTACAGCGAGTTTGTATAGATCTTCTTGAGAATCAGGGGTTCTACTATGGAAGTTAATACTGCCAGGCCTCCACTCGCTCTCTCTGCCATAGACGGTATTGCATTGGAAAAAGACGTTTTAAAAACATGAATATAAAAGGCTTCTGTTGCCCAGGTTTCCTGTAAAAGGACCAGGGAACAGTGCTGAATGCTCTTTAACTATACTGGGTTTTGCAATTTATTTTTGACCCCTGCGACGTTCCATGTCATCATTTGTAGTGACCTGACCAGTGAGCAGTCTATTGGAACTACCCCAATCATACTGTTCGGGTAAGTAGGATCACTAAAAGGATCTAATTGCGACACTTCCATAGGATTTACTTCCAATCCTTTTAAGGGGATACAAGGATTAACTTCCTTCACCCTCTTCTCTTTTTTACATACTACTTCCCTAGGTATGTCTAGTTGATTTGGAATACAAGATCTATCATCTAATTTGGTTGTTTTTAAACCCAGTCAATCAACCTCACTGCAGCTTCCAAGGGGTGCAAACCTGTTAGGCATGAGTGGAAGCCTGAAATTAGCAGGGGTGCAGTTATTTCTGCCTATTTCAAAGAATGGCTCAGGACAAGATCTGTAAAAGTGTCCAAGGGGTAAAGTCCTTGTTACAATCATCGTATTGCCAACAGTGTTTTGCTGCAGCCTCTTCCAATCGGCGACCTACCACATTAGAATGGCGGAAATTTACTACAATACAATCCCTTTCACATAGCTTTTCCCCTTTCCCCACCCAGCCCACTCTTCTTAACATTATTATTTCCTGAAATAGGAGCCAAGGACTAAAATGGGGGTTACTGGAGAACCAGTGTACAACCTGGTTCTTCAGTGAGTCCCATGTTTCAATAACATTTTCACGAAGTCTTGGGACGTTTTTCAGGACAATAACATAAGGGGTAGCTTGGGGGGCAAGCTAAGAGATCCCCCCTGGTCTGTCCTCAGTCGATTGTGATTATCAAACAATTGGTTGTATTTTTTACCATTGCTTAGATTATCATTTTGTAAATTACCATTTGTACTATTAGTAACTGGTTGGATCTAGACAATCCTGGTATTTCCTTACTATGCAATACAGGGGGTTGATATCTCTCAGTCTCTACTACTTCACTACTGGAGCTTTGCTCGTTTTGCTGGAGTTCCTTATCCTTCCTCTTTAGCATTGGTCTCTGGCATGTAGTATTAACATTTGATGACCGCAGAGCTGAGAACAGTTCCATAAGTGTGGAAATGTCTTTTTGCACAGTTTTTATCTCGGACATGACTCGCCTCTCGATAATGTCTATCTTCCAATGTAGCTTTTCAACGAGTGTCTCAATGTCTTGCATATACAGTGCTGCGTCATCAGGACTGATTTGAGACATTCTCTTATCCTGTTTTGCTGTCTTTCCCCTTTTTTTGAGTTTCTGGAGGCTGTTCTTTAGCGGCGCTGGTGCCATTCGCTGATTACACCTCTTCGCAGATGGTGAAATCAGTACTGGTGAGTTAGATACTACATATTTCGGGAGAATTTGTCGATATACAAGGTTGAGGCCTAATTGCAAAAACTGACTTAGGTAGGTTAGAGGTACTAGAACTTTTGTCCATTGAGCTGGAATTTATCCTACCTTTTTCGACGTCAGGATCCTGTATGTCTAGCTCAGAATCAGCACTACTTTCACCATCCTCCACCACAACAGGTTTAGTGTCTTTTTGGGCAGAGATCAGTGCTGTTTTGTTAGCAGCTAGTTGCTCCTCAACCTGAACAATCTCATTATTGAGGATGCCCATTGCACTTTTCAAATAATTTGTAATCGGTGCTGTTTTACCCACAGGCCTCGGGCCTACCCTTGGTTTCCACTGCCAATTTCCTTATTCCCATTTCACTTATTATGCTGTTATGCGGAGCTACAAGATCATAAGATTTTAGGAAGTCTTACATGTAAGTTGTTACTTTAAATCACAGGACTAAGAGAGTTGGCTCAGATCAGCCTCCTCCAGTCTCAGACGGGCCCGCCCTTGGCCCACGCTGCGGGAGCTCCTGCCACCACTTATGTGCCTCCAAGTGCGAGTGATGATGATGCGGTGACGGTGGTAATGAGCGTGTTGCTGTGCAGGTAGGGAGTTGTAGTTCCCTGGTCCTCCTTGCTCCATTGAATTTTTGGACTGTGCAAAAAATGTTTCAAAATCTTAATTGGATCATGCCTCATTTTGAATAACCACTTTTTAAAGTCTCACAGTGACCAAATTTGCCATTTTTACAGACTTTTCCTCCTACACAGAAGCTTCTATTTTGACCGGTTATCGGGCAGGAAAATTACTCTAAACACACTTATTTTAATACCAAAAGTGATCATTCACATCCCATATTCATTTACAGTCAAAAGATTAAACATTCAAAAATCACCATTACTGACCATCTCGAGAAATTAGACAGCTCCGGCGTCATCAATTTTCATCAGAAAATTGATTTTTTGGACTGTATAAATGATAATTTAAAATGTCAATTGGATCATGCCTCATGTTGAATATCCTCTTTTTCAAGCCTCGCAGTGACTAAAACTGCCATTTTTACAAACTTCTCCACCTACTCAGAAGTTTCTATTTTGACAGATTTCGGGCAGGAAAATGACTCTAAACAAACCTGTTTTAGTTCCAAAAGTGATAATTCACATTCAACAGTCATTTAAAGTCAAAAGATTAAACATTCAAAAATCACCATTACTGACCAACTAGAGAAATTCGACAAGTTCGGAGTCATCGTTATTCATCAGAAAATTTATTTTTTGGACTGTGCAAAAAATATTTAAAAATGTCAATTGGATGATGCCTCATGTTGAATAACCACTTTTTAAAGTCTCACAGTGACCAAAATTGCCATTTTTACAGACTTTACCTCCTACTCAAAAGTTCCTATTTTTTTCAATTTCGGGCAGGAGAAATGATTCTAAACAAACTTTTTTTAGTTTCAAAAGTGATAATTCACATCCAATAAAAAATTCAAACATGACCATTATGACATCATTTTTAATCAGAAAATAAATTTTTTGGACTGTACAAAAAATGATTCAAAATGCCAATTGGATCATGCCTCATGTTGAATAACCCCTTTTTAAGACCTCACAGTGTCCAAAATTGATATTTTTACAGACTTTTCCTCCAACCCAGAAGCTTCTATTTTGAACAATTTCAAACAGGAAAATGACTATAAACACACTTATTGTAGCTACAAAAGTGATAATTCACATCCAACAGTAATTTGCAGTCAAAAAATTAAATATTCAAAAATCACCATTACTTTACTAAAGAAAGTTGGACAGGTCTGGGGGTCATCGCTTCTCATCAGACAATTGGTTTTTTGGACTATACAAAAAATGATTCAAAATGTCAATTGGACATGCCTCATGTTTAATAATCTCTTTTTTAAGCCTCACAATGACCAAAATTGCAGTTTTTTCCACACTTTTCCACCTTCTCAGACGCCACAGCCAGCAACACCGGGGGCGAGGTCCATGCTCAGCGGGTCCACAGGACTCCAACACCTAGGCTCCCTTGCTCTGCCTCCACCGCCTCGTCACTCCTGCAGCGCCCAGAGGTGCATTAAGGGAAAGGCAGACTCCTGCAGTGCGGGACGAGCGCAGTCGAGCCCCTCCACGCCTGTTGGAGCCCGGAGGAGGCTAGGCTGGGACATCCCTCTTAACAACGGGATATTAGATCTTGGCTCCACAATTCCAGGTACTGTGGCATATTTTGTTTATTAATTGTTGTGCCTGTGGTGTTTTTGACTCTTGCCTTCACTGAGCAAACATAGGGGAGTAGCAGGAAAGTAGCAGGAACCCTAGATGCTTTTATTGTCAGGGCTGAATCAATGCTCAGCCACGAGATCGAACTGACGGAGAGGTGATAGTCCCTAGGACCACTATCCTTAAAGAGGCGCTCCTCATTAGGTTCTATCACCTTGGGTGGTGCCTCTCAAACGTGTTTGTCCCCTACCTCGCAAGGCCAACTTCAGTCATTTTCCGTATCTGACCTGGAAGTATCCACCATGGACACTCCAAGTATGGCCAGTAGGTCACGGATTTCTAAACCCCATAGTGAGGACAAACCAAGAGAAACACCAGCAAAGCGAAGGAGGGGTGCGGGGACCCAAAAACCCAAACCAGCTCCATCAGCACAGAGGCTGATGTTATTCTACCTGTACCAACATGCAGTGCGCCTGGGGTTGCTGCTCATCTTATTGTTGGGGAGACTGTTTCTGGATACTGCTCTCGCATGGATTAAAGACCTTATAGACAATAGTTTTGCCATACTCCAGGGCCATCTAGAACACCTGGGCACTTGTGGAAAATATGAATGGCCAAATTGTGACTTTTCAGTTTGCTGTTACTGTAGAGGAGGGTTCGGGTCTAGATGCACCACAAAAAAGAGTTACAGCCCCTCTTAAGAAACTGCTGGACAGGGCAATAGCTTTGGAGGATTCATAAAGAAAAGGTCAAGGTGCAGGTCCCACCAATCCCATGGATAATCCCCCAAAGACTATTTCAGGTGAGGGGAAGGTAGCTCTTTCTTCACAGGTTGAAGCCTTGCAAACTTCAGATAATGCACTTGCAGGATATAAGAGCACTTCTAACATAACGTGTAATGATGCATTAGCCTACAACAAGCCCAGAGATATCCAGCCAGGGAATACTGTTAGGGGGGATAACTTTTAGAAATAGGGATCCCAAGCATACTAGTCTTATAAATGACAGTAGAGCTACAGTTGGTAGGCCTAGGTTAGACATCCAGCTTTCTGTTGGTTCTCAAAAAGGGAACGGTCCTTTAAGGCACTTATCTAGTCAAATAAATGCTGTGGCCTTCCCTACTAATCAACCACATAAGGCTATCCTCTATCTGCCTTCGTAATGTTGTCCTTGTCCTTATGTTGCAATACTTACTAACGTCCCTTCGCTTCAGGACAGTTCCCAAGAATCTGTTGTCCAGTTAAAAAACAAGGTTTGTCACTGGCTATCCCACTCGGCTAAGTATCATAATTCATTTTACAAAGACATCCTGATGGTAAGAAGAGTAGGTTGGGTAGGCCCCCTACGTAAGTCCATCGACTGAGACTGTGTTGTTATAAAGTCCTGAACTTGCGACTTCTATAATTAGGAGTGGGAGCAATTCACTCAGAGGGGGTTCAGCCCAGCGGATTGGCATAATGCTGCAGTTTTTTTGTTTCATAGACACCTTATTCCTAGCAGCTTACAACACTTAGTAAATCTCAGACCAACACAACACGACCAGATGAGAAAGGTACTACCCCCTATTGAGATTAGAAACAGATATAAGGCATTATTAGTCAGGTACAAGCTAGACTGACTGGACCTCGGAAAAGACGCCCACGCGATACCTCAGGGCCCCACTCAGGCTGGCTTGCTAGCGGAGGTGTAGATATTTTCCCACCCCAGTGAATCAGAGATATACACTCCACTTAGCCCATCTGACAGTAGGGTAATCCATACATGTACAACAAGGGCTAGCCCTGAAGTAAGTCAGTTATGGAAAGGTGGATCCCCTATTGATCAGCAGATATATATTTTCTCATGGAACATTGCAGGGCTATGTTCTAAACTCAATGATCCTGAGTGGGGTACTCTTATGGACAATTGTCATATGTGTCTTTTTCAAGAAACCTGGGCTATCAAACTGATTCATAGGGTGGGATTCACCTCTTTAGCATAGAAGCTAAGCATTCATCATCTGGTAGACATGTGTGAGGCATGTTGATCTGGGCTAAAACAACTTGCAAAATAAAGCATCTAGATATAGACTCCCAGGAGATTCAGTTCATTGATAAGGCCTCGCTCGACGGGAACATCCATGTTAGGATTTTTAACATTTGCAATAGGTTTAAAAGTCCACACAAACCCTCAGACACCATGACAATGTTAATTAATTTCCTTGAACCTAACAATAATAAAAGCCCCCTCATTATTGTAGGAGATTTTAATACTACATACGAGCCGGTGGACTATGTGCAGGAGTTAGTCCAGGAGGAGGAAGAAGCTAGAGGCATCAAAAGGCTCTAAATTCCATCACTTAAAAGATCAACTTGTGTAGCGCAGCAAGTGTTAATGTTTACTCTTGCACAGAGGGTGTGGGCATGTAACGGGAGGACTCTCTCAGACCCTTCAGACCCTAGTGCAGATCACACATTTAAGAAGGGCAGCTATAGAAGAAGAATAGATTACATCTTAGCCGATCTCAATCTCTGCGACAAGTAAGTGATATGGCCATTTTAAACCAAAATGATAGCGACCATAACGCTCTACTCTTAAGCTTTACAGGGCTACTGGTTCTAAGGCCCCAGCAAAGTCTACAAGGGCTCAGGTAGTAACAACTAACAATAACAGGAGAATTAAGTGGGCTAACATAGTTGCGGATGGCAAGCTCCTTCCAGAAGTGTATAGAGAGTTGGTGTAGTTTCTTGTGAAGACGTCTAACGCCTCCCTAAATGATGATGCTATTTTAGCCAGCTACAAAGATCTCGCGAATAATATCTCACCCTTTTTCAGCAGCCAGGGAGAGTCACTTCCTCAAAAACGTAAAAATGCTGTTTGGTACAATAAGGATTGTAGGAAGTCCAGAGTAGAACTCATGGAAGCTGTAAAGGAGGGGGGAGGCTGAAGATACAGAACAAAAGGAAGTCCTATAGGAGCACTCAAAGGGAAGTCATATGCAATTGGGATACAGAGAGTTGACGCACCCTAGTCGAGGCGTCTAGGTCAAAGGATTTCTGGTTATTCTTGCATCTCTTCTACAAGGGGGTTACTTACCAGGTTGTTGAAAATAATTTCCATATACAGCCGCATACTTGGGAAGAGTAATTTCAGGCGCTATACTCTGATGAGAATGGTGAGGTTGTGGGTGATGCACGGGGGGGTTGCAATTATGTTTTTGTTTGTAACAAGGAAGTGAGTTTTTCCCTTGTGGAAGTTAAAAATGCAATTACTTCTCTCCAAACTGGCAAAACCCCTGGGTTAGACAGACTCCTGGGTGACCTATATAAATTGGAACCCAGTATCTGTGGCCCTCTGCTTCTGTCAGTTAATGCCATTACTCATGGAGGTGTGATCCAGGCTTCATGGAAGGGTGCCAAAATAATCCCAATATTTAAAACAGGGGATCCTGCAAACTATAGGCCCGTCAGCCTCATAGAAGTGTCACAAAAATCTTTGGTAAATTAATTTTAACACTCATCCAAAATTGGCTATCGGAAAATAACATACTTTCGCACTTGCAGGCGGGATGCAGAGCTGCTACCAGCACACTGGATCAAGTGTTTCATTTTTTAATGCTCATCTGGAAAGAGGTTAAACTTAAGAAGGGCCACTTCTATGTAGTTTTTGTTGACCTCAAAATTGCCTTTGACTCCATCGATCGCACTAGGTTCTGGACTACCCTAAGAGACATGGGCCTTCCCCCTGCCCTACTCCATCTTTTAACCAGGTTACACCACGATAATTATGCCAAAGTCTGATGGAGCCAGGATGGGAGGTTGTCCGAAAACATTTTAATTGGGAAAGGAGTGCACCAGGGGTGTGTGCTGGCCCCAATTATGGTTAACTTATTCATGAATGAGCTAATAAATGAGTTGTATGTCTGTGGAGTTGACCCACCCAAACTGGGAGGCAAGCAAATACCATCACTTTTGGTTTCGATATGTTACTAATATCTAAAACTCCATTGAGCATTCAGAATGTTTTTTGAAAATTTGAATGCGTGCAAATCAAGGGGTTTGATAATTAACTGTACGAAAACCAAGTATATGGTTTTCAATCTCCATGAATCTGCCAAGGGGAAAGTACCGTTGGAAGGCCAACCCTTATAGCAGGTCAATGGCTTTGATTACCTAAGAGTTAGAATTAGTGACAAGCTGGCATGGTCCCCTCAAATTTTTAAAAGTACCATGACGCTTCAACATGTGGATTGTGCATTAGTGAAAAGAGCAAAACGCTCAGCGTTTCGCCCTATTTCCCCTATGTTAGAAATACACAGGGCAAAAGGCTTGGGCGCAGCACTATATGGGGCAGAACTATGGGGTCTTGAGGATATAAAACAATTAGAGGTTGCTGAAAATAATTTTTTAAGGGCTCTTCTAAATATTCCAAAGAATACACCCCTATTGCCATTACAGCTTGACCTTGGGTTAAAATCGATCTCTTACTGTGCTGTCCTGAGAGTGCTTTTGTTCTGGGTGAGACTCTGGGTTAGTAATCCCCAAATACCCATAAAACATGCTGTAGTAGAATTACTATCTCTCCAAAAGAAAAAAGGTCATTTGCCCTGATTTGGGAAAGTTAAGGGGTGGCTTTTTAAATTATGGTTGGGTACCCTGTGGGACGACCATTGCTCCATAACAAAAAAAATGATCCCGAGTTGAAATCTACGTACTGGAATATTATTAATACTGGTAGCACTAAACCCAGGTCATTAGGTTCTCTAGCTACACATTTTTTAAATGTTAAAAGTTGTTTTAGATTTGAAACATATATGGACGATATAGAACCACCGCAGGCATGTGCACTTTATATACAGTCCAGATTTGGCACTCTTCCATTAAATGCTATTAGAAGCAGATGGACAAATTCATCTATCACTCCAATGTGTCCGTCCTGTAACTCTCCGGTTGACACCCTTGATCATTCTTTATTTTTCTGCCCTGGATATTCTACTTTGAGGTACAAATGGATTGCTCCTGCATGCCGGGTGTTGTCATTTTCCCGTCCCTCAGAAGCTTTGCGTGTATTTAGCTCAGACACTACCAAATGGCTTGTTTTTACTTTAACCAGATATCTTTTATATGCTTGGTTGTTGAGGACCAAGGTGGTTTCATGATTCCTTTTCACTGAAGTAGGGGAAAACTCTAGTGAAGGCCCTGACCCAAGTTTAGTGTCGTAAGCTAAATACTTTTTAGCTTTTATCAATATCTATTTGACTCCACATATTTTTAAATCCACTTTTACTTTATCTCTAAATCTTTGTAAAAGTGACACATCTAGCTGTATTTTAGGTACTGTGCCTGAAGTCATGTACATTTTTTCTCTTTAAATTCTTTATTTTAGACATCCAATACACACAGTATATTTGCAATAAATACACTTAAACAAAATACATTTCAATACGTATGCACCAGATGTCAGGTTTTTATTTTTACACCCTCCCCTCCTTCTAAGCTAAACCACCCGCCACCCCCTCCCCTACCCATCTCTCCCCTCCCCTCCCCCTTCCTCCCTTCGAAACCAAAGGAATTAAAATTTTGGGTTAAACCTTAATGTGCCCTAAACCTTGGTGTTTGGTGCGTATTTGAACCTCATTTCAATCTCTCTTTATTATCTCAATTAGTCTCAATGAAACTTATGTCAATAAATATGATGAGTTAAATAAAATCAAATCATAACCTCACTAGCCAGTTAGTTATTGGTAGCCAAATTTCAAGCCCTCTTTTTTTGGCTTTTAGACCCCTTTGTTTGTATGTCGCTTTTTCCCAACGGTAGTAGCTAGCAATTTCCCCATCCAACAGTGTACTGAGGGAGGTTCTTATCTAACCAAACACTAGGCAGGCATAACCTGAACACCGCCATAGCTGCAAAAAGCAAAACCCGGTTTGGTTCAGTCATTACTTTCCCCCAACACAATTACTTGTGGTGTAAGATTCACCTCAAACCCCAACATAAGCTTGATATAGTTACCCACCTCTGTAACCAAAGATAATAATCTTGGACAAGTTGCAAATATGTGTACACAACCAGCGGCAAGACATTTGCAACGAGAGCAATGATTACCTGTAGAGCCTCCCCATTTAAAAATCTGTGCTGGGGTGATATTCAAATAAAGCCAGGTTTTAAAGCATTGTACTTGTAGATTTGCCGAGAAAAATTTAGTCTGACTTAACAGTAAAGAATCCTCGTATTCCCCTAACTCGGCCTGCAACAAATCCTGCCAGCGATTGGTATGTTTCATAAAACCATCCTCCATTATATTGTTAAACCATTCACAAAATGTAGATATTGGTGAAGGAGCCTTCAATTCCACATCCAGTAAGGGAAATCTATGACAGCTAATTGCCTTCTTGGATAAATAATCCCTCACTTGTAAATATTTGAAAAAATTGTTATTTCCTTTCCCAAATTTCCTCTTAATTGTACCAAAGGAGTGTATTTTATTACCCTCCATAAGATCACCAATACACCTTACGCCCTAGTCAATCCGTATTTTCATATATCCATCTTGGAAAATTTCATGCGAAAGATCATTATCAGCCAAGGGGGTATATCTGTGTATCCTGTGTATTTTAAAAAAAATTTAAATTTCTTCCTCACTGCCGTCCAAACTTTAAATGCTCCCAGCAGAATAAAAATGTCACTCTTTTAAAATAGGCAAAATCTATATGCTGCATTAAACAGCCATTGGCCTCCGCCCCTAACACTAGCCTATATATAGAAGTATTGGATGCTTCCTCTGTTACTACCATCTCTTTCCCCAATAAATCAGCCATCTGTTGTAAAGCTGCTACCCAATAATAAACCTGGATATTCGGAACAGACCAGCCCCCCCCCCAAACTCTGGGTAGAGTCATAAATCTTAGTGCTCTGCTGGGTCGTTTCCCGGCCCACAAAAATTTTGAGATTAATTGATTGAATGCAGAAAACCAGACCTTGTTTATTTCTACTGGAATAGCTCTTAAAAAGTATAAACTTTTGGGAAGGAATAGCATTTTAACAACATTACACCTTCCTAGGAGTGTACAGTACAGGCCATTCACACCATTAATATCTACTTTAGTCTTTTGTAACAGAGGCTCCAGATTGATTTGCACAATTTCACTGATGTTGGCAAATATATCAACCCCCAGGTATCTAGCATGTTCCACTACTCGTGTATCATCCAAGTCTATTTTAGGATTTTTGACAATCATCGTCTTATTCTCATTAAGATAATACCCTGAAATGTTACCAACATATTTAGCTTCCCTTCCTACCTCATTAATAGCCTCTAATGGGTTATTTGTAATTATAGCTAGGTCATCCGCATATGCTAAAATCTAAGGGGGTCATTAGGATGGCGGGCGGGAAACGGGACCGGCCGCCATAAGGGCCGGGGTCCCATGGTGGCAACTAGGATGCGCCCGCCACAGTGGCAGTCGCATCCTGCAGTACTGTCATTGTGGCGGGCTGTGCACTCAGCACCGCCTGCCAAAACGGCAGGAAGGCATGTTGTGCACTTCCATGCAAAACATGGCAGGTGCCTGCCATGTTGTGAATTGAACTGCAGTTACCCCCCATGTGCACCCGACCCCCCGGAGTACCTGGGGGCCTGCAATGGGCCCCAGCAGTCAATTTTCGCATGCCTTTCCGTGGCGAATGAGGAATGGCATGCTGTTAAAGCTGGTTATTTGGTTTGCAACTTACTATTCCAGATGCTTTTCGGGTAAAAGCTTGGCTTCAGAACAAAAGCTTGATGAGGCTGCTGACGGTGGTTGGAGCTTTGAAGACTCAACCATTGAGCTCGGCTGCAACCAGTGTCAAATTCGAGCTGCTACGGAGGTCCAGAGTATCCCGCCCATGCTTTGTAACCGCAAAAAGACTACAGTGTAGCTGCTGAGAAAGGGCTGACAGGTTTGGGACACTGTATCATGCCGGCGAAAGTGAAATCCACGGTGAAAGAAATTGGTGCTGCCGGAGGAGCCAAAGGGATATCCTTTACTCGGCATGCGGCTACTGATGGGAAAAGCCTGAATCTGAGCCTGAACCTGAGCGACACTCAACACACAGAAACAGAACAGAACAAGAAACACACGGGAACAGCGCTCCAGCAAGATGGTTATTAGACCCAAATAGCAAAGTGTACCAGGCATGTTTGCTGGAAAAATAAATACAGACAACTCTAGAAAATCGGCACTGAAGGGAGGGGTGCTAAATAATATCTCTTATAACACAGGCGAGACTTCCCCAGAGATTGAAGAGTTTGATAAATCTGTTACTAAGCCTGCCATTTTACACAGGGCATAGATGAAGAGACATTCAGAGGTGAGAGTACTGCACAACAAGGATATCACGCAAGCTTCCGGTGAAACCCCTCACAGACAAGCCCTAAAGGGAAACATGGAATTATTATCCAGGTAGATGGCAAAAATGTAGCAACACCGGAATGTGAAAACTTTTTACTCTTTGACAGACAAATCTGATTTGTCTAATAATAGCGAGAAGGATGGAATAGAATATGATCTCACAAGGGGGGATAGTGGAAGTCCCCCCATGAAATTTGACACACAAAATCGTTTACCTGTTCTTACCAAGAAGAGGAGTATAAGAGGTTCAGACAAAGACAAGGGTTTTACTTCGGGTTATAGCCAGTCAAGCCAGTTAAAATGGGATTATTCAGACACCCATTTTGGGAGGTAAATTGATGATAAGATTAGAGCCCAAACAGAAGCTCCCAAAAGTTCAACAGAGACTAAAGATATAACGGAGCTCCACATACCTCATCCATCTAAGGAGTTAACATACTCAACGCTAAAGCAAATGCAGACTGAGGCACATCATGAACATAAGATGGCCCATCTAACTACCAAAAAAATTACAAGGAGCTGTGGGCAAAGAGAATATAGCTTGTACGAAAATGTCAGTACGCACCACAGCGTTGGACGAATGAATTATACAACTCTAGGCCAGCGCAGAAACTTCTGACCAACAAACTACGTCTAATGAAAGTAGGATGACTCATGTACTTTGGAAGCTGGAGGACTTCGAAAATAGACAGCGGCGGAACAATCTCCGATTACTTGGGATTGCAGAAAAAGCAGAGGGTGACGATATCCTTGGCTTCATACTGAGTCTACTTAAGGAGGCCTTTCCTGAACTGGCTCATTGAACTTGGAGTCCGAGGTACAGAAGGCACATCGATTTCCTCTGATGCTTAAAAAGAGCCCAGGGCAAAATGAAAAACCAAGAGCCATCCTTATATTTTTTTGTAACTTTCTTCCCCGGCAATCCATATTTGAAAATGCCATGCCCAAAGCAAGGATGGTGGCAGGAGGGAACTCCTTCTTCGTCTGGACTGACTTCTGTCACACAATGGTAGAGAGGAGATGGAGACTTCGTCTGCTAATCACACAATTTCAGAAACTGGGTTGTGAAGTCTTTTTATTGAATCCTGCTAGACTTAAGGTTACTTGTAAAGGTACAACTAGAGTATTCTCGCCTGAAGTCATGTTATTCTGCTAATTCCTTTATTACTTATATTTATTAGTCTTGAATGTACGCACTATGATGTTTTTTAACATGTGTTGTGCTTTTATGGTATGTACGTATGATCATGCTATTGATTAAACAAACAAATAAATAGTGACTCTGAACAAACTTTTTTTAGTTCCGAAATTGATGATTCACACCCAGCAGGCATTTACAGTCAAAAGATTAAATATAAAAAAATAACCATTAATGACCATCTGGATAAAGTTCGACAGGTTTGGGGTCATCATTTTCATCAGCAAATTGATTTTTTGGACTGTACAAAAAAATTATTCAAATGTCAATCGGATCATGCCTCATGTTGAAGAACCTCTTTTTAAAGCCTCACAGTGACCAAAATTGCAATTTTTACAGACTTTTCCACCTATTGAGAAGCTTCTATTTTGACCGATTTTTTACAGGAAAATGACTCTAAGCACACTTATTTTAGTTCTAAAAGCGATAATTTACACTCAACAGTCATTTATAGTGAAAAGATTAAAAAATCGCCTTACTAATCATCTGGAGAAAGTTCAACAGTCCTGCGGTGATCATTTTCCAACAAAAAAATGATTTCTTTGACTATGCAATTTTTTTTCCAAAATGTCAATTGGATCACGGCTAATGTTAAATAACCACTTTTAAAGCCTCACAGTGAACAACATTGCAATTTTAACAGACTCTTCCACCTACTCATAAGCTTCTATTTTGACAGATTTCAGGCATAAAAATTACTCGAAACACACTTATTTTAGTTCCGAAAGCGATAATTCACGTCCAGCAGTCAATTACAGTCAAAAGATTAAACATTCAATAATTACCATTACTGACCATCTAGATTAAGTTTGTCAGGCCCGGGGTAATCGTTTTTCATCAGAAAATGTATTTGTTTGACTATACCAAAAAATCTTCAAAATGTCAATTGGATCATGCCTAATGTTGGATTACCACTTTTGTCGGCCTCACAGTGACCAAAATTGCCATTTTCACAGACTTTTACTCCTACTCAGAAGATTCTATTTTGACCGATTTGAGGCAGAAAAATTACTCTAAACACACTTATTTCAGTTCCAAAAATGAAACTTCACATCCAGAAGTCATTTGCAGCCAAAAGATTAAACAATAAAAATATCACCACTACTGACCATCTGGAGAAATTAAGTAAGGTCCGGGGTCATTGTTTTTCATATGGAAATCGATTTTTTGAACTCTAAAAAAAGAAATTATTCAAAAAATATCAATTTGGATCGTGCTCCATGTTGATTAACCACTTTTTAAAGCATCACAGTGACCAAACATGCAATTTTTACAGACTTTTCCTTCTACTCAGATGCTTCTATTTTGAATGGAAAATGACTCTAAACACAGTTATTTTAGTTCCAAAAGCGATAATTCACATCAAACAGTCATTAATAGTCAAAAGATTAAACATTCAATAATCACCTTACTGACCATCTGGAAAAGGTCTGGACAGTCTATACTCTAACATCCCATATGAAGGGGCCCTGTGTGCAACTGCCTGGTTTATTGAAGCCTATCAAGTCGAATGCAATAGCAAGTTTATCTTAGACTGTTTGACCATTGTTCTTAAAGAAAACATTTTTGAATTTCAAGGTACTCTCTATAAACAAACCAAGGGAGTCAGCATGGGGGCTTCCTGTGCTCCCACTATAGCGAACATCTATGTGGCTTTCTTCGAACAGCAATTTGTCTTTAAAGAAGAGGCCCCATTTTTTGAAACAGTGTCACTATGGTCACGATACATAGATGACATCATATTTCTATGGAATGATGACACAGATGTACTGGCAGAGTTTATACAGTGGCTTAACCTCTGTGACGAAAATCTTCATTTCACTTCTCACTACAGCAATGTAGAGATTGAATTTCTGGATATCATGATAAAACATGACACGAAACAACTGTACGTGGATTTATATACAAAACCCACTGCACGCAACACCATCCTTCATCATACTAGTTTCCACCCCCTTACTCAGAGAAATGCAATCCCCTTTGGTCAGTTTTTGCGACTCCGTCGCAATTGTACCAAACTTGCAGATTATGATCGCAGAGCGGAAGAAATGAAAATCAAATTTGAAAATCGTGGTTACCCACATAGAATCATCAGACATGCCTGTAAGCGAGCTCGCTTCTACGACAGACAACATCTACTCACTGGAAATACAAAAACAAAAGATCAGAATCTAGTATTTGTCACTAGACACTCTGTCCTTAACGATAAAATCCGACAGATTATATGCTCTCAGTGGCATTTACTAAACATCAATCAGCAAACCAAAGAGACTGTACCAAAACCTATGTTTGCCTATCGAAAAAATAAAAATCTCAAGGACCTCATAGTAAGATCCCGCATGCCACAACAGAAACAACCAATACAACGCACCATTACAGACCTACAGCCAGTTCATGGTAACTTTAGATGTGGCACATGTAAATCATGTCCTATGGCCATAGAGAACAGATCGTTTAGTCATAAAGGTACAACGATTGAAAATAAATACATCACGAACTGTAAAAGTAAAAATGTTGTATATATAATACTATGCCCATGCGACAAAGCTTATGTGGGAGAGACTTCACGATCTCTACATACAAGGCTCACTGAACATAGATCGGCAATACGTACTCAAAAAACCACGGCACCTCTAGTATGCCATTATTTAGAAAACCAACACTCACCAGACGATATGCGCTGGTACATACTAGAAAAAATCTCCCCAACAGCAGGGCTCTGCTGCAACAAAATAAGACAAAAACGTGAGGTATATTATATATTTATATTCAACACGGTGAATGACGGCTTAAATTTAGAAATTCCCTGGGATCAGGCGATTCTATAACTGCATAATAGAAATATACCGTCCACAATGAATATTTGATCGCATCTAAGACTGTGCCCAGAAATCTGTTTCAAGTAGAAATCGTCATTTATACGGTCCCCTTTCTATCTCCACTAAGCAACTTCTAGAGTCTGTTATCCCTTTTCACCTTTTTCCATCGTCAGGTACACACACCTGACCTCTATTTAAACACGGCGTTTCGAGCTGCATGTCTTTTAAACCCGACTGCCTTGCTCACACACAGCCGATGTAAGAATACCGGGAGTTCCTCGCTACCAACTAACTACCCTCAGGTAAAAACGCTAACCTAGGAATGTTTATTTTTCGATTGCAAACTTATGCCGCATATCTTTAAGAGGACATGCTGCTACAGACTTTATCTGTTGTTTACCATCTAGCAGAACTTACTTTGTTCGCCCAATTCAGGCATAACATTAAATTACCGCTAGCATAAATGCTTAAGCGAAAACCATGCTTGCTTTAATAATGAAATCTGAACCCTTACTAAAACTTTGACCTCACATCTCGGTCAAACAATATTTAACTACCGCGCATACTACCAACGAGGTTCCGGACTTAAAAACATAAATGCTTAAGCGATAACCACGCTTGCTTCAATATTGAAATCCGAACCCACACTAGACTTTGACCGCGCATCTCGGTCAAACAACATTTACCTATCGCGCATACTACCAACGAAGTTCCGGGCTTTTGTTCTCTAAAAAATGAAGCGGAAATTGTCCTGATATTACCACAACAGAGACGTACCATTCGTTGAGTCTAGTCTCATAATAGAATAAATATAACCATGTATATGGTGTTTTTGCTATAATTTACGCGACTTGACTCCTATTATTTCTGCGTTACAGTTACGTTTTCTGCAACAACCTGCACACTTATATCTGATTCATACTCCTGGAAAACACAACAATCTCAACTACAAGGTAATCTGTCATCCGCTCATATTTCGAGTCAAGCTATTAATTTAGGTATACATGCAAAGATTATTGAAATACCACTCTCTTTTATATATAAGCAACATACAAGAGCGTGGTAATTAAATTCTTACTGTACGTCTCTTGCAAACATTCTTTCTCCCCCCTTGTTTCCCATAGTTTTGTTGCCAATACCGCTAAAACAATGGCCAGGCTCACGATGTTTGAAATATAACTGATCATCACTTTTAAGGTAACCTATACTATTTAGTTTACTTACCTGTTTTTTTCCCCCTTAATAATGAGCTATCACCATTGATCACTGCTTCGCCCGTCAACGCCCCCCCTTCTCTTTATTTAGCTCACCCACAGACTACCAAAGACGATATAGAATCACTGCTAAGCTTCTTTGCCAACTACGTTTATGACATATGAAGACGTAAACATTCAGGTACACATCAATTATATACACACATGTTGTCTCTGTGTTCATTTAGTAAGTTGTAGGTATAATACAAATCGATACTATTATACTCTCAAGATATAGTACAACAACCCCCCTCTTCCATCATTTCTTTAGACCTGTCTGAAAAATAAATCTATTGCATTCAAATATCATATATGGACCTTTCTTAATGCCAGATAAACAAGTTGGTTGCATTTCCACGTATAAAGAGTCATGTATCATTTCACACTAAATTGTGCCAGATAAACAAGTTGGTTGCACTTCCACGTATAAAGAGTCATGTATCATTTCACACTAAATTGTGCCTACCTAATCACTGACTCCCAATATCTAGGCAGTAGCGGTCTCTATGGCTTTAGTTCCATATTTGTATCACCTCCTAGTGGTATTTAAATATTACATAAATACATTTTTCACCTTTAGATATCCCGTATCTTTATACCTGAACAACTTTTCCATTCTGCGGCTGTTTTGTTTTCACTGCTGCCATACATCCAGTCTGGGTCTACCTATTTGTCCTGATGTAAGTACACTTTATTTAATTACATCCAGCCTTATGATTTTCCTTTAGTATTAGTGGTTTTATTGATCATCCCACTATTTACCCTTGTAATAATGTGAGAAGTCAACAACCATACAGAGTTTCAGTTAAATATCAGACTCCACACCTTGGTAGTCTAAGCAGTGAATTCCACGCATAAAGAGTCATGTATCACTTCTCAATAAATTATTCCATTCTAATCATAGACTCTTAATGTCTAGGCAGTGATGGCCTCTATGGCTCTAGTTTCATAATCGTATCAACCCCTAGTGGTATTCAAATATTATATAGATACATCTTTCACCTCTAGATATCCCGTATCCTTACACCCGAACAACTCCTCCATTCTGCAGCTGTTCTGAATTCACTGCTGCCATACATCTAGTCTGGGTCTATCAATTTGTCCTGCTGTAAGTATACTTTAATTAACTATATCCAGTTGTATGATCATCCTATATTATTAGAGGCTCTATCGATTATCCCACCATTTACCCTAGTAACAACGTGAGAAGCCTACAACCATATAGAGTTTCAGTTAAATATTAGACTACACATCTTGATAGTCTAAGCAGGGATAGAGCTACTCAATGCCCACCTTACTTTGTTATGTCTTTAATTCAAGAGATGTCTCATCATTAGTAGACATAACATCTATTGTCACTGTTGTATATATATACCTTGTGTGCTGTCTTCAAAGGTTCTAGGTTGTCTCACTGTACATACATATTCACTGTATATGGATTAGAATTACTGTATATAAATTAGTCAAATAAGTTTACGAAGAAATGTTTTGCTTCTCCTGTCCTCCTGTATATAAACCTGTATATAAATTTGTTATATAATAAGAGTGATGCATGTTCTTTCTCCATACCCTATAGAGCAATAGACGGTCACCTGAAGAAGGCCCAAGAGCCGAAACGCGCGTAGTGTTATCTACCGTATTGCCTTCAACTCAATTGCTGAATTCTTTTAGTTTTTTGATTATGTCTTCTATCGTCTGTGTTCATGTTTTTTATAAAAAAAAATTCTGAATTTAGATAAATATGTAAATACACGAATCTTATGTATAATATCAATCACTTCAACACTGTATTGTTCTTCATAAATTGCTAATGTGACAAAAAAAGAGAAATATACAAAAAATCAACAAAAAGATATATAAACATTTTTCGTATGTAAAACACAAATCATTAATAAAATTTAATATCAGATAAATAAAAAAATGTTTTGAAGTGTCTCTCTACAGTTGGACGATATATGTTAATATACCTATACATTCGAATATTGAAATCTAAAAAAGAATCTGTACTACTTGGCTATAGACCTTTTTCAAACATCTGGAAAAGGTCGACAGGTCTGGTGTGATCATTTTTCAACAGAAAATTGATTTTTGGGACTGTACAAACAGTGATTCTAAATGTCCATTGGATCATGCCTTTTGATAAATAACCACTTTTTAATCCTCACATGACCAAAATTGCAATTTTAACACACTTTTCCACTCAGAAGTTTCTATTTTGACTGACATCTGTCAGGAAAATGACTCTAAACAAACTTTTTTTATTTCCAAAAGTAATAAATCACATCCAACAGTCATTTACAGTCCAAAGATTAAACATTCAAAAATCACTGCCAATGACCATCTGGAGAATATTCAACAGGTTCGGGGTCAACTTTTTTTTATTAAAAAATTTCTTGTTTGGACTGTATAAAAAATAATTGGAAATGTCAATTGGATCATGACTCATGTTGCATAACCTCTCTTTAAAGACTCATAGGGCCCGATGTAGGTAAACGCGATTTTCCGATTTCAAAATACCGAGGCGGGCCGAATCGGTATTCTGAAATCGGAAAACGAGATGTAGGGAAAAAAAACCGAATGAATACCGAATCGGTCGGCATCGGTAATGAGATTCGGTACGTTCCGATTCTGCTCGGTCCGAATCGGAAAGTACCGAATCGGCCAACAACGAATCGGAAATCACCGAATCGGCTACCACCGAATCGGATATTCCCGATTCGGCGAATACCGATTCGGTAAAAGCCGATTCGGTAAAATCCGATTCGGCAATCATAGATTCGTAGCCATGAAAACACACCCATGGCGAAAAAGCCCATAGGAATGCATTGAATGAACCGAATCGGCTTTTACCGATTCGGATATTACCGAATCGGATTTTACCGATTCGGATATTACCGAATCGGTAAAAGCCGATTCGGCAATAGGCGATTCAGCCAATGAGGTGGCTCCCCCTCCCCCACCCAAACAGGGAGTGGCAACCCTGGCAGGTGCAGCTAATTAAGAAGTTTCTGGAAAGCCTGCCTGAGCCCAACACTCACAGTTAGCAGCAGTGGGAGAAGGAGGTTGCCAACTGAACTGTAGAACATGGCAGAGCAGTCTGAAAGCCAGAAGTCCTCCCAGAAGAGGAAGCCCAAGTTCACCACCACCGAACTTCAGGTGCTGGTCGAGGAGGTGGTGAGGGTGCACCGCCAGCTGTTTGGCAAGCTGTCCCTCAACGTGCCAGACAGCACCAAGAGGAGAATCTGGGCCGACATCGCCCAGAAGGTGAATGCTGCGGGTGTCACCCCCAGGTCCATAGAGGAACTGAAAAAGAGGTTTTATGACATCCGCAGCCTCACTAAAAGGAAGATGGGTGAGTTCCAGAGGCAGGCTGGACACACTGGAGGAGGCACGAACCCGGCGCCACCCCTCACCGAGCTGGAGGAACTGGTCTCCAGCACCATTGAGAGGGAGAGTGTCGTTGGAATCGGGACCCTGGACAGCTCTGCGAGAGCTACAGCTACAGGTAAGAAGCATGCGCATCATGACACACCCTACCAGACACCTCCCCATTAGACACAATGCATAGGCAAACCCCAGCACTGTACTGTCACCAACATACAAGAGACAAGCATCATGGTACATGTAGTCAGCAGAAGTTAGCCAAATATGTCAGTGCAGAATCACAAGACAGGAAACAGTGTGACACAGTGTAAGGAGATGCAAGGACATGTGGAATGCCATAATTGTACTGACTGTAATACATCGGCACTCAGTTTACAAATGCTTCTTTGTACCTAGGGGCCCCATCAGGCGGAACAACAGTGACAGCAGAGGGAGCAGCAACGTCCAACACTGCAGTCGCAGGGCCGAGCACCAGCCAGGCTGGCCAGGAGGAGGATGAGGAAGGAGACACCCCAGGGCTAGGTATGGAGGGAGTCCTGGTCATTGACTTCCAAGCAGTGCACTCCCCAGTACTGCCCAGCACACACCCCTTGCAATTCTCCCCAGACAACTCCCCTACAAGGCACACCATTCCGCCTACACCAGCTCCTGCCACAACCGTGGCCTTGCCACCTGTTCAACCTGTCCTGGGAGCAGGGGCTCAGGGACCGGCCAGCTTCACACCCCCACCAGTGGCACCCCAGCCCACTCAGCAGGCCGGAAGCAGCAGTGCCCGACGCCATGCCATCACCACCACTGCTGCACCAGCACGGGAGGGCAGTGTGTTCCTGGGCCTGGAGGGACAGATGGTTAAAATCCAGAGGCAACAGGCAAGATCCACCATGGCCTGCCAACGCCAGCTCCTGCAGCACAACATGCAGATGGGAGAGCTGGTGAAGGGATTCCAGGCTGTTGTGGAAACCAACAAGGAGGTGGCAGCAGGGTTAGGCAGGCTGACCACTGCCATCACCCACTCATCTGCCAGACAGGAGGAGCATGAGCTGGTGCGCAGGCGGGATGCCCGGGTGCTGAACCGGGCCATGGCCCGCCTTGCAGCGGCGACGGCACAACTGTGCCATCGCAGCTCCAACCAGGAATCTGTGCTTAGTCAGCATACGGCTGAGCTCACTAGGGGGATGGCCAGGATCACCACGGCTATGGAGGCCATGATAATTTCAAACACCGCCTCCAATCCTGCCCTGGACCTGGGTGATGCTGGAGACAGCAGCAGCCGCAGCAGCCCGGCCAGCGCTGCGTCTGAGCCACGGAGGAGCACCAGGCGATCCGCTGATGCTGCTGGGCATTCAGAGGGGGCTGAGGGACACCCCAGTGGGTCTGGCAAGCGGGCAAAAAAATAGCCTGGCAAGGGCGGATGAGGCAACCAGAACCCTGGACTTTATTTGATTTTACATACTCCATTTTTTGATGCACATCAGTGCTGTAACTGTGGTGCAAGACTATTAAAATTTGTTTTTTGCAAGCAACATTTAGCTGTCTTTGCATCTGTACTCAGTCAGAAATAGTTCTCAGTGATCTCCTCACGTCTGTATCTGCCATCACTTGGCGTACACACCCCGGCTGGCTGTGTCAGTGGCACAGCTTCGTCGTCGTCATAGTCCTCGTAGTCAGACAAGTCCACCTCAGTGCCCTTCTTGACCGTAAGGTTGTGTAACATTGCACATACAGCTATGATCTTGCAGCAGGTGATGGGGGTATACTGCCTTGCACCTCCACTCTTGTGCAGGCATCTGAATCTACTTTTCCAGATGCCAAAGGTCCGTTCAACAACATTCCTTGTGCGTATGTGGGCCCGGTTATACCTCCTTTGGCTGGGTGTGGAGGGGTTGAGGTAGGGGGTGAGTATGAATGAGCGGAGGGCATATGCACTGTCGCCTGGAAGAGAAAGGGGTCACATTAGACACATGCATACATGTATTCCACCTACCTACTATGTGTTATGGGGGTCTGATGATGTGTCTCACCTAGGAGGTATCCTTCTCCAAATTCGCCAGCCATCAGCCGTGCATATATGCCGCTCTGTTGGAATATATAGGAGTCATGGGTACTCCCTGGAAATTTTGCTACCAGGTCTGTGATGGTGCACTTAGCATTGCAGATCACCTGCACGTTGATGGTGTGTGTAGATTTCCGATTGCGGTATATGTATTCGGTGTCCGCTGGTGGGCAAATCGGAATGTGCGTGCCATCTATGCAACCGATGATTTGGGGAAATTGTGCCATCTGGTAGAAGTCAGCTTTAGTTTGTAGCAGTTCTGCGTGGGTTGCAGGGAAAGAGATGTATTGGTCCATCCTGTCTATCATGGCGTCAAGGAATATGTGGAAGAACCTTGACAGGCTGCTCTGGCTCACCCCTCCTGCTGCTGCTACTCCACTTTGATAGCTGCCAGACGCAAGCAGGTGTAGGCTGCATAGCACCTGGACGTGCGCAGGGATGGCGTGTGCCCTTGGGGTGTGGTGGTCCAAGAATGGCTTAAGGTCCCTGATGAGCTCAAGTATGGTGTCAGAGTCCAGCCTGTATCTCTGTAGGATCTCAGCCTCAGTGAGCATGAACAGGGTTATCCTCTGTCTGTAGACCTGTTCATTTCTTAGCCATTCCCTCTGTCCTTCCTGCTGTAGCCGTAGCCGCCTCGCAATGACATAGAAAGCTGCCATCCTGCAAGTTGCAATGCATTTTGGGACTGTTTATATGGGTTGGAGTTGGTTACCACCTGATTGCAATCCATGGTAAATACCGAGTGAATTCTACCGATTTTGAGCCGATTTCGGTGTTTCTGTGCCTCCCTACATCTCCCCAACTGTCGGAATCGGGGAATTTCCCGATCGGAGATTCATACGAATCGGTATGTTTTCCGATTCGGCTCATGTCCGAATCGGTATTTGTACCGATTCGGTAAATGGACCGAATCGGTGATTTTCCGATTCGGTGTCACTAACGAATCGGTAATTGGACCGAATCGGTGATTTTCCGATTCGGTGTCACTAACGATTCGGTAATTGGACCGAATCGGTGATTTTCCGATTCGGTGTCACTAACGAATCGGTAATTGGACCGATTCGGTGATTTTCCGATTCGGTGTCACTAACGATTCGGTACATGGACCGATTCGGTCTTTGCATCCGATTCGGTGTTTTTCCGATTCGTTACATATCCGATTTTCGGTATGTACGTATCGGATTCTTTCCCATTCGGTACTCATTCCGAATCGGTTTTCTATCCGATTCTTTCTGTTTTTGGTTCCCTACATCTCGATGGCTGTTTACCGATCGGTAAGGGCCAAAAATCGGTATTTTCGGCCGTTACCGATCGGTAACGCCCTACCTACATCGGGCCCATAGTGACCAAAATTTCCATTTTATTCTTACTTTTCCTCCTACTCAGAAGCTTTTATTTTGAACAATGTCAGGCAGAAAAATGACTTAAACACCCTTATGCTGGTTTCAAAAGTGAAAATTCACATCCAACAGTCATTTACAGTTTAAATATTAAACATTCAAAAATCACCATTACTGTCCATCTGGAGAAAGTTTAACATGTCCAGGGTCATTGTTTTTATTTGAAAAATTATTTTTTGGACTGTACAAAAAATGATTAAAATGTCAATTGGATTGTGCCATATGTTGAATAACCGCTTTTTAAAGACTCACAAGAACAAAATTGGCATTTTTACACACTTTTCCACCTACTCAGACGGTTCTATTTTGAGTAATTTCTGTCAGGAAAATGACTCTAAACAAATTTTTTTAGTTCCCAAAGTGATAATTCACTTCCAACAGTCATTTACAGTCAAAAGATTAAACTTTCAAATATCACCATTACTGACCATTTGGAGAAAGTTCAACAGGTCCGGGGTCATCTTTTTTTATTCGAAAATTTATTTTTTGGGCTATATAAAGAATTGATTCAAAATCTCAATTGGATCGTGACTCAAGTTGAATAACCACTTTTTAAAGACTCACAGAGACCAAAATTACAATTTTTACAGACGTTTCCTCCTACTCAGAAGCTTCTATTGTGACCAATTTCAGGCAGGAAAATTACTCTAAATACACTTATTTTAGTTCCAAAAGTGAGAATAAACATCCATCAGTCATTTACAGTCAAAAGATGAATCATTCAAAAATAACCATTAGTGACTCTCTGGATTAAGTTTGTAATGTCTAGGCTCATTGTCTTTCATCAGAAAATTGATTATTTGGACTATACAGAAATATTTTAAAACGTCAATTGGATCATGCCTAATGCTAAATAACCACTTTTTATGCCTCACAGTGACCAAAATTATAATTTTTACAGACTTTTCCAACTGCTCAAAAGATTCTATTTTGACCAATTCTGGACAGGAATATTACTCTAAACACACTTGTTTTATGAAACAAAAGTGATAATTACCATCCAGCAGTCATGTACAGTCAAAAGATTAAACATCTGGAGAAAGTTCAACAGGTCCAACGTCATCCTTTTTCATCAGACAATTGATTTTTTGTTCTGTACAAAAAAATGATTCAAAATGTCAATTGGATCATGCCTCACTTTCAATAATCAGTTTTCAAAGCCTCACAATGACCAAAATTACAATTTTTATTGACTTTTCCTCCTACTCAGAAGCTACTATTTTGACCGATTTTGGGCAGGAAAATGACTCAAAGACACTTATTTTAGTTCCAACAGTGAGAATAAACATCCATCAGTCATTTACGGTCAAAAGATTATTCATTCAAAGATCACCATTAATGACCATCTGGATTTAGTTCGTAAGGTCCAGGATCATCGTCTTTCATCATATATTTGATTTTTTGGACTATTCAAAATGTTAATTCGATCATGCCTAATGTTGAATAACCACTTTTTAGCCCTCAAAGTGACCTAAACTTCCATTTTTACAGACTTTTCCTCCTACTCAGAACCTTCTATTTTGAAAAAATTCAGGCAGGGAAATGACTCAAAATGATTGAAAATGTCAATTGAATTGTGCCTCATGTTGAATAACTGCTTTGCCTTACAATGACCAAAGTTGCATTTTTACACATTTTTCCTCCTACTCAGAAGCTACTATTTTGACCGATTTTGGGCAGGAAAATGACTCAAACACACTTATTTAGTTCCAAAAGTGAGAATAAACATCCATCAGTCATTTACAGTCAAAAGATTAATCATTCAAAAATAGCCATTAGTGACTCTCTGGATTAAGTTTGTAATGTCTAGGCTCACTGTCTTTCATCAGAAAATTGATTTTTTGGACTATACAAAAATATTTCAAAACGTCAATTGGATCATGCCTAATGTTGAATAACCACTTTTTAGGCCTCACAGTGACCAAAATTATCATTTTTACAGACTTTTCCACCTGCTCAGAAGATTCAATTTTGACCAATTCTGGACAGGAAAAGGACTCTAAACACACTTATTTTAGAAACAAAAGTGATAATTCCCATCCTGCAGTCATGTATAGTCAAAAGATTAAACATTCAAAAATCACCATTACTAACCATCTGGAGAAAGTTCAACAGGTCCGACGTCATCGTTTTTCATCAGACAAATGATTTTTTGTACTGTACAAAAAATTATTCAAAATGTCAATTGGATCATGCCTATTGTTGAATAATCACTTTTTTTGCCCTCAAAGTGACTTAAACTCCCATTTTTACAGACTTTTCCTCCTACTTAGAACATTCTATTTTAACCGAATTCGGGCGGAGAAATCACTCAAAATTATTGAAAATGTCAATTGGATTGTGCCTCATGTTGAACAACTGTTTTTTAAAGCCTCACAATGACCAAAGTTGCCATTTTACAAACTTTTCCACCTACTCAGAAGCTTCTAGTTTGACCGATTTTGGGCAGGAAAATGACTCAAACACAGATATTTTAGTTCAAAAAGTGAGAATAACATCCATCAGTCATTTACATTCAAAAAATTAATCATTCAAAAATCACCATTAATGACCATCTGTATTAAGTTCATAAGGTCCGGGGTCATCGTCTATCATCAGAAAATTTAATTTTTGGACCATACTAAAATATTTCAAAATGTCAGTTGGATCATGACTAATGTTGAACAACCACTTCTTTAGTCCTCACAGTGACCAAAATTACCATTTTTACAGACATTTTCTCCTATTGAGAAGATTCTATTTTGACTGATTTTGGGCAGGACAATGACCCTAAACACACTTATGTTAGTTCCAAAAAGTGATAATTCCCATCCAATCATCATTTACAGTCAGAAGATTAAACATTCAAAAATCACCATTACTGTCCATCTGGAGAAAGTTTAACAGGTCCAGTGTCATTGTTTTTTATTTGAAAATTTATTTTATGGACTGTACCAAAAAATGATTGAAAATGTCAATTGGATTGGTCCACATGTTGAATAACCACTAATTAAAGCCTCACAATGAACAAAATTGGCATTTTTACAGACTTTTCTTCCTACTTAGAAGACTGTTTTGACAGATTTTTGGCAGGGAAGTGACTCTAAATACATTTATTTCAGTTCCAAAAGTGATAATTCCCATTGAACAGTCATTTACAGTCAAAAGATAAAGATTAAAAAATCCCCATTTCTGACCATCTGGAGAAAATTCAACAGCTCGAGGGTCATCTTTTTTCATCAGAAAATGTATTTTTTGGACGGAACTAAAAATATTCAAAATTTCAATTGGATCATGCCTTATGTTGAATAGCCTCTTTTTAAAGCCTCACAGTGACCAAAATTGCCATTTTTACAGACTTTTTCTCCTACTGGGAAGCTTCTATTTTGACTTGTTTCAGGCAGGAAAATGATTCTAAACACACCTATTTTAGTTCGTCTGACAGTCATTTACAGTCAAAAGATTAAACATTCAAAAACCACCTTACTGACCATCTGGAGAAAGAACAACAGGTCCGGGGTCATAGTTTTTCATCAGGCAATTGATTTTTTTGACGGTACACAAAATGATTCAAAATGTCAATTGAATCATGCCTCATGTTGAATAATCTCTTTTTAAAGCCTCAAAATGACCAAAATTACAATTTCTAACGACTTTTCCACCTGCTCAGAAGATTCTATTTTGACCAATTCTGGACAGGAAAATGACTCTAAACAAACTTATTTTAGTTCCAAAAGTGATAATTCCCATTCAACAGTCATGTACAGTCAAAAGATTAAACATTCAAAAATCACCACTACTGACTAACTGGAGAAAGTTTAAAGGGTCCTGGGTCATTGTTTTTTTGTTTGAAAATGTATTTTTTGGACTGAATAAAAATTATTGAAAATGTCAACTGGCTCATGCCTCATGTTGTATTACTTCTTTTTAAAGCCTCACAATGACCACATTTGCCATTTTTACAGGCTTTTGCTCCTACACTGAAGGTTCTATTTTGACCTATTTTGGGCAGGGAAGTGACTCTAAGCACACTTATTATAGTTCTAAAAGTGATCATTCCCATCCAACAGTCATTTACAGTCAAAAGACTAAAGATTCAAATATCACCATTACTGATCATCTGGAGAAAGTTCAACAGGTCTGGGGTCATCATTTTTCATCAGATAATTGATTTTTTGAACTGTACAAAAAATGATTTAAATGTCAATTGGAGCATGCCTCGGAGTGAATAATCTGTTTTTAAAGTCTCACAATGACCAAAATTACAATTTTTACAAACTTGTTCTCCTACGCAGATGATACTATTTTGACCGATTTTGGGCAGGAAAATGACTCAAACACACTTATTTTAGTTCCAAAAGTGAGAATAAACATCCATCAGTCATTTACAGTCAAAAGGTTAATCATTCAAAAATCACCATTAATGACCATCGGGATTAAGTTCGTAAGGTCCGGGGTCATCGTCTTTCATCAGAAAATTTATTTTTTTGGACTATAAAAAAAATTTCAAAATGCCAGTTGGATCACGCCAAATGTTGAATAACCACTATTTTAGGCCTCACAGTAAACAAAATTACAATTTTTACCGACATTTCCACCTACTGAGAAGATTCTATTTTGACAGATTTTGGCCAGGACAATGACTCTAAAAACACTTAATTTAGTTCCAAAACTGATCATTTCCAATTATAGTCAAAAGATTATACCTTCAAAAATCACCATTACTGTCCAGCTGGAGAAAGTTTAACAGGTCCAGGGTGATTGTTTTTTATTTGAAAATGTATTTTTGGGACTGTACAAAAAAATATTCAAAATGTCATTTGGATCATGCCTCATGTTGAAAAACCTCTTTTTTAAGCCTAAAAGTGACCAAAATTATAATTTTTACAGACTTTTCCACCTACTCAGAAGCTTTCATTTTGACCGATTTCGGGTAGAAAAATGACTCTAAACTAACTTTATTTACTTCCAAAAGTGATAATTAGCATCCAACAGACATTGACAGTCAAAAGATTAAACATTCAAAAATCACCATTACTGACCATCTGGAGAAAGTTCAACAGCTCCAGGGTCATTGTTTTTCATCAGAAAATTTAGTTTTTGGGCTGTACAAAAACGATTCAAAATGTCAATTGGGTCATGCCTAATGTTGAATAACCACTTTTTTAGCCCTCAACGTGACTAAAATGCCAATTTTTACAGACTTTTCCACCTCCTCAGAAGATTCTATTTTGACCGATTTTGGGCAGGGAAATGACTCTAAACACACTTATTTTAGTTCCAAAAGTGATAGTTCACATCCAACAGTCATTCACAGTCAAACGATTAAACATTCAAAAATCACCATTACTGACCATCTGGAGAAAAATTAACAGGTCATTGTTTTTTTGAAAACGTATTTTTTGGACTGTACAAAAATGTATTGAAAATGGCAATTGGGTCGTTCCTCATGTTGAACAACCTCTTTTTAAAGCCTCCCAGTGACCAAAATTGCCATTTTTTATAGACTTTTACTCCTACTCAGAAGCTTCTATTTTGACCGATTTCGGGCACGAAAATGACTCTGAACACACTTATTTTAGTACCAAAATTGATAATTCACATCAAACTGTAATTTGTAGTCAAAAGGTTAAACATTAAAAAATCACCATTACTGAATTACTGACCATGTGGAGAAAGTTTGACAGGTTCAGGGTCATCGTTTTTCACCAGAAAATTGAGTTTTTTTGGACTGTACAAAAAATGATTCAAAATGTCAATTGGATCATGCCTCATGTTGAATAATCACTTTTTAAAGCCTCACAATGACCAAAACTGCCATTTTTATAGACTTTTCCTCCAATGTATAAGCTTGTATTTTGCTCGATATTGGGCATGAAAATGACTCTAAACACACTTATTTTAGTACCAAAAGTGATACTTTACATCCAACAGTCATTTGCAGTCAAAAGATTAAACAGTAAAAAAAAAAACACTATTGACCATCTGGAGAAAGTTTGTAAGGTTCGGGCCCATCATTTTTCATCAGAAAAATAATTTTGTTGACTGTACAATAAATGATTCAAATTGTCAATTGGATCATGCCTAATGTCGAATAACCACTTTTTAAAGCCTCACAGTGACCATAATTTACATTTTTACAGACTTTTTCTCCTAGTCAGACGCTTCTATTTTGACTGATTATTTGTGCAAGAAAATGACTTTAAACACACTTTCAAAAGCGGTAATTCCTATCCAACAATGATTTACAGTCAAAAGATTAAACATTCAATAATCACCATTGCTGACTATCTCTAGAAAGTTCGTAAAGTTTGGGTGCATCAGTTTTCATCAGAAAATAGATTTTTTTGGACTGTACAAAAAATGATTCAAAATGTCAAATGGATCGTGCCTATTGTGGAATAACAACTTTTTAAGGCCTCATTATGCCAAAAATTTCAATTTTATAGACGTTTCCTCCAATTCAGAAGCTTCTATATTGGCCAATTTCAGGCAGGAAAAGGACTCTAAACACATTAATTGTAGTTCCAAAAGTGATAATTCACATCCAACAGTCATTTACAGTCAAAAGATTAAACATTATCAAATCACTATTAATGACTTTTAAGGGGAGAACGAACTTTAGGCACTTTAATCGTTTTGGGTATACATGTTTTTGCACTTTCTATGTGAGCTGCTATTACAAACTGCTGCTCAAGGCTAAATTTGCACACTAGATGGTTATCTTTTAAGAAGTGTTTTTTAGGATGCTAAGTTGTCAGATAAAGGGCAATTGTAGAATGTATTATAGGTACCTATGCTCTACTGCATGTTATGTTTTAGCTGCTATTGAGTGCTTCTGCTTAAGCATAGTTTGCACAATTTGCACTTTAGTTGTTTTAGGTAATTATGCTCTACTGCATGCTATGTTTTTAGCCGCTATTGAGGACTGCTGCTTAACCCCTTCGGTGCTCATGACGAGCTCAGCTCGTCATGAGGTACAGTGCTCGTGTGCTCATGACGAGCTGAGCTCATCATGACCACACCAGGGGAATATCTTAAGAAGCCAAGATGTTAAAGTATAGCTTGCAAAATTTGCACAATTTGCACTTTAGTTGTTGTAGGTACTCATGCTTTACTGCATCCTGTGTTTTCCGCTGCTATCAAGAGCTGCTGTTTAATGCATAATTTGTACGATTCGCACAATTTGCACTTTAGCTTGTTAACTGCTAGGAAGTGATGTGATTGGAAGTATCTTTATACGTTTTATGCTAATATTTTTCTCAGGGTCAGAGCTACGAGCAGAGTCAAGGTCAGGGAGGTATGCTCAATATGTCATGATGAGATCTGTATCTTGTAAGTTTTTAGACAATTTTAAAATATCCCATACAGCATAAAAATTATGAATAGGAATAAATTAACAATCCAGTCTTTTAATGCTAATGGTCTTAATAACAGGCGTAAAGCCTACGCAGTAGAGCTCGCTCAGAGGGCATAATCCTGATGTAATTTTTTTTCAAGAGACACATTTTTGAAGTTTTCCTGACGCTACTAACATCTTTAAGAATTGGGTGGGCTTCTATTGCTCATCTGTCTCAGGTATTGCGCAGACGGGTGTGGGCATTTTTTTAGGTAAGCATGTCCAATTTCATGTTAATGGATCATACTCAGATCAGGGTGGGAGATGGACGTTTGTACATTGAAAATTAAATCAGTTAAACCTTATATTGGCTACGATTTATACACCAGTGATAGATGATCCACTCCATATTTTACAACTAAAGCAAGCTTTAGCATGCATAGCTGGACAGATCATATGGGGAGGTGATTGCAGTTTTTTGCAGGACCCCTCACTTGACTCGACAAAGTTAGAACATAAACAAAATAAATAGCAAGTTGCTATTGCTCTATCTAGTTGTAAATCTGATCTAGACATCATAGATAAGTGGTGACTTAACAACCCAGTCAAATGCAGATATTCTTGCTATTTAGCAAAATATGATTTAGCATCAAGTACAGATTTTTTTCTGACCTCACATATACTTGTAGTTAGTAGATATGAACACATTCTAAACGTCTTTTAGGATCATGTCTTAATTAAAATGGAAAGTTTTGTAGGGAATATGGATAAAGGTGCATCAAGAAGATGTTATTTTATTAAACTCAATTTAGCAAATGATTTATGGTGCACAGAAATAGATAATTAGATTAGGGCCTTTTTCTGAATAAACAAAGATTCAGCCCCAATTACTGTAACCTGGGATGCATTCAAGGCTACATTAAGAGGCATAATCACTTCAAAGGATATCCAGAAACAAAGGGCGACAAAAGAGGAGAGAATGTTGATTGAAACAAGACTTGCTTGTGCAAATTAGGAATACTGCATGAATAGGGGCCCAACCACTAAGCAAGAATTATCAGAAGCAAAAACACAAATGAGAGAATCTTATTATGGGTTAGGTGATATGGCAAGCAGTGTTGTGTATCGATTTAGATTCTGTATGAATTTCCCGATGCATGCCCTTCTATGGGTACAATTCACATTGCCCTTATATAGACATAGAAATCCAGTCCTTATTTAGGCATAGTCCAAGCTACCCAAATACAGACATGGCTACTTACATGCATTCATCTACTCCACAACGAGTTCCTGGAAAACCAGACTCTTAAGCTCTTAGGGACTTCCCCTTGCTTGAATATTGATTTCTCCAAGAACTCATTTATTATGTATGAACATCTATTTCTTAGGGGTTCATTCATGGCGTTCATATGCCCGACTTTTACGTCAATACTGGCATTCCTAAACACCTTCAAGGTATAAATATACTTTCACTTGCTATGGCAAAGCACGGTGTGGTTCGGTGCAACTCGACTACCTACTTGCATGACACAGCTCGCCACAGCAAGCCCCGAAGGAAGTCATCTCCCAAGCTGACGCACTGACTGCTGAGAATCCAGCACCAGTGTTTCTGACTCCCCTTGCAGGGTGTTGGGAAATTGAGTCCAGGGAAAGAGATCCCAACCTCTCTCATTCTAAGGTATGGAGCTGAGTAGAACCTAGAGAAACCTTTGCAATTCTTGCAGAACTAAAACTTATGCTAAGGCAGTACGTACTCCTTCCCTAGTACTAGACCTAGGTTAGGTACACTGGGGTAGGCGTATTTTAGAAGTACCAGTTGAGTATTTTAGCCTGTGTTATTTATGTATGTAGTTTTATATATGTCATAGCAACAGACCATGCTATTACAGTATTATTTTACATTACTGTTTATGCTGTACGCATTATACTTCGCATTCTGTCTAATGATTGTAGCAGTTCATATCTCTTGCATGAGAAAGAAGACTGTTCACAAAACCCCTTTTTATTCAAACGCCTGTCTCTCTATTTCTAAGCAACTCTGCAGAAACAAAGCATGCACTATTGACTGAGTTAAATAGTTATATATTGTTTCCATGACTCTGAAGATATTGTTCTGACTCTAAGGGAAACAAAGTTGTCATTTTTATGTGGTTGTTCATTCGAGAAAAAATAAGTTTAATATACTTGATAGAGACATACTGACCTCAGTCCTATGTCAAAACTATAGTGTATTTTATTCCAATGAGCAGAGCCTATTAGGGATATAGGAACTACACTGCATGGCGCCCAACATTTGGTAAGGCACTAATTTAACACTAGATACTAAAGTAACTCAGTTATGCTTTTCTCAGAGACCCCGTACTCATAAAACTCCACTAGACGTCTGGAGTGGGTGAGGGATAATATCCGCCTTAGCTGAGTTGGACGAAAAATCCTATGTATTAGCTTTTTGGTTTGTTCAACGTTGAAGGATACAGTGTTCCAAAATATTGTGAACCTTATCTTTGTTTGCTTGAAACTTGCTCTGCAACTTTCATTAAAATGGCTGATGAGGATAACGCCTCGACTGCAGCTACAACTGACAATGCCGACAGAGTATTAAACTTTACAGGTTTTCAAGAAACCGATTCAAATGCTGTAATAATTCCTCAAAATGTAAGGAAAGCCATCACTATAAAACTTATAAAACATGGCCTATAATCGAAAGGTGGCAGGGCAGTTTTTGTGATAGAGGCACATGAATATCACCAGACAGAGGTATTTCAGTCATGGATAGTCTTCACAGAAGCAAATCCAGTAACACGTATGTTTCACTTCTACAAAGAAGATGATCCACCGGATGAGTATATTCCTTTCGAGGATATTGAAATTCCACTCACATACCAGGCGCATGAGCTCTGGTTTAAAGGCGCCCTAAAACATTTAAATCTCATTACCAGACTCGGTCCACTAGGCAGACCAGGAGCAACATGGTCAGCCTTAGCCGGCTACACACCTGACCCTGACGTTGAATCAATGTTGGATGAGGAATTACTTAGTAACATACAACATTTTATAGAATTATACAGTTAAAGGTCTTTACTAATAACACTCCCACATCTTCTAAAAAGAAGTGGGAAAATAGCAAACAAACTTCCAAAGAGGAGCATTCTCATTCCAGAGGTAGCTCCCCTTAAAAGGAGCCCTTTGAAAGTAGGTATAACCTCAGGAATAGGGATAATTTGAGAAAACCTGACATATATCAGGATAGTGATACACGTTCCTCTCGTACCTTTCAGAATTCATCACAGAAATCCTAAAGAAGAGGACGGTCAGAAAACAAGGAAGAACGCGTGAAGTCCAAAGACGATCAACACGTTCAGAAAAACAAAAAACTCAATTCACCAAAAAGAAGGAAGCAGGTCTAAAAAAATCAGACATGTCTGGATCTTGAGGACACAACTCAAGAACGGAGAATGGGCTCAGACATTGTTGGACAGCGCAGCAGAAGTCACAATAACTCGCCAGAACCTGAAGGGACTTCTGAAGACAGTGGACTTGAATGAAGACATTGAAGTTGAAACTGCAGACACCAGGGTTAGTTCTCCACATTGTTGTATGGCGTTTTAGGATCCGAGCTAAATTTACTGATTCATGCCCTTATATAGGTTCAATTCACATTGCCCTTATATAGGCATAGAAATCATAATCTTATTTAGACATAGCCCATGCATTCCAAATACAGGCCTGGCTACTTCCACCCGTTCCAAAAAAACACAACGATTTCTAGGAAAAATCAGCTTAAGCAGTCAGGGACTTCCCCTTCCTTGAATATTGATTTGTCCAAGAACTCATGGAGTTTTCAAAGAACTACCATTCCCTTGATGTTCTTTGATGACGTTATTATGTCCGACTTTACGTCAAACTAGGCACCTCCGAGGTATACATATGGCTACACGTGCCCTAGCAAACACACAATGGTTCGGAGCAGCTCGACTATCTACTTGCCAGATGAAGCTCGCTACAGCAAGTGCCGAAGAAAGCCGACCGTCCAGCTGACGCACTGATCGAGAAGCTGTCCTTTCTCTCAATGAGAATCCAGCTCCAGTGTTTCCAAGTTCCCCTCGCGGGGTGTTGGGAAAAAGAGTACCGAGACAGAGATACCAGACTTCCTTCATTGTAAAACTAAGGTACGGAGCTGATTAGACCCTTAGGGAAATCTTGGATAGATTCTTGGCAAAGAAAAACTAAACCTATGCTACACCTCACTTACTTCTTCCCTCGTACTAGACTTAGGTTAGGTACATATGGGAGGGAATATTTTGGAAGCACCAGTTGAGTACTTTTAGCCTGTGTTATTTTTATGTATGTATATCTATGGTTTAGAAATCATACAATGCTTTTACAGTATTATTATATAATACGCTTTTCGCTGTATGCATTTTACTTTACAACCTGTCTTACGATTGTAGCAGTTCACTTTACTTGCATGAGAAAAAAGACTGTTCAATAAATCCTTTTTATTGAAATTCATGTCTCTCTATTTTCTCTGCACCTCTGATGAAAGGAAGCATGCACGATTGACTGAGTAAAATATCTATCTATTGTTTCCATGACTCAGAATATACGTTTAATCTTGGGGAAACAAAGTTGTCGTGTTTATGAGGTTGTCAGAAACTAATCCCTACTTGTTTATTCGAGAAAATTTCTAGTGACCTCTGAGCTAGCTGGCCCAATTAAGTCTAATATATTCGATAGAGACCTAGTAGAGATAAGTCCTACGTCAAATCTATAGGATATATTATTCAATGTGCAGAGCCTATTGGGAATATAAGTACTACACTACATGGCGCCCAACATTTGGTGAGGCACTAATTTAACGCTAAATACTAGAGTAACTCAGTCGTGCTTTTCACAGACACCCTATTTGCCCATAAAATACTCCAATAGACGTCTGGAGTGGGTAAAAGGATGACTCAGAACTGTTAGTTCAACTAAAACAACTAATAAAAATACATCGACAATTGGTTCAATATGTCATGCTGACTCTAACAGTCCAACCTCCTATAAGGATTCCACAACAAACCCCTCACCAGGGGAACACAAATAAAATCACACCACAGACTATACAATCAGTCATTGGTATATTGCCCGCAAAAAGGGAACAAATTCCATTCTGGAAAGCTCAAAAATTTACTCAAATCGAGGCAGTATTTCCTGATACTACCCCTCATTAGAAACACAGAATTTTAACAATCTGTTTACCAATGGGGATCGCACCACACCTGGAGGACTGCGACACTTGGGGTGCAGTCTTTTCTGCAATCTACACAAAAACACATGGTGTTCCATCTATGGCGGTTATACCAGATGTCCTGAAACAGATACAAAATTAATAGGGGCGGTGCCTGCTTTAAATCTGGGCATGAAATTACTGAGAGATTTCAAACAGGTCTCAGCTATAATGTTAGCTAATATTAAAGCTGAGGCAGCATCTGTTGTGATCCGCCAAAAATTAAGAGAATCTGATATAACTGAGCAACCATATGAATTGGCCAGAATAATTGAAAAATCATATGAAGAACTAGGTAGAGATAGTTTGGGTGGGGAACCAGTAAAGCCCCAACTAACAGAAAGTCCTGAAAAGGTCTTTATTAAAAACACTCTCACTACTCCTAAAAAGAAGTGGGAAAATACTAAACAAACTTCTAAAGAGAAGTGTTCTCAGTCCAGAGGAAGGTCTCCTCAAAAGGAGCCCTGTGAAAAGAGGTATAACCTCAGGAACAGGGATCATTTGAAAACAAATGATAGATATCAAGATACTGATACACGTTCCTCTCGTACCTTTCCGATTTTCTCACAGAAATCCAAAAGAAGAGGACGGTCAGAACACAAGGAAAAACGCTTGAAGTCCAAAGACGATCAACAAGTTCCAAAAAATAAGAAAATCCAATTCACCAAAAAGAAGGTAGCAGGTCTAAAAATCAGACATACCGAGGATCTTGAGGACACAACTCAAGAACGGGGAGTGTACCCAGACAATGCTGGACAGCGCATCAGAAGTCACCATAGCTCCCAGATCTTGAAGGATCATCTGGAGACAGTGGACTTGAATGAGTACATTCAAGTTGAAACTGCTGACACCAGGGTTAGTGTACTCCATAAGTTATATAAAGTAATGCTCCGGATGGAGGGGGACATAACTAGGAAAATAAGAGCACTCTTTTGGGAGAAGCTCTCTAAGGGTTATGACATTCTTCTAGCTGAAAAAGACTGGCCACCAAAATTTGTCAGTGAGTGCCCACATGGCGAAGACATCATTATGCCAGCCTTCTCCAATCACATTCCAATTCACTTAAAATACACCTATGCCAGAAAATGGGCTGTAGCCCAGGCTCCAGCATTATATAAAAATCATGTAGGATGGGATGAGGATTCCCCTCACCATAAAATCCAGTTAAAAAAACAACCAACTGCACAGAGGCAGTATCTAATTAGACAAGAAGCTAAAAAGAAAAGGTCAGGGAGATATTAGATCAACTTGAATATCAAGGGGTGATTGAAACATGCACCTCGTCCATTAACAATCCTTTGTTTCCTGTCTCCAAACCAGACAATACATATCATCTAGTTTTGGACTACAGACATTTAAACTCTTGTTGCAAAACCTTTGCAGCACAAAATGCACACAGTGCAGCACTAATGAATAACATTGTGCGTATAAAATATAAAATCACATTAGATATTTCTAACGGTTTCTTCTGTCAAAATATTACACCAGAAAGCAGGTACTTGACCGCTTTCTCAATTATGGGGACACAGCGTCACTTCTGTTGTCTCCCCCAGGGATTCAAGAATAATCCGGGGTTATTTTCAGCTACAGTAACAGAGTTACTACAAACGTATGATGATGAGGCATTATCTTATGTCAATGACATCTATCTAACAGACGATGACTTGGACATGCACATGAACAGAGTGAATACCATTATACTTGGATTCGCCTCTGAAAGGTATAAATTCAACTTTAAGAAATCAAGAATTGCCCACCCCAACGTCCTTTTTCTGGGATATGAGTTATCAAGTGAAGGCAAAAGCCTGGCAGCCAACAAGAAAAGTATGCGTTGCTCAAACCTCCAAAAACGCAGAAAAACTTACAGTCAATTCTAGGTTTCCTAAAATTCGGAAGAACTTACATTCTACATTATGCAGAAAGGGTTAAACGAATTAAACAAACCTGATTTCAAAACTACTAATTGGACTAAAAAACACACAGAAATTTTGGATTCACTGCAAACAGACATGTTAGCAACAACACATTTATAGACACGCGTAAACGTACGCAACCTTGTATCCAGAATAATCCCAGGAAGATGAGGATTCACGTACTTAACCTTTAATGAAGGTGCAAAAGTACCAATTGCTTATAATTCACACTTGTACACACAAGCTGAAATGAAATTCACATCTACAGAAAGAATTCTGACAGCGGTTCAAACTATAGTAGCAAAAGAGAGAGCCCTCACACAGGGAAAACACATAATGGTCTTTACTCCTGTACCTTCCTTAGATGCAGTGACAAAAGCAAGCATTCCGAATGCAAAGGCTTTACATCCAAGATGGATACAATGGGTTAACTCTCTTGCTGCAACAGACGTTGAAAATGTTTTGCACTCCTACTTTAAAACACAAGAATTACTACAATACGAACAAGAATGTCCTCCACCCACTAAGATTCTGCCTCTAGAACAGTACGAATGAATAATTTATACAGACGGATCAGCATAGCCCGCAATTGGGGGTAGACAATCTTATAGTGCTGCGTGCGCGATTGTTAAAGGTCCCTGGCGCGATGGTAAATTCCGACCTATGGTCACAAAAACACAATCTCTCAGAGACTGTACAGCTCAGCGAGCTGAACTACAAGCATTCAAGATGGAGCTTGAAAATACTGATCGTGAATTCCCCACACTCATAGTGTGCGATTCGTATTACTGCGTTCAATCTTAGAATGAATACTTGCAGAATTGGATTCAAAATGGTTTCAAAGATGCAAAAGGTAGCACAATCAACCACAAATTGCTTTGGGAACAAGTAGTTCAAATACAGAAAGAACTACAAAAGACTCACGTGCTCCATATACTGAGTCATCAGCGTGATGGCGTTCACGTTGAATGGAATTCATTGGCTGACGAAGCCGCGAAGGCAGCTGTGCAAATGGCTTCCGTAGCTGCAATCACTCGTTCTAAAACAAAAATAGACATTGAAATAATGCTAGCTGTCAATGCCACAAGCAAAGGCAGCGGTGCAGCGTTACCTCAAAAATATCCACTCGAATATTAATACATAATTGATGCCAACTCCGTTTCTTTTGCTCAAATCCCTGGAGTGGGGATAGAGTAATTCCAAACAGGAGACATAGAGTAGCTTTAATACACAAAGCACATATGGGAGAGGGTCTGATACATCAAGGGATCTCTAAATCGATACTAGAATTAAAAGAGACATACTGGTGGCCAGGGATGAATGCCCACATTCATGAATTTGCAATTAATTGCCATGACTGCAACAGAGATCGCAGCAAAGAACGCCGCTAGATACCTGACTACAGTGTAGCCCGCCAAGTACAGACACGTTTGTTAGACAGCATTAGGCTATCTACACGCAGACGTCCCTATGGACAAATGCGGTCCCACAACTATTAGGACTAATTCACTTGGATGTGGCCTCAGTTCCACGCTGACGCCCCCGAACTGTTATAAAAGATTTGTGAGTCTTTATCGGCACATACGCAGGTGGCACGCTACATTCTGACCAGGGTCCTGCGTTTAGCTCGAAAGCTTACAAGGAGTCCATGGTCAATCTCGGCGTTGCATTACGGTATTCTCGTCCATTCCATCCTGAGGGAAATTCTGTAGTGGAAAGAAAAAACCGGGACATGAAGCAATCTATAATAGCTAGGGTATTAGGCTTGGGTGACGGGTGGGTCAAACATCTAATAAGTGTCCAACATAGTCTAAATAATCTGCCAAGAAATTCTCTGGGTGGAATCACTCCTTATGAAATCCTTTTTGGTACTAGAATGATTGTCCTGGATCTTGTTCGTCACACTTCAGTGGTAGAACAAAAACCTTTTGAGATCAAAGACCGTTTGGCTGTTTTATAGGACTTAAATGAAACAAGGAGAAGTCAAAGCAACTTATTACAGAAGCCAACGACCACAGAAGGGGAACCACCCATCCCGGCAAGGCCTGTCTGGATTTCAAAGATTGGGGATCTAGTCAGAGAAAAGATCGCGGATAAGAAGGAATTTGGGCCTTCTTACAGAAAACCAGTACCTGTGCTAGCAATCCACGGATCAAGAACAGTGTTACTGCCGCCCCTTGCTGGAAGAAAGGAGAACAGGCTCGTATCTATCGACCTGGTAAAACCACATCATGTGGCCAATCATCAGTGGTAGGCCCAATGGACTCCAAAGATGTAGCAGACAACCACATCTTGCTACTATCCAAGAGGTTCAAACTGAGAGACTCATCACCTTTGAAGAATCTGCAGTGCGAAAAGAAGGACTAAGCAATAAGGCTATGTAACTTGTGCCTCTTGAGACTCAAATAACAGTTTGTCAAGAAGCTCCTGTCTACAATGATGTAGCATCTGACTATACTAATATGACAAGGGATCCAGAAGCTCCAGAGATTTCAAGTAATCCTGATGCAATACCAACTATTGACAGAACTGCATCTGGCTATTTCATTAACTTTGATACATTTTCAGAGGATCCCAGAGAGCCTGAAACGATGCCAGCAAAAAAAGAACTTTTATAGAACAAGTAACAGAACTTTTTCAGCAACTTGAAAAAACGTATCTGGTTTCACCATGGGTTGAACTTTGGATTGTGCTAGGCGTACTTTTCCTCCTACTTTGGCTAATTCTTGTATTAAGTTTGGGAATGCTGATAAATGGAAGCTATAGTCAAATGGACACAGCACGTAAGAACATCAACTTACTCCTCTAGCCACACAAATCATCTCATCGTGAACAAAGAGACTTGACATCAGTGAACTTCACAGCCGTTCCTATACCTGGCGATATAGCTTGGGACAGAACTGATTATGACATCTTTGGCCCTGCTAAGCTGTTGAAGATTCCACATCAATTCAAGGTTTCCTTGAGTGAGTTTGTTTCATCTAGCAAATTTTCTGATGATTGCGACTTTGAGACTGTTGATGTCAGACTTAAAGATGTCTGCAAAATTTACAAAACATGAATACTTAGAGGATTCATCAGATTATGAACAAATGTACTGTTATAATCACTATGGTCATCATTATTTGCACAAATCTGCAAACCCTAGAAATGTTCATACTTTTAATCAATGGGAACATTGCCCATTACACCACCAAAGGGTAGCTCAAAAACATTCTATGAAAAATGTCCATACTTCTCAGGTTTTAATGTCTCAAATCCGGAAACATTTTACTTTAAAAATTTTAATAAGACAGGAATGAAAAGTATGTTGACTAATACTAAGCAAATTTATTCTGCAGCCTTTTGTGCCCAGCTGTCCTCATTAGGTTTTGACTTTGGAGCAACAACATTGAAACAAAAACTGTCTGGGGCACAAAAGACTGGCAGGTGCAGGGAATAGAAGCTCTTATTCGAGCCTGCATTATCCCTGAACAAATAATGTTTTTGAACGACACTGTGCAACAGATATCCTGTCTTGGTCTAGCCAAGATAAAAGATTTGAACAAACCGTCCATACCTACACCTACACCTGATAGTAAAAACACTTCATAAGGAGGGGTCGACGTAAAAACAATTTTACTTAAAAACAGAACTGATCCTGATTGGAAAAAACTGTTAATCTGGCCCACAGACACAAACAACTGTCAAGATAGATTCCTGAATAAGACACAAGGCTTTACATTCACTAGGCCAGATACAAGATATGTCCAGAGACAACATCCAGGGATAGTAACAACATACAGTGTAATAAAACTGTGCCTTGACTGGCTACAATAAATCCACACTAACAGAGGTAAAACAACACTTATCTTTACTTAAAGATGGCGTTGATTTAAGGGACTTCTTACAAGGTCCTGCGAAACGGCGTCATAAACGTTTTATATCCGCTGGTATATATGCCATTTATAATGAAGTTTGGAAAGTGACACAAGCAGAGACTGCAGAACGAATACGAGAAATTGATCATATTAATTTAGAGAAAGCTCTCTCTGTAGTTTACAATGGGTTAACAACACTGTCATCCAGAATTTATTCTTTGGACAGCATAGTATCCTCTGCCATCGACATAATGGAACAGGACTTGCTCATGCTACAGCATGGACAGTCACAATTGCGTTCTATAATGCTTTTAGGCTGGACGTTACAAAATCTTCGTTCTGATATGTGCCATGGCGTCTAATCAACACCACGTCATTGTTTTCTGTATTTAACCTTACAGATAAACAAATCACTTTGGCACGAAGAGGAGCAGACTATACGGTGCTGAGCATTGAGAAGCAGGTAATATTACCATTAACTGTTTCAGAAAAACCTCAACAGAATGGCTAATACAAGGGACAATCACTCTGCCTGTCACAATTTTCCATTTTCAGTATCGTTTGAAACATATACCAGCTGGCATGTATGAAAGGTTGTGTAAAAAATACATTAGGTCAACCTGGGAATTACCATATACACAGAGATGTTGGAGTGGGGGAGAAGAAGTATTTCTTAGTGGTACAAACTGCAAAAGCGCACTAAGCAGTACACTCTTATGTCAGAGTATTAACTTACACGGAGCCTGTGACGGTTCTTCGACCAACATATCCTGCCACGTGCAAGGTTCTCCAGCTGCAGTGATAGATCCAATTTTTAGGCAGCTTTGTAACGGAAGCTATATTAGGTTGAATGATCACAGCTGCTGTTGCATGTTGTCAGGAATAGCCTATCTCGTAATTGTTTCAGCCAGGGTCACTTGTTGTATGCAAGTATTGTTTCCTAAAACTAAGACAGAGGGGGAGTCGCCGTTATGGCCTTCACTGAATATCTCTTCTATACGAATTGATACTTTAAGCAGAATGAAAGCCATTCTTTTATAAAAAACTGTGCCACTGACCTCGTCCAAATAGATGTATGAACTACAAGTTGCAAGGTCCTCTGCAGAGATTCATACCCTTTTATCGACAAACTGGCCTGCATCTTAAACATGTCTGATATCAGTGGTAATGTACATGTATTTAAGACAGTTTTTCCGGGTCTGTTAGCAACTTTTGAAGCAGTCCTCGGCATATTTCCAAACTTCGTGCACTCTGTGTTTGGCGGCCTGCCTCTCACTTTGGGGCTCGTACTAGGAATACTATTCTTATTCCTTCTGCTCCGATATGGCAAGTCCGGTCATCAGCGACATCCAGATTACCATAGAGAACACTCTCCTGGCAATGAAGTGTTGTGAGAGCATGATACAGATTATGGGCCTGGCTCGTTTAAGAGACCTGAATACCACGTGGTTTCTATCATTCCGACCAATGTGGCAAGATTGCATCTTACCTGTTCTACGATGCCTGCTATGTGGAGAAGAATACGTGTTGGACATCTGTCTAACAATTCCATCAGCACTGCCAACGGATGTTGATACTTTGCTTGGTTCGGTAACGGCCCATGCATTGTGTTGTCCCCAGTGGCTACCAATCCTGATGACGGCATTCGTTGAGGTCTCACAGACGCAATCTGCTGACGGTAAGATACGTGAATCGACAGGCACACAGGTACCATCTCCATTGAACAATGCTAATGTGGCTAACGCTGACGGCGATACTTCAAATTTTTGTGCAATCGGTCTACTTAACGAAGTGGTCCAACTCTCACCTACTATGGTAGACAAATTCTTTACCAGTTTAGAAGATTTGATGTTTTCTCCAAACAATGAGACTGACTTTTGAAATTAGCACACAGCATTCTGTGGGAATCTGTATTCGACCTTCACTTTTTCCAAAACAAGAATTCTAACTTTAGAACTCTATTTTTCTACGATTTGACTTTCATCCAAATTTGAACTCTTTCTTGGCACAATGTAATCTGCTTAACGTAGAACTATTCATAGAGTACAAGAATTCTTTGAATACTTCCAAGAGACAATATTCTGACCTTGTTCACAACTAAAACAATTTATAAATTTATATATTCTGTCATGGAATGGTCTCAATTTTTTCTTCTGTATTTAAGAGCCATTTCATAAATGTAATTTCATGATTCATTCAGATAGCATTTCCAATATCCTACTGTATGCTTTGAGTGAAAACATTGCTTTTGAAATGCGTACAGCACAAATGCTCATTTTCGTGTACAACCATTTTGAATGCATTTTTATGTATTTTGGGTGGGGTTTTGGCACATCATGCTTTAGATATGTTTTAAATGCTTAGAATTTAGTAATGTTGAACATATTAAAGTGGAGTGGGTGTTGTATGGCGTTTTAGGATCCAAGCAAAATTTACTGATTCATGCCCTTATATAGGTACAATTTACATTGCCCTTATATAGGCATAAAAAAAGAAAAGAAGCAGGACTTGCACAGCGTGGTAAATCCAAAATTTAATCTTTGATAATGGTCTGTGCGAGCTACCAGGGAAGACGCTGTCTGTAACAATCAGCGTTGGTTATAAAGACTAATACACAGCTCCCTCCAATTGGAGGAAGACTCTCCGGTGCTCTGTGTGCCAATGACTATACAGTCTAAAGGTTCAAACAAGTTCATAAAGAAGTTCAATCCACAAGTTGAAATGATTGCTCCAGTGTTTTAATCCGTTCTCATTATATTCATGAGTGGTGAATGATTACTTGAAAAGCAAATTCAGCTGATATAATCCATGAAAAGTATCATGCAACGTTAACAATCCCAATCCCAATGCATTTCGGGCTGCTGTATAGCCCTTCCTCAGGGGAATGCTCTACAAACATAAAGAAGAACAACATGCCATCACTAATAAGTTCATACATCTCAATTAATAACTCAACTAACTAAATATTTACTGACCATAAATCATACAGTGCACTGATACAACCTAACTTATCATGATATAACCGAAACATTACCCCATGCAAAACATCCTCACAGTGATGTCTACCTCTCACACAGTAAAGTGAATCTAAGGCGTGCCGAACTGTGCCTAAACAATATGCGTAGTGACCAAAGCGATCGATTACCATCCATGCGTGAACAGACAACGTGTCTAAAGTGACTCTGCGCAAAAAATGAAAATGAACAAACGTGCCCAAACATAAAATAAGCAAAACGCGGCGACCCGCGACGCTAGCAACAGTCATCCCTTCAAGGTGCCAGAAAAGTGAACCGGCAGTGAACTCGGACTAAAGTGAATGACCCACTCGGTCAAGAAGTGCGAGTGTGAAACGTGGTGAAAGCGGTCCTCGGTGGATGTACTTACTTAGAACGGTGCACCAGAATAGTCTAATCAGGACCTGCTCAAAGTCGGTAGACTCAGCGGTATGAAAAAAGACGAGTGAACGCGCTGCAAGTGACGTGAAAGGACATAAAAATAAACGACGGACCATAAACAGTGCAAGACTCGAGCGCCATGTTGGAAAGAAAAAATTATATACATGCAAACTGTGAACAACAAAATAATAATGGCAATGTAGATGAAAATAAAAATAAAACATACTCATATATGTCGACCTACAATAGTGTGTTGAAATCGGGAAAGCGAAAGTGTGGTGAGAAAACAACAACCTATAAATAATAGCTTATATAAGATATAGAACTGATGCAGAAAAATAAAGTATAATTAGAGATGCACAGTTACTGTCCAGAAAAGCAAAGTTTATAAGTAGCATAGGAATTCCATCCTATCATTTAAACCGTGTGGCTGCATCGTCGCCATGAAGCGGATCCAAAGGTTCTCTCTCTTCAATAGCGTGTTTTTGTTGTGTGTGGGTGTCACTTGCTCCAATATAAGATATTTTAATTGGGCTACTGTGTGTTTTAGGCATGTTGTTCTTCTTTATTTTTGTAGAGCATTCCCCTGAGGAAGGGCTATACAGCAGCCCGAAATGCATTGGGATTGGGATTGTTAATGTTGCATGATACTTTTCATGGATTATATCAGCTGAATTTGCTTTTCAAGTAATCATTCACCACTCATGAATATAATGAGAACGGATTAAAACACTGGAGCAATCGTTTCAACTTGTGGATTGAACTTCTTTATGAACTTGTTTGAACCTTTAGACTGTATAGTCAAATTCAAATTCAAATTCAAATTTCTTTATTCGGTACTTAAAAAGATACTATTAAAGAGCATGAAAAATACATACATACAATATTTAAAAGCATTTAAAAGACATAGTTTAAAAAAAAGAAATTTTTCAGATAAAAAGTTCATATGTAAGGACAATAAATCATTCGTTAGGGGTCTCAAACTGGATTCGGTTCAAAATGTACAGTTATTTCCCTGGTGTTCCTCAGTCTTATGGCAACTTTGATAAAACTTATGACACATAACAAGGTATATGGGTCTAGGGCTTTTTGCAAGAAAAGGAGGGCTGCTTTGGCATGCTTGTTTTTGATTTTTCAGAATCCTAACTAAAAACTTCCTTCTTGGCTCTGAGTAGAAGGGGCATAATAAAACAAAGTGAACGGTATCCTGCGGAGACCTAGTGTCGCAGCCGCAGGTACCCTTCAACTCTACCGTGCGTGTGAATCCTGCAGGAACTGCCAATAGGTGGTGAGGTAGATTCAAACGGAACCTGGTCATATAAAATCTTTCCTGTGCATTGTGCATTACCGCTAGGTATGGTTCCATTTTAAAATTTGTAGATATCACTGAGCCATGTGCCACCACCGAGGTTTTTTTGTTTTCAACGAGGGCCCTCCTTGTTGATGCCCATGCCCTGAATGAGTTTTTGGCCATTACTTTTTTCTGTGCAGTCATCAGCTCTGGGTCAGAGAACAGATCTTTGCAGCCAATACATTCCAGGGTGTCCTTTACATATTTAAGCCATGAAATCTGATCCCCTTTATCCCGGCTCAGGCAATCCATGATAATCTGTCTGCTAAGGCAAGCCTCTGGGTTTGTCCATATCTTGATCCAGGCCATGATGGGTGGGATCGTAATTTTGTCCTCAATATAGGGCTCGCCCAGTTCCAGGTGCGTTATGTGTGAGGGGGTGCACTGAGGAACCTTTAGTAGTTTTTTGAAGAATTTATTTTCCTCAGCTTGTATCTGCTGTACTTGGTTAGTTTTGCAGCCCCACACTTCTGCTCCGTATGACACCTTAGCACAGGATACTGTTCTGTATAGATTCAATATCTGTTCCGGGGACCACCTACCTAGCCTCCTTCCAAATGCCATTATAGCACCCGTTGAGGCCACCAGTTTGGATGCGTGTTTTTCCGCCAAATTCTTGAATTCCAATTTCTCATCAAAGAGAACACCTAGGTAGGAGAAAGACTTAACTCTTCCCAGCTTATGTCTGCCTATGCTGTACAAGAAAGTATTTTTTGGATTCAAGCCTGTAGACATGACAAAAGACTTATCCAAGTTCGCTGAGAGATCCAACGAGTTCATGAAGTTTACAAACCCATCAATTAGCTTTTGTAGCCCGAGTGGGGTGCGGACTAGCAGCACCGCGTCGTCGGCATACAGGAGGACGGGTATCGGACGCTGGCCAATCTTGGGGCAATCCACTCCCAGCTTCATAAGTTCTTTATCAAAGTTGTTAATATACAGAGAGAATAGGACGGGGGCTAAGATACAGCCCTGCCGCACACCACTTGTGCAGGGAAATGGTTCAGTCTTCATCCCTTCTTTATTGTAGCGAACTGTAGCTGTGGTCTCCCAGTGTAATGCCTTCAGGGTATCTACTAGCTCGTGATCCACCCCCAAAGAGATCATCAGGGCCCATAGTTTCTGTTTGTTAACGCGGTCAAAGGCCGCTGAGAGGTCCATAAACGCCATATGGATAGTCCCCTTAGCTGCAATAGTGTATTTGGCTGTAAGGAGATACAGGTTTAAACATTGATCTGTTGTGGATCTCCCTTCTCTGAATCCATACTGTACGTCAGTTAAAATATGGTTGTCCTCTGCCCAGACTTGTAGACGGTTTAAAATCACACGTCCTAGAACTTTGGCCGTAACATCTATCAGGGAGATAGGGCGATAGCATTGAGGGTCATCCCGGCTGCCTTTCTTGTAGATTGGGACAATGGTTGCGGAGGACCAAGAGCGAGGCAGTCCTGCCACGACTGCCTCGTTCAAAACCCTGGTAAGAACAGGTGCCCATAAGTCAATGTTACTCAAATAAAGGTCGGGGGGAATGCCATCGGGGCCTGGCGCTTTATTTTTTGACAGCCCTTGAATAGCTGATTCTATTTCTCCTAACGAGAACTTTAAACCTACGGGTACTGCTGGTTTTGCCCCTTTTTCTTGTAGTGCGGTCCCAGTGTGGTTATAGAGACCACAATAGTGGTTGCGCCATTGAGAATGGTATTCACTATGTCCGGCCCCCTTGGGTCTTTAAAGCATGGATCATTTATGATTTTCCAGAAAGCCGACATGTCGCCCCGCTGCTGCTTCCCTTAGGTCCTCCCATGCTCGGTTTTGCAGGGATTTCTTTCGTGTTTTCAGGGCTTTTTTATAGTTTGATCTGCACCCTGTTATCTTGGCTTTATCCTTCGGTTGTTCAATGAGGCTTTTTTTTAGATCTTTCAGTGCCTTGGTACCGTCGTGGTCAAACCAACGTGGGGTCAGGGGCTGTTTGGATCCTGTTCGAGGTGAGGATTTCAGCAAGGTGTCTACAAGTTTGGCAATTTCCTCGAAAGCCCTAACCACGATTGGACCACCCGTGTTTTCGTCCAGGCATATTTGGAATTGTTTTTGACCCTTCGTAACAAGGTTGAGATAAAACTTATCTCCATTTATCTTGGCCCATTTCAGCCTTCTCACTTGTGATGTCACCTGTTCTATGGCCTCAGGTACACCCTCTGCTAATCTAAGATTCATACATTTAAGATCCAACGTCAGTGGGTTGTGATCACTGAAGGCGCTGAGGATAATATCAAAGTTTGTAATCCAATTTCTGAGTGTTGGGGACACCATGATGAAGTCTATGTAAGAGTGGCAACCTCTTCCTTTGTACGTTGGATTGGGTTCCCTCTTATTATCTATCTTTATAAGATCCATTACGGGCAATAGGTTATGTCTCTTTGTGAAATTCTCCATCTCCTTGCCTTCGATGGTATGGGCAAAGTGGGGCCCCTTTTCCTCCGTGCACCGTGACCAGTCCTTATTTATTAGTCTTAATTTTTCACAAAGATGGCAGTTAAAGTCCCCAGCTAAAATGATGTATGATGATCCCTTGGCATGATTGACTGAGGACATATTTTTAAAATAGTCGTCCAGTTCTTTCACAGTATTATTTCTGCCTCGTGTACCCACTGAGTTATACCAGTTTATCAGTATAATTTTTAGACCCTTGTAGGAGAAGCCAATCGCTTGCATATTTATAGAGTCCCAGCTTAGGTTTGACCAGTGCCCCTGGATGCGAAGGTCTACAGATGTGATTAGTCCACCAATAGCTCTTCCAGATGGTGCTCTTGCTGCAGGGACCCCAACACTTTTAAACCCTTCCAATGAGAATTGACTGGGTTCGACCGCCCAGGTCTCCTGAAGACAAATAATGTTGAAACTGGTTATAAACTCTCTCCACTCCTTCACGTTATATTTGGCTGCTACCCCTGCAATGTTCCATGACAAAATTCTTATGCCAGGCTCAGCCTCCGCCTTGTGTGTGCCAGCAGCCATAAGGCAGTTGACTGGTGCCTCCCCCGATGCCACTGGGGTGTCCATTTTGTTTGGTAAAGATCCTCCCCTTGGCACAATTTCCTGCCCAGACTTTAGGTTGTCATTTGTATTCACTGCTAGAGGTTCTTGGGTAAGTACAGTAGGAGCACTGCTTGACTCTACTGGAATAGTGGATGGCAAGCGGCCTGATTGTCGCGTTCTTTTCATAGAGCTGCCCTCAGAAAGAAGAAGGTTACACTCCCTATTCTGTTGGAGTCAGTCAACATTGTCCAAGGTACAAAACCTATTCCAATGTGCGTGCATTGCAAGTACCGGATCATAGAGGGGGGATGCCTGCCAGTGGGTCTGCCAATTGTCTACTCTGTGGAACTGCATGGGATGTGGAGCCCTATTCGCTCGTGCCCTATTTAAATATGTTAGTCCATGTTTCGGAGGCAAGGGGTAGAAGTAGGATAAGGGTAAGGGGTGTATATTTGTTTGTGGACCCAGCGAGGGAGAGTTGCATATGTGGGTAACTACCGACGTGTCCCTGAAGTTAATTGCAATAACATCCCCCGCCACAGTTTTAGCACCGTTTCCTATCCATTGCCCCCTTCTCACAGACAATATTTCCCCGGACATGTGTAAGGGTAATGGTTTGTTGGACCTTAGCCATTGAACGCATTTGTTCCTTAGCTCCCCTTCGTGTTCTCTTTTACCTTCCTTTAGGGGAGGTACTCCTGTTAGCACAACTACATAGGGTAGTGCTTCTGGTGGTAAGTTGATGGAGTGGAACCGCACTCCTGTTTTTACTCTAGCTGCGGTTGTAGGGGAGGTAGTTTTTGCTTGGGTGGAATTCCCTATTTTGGCGTTGCTTTCACTGACCTTATCTATTGGTATGGAGCTTTTTCCTTGGTTATTATTTTCCTGTGGTGCTATGCTCTTTGTGCTAGATGTTGGGTGGGTATAAGTTTTCGCCGGCGTTTTGTTTTGTGGAGCTGCATTATTTTTTAGTTTGCTGTGATTTGTATCAGGTGCTGTCTTTCCCTTATTTGTGGACTCTTCGACCCCTGATTCAGCATTATTAGGATTGCCTGAAGCCAATGATGATGCTTGGGGCGCCTGTCTGGTTGGTCCTATCACTCTGTTGTTTATCACAGATGTTAATCTGTCCAATTTGGCCATTAGAGGCTTAAGCTGCACCCTGATGGTCTCTTCCAGTTCTGCCTTAAGATCTGACACCATATTGGCTACCCAGCAGGGTATGCCAGATACGTGGCAGCCATCGGGGTTGTCAGATTATGATTGGCCTTTGATTTTTCTTTCTCCCCCCTTTTTGTTATTCAGCTTGCAAACACTGTTCTTCCTAGACTTTTGGGCAGGTTTGCCTGGATTTCTAATTTGTGGAGTAGCCCGAGGTGACTGCTCTAGGTTTACAGGATCTGTGACTCTAGCTGTGTTATTGGGCATATTTGGAATTGGCTGTGCACAGGGGAGCTCTACATAAGAAGAAGTTAATGAAAAGTTTACGTCTGGGTTATCTATTAAGGATATCACCGGGCCCTCCTCTGTGTCATGGATAGCTACTGTAGGTGCTAACGAGAGCCGCCTTTCTGTGTTTTCAATGGCTGTTGCCACGACCCCAATAGTCTGTTGCAGCATTTTATCTATCGCTGTTAAAGTTGGCAGGGGCTGCGACAGTGATGTATCGACTTTCTGTCTGGTATTGGATCTTAACGTGGGCATTTTGCTTGTTTTGGACCCTCTCCTCATGATTTAGTGGTCAGTCAATCGCCAGACAGCGCGTGGCACCCTCCTTTACGGTATGAGCCTGGTGATGACTGATAGGATTATAGCGGAGGAGGGTGGAATAATGAGACCAAAACCAAATCTGTATCAGGCTGTACTTTACATTGGCCCCGACAATACCTTAAATGTAACAGGTCGAAGCAGGCCGACAGATGTTAATAATATGGCCCAGCCCAGCCTTGTCTGGCCTTGGAGGGCCGTAGAGGGCCCGCCCTTTGCCCGGGCTTCGCCCGGCGTCCCGCGAGATGGTGATGGCGTCGTTTATATGCGCTTCCTGGCGCTCAGAGATGACGATGCCGATGACGCGGACCCCAGTAGGGCTGCTGGAATTTGTAGTCCCGCCCCTCGCCGGACTCCTCTCGGCGGCTCCCGCTCCAGTTGGAAAACGAGCGAGGAAGCAGCGGGAGACTGGCGGGCGGGTCCGCGGGACGTGCTGTTGCTCTGGCAGAGTTAGTCGCTATGGCAATTCAAAGGTTCGTGACCCTCAGCATACACACGGGCATTAAAAGGAGTTCCCACTCCCAATGGTGATGGCGTCGTTTATATGCGCCTCCTGGCGCTCAGAGATGACGATGCCGACGACGCGGACCCCAGTAGGGCTGCTGGGATTTGTAGTCCCACCCCTCGCCGGTCTCCTCTCGGCGGCTCCCGCTCCAGTTGGAAAACGAGCGAGGGAGCAGCGGGAGACTGGCAGGCGGGTTCGCGGGACATGCTGTTGCTCTGGCAGAGTTAGTCGCTATGGCAATTCAAAGGTTTGTGATCCTCAGCATACACACGGGCATTAAAAGGAGTTCCCACTCCCAATGGTGATGGCGTCGTTTATATGCGCCTCCTGGCGCTCAGAGATGACGATGCCGACGACGCGGACCCCAGTAGGGCTGCTGGGATTTGTAGTCCCGCCCCTCGCCGGTCTCCTCTCGGCGGCTCCCGCTCCAGTTGGAAAACAAGCGAGGGAGCAGTGGGAGACTGGCGGGTGGGTCCGCGGGACGTGCTGTTGCTCTGGCAGAGTTAGTCGCTATGGCAATTCAAAGGTTCGTGACCCACAGCATACACACGGGCATTAAAAGGAGTTCCCACTCCCAATGGTGATGGCGTCGTTTATATGCGCCTCCTGGCGCTCAGAGATGACGATGCCGACGACGCGGACCCCAGTAGGGCTGCTGGGATTTGTAGTCCCGCCCCTCGCCGGTCTCCTCTCGGCGGCTCCCGCTCCAGTTGGAAAACAAGCGGGGGAGCAGCGGGGGACTGGCGGGCGGGTCCGCGGGACGTGCTGTTGCTCTGGCAGAGTTAATCGCTATGGCAATTCAAAGGTTCGTGACCCTCAGCATATACACGGGCATTAAAAGGAGTTCCCGCATGGATGGTAATCGATCGCTTTGGTCACTACGCAGATTGTTTAGGCACAGCTCGGCACGCCTTAGATTCACTTCACTGTGTGAGAGGCAGACATCACTGTGAGGATGTTTTGCATGGGGTAATGTTTCGGTTATATCACGATACGTTAGGTTGTATCAATGCACTGTATGATTTATGGTCAGTAAATATTTAGTTAGTTGAGTTATTCATTGAGATGTATGAACTTATTAGTGATGGCATGTTGTTCTTCTTTATGTTTGTAGAGCATTCCCCTGAGGAAGGGCTATACAGCAGCCCGAAATGCATTGGGATTGGGATTGTTAACGTTGCATGATACTTTTCATGGATTATATCAGCTGAATTTGCTTTTCAAGTAATCATTCACCACTCATGAATATAATGAGAACGGATTAAAACACTGGAGCAATCGTTTCAACTTGTGGATTGAACTTCTTTATGAACTTGTTTGAACCTTTAGACTGTATAGTCATTTGCACGCAGAGCACCGGAGAGTCTTCCTCCAATTGGAGGATGCTATGTATTAGTCCTTATATAGGCATAGAAATCATAACCTTATTTAGACATAGCCCATGCAGTCCAAATACAGGCATGGCTACTTCCATCCGTTCCAAAAAACCACAACGATTTCTTGGAAGAATCGGCTTAAGCAGTCAGGGACATCCCCTTGCTTGAAAATTGATTTGTCCAAGAACTTATGGAGTTTTCAAAGAACTACCATTCCCTTGAGGTTCTTTGATGAGGTTATTATGCCTGACTTTATGTCGAACAAGGCACCTTCGAGGTATAAATATGCCTACATTTGCCCTAGCAAATACACAATGGTTCGGAGCAGCTCGACTATCTACTTGCGAAGGAAGCCGACCCTCCAGCTGACGCACTGATCAAGAAGCTGTCCTTTCACTCACTGAGAATCTAGCTCCAGTGTTTCCAAGCTCCCCTCTCGGGGTGTTGGGAAATCGAGTCTGGAGACAGAGATACTAGACCTCCTTCATTCTAAAACCAAGGTACGGAGCTGATTAGACCCTAAGAGAAATCTTGGCTAGATTCTTGGCAAAGAAAAACTAAACTTATGCTACACCTCACTTACTTCTTCCCTCGTACTAGACTTAGGTTAGGTACATTGGGGTAGGCGTAATTTAGAAGCACCAGTTGAGTACTTTTAGACTGTGTTATTTTTATGTATGTATTCATCTATGGTTTAAAAATCATACAATGCTTTTACAGTATTATTTTATAATACTCTTGTTGCTGTATGCATTATACTTTACATACTGTCTTACGATTGTAGCAGTTCACTTTACTTGCATGAGAAAGAAGACTTTTCAATAAATCCTTTTTATTGAAAACGCCCGTCTCTCTATTTTCTCTGCACCTCTGATGAAACGAAGCATGCACGATTGCCTGAGTAAAATATCTATCTATTGTTTCCACGACTCTGAAGATTAGTTTATTCTTGGGGAAACAAAGTTGTCATATTTATGCGGTTGTCAGAAACTAATCCCTTCTTGTTTATTCGAGAAAGTTTCTAGTGACATCTGAGCTAGCTGGTACTCACAATTAAGTCTAATATATTTGATAGAGACCTAGTAGACATAAGTCCTACGTCAAATCTATAGGATATATTATTCCAATGCGCAGAGCCTATTGGGAATATAGGAACTACACTACAATATAGGTTATATGAAATAACACTCCTGATGGAGGGAGACATGCCAAGAAAAGTAAAAGCATTCTTTTGGGAGTGTCTTTCTAAATGCTATGATATACTTGTGGCTGAACAAGACTGCCCACCAGAATTTGTCAGGGAGTTCCCACATGATGAAGACATCATTATGCCAGCATTCTCTAATCATATTCCAATACATTTAAAATATGCTAATGCCAGGAAATGGGCAGTGGGCCAAGCCCCAGCATTATATGAAAATCATGTAGGATGGGATGAGGATTCTCCTCACCAGTTGAAAAATCAACCAACTGCATAAAGGCAGTACCCAGTTAAACAAGAAGCTAAAAAACAGGTCAGGGAGATCTTAGATCAACTTGAATACCAAGGGGTGTTTGAAATATGCACCTCCTCAATGAACAATCCTTTGTTTCCGGTCTCCAAACCAGACAATACATATTGTCTAGTATTGGATTACTGACATCTAAACTCTTGTTGCAAAACATTTGCAGTGCAAAATGCACACAGTACAGCATTATTGAATAACATTGTGCGTAAAAAATTGGGGACACAGCTTCACTTCTGTCATTTCCCTCAGGGATTCAAGAATAGTCCTGGGTTATTCTCAGCAAGAGTAACAGAGTTACTACAAACTTATGATGATGAGGCATTGTCATACATCGATGATATCTATCTGACAAACGATGACTTGGATAGGCACTTGACCAGGGTGACAACCACTATCCTGGGCTCGCCCTGAAGGGTACAAATTCAATTTTAAGAAATCGAGAATTGCCCATCTCAACGTCCTTTTTCTAGGATATGAATTATCAAGTGAAGGCAAATGCCTGGCAGCCAACTTTTTAGAACGTGTGTGCTGCTCCAGCCTCCAAAAACGCAGAAGGACTTTCAGTTGATTCTAGGTTTCCTGCACTTCAGAAGAACTTACATTTTAAACTGCGCAGAAAGGGTTAAACCTCTCTACGAATTAATCAAACCTGATTTTAAAACAGTAAATTGGAAAAAATAACACACAGAAATGTTGTTTTCACTCCAAACAAACATGTTAGCAACCAAACATTTACAAACATGCGTAAATGTAAGCACCTTAGTGATCCGAATCATTCCGGGTCAATGCGGATTCACCTACTTAACTTTTAACGAAGGTGAAAAAGTACCAATAGCATACAAGTCACATTTGTTCACACAAGCAGAAATTAAATTCACTTCTACAGAAAAAATTCTGACGGCTGTTTAAACAGCTGTAGCACAAAAAAAGAGCCCTAGTACAGGGGAAACGCATTATGATTGTAACTCCTGTACCTGCCATAGAAGCAGTGACAAAAGCAAGCATTTCAAATGCCAAAGCATTACATCCAAATGGATACTACGGGTTAATTCTCTTGTTGCAACTGATGTTGAATACGTTTTTGATCCTTATTTGAAAACACAAGCATTCCTGCAATACGAACAAGAATGTCCTTTGCCTACTGAAATTCTACCTCTAGACCAGTATGAATGTATAAATTATACTTACAGATCAGCACAACCCGCTACAGGGTGTAAACAAGCTTATAGTGCTGCATGCGCGATCGTTAATGGTCGTATGCGCAATGGCAAATTCAGATATATGGTCACAAAATCACAGTCTCTAGGAGATTGTACAGCTCAGCGAGCTGAGCTACAAGCATTTAAAATGGCACTTGAAAATACGAATCGCGAATTCCCCACACTCCTAGTGTGCGATTCTTTCTACTGTGTCCAATCTTACAATTAATATTTACAGAATTGGCTTCAAAACGGGTTCAAAGATGCAAAAGGTGGCACAATCAAGCATAAGATGCTATGGGAACAAGTAGTTCAGTTACGAGAAGGCCTACAAAACACTCACGTGATATACACGCTGAGTCATCAACGTGATGGCGTTCACGTTGAAGGGAATTCATTGGCTGATAAAGCTGCAAAGGCAGCTGTACAATTTGCTTCCATAGCTACAATCACTCATTCAAAAACGAAAATAGACAGTGAAATAATGCTGGCTGTCAATGCTACAAGCAAATGCAGCGGTGCAGTGTTACCTAAAGGTTTTTGACTCAAATACTCATATATCACTGAAACAAATAATGTTCCGTTTGCTCGAATCCCTGGAGTGGGGGATAGGGTAATTCCAAACATGGAATATAAATTAGGACTAATCCTAGCAGCACATGAAGAGCTCGCCTCTGCTCAGGCAGGTGTTTCCGCCACAGTATCATTATTAAAGCAGAGGTACTGGTGGCCAGGTATTAGGAAACAAACCCGAAACTATGTTTTGGAATGTGAAATATGCCAGAAGATGAATGTCTCTACCGTGAAACGTCCTGCCCAGACGCCCCTGTTAATCTTAGATAAACCATTAGCATGTGTTTACCTGGACCACTGCAGTCCCTTAAAAAGGGATGGTAACTATAAATATATCATGGTCGCAGTGAATTCGTGTTCTATGTTCCTTTGGATGTGGCCTTAGCTCTTGGCTGACGCTCGAACTGTTATAAAAGATTTGCGAGTCTTTATGGGCACATACGCATTTGGCACTCTACATTCTGACCAGGGTCCTGTGTTTACTTTTTGAGCTTACAAAGAGGCCATGGCCAATTTGGGCTTTGCATTGCGGTATTCTAGTCCATTCCATCCTGGGGGAAATTCGGTTGTGGAGAGAAAAAAACAGGACATAAAGCAATCCATAACAGCTAGAGTATTATGTTCGGGTGACTGTAATGATCGGATTCTCAGAGCAAGAATCACCCACTTACCTTGATACAACCAACCCGGCCAAAACGTAACACCAACCCTTCCCGGACCCTATTTACAATGGTTCCTGAGTACTTACCCAGGAATAGGGCACTCGTAATATACAAGCTTATATCATCAAAAACACTGTTAGATCTAAGGGATTACTAAGAATAGTCACTAATAACTACGGTATTCTATGTCTCATCCTATGATCTTACCTTATAGCCCCGCGACAATCTGGCCCAGACTATTCTACCCTCCTTCTCATGGTGGAGAGCAGCTCACTCTACCACACCAACCACAATTGGTGCTCTCTATAACGCCCTATCTTCAGCGATCTCACTACACACTATCCCCAATCGGTGCTCTTATTAACGCCCTATCTTGAGCGAGCTCTCTACACACCAATCCCCATTGGTGCTCTCATTCACGCCCTATCTTGAGTGATCTCACTGTCCTATTAATACCTTCTTCTCTCTCTCTCTACTGGGGAAGTTTCTAAATACCTAATATGTACTAGGAGTATCTTCTATCTTATATAAATTGTTATCCCTCATGTGATAGATAGGAGATCCGATCCTCTCACACAAGAACTGCCAAATTGTTACACTTAAGAATTATTTCCTGACATAAAACTCACATCAATCTCCTGCATCAGTTACCTGTGGGATGGGAATCGCCCATCCTTCCATACGATAGCACCTGGCTGTAAAGAAAGGTTAGCTTTATCATAGAAACAATACTTAAGTATGTGTTCGTTACAAACTGGGGTCCCTTTATTACACAATAACAGGCAGAGAAAACATTATATTATAAAGTCACAATACTACCTAACAGTCTAAGCATAGCCTGAAAAGGAAAGGAAAGTGCTAGTATATCCGTGCACTATAATAGCAGGACAGACTTCACCTTATAATTATGGAGTCCGGTTCTAGCTGTCATCTGGGTCCCTCTCTCATCTGTGCCTTGGCTCATCTCAGATTCTACTCTGCACCCACGGATACACGTCTGCACCGCTATGCTCCTTCAAAGCACTGGAACCCTTCTCTCGTCTTTTCCTCTGTTCCTCAGCTCTACACCAATCACTTTGCACTGCCTTCCTCTCTCCCACAAACTGTCTTCACCTCCAGACTTCAATCTAATGATATAGTTTCAACCGCTCTGGAAACCATCTGTTCAACTAACTTCTTCACTCTGATTATTCTAACTCCGACTGCAACTGCCAACTGTCATCTGCCAACTGCCTGCCTCTCCTCTCTACACCTCAATAATATAAAGAGCTCTTCGTTCATGGAAATTTCCAGACAGTAACCTGCCACCCACCAGATTCCTGTACTAGGCTTTGGGCCTCAGACGCTCCCACAATGGCCAGCTGCTGTTTCGTCTAAAACCCGAGCTCTGCTTAAATTCCTCCGATAAGGGCCAGCTCTGACCCGTTCCTCTCCAGTGAACAACAGCTCATAACTAAAACATCACTCTTGACCTAGAAGCGCCTCGAGCAGTCGAGACAGAAAGGAAAATGGAGTCTCTCTCGTTTGGGTCTTGTAGGCCCGAAAAAGATGAAAGAGACGCATAGCTCTATCAAGATACATAAGCAAGCCCTACCAATAGGTAATATGATGTCAGGAATAAAGGATCTATCCTCTAATATAGGCCTCCAGGCCCAAAAGTGATGAAAGGGCATGTTATTATGCCACAGTCAGTAGGCTAACCCTAAGAATAGGCCAAAAATAGGGATCTATCCACTATACTAAGATGGTAGTAGACTAAAGTTACCATCACTCAGAAATAGGACAAAATATCCGGTCACTACATTCTACCCTTGACTTTTGTCGACTAACATCTGTCAAACTGAGCGAACATCTGATGAAGAATAATAAGAAACAAAACTAACAGACCTAGACATAGTGTGTGGTCTAAAAATTTGAATTAAGGAAGGGACACATTGAATGCAACAACAAATAGCAACTAGAATAGAAATAGCAATCAAGACACCCCCCAACACTTGACGCAGGGATTGCAAATCAGGCAACCAATTGAAAAGCCAATCAAACCATCCTTGATCTATATGTTCCCTAACTTCTTCAGTTAATTCATGAAGTTTATCAATATGGGACTGGATGGATTTGGAATGGTCCGATAAATTAAAACAACAAAGGCCCTCGAAATCTGAGGAGCCATGACCATGTTTAAGTAAAAGGTAATCTATTGCAGCTCTATTTTGTAAAATGGCTCTACGCTCACCTTGAGCATCTAATAATAGGTCAGATAAAACAACAGAAGTATGGTTAATAGACTTAACCATCCAGCAAGCAAATTTTCCGATTGATTTAGCATTGTATACAGATAATGCAGGAACACCTAAATTAGAAAAAGCTAAACTAAGATACTCAGATTTTGAGAATAATTGAGGAGTCACAATTGGCTTTCAAGGATGGGGCATCACGTGCAGTTCGGGAAATTACATTAGGATGTGAGGAAAACATTAATAAACTCAATCTGGTAATAGCACATAGGACCTCCAGTAATATTTGCAGGAATATAGGGCCAACACGAATTGCCACATGAAAATAGCCATCCAGAAGGTAATAGCACCATACGATAGTGACTAGGGGTAACTACAAGATGCCTACAAGTCATATTATTTCTAACAGAAGTACATGATTTAGATAGTCTTTCAAAACATAGAGTTCTTTCACAGGCAGTAAATGAGGTGGCATTCTTAAGTCTTAATTGAACGCACTTGCCTATGATTTTAGGATCACAGGACATAAAAAAGCAAAGATCACCCTCGGTAATATTGTAGGTTTTTATTTGGGAATTCAAAGGGGGCTGTAAATAAGGCAAAACCGTGCATAGAGCACAGTAATCATAGGTCGCAAAATCACTGAAAATTACATTGGGATGAACATTTGATAAATTAAAAATATGGGCAAGTGTCTCCATGGAAGCTGGGACAGCAACCAAGCAGGTCCCTAGAATATCAGTCACTGAGTGCGTAGGGGTCAAACAGAAGTGATTAGAGTTAATTAGTCTCCTGGTTAGAGACGTCCACAAATTGGATGACGAATCCCACGACGCAGAAGAACGACGTCTTCGGTCCAGGGAATTATTCCTGTCCTGGGGGCTCTCCCGTCTCTCGGCGCATCAGGCCAAAAGGAGTCCAGCGACGACACTTCCTACAGCAGCAGTCCAAACAATGGTCTAGGAGAACGGGATCAAATACAGGTATTATTCATTCTCGCAAGTAACAAGTATCAGCTGGGACTGCTTCCCAGCTATCTTGCCCTGGCCTTATCACTAGGACAGTAGTGTCCTGACCGGTTTCAATTATTTCGGCCTGTTCAGGGGGATTTTTAGGTGACTGAACCCACACTCTCGCTCCGAGATTATCAGTGGAGCCAAACCCCTTTTTTTCTCGAACAGATAACAGAGTTGGGGCAGTACCTTTTTGAATCTCACCACTGAAAATAGGCATAATTAGCAATTGAGCAACTCAGTCTGCTTTGTGCATCAGTAAATCAGAATCACCACTGTTTAATAGGATCACTTTAATCTCTCCTTGATAATCACTGTCAATCACACCTCTGAGCACCTGGACACCTTTTAAAGCCAAGCCAGATCTCGGGGCAATTAATCCAAAACTTCCAACGGGTATTTGGACACCAATGTCGCCACAATAGTAATGTCTTCTTTCTTTAAAGTAATGGTGTTTATAGAATGCAGGTCCAGGCCTGCAGAACCTGGGGTTTCTCTGCATGGAGCCAAGGCTCCAGGGGACATTTTCCAATACATCACTGTACTCTCCACTGTGTTAGGTTTAGCATCAATAGCTGGAGGAAATAAACGCATTAATGGGGAATCCGAATTCAAATAAGGACAATTATTCAAAATTAACAATGCATCAAACAAATGATCTCTCCAGTTCTTATAATTGACATTTGATACCTTACGTAATTGATCTTTCAGCAAACCATTCATTCTCTCCACAAGGCCTGCTGCATATGGATAATAAGGTATATGAAACACCCATTCAATGTTGTTCTCCACCCAGAATTCCTGCACTAGTCTGCCTTTAAAATGAGATGCGTTGTCAGATTGTATTTGGAGTGGAACACCATAGTACAACATGATTAACTCTAATGTTTTAATGGTATTTATCTGAGTAGATCTCTTACAGGGAAAGGCCACTAAAAGCCCACTGAAAGTGTCTACGACTGTACAAACATATTGACAATTTTTACTCATGGGAAGAGGACCTATATAATCTATTTGCCAAATCTGTGCAGCGGATTTTCCTCGATGTAATTGACCTCTTACAATTTGGGGCACTTCTCGCTGTCTAGAGTGCTGACATATGGGGCAATGAAGTATAACGTCTTTAATTAAATTGAGAGGAATATAAATTCCTCGGTCAGCAGCCCACCTGCTAGTGATTCTTTCTCCAAAATGTCCTGACTTCTGGTGAGACCATTTCGCCAATCCCGCCAAATCAAAATCTTGTTTGTCCACCATTGCCTCAGAAATTTTAGATTTCTCATCTGCAATTTGGTGAAAAAGTTTGTCAAGGGAGTCTACGTGTGTGTGTGTGCATCAACATGAAAAACTGTCACGTTACTCTGAGGAAGTAGTTCCCAAATCTCTTGCCATAAATGTTTATCCCAAAGCTCTTTAGAATGCAGTTTCCAATCATGGGAATACCATGTGGGTAACCAAACCGCTAGACCATTAGCAGTGGACCAAGAATCAGTAAAAATATGACATGTACCAGGCAGTTCTTGTTTCAAAACTTGATGAACAGCATATAGTTCAGCAAATTGACTACTTTTTCCTTCACCTGTGGTACTTAGCAAATTCTGTGTGATCGGATTGTAGGATACTGCCTTCCAATGTCTCTTCTCTCCAATGTACCTTGCTGAACCATCCGTAAAACCACACATGTTTTCTATCCTCCACGGATAAATCATCAAATGACTTGCCCCACTTAACAGGGGATTCCTGTACTATAGGTACATACCAATCACTTTCTGCCTCTCCTAACGGCGCCAGCGCCACTTGCTCATGTAACGTCGCAACACCCTTCGGTCCTCTACGTGCTCTGTCTTGTATATACCATTTCCATTTAATCACACTTGCTTCTTGAGCGTGTCCAATCCTATGAGTTTTTTGTGAACTCAAAACCCATTGCATAATAGGAATTTCAGGTCTCAAAATTACATCATGTCCCAAAGTCAGTTGCTCGGTATCCACCAGAGCCCAATAACATGCAAGTAACTGTTTCTCAAATGGTGTATAACGCTCTCCAGCATCGGGTAACTTTTTAGTCCGGAAACCTAATGGTACTTTTGTTCTACCTTGTTTTTGCCACAGACTCCAATTCGCATAAGGGCCTTACACAGACACATTCAAATCCACATCACCATCACGTACAGGCCACAAATCCAAAGCATGCTGAATCGCTTCTTTCGCCAAATCAAACGCATCTTGCTGCGGTTTATTCCATTCAAACACATTCTTTTTACGGGTAATTTTGTACAAAGGGGCTAATATCTGACTCAAATGTGGGATATGTTGACGCCAAAAGCCAAATAAACCAATAAATCTCTGCGCTTCTTTTCTATTTCGCGGGACTGCAAATTCTGCAATTTTCTGTTTTACCAGCGGAATCACTTCTCGATTCCCTTCATGCCAATTAATGCCTAAAAATGTTACACTTTGTGCCGGACCTTGCAGTTTGTCTGGATTAATTTCCCAACCTTTACTTTGCAAATGAGCTACGATTAAATCTAATTGGGTCTGAACTTGTTCCTGTGTTTCACCTTGAATCAAAATGTCGTCAATGTAATGACACACCTGTATTTGTGAGCTTATCGGTACTTCAGTTAAATGTTCTGCCACCAGCCGGTGACAAATCGTAGGACTATGCACATAGCCCTGGGGAAGACTTCTGAATGTCATTTGACGTCCATTCCATGTAAAACTGAACTTTTCTTGGCACTCAGGGGCAATCGGGATAGAAAAGAAAGCGTTAGCCATATCAATAGAAGCATACCAAGATCCTGAATGTTTTTGGATTCTCTTAATTAAAGTAATAATGTCAGGTACTGCGACAGTCAAAGGGGGTGTATGTTTGTTTAATTCACGATAATCAACTGTCATGCGCCAAGAATTATCACTTTTACGCACCGGCAATACGGGATTATTCCAGGCAGAAGTAACCGGAGTTATAACTCCTGCATCCACTAATTCCTGAATTGTAGCACTGATCTCTTCATGCCCACCTGGAATGCGATACTGTTTCTGGGAAATTACTTTTGTAGCCTGAGGGATTTTTACAGGAGGAATTCTCAAACGACCAACTCTCACGGACTTTGATGATATGTATTTCCTGTCTCCAAATCGATGACATCCGTCATCTAAATATAATGTCATACCTTTTAAAATGTCAATTCCAATTATATATTCAAGAAGGGGTACTACTAGTACAGAACATTCTTTTCGGGGAATTCTACCTATTTTCATTTCAACATTAGCTTGCACTGCGGGAGTTTCTTTACCACCTAAGCCAGTAATTGTGAAAAATTGTCCTTTAAATTTCTTTGGGTTTCCATAAATTAAAGTGGCCTCCGCTCCTGTATCTACCAATGCTCGGGTCCTCAGTATATTACGATGTCTCCAAAAAATCTCAATATCTACATAGGGTCTATTATCTCTGTGAGCCCAATTGCGTACCGGAGCTTGACCTATTTCCTAGTCGTTTTTATTGCGTTCCAACGCCCAGGTCAAATCAGGATAGAGACTTTCAAATCTTTTAGGAAGTTTCACCTCTCGCTCATACTTATTTTCCTCACGAAATGGATTCTTTTCATTCACAAAATATTGTGAATTTCGCTCAGAAAATCTGTGTCGTCTATCTCTCATTCTCAATTCAGGAGATTCATCCCTCTCCTCTCTATGTCTGCTTTCAAAACGCTCATCTCTCCCCCTCTCTCTCTCCCTCTTTTCCTCTCTCTCTCGTTCACAATAGGAAGATACATCCCTCTCAGTCCATTTTCTGCCATTCCTGTCAGATTTACCACGGTTATTGTCATCTTCACTGTCATCAGAATGAATATGATCACAATCCTGTTTACGCACTCGCCTAGCACCTTCCTTTCTGTCCAAGCCACATTTGCGGAACGTGGCCCACAATCGATTATTCGGCTCACCATCAATATCTTCTCTCTTCACACCATCATCCAACAAGGCGAGAAACATGTCACGTCTAGTAAATCAATAAGTAACACCAGTACGACCCTCGGGTCTGGATTGTCTGTCTGGTTTAAGCCACTCACCCAATTCACCAAGCTGACGCACAGCCTCAAGCACAAAGACAAAGGACTACCAGTTTGATTAATCAACAATGTCATCATAACTTGCTTATAGGCAACAGGGGCGGAACGAATAATTCTATTCCGCACAGAGGAAGTCAACAAGCCGTCCAAGTGTGGCTCAATGATTAGAGCGGCAGACCCTGATGCAGAGGTCTGGTCCGGGACCAGGGTTCAATTCCCCGCCTCAGCGAGTCTTGGGCTCAAAATTCCACGGACCTGATAATTCTCGCCTCAGTGCCTATTCCAATCATGGAGTCCCACTCTGCAACTCTGGGCAATAGCTTGCTTAATCTCCACAACGGCCCCCACAACGCTAAGGATGCCTGGCCTCTACCTCGGGGTGCCCAGGAGTGGACGCCTCACAGGGAAAGCCAGGATGGGTTCCACAGCGGTATTCGTACAAGCGCCTTGAGACCCTTGCGGGTGAGTAGTGCGCTATACAAGTATCAATTTACATTTCCATCAATCTGTCAGACGTGCCCAGAAAAATCGCAGTTTTTATCACCTCCTCTTTCAGTCTCCGGGAGGCATCTCGTAGAGTATACTACGACTTGTCATTCAAAGGCCAATCAGATTCAGTAGGATATTTTGAGCGAATTTTGCGAATCTCGCGTTCGCGAATTTTGCGGATTTGCGAACTCGCAATCCGCAAAATCCGCGAATTCTCGCGAATTTGCGGATTTTTTTTTTTAATGTTCGCACGGGTTTCTGCAAGTTCGCGAGGGTTTTGTACAATTTCGCAAATTGCGAAATTGTACAAAACGCGTGCGAACTTGCAGCAACCCGTGCGAACACAATTATATGAAGAGAAAGAAGCTCCTGGCCACAGGAACAGCACGGGGATTGCGCTCATGAAAGTCAAGGATGCAAAGGCCTCTACCCAGCATCACAGCTGATTTTCCACAGTAGATTTGGGAAGAGGCACACCTGTCCCGCCTCGAAGACGCTCATGATTGTTTTTGGGCTAATGAATGAGTCACTGATTTTGAGCATCAACTAGTTCGAGCGACCATGCAAAGGCCGCCCTCTACCCAGCATCACAGCTGATTTTCCACGGTAGATTTGAGAAGAGGCACACCTGTCCAGCCTCGAAGACGCTCAGGATTGTTTTTGGGCTAATGAATGAGTCACTGAATTTGAGCAACTAGTTCGAGTGACCATGTGTGTGTTACTATGCAATCACCCTGAAGGGCGCAGGGGTCCCTTGAGTGACCTGTGTGAGGCTGTGCCTGTAACTATTTTACAATGGCGCCAGCAAGCTGCCAGCGCCGTTGTAAAATAGTTACAAAGTTAGCTTGCACAGGAAGCACTTAGATAAAATAAAGCAGCACCTGCTTCGTTTTATCTAGTGGTTCCTGTGCAAGCTAACTTTGTAACTATTTTACAACGGCGCAGGCAGCTTGCTGGCGCCATTGTAAAATAGTTGCATGAGTGGGGGTTCAACTTTTGAACCCGTTACGCTCGCGGATTTTTTTTTGCGGATTTTGCGGGAAATCCGCAAAATTCGCGGATTGCGGATTTCCAAAAAATCCGCAAAATCCGCGAGCGTAACGGATTTCCCGCTCATGCTTAATGATTACAACCTTCAGCCGCTAATTGAAGCAAACTAATCTGACCAGCAGTGTTATAATTCAGAAAATGATCTTGCACAGTAGAATCGGAACTCAAAGAACAGAACTTCAGCGCATCTCCCATATCCAACATGATGCCAGCAGCACCCAACTCAAAAAGACGCACCATCCATGTAAGGAAGGCCTCACCAGGCCGTTGTCGAAATCGTTCTAAAATGTCACTAACTTCCTGTTGTGTGAAATCTTCCAAACTATCCAAAGGAATCCCATTGGGATTGCCAGGAGCCTGTTGTTATTTCCTCCGAAAGACAGGATGTGCAGAAACCTCCGCACGATCATCACATTTACAATGACCGTCACATTTGCAAGAAGCACATGATTTACAGTCATGGTCAGTACAAGAAGGTGTACGCCTCTCACTCTCCTCAGCCGAGGAGCCAGACTCCTTCGAGTCCCAGATATTACCATCCCACTCATCAGTGTTCCAATCGAGCACTGCCTTCGCCACAACCAAACGCACTTTCCTTTTACGGACTCGACCACGTCTATGTTTATATTTGTATTTAGCAATACGAACTGCAGCTCTTTCTGCAATAGACTGGTATGTATCCAGTTTGTCGGCAAGCAATTTATTCTGACATCTCAAAAGAGTACAAGCATTCTGTACTTCAACAAACTGATCTTCAAATTCTTTGCATTGATGCTGCAACTTCACAAACTTCTCATGTACAAGCCTGTACGCATACAACAAAATCCAACCTCTCTGTCCTAATATAGGAAGCCCTTCACAATCAGTGCCTTCTGAAAGCAAGCAATCACCTGAGCCGGATCGGCTGTTTCCAGACAAGAATTCCAGCTCTCACTCAAACCAGTACAATCAGCCCATTCATGAGCTAGTGCCTCATGAGGCCTTGATTCCCATCCGGGAATTTCAATAGGCAATTTAAAAGTAGATTTTGATTTTCTCAAAAACATCATACCAAAAGTAGAAATATATACAGAAATAAACAAAAATATACAAGAACCTCCGCAAACGCCGAGCGCAAACCAACAAGATAAAAACAAAACACGCGGCAAGGCTTTCGTAAATGGTCCGTGACTCCAAATGCAATAACCGGATTCTCAGACCAAGAATCACCCACTTACCTAGATACAACCAACCCGGCCAAAACGTAACACCAGCCCTTCCCGGACCCTATTTACAATGGTTCCTGAGTACTTACCCGGGAATGGGGCACTCGCAATATACAAGCTTATATCATCAAAAACACTGCTAGATCTAAGGGATTACTAAGAATAGTCACTAATAACTACGGAATTCCATGTCTTATCCTATGATCTTACCTTATAGCCCCGCGACAATCTGGCCCTCCTTCTAATGGTGGAGAGCAGCTCACTCTACCACACCATCCCCAATCGGTGCTCTCATTAATGCCCTATCTTGAGCGATCTCACTACACACCAATCCCAATTGGTGCTCTCATTAACGCCCTATCTTGAGCGATCTCACTGTCCTATTAATACCTTCTTCTCTCTCTCTCTACTGGGGAAGTTTCAAAATACCTAATATTTACTAGGAGTATCTTCTATCTTATATAAATTGTTATCCCTCATGTGATAGATAGGAGATCTGATCCTCTCACACAAGAACTGCCAAATTGTTACACTTAAGAATCATTTCCTAACATAAAACTCACATCAATCTCCTGCATTAGTTACCTGTAGGAAGGGAATCGCCCATCCTTCCATACGATAGCACCTGGCTGTAAAGTAAGGTTAGCTTTATCATACAAACAATACTAAAGTATGTGTTCGTTACAAACTGGGGTACCTTTATTACACAATAACAGACAAAGAAAACATTATATTATAAAGTCACAATACTACCTAACAGTCTAAGCATAGCCTGAAAAGTAAAGAAAAGAGTTAGTATATTCATGCACTATAATAGCAGGACAAACTTCACCTTATAATTACGGAGTCCGGTTCTAGCTGTCATCTGGGCCCCTCTCTCGTCTGTGCCTTGGCTCATCTCAGATTCTACTCTGCACCCACGTTATACATGTCTGCAACGCTATGCTCCTTCAAAGCACTGGAACCCTTCTCTCATCTTCTCCTCTGTTCTTCAGCTCTGCGCTAATCACTTTGCACTGGCTTCCTCTCTCCCACAAACTGTCTTCACCTCCAGATTTCAATCTAATGATATAGTTTCAACCGCTCTGGAAACTATCTGTTCAACTAACTTCTACACTCTGATTATTCTAACTCCGACGTTTAACTATATCCAACTGCTCTAACAGACTGACTCACAATGTAACTTCAGTCTCTCCAAAAGATCATTGGCCTTCGATCGTTCCAAAATCCAACTGTCGACTGCAACTGCCACCTTTCATCTGCCAACTGCCTGCCTCTCCTCTCTACACCTCGATAATATAAAGAGCTCTTCGTTCATGGAAATTTCCAGACAGTAACCTTCCGCCCACCAGATTCCTGTACTAGGCTCCGGGCCTCCGACGCTCCCACAGTGGCCAGCTGCTGCCCGAGTTCTGCTTACATTCCTCCGATAAGGGCCAGCTCCGACCGGTTCCTCTCCAGTAAACAACAGCTCATGACTAAAACATCACTCTTGACCTACAAGCACCTCGAGCAGCAGAGACAGAAAGGAAAATGGAGTCTCTCTCGTTTGGGCCTTGTAGGCCTTGTAGGCCCGAAAAAGATGAAAGAGACGCATAGCTCTATCAAGATACATAAGCAAGCCCTACCAATAGGTAATATGATGTCAGGAATAAAGGATCTATCCTCTAATATAGGCCTTCAGGCCCGAAAGTGATGAAAGGGAATGTTATTATGCCAAAGTCAGTAGGCTAACCATAAGAATAGGCCGAAAATAGGGATCTATCCACTATACTAAGATGGTATTAGACTAAAGTCACCATCACTCAGAAATAGGACAAAATATCCGGTCACTACAGTGACGGGTGGTTCAAACATCTAATAAGTGTCCAACGTAGTCTTAACAACTTGCAAAGAAGTTCTCTACAGGGTATCACTCCATATGAGGTTCTCTTTAGGACAAGAATGTTGGTCTCTGACCTTGATTGTCACACATCAGTGGTGGAACAAAAGAAACTTGATATAAAAGATCGTTTGGCTGTTTTACAGGACTTAAATGAACTAAGAACAAAACAAAGCAACGTGTTCCTGAAGCCAACCACCACTGGGGAAAAACCAACCATCCCAGCAAGGCCTGTCTGGATCCCAAAGCTTTGTGATCTAGTCAGAGAAAAGATTGCAGATAAGAAGGAATTTGGGCCTTCATACAGACAACCAGTACCTGTCCTAGCAATCCACGGATCAAGAACAGTTTTACTGTTGCCCCTTGCTGGTAAAAAGGAGAACCGATTTGTGTCCGTCGACCTGATCAAACCACACTATGTGGCCGATACTAAGCAGTAGGCCAAGTGGACTCTGACAATGTAGCACACGCACTCCTCTAGCTACAATCCAAGAGGTTCAAACTGAGAGACTCATCACCATTAAGGAATCTGCAGTGAGAGAATGACTATGCAACAAAACTATGGAACTGTTAGGGTTTGTGTACAGCAAGAGCATGTCCCTTTCATTGCACTAGTGGTCTCTGTAATAGCTCTCTTTAAACATACTACTGAAAGCCTTTCTTGTTATTTCAGCCCCTCCCTAAGACTTCTGTGTATGTTACTCAATGAATTCACAAGTTTGGACGTTGCTGTCTTGTTTGCACATTGGACCTTGCTTTTACCAAGGTTTATTTAGAAAACATTAGACCTTGCTTTTACCAAGGCTTATTTAGAACACTCCTCCCTAGGCCATGTGTTACTTCAACTCATTAGCATAATAACTGAAGCTCTGCACACCTGCTTTTGAGAACCACACCCAGTTCTTCGGACCACACCCAGCTCTTCGAACCACACCCACCCCTTTCTATAAAAGGCAGCCCCTGAGCCTCACCCAGTGCTTGTGCTCGTCTACCTCCCACTTACCTGAGAACAGATCCTTCGGCGCTGGCACTCCTGCTCTCTCCAGACCTTCATTGACTTCAACGGGCGCGGCTTCTGGCTCTTCCTTCTTCTGGTTTCCGGCTACTTCTTGCCTCAGACCCTCTTCTGTCCACTGCAATCGACCTGCAAAAGAGAAAGAGGTCAAGGTTAGACTGATCAGTATCCCTTTTCAGCAACAAGTAAGTGCAAAACCTTTTATTACCTGAAAGAACTTTATCAGCAATTTCTGGATTCATGTAAAGACAATTGGGAACAAGATATCTCCCACGAACTTTGTGGTTCAAACCCTTTGTTACAAGAATACTTTGTGGAACTTTGTGAAATAAACATTGTTTTACATGGAACTTTTTTAAGAATCGAACAGAGGAAACCATTGACAGCAAGGCAAACAGTAAATCAAGGACTTGCACAAATGACCTGCTTTATTTTGATGTAAAAGTACAGTATTTGTTTTATAAAAAGTCTGGAAATGTGTGAAAAGTGAGTTTGCTATTAAGAATTTAGGTTTTAGTTATATTAAGGTGAATGTTAGACGTTGGTAATTCTGATAATGATATTCGTTTGATTTTACAGAAGTTTTACAGTAATAGAAAGCACATCCCAGAACAGTAACACATTCCAAACCTGGAAGCTTGAGACCGGCATCCGAGACGTACTTTTAGAAGAGAATTTCTAATAAGATTAAGGTTTAGTCAGGAACACATTTAGGGATAGGTTAGACTTATCTGTTCTTTGTTTATGATTCATTAGGCACCAGTTTCTACAGAAGTAGAGAGGGCCACAGATTTTAGCAGCTCTTCTACAGTGGAAACGCAAGAACGGTGTAGTCTCTCTTTTTTTTATTTTATCCACTTCCCCACTTCCCTTGAGCTTCTGGTTCTTAGTGCACTGTTTTAAAACTAGTGTGCTGGAACAAGCAGTTTCAGGGTGGGGTCAGACTGTCTTCAACCTCCATCAGAACTGAACAGAAACTCAGGTGAGCTGGGCTTTGACAGGAACTTGTACCTCTTGAGGCCCAAATAACAATTTGTCATGAAACATCTGTCTACAATGAAGTAACACCTGTCTGCAACGAAGTAACAAGTGTTCAAGTGGTTCCAGAGATTTCAACAAATCCGAATGCAATCCCCACCATTGGCAGAACTGCCTCTGGCTATTTCATTAACTTTGAGACATTTTCCAAGGATCCCCGCACACCTGAAACAACACCAGCAACAAGAACTTTCAAAGAACAAGCAACTGACTTTTTCATCACTTGGAAAAACCTAATCTGGTTTCACTATTGGATTGAACTATGGATTGTGTTGGGAATCATTTTTCTTCTACTTTGGTTAACACTGCTAATAACTCTGGGTATGCTGATAAATGGAAGATATGTCAAAATTGACACAGCAAATAAAAAAGTCAACTTACTCAAGCCACACAAATCATCTCATTGTGAACAAAGAGACTTGTCAGTAGTGAACATCACAGGGTTCCTATACCCGATGGAATAGCTTGGGACAAAACAGAATATGACATTTTTGGCCCATCAGAGCTGTTGAAGATTCCACAATTATTCGAGAATTCATTAAGTGACTTTGTTTCATCTAGTACCTTTTCTGATGATTGAGACTTTGAGACTGTTAATAACATGATGTTAGATCTAGAAATGTCTGCAGTATTCACAAATCATGAATATTTAGAGAGTTCATCGGATTATGAACAATGTATTGTTTTAATCAATATGGTCATCATTTCTTGCACAAATTTACAAGTCCTAGAAATGTATATATGTATAACCAATGGGAACATTGTCCTACTCCTCCAAAGGGTAGCTCAAAAACTTTTGCTATGAAATTTCCATACTTTTCAGGGTTCAATGTATCGAATGCAGACACATTTCACTTTAAAAGTGTGAACTGAGCAGGAATGAAAAGTATGTTAACCAATACAAAACAGATTTATTCTGCAGCCTTTTATGCCCAACTGTCTAGACTAGGTTTCGACTTTTGGAAAGACAACATTGAGACAAAAACTGTCTGGGGATCAAAAGATTGGCAAGTGCAGAGGATAGAAACTTTGTTTAGAACCTGTATCATCCCTGAGCAAATTATGTTTTTGAATGACACTGTCCAACAAACATCTTACCTTGGGTTAGCCAAGATCAAAGTCATGAACAACCCGTACCTACATCTGAGAGTGATGACACTTCAGAGGGAGAGGTCGACGTACATACTATTTTGCATCACAACAGAACAGATCCAAATTGGAATACATGGTTAATCTGGCCGACAGACACAGACAACTGTCAAGATAGATTCCTGAACAAAACACAAGGGTTTAAAATCAATAGGCCAGACCCAAGATATGTTCAAAGATTGCATCCTAAATAGTAACAACATACAGTGTAGGGAAGTTCTGCCTTGATTGGCTACAAAGGTCTACACTTAAGGATGTAAAGCAACACTTATCTTTACTTAAAGATGGCGCAGACATTAGGGAATTCTTGCTAGGACCAAGAACACCGCGTCAAAAACGCTTCATATATGCTGCATATAACTAAATATGGAAGATTACGCAAGCAGAGACTGCTGAACGAATACAAGAAATTGATCGTGTTAATTTAGAGAAATCTCTCTCTGTGGTTAACGTGGGTTAACGACTCTGCCATCCAGAATATATTCATCGGACAGCATAGTGTCTTCTGCCATAGACATAATGGAACAAGACTTGGTCATGTTGCAACATGGTAAGTCTCAACTACGTTCTATCATGCTATTAGGCTGGGCGTTACAAAACCTTCATTCAGCATATGTGCCTTGGCGTTTAATCAATACTACGTCACTGTTTTCAGAATTCAATCTCACTGATAAACAGATCAAATTGGCACAAAGGGAAGCAGACCATACAGTGCTGAGCATTGAAAAACTAGAAAGATTACCATTCACAGTGGCAGAAAAAACGGCTACTGAATAGATAATACATGAAACAATCACTCTGCCTGTTACAATTTTCCATTTTCAGTATTACCTAAAACACTTACCAGCAGGCACATATGAAAGGTTGGGTGAAGAATACATCAAGACATCCTGGGATTTACCATACACACACAGATGTTGGAGTGGGGACTTGAAGTGTTTCCTAGCAGTTCAAACTGTGAAAACGCACTAAGCGGTTCGCTCCTTTGCCAGGGTATTAATTTACATGGGGCCTGCGATGGTTCCTCTAACAACTTATCCTGTCACCTGCAAGGTTCAACAGCTGCAGTGATTGATGCAATTTTTGGACAACTTTCAAATGGAAGTTACCTAATGTTGAACGATCACAGCTGCTGTGGCATGTTGCCAGGGTTCCATATCTAGTAACTGTATCAGCCAGGGTCACTTGCTGTATGCAAGTATTGTTTTCAAACTGTCTCTCTATTTCTATGCAACTCTGTAGAAACAAAGCATGCACGATTGACTGAGTGAAATAGTTATCTATTGTTTCCACGACTCTGAAGATATTGTTCCTACTCTAAGGGAAACAAAGTTGTCATTTTTATGTGGTTGTTCATTCGAGAAAGTTTCTAGTGACCTCTGAGTTCGCTGGCACACACACAATTAAGTTTAATATTCTTAATAGAGACATACTGACCTCAGTCCTATGTCAAAACTATAGTGTATGTTATTCCAATGCGCAGAGCCCATTAGGGATATAGGAACTACACTACAGCAGGACTTATCTTCAGACAGTCTATGAAGACAGGGAGTACACAGGGAAACTTTTAGCCTGGCAGGCAAAAGAGAACCAGGTGCGTAATAGGATCGAGAGTATCTGGAATTAATCAATTAAAACACATGCAACCAGAACGCCGGATATAGGCGAAGTTTTCCTCAAGCACTGTAAGGGAATTTATCAATCGAACTATAATGCACCTTTGGAATCTATTCATGTTTTTATGTGTGATTTGCCAATTTTTTATTTAAATATGAACTTTTGAAAGAAATTATTAGCTGATTTTACAAAGGAAGAACTTGATTTAGTCATAAGCTCTTTGCCTAATTGTAAAGCGACGGGGAAAGACGGTTTTCCTGCTGAATTAAAAAAAACTTACTAACGACAAACAATGTCTAGGGGTCAAAGAGGAAAGGAACTCGACTGTGAGAACCATCCGAGACACAACTAATTATTAGCGAAAGTGGAAGAAATCAAAAAGTGTGTTAATCTGTGATAAATCAATAGACAAATCTCAAGGATTTGGGAAAAATATTCCCATCAGTTACCACTCTGTACCACCCTTTTACATCATATGGGTTCTCCGTACCCATGAGATAGTGTCCATAGCCTACAGATGTTGTCGCGGCTGGAACTAAACCATTGAAAAGTATATGTACAAATGGATGGTACAGGAGATTATATCGTGAGTGTGTAACCGAATAGCAGTGCAAAAGTGAACGTGAAAAATATTAAAATTGGATAGGACTGAGTAGAAGGTGAATTTTACTGATTTCTCTCAGTTCGTCCAAGTCTTAAAAATTGTGTGACATACCAACAGATTTAACATAATATCCGTTTGCAATTGGGGTCGACATGTTTCAGCATACATGATAATTATGCCACTGCTTTCATCAGGACCAGAGTGTTTTGCTACTGCTCAAATAGTGAGAATAAAACAGTAATTATTTCACCTGTTGTTTCCAGATTGTTCTAATTTATTTAGTCCACCACATCACTGCTGAAACCTTGTGTCAAGGACAGGAAAACAAGGAGTAAAGAAAAGAGAAAGATTAACAAAAAAAATAAACAAAAACAATACAACAAGCATTTGCAATGCAATAGGTCTCGCATTAGGAAAGTTTGATCTATTGGTCTTGTAAATGACAATTTTTTTATTTGTGTTGGTTTTGCAAATAGCGAAATTAATAGCTTTGTCATTTACAATGGCAATACTTTTATCTTTTGCAAATGTGACACCTATAGCATTTGTAATGCAACAAGTTTTGTATTTACGTGACTTAGATGTATTGATATTACAAATAACAATGGCTTTTCATTTTTTTTAAAGAATTAATACTTAAATAAAAGTTATTGTAATTTATAATGGCAATAGGGTCAACTTTTGTAAATACCTTTTGTGAATATTAGGTTCAGTGTATTTTATTGTGACGAAAATCCAAGAACAGAAGTGAAATATTAAAATCTTTTTGTGACATTTGTAATAAAGCTTGAAACATTGAGAACATATTTGAAACAGTTGTTGTTGAATGGTTGCACAGATTGATGCTGTGGTGGGGCTGAGTGATGCTGTGGCGTTCAGTGATGCTGTGGTGGCGCATAGTGATGTTGTGGTGCCCCTGAGTGATGCTGTGGTGGTGCTGAGTGATGCTGTGGTGATGCGATAGATAGAGTGAGGGCGATAGATAGATAGAGTGAGGGCAATAGATAGATAGAGTGAGGGCAATAGATAGAGTGGGGAGAGGGGAGATAGAGTGGGGAGAGGGGAGATGGAGGGGAGTGAGGAGAGAGGGGAGTGAGGAGAGAGGGGAGTGAGGAGAGAGGGGAGTGAGGAGAGAGGAGAGAGGGGAGAGAGGAGAGAGGAGAGAGGGGAGAGAGGGGAGTGAGGAGAGAGGGGAGTGAGGAGAGAGGGGAGTGAGGGGAGATGGGAGTGCGAGGAGAGAGGGGAGTGAGGAGAGAGGGGAGAGCGAAGAGAGCGAGGAGAGGGGAGAGCGAGGAGAGGGGAGGAGAGGGGAGAGCGAGGAGAGGGGAGAGCGAGGAGAGGGGAGAGCGAGGAGAGAGCGAGGAGAGAGGGGAGAGAGAGGAGAGAGAGGAGAGAGGGGAGAGAGGGGAGAGAGAGGAGAGAGGGCAGAGAGAGGAGAGAAGGGAGTGAGGGGAGTGAGGGGAGTGAGGAGAGGGGAGAGCGAGGAGAGGGGAGAGCGAGGAGAGGGGAGAGCGAGGAGAGGGGGAGAGCGAGGAGAGGGGGAGAGCGAGGAGAGGGGAGAGGAGAGAGAGGAGAGAGGGGAGAGGGAGGGGAGAGTGAGGAGAGGGGAGAGTAATGAGAGGGGAGAGTGAGGAGAGGGGAGAGCGAGGAGAGGGGAGAGTGAGGAGAGGGGAGAGTGGTGAGAGGGTAGAGTGGTGAGAGGGGAGAGGGAGGTGAGAGAGGGAGGTGAGAGAGGGAGGTGAGAGAGGGAGGTGAGAGAGGGAGTGGAGAGTGAGCAGAGAGAGGAGTGGTGAGGAGAGAGGAGAGAGAGGAGAGAGGGGAGAGCGAGGAGAGAGAGGAGAGCGAGGAGAGAGAGGAGAGAGGGGAGAGTGAGGAGAGAGGGGAGAGTGAGGAGAGGGGAGAGTGAGGAGAGAGGAGAGTGAGGAGAGGGGAGAGCGAGGAGAGGGGAGAGCGAGGAGAGGGGAGAGGGGAGAGCGAGGGGAGGGGAGAGTGAGGAGAGGGGAGAGTGGGAGAGGGTAGAGTGGTGAGAGGGGAGAGGGAGGTGAGAGAGGGAGGTGAGAGAGGGAGTGGAAAGTGAGCAGAGGGAGGAGTGGTGAGAGGAAAGAGTGGTGTGAGAGGAGAGAGTGAGGAGAGTGAGGAGAGGGGATATTGAGGTGAGAGGGGGAGGGGAGAATGGTGAGAGACAGAAGAGTGGCAAGAGACGGAAGAGTGGTGAGAGGGGAGAGTGGGAAGAGTGAGCAGAGGGGAGAGATAAGAGGGGAGAGAGGGGAGAAGAGAGGAGAGAGAGGAGAGGGGAGAAGAGAGAGGAGAGTGGGGAGACTGAGGAGAGGGGAGAGTGAGGATCGAGGGAGTGGAGAGATGGAGGGGAGAGGGGAGTTGTTGCTTCAAATGTGCTACTTGCATAGCTTGAATCTATCTCTGAGGTTAAAGAAACGTGAACGTTTTGAGCTGCTACCTTCAGAAAACCAACAGAGAATGTAAATGTTAAGTAAATTACCTTATTAAAAGCCTCTCCCTTCTGCCAAATTGGAGATTCCTATGCTTATTCCTGCTAGGAATGCATCCTGCCAGTTGACATCATTTGAAGCCTGATGTCAAGGCCTCCGGGATCACAGCTGAAGGCCTCCAGCTCTAATGACCGGGCTAGATGTACACGCATCACCACCGTGTTGTGGTTTGCAAAAGTCTGAAGATAAAGGCTTGTTTGTGACTCTGCATCTCTTGGACGACCTTTGAGTCTCCTATCACGACGAGGGCTGATCCTTAAACAGGAGGGGTGACCTTAGTGCACGCACATGCTGTGCGTCCTGCACCGAGGTCAGTTATTGGCGCCAGCTGGGTAAAGGGGTGGGACTTCGCCATCTTACATTGTCGAACCACGTGTGCTGGCTAGTGCCCGACTAAAGGGGTGCCATCCATATGTAATCCTTAGTAAAACTGCAGAATTCCTACCCTCGTCATGTTTTAACACTTAGTCAAAGGGGTATACATGGGAGCTAGTTTCAGTACGGTACAGTGACGTCACATTGCATCAGTCATTACTGTAGGGACAGTACAGAGAGCTCCCCTCCATGTAGTGAAACCACAGCTGGATCGGACCTACTTTGAAGGGTAACTTACTGAGAGCTGGCTCAGTGCAGAGACATCACACCAGGAGCGTCTGTCACGCAAGTGACATCACACTGGGACTTGGCCGTGACCTCACATTATGACCGCAGACACCTCACACAGATTCATTACCCTCACTGCAGTGACATCTTTTATGTAACACATGTAATCCTTAGTTCTTATGTTTTTGCAACTGGTTCTTATGTAAAGCGCTCTGACACCTTCGGGTAAAGTTCGCGCTATATAAAATTGCATTAAATAAATTGGTAGGGCATTCCTGACAAGGAATGCCTGGCCTCAGTTAGGTAAATCACCGTTATGACAGGCACGCCTCAGAACGTAGCCAACAAGTCAATTCATGGCTCAGACAAACAGACCTTAGATCGTGCACACCTGTGTAGAGCAGAGAATTGTAGGGCATTTCTGACAAGGAATGCCTGGCCTCAGTTAAGAAAAGCACGGTTATGACAGGCACGCCGCAGAATGCAGCCAACAGGTCAATTCAGGGACTCCAAGCAGACACACTGGATGGGATATTTTCTAATCCTGAGACCCTTACTGTAGGCGGCTGTCTGACCACAGTTTGGTTATGTTCAGCTTAATCGTAGTTCATGTGGGTGGAAAGCACGTTAGGCACCGCTGAGAGGTCAGAAATTGGATCAAAATTGCAGTTGGCGATTTCTCAGACGCCCTTTTAAAATGTAAAGAGCAGGACCTTAAGGGACCCGGCTTTTTAGCAGAAAATGTCAACAAATGGGTTGTGGCGACCATCGAGGAGTTTGTCCCGGTGGCCATCGCTCGCCTCTAGGGTAGGAAGAACCTGTTGTCCTCTGAGGAGCGCAGATAGCTTCAAGGGCACTGTAGGAGGCAGGAACGGAGTTGGAAGTTGGTTTGATCTCTGCAGAACTGTAAAGACACACACCCTGGCTTGTACCAGGATCAGCACTGACTCGTAAACACTCACCTCCATGCGATGTACAGTCCACCCCCCATGAGCACCATTCTTCATATCGTGAATAATTGATTTTGTAAAAGAGGTGTGTCGCAATACAAATTCCTCGAGTGAACTCCCCAGCAGAAAGATAACCCTGTGCCGTCCTATCGAGCGTAGTCCATGGCCGCCGGTTAGTGTTTTTGTAAGTGTGTTACTTTTACACTTTGTACGTCGACCTCCAAAGTTCTTTTGTACATTCCAAGAGTCAAACCTTTCATTTATAGGATGCATGCAAATTGTGTCAGAGGGCACACTGCCTCCTCCCTGGCCCGCTAATAACAAGAATACGGCTAAGTCAATCTGTACTAATTGTATTGGGGTCGCATTTATACAGTGTTTAATATCCCCGACTAGGCTTTGTCCGTAGGTGGTAGCGTTGCATACACCGGAAGCTGACAGTGCCGGTAAAAGGTTCCAGCACCGGATGTCTCCTCCAAGCCACTCACATAAAACTAAGCCGCGGATCCTTCGACGAGTCCGGAAGCCGGGGCTGCGCTCACGCTCTCCGGGGCGGGTGAATGAAATGTTGCCTTCCTCTTGTTGGTTCGTGCCGGCGGAGTGTGCAGGGTGGGTGCATGGAAGCATCATTCATGGTGATGACAGCGAGAGCGAGGCCTGAAACGCAAACCGGATTTCCGGCCGGGAGAAAGGAGAGGTGTGACACGCACAAACTGTCCGGAAGGGGCGGAGAAACAACGGAGCGGGCTGCGGAGTCTGGACACAGGACGAGAGGAGTATAACAGACCCGGTGAGGGGGGGCGTCGGGGCACATTGACCGTGCCCGCCCCCCCCAGTGATGGAAGCCCTGCGTGTGCCCGGTGAGTGGGGTTTGGAGGGTGTGTGTGTGCCCGTTTGTGTATGTAAGTAAGCCCTGCGTGTTCGGGCGGGGGTGAGAGTGTGCGCATGCATGAGTGTGGCTGTGTGTGTGTATGTGGGTTTGTGTGCCTGCGTGGGTGTATGTGTGTGCGCATGCGTGAGTGTGGCTGTGTGTGTGTGCGCAGCCAGAGTCTGGACACAGGACGAGAGGAGTATAACAGACCCAGTGAGGGGGGGGCGTCGGGGCACATTGACCGTGCCCGCCCCCCCAGTGATGGAAGCCCTGCGTGTGCCCGGTGAGTGGGGTTGGGAGGGTGTGTGTGTGCGTGTTTGTGTATGAAAGTAAGCCCTGCGTGTTCGGGCGGGGGGTGAGAGTGTGTGCATGCATGAGTGTGGCTGTGTGTGTGTATGTGCGTTTGTGTGCCTGCGTGGGTGTATGTGTGTGCGCATGCGTTAGTGTGGCTGTGTGTGCGCGCAGCCAAGAGCCTGTCTTGCTGTGAACCTGAGGCAGGGGCTGGGCGTGCGCGTCCACGATGTGCAATCGGCGCTCGTGCCCAGATCTATGTCACTTGAGACCCAACTCGGCAGCAATAGGTCTCGAGCGAGACCTAAAAATGTCAAAACATATAGTACATCATGTATTTTTTGTCAAGGAGGAGTATGTGTGGTTTTCATTACTCCAAAGCAACCGTCCACTTACCAAATAGGTATGGGGATAACGCTTCACCCCACCTGGCTGCAGCTCAGGTAAGAGGAGCACCGCTCTAATTAAAAACAATGAAAGACATTCTATCAGTAACTAGTCAAAAGGTAGATAAGTAAAGATATAATACAAAACTAATCAGCTGTTGTATTATATCAAACGGCTTCCACATCAATAAAGCACTATTGAGAGCCTGATGGCATGTAGCCCACCATATGCAATAATGATAATGATAATGTCATCTTGGTAATCCATGCGCAACAAGATCTTGTAAGTGCACGCACAAAAAGCCAAAAGTATTGATACCCATTGTTCTATTTTCAACAGCCTCCATAACCACCAAGCTATTTGGAGTGTTACCCGCAACGCGCATTGAGACTTTAATAATCCGTAAGCACCACTATCCAATAGATGCGCGTGCAAAGTGAAAACAAAATGTACCCGCTTGCGGCCTCTCCCATGGGAACCTTTGCATGTCCTCAATCGTACCTCTGATCATGGCTCTCATATCTCGATTGAAGCGCTAGTGCCCGGTAGTTAAACTCTCTAAGGCTATTCAGTTTGTGCCGCGTTCAATAATGCGCGGTCTCAACAGCAGGAAAACGAAGCGTAGTGCCATGGTACGCCACTAAACCTGTCCGTCAGTGTCTCCCAGCGTCCCTCTGCGCTGTCTGGGGAGGCACCGTCATGGAGGTCCGTGCCGTATTTGTTTGTTCCATTGCTCCGGAAACGGTCACGTGACCAGCCGATCATGTGACCTGAAGGTTGATGGGAAATGTAGTTAGGCAGTGGCTGATTGCACAGGCACACTGACCATTCAACTAAAACAGTTGTTAACCATTACTAGTTTAGTATTTTGTGATAAAAAGAAAAAAGGAAAAAACGACCATGAATATGACACTTTACCATATCGGTACAATTAATTGGTAAGCGGTCACGCTCCACAGTGGTCATATGACTAACCGATCACGTGACCTAGGAGGATCATGGGAGATATAGTTTAAATATCTCCAAGAGTCCGATTGCACAGCCACATAATACTATTAAGTTTAAATAGAAAAATGACAAATGTGCCAATGTCGTTCTTTACCAATTTAGTTCATTTATGTTGCAAAGCGTTCACGTGACCAATAGATAACAGGACCAAAAAAGTGTTTAGATTATATAATTCAGACAAATGTCGAAAAAAATAATAATAATAAAAATATAAATGAAAAAATAAGTGCAAGATTTTTACATTAAACCTCAATACAGACTGGAGGGCAAATCCAATGAGTGAGTATAATACAGTAATCCGACCAGTGTGTTTAGTGTAAGAGTCTTCTTTGTCGCTATTTAACTTGTACACCCACTAAGGGCATGTGTGTGCGCAACATATGTGCACAGATCAAATTCAGGGGTGCAACAGGGTGTCTTTTGGACACCCCTGCAACCTTGAACTCGCAATCTCAATTTGCGAATCGCTAATTGCGATTCGCAAATTGAGATTGTCTTCCCATTCACTCCTATGGGCCTCTAGGCCCATAGGAATGAAAGGGAGGTATTCATTAATTGCGACTCGCAATTTGCGAGTCGCAATTAAGGAATTCTAAGAAATCGCTATTTTTGTAGTGATTGCTTGTTGCATTCCATTTTGCTATTTCTTATTAGAGATTCCTTATTTTTCGCTAATAAGGAATCGCAAAATGGATGCTTGATGCATCTGGCCCATAGTCCTTTTTTTAGACTCAAAACCAGACACTCAAGGAGAAATCATGAAGATTTTTTTAGATTTCCAAGCAATAGGAGGTTACAAAATAAATGAGACTAAGACAGAGATCATACTGTGTAACTGCTCTGTTGACTCGCTATTGCTAGAATTCAGGCACGTATATAATACTCACCCAAAGAGATATTTAGGGATTTTTGTTACGGAGAAAATAGAAGATCTATTCCACTTAAACTATACTCTGCTGCTGAAAGAAATGAAAGGCCTGTTAGCATGATGGAACCAGCTTCCACTATCAATATTGGGTTGAGTAGCATTAATTTGCATGTCTATTCTTCCACTTTTTAATTTACTCTCTAGTGCTGTTCTGTGCATATTACAAGCAGGTTTTTTAAAGAGATAGATAGCATGTTTTCTTCTTTTTATGGTCTAATAAGATACTGAGACCGGCACTTAGCACTTTAAGTTATGCTGTTGCAGAAGGAGGCCTGTCCCTTCTAAATATTAGGAATTATTATCATGCGACTTTTGCACATCACAGTTTTAGATTTCTTTCTATTGGACCCTCAGGAGGCAGATAATTACTTTATGAATAAGATCTTAAAGGAATATAATATCATTGGCCCTACTAGAATAACTAATTACCCTAAAAAAAGTACGTTACAAGACTCTTCAATGGGTACTCAAACAAAAATCGCAATTTTTAACATTTTATAATATCCCGAGACTTAACAGTTCAACTAGACTGTCCCATCTTTACATGGGGGAAAGATGTTTTTTAGAGTCTAGTATTTTAAAGATGTGGGAAGAAAATGGGTTTTTGCAGATTCAGGATTTTATTATAGGTAATTGTTGGAAGTCATGGCCAGAGATCGAAATGGGGCTTTTACACTCTAAAACAATCCTGAAGTGGTCATTCACCAGCATAAAACACTTGCTACAAAAATTTGACATTAAAAATGCATTTATTAGAGAAAGTTTAAGTGAAGCCTTTGATTCCATGATACAATGGAAGATTAGTGCCTGGGTTAAAATTGTTGATGAAAATAAGCCTCTCTCGATATATGAAAAAGTGATGCAGGTCTCAAAATCAGTCTGGGATAGAATCAATAAATTTAATGCATCAACACTCAAAGGTGCAAATTTTAAGCCCTTGCAATTCTATTCCAAATGGTTGATCTATAGAACTCCTACCTTTCTTCATAAGATATACCCACAAATTGAGGACAGATGTTTCCGTTGCGCAAAAGAGTGTGGTGGCACCTAGTTACACATTGTTTGGGAATGCCTGAAGATCAGTAGCTTGTGGGATGGAATCAAAATTTATCTCAGATCTATCCTAGACCCTTCCATCTCCATAAATGTAGATATCGAATTTCTGGGTTGCTCTCCTAATATGACTGCACCAGAAGAATGCCTGTACATTGCAGCATTGGTAGCAAAATCCTTAGTTTTACAATGTTGGCGATCAGATAAGGTACCTTCCTTTCAAGCATGGAGAGCGAAGTTAAGTAAAATCAAAGAACTAGAAAAAAAAATATTTAATAAGATCAGGCTATATAACAAAGTATGAGAAACGCTGGAGCTTATTGGGGACATAGGTTATAGAGAATGAAAATTGTTTTTTTTTCTTTTTTTTTCTTCTTTGCTTAGTTATTACAATAGGTTCAGTCTTAGAACATTGGGTCATGCTCATCCCTTAGGATTAAGCATCCTCTACGCTCCATCTTATCTAATTGTGATTAGTAATTGTTTTGCATGATTGCTTCATTCTTTTTAGGTCTATGCCTAAATGTGTAGCACTTTGCATTTTTTAGACAGTATTTACCTTTTGTAACAGTGATGTGAGAGATCGTTGAGATATGTTCATTCTCAAATGGTTAGCACTCTGCACTTTATAAGGTATTAATCTTTGTGTGAAATATTGTATTTTTGAGTATTCTGATTATTTTGTAATATGCATTTTACTTGACAGCTATGTTGATTTGTAATTTGCATGAACTGTCAATAAAAATAAAAATAAATGATTTTGTCGACTGTACAAAAAATTATTCAAACTGTCAATTGGATCGTGCCTAATGTTGAATAACCACATTTTAAAGCCTCACAGTGACCAATTGTCATTTTTACAGTCTTTTCCTCCTTTTCAGAAGCTTCTATTTTGACCGATTTGGGCAGGAAAATGACTCTAAACACTTATTTCAGTCCCAAAGTGAAACTTCATATCGAACAGTCATTTACGGTCATAAGATTAAACATACAAAATCACCACTATCTGACCATCTGGGGAACGTTCGTAAATGTACAGGGTCATCAGTTTTCATTAGAAAATAGATTTTTTGGACTGTAGACAAAATGATTCAAATTTCAATTGGATATTGCCTAATGTTTAATAACCACTTTTAAAGCCTCACAGTGACTAAAATTGCCAGTTTTTACCGACTGTTCCTCCTTTTCATAAGCTTCTATTTTGCCCAATTTAGGGCAGAAAAATGACAAATTTTCAGTCAAAAGAATAAACATTAAGAAATCACCACTTTTGACCATCTAGGGAAAGTTCTTAAGGTCCGGGGTCATCTTTTTTCATCAGAAAATTGATTTATTTGTACTGTATAATGTTTTTTTCAAAAGTCCATTGGATTGTGCCTCATGTTGAATAACCACTTTTTAAAGCCACACAGTGACCAAAATTGCCTTTTTTACTGACTTTTCCTCCTACTCATAATCTTCTATTTTGACCCGATTTCAGGCAGGAAAATGACTCTAAACAAACTTAGTTTAGTTCACAAACTGACAATTCACATCCAACAGTCATTTACAGTCAAAAGCTTAAACATTAAAAAATCATCACTACTGACCGTCTGCAGAAAGTGTTTAAAGTCCAGGGTCATTTTTTTTTTAATCTAAAAATGATTTTTTTTTGACTGTACAAAAAATTATTCAAAATATCAACTGGATCATGTCTAATGTTGAGTGACCGCTTTCTAAAGCCTCACAGTGACCAAAATTGCCATTTTCAAATACTTTTTTCCTCCTATTCAGAAGCTTCTATTTTGACCAAAACTCAGGCCGGAAAATGACTCTAAACACACTTATTTTAGTTCCAAAAGCGATAATTAACATTCAGCAGTCATAAGGTCTGGGGTCTACAATTTTTTCATAAGAAAATGATTTTTTTTGACTATACAAAAAATTATTCAAAATGTCAGTTGGATCATGCCTCATGTTCAATCGCCACTTTTTAAGGCCTCACAGAGACCAAAATTGCCTTTTTTTTAGACTTGTCCAAAAATGTTAAGTCTTGTGTTTTGCTTGATTTTAATCATGAAAATTACTCTAAACACACTTATTTCAGTTTCAAAAGTGATACTTTACATCCAACAGTCATTTGCAATCAAAAGATTAAACATTTAAAAAATTTCCACTACTGTCCATCTGGAGAAAGTTTGTACGGTCCAGTGGCATTGTTTTTCATCAGAAAAGTGATTTTGTTGATTGTTCAAAAATTATTCAAATTGTCGATTGGATCGTGCCTAATGTTGAATGACCACTTTTTAAATCCTCACAGTGACCAAAATTGCCATTTTTACAGATATTTCCTACTAATCAGAATCTTCTATTTTGACCAATTTCGGGCAGGAAAATTACTCTAAACACAATTATTTTAGTTCCAAAAGTGATAATAAACATCCATCAGTCATTTACAGTCAAAAGATTAATCATTCAAAATCACCATTACTGACCATCTGGAGAACGTTGAACAGGTCCAGGATCATTTTTTTTCATCTGAAAATTTATTTTTTGACTGTACAAAAAATTATTCAAATTGTCAAATGGATCGTGCCTATTGTTGAATAGTAACTTTTTAGGGCCTCACAGTGACCAAAATTGCAATTTTGTATAGACTTTTCCTCCAATTCAGAAGCTTCTATTTTGACTGATTTCAGGCAGGAAAATGACTCTAAACACCCTTATTGTAGTTCCCTAAAGCGATAATTTACATCCAGCAGTCATTTACAATCAAAAGATTAAACATAAAAAAATCACCATAACTGACTATCTGGAAAAAGTTCATAAGGCCCAAGTTCATCGGTTTTCTTCAGAGAAATAGATTTTTTGGACTGTACAAAAAATGATTCAAAATGTCAATTGGATCATGCCTAATGTTGAATTACCACTTTTGAAAGCCTCACAGTGACCAAAATTACCATTTTTACAGACTTTTCCTACTATTCATATGCTTTTATTTTCACCGATTAAGGGTAGGAAAATTACTCTAAATACACTTATTTGAGTTCCAAGAGCGATAATTCACATCCAGCAGTCATTTACAGTCAAAGGATTAAATATAAAAAAAACACCATTACTGACTATATGGAGAAGTTTTTAAGGTCCGCTTAATAACAACATTTTAAGGCCTCACAGTGACCAAAATTACCATTATATCTAGACTTTACCTCTAATTCAGAAGCTTCTATTTTGACCAATTTCAAGCAGGAAAAGGACTCAAAATACACTAATTGTTGTCCCAAAAGTGATCATTCACATCCAACAGTCACTTACAGTCAAAAGATGAAATATTAAAAAAATCACCACTATTGACCATCTGGAGGAAGTTCATAAGGTCCAGTATCATCGTTTTCGAAAAATGATTTGTTGACTGTACAAAAAATGCTTCAAATTGTCAATTGGATTGTGCCTAATGTTGAATAACCACTTTTTAAAGCCTCACAGTGACTGATTTCGGACAGTAAAATGACTCTAAACACACTTATATCCAACAGTCATTACAGTCAAAAGATTAAACATTCGAAAATCATCTTTACTGACCATCTGGAAAAAGTTTGTGAGGGCAAGGGTCAGAAGTTTGCATCAGAAAATGATTTATTTTACTGTTAAAAAATTATTCAAATTGTCAATTGGATTGTGCCAAATGTTCAAAAACCACTTTTAAATCCTCATTGTGACCAAAATTGCCATTTTTACAGACTTCTCCTCCTACACCTATGATTCTATTTTGACTGATTAAGGGTAGGAAAATGACTCTAAACATACTTCTTTTAGTTCCAAAAGTGATAATTCACATCCAACAGTCACTTACAGTCAAAACATTAATCTTTCAAAAATCATCTTTACTAACCACCTTGAGGAAGTTCGGAAGGTCCAGGATCATCGGTTTTCATCAGAAAACTGATTTTTTTGGACTGTACAAAAAATGATTCAAAATGTCAAATGGATCATGTCTCATGTTGAGCAACATTTTAAGGCCTCACAGTGACCAAAATTACCATTTTTATAGACTTCTCTTTCAATTCAGAAGCTTCTATTTTGACCGATTTCAGGTAGGAAATTGAGGTTCAGGTCTCAGTTGGATTCTTCACCCTGATTTTTGAAAGGGAGCTTTAAATAATTTGCCTAGACGAAAGTTGGGTGGTCGTACTCCATATGAAGTTTTGTTTGGAGCTCCAATGTTTGAACTAGATCTTGATAACTCTAGCACATTGACAGAAGATTCACCCTTCGACATCACTGAATGTTTCACTGTCTTACAGGAATTACAAGACTTCCAAGATGAACACTCAAATGTAATTTCAAAAGAATCTGCCACTGATTAAGCGAAGTTGCAACCATCAACTTCTGGTTGGATTCCTAAAGTTAGGGATCTATTCCGCAAGAAGATTGCAAATAAATAAAAAATGTGGTCCAACCTATCGTGCACCAGCGCCTGTTCTTGCTATCCAAGGTACTCGAACTGTGATTTTGCCACTGATTGATAGTTGTAAACAAAACCAACAAGTTTCGATTGATTTGATCAAGTTACACCATGTGGCTGATTCTCCGTATTAGGCCACAGGGGTATATGGGTAGTTGTTTTACACCTCTCCCTACCCTGCAGGAAACCCCACGATATGCAAAAAACAGTTGTAATTTTGCTGCTCCCCTCCTGGGGTCTTTAGATGCTGAACTTAGTTTACCCTTTTTACAGCTGCTACTTGCTATGATGTTGTGTATTATCAACCGTCTTTGGAAGCCTCTATCTGCTCTCCTTCTCTTAATGAGGTACCTGTTTTTACTCAGATTGCCTCTGGTTATTTTGTCATAGTTGATGATTTTTCTTCAGACTCTTCACATACCTCCTTGTATGGTGTGGTGGACTATTCCGTTGGCTGAAAAAGACATATTTGATTTCTCCTTAGTCCTATTGTTGGATTATTTTCACTATTTCTTCTCATTCTTTGGATTGGATCTACTTTCTGCTGTTAAATGGGCACTATCTCCCTAATCGTACTGCTCCAGGACTAGTCGCTGAGGTGCTTACTCCCAATTCTTCATCACATAAGGTTTGGAGAGAAATGTCCCTTGTGAACATTACTGCATTCGCTGTCATAATTGTATTGTATGGGATAACGTTCCATATGGTATTTTTGGTCCCACAGAAAGATTGTAAATTCTGTAAGTAGTTAATGTTCCTACGGATTACATCATTTCCTTGGGTTCTATTTCAGATGAACAGGATGTTGTGACTGTTACTAATATGCTAGCTGAGATAGTCATATACATTATTTGAAAATGAGTATTTGTATTCAAATTCTGCAATTTATTGTGAAGTGTTTTATTATCATCATTACGCCCATCATTTTTTCGCAGAGATAGTACTCCACATGCTGTTTTTAATTATACACAATGGGAAGACTGTTTGAGACCATCTGTGGGTAGTATGAATACATATTTTAAAATGTTTCCTTATTTTTCCATTCATGTTGGTACAGACCTAGTATAATATTTGTATCAGCTTGCACCTTCGCCACAAAAGAAAAACATGCTCACACAAACAAAAATAATTTATTCAGATTTATATATTTCACCACTCTCACTACAGGGTTATGAGTATTGGAAAGACAACATTGAGATTAGGCCTGGTATTGGCAGGTCCAGGGCAGTGATACTTTATTTAGAGCATGTTTGATCTCTCTGCAAATGATCCTTTTAAACAAAACAGTACAACAGACTACATGTCTTGGTTTTGGCAATGTTAATATGAATACACCAAGCATTCCCTCTGTTACACGGTTTCATAACTGAAAACAGCTTGTTAATTTCACAGAAGCAGAGCCTAATTACATGGTGCAGAATGGGACTTACAATTCTTCAATTTCTGGTTCGGATAGATGGTTATTATAGACAGTTAATACCAATGGTTGTAGCACTCATTTTATTATCTCTCCGAAAGGGTTTAAGGCAAACAGGCCAGACTCCTGGTATGTTCAGTCTATACACTCTGGGGTTGTCACTGCATATAGTTTTGGGAAACTGTGCCAGCAATAGTTAGAACACTCAAGATTGTCAGAAGTCAAAAATACTTATCCCTGAATTTGCAGGATTTTCTGTTGGGTTCAAAATCTTCTCAGTCTAAATGTTTATACATGCCAGTTATAATACAATGTGTAACATTTCTTAACAAAAAGCAGCAGAACGTTTAAGACAAAGTGATAGAGAAAATATTTGAAAAAGCTTTGGCTGTTGCTGATTATGGAATGACCACATTGTCAACTCACATGAATTCATTGAATAATATTGTTTCATCTGCATTCAATATCATACAAAATGAGACATCTATTTTTCAACGTGACCAGAGTCAGTTGGGATTGATTTTGCAACCGAGTTGGACTTTTCAGGTTCTGAAAGCAAATAGAGTGCCATGGAATTATTTTAATGCAAGGGAGTTGTTAATGCCTTAAAATTTGACATGCATGTAGAAAATGATGCTAAAAAAGAAGCCACTTATACGATACTTAATATCAAGAGTTTTGAAAAGGTACCCTTTTCGGTTCCCGAAACTTCACCCGTGGTCTGGCTTATTCATGGTGTCATTTATTTCCATGTTTCATTTCACATCATGTCTTAGGAATTTTCAAGTAGGCAGATATGAGGAGATGGATGCAAAATTGTTGCCTGAAGCCTGGTTCCTCTCTTTTCTGTACAGATGCATACTCTAGAACAAAGAGCCTTTTGTTAGTCTTTGCTATTGTGCAGTTTCTTTAGGTCACTCATTAGTTTGCAGCGAGATTGCACTTCATGGTGATTATAATGCCTCTATGACTAATTTGGCATGTTGTTTGACAGGTATTCCCATACAATTTATAAAAATAAAATTTATGTTGCTTTCTAATGGGCTGTATCTAACATTAAATGATAAAAGTTATTGCTGGATGAATCCAGGTGTCCCTTAAATGGTCACTGTTTCCAGGGTGGTAACTTGCTGTACACATATGTTATATCCTCCTACGCATACTACTAGAGAAGCAACTTTGTGGCTCATGGTCACTGTAGATAAAATACACTTTAATAGGTTGAGCAGAATGAAAGCCTTACTATTTCAATAAGATGTGGCTCCTACATCTGCCTGAGAAACTTTTGATCTGTAAGTAGCACGTTTCTCGTCAGAGGTGCAGTCTCTTTTGCTAACTCAATCGGCAAAGCATTTTGGTGAGCTTGTGCACCATATTTTTTAATGTAAAACTTTTTTTAAAGTGATTGGTTGTGCATTCGTTTCTGAGTTCCAGCCTGTATTGGGAGTCATTCCATTCTTTCTGCACTCCCTATTTTAAAGCATTTTTGGAGGTATTCAGATTTTGTGTTTGCTCCTTGTTGGTGTATTAGTTCTATTTTTGTTGATCAAAAATGGATGTCCCACAATGGGGCCAAATGTAAATAGGCCTACAATGGGTCCGGTGTTGTGAATGCATGATACAGTATTTTGGACTAAACAAACCTTGGTTTCTAAGCTTCTATCTGATATGGTTTCAGAGAGTGCAGCCTGTGTTTCACTGTCTATAGTGCTCATTCGAGTTTGAACTTGACTTATGCCTTGCTACGCAATTGTCGTAGCCTCCATATATAAATTTTCTTGGGCATCTTTTGCTGTTGCATCAGCTGTATTGTCTAAGGATGCTGCTTCCTTTGCTGTGAGATGCATATTATGAGTGCCTTCGCCAATGCCAGATGCTCCATCGACTTCAGGTTACCTGGCATCTGCTGCACTCCTGGAACAATTGTCTTCAGCGTCTGCTGAATGGGCTGGCGATGACTATCTCCGTTACTTGGATATTGTACTTCAGGCCTATTTGAATGTGATGTCTGCTGGTTCGGGTTACCTCACTGGACATGAGTGCTGTGGAAATTTGGAGATGCTGTCCTCCACTTTGAATTTCTCTTCGATTCGTCAATTGGCATTTTTGGAATTTGTCTCCTCTTTTTTTGTAGTGCACACAGGGTAACAAGGTGGGACCAACAGGTCAATCCAATGGTAAGAAGGGTATAAGGGGAAAAACTTGGATAGTCGTCCATCTAAACATGTTCTACCAAAATGTATCTTATTGTAGATGGTAAACACCTTGGCCCTAAAAAAGTTCACATACTTTCTTATTTGTTTGCTAGACCCATACGTACCCTATTCGTGTCATGCTTCATCATCAGGTCTCATCCTGGTCCCTATAAAACTGGGTAAGCTTGACCATATATTCTCCTGACGGGTTCTTAGAATAGCAATACCCCTGGACACCTAGGTTCCCTTTAATCATGGTGTTCCTGGTATGATTAAAAAAAATAAAGGTAAGGGGGTGGTTATGAAGATAGGATTCCTACACCCTACATAAAAGTCAACATGTTTCAGCCCTAAAGTATAATAGCCATATGGTACCGTGCTTTCACCAGGACTGGATGAGCTTTATTCCCCAGAAAAATATAATTTAAAGATGTCAGTTAACCTAGCACTATATTGGCAAGACAAATACACAACATATAACATAATTGGCATGCAAAAGTCACCCTTTCCCCACAAAATCTCTTGACCTGGGCCCCTAGGTTATTAGGATAATATGTTACAAGGGAGGAGTGGCGGACATACATCTGTAGTCACACATTCATCAAAATTGTCTTGTCACCTGTAGTACCTACTTGGGCCCGTCACCTCTCTGATGATCAAACATATTTTTATAAGTGCTTCATATCGATTCTGCTGTGTATGTGTTGCATGAAAAGCTTTGGTCACTGCGATGATGCCGATGAGGATGATCAATCTTATAATTTTTATTACACTCATTACAATACAGCACTATTAGTCAGCACTCCTCAGAATGGTGAAACAAGATAAAACATGTAATGCTTAACAAATGTTTTATGTGGAATAATTTTACATTCTAATTTGCCAACAAATGCCTTTTATTGCAATATGTCTTGTGATTAGTTAATATCTCTTAAATTGAATGATACAGCAGGGTACTTCACACATGCATTTATAAATAAATAAATGTAACAAAATATGTGCCAAGCATCCTTTTCAACTTATATACATATAATTAATTGTATTCTGTTGATTTTTGTATTTTCTGATTGGGAGATACATTTTTCTCTTGTTTCTCTTCTTTTTTCTATTTTTTTTTTAATTGTGCGAACATTGCTTGCTTGCTTATTGCTTCTTCCACTATTCTTATGTTTGAGAAATCTGATAGTATGTATTAGGTAACTAGAGACAATTCATTTTCATGGGCTTGGTATTTAAAGGTTGGAATGCACCCTAGCAAAACAACTAAATAAAACAAAGAAATTGGAGGAATGTTTGACAACTTCACAAATCCAAATATAACTTCAGTTAGAGTGAAGAAAATAAAGAAAATATTAGCGGATAAACAATTTCATGATACTCCAGCAAATTAAGACCCATAATCTCAGTGTCCTCATTAAAAGTGATTGCAACAACAGCGACTATTTTTCCAGTGCACTCATAGAATGTTATCTTGTGTATTGGCACAGTTATGTGCAGCAAACTCATTTCCCTGAGACAAACCACGTTTTCACTGGGCAGTAGATGGGCAGTAGATGCACTGTATTAGCCCCTATTTGGGGTCCACAGAAAAGACAGGGGTTATTGTGTTGTATGGCGTTTTAGATTACTAATGAATTTTCCCGATTCATGCCCTTATATAGGTACAATTCAGGTTGCCCTTATATAGGCACAGAAATCAAGCCCTTATTTAGGCATAGCCCATGCTGCCCAAATGCAGGCATGACTACTTCATATGCCCTACTTTACGTCAAAGCTGGCATTCCTAAACACCTTCAAGGTATAAATATACCTTCACTTGCTATAGCAAAGCACGGCGTGGTTTGGTGGAGTTCGACTACCTACTTGCCCGATGCAGCTCGCTACAGCAAGTGCTGAAGGAAACCGACTCGCCAGCTGACGCACTGACAAGAAGCTGTCCTCCTCTGCCGAGAATCCAGCTCCAGTGTTTCTGACTCCCCTTGCGGGGTGTCGGGAAATCAAGTCAGAGACAGAGATACCAACCTCCTTCATTCTAAGGGCTGGAGCTGATTAGAACATAGAGAAACCTGGGGCAATTCTTGGCAAAAAAACTAAACCTATGCTAAAGACCACACTTACTTCTTCCCTGGTACTAGACCTAGGTTAGGTACATTGGGGTAGGCGTATTTTAGAAGCACCAGTTCAGTATTTTAGCCTGTGTTATTTATGTATGTATTTTTATATGTCACCAGACAATGCTATTACAGTACTATTTTATACTACTGTTTACGCTGTACACATTATACTTTGCATTCTGTCTAACGATTGTAGCAGTTCACTTCTCTTGCATGAGAAAGAAGACTGTTCAATAAATCCCTTTTATTGAAAACGCCCGTCTCACTATTTCTCTGCAACTCTGTAGAAACGAAGAATGCACGATTGACTGAGTAAAATAGTTATCTATTGTTTCCACGACTCTGAAGATATTTGTTCCAGTCCTAGGGAAACAAAGTTGTCATGTTTATGCGGTTGTCAGAAACTAATCCTTTCTTGTGTATTCGATAAAGTTTCTAGTGACCTCTGAGCTAGCTGGCACTCAGAATAAGGTTTAGTAGATTTGATAGAGACATACTGACCCCCGTCCAATGTCATATCTATAGGATATATTATTCCAATGCGCAGAGCCTATTGGGAATATAGGAACTACACTACATGGTGCCCAACGGTTTGGTTAGGCACAAATTTAATGCTAGATACTAAAGTAACTGAGTCGTGCTTTTCTCAGAGACCCCTTTTCCCGTAATACTCCAATAGACGTCTGGAGTGGGTAAAGGGATAATATCCGCCATAGCTGAGTAGAATGAAAAATCCTATGTATTAGCTTTTTGGTTTGTTCAACGTTGAAGGATACAGTTTCCCAAAATATTGTGCACTTTATCTTTGTTTCCTTGAAGTTTGCTCTGCAAAACTTTCAGTCAACAAAATGGCCAACGAAGATAATCGAGAGGCCAGTGGAGCTGCAGGCGAAATGCTGTAGTAATTCCTCAAAATGTAAGGAAAGCTATCACTATAAAACCTATAAAACATGGCCTAACATCAAGAGGTGGTAGGGCAGTTTTTGTGATAGAGGCACATGAATATCACCAGATAGAGGTACTCTATTCATGAATAGTCTTCCCAGAAGCAAATTCAGTAACACATATGTTTCACTTCTACAAAGAAGATGAACCACCGGATGAGTATATTCCTTTCGAGGATATTGAAATTCCACTCACACCAGGAGCATGAGCTCTGGTTTAAAGGCACCCTAAAACATTTAAATCACATTACCAGGCTCGGTCCACTAGGTTGACCAGGAGCAACATGGCTGGTCTTAGCCAGCTATACACCACATCCTGGCATTAATGAAATGTCAGACGCAGAATTACTAACTCAACTTAAAGAGTTAATCAAAATCTATACACAATTTGTTCAATATTTCATGCGGACTCTCACAGTCCAACATGCCATAATGATTCCTCAACATACCCCTCACCAGGGGAATATACAAAAATTAGTAGAATTATACAGTTAAACCACAACTGTCTGAAAGTCCTGAAAAGGTCTTTACTAAAAACACTCCTACTCCTTCTAAAAAGAAGTGGGAAAATAGCAAACAAACTTCTAAAGAGAAGCGTTCTCATTCCAGAGGTAGGTCCATGAAAGAAGGTACAACCTCAGGACTAGGGATAATTTGAGAAAACCTGATAGATATCAAGATACTGATACACGTTTCTCTCCTACCTTTCAGACTTCTTCACAGAAATCTAAAAGAAGAGGACGGTCAGAAAGCAAGGAAGAGCGTGTGAAGTCCAAAGACGATCAACACGTTCAGAAAAACAAGAAACCTCAATTCACCAAAAAGAAGGTAGCGGGTCTAAAAATCAGACATGTGGAAACAACTCATGAACGGAGAATGGACTCAGACAATGTTGGACAGCCTAGCAGAAGTCACCATAGCTCACAATAACTTGAAGGATCATCTGGAGACAGTGGACTTGAATTAATGCATTCAAGTTGAAACTGCAGATACCAGGGTTAGTTCTCCACATAAGTTATATGAAATAACACTCCGGATGAAGGGAGACATACCAAGAAAGATAAGAGCACTCTTTTGGGAGTGACTCTACAAGGGTTATGATATTCTTCTAGCTGAACAAGACTGGCCACCAGAATTTGTCAGGGAGTTCACACATGGCAAAGACATCATTATGCCAGCCTTCTCTAATCATATTGCAATTCATTTAAAGTATACTTACGCCAGGAAATGGGCAGTTGCCCAGACTCTTGTATTATACAAAAATCATGTAGGATGGGATGAGGAATCCCCTCACCATAAAATCCAACTAAAATATCAACCAACTGCACAAAGGCAGTCCAGTTAAGCAAGAAGCTAAAAAACAGGTCAGGGAGATCTTAGCTCAACTTGAATACCAGGGGGTGATTGAAACATGCACCTCGTCGATGAACAATCTTTTGTTTCCTGTCTCCAAACCAGACAATACATATCGTCTGGTACTGGATTACAGACATCTAAATTCTTGTTACAAAACATTTGCAGTGCAAAAAGCACACAGTACAGCATTAATGAATAACATATTGCGTAAAAAATATAAAACCACATTAGATATTTCTAACGGTTTCTTTTGTCAAAATATTACACCTGATAGCAGGTATTTGACTGCTTTCTCAATTTTGGGGACACAGCGTCACTTCTGTTGTCTCCTTCAAGGATTCAAGAATAGTCCTGGATTATTCTCAGCAAGGGTAACAGAGGTTATTACAAACTTATGATGATGAAGCATTGTCATATGTCAATGACATCTATCTGACAGACGATGACTTGGATAGGCACTTGAACAGTGTGAATACCATTATATTTGGGGTCGCCTTTGAGGGTTATAAATGCAATTTAAAAAAATCTAGAATGGCCCATCTCAACGTCCTTTTTCTAGGATACAAATTATCAAGTGTAGGCAAAAGCCTGGCAGCAAACTTTCTAGGGAAATATGCGCTGTTCCAACCTCCAAAAATGCTGAAAAACTTGCAGTTGATTCTAGGTTTCCTGAATTTCGGAAGAACTTACATTCTAAATTATGAAGAAAGGGTTAAACCTCTATACGAATTACTCAAACCGGATTTTAAAACAGTAAATTGGACACAAAAACAAACAGAAATGTTGCGTTCATTAAAAACAGACATGTTAGCAACTAACCATTTTCAAACACGCGTAAACGTACGCAATTTAGTGATCCAAATCATTCCAGTAACATAAACAAAAGGTTCCTGAAGGAATTATTTCATATTATTCATCAATTTGTATATATGTCATAGAGATGAACATCATTCAATAAACAACAGAAGATTTATACTTATATGATCAGTAAATTTTATATCATGACATAAGATATATACAAAAATATATCCTATTTGATCAGCATAGGTAACCATCCATGTGACAATTCATGAGAGGCAACTGAAAAAACAAACTAAACTGCCACTTAAATTCCTCAAATGAGCAGTAGTGATTGACACTTTTGCAAATTATATGGGCAATATATACAATTTATGCCATATATACATTATTTAGCAACTATATACATTTATACAATACATAGTCTAATGATGTTATTAGCCAAACAGTGTCAATTCGTCGACGTTTTGGTCTCACACTTCCCAGTTAACCGAGACCATCATCAGGACCAACGTTGCACCATGGTCATACATAGATGTGATGTCCAACCATGGTCATACATGGTTGCACATAGATGTGATGTCAGGGAAGTACTGTCCTCCTGAATCTTTTGTACTCGGGAGAAGCAGGTTCCAGATCTTATTCGGTAACTTCGGGCATGTTTAGAATGCCTGCATGGAATTGGTATGGGAATCAAACACTAACACAATCCAATGCTCGCTGCAACAGGACAATGCGGATTCACGTACTTAACTTTTAACAAAGGTCAAAAAGTAGCAATAGCTTACAAATCACACTTGTACACACAAGCAGAAATGAAATTCACTTCAACAGAGGAAGTTCCGACAGCTGTTCAAACTGAGGTAGCAAAAGAGAGAGCCCTCGCACAGGGTAAGCACATTATGGTCGTTACACCTATACCTGCCGTAGAGGCAGTGTCAAAAGCTAGCATTCCAAATGCTAAAGCTTTACATCCAAGATGGATACAATGGGTTAATTCTCTTGCTGCAACAGTCGTTGAATACGTTTTTGATCCATATTTGAAAACACAAGCATTTCTACAACCCGAACAAGAATGTCCTCTGCCTACTGAAATTCTGCCTCTAGAGTAGTATGAATGTACAATTTATACTGTAGGATCAGCTCAACTCAATACGGAGGATAAACAAGCCTATTGTGCGGCGTGTGCGATCGTTCAAGGTCGTTGACGCAATGGTAAATTCCGACCAATGGTCACTAAAACGCAATCTCTAGGAAATTGTACAGCTCAGCAAGCTAAACTACAAGCATTCAAGATGGCACTTGAAAATACAGATCGCGAATTCCCCACACTCATAGTGTGCGATTTGTATTATTGTGTTCAATCTTACAATGAATACTTACAAAACTGGATTCAAAACGGTTACAAAGATGCAAAAGGTGGCACAATCAAGCATAAAATGCATGGGGAACAAAGTAGTTCAGTTACGACAAGGACTACAAAACACTCACGTGAAACATACGCTGAGTCATCAACTTGATGGCGTTCACCTTGCAGGGAATTCATTGGCTGATAAAGCCGCGAAGGCAGCTGTGCAAACGGCTTCCGTAGCTGCAATCACTCGTTCAAAAACAAAAATAGACAGCAAAATATTGCTGGCTGTCAAATGCTTCAAGCAAAGGCAGCGATACAGCGTTACCTAATAAGTTTACACTCAAATACTTATATATAATTGATGCACACTCCATTCCTCTTGCTCGAATCCCGGGAGTGGGGGATTGGGTAGTTCCAAACAGGAAAAGGAGAGTAGCTTTCATTGACAAAGCACATCTGGGAGAGGGTCTGATACATCAGGGGATCTCTAAAACAATATTAGAAATAAAGGAGATGTACTCGTGGCCAGGAATGAAAGCGCACATTGTTGGGAATTAGAATGGGTTGCGAATAGTCCTCTCTCTATGCACATGATTTTGAAAACCCTCCTCCCCTCATTACCCATGTGATTGCATTTAATGACCGGACGCCAGGCAGTCGGTGCTTGGTTTACTCTCGGTCACGTTATCTATCTGTGGACCGTGCTCTGGGGAATTTTGCTGAGTTCGTGTTTGTGCCTCCTGGGACAGTATCGAGAGTCAGAGCGAGGCTTCGTTCTGACGTTCAAAGTACTTTTTTTTCCCTGTAAACGGGGATTGGATTACCGACGTGGGAGAATTGGGACTCTGCAAGTGATGTAACTTGCTACCGACAAGGATTTGGATTCATGTGCGCGGCTGCGCACGAACATTGCCTTCTTGCCGGTGTGGTCATTTCCGGGTGTTGTGTTACACTCGGCGTTTTTGTGTAAGACTTTTGGTTCTACTTACGAACCGGCGATTTTTTTACGTTTCTCTTTAGTTACCTTTGTGGCCACGGGTATTTTCGGGAAGCGCGAGATGTGGAGAGTTAATTCGGCTCTACAGAATTGAAAACGGGGTTTTTTTAGTCCAAGGACTTTTTTTTCCCCTAACGTGTACTTAGGAGCAAGGTACACTATATTGGAGTGGTGTTCAGTTTTGAAGGCTTCCTCGCTGAGGTGAGGAAAGGAGTCTCCTATGCAGACCTGCTGAAATCCACAACGGGTAAGAAGCAGGGTAGAGGTGGTGTTTGGTACTGGGTGTTGTATGTGCTTAGAGAGACAGACCTGGAGGTGATATTTATAAGTGCTCCTTTCTGTTTGTTTCTCCTCTGCAGGGAACGAGATACATTGTATGCTAAAGGAAGTACATGAGATTAATCAGGAGACTACCTGGGCCCCCGAAGCCTTCCTCCTCCCGGGGATTATTATTTTTTACTCTTCCCTCTCTCCTGGCCCAGGCTGTAGAGTACATTGGTATTTAAACGTGGCCTGCAGTTTGTGTGGGGGTAGAGAGAAGGGAATATCGTCGCTCCTGCAGCGTGGTTCCAAGTGGGAGATAAATTGACAGAAAACCAAGCCCACGAATAGTTGCGCTGCCCGAGCGAGGATGGATGTAGATAAGAGTGAGGAAAGTGGGCGGGAAGACAGGGTCCCCACTATGCAGGAGTTACTGGGTGCCATAACTGCTTTACAGACACAATTGCAGGATGTTAAACATGAGAACCAGGGTTTGTGTAGGGAGTTGGATGTGGCTAGGTCCCGAGAAGTGGGGAGTTTGGGAGCAGGAAAACCAGTGATACATCCTGCCACCTTTCAATTTGAACGAGGAGCCAGTAGTAGCTCTGCTCCCATGACTGTGAATGTTACCACACCCATTCCGGTCCCTTTAGCGGTCCCTGAACATTTTACGGGGGACTCGAATAAATTTGCGGTATTCATGAATCAGTGCCAGCTCCACTTTCTGTGTAGACCCACAGCTTTTCCTAATGATTCCGCCAAAGTGGCATTTGTAATTTCCTATTTGGCAGGGACAGCAGCAACCTGGGCGGTGCCTTTGGTGGAGAACAGTGATCCCGTTCTGAACGATTATGATTTGTTCAAAGATATGATGCACGCCTTGTTTGCCAAACATGCGTTTATGCAGGCTAGTGACGCCGAACTATTGAAGTTAAGGCAAGGTAAACAAGATCTACTTACTTATGTATCCACCTTCAATAGATTAGTGTCCGAAACCCATTGGCCTGTTGATAAGCGTACTTCCATTTTCTATCAGGGGTTAAGTGAAGAACTAAAGGATGTGGTTTCCCAGGTGGTTAATCCTCCTTCTGATTGTAATGAGTTTATTGATTTGGTGGTGAAGTTGAATCACCGGTTATTGGAAAGAAAGGGAGAAAGAACCAGATCCTTTCAGTCACGCCCTCTAACTTTTCGGAGTGACTCTCGGGGAACAGGGGGGGACCTAAAACAGACCCCTGAACCGATGGAGATAGGTGGAGTTAGAGGACCGCTCTCTTCAGTAGAAAAAGAAAGGCGTCGAACCCACAACTTATGTTTATATTGTGGTCATGAGGGACATTATGCGAGGGATTGCCCCGTGAAACCTTCCAAGGAACCATCCCGGAAGGCAGTGGCTTGTGTGCACAGGGATGCCCTGCATGTGGACTCTCTGGTTCCTTGTACTCCGTATCAAATTCCCGGAATAGTGAAGAGAGTCCCCAGACATTTCACCATCACCGTCTGTTTGGTGATATCTAACAACCATAGGGCTCCTGTGTCGGCTCTGTTAGACTCCGGGGCTACGGGGAACTTTATGGATATTAAGTTAGCCGAGAGGATTGGAGTTCCCTGGGTTTACAAGGAACAACCTGAACCGGTTCGGGCTATCGACGGTACTGAATTGTCATCTGGTACCATTACACGTCAGACCGAACCTCTATGTATGATAGGTGATAATGGTCACTCGGAGGAAATAGGCTTTGATTTGATCGATGCCCCTTCTTTCGGAGTTGTCTTGGGAGTACCATGGTTGCAGACACACAACCCCAAGATAGATTGGATAAGGAGAACAGTAACCCTAGACTCCGTTCATTGTTTACAGGATTGTTACAAGGTCGCCACTGATTGGATTACCCCTTTGACTTGTGCTGCTAGTTCTGGAGGAACGGAGGAAGCTTCAGGGGTCCCTGAATCTTATTCGGCTTATAGCGATGTATTTGATAAAGGGAAGGCTAGGGAACTCCCCCCGCATCGCTCTTTTGATTGCCGGATTGACCTGATGCCTGGGGCTACGTTGCCTTGTAGTCGAGTTTATGCCTTGTCGGGCCCTGAGGAACAGCATTTGAAGGAGTATATTGAAGAGATGTTGGAGAAAGGGTTCATTCGTCCCTCCTCCTCGCCAGTGTCATCGGCTATCTTTTTTATTCCGAAAAAGGAAGGTGGACTTCGGGCATGTGTAGACTATAGAGCGCTCAATAAGGGTACGATTAAGAACAAGTACCCACTTCCCTTGATACCTGTGTTGCTGGATCAACTGAAGCATGCAACGGTTTTCACCAAATTAGATCTCAGGGGTGCTTACCATCTCATCCGTGTCCGTGAAGGCGATGAATGGAAAACTGCCTTCCGGACCAAATTCGGCCTGTATGAATATTGTGTTATGCCGTTTGGGCTATGTAACGCGCCGGCTGCTTTTCAGTTTTTCATTAACGAGGTGTTGAGGGAATATTTGGATTTGAGCGTTATAGTCTACATAGACGATATCCTTGTGTTTTCTACCACTGTTGAGGAGCACGAAGTCCATGTAGGACAGGTTTTGCAGCGTCTGAAGGAACATCAGTTGTATGTTCGACTTGAGAAGTGTAGCTTTCATACGTCTAAAGTGGAATTTTTGGGATTTGTGATTTCCGAACGGGGGATCATGATGGATCCCAAGAAAACGGAAGCTATCACTTCTTGGCCGTCTCCCACTTGTGTACGAGATATTCAAGTCCTCCTTGGGTTCGCCAATTTTTATCGGCGGTTTATTTCGCATTTCTCTGAAATTGTGGCACCTATGACGGTGTTGTTACGCAAGGGGGTGCCTTTTGTTTGGTCAGATCATGCTCAGTCTTCCTTAGATCTATTGATTGAAAGGTTCACGACAGCTCCTGTTTTGGTTCATCCTGACCCTACTTTGCCTTTCTTTGTGGAAGCGGATGCTTCGTTGTGTGCAGTAGGTGGGGTGTTGTCCCAGAGAGATGCAGAGAATGGATATATGCATCCGATTGCCTTTTTCTCCAAAACCTTGCTGCCCGCTGAGAGGAATTACACAGTTGCGGAGCGTGAATTGTTGGCCATTAAATTATCCTTCGAAGAGTGGCGCCATCATTTGTGGGGTGCTCGGCATCCGATAACTATCTTCACTGATCATAAGAACCTGGAGTTCTTCAGGTCAGCACGAGCCTTAACCCCTCGTCAGATGAGGTGGGTTTCATTCTTTAATGAGTATGATTTTATCATTACTTATAGGCCCGCGGTACAACAGTTAAAATCGGATGCTTTGTCCCGCATCCATGTGAAACACACTAACCTGACAGTTGAGAAAGAGAGGTGTTCCTTCATAGCTCCTGAGAGAATAGTGGGCAGCATTTCCATTGATGACTTTAATGACTTGGTTCGGGCAGAACTGGCAAAGATTGATCTTACACCCTGGTTGTCACAACCTTTGTTTTCCCTAAGAACTGGGTTGCTGTATCGTGAGGATAAATTGTTTATTCCCCCTGATCTCCGTGATATGGTATTGGAATGGTGTCATTCCTCTTCTCTTGCTGGGCATCCTGGTTCCACCAAAACCATGGAATTTTGTTTGCGGTGGTTCTGGTGGGAGTCAGTGGTGAGAGACGTGCAGTCGTACGTGAAGGCTTGTCCGGTGTGTGCTGTGAATAAACCAACCCATGCCAAACCCTCAGGATTGTTGCATCCTCTGCCGGTCCCCAAGGCTCCCTGGCAAACAATAAGTATGGATTTTGTGACGGACTTACCTCTGGAGTCTGGTTTTACGGTCATATTAGTAGTGGTTGATTCCTTCACTAAGATGGCACATTTCATACCCTTGGCTAAGTTGCCTACTGCAGGGGAATTAGCCACCATCTTCTTGTCTTCCGTGGTACGCCTGCATGGATTGCCTCTGTCCATTGTCTCTGATAGAGGGGCTCAATTTATCTCTCATTTTTGGAAGGAATTGTGTGCTGCTTTGAAAATGAATCTATGTATGTCCTCCGCTTATCATCCTCAGTCGGATGGGCAGACGGAGCGCACTAATCAGACCATGGAGCAGTATTTGAGGTGTCTGGGAACTTCATTGGCTTGTAATTGGGTTGTGGCTCTTCCGCTTGCTGAATTCGCCTATAACAACAGTGTGCATTCAGCGGTAGGAATGACCCCTTTCTTTTGTTCCATGGGGTTCCATCCTCGAGCGATCCCTTTTCAGCCTTCTGGCCAGGTGCCTGCTGTGACTGCCTTAGGTCTCTCTTTGGTTCAGATTTGGAATACAGCGGTGGAACATCTAGAAAAGGCCAAGGTGGACATGAAGAAGCAGGCAGATAAACATAGGGCCCCTGCTCCTTCTTATCGGGTGGGGGATAAGGTGTGGCTTTCCACCAAAAACTTGAGAATAGGGGGGTCCCGTAAATTACAGCCTAGGTTTGTGGGTCCTTTTCCTGTACTCAAGGTAGTCAACCCTGTGGCAATGAAGTTGGGGTTACCCGATGAGTATGGGATCCATCCTGTTTTTCATACCTCCCTTCTGAAACCCTATGTCGTTACCACTCAGGTTTTGCCTCCACCTCCCCCTGTGATGATTGGAGAGGAAGAAGAGTTTGAGGTTAGTGCTATCTTGGACTCCCGGAGAAGGAACGGGAAGCTCATGTATCTGATAGACTGGAAGGGATATCCCCCTGAGGATCGTACCTGGGAGGCAGCGAGTGGGGTTCATGCTCCTAGATTAGTGAGGCTTTTTCATTTACGCCACCCTTCTAAGCCCCGTCCGGTTGGGAGGCCTTTGAGGGGAGGTACTGTTGGGAATTAGAATGGGTTGCGAATAGTCCTCTCTCTATGCACATGATTTTGAAAACCCTCCTCCCCTCATTACCCATGTGATTGCATTTAATGACCGGACGCCAGGCAGTCGGTGCTTGGTTTACTCTCGGTCACGTTATCTATCTGTGGACCGTGCTCTGGGGAATTTTGCTGAGTTCGTGTTTGTGCCTCCTGGGACAGTATCGAGAGTCAGAGCGAGGCTTCGTTCTGACGTTCAAAGTACTTTTTTTTTCCTGTAAACGGGGATTGGATTACCGACGTGGGAGAATTGGGACTCTGCAAGTGATGTAACTTGCTACCGACAAGGATTTGGATTCATGTGCGCGGCTGCGCACGAACATTGCCTTCTTGCCGGTGTGGTCATTTCCGGGTGTTGTGTTACACTCGGCGTTTTTGTGTAAGACTTTTGGTTCTACTTACGAACCTGCGATTTTTTTATGTTTCTCTTTAGTTACCTTTGTGGCCACGGGTATTTTCGGGAAGCGCGAGATGTGGAGAGTTAATTCGGCTCTACAGAATTGAAAACGGGGTTTTTTTAGTCCAATGACTTTTTTTTCCCCTAACGTGTACTTAGGAGCAAGGTACACTATATTGGAGTGGTGTTCAGTTTTGAAGGCTTCCTCGCTGAGGTGAGGAAAGGAGTCTCCTATGCAGCCCTGCTGAAATCCACAACGGGTAAGAAGGAGGGTAGAGGTGGTGTTTGGTACTGGGTGTTGTATGTGCTTAGAGAGACAGACCTGGAGGTGATATTTATAAGTGCTCCTTTCTGTTTGTTTCTCCTCTGCAGGGAACGAGATACATTGTATGCTAAAGGAAGTACATGAGATTAATCAGGAGACTACCTGGGCCCCCGAAGCCTTCCTCCTCCCGGGGATTATTATTTTTTACTCTTCCCTCTCTCCTGGCCCAGGCTGTGAGTACATTGGTATTTAAACGTGGCCTGCAGTTTGTGTGGGGGTAGAGAGAAGGGAATATCGTCGCTCCTGCAGCGTGGTTCCAAGTGGGAGATAAATTGACACACATTCACACATTGGTAATTAACTGCATCGACTGCAACAGAGATCGCAGCACAGAACGCCGCCAGATACCGGACTACAGTGTAGCCAGCCCAGTACAGACACCATTGTTAGGCAGCATTAGACTTTCTACACGCAGACGTACTTGTGGACAAATGCGGTCCCACAACTATTAAGACAAGGTCCATTTGGATGTGGCCTCAGCGCTCGGCTGACACTGGAACTGTTATAAACGATTTTCAAGTCTTTATCGGCACATACGAAATTGGCACACTACATTCTGACCAGGGTCCTGCGTTTAGCTCTCGAGCTTACAAGGAAGCCATGGCCAAATTGGGCGTTGCATTGCGGTACTCTAGCCCATTCCATCCTGAGGGAAATTCAGTTGTGGAGAGAAAAAACGGGACATAAAGCAATCTATAACAGCTAGGGTATTAGGCTCGGGTGACGGTGGGTCAAACATCTAATAAGTGTCCAACATAGTCTTAACAATCGCCAAGAGGTTCTCTAGGGGGAATCACTCCATATGAAGTCCTTTTTGGGACCAGAATGTTAGTAGCAGACTTTGATTGTCAGACTTCAGTGGTAGACCAAAAACCTTTTTATATCAAAGACCGTTTGGCTGTTTTATAGGACTTAAATGAAATAAGAACAAAACAAAGTAACGTGTTCCTGAAGCCATTCACCTCTGAAGAAAAACCAACCGTCCCAGCAAGGCCTGTCTGGATCCCAAAGCTTGGAGATCTAGTCAGAGAAAAGATTACAAACAAGAAGAAATGTGGGCCTTCTTACAGACAACCAGTACCTGTCCTAGCAATCCACCGATCAAGAACAGTATTACTGCCGCCCTTTGCTGGTAAAAAGGAGAAAAGGTTCTTGCCAATTGACCTGGTCAAACCACATTATGTGGCCGATACTAAGCAATAGGCCTAGTGGACTCCGACCAAGTAGCAGACGCCCTAATCTGGATACTATCCAAGAGGTTCAAACTGAGAGACTCATCACCTTTGAGGAATCTGCAGTGCGACAAGAAGGACTATGCAACAAAGCAATGGAACTTGTACCTCTTGAACCCAAATAACAGTTCGTCAAGAAACACCTGTCTACAATGAAGTAACAAGTGATGAAGTAGTTCCAGCGATTTCAACGAATCCTGATGCAATCCCAACAATTGACAGAACTGCCTCTGGCTATTTCATTAACTTTGATACGTTTTCTGAGGATCCAGCAAACCTGAAACGATGCCAGTAAAAAGAACTTTGAAAGAACAAGAAACAGACATTTTTCATCACCTGGAAAAGACTTATCTGGTTTCACCTTGAATTGAACTTTGGATTGTGTTGGGTGTACTTTCTCTTCTACTTTGGTTGACTATGGTAATAACTTTGGGAATGCTGATAAATAGAAGATATGTCAAAATGGCAAGTAAGAACATCAACGTACTCCTCAAGCCACACAAATCATCCCATAGTGAACAAAGAGACTTGTCATCAGTGAACATCACAGCCATTCCTATACCTGGGGGTATAGCTTGGGACAAAACAGAATATGACATTTTTGGCCCGTCGGAGCTGTTGAAGATTCCACACTGATTCAAGATTTCATTTAGTGACTTTGTTTCATCTAGTACCTTTTCTGCTGATTGGGACTTCGTGACTGTACATAATATGATGTCAGACTTAGAAATGTCTGCAGTATTTACAAATCATGAATATTTAGAAGGTTCATCAGACTATGAACAAATGTATTGCTATAATCACTATAGTCATCATTTCTTGCACAAATCTGCATATTTGAGAAATGTATTAATGTATAATCAATGGGAACATTGTCCAACACCACCAAAGGGTAGCTCAAAAACATTTGCAAGAAAATTTCCGTACTTTTCAGAGTTCAATGTATCCAATGCTAAATCATTTTACTTTAGAAATGTAAAGAAAACAGGCATGAAAAGTATGTTGAGAAATACCAAACAAATTTATTCTGCAGCCTTTTATGCCAACTGTCTAAACTAGGTTTCGACTTTTGGGAAGACAACATTGAGACAAAATCTGTCTGGGGCACAAAAGATTGGCAGGTCCAGGGTATAGAAGCTATGTTTAGAGCCTGTATCATCCCTGAGCAAATTATGTTTTTGATTGACACTGTCCAACATACGTCTTGTCTTGGGTTAGCCATGATAAAAGACCTGAACAAGCCGTCCATACCTACACCTGATAGCAGTAACACTTCAGAGGGGGGGGATCGACAAACATACTATTTTGCATCACAACAGAACAGATCCAGATTGGAATAAATGGATAATCTGACCCACAGATACAAACAACGGTGAAGATAGATTCCTGAAAAAAACACAAGGTTTCACATTCACTAGGCCAGACCCAAGATATTTTCAAAGACAGCATTCAGGAATAGTAACAAAATACTGTGCAGGGAAACTGTGCCTTGATTGGCTACAAAGATCTACACTTAACACCTTGGCTGCTTGAGATATTCCCCTGCTGTGCTGAAGGTCAATAGAAATGGGTGTGGTCATGGCGGCTCCCAGCCATCATCAGCACACGCCCACCGTGACTCATGACGACTGGGAGCCGTCATCAGCACCAAAGGGGTTAAGGATGTAAAGCAACACTTATCTTTACTTAAAGATGGCGCTAATCCTAGGGAATTCTTGCTAGGACCAAGAACACCGTGTCATAAATGTTTTATATATGCCGGTATCTATGCAGCTTATAATGAAGCATGGAAAATTACGCAAGCAGGGAATGCAGAACGAATAGGAGAAATTGATCGTATTAATTTAGAGAAAACTGTCTCTGTGGTTGAAAATGGGTTAACGACTCTGTCGTCCAGGATATATTCATTGGACAGCATACTGTCTTCCGCCATAGACATCATGGAACAGGACTTGGTCATGTTGCAACATGGTCAGTCGCATATGCTCTATCATGCTATGAGCCTGGACGTTACAAAACCTTCGTTCAGGCTATGTGCCTTGGCGTATCACAATACTGCACCACTGTTTTCAGAATTCAATCTCATTGATAAACAGATCAAACTGGCACAAAGGGGAGAAGACTATACGGTGCGGAGCATTGAAAAACTGGAAAGATTGCCATTTACAGTCACTGAAAAAACAGCTACTGAATGGATAATACATGAAACAATCATCTTTGCCTGTTACAATTTTCAATTTTGCCTAAAACACATGCCAGCAGGCACATATGAAAGGTTGGGTAAAGAATACATCAAGACATCCTGGGAATTATCATACATACACAGATGTTGGAGTGGGGGAAGGGAAATGTTTCTTTGTGGTAAAAACTGTGAAAACGCACTAAGCGGTTCTCTCCTTTGTCAGGCTATTATTTTCCACAGACCCTGCGATGGTTCCTCTATCAACTTATCCTGCCATCTGCAAGGTTCACCGGCTGCAGTGATTGATCCAATTTTTGGACAACTTCCAAATGGAAGTTACCTCATGTTGAACGATCACAGCTGCTGTGGCATGTTGCCAGGTATACCATATCTAGTAACTGTGTCAGCAGGGTCACTTTCTGTATACAAGTATTGTTTCCTAAAACCAAGACAGAAACGGAGTCGGCTTTATGGCCTTCACTGAACATCTCTTCTATATAAATTGATACTTTATACAGAATGAAAGCCATTCTTTTGCAAAAAACTGTGCCACTGACCTCGGCCAAAGAGACCTATGATCTGCAATTCGCAAGGACTTCTGCTGAGGTACATGCCCTCTTAACTACAAACTGCCCTGTACAGTTCTCAGAAATGTTAAGTCGTTTCTTAAACATGTCTGATACGAACGGTATTGTACAGGTATTTAAGACCGTATTTTCTTGACTGTTAGCATTTTTTGAAGCAGTCCTACGGATTTTTCGAAACTTTGTGCACTCTGTGTTTGGCAGACTGCCCCTCATTTTGGGATTCACTGCAGGGATACTATTTTTGCTCCTACTGCTGCGATATGGCAAGCCAATTCATCAGCGACACCCATTTCTCCATGGAGACAATTCTACTGGGGATGAAGTGTTGTGAGCGCATCATCCGAATTTTGGGACTACCTCGTCTACAAGAATTAAATACCACATGGTTTCTGTCATTCAGACCAATCTGGCAAGATTGCATCTTACCTGTTCTACGTTGCCTGCTATTTGGAGAAGAATGAGTGTTAGACTCATGTCTCACACTCCCATCAGTCATGCCAACGGCTGTTGATACTTTGCTTGAATCAGTAATGGCCCATGCACTGTGTTGTTCCCAGCGGCTACCAATCCTGATGACTGCATTCATTGAGATCTCACAGACGCAAATTACTGACAGTGAGGTACGAGAGGAAACAGGCGCGCAGGTAACATCTGATTCAAACATTGCTGATGCGACCAATGCCGAAGGCGATGCTTCACATCTATGTGCGGTTAATCTTCTAAACAAGGTAATCCAACTGTCACCTACAATGATAGACGACTTTTTTACAGACTTAGAAGATTTCATGTTTTCTCTAAGCGCTAACACTGACTTTTGAATTTGGCAAACAGTGTTCTTAGAGACTTTGAATTTGACCTTCATTTTTGAAAAACAAAGAACTTTTTCCTATGGTTAATTTTTTTTCTCCAAATTAGTATTTTTCATTTTTTGGCACAAAGTAATCTGCTTAAGGTAGAACTATTCATAGAGAACAAGAATTCTTTGAACATACTTCCAGAGACAATATTTGACCTTGACCACATATAACAGTTTTATGTAATCTGGCATGAAATGGTTTCGGACTTTTTTCTTCTGTATTTACGAGCCTTTTCATATATGTATTTTTCTTGATTCATTCATTTAGCATGCAAATGTCAACATATATGCTTAGAATGAAACATTGCTTTAAATGTGTACAGCTTCAAATGCATTTTTATGCATTTCTGGTGGGTCTTTCACACTTCATGTGTAGATATGTTTTAGATATGTTAAACATGTTTAGGATTTTAGTAATGTCATACATAAGAAAGTGGAGTGGGTGTTGTATGGCGTTTTATATTCTGAATACATTTCCAGATTCATGCCCTTATATAGGTACAATTCACGTTGCCCTTATATAGGCATAGAAATAAAGCCCTTATTTAGGCATAGCCCATGCTGCCCAAATACAGGCATGGCTACTTCCATCTGTTCATCAAACGTCACAACGATTTCTTGGAAAACCAGACTCTTAAGCAGAAGGGACTTCCCTTGGCCTTGATATTGATTTCTCCAAGATACTCATTACTATGCATGAACATCTATTCCTTAGGGGTTCATCCATGATGTTCATATGCTCGACTTTACATCAAATCTGGCATTACTAAACACCTTCCAGGTATAAATATACCTTGCCTTGCTATAGCAAAGCACGGTGTGGTTTGGTGCAGTTCGACTACCTACTTGCCCGACGCAGGTCGCTACAGCAAGTGCCGAAGGAAACCGACTCTCCAGCTGACGCACTGACAAGAAGCTGTCCTCCTCTGCCGAGAGTCCAGCTTCAGTGTTTCTGACTCCCCTTGCAGGGTGTTGGGAAATCAAGTCCGAGACAGAGATACCAACCTTCTTCATTCTAAGGTATGGAGCTGACTAGAACCTAGAGAAACCTTTGGCAATTCTTGGCAAACAAATTGCTAAAGACCACACTTACTTCTTCCCTGGTACTAGACCTAGGTTAGGTACATTGGGGTAGGTGTATTTTAGAAACACCAGTTGAGTATTTTAGCCTGTGTTATTTATGTATGTATTTTTATATGTCATAGCGCCAGACAATGCTATTAAAGTATTTTTTATACCACTGTTTACCCTTACGCATTATACTTTGCATTCTGTCTAACGATTGTAGCAGTTCACCTCTCTTGCTTGAGAAAGAAGACTGTACAATAAATACCTTTTATTGAAAACGCCTGTCTCACTATTTCTCTGCAACTCTGTGGAAACAAAGCATGCACGATTGACTGAGTAAAATAGTTATCTATTGTTTCCACAACTCCGAAGATATTTGTTCCAGTCCTAGGGAAACAAAGTGAGGTTCCGTGAATTCTGAACCCGTTTCATAAAGGTCATGGTATTGTTACGAATTTGATAGTAGCGAACCGTAAATGGCGAGTGCGGCAAGTACGAGTGTTTTCGTCATGTTCGATCAATGGATTCACTACGTATTTAGGGATTTCGTTCTGAACCCTCGGGTTCCATCTTGTGCATGGCAGCCATTTTGTGGTTGCCCTCACATAGGCCGATGACTACGGCCGATTGAGTCTTTGGACACGTACACGTTAACTGACTTTTAGATGACCTGAGCGAACTGACCCCGTTGCCTGAAGCTAACCTTGCTAAGCCAGTTCCTTGTCCGGTAGCTGATCGAGATAGAGATCAAAGAACAGGACATTGTTGAGTTTATTACACACGCACACACCCCTTTATCTTGCTTCAAATCTGTTTCTGTTCCTTCTTTTATGGCCTGTTTATGGTTTGGCTTGTGGTCTTTTATTATGGGTTTGTCCGGCCTGTCCGAGCAAGAATGTTGGGCTTTCCCGTGTAATTGATGGTGGGCTGGACAGCTGAAAAGTGGGTTGGCCGTCACGCGATACCTTTTGCAATGTTACCTATGATTGGACAATTCGTAAATAATGGGTGTTTGTCAGGGATGTGATTTTTAGCATAAAAGACGATGTCTCGCAATACAAAGATTGAGCAGTCTCTAGCGAACCTACTTGTGTCGTACTTCGTAGACTTCTGTTCCTGGTTGCAGCCAATAAATTTGATCTTTGACATCACCGAGAAGTATCCCGTGTCTTTGTATTCCAAGACAGGAGAACCCGAAGACTTTGGGCGTGCCCCTGGTGCCGCTGGGTTCTAAAACCCGGTTCTTCAGTTGGCACCCAAAGTGGGGCGACTTCAGTGGTAACGGTCCAAGCCTGAAGAGCTTTGTGAGGAAATTCTGGAAGACGGCCCCCACTTCATCGACCCCGGCATGTCGAACGTGGACTGAAGGTTTTTGCTGCGAGGCTTCCCCGCTTTCCGAAAGCTAAGAAGGACTGCTGCCCTGACTGTCGCCCTGTCTTGGAACCTTTGAGATGATTTGTAGAGCGAGACGATAGACGGGTCTTCTGGTGACGTGATCGATACCTCAGTTAAGTATAAGTGGAACGTTTCCCAGTCCTTAGTTTTTGGGTACATAAAGCTAGAAGGATGTTCCTGCAATGGCCGTATCAATCAGTAAAGTGTGTACATCTCTAATTAATCAACAAAATAAGTGACAGAACATAAGAAATACAAGTAAAGTTTATTCAAAAAATATATATTTTTATTTTCTTATTCTATTTTATCTTTATGTGAATATAAATAAATTTTATACTTAATCAGCGAATCATCTATTGTACAGTTCATAGGTAATACATGAAGGTGTTTGAAAAAAATCCATAAAGGACACAAAAACAAATCTAAAATCCATAACAAATTAGTAAACGTTCCCCTGAGAAGCAATCATACACAGCAACTCACTCACGTGCTAACAGTCATTCCACATTCATACCACATACAAAGATGCAAAAAGAAGGAGCTGGATCACAATTGGCAAGATGGTTACGCTAATGTGATACAAGGGCAACGAGATGTGATTGTTGGCCCTTGTGGCGGGTCTACGCGCGTTTCGGTGGGCAAGCCACCTTCATCAGGACCTTGAACATCGGATTGTGCAGTTAGCAGGGGAGCAGACAAGAAAACAGATTGGCGAGGTGATAGATAAGCTATCACTAAAACAAGGTCTCTATAAAAGTAGATTGATGGGGTCACTCAGATGGTGCTGCATCCGAGATGCCGAGTTAGATGTGTAAGGTGACCCTCAAAGCTTCATATCGGTGTCTAAGATGTCAGATTCTGTGTAGAAAGCGAAATGAGCAAGTTGTTTCCATAGAAATGTGGGTTCTGAGAAAGTACTTCCTATTATTTAGAGGGTCCCAGGATGCTGTAGTCCAAGTGGGGCATCAACTCCTATGTGATTTCGATAATTATAAGTGGCAATCAGTTGTCGTAAAAAACACGTATTCTGCAAGGTAGTTTGATAATTTGGCATCACCGCAATCCTTAGATTCGGCGAGTGGCGTTGCAGGCGTCTACACGTCCCCGGGACCCTCCGTCGGGTATTACTTATCTCCGTCCACCCGAAGACTTTGGGCGTGCCCCTGGTGCCGCTGGGTTCTAAAACCCGGTTCTTCAGTTGGCACCCAAAGTGGGGCGACTTCAGTGGTAACGGTCCAAGCCTGAAGAGCTTTGTGAGGAAATTCTGGAAGACGGCCCCCACTTCATCGACCCCGGCATGTCGAACGTGGACTGAAGGTTTTTGCTGCGAGGCTTCCCCGCTTTCCGAAAGCTAAGAAGGACTGCTGCCCTGACTGTCGCCCTGTCTTGGAACCTTTGAGATGATTTGTAGAGCGAGACGATAGACGGGTCTTCTGGTGACGTGATCGATACCTCAGTTAAGTATAAGTGGAACGTTTCCCAGTCCTTAGTTTTTGGGTATCCTTCGGGATCTTTGATTTGGAACTTGCAAGTGCCAAAGCCGAGGGACTCGTATATTTGCGAGACTATCGTCTTTGGTAATCCCTTGAAGTTTGAAGCTAGATTAGTGAGCGAAGATGCCTGGTCTTAGCAAACTTAGAAAGATATTTTGTTGTGGTTGTAACAGGGATTCCCGATTGGAGGACTCGTGTCCGATACCTCCGGTTGGAACTCCGACTTATGAGCTCTATTCTAAACATGGTGTGGGCCCCATTACGTATAATCAAGTATGGGTCCGATACACTAGGAAAGACGGTGTTCTAAAATGGCCCCAATATGGTAGCTATGACACAGAGATTTTAGATAATCTGGAAGTTAAACTATTTAAGAAGAAAGCCCGGCCGGCGATGTTTGACTCTTTCCGCCTCTGGCGAAAGGAAGCCAAGCAGAGACAAATTAAACTAGCAAAAAGAAATAAAAGAGAGAAGGGTATATCGATAATGCAGGCTGCTATACAGTTTAAAGATAATGAAGAACAAGCGAGTAAGCAGTTGCATAGGCAACGTAAAATGGCCATCGATAAATGTTATCTAGCTTTGTCACCTCTTCAACAGGGTGCAACCAAGGACCCTGAAAAGGATCCTTTGATGTCACATTTGTTGAGTTCTCCACCCCCTTATGTGCAGAGTGCTATGGCACCTCCGCAACCTTTAGTTCCGTAACCTCCAGTTGTTGTGCCTCCTGTTGTTGTTCAACCGCCAGCTCCTCTTCAGCTGGTTCCTCCTCCTTTGACACAGCCTTCTCTAGGGCCGCCGACTTTGCTATCAGTTCCGTCTCCAATTCCTACGACTTTTCTCCTGTATTTCCTACTTCTTCTGCTACTCCTTCTGCTACTACTTCTACGTATGCTTTGTCTCAACCTGCTTTGCCTCCTGTCCTTATGGCAGCTTCTCCTTCTGTTCGACAGAGAATGACTGATACTGTTACTGGTCTTTTGTCTCCTTTCTTTGGGTCATTGAGTATGACCCCTGTTTCTGCGAGTAAACAGTTGCGAAGCCAGTTGCCTGGTCCCGAAGAGCGGGTAGTGTTGGATCATTTTGCTCGCAAATGGGTTACTAATTCTTCGAGATATGATTTAGAGTCGGTTATGGATGTCTTCCGTCAATGGGAAGCACCGAAGCAGAGATATGTCTTTGACATCATGTGTACTTTCCTCCGTGAGGAATGGGAAGATGGTGAGTTGGGTCAGACTCCATCGGAGTTGTTTTGTGTACAGTCCGAGTTTGCGAAAGGAACGATAGTGGGTCTCAATGTTGAAAAAGCAGTTGCGACGTTTCTTTCGTTTAGGAGTGTGCGTCCTTCTCAGTCGTTGTTTGAGCCTGATTCTTCTGTTAGGAGAAAAGCGCGACAGTATCCTATGAGAGTGGTTTCTCCGGTATGGAAAGAAGCAGTTCAGGCCGACGTTAACAATGGTATTGCAGCTGTACATGCTCATTTTCAGCGTGTTTGGGTACATGTTCCGTGGAAGAGAGCTGAAGTTTTGGCTCTTAAGCAGACTCTACCTGATCCCCGAAAGAATCCTGCAGGGTATTATAAAGAGTTGTCACAGACAGCTCATGCATGCATTATGAACTTAGTTTGGGAATGTGGTTCCTCAACCCTTGTGGGGAACGATTCGTCATATGGATCATGCGCAAGAGTTAGGTGATACATGGGCTAACATTACTGCTGCAGATGGTCTTCAAGGTGGAGGAGCTAAACCTGAAGCTTTAGTTGCAGAACTTCCTGGTAGGATCATTAATTATATGAAGACTTTAATGCCTGCTATGCGAGTGAATTGGGATAAGTTGTCTGCATGCAAACAGAAGAAAGATGAAAGTGTGCCTGATTTCTTCACTAGGTTTGAAGAGACGTTTATCAATCATAGTGGTCAAGACATGAGTACGGAAGGTGGCCAACGGTTGTTCGTAGATAAGTTTATGCATAACTTGCTTCCCGAGTTGTGTACTAAGTTGAAGGATTCTGAGAGTTCATGGGCTGTTTCTTTGTCGGCGCAGATATTGGAGACTGCGCAATATTACGAGAACAGAGATAAGGACGAGAAAGAGAAAGCAGACAGAAAGACTAAAGATTTAAAGACGAAGGTTCTTTTGCAACAAGCGTATCCGCCTCGCAATAATCAGCGTGAATATCAGCAACCTCAGCAGTTTCAGAGAGGATCGCAAAAGTCCGAGCCTTCCCAACAGCGTTTTCCTGTAGGCCCTAATCAGTGTGCGTATTGTAAAGAAGAGGGCCACTTCAAGAATAGTTGTCCGGTTCTGTTGCAGCGTACGAATGGTGCTTCTGGTGTGAGAGGTCGAGGTGTTCAGCAAGCTCCTAGAGGCAGAGGACATGGTGTGTTCCCCCAGAATGCACGATCCTTTCCTCCACAGAATTCTATGAATTGTTTTGATCAACAGAATGTTGCGTCTGGTAGGTCGACTCAGTACTTTGCTGACGACTATTAAGACGAGAGCGAGAATGTTGACGGTAATGATTGTTAGGAATGCCATAGACAAAGAGAGGGAGTTGTATCAGTTCCAGTAGATCAGAGTGGACCTAATGTTGAAGTGATTACATCAGATATGTCAGAGCCTTTTCTGTTGGATACTGGTGCAGCAACGAGTTCTATCATGCACTCTAAACTCCCTGGGGCACCTTTGTCTGGCTTGACAAATGTTTCGGTAGGTTTTTCTGGCGCCCCAGTTTGTAATCCGGTTTCTAGTCCTTTGTCTCTTTCTGTTGGACCTTGTGAATTAGAAGCACCCTTCATTCTAACGACAGGTTGTGGTGAGAATTTGTTGGGATTGGATTTGTTGAAAAGATTTTATGCGACACTACATTGTTCTCCTTCAGGAGTACAGCTTACATTGGGTGAGAGAGTGATTTCTCCGATGTATTTGTCTAAAGATCGGCTTCCATTGGAATTGTGTTCTCTCCCTGATACTCTTTGGGCTACTGGTCCTAATGATGTGGGTCTTTTGGAGATTCCACCATATGTTTCGACGCTGAAGCGAATGCTAGATTGCCACGTATTCCACAATATAGGATTTCTAGTGATGGTGAAAGAGCGCTTTTAGCGATCTTCTATGATCTGATTGAGAAAGGTGTGATCGAAGAAATGAGAGGTAATGTGTGCAATAGTCCGGTTTTGCCTGTCTTGAAACGTAATTATTCTTCTCAACTGCCTGTGTATAGGTTTGTGATCGATCTTCGCGAAGTGAACAAGATTGTTGTTCCGCAATTTCCTGTTGTTCCAGATATTACTGCTTTGCTAACTATGATTCCTGCTTCTGCTACCTGGTTTTCGGTGATTGATCTGAAGAATGCTTTCTTCAGCATTCCGATTGCCGAGGAGAGTAGAGATACTTTTGGCTTCTCTTTAGGAGGACAAAGATTCTGGTTTAAGTGCGCTCCTCAAGGCTATTGTGAAAGTCCATCCATCTATAGTCAGGCTTTGAAAACACAGCTTGATACGATTGTTTTACCTGATGGTGCTGCTCTTATTCAGTATGTCGACGATTTGTTAGTCGCTGCTGATAATGGGAAATTTGTAAAGAAGCTACTACTTCTTTGTTGCAACATTTGTCTGATCTCCATCATAAAGTGTCACTTTCGAAGTTGCAGTATTGTCGACAAGAAGTGACCTACTTAGGTCATCTCTTATCGAAGGAGGGAAGAAGGTTGACTCCAGAACGAATTCAAGGGATTGCGAAAATTAGTGTGCCAACCACACAGAAAAAGTGTGCGCTTTCTTGGGTATTACTTCGTACTGTAGGCAATGGATTCCAAATTTTTCGCTGCTTGCGAAACCTTTGTTAGCACTTACTCTTAAGGATACTCCTCTTCCTCTTCCTTGGACTGACGAACGCCAGAAGAGTTTTTCAGAATTGCGTAATGCGTTGTGTGTTCGGCTCCTGTGTTGGGTACTCCCGACTACAGTAAGCCTTTTACACTCTATGTTCATGAGAGAGAGGGATGTGCATTGTCAGTCTTGACACAGCAGTTCGGCGATAAACAACGTCCATGTGCGTATTTCTCGTTGACTTTGGATCCGGTAGCTAGAGCGTTGCCGAGTTGTTTGAGAGCTACAGCAGCAGCGGCAGTTTCTATTCGACAGTCTGCTGGTTTGGTGATGGATATTATGTTGATTGGGATGGTTCCACATGCAGTGGATACCTTGTTAAATAGGACCTAGACACAGCACTTGACTAGTGCTCGATTGTCAGGTTACTAGTTAACACTTTTGGCGAGTCATGTGCATATAAAGCGATGCAACAGGTTGAATCCAGCTACGTTGTTGCCGATTTCTGTAGAGACAGATGTTCAGGAACAGCATGATTGCTTTCTTAGGACAGAGGAAGAAACAAAGGGTAGAATCGATCTGAAAGATACTACTCTTGCGAAGTGTGATGGTACCTTATGGGTAGATGGTTCATGTTTCAAGCTTCCGAATGGTGATACGACTGCAGCATATGCGGTTACGACTTTGCATATGATTGTTGAAGCTGCACGTATCCCACAAAATTCAGCTCAAAAAGAAGAGTTGATTGCACTGACAAGAGCGTGTGTGTTGTTGAAAGGAAAGAGAGTGACTTTGTATACCGATAGCCAGTATGCGTTTGGTGTGGCCCATAGTTTTGGGCGCTTATGGAAGGAACGTGGGTTCCTTACGTCTCATGGTACGAAGATTCAGAATGGTCAGTTGGTGAATGAATTTCTTGAGTCACTTACGTTACCGATGCAAGTTGCGATCGTGAAATGCAGTGCACATAAGAAGGTTACCGATGACGTTGGTCGTGGTAATGCGTTTGCGGATGAAGTTGCGAAAGATGTGGCGAAAGATGTGATGAGTCGAATGTATGTTGCGGGTCCAGCGAGATGGGTTCCGGATAGAGGAATGTGTGAAGATACGATAGAGAGTGTGAAATCAATTCAAGCTGAAGCTACAGAGAAAGAATTGAGTGTATGGATAGAGAGTACGGGAAAATTGGATTCGACTGGTTGTTGGATTGAGTTGTCAGAACATCAGCGATGGTTGTTACATGATGCGTATGTGCTTGCAGTGGTTACAATGGCGCATGGAATGGCTCACATTAGTGCGAAAGGGATTTGTAAGTTGTTGGCTCCAGTATGGCAGAATGCTGGAATTCCTAAGTGTGCAGAGAATATGGTTAAGAATTGCATGGTTTGTCTGATGTATAATCCTGGCAAGGGAACTCCAACTGCAGCTGGTCACTTTACGCCTCCGACGTATCCGTTTGAGGTGTTGCAATTGGATTTTATCCATATGGAGAGATGTAACAACCTGAAATACGCCCTTGTAGTTGTTTGTGCCTTTTCGAGATGGGTAGAAGCTTACCCCCTGAAAGATGATACTGTCTTGTCCACAGCTAAAGCCCTACTCAAGGAATATTTCCCTAGGTATGGTTTGCCAAGGATGGTGTGGAGTGATAATGGAAGTGAATTTGTGGGTCAAGTCATTAAGAGAGTGTGTGAAGGTTTAGGCATCAAGCAGAAATTCTATGCTGCAAATCACCTCCAATCAGCTGGTTTAGTTGAATGCTATAATGGCACCTTAAAGCTAAGGTTAGCCAAGATTCAGGCGAGCTCTGGTCTCCAATGGTCCGACGCTTTGCCATTGGCACTTTTGTCAACCAGAACTACAGTCCATTCTCGAGTGGGCCTTAGTCCTTACGAGATCGTTTTTGGTCGCCCGGCAAACATATGGGGAGTGCCGAGGCCGACAAAGTTTAGTGAGATTGAACATCCTATGCTGATTGATTATTTGTATGATTTGACGGCTAAATTGCGTGTCTTACACCAACAGGTTCACTATACATTGCGAAAAGCATCTGAAGATCCAGGACATGCCATCGATCCTGGCTCGTGGAATCTGGTGCGGAATTTTCAGCGGACAAAGAACAATCAGCCCCACTGGACTGGACCATTCCAGATCCTGTTGGCGACGCGTACCGCAGTGAGAATTCACGGCAAAAAGAACTGGATCCACGGCGTACATTTTAAGAGGGTTTATTTGCCTCTGCCGTATGACCAGTTGGTCCAGGAGGGTGTTGGTGATTCAGAGACTGAGACTGTTCCAAAGTTCATTCCATTCAGCGATGCACGTTTGATTGGGACAAGTTCTGAGCGTGAAAACAACGACATTTTGCAAGAAGCTGTGCCTCCATCTGTGCGACTGAACACTACTGAGGCTGAATTGTTGTTTCATGATCAGACATTGCCTGGTAAAGGCCGCTATAACTTACGACCGAGAGTCGAAGGACAAATATAAGTATTCTTTCTTGCTATTTTTGAAGCTACACTCTCTCATCCGAAAAACTGTTTTGACCTACTTTTCTTTTTCGAACCGCCATTCGGGTTCAGCTGTAGGGTCGCGGTATAAAGACTTGGAGTGTACAGCCGGTAGACACAAGGTCGATGGTTCTGGTTTGTTCTAGGGCGTTCCCTGGGACATTCAGACGTACACCTGAGCAGAAGAGAACCAACTGCCGCGAACAGCACGGTTAGAGGATGGAGTTTTTTGAGATCGAGAGAGCTGTTGAAGAAATGAACTTTAAGAGAAAATTGTGTAAATTGATGAGTAGCAAATGTTTTTTGATAACGTGTCTTTTAATGCTACTTAGCATGACGATGTTTTTAGTGGGATATGTTGTTTTCTCTTTTCAAGTGACGTTTACACCCACCACACAACCTATGTCTTTTCCTACTATTTCTTCGCATTCTTTTCATCTTTTCCTGAACATGAATCCATTAGAAGATTGGAATTTGTTAATAACTCCTTTGTTCAACTTCTGCATCAGCATCAGTTAGTAGTGAACACCACTAATTGCTGGTCGTGTGGTTTTATGCCTCATACTACTGATAAAGGTATTCCTTACCTGGTCCTGCCATTCAGCTATAATGGTTCTGTAAGGGTGTATAGGACGATGTTTATTTATGCCCGTGAAGTTTACCCCTGCGTTCTATGAAAGATAATCCGAGGAATAGTGCTCTAGTGAAGGGAATAGTAGATATGATTAGAGGAATTAATTCCTATGAGACTATTCCAAAAGATGAGACAGTAGCATATATTGGCTGGAACGTGATTGGATATGGTATTAGTCTGAGTGAAAAGCAGCGAGGGAAAAGATCTTCTCCGATTTGGATCGTACCCTATTGTGGTCATTTTTGTCTGCAAGGTAATGGCAAGAATCCGAGAGCTCAGTTAGGGAAGAGCGTTTGCACTGAGACGTATGTTTTTGCGTCCCAGACTTCCCCATCGTTTTTGCAGCTAAGGGCACATATTTTGTCTGCTACGATAGAGCATACACATGGTTGCCCCTTGATTTTTCTGGAACATGGCATGTTTCGTTTCTGTTATGTTATGTTATTTATTTGTATCGCGCACAGCTGCCCCAGCAAAGGGGCGTCCTGGCCCTTTGACAAGGTCAACACAACACAACCCGCAAAATACTAGAGGGAACATAGAACACAGAGAGGGAGCTAAACAAATAAAATAGTTTTGATGGCCCGTCTGAACTGAAGGAGATTGTGCATGGCTCGAATATGCACTGGGAGAGAGTTCCACCAATTTGGCGCTAAGACTCGGAAGGAGCGGCCACCAGCTCTACTAAGTCTAAGTGGAGAAGTGTGGCTCACTGGTTAGAGCAGGCAGACCCTAAAGCAGAGGTCAGACCCGGGACCAGGGTTCAATCCCCGACGCGGCAGGGTCTTGAGCTCAAATGTCCATGGACTCGATAATTCTCGCTTCGGTGCCTGACCTAGTCATGGGTTCACACTCTGCAACTCTGGGCATTAAGCTTGCTTAATCTCCACAACGCCCCCCCCCCCGCGGCGGGATGCCTGGCTTTCACCTTGGGGATGCCCTGTAGGGGCTATCTCACAGGGAAAAGCCAGGACGGGGTCCCAAGGCAAGCGTGGAGATACCCCTTCGGGGTCGATTCAGGCGCTATATAAGAAACATAATAATAAACCGCGGAACCACAGCCAGATTTTGACCTAAGGATCTGAGGGCTCGCGAGGGGACATACGGTGTCAGCAAATTCTCCAAGATTTGGGGGGATGTACCCTTGAGAATTTTAAACGCCAGGCATAACACCTTGAATTTAATCCTTTGATGTACAGGAAGCCAGTGAAGCGAGTGTAAAGATTTAGTGACCAAACTACGCCTTGGTAGACCCATCACTACTGGCTGCAGCATTCTGAACTCGCTGCAGTTGAGAGAGTTCAGATTGGTTGATCCCAGCCAGAAGTGAGTTGGCATAATCCAGCCGAGACAGCGTTGATGCTTGAACCACCAGCTGCCTGGTGGGAACATTAAAGAATTTAAGGATTGGTCTGAGTCCTCTAATAATGCCATAGCAAGAAGCTGCCTCCTTCTTGGTATGGCAGATGAAACCGAGAGACGGGTCAAGCCATACCCCCAGATTCTTTATCTCCGATACTGGAGACGGAGTCACACCCAATTCAGAAGGCCATCACTTGTCATTCCACAGTGCCGCCAGCTTGCCGACTACCATGATCTCAGTCTTCTTGGTATTCAACTGGAGACAGTTGGTATTCATCCAGTTGGCCACCGCCCGTAAGCCGTCACAGAACCTGAGGGCCTCCGTGTCTGAGTCCCCACTCAGCGTGACCGCCAGCTGCGTGTCGTCAGCATATGAGACCATCGTCAGGCCCCACTGCTTGACGACATCTGCCAGCGGCCTCACATAAAGGTTAAATAGAGTGGGACTCAGCAATGATCCCTGTGGGACCCCCAGGTGTAGCGGATGGATTTTCGACTTACCGGGCGGGATCGCGACCTGGAATGACCTGTCAGCAAGGAAAGATCGAAACCAGCACAGGGCGGAGCCTGTAACCCCCACCTCCTCAAGTCGTTGAAGCAAAATCCTGTGCGAGACCGTGTCGAACGCGGCACTAAGATCTAGTAGCAACAGTGACGCCATTCGACCTGCATCAAGCACAGAACGCAGGTGTTCGACCATGGAGAGTAGGGCCGTCTCCGTGCTGTGGCCCGCACGGCGAAGAACAACGGGGGGCTGGCTCTAATCAGTAAGGCTGAGCCGGAGAATTGAACCAACAAAGAAGAAATGCCAGTACTGACATAGGTACTTCAACAAGACCAAATCACCACCAGAAACCCGAACAATAAATCAGGAATGGGAATTACTACTTAATAGTATATTTTATTCACATTATTTGCAAAATTTGAAAACAACATTTAGTTCATAGTACAAAATAGATAAAATTTACAATGGACACAGGGGAAAGTTGGGATATTCATCAACCGTTCACTCATTCAATCAAAAATGCAGACATATCACAAACAACGATTATCATACATACGTGTGAGGGGGAGACAAGAGAGATTGGGAAAACAGTGCAGTAAAAAACAGTGCAAAAACAAATACCAAGGTCTACATATTTTTAGAAACTATTTAAACTAAATGTTTTTAAAGTACATTCCTATATATATATACAAAGTCAAAAAAATGATTAGAGTCACTTATTAAATGGTAATGTACAGCATTTAGCCCTGGGTTTAGTTAATGTAATCCCCAGAAGCTATAGTAGACCAGTAGGATGGAGCCTACGCGTTTCGAATCCCACTTTGATCGGCGGGAATTCTCTTCAGGGCCATTAAATTCCTATAAACCAATAAAATGGACAAAAAGGAAGGAGGAAGAGACAAAAAGAAAAGAAACGTGAATAACAAGTAATGGACCAGTTATGTACTATTCATTAGAGCACTTGATAACATACAGAATACTGCTGAGTGACTTGAACCAGTTCAGTACTTCCCTCAGTGGGATAAAATTACATCCATACATTTTAAGGCATACCCTGGAAAATACCTGTCTTCACTGTACTATATAGTACTGTATCAAAAAATGCTCCATACAGCTTTAATCGGATCGATTAATAAATGACTGCATATGCATGGAATCCCTTGTGGAACACCGAAATGTGTCCCAAATGTAGTTAAATCTAACTACATTGTACTTGATATTTACTCACCTCTCATTAGGAAACTGGTGTATGAGATAATACCAATAGTCCCTGTGTGACTGGGTGCAGGAGCGTGGTCGGCTACCTATAACACAATAGGATAAGATGTAAAACTTTTAGATTCGGGCGATGCCTTCTTCTAAACTCTACACGCAACAATGTGTAGGGTAATAATGGCTTACCCTTCTCTTCAATGTCAAGTGGATAATGCTTCTCAAAAGCTGGCCTTCGCTGGAGTATGCGTAATGAAGGATTTGCTAAGGGCATAAATGAGAAATCTCTTAGGCATCTGTTATGACCTTATGTCAGACCTAGGCTGTCTATGGTTAAGTGGGTAGCGCCATTCTTACCGTTCTCTGTGAACCAAGGAAGACTGCAGTTTGTTTGGTGCAAAAGGCCACGGTGTGCGGACCTAATATAATCTCATTCTTTTGGAAGTGCGACGATGGAACGATAACTGTAGCTGGAAGGAATTACTAAAATAAGCAAGAAAAGCGGAACCTCATTAGCATTTCGAGCTACTCTTGAGCAATCAAAAAAAGTTGGTGTAGGCTAGTAGCTCTCACCTCGTTTTAACAAGTGGGAAGAGATGTGTAAGAAGTTTTATTTCCCGGAGTAGGGCACTTTAAACGGGCTCTGCTGGTTTAGAAGACAAAAAAGTGTGAAAAAAACGGTTGAATCTGTGTAATAAAGATCCTGCTCATTCGCGCAAATGTACAAACTTACTTGTGTGCCAGCTTTTTAATCCGCGTTGGAACTGCGGCATTAATCGACGTCCTATAGGTGGAATTCGGAAGTAACTACAATGAAATAAAACAGAGGGGACCGCGGTCATTAACGTTTCATGCGCTCTACATGGTACAGAAGGGTTGCTAACGTGCAGACGTTTTACTTACTCGGAGTTCAGGGAAACCGGGGAGAAACCGACAGCGTCTTAATCCGCACTGCTCACTTGCGCATGCGTGGAAGAACGCAAGCCAGGGAGCAGTGTCTTATATGCCGGGAAGACCTTAGAAGGGACCAGCCCAGGGGGCGTGGCTTCGCGCTCGTGGGAGCAATTGGGGCGGTGAGTGAAGGAACTGTCAAAGGATATCTGAATATGGAAATAGACTTAGCCAACACGGCTGGGGGCACAAGCCCAAGAGGTCATAGCCACGCAGAACGGTCAATAACATAGCGGAGCTCGGGGAAAAGGCAGATATTTATGGGACTTATCAAGGGTGCCTAAATGTCAAATGAAGCAGCATGGGATACTGGCAGAGGCAGGGTGGAGGGGATCTAGTAACTTCATAATTTATAGATTTCACTTAATTCATTTAACCCCGACACGGCCGGGTCGAATTTGACTATAAGGAGAGCCTCTCTCTTCGATAGTTTGAGGTTCCAATCACCACCACGTTGGTCCCTTTCTACCTTAGATATGACTGTCCAACTCAAATCTTCAATTCGGTGTTGCATCCTCGTCCAATGATTTACCAAAGGCGCATTTTCAGCTTTCCTTTTTAGACGTGACTTATGTTGAGAAATGCGTTGGTGTACTTCTTGATTGGTTTTGCCTATATACAGGCAATTGCATGGGCACTTTATCCCGTAAACTACAAATTTTGATTTGCAGTTGCTAAAGGCGTCGTGTTTCCATGAAATGCCGTTATGTTGAAATAATGACCCTTCCATTGTAGAATCGCAGCATAAACAGGTACCACATCTGTGGTGTCCTGTTACTGGGGGAATGCCTAACAATTGGCGTAATGAGGGTTGAGCTTTGGTAGGCATGGCTGCTCTTATGACATGATTTGCTACACTGTTTTCCTTTTTAAAGGCAAATAGCGGAAGCTCTTTTAAACGGAGCCCATTCTGGGTAGGGTCAAGAATGTTTGCCCTAGCTAGGTGGTCTACCAGAATGGTGTTCACATGGGCCTCCGCGACTTTCGTGGTCCAAGGAAGCAACGAGATAGGACGGTAGTTCTCAGGCTTGAGAGGGTCCAAAGTTGGCTTTTTCAGAATAGGCGTGACTACCGCCTGCTTCCATCTGGTGGGGACTCTCCCAGAGGAGAGCGATAGGTTAATCAAAGAGAGCACCGGAGTGCAGCATGACGGCGATAGCTCCATCAGCTGGGCCGGTTTCAAAGGATCTGCCGGAGATCCTGATTTGATTTTAAGGCTAAGAGAATCAAAGGCCTCCATAGACAGGGGAGGCAGAGTCGTGAGACACTCGCTGTCTCTCAAAGGACAGCTAACCAGCTCTAGTGTTGAAGATCCAGTCGGGAAAGAACGATAGATGGCCTGTACTTTCTCCCGAAAAAAAAAGTGGGAATCTGAGCTGATTTCTACCCCCACTGTCCTCTTCGTCATCAGATCTTTTAACACCTTAAAAATCAGTTTTGAGGGGTTCGGGTTATTCTGGAACTCACGAGCATAGAAGGCTGCTCGTGCTCTACACACAGCCCTGTGGTATGCTTTAATTTTGGCAAGATAGCGGACCTTCAAATCAGGGTCATATGCTTTCCTCCATAATCTCTCAGCCTGTCTGCAAGCTCTTTTGAGTAACGCCAAGGCGCTATCATACCATGGACTAGGCTCATTACGACGACACTTAGCCCACCTCATGGGGATCAAAGAATCGAGGGCACCCGAAATCCACTCGTAAAAGGAGTCATACCCCTGATCCACCTCAGTGAAAGGGCCTAGCGGTACCACCTCGAGCAGGCGGTAGAAGTCCTCCAGACTAAGTTTGTTCCAATGTCGTTTAAGAACGAGTCTGTCATGGGGTATGAAAGGAGATTCCGACATGGGGCATGTGAATTTTACCAGCATATGGTCTGTCCAAACCAGTTGGGTAGGACAGTGAGCCCTAACTCCCTCAAGATTCGTAAAGAAAGGGTCGAGTATATGACCATCTCTGTGCGAAGGAGAATCGATTAACTTAGAGAGCTGCAGGGCCTCTAGGTCGGCCAGAAAGCTCTTAATAGCGGGCAAGGACGGGCAGTCCAAATGAAGATTAAGATCTTCTATCACATTAAAATTAGCACATCCCAGTGCCTCTATACTAATAAGGTCCGGGAGAGCAGCCCTAAAGGCCGACTCGCAGCCCGGAGGGTGGTAGATTAACAAGCCGGAAAGGGTAAAATGGTGGCTGAACGAGATTTTAAAACGAGCACTTTCACACCCTGGAAGTTTGACAGCCTTCCACTCACACGGTAACAGCTCTTGATGACCATGGCAATTCCCCCTCCCCTAGTGACCCGATTAAGGGTAAAGATAGAATAGTCCGATGGGATAGCCAGATTGAGTATTGAAACGTCCGAATCCTGCAACCAGGTTTCGGTCAGGAAAAGCGCATCAGGAGAGTCATCTTTGAGAAGATCGTATATCTCCTGGTAGTGCTTTGTCAATGATCTGACATTAAGACTACAAATACTGAGTTCCCATAATCCTACCTTACGTTTATGTGGAGAAGAACACTCCAACGATCGAATGAGGGAAGGGGCATCGAGCGACCAGGCACCGCAAGTGCAGCGATACTGGCCACATAGTGGGTCCACGGGCGGGAGATCACACCGGAAAATCCGATCACGGATAGCCAGCAGATCAGTCCGTTGGTAAATAATGGTAGGCAGAGTCATGATGTCCTGGTATAGAGTCCTGCCGCGACCTGCGCTTCCTTAGCGCTGACGGGCGCAGACGGGCAGGATCTGGCACGACTCAGGCACAGCGAAGGCACGCCCGCTGCGCGAACCGCTGCGCGGGAGAGGGAGCTTTAAGTAGGTATCCCTCTGGTCGTGAGGAGCGCTAGACCGCTCACTGCTGGTGTTCCCTGAGAGTCCACACCACATCACTCCAAAATGGCGCCCAAACTTACCCCATCACCACCCAGAACCGGACCCGCCAAAGAAGTGGTGCTTTGCCGATTAGAGTGCAGGTAAGGGGGCCAAAAATACTAGCGAGATAAAAACAAGAGGGACAGAGGAATGTTGCCCCCTACGTATACTGCTGCGGTAGATTACCACAGAACGAGAACTGCTAGAGGTGTCTTCAGTAAGGAAGATACTGCAGGACAAGAATTGGGAGATTTTCTTAAGGGTTTCCTGCCGTTTTGGGGACCTATGGTCAACAGTGGGAACATACGGCAATTGATGAGAGTGGTTGAGTCCACCGTAGTTGAGACTGCCGGTGCCCTTAGTAATTTGACAGCTGAGCTCCAATCGGATCGTCTTATGACGTTGCAGAATCGAGTTGCGTTAGACGTTATACTTGCAGTTAGAGGAGGGGTATGTAAATTGATTCAATCGAGCTGCTGCGTTTTCATTCAAGACAATGCCCCGACAGTGTACCAGGCCATTTCCAAGCTACATAAGATCTCCGAGTCTGTACATGTGGACGAAGGAGATTGGTCGTTAATGGGATGGTTTGGGGGATTGTTATCCACTTGGGGATGGAAGATTCTGATGATCATTGGGATGGCTTTAGCTATTCTTTTCCTGTTCTGTATTTGTATACAGTGTGCTCCTGCTATATGTGGCCTTTGTGCTACTACGAGTGCAAGGAGACCTGTCCAGAGAGGGTTACTAAGTAATAGGATGATGCTCCAGCAACATCTTGATGATCTGATGAGTATAGACCTGGATTCAGATTGACGTGAGTTTAGGTTATTGCCTATGTAAGGGCAAAAGGAGGGCTGAGGTTTCGTGAATTCTGAACCCGTTTCATAAAGGTCATGGTATCGTTACGAATTTGATAGTAGCGAACCGTAAATGGTGAGTGCGGCAAGTACGAGTGTTTTCGTCATGTTCGATCGATGGATTCACTACGTATTTAGGGATTTCGTTCTGAACCCTCGGGTTCCATTTTGTGCATGGCAGCCATTTTGTGGTTGCCCTCACAGAGGCCGATGACTACGGCCGAACGAGTCTTTGGACACGTACAAGTTAATTGACTTTTAGATGACCTGAGCGAACTGACCCCGTTGCCTGAAGCTAACCTTCCTAAGCCAGTTCCTTGTCTGGTAGCTGATCGAGATAAAGATCAAAGAACAGGACATTGTTGAGTTTATTACACACGCACACACCCCTTTATCTTGCTTCACATCTGTTTCTGTTCCTTCTTTTATGGCCTGTTTATGGTTTGGGTTGTGGTCTTTTATTATGTGTTTGTCCGGCCTGTCCGAGGAAGAATGATGGGCTTTCCCGTGTAATTGATGGTGGGCTGGACAACTGAAAAGTGGGTTTGTCGTCATGCAATACCTTCTGCAATGTTACCTATGATTGGACAATTCGTAAATAATGGGTGTTTGTCAGGAATGTGATTTTTAGCATAAAAGACGATGTCTCGCAATACGAAGATTGAGCAGTCTCTAGTGAACCTACTTGTGTCGTACTTCGTAGACTTCTGTTCCTGGTTGCAGCCAATAAATTTGATCTTTGACGTCACCGGGAAGTATCCCCTGTCTCTGTATTCTCAGACAGGAGAACCCGAAGACTTTGGGCGTGCCCCTGGCGCCGCTGGGTTCTAAAACCCGGTTCTTGAAAAGTTGTCATGTTTATGCGGTTGTCAGAATCTAATCCCTTCTTGTGTATTCGAGAAACTTTCTAGTGACCTCTGAGCTAGCACACATAATTAAGTTTAGTATATTCGATGGAGACATACTGACCTTAGTCCTATGTCATATCTGTAGGATATATTATTCCAATGCGTAGAGCCTATTGGGAATATAGGAACTACACCATATTTGGGTTACAACTGTGGTGATTAGCGATGCTTTCCTCTGGTGCCTTGGTGCCTGCCCTACTTTGTCTCGGCCAAATAGGCCTAGTACACATACTCTTACTCCAATTGACTCTCAGGATAGCAAGTAGTCAAAGGTTTCTCAAGGAGGTAAGGGTGAACGCACAAATCAGGTAATGGGAGACAACAATCAAACATAGTCATGGAGGTATATTTATTTAACCTTAAGCCTGAGCGATACAAAGGAATCAGCTTCCGGGGGCGTGGCCTGGAGCCGTCGATGGTGGACGTGTAGCTCGCTAGCTCCGTCCTATGCCCAGAATATGAGCTGATTATCCTGTGTCCCCCTGCCTGCAACCCACCTGATCCCTGCATAGATCGCCCCCGGGGACAAGCGGAGTGAGGCGGTGCAGCGTGGCCCCGCTGCGACCGCTCCCTGGGGAAATTCTGTCGACAGAGCCTGTTGCGGCCTGCAGCCCGAGACGGAGCCCCGGCCTGGAGTGATCGGCCGGGCCGGCCTACCACTCACCTCCTTCGCGGTCCATCCGTGACCCAGGATCGGACTTCCGACAATCTGCAAGCCGGACCCACGGATTGAGGTACGGAGCCCCTGCCCTCGCTGTAGCCCCGTAGCCTCCCCTGTTTGGGCACACCGCCACGGGCCAGACACACCGCAACGCGGCCCCTACGGAACGCGGGGCTGCTTCAATGCCGTCCCCACGCTGACCCACGAGGTCCATGAGACTCCGGCGCTCCGCCGGTGGGGAAAAGACCAGTGGAACGGTGGAGCGGGCGATGCGTGCGAGCTGCAGCACACGCCACGGATCCAGCTCCACTCTGCTCATGCTGCCAGCGCCATAACACAGAGCGGCCAGACCCTGTCACTATCGAGACGCCATCTTCACACCACTTCAGGGCCTAGTGGAGACCTCGGACCCTGACAATTTCACCTTGCTACCACGGAGCTGCCTGCTTGGAGGCCGGGGTCAGACACACAACATAAAGCGGCACGCAATAAAGACACGCGGATCGCGGTGGAGTGGGGTGGTGCGCCACGCGCTTTGGCGCCTATTTACAACGCTGCGGCCCGGACCTTTTCCACGCTCTCTCCAACTACGACGCACTAGCTCGGTGGTGGCCTGGACCCGTCACCTCTCCCCCCCCGACACCTCTACGGACCTGGGGGTGTCCCTACGGATGGGACGCTGGTGACGCACCGACCCACCCCCGCATTGATACCTTGCCAGGATAATCCTCAACGGCTCTGGGGTCTTCACTACCACCGCCCCTGCCCGGTGAATGTTGGCCCGTCCGCATCCACTACAGACCACCCGGAGGGACAGCGGCGGGCTGCTGCGCCCGCTACAGCGCCACCCTGCTAACACGAACCATGGGCAGGAACAGGGGCAAACCACAGGATCAAGGCGCCCGATCAGACATGCAGTCCACGGGCTCTGAGGACCCGCTAGCCTCCTCCAGCATGGACATCGTCCCGCCGACCGGTAAGGGATCGCAAGACGCCAAACTGGATCTCATCCTGAATGAAATACGCGCGACGCGCGACGCGCGAAGCGCTAGAATCGCGCATAGACAATATAGCGACTGGCCTGTCCCTACTTAAGGCTGACCACAACAAGTTAGCGGATCGAGTGGCAGAACAGAAAATAGCGCTGGACGACCTAATACCGCAGCAGACGGAGCACTCAACGAAATTAGAAAACGTGGAGAAGCAACTGAAACTTCTGTGGGGTAGAGTGGACGACGCGGAAGGACGTGCCCGCCGCAACAACGTCCGCATCCTGGGTATTCCGGAGAGAAGCGAGGGGAGGGACCCCACGCAGTTTGTGGAGGATTGGCTAAGGAAATTGGTGGGCCAGAGAGACCTCACCGCCCTCTACAGTGTGGAAAGAGCTCACAGGATGCCATCGCGGCCCCCGCAACCTGGGGCGCCCCCTCGCCCTCTGATCGCTCGTCTACTCCACCTCAGGGACCGTGACACTGTCCTACGGGCGGCCAGAGAGGAAGCACCAATACGCTTCGAGGACAAGAATATATCGGTATACCCCGATTTCACACCCACTGTGCAGAGGGCCAGGTCCAACTTCATGGGGGTGAAACGAAAATTACGTGACAGAAACATGAAATATGCACTATTATTCCCTGCCCGGCTCAAAATCCTCCATGGCAACAGGTCCCATTTTTTCGATTCGCCCGAGGAAGCGGCGGAGTGGATGGAGGTCACTCTGACCCCGCCGGCATTGCAGGACCCATTCGCGGACCACCGAAGTGACACCCGCAGGGGCTCGCAAGACCGACAGAGCGACACTCACAGCCCTGGCCATCATTCACCACGCGGAGCACCAACGACAACGCAGCCAACCGGACGCCAGGCGACAAGCAGAACATCATCATCCCCGCATCATCGTCTTACTGAGGAGGCACTGGCCGCCCACGACGCGGAAGCAACCGGAGACAGACTCTCCGTCACCACCGACACCCACACAGAGGTGTCTGGTTCGGTTACCAGCTTGCAGCTCTTCCCAAAGATCACAGCCCAGATGGCAGAGGAGTTCTGAACCACGCCATTTGACCTCTCCGGGTGGTAACGTATGACTAATCCCCTCCTTCACATATGGTGGGTTGTATGTGCAGGGGCCCATTGTATTGTGGGCTATCATGCCCACGCAGACAGTTCAGTGCTGATCGACGGAGGCCTACCACCCCCGGAATGCACAAGAACTTGACTGACTTGTGCCCAGGTTGGGCACTATGGTTTGGCTCCTGGGTACGTTGGCTCAGGGACCTTTTTGTTCAGGGGTTGTTTGTTTGCAAGACACTCTCACTTCTTAGCACAACAGGACATGTGGGGTCACCCAGTCGTATCACATTGTTGAACGACACAGTTGGAGATGGGACCTCTTAATAACTATCACTTGTGCACCTGGAATGTGCGTGGCATGGGATCTGTGCATAAACGACATAGAATCCTTGCACAACTCAACAGAAGAGGGACACAGATTGCTTGCCTGCAAGAGACACATTTGAACACTGCTGAAGCGGTGAAACTGCGCAAAAAATGGAGAGGGCAGCTCTTTGCAACCTCATAATCTGCATTCTCCAGGGGGGCGGCAATTTAGCTCCGTGGCTCTCTTCCCTTCCAGCTGCTAGAGCAACGGATCGACCAGGAAGGTCGCTATGTATTTATACGGGGACTGTTGGATGGGGAGGCGGTAGTCATTGGCTGTGTGTACTCACCTAACTCAAATCAATCGGAATTTTTGTTCAAGGTCAATGGGGTACTTGCAGATTGGGCTGACCATCGCTGGATCATAGGGGGTGATTTCAATGCTGTACTTGATGTTATGCTAGATAGATCACATCCCCCCTTACTGGCTACCGAGAGCAGAAAACAGGCTGCTGCGCTTGCAAGTTGGGCTGAGGGCTGGGATATGGCAGATATGTGGCGCAGCGTACACCCTCTAGATAGGGAATACACCTTTTTCTCCCCTCCCCACCGGCTTCACACCAGAATTGATCATGTATTCTGCTCCCGTTCCCTCACAGCACAGATTGTCCAAGCCCAACATATGGGGAAGACACTATCGGACCATAACCCCGTGGAGATTACATGGCAATGGGGTAGAAAGCTGGCTCCCATTCCGACTTGGCGGCTGTCTCCTGATCTCCTCGAGGACTCGGTCTTCCGGTCCTCCCTGTCCGACACTATAGATACCTACTTCTCCACTAATGCACACACGGCCAGCTCCCGGCAGATAGAATGGGACACTTTCAAGGTCTGTATTAGGGGGGCTGCTATGGCTATCAGGGTGGGAAGGAAACGGGAGGTGATTAGCGAGCTGAAGGAGGTGGAGGGCTCACTTGCATCCCTTGAGAGTGAGGCAGCGGGCACCAATGTTCCCTTCACACCACTGCAAGAGGCACATATTAGACACGCGGAGCTCCTGGAAGAACTGCGGATTATAGACTATAGGGAGTACACGAACAGGCAGCATACGCAGGCTGACCGAGCCGGACCCCTACTCGCCCGCCTCCTACGGGACTCCCCAGTCAGCCAACCCATCCTTAGGGTATTTGACCAATCTGGCCGCTCAGCTACCACCCAAATAGGGATCAACACAGCGTTTAAAGACTACTACACCACGTTGTACAGTCCCCCGCAGCCCCTGTCAGAACCCGCACTTGTGGCTTTCATGGAGGGTCTGGACATCCCACAACTTACTGCCGACCAGAACAAAGCCTTGAAACGTCCTATCTCGGTGGCGGAAATAAGACAGGCGATCAGAGCCCTTCCGAAGGGCAAGGCACCTGGAACAGATGGCCTGCCAACTGAGTTCTACGCCACATACATAGACCTTCTAGCCCCACGGTTACATACTGTTTATCTGGCAGCCTTACGTACAACCTCCCTACCGCTATCATCAATGCAAGCCCTGATCACGTCCCTCTTGAAACCGGCCAAAGATGGTCTGCATTTGGCCGACTACAGGCCCCTGTCCCTTCTCAATACTGATTCTAAAATACTGAGCAAGATACTGGCGTCGAGGCTCATGCAATACGTGCCTCACCTGGTCCACCCGGATCAATGCGGCTTTGTAACGGGCCGCAATACGGCCATGAACCTTAGGCGCTTGGCTCAACTCATGCTCGGCGACGATGTGAACCCTGGCTCCGGAGGGTGCATTTCTCTAGACTTGAAACAAGCTTTCGATTCCTTGAGATGGGACTATATGTTCGCCACCCTGTTACGATTCGGGATACCGCCCGAATTCCTAGCTTGGGTCAGATTGCTATACACCATCCCCACTGCCAGAGTGCGCACCTCCAATCAAATCTCAGGTCCTATGGCTATTGCCAGAGGCACCAGACAGGGCTGCCCGCTCTCCCCTCTCCTCTTTGTCCTTGCCCTCGAACCGTTGCTCTGTAGACTCAGATTGATGGCCCCCCTTTATGGCATACGTCGACATGGTATGGACCACATTGTATCTGCTTATGTGGATGATATCATTTTATATTTCTGCGACCTGAAAGGGGATCTGAGTCCGGTTTCTCGGGTTTTCGAGGATTTTAGGGAGATCTCTGGCCTCACTATAAGCGAGTCTAAGTCCTACGGGTTCACCTTTGCAATCACAGATGGATCAGCCCCCCTGCCTTTTGCCCCTCACGAATTCCGAATGGCTGACACCACCTTCCGATACCTGGGGATCCAGATATACAGAGAGGCGAGCATGATGATAGACGGCAACCTAGGGAAGGCCATTAGGGCGCTGAAGACACAAATCCAGTTTTGGCTCACATTACCACGCTCGATACCCGGACGAGTGGCGATCTCCAAGATGGTGATGCTCCCCCGGCTTATCTACTATTTCACCAACATCCCATTCCAGATCCCAGCGGCGACATTCAAGACCCTCGACTCGCTACTGTCCGAGCTCGTGTGGGGACATGGCCGCAGGCGCATAGGTCTGGCCAAGTTGCAACTCCCCTCCGATTCCGGAGGCATGGGCCTACCGGACCTCAGGGCTTATAATTATGCATGTCAGCTGCAATGGCTAGCTTACTGGGTGGCGGGCCGTAATCTTCATGAGATTAATATATCAAGAGACGACCATTCTAAGGGGAGAGTGCACATCCTGCTCCTTCCTGGCTCGGATCTACCTAGAAATGCCCCGCCGCTTCTCAAGCTGGCGATCACATACTGGCGGAAGGCGCTGAAGTACACGACCCCCGGGACACCATATGCCCCCACGATTCCACTACTGGGCATCCCACTAGGTCTGGGCACACTCACGGAGAAGCTCCTGTGACCCTGGCATGACGTAGGGGTGACCCACGTGGGTGACCTGTTTGCGGAGGGACACCTACTGTCTTTCGAGGACATCAAAACGTCACAGGGCGTCCCCGGCGGCTCCTTTCTCCTATACGCTGGACTCCGACACTATATCTCACGCAAATGGTCGCCTGACGGGCGGGAGCCTACTGCGAACCCTCTTGTCACAATGCTTTACCTCATGGGCACGGGCGGCCACCTGACAAAGTGGCTCACATCTAGCATTAAATCGGGGAGGGCACTCACACTGTCACCACTACGAGCGACATGGGAGGTAGATATTGGAAGGCCTCTGCGAGACAAGGAATGGGAGCGCATACTTCAGTTCCCCAGGAAGGTAGCTAGGAACCCCAAGTACAAGTTCATCCAGCTGATGTTACTACATAGAGCCTACCTGACACCACACCGACTACATGTGATGTTCCCTGCGACCAGGAACAACTGCCCCCGATGCGATGAGGATGACGCATCACTAATACACATGCTATGGCTATGCCCCAAGTTAGGGTATTTCTGGAACACTGTCCATGACTCACTTGCGAAAGCTGGTACACTGCCCACAATACCCACACTGGAACGTACTCTATTAGGACTGGGGCCTTCGACCCGCACCAGAACCGTGGCGACGCGCTTCTCTGATCTGGCCTTGTTGCTGGCGAAGCGTGCCATCACGATGCGCTGGAAATCGGCTAGACCACCCAACCCAGACATGTGGCGGGCGGAAGTAGTGCGATGGGGGAAAGCGGAGGGCGAAGCACTACAAAGAGAGGAGAGCAGGGGCCTCCGGAAAACACCGATCTCACTGGAATGGTTTGACACCTTGGGGGTCTTTGAGGCTGGCAATGATGAGGGTGAAGAGGAGACTAGCGAATAGCCGCTTAGGGTATTACTGTGCCCCGACCCGAAACCCCCCCCCCCCCACCGCCCCTCCCATGCACTACCGCCACTGCCTACGGTGCACCGCGATTGGGAACGGGTACCCCCGACCCATCGCTCACACTACCCCACCTAACCTGTGTGTAAGCCTTGTACTTTGTTTCAACACGTTGAGTGTGGCCCACATGTAGATACTTCATTTATGTGCCTCATTAGAGAGTGTCGGGTGGGATTACTTAGGGGTGGAGGGTGGGACCAGAAATGAACGGGGTTTGTTAGTTTGTTCTAGTTCGTCAACATCGACAAAATGGAAAATCAAAGTCACACTGTTTCTATATATGCTTGGAGCAGCCGCATACATGTGCCAGCGGAATTTACACTGTAATTATATGTATGAAGTTGTATGCTATCACTGCTCTCAACACTATGCTAATAAACAGATTTAAAAAAAAAAAAAAAAAAAAAAGGAATCAGCTTCCAAGTATACTCTGCCAGATGCAGATAGCGCGATACTTTTATACCATTTAAACATCATTGACATATATTGAGATAGCTAAGTCAGACATGTGTACAAAATAAAATATGTAAGCTAAGCCTAAGAAAAACATTAACAGGAATCTTATCAAAGCATGAATACATTCTCACAGTGCTGAGAACAAGAGCAGTTTTGACATCTGCTGTTTGATGTCCTTTTCTTATCTACCTGATACTTCAGTTCTTAAAAACAAAGGAGATGCTACAAGAATAAACAGTTCATGGACTTTTACCCTTCTTGGTCTAACTGCAAAAGACAGGGTTTGTACAGCTGCAGGGTTTTGTTTGAAGACACACACATGAACAATAGTTGTTCATTATCAAATTACTGATCCTACATAAGTAAACTGTATTGCATGATTAATAAAAAACCTTTGCAATCCAATATACATAAGACAATAAAATGTGCTCAAAACGACCAACCAGACATAAGATAATAAGATATAAGATATTCAACACTCATATTAAAACAATTAAACACAGATTTCAACTTGGGCTCAGTCTTGTTTAAATATGCTAATCTCGTAAAGTACCTGTGTGTCTGTGCAAATAGTTAAGTAAACAAATGTAAGTGTCTAATGAGGGCTGATAAAATCATGGGATATAGATCTGATCAAATAAAAGGACATCGTTGTTTGACACGGGATGAAAATTAAAGTGCAATTTTAGATATAAAGTATTCATGTGCCTGGATGGTTTGCAAAGTCAAACTTTAGATAAAACACGTATTGGATGTGATTTGGCAGACATGTATCTGAGGTATCTTTGTGCAGAACTGGTTCAGCGAACCCATATTCTGCAACCATGTGTGCCTGTGTCAGCAAATTATCCAGTTCCGTTTTAAAGTTGTGCTTGTAGTTATCTTCTTCTCCATTCCTTATGCAAAACTATAATTGCCAGGAAGCAAAATAAATCCCAAGTCTGGATGCTCAGCTCTTTTCTTCCCACATCTCAACTCTCACCAGACAATGAGGCTACTGACAAGAAAACTGGGAAGTGCTTGCTCATTCCCAAGCTGCTTACAGTAGTTAAGTTCAGTTCAGTTAGCTTTATTTCGACAAAAAAGGTCATCAAAGCAGAAATAGTAGCATAAGCAGGCTAAAAATATAAATTAGATACAATGTGGGCAATTTAGTGCACAATGGTATAGGCATAAAGTTTATCTGAGCGAAATATAATAACTAAGTACAGAGATAAAATTACACATCATACATTAAAACACATACAATAAGTCCAATTCGAAATATACTTAAAATATTTAAATATTGATATAAATGTATGACATTCACTTGATAATCGTTTGGGGTCTAATATCTCACATCCAGTTCAAAAACATGGCTACTGAACAAGCAATTGGAAGACTGGATCTGTCATTAAAATTCTGTTTGTTACAATATTACTATGGCCGGGATACCCGTCACCCCCTCCCAACACAATCCCCAAGGATGGGGAGACGGACACAGTTCTTGACTTTTGGAAGGCGGGAGGGAGTTACCCTCCCGGCCGTATTTATTAAAATATGAAACAAAATTAAAACATTAAAATAACAGTTTCATATCATGTACAATTTCATTTTCACATTACGATGTTTATTGGCTAACCTTAACACATCTCTAATACAAAGGTTCTCCTAGCCGATTCTAAACATCCTGCAAATGCATATACTCAAAATTAAATTGTACATCCTAACATTACGGGCCAACGGCAAGGTCGTAACCGGTGTCAGATCCCTAATACCAGAACTCCCCCCTTACTTGTAAGGGGCGGGCGCACAGAGGACTGTACCTCTGTGCCAACTTCCAATTTCCCTTGTCTTAACAGGGGCCCCATATTTACTCGACGCCATCTTAGTGGTCGTCCGAGGACTCGTGTGAGGTGTCTAGAAGGTAGCGTAGACCCCCCTCCCACCCCACACTGCTTACCACATCCGCCGTCGCGGATGTCCTGGCCCCGGGAAATTCCCAGGAGGGGCCCGTAGCCCCTCCTCCCCTGGGAGGGGCCTATGACCGCCTTCCCTTTTTCGGCGGCCCCATCCTTAGAGGGGTACCGCCTCCCCGTGTGAGGGGCCAATGGCCGCCCCCCCCCCCGGGCGCTCCCATCCATAATGGGTGGCGCCCCACCTCTAGGGATCTTCCAATTACTGCTCACCGATCATGACCTTACCGCCCGACCAAAATAAATACGACATTTTGAACCTACTGAGGACGGAATAAACGGTTATACTGGATATTACACAATAACCTTTATTTACACAAGTAACACCTCATTCAAGTAGCTGTGATACTTCGTTTAAGAACATGCTAAATAGCAACCATTTTATTATCCTCCAAAAAAGACAATCCAGACTTTATTAAAACAACCTGTAAAAGAGATAATATCACTGTTAATCGACTTTATTGCAGTACTAATCGTTGCCATAAGGGGCTGGTGGGTGGGTCAAAATTGGCTCCTTGTTCCGTCTCGGGCTCACGTGCAACGATGAGGTGCAGCTTCCAAGCACAGGAACAAGAGGATGCTTCCTTAGATTGTTGCTCTTTTATTCTTCCTCGGGAGGGCGTGTACCCTCCTCCGATCCGCCTACGGGGCGTGGCCAACAGTGTAGGTGTCTAGGACAACCCCTCTTGGGCGGGAAAAGGCGCGCCCTGGCTACGCCGCTTCGGGCATACCAGCCGAGACACGCCTCCTGCCCAAAATGGTTTCCCGGGGGGTCAGGGCACCCTACCATACGTTCGGGGGGACCGAGTGGTCGCCCCTTTCCATATGGCCGGGATACCCGTCACCCCCTCCCGACACAATCCCCAAGGATGGGGAGACGGACACAGTTCTTGACTTTTGGAAGGCGGGAGGGAGTTACCCTCCCGGCCGTATTTATTAAAATATGAAACAAAATTAAAACATTAAAATAACAGTTTCATATCATGTACAATTTCATTTTCACATTACGATGTTTATTGGCTAACCTTAACACATCTCTAATACAAAGGTTCTCCTAGCCGATTCTAAACATCCTGCAAATGCATATACTCAAAATTAAATTGTACATCCTAACATTACGGGCCAACGGCAAGGTCGTAACCGGTGTCAGATCCCTAATACCAGAACTCCCCCCTTACTTGTAAGGGGCGGGCGCACAGAGGACTGTACCTCTGTGCCAACTTCCAATTTCCCTTGTCTTAACGGGGGCCCCATATTTACTCGACGCCATCTTAGTGGTCGTCCGAGGACTCGTGTGAGGTGTCTAGAAGGTAGCGTAGACCCCCCTCCCACCCCACACTGCTTACCACATCCGCCGTCGCGGATGTCCTGGCCCCGGGAAATTCCCAGGAGGGGCCCGTAGCCCCTCCTCCCCTGGGAGGGGCCTATGACTGCCTTCCCTTTTTCGGCGGCCCCATCCTTAGAGGGGTACCGCCTCCCCGTGTGAGGGGCCAATGGCCGCCCCCCCCCCCGGGCGCTCCCATCCATAATGGGTGGCGCCCCACCTCTAGGGATCTTCCAATTACTGCTCACCGATCATGACCTTACCGCCACAGGCCGGATAGTTGACCGGCTATCCGGACCCCCCACAAACTCCTACTAAAGGTCATGGCTACACATACTCTTTAACCAAGCTAAGAAGTCTCCTATGAGTAAGACATTCCCCTCCCGGGACAAATGGACCCCATCTTCAAGATACATATGATCCCCTCGAATACATCCATGTGGAATACAATGCAACTGGCCTGAACGAAACAACCTACTAAGTTTGTTATTAACTTTCTTTACCGACTGATTCAAAGCTGACACAGAGAGGGCCCCCCGCCACACCTTTCTAGGAATCATGTGTGACCATGCAATCGTGCACCCCGGAACCCTTCTCGCTAACCAACTCACTGTGGATAAAATTGACTCGAGAAGTACTCGTCGACCAATGGTGACCAAATCATTGCCCCCGAGATGTACTATGATTACAGACGGCGGTGACCTCGTCCGCCCTAGCAGTCCCTCCATAAAAGTTTGAAACTGGTCAATACAGAGTCCGCCCCTTCCGTGGGAGGTCACCCTGCACCCGTATTCCCCAGCCACGTGAATCATGTCACCTGCTTTGAATACGTCCGCGGCTCACCTCACGTATGAGTGGCCAACGACCCACACCACTCTTCCCTCAGCCGGTGATCTTTGACCGCTGGTCCCCAGGTGTCGGGTCAACTGCACAGTCCGCCCCGCAAAGCCTGCTCGCAAAACTGTAAACCAAACAGAAAACAAGAAGCGTGAGTACATGACATTAGCTTCACAACATGTGCAACCGCACATACCTTTTATAACAATTCGAGGACCAACGCCCCAACTGTTTCACCTTTTCAACACTCAGACCCCTGGCTGTAGCCTCTGTAGCAGCCCCTATCCGGAAGGAATGGGTCCCAAAATCGCTCGGGTTCAAGCCCGCTGCTGCGATTGCCATTGTCAGCACCCGCTGGAACTGAAACCTAGTCAGTGGGGTGGCATCGGTGTGCATCAGCAAGCTTCCCCCCCATGATGCCGCCCTCTGCGCTAAATACTCCTCCACGCATTTTACCGGGCACATGGGAGACCCCGGAATCCGCTGGACTACCGCACAGTCCCCGATCGCTCCCTGATCGGTCTTGGACCTGGCTATTGAGACTACCATCGTCTCGCCCTTAATTTGGATGTGTTCTCGACACAGTCCTCCCCCGTATCCTGCTTATTCCTCGCTACCAGTTCGCTCACCCGCATAGCCCTATGGAATGCTAATGCAAAAGCGGCCCGGAACAGCACTGTCTCTGATTGAGATGAACATGTCGCAGGGAGTACGGACATTAACAGGGACAACCTTTCTAGACCTATCGGGTGCCTCTCATCCACTCTACGGCCCTCAAGGCGTTGCCACCCACGCAGAGCCTTCCTTACGAGAAAGGACGATGTGGGGTCCTGGATGCCATGAGCCTGTGCCATGAAGGCAATGGCGGCCCTGTGCCTATTGGCTGTTGCCAGTGTTCGGCCTGCCTGATGAAGTGATACCAGAAATTTCAGGACATACTCCTCCTGCCCCCAATGCTCCCTCCTAGCTGAACCCAAAAATTCCCAATAGGAACGGAACGCCCCTTCATATGCCTTCCTTGTCCTGGGTGCTAGACTCTCTCCCATGAGGTTTTGTAATCCGGGGCACCGAGAGACCAGAGAGCTTCGGGGAATGGTGCCGCCACCAAGTCCGCTGAGGGCAGAAACCCCGGAAGGCCTGCATGTGGGAACGAGAGAGTGCATCAGCCGCCTGGTTCAGTACCCCAGGCACGTGTCTTGCCCTAAAGTGGACGTTTAGTCTCATACACAGCAGGACAATTTCTTTCAGTAATCTCAGAATCCATTTGCAGCGTGCTGCCTGATTATTGATACATTCAACAACTGTCATATTATCAGACCAGAACACCACAGTGCGATCACGAAACCCTTCTGGCCATGTTTTCAAGGCCACCAGAATGGGGAACAGCTCAAGAAACCCAATGTTACCTGTGAGCCCACTATCGTGCCACCACGTCGGCCAAGTTCGTGCCGACCATTGTTTACCAAAGATGGCGCCAAAGCCCACACTCCCTGCCGAGTCGGTCCACAACCCCAGCTCCTCGGAGGAAGCTGGCGGTTTGTTCCACACAACGCAACCGTTGAAATCCGCCAGAAATGCCAGCCATATGCGCATATCCTGGCGAACCTCTGCTGACAGTCGTGTGCGGTGGTGACCATCTTTGAGGCCAACCATGGCTTGTGCGATAGAGCGGGAAAAGGGGCGAGCCATCGGTATCACTCTCAGGGCAAAGTTAAGCTGACCCACAGCCTGCTGCAACTGATGGAGAGTTACTTTTTTCTCGCTGAGGCATACTTTAAGAGAGGCTATAAATTTCATTACCTTCTCCTTGGGCAAACGGAAGCACCCCTCTACCGAATCGAGCTAAATTCCCAGAAACTCGAGTGAAGTAGATGGCCCTACCGTTTTGCCTGGTGCCAGTGGCACGCCAAAACGTTCCATGAGATTACAGAATTCCCTCAAAGCCTGTGTACATTCAGTGTCCCCAGCTGCCCCCAGGAACAGAAAATCATCAAGGTAATGCATAACTTGCGTAAAGCCCGTGGCTCTAGTGAACGCCCATTGCAAAAAAGTACTGAACTTCTCAAAATACGCACACGAGATGGAGCATCCCATCGGCATACATTTATCCATGTAGTAGCGTCCTTGGAACACAAAACCTAAGAGATGCCGATCGTGTGGGTGTACCGGGAGCAACCGGAACGCTGACTCGATATCAGATTTAGCCATCAGCGCTCCGGGCCCCAAGCGATTCAACATGGCGACGGCCTCATCGAATGATGCATACCGCACCGAACAGACTCCCGGGTCAATCGCATCGTTCACCGAAAGACCCTTAGGAGCGGACAAATTGTGGATTAACCTGAACTCACCCGAGTCCTTTTTGGGGACTACTCCCAACGGTGAACAAACAAAGTTAACAACCGGCGGGTCTCCATATGGACCCGCAACCCGACCTCGGGCCACCTCCTTTGCAATCTTTGCCTTTACCACTGCCGAATTTTGTTGGACCGATAGTTGGTTCTTACACTGTGCTCCCCCCCGAAAATCCCCCACCGGGATGCGGAAACCATATGAGAAACCGTCTCGCAACACCCCGGCAGAGGCATGATCAGGGTATTCGTTCAGCCAAGGGATCATTGCCATGATATCAACGGGAGTAGGTAACGGTGCCCTTTGGTCGATGTTAGACCTGTTTGGCCCCTCCTCTACCTCCTGTATCACCATTCTTGGCTCTGCACGAACTCTCGGGGTGTGACGACTGTCCGCACCCTGCACACTCATGCCTAAACTTGCAAGTCCCTTGTGGCCTAGTGCACTTGCCCCTGTTAAAGCTCCAACAAACCCCTTTTCTACCCGAGTTCTCGTTATTCCTTCTGTGCTGATCACTGTTGGCGCCCGCCCGAAAGGGCGCCGCCATAAAATGGCGGGAAGGCTCCGCCCCGTTCCCGCCGAAGGAGGACGACCTCGTCGTGTTCGGCATAACCTGCTTCTGCCAGGAAATGGAGTCGAAACAATCCCACGTCAGGGATGAGTCGTGCTCCTTGGCCTTACGAAATTTGTTATCATAACCCATCCACTGATTACCTTCATACGATTCATAAAATTCCATTATCCGTGTCTGGTAACAGGCTAATCCCGACAATACTTCAGGCCTACGTTCCCCCATGATTGCAGTGAACCTTCCAAACGCTCTGGCCCAATTAGCGATCGTTTCATCTACCCTGAAACTTGCCATTTTTGCACGCCATACACTTGGGTGTAACAACTCCTTCTGATTTCTAACATGCTCTATCTCATAGTGATCGGTCAACAGCGAAAACATGTTCACATATTTATCCGCCCAAATCCTTTCTTTCACATCCATCGGGATATGTTGAACCACCATTTCCCTCCTTGAGGGTAACGATCCCTCCCTCGCCATTGGCAATGGCTGCTTACCCGAACCAGTAGCTGGATCTGTTGTTGCTGCCTTCCCCGCGCTCGACGCCGGTTGTTCCGAGGGTTTCTGCGGGGAAACAAGAGGACAAGGCGCCTTCGCAGCATCTCTCGATTGCTGCAACTGTTTCATTATTAACCTGGCCTCCTCGGCCGTATCTCCCGGTGCCCCAGCACCCTCGTTGCTCTTGCCTAACCACGCCGCCAACTGGGCGGCCAGCTCGGGGGGCATATTCCCCTCGTTAACGGGTGTAACTACCACAGGGATCGGCTGCCCCTCGTTCGGGCTCGGAACTGGGGCCTCCACTGGACTGACCGGGCTTGCTGGAGGAGACTCGGGAACTGGGGCTTCCCCCCCTGCCGCCCTATTCCTGGCCCTTTTACCTCTCCCGGTAGGGACTACTCCCGGCAATGCTGGCCCGATGACTTTCTTCGGTCTACCTGTGCCATTCATTGCCGCCATCTGCTTCTTCATGTTCGCCATGTCTTTCACCAGCATGCAAAGCATTTGCTCGGTCCCCACCTTCTTTCCGACCTTCTTGCCAGGCATCGTTCACGGCTATCCGACTCGAGGTCCTGGATCCAAAGCTTCGGAATCACTGAAAGGAGAAACACAAAAATTACAAGTTTCAAAATTGGCTCCTTGTTCCGTCTCGGGCTCACGTGCAACGATGAGGTGCAGCTTCCAAGCACAGGAACAAGAGGATGCTTCCTTAGATTGTTGCCCTTTTATTCTTCCTCGGGAGGGCGTGTACCCTCCTCCGATCCGCCTACGGGGCGTGGCCAACGGTGTAGGTGTCTAGGACAACCCCTCTTGGGCGGGAAAAGGCGCGCCCTGGCTACGCCGCTTCGGGCATACCAGCCGAGACACGCCTCCCGCCCAAAATGGTTTCCCGGGGGGGTCAGGGCACCCTACCATACGTTCGGGGGGACCGAGTGGTCGCCCCTTTCCATTCTCATCCCCAACAGTCTACATATAAGTGAAAGCCATTTCCTTTGGAGGTTTAGGTAAGATGGACAAACAAATAAAACATGTGCAGCATTGTCCTCACTAGATGGACAGTGAGGACATTTATCGCCACTCTCAATATTCCAATTTTTAGTTAAGGATTTGATTGGAAGAGATCCCATCCTGAATTGGTGTGGGAGGGCTGGGTGGACAAACAGGCATGGAGGCTGAATATACTTCTTAATGATGAAGTTTTAATGGAATTTTGATAGGTTGAAATAATATGATCAGGTTGGTAATATTCTTTCTTCTTCCCTTTTCAGGTCTTTCCTCTTCTGAATGGCACCTCTCAGAGGCTCAGTAAAGAGGAGACAAAGCAACGATGAATATTTTGATTGGGTCTTAAATGGGTTTTAATTAACCTGTCACCACACTGTTTTTGCTGAAAAGTTGATTGGTGGGGGAGGGGGTTAAAGGAAGGGGCTGTGCAGGTAAATACGGTACGCAAGTAGTGTTCTTCTCCCTTATAATCCCAAAACTGAAAGAATTCTAATAGTAGAAAACTATAGGAGATAACAAATTCTCTACAGTGTAGACAACTTCTAGGTATCTCTCACCCAGAACTTAGGGAACACTGATTTCGGTTTTACCTCACACCATCACAGGGCTTTTGTGCCTTTTATGTCACTCATGTAGGCTTACCAAGGACAAAGAAAGAATAATCCAGACAACCAACAACAATAACAATATATATCTGTGCCTTGCTCCCCATGCCCCGACCTCCCTTCCTCCCAGAAAGACTGCCCACCCAACCAACACTGACTCACCTGCTCCGCCACAACTCTCCAGAGTTGCGGCGGTCCTTCAGTGTCCTCCGGTGGTCTCCACCATTCTTCGCTCCACTGCTCAGTATCTCTCCTCATTTTCTCTGACTGGCTGGGACCCGCCTGTCCGATTTGTAGGGTTTCAGCAGCATCCTCCTTCGGCTCCGGGCTTCTCGTGTGATCTTTTTTTCCTCCCTCTTCATTCTCCATCTTCTCTTTATGTCCTGCCTGTATTCCTGTTTCCTGTCCCTTCTCTCTTTCCTTGACCCTCTGCGATTGGCTTGCTTCTCTCTGGTCTCGAACAGCCTGCTGTCACATGTGAGAGGCTGGATTATTGCGGAAGTGATAATGGATGTCATGTTTACTTCTCTCTCAAAGGTGCAATCCAGAGAGCGGCGTCTCCCTGACCTTCTTTCAGGTAGGTAAAGGGGGTCGGGACGTCTTCCTCACTATTGGAAATATAGTTTTCTATCAAGAGGGACAGATATAATGTCCCAATAAGGCTCAAAAGAATATCTGGTTTTAAATTCCAAGAACCTTCCCCCAAGATATTAGCTTTCCACTACATGTGTGTCGGCTACAAAATTTACTTTATAAAATTGTTGTTTTAGTGTGGCAGCTGAAGGAAAAAGAGATCCCAAAGGGTCATGCCATAACTCCTTCATACCACTAGCTAATAAGGATTTTTGTTTTGTAGCCAGCATATCTTTTTATAACAATCTGCTAAATTAATATCTCTAGGAGCCACTGTATAATCAGCCCGTTCAGGGGTGGTCCGTAGTCTACGCCAGTAGAGCAAAGGACAAAGTCGTGATCTACTGGAAACAGCTTTTCTGCTCAAGTCCAACAGCAAGGGTTTAAGGGCAGTGTTTTGTGGAATAGGTGTTACTGATATCAGGCATTTGTTTTCTGCATTGGTGAGTGAATGAATATCAGAGAATCTCCATAGTTCCACTTGGGACATCGTCTAATGCTGGCAGCACATCAGTTAACACAACTAAGACATTAGTCGGAGCTAGAAGCTGTGTAATAGTCTGGGTACTTAATAATTTGGTCTAGAGTATAAGGGTAGAAAAGTGCACAACACATAACTCAGGGACAATTAAGTTAGAAGCTCTCTTATAAGGCAGGCACTTTTAAGGTCCTGCCACCTTGCTTCCTCCCAAATCTGTTTAGCTAGGGTTTGACATGATTTATAAAAATTCCTGACTGCATGAATCCACAATTGATCTTTTGATTTGATAGCTACTACCGATTGTTGGCAGGCTAGCCTTCGCTCTGTATTGAACCAACCAGTCTTAGATAGGGACTGCCTTTTGTTGGCAGAGCAAGGAACAGAAAAATTAGATTTAATTTTAGCAATTAATTTATCAATACAAACTTAATTCAGCTTTTGAAAAAAAACATAAAAGTACCACAAATCACAATATACTCATCAATTAAAAAAGAACACATACAATTGGTAAAATTAAGTTAAACCCCCCATAAGAAAGCCACCAGTATAAAGTTGAAATTGAAATATTATACAAACTGGCTCCAGTAGATAATACTATTAATCACAGATTTTTCTAAGCCTAACAGCAACTTTTAAAAAGCTAAGAAAGTTAAGGACAATGTCCTCTGGGAGCATTTGTAAGTAGACAAGAGCTGAGCGAACATCTTGCCAGTTTGGCTTTATACAAACCACTACAATTCTTAATAAAAAGAGGGGCTCTGGGTTTGGCACTCAGTGTAATTTAAGGGCTCTCAGTGCTCGAGAGCAACCTGAGTCAAACCATCTCCGCACCACATCATGTTGCCGCAGGGCTAGTGCCTTCTATAAAACCAAGATGCTGTTTGATATGGCAGAAAAGGCATCTAAGATAATGAATGTGTTGTTCTGTTGACCAGAGCAGAATACAGGGAGTCATGAAATGAGTGGGAGACTCCTGCCCCCATCAATTGTCTCAAGGGTCCCCCTATCACCTTCCCTCCAGATGTGCATGGGCATGGACCAACAGGGCTTAATACACACCGGATAGTGGTAACTAAAAATGCTCAGAGGAATTTCAAAGTCCAATAATTATAGAAAAAAAGGTTTAGCAACAAAGATAAAATCTATGAAGGACTCACATCGCCTCCCAATAAAGGTAGGGTTACTGTCTCTCCTAATCGGGGACAGCTTGCCCATTGCTAAGACCAAATCAAATGCATTCAGTATAGCATTAAGATAGTGCTCCATATGCATACCAGTCAGACGGAAACAACCCAACGACTGTACGCCTTCATTCCTCGGATCTCCGCGTAAGTGAACAATAAAATCACCAGCAATCATTATATTAACATATTGTAAATGATGTGCTTTCCAAGTCCTTAAATAACAACTCAACAGTTGTATATTACAAGCCCCAGGTAACAAGGAAATAGCATTATAAATATTCAACAATACAATTTATTGGGTCCTTGAGGAAATGGCAGGGCTTGCAAGGTAAGGGATTCTGTGGTCAAAGCATCAAGGATACATCAAACCACTAGTGAAACAAAAATAATCAACCCTCCTTTGGCCCCCCCCCCGCCTTGAAGATGTTGCAAGCGTAAAAAAAAGTCTTGGAGCCCTCCAAGATAAAACTATTCACAATGGCTCAAGTTTCTTTGCGGCAGATCACATCAAAGCCTTTGATAAACGACAGACAAATTGGATCACTGAACTTGCCTGCAAGGTCCGTGATGTTCCAGATAATAAATTTACATTCATTGGGATAAAGGGAAATGGTGTCAGTTAAGCTCTCTACAGGAGGAACTTTCCAATCACGTGAATCAGCTCCTGACAGTCAATCACAACTTTTCAAGAACGATAATGGGGTAAAGCTAGTTCTAAGACCTATATCAGGGGCAACCCATTACCTTGCTTCCTGAGTAAAGACCAATGATCTCAGAGTTTGCCATTGGCAAGATTGTGTTGGATGTACTAATGGCCTATGGAAATATCCCAGAGGAAGAGCTACAATGAAGGAGACAAGACAACTAGGGGTAGGATACTTTGTTGCTGCTAAAATTCTCCCTGCTACAAGAAGTCTATTAAAATTAATAATAATGCAATCCCTGCTATAATTTTTCTTAACCCTTCCAACCCCGTTCACTCTTTAAACCATAATAATGTGTCTTTCCACCCGGATACCCATAGTGGTAATTAAGTTCAGCCAATGCAAGACCTTGTTCTCAACATGGTTAAAATTCTCAATTGTGCCTGGCGAAAGTGGGGTACATTCCCCAACACCATAACATAGGGAGTTTCTTCCGGGGGCAGGTAGAGAACTACAGGCCGAGGGCTAAGGGTGATGTGTGCACCAATACTTGGCCTGTTATCCTCTTCAAAAGGCATACCATCCAATGCTGGCTTAGTAATGCTAATTCCTTTTCCTAACGGCTCTCCTCCTTTAGTTAATTCACCCCCTTTAGACAATGGAAGGTTACTGTTGGGCTGCCTCTGTGAGTCCATGGGGGTGCTGACTACAGCACTGAAACTTTGAGATCCCAGCTGTGCATTGCCTCTTACCACACATTGTGAGTGGGAATGTCTCTCAGTGATGGGTAGCTCTAGAACAGCAGGATTAGAAGCGGATACTTTCACAAGATGTGCTGGATGGGACTGATTTAAATTGGTAATCACCTTTTCAATAGCTACTATATGTTGGTTAATAGGTTCCAATCTAGCTTCCAGGACAGCTATTAGCGAATCATGAAATGAGTCTAACAAGATCACCAGGGTAGATTTATCACAGGCTAAATAGTCAGCACAACTAAGCGATGAGTCCACAGTAACCCTTGCATGCTTTGGTCTACTGGAATTAAAGACTGTTTTCTTTCACCCCCCACTTCCACTCTTGGAGCCACCTCTCATACATCCTGTGCGGTGGATGAAAATTGAGTGTCTGGTACCCGCAAGTGAGTGCGTAAAGTACACAAGATGGCTTCCACTTCCAGGGATTCCAGAGATTCAGACACACTAGCTTTCCTCTCCAAGGTCCAACATTGGTGGTGGGGCTATTAGGCCTTGGCCCAGCATAATGGAAGAGTAAGAAGATTGGGGAGGTAGGGGAGAACAAGAGAGACAACGTGTAACCAGTTAGATCTCCGCATCAAGGATACCGGCAGCACGCTGCAAAAAGCCACGCATGATAGTCACTGATTTATCTAATGGCTTGGAGATAGCTGTCGGGAGCTTACTCTTCCTCATAGTAGCGCTCGACACAAACTCCAAGAATGAGCTGGTGGTCGAGGAGTACAGGGGCAAGAATCTCTGTGTAACAACAGAACTCAGCAGCATAAAACTACAGAAAAGAAGGGGGTCTCCAAAGGACCTTTTTCAGCGTGGGCATGCTGGTCATGGCCCCTCTTCCGCCTTGAAGCACAGGATTCTGGGACACCGAGTCCCCACTTCAGAACCACTGTGACGAACATACCAAAATGGAAACTGGCAACTCCAGCAGCAAAAGCGTCCCGTCTTGCTCTGTGGTAGGTGGTGGGTGCTTTTTCAGCGGGGATGCCGGTCATGGCCCCTCCTCCTGCTCGAAGCACAGCATTCTGGGACACAGAGTCCTCACCACAGCACTGTAGCACCACAGTTCTGCTCGAGCAGCAAAAGAATATTCTATAAAGCTGTTAATGATTCATCAGTTCTCTTGTTTAAGGATATTACATTAATTGCTTCTATAGTATATGAAACATCTTTTCTGATGGCGGTTAATGTATCCACATTCCCCACTATTCTGGCCCACTTAGCCCATCGCATGGGGAAACATCCTTAACAACGCGGTCAGTACACCGCAATGCTGTTACATCGCGGTCGTTACAACGACCGCATGTAACAACGCTATGCCATTACAACGCAAGTCTTTACATCGACTTGCGCTAGATGGCGTTCTAACATTAAAAATGGTGTTGTTTACTATCCCAACACCTTCCCTACTGATAAGTGGACTGGAGTTGGAATAGTAAATTACACTTTTTTAATGTTAGCACGCCACTTAGCGCAAGTCGATGTAAAGACTTGCGTTGTAAAGGCATAGCGTGATAACATGCAGTCGTTGTAACGACTGCGATGTAACAGCACGCGTTGTAATAACACGCATTGTTACATCATACAACCATCTTTAAAGTAAGGCATACAGGATTATGGTCACCCTCTAATCATTCTATAATAATAATGTCTTCAAGTTGGCGTCATATCATTAAGTCCAGCAGAAAGTAATCAATGCAACTAGCATGGTGGCCATTGTTAAAATTGTTAGCTCCACAGCGCTCTGATCTTGAGCTCCCATTGACCGTCCTGAGACAAGCTGTAATGTAAAGGCTTTAAGCTGGAGCACAGCTTCTGTCCCCTTTGCTATGGCAGGGATCTCCATTCCAGGAATCCCGCAATGTTCGTCCTCCTCCGAGGCAATGTCTCATGTATCTAAGTCCTCGAAAGTGAAATTGAAGTCACCAGCGACAATTAAAGTTGGGCATTCATATTTTAATGCCAGAAAAGATTACAAAAGCTCCACAGGGGAAGATTTAAGATCACCTCTCACCCCTCCTGCATAGACATTAAATATGTCTATGTCTATGGGGAGGGAATTGCATGTGGTCAAACTAATTGCCATAATATTAGGGCAATTGATGTTTAGATGTTAGATCTTGCGACCTATGTTTTGCTTGACCCAGATAGTCAACCTGCCAGCTGGACAGCCCAGAGGACCACAGGTTGCAGATGCATAATAATTCAAATAACCTGATTTAAAAATTGGGTCCTAGGACCACATGAATGAATGAATGAATCAGCATTTCTAAAGCGCGTGGTTACCCGGAGGAATTCCAGCGCTAGAAGCAGTCCAATCACAAACTCTGCGTAGTGTTTAGGGGAACAAAAAGGTTTTTATGAGTTTATAAAAGGTCAGATAGTTGATCTCAAGACAAATATGGAGGGGGAGGCGGTTCCACAACCTGGCGACCTTATAGGAAATGAGACACCCTCTACTTCGTGATCGTTTGATTTTAGGGACTGCCGCCAAATGTTTACTATCCGACCGCAAAGCCCCATTAGGACGGTAGGCGAGATGATGGAACAAATAACAGATGGTCCCTTGGCTGACAGTGCCATTTATGCGATGCACAGAGCTTTAAACTGGACTTTTTCCTTAATGGGCAGCCAGTGGAGAGTGGCAATGGCGGGCTTTGCTGATTGGTAACTGGGGATGTTCAGGAGCAGGCGTACTGCACAGTTTGGCACAATCTGCAATTTTTGGGTGGTAAAGCATGGGACTCCCAGGTAGATGGCATTGGCATAATCAAGCCGGGAAAGAATCAAATCTTGAACCATCAGTCTTCTGGCGGGAAAAGTTAAAAGAGGGAGGATTTTTCGTATCATCCTAAGAATCCCATAACAGCTGGATGCTACCTTTTGTGCTTGCTCCCTAAAATTAGGATTATGGTTTCTTTGGGGGATAGGGGGAATGGGACAAAACTGCTGGGCTAGGGCAAACCTACGTTCAGAGTGGGAGATTTACCAAGGAGCATGAGCTCCGGATTAGCTCAGTTGAGTGTCAGGTGCGAGTATTCCATCCAGATTGATACCTTTTTTAGACACAAGGCTAAACCAGGCCCAGTTTTGTCAAGCTGATTGAGAGAGACAACCAGCTGAGTGTCATCGGCTTAGGTAACAATCTGGATACCGAAAAGTTGCACTACCTCTGCCAGGGGGCTTATGTAAACATTGAATAGAGTGGGGCTCAGGGACGATCCCTGCGGAACCCCAAATCTAAGGGGCAAACATTCGGAGGTAATTTCATCTTAAAACCTGTCCTCCAGAAAGGATTGCAGCCACTTCAGAGCTGTCCCAACCACTCCTTCCTCCCTGAGTCTCTGAATCAGCAGCTGATGGCTGACCATGTTGAAGGCTGTGCTGAGATCTAAAAGAACAATAGCAGCAGAATCTCCTTGAATAAACAAATATTGAAGTGATCAGTACAGTTATTGTAATCTGGCAAAGAAACTAGATTTAAGGCCAGCAATATTCCAGGTAATTAGAGACATTGAATGGTCAGCCAAATGTAATAATGGTAAGTGTTGGACTTGGCCCTCTCTGCAGGGTCATCCCTGAACTTTTTGCCTTCCTCCTGAATTATCTCTGACCTGTGTTTGTTGCAATAATGACTCTGGGCACTTTGCCACTGCTGACCAGTGCCAAAGTGCATATGCTCTCCCTATGTGTAAATTGTTATATGTGATTGGATTCCATGTTTGGCTTATTTGGTTTACTGTCAGACCCCAGTAAAGTGCACCAGGAGTGCCAGGGCTTGTAAATACAAATGCTGCTGGTGGGCCTACAGCACTGGTTGTGCCACCCACAGAAGCGACAGAGTAAAATGTGTCTAATGTCTGCCATTGCAGAACCTGCGTGCAGTCTGGTACTGTCATGCTGGCTGGGCAAGTGCACACACTTGCCAGCCCCTAAACCTTCCCTTTACTTCATGTGAGTCACCCCTGTGGTAGGCCCAAGGGCAGGGTGCATTGTAAGCATAAGGTAGGACAAGCCCTGATGTGTGTGGCATGTCCTAATAGTGAATTACAGCCATTTTCGTTTTTCACTTCCCCTGTGTTGCGTCCTGCTGAACGCGCCCCGCTTCTGTTACTGAGCAGCTGCGGCACATAGTGCGGTTGGTGTCCGTCCCGTACTTGGGATCGCACAGCACCTCTCATCACTGTCCACCGCTTACCCCCCTTCAAGACTGGAGCAGACTCTGCCCCGAAGAGCCTGCGCCCCTCAACGCATCACTGCCCGAAGTAAACTGACTGTGGCCCCCGAGCCGTAGCTCGCAACACAAGGAAGGCACCGCGACGTGCGCCGTCGGACCAGCCTTCATGTAGTCTGCCCCGAACTCCTCAACAACCCAAGGTACTGTGAACTGTATGCCTCGCATTGTGCAGCGGCTCCTTGTATGCCGCGTACTGGGTTGAGGCTCTGGTACGCCTCGCATTGTGCAGCGGCCCCGTGTACGCCTCGTACTGGGCAGAGGCTCTGGTACGCCTCTAATTGTGCAGCGGCCCCGTGTACGCCTCATACTGGGTAGAAAGCATCTTGAATGCCTCGAACTGTGCGCATGCGCCCCGCATACCAGTCTGACAGCCTCTTCTATCAACGAGGTACGAGTCGCACAGGAGTGCTATGACTCGTACCCCAGTGTAACTGGCAGCGCCGTACGACTTGTACCGCGAGGCGCGTGAGCATCGGAAGGGTCTTTTCTCTTCGCACTGAACGACGTGCACAGGAGCGCTACGAAGCGCATAGCAGTGACAAGCATTGCCAAAACAGAACGGAACATTACCTTGAGGACTGTGGAACCATTTAAAAGTTCTTAGAACCATTTAAACGTTATTGGAAACTGTACATTAAGCCTGCCTAAAGCCTGAATATAAAATAGTATATTTTTACACAAAGTCAGCCTGGTTTCGGTTTGTGGTGTATCAATTGATTGCTGTGTGTTGCTACAAATGCTTAACGCCAAACGCTCTGGGGATTAGCCTTGTCTGCTCGCGCCACGCCGCCTAGAGGGTGAGCAGGGGTTATTTCTAGGAGTAGTCCTTTGCCATGACTAGAGGAGAGGGTCCCTGCTTGTCACAAGTGCATACCTGTGCCAACCAGAGACCCCCCATTCTAACAGTAAGGAAAAGGACACAGTGGTGAGTGTGTGGTCCAAAGGTGGCAACAATCCCATTAGTCCATCGACATTTGGAGTCACACCATCACCATGTAGATTAAAGTCAGAAAAATTGCTTTTAATTGTTAAATTTGCATGATATGAAGATGACTTAATAGCACAGACGTGATTTTAGGTCAATCTATTACCCCGTTGGTAACATTGTAGAAGCTACAATTTGGTGGGAATAATGGTGAGACTGATGTAAAAGCTCTGGATGATTGTACTTCAAATGAATAATTGATTTAACCAAGTGTAGGGTTCGAATGTCAAATGCCATTCTCTACTAGGTCTCTAAGAGCCCTTGTGAGTTCTATGGAATCAAATCCAGATCACTGCTGGTCCTGCCTAAAAGCCGCCCTTATATCATCCATGATCAAGGATCGACAGCCCTCACTTGATGAATCCAATGGATACACTTGTTGATCAACATAATCAAATATTTTTTAGAAGCTGATGGCCAGGGTTTAGGAACTTTACTCAAAAATAAACAAAAACCACTAGATGAAAGCAGTTTATACGAATAGCCAGAAAGATCTGTATTAAATCTAGTTGTGGATTTTGTCAAATTCCCACCCACATTATTTGTTTTCTGGTTTTGAAAGTGTTATAAATGAGCCACGCTTGTGGCTGGGTACTTGATGATGACCATCAACCATCACCATCTTAAACTGACTTTAGTGTGTTATTTTATTTTAGCCTTAATGTAGAATGATATATATATACCTGCCTGGTGAGAACAATTACTTTGACATGGCTTCATGTCAATCTTGCTCTTTAACTTTATCTTGCTTCATGGCAGTGCTGGCTATTGGCTTTGACATGATCTCATGCCACCTTGCTTACTAACTTTGCTCTGCTTTAAGCTTCTTTATATGCATGACAGCGCTTGCATAACTGACTCAATTTTCCCAACTGTCGCCAATTTCTGTGCTTCACAAGATGGGGGGGGGGGGGGAATGTCTTGCTCCTCACTTGGTTTTTGCACATCACTGACCAGAGCGAACTGGATATTATCTATGGAATGTACAAAGTCCGCCTCAAAGCCAAAATACAGAGGCTTGGTCAGCCACTGTCTTGGCCTTGGCCTTGACCTTGACGCGGACTGGTACGAGCCAACCTGGTTTTCCAATAAGAAAGGGATGAGACTTTCTCGAAGCTTTGTTTCACAATAGAAATGGTATTAAAGCGAGGGGCCTCCGCGGACCATACGGAAGTTCACCACAGAATAGACGCACTGCTGTGGACGGTGAAGGAATTTGTGTCCTGACTGAACCCCTGTCAAGGCTGCAGAACCGTACTCCACTCAGCTTGGACTGGCAGGATGGTGCTGAATCAGTCGGTGAGGTGTACCTAAGTCAAACCTTTTTCTTATTTCTTTCTATTTTTTGCCACTATCTTCTTATTATTTTCCATTCATTGCTACATAGATATATATGTCCACCAAATTGCCCAAAGCAGTTCTGGATGCACTCTACAAGCTGTTAAAACCATCCAGTTTATTAGTTAATTGCAACCAACAGAAATATTCCGGTCTTTAAAAGTACATGTGCCGACGTGTTTCGAAGTCTTCACTTCTTGTTCAAAGGCAGCTGAAAGAAAGTCTCGCAGAATGCTCTAGCATGCTGATTTGTATAGTACGACCCCTCAGTGGGCGTTGCTGAGTGCAAACTCCATTGCAGTGCATGCTGGAATAGTTAGTTCCATTGTCGAGCCTTTGTCACCTTGAGTGGGTTCTGTAGACTTTCATTACAGTTTTTTATTTATTTTTCCCTTTGTAGGGCTCCAGGAATACTCGTTGGTTATTTGAGCCTTAACACCTGTGCTGAAGCCGGTACGGAGAAGTTCCCACTGCAGCCTCTCTTTAATTATCCGAGATGGTGCAATCCAGCGCGGCAGGGTTGCAGCGTAACTAGATGTCCAACAAATTGCCCAAAGCAGTTCTGGATGCACTTTACAAGCTGTTAAAACCATCCGCTTTATTAGTTAATGGCAACCAACAGAATTATTCCGGTCTTTAAAAGTACATGTGCCGACGCGTTTCAAAGTCTTCACTTCTTCTTCAACGGCAGCTGAAAGAAAGTCTTGCAAAATTCTCTAGCATGCTGATTTGTATAGTACATGCCCTCAGTGGGCGTTGCTTAGTGCAAACTCTGTTTGCAGTTCATGCTGGAATAGTTAGGCCCATTGTCGAGCCTTTGTCACCCTGAGTGGGTTCTGTAAACTTTCATTACAGTTTTTTATTTCTTTTTCCCTTCGTAGGGCTCCAGGAATACTCGTTGGTTAATTGTGCCTCAACAGCTGTGCTGAAGCCGGTACGGAGAAGTTCCCACCGCAGCCTCTCTTTAATTATCTGAGATGGTGCAATCCAGAGAGGCAGGGCTGCCGCGTAAGTAGATGTCCAACAAATTTCCCAAAGCAGTTCTGGATGCACTCTACAAGCTGTTAAAAACCATCCGGTTTATTAGTTAATGGCAACCAACGGAATCATTCTGTTAGTTGCCATTAACTAATAAACCGAATGGTTTTAACAGCTTGTACAGTGCATACAGAACTGCTTTGGGCAATTTGTTGGACATATAATATATTTATATATCAGTTCCTAAACCGCGTAGGGGAGGGGACAGAGATAAAATGCTTCGGCAATTAGAATCTAGAATGATTCTAGAACTGGACACTAATGTACCCAACGGTTTGAACACTACGGAAGACCTTTGTCATTTTTTATAAAGGTCTTTTCTCATTTTGATGATGAATTTGCCTGTCGTTCTACATGAACTGACATTAATTTATAATGATACTGAACTGAGGCCGTCCTCCTATAAATAAAAACAAGATGTACTGATATCTCATTCTTGCCACTTGAGATATTTTCATTTTGAGTTGGCTTTTCTGTCACCCAATCATTTATTTGACCTCTTTTTTAGATGTAGTTATGGATTATTAAATCCCACTACCTTAGAAACACACACCATATCACAGGGTTGGGATGGGCACTTATTTTTCCATTAACGTATTCGCCTATAGTAAGCCCATTTTCCATATAGCAGAGAGGTTGCCATCCATGTTTGTTGTCCCCATATTACTACTAAAGGTTTTTAAACTTGTTGTTTTTATTAACGGCATGGTTTTATTTTCATCAGTACTGTAATTATCTGCATAAATTGCACAATTGTCAAGTTTACATTGTATAAGATTTGTACTGTAATGGATAGTTTTTAGATTAACTTATTTAATGGTTTTAAGTATTTATATGATTACTTTCAACTTGATCTATAAACCTTCAAACTTATTTATAATATTTACAATGTTTACTATTGCGGCATTTGCACAATTTTGCATCATATTGCACATGTGCATTAGGTGTCAACATATGCACTTTCTACTAGTACTGTATTAACTATGTTTAAATGATTTCAACCTTTCTTTTTGCATTTATGCAGGAATAATATGAACTGTTTAAGAATTTATTCAGTAAAGATCATAAATCTCATTTTATGATTTTGAGGAATTGGCATTATACCCAATTGTAAACATACCAAGTCTGCATCAGGGCTTACTATATAGTATTTTGTCACTGTTTACTTATCACATGGTGTGCACACATGCATTAAAAAAGAAGGCATTATGGGTAATATCCTACTGTGATCAAAGGCATCTGCACGAAATGCGTCAGTCCGCTGCTGATTTTGTGAGAGTAAATCCCCTTTTTGCCTCAATTTGGGATTCGATTGGTCTTTTGTCTCTGGTCGCCAGCTTTCTGGAAGTTCAGGACTGACTGTTTTCAAAGATATATAAATATATATATATATATATATATATATATATATATATATATATATATATATATATATATATATTCACTGAAAGAACCATAGGTTTCACACCAGTTATAGTTAGGAATTGGCATTTAAAAAACCTATTAAATTCACTGAAAAAACCATAGGTTTCGCACCAGTTATAGTTACCTGGAAATTTTACTGACATAAAACTATTGAAATTCCCACGTTATAGTTAGTTGGACTCACTATAACTTGCGCGTGTAATGCACTGCTGATGACATCACATATTACATCACTCATGACATGGTCAGTGACATCACTCATGACATCACTGATGACACCATCCAGTGAATCTGTGTCTTTCTGAAAAATAAACATGTTTTATATATGTATATGTAAAGGTCGATGGAAGAATAAATGTTTCAATAAGTGTCTTAATGGATGTTTCTTTTAAAAAAAATGATTGGTTAACTGGCTTATTAAGTGTATCATAGTGAATACATATATTAGCGAGTATTGTTTCAATATTTAAATGTTTGTATCAGTGTTTCACTTTGTGTATAAGTGGCTGCATGGGTTGGTGAGTAGCTACATGTGTGTGTATATGGGTTATTAGATGTTTTTTTTAGTATCAGTATAAGTGTCTGTATGATTTGGTGGTGGTGTTACTTAGCACACAGATGCATCAATGACTGACTCACTGTTTGTATGTGTTTTGAAGACAGCATATGTGCCGGACCGTATGGGTGAATGAGTGTGTATATGTATGTGTTAGTAAGTGAATGACTGTCTTACTAGTGTCTTTATCAGTAACTACATATGTTTTAATCTAGTATATGTGAGTATTGATGTATATAAGTGAGTATATGTGAGAGTGAGAGATTGAAAGAGTTCTTGTTTAAATAAGTATGTGTTTCTATAAGTGATTGTTTAAGAGAGTAAGCATGTGTAAGTTTCTTTAGAAGTAAGGTGGTAGTGTGTGTATAGCTGTATATGCAAAAAAATGGATGTTCAATATTTTATTTGCATGTGTGAATATGTGTGTGAGCAACTTTTGGAAGACTGTTGGTGTGTTAACGGATGTATAGGTGTCTCACTACATATGATGAGTGAGTATATGTATGACTGACTATATAGAACTGTTGGTGAATGAGTGGATGTGTATGTAAATGGTGGAAATACTGAATTGGTTATTGTAACTGGTATAGGTATCTCCACTTTTTTGAAAATGTTAGTTTCTATTTTTGAATATGTGTTTCAAGGGTTACTTTACAGTGAAAGGAGGTCAGTCTCTCTGTCACAAGGATGGTGTCATCAGTGATGTCTTGAGTGATGTCACTGACCATGTCATGAATGATGTAATATGTGATGTCATCAGCAGTGCATTACACGCGCAAGTTATAGTGAGTCCAACTAACTATAACGTGGGAATTTCAATGGTTTTATGTCAGTAAAATTTCCAGGTAACTATAACTGGTGTGAAACCTATGGTTTTTTCAGTGAATTTAATAGGTTTTTTAAATGCTAATTCCTAACTATAACTGGTGTGAAACCTATGGTTTTTTCAGTGAATTTCATAGGTTTTTTAAATGCTAATTCCTAACTATAACTGGTGTGAAACCTATGGTTTTTTCTGTGAATTTCATAGGTTTTTTAACTGCTAATTCCTAACTTTTTATAGGGCCTCATACCTATGTGTTTTTTAGTGAATTTCTAAGGTTATTTCTTCGCAAATATCTATAGCTTGGAAAGGTATGTTTTTGTAAAAATGAATCCTATATTGTATATTAATATAATATATTTTTTTAAAGTATATTCATTTTTTTTTATATTTCACTCTGGAGCGCTCCCGGTGCGCGTCCCGGTGCGCGTCCCGGTGCGCGTATCGGTGCGCGTCCTGTGAGCGTACCAAAAAAAAAAAATTTTTTAAATGAAGGATGAGCATGAGGAATGGGGACAAAGAGAGTGGTGTAAAGAGAAAGAGAGCTAGAGGGAGAAACACAGAGGGACTGTGTAATAGATAGTAAAACAGAGAAAAGGTATAAGAGGAAGTAACTGAGAAAAGGAAAATGAATAAGGAAGCAAAAGAAGAGAAGAAAGAGGAAGAAAACTAAAGCAGATGTTCTGGGAGAATGTGAATGGGTGATGAAAGTAAAAGGAAGGAGAGTAAAGGATGGGGAATGACAGGTAGTGACGGAACCAGAGAAAAGGAACAGTGGTGACGGAGGGAAAGAAAATAGCAGTGAGTGTAAGTAAAGAGGAGTGAAAGAGGGTGTCAAGTCAAGTCAAAAGAACTTTATTCGAATGTTCATAGTAACATCCATAAAAGCACATTTCAATAAAATTACAAATAACACATAAAATTCATATATTGCTGAGTATCACATAAAGTAAAAGGTCACAGACAGAATATACAATAAAAATGTATAAATATTAATGACTATATTGGTTAAAAATATTTCTCTCAGCAACAACACAGTTATCCCTCCATACTTTTCCTAAATTTGATTGCAAGTTTTAAAAAGCTACATACATATAAAGTTCAGTCACAACTTAGAAGTTGGAGGTAGTAAAGTGCTGGTCGAATTTGTGCAAAGTTCAGTTTTTTGAGGATTGGTTTTAAAAATAACTTCTGTGGAACAAGATAAAAGGGGCAGATGAATAAAAAGTGTGCCAAATCTTGCGGAGACTTTTCGTCGCAGCCGCAAGATGGCAACACTTGGCCGCGATGGGCCCCCCTAGGTACAGCTAATAGGAGATGAAATAGATCTAGGCGGAACCTCGTGAGCAAAAAGCGATCATAACTGGTCAGAGGCCATGACAGGTACGGTTCCATTTGCTGACAAGTTTTTAATAACACATGTTTCCGAACACTGTCTTTCTTTAATTCTGCCTCTTCCCGGGCTAAATACCTAGAGGCAATGAAGGTCTTCTTCACAAAGATGACATCAGATTTGGTAATAAGCTCTGGGGTTACAAAAAGGTCAGGACGCCCAAGTTCAGATAAACATTTACTGATATATTTGAGCCAGGGAACTTTGGAACCATTTTCCCATGTTAGTGCTTCTTTCAAAATTTGTTGGGTGAGGGGTATTTCGGTGTTTGTCCAGCAGTTTAACCAACAGAGTATAGGATTTATGGCTATTCTGTCGCTCAAATAGGGCATACCCAGTTCTTCATGGACTGTAAAATTACCTGTGCCCCTTGGTACCCTCAAAGCCCATTTTAAAAAGCTATTTTCTGTGACCTCCAGGCTTCTAGAAGAAGTAAACCCCCATAGCTCACTCCCGTAACATGGAATAGATATGCTTTTTACTTGGTAGAGTTGGAGCAGTGCAGCCACCAGACTATTGCCCATTTTTCTTGCGAAATCTAGTATGGCTGCATTAGCCCTGGATACCTCTCCCATTTTCCTCTGTACTGCGGGTCCCCAATTTAACTGATGGTCGAAAAGGACACCTAAATAAGAGAATGTCTTAGCCACAGGGATTTTTTCCCCATTTACATTAAAGGAGTTTGGCTTTTTACTCCCCAGGCCCACCTTCATGACATAGGATTTTGAATTGTTAATACTCAGGTCCCGTGACTTCATGAAGTCAGGAAATGCTTTTAACAAAGTTTGTAGGCCTGTTGCAGTCCTGGATATCAGGACTGCGTCGTCCGCATAAAGCAGTACCAGCAGTTCTTTCCGTCCGACATAGGGGTAATCAACTCCCATGTCCAAAAGACATTCTTCTAAATCGTTAATGTACAGATTGAAAAGGAATGGGGCTAAAATGCATCCTTGCCGAATGCCCCGGTGTATGGCAAAGTCCCTCGTTACTTTTAAATCCTGTGTATATCTGACATTAGCTCTTGTGTCAGAGTGTATATCGGCTAGTAGATTAATCAGGTTCTGCTCTATATCCATTTTAGCCATGACATCCCATAGTCTACCTTGATCTACACAGTCGAAGGCCGACGATAGATCCATAAATGCCATATGGAGTGTACCTTCCCTGGCCATGGTATATTTCCCTATAATCATATACAGATTCAGACACTGGGAAATTGTTGAATGTCCAGGCCTGAAGCCATATTGGATCTGGGAAATTACATTATTTTCATCTGCCCATGCTGTTAATCTATTTAAAATTATGCCCCCTACCACTTTTGCTACAGAATTAATGAGAGATATTGATCTGTAGCAAAGTGGACTGCTGCGATCACCTTTTTTAAATACAGGTACTATTGTGGAAATCCCCCACGACTTTGGGCAACCAGACACCACCGCCGCATTTACTACAGCGGTAAGAACTGGAGCCCATAGTGATGGACAGGATTTATAGAGATCAGGGGGTAGGCCATCAGGCCCAGGGGCCTTATTACAGGTTAGGCCTTGAATTCCTTTTCCAACCTCATTAATTGAAAATTGCAAAGGATTCTCCATAGGAGTTATAAAATTATACTCTGCCTGTGGCTTATCACTTTTAAAAATGGCGCTGAAATGAGTGACCCATTCTTCCTCTGGAATATTTGTGCCAAGGGCCATATTACCGGGATAATCAAACAGTGGTTTATTGATGATTTCCCAAAATCTAGCACTGTTGCCCAAGGTTTTGGGATCTAGGAGAGACTCCCAGGCGCTTACCTTTACCTCTTTTTTCTGTAATGCGAGTTTTTTTTATATAATGCGCGCAAAGTCTTGATACGGGCCGGATCTCTGGGTCTAGCTTTTAAGGCCACCTTAAGGTCTCTATTAACTTTGGAGCAATAATGATCAAACCATTTAGGATTGTTTTCAGCATGCCCTTTTACCGGTACCATCAGCAAAGGCCCTACTGTTACTACAACCCCCTCAAAGGCAGACAAAATCTGACCATAAGATGACGTAGATGACACACAAATTGAAAGATCAGAGCTACATAGGTTATTTATCGAGCTATACAGTTTATCACAATCCACCATTGTCCATTTTAGGCGGCGCTTTCCATTTATACACTTTATAGTTCCTGGGCCTTTGCTACTTTTTCGTAGATCAAGAATGCCCCCACCCAGGTTGATGGAAATTGGGTTATGATCACTGTGGGCACTCAGTCGAATACGGAAATCCGAAGCAAAGTTAGCTAGGTCCATAGATAATAGGGTGTGGTCTATATATGATCCATTGGAATTGCCTTTGTATGTAGGAACTGGGAAAAGTGTATACTCCGCCGTCTCAGACATAGCTGCAACTAAGTTATTTTAGTCCATCAGATTGTTAAGCTGAGTTCCGCGCCGAGAGTGGTCAAAGTGGAAGCCTTTTATGCTGTTACACCCTAGGTGACCGATGGGTGTCTCTCCTGGGTTCCCACACGGGTGAGTGTTAAAATCACCGGCAATCAGCAATTTACTCGACAAGTTCCTCTCATTTGCTCTCAAAAAGTCACACAACTGCGGTAAGTTGCATTCTCCATGTTGATTTACTGCGTTGTAAAAATTGATCAAAGTTAAAGTATGTTTGCCCCTTTTCAACTCTAGTACTTGAATGTTCCTATTGCCTGTGTGGCGGATGTTTTTGTGGTAGGTAAGAGACAAACTTATATAGATTACCATGCCCCCCTTTGCTCTTCCACTACTCGAGGGTTCTGCTGGAGTGAAAAACCTTTGGTATCCCTCAATGTGAGCACATTTTTTATCTACCAGCCATGTTTCTTGCAGACATATCACTGCATGTTGTTTGACGAAGGTCAGCCAGGTAGGGTCACAAACTTTATCAGTCAGGCCTGCCGTATTCCAGGAAACCACGCTTGCAGTACAGGTTGATTTTGTAATTGCGTCTGAATCTGAGTTCATATTTACAGAGTTAGCAGGTTTCTGTTGGTTAGGCTCTGTTGATATAATTCCCTGTTCTTGAGTAGTATTGTGATTATCTTCTCCATTAGCTTGTTCTCGGTTGGGGGCTTCTGGGTAGTCTATTGACATCTCTGATCTATGTTGTAAAAGTGGGCTCCCTAGTAAAGTTCTTATATCTGGGCCCGTCTGATCCGTTAATGATAGACTCAAGGTAGTATGAAATTCATTTTGGCCATTTATACCATCACTTTTGTCAGATATTATCTCATGAGTTGCCTTACCTTTGTATACAGAGGGGATTCACAGTTCAAGTAGTCAGTCAACACCCTCCAAATCGCAGTACTCATGAAAGGCATTAAATCTATTTGAAATAGGAACATTGGATTGGTTATTCATATGGGTGAAATAAGGGTATTCCTGTTGAGATGCCTGGTATAAGCCTTCCCTCCTTTCTAGATACATTGCGGGTTGGTCTGTAGATCTATGGGCCCTAGGTATGACCTGACCTGGATATGATAGGTCATCTACTTTATATTGACTATAATTACCTAAGGTGTCCCAGTTTTGATGTTGCTTAGTGTAGTTATGGGACCCTCTCTGTTCCCCTGGGGGATGTGAATACCTAGTATATTTTCCGGGACCATTTGAGGGATAAAAGTAACTAAGGTCCATTGTACGAATGAGACTGTTTGTAGAACTAACCCTCCATCTGGTGATGTAGCTTGCCACGCGAGTGTCTTGAAAGGTTGCAATAATACACTCTCCTTCGGTAGACTTAAATCTGTGACCCACCCAGTCAACCCTCCTAGCATGGGTTATACGTCCATCAAGGTGTGGGGGAAGCGGCCTGTGTGTAGTTAGCCAATGGCTTACTTTGTTTTTTAGTTCCCCGTATGTTTCTGTTTTTCCCTCGCCCAATTTTGGGACGCCTATCATTACTATTGTATATTGATGAGACTCGGGCGGGAGGTTAATGTGGATTGTTTTTTTAGCTAGATTCTGTTTTGGTTTTTCAAAAAGGTCATTTGTGGGCCTGTTTTTAAACACTATGGGCCTTTGAGATCCCTGCTGGTCAGCTTGATTATCTGGGTATAGACCCTCTGCTGCCCATTCACTCTCATCATTTTCAGCTGAGGGGGACTCAAGAGCTGCATTAGAGTCTGAGCTTGCTACAGAAACAGTATTATTATGGATATTAGGGTTTTTGTTAGGGACCATGGAAGCTGGTCCTGTCAATTGAGGAGGTGATGACTGTTTGATGTTGCCATTAGTAGATGAATTATTTAGTTGTACAATCTTGGTGTGAATTAGTTCGGTTGGAGGTTTGACTGGTGTCTCTTTTATTGACAATGACCTAAGTGTTTCTAACACTGATGCTGTATTTTTGTTTTGTGAGGCTTCGTAATTCTCAATGGTTTCCTCCAACTTGATAATTCTTTCTCTTATGGGCAACAACAAGGACCTCATTAAATGTTCTAATTGTATCAAAAGTGTGTTATCACTTGAAATTAGTCGTTCGGTCTGACATGACCGGTCTGTGCTGCCTAATACCTTATCTAGCTGTTGAGATACCTTCACACTAGATGGTAATACAGTCTGATAGGTAGATGTCTTATTTGTCTGTTTGGTCAATCTAAAAGTTGACCAAATATCCTTTGCTAAGAGCTTTTGTTTACAAATCGGTCGAGAGATTAGCCTCCTATTTCGTTTTAACTTTTTCCTATACTGCCTTTTGGGCTTAGTTGTCGAACTATCTGTTTCAGTCACAGAAGTATTTGTAGGTAATAAACCCCCCTGGTGTGCCTCACACGTGGAAGTTATAGGCATTGGTCTAAGGCAGGGGGAAGTACCTTGATGTATCTGTGGACTGCAGGTCGGTAGCAGACTACTGTCCCCACTGTTACAGGTTATTGGTGTACTTGTATCTGGGATAGAGGTTTCTCTAGCTTGGGTGTTAGGCAGACCTGTAAAGGATTGCATTAAGAGTGATTCCTGCGAATTTATGGTAAGATCCAGAGTATTAATAACGGGGGTGTTGTGTAATGATAAGTTGGGGAAACATAGATTCGGGGTTAGAGAAAGACGTCTCTCTGTATTTTGAATAGCGTCTGCCAAAACGTTTATAGTTTTCTGCAGCATTATATCAATAGCGGTGAGGGTAGGCAGAGGTGTAGTGGGGACCACTTTGTTCCTGGTGGAAGATCTAGTAGCGATGGGTGTCTTTTTGACTTTCATCATGCTGTATTGGATTATCCTTAAACAGTCAGTGTGTCTACAGCAGTGCAGTACAAGTGCCTTTGCGTCGAATCGTGGATATCAATCACTGTACAAACATGCAGGTAATGTGATGATGTCTCTCACCTTGTACAGAGGTTTATGAGCCAAGATCAAAGGGGGGTGGCCCGTCCCGTCCTCCTTGGGCCTCTGAGGGCCTCAGAGGGCCCGCCCTTTGCCCGGGCTTAGCCCGGCGTGTCCCCCTCGCGTCCCGCAACGCGAAGTTCACCTTCAAATTTAAAGCACCTCCGGGCGCCCAATGGGTGGGGGCGGCTTCCTGCCGCTGAGACTGATGGTGGTTGTAGTCTCCCCCCCACTGCGGCTGCAAGTGCCAGGCGACAGAAGGCACGCAGCGGCGGGAGGAGACCGGCAAAAACAAACAGGCAGGAATGTCCCAGCTGCAGGGCAGAATCAGGTACGGCGTGCGAAAATGCAGGGAAAGTGCTCCCAGTGTTCAATAGAGCAACCCGCTCCTGTGATGTTCACCTTCAAATTTAAAGCACCTCCGGGCGCGCAATGGGTGGGGGCGGCTTCCTGCCGTTGAGACTGATGGTGGTTGTAGTCTCCCCCCCACTGCGGCTGCAAGTGCCAGGTGACAGAAGGCACGCAGCGTCGGGAGGAGACCGGCAAAAACAAACAGGCAGGAATGTCCCAGCTGCAGGGCAGAATCAGGTACGGCGTGCGAAAATGCAGGGAAAGTGCTCCCAGTGTTCAATAGAGCAACCTGCTCCTCTGATGTTCACCTTCAAATTTAAAGCGCCTCCGGGCGCGCAATGGGTGGGGGCGGCTTCCTGCCGCTGAGACTGATGGTGGTTGTAGTCTCCCCCCCACTGCGGCTGCAAGTGCCAGGTGACAGAAGGCACGCAGCGGCGGGAGGAGACCGGCAAAAACAGACAGGCAGGAATGTCCCAGCTGCAGGGCAGAATCAGGTACGGCGTGCGATAATGCAGGGAAAGTGCTCCCAGTGTTCAATAGAGTGAAAGAGGGTGGATAAAAGTGAATAAGGGTAAGACATGGGGAGTGACTGAAAGAAAGAACAGAGAGAGTAAAGGAAGGAGTGTCAGGACGGGACTAAGTGAACCAGAAAAAAAAGGAAAGTGAGGGGAGTGTGGGTGAGCAGGGGCACTGAAAGAAGTTGAATGTGGTAGGAAAGTAAGGAAAAGAGAAGTAAATATGGAGGATAAGAACAAGTGAGGGAAGCAGAGTAAGGAAACAGGGGTGAGGTAGGGTGAGAGAAAAGTAGTGAGGTTAAAGCAAAGGGTGATGACAAACTACATTTTGTAGTCACACTTACCATATAATTAATGAACACTTACTTGCATCTTTAAACTACACTTTGTATCTGTGAAAGACAAAAGAAAAAACAAGTTATAATTAGTAAAATATATATTTTGAAATAGAAGAAACAGGTCAAGATGTAAAAAATGAAAAAAAGTGTACTAAGAAATAAAGCAATAGTGAAGGATACAAAAACAGAAATAAAGTAATGTAGAAAGACAAAAAAGAGGGAAAAAGAAATAGAAAGAGAACAAATTACTGAAGATAAGTAAGATACTAAAAGAATGTGAGATACCAAAACGAAATCAGGAAAGAGAAGAAAGTAAAAGGAAAATGAGTGAAAAGGAAAGGAGTCTAAATGAGGATCCATTAATAAGAAAGAGGAATGGAGGATGACTGAGAGTAAGTGAAGGGGAGTCACAGAGTGAAGGGATGAAAGGAAAGAGGTTAATATAGAACGATAGAAGAAAAAGGAGTGAGAAAGTAAGTACACAGAAAGACAAAGGGAAGGACTGAGTGAACTGCAGTACAATGAGTGAGAAAGGAAAAAGAGTAAAGGAGCAAAAGAAGGAAAGAGAGGGGAAGAGAACTAAAGCAGTGGTACTGAGAGAATGTGAGAACGCTGAAAAGTGGTGGAAGGGAGAGAGGAAATGCAGACAGTTGAAATTGGATTGAGGAGTTGTGAAAGAAGTGGAGTAAAGGAACAGCGATGAAACAAAGTGAAAAAAAGGCAGTGTAAATGAGTAAAGAGAGCTAAATAAGGGTGGAAAAAGGAAAATGAGTGTGAGACAATGGGAATACAATATAAATTACACAATGCAAACTATAGAATGACTTATACAATATGTTACATTGTTTATTTTTGCTGTTCTCAGAATATATTGAATTTCACTTAAATTAGTGAGTTCAAACTCTTCATCATATAACAGCGGGAAAAAAAACACAATCTAAAAGATTGTGTTAAAAAAAAAACATAAATCATATATGTACACTAATCTTTGATTCACTTACTTTTCCTTGAGGCCAAATAGAAGATAGTGAAGTTCCTTTTGGTGGAAATAAAGTCTGCTGTTCTCTATAACTTCCATTTCATCGACTTCCTATGAAAAAAATCTAAGAACATCATACCTTACACTTTCCTTACGGCCTATTCGTGTCAGATATATGAGTATTTTTTACTATGAGATCCACTTACAGTACCTATATGAGATAAATAATTTTAAACATTAGACTAACTAACTAACTAACTTTTATTAACTACTCCCGTCTTCAAAGGCCAATTACCTTTACTAAAACTTTGGTTTTAAAAACACTAGGTAAGAATTTTTAAAGTCATAAGGCAAACGTTGTTTATAAGTCAAATGAGAATCATTGCAGTAACTCCAACCTTTTTGACATTTTAAGTAGCATGTATAATGTCCTGATGTTGTCGAAGGACCGTCATGATAAATAATAGCTACAGTTGTAAAGGTTCTTCCTGAAATTGATAACCGAGAAGCCACAAAATTTTTGATACAAGTTGTCAATTTAGTTCCATCAGGTCTACATCGTTGGAAAACTAAAATGATATACTGACCATAACTTTGTATAAATAATGTGGATAGCATTGGACACTTACATTGGGTACACACCATATTATGATCTGCTGCTTTAACTAGATTTTTAAATGACACTGATTTACAGTCTGGTAAAGTCAAATATATAAATCTTTCAGTGTCTATTCTAGTAGTACTTGATGAACTACAGTTGTGGCAGTCATGCTGCCATTGATAAGAAAGGATAAAAAGATTATCTACATCTACACCTTCATCTTCCAAAACACCAAACATATACATTAAAAATTCCTGACAATCCTGCTGAATGTTCTGTGAAAATTTATCTTGACCAGAACACATATCTAACATATTTCGAATTTCTGTTACACTTTCTATTTTTGCTCTATCACTGCTACATTTCGCAAACACAGAATTCAATAAACCACACAATCTTTGATCCCGATTTTCAACAATCTGTTCTTGTAAAGTTTGAAGAAAAAAAACAACATTAACCACTACATTAGCATAGCAGTTGACACTAGAACTGTTTTCAAACTGAAATCCAACAACATTTTCATCAGAATCCTTTTTCTTTCTGTTTTGAATAACAGTTTCATCTACTTTTTGTCCTTTTGCTACTACCTCACTGCAATTATTCTCATTTCTTCTTTTTCGGCCTACCACACGTTTTTCAAACAGAGGATATTGAGGCAAATGTGGAGCATACTCTCTTCTTAACCTATTGTATTCTTTAACACAATCTAGATCTGCACAAATCTTTGTCTCATCACACTCAATCAAGTACAATCCTGATAAAGTTCTGACTCGTGATAATGCCACATATGCCATACCCTCTTTAAACACAGATCTTCCAATGTTCACCAAAGCACTATCTACACTTAAACCTTGAGATTTATGAATTGTCACTGCATATGCCAAACAAACAGGAAACTGTTTTCGGCGAACATATAAGTCTTTTACAAGCAAAAATCTAGCAGAACAACGACTGATTTGTTGTACTTGCTCAATACCATCAAATTTTATTTTTAAAAATTCAATTCCATCTCTATTTCTATAATTCACAAAATCAACAACATAACCCATTGCTCCATTTACCAGACCTCTTTCAACATTTAAATTCCTTCTCAAAATGATACGACAATTTAAACACACATTCAGAGTCTTTTCAAAACCAGCTGTTTTAGAAATACTTTTCTCTAATGAATCCGATTTTGTTTTCAAATTTTCTGACAAAGCAATTGTTGCACCCATATGCTCTATTTTATCTATTGCTTCCAGTTTCACAATCTCTTCATTTTCTAACTTTAACATTTTGTTGTTGAAGATGGAACATTCTTGCAGAGTTGGCATCAAACATATCCCAGATTTCTTCTCAGTCATTTTTAAAAAAATATTCTCTGGAAGAATGTTTTCATTTGGATACAAATTTGAAATTAATCGAGCATGTAAAGCTTCTTTCCCAAGCTCACTTACTTTTCCGATTCTTACATCTTGTAGAATATTTTTATAATCTTCATCCTTTGCCTGTCGCATATTTTGAAGCAGTTCAGCATATTTAAAATGTAACCATATATTAACGTTTCCAATGCTTCCAAGGGACTTCCTGGTATCTTCATGCGTAAACATTTTAAACACTGGTTGTCCTTTTACTGGAGTCAACTGCAGTAGATCTCCAAAAACAATAATGTGTTTTCCTCCAAATAACACATCATACTCTGTTCTGAGAATTTCTTGCATTCTCAAATGCACAAAAGCAAGCATTAGATTTGAGACCATGCTTACTTCATCAATGATAAGAAGTTTCATTTTCTTCAAGACTCTGGAAACTTCAGAACACGCATCTCCAGATAGTTTGTTGTAATGCAATTTATTATCATGCTCAACTGGCAGCAGCAGTAAACGATGTAGAGTAATCCCTTTAATGTTATGTGCTGCCAGTCCAGTTGGAGCGGTTACAACACAAGACAGCGGTGATTCAGTCCTTTTCTGCAGATAAGTTGCAATGGCTTTAATCAGAAAACTTTTTCCTGTTCCCGCTTCTCCACTTACGTACAGTCGGACAGGCTCAAATGATGTACATGAGCACACTTTTTTCTCATGTCTGAATCCATGTTTAATCGGTTCTGTAACTTCGTCATATATCTTTTTCTGCTCAACGTTTAGTTGCTTTACCAAATCTTCTAAGTTAACTCCATCCTCTTGAGCTTGTTCCATAGCTCTTTCCATCTCATCCATGGCAGTTGCAGCTTTTTTTTGGATAATTGGTCCTCCTAGTGGATCCTGACTCAATGAAGTAGAACTCTGACTGTCTGGAGAACTGTCTCTAGCAATCTCTTCAGCAATTGTGGTTTCTTGCTCTATTTCTTTGTTCAACATTTGCAGATAATTTGGAAAAACAGGACATTCTATGGTATCCTTAGTTGCATTAAAAGAGTCTTCGTAACAGAGAAAATCTCCAAGTAGTTCCTCTTCTGTAAGCCATGGCTTAAAGAGTTGCAAAAGAGCTAAATAGTAAAATTCTCTTTTGTCTGGAGCTTCGCAACTCAATTTTTGATGATTAATCAAATGGCCTTTTCTCTGCTTCACTAGACATCCTTCATACCCAATGACAGCATATTTTCCATTATTGATATCTTCTGTGATGTTCCTCAAGTTATAACTGTAGTTTTGCAGAACTTCATACAAACAAGTGTTCTCAAGGTGAGTACTTCTATTTGGATAGTATGTATCCAACATGTTTGTCTTCAAAATATCTGTACTGTTTGGTTCTTTCTCCGCCAAATATTCAATTTCTTGTACAGATTTCAAAACTCGGTTTCATGTTGCAGCAAGACCTAGACTCACCCAAATGATTGTTCTTGATTTGGCATAGAGACTTGCTGATGATAACCGATCAGAACATTCATATACTCCAATTTCTCGATGCGACAACATCTTCAGACTGAAACTGTATAATTTCTTGCTTAGATTCTTTTCATGTGAAATATCCTCCCACATTTCCTTCAGTTCTGTCTTTTCTTTTTTTGTGATGTAAGAAGTCACATATTGAGCCACAGCAATAGAGTTGTCAGCAACGAACTGAATATCCATGTTAGCATTCCACATGGACAAAATCACTGGGTTGTAGTCGTTGATGTACTTGGACTCTTCGTTTCTTTTTAAAGGATATGTATTTTTGGGTGATTTCCTCGTCACAGTATGTCGTAGAGATGACATCAAATTATTTACTCTTCCCTTAGAAATCACTGGTCGTGGAAACGCAAAACGATATTTCGTGTAGTAATTTTCTTTGTTTTTGAATTTTCGACGACAGTACTTTCCACAACGATGAGATTGAAAACGTAAACTTGTTGCCTTAAACTGTTTTCTTCAGTAGTTTTCGGAACAGCACATGTTGAATACTCTTCAATGAAACTCATCACTGTTTCATCCAAATCTGATCCAAATTTGGGTGCATCTTTAATCCATAACAACATATGTATATGAGGAGCACCTCTCGCTTGATATTCCTTCCGCCAAAAGAAATCCAAAACCTCTCCAAGGGGAGGATTTTTTTTGTTGGTAATAAAAGACATCATAGCTTCAAATCTATGATTAAAATATCTGCAAACATTCACTGGATCCAAAGAACACAGTTCTCCAGGTGTTTTCAATTCTATATTTTGTATGTTTCCATTTGCCTCTCGTAGAAATTGAAGTAAGTCGTCCCATGCATACTCAGCACAGCTAAGAGTGAGGAACCATGTAGGAGTTCCTAAGTTTCTTAGCATACATTTCAATTCCCCATGACGACGGAACCAATACTCGTTTGTTCCACGCTGACATGCCATGAGATTGATTAGCTGAGATTCCAAAATACTGTCTTGCAGATTGACTTTCTCCATAAAGTCCCTCGCCAAAACATTTTGCAGATGAGCTCCACTTTTCAATATATGATTAACTGCATAAGAAAGCCCAGACAAATCACTTTCATACAGTAGATGAAACAAATACGGAATGCATTGACGAAACCTTGGATCTTCAGCATATAATCTTAAAGTCCGGTATTCAGCTGCAGGAATTTAAACTGGTCGATCGTCATATCGTCCACCTCGACCTGTTGGAAATAACTGTGGAAAACAACGAGCTTCCAAACTTTCTTCCCATACACTAATGGGACTTCCTTTTGCTGCTTTCATTTGAAACAAGTCAATTGCATTCCCCATTACTTCTTTGGAATGCAAAGGATGAACAGTATAATGTTCATATATTTCTTCACTTCTAGACACATCAACTTTTTCAATTTGGCCAACTGAACAATCACTGTCTTCTTCTGTAGCTGTTTCCTCTGCTCCAACACTTACATCTTTATAGTACTCATTGTTTTTGACCAAATACAACGTTGCCTTTTTGACTTTCCTAACATCCACTAAATCTTGCCAGATTTTCTTACTCTTTGTCGGAACCCCATTAACTAGAATAACCAGAGGATCCTCTTCTACTCTTTCTACACCAATTGTATCAATATTTTTCTTGACATCTAGAGGCAAATAAACAACTCTTCCCTTTAATCCGCTTTGTAAATCTGTAGGAGGTAATTTCCCTATCTTAGGCTCCATGCGAACAATAGCTTGAAAAGAATGGACACATTGAATCAAAATTGATTCATAAGTATTTAAATCCATCAATTCAGAAGGAATATCTATCAACTGAAGATTATTATGAGCAGCTCTAGCAGGCATTCTATTTTCATTTAATTTTTTCAAACAATAATTACAAATACGCTGATCAAAACTCAAATCAAAATAATTCTCAACCAACAAATAACTTACAAAATCCTTCCATTCACTATTATTTTCCAATTCACATTTTGCATATAAATCAACTAACCTAGTCTGAATCTTATAGTGAGTCCGTCGACAACACACACAAGTTAAATTAGGCCTTTCACTTGATTTCACCTTAAACTTGGTAATTTCCTTTTCTGTACTTTAAATGTGTACATTGTCTTCCACATTACCATCCATTACTATATCCATTTCTACACTGTCCTCTTTGTTCCCAAAATAACAACTCAATTTCTTCACAAATAGTCTTCACATCTACTTCAGATCCATGCAAAAGAGCACTGTTTAACTGTTTAAGCTTAAGTGCTGGACTTTTTGCATAATACAACCTTCTCACTAATTTCCTCACCTTATTATGATGCACTGCTAACATCCTAAAATGAACACTCTGACATACTTTTCTAGAAAGACAAGCCAGTGAATGCCCATGCAAACCTGTGCTTTCTCTCACTCTGCAAGGATCTAAGTCTTGCAAGATCTTCATTTTTTGTTTTAGACTTTTCTTACTATATGTACGTAAGAAATTTCGAACCAAATCGATTGAATCCTGTCGCACCTACAAATACTACTGCACTTCCATGTGTACACTGGACCCTTAGTACGTCTCCCTAAAACTTCATCAGCTAACACCTTTTCTGCATCTCTAGACACAAGTTTCTCTTTTTCCATCACACAACCATCTTTCACCAAATATGCTCGACCACTGGTGTCAACTGCATGCACCAAATCATTTTCCTGAAAGTAACTCTCCTCATTAAAAAATGGCTCAGAACTTGAAATATGCATCCATTCTTCAGAAAATACTTCACAAAAATTAGTCCGATTAATTATTCTTTTCCATCTGCTGTTCGATTTGAAAACATCAATTGCGTTATTAAGTATCCTAATTCTATTGATTACTAAAATTAATATTTTTTTCTTAACTTCAAAAGCCTGATCAACAATCTTCTCTACACTTTTCTTTTTCTTGTAAAAAGAAGCTCTCTGTTTACCTTTCTTTTCATTTTTTAGCAAAATTAAAACTACCCTATTGCGAAACATTCGTCTACGAATGTCCCTAAATTGATTTAACCTTCTATTGCTATCCATATTCTTCTCTCCTGCTCCAATAGAGACATTTTTTGAGGGCCTCTCCTTCCTTTTCAAATTTGTTCTCTCTTTCTGGATCTTCACATTACCGTTAACATTTGTTTTTGTTTTACATATGTTGCGAAAAAAAGACTTAGTTGTCTTACCAGGACCTTTTTGGGTGTTTTTTGAAGTACTTGTTGTAGAGGATTCTTTTACTTCCGTTGCTAATTTTGTAATTTTCCGTATGGTATTTTTCTTCTCCTTTGCCTTGACGGCATTTTTGCTAACTTTTTAAATGTTGATTTCAATCTGTGGTAAAGAAAAAAATAACACATTATAGACCACTATTAGCAAACAACAAAGCAATCACAATAAGCAAACAATATAAACACTAATTTGAAACATATCTAAGTTTATACCACAGCAACTATATAACTAGGAGTAAGACACAAACCAAAAGCAAAGAAACTCAAGGCCTTCTTTATGAAGGCCTTCCGCCACCGGTACGTCACCTTTTTCCCGTGTTAAAAGTGATGCACTGGCGCCACAAGGCAAACATAAATAAGGCCAAAATGTAAATACCATTAATTGGCCACCAAAATCGTTTTTTTAATAACATTTTAGAAACACAGCGCAGAACCTATGTACAAGCATTCAATTTCACTACTGAAACCTCACTGTTTCACAAAATACAAATCCCCTATCTTGCAAATATACATAGCAAGCATTATCAAAAAGCAAGACACAAACCAACATCAAAGAAACTCAGGGCCTTATTTATGGAGGCCGTGCGCCACCGGTGCGTCACTTTTGTCCCATGTTCAAAATGACGCACCGCCGCCACAAGGCAATCATAAATAACACCCAAATGTAAATACCATTGATTTGCCCCCCAAAATCGTTTTTAGAATAACATTTTAGAAATACAGCGCAGGACCTATGTACAAGCATTAAATTTCACTACTGAAACCTCACTGTTTCACAAAATACAAATCCCCTATCTTGCAAATATACATAGCAAGCATTATCAAAAAGCAAGACACAAACCAATAGCAAAGAAACTCAAGGCCTTACTTATGAAGGCCTTGCGCCACCGGTGCGTCACTTTTTTCCCATGTTAAAAGTGACGCACTGGCACCACAAGACAATCATAAATAAGGCGCAAATGTAAATACCATTGATTTGCCCCCAAAATCGTTCTTTAAATAACATTTTAGAAACACAGCGCAGGACCTATGTACAAGCATTCAATTTCACTACTGAAACCTCACTGTTTCACAAAATACAAATCCCCTAACTTACAAATGTTCATAGCAAGCATTATCAAAAAGCAAAACACAAACCACCAGCAAACAAACTCAGGGCCTTATTTATGAAGGTCTTGCACCACCGGTAAGTCACTTTTTTCCCGTGTTAAAAGTGACGCTCCGGCGCCACAAGGCAATCATAAATAAAACTTAAATGTAAATACCATTGATTTGCCCCCAAAATCGTTTTTGGAATAACATTTAAAAAACACAGCGCAGAACCTATGCACAAGCATTCAATTTAACTACTGAAACCTCACTGTTTCACAAAATACAAATCCACTATCTTACAAATGTTCATAGCAAGCATTATCAAAAAGCAAGACACAAACCAACAGCAAACAAACTCAGGGCCTTATTTATGAAGGTCTTGCACCACCGGTAAGTCACTTTTTTCCCGTGTTAAAAGTGACGCTCCGGCGCCACAAGGCAAACATAAATAAGGCCCAAATGTAAATACCATTAATTGTCCACCAAAATCGTTTTTGGAATACCATTTAAAAAACACAGCGCAGAACCTATGTACAAGCATTCAATTTCATTACTGAAACCTCACTGTTTCACAAAATACAAATCCCCTATCTTACAAATGTTCAAAGCAAGCATTATCAAAAAGCAAGACACAAACCAACAGCAAACAAACTCAGGGCCTTATTTATGAAGGTCTTGCACCACCGGTAAGTCACTTTTTTCCCGTGTTAAAAGTGACGCATCGGCGCCAAAAGGCAAACATAAATAAGGCCCAAATGTAAATACCATTAATTGGCCCCCAAAATCGTTTTTTGAATAACATTTAAAAAACACAGTGCAGAACCTATGTACAAGCATTCAATTTCACTACTGAAACCTCACTGTTTCACAAAATACAAATCCCCTAACTTACAAATGTTCATAGCAAGCATTATCAAAAAGCAAGACACAAACCAACAGCAAACAAACTCAGGACCTTATTTATGAAGGTCTTACACCACCTGTAAGTCACTTTTTTCCTGTGTTAAAAGTGACGCACCGGCGCCACAAGGCAATCATAAATAACACCCAAATGTAAATACCATTGATTTGCCCCCAAAATCGTTTTTGAAATAACATTTAAAAAACACAGCGCAGAACTTATGTACAAGCATTCAATTTAACTACTGAAACCTCACTGTTTCACAAAATACAAATCCACTATCTTACAAATGTTCATAGCAAGCATTATCAAAAAGCAAGACACAAACCAACAGCAAACAAACTCAGGGCCTTATTTATGAAGGTCTTGCACCACCGGTAAGTCACTTTTTTCCCGTGTTAAAAGTGACGCACCGGCGCCACAAGGCAAACATAAATAAGGCCCAAATGTAAATACCATTAATTGTCCACCAAAATCGTTTTTGGAATAACATTTAAAAAACACAGCGCAGAACCTATGTACAAACATTCAATTTCACTACTGAAACCTCACTGTTTCACAAAATACAAATCCCCTATCTTACAAATGTTCAAAGCAAGCATTATCAAAAAGCAAGACACAAACCAACAGCAAAGAAACTCAGGGCCTTATTTATGAAGGTCTTGCACCACCGGTAAGTCACTTTTTTCCCGTGTTAAAAGTGACGCACAGGCGCCACAAGGCAAACATAAATAAGGCCCAATGTAAATACCATTGATTTACCCCCAAAACCGTTTTTTGAATAACATTTTAGAAACACAGCGCAGGACCTATGTACAAGCATTCAATTTCACTACTGAAACCTCACTGTTTCACAAAATACAAATCCCCTATCCTGCAAATGTTCATAGCAAGCATTGTCAAAAAGCAAGACACAAACCAACAGCAAAGAAACTCAGGGCCTTATTTATGAAGGTCTTGCACCACCGGTAAGTCACTTTTTTCCCGTGTTAAAAGTGACGCACCGGCGCCAAAAGGCAATCATAAATAACACCCAAATGTAAATACCATTGATTTGCCCCCAAAATAGTTTTTTGAATAACATTTTAAAAACACAGCGCAAGACCTATGTACAAACATTCAATTTCACTACTGTAACATCACTGTTTCACAAAATACAAATCCCCTATCTTGCAAATATACTTAGCAAGCATTATCAAAAAGCAAGACAGAAACCAATAGCAAACAAACTCAGGGCCTTATTTATGAAGGCCTTGCGCCACCGGTGCGTCACTTTTTTCCATGTTAAAAGTGACGCACTGGCGCCACAAGACAATCATAAATAAGGCCCAAATGTAAATACCATTGATTTGCCCCAAAATTGTTTTTTGAATAACATTTTAGAAACACAGCGCAGGAACTATGTACAAGCATTCAATTTCACTACTGAAACCTCACTGTTTCACAAAATACAAATCCCCTAACTTACAAATGTTCATAGCAAACATTATCAAAAAGCAAGACACAAACCAACAGCAAACAAACTCAGGGCCTTATTTATGAAGGCCTTCCACCACCGGTGCATCACTTTTTTCCCATGTTAAAAGTGACGCTCCAGCGCCACAACACAATCATAAATAAAGCCCAAATGTAAATACCATTCATTTGCCACAAAAATCGTTTTTGGCATAACATTTAAAAAACACAGCGCAGGACCTATGTACAAGCATTCAATTTCACTACTGAAACCTCACTATTTCACAAAAGACAATTCCTCTAACTTGCATATTTTAATATCAAGCATTTCCAAAAAACATGCCACAAACCAACAAGAAAAAATCTCAATCTGCTTCCTAATTTGAGGTAACGCAGGTGACATAATTCTAAAACATTCAAATATATTTCTTTACAGAGGCAGACATATTAATTGCTTCTCAAAAAAATAAAAGCCATTCTTATACCCCAAAATCGTTTTTAAATAACTTTTTACAAACACAGCACAAGTCCTATGTACAAGCATTCAATTTTACTACTGAAACTTCACTATCTGCTTCCAAATCTTCTCCATAGAGCAAATACGTCTCTATCTAAATTAAATGAATCATTACTTACGTTTACAAATGCTTTGGAAGATTAAGAACAGTGTCAGACACACACACCAATTTTTCTTTAGCAGAGCAAAAGGAGTGCACTCAATACACTGAAACCAAGACTGGCAGAGAAAACCTCTAATTCTACATACATATGCCTCATTTCAACCAATCAAAACTCTTCCCTCACTTTTTTCAAACCAACACCCTACCCCCTCTCAGACCTTTCTATCTGTTACCATATCTATTCCCTCCTAACTGAACTCTTAGGTTCAAAAGTGTATTCTACAATGTTGTAAATTAAGTCAGCAAGGATGGCAAAAATAGTTGAAAAAATTATGAATCTTCAACTATCATCCTTTATCGAGGAACACAAGCTACTGGATGAATCACAGTTCGGCTTCCGCCAATTCCATGGAACAGAGACCGCCCTGGTTAAAGCGGCGGACGACATTAGATCTATCCGGGATGTGGGAGGAACAGCAGTCCTGATACTGCTGGACCTATCCGCGGCCTTCGACACAGTCGACCATGTCACCTTGGTCGATCGTGTCGAAAGCATGGGCATCCTACGTAACGCCAAGAAACTTCTTGCTTCTTTCCTTGCGAACAGGTCCCAGGTCGTCACTATTGGATCCTTTGAATCATCCCCCTTGTCACTGCCATGTGGAGTTCCCCAAGGCTCATCCCTTAGTCCGACACTATTTAACATTTACGTGTCGGACCTTGCCAAAGTCATTCGGGTACATGGGATGAGTCTTACATCCTACGCAGATGATACCCAGTTGGTCCTCGCCGTCAGGAATGATGGGCCTAAAATTGCCAACAATTTTAATCAAGGCATGCTGGCAATCGGGAGTTGGATGGCCTCCAACTGCTTGAAATTGAATTCCGACAAATCTGAAGTTGTCATTTTTGGCAACTTATCCCCGGAACGGTCCTCCCTCTGGTGGCCGTTATCCATGGGCCAGCCCTTTTCTCCAGTTAGCAAGGTGAGGAATTTAGGAGTCATGTTTGACAATCGCCTCAATTTTCTACCCCACGCAAATCAGATCTCCTCTTCGGCTTTCCACAAATTACGGCTCATAAAAAAAATCTTGCCATTTCTACCCGAGAATGCCGGAAAAACCCTGGTGAGCTCTCTGGTTTTGTCTACATTAGACTACTGTAATGCTCTGTTTTTAGGTGCCCAAGAGAGAGTGTTACAAAAAATGCAAATTATTCAAAATGCAGCTGCTAGGCTCCTTGGGCGCATTCCCAAACACCAATCTGTGTCAGAAACTATAAGACAGTTGCACTGGTTGCCGGTAAGAAAGAGAATTAAGTTCAAGTCCCTCTGCTTAGTATATAAGGCTCTACACAATGTCGGACCTGCATTTTTCACTCAAAATCTCATTCCCCACAGTCCCTCCAGAACGCTACGCTCATCCAGCTCACACGAACTGGTGGTACCACGCACCAAATCTGTCTCATGGGGAGACAGAAGATTCCTTGTAGCCGCACCGAAACTCTGGAACACCTTGCCACACTCGATTAAAACGAGTAACTCCCTCTGGTCTTTTCGCAAGCAACTCAAGACCTGGCTTTTTAATCAATAAACTCTAGCTCCCCTTGTTGGTTAAACACTGCAGAGACTTTCAGCGCCGAGATGCCCAAGGGCCTTCGTTCGCGCTTTATAAGTGTTTTAATAAATAAATAAATAAATAAATGTTTGACCTCTCAATACACCAGCTTATCCAGGGCATTATTGCTTTTAGTAACTTTTTCTTAACCATTCAAATTGCTTCTTTCACACAACACAACAATGCACCCTAACTTTCAGTTTTCAACTATCTGAATCCACCAATCATTGCTTGTAATTCAAGAGCAGAAAAACTCCACAATTATTTTTTTGTAAACTCCTACTGTTCCAACTGCCATTTCATTCCCACACTTCATCTGACTGCACCAGAACCTTCTCTCATCATGTATTCTGTGTGGATTATTAGACATAGCTACATCCACTGGGCTCAAAGGTATGCAGCTAGCACACATTTTCACAACCTTGATTTATCAAATGTGGAAATCAAATGGATTGTCCAGAGAGAATTGAGATGTCACCAATTGATACCATTGGTGAAAACCTTTTTGCATCTGCCAAACCCTGACCTCTTAATAGTGCACTGTGGAGGAAATGACTTGGGCACTATGACTGGGGTTGGTCTGGAAATGCTTTTAAAGGACACCTTTGATCAATTGATGACACTTTTTCCACAAACTGCCTTGGTATATCCTAACATATGCCAAAGACAGAAATGGAACTGGTCCAACCAATTTTGTCCACAATTTGAGAAAGCACGGAAACATGTGAATAAATCTGTTTCTGCTTACATGAGAGACTGTGGAATGGGTTCAATATACAATAATAACTTGCGTTACAACATGCAAGACATCTACAGAGGAGATGGTGTGCACTTCTCAGATGAGGGGAATAGAATATTCCTCCTGAATTTAAGACTGTGCATTGGAACCTACGTGTAGGTACTTAAATCAGCCACAGAACCCAAAAGCTCTTTTCAGGGCTACCCTACCTCTGATCACTACACTACCCAAAGATAACTTCACTGTTAAAAAATCCAAACTACCTGTCTGAACTTAAACCCAACAGTGCCCTATTTCTACTGATATATTTATTTTTTATGCAATTTACAGCAACAAAATGGAAGGAGAACAGGATATTTCTTTTGAAATTGTTTTGGACAACAACCCTGAAGAAAAAATTGCTGAGAATGATAACTTTGATTTTATGGATGAGTCTCTGGACCATGAATTTGTTCAGTGTGTGGAATCAATGGAATCACAGAATGAAAATGAGGACATTCCAGACAATATATTGTTAGAAGTTTTATTAAATTATGAAAAAGAATCAGAAGAATAAATTTATATTTAATAATCAAAAATTGTTCGAGCCATTATTCATTTTTATATGTAATTCATCAAGTAGTTCCAAAATGTTCATAATATAAAGTGAGACTTCTAGTATACTGTGCAACTTTTTTGTGTTACATAGTAAGTTTGCTCATAGTTACTTCCTTTCTCCCACATTATTATCTCCAATGTGTATTTGACATCTCTTTATCATCTCCTACCTCCATGTTGTTTCTGCTTTCCTGACAGACTATGGTATGAATACCATTTACCACAATAACTTCTGTAACAACATGCAAGATATCTACAAAGGAGACGGCGTATGTTAAATTTTAGACTCTGCATTGGTACCTACATGTTGGTAAACAACAAAAAGAACAATTAATAAACATACAATTTTTGAAAAGTCTGTCATTCTTTTTTCCCCATGGTACCCTCCCCGGTACGCTCCCCAGTCCGCTCCCCGGTGCGCGTACCGGGCGCTCCCCCCGCGCAAAACGGAAAAAAAACCTAGGGGGTCAGGGGGGTCTACCCTGCCCCCTTATGGTCATTTCCCCCTTTGTTTTGGTCACCTCTTGTGTCTCGATCCTACCGAGACACAAGATGGCGGCCGCTCCGGACTGTTTTGAATGTTTACAGACACTCGAGAGCCAATCAGCTTTCCGTGCGCAAGTCGCGTGGCGCACCCGGTAGGCGACCCGGTGCGCGTACCGGGGCGCTGCTACAGATAGATATATTTTTTTTAGCCTAAATTACTCAAAATCCACTGGAGCGCATATGTGGTTCCATGGTTCGCGAACTGGGTTCGATGGTTCCGAACCCGTTCACTAAAGATTGTCGGAAATGGACGATTTTGGAGTCAGCAGACCGCAAATGGCGAGTGTAGCGTGTCTGAGTGTTTTCGTATGGATCGATATAGGAGAACACTCTGTATTTAAGGATTTAGTTTGAACCTCCGGGTTCCATTTTGTATACGGCAGCCATTTTGTGTGGTTGCCCTAACATATGCCCGATGACTGTGGCCGAACGAGTCCTTGAGACACGTATGCCTTAGCTGACTTCTGGGTGACCTGGCCGAACTGACTCCTTGCCCGAGGTCGACCTCGCTGAGCCAGTTCCTTGTTCAGCAGCTGGTCTGATAAAGATCAAAGAGCAGGACGTGCACGAGTTTATGGTACACTGCTCCCACCATTCTATCTCCTTTCCAATCTGTTTCTGCCTTTTCTTTACGACATAATCATTGATTTGGGTTGAAGGCTTTATTGAGGGTTTGTCCGGCCTGATCGAACAGGAAACTTAGAATGTGCGTGGTGACTTCTGGTGGGCTGGACAACGGAAAATTGGATTGTCTGAGATTGTTGTCATACGCTACTTTCAAAATGTTACACTGTCATTGGTCAGTTTCTATGCACCGAATGCTAATTTGAAATGTTGCCTGAGGCTTGATTTTTTGGCATAAAAGGCCATGCTCCGCTTATTGAATTTTTGCAGTCTCTGACGAACCACCCGTGTGTGCTTCGTAGATCTCTGTTCCTGGTTGAAGCCAAAAAACTTTGGTCTTTGACGTCATCAAGAAGTATCCCGTGTCTCTGTTTGCCAAGACAGGGGAACTCGAAGGTTTCAGGCGTTCTCCCTGACGCCGCTGGGTTCTAAAAACCCGGTCCTTCAGTTGGCGCCCAACGTGGGGCGACTTCAGCAGTACCGGTCCAAGCCAGAGGTTCGTGAGAAGCTTCGTGTGAAAATTCTGGAGGAAGGCCAGCCACTTTATCGACCCCTGTATGTCGTCGTGGTACGAAAGTCTTGCGAGGTTTCCCACTTTCCGACGGCTACGAAGGACTGCTGCCCTGACTGTCGCCCTGTTTTGGAGCCTTAGACGTTTGTAGAGCGAGACGATTGACGGGTCTTCTGGTGACGCCATCGACATTTCAGTGAAGTATAAGCGGAGCGTCTCCTAGTCCTTAGTTTGTATGGTATCCTTTAGTGGATCGCTTTGATTTGGTACCTGCAGGCCCCAAAGCCAAGGGATTTGTGTATTCACGAGACTATCGTTTCAAGATTTCCCTTGTTGTTTGAAGCTAGACTAGTGAGCAAGATGCCTGGTTTTAGCAGTTTTAGACACTTGTTTAGTTGTGGTATATCTAGGGATTTGCGGTTAAAGGATTCGTGTCCGGTTCCTCCGATCGGAACTCCTACATACGATTTGTATGTGAAACATGGTGTGGGCCCTATTAGTTATAATGAGATCTGGGTAAAATATACGAAGAGTGACGGTGTCCTACAGTGGCCCCGTTACGGTAGTTTTGAAACTGAAATTCTAGATAACCTTGAGGTGAAGTTGTTCAAGAAGAAAGCCCGGCCGGCGATGTTTGACTCTTTCCGCATATGGCGCAAAGAAGCCAAACAGAAAGAAATGAAATTAGCGAAAAAGAATAAGCGAGAACGAGGTATGTCAATGGTGCAAGCTGCCATTGCGTATAGAGATAATGAAGAAGAACAAGAAAGTGAACAAATGCTTAGAGTGAGGAAGTTAGCGGTAGATAGATGCTACCCAGTCTTGCTGCCTAAAGAGCAGAAAGACGAGAAAGATCTTGCGAAGATCCTTTAATGTCGCATCTGTTAAATTCACCACCACCCTATGCGCAGAATGCTACGGCACCACCGCCACCAGTGGTGGCTGTGCAACTGCCGGTTATTTTGCCTCATGCGATTCCTCTACAGCCAGCTCTTCCGTTGGTTACTGTTCCTTTGGCGCAGCCTCCTCAGGGGCCGCCAACTTTGCCCTTTTTTACGACTGCTACTTCTATGCCTGTCCCTAACACTTCTTCAGTTCCGACTTTGGTTTCTCCTACTCCTGTTTCGTCTTCCCTTATTCTTCCGACTACTCCTTCTCCTAGACAGCGGATGACTGCTGCCTTTTCTGGTTTCCTGACTCCTTGGTTGGGACAATTGGGTATGTCTCCTGTGAGTGAGTGTAGACAGTCGCGTAGTCAGTTGCCTGATATAGATGAACGAGTGGTTTTGGATCACATGGCACGTAGATGGATTACGTACACGTCTCAGTACGATTTTGAGGGTATCATGGATGTTTTTCGGCAATGGGAAGCACCTAAGCAACGGTATGTTTTTGAGATCATGTGTGCGTTCCTCCATGACCAATGGATGGATGAAGTGGGTAAACCTCCTGAAGAGTTGTTTCGATTGCGTTCTGAGTTTGCGAAAGGGACGATTGTGAGTCTCCTCGACATCGAGAGAGCAGTGTTGTCGTTATTATCATTTCGAAATAATGCTTCTTCTGAACGGCTGTTTGAGCCCGATTCGTCAGTTGGGAGAAAAGCGCGTCAGTATCCGATGCGGAGGTTCCTCCGGTTTGGAGACCTGCTGATGCGAATGCTGTTCCGCCTGTTGTTGCGCACTTTCAGCGAGTGTGGGTACATGTTCCTTGGAAGCGTGCTGAAGTTCTAGCGCTTAAGCAGACTCTGCCTGATCCGCGGAAAAATCCAGCAGGATATTATAAAGAGCTTACGCAAACTGTGAGTTCGTGCGTCATGAATTTTGCGAACATAGATATGTTGTTTGGGAATGTTGTTCCACAGCCCATCTGGAATGTCATTCGACATACGGATCATGATAATGAATTGGGTGATTCGTGGGTTAATCTTGTTGCTGCGAATGATAGACAAGTTGGAGGTGCTAAGCCCGAAAATATTATTACAGAACTTCCTGGTAGGATTATTACTCTCATGAAGACTTTGATGCCCGAAGTACGTGTTAATTGGGATAAGTTGTCTGCATGTAAGCAGAAGAAAGATGAGACTGTGTCAGATTTTTTCATGCGTTTTGAAGAAACTTTTGTCGATCATAGTGGGCAGGATATGGCTACTGAGGGTGGCCAGAGATTGTTTGTCGACAAATTTGTGCACAATCTTCTTCCCGAGTTATGCACTAAATTGAAGGATTCTGAGAGTGCTTGGCCTGTTTCTACATCAGCGCAGATTTTAGCTACGGCTCAGTACTATGAGAATAGACGCAAGGATGAGTTAGAGAAAGTGGATAAGAAGACTAAGGAATTGAAGACTAAAGTTCTTCTACAACAAGCTTATCCACCCCGTGTTAATAATCAGCGTGATTATCAGCCACCTCAACAGTATTCGAGAAACTTGCAAAGAGACGAGATTTCTCAACAGCGTTTTCCGTATGGCCCTAATCAGTGTGCATATTGTAAAGAAGAGGGTCACTACAAGAATAGTTGTCCGGTCTTGCTACAACGAGCAAATAGTGCTCCTGGTGTGAGAGGTAGAGGTGCTCAGCAAGCGCGTAGAGGTCGCGGACAGAACGTGCGTCCTTTGCCTCCGCAGAATTCAATGAATAGTTTTGATCAGCAGCAGAATTCGTCTGGTAGGACAGCACAGTACTACGTAGATGATTATTATGTTGAAGGTGACGAAGCAAATGGTAACAATTGTTAGGACAGCCATGGACAAAGAGAGGGAGTTGTTTCAGTTCCAGTAGATCAGAGTGGACCTTACGTTGAAGTGATTGCATCAGGTGTGTCAGAGCCTTTTCTGCTAGACACTGGTGCTACGAAGAGCTCTATTATGCATTCTAAACTCCCTGGCGCACCTTTGTCTGGCTTTAATAATGTTTCTGTAGGTTTTTCTGGCGCCCCCGTTACGAATCCGATTTCTGCTCCATTGCCCCTTTCTGTTGGTCCTCGTAGGTTTGAAGCACCCCTTCTTTTGACTACAGGTTGTAATGAGAATTTGTTGGGATTGGACTTGTTGAAGAGATTGTATGTGACTTTGTATTGTTCTCCGACAGGTGTACATCTTACTTTGGGTGAGAATGTGATCCCTCCGATGTATGTATCGAAAGATTGTCTTCCATCGGAATTGCCTTTGTTACCGGATTCACTGTGGGCTACGGGTCCAAATGATGTGGGCCTGTTAGATATTCCCCCATATGTTGTGACACTGAAGGCGAATGCTAAGTTACCGCGCATTCCGCAATATCGTATCTCAAGTGATGGTGAGCGTGCACTTTTGGCGATCATTTATGATCTGATCGACAAGGTTGTTATTGAAGAAATGCGAGGTAACATGTGTAATAGTCCTGTTTTGCCTGTCCTAAAGAGAACTGATCCTTCACAGCCTCCTGTATATAGATTTGTCATCGATCTTCGTGAAGTGAACAAAATAGTTGTTCCACAATTTCCTGTTGTGCCTGACATTACTGCATTATTGACTTTGATTCCGGCTTCTGCCACCTGGTTTTCAGTGATAGACTTGAAGAATGCTTTCTTCAGCATCCCGATTGCCATGGAGAGTAGGGATATCTTTGGATTCTCTTTAGGAGGACGAAGTTTCCGCTTCAAGCGAACTCCTCAAGGCTATTGCGAGAGTCCATCGATTTACAGTCAAGCTTTAAAGACACAACTTGATCTGTTGATTTTACCTGAAGGTGCAGCCCTTATTCAGTATGTTGATGATTTGTTGGTTGCCGCCAATACTGAGGAGATTTGTAAGGATGCCACTTTATCATTATTACGTCATTTATCTGATTGTCATCACAAAGTTTCTCTCTCGAAACTGCAATTCTGTCGACAAGAAGTTACCTACCTAGGTCACCTCTTATCGAAGGAGGGAAGGAAACTGACCCCAGAAAGAATTCAAGCTATTGCGAAAATGAGTGTTCCTACGACACAGAGAGAAGTACGTGCGTTTTTGGGTATCACGTCGTATTGTAGACAGTGGATTCCTAATTTTTCCTTGTTAGCGAAGCCTTTGATAGCTATTACTGTTAAGGATGCTCCAAATCCTATTCCTTGGACTGATGAATGTCAGAAGAGCTTTTCTGAATTACGCAATGCGTTGTGTTCGGGTCCTGTGTTGGGTACTCCCGACTACAGTAAGCCTTTCACATTGTATGTCCACGAGAGAGAGGGATGTGCATTGTCGGTTTTGACTCAGCAGTTTGGCCATAAGCAACGCCCATGTGCGTACTTTTCGTCGACTTTAGATCCTGTAGCTAGAGCGTTGCCGAGTTGCTTGAGAGCTACGGCGGCAGCGGCTGTGTCAATTCGACAATCTGCTGGTTTGGTTATGGATAACACGTTAGTGGTTATGGTTCCACATGCAGTGGATACCCTGTTGAATCGTACCAAGACACAGCACTTAACTAGTGCTCGGTTGTCAGGGTATGAGCTTACACTGTTAGCGAGTCATGTGCACATCAAAAGGTGTAATACCTTAAACCCAGCTACATTGTTGCCGATTTCGCTTGAGACAGATGACAATAGTGAAGAGCAGCACAATTGTTTTCTAAGAACCAAAGAAGAGACGAAAGGGAGAGTGGACCTCAGGGATACTCCTCTTCCTGAGTGTGATGGTACTTTGTGGGTTGATGGTTTGTGCTTTAAGTTGCCGAATGGTGATACGACTGCAGCATATGCTGTGACGACTTTGCATACGGTTGTTGAAGCTGCACGTATCCCACATAACTAAGCACAAGCAGCGGAATTGATTGCACTTACGAGAGCGTGTGTGTTGGCGAAAGAAAAACGAGTGAATGTGTACACGGATAGTCAGTATGCGTTTGGTGTGGCTCATAGCTTTGGACGTTTGTGGCGTGAACGTGGATTTTTGACATCGCATGGGACGGAGATCCAACATGGGCAACTGGTGAATGAACTTCTCGAATCTCTTACGTTACCATTGCAAGTAGCGATTGTGAAATACAGTGCCCATAAAAAGGTTACGGATGATGTTGGTCCTGGTAATGCGTTTGCAGATGAAGTTGCGAAAGAAACTGCTAGAAACGTGATGAGTCGAATATATGTTGCGGGTCCAGCGAGATGGGTTCCAGAGAAGAGTATGTGTGAAGATACCATTGAGAGCGTGAAATCCATTCAAGGTGAAGCCACAGAGAAAGAGTTGAATGAATGGAGAGAAAGCAAGGGTAGATTGGATTCGAATGGTTGTTGGACTGATTTGTCAGAGCATCAGAGATGGTTGTTGCCTAACACGTATGTGCTTCCAGTTGTTACAATGGCTCATGGAATGGCACATATTAGTGTGAAAGGGATTTGCAAGCTGTTGGCCCTGGTTTGGCAGAATGTGGGAATTCCCAAATGCGCAGAGAATTTGGTCAAGAATTGTATGGTGTGTTTGATGCATAATCCTGGTAAGGGAACTCCAACACCAGCTGGTTATTTTGCTCCTCCTACGTATCCGTTCGAGGCTTTGCAGCTAGATTTCATCCATATGGAGAGATGCAAAACTTAAAATATGTGTTAGTAGTTGTTTGCTCCTTTTCTAGGTGGGTAGAAGCTTACCCCCTTAAGGACAATACTGCCTTGTCCACAGCGAAGGTCTTGATAAAAGAGTTTTTCATGAGGTTTGGAATGCCGAGAATTATCTGGAGTGATAATGGGAGTGAATTTGTGGGTCAAGTCATGAAGAGAGTGTGTGAGGGTCTCGGAATTAGGCAGAAATTCCACGCTGCAAATCACCCCCAATCAGCTGGTTTAGTCGAGTGCTATAATGGCACTCTTAAGTTAAAATTGGCCAAAATCCAAGAGAGCACTGGTTTACAATGGCCAGATGCCTTGCCGTTAGCACTTTTATCCACAAGAATGACTGTGCATTCGCGAATGGGTTTGAGTCCGTATGAGGTTGTGTTTGGTCGCCCAGCAAATATTTGGGGCAAACCAAGACCAACGAGGTTCAGTGACCTCGAACATCCTGTGTTGCTTGACTACTTGCGTGAACTGACAACTAAAATGAGTGTTTTGCGCCAACAGGTGCATGACAGCCTTCCACAAGCTGCAGAAGATCCAGGCCATTCTATTGAACCTGGATCGTGGGTTTTTGTACGTAACTTCCGGCTGACCAAGAACGAACAGCCCCGTTGGACAGGGCCCTACCAGGTGCTCCTGTCAACAAGATCTGCGGTCCGAGTGCGAGGCAAGTGAAACTGGATCCACGGATCCCATACCAAAAGGGCACCTCTGCCCTTGCCATACGATAAGTGGGTCCAGGAGGGACTTGCAGACTCTGAAACAGAAGCTGTCCCACGGTTTATACCGTTCAGCGATGCTCGACTGATTGGAACAAACTCAGAGAAAGAGAGCAACAGGATTTTGCCAGAATCAGTACCTCCTGCAGATCGATTGGACACTACAGAGCCTCACCTTTTGTTTGCTGATCAAGAATTAGCTGGAAAGAGTCGCTATAATCTGAGACCGAGAGTTACGGACAAATAAATAAAGACTAATAAAGTTTGATGATTTTTCTGTTTACAGGTTAACTCTCCACCAAGGATCTACTCATTTTTGTTTTTCTTGAACCGCCATCCGGTTCTTGCTGCTAGGGTCGTGGTTGCCATCAGTCTTTGGAGTGCAAGCCTGAGACACTAGGTCAAGGGTTCTGTTGGCCCAAGGCAGCCTTCCTGGGTTAGCAGAGGCATTCCTGAGCAGAATCAACCTACCACCGCGGGCAGCACATTTAGTTCAGGATGGATTTCTTTGAGTTTGAGAGACCCGAACAGACACTGACTTTTAGAAAACGAATATGTAAAATAATATCGAAGAAAAGTTTTTTGATACCATGTTTATTTTTACTATTGAGCTTTATGATATTTATAGCTGGTTATGTAACATTTTCTTTTAAACTGACGTTTAATCCCACTGTGCAACCTACACCTTCACCTACTATTTCTTCTCATTCTTTCCATCCTTTGCCTGAGCATGAGGTAGTTAGACGATTGGAGTTTGCTAACAATTCCTTCACCAACTTTTGCATCAACACCAGTTAGTGATGAACACGATAAACTGTTGGATTTGTGGTTTGATGCCTCATACAACCGAAAAGGGTATTCCTTATTTAGTTTTGCCCTTTAGCTTTAATGGTTCGATTTGGGCTTACAGAACGATGTTTATCTATGCCCATAGTGTCTACCCCCCAACGTTCACTAAAAGACAACCCAAAGAATAGCGCTATAGTTAAAGGCATTGTCGACATGATTAGAGGGATTAGCTCGTATGAGACTATTCCGAGAGATGAGACACTAGCCTACATTGGTTGGAACGTCACTGGATATGGAGTTAGTCTGAGTGTTAACCAGCGAGCGAAAAGCTCTCCACCGATTTGGATAGTGCCCCATCAGGGCCACTATTGTCTGCAGGGCAATGGCAAGAATCCGAAGGCTCAGTTAGGGACTTATGTATTTGCGTCTCAGTCTTCCCCAGCGTTTCTAGCTGCTAAGGGTACCTACTTTGTTTGCTATGACAAAGCGTATACATGGTTGCCCCCCGACTTCTCGGGCGCATGTTTTGTTTCCTTTCTGTTACCTCCCACTTTTACAGCTGTGGCAGATTACCATAAGACGAGAGTTGCTAGAGGTGTCTTTAGTCAAGAAGACACTACAGGACAAGAACTGGGAGATTTTTTTAAGGGTTTTCTGCCATTCTGGGGACCTATGGCTAACAGTAGGAATATTCGCCAGTTAACGAGAGTGGTTGAGTCCACCATAGTCGAAACTGCCGGTGCCCTTGGTAACATGACTGCTGAGCTTCAGTCGGATAGACTCATGACACTTCAAAATAGAGTTGCCCTTGATGTTATTCTAGCAGATCGAGGTGGAGTTTGTAAGCTGATTCAATCGAGCTGCTGCGTTTTCATTCCAGACAACGCTCCATCAGTCTTCCAGGCCATTTCCAAATTGCATAAAATCTCCGATTCTGTCCATTTGGACAAAGGATATTGGTCGTTGATGGGATGGTTATGGGGATTGGTATCCACTTGGGGTTGGAAGATTTTGATGTTCATTGGGATGGTCTTAGCAATCCTTTTCATGTTCTGCCTCTGCGTACAGTGTGCTCCTGCTATTTGAGGCCTTTGTACTACTTCGTGTGCAAGGAGACCTGTCCAGAGAGAGGTACTAAGTAATAGGATGATGCTACAGCAACATATCGATGATCTGATGAATATAGATCCGGATTCAGAATAACATGGGTTTGGGTCTGTTGCCTATGTAAGGGCAAAAGGAGGGTCTGTGGTTCCGTGGTTTGCGAACTGGGTTCGATGGTTCCGAACCCGTTCACTAAAGATTGTCGGAAATGGACGATTTTGGAGTCAGCAGACCGCAAATGGCGAGTGTAGCGTGTCTGGGTGTTTTTGTATGGATCGATATAGGAGAACACTCTGTATTTAAGGATTTAGTTTGACCTCCGGGTTCCATTTTGTATACGGCAGCCATTTTGTGTGGTTGCCCTAACATAGGCCCGATGACTGTGGCCGAACGAGTCCTTGAGACACGTATGCCTTAGCTGACTTCTGGGTGACCTGGCCGAACTGACTCCTTGCCCGAGGCCGACCTCGCTGAGCCAGTTCCTTGTTCAGCAGCTGGTCTGATAAAGATCAAAGAGCAGGACGTGCCCGAGTTTATGGTACACTGCTCTCACCTTTCTATCTCCTTTCCAATCTGTTTCTGCCTTTCCTTTACGACATAATCATTGATTTGGGTTGAAGGCTTTATGATGGGTTTGTCCGGCCTGATCGAACAGGAAACTTAGAATGTGCGTGGTCACTTCTGGTGGGCTGGACAACGGAAAATGGGATTGTCTGAGATTGTCGTGATAAGCTACTTTCAAAATGTTACACTGTCATTGGTCAGTTTGTATGCACCGAATGTTGATTTGAAATGTTGCCTGAGGCTTGATTTTTGGCATAAAAGGCCATGCTCCGCTTATTGAATTTGTGCAGTCTCTGACGAACCACCCGTGTGTGCTTCGTAGATCTCTGTTCCTGGTTGCAGCCAATAAACTTTGGTCTTTGACATCATCAAGAAGTATCCTGTGTCTCTGTTTGCCAAGACAGGGGAACTCGAAGGTTTCAGGTGTTCTCCCTGATGCCGCTGGGTTCTAAAAACCCGGTCCTTCACATATCTTGAGACATAGCAAAGGCACATCGGGCTACCAGTCCCTACAATTTTGCCAAGTTTAGTTGAAATCCATTCAGCCGTTCAAGCTAAAAGTGAGTTTGACCGCCCTATGGAAATTAACATGGGGAAAACACGTTTTGGGACCCCCGTTTTATCTTGGACCCCGCTTGACGAATCCCCCTAAAACTTTCAGGGAAGGACCGGAGCTCGACGAGGCAAATTTGAGGACATTTTCAGGCAGATTCGTCAACCGGCGCTAAAGTTATTCCAAATAGAATTTTGAGATTTTGCATTGAAAAAAATCATAACTATAACTATCTACTGACGACCGTCAGTAGGATATATATATATATATATATATATATATATATATATACATATATATATATATACTTGGGAGTCTGCCATGACTAATGCATTCGGCTTGCCTTTATTGAAGTAGTGTATTGATAAATGTATACGTGTTATATTCCATAAGTTTAGATTGGTGTTATTACCTCGCCTTGGGGAAGTGCTGGGTTTTCCCTTGGCCCAAGGGAATATTGTGGTTAGGATCTGTCCTTTTGTGAAAAGCAGATTCACAACAGGAAGGACAGCAGTTGCTCACCAGATGATCTTACAACCTTGGGATTTGAAGAAGACTCCCCCATCTCCTCTGGATTGTGCGTATAATAGTGTTTAATCTTGTCACTTATATGTGAAGTTCTTGCTTTGGAAGACTGTGCTTTCTTTTGGGAAATAGATTCAGGTTGAATTTTTGCTAAGGGAGGCACATTCTTCAGGACATAATTCAGGGTGCTACTTAGGTGGAGGGTTGACACTTTTAGGTCCCCTGCCACATCTCTGAGGTCCTTTATATGTTGGCAAAGCTACCCCCTCATCTGAATCACAAGTGTGAGTAGCCCCCATGGCAGGTTCTATATTCTCTGTTTTCGGCTGCAAATCAGCTAACGGGGAGAATCAGTTTGAGCATAGAATTGGATGGGACTCAGGTAAGAAGGTTAGTTGTTCAGTTGGAACCTCCTCAGTACTAGAAGTAGAAGGATTATGGGTGGATTTGTTTTATGTTTGTGCAAGTAAATATTTTGTTATTATCCCAATTTAGATGTTGGCCCTGTTTTACTATGTGATTTCTTGCAAACGTTCCTCTTTGGAATTGCTCCTTTGGAGGGAGATGACTAAAGATCAGGGCATTGAGCAATCATGCTCTTTGTTACCCTGGGAACAGCACAATCCCTATCAATTGGATGTTTCACCTCTTCTGTTAGGTGGTCAGTCCCATCCAGGTCCCTCAGAGTTACCTGAATTTTTAGTATACTAAGCTGTGCCCTGGACCAAATCTAATGTGCCTCAAGTTTCCCCATTTAGCTCTGATTCAGGTCCTCAGTAAGTGTAAATCGCTCTCTGGTTCAAGGGATGACCACAGACCAACCATACAGGGCCCAAAAAAAAGGCACGCGTATGGTAAGCTTAAATCAGTAGCTAAATTGGCAGCCAACCACAGCATAGACATTAGGATTACATACATACATTATGGTTTAGACTATCAGATGGGGCAACCAAGAAAGGGGGCTTGGCTCGGCCTCTGACGGGCATAGACGGACCCGCCCTTGGTCCGGGCATGGCAAAGCACGTTCTACATAGCGGGATAGCACAGTGCCTTTATTCATGCCCATAGGTTGAACTTAAGTGTAGGATGCTCAGGGAGTTCTGGGACTTGAAGACCCCATCAGCATTGGCAACGCCTGCTGTGTCTCTCCCCAGGTAAGAAAGAGTAAAGTCCTGGCCTCAGCAGCGATAAGTTAATGTTGCTTGTGATGGTCCTCACAAAAAAGGGCAATGCTGCACAATAAAATGACCGGCAGCCCTCTAGGTCCGCTGTGCAGTGGGATAGCAGAATGCCTTTATCCACGCCTGCAGATTGAACCCAAGTGTGGGGGCTCAGGGAGTTCTAGGACTTAAAGCCCAAATGGCAATGGCAACCTTGCGGTGGCTCTCCCCGGGCAATAAAAATTGAAGTTCAGGCCCGGTGCCCGCTACGGCCAGTATGGGCCTGGGGACGCTCTATTTTGGAAACCAAAAAAGACTGCAATAACCAATATTGCTGTAAAGTCATGTTTTGAGAAAATTACCAATATGAAAAGCTTTACTCATTGCATTATGGTACTTGTAGTCGTACATCTACAACAGCAAAATTAAAAGATCCAGAAAAAAGCAGGACTCACAGCTATCATGAGACATTAAGAAATTGCTGCTTCACTATGCAAAAGTTAAAATATTGGGCCAACATATTCAATTCACTAAGGACATGATTCACAAAGAGCATCTGAACTCGTGGCAGAGGCTCTGCAGTCGAGGTGGGATCTCCGCACTCATGGGGGGATCTTCACAACGAGAAGCTGCAGTGCAGAGATCCTGCCACAAGTGCCATAAGTGAATTGCCCAGAATCACAGACTGTTGAGCCCTCACAGGAACTCGAAGCTGGTTCCCATGCTCCAAAGTAGGCAGCTCTGGTCGTTAGGCCGCATACCCTCCCCATTATTGCTAAAAAAATGCCACAACCCTATTTGGGACGGGGTGTTTGTGGGCACATAAGGAGGACGAGAGAAGTCTGAACTGAAGGGATGACCAGAGAAATCTTGGGAGAAGTCTTGCGCTTTTTGAATTGTAAAATGTGTGTTTTCGTATTGCAGCATCTGTCACTTTCTTACTTTATTATATCCTTGCCACACCCTTTTTTTATAAGAGATTGGCTTTTTCTGCAGTAATTTCAGCTTGTTTATGATCAGGAACAGCCCTGCTCAGCAAAGAAGCTGAACTGACTATGGAAGAACTAGAAAGACAACGGTATGGCTTGAGCACTTGATTAACAAGCATTGGAAATGCAATAGGTCTCGCATCAGGAAAGTTTGAGCTATTTGTCTTGTAAATGACAATTTTTTTTATTTGTGTTGGTTTTGAAAATATCTAAATTAATAGCTTTGTCATTTACAATGCCAATAGTTATAACTTTCGCAAATGTGACACCGATAGCATTTGTAATGCAATGTGTTGTATTTACGTGACTTACATGTATTGATATTACAAATAACAATGTCTTTTAATGTTTTTAATTAATTAATACTTAAATAAAAGATTGCTAAAAGACAATTTGCGTACACAACAACAAACCACGCTCTAAAATGAAGGAGTCCAGATGTACTTGGCAGAATTTGTAAGTTTAATCTTGTTATTCCAAAAGAATGCACTTGCACAGTATATGAATGCCAATTTTTTTTGCCCATCAGCACATCATTTTCCTGTTCATCTTCTTAAGAAAACGAAATCCTGATAAAAAAATATGGCACTGTAAAAGGAACTGAGTGTGAATTAAAAGCTACAAGAAAAACTGCACATCACTTGTCTTGAATGCAGATATCCGACCAAGTAGCTGAGCCAGGAAGAGCCTTGTAATCAAGAATATTGGTCCAGAGGGGCCGCCCCAGCATCCATCAGCTACGCTCAGTGACCCCTGCTCGTCTTTAAGGGGGCGTAGATGAAGAGAGCGATTCCCCTATTGTGTCCTGGCCAGCACTGATCTAGTTACTGTGGTCAGACAGATGGGTGATTTTAGTAGAGCCACCCCGGTCACAATGGAAGGAGACACGCAAGTAATTGTATCGGATCGAGGACATCGTGGTCACGCCGATTCTGAATGAGTTCAGCAAATTAATGACATAAAAATATTCACCTGCATTAAATTAAAACATCACAGGGAGCATAATTTTACTTAAAAGATGGGATTTGAAAGAGAACAGACGCTCCAAGAGCACATGCGTGTTCAGTTATTTTTTTTGTAAAAATCAGCTTTGATGCATGATTGAATAACTATGTAAAAAGACGGAGGGAAGACAGAGAAGGGGAGGGGGAGGAGAAATGCGACACAGCGGGCAGGGGAGGGGGCGGAGCGGGTAAAAAAAAAAACAAGACGGAGGGAAGGCAGAGAAGGGGAGGGGGGAGGAGAAATGCGACACGGTAGGTGTCTCGTTTGTAGACTCATGTTTTTGTAACAGGAGCAGCGGCCTGAGTTTGTTCTTGGGCGCTATGCCAGCGGTTCCGGCGGCTTGGGCGCTGAGCCTCGAGTCCCTGCATAATTTGTACGCACTAGTGCCATGCCTCGGGCTAACCTCCGCCAGGCGTGTGCACTTGCTGCACGACACGTCCAAGTGACATCCGGGCTGAAGTATTTTCTGGATAGCTCAACGAAAATCTACCAGTGGATCCATTTGATCACTCTGCGGAAGGGCTACTGCACATGGGCCAAGGAACAAACACATCATGCGAAGGTAGTAAATCATGTAAATGTTGAGGCCGAAGAAACGTAGCTGACACATTTGTGGCTGTAGTTGAAAACTGTTTCAGAGCATTTGCTAACTCAAATATTTGAGCAACCCTTAAAGGATCTACCAAGCTTATTTCATTTTACATTTCACAATTCGGGTATAATTGGTACCATTTTTGCCGTGATTAACATGCGGCATTTTTTTTTTTTAAAGTGACACCAATAAGACGATTACAAATCTTGACCTGTCTGGGCTGTAAAGTAAACTCACAACTCACATGACGTTTGAACAAATCAGAAATAATGGCATCTGACTATGGTATTAGAGTATTCAGGAACACGCTTCCGTGCGTCTATGTAGACACGAGGTCATATTCCATTTTATGCGTTCAGATAAACACCATAATCCAATTAAAAGATAACTGCAAAATTATTAGGCAACAATGGAATAGGTTAACTGCTGCGAGTTTTCAGTTGTAACATGATAATTCACTACAAGAAGGGCAACAAGTAAAACAAATATGTTGCGGGCAGTAGCAGAAACATGTGTATGTACACACATGCCTAAAACTTTATCCATATGGCAATGAAGCATATCAACCAGTATACAATGCACTGAAGGACTGCAATATGGCGCTACCAAATGAAAAGAATGTGTGCTTCTGTATTTGAGCAACCCTTAAAGGATCTACCAAGCTTATTTCATTTTACATTTCACAATTCGGGTATAATTGGTACCATTTTTGCCATGATTAACATGCGGCATTTTTTTTAAAGTGACATCAATAAGTCGATCACAAATCTTGACCTGTCTGGGCTGAAAAGTAAACTCACAACTCACATGACGTTTGAACAAATCAGAAATAATGGCATCTGACTATGGTATTAGAGTATTCAGGAACACGCTTTCGTGCGTCTATGTAGACACGTGGTCATATTCCATTTTATGCGTTCAGATAAACACCATAATCCAATTAAAAGATAACTGCAAAATGATTAGGCAACAATGGAATAGGTTAACTGCTGCGAGTTTTCAGTTGTAACATGATAATTCACTACAAGAAGGGCAACAAGAAAAACAAATATGTTGCGGGGCAGTAGCACAAACATGTGTATGTACACACATGCCTAAAACTTTATCCATATGGCAATGAAGCATAGCAACCAGTATACAATGCACTGAAGGACTGCAATATGGCGCTACCAAATGAAAAGAATGTGTGCTTCTGGTGTACTGCGTTAATCTTGTGTACTAAAGGTTCAGCGAAATTATGTATGAAAGTTTTACACATACAACTTACCTCTTTTCTGGTAAGGGTTCTTAAAAATCCGATTGCCTGTCTGCCTTGTTTTCAACTCGTTTACTACTTCAACAAGAGACAGCCTGGCGCCGTCAAAGTGAAAGTACGGCTGGCAAAAACAAGACAGAGGGAAGGCAGAGAAGGGGAGGGGGGAGGAGAAATGCGACACGGCGGGCAGGGGAGGGGGCGGAGCGGGGAGAGGGTGTGAAAGCAGCAGGGGCCTGGAGTGCGGCTGAGGGAACTGAAGAAATGCGACACGGCAGGCAGGGGAGGGGGCGGAGCGGGGGTGTGGGAGGAGTGCGCCTGAGGGAAAATACATGCAAGGCAGGCGGCTGGGGGCATGTGCACGCGCTTTTAAGCTCAATGCGCATGCGCATTGAGCTTGAATTTCACGGGCACTGCAAGAAATCGCCAAGATTCCTTGCAAGTTGGTTAAAGACTGTTTAAGCCCCCATAGTCTCGCAAGCTCGATGCGCATGCGCATCGACAGGCGAGACCTAAAAACAGTACAATTACAGTAATACAAAACATACCTTTTCAAATTTTTGAAAAAACAGACGACCCTTCAAAAGAGGTGAAAGGGCATTGTTGCCTTCTTTCCTGCAGACTTCTCTTCTATTTTTGAAAGTAAAGTTGCCTTGGACAAAAGACAGCTGGGGCTAGATGAGCTCAGGAGATGCAGTACAGTGGAATTTAAGAACATACAGTGCAGCAGCTGACTTTTAAAGGCAGTTTCCTTCCTGCCAGTGACAGTAAGTCACTGTGAGAGTGGTGGATGCTCATCTGATCCCCACCACTTCGGTTCCACCTCCAATGCAAACATAGCCCAGGGTCAGACAGCAGTGTACATGCCTCCCACGTGTGTCCCGTCCTCCCGTTCACCAGCCCACCGGCTGAAGACCGCTGTGCTGCCTCAACCGGCGCCATCCCCCACCAGCCATTTTATCAACCAAGTACCGCGGCTTATGCACACGGGACTGTTGGGTGGACATAGTCACTGCGGGCTGGGTCGCATCTTCAGTGACTGTGCTTTCGCGTATAGCAGTGGCGGCTGGTGACATTTGAAGGTGGTAGGGCGTAAAAGTTTTGTATGAGTGCCCCGGAGGCGAGAGCGTGTAGCAAGTGAGTCCAGCCACCATTTGGTGGGGTTCGACGAGATTCTCCTCAAACCCCTTCCCTCACCCCCGAAAAAAGAGCAGGCAAATGGTGCATTTAAGTACATTTGAGGAAGCAAGAGAGTTGATAAAGCAATTGTGAAAGTGTAGTTATGGCATAAATAAAGAGACCCTGAGTCATAATCCCTATTAACAAGCCCTAATCCTTAGCCATAAACACCAACCATGAGCCCTAAACCATAAAATGAAGCCTTAAACCCCATCGCCCAGCCTTAAGTCCTAATACCTAGCCATAAACCCCAACTCTAAGCCACAAACACTAGCCCAAAACCCTTATTCCTAGACCTAAACCCGAGCCCAGCTCTAAAGCCTATTCTCGAACCATAAACCCCATTCCTCACACCTAAAACCCCCTCCTGTGGCTCTCGTATGCAACATACCTCCCGACCCGCCAAACCGTGTTAGAACTAGCTGGAACACCCCCAAATTCGACACCCAAATCACGTAAAAACGCATAACCGCGACTAGGCCTCAAAATCGCGTCCAACTCACAATCACAAAATAAGCACTTCCACTGCTTCAATCTTCATCACACTTGCAGGGAACATAGTTCCAGCGATTCCCAACAACCTCACCAAGCCACAACTTCCTCGATCTACCGGAACGGGTGCGACTTTTCTCCCGAACTTACCCCCCCCCCCACATTCAAAAACATCCAAAATTCAACCAAACTTGCCTCAAACCTTGCCAACTCCATATTACTCAGCAAAAAGGCGCCCGGCGTCCTTACCTGAGTTTCTGGGCTTCCTGTTCTTCATGACCGATATGATGACCAGGATGCTGCCACTCCCGTGCCACTGCAGCCAGCTTGACTCCCGCCGGGCGCCGTTTTCAAATTAATTTCTTGCAGGCAGGATTGCACGCACACAGGACTACAGTAGCCAATCCTGACGCTGCCCTCTTTAGAGGAGAGCATCAGGATTGGACTGAGCACAAAAAAAACGCCGCCCTTTTTTCAAGCACTGGGGTATGTGGCATAGGCATACCCCGTACTCTGCAGTGCTCGCTTTCTAAAAATCCATTTAGTTTGCTTGCTGCATAAAGGCAGTCGGGCAAACACCACATGCGCAGTGCGCACTGTGCCGGCACTCCAGCACCACCCAGTGTCAGACAGTGCATACTGTGACACATAAGTGAAGCGCTTGACACCGCGGCCGCAGCAGGGCAATAATTATCGGGTAAATTATTCGAGCGGCACGTTAATTTATAAAACTTTTATTAAGGCGCCGCTCGAATAAATTGCCTGATAATTATTAGTGGGGCAACGCCCCACCGCCCAAATGGAAAAACCGCCACTGGCGTATAGCCTCTGTCAACCTGACTCTCTTTCCTCGTGGGCCAGCACCATGCTATAGCTTCTTTGCCTTGCTCCACTGGTTTGGAAAACTTCTAGCTGTGCCACTGTCAATTTCAATTTATTTCAATTTCAAAAAGCTTTATTCGATTTCACATGAAAATCATAAAAGCATACATTAAAAGATACTCTCACATAGATAAAAGGGAAAAGGCGATACAATCAGTAAAACAAAGTTTGCACAAATCCTATTAAAAAATTCACGATAAAACAAGTTGCACATGTCACCTAGGCTCAGAAATTCATGTTGCAAGGGCTAGCTAATAGTATTAACACAGAAAAATTTACAGAACAATATCAAAACACATTCCTTGGCTAGTAATACCTTAATTGCTAATTCATTTCAGTTACATAGAATTTCGAGACCTAATTACACGTTTTAAAAAACATGATACTTCCTGTACAATAAAATCATTTTCTAATAACTGTAACTTAAAAAAAGCCTCACGACAAGTGCGTATCCCCCAGGATGTTAAAATAGGTTTCAAGAAAGCCCCCCTTGTTATTTGATCAAATTTACAAAAAAGGACACAGTGTATATTTGATTGAAATGAGATATTGTCGCAGGAACATATAAGACGTTCCCTGGACCAATTGTTACATGTAGGAAAAGTAACAAGGCGAAAGAAGGTACTAATACGGAAACGCGTCAATAGTGTACGGGAGTAACAACTTGGCTCAGATAAAAGGTACTGTTGTACCCCTTCACTGGGTGTAATTTGCTGATACACAACCACAGTGCTCCTCGTTTTTTCCCGAGCCCACCTCTTGTTAGCTAGGTGGTCCAGTACTATTTTTTTCAAGGTTCTTCTGGGGACAGCTACCATACTTTCTGGTTTTTGGAAGTATTCCGGGTGCCCAATCTCAGTTAATGTCTTTTTAACGTACATCAACCATTTAATATTGAACACACCGTCAAGCTTGAGACAATCGATGATTACATCTCTATTAAGAGCTGTCTCTGGTGTCACCCAAACCTTGTGCCACAACACAGGGGCTATATTAATTATATCAGAAATAAAAGGTAAGCCCACTTCAATATGTATGGCAAAGGTGGCTGTTGATCTAGGGACTCCTAATAGGTATCGTATGAACTGGTTTTCGGAGCATTGTATCTTTTGCGAGTTTTCAATCCCTCATAAACCTGAGCCGTAAGTACCTGTGGAAAGCATTTGGCCTTGTAAATTTGAATGAGTTCCCTCACTGGCCGTCCACCAAGTTTCACCGCGAAGTTTCTCAAAGCTCCTATCGCTTTAGAGAAAGCCAAGTTTCTAGCCATCGCTGCTGCATACCAAGAGCCCTTTCTATCAAAGTTTATCCCTAAATAGGAAAACCTGTCTATACATTCAATCCTTTTTCCATCCAAGAAGATGGGACAGGGTATCCTCTTTGTCCCTGCTCCGCAAGACATGGTATACGTCTTTGTGGTGTTAACTTTGAGCCCCCTATCTCTCATATAGTCTGTAAATTTAAGGACGGCCCTCTGCAAGCCGACCCTAGTCCGAGACACTATAGCCGCGTCGCCGGCGTACAAGAATATAGGGACCTGTGTTCCCGAAATGGAAGGGTAGTCATACTGCGATTCTCTAAGGTGTTGCCCGACAGAATTGATATACAGGGTGAAGAGAAGGGGTGCAAGAATGCACCCCTGTCTCACTCCCCTCCGTATATCAAACCTGTCAGAACATTCGCCCAACCTACTATATCTCACCCTGGCTCCTGAAATGAAATGAAATGAAATGAAATGAAAAGCCTTTTTTATTGAGCGCAACAGTTGCCCTGAGGTGTCCAGGCGCTAGAACTAGAACAGTGTCTTCCAGAGAGACGATCCAGGGAGGGTCAGAGTTAGTTAAACAAGAAGGTCTTGAGCTGTTTACGGAAACTCGCCAGATTGGAGTTGCTTCTCAGATGACATGGGAGAGTATTCCATAGACTGGAAGCGTTATAGGCAAAAGAGCGACCTCCTGATCTAGCTCTGTAGATCCTAGGGACTTTAGCCAAAAAGGCATTTGATGAGCGGAGTGATTTATTAGGCTGATAGGGTAGGATCAGGGCGTGATTATTTTCTGGACCAGTTTTCCAAAAGGCTTGGTGGGCAATACACAGTGTCTTAAACTTAATTATATCCCTGATGGGGAGCCAGTGTAGGGTCCTTAGGCCCTGCCTTATCGAGGCTCTACGAGGGAGTCCCAGCAAGGTGCGGGCTGCACAATTTTGTGTCCGCTGTAGTTTTTGCAGGCTGTACTCCGGAGCCCCGAGGTACAGGGAGTTGCTGAAGTCAAGGCGAGATTGGATTAAGCCTTGAATCACTATCTGCTTGGCCTCGAAAGGGAGAAGAGGAAGGATTTTTTTGATCGTCCTAAGGAGGCCAAAGCAGACCGCCGATACTTTGGTTGCCTGGGTATTAAAAGTCAACGATTTGTCCAACCACACTCCCAGACTTTTTATGTTATCTCTGGGAGTGGGGGGAGCACCCATGCTCAGAGGCCATAACAGCTCCAAGGTGGTGGGGGCTGCAGGGCCTAGGAGCATGAGCTCCGTTTTATCATCGTTGAGTTTCAGGCAAGACATGGTCATCCAGCTCTTGACCTCCTCCAAGCACGTCGCTAGGTTGGTTTGTGGTTGGCAGTCGTTCCCTCGCACAAGGGAGACCACTAGCTGAGTATCATCCACATAGGTAATGATGTTAATACCATGCGGACGAACAATCCCAGCCAGTGGCCTCATATATGCATTAAAAAGCGTAGGGCTCAGCGAGGAGCCCTGCGGCACCCACCATCCCAACGGCCTGCTTGAAGAGACAGCCGAGCCTTCAAACACCTGGAAGGTGCGGTCACTCAGGAAGGACTTAAACCAGCCCAGGGCTTCTCCTGATATTCCCAGATCGGATAGACGGTTTATGAGGATTTTATGGTTTACCGTGTCAAAGGCAGCACTCAGATCGAGGAGGATCACTGCCACTGATCCTCCCCGATCTAAGATCCGCCTTGCCTCTTCTGTCACTGCCAACAGGGCAGTCTCCGTCCCGTGTTTGGGGCGGAAGCCCGTCTGGGAAATGTCAAGCAGATGGTTGTGCTCGAGAAATTCAGTCAGAAGGATGTTAATATGTTTCTCGAGGATCTTGGCACCCCAGGGTAGCAGTGATATCGGGCGGTAATTGCTCAAATTGCCCGGATCCAAAGTGGGCTTCTTCAGAAGTGCCCGCACCATGGCATGTTTCCAGGCCGAAGGCACCAGCCCTGTCCTTATGGAAGAGTTCAAAAGCTCCAAAAGTGTAGGAAGAATGACAGTGTCAGCCTGGATCAGTGCACTAGGGGGGGCAGAGTCCAGTGGAGAGCCAGACTTTACTTGATGCATCAGGAGCCTGAGTGTTTCCAGATTCATCAAGGTAAAATTGTCCAAACAGTTCTAAGAAGGATTTCCTATTTGTGTGTCAGGGTCTTAGTTGAGAGTGGAAGATTCTGTTGCCGGATCCGGGAAGGAAAGATAAATTGTATTTACTTTATGAAAAAAGAAGTCGACTAGTTCATTAAAACGGGAAAGTGGGTTGTGGTTGCCTGCAGGAGGAGATGGAGTCGTAGTCAGGGTTTTTAGAATCTTGTATATCTCCTTGGGTTTGGACTTAGCCATCATTATTTTACCGTTGTAAAAGGCAGATTGAGAGGCTTTAATTTCAGATTTGTACGTCCTAATGGCTTCCCTATAAGTGGTTTTATCCGCCTCATTGAGGGTCATGCGCCACCTCCTTTCCAGTCTCTTACAGACACGTTTCCTCTCCCTGAGCTCCTCCGAGTACCAAGGCGCAGTTTTTTTCTGTCTTTTTGGGCCCGAAGTGCGAAGTGGAAGGACTGTGTCCAGAGAGCTTGTGATCCATTCGTCAAATAAGTTACTACTGACAGAGGGGTCAGCGACAAGAACGGGTCTGGTGGTGTTAAGGATGTTGGACCAGTTGTCTATGTGAAGCTTGGGCCAGTTACGTACTTTACACGGAATAGGGATAGAGGAGGGTGCATTGTGTGTAGTCCAACTAAAGGGCACCAAAAAATGATCTGTCCAGGGGAGTCGATTAATTGTGCCCACTTTGAGATGTTCGCAGTTGCTAAAAATCGGGTCCAAAAGATGTCCCTTAATATGTGTTGGGGAAGAAACGAATTGCTCCAGTTGCATTGCAGCTAAGCTTGCTGTAATTTCTATAGCGGTGGTGTCTGAAGTGTTGTCAAAGTGGACATTAAAGTCTCCAAGCAGTGTAAAATTGGATGGGGCAATGACCAGTTCTGCCACTACGGCGGGAAGTGCTGTTTGGAAGGTTTTACATGCCCCTGGAGGACGGTAAATAAGGATACCGGTGAAACTATCGTTGGGAGAGAATTCGATAGTGAATGATAAGCTTTCACAGTCAGAAATGGACTCCGGAGAGTAGCGATATGTATAAGTGTCCTTATATATAATGGCGACACCGCCACCTTTTCCCTTAGGGCGATCAAAGCGGGCTATCTGGTAGCCTGCTATAAGGGCTTGAACCACATCCGGCTCGGATTCTTGGGTCAGCCAGGTTTCGGTCATGAAGATTGCGTCTGGGGCGAGTTCGTCCAACAGCAAGGCTATTTCCAAGCTGTGTTTTGGAATGGACCTGAAATTGAGAAGAAACATACGGTAGTCTCTAATTATATAACTCTCTAATGAATGTAAGAATTTGAGTATCAATGCCCATGGTGCTTAGGGTGGCCCAAAGTTTCACATGGTCTACACAGTCAAAAGCCGAGCTGAGATCCACAAATGTCACAAAGATGTTACCCTTCTTGGCATGCGTATATTTAGAAATTACTAAGGCCAAATTTAGACCCTGCTCTATTGTTCCCTTGTCAGGTCTAAATCCATATTATAGGTTCGATATCACATTATTATCATCTGCCCATTCCTGCATCCTATTTAAAATGATCCGACCCGCCACCTTCATCAGAGTGTCAAGGAGCGAGATTGGCCTGTAGCAGGTAGGGTCATTTCTATTGCCCTTTTTAAAAATGGGGACGACGATAGCATCAGTCCAAGAGGGTATAAACCCATGCTGATTAGCTTTATTTAATACGTTGGTCAATAAAGGATCCCAAAGTTTGCACTCAGCTTTATATTCGTCGATTGGGACTCCGTCAGGGCCGGGAGCCTTACTAGAAGGGCTATCCTTAATGACCTTAGTGACCTTGTGGAGGTCAAAAATTATATTAATTGGGAAAGCTTCTTGCATATTTCTATCAATGCCGGTACCCCTTTCCTCCTTTGTTTGGTTACCTGATACAGGGGAGATCGCTTGCTCATAGAGACCTTTAAAGTGGTTTACCCAAGTATCCCCAGTGATGGCTTGATCGATTACATTTGTCTCCTTGCATTGTAGGAAAGGTGCGTTAACCACCTTCCAGAAGGCAGTTTTGTCTTTACATTGTGATGCTTTTTGTAAAGCCAGCCAGGCCTCCCTCTTCAGTTGGCTTTTCCTAGTTTTAATCGCATGTTGGTAAGACTTTCTGGCTTGCTGTATCAACACAGGACAATTCGGTGATGTATGTAATGCTTTTTTCAGAATAGTAAGGGCATTAGTACAGCTGCTATTAAACCAACTGTTAGTTTTACTTGGATCTTGTCTAGAAACCCTTGTTAGTGATTTTTTCATCTCTGCTTGAATTTTAATAAACGAGTCTATCACATTTTGTGGTTCCGCATTATATGTAAGGCAAGTTGTAATTTCTTCATACAAATTAGATACTAGGTTATGTAGAAAGGCCACTGGCTCCACCTTTTCCCATTTTAAAGTATAACCATTTCTGGTTGCGAGGACTATCCTAGATGGATAAAAAGGGATAGCACTCAGGCTCTGTTCGTGCCTTTTGATTTTTAGACCGAGGGAGATGGGATAATGGTCGCTAAACAAAACTTTAAGTGTTTCCCAAGAGGATACTAACTCAGAATGAACAAAGGAAAGGAGTGCAAAACCAATTATCGAATTGCACCCCCTTCCGTGAAAGGTGGGCTGGAACGAGATGGATGGACTGCATAGTTCGTTAGCAAAGGACAAATTGAAATAAAAAACAATGTTATTCAACACATCGCCCAATGTAGAGTGTACAAAGTGAATAGGGTTATCGTCTTTGCTTTCGGCTAAACCACAAATGCCAGACAAACCATGAGGACAAATGGTACAATTAAAATCTCCCACCCAAAGCATAAGCGTTTCACCTCTCCATTGTTCCTTAAGGGTGGTTACAGTATGCATGAGATTATTAGTCACGTTGTCCAAAGAGTTGGAAGGCACATTATTATAAAAGTTCACCAAGATCATACATTTTACCTGTCCCCAGCTAATTGTTAGAATTTGGTAATACTCAGCGGTGATAAAGTGGGCGCATCTGGCGTACGTGCCAGAGAAGTGATCAGCGTGGTCAGTTTGAAGATCACGATCTATACACCTGAGTGCATGGTCCTTTATTGAAGTCTTCGGCTTCATACCCCCACACTACAACAGGGTTCAGAATTTATCAGGTGTTATTTATAGCACCTATTCGGATGCGTAAAGTAAAATGATTTACCACACATTCCGGAATTTATCAGGCCACTAGTAATTAGGGCCTTGATTTAGTGAGCCATCTGGCCACTGCCAAATATTGTAACCACTTGCGACATTCTGGGCCAGGCTCGGTCTGGAGGGTATAAATAAACCTGCAACCAGCGCTCGTGGTTGATTGCACTTAACCAAGAGTTGCCTTACTTTGTTTGTTTTTCTGCATTACCCTTAGGCCTTATTCCCCCAGCGTTTCCCCCTCCCTCCTATATACTTCCGCTCCACATTGGCGATGAGGTGGACTAAGCCTGCTGTGTGTGCTGCCCTGAAGCAGCTGCCAATAACCGAAAGGAGAAACAAAGGAGCAGAGTACTCACCATCGCCGGCCGGGTATCAGCATGGGAAGGAGCCCGAAGAGAAGCGATGAGGTGCGGCATCACAGGAGTGACTGCATTCCAACAGTGGCGAAACGAAACTTGAGGGGGGGCCCCTGCAAACTACATGGAGAGGGCCCCCTCCCATTCTCCTTGCCAGTCTAGAGCTCTCAGGCCAGCGGCCCGCCATACTGCAGGGGATGCGGAGCTACTGTTACACCACTGTCACCAATCCAGCCGTTATAAGTAACACTGGATGGCGGAGTTAAAGGTTGGGCTTAGTCTGCCAGCAGGCTATCATACGAGGTGGTCCATTCATTACAGGGTCCGTGCCATAAGTAGTCCGGGGTAGTTTGCCCATTTTTAGGATGGTTTCCTGATGCAGACTCCTGTCAAGATATACAACACCGGGCACACTCATCGTTCAGTTTTGACAAAAGTGCATCCACTGCGCCTTCTCATTTCCGTTTTAAAAGATTAGACAATGTGACAATGCAGTATTTCTAAAGCAGATGTAACTACAAAAAGCACATTTTGATAATACATTTTAATTAGTAGACAATAGCAATCTTAAGAGGCATTGCATAGCTTCATACACACTTTGACCCCAATTCCATCACAGTCTCTCTCTGTCAGTCAGTCTCTCTCTCTCTCTTTCAGTCAGTCAGTCTCTCTCTCTCAGTCAGTCAGTCTATCTCTCTTTGTTATTCAGTCTCTCTTCGTCAGTCTGTCAGACAGTCTCTCTCTCTCTGTCAATCTGTCAGTCAGTCGGCCGGTCTCTCTTTCTCTCTCTATCTCTCTCTTTCTGTCAGTCAGTCAGTCTCTCTCTCTTAGTCAGTCAGTCTCTCTCTCTCAGTCAGTCTATCTCTCTCTGTCATTCAGTCTCTCTCAGTCAGTCAGTATTTCAGGAAGTCAGTCTGTCAGTCAGCCAGTCTCTCTCTCTCTGTCAGTGTTTCTCAGTCAGTCCCTCTCTGTGTCAGTCTCTCTCTCTGTCAGTCTCTCTGTCAGTCTCTCTCTCTGTCAGTCTCTCTCCCTGTCATTTCTTCTGTCTGTCAGTCTCTCTCTCTGTCAGTCTCTCTATCTCTTTCTTGATGTCAGTCTCTCTCAGTCAGTCAGTCTCTCTCTCAGTCAGTCTCTCTCTTTCTGTCAGTCAGTCTCTCCCTTTCTGTCAGTCAGTCTCTCACAGTCTCTCTCTGTCAGTTTCTCTCAGTAAGTCAGTCTCTCTCTCAGTCAGCCACTCTCTCTCTCTCAGTCAGCCAGACTATATCTCTGTCAGTCAGTCTCTCTCTCTGTCAGTCAGTCTCTCTCTCTGTCAGTCAGTCTCTCTCTCTGTCAGAGTCCCAGTCTCTCTCTCTCTCGGTCAGTCTCTCTCTCAGTCAGTCTTTCTCTCAGTCAGTCTCTCTCTCAGTCAGTCTCTCTCTCAATCAGTCTCTCTCAGTCAGTCTCTCTCTTAGTCAGTCTCTCTCTCTGTCAGTCCCTCTCTCTGTCAGTCTCTCTCTGTCAGTCTCTCTCTCTGTCAGTCCCTCTCTCTGTCAGTCTCTCTCTCTGTGAGTCTCTCTCTCTCAGTCAGTCCATCTCTCTGTCAGTCCCTCTCTCTGTCAGTCTCTCTCTCTGTCAGTCTCTCTCAGTCTATCTGTCAGTAGTCTCTCTCTCTCAGCCTCGCTCTCTCTCAGCCTCTCTCTCTCAGCCTCTCTCTCTCTCTCTCTCTCTCTCTCTCTCAGTCAGTCAGTCAGTCTCTCTCTCTTAGTCAGTCAGTCTCTCTCAGTCAGTCTATCTCTCTCTGTCATTCAGTCTCTCTCAGACAGTCAGTCTTTCAGGAAGTCAGTCTGTCAGTCAGCCAGTCTCTCTCTCTCTGTCAGTGTTTCTCAGTCAGTCCCTCTCTCTGTCAGTCTCTCTCTCTGTCAGTCTCTCTGTCAGTCTCTCTCTCTGTCAGTCTCTCTCCCTGTCATTTCTTCTGTCTGTCAGTCTCTCTCTGTCAGTCTCTCTATCTCTTTCTTTCTGTCAGTCTCTCTCAGTCAGTCAGTCTCTCTCTCAGTCAGTCTCTCTCTTTCTGTCAGTCAGTCTCTCCCTTTCTGTCAGTCAGTCTCTCTCTGTCAGGTTCTCTCAGTAAGTCAGTCTCTCTCTCAGTCAGCCACTCTCTCTCTCTCAGTCAGCCAGTCTATATCTCTGTCAGTCAGTCTCTCTCTCTGTCAGTCAGTCTCTCTCTCTGTCAGTCAGTCTCTCTCTCTGTCAGAGTCCCAGTCTCTCTCTCTCTCAGTCAGTCTCTCTCTCAGTCAGTCTTTCTCTCAGTCAGTCTCTCTCTCAGTCAGTCTCTCTCTCAATCAGTCTCTCTCAGTCAGTCTCTCTCTTAGTCAGTCTCTCTCTCTGTCAGTCCCTCTCTCTGTCAGTCCCTCTCTCTGTCAGTCTCTCTCTCTGTCAGTCTCTCTCTCTGCCAGTCCCTCTCTCTGTCAGTCTCTCTCTCTGTCAGTCCCTCTCTCAGTCAGTCTCTCTCTCAATCAGTCTCTCTCAGTCAGTCTCTCTCTTAGTCAGTCTCTCTCTTAGTCAGTCTCTCTCTCTGTCAGTCCCTCTCTCTGTCAGTCCCTCTCTCTGTCAGTCTCTCTCTCTGTCAGTCTCTCTCTCTGTCAGTCCCTCTCTCTGTCAGTCTCTCTCTCTGTCAGTCTCTCTCTCAGTCAGTCCCTCTCTCTGTCAGTCCCTCTCTCTGTCAGTCTCTTTCTCTGTAAGTCTCTCTCAGTCTATCTGTCAGTAGTCTCTCTCTCTCAGCCTCTCTCTCTCTCAGCCTCTCTCTCTCAACCTCTCTCTCTCAGTCAGTCAGTCTTCCAGACAGTCTCTCTCTCCCTCTGTCAGTCTCTCTCGGTCAGTCATTCTCTCTCTCGCGCAGTCAGCCAGTCTCTCTCAGTCAGTCTCTCTCTCTCAGTCAGTGACTCTCTCTGTCAGTCGCTCTCTCTGTCAGTCAGCCAGTCTCTCTCAGTCAGTCTCTCTCTCTCAGTCAGTGACTCTCTCTGTCAGTCGCTCTCTCTGTCAGTCAGTCTCTCTCGGTGAGTCTCTCTCTCTGTCAGTCTCTCTCTGTCAGTCAGTCTCTCTCTCTCTGTCAGTCTCTGTCAGTCAGTCTCTCTCTGTCAGTCTCTCTCTCTCTCTCTCAGTCTCTCCCTCTGTCAGTCTCTCTCTCAGCCAGTCAGTCTCTCAGTCTCTCTCTCTCTTTTAGTCTCTCTCTCTGTCAGTCAGTCTCTCTCTCTCTCCCAGTCAGTCATTCTCTCTCTACATCAATCAGTCTCTCTCTCTCTCTCTCTCTCTCTCTCTCTCTCTCTCTCTCTCTCTCTTTCTCTCTCTCTCTCTCTCTGTCAGTCTCTCTCTGTGTCAGTCTCTCTCTCAGTCAGTCTCTCTCAGTCAGTCAGTCTGTCTCGAAGTCAATCCGTCTATCTCTCTCAGTCAGTCAGTCTCTGCCTCTCTCTCTCAGTCTCTCTCTCTGTCAGTCAATCTCTCTCTCTGTCAGTTAGTATCTCTCTCTACCTCAGTCAGTCAGTCTCTGTCAGTCAGCCAGTCTCTCTCTCTCAGTCACTCACTCTCAATCAGTCTCTCTCTCTCTGTCAGTCAGTCAGCCACTCTCTCAGTCAGCCAGTCTCTCTCTCTCTGTCAGTTTCTCAGCCAGTCAGTCTCTCGGTCAGTCAGTATTCAGTCTCTGAGTCAGCCATTCAGTCCCTACTCTCTCTCCACTCTCTCCCTCTCTCCATTCTCTCTCTCAACTCTGTCCACTCTATCTCCACTGTCTCTCTCTCTCCACTGTCTCTCCACTGTCTCTCTCTTCACTTTCTCTCTCTCTAGTCTCTCTCCACTCTCTCTCTCTCCACTCTCTCTCCACTCTCTCCCTCCACTCTCTCACCACTCTCCCTTCACTCTTACTCTCCACCCTTTCTCCCTTCTCACTCTCTCTCCACCCTCTCTCCCCTCTCTCTTTCTCTCTCTCCACTCTCTCTCTCTCTCTCTCTACTCTCTCTCTCCACTCTCTCTCTCTCTCCACCCTCTCTCTATTCTCTCTCCACTCACGCTCTATTCTCTCTCCACTCTCTCTCCACCCTCTCTCTATTCTCTCTCCACTCTCTCTGTCTCCACTCTCTCTCTCTCCACTCTCTCTCCACTCTCTCTCCACTCTCTCTCTCTCCACTCTCTCTCTCTCTCATTCTCTCCACTGTCTCTCCACACTCTCTCCACTCTCTCTCTCTGCAATGTCTATATACACACTCTCTCTCTCTACTCTCTCTCCACTGTCTCTCTCTCCACTGTCTCTCTCCACTCTCTCTCTCTCTCCACTCTGTCTCTCTCTCTCTCTCTCCACTCTCTCTCTCTCCACTGTCTCTCTCTACTCTCTCTCCACTGTCTCTCTACACCTGCAACATTTTATTTTATTACATCTAGATTTATAATAAATATCCTAAATGAATTTACATTTATATTTTATATTTCAATATTTTCATTTTTTTTTAAATTAAAAATAAGCTTTAATAATTTCCCTATACTTCCTTATAGGGAGATCTCCACTACAGTGGTGTAAATCACTACCTACGAGGGAAAAGTTACTAGTAGTTAATATTTTAGATTCATAAATCCTATTGAAGGAAAGTCCACTAGTGGGTGGAAACATGTAAGTTTACACTTAGGTGTAAATCTACAGTAGGAAATGCTGGACGGCAAAAAGGTTTAGATTTACACCTAGGGGCAGGGGTTTACAGGAGTAAATGCAGGGCTCGAGTCGGGGTACCACGCGTCCCCCCGCTTATTTTATCGGGATCTCGATAGCTGGAGCAAATGGAGCCACACATTCACTCTATTGCCTCTCTGGGGCGAGATTCGAGCTCATTCAGAACGCTGCTCATGCGCTGGCTTCTCTGAAGCAATCGCATCTAAGGGGTGAGCGAGGGGAGGCAATGAGTCTGATGGCCTAAGCCACCTTTCGTGACGTCACTTCCTGTCGTGAAGACAGCACCCCCCCATTACTTTTTTTAGGACTTGTGCCCTGAGTAAATGTACATGTGTAAACTTACCTTTGCGAAGAGGCCTCAATGAATTTCACAGCCGCATGCCTAATTGTCTTAATTGCTCCAACTGCTTCATCGAACCCTACTTAATGGAGATAATCGATTTGGCTTTTGTGTAGTGAGAAGTTTATGGAATGAAGTAGGCATCTTAAGGTATAGCGCTTTGACTGTACCTTTTTAAAATGCATTCTGGGCACGGAGTTAAGGGGATTTCATGTGAAAACCTAGGCTAAAAAAGATAAGCTGCAAAACAGTGAACAAATATTAGTGCTGGCCAAGGAGTCTAAACCTTTCCATCAACTACCTGAGGGGGACTGACGTACACATGAGGGCAGTGCACGGAGCTGGCACTGCTGGGCATTGGTGCATAGTGTGATATAGGTGGCATCACTGTACAGGAACTGGCACTGGGCAGGAGTGTAGTAAACCTGGGCAGTGTGAGCAGCTGGCACTGGTGGTGTAAGAGGCTGTCACTGGTGGCAGAGTGTGAGTCTGGCACAAGTGGGTAGTGACTGAAGCTGGCACTAGTGGGTAGTCGGAGGAGCTCACCTGCCACAGGTGGCAGTGTGAGAGGCTGGCACTGGTGGCAGAGTTAGCAGCTGTCAATGGCGGGAGTGTGAGAGGCTGGCACTGGTGGGTAGTGGCTGAAGCTGGCACTGGTGGCAGAGTGAGAGGCTGGCACTGGTGGCAGAGTGAGAGGCTGGCACTGGTGGCAGTGTGAGAGGCTGGCACTGGTGGCAGAGTGAGAGGCTAGTACTGGTGGGAGTGTGAGAGCAGGGGCGTAGCTAGAGCTAGTGGTGCCCGGGGCTATTCCCCAGATTGCCGCCCCTGGCATCCGTAACCTTGTGATTGTGTGAGCTTAAGTCTCGACTCGAATTTTGAATCTCACCTCACTGTCAAATTTCGGGTACAAATGCTTCTCACATATCATTGAAATGCTAGTTTTACATTGGTCTATTAACTAGTGGAAGTGAGTGTTAAGTATCTGAACTTGCAGTTGTAGAGGGCTGCGCACAGCACCCCGGGGCCACTCGCTTAATTATACTGGTGTGATTTAAAAAATACGTTCAACATATTTGTGATCCTGCCTGACTGTGACCGCTATGGGTGTCTCACAGGCTCTCCTGAGGCTTGCCCAGCAATCATGCTACCAGGCACATGCTCACTGCAGCGGCTGGGGTCCGTGAGTCATCTGACTCTAATGAATTTATGGTATTGGCCAGTTATAGTCTGGTCCCAGGTCCCATGTTGGACAGAGAGAGCAGCATGGAGTTTAGTGACTCTTCTCTCCTGGTTTATTATTTGAGCTCTCTCCAAACAGCCACAATGCCACATGTTAACAGACAGGTACTCTCGTCAGCGTGCGTCGTGACTGTCACTCGAGACAGACTACTTTTGCACTTACCTGTGTGAATCTGAAGATGGGGTGTTGGATTTAGGGGTCTTTCAACATCTGCTGTGCTGCAGGCTTTAAAAAGCAATGCAGGGTGGACTGAATACCTGACTGAAGACTAAGCTGCTTATGTGCCATGGGCAGAAAAAAAAGGCCAATCCTTGCTTGAAGCGTTGTCTGGTGTATATTACACTTGGTGTGTAACTTGTCACTCGCTGTGCGACACTAGAAATATTAATACCAGGACAGCAAGGCAGGCTCCCGTGATGCTCATGCCACTGCAACTCTGAATGCTGCATGTGCACCCAGCAATACTCCTTCTACATTAGTGGGATCCTGTAAAGATCTGTGTTCTCTACTAAACTGTTGTCTTGTATTGTCAGTGGCTCTTATTGCACGGCTTCACTCCAGTGGCACTACAGCCTAACCGCAGGTCCTTGCTCTTTTTGGGGTTAATTTTTAGCGGAGCCATGTGACCTGCTTTCTAGAGGTCCAAAGCTGTCATTTTCATTATATAATACATATAAAGGGGGTCCCCGTACTTTTTTTAAGAGGGAAAGTGTATTGTAGGTTACATACACTATAGTCATTCAGAAAAACATTAAAGCAATTTTTGAAACAGTTGGAAGATTGGTAATATATTATTTAATCACCAATACTACGTGATTGTACAAAAACGAAACAAAGTCATACAAATTATGAACCCCAAAGGAGGGGGAAAAAAGGGAGGGGGGAAAGAATTGTGCTCAAGGAAGTGTAAAAGGAGAATGACACAGTATCAGAAAGTACCAATACAAAATTTAAAGACGAATATCAAAACAATTATGATACAAAAGCCCGAATACAGGGCAAAACTTTAGAAAAGAGTTAATAGTGAGATTTCAACGGTCACATCTAATCATTAGAGCATAAAGGGTTGTGCCGGAAAATCAAACAAAAGGAAAAAACAGTCGACGTTTCGACCCCTATCCGTAGGCCAACTAAAGTCCTTTCACGGGGTCTTCATCAGGACGTCACACAAGGGGGGAAGAGATGTGGGGCCATTCTGTGTAGAAAGAATTATAATTATTTTACTATAGTTCATGAAAAGGACGCAAATCATCGTCCTATCTAAAATAATAAGAGTGCATAATTTTATGAAGACAATTACCATGGTGTACGACCCAACTGGGTTCAGTACAGGGACAAGGGAGCCACGCTGGACGTCGTGGGTATTCTCGTGGAATGATCAACTCAGCTAAGGAAGAGACATATAGTCAATAAGAATCACAAGGAGTCCAAATAATTATTGTCACTCCAGTAGCAGCCACAAAAGATAATAGCAAAAACAAAAACATCCTTAAATCCATAAACCAAAGTGGTTTGGATAGGATAGAAGTTATTGTAAAATCTACATAAAAACCGCATTTATGGGAAGTACCTCTTGGTCAGTGAAAGTTAGACCTTCAAGAAATATGAAGTTCTGGCGCAGTGTGTCCCAGGTTAACAGCTTCAGCAATTAAAGTGCTATAGTAAATCAGAAAGAAGGGTTTAGATTACCAATTGCGCAAGTTTTAAAGTGCAACCCGAGTATGGCAAAGGCAGGTGGTATATACTTACAGCTCAAAGAGCGTAACTGCACCGTCTTTTATTGGGCAGGGGCCAATGGTTAAAAATTCACAAACCAATCAGGGGTGCAATTTCTGTTAGTACCTGCGATTATAAATAAGGAGTGTTATTAACAGATAAAGGGCAGGTTGAAAAAGATCCAGACAGGATCAAATTCTTACTTACAGAGGCCAGGTCGCCAAAGATGCGACAAGCGAGGAGAAGAAATAAACAAGTATGGCGCCTGTCTGTGTTTTAATCCTATGGTAAATCAAAAGAGAGAGAGAGAGAGCCGTTTAGCCGATTGTGGCAACCGAATGGCAAAACAGTAAAGTGAAAACCACAGCGGGTACTTACAGAGACAGAGGACGCAGCCGCGTCAACTCTAATCACGGCGTCAACATCAGGGGTATTTTCTTCCGATTGACAGAATCGTAGTCCTGCGGTAAAAATCAAGCTAGTTTACCGAGTTGTCAGACTCCCGTTATAGCGCGTTTAAAAAGGCAAGGTTAACCAGAAAGGTGGCTTACAAAATAGGACGTCGGTCCCGGCGTCTCCTCGGATCCTGCACCAGAACTCCGCCGTATGTGCTACGCGGAGTTTTAGGGGTGGAGCTAAATCAAAGCTCAAAACAAATGGCATAGAAGAGTTACTACAGCCATTCTCTAGGTCGAATTCGATATCGATGCAGTAGTGCTATGGCTAAAGGAAATTATTACAGCGGGATCTGTGTAAGATCTTGGAAAAGTTAAATAAATAATTGCAAATGGTGTGTTGAAAAACGAGCGCATAAATCAGGGGAATTATTGTAGTGTTGGCTAAGAAGTGTGGTGCAGCTCTCACACAGGAGGCTGAAGACCAAATTGCCCAATGATCATAATGCCCTCCGACTCTTGGCACAGAAGGTCGTAGAGGGAAATACATGGTTACATAGAGTCCACAAATGTAAATCATCAAAAAACATATGTTGGTGAAATCCAGCAATATTCTACTTTTCAATAACAACACGTCATGGATATTAAAGGAAACTCACGCACTTCTCAAACATGAGGGTGAGATGAGTGTAGCTGGAACTTAATTAAAAGCAACTTTAAACACAGAAACCAGGATTACGCTAGCCGAGAGCTGCCAATTGTCCATTACTGCTATCCGGCTCATTTAGACCATTCAATCAATCAATCAATCAATCAAAGACATTTATAGAGCGCACTACCTACCCGTAGGGTCTCGAGGCGCTTGGGGGGGGGGGGGGGGTGCCGCTACTGCTCGAACAGCCAGGTCTTGAGCTTCTTCCTGAAGGAGAGGTGGTCTTGGGTCAGGCGCAGGTCGGCCGGGAGGGAGTTCCAGGTCTTGGCGGCCAGGTAGGAGAAGGACCTTCCTCCTGTAGTGGCTCTGCGGATGTGTGGGACGGCGGCGAGGGCGTGGCTGGCGGATCGGAGGTGGCGTTTGGGAGCGTAGAAGTTGATTCGGTTGTTGAGGTAGCTCGGGCCTTGGTCGTGGAGAGCTTTGTGTGCGTGGGTAAGGAGGCGGAAGGTGATTCTCTTGCTGACCGGGAGCCAGTGCAGGTCTCCTAGGTGTCCAGAGATGTGGCTGTGTCGTGGGATGTCGAGGATGAGTCTGGCTGAGGCGTTCTGGATGCGCTGGAGTCTCTTCTGGATCTTGGCGGTGGTTCCGGCGTAGAGTGCGTTGCCGTAGTCCAGTCGGCTGGTGATGAGGGCCTGGGTGACGGTCTTCCTGGTCTCTGTGGGGATCCACCAGAAGATCTTCCGAAGCATGCGCAGGATGTTGAAGCACGACGAGGAGACGGCGTTGACTTGCCTGGTCATGGAGAGGGAGGAGTCCAGTATGAAACCCAGGTTGCGTGCGTGGTCCGTCGGTTTGGGTGCGGTGCCCAGGGCGGGGGGCCACCAGGAGTCGTCCCAGGCGGAGGGCGAGGAGCCCAGGATGAGGACCTCCGTCTTATCTGAGTTCAGCTTCAGGTGGCTCGTCGTCATCCACTCGGCTACCTCTCTCATCCCTTCGTGCAGGTTGGCTCTGGCGGCGGCGGGGTCGTTGGTCAGGGAGAGGACCATTCTTAATAGAGTCCAGGAGAGACATCCATTTAGACTCTCGTGTGTTTAATATAGTGGGGAGATTACCACCTCTTCTGCCAAGGGTTACTTTCTCAATAACAAACCAACGTAGGTCTGTTACAGCGTGTCCTGCTAACCCCCAATGATCTACCAAGGGCGCCCCTGCCACTTTGCATCTTAGTCTGCTAGAGTGGGATGAAATCCTGGATTTGATTTTCTGTTGAGTTTGCCCTACATACAACTGACTGCATGGGCACCGAATAATGTAAATGACTCCACTGGAGTTGCAATTTGTGTAATGTTTTAAGGTGTAAGTTCTACCACCATGTACCAATGTTTTAGTCTGGATTGTTGTATCACATGCAGTGCACGTGCCACATCTGTAGTGCCCCACTACCGGGGGTAAGTTCCAAAGGGATGTCAAAGTCGGTTGACTTGCTGACTCCAGGTAGGAATGAACCATCATGTCCCGAATATTTTTAGCTCTCTTAAATGAGTGTAGAGGTAGTTCAGTTTGTTGGATAACGTCTGCAACCAAAGGCCAGTTTTGATTGATGATTTTTTTTAAATCATTGCTGCGTGTAGAGAAGGTGGTCACACAGAGGACTCGATCAGCTGAGGTTCGTGGCACTGCCTCTGGGTTGAGGAGGGAATCACGGGGATTATACCAAGCCCGTTTTCTGGCCCGTTTCACCATCCGGGATGGATATCCTCGTGAGATTAAACGTTCACTCAGGACTTCAGATTCTTTCAGATAGTTGGCCCTAGTGGAACAATTCCTCCTGACTCGAAGGAATTGTCCAACCGGCAGGTTGTCCTTGAGGCCTCTCGGGTGATGACTCTGGTATTGCAATAATGAATTGCGTTCCGTTGGCTTTCTAAACAATGTTGTTTGTAGATGATCTACTTCCACATAGATGGAGATGTCTAGAAAAGGTATTCTTTCTTTACTGGATTCCATCGTGAACTTGATGTGGGGGTTGCGGGAATTGAGCCAGTCGTGAAATTCTTTTAGTTGATCTGGATTGCCTTCCCAAATGCAAAGAACGTCGTCGATATATCTGACCCATAATTGCAGATTGGCCTTGAAAGGATTTGTTGTAGGGAAAATATGTTGTTGCTCGAAATGGTCCATATATATTATGGCCAAATTGGGGGCAAAAGTAGCCCCCATCGCTACTCCCTTGGTCTGCAAATAAAATCCTTCCTGGAAGATGAAAAAATTGTGCATAATGGCCATCTCTAGAAGCTCAATTATAAAATCAGTAGGGACCTGCATCGGTGCCGTTCTTCGATCTAGGGTCTCTTTCATGATCTCCAAAGCATCTTGTTGAGGGATGCTCGTATACAGCGATACGATATCGCAGGTGACTAAAAGGGCCTGTTCAGGGTTAAATGGTCTGTCGTCAATCAGATTGATCACCTGAGTTGTATCTCGAAGATAGGATCTGGTCTTTAGAGCGATGGGCTTAAGAAAGAAGTCCACATATTGGCAAAGAGGCTCTAACAATGATCCACAGCCGGACACGATAGGGCGTCCAGGGGGGGTGTTAAGATTCTTATGCACCTTCGGCAAAGTATAGATGGTAGCCAGTCTGGGGAATTTTTGATTGAGGAAATCAAATTCCTGTTTGCTCAAGAAACCTGCATCCAAACCTTTCTGTGTGATTCTCAAGATGGTTGTGGCCAGATCGCGTGAAGGATCGCTGGGAAGGAGGCGATAACTAATCCCATCCGATAATTGTCTCTGAATTTCTGCCTTGTAATCTGAAAGGTCCTGTACAACAATTGCACCGCCTTTATCCGCGGGTTTGATGACTACTTGTTTATTATTACGTAGGTCTGTCAAGGCCGTTCTTTCCGTCTTGGCCAAATTAAGTTTGGTAAATTTGGGTTGTTGAAGTGAACGGTCTATCGAGGAGGTCACGATTTCTTCAAAAGCAAGAATCCGACTGTTCATGGCATATGTAGGGGGAAAGAAGGTCGAAGGTACCCTAAGTCCTGTCGTAGAGCCTTGTTGTCTTGATGTTTGATTGCGGAAATAATATCGCAATCTTATCTTCCTGAAAAAACTGTACAGTTCTGTTTTCAACAGGAACTTGTTGACTGAAGCAGTGGGAACATATGAGAGTCCTCGGCCGAGGACCTTGAGTTCTTCCTCTTTTAGATCATATGTTGAGATGTTAATCACCGGGCTGATGGTTGGCACACAACTGATTGTAGTCGTCAGATTGGGTGTGGGTCATTTTCATTATAGTCAGCTGCAGCACGCGTTTGCAGCAGTTTTAGATCTTCTAATAGTTTTCCTTTGCTCAAATGGGTCTAATGTCTGATATTTATGTTTCCTCCTCTTCATTACTTGATTTTTGCTCGCAAGAAAGTGTCAAATGTGTCAAATGTCACTCATAACCACACTGAAATTATGAACATGTCACACATAGCAATCTGAAACTTTGGCAGCTATGGATGGCACATGTCATCATGTCATTTGCTGACTGCCTAACTTGGTTAGTCCCCCCATTTCTTTTTATAGGACTTGTACCCACTTGTACCCACTGCCCTGCCACTCACCAAAGATCCTTTCCTCCCCTCGTGACAACTGTTTAGCTCTAACCTTCCTCAGGCTCCAGTACGCCACAGTGGAGGCAAGGTCTCTACCGAAGGGGTTGATTCTGCTGCAGTCTGCAGCAAATCGCCCAGCACTGCCACTGCCCCAGACTCGACTCATAACTGCCAAGATTTGAGATTGCTATGTGTGACATTTTCATAATTTTAGTGTAAATATAAGAGACATTTCAAGGACTATGAGTAACAGTTTCTCCCAAGCAGAATCAAGCAATGAAGGCAAGAGAAACATATAAATATCAGAAATTACTCCCATTTGAGCAAAGAGAAACTCTACCAGCTGCAAAACACCAGAAAGGAAGGGAACTTAGATGCGCAAGCAGCGGTGGAGAGAAGCAGCGCCACATCTTACGAACATGGTACTAAGGGGCAAATTCACATGCCGAAATGTGGCATTAAACAAACATTGCTAATGCCTCGCTCCGCCATTCTGAAAATGCAGGGATGCACCGTATTCACAAGAATGCGGTGCACCCCCGTGTTTCCCCTGGCACTGGTGCTAAATCTAGCTGCCTAGCGCCAAAACAGGCAAACATTGTGCAAGGGTGTCTACGTTGGTGGGAATGTCTGTTTATGTGCAGGAAGGTGTCCCTTCCTACACATAAACAAATCGTGATTTGTTAAACCATTATGCAGCCCACATAGAAGTTGCAAATTGTCATTTTCTTTAAATGATTCATGGTGTTTTGCTGTTTCTATGTGTGCTGCAGAATGCAGTGTGAAATGGGGTCTAATTTACTAGATGGCTTTAAGCCAAGTTCAGTGGTTTAATGCTGCCTCAACTAAGGGTTTATCGCCACAGGAATGTTGGAAATAGTGATGTTCCTGGGGCCATAAGGGCTTGTAAATATGCCCCTATGTTCCTCTCTCCCTTTGATGCAGCGTTTGTTACGTATTTTTTTTTTTCATTTTTCCCCTTTGTACATGTTTCTGTCCCGGAAAACGTTTAATCTTGCAAATGTGTACTTGCCCAGATACCTCCCTGCTGCCAAAGCCATGACTTCTTTATTGCTATGCCATTCTCAGTGCTACATCAACTCACAGGTGCGTTCTGCACCCCCCTCCACCTACCACCGTCCCCTCAGCTTGCCTTCCCAGATCTCCCCACCAGTCGTTATTTCCCATAGTGCTCTCGGAGCGCCAGTTGCTAATATTGTCCAATGAAATCGACAATGCTAATTTAACATTCACAGCCCGAAAGTACAGCAAGCCTGCACCACGAGAGTCCCCTTTTAAAACAAGGTGCAGGTTGAAATTCGCCTCAAATTTGCTTTTCACTAACACGGTTTATCAAGGCAGCTCTGCAGTGTTGCACTGGGAGTAAAATAGAACCAGGCCTGAAAATAAAATGTCGCCCCTATAGTAAATCAGAAAGCTAAAAAAAGTCTCAAAAAGTATGCAAATTGGGACACTTTTAAAGTTGGTAAAACACGCTGTGTGTTCTGCAAGATAGGGAAGACTCTTTCTTAGTGCTTTCTGAAGACCATGTTTATGCTACTGTCAGGGAAATCAACAGTAAAAACCGGCCCACAAGACAATAAAACAGGACACAAACATAAAAAGACAGCCCACACATGGACCAATCCGACCAGACCGTTGGGCACTGCCAGATTGCCCTATAGGCAGGGCCACAGAAATCGTGCTATTGTGCGGCCACAGCAAATTTTTCATAATTTTAGATTTGCCATGTTTGCCACACAGTCCATCATCTTCCGCATAATCTGCAGATTTTAACAACATTTGTTTCTTGCTTAAATTTTTCAAAAGCTACTAAAAATGTTGCGGCGTAGTGAAAGGCCCTTTACATAGCAGGAGTAGCCACCTTCCAATTGCTTATCGCTATATTTGGGTAGTAAACTGGTACTAATGAGGTGTAACCAATGCCTAGACAGTGTTACCAATTTTAAAAACTATAGAAGTAATGAAGTATTACTATTACAAAATGTGCCGCATAAAGTTGTATAATTTGCTTTGCCGCAGAATTTAGTCAACCTTGCTGCATAATTTGGCCCTCTCCTGCCACCCACACAATTTAAGTGGCCCTGCCTATTGGCCAGTCCGATCTTGCGACTATGAAATATTGACAAGTTCTGCCTCGGGTAAAATTGTGTGACCCCCCCCAGCATGACTGCCCCTCAGCGTATCCCCTCTTTCGAGGTTCCCTCTTGCAGGGCCCCCTCTTCCAGTATTCTCTCTTCCAGGGACCCGCGTACCCTTAATGAATATGCTGGTGGTAAATTAAAAAATTGGCACTGTAGCCAACTGCGCACATTAGAAACCGGATTGAGTACACTAAAATAAAAACCAGTTGAACAGCACTTGGGCTTAATGCTTGAAACTTACTGGAATACAGGAGAATAGGCCCTTGCGCACTCACAGCAGCTGAATGGTACTGACAACAGAGAAGTGTCGGTACTTTAATTACTACTGTACCTCGGCCGAGAATTGCACGTCTTCACACTTGCAAAAGAAAGCCCCGAAGGGCACACGGTACCTGCTCATTAAAGCACTGCTTGTGCAAGTACAACGAGGTGTCTGCCTCGCTGACTGCCGCTCCTGTAGACGTCTACCCGCACCCAGGACCGAACCTTCCCAGCTCCTTTCACACACCCCCACCGCCCTCTGCGTAAGTTCCGCACTTGAGGTAGGATACTTTTCCTCCACCTTCCCTGAGCACTAGTCCAGAATTTTTACCCCACTATCAATAGGCTTGTGGAACTTACTTGGGCAGAGTCCGGAGGAGTGTGGCGGTGGCGCTCCAAGCATTGCCCTTACACACCGTCGCTCAAGGCAGTGGCTGCTGCACGCTTTGACAATTTCCGGTTGTCCTCATAACATTTACCCTCCAGGCTTCAAAGGTGCAAGTTTGCCACCCGCCTCCGGTGATAGCCGTGCTGACGGCCGCGCAGCCACGCTCATGAGAGGCAGGGCGTGACGCGTCATTGCTGCTGTGCTGCTGCGCTACATTTCAGCGCGAGGGCTGGCCAATTATGCCCAGGGCCGTCATTGGTAGCGCTTTGGCGTGCTACAAGATTGACGGCCCTGGGACGGGAACCATGAGTTTGCTTTTTTTTCACGCATGGGCAGCGGCCTTTATAATTTATTTGGAGACACGGACACTACTGTAGTAACTGACAGTAGTGTCAGCAAGTGTCCAAATAAATTATAAAGGCCGCCGCCATGGGGTGCCAGTGCCGTGCGGCAGCCGCCCACGCCATAGTGCCACCTGGGGCGGACCGCAACCCCCCCCCTAGCTACGCCACTGTGTGAGAGGCTGGCACTGGTGCAGTGTGAGCGGCTGGCACTGGTGGGAAGTGGGAGGGGCTGACACTGGTGGCAGTATGAGAGGCTGGCACTGGTGGCAGTATGAGAGGCTGGCACTGGTGGCAGAGTGAGAGGCTGGCACTGGTGGCAGAGTGAGCGGCTAGCACTGGTGGCAGAGTGAGAGGCTGGCACTGGTGGCAGTGTGAGAGGCTGGCACTGGTGGCAGAGTGAGCGGCAGGCACTGGTGGCAGAGTGCGCGGCAGGCACTGGTGGCAGTGTGAGTGGCAGGCACTGGTGGCAGAGTGAGCGGCAGGCACTGGTGGCAGTGTGAGAGGCTGGCACTGGTGGCAGTGTGAGAGGCCGGCACTGGTGACAGAGTGAGCGGCAGGCACTGGTGGCAGTGTGAGAGGCTGGCACTGGTGGCAAAGTGAGAGGATGGCACTGGTGGCAGAGTGAGTGGCTGGCACTGGTGGGAAGTGGGAGGAGCTGGCACTGGTTACAGTGTGAGACTGGCACTTGTGGGAAGTGGGAGTAGCTGATACTTCTCAGAGGAGCAGAGCCCTATGGGGAATGCTGTCTCTGGGGCCCCCACTCCCACCCTTGTCCTGGGCCTGCCTCCAGCTCTGACTGAAGAGAAACAATGTAAGTTGAAACATTGTTTCTCTTCAGTCTGGGAGGGGCTCAGAGCTCAGAGCAGGCTGCAGACAGCCTGCACCTGCTTCAGAGGGAGAGAGGCTTGCTTCAGCGCAAGCCTCTCTCACAGCTCTCACCGAAGAGCTGAGAGCTGAGGGGGGCCCAGGGCCCCCTTCATTTACTGAAGCCTGGGGGGCCCCCCGCACCGCGGGGCCTGCGGGGGGTTTATTACGCCCCTGCATTCCAATCGAGGAGACCCAGAAGCACCAGGGTAAGTGTGGTGCAGCCGGCAAGAAGAGCCGGAGAGGGGAAGGTCCAGCGACGCAGAGTTGCGGAAGCCGGTCCGAGAGATGGTGGAGAGCAGTTGATCCATTCGCTATTTTGTGGGTGAGACTTCTTCTGTGAATAAGCAGGCCGCAGGTAACTGCTGAAGCGGAAGATGGTTGGCAAGAGAGAGGGCCCAGGTGCCGGCTTACACAAGGCCAGAGTAGGCCCGTCTGAGGCGCGAGGCGTTCCCCAGTGGTGATAAGGATGAAGAGCAGGGCCAGAGCACGTGGGAGCATGGACTAAACAAGCATTTACAATGCAACGGTTTCGTCTTTACAAAAGTTAGAGCTATTGGCATTGTAAATGACAACATTTTTATTTATGTGTTGGTTTTGAAAACAGATAAATAAATGGCATTATCATTTACAATGGCAATAGCTTAATCTCTCGCAAATGCCACACACACCCACAGAGAGCCCCCCACACAGAGCCCCCCCACACACACACAGAGTCCCCCCACACACACACCCAGACAGAGCCCCCCACACACACAACCACACAGAGCCCCCCCACATAACCACACAGAGCCCCCCCCACACACCCACACAGAGCACCCCCACACACCCACACAGAGCCCCCCCCACACACCCACACAGAGCCCCCCACACTCTGCAAGCCCCCCTCACACTGCGAGCCCCCCACACACCCACACAGAGCCCCCCACACACTGCGAGCCCCCCCACACACTGCGAGCCCCACAAAGCACATATTACTGTAACCATTTGAGGAGATAATAGGTGCAGTAACATCAAATTTCACAGCACCTTACGCTGCGGCAGAACTAGCCCGTGAGAATGGCGATGATGCATGGTATACGTGTCACTGTAGAAAAGTTTTAAAGAGTGCGCCAAAACTCTTTCTCAAAGTCCCTAAGTGCATATGCTGATAACCAGGTGGTGCTCTACAATATAAGGCGCTGCTTAGGATGAAATAGGTTACACAGGAGTTTAGAAATACTTTTTTTGCCTGACAACTTTAGGCAAAGATGCTTCCGCAGCCCACTGTAAGCGCACGCTGGCTTTTGAAGGTCCGCGCAGACACAGACGTAATATTGATTGAAAGGCGAGAATGGGGGGGCATGTGTTCGCCCCTACGTACCCTGGAGTGGTGGAACGCGCAGCCAGCCTTATGACGACAGACCTGGTTCTGGGGTCCTGAGGAGCCCCCACTGCCCGAACATTTCTGCTTCACCATCCAGTCTTCGATCCCCTTGCGAGCCAGGCAGGCATTCACCGCAAAACTGTCCCATGCGAGGAAACAACGAGACAGGCACTTCAGGGCTTCGGTGAGCTAGACCATGGGAGCAGAAACACAGCAGCGCACCGTGGCCCCCCAGCTGCAGACCCCGCAGCTCTCAACGGACCTACACTCAACTAGCTAGTCACCATTCACTTTAAGAAATGCATGTGGGTCCGCTACTGCTCAAAAATATTATGGACAAATGCATTCAGTGTAAAAGTTTTAAAAAGTGGTTAAACTATACATTGTAAAAAAATACATTAAAAAAGACTGCCAGGATAATGCTAGTAATGTGGTCACACAAATTGGGTGCAAGTTCCCATGACCACGGGTTCCTTCCTCCTGAGAAAACGGTACAGCTTGGCCAGCGTTTTTCAAGTGAAATAACCCATGTTACAACTTTGACAAGCGGGGAGCCAGCGTAGGAAATAGTGTCTTTAAAATGAGACAGGGGTGGGGGTTTCAGGTTGACACGAAAAAAAAGAATTTCAAACTATCCCAAGCAAAAAGAAAAGTTTGCCGAGCAGAGGGGGCGATTGGGGGGAATAATAAAGATGTCGTACCTTCAGGACTTTCTCTGGGTTTGCACACAGCAGCTGCCCATCAGGTCCGTGGAAGAAGGGGGTAGTGGGTGAGATATGCAAAACAAGCCTTGTCCCCAGAAGCCGATGGGCTCGAACACACCCCTCCATTTCCGGAGCTCTTAACGTGTAGTGTCCCCGGGCACACGTAGGTGCCCGGAGAGAGGAACAAAGACTGTTGGGGACACGAGGGGCTCCGACCTCCACTCCACGGGAGACACATTTACGCATATCAGAAAGTAGGCACCGTAAAAAAAGGATCCTGGAAATTGATTTAATTTACTAAGGACACCGGGCCGCCAGTACCGTCTAAGCTGCGCCAAGCCCAGCGCCCCTTCGACAACGTACACTGAATAAAACGCTAACACACTGTTAATTAAACATTTCCCCGGGGAAAGGTCGTTTAAAAAGGCTTTGGTTATTAGGATTAAATAACAAAGAGGGTCTTGACTCAAAACTCAGCAAGGCTGAGCCAACAATAACTGAAGAAACAACAAACTTGCCTATACTGAGAAGCTATTTTTAGGGACAACCGTTATTAAAGCATACATGAAAGAATAGCATGAACACTTGCTTTTTAAATTGCAACTTTTACTTTAATTCTTTTCTGAAGACTATTATGATTTTTAGCCTTTTTTGTCTTTTTGTGCATGGGAATACAAAAGCATGAAAAATATTTTACATTTATATACAAACAGAAAACAAAAATTGGTATGTACATTGATTCAAACAAACTCACACTCAACACATTCTTGGCCGTCCATTCATACTATACCACATTCATACTGGTCCCAGTGTCATGAAACAATTGTGTAAATACAAAACAATCTTATTTGCTGTTTTTTACACGTTAATCATAGTTTTTCAAAATTTGAAAAAAGAAGAAAGTAATCTTTCAATCAGATGACACATTCCATATGGAATCAAAAGAATGACAAGGGACCGGGTCGGGTTGACGCGTTTCGAACCCTGCAATTCTTAGGGTTCTCTTCAGGACCACAGTTTAACTCAACAAGTGGGTCAAGGCTCCAAAGAAAACGAGAGGAGACAGATGTATTCCAAGTGGAGGGGGAGCGAAAGGTGCTTCACTGCGGCGCGTAATTGTTCTAAGGGTACATCCCAGTCGGGTTGCGCTCGGTCCGGTGATACGGTTCCGGCGTCAACAAAGCGTGATTTGTGCTCCGGTCCTTGAGGTCTGCAATCATTCGAAGTCCTCGCTCCTCACCCTGCAGTCAATGGCGGGTTCAGGATGGCAGTGCCTGGAGCAGGGCAAGGGTCGTAGTGTTTGGGTGGTGGATGGCTTAGTATAAAGAGGGAGGGTATTATAGTAGAAAGATAATGCTAGTCCGTGCGTGTATGTCTAAGTGCAGTGAAGAAGGTTGTGGGGTGGGGGCTGCATTGCACGGTATAAGGTGGTGGTGAGTTACTTCTTGTATGTAGTGCTTTTGTCTGTTTGGTGAAATCTGCATGCGAGGAAAGCTCCCACTGCTACACAAATGCTGTATCCTGTGTTTGTGTGAGAGGGGGTGGGTGGCCAGCTGCACATGCTGGGCCTATTCTGTGAACGAGGTAAGATTACAAAACGGAGACGTGTTCAGAGCGAGGGGCTCTTGCACGGCTGCTGCGGGTGGGTGGATTGATGTTTCCCTCTGATGGCTCTGATGGCTGGGACTGAATATTTCGCTACAGGCTTGGTCAAAGCGCGTTTTGTCCGCCTGCGTCAAGGATAAGCTCACACGTAGGGCTTCTGACTAAACAGCTCGAGGTTTTAGCTCCTCGCCGAGGAGGCCGATTGAAGATTGAAGCCCGTCAGGGTCGCATGTTCCTGTACTGATTGGGCATGGCTGAGCATTTCGGGCTCTTCTCCTCCTTTTGCGGCAGGGCGAGTACTGATTTCCATATAATTGGCCCTCTCCTGTAGGGGCGCTTAGTAATTACTACTGGCGGTATGGGCAGATTTTAATATTCCCATCAATCTAAATGTGGACCTATCACTAGAAGCAGTTGTGAACAACACGTAAGCATCCAGGCGCTATTTTCAGATGCAAACGCAAAATCAATCCCGGCAACAAACCAGAAAGGCATGACGACAAAAGGGGCGGGACTTAAAAAAAGCCCCAGAAATGCCCCCGATTCGCGTCGTGACGAGACAAAGAGTGATTGACGACCATCTCGTCCAATGGCTAGCCTCCATTTATGGAGCTAGCCAATGGAAGAGAGAGGCGGGACAAAAGCCCATACTGTTACATCAAAAGATTTCGCCTGCGCGAGCACTGCTGCGCAGTGCTACGGCCAGGCGAAACCTAAAAAGAAAAAAAATATTACAGGAAAAGAGATAATAAGACAGACAGAGCCCAAGTGGAGACGGACTTGGAATTGAAAAAGCACAGGACAGGCAGCAAGAAAGAGAGAGGTCACGGAAATGAAAAAATAGAAATACAAGACGTCCTGCAGAGCGAGGAGTCCAGCTACCCACAAAAAAGCACTGAACACTGAGGGTGGGGTGGTGCACAAACAAATCAAGTCAATCGTCCTGCACAACGATATGGGCAAAGCATCGCTGGGTAAAGCACACAGCTCATCGGCAGAGAGGAGAGGAAGGGAGCACAGCAGAGTTCTGAGGCTAGTGTACTCCGGACAACCACAAACTAGCACGGCAAGGCAGACCACAAAGGGGAAGGAAATCCACAGAGGGATATTAAACAATGTCACTGCCGGCCACGGTGGAGGAGGAGGGTGCAGCAGAGCACTGTGCCCACTTCACCATGACAGCCCTACCCCCATTCAGTCAGTTGGCGGATCCGGCCACGGCAGCACCAAGGTGGCGGAAGTGGATCGAACAGCTGGAAAACTATTTCCTCGCTTCTCGTGAGACTACTGGAGAGGTTAAAAGGTCTACAATGCTACACATGGGCATTGTTAAACTGTATGAACTGTTTCAGGACCTGCCCAACACCGGTGATGTGCATGATTATGAGGCGGTGGTAAGGCCCTCAATTGGCATTTTGACCCCCTATTAAATCCTGATTACAACATTTCAAGTTGCGACAAGGAGGCAGCAGGAGGGGGAGACTGTTGACATGTTTTTTGCATGACTATGCAAATTGGAAAGTTTCTGCACGGGCATTGACAAGCAACTGGAAATCAGGCTCAATTAATATAGGGGTGCAGGTCATCTGAGCAGCGGAAACTCATATTACGTCAACTGGGCATCACATTGGATGAAATACTAATATTGGGCAGATCTCATGAGCTAGGGGATGCCCGAGCGAGTGAAATGGAATCGGCACTGGCACGAAGAACGTCAGGTCCCTACAGACAAGCTCAGTTACTGTCAAAAAGGAAAGAGTAGAGGCTGTTTGGAAATGAGCGGGGAAAAAGGAAGAGGGACCACCAGCACACGCCAAGGAGGGCGAGGGTGTGGCAACTGTGAATTGGAGAGTCACCCACAACGATGGTGTCCAGCCTATGGAAAACCATGCTTGAAAGGTGGAAAACTAGGACATTTTCCAAAGGTGTGCCAGAGTGCAGCTCAGACAGCCACCACAGGAGGGAAGATCAAAATGTTTGGGCAAGTCAAACAGGTCGTAAGAGGGGCGGAGACCCTGGAGAACCTGGATACCTTCTGCCAGAAGATGAGAATACTGTAGGATGACGAGGAAGAGGATGTCTTCGTCATCTCCTTCACGGTGCAGACGGACCAAAAGAAACGGCCCCCATCGATGTGCCCAATACAGATTGGGGACAATCAAGTCAACGCCGTAATAGATACAGGAGCATCAGTAAACATCCTGGATCCAGAACACCATCTCGAGTTAAACCCTCACCCATTCTGCTACAAAGAGTCATTGAAGTGGAAGTCACTCATTGTAATATCTCGGCACGTACAAAATTTCATGTGACTCAGGACAGCGCAGGAACATTACTCGACTGCCACTTGGCTGAGGACCTGGGGCTGGTAATGTTCGCACGGCATGTCCAGCAATCCCATTGGCTAAAATTATGGCAAAGTTCGCCAAACTCTTCGAAGGGCTCGGTTGCCTGAAAGGCATCAAAGTCAAGTTACATATTGACCGGTCAGTGAAGCTGGTGGCGTTATGTCACAGAAGAGTACATTTTCATCTGCGGTCCCTCGTGGAGTCAGAGCTGGAGAAACTCGAGAAAGCCAGAATAATCGAAAAGGTGTCAGGACCTACACCGTGGGTATCTCTGCTTGTAATCACTCCCAAACCCAAGCAGCCAAGAGCGATACACCTGTGTGTCGACATGCGATTGCCCAATAAGGTGTTACAGAGAGAGAGACATATGACATCAATGAAATAGTCACTGACATCAACAGGGTAAAATGGTTTTCAAAAGTAGCCCTCAACTCTGGATACCATCAGCTGCTGTTGAATGAAGCCAGTCATTATATCACAACCTTCTCAACACATGTAGGGCTGAGGAGATTCAAGCAGCTTAGTTTTGGAGTATCCTCAGCAGCAGAGGTATTCCAGGATGTCATCCGAGAGGCCCTATCAAGATTGATAGTCATAAATGTCAGTGACGGCGTTTTGATCTTTTGTCAAACGTTGGAGGAACACCATGAGTGGTTAAGGGCGACCCTGCAGAGACTGGTGGAACAAGGATTAACATTGCACTGAGACAAATGTACATTCTACACAAATGAATTGGAATTTTTGGGTACAAATTCTCCAAGGAGGGCCTAAAGGTGGACCCAATAAAGGTCAAAGCCATCCGATCAGCAACAATTCCCCAACACCAGACAGAGTTGCAAATCTTCCTAGGAATGGCAAATTATTGCGGAAGATTCATGCCTCATCTCGCAACCATCTTGGAGCCTCTGAGGGCTTTTACGAAGAAGGACACCAATGGGGCAGTGGACCAGTACCGAGTCAAAAGCATTCAAGGAGGAAAAAAGGAGTGCTACTGAAGGGAGCGACTGTGGCCAATTTAAAGCTTGGGAGCCCCACGGAGCTCATAGTGGATACCAGTCCTGTTGATCGCGGGGCTATGCTCCTTCATCAAGATGCGCAAAAGGAATGGGTGCACATTGTGTACACAAGCAGGGCGTTAACAGTAGTTGAAACAAGGTATGCAAAAATAGAAAGGGAAACACTGGCAATCAGATGGGCTTGTCAACACTTTGACATATACCTCTGGGGGCACAAGTTCCGGGTGGTCACCGATCACAAGCCGTTGGTACCGCTGTTCACCGGGACAGTGAGAAATGGCCCTCCTCGAATTGAAAGATGGGCAGTACAACTCAAGCACTACGATTTCGAAGTGGTGTACCATCCTGGAATCAACAACCCGGCAGACTACCTAGTACCCCACCACATGGCAGTCGACCCCCGTAACCAGCAAGAGGACAATCGAGGGCAGAAGTTTTTGTGAAACTGATCACGGAGTTAGCATGCCCGAGAACACTGTCACAAGCCAAAATAATGGAGGCCACCAAAGAAGATAACTGTCTGAATGCGGTTAAAGAAGCCCTGGTAGAGCATCACTGGAAGAATTTCCTAGATGGTGTGGGGAGATTAACCGATGAGGAATGGGAGGTCAGTACAAGCATCTGGAAGTGCCAGGATGAAATCAGTGAAAGCAGAGAAGGACTAGCCCTAAGAGGAACGCAAATCATGATACCCCGAACCTACGGAGGATGACGGCAGAACTGGCACATCAAGTTCACCAAGTTCTAACCTAAACAAAAGCGAGGTTCAGGTTAAAGTGTGATTCCCTAGTGTAGACCCGATGATTGACGAACTGGTAAGAGGATGTCACTCCTGCCAAACTACTGGAGGCGAGCTGCCAGTCCCACCAATAATCACTGAAGCCCCCAGCAGCCAACCTTGGTCATCCATAAGTATGGACTTTGGGAGTTTTCCCGATAGATGCCTGACGCCCGTCACTATTGACAGTTACTCAAAATTTCCTGCAATGGAAGTTGTGCGATAAACAGCATTTGAGCATGTCAAGCCTGTGATGGAGAAAACATTTGCTCTGCTAGGAACGCTTGATGAGATCCGAACAGACAATGGCCTGCCATTTCACGGACAGGAATTTGGAGATTACCTGCATCCTTGCAACGTCAAACATAGGAGAGTGACCCCCCAGTGGCCTCAAACCGACAGGGAGGTTGAAACCTTCATGCCAACTCTCAATAAAGCTTTACGGTTTGGCATAAACCAACAGGTTGTATTGGAAGGATGTCTCAATCAATTTCTTAGAGCATATAGACAAAAACCCATAGCACTTCTGGTTGTTCGCCAAGTGAATTGATGATGAAGAGGGCGGTGAGGGATATAGAGTGTTGGACAGTGAAACAACACAGGCCAAGAGGAAAAGAAACAATGATAAAGCCAGCCAGAGCAGGAGAGCTCGTACGGTGGCAATTTGCACAGGAGACAGGGTGATAGTCAGAGACAGACACCAGGGGTGGAAGTTTCGAACGCCGTTTGAGAGAGAGCCCTGGGAAGTGGTAGAAGTAAAAGGAACAATGATCACTGTCAAAAGAGGAGAGAGATTGCTATCGAGAAATGTGTCCTGGTTTAAAAAAATGACACCCCTGCTGGATGATGGAAGAGGGGAACAGGAGATGACACATTCACGGGTACCTCACCGTGAGGAAGAAGAAGAGGAGGTACCCAAGCCAGCTGAAGAAGAGGTGAACGTTGAGTCCAACGAAACATGGAGGAGAACTGTCCCTGTCAGGCCACCAGTGGTACCGGCACTGGAAACAATAGGGTGGTTCAGCGTGGAAATCCTTATCGGCTGTGGGAAAATCCCAGGTCTAGCTTAAAGGCTGAAAGAATTTGTTTGCTAAAATAGATATTGATCCTTTTTTTTAATTAAATTTGTTTTTATTGTTGCAACAAAGTATATCAGTACAGCGTAACCAGTCCGCCGCCGTGGCCTCAACATTCAGCCACGAGCAGCCATGCGTGCAACGTTTTCTTGTTTTATATGACTGGTACATATATACATGTCTTCAGTTACTCAGTACATTATAATCATGCAAAGACGCCTGCCGGCTGGGAGACGGTGGAACAGCGTCACCCTAGGGGCGATGAAGAATGACGGGCAGGCAAGGTCTCGTCATAATAGCGCAGGATCTGTACTTGTTCATATATACCAGTGAACAGGGAGGGAAACCAAACTGTGGGAGGGAAGCATGCAGGCGCTAGCAGGGTCTTAACAGGGGGATATGGACGGCGGGTGTCGGGAGGGGGGGGGGGGGGCGTGCAGTCTGCGTCCCAACGTGGGGAGGGGGAATTGGCAGGGGGGTTGTTGCATTCCGCTTAGGCGAGGTATCAGATGGGTGGCAGGACACACAAGGGTCTGTTCAGGATACAGGGGGTAATCGGGACTCGACCCAGAGGTGGCTCACACCCGGTAGAGGTTACCGGCCTTCTCGGGTGGGGGGGGGGGAAGGGACAGGTGGGTCTCCTGTTTGCGTGAGCTGCCGGAAGCTGTGGAGGAGCATGGCCCATTCCATGGAGATGGGAATTTTACGCGCGCCCCTGACTTCCTCTTCCCTCAGAGCATCTTCCTCCGCTGCCGCCCACTTACCAACCGCCCCTTTCCATTGTGCTATGGGGGGGCCCTCCGGGGACCGCCAGCGCATGGTTATGCATCTGTTCGCCAACAGGAGCGCTAGGGACACGAAGCGCCTATGCACCGGTTTCTGTTTAGAGATGTGGAGGATGCCTAGTGCGCTGGACTCCCAGGTGGCCAGTGTAGTGAGACCTGTGAGTTCCGACAGTGTGTCGTGTACCACCCGCCAAAAGGGTTGGAGGTCGGGACAGTCCCAAAACATATGACGGAAATCCGCGGCAGGGGAACAGCATCTGGGGCATAGGAATGGTGTGGAGGGGTAGAACTTCTGCAGTCGCGCTGGGGTAAGGTATGCTCTGTGTAGTATATAGTACTGGATGTTTTTGAAGCGGGCGTTCCTAGAGACGCGTTTTGGGGCCTCAAGTGCTTTAGTCCATTCTGAGTCGTGTAGAGCGCGGCCTATGTCCTCCTCCCATGTAGCACGCAGGGTCGTCAGGGGAGCATGTGAGAGTTCCCGGATGGATTTATAGAGCCAGGTGACCAGATGGCGACCCACCCCCATATGGAGGATAGCATGTATTACTGGATGCGTGTCTGGCTCGCCTGTTTGGAGATTGAAATGGGGCCGGTAGCCAACGAGCAGTTGCCTATATCTGAGGAATTGGCCCGGGGGGAGCCCGTATTCTGCGACCAAGCGGTCGAGCGGTTTCAACTGGCCCTCCTCGAAGAGTGATTCCAGATCCGTGATGCCACATTGGGACCATTCGGCGAACAGTGGAGCCGTGAAGTAGGAATCTTGCCTGGGGCTGCCTATCAATGGTAGCAGCGGGGAGTACGGGGGCCTGCTGGGGGATAACCGGTGGATCCGCAGCATGCACCGGCGCGCTATCGCCACTTGGAGGGGGTATGTGCGCCGAGGCTTTGTGCCCGGGAGGAGAAGACGGGTGAGTTCCGGGGTCGCGATTCTGCCGGTGGAGGTAACAGTCTCCTGAGGGTAACGATCTGCCATCCAGTAGGACAGCCATTAGAGCTGTGCCGCGAGGAAATAAGCCTCGAAGGACGGAGCCCCGAGCCCCCCCTGCGTCGTGGGGAGTTGAAGGGTTTTCAGGGCGACCCTGTGTCTGCCTGCACCCCAGATGAGGGTCCCCAAAAGGGAGTCAACGTCGCGGAAGAAGGACCTGGGCGGTATCACCGGTAGATTCGTGAAGTGGTAAAGGAGTCGGGGAAGCATCACCATTTTAGCTAGGGCTATCCGCCCTATCGGAGCCAGCGGTAGCTTGTTCCAAAAGGCGACTGTCGGGCGCAGACTAGCCAGTATTCTGCGGTGATTGCCCTCAAAAATGTCCACCGGAGAGTGGTACAAGCGGACACCGAGGTACCGGGGAGCCTCCGCGGACCAAGGGAGTTTATGTGGCCCGAGCTCGACTTCCCGGGGGGGCAGGTCTGGGTGTAGAGGGTAGACCGTGGACTTGTCCCAGTTCACCTGTAGTCCCGAGGCGTCTGCAAATTCCGCCAGCGCTGCCCCAATAGGGGTTAGGTCCATTTCGATATCTCGGACATATATGAGGAGATCATCCGCGTACATGGACACGCAATGGGTGCCGTCTGCAAGCGGTATGCCCCAGTCTACACCTTCCTGACGTAGCCGAACTGCCAGCGGCTCGACCGCCAGCACGAATAAGAGAGGCGACAGGGGGCACCCTTGTCTTGTGCCTCGTCGAACTTCAAACGCCGGTGAGATGCGTCTCCCGATGCGAACTCGGGTGGTGAGGTCGGTGTACAGGAGACGTGTGTATGCCATGAGTGTCGGGCCGACATTGAGGCGCCGCAGGACCGAGAACAGGTAGGGCCAGGTGAGGGTGTCGAACGCCTTTTCGAGATCCATAATGAGGCAGGCGGCACGAGGAAATCTTTCACGCACTTGGTCTTGAATATGGAAGACTCGGCGGAGGTTCTGGGAGGTATTCCTCCCGGGGATGAAGCCGCATTGGTCGGGGTGGACCAGCGGGCGTATGACCTGTGCATATTGATCAGCTAGGATCTTCCCTAGGATTTTACAGTCCGCCGACAGGAGCGTGATGGGCCGATATGACCCCATGTGGAGCGGATCTCTGTGGGGCTTGGGGAAGGTGACAATCACGGACTCCCGTAGCGACTGAGGTAACCTCCCTAAGTGGAGAGACGCCCCAAGCATCCGTGACAGACGGGGGACTACCAGGGGAGAGAACGTCGAGTAGTATTCCAGTGGGAAGCCGTCTAGACCCGGCGCTTTATTCCGAGACATGGCACGTATCGCCTGGGTGATGTCAGAGGGAATGATCTTGGTGTCGAGTGTGCGCTTGTCGTCATTTGATATCGTGGGTAGCGTCAGAGGGTCTAAAAAGTGTTCCACAGGAAACGAGGAACAGTGGGCCGGGGCTCCGTACACTTGCGCATAATGGCGCTGGAATACCAGGAGAATCTCGGCCTGCGATTGCACTAATACACCTTCCGGATTAATAATGTCTGTGATTGGTTTGAGTTCAGTGTCCTGTCTCGCCATCCAGGCTAGAAGCGCCCCGGTTTTGTCTCTGTCCTTATGTACCCTAGAGGCGTATGCCCTGAAATTGTACTTTCGGAGGTCAGCGCAGGCAGTCTGGTATTCCGACTTAGCCTCGGCCGTGAGCACGGTGTGTTCCTCCGAGTCGTCAGGTCGTTTAGTGAGCGCGGCCAGAGCTTGCTCTGTGGTTAAAAGTGTCCGCTCTAAGGTGCGTCGGACCCCCACTACCTGTTTGATGCATTCTCCCCTCGCCACCACTTTAAACGCGTCCCACTCCACCAGTACCGATGATGCTGTGTTCTCGTTGTGGGTGAAGTAATCTTGTATACTGGATTTGTGTGCGTCTCTGAAGACTGGGTCCGATAGGCATTCCCTAGGGAGGCGCCAGGTGGGGACCGGTGGGTGTGGGGGGCGCCAGGTAAGGCGTATGATGTGGGCGTCGTGATCTGAGAGGATCCGACCTAGGTATTCTGTAGAGGTTATCTTGGGGAGGATTGGTGCAGAGCAGAGGAAACGGTCTAGGCGAACTCGGAGGTTGTGTGGAATCGAGTGGAAGGAGTAAATGCGAGCCAGTGGGTGTAGGTGTCGCCATGCGTCAGTAAGTGCCCAGTGCGTGGTCCATGTCCTAAAGAGGTCTGCCTGTCGGGGGGCCAGGGAGTGTGTGGGGGGAGGGTGCGAGCGGTCCAGGGAGGGGTTCAGTGTGCAGTTAAAGTCACCTCCCAGTACCCACGGAACTGTAGTGAACTGGGCCAAAACGCCCGTAAGGTGATCCCAAAACTGACCCTGATCCGTGTTCGGGGCGTAAATGCTGCCAAGGAGTACCCCTTGCCCATCAAGTATTCCCTCCAGAAGTGCGTACCTGCCCTCTCTATCTATTACTCGCCGGAGCACTCGGAAGGGAGTACCTGGCCTTACCCAGATTAACGCGCCACGCGCAAACGCTGAATATTGTGTGGCGCAGATGATCCCTCGCCATTTGGCCTGCAAACGAGCGAGTTCAGTAGCGTTAATGTGTGTCTCCTGCAGAAACGCTATGCCGGCTGACATGCGCCTAATGTAGGAGTATACAGAGTAGCGCTTACTGGGCGTGTGTAGGCCCCGTACGTTTAGTGTAAGGATATTAAGGTCTGAGCGGGGGACTGCCATTTCTGGGGTGATGTGGTCGGGTGGGGGGCCCCCTTACAGCTCCCGTGGGCCGCCCGTGTATGTGCACCATATGTGTTCCTGCGCGCCAAGCTTCCTTTAACGTGGGGGGGGGGACTAGGGGAAGTAACAACAACTAGAACTCCGGGTGGGCAACAGTCCCAATACTGAGGATACGTCACCGGGGGTGGCATATCCAAACTAGTGTCCCACTAGGGGAGAAGTTCAATAGAAATCCGTGGGGGTGGCAGCGTGTGTCGCTGCTGGGCCTGTGCGCGGGTCGGGCTCTAGTAGGAGAAATGTCTATCGCTCGCTAGCGCTTACAAACATCAGGCAACTTGGTCTAGGCTTCTAGACGTCGCGCGACCTAACAGGCAACCATGAGAAGGATATAACAGTTGACAGTTCAATCTTCACGATGAGGTGGTGTGTTGGCTGGCCAGGGCAGCATCCAATGTGAGTGCCACAACCAGGGGGGAAGAGATTGGGCCAAATCCCGACATAGTTCCATCACTGTCCCGGTCTTTCTCAGGGGTGAATAGGTGTGGTTGACCTTCCAGGTCCGAAGCCGGGGGTGACGTGTGCAGTTCGGTCACCGCCCGTAGGGCGTCTCGTCGCTCCTGCATGATTTGTGTGAGGTCGGGTGAGCCCGCCTGGCTCTTGGGGTGGCCTGATCGAGCACGGCTCGCACCCCGTTTCCTGGATCGTCTAGAGTCGTTGTTGCGTGTCCTCTGGGGTCCGGGTTTGGGTATCAGCGGGCAATTAAATTCTGTCCAATCCTGCGCGTCCGCTGCCGTATCGAAGAAGAGGGCTTTCCCTTTGTGGATCACTTTAAGGCGGGCAGGGAATAGCAAGGAGTATTGCAGATCATTTGCGCGGAGGCGCCTCTTGACTTCCAGAAACGTGGATCGCCGTTGTTGGACCTCTCGAGCATAGTCCGGGAACACCATGACGTGCTGGTCTTCCACTTGCAGGGGGCCCGCCGTCCGGGCCGCTCGGAGCACCGCGTCCCGGTCTCGGAAGTGCAGGAACTTGGCCAACATGGGTCGTGGAGGAAGACCGGGTTTGGGTGCCCGGGCCGGAACCCTGTGGGCCCTCTCGATGGAGGAGTACGGAGACCGGTCACAATCTGGAGTGAACGATTTAGTCCAGGATTCCATGTAGGTCAGAGGGTCCGAGTTCTCAATCCCCTCCGGCAGGCTCAGGACGCGGATGTTACAACGTCTTGAGCGCCCTTCTAAATCCACTGTGCGCTCCTCCAGGGTCTCCACGCGGCGTAGGATCTCCTGCATGTCAGCCTCCTGCGACTTCACCGCGGGTTGTAATTCGGTCACGATCCGCTCACCCTCTTTCACCCTGTCCGCCAACTTACGGTGCTCATCGCGGATTAGGCTAATGTCCGTCGTCAGGGTGCCCAATCTCTCCTCCATCGAGAGGCGAGACATTTCAATTGCTGCCAACACCTGGTCCCGTTTCGCTGATAGCGTAGGGTCAGTTTGCGACACGTTGGCCTGCGTCCATGTCCTTGTTTGTGGCATCTTCTCGACAGCCGTTTCAGGGACCGCCGTCGCCTGAGAGGCCCTCGGCTTCCCCATGGGTGCTGCCAAGAGGAAGAGGGGGGGGGTCCCCGGGTCATCGTGCGCCTCGAGGGCGGTAGGTCGTCGCCTCACAGCGTCGCCGGGTAGGTGGCAGCTCCGTGTCGGTCGGCTCCCTCAGTCTTCTCCGGTTCTGGGGCGGGGCCCGCTCCGCTCCGGGGAGCCTCAGCAGGGGTGTCAGAGGTGGCTTGCGGCCGCCTGGGCCGGTGGGTCCGACCGCGGGGGGAGGTGCGTGTGCGGCTCAATGTCAGCGCCGAACGGCAAGGGGGACGGCCGCTGGCAGCGCCTCCAGCGCAAGTGGGGCACTCCTAACCCCGGGGCGAGGTGTGCGGTTGTCCTCGGTGCCAGGCCTGCATGGGCGCCATTTTAGGGTCAGGCACCCGGGTCCTCCGGGTTGTTTATGGAGGCGAATATGAGCTGGGTCCCTCGCCGGGTGGCGATGTGCCCAATGACCTCCCACGGGGCCCGGAGGAAGGAGGGGGGCCCTGGGGTGCCGGTGTTAAGGTCCTCGGGGGAAGAGGGGAGAAATTAGTGCCACCGCTCTCAATGGTGGTGCCAGGAGTGTCCAGTCCTGTGCCGTCGGTATGTTCGCCGGCTCCCCTCTGTCCGCTGTGGCAGGGGCCACCGGGGCGCCGGCGTTGGGATCCTCGGAGGAGGGGGGGAGGGGGAGAGGGATCAGTGCTCACCGCCGTCCGTGATGTTCACGGACTCCTGGATTGTCCAGCCCTGTGCGCTCGCCAGCTCCCCGCAGTCCGCAGTGGCAGGTCGGTCAAATCCGAGGGCCGATCAGGCTCCCGGCGGGGGAAATAGCTCCGGAGTATCGGAGCCCCGGGGCGGCGGCCGCCATCTTGTGTGTCGGGGCTCCGGGGTGGTGGAGGGCGCCGTCCGGTGTGCACTCCCGCAGGCTGGTGTCACTCTCTCCGCGGGTGTCTCCGTCGCTGTCGGCTGGCCGCGTCTTCCGGGGCCGTCGTTCAGAGAGCTGACTCCCGAGAGTTTTCTCGTCTGCCGGTCTGAGGTGCGCCCGCCATTTTCGGGGTCGGCGTCCCTCGGTGTCGGCGGAGGACAATCTGGGTCGGGTCGTCCGCTCGCAGTAGGTTGAGGTCATTTGAAGGATGCCCCAGTGCATGGGGGCATCACAGGCGCTGTGGTTGGCGAGTTGAGGCTCCCGGCGATCTCGTGAACTGGGCAAGATGCTAGCCCGATCGCGGAGCCTCAGCAGGACACAGCCGCCATCGTGGCTTGCCAAGCCACGCCCCCAAATAGATATTGATCCTATGATGCATATGCTATGGTGTATCATTTAATTAATAGTGTTATTATTATTATTTTGTTATGAAAGTTTGGGAGAGATGTAGTGAGCCATCGACCACTGCCAAACATTTTAACCACTTGCGACCTTCTGGGCCAGGCTCGGTCCGAAGGGTATAAATAAACGGGCATTCAGCGCTCCTGGCTGATTGCACTTACCAAAGACTGCCTCACGTTGTCTTTTTTGCCACGTTACACTTAGGCCTTATTCCCCCAGCGTTTCCCCATACCCCCTATATAATGGAACTCCGCGCTTGGGACTTACAATTACCATATGGTACCCAGTCACCAGTGACATTTATACCCCAGTTTGGGACATTCGTATAACAACCTATTCAATTAAGTGACTACTCTATGTTCACTTTAAATGAACCAAAATGTTCTAAAGTATAAGTTTACTAAAATTTGTAAGAGGAAATACCAAGACTGGGCCTATGTTTTTCCGTCAACACGGAATCTTTTGCGAATACTGATTCATGGTAGGGTTTTTTTTTAAAGTCTACATGTTTAGCAAAATTGAATCACCACAGTTGCAAGTGCGGTTAAAAAAAATCGGCATTTTACTTCGATTCAAAGAATCTTTTCTGACTTATTTTTGCTGGATTCGAGTGCCCTCCTATTAGGTGAAAGTTCCCGGTAAGGGAAGACCCCGCCCCTTTCCACCTCTTTCAGCAGACAGGAGAAAGAGGCATTTAGGGGTCGTAGTTGCTCTGGAGATTACGGTAAAGGTCAGGCACAATGGCCGGGTAAAAGAGGCCAAGAAGGGGGTGTTTTGCAAGGAGATAATCAGACCACGTTTGTGAGGCAAGGGATAAGAGGTGTTGGGCTGTCCTGGTTCTTGCTGAAGGTGAGCGAAATGTCAAAATACGGAGTTACCTTGCTCCTACTCTACCTCGTTTGGGGAATACATTGTATTTATTTTCCATCGGTGTCCCTCGTATTTGGTGTAATTATGATCCTGTGAGTGTGCAAGTTAGCGCAGGCTTCTGAACTTCCACAGGTTTGGGGCCTCACGGTACTTAGCTGATCCATTGCAGATTTTTGCATCGACCTGTGATGCATGGAAGAGGTTAACTGCGCTGCTGCGAGGAGAAGTTGTTTATTGTGAGCGGTTCGGGTTTGGCCATAAATAAATGCAGGAAGACACTCGCTACAAAGTAAACTTTGGATTTGAAAGCTGCTCGCTACAATGTTTCACTGTTCACAAAATAAGTTTCTAAATTAGGGACCGCTAATTCCAATGTATCGTGAAAACAGAACTCTGGTTACTGCATGTGACTGGGCAGAAGGAACAGCTTCCAGCTTCGAGCGTGTTTGACTCTATTGCTGTGCTCACATCATTTTTGTGTTGGCTATTTATATTGGAGGCATACATTCTACAGATTAAGAATTTAATATGATTCCATCAAACAATTCAAGTTGTTTTATTTATTATTATTATTATAATTGTTTTTGCCCTATGTTTATCAGCGCCTCTGTCCCGAGTCTTTTAGATCGATTCTGCTAGACACTTGAGAGGCATATAGTGGCTTACCAATAACATAGAGGGGCTTGGAGCCCACCCATAGTTACCATTGGTTGACTTTCCTTTCCACTCTCTTTTGCTAGTTTTTAGGTTTCGCCTAGCGGAAGCTGCGCTCTGCGCAGCTTTTCCGCGCAGGCGAAATCCTGTTGAGAACCGTAGTGTGGCTTTTGTTCGGCCCTCGTCCTTGATTGGCTGGCTCCGTAAACGGAGCCTTGCCATTGGACGAGGGGCCTGTCCGTCAATGCCGGACCAGACACGGGGGCGTTCCCGACATTCTTTGGCTTTTGCCGACGTCACGCGACGCCGGGAACGCCCCCGTGTCTGGTCCGGCATTGCCGGCACCAAGGTATTGTTGATATCCCCCGCGGTGCGAGCCGCCCCTTCCCGCTGACTCGCACCGCTCTGTGTCTCTCTGCCTGCCTGCAGCTCCGCGCTGCGAGAGCGCTCCAGCCCCTCCCGCTGGAATCCTTTAGCGGTCGGGTCCAGCAGGCTGCAAACGAAGCCCCCGCCCGCGTGACTGAGGCGGCGCTGGGTCCTTGGGCCTTCCCTCCCCCTGGATAGCCCTGAGGTCGGTGGTTCCCCCCCGAGTGGGTCCTGTAGACCAGGGGGGCCATCCGCTCTACAAGACCCGACCGGGCCGATCGCGTATCACGCGGGAAGCGTGAGACTTGTTTTATGTCTGACGGGCTTGTTCACGATCGTCAAATACAAAATCTGCGTCTACAGGTTTATGCTCAGTTATTGAATGAACCCTCCCAGTTGACTCTATAATCTCGATAGGAGCTGTCTTTGTGTGAGTGGGTGGGGGCTCAGAGCTGTCACACAGGGGAGAGACTCCCCGCTGGGGACTGAGTGCAGATAGTTTGGAGGCGGAGTGCTGACAGTGCCGGAGTTAGCTTTGACACAGGTGGGAGCCGTGGAACGGGACCTGTGGGAGTGGCTGAGGGCTGGGAGCTGTCATCCGGGAGAGGGTCGGAGACTCGGAGTAATGTGTCCGGCAACGGAGAGTCCCAGTACAGGACGGAGCTTTGATACAGGCAGGAGCTGTCTAACAGCATCTCTTAGGGGATGTTTGAGGGCGGTGCTATAGCTGTCCCATGCGGAGAACGGAGTCCTGCGTACAGGAGGCTGGGACAGACGCCGGGAGGAGCTCAGCTGTCTAAGAGTGAACCTGCCAGCGGGGGGCGAGTGGTGAGAGCTGAAGCGTCACCGGGGAGAGTCCTCTGTGCAGGAGGGAGTGCGCACACGGAAGAGAGCTGGTTAACTGCCTCTTGTGTGGTTCATTCGGCGCGAATAGGACTGGGCCAGGTACGGGTTGGCCTTAGTGTGAGATTAACCACTCAGTAACTAGCACTGGGGACCGGTGTCCCGCGTGCGAGCGGACAATTTGCTTTTCATACTGGTTAGCTGGTGCACTGATAACATGGGTTACAGCCCTCAGTAGCTTCTCATTAGAGGCCCTCTGGTGTGAACCCGATGCCTTCCTGCCGCCAGTGGCACCCCTGTTTGCGAGCTAAACCCTCCGATAGCTTCCTTAGCGCTACCCCTGGCACGAGCTCACTCACTCAAAGGTCTTGTGGCGCCCCAGTGTGGAACTAAATATTCCGTACTTTTTTGAGACTGGCGGTGCACCGCTACCTCTGCATGTGGGATTAAACACTCATTGGCTTCCAGTGCCTCGTGGCAGCTGTTGGTGATGCAATCATTCAGTACGGTTTGGTGTCGGCGGTACCCCTATGCGTGGCTCACAGTGCTGTGGAATATGAGTGGTGCACCGCCACCCCCAGCGTGCCCTCAGTCACCCATTGCTTCCCGTGGGTTATAGCAGCATGGTCTGGAGCTAAGCAGCGGGCACTTCCTGGATATCAGTGGTGCACGAGCGCACCCAGACCCAGAGAGAGCCGCAGCGCGCCCCTTGACATCCGCCTCAGTGCCTCCACGGCCAACAAGCCACTGAATCCCCGGCGATTCCAGCATTGGACTGACTCTCAGCTCGAAGGCTAGCCTCTCTTTTTTCTAGATGGACGTTTCAGTGCTAGGTCGCCCAAGGGCCTACATACAAATAAAATAAAAACGAAAAATGAAATAATTACAAAAAACAATACTGCACTGCACCTGACTTACTATGGAGGGAAACTCCTCATTGTCCTAAAATGACCCAAAACAATCCTTTGTATTCCCTTTCTAACATCGAAGGAGATTACTCAGACGAAGGTCGCCCTGACCTGTGCACGTATAACGTTTCAGACGACAGGACAGCTCGGAGTATCCGGGGTTTATTGCAGTGTCCTCTGTAGGTCACAGGATTCCAATCTTGGAGGGCCCGGCTGAGGTTTCCGTCTTCTTAGAGAGATACAATGTGCGCTATTCAGCTTTCTAACAAGCATTGTTTAGGCATTTTCGTATCTAGTGGATCTGAAGTGAATCGATAGTAATACAGATGATAGATCGATAAACACATTAAGGGTTGTTTTTTCTTTATCTCGCGCGTCTTCTTAAACTAGTCAAACCTAGCACATTGTTAACGACCCTTCATGACAAACCATCTGAAAAGCAAACCGTCTGTAGAGGTGCAGGTTTATTACCATCAGTCTGCAACTGTATTATGTGGGTCTGATATAAAAATGTTGCTATGGCCCTGTCAACTAGACACCTGACTATGAGGATTTGACACCTGCAACAGGTCTGTGCGTGACCAACTAACCAGATAGGATCAGGGGCCTATTTATTTATTGCATATTTAATCCCAGAATCTGTCTCTTGGCGCTATTCACAGAAATTAGATGTTTATTGTACCAAACTCAAAAGTACTAATTTTATCACCCTTTGTAGAGTGAAAGTTCTCCGGTCTCACCCAGGCAGGGTTTGCGACCTCTTCCTGCCGGGTTCTGCACCTGGAATTCTTTTTTGGTTTGTGCACTGACTGGCCCTCTAGCCATATATTGCACTGTACATTTCGTTGGAATGCATGCATGGAACGATGAACTTCCCTTGGGATGTGAGAGCTGTGTGGGCTGTGAGAGCTGTGTGGGCTGTGAGAGCTGTGTGGGCTGTGAGAGCTGTGTGGGCTGTGAGAGCTGTGTGGGCTGTGAGAGCTGTGTGGGCTGTGAGAGCTGTGTGGGCTGTGAGAGCTGTGTGGGCTGTGAGAGCTGTGAGAGCTGTGTGGGCTGTGAGAGCTGTGTGGGCTGTGAGAGCTGTGTGGGCTGTGAGAGCTGTGTGGGCTGTGAGAGCTGTGTGGGCTGTGAGAGCTGTGTGGGCTGTGAGAGCTGTGTGGGCTGTGAGAGCTGTGTGGGCTGTGAGAACTGTGTGGGCTGAGAGAGCTGTGTGGGCTGTGAGAGCTGTTGGCAATGTAAATAACAATGCCATTTATTTATAAGTTAAAAAAAAAAAAAAGAAATGTCATGAGCAATGCCAATAACTCAAACTTTTCCAAAGGCGAAACCATTGCATTGTAAATGCTTGTTTTTATTCGTGTCCTAACTTGCCAATCTTGTTTGTCCTTCCAAGTGCGTATTTTCTCTTTAAGTGACTGGCAAGACTACTTGCTTTTATAGCACTACCTTTTTGTGTTTTGTGTGAAGCATTCCATTAGAGTGCATGTGTTTTCGAGCCACTTATCCTGTATGTCTCTCCCCCTGCACTCTGCTGCTGCTGTTATTTAATGTAAAGCTAGATAATTTCATTTTACTCATTTATAGCTGAGGTTGTTCTAGAGCACAGGTCCTATACTGAATTACTTACACGTCTTCTCAAACTAGATGTTTAAGGAAAATATTTCACAGTGAAGTAAAGCAATGGGTTGTGAATTACACAATTTGGTTAAGTGCGGAAGCCAGGATTTGAATCCAGTATTTGATATTGTGCAGTTAGTTGAGAGACTTCACAGGTTTTTCCTTCTTTCTTCCTTTAGCTCTAAATATCAGTGTTTTGTGTTCAGTTATTTAATTAGTGTAAGTACACGGAGTTCAATAAATACTTATCACACCTTCAATCTAACTGACACTATAGACACACATACACATGTACATTATCATAAGATTTAAAGGTATGCTTTTCTGTTTGCAAAGTTTCCACAGACACTGAATAACATGACAGATCCTGCTGTCTGAAACCAATGTGCACTACTCCACCACCACCTTCAAGAGATGTAACCTAAGGAGTAAACTGTGGGGGTTCCCGAGACACTTCTGGTTTTACTAATTATTTAATTGCGCTCATTCAGCCTTTCTTAAAATCCTATCATTTTCTCAAGTCCTGAGCCTGCAGTAACATTAACTTAAAATAGCATCTCCTGCCTTCCCTTGTTGGCTCGTGGACTTGACAAACAAACCACTTTTAGTAGAGTTTCAACACCTTAGGGACCACAACTAAATAATAAACAGAGATCTTGCAGACCCATAGACTTTGCTTTTCAGAGCGACAGCTCTTCAAGGAGTCTTCAGAGCTGTGCAGAATGACTTGGGCGAGGCATGTTCTGTCTGTCACTGTTTACTCAACAGTTGTCACTGACAAATCTAGGGAAGATATTGTCCCCAATGCCCCTCCCAACTCCAGCATCCGAGGGATAGATCTACCACAGTTCCTACGCCCATGCTGGAAAGCAAAGGTTTCAAGTACCTGAATGCAAAGGAAATAAAGAGTGACCAACATGAGATTTCGGACTGGTGCAAAACTGTCACGTTCAAAACTAATAAATGTGCATCACGAGAAGCCTTAGCACTGTATTACCACTAGATTTCTCACAGTTGTTACGTTACTGAATGGTACTCTTATTATTGACTTCCTAATAACGAGGGGCTAAGGTGACTCTGTTAGATGTTGACATTCGAATGTCTGGATGGCGCGTGTCTCACACGAGGCTTCTGTGGACTATTTGCTTTTACTGTGGCGGAGTAACAGCAAGCACAATGAGGCATATATCTTTTTTAGGATTTGGATGTAGTGCAGTGGTACTGCCATAGAGCCTCAGATGCTTGGCAGACAAAATTACCACTGAAGGCACATCTCAAGTGCTGACCAAATGTTATTATCTGTGGTCCATTGCAAGAAATCTGCTTGTTTTGAAAACATAATCTGGAGGGTACAAAGAATTTTTAAATGACACTATGTACATTGACACTACACTATTTACACGTAATGTACTTGGTATGATTTTTTTAATGATTTGCTTTAGTGTAGCTGTTTTGCTTTGTCATTTTCTTGCTAATGTTAACAATGATGCAGAGTTGTGCCACCCCTTCAATTGAACAGGGAATTCACAGGTAGGTAGCTCTCAAACTTTACATTTTGAAGGTCAAAACTGTACCTATCCTATGGTTTGGTTTCTGGTCATGCAAAACCTCCTTTGTTTCCATTTTACCATGTGACCTCCACTGTAGCCCTATGTATAAAATGTCAAACTGTTCATTTGGCGGCAAAGCAAACAGTCTACTGGAACGTCTTGCGTCTTTTGCCTCTGTCGTCTGATCCTTCCTACTATGGCTCTGCAAACTGGACCAAGTACAATCCATTAACCACTTGACTCTCAGTGGTAGCAAATGGCGAGCAGTAACCTGGCTTCTCTGGAAGTAGCATGGAGGTTCACCAACCTCATTACTCAACATTCACCCACAGGCCTGTAGCCAGATTTAATATCTTGGGTAGGGAGGGAAGGGGCACTGCCACTGAGAAACTCAATATAAAAGGGGTCCAAATAAGTGTGATATTGTTTCTGTATTGTGTTGAACTAATATTACTTTTTTGTAAGATATTAAAGTACATAATACTTTCCATTACACATTTTAAATTATTATGCCCAAAAGTGTATTTGGGGAAAATGCTTCTTTCGAAATTGTTAGCTCCCACTTTTTGGACTCTGTAAGTGCTCTGGGTCCCTGCTAACCAGGACCCCAGTGCCTGATTTCTTTCACCAAAAATGTACCACGATTGGCACAACTTTAGTGACCCCTGTAAGCCCCTAATAAATGGTAACCCTGGTACCCAGGGCATGGGCACTGAAGAGGGTCCTGTGTAACTGCTGGAGCACTGATTGTGCCACCCAAGGTCTCTTCACCAAGGCTAGGCACTCTGCCTTTGCAGGCTGCTTGTCTTTGTGCAGGAAAATCCGAATAGTTGGCATGCACAAAGCCCTGTATGCCATGCCTCCCATGCACTGCATAAAATATAGATAAGTCACCCCTACTGCAGGCCTTTAACCCTAAAGCAGGGTGCACTATATCCTATGTGTGGGCATACCTGAATGAGCAGATATGCCTCTACAATGTCCAGTCTATTCTGGGCTGTTGTAAGTAAAGGTTGCAGGGCTCCTCTCCTTGCACATACGGAGTCCTGCTTGCTTGCCTCCCTCTGCGGCACCAAACGGGGGTCAACTAAAAAACAAAGGAAGATGGTGAAGAGTTGGCGGAAAACCGTCTGCATGGGACTCTTCGTGTCGCTGCCTTCGCCTCTTTTCTCTATTGCCTGTGACTCTTCGGGAAGCGGGCGAAGAGAATCAAGAGCACAGCTTAGGGGGAGTGTGCATGGACCCCTCTACCCCAATAGCTCTAATGCCTGCGATCAATTTTAAGGAGAAATGGTAAGCTATTGCGGTCATCCGGTTTCTTCGAAGACTCGATTTTCCCTGAGCAGTCTCTGACTGAGATCCGCAAAGTTTAGAGTCTTTCTGGAAAGAAAATGGCCCCCTGAATTCAGAGCATTCCTCGCTGCTTTACCTCCTGTGTTTAGGTGTTGTGTGCAGGACCTAATGTTGGGCTTCACCAAAGCTTTGATTACTTGTGTTCCAGTTGAGTCAGTAGGAATAAAGCTTTTCCGGTTAAGTGGATGACCTTCAAGCGATCCTAGAAGTTCATTGACGTTGGTTCTGTGGCAAAGAGCGAATGAGGATATTTTAGGGATTTGCGACCAAGGATAAATGTATTATAGGTAAATTTGTTTTTATGTACCGTCCAGAATCCAAACAAACTCAATGTAACCACTGATCTTACTGCATCTTCAGTTCATCTACCTATTTTTTTTTTGCCCCAAAATGACTGATCTCGTAGATCATTCATGGGATGGCACTTGTTATTGTCGGTTCACTAATTGGTTTCTGCGTGGGAGCATAATGCAGCTGAACGTATCAGTTTTTTAGAATACTGCACAACATGAAAATATGCACTTTAGTTAATGCTGCGCGTTTTTCTGTGTTGTGCTTTTAGTATTGTTTAAAAAGTGCTCCACATTGTGGCAAAGCATAGGAGACGAACAATGGAGTTCGTTTTGCAAACTTCTATGCTGCAGTGGCCATGATTTTAGGTCTCGCCAGAGAGACCTATTGCCGTTGTGTTGCCTCCCAAGGGAGACAGACTGGGGCACGCGCGGATTGTGGTGTGTGAACGCGCTTCCCACAGCTTGTGCGCGTTAATTCGATTAGAGTGCTCCTCTCCGGAAGACGCGTGAATTACAGTTAAGTGGTCCTCTCCGGGAGACTTGCTTTCATTTAGCGGCATGGGGCACCTGTCGGCATGCTTGTTAATTTTATGTAAATAAGTAAGTGACCCCCTCTGAAAATATTGGCGTAGACTGCGCATACCTTCGGTTCGAGCCCTGGATGCATTAGTGCAGAAGTGCAGCATGTAGCACTGAATACCGCTTTGTGAGGTGTTTGATTTTACTGTTGGTCTCTTTTTTTATGCCAGTCGCTTTCTGTAACCCATTTGCCTTTCTTTCCAAACCTTGCTGTTCAATCGTGTGTGTCCTGGGGCCGCCTCTCCCCTTCCTTCAGGACGCGTGTAGCCTCATCTCCCTGTTTCCTTCATGTTGTCCAGAGCTGTCTCACTCATGTGTTTCCACATTTCAGCTTTCTTAAAATCTCTCTCTCTCTCTCTCTCTCTCTCTCTCTCTCTCTCTCTCTCCAGTGTTCTGTATGTTAAAAAAAGGACCGACCGGGTTAAGTAGTCACCAATTTCTCTTTAAAAAAAAAAAAATATCCTTTTACAGTTCTTGGGTCATTGAAATGCCACGAGGAAGTTCCTTACCAACTTCCTTGTGTTAACATTCAAATTGGCAATAGTTTTAATAAGCCACACTCAAACTCTGCAGCCACTGAAGTAAAGTACCTGGTCCTTGTATACAAATTCAGTTTGCTCAAAAATATATTTTCCCAATTGGAACATAATCTTGAAGCTCCACCCATCGTTGTCTGTCCTACATATTCAAAACTTGCATTTTTCCATGTAAGTGTAGCCCTGTTTTCTCCAGTGGTGCTCTAAATGCCCCCTTTCTTGTGACACTCCTCTGTGGTCTATTGACCTTGTTCCCATACAGCTACAGACACGCTTCCTAATCAATATTTTTGGGGTGCCACAGGAATAAGTCCTGTATCCCCAAAGCAATCAGAGTACGTCCATTCTGAGTGTGCTCCCCTTCCCCATGGTGCATCTTCCAGTATAAACATGTCTACTGGGTGCCATATTCAGTAAGACACAGCAGTGCAAAGTGTTTAAAGAACAACCACAGCTCTTCAAAAAGCCAGGTATCAACATTTCACCCATGGTAACCCTACATATACGACTTAGATCCAAGCCGTAGTGACTTGCATTCATACACCCAATCCTTCTACTTCAACAAGGGGATGTTGTCACACTTTTTGTAGTATACTTTCCACAACTGTCTCACATCTACTATGGGTGGTAGATTAGTAATCAATGAAGCATATGAAAGCTGGTGTTGGGCTAGTCTCCCCTTTGCCTCTCTTATTTCTATGTAAATATCTGGCTGTGCTTACAATCCTTCGCTGGGAAATGCAGTAGGATAATGGCTGTGGACCAAATGCTTTTGGATATAGACTCCTCCCCGGAAACTTAAATCTTCACCCAAGTGCCACATTACTTTGACCTCGTAGTTGATAACCCTTAGAAGTGACTCGCTGCATGTTGCCTGCTTACTGTCTATACAAGGAATTGTGCTTAATAATGTCTGGTCAAACATTTGAACCATTTATTAGCAGTTGGTGAGTCAGTTGAGGGGAATTACAAGTAAAGTGAAGGTCACAGATGTCTATTTTTATGTAAGATGGCTCAGTGGGTTACTAATGTTTTTGTTGCTGGGGTTCTTATATAACCTGTAGGTCCAGAACTGCAATGTAGTAAGATATGCATCCACAGCAAATAGATATCTGTGACCTGCAAGGCATCATTTTTAGGGCTCTCCTGCGTTGCAGTGCGAAGCGCGCTGCCAAGCCTTATTGTCGTTGTGAAGGCCTCCCAAGTGGTACAGACCGGTGCACGAGCAGACACCGGTCTGTGAACGTGCGAGCTGCAGGGAACGCCAACGTGCACCCTCACGGCGTCACGCTCCTGTCCTCCCGCGTCTCTTCCAAGGCGCGCTCCAGTCTGTCTCCCTGTGCATGTGCTGTGTCCGTTTTGGGTCTGCAGCGGCAGCTCCAGATCCCTGTGGCAGGATCCAGGGTTGCTTTCTGCTGCTTACTCCGGACGAGCAGCGCCGGGGTCCGGCCTCCTCCCATCTGTGACACGGCTGGGCCGCTGCCTCCCCTTCCCGGCTCCGCGCGCCCAGGGGACCTGCCAGCAACAGCAGCACCGCCGCATTCCCAGCACGGAGCATGGCAAAGGCTGGGGAGGACACTGGAGCCGGGCCCTGCTGGCTCTGCGCTCAGCCCCCTGAAGCCTGCTGCACAGCTCGGGCTGCGGCGGGGTGTGCGAGGGCCCGGCCCTTGCCTGCCTGGAGGGTCACGGCCTGGAGTTTCTCATGCGGCAGCCGGGCGTCACTGTGTAGTGAATACTGAGGCGAGTGGTAGGAACTCAGAGAAAAGGGAATTAAAGGGTAATCTGAAGTGTCAGCTGTGCTCCTAGCTATCTCCAATTACTTTTACCATCAAACTATTTGAGTACTTTCTCTCTTCTCACCCTGAAACACTGGAGCCCTCTTCCCCTTCACATTCCGCTGCTTGGAGTCTTTCATCCTTGTGTAGAGTGTCAAGGCCGCAACTCTTCGCAGGGCTCGGTGGACGTGAACATGGGCCACTCTAACTTCATCTCTCACCGCCACCTGCAGCTCTTCTTTTAGGAGCCGCACTTCTGTCTTCGCTGCCTCAGCACGTTAGGCGTGTTCGTGGACGGTGCCTTCCAGAGGCGGGGGGCGCTCGACCTGCAGCTATCCCGGCAGTGAGTGACACGAGGGAGTGGTGGTGGTCTGTGCACAGGTTGCTGCTGGCATGGCAGGCGGTGTACGGAGAATCTGTCAGTTGTGATTTGTGGGTGCAGGGGACCTGGCAGTGGTGACCTACGGGTGCAGAGGACCTGACAGTGGTGACTTGCAGATGCAGGGCCCCAGGCAGTTGTGACTAGATGATGCAGGGGCCCAGGCAGTAGAAGTGACTTGTGGGTGCAGGGACCGATGCAGTAGTAGTGACTTGCGGGTGCAGGGGCCCAGGCAGTTGTGACTTGCGGGTGCAGGGGCCCCAGTAGTAGTAGTAGTAGTGACTTGTGGGTGCAGGGACCCATGCAGTTGTAGTGACTTGTGGGTGCAGGGACCCATGCAGTTGTAGTGACTTGTGGGTGCAGGGACCCATGCAGTAGTAGTGACTTGTGGGTGCAGGGGCCCAGGCAGTTGTAGGTACTTGTGGGTGCAGGGGCCCAGGCAGTAGTAGTGACTTGTGGGTGCAGGGGTCCTAGCAGTCTTGTGGGTGCAGGTGCCCTGGTAGTTTTGAACTGTGGGTGCAGCAGACCCTGCAATCTTCATAAATGTGCATGTAGCTTTGCTGGAATGTTGTGTGTCTGTTGGGTTAGGCTTAAAGGGCAATTGCAGCAAGTGTTAGATGGCTAAATTAGTTAGTAATAGATGGTAAAAGTGAAGAACATTGGCATAAGATAACAGAAGTTGGCACTTACAAATAGGCTTGGAAGTCTACGTTAAGTGATGGCGATTGGGCTGATAACAAGTGGTTGATAAGTGTGGGTGCAGTGTGGGGTAGGTGGCGAGTGTGGGGTTGGTGCCGATTGAGAGGTGTGGGCTGTTGAGGACTGACCAAGGAATAAATGTGCTGTGAGGAATATTGGTAGTTAAAAGTGGACAGGCGCTCACTGAAAGAATAATTATTATAAGTTATGCATAGACTGGACCAGGTGATGCATTTCAGCTTTTTAGGAAAACATATCTTGATCTTTTATTAAACTAAGTGTATTTAGGTGATGTTGTATAGCCCAAACTTAGACCAAAGGCAAACCTCATGAAATAACATAAGATTAGGATTCTTGTTACATTTTGCATGTTAAAAGGTCAGCATTGTCATTTAATAGAATTGCGCTCAATTGATTGCTTAACCCATGCTTCACAGTTTCCTGCAAATAAAATGTAATTTTATTGTGGCATTGCTAAACTTAAACCCCAAATACTAATTATGATGGCTTTGGGTAACAATCTCTAGACGAGCTGCTCCTCTTTTTGTCCCCATACCTTCCTTTAGGGTTAGTGTCAACTGAGAGATAAAGGTATTTGCCCAATGTCTGTGTCCAAAAATTACCAACCTAGTATACAAGGCTTCCTTTGGAGAAATTATGAGATGTAAAGATTCCAAATACACTTGTTAATAGAATAGTAATACTGGCCCTACCACCCTTTTTAATGCCCTAGCGATTAACCTATGTAATAACCATAGAGTCGCAGTTCTCAAGAACTAAGTTCATAACTCCCAGGATCCATACATAAGTCAAAACACATCATAAAGCGACAGTAACGAAGTGAGCTATGATAAAAAAAGGCGACTCTGACGGAGGTAATCACAATCCATTGATATACTGTGGTCTTCTAAGGGCCAAGAGGGAGAAGCCATAAACACGAGGGGCATTTTTGCCTCCTGGCTACCCAATCCCCTTCTCTACCTTACACCTCTCTGGCCTTTTATTACATAAAAATCGATTTCTAATACTTTAACATTAGATTTGCATAATCACATTTTATTGTTTAAAATAGTTTTCATGATTTCATGGGAAACGTTCAAAAACGTCTACACTCCATCACACATTTAATTTTTCTTTCCTGACAATCAAAGTTCTAGGATAAACTCTGGAATAGTCGGTTTTCACTTCATACACATTCCTTCTGAAGAATCGTTTTGGTCGTGATTCTTACCAAGACACAATGCTTTACATTTTTTGCATGCACTCCTTTCTCCTAACTGAAAACATGTCAAAGCTACAGGAGTGTGCAACTCGTTTTTAGGGCTCGCCTAGTGTGAAGGCCTCCCAAGTGGTACAGACCGGTGCACGAGCAGACACCGGTCTGTGAACGCACGAGCCGCAGGGAACACCAATGTGCACGCTCACGGCGTCATGCTCCTGACCTCCTGTGTCTCTTCCAAGGCGTGCTCGAGACTGACTTGCGGTGTGCGTGCTCCAGCGTTTTCTTGCATTTTAGAGGCAAGCTGAAGAGAGCTCACCTCTGACTGTTGAATAGCTGTTTATGCTTAAAGCTTCACAACAGTGTTTAGCAACACACGCTGCCAGTCAAAGCTTATGTAGCTTCAGACGTGAGCAGCACAGTTCCGGGATTTATGTGTCCGTGTTGGAACTGGTACTCATGTACAGCGCTCCAATACCTTCAAGTCGAAAAATAAAAACTGCAGGTGAAAAAAAATGCATAAAACTGCAGTTACGTCCTCATGGACAGTCCTTTTTTTTAATTGTAATTATTATTTACTTCATTACATGTTCCGCACTTCTTCCATACAGAAAGTCTACTGTGCCCCTCTTGGTCTAGTGGAAAGGTGGGATACCACCTGGCCAAGCCAGCGACAGAATGCAGACCAAATATGAAGTGTCTGGTGTGTGTACTTAAAGCACAATTTACACACTCTTTAGAATAAAGGCAAGTTCTCAAAAGAACTCTATGCACACATTTGATCAGAAGGTGCACGCAGTTTGTTCGTTTGCCCCTTTATGGTAGATGTACATTTTAAAGACTGTTTTCAGCCTTGTGCTTGTTTATTATTTATTTCTTGCAAGCCTTTCGGTGTTGTTCAGCTTCTAGCCGTTGCCCCATCACCAACTACCGCCTATCCAGTTCACTTAATCCACCCTCTCCGCTCATTAACACTTATTGCTGCCTCTCGTGTGAACCTTCTTTAAAATATGATGAAAATTGGCAAGTCTCCATTAACATTTCAGGCAGTCACGTCTCAGCTCATGTCTGAAAGTGTTGAAAAGTCCTGGTGAAGAAAATAACAGCTTGCAAGCAAGCCCACTACTGTCTATTTTTTCAATTCCAAGCATTGTGGTTATATGCTTATAAGCGTGCTTATTTCTCTTCTGTGTGCATCGTGTTGAAGCTTTTGCAACACTTTTACAGCTACTCTGTTGCTTAAATGATCCAAAGTGATGCAGAAAACGGAAGGATAATGTGGTGCATGGCTAAGGTCCCAAAGGCGAGACCGATTGCATTGCAAATGCTTGTTTTCATTGATTTGTAACACACCCACTCATCAGCCGAATAATATGTAGGCACAAGTTGACCGCCCTTGCAATGTCGCTAGACGGCAGTTGTCCGTGTAGCACTAAGGGAGTTAGTCTATAAATCCGCAAGATCGAGGATCCGCACGCTTCAACTGTGATCCCCCCTCTGCTTTAAGTCTGTTTATAGGTAGCTCTTTTAATAGAGCTTTAGTTGCTTAGCCAACTCCTGTTCTCTATTGCTGGGCCTTCTTTGACCTGCATAAAAAGCTGTTTGTACATCTGAGAAATTTAGTATAAACGCACATTTAATTATTTCTCATCCATACGTTATATACGCACTGTGTGAATAACAGATTTTTTGTTAAACAATAGTATTCACTGCAGCGGACTTATTTTATTGTTTTGGTCACCGCTATAGTGATTACGTAAGCCTTTTGACCTAGCTAATGCTTATTGATGATTTTAAAAACTTCAGGAAAACAGAAGTGCTATTGTGGAACATAAGCCCAGATTACTACCGATGCCCAGGCCGCTGGCGCAAACCACCTCTTAGTTCCCATGTTGAATAGTTACCAAATAAAGAGACGGGCGCTGGAAGCAGGAATCAAGAACAGAGTTTAATTCTCATGAGGAGAGCCAGTCATTTCGGACACGAAACACAGTGTCTTTCGGGAGGTGCTCTAACAAGTGAGCTGAGACTCTTTCTTTTATACCTTACAAAACACTTGATAGTACAATCAGGACAGTGTGACGCAAAAGAAAGACATCCCTATAATCCTCGTGTCAATCCCACCCCACATATGTTCACAATAGGAACCCTTGACCTGCTGATAAGAGGGGAGGGCAATCACGCAGCTGAGTGTTCCGTCAACTGTTTAGGATGTGTACGCCTGATCATAGCCCAGGGGGTGGGGTGGCTAGGATCAATAGTGGGTCCTTTGAAGAGGAGTGACTTCATACAATAAGGGCAGTAAATGGTATCCCCTGGCTTAGGCGATGGCCTCGGACACGTGTGGTCAGCCGGACTCGGGGGAAGGGGTCATCAAAGGAGTGGTATTCATGCCGCGTGGACAATCGAGCGCGGAGGGAAGGCTTGTCAACAGAGGGGCATTCATGGAAAGAAAGGAGGTGTTGGTCAGGCGCGGCCATGACTCTCAAGGACGGGATCTTGCAGAAGAAGTTTTACGGCTTGCCCATGTGAGGAGAAGGGAGGGAGAGCCAGGGTGGACACGGGGACAGAGTCACATAGAGAGAGAGAGAGAGATCTTACGACCAGTACAAGAGAGAGCGGGGGCAGTCAGGTGCAGCTGGGGAGGGCTACGTCAGCTAAGGCGAGGGATGCCTCTTCAAGAGGGAATGGGGGGGTTTTGTGCGGGTCAAGCAGGAGAGTTGCCTTTCGCAGCAGGGTCGCACAGGGGGGGAGAGGGTTTCATGGCCTATGCATGAGAGAGGGGGGTTTAGGATACGCGCAGGAGGGAAGCCGGGGATTCCAATGGGTAAAAGGCCATGGTGCCTAGAATGGCTGTACATATGCATAGGGGTATGGGCTCTAACTGGCAGAGTGATACGGTCAATAGTTTACGGTATTCATGGTGCTCACAGGGAGAGGAGCGGGAGAAGAAGGGAAATGAATGCTGTTTATGTACATCAATTTCCTCAACTTCCACACTATTTAGGGGGCCCCATTGCGCTTGTGCTGCCATGGCAATCCAATTCTTTACCTTTTCATCGAAATGTTTGGAATCTGATTGACATTAATGCTTAATTAAGCTAAGATTTTTCAAGCATACAGTGGAGTGGAGTTGGGCATCTGGGCAGTTTAGGATAACCGTGAGATGGTGTTAACCAAAAGAAGGTGATAGAAAACTGTAAAGCTGGGTAGATTCTCGGTCCCTTAAGCAGACCTCAGTTGTCGAACCTCTGCATCAGTGTTTACCCATCCTGCATGATGCAGCGCCTTTTCGGTCCTCTGACTGCAGAGTGACTTAGCATTGTGAAGGTCGTGGCTAATGGCCCGTTTAGCTATGCCATCATCTTGATGGCGCAAGATTAAAGTGCCCGGTTGTCTTAATGCCCGCACCCCTTTTGCACTGGTCGAGAAAGTCGCCAAAGTAATAAGAAGATGCAAACTTCTCGTTGTTGGGTAGTACTGGTACCCTTTTCCACAAGAGTACATTTGAACTATTCAGATCATTTTGCTATATTTTGCACACAGGTTGCTATTTCATTACGGCTTCTCACACTATATTCTTAAAGCCCTGTGTAAAAAGTCTCCCTTTATTTACTTCTGCTTGATTCTTCTCCTTTCTTTCTTCAGAATTACTCTCTCCTTGCATTCCTTCCTCTGCATGCCTTTTATTTCTGAGTATAGCTTCCTTTCAGTCTCATGCATGTCTACCATAATGCTTATTATTGTAATTGTCTCATACCTCACTTCATAGATCATAAACTCTTCTATAAAACCATATCCGTGTAATCCAACATTGCCTAATCTCAGCCAGCTCACCAGCCATTCACCTGAAAACACATACTACTAAAGTAACCTCTAACCTTGGATTCGAAGTAGCATGCTACTCACTGTAAAGTGCTTCAAATCTGAACAATGCAAACATTCACCCCCAGTCAAAAAGGGCTGGGTTTAATGCATCGTTCTTTGCTCACCGCACCACCCCAGTGGATTAAACCCAGATCCTTGTGACTGGGGGTGCATGTTTGCATTGTTCAGCATTCCGTCCATCACTTGTTCCTTTTGATAATGTGATTGGTGTCAGGAGAACTAAAAAACTGAAGCTGGTGGCAGGGAATTTTCAGACCATGAATAGAGGTGGGAATTAAATGGGTAGTTGCGTACATCTATAAAAAAACAAGCATTAAAAATGCAATAGGTCTCGCCTTTTTATTAACTTAAAGCCATTTGCTTTGCTATACAATACCATTAGCAAAGCAAATGGCTTTAACTTAACCAAAGGCGAGACCTGTTGCATTTTAAATGCTTGTTTACTTTAATGTGTTTTTAAAGAGTGATGTATGACAGTTTATTACAGATATTTTGCACGGAAATGTTTGTTTTTCAACACCATGCAAAATCCATAAAAATGTTCCTTTTCGAACAAGAGGTCCTCGGTCGCAGAGATTATTTGGATAATCCTACTAAGCTGCTGCTTTATTACAATATTGAAAACATACATCACTATCCCTGAATAATAGATTTAAACGCATTTAGAATTTGGACCAGTGTGCTATGCTGTGTTGGTCATCTGACCAAGGAGGGCGTGAAAAAGCTGATATTTGATCATAAATGTAAAGCTGTTCCCAACAGGGACCCCAAAAATATGTTTGGCCCAGGGCCCCCAAAATCATTAAGATGTCCCTGGTCCTTGGGGCTCAGTGGAACTTCGTCAATGCAAGATGGCAGTCTACTGAAGGACACAGATGATCCCGCAGTTGTGATCAGTGGCCTCGGGTATGCATATGCATATGCAGCTGTTGCCTGTACCGCCCCCATCTTCCTCAGCCTGGTACGCCTCTTGCGGACCTGGTGCTGCCATGGCCAGAAAGAAGGCTAGCACCATACTCTGCCCCCCCAGTATGGGGGAGGCACAGAGGCTTACTAAGCCCCCCCCCCCGCCCCTGGGTGCTGAAAACCGGAACCAGATGAAGGTGATTGTCTCTGCGACTAGAGACAATCAAAGCAAAGTTCAGCCCCTTTGAGGCGGAGGCCGCAAGTTCTTAATGCCTATAAAGTTCTCACCTCCCTTTTCAAGTAACCGGTATATTTCAATCCCATGCCGGGCATATGTGACCTGTAGAACTCTGGGACCTTACCCCACATAAGGTATCACACTATTGACACAAACACAAGGACTCTGAGGCACTTGGGGGGGATGGAGGGGGTGGGGTATGCGTCCACCCTTATCCTCCATTCCCATCATGAGTGGGAGGTGAATATCTGAGAAAATGGTCCTGGAGCCTGACCCCTGTGTACTGCCAAGGTCAGTGGTGAAGTGCAGCACACACAGAACCTCAGTCATTAAGGGGAAACACCTGCCACCTGCGAGAAGTGCGGAACAAGGCTACCCATCCCTCAAGTTACTGGCAGCCACATTGGAGGCCCAAACAGCACAGATTGGGAAAAACCTGGGTGCCATTGCAGACTTGATGGGCTTATAAGAAACCAAGATTGATTTCACACCAGGAAAAAAAACTCCTATGTGAAGGATTTCCTTTAAATTGACAAACCATGGAGAAACTAAGGTTTTAGTCCTGATGCTGTTTGAGGAGTTCAGGGATTGCTCCCAATATGAAGTGAACTGTGGTAAATAGATACTTTATATGACTGGAGACTTGTCGCTGGAGGATGAAGTGACTAGCCCACTTCAAATAATGCATGTTGGGTTCAAATACCTAGGAATACTTGTCACACCGAACCCTGACAGATTCCTGGAAAAGAACATAGATATCCCCATCATAGAAATACATGGTGACCATTCCAGATGGAGTAAGCTACCACTAACCATCTGTGGGTGGGCAGCTGTCTTCAAAATGATTTCATTGTCAAAGCTCTGCAGTGTGATGCAGAACATGTCCTTCCCTATTCCAGAATTTCCCTTCTAGAGATTAGAGAGGGGAATTCAGTTGCTGCTCTAGGACCGAGGTGGGGCCCTTGGGTGGTGCTTCATACCTAGGCTTTCCTGTTTTCAGTTTCTATTTTTGGTAAATTCTGGTGGGGTTTTTTCAGTGATTTCAAGATCTTAAAAAAACAGTTGTTATCAGTGGTAACACATTTTCGCACCACTAAAAACAACAGAAAAGGTGTTTTTCTGGTGTTTTTGAAACGTTTTGCTTTTATTATTGCTTGCTTTCTGAACTGATAGAACATGGTATATAGACAGTGTACGTATCGTGTATATGAGGTCCAAATAGATTTTTGCAAATTAAACTTATTGTAGTACACCATACAAGACTTCTTCAGTGAGTCTTTAGTCATGTGCGCTCGCTCTTTCTTCCCATGTACACTAATGTGAAAAGGCCCTCTCAACAATGGCACTTGGGACAGACCACGCTAAAACAGCCAGTAGACAATTTGTTAACTCTAGCCACTGACATAGCTTTCCATGCCAATACTGGTGCACTTGAAGATTGAGTTTCTCAGGGCAGGTTCCGCAACATTTGCATTGATCTGGGCGCTTATACCCTCAGTTACTGAAGCGGTCAAAAATGAAGCAGCACTTTTAAAACTACGGAGGAAATTCCCCTTTACTGAAGGGATCTAGAACTTGTACAGAGGACCACAGTGAGATTTCATTGACTTCAAATGCCATTGGTGGTGATGGGACATTTCTATGTATCATTGCAAGCCATTTCTCATACATCACTATATCTTGCATTGAATGTTTAAAGCCTGAGGTGTTGGCAATTCACCTACTATCAATACTGACCCACTAGAATATGGGGGCTGCTGTATTAAGGGTTTTAACCATTCTGTGTGGGTAAATGTGATGACCCATATTAGGAAAGATTCTTATAAAACCAGCCATTTTACCTATCGGTTAAAAAATCAAATGCAGCCAAAATATCTAATATGATTTTGATATTTCCTAATTCTCTACAGTTTATAAAATAATGAAATGAGACTTCTAAGCCCGACATCTTCAGACCAAAGACCACAAAACTGAAAAAAGAAAAAGGAAGAAGAAACAATATTTTAGTGAAATCCCTAAACAACAAAACTCAAGCAGCCTTTCTTACTGCTAGCTTGTATAACAAAGTTACATTGTATTGGCCCCTTCCGGATGAAAAAAAATACTCTTTCACTCTCCCTTTCCTTCCTTTCAATGGCATTTAGTTTGTGGTTGTGCAGGTGTTTTTTCAGTGTTTATATGTTTTCACCGGTGAGGGCTATTTCTCTTTCAGTGGGGTTTTATCAGTTATTATAGGTTTAAACCTAAAACCCCACAGCCTATTCATACCCTTTGCACATCTGTGTAGAACGGGGCAGAGGGTATTGCTCTTCCAAATCTAAGGACATCTTTTTCAGCGACTCAACTGCAGGCAGTAAATGTTCTGCTCTGTTGGATGACCCACCAGTCAGACTGGATAGATCTAGCATGAGGGCATGTAGCTGGCTATTCAATTTATATTGAGGATCTAAGATAAACAAGAATTCTTAACCCATATTTGGCTGCCTCACTAGCACGGGACAGCAATAGCCCATAATGGATAGAAGTGTAAAATCACAGTAGACTCACCTCTATGGGGGGGAACCATGCTGAAGGAGGCATGTAAGCTGCAGGGGAACAACCTCTGGGACTTGATGGTGATTGCCAGAGTAGAGGACATGATAGAAGGGTGAGTCTTCCAACACTTTGAGCAGATGCATTCCATCAACTCTACATGCTGGACTTAGTGAAGCATATGGCTACCTTTGGCAAATTTGTACAATATACGCGCACAACATTGATGGACATTCCCTCCTAAGCAATCAGGCAGGCTCTTGTGTGGAGGTGGCCCATTATCTTTTATCACTTGATTGGTTATATTGAAGCATGTAAAAGAATGTTAACAGTTGCTATATACAGTGATTTATCTTGTTGTAGATTTTGGATTTCAGACCTAGATTTTAATGCAATTGTTTTTCTTTAAATGCAGTGCTTTTTTTATATTTTTATCTTATTGGAATGGTTTTGAGTGACCACGCAAATAAAGTTTATTCATTCATTCATGTCCTTTCTCTATATTATGCCAAAATGCATAATTCAACTTTGAACGTCGTATGTATTTCTTATGTGTGTACCAATCCTGTGATTAAGATGCTATTTGCTTTTCTCTCAATTATTTCAATGAAACATCTGAAATGTAAAAAAATAACATGTTTGTACATCAATCCCCTCAAGTTGCAGGAAGAAAAGGAAGATGCAAGGGGGCAATTATTTGTTTGTCTCTCCCTGCTTACCAATGTATCCCCCAAAAGAGACAGAAACAACACCCTGTCTTGTGCCCAAGGGAGCATGAAGGCCTGTAGTGCATCCTTGGCCGGTGACACTCTCACTGGTGCCTTGGTGTCGCATCTAAGCGTCCGGCGACTGTTCTTCTCCTATGTGGATCAGGGCCTTCACAACTCCTTTCCCCATCTCTACACATTCCTGTGCTCGAGTAAATTTGGCATACTACCACCCCTGTTCAAAGGTACTGAACTGGTAACAGCAAGCCACAGACAGTCTCCGTGTGTAATGGTGGGTTACAATTATTATAACCAGTATTTGCAATGCAATCGGTCTCGCATTTACGAGAGTTTGAGCTATTGACCTTGTAAATGACAATGCCTTTTATTTATGTGTTGTTTGTACAACAGTTAAATAAAAGGTATTGTCATTTACAATGCCAATAGCTTAAACTCTTTCAAATGTGAGACTTATTGCATTCCAAATGCGTTTCGGTGCCCGTGCTATAAAAGTTTAAAAAAGCATTAGAGAGCGTGTAGGCAGGACAAAGCTATTTGAGAAAATGGTGCTTGGAGGCTGTAATTAAAGCCTACTGAGTAACAACACTGGTAATGGGGTGTCGCCATGAGAGGTTAAAAAAATGAGACAAGGCGGTACTAAGGAGGGGCTACAAGCCTACTGGCCAATGAATAGCCACAGTTTACAGTGGACAATGAAACAAGCCAATGAAAAATGTGGATGGAGAGTGGGCGAAGCTTCAAGTGCCTACCTAAAAACAGCATGCCTCGCAGAGCAGTGCATGCGCTGCTCAGGCTGACCCAAACAGAGGCTGACCCAAACAGGTGCTAAGACACAGTGTTTGAGTTTATTCCAAAACGCAGATATGTAAGAGTGATGCATGTGAAGCTGGTGGCTACACTCGTTATGCAGGCATGACACCAGGAGGTGCAATGTTAAACGTGCTATGGAGACTGTCAAATGAATCGTTTTGAAAAACCAATACAAATGAGTTGAATATCCAGAAAATCTTATGTTGTTGCTGTCCTCAAACACATGTTCCTACACATCAGCAACTCACAGCTGAATGAATCCGGCACGAGTGTCTTAAGAAGTGTAGTTAATTGCGCTGGTATTCCCCAGTTTCAAAGGGTGGACATGCATATATTTTCAATGAGCTAAAAACACGCGATCAGAGATATTTTCAAAGCAACACTATTTCTCTAACCGCATGAATGTGAAATTTGGACAATGCAGAGTCGCGCGAGCGCGTCGACAAGATGGCCGCCACCGGAGCTCCGTATCTACATCAGCTTAATGAGCTGAATTACGACGATTTTCTCCACAAGGTTTGCTCACTTTTCATAGCGCTTGACTCCTAAGCCGGCCCCCTACCTTGAATGTGAATTTTGCACGTTTTCAACGCGCGAGGGTCCCTTTGTCTGCTTCCTGGCTCCTCTCCCCAGCCTCTGCTCTGGTTCTGCCGATTGCCTCAGCTCTGGGGGCGGTGCAATTCTGAGGAAAGGGCCTGGCTTGGGCCTAGCCACTCCCACGGCTCACCTTAACCCTTCAACTGCCTTTTCCTCAACAACTTCTAGAGCTTTTAATACCCTTTTCCCTCATATTTATTAAAAATTTTGAGGTGAATTTATTTTTTACATTTTTCTGACGCAAAAAGTTATTTTTTCTCCTCAAGATGGATAATAAAAATTTAGTTAACAACAAAAGGAAGCAGCAAGTATCTCCTCCTCCAAACAAATCTAAGGTTGTTGAAACTTCTGAACCTTCACTTAACATGATACTAGAAGAAATTAAAGCGCTGCGCATCAATACTGATACTATAGCAAACGAAGTGAAAAATGTTCGCAAAGATATGGCGTCTATGTCCATGAAAGTTTCTGATAATTCTATCAAAATTCAGGACAATAAAACCAAACTTGACGCTTTTACTCCTTTGATGGCTCAGATAGTACCAATGCATAACCAGCTATTGGAATTGGAAAACCGTAACAGACAATATAATCTCCGCATTTTCAATTTGCCGGACGAAGTTGAAGGCTCCGACTGTCGCCTGTACCTGGAATCTTTGCTGCCTGGTCTTCTAAATATCAAATTCCCGGAAAAATTTGAGGTGGACAAAGCGCATAGAATTCCCTCACACAGGAATCCACGACATGCAAAACCCAGGCAAATGATTTTCAAGGTTTTGCGTCACCATCACTTGGTCCTCATAAGGAAAGCAGCTAGAGACATTCCTTCGCTTCTGGTAAATGGCTCCAAAATATTTATCCAACAAGACTTTGCTAAGGAAACGGTTGCTATTCGCAAGGAATTTTCATCTTTGCGTCCTCAATTGAGAAGCCTTGGTTTTAAGTATGGTCTATTTGATCCGTCTACAATGCGAGTTTGGAAGGATACTTTCTCAAAATCTTTTCATCGTCCTGAAGACTTAAGACTTTTTCTGGATCAACAAGCTTCGTCATCAATGGAGACACAGGCTCCTATTACCTGAACGCAATTAGTCTGAGCATTCCTGGTGATTTTTGATTCTTCTTTCTTCATGAGCTCCAACGGTATCTGGCCATGCTTGTGGAACGGGTGTGTGTCTCTGTGTCCTTATTTATGTGTCCTGTTTGTAGCTTTTTCTTCCTTTTCTGTTTCTTCCTTTTGTGTCCTTCCTTGCTTTTTCTAGCCTTCTACGTAGAGTTACTTTTCTTCCATGGCTGTTTACTCTCTTCTCTTCCTTTACCATCTCTCTTCGTTCTTTTCTTACTTCTTTACGGCTAATACACATGATGTCAAAATTGTTTCTCTTAATGTTAACCACATGGCTGCTGGGCGTTTTCCCCCCCCTGTGCTGGAAAATGCCATTTTAGTGGCACCATGACAAGCTCAGCTCGTCATCAGCACACGACACCCGTGGGTGATGACGAGCTGAGCTCGTCATCAGCATCGAAAGGGTTAAAGGTCTACGGCATCCAGTTAAAAGAACTAAAATTTTAGACTATTTGGGTGCTTCTAAAGCTGACATATGTTTTCTTCAAGAAACACATGTTGATGACAACATTTTGCACTACATGAATAAAAAGTGGGTGGACAATATTGTCTCATCGCCTGCCCTTGGTAAGAAAAATGGGGTTGCGATTTTCTTTGCTAAGAGATTACACTGTCAGATTATTGGTAAATTTGCATATACAGAAGGTAGATTTATTGTTGTTAAAGTTAAAATCCATGATTCGACCTTCTTTTTGCTTAATATTTATGGCCCCACGGCTGATGACCCGCTGTTTTGGTCTAACTTATCTACTGAAGTTCTAAAGTTGGGACAAGTTCCTTTGATTGTTGGAGGGGATTTTAATGTGATCATCGATCCGTTACTTGATAGACTTTCTACTACCAAGTTTAGACCCCCTAAAGTTTTTCATGCTTTTAAAACTTTCCTTAGTACAACCAAATTGGCTGATGTATGGAGACTACACTTTCCCACTGAAAAATGGTTTTCTTTTTTCTCTAAATCCCCATAATTCTCATTCAAGGATTGATTATTTTTTGATTTCACCCTCCTTACTTCAATCAGCTACAAATCCCGTCATAGGCACTATAGACATTTCAGACCATGCTTTAATATCATTTGTCTTAAATATCTCCTCTACTTTTACTAAACAAAACAGGTGGCGTATGAATTCGAGTATTGTCCTTACTGATAAGCATAAACCTAAACTATTACAAGCTATACAAGACTATTTTTTGTTCAACCCTGAGGATTCCACGTCAATTGTCACCAGATGGGATGCATTTAAAGCTTACATCAGAGGTACCACTATTTCTATTATGGCTCATAAAAACAAACAATTTAACGCTAACATTAAGCATTTGGAAAAGCAAATTGCTAAATTTGAGCGTTTGTTTATTTCTTCTAATGACACCCAGTACAAACTTACACTTCAAAAACTCCGCTATGAATATAATGCCATCCTTAGTCAGAGAGCAGGTGTTCAACTTTCAAAGTCCAATGCTAGATTTCGTTTTAACATCAATAGATCAGGAAAACTCCTTGCAAATTACTTACGAATTAAAAGAGATAAGACTCAGATTACCTCAATACGAGGAACACAGGGCAATGTAGCTATTTCTCATAATGATATTGTGCAAGAATTTTTAAATTTTTATTCCACCCTTTATAGTAAACCTGACAATTGCCCTGAATCTTTAATTGATTCTTTTTTAGGTAAGTGCAATTTACCCCATATTTCCTTGTCAGATAGAACAGGTCTAGATTCCCCAATTACATCTGAAGAGATTTTGCTTGCCATTAAGTCACTTCCCAAGATTAAATCCCCAGGTCCGGATGGTATCCCAGCAGAATTTTACAAAGAATTTCACTCTCATCTCCTCCCTTACTTGAATGCCCTTTTCTCTCATTTTGGCTCCTCTGGTTCTATCTCGGGCTCTTTTACGGACGCCTTAATTATTGTTTTTCCCAAACCTGATAAAGATCCTACCTTGGTCTCCAATTATCGCCCCATTTCCCTAATTAACCAGGATTGTAAGCTTTATGCGAAAATCCTTGCTACTAGATTAGCTCCTGTACTCCACTCCATTATTCATCCAGATCAATCTGGTTTCATGAAAAATAGATATTCTGCTAATAATACTAGAACTCTTTTACACATTATTGAACAAAGTTCTCACCTGTCCTCTCCTGCGGGAGTGATGGCCTTAGATGCTGAAAAAGCATTTGATAAGATTCACTGGCAATTTTTATTTAAAACTTTGTCTTTTGATTTTGGTGCCCCTTTTATTCGTATGATTTCTGCTTTATATTTTGCCCCTACTGCTCGTTTGTTCATTAATGGTCAAATTTCTAGTCAGTTTCCTCTATTTAGAGGAACTAGGCAAGGTTGTCCCCTTTCTCCACTGTTATTTCTTTTAGGCATTGAACCTTTTCTTAATTATATTCGCCTTTGTGATGACATTCAGGGTATTACGATCAATGATGTAACTGTTAACTTTAGCCTATGCAGATGATGTTTTATTATTTATTAGTAACCCTCTTTCTTCTGTTCCTTCCCTATTAGACATTATTACTCAATACTCTATGGTTTCAGGGTACAAATTAAATGTAAGCAAAACTGAATTTTTTCCTTTGAATGTGTTTTGTACCTCAGAGATGCTCCCAAACAAAGATATTCTTTGGCAACCAACCAAACTTAAGTATTTGGGTATTCTATTTGCTTCATCGCTGCCAGCTACGTTAAAACTTAACTCTGATTTCATAATTGACTACATTAAAAACAAAACGTCCAAATGGTCTGCCCTTCATCTCACTTGGTGGGGAAGAATGGAATCTATAAAAATGAATATAGCGCCTAAAGTTTTCTACTCTTTAGCTATGATCCCCACCCAATTTCCTCTTAGTTTTTATACATCTATTGACACTCTATTATCTAAATTCCTTTGGTCTAACAAAGTCCCTCGTATTGCTTACAAAAAGTTAAAAATTCCTAAAGCCCAGGCTGGTTTTTCCCTGCCAGACTTTCACCTTTACCATAAAGCTTTTATATTAAAGCAGAGTACCCTTTGGTTTACTACTTCACATATGGTAAAACCTCCAATTTGGTTGGATATTGAAGCCTCCATTGTACGGCCCTTTTCTTTGCCTTCATTGATGTCAATGTCTTCCACAGCGAAGGTTGTTCATCTTTCCTCTATCATTAAGTCCTCCAGATTGATAATTAATGATTTAGATTATAATTTTGAATTACCCCTACTTTCCACAATCCACTTGTCTTTATGGCACAGTGCACCACTTAAATTGAACAGAAACATTACCTTTTGGTCCTCTTGGATTTCAAAGGGAATTTTATATCTTAAGGATGTCTTTAATGGTGTTGCTTTTATTCCCTTTGAACAGATACAGTTAAAGTTTGGTCTTCCAGCTACTGACCTTTTAAAATATCAATTCTTGTGTAACTCTATTTTGGATTCCTTTCCCAATGGTATTCCCTCTTCCACCACAAATGACCTACTAATTTACCTTACAGCTGCAACATCGTCCCCTAAAGCTGTCTCTGTTTTTTATAAAAAAAATTCCACCTCACAGGGCTCCAATGTTCAGATTATTTCGTCGTCCTGGAACAATGAACTTTCTATCACCCTGTCAGATGACTCATGGTCCTCTATATGGCTCGACAGTATCTCTGGCTGGCTCCCAGTGTCTCTTTATCAAACCAATGCCTATATATTATTTAACACTTTGTGGACTCCATTGCGTCTATTTCATGCTAAACTGTTACTTTCTGATGTTTGTTGGCACTGCAATGCTAGCCCTGGTTCACTTTGCCATATATTATTTGAATGTCCAATTATTATGAAATTTTGGTTGGAAGTATGGAGAGTAATTTTAAAAATTTTACCTTTACAAGATGATATTTCCTTTTAATTTATTAATTTGCAAATCGATTGCCCTAACTTATCCCCTTTCTGAGTCAGAGGCAAAATTGTTTAATTTTCTGATAACAGCTGCCTTAAAATCCATTACCTTCTGTTGGAAAGATGCTTCTTCGCTTTCAGTCCATGCTTGGTGGTCATGGATTACCTTTACGAGAAGAGGTGCGCAGCTATCTCTTAAAGGCGTTACTCATAATTCACAAATATTTCAGTCGTTTTGGTCTCCTATTGATTCATATGTTTTGCAATGATATTGTAAAAAATGTTCTCACGTTCTATTTTTACATTACAATTTAACTGTAACTCTGTAGTTTATGAATTTTATGTCCCTATGACATGTGCTTTCCTTTCCCCCTCCCTCCCTCCTTTCCCCTCCTCTTTGATTGCGATTCTCTTTTATTGTTATATGTTCATATTGCGTATTTTGGTTTAATGCATTTCATATTGATTATTTGATTGCTTACGCTTGTAAATTCCTTCATCTTTTTTTGTATTGTACTTGTTCTTTTCATTTTGTCTAAAAACTTAATAAAACCTTTCTGAACAGAAATTTGGACAATGCAGAGATTTAGCACACAAACCAGTGCTTAATTTTGCTGGTGGTTTCCAGGGCTCAGCACCAGCACTTACACAGCAGTTAAGGACACAATTAATTTTCGGGGAGATTAAGTGATTTGCCCAAAATCACAGGCTGCTGAGCAACGCCGAGACTCAAACCTGGTTCTGTAGTTGCAAAGTCTGCAGCTCTGGCCATTATACCATGTTCTCTTCCCCACTTACATGGTTAGTAGTTAGTTCTGTTTGGGTGACACTAACAGGAGAAATAGGCTGGTGCAACCTACTTTCTGAAGAGAGCCCCAGCACTTATGTTTTTACAAATTACCCACTGACACAAACAGAGATGAGCAAATGGGACAAGGCCAGGAATGCAACTTCTCTAAGTCGCAAGTTTCACCCCACTTATACCGGGAGCATTGGGCTATTATGAAGCAATTCATAAATCTCCACCATGAGCAGGTGTGTGCTACAGATGCAGGTGTTTGTGCAATTTGCTGACTCCGGCCATTAATGGTAAACCAAAGCTTTTAGTGCCAATATCGGCACACTCCCCAGCTCTCCCAAAGCAATAAATGTAATAAATAGACACAACACAATTTTAGTGGAGAAAATTGCTGCAGGTTTATTTGCATAACAGTATGCCGCCCCTCGCCGCCTGCCCACCTGATGAGCCATAAAACCCGGTGGCCCTAACCAACCGGTATTGTCATTTTGGGGGAGGAGATAGCCCCTCCCTCAGGCGGACCGCCAGTCCACCCCTTACTCACACCCCTCCCCACTACGGGGGGCGGAGAGTTGCAGGCAACCCCTGGTTGCTCAGGTCCACAACCGCCCGTAGGACTAACTGGGTGCCGTCGCTCCTCCAGGATCCCAAATGAGGACCTCCCAAGGGATTATTGGCTTTAGCACCGTTACTGTGCTCCTGTAGAGGGTACCCTTCTGTACCTTACAGCCTTTGGATCGCCCTGTAACCCTGCCACAGTCCTTGGTGTGGCCACCGTTACCCCAGCGCCCCCACCACCATAGACCTAGTTACCTACACCCTGCTGATTCCAAGGCCTCTCCCAGATCAAGCAAGAATGGGTCCATTCCCCTTTTGGACAGGTGTATCCCAAGGATCTAAACACCCCGTGGACTCGGCGTGCAGTAACCCATACCGGCTAAAACCAAACCCCTATTCTCTGTGACTGTACCCATGGCGCTGTTCACCCTCCTGCGCGAGGTCCCCATGGCTGTGTCTAGCGCTTGTTGGAGGACCGTAGCACACTTGTTGGATGACCACTTTCCCCCTGCATGGCTGTCCGCTAAAGCTATAGGGCGGGAGAATTCCCATATGTTTAGTGATACTCCACTCCATGGTACTTGATTTATTGACCTCAGACGAATGAAATTCTTAGTGGACCTACCAGGATCTGAACCTGTGACCAGTAGATCGAAACAAGTCCTAACAGTTCTTCCGCTCAACAGGCCTGTGAACTTGAAACCCAGGGCCGCCATCTGGCCTCTAACCCTTACTTGGACATGCCTGACATCGCTTTATTAAGTTCCGTGGCTAACCTAGTCACAGATGGTAAAACGATGGGCTGAAAATTAGAAGACAACTGAGATTATCGTTCGCCAGACCCACTACGAAGTGCACCTAGAAAAGGGGTCTGTACCACCACACCTCGCAGGTGATACAGCCCAGGTTTACTTTGCCATGCCCCCCCCCCCCCTGACCTTGATATCACCATAAACCCTTGCAGTGACCAGGTGGCAGGCACCCAGCAGTACCTGTCAGTTCTATTTTACACCAACTCCTCACCGTCTTGCGGTACTCCCTGCTGCATGAGTCTAGATGTGACCCCCCTACTCGCCCCACTTCACTTGACCCGCAGTGTTTGCACCATTGAAGATGTGTGGTTACCTCTCATCGGGGTCGGTGGAACGTATAACATGTGCCTAGAATGTACATTATATGTGGTGTTGTGCCGGAGTAGGGGAATCAGAACCTAATAGTAACTGTGCCGAGGGCATGTGTTATTATCCATAACTGTGAATCTTGATAAAGCACGACCTGTTCTAGAATTCACTGTGACATCTGGCTTACGCATGTTGCAGCACCAATTGGCCCATCACATCAACTTTACAAACCCAGGAGCCAGCCTGAACTGGTTACCCCAGGTTCATGCCGCCCACGCCTTAACCTAAGGAGCTCTTCCCAGCAGAGCATTCGTCCCAACAGAACTGACCCGTCTGTATCCAACTCAAAAGTGTGTCAAATGGCGTGAACCAGGCCCCCTTAAGGCTAAAAGGATGACCTGGGCCGCAAGCAATCGTCAACCATGATCTTGACTTACTGAGGGAAACATTATTAAACCACCTAGTCAAATACAGCACAGGAGAAAACTCTGCTGAAAATTAGTGGAGGGCCCTAGCCGCGCTTAAGGAAGTCCAGGCTTGACTTTCTTACCTTGTGGGAAAACAAGATACACAATTGACAATAACGTTGCCCGTGACTACCTGGACAGGCCCTTTCCCCTGCTGTGTGCAAACCCCACAGTGTGTCACAATTACTGATCTTCATATAACTTCTGGAAAGTCCCCTATGCACCCCACAATGAGTACCATACAAGTCTTCTGCCCATCTACTCCTGTGGTTACTCCTCCTGTCACCTGTGATCTGAGGCCAGTGGTTGCATAAGGTAATTAAGCCACCACTGGGGCTGACGTGTAAAGCTGTCATGGTAATTGCAAAACCGCTACACTTAACAATGCTTCTACTCTCCCCTACAAGAGGTCTGAACCGGGGTGTCCCCTTGCCCCCAATATAAACTCTGTGGGTGACATGGCCCCCAAATCGCCTATAACAGACAGTGCCCCTCCAAATTCCGCGAATATTTCCTTTCCAAACAATAAGGGGAAAATCCAATCCAACTAGCTCGGCTTGATTTGGCATTCTCAAACCTATTCACTTAAATCTGTCCGGGCCCTGTAAAACGCTAACTACCTGTAAAAAAAGCCCCTTATTATGCTTCTGCCAACTTTGTCCGCCTCTCCGTTCGACAAATTGGAAATACCAGAGAGAAGGTTAATTGCCACCTGGCTTTCCGCACACCCGGAAGTCTATCCCTAATCCAGAGCAGGCAAGAGCATGGCACGCCTGCTGTCCTGCCCTAAAACCGTGGAACAGCAACTCCCTAGCAGCTGGACTGCGCATGCAGGCGTCCGCGACGCAAGCCAATGATTTGCCTTACTGAACCAACCTAGCGCTGAAAATGCCCCCAAGCGTCCTATCCTTGATTTGTATCACCAGTCGATAATGACATAGTGATAGACTTGCGATTGTCTCCAAGGACATGTCGAACAACTTTGATCTAACGGCTGGAAACCATGGAGCCATTCCCCTGATCGGTGTTAGCGAGAGAAGACCACATGCATACATGTACACAAGCATGTCTCCCGTCACTGTTGGTATAATGCAAGACGTAGCAGGAATAACATCTCATTACCACCAATATGCATAATAAGTGTTCCATGGCACCGAAAATGCCAGGCATAGACAACATTTCTAAGCATTTCCACAGGAGGATCACCTTTTGAGCTGCAGCCTGGCCAGCCCCCTTTCCTCCATGGCCCATGTTGACCAAACCCTCAGATGTGGTGGAACCGCAACAGTGGAAAACTGGATGCCTCTCCCATGCTCAGGGGGGCCCAAATCTCCTAGCTGTTGGAGATTAGAATGGGCACCCAGTGCACCCGTGTCCTGTCTGACGACACGCGCCGCCACCCCATGGCAGCCTAACAGCCAAAATCGATCAGCGGAACACATGGTAGTGGTATGAAAATCAGGACTGCATGTCACGTACAATAATTGACAAGAAAGGGGGACCAACCCTGAGCCATTACTCGAAACCACCACACATTGGTGCACACGTTCTGGAAGGCAAGGGGCACTGTGTATATGAGGGACCCCGAAATACCATCCTAACTTGCCTACTAGTGTACCGCAGCATGTGCTGCACAAGAACATGCGCTAGTAAACTGTAATCATTAGCAAATACTGTCTGCGTGAAAAAAGTGAGGGGGGGGGGAGAGCCCTGGCCATCCATACTGAACTGACAATCCCCCGAATCCCTCAAACTACGGAGAGAAATGGCATGTCAGAAAGCCTGTTTCCCCTGTGTCCGGGTAGCCTCAATGACCCCCAACATCTCAAGCTACTCTGTAAGTAAGTACTGTGATCTGGATGGTGGCACAGGCACGGTGTCGGACGTTTGAGCTTTGGTGCGTTTGAGTGACAATACGTAATTCTGCGTGCGAGAAAAGGTAGTATGTTAACAACAACAAAAACAGGCGCATCCTGCGAACCCCCCGGGGTTGTCCAGCACCCGGCACCCCCAAGAGCACTTAACAAGGAACAGCATTCAGGTTCTGAGCCCGGAGCACGCCCTGGCCATTCCTGCTTCCATTCCCACCTGTCCTCCTCTGAGTGGTGCCTGCGTACTTGATCCGATTGTCCTGAAATTAGAAAAAGGTTAAACTCCATTCCTGGACATGCTAACCCAGAACCCCACACACTGGCCCCAGTGTGCTCTTCCCCTCTACCTGTTCTGAGCCCTGGCAGGCCAGCCTGCTAGGCATGGTTTGACCATTAGAGAATGAAACCCGTGCGTTTCTGGAAGAGAGAACAAATCCATGAAAACCGCCCAGCATTGACAGGTAAGCATATTGCTAACTCTATCACCAGTATCAGAGCCCCTTACTTGAGCACCAGTTGCTTTACAAAAGAACACATTCAATTATTGCACAGTAGATGCATGATTTGCCCCGACTCACCAGTTGTTTAAAAGAAAATGCATTCAATTAAGGCACAAGGGAAATCATGATTTGCCCACACACAGCCGTTGTTTTCCAAGAAAACACACCAATTATTGCCCACGAAATCAATAATTTGCCCAGACTCACTAGATGTTTTACCAGAGCAAACTTACAATTATTGCACAGGTGATGCCGGCTATGCTCAGACTCACCAGTTGACTACTAATGGATTACGCCCATGGGGTGGAACCTGCGCATCCACCCCCCCCCCGGGGAGGTGCAAGGAGAACAGAACATTCGCCCCCCCCGTTGCATTACAATTACATAACCTCATGGGGTGGAACCTGTGCTCTCCCGCATGAGGCGAGGCGCATGAAGAATGAAACATTCACCCGCCCCACCATGCAATGGCCAGCAGGGAAGAGAGCACCAAGATGGCCATGCGTTTCTAAATAGCGCGGTCTCTGTCAGGGCGCCCCACAACAGGAACAGTAATGACACCTGGGGAGACAATCACAAGTGAACAAATCACAACAGCAAAAGCCAAGTCGCATGAGGCCAAAACGACAAATGCGAGCAAACAAACTACAAGATATAGCAAACGGTAACTTACAGGAGGAAAAGGAGAAATGCCCGCAAGCCACAAAAGCGCACCAAGTACCAGCAGAGGTACAATACTTCATCAAATGGCAGACACGAAAGTTAGCCTCCATCCTGAACCTGGTTGTCCCAGACCCTAGCACACTGACCCCAGTGTGCTATGAGCCTTATACCTGTTGATACCTCAGGCGGCCCCCATGTGAGTAGGCCGGTTCTTCCAGCGCGGTTCCTGCATTTGAGACAAAAAACATTCATTTGACGCCCTGCCGACCCCATCATACACAAATGTGGATTCTCTGCAATGGGACAGGGTCCATCAATGCCCCACGCTGCTAATCACATGCCCTGAGAAGTTGTTGCCTGCTGCCCCGTGTGCGGAAACTTCACGTGCCGGCCGGAGATCGCCATAGACGAGGCACACTGGTAGTCTCATCGCAGTATGTGCAGTCGTGCTACAAAATGCAGCTAATGGCAGGCCCCAGCATATTCAAATATTAGCAAAAGCAGAACGCGTGGCTCGAGGATCCCAAGCAGCTCAAAAGTCGGGGCTATGCCGTCTGCAGTGCGTACTGTGTCCTCGACGATGTCCGACATTAACGATGCCACGCGCCACCATTGCGAACCGTCTCAGGTGGGATTGCGTAAATGCCTGCACGCGCGCTGCGTCGAACTCTGCGAGCTAAGTGCGCCAAGTCGTACGTGCCTCTGGCCGGGCTCCGGGTTCTCGGGTCCCCACACTCTGCACCCCCAGTGCCGCTGCAAACCTCTCGAGGCGCCCGCGTCCGGTGTCCTAGCCGCTTACCATGCAGTTGGAGGCCCGTTATGCACGAATAGAGAAATTTCAGCCCGCCCAATTGAAGGGGCTGCAATCCTGGAAGCGCGGACGTGCGCCCTGCAAACGGGTGAGCACAAGCGCGGTCAAGGAGGAGTGGCAGGCAAAGGGAGCACACCCCCGCCCCGCTGGGGGAAGGGGGGCGGGGGTTGCACGCCAAGGCTGGGACGCTGCCGGGAAAACAAAATCCCCTCCACCGCCCTCACACTAATCTAGCCCCGGGACGAGGGGCAGCCAGACACCACTGGAGCCTGGAAGAGTGAGTGGGCGCCTGCCGCGTGGGATCTGCTTTGCCACTTCAACTGCCCTCTCCCCTTTCTTTCTTCCTACCTACCTTTTTATTCCCTCTTTGTCTAGCAGCTTCTCCTCTTACTGAAAATCCTGACTTCAGAAACTGTTCTCCCCCTCTCTTTTCTTCTTCTTTCGTTGATTTGTTCCCCTGTGAAATGGAACCAAAAAAGAACAAGCAGTGGCATAGCCGATAGGTCTCGCCTTAGAAGCCTTCTAAGTGTTTAGTTATGCAGCACAATATCCTTGGTGCAACATCACCGTTGCATGGCTAAACACTTGAAAAATGACTTTGCCTAAAACACTGTCGTGAGAAAGTGCTCCACAGAATCCTCTATTCTGTTTGTGTTGGCAGACTTGGGAAGAACCATAACCAATAGATTATTTCTGTGTGATCTTGTCTCTAAGTTCTTGTTTTTAGCAGATCTCGCTTTTTCATTATTTAGGCGTTTTTCACTGCTGTGGGAGGCAGAGTCTTCGATCGCAGAGATTCTGTGTTCCGCCTAATTTCTGCGGCCATCCTCTTTATCTCGCTGTTAGGCGGTGGAGTCCATCCGAGAGCACATGGTAACCATTTTGGATTCAATGGAGGTGAGGCTGTGCTGCATTGTGAGGAGGAGTGGCTCCATATTGTTGTGGCACCAGTCTGTTCTTCATTGAAGAGTTCTTCAGGGCTTGTCTGATCTGCACCAGAGTAGATCTGCTGGCGTCAAATTGGAGCTTGGCCTGCCTACCATCCATTTTACCCATGTCATTGTCTCTGGTGACAAAGGTATGCAGCGTGGGGTTTACGCAGCAGTCCCCTCTATCCACCCACGTTTACATTAGGGGACTGGCGGTGCTCTGCCTCTCTGGCATCTTCTAGGCCAGAGTTGTTTGTCACTGATGTTGCAGCGGTCAGTCTCACCTCCCCTTGGTTGTTAGGAGGGGAACGAGCAGACCCAGGTTTCACGACTGGCAGCGTCGCTCAGACACTCGTGCTGCAGATGTGGCCTTGATTAGTATTATTATTATTATTATTATTATGCTGCGCACTGTGTGTAGTTCCCAATGGCTCCTGGTTAGTTGGGCAGAAGGTGTGGCCAGCCCCTTATGGCAGGTTAGTAGTCAGGAGAGCCAAATCAGTTAAAGAAGGTGAGTGTTCTGTGGCCCTTGGCCCTCTGTTTAGGTCATCTCCAATGCGGGGATATCCCATCACCGAGCTGCCCTCAAGTGTACCATGGGGATTGGCAGGGGCTGTGCAAGTAATTATCAACTGCTACAGCTATTTATGTCATCATTCAATGTGCCCCTGTTGCCTCACTCGTACTCACTGCAAATCTCCAGGCCACAGCAGGATGTCCGAAGACTGCAGGGCAGGATTGCCAGGCTCCCCCGCGCAGTTGCCACATTCACAGACCAAGGCCAGGCCCTGCCCACAAGCAGCAGCCCACCCGTCCACATCTCCCTCCGGGTAGGCCTGCTCATAAACAAAGCCCCGGGCCTGGGCAGGTGTTTAGGGGTTCCAAGCATGCTCCACACACCAACACTGGGCAAGCAGTTTCCAGCCCCTCATCCTTTTCAGAGACGCTGGCTGTGGGAAGATTGTAAGATGTGCTGGGTAGCGGGTTCCATCTCGTAGGTCTCATTCGTCATGTAGGTTACCTGGAGAGGTCGGACCCGCCAGAGGTCTAATTAGCTTTCGCAGCCACACAGATTGGAGGTTCTCTACCTACCTCATAACGCCGCACTGCGCCCATGCCTAGAACCGTTCCATACTTGTGCATCTGCATTACTAAACACAGCCAACAGTCGTTGTATTTGGTGGTCGTTGTTGGCCGCAGTTTTATTACGTATTACACACATCATACTTGTACAACTCCCTTGGACAACCTCTTTGGAGCCGGGGTCATAAATCATTGTCACACATTACTACAAATTGGATTTCCCACATTGCCAGTTGGACATCATAAATCATCAGTCATAAATCATCATGTGTCCTAAATCATTCTGCCACGATTGGTCATTATTGCCATAAATCACTCAGCCTGATCATAAATCATGTGTCATAAATCATTCTGTCACAATCTATCATCATTTCGTTGTCATAAATCCTTCTGCATGAGCATCATAAATCATCCACCATAAATCATGGGTCATAAATCATTGGTATGTCCTAAATCATTGTCACAATCTGTCATCATTTCATTGTCATAAATCATTCTGCATGAGCATCATAAATCATCAGCCATAAGTTATCGGCTGGCCATAAATCTCTGGTTTGTCTTTTGCTCATTTGCAACTCCTAGGGTCGTAAATCTCCCTGACAGCTCATAGATTGTTCATTGTTGTTTACCACGTCCCTTTGCATTCGGGGGTAGCCTTTCCCTGGAGTTAGGCCCCAACTCGCTACCTTGTTAGTCTCTTTTGTGCCCGCCGTCTTGCGGGGGCTGGGCAGCGAGCGCCGTCTGTTTGCTACCCCGATTTTGTTAGGTGCGCTCACCCTGCCGTGCGGCATCCCAGAGTGAGTGGCCCTCCTTCTACACACCGCCCTGTCTGTGTGTTCCCATAACCAAGCCAATAAACTTGTTGTTTCCGTCCCTTTTTTGGTTGGATTTGCGCTCCCTGTGCACTCCTGTTGCGTGGGTGACGCTTCTACCCGGAGTTAGGCCCCAACTCGCTACCTTGTTAGACTGTTTTGTGGCCTGCTGACTGGCAGGGGCTGGGCTTCCAGCACCGTCTCCTTTTCCTACCCCCCTTTTTTTCTGTTTTGTTAGGCCAACTCACCCTGACGTGTGGCATCCCAAATTGAGCAGCCCTACTCCTGCACACCGTCCGTCTGTGTGACTCCATACCCAACCATTGTACCCGTAGTTCCTTTTTTGTTTTTGTCAGCACTGCGACGCTGCTGCTTCCTTGGTGTGGGTGGGTGGGATTTAAAAATCGTTGGTGCCTTTGCTAATATGGTCTGTCGACTCCGCAGGGCTGCCATTTTTGAGCGCGTCATTGTTTCACCTTACAAGTCACCAAGTATTAGCATTTGCTGATCTGGGCAGAGCAACAACGCCCAGAATGATTCTTCTGTGTATAAATCAATCAGGCACGCTTGGCGCTGTGTGTGGCCGCCATTTAGTGCAGGATTATGACGGCTATTGGCCACGGACAGCCTTGTTTAAGTGCAGCCATCTTGCTTGACAGCTTTCTTGCGTCCCTACCCCAGAAGTGTGTTTTCTCAATCAACTTTTAATATGGGCTCTAAATGTAATAAAATCCATCTCCTTTAAAAAAAATGTATATATATTTTCCACAAAAAGAAGAATACCAAAACATAGCAGTGTATAGTCTGTTCATGTACAACACTACAATTGAAACATTATGCAGTTCTTAATGTCCTGTGGTGCGGGAAAGAGTCACATCTGACATTAAACATATTTTCCTTGTACCTCAACCAGTGCCTTCACAACTCCTGTAGGGGCTACCCACTGACTGGTCATGATCCGTTTGTGAGCCCACTATGGTTAGTGCTAGTAAGTATGACTTGTATAGTTGCCATATAACAAGTGGCCGTGATCTCTGGGGTTGCAGCTGGGCGTATAGTTCACTATTAATGTTACAGTAGGACATGCTAAATAACCAATCAATCACCTTAGGTGAATGCTTCCTGCCCCACTTCAGCACTACTTCTCTTTTTGCTAACAGAAGTGCTAAAGCACCGATGCGGCGGACCGATCTAGGGAGAGTTTTCACATATCCCAGTAACGCCTGGTGAAGGTGGGATAGTTATTTCTGCCATGCGCGATAACTCGCTAAACACCCCTATCCTGAATTAAGCTATCTCCCCGTACATCAATGTCGTGTGCAAAATCGCCCATCGGGGAAGAGCACTTAGGGCAGGTGTGGGTGCATACCGGGTACATGCAATATACTCTAGCTGGTGTGATATATGCCCGTCTCATATACTTAAAGTGCAATGTTTTATGTTTATGATTGAAGGAGAACTTCCATGTTTGTTCACAGCAGTAACCCCAAATTTTGTTGGTTAATGGTTGTCCTAGGTCTCCCTCCCACTCCGACCTTGTCTTTTCGTCTCTGGGTGGGAGTAGCGCAATTACTGATTTGTACATTTTAGACATTAAGTGCGCCCCCTCAGTGTCCTTGATAAGTAGCGTCCATGGCGGAAATTCCAGAGGTTATATTGGATAGCTGTGTAATTGTGCTCTAAGGGCTCTTTCCAAACTGCAGAGCGTAAATTGAGCCATGAAAGTGGCCCCACTAAAGCGTGTATCCTCTGTTCTAGAGTATTTATGGGCATCCAAGAAGAGGTCTCCAAATGTATTCAAGTTGTACTTGGACAAAGTGTGCTGTACCACTCTTTCCCTGGTTATGGGAACCAGGTTCCCAGGTAGTGGAAGCAATGGAGAATAAAGAAGCTGCACCCCTGTTGTCGGGGTCAATTGTTTCCAGGCCAAGCTAGTCGTTGATAGTGTTTGAAGATCGTCTGGGTCCCTGGCTAGACCTACTGGTAGCGTGGATAATGGAGTGGGATCAGAAAGGTCCGCTTCTGGGCGGAGGTAAGGCACACGAGCATCAGACTTAAACCAGTGTCTGGAAAAACTGCATTGGGCTACAAAGTAATAGATATGGAAATTGGGGGTTCCAAACCCCCCATCCCCTCTCGTAAGGTTGTGTCAAAACCTCCCAACTAACTCTCTCCTTGATACCCTCACAGTCCGATATTAAAACCCAAGTCATCTCCTGATAGATTAGTGATATCTGTGCCAACAGCATCCCACCGTCGCAAGACCTCTGTGGCTCACTAGCCTCCTTCTTTCACTGCAAGATCGCAGACATCCATGACAGCTTCAAAACCCAGACCCCACCAACAGATGCTAACACCTCTATTTCACCACCCCCAGCCTGACCAACCACCTGCTCTCCTGGTCTCACAACAACAAGACCATGAACACCATCCACTCCGGCTCACCATCCGACCCTTGCCCGCACCACATCTTCAGCAAAGCTAACCGCATCATCGCCCCCCAACTCCGGAAGATCAACAGCTCTTCTGAGACCGCCACATTCCCGGAAAGCTGTAAATACGCCGAGGTCAACGCACTACTCAAGAAACCCACAGCAGTCCCAAAGGACCTTAAGAACTTCTGGACCATCTCCCTGCTCCCGTTCCCAGGGAAAGTCATTGAAGATAGTCAACAAGCAACTGTCCCTCTTCCTTGAGGAAAACAACGTCCTGGACCCGTCCCAATCAGGATTCCGCAGCAAGCATAGCACCGAAACTGCCCTCATCGCTGCCACTGATGACATATGGACCATACTGGACAACAGCGAAACTGCGGCCCTCATCCTCCTGGACCTCTCGGCCGCCTTTGACACCGTCTGCTACTGCACCCTCTGCACACACCACCTCGATGCAGGAATCGGCGACAAGGCCCTGGGCTGGATCAGCTCCTTCCTCACCAACAGAACGCAGAGGGTCCAGCTCCCCCCATTCCGCTCGGAAGCCATAAAGATCTGCAGTGCGGCGTACCCCAAGGATCATCCCTTAGCCCTACCCTTTTCAATGTCTACATGGCTCCACTCGACAACATCGTCCGCTCGCACAACCTCCACATCGTCTCCTACTCCGACACCCAGCTGATCATCTCACTCACCAAGGACCCCGCCAAAACGAACCTCCACGAAGGACTGAATGTCGTCACCGACTGGATGGAGAACAGTCGCCTGAAACTGTACTCTGACAAGATGGAGGTCTTCCTCTTCAGCTCCTCCCCATCCGCCTGGGACAACTCCTGGTGGCCTGCCACACTGGGAGCCTTACCAACACCCACCATCCAAGCACGAAACATGGGATTCATCCTGGACTCATCACTCTAAATGACCCAACAAGTCAAAGGGGCCGTCTCCTCCTCCTGCTTCAACACCCTCCGCATGCTTCGCAAGATATACAGATGGATCCCCCGCATGCTTCGCAAGATATACAGATGGATCCCCACTGGAAACAGAAAGACGGTCACCCACGCCCTCATCAGCAGCAAACTAGACTACGGCAAAGTCCTCTAAGCTGGAACCATGGGCAAACTCCAGAAAAGACTGCAAGGCATACAGAACGCCTCCGCACGCCTCGTCCTCTGCATCTCCTCCCACTCCCACATCACAGCCCACCTGAAGGACCTGCACTGGCACCCAGTCAACAAGAGGATCACCTTCAAGCTCCTGACCCACTCACACAAAGCCCTCCACATCGCTGGACCCACATACCTCAACAAGCGTCTTACCTTCTACACCCCAAATCGCCAGCTTCGCTCCGCCAACCTCTCCACTGTCCCACGCATAAACAGAACCACCACGGCAGACGGCAGATCCTTCTCCTAATTCGCCACCAAGACGTGGAACACCCTCATTACCCATCTGCGTCTGACCCAGGACCTGATGACCTTCAGGAGACACCTCAAGACCTGGCTGTTCAAGCAGTAGCTGTTACCCCCCCCCCCCCCCTCACGGGTGAAGAGTGCGCTCTACAAATGATTGCTTGTGTGCCCTCTACTGGGCTGTATTAGTCTTGCCAGTGTTCATCCCAGTCTTTCACCCTCCCTGTATCTCCTAGCTGCTGCATATTTCCCCAAAAAGTGGGACTCCCTCTCTGCAGCCTCTTGATATTCCATCAATAGTGTTGCCCTTTTCTGTAACTCCGTAGTACTCTGTGTAACCTGTCTGTTGGAAGCCGGAGTCCCCGTCCCGCACCACTGTCACCAAATGCGAGACCCGGGACTCCTCACTCAATGTTCGTCCAAATAAGGACACCGTTTGAGATAGCCCTGCTCACCCCCTTAGTAGCTTGGCACGAGCAGCCAGGCCCATCTCCAAGGCACGAGTGTACAGTATGTGCAACCACACCCACAGAAACCCACTGGTGACACCACAAATTGACTCCACACGAGTTTGATAAAAACAAGTATAAACTTTATATAAAATGATATAAGATCGGACCACATGATGCAAAACTCAACATATAATAAAGGGTAATATTCCTTCTGGCTGGCTGGTAGGTTCAGATCCCAACCACTGCTTTCAAAATGGTATGCTGGTCGCAATGCTAGAATCACACGTTGCAATGGACAAACAATAATGAACTGGGTAACAATACAATCCTTTGCTGGGCAAAGGAGAAATAATACAGTGCGTAACGATTCACCCTGGTACCTTGTAATGAGAGAAATAATGCAATGCGTACTGCTACAATCATATACTTTGCAATTAAGGAATAATGCAATGCATTACTAAAATCGTGTACTTTGCAATGAAGATATAATGCAATGCGGGTCGCTACCATCCTGTTCTTTGCAAGGGAGAAGTAATGCATTGTGTACTTCGTTATGCAGAAATAATGTCAGGTGTCATAAATCAGTCCAGCAGTTTGTTAGCAGCAATATTGGCAATGTGTATTACGAGCATCCACCTCTTCGATAACCGTTGTCCCCCACATGTATCAACGATGACATAAAATACACCTTCTTACTCTGGCCCCAGTACGGCCACTCCTTTGCTCAGTAGAGGCCCCAATCTGAGCCGAAGCAAATGCTCACATCATCAGAAGGACTGAGAGGCCGAAAGAGTGTCCCTCCGAGCCCACCCCCCACACAGGTAGTGATCCACGTTATCTGGGGGCGCGACCCCACTCTCCACTCCTCCTTCAGCGAACTGGGCCTTCCCTGCAGAAATTTCTCAATGGGCCTCAGCCGCTCAGCCTGGCAGCTCAGCTCCACCAGGGCTGTTGGTCCAGGCCGTGACTGTGAGGAAGGTCTCAGGCAGGCCGCAGGGCAGACGTACCTGAGATTACTTTACTCCAGCTGCACGTTCACAACAGCCCCCCCCCCCCCCCCGGGTCTCCTTGGGCACGAAACACACACAACGCTGATGGGACTTCACGTCTACTCCGATGTATGTTCACCAGGCACTCCTTCCTGGGGTCTCAGTTGACACCAAGATACGCTCATCGTGCTTTAGACACTCACTTTCTTCCGGTTCACACAATGATCAGCCAATCATCTCCACAGTCCCAGGTTGCACCAAAGCACGTACACTGTTTCACTGAGACTTACTCCAACTCCGTTGCCCTGATATCCAGGCGCTCTTCACCAGCGCCTCCGGTGCATCCCGACATGCACCCTGAGCATTCGAGACTCACTCCACTTCTGATGTACACGTTGACCAGCCGCTCCTCACCAACGCCTCCTGTGCACCACAACAAGCACCCTGCGCATCCGAAACTCCCTTCACCTTCGATGCACACGCTGACCAGGCCCTCTTCACCAGCACCTGTGGTGCACCACGACACACACCCTGCACGTCCGAGTCTCACTTCACTTCTGATGCACACCCACACCTGGCCCTCTTCACCAATGCCTCCTGTGCACCACAACACGCACCCAGCGCATCCGAGTCTCACTTCTCCATGTGTCGAAGATCACAGGGCACACCTTCCGAGGGTCTCCAGCAGCCACATGTGCCCACCGCATCGCTCGAAACTTCTCTGGAAACTTTAATGTTCCTGTGTTTCCAAACAGGGAGCCAGCTCACCTCGGGCCCCTGGGGTAACAAGAAAAAGCACAGTCTTCGTCAAGCAGGGGGACCCAGCGCACAAAACACAGTCCCAAAAGCCTTTTCCTTGGTTAAAACCGCAAACTGCAGACCAGCCCCAGATCACGGAGCAAGGGTTGGTCCTTCGCAGCAATCTCTTCAGTTGTTCCTTCCTTAGCACAGGTTCCTCTTGACCACGAAATGTGCCCAAGCCTTTTCAGTCTCACTCAATTTCTATTCCATTCCAACGTTCAGGGGTTTCAGCTCTCCTAGGTATACCCCTAAATGTCTTTGAAGTTCGTTGTGCTCAGGGGTCCCTGACCCCTCCTTAAATCAGTTCTGGGTTTCTCCCTCCCAGTGTCACCTTTCTCCCTTTGATACTGGGGGTCTGGATCCTTAATCACTCAGCAGGAGACGGGTCAATTGTTTTATAGCAGGAAACCATGCCTCTTTACCTGCCAGGGCTTTTCATCGCCTACTCTCCAGTAGCATGTCACCCTGGTGCAAATTCCACCCCTCCCTGGGTCAAGACTTACCCAGCTCCTCATCTCTCAGATCCAGACAGTCAATCCACATTCAGCAGAGACACACAGAAATGCTTAAAGCATAAAACTCAGCCACTTTCTAAAAGAGTGGTTTCTGAACACAGTGACAAAACCCCTTTCACAGAAAGAAGTGTTATGACACTGAGTTCATACATACTAAACGTCTCCTCTCCATTTTATACTTCTAGGAAACTAGGCTAACAAAACACAATACCCACCCTCCCCCATTCTGTCCTATGGGCAGGATGGCCTTTCACCAGTGAAAAACTAAATAGTGTTTTTCACGGTCAGGACATAGCACACACCTCAGTATATGTCCTTTTTTTTTTTACTTACACTACACCCTGCCCAGGGGTTACCGGGACCTACCACAGGGGTGCCCATGGTGTATGCAAAAGGGAAAGTAAGGCCTGACAAGTGTTTGCACTTGTCAGGACAACATGTTAACATGGCAAACTGCTCGCAGGCCTTACACTGCAGGCCTGAGTTCCCTTCTCTGCGCACCTTTGCATTACTAGCCCTGACACACACAGGGCACATCACCAGGGACTTTACTATTGAGGCAAACATATCAATCCTGGCCAACCAATTACCATTACGCTTTACACAGGGAACACTTGTACTTTGACACTGATCAGCAGTGGCAAAGTATCCAAAGCATCTAGATTGGCAACTCTGTCAGGAAAATGGTCTAGGGGGAAAGCAGAATGTTTAGGGTGCTTTATCCAAAAATGCCAAGTCCTACACTGTTGGTCTGTGTCTATTGTCTGCAATTGCATCTCCAGCCTGGACAATGTGAGCCATAAGTCTCTAAGAATCCCAGCTCCCTTTGAGTTGATGATTCCCCCCGTATGTAGGCTTTTAACGTCTCCCAAAGCGTAGCCTTGGTTTTTACGGTGCCCATGTTAATTTCAAAATATTCCTCTATCGCTAGACTCAATTCAGATTCAAAGACCGAGTCATAGGGGGCATTGTCGGGGAACCTCCACTGTCTTGCCATCCTAGCTGCCCCCGGGACTTTGAGTCACTGCATGACTAGGGATTGGTCTGATGATGTGTGTGGTAAATGCATGAGATCTGCCATCCATGTGGTAACGCTAGAGGACAATAACAAGTAGTCTAGCTTGTTCCAGGTATTGTGCGGGGCTGAGTAATGGGTAAATGCCGGGGCCTCTGGTCGGATACTGCGCCAAGCGTCCAATAAGTTATAGGATTCTACCAGGCTCTTCAAAGTCTGTGTGGCCCTTGGGTTTGTATCTGCGGTTGTGGCCATGCTACGTAATCTTGGATCAAGCAAAATATTTAGGTCTACCCCTATACAAATATGCTTTGCCCCAATCCTGTCTATTTGGGAGTGAAGGTCTACAAAAAACTCCGGGTGAGCTCGTCATGACCTCGCCCGTTCCGTGGAACGCTCGCATTCTGGGCTGATTGCCCTACTGTGCTGAACGTTCCATTGGAACAGGTGTGGCCATGACGAGCTCAGCTCGTCATGAGCACCGGAGAGCCGTAGCTCATGACGAGCTGACCTCGTCATGAGCACCGGGGCACTGTACGCGCCCCCTGCCCAGCACAGCGGGGGGGGGGGGGGGGGGGGGGAAAACAGCCCCGCACAAAAGGGGTTAAGCACTACTTTGGATACATCATAGATCCTTCATTCACAATACCAATTATCAAACAAATGTTGTATACCAATAAGAAATTGACATCATTCACTTTATGCTCTGTGGAAACAAGGGGAGTGATGGTTTTGCCGCGGGACACTAATTGGGAAGGAGAATGAGAAAGAAGTTGAACAGGATACTAGAAACTGCATCCATTTTAAAAATAACTGCGTATAAAATGAAAAGTGCCCTCATTATTTAGATAACCAGTTTCAGATGGAACCTCATTTCTTAATTTGTTACTACTCTGTGCATCATCAAAACTCTATTAAAAAAAATGTTCACGCTATATTTGCATTTTTTCTAATATTTTGTAAAACTATTCTAAATTACCAAAGAGCACCTTTAAAAGAAAGTACGTCATGTTACTGTGAATGTGCTGCCCCCAGGGCATCAGTGAACTTGTGCTGCCCTGAGGACAGAAAATTCAAGTTAAAAACTGAGCGACTGCTTTAAACACTTTCCATGTTTCATTGTCTGTACTTTAACCCTTTCGCTGCTAGGTCTTTCCCCCGCCCCCCCCTGTGCTAAGCCTTTTTTTGGCTTTTTAGGGTAATTCTCGCTTATGCTCTGTTGGAAGTGGAGGTCCCCGTCACTTACCGTCGCCACCAAATGCTGGAGGCGTGCGTTCCCGACCCCTTGCTTCAACGTTGGGCTAAGTAAGGACACTGTCTGAGATAGCCCTGCTCACCCCCTTAGTAGCTTGGCACGAGCAGCCAGGCTTATCTCCAAGGCACGTGGTCAATATGTGCAACCACGCTCACAGTAACCCCATGATGTCATCACAATTGGACTCCAAACAAGTATTGATAAAATGAGTATAATCTTTATATAAGCAATTATACCATACTACCACACGATACAAAATCAATATATAAGAATTTATTTATTTATTTATTTATTTTTAAAGTTTTATATAGCGCGAACAAGATCTTTGCAGATATCAGAGCGCTTTACAGAAACAGTAGATAGGATAGACAAGACTCTTAAATCAATATGAGATTCCGTAGACAGTGAGTTGCAAAAATAGGGTATCAAACAAACAAGAGTATACAGAGTAATAACAATCAAGAAGCAATAATATGGAAGCCGTACAATGTCTAAGCGGATAAGAATGGTAGTATTCTTTCCGGTGGGTTGGTAGGTTCTAAACCCAACCACCACTTCTGTTAAGCTCACTTCTAACCAATTTACCAAACAGGCAAGTCGTATTGCTAGAATCACACACGTTGCAAAAGGAAACAATACTGCAATTCGTAACGATATTCTCTTATACTGTGCAACAGAGAAACAATGCCATACGTAGCGCCACAGTCATGTACTTTGCAATTGAAGGAATAATGTACGGTGTATCAGCACCAGCATGCCCTGTACCGTACCAAGAAGAAACAAAGCAATGCGTCACGCTACAATCCTGTACGGTGCAATGAAGGAATAATGCACAGTGCCACGTTATACTCCGATATTGTGCACTGAAGAAATAATGCAATGTGCCACGTTACAATCAGGTAATATGCAAGGGAGAAATAACGCAGTGCGTAGCACACAAAGCATAAACTTTGTTAGGCTCAAATGTGGGCAGGCATCCTACACCAGTTCGATAGTTTGTGAGCAGCAATAATGCAAAGTGTAATGCAACCGTTTTACATGCCCCTTTATGGATCAAATGATGGTACAAAAAGTACTGCTTCCCACTACGGCCCCAGTACTGCCCCCTCTTGGGTCAGCACGGGCCGGGAATCGAGCCGAAAAAAACGGCTCGCGCAGCTGACTGAAGCAGGTGGCCAAGAGTGTCCCTCCGGGCCCGCACCTCACCCCAGGTGTTGATCCACGTTACCTGGGGTGGGTGGGGCCCAATCCCACTCTCCTCCCCGATGTCAGCGACTTGGGCCTTGATCCAGAACTCCGTCATGGGCTGCTGCGGACTCGGGCCGGTGGCTCAGTTCTTCCGTGGCAACTGGTCCGGGCCGCTGCTGATTGACTCAAAGAACCCCAATGACTTGGCCCTCACCCTGGCAGTCTCAGTCCACACCAAGACTTGCCCTCAGCACTGTGGAGACTTTACTTAAATTCGGTGCACTCCTCACCATCACCTCAGGTTGCACTTCGACATGCACACTGGGCATCCACGACTTGCCTCTTCTCTGGTGCTCACGACGATCCAGCGCTCTTCACCAACGCTCCACTTGCACCTCAACATGCTCCCTGCACGTTTGAGCCTCTCCTCTTCTCCCAGTGCACACGATGTCCAGGCACTCTTCACCAATGCCCTTGCTGCACCTCGGCACACACTCTTGCACGTCCGAATTTCACCTCTTCTCCCATACAAACAATGTCCAGGCACTCTGCCTTAACACCCTGCCTGCACCACAAACACTCTTGCATGTGGGAGACTCCCTTCTTCTTTTGGTGCCTACGAGGCTAGCGCCATCCATGCACACCGCCAGTCTAGCGCCATCCATGCACACTTTCAGCCAAGCGCCATCCATGCACACTTTCAGCCAAGCGCCATCCATGCACACTTTCAGCCAAGCGCCATCCATGCACACTTTCAGCCAAGCGCCATCCATGCACACTTTCAGCCAAGCGCCATCCATGCACACTTTCAGCCTAGCGCCATCCATGCACACTTTCAGCCTAGCGCCATCCATGCACACTTTCAGCCTAGCGCCATCCATGCACACTTTCAGCCTAGCGCCATCCATGCACACTTTCAGCCTAGCGCCATCCATGCACACTTTCAGCCTAGCGCCATCCATGCACACTTTCAGCCTAGCGCCATCCATGCACACTTTCAGCCTTGCGCCATCCATGCACACCGCCAGCCTAGCGCCATCCTTTCAGCCTAGCGCCATCCATGCACACTTTCAGCCTAGCGCCATCCATGCACACTTTCAGCCTAGCGCCACCCATGCACACTTTCAGCCTAGCGCCATCCATGCACACTTTCAGCCTAGCTCCATCCATGCACACTTTCAGCCTAGCGCCATCCATGCACACTTTCAGCCTAGCGCCATCCATGCACACTTTCAGCCTAGCGCCATCCATGCACACTTTCAGCCTAGCGCCATCCATGCACACTTTCAGCCTAGCGCCATCCATACACACCGCCAGCCTAGCGCCATCCATTCACACCGCCAGCCAAGTGCCATCCACGCACACTTTCAGCCTAGCGCCATCCACGCACACTTTCAGCCTAGCGCCATCCACGCACACTTTCAGCCTAGCGCCATCCACGCACACTTTCAGCCTTGCGCCATCCACGCACACTTTCAGCCTTGCGCCATCCATGCACACCGCCAGCCTAGCGCCATCCTTTCAGCCTAGCGCCATCCATGCACACTTTCAGCCTAGCGCCATCCATGCACACTTTCAGCCTAGCGCCATCCATGCACACTTTCAGCCTAGCGCCATCCATGCACACTTTCAGCCTAGCGCCATCCATGCACACTTTCAGCCTAGCGCCATCCATGCACACTTTCAGCCTAGCGCCATCCATGCACACTTTCAGCCTAGCGCCATCCACGCACACTTTCAGCCTAGCGCCATCCACGCACACTTTCAGCCTAGCGCCATCCACGCACACTTTCAGCCTAGCGCCATCCACGCACACTTTCAGCCTAGCGCCATCCACGCACACTTTCAGCCTAGCGCCATCCACGCACACTTTCAGCCTAGCGCCATCCATACACACCGCCAGCCTAGCGCCATCCATGCACACCGCCAGCCAAGTGCCATCCACGCACACTTTCAGCCTAGCGCCATCCACGCACACTTTCAGCCTAGCGCCATCCACGCACACTTTCAGCCTAGCGCCATCCACGCACACTTTCAGCCTTGCGCCATCCATGCACACCGCCAGCCAAGTGCCATCCATGCACACTTTCAGCCTAGCGCCATCCATGCACACTTTCAGCCTAGCGCCATCCATGCACACTTTCAGCCTAGCGCCATCCACGCACACTTTCAGCCTAGCGCCATCCACGCACACTTTCAGCCTAGCGCCATCCACGCACACTTTCAGCCTAGCGCCATCCACGCACACTTTCAGCCTAGCGCCATCCACGCACACTTTCAGCCTAGCGCCATCCATGCACACTTTCAGCCTAGCGCCATCCACGCACACTTTCAGCCTAGCGCCATCCATGCACACTTTCAGCCTAGCGCCATCCATGCACACTTTCAGCCTAGCGCCATCCATGCACACTTTCAGCCTAGCGCCATCCACGCACACTTTCAGCCTAGCGCCATCCACGCACACTTTCAGCCTAGCGCCATCCACGCACACTTTCAGCCTAGCGCCATCCACGCACACTTTCAGCCTAGCGCCATCCACGCACACTTTCAGCCTAGCGCCATCCACGCACACTTTCAGCCTAGCGCCATCCATGCACACTTTCAGCCTAGCGCCATCCATGCACACTTTCAGCCTAGCGCCATCCATGCACACTTTCAGCCTAGCGCCATCCACGCACACTTTCAGCCTAGCGCCATCCACGCACACTTTCAGCCTAGCGCCATCCACGCACACTTTCAGCCTAGCGCCATCCACGCACACTTTCAGCCTAGCGCCATCCACGCACACTTTCAGCCTAGCGCCATCCACGCACACTTTCAGCCTAGCGCCATCCACGCACACTTTCAGCCTAGCGCCATCCACGCACACTTTCAGCCTAGCGCCATCCACGCACACTTTCAGCCTAGCGCCATCCACGCACACTTTCAGCCTAGCGCCATCCACGCACACTTTCAGCCTAGCGCCATCCACGCACACTTTCAGCCTAGCGCCATCCACGCACACTTTCAGCCTTGCGCCATCCATGCACACCGCCAGCCTAGCGCCATCCTTTCAGCCTAGCGCCATCCATGCACACTTTCAGCCTAGCGCCATCCATGCACACTTTCAGCCTAGCGCCATCCATGCACACTTTCAGCCTAGCGCCATCCATGCACACTTTCAGCCTAGCGCCATCCACGCACACTTTCAGCCTAGCGCCATCCACGCACACTTTCAGCCTTGCGCCATCCATGCACACCGCCAGCCTAGCGCCATCCTTTCAGCCTAGCGCCATCCATGCACACTTTCAGCCTAGCGCCATCCACGCACACTTTCAGCCTAGCGCCATCCACGCACACTTTCAGCCTAGCGCCATCCACGCACACTTTCAGCCTAGCGCCATCCACGCACACTTTCAGCCTAGCGCCATCCACGCACACTTTCAGCCTAGCGCCATCCACGCACACTTTCAGCCTAGCGCCATCCACGCACACTTTCAGCCTAGCGCCATCCACGCACACTTTCAGCCTAGCGCCATCCACGCACACTTTCAGCCTAGCGCCATCCACGCACACTTTTAGCCAAGCGCCATCCACGCACACTTGTAGCCAAGCGCCATCCACGCACACTTTCAGCCAAGCGCCATCCACGCACACTTTTAGCCAAGCGCCATCCACGCACACTTTTAGCCAAGCGCCATCCACGCACACTTTTAGCCAAGCGCCATCCACGCACACTTTTAGCCAAGCGCCATCCACGCACACTTTTAGCCTAGCGCCATCCACGCACACTTTCAGCCTAGCGCCATCCATGCACACTTTCAGCCTAGCGCCATCCACGCACACTTTTAGCCAAGCGCCATCCACGCACACTTTTAGCCAAGCGCCATCCACGCACACTTTTAGCCAAGCGCCATCCACGCACACTTTTAGCCAAGCGCCATCCACGCACACTTTCAGCCTAGCGCCATCCACGCACACTTTCAGCCTAGCGCCATCCATGCACACTTTCAGCCTAGCGCCATCCACGCACACTTTCAGCCTAGCGCCATCCACGCACACTTTCAGCCTAGCGCCATCCACGCACACTTTCAGCCTAGCGCCATCCACGCACACTTTCAGCCTAGCGCCATCCACGCACACTTTCAGCCTAGCGCCATCCACGCACACTTTCAGCCTAGCGCCATCCACGCACACTTTCAGCCTAGCGCCATCCACGCACACTTTCAGCCTAGCGCCATCCACGCACACTTTCAGCCTAGCGCCATCCACGCACACTTTCAGCCTAGCGCCATCCACGCACACTTTCAGCCTAGCGCCATCCACGCACACTTTCAGCCAAGCGCCATCCACGCACACTTTCAGCCTAGCGCCATCCACGCACACTTTCAGCCTTGCGCCATCCATGCACACCGCCAGCCTAGCGCCATCCTTTCAGCCTAGCGCCATCCATGCACACTTTCAGCCTAGCGCCATCCACGCACACTTTCAGCCAAGCGCCATCCACGCACACTTTTAGCCAAGCGCCATCCACGCACACTTTCAGCCTAGCGCCATCCACGCACACTTTCAGCCTAGCGCCATCCACGCACACTTTCAGCCTAGCGCCATCCACGCACACTTTCAGCCTAGCGCCATCCACGCACACTTTCAGCCTAGCGCCATCCATGCACACTTTCAGCCTAGCGCCATCCACGCACACTTTCAGCCTAGCGCCATCCACGCACACTTTCAGCCTAGCGCCATCCACGCACACTTTCAGCCTAGCGCCATCCACGCACACTTTCAGCCTAGCGCCATCCACGCACACTTTCAGCCTAGCGCCATCCACGCACACTTTCAGCCAAGCGCCATCCACGCACACTTTCAGCCAAGCGCCATCCACGCACACTTTTAGCCAAGCGCCATCCACGCACACTTTCAGCCTAGCGCCATCCACGCACACTTTCAGCCTTGCGCCATCCATGCACACCGCCAGCCTAGCGCCATCCTTTCAGCCTAGCGCCATCCATGCACACTTTCAGCCTAGCGCCATCCACGCACACTTTCAGCCAAGCGCCATCCACGCACACTTTTAGCCAAGCGCCATCCACGCACACTTTCAGCCTAGCGCCATCCACGCACACTTTCAGCCTAGCGCCATCCACGCACACTTTCAGCCTAGCGCCATCCACGCACACTTTCAGCCTAGCGCCATCCACGCACACTTTCAGCCTAGCGCCATCCACGCACACTTTCAGCCTAGCGCCATCCACGCACACTTTCAGCCTAGCGCCATCCACGCACACTTTCAGCCTAGCGCCATCCACGCACACTTTTAGCCAAGCGCCATCCACGCACACTTTTAGCCAAGCGCCATCCACGCACACTTTTAGCCTAGCGCCATCCACGCACACTTTCAGCCTAGCGCCATCCACGCACACTTTCAGCCTAGCGCCATCCACGCACACTTTCAGCCTAGCGCCATCCACGCACACTTTCAGCCTAGCGCCATCCACGCACACTTTTAGCCAAGCGCCATCCACGCACACTTTTAGCCAAGCGCCATCCATGCACACTTTCAGCCAAGCGCCATCCATGCACACTTTCAGCCAAGCGCCATCCATGCACACTTTCAGCCAAGCGCCATCCATGCACACTTTCAGCCAAGCGCCATCCATGCACACTTTCAGCCAAGCGCCATCCATGCACACTTTCAGCCTAGCGCCATCCATGCACACTTTCAGCCTAGCGCCATCCATGCACACTTTCAGCCTAGCGCCATCCATGCACACTTTCAGCCTAGCGCCATCCATGCACACTTTCAGCCTAGCGCCATCCATGCACACTTTCAGCCTAGCGCCATCCATGCACACTTTCAGCCTAGCGCCATCCATGCACACTTTCAGCCTAGCGCCATCCATGCACACTTTCAGCCTAGCGCCATCCATGCACACTTTCAGCCTAGCGCCATCCATGCACACTTTCAGCCTTGCGCCATCCATGCACACCGCCAGCCTAGCGCCATCCTTTCAGCCTAGCGCCATCCATGCACACTTTCAGCCTAGCGCCATCCATGCACACTTTCAGCCTAGCGCCACCCATGCACACTTTCAGCCTAGCGCCATCCATGCACACTTTCAGCCTAGCTCCATCCATGCACACTTTCAGCCTAGCGCCATCCATGCACACTTTCAGCCTAGCGCCATCCATGCACACTTTCAGCCTAGCGCCATCCATGCACACTTTCAGCCTAGCGCCATCCATGCACACTTTCAGCCTAGCGCCATCCATACACACCGCCAGCCTAGCGCCATCCATTCACACCGCCAGCCAAGTGCCATCCACGCACACTTTCAGCCTAGCGCCATCCACGCACACTTTCAGCCAAGCGCCATCCACGCACACTTTCAGCCTTGCGCCATCCACGCACACTTTCAGCCTTGCGCCATCCATGCACACCGCCAGCCTAGCGCCATCCTTTCAGCCTAGCGCCATCCATGCACACTTTCAGCCTAGCGCCATCCATGCACACTTTCAGCCTAGCGCCATCCATGCACACTTTCAGCCTAGCGCCATCCATGCACACTTTCAGCCTAGCGCCATCCATGCACACTTTCAGCCTAGCGCCATCCATGCACACTTTCAGCCTAGCGCCATCCATGCACACTTTCAGCCTAGCGCCATCCATGCACACTTTCAGCCTAGCGCCATCCACGCACACTTTCAGCCTAGCGCCATCCACGCACACTTTCAGCCTAGCGCCATCCACGCACACTTTCAGCCTAGCGCCATCCACGCACACTTTCAGCCTAGCGCCATCCACGCACACTTTCAGCCTAGCGCCATCCACGCACACTTTCAGCCTAGCGCCATCCATACACACCGCCAGCCTAGCGCCATCCATGCACACCGCCAGCCAAGTGCCATCCACGCACACTTTCAGCCTAGCGCCATCCACGCACACTTTCAGCCTAGCGCCATCCACGCACACTTTCAGCCTAGCGCCATCCACGCACACTTTCAGCCTAGCGCCATCCACGCACACTTTCAGCCTTGCGCCATCCATGCACACCGCCAGCCAAGTGCCATCCATGCACACTTTCAGCCTAGCGCCATCCATGCACACTTTCAGCCTAGCGCCATCCATGCACACTTTCAGCCTAGCGCCATCCACGCACACTTTCAGCCTAGCGCCATCCACGCACACTTTCAGCCTAGCGCCATCCACGCACACTTTCAGCCTAGCGCCATCCACGCACACTTTCAGCCTAGCGCCATCCACGCACACTTTCAGCCTAGCGCCATCCATGCACACTTTCAGCCTAGCGCCATCCATGCACACTTTCAGCCTAGCGCCATCCATGCACACTTTCAGCCTAGCGCCATCCACGCACACTTTCAGCCTAGCGCCATCCACGCACACTTTCAGCCTAGCGCCATCCACGCACACTTTCAGCCTAGCGCCATCCACGCACACTTTCAGCCTAGCGCCATCCACGCACACTTTCAGCCTAGCGCCATCCATGCACACTTTCAGCCTAGCGCCATCCATGCACACTTTCAGCCTAGCGCCATCCATGCACACTTTCAGCCTAGCGCCATCCACGCACACTTTCAGCCTAGCGCCATCCACGCACACTTTCAGCCTAGCGCCATCCACGCACACTTTCAGCCTAGCGCCATCCACGCACACTTTCAGCCTAGCGCCATCCACGCACACTTTCAGCCTAGCGCCATCCACGCACACTTTCAGCCTAGCGCCATCCACGCACACTTTCAGCCTAGCGCCATCCACGCACACTTTCAGCCTAGCGCCATCCACGCACACTTTCAGCCTAGCGCCATCCACGCACACTTTCAGCCTAGCGCCATCCACGCACACTTTCAGCCTAGCGCCATCCACGCACACTTTCAGCCTAGCGCCATCCACGCACACTTTCAGCCTAGCGCCATCCACGCACACTTTCAGCCTAGCGCCATCCACGCACACTTTCAGCCTTGCGCCATCCATGCACACCGCCAGCCTAGCGCCATCCTTTCAGCCTAGCGCCATCTATGCACACTTTCAGCCTAGCGCCATCCATGCACACTTTCAGCCTAGCGCCATCCATGCACACTTTCAGCCTAGCGCCATCCATGCACACTTTCAGCCTAGCGCCATCCACGCACACTTTCAGCCTAGCGCCATCCACGCACACTTTCAGCCTTGCGCCATCCATGCACACCGCCAGCCTAGCGCCATCCTTTCAGCCTAGCGCCATCCATGCACACTTTCAGCCTAGCGCCATCCATGCACACTTTCAGCCTAGCGCCATCCACGCACACTTTCAGCCAAGCGCCATCCACGCACACTTTCAGCCAAGCGCCATCCACACACACTTTCAGCCTAGCGCCATCCACGCACACTTTCAGCCTAGCGCCATCCACGCACACTTTCAGCCTAGCGCCATCCACGCACACTTTCAGCCTAGCGCCATCCACGCACACTTTCAGCCTAGCGCCATCCACGCACACTTTCAGCCTAGCGCCATCCACGCACACTTTCAGCCTAGCGCCATCCACGCACACTTTCAGCCTAGCGCCATCCACGCACACTTTCAGCCTAGCGCCATCCACGCACACTTTCAGCCTAGCGCCATCCACGCACACTTTCAGCCTAGCGCCATCCACGCACACTTTCAGCCTAGCGCCATCCACGCACACTTTCAGCCTAGCGCCATCCACGCACACTTTCAGCCTAGCGCCATCCACGCACACTTTCAGCCTAGCGCCATCCACGCACACTTTCAGCCTAGCGCCATCCACGCACACTTTCAGCCAAGCGCCATCCACGCACACTTTCAGCCTAGCGCCATCCACGCACACTTTCAGCCTTGCGCCATCCATGCACACCGCCAGCCTAGCGCCATCCTTTCAGCCTAGCGCCATCCATGCACACTTTCAGCCTAGCGCCATCCACGCACACTTTCAGCCAAGCGCCATCCACGCACACTTTTAGCCAAGCGCCATCCACGCACACTTTCAGCCTAGCGCCATCCACGCACACTTTCAGCCTAGCGCCATCCATGCACACTTTCAGCCTAGCGCCATCCATGCACACTTTCAGCCTAGCGCCATCCATGCACACTTTCAGCCTAGCGCCATCCATGCGCACTTTCAGCCTAGCGCCATCCATGCGCACTTTCAGCCTAGCGCCATCCATGCGCACTTTCAGCCTAGCGCCATCCATGCACACTTTCAGCCTAGCGCCATCCACGCACACTTTCAGCCTAGCGCCATCCACGCACACTTTCAGCCTAGCGCCATCCACGCACACTTTCAGCCTAGCGCCATCCACGCACACTTTCAGCCTAGCGCCATCCACGCACACTTTCAGCCTAGCGCCATCCACGCACACTTTCAGCCTAGCGCCATCCACGCACACTTTCAGCCTAGCGCCATCCACGCACACTTTCAGCCTAGCGCCATCCACGCACACTTTCAGCCTAGCGCCATCCACGCACACTTTCAGCCTAGCGCCATCCACGCACACTTTCAGCCAAGCGCCATCCACGCACACTTTCAGCCAAGCGCCATCCACGCACACTTTCAGCCAAGCGCCATCCACGCACACAGCCAGCCAAGCAGGGCCGGACTGGGAACAGCAACCAGCCCTGGCACATTGCTGCTCAACTTGCCTTGGCAGGAGGAGTGGCGTGCTAGTAAAAAGCCCTGCTCCCGCTTTTGTTACTGGGGTCTGATATTGCAGCACGCTGCAAAACTAGCTCCCATTGACAAAACCACCTCCCAAGGCCAGAAAACTGGCCCCCACCGCTCCGGCCCAGGTGGTAAACGCCTGATGCCGAGCCCGGACCTGCAGCCAAGCACCATCCATGCACACAGCCAGGCAAACGCCAATCTACACACACTGTCATCAAGCCCCAATCCACCCACGCCATTAGCCAAGTGCAGATTCACACACACCGCCAGCAAAATGCCAGCCAAAGGTCAGCACATGCAGACCGTCAGCCAAACTCCAATTTACACACACACAAACACTCCCTGGTTTCCTGCCCCCTTGGATGCAGATGAGAATGAAAAGATCACTGAAAAACTCAAAATATGTGCCTTTAAAAAAAATAAAAAAATAAATAAAAAAAAAAGAGCGACACTAACATGCCCATACACACATCCCTGGTACCTTTCAGATGGGGGGGGATTGCCCTGATCTGCCTTCTGGGGGAGGCAGAAAGCCCTTTTGGTGTTGGGGGCATTATCATGCCCTTTCTCGGCAGCCCGCACCCCTACGTATAACAAGCATTTACAATGCAATGGTTTTGCCTTTGTTAAAGTTAGAGCTATTGGCATTGCTCTTGACATTATTTTTATTTATGTTTTTTTTGTAACCTAAATAAATGGCATTGTCATTTACAATAGCAGGGCACAGGGAAGGGGGGCGAGGAGAGACGAAGGAGAGCTGCAGGCTCAGGGAAGGGGGGGGCGAGGAGAGACGGAGAGCTGTGGGCTCTTGTTGTAATGCTTGCATGGATGAGTTGGTGGATGCATGGGTGGGTGCATGCATGGGTGGGTGCATGCATGGATGGGTGTATGGATAGATGCATGGATGGGTGGATGGATAGATGCATATATACAGCCAATCCCTCAACAATGTATGCAATCCACCAACCCATCCAACCAACAACCCATCCATGCATCCACCCATACATCATGCATACATCCATCCATCATGCATCTATCCACCCACTGTGTCCCACTCCGACCCCTCTAAATATAACTCATTTTTTCTGTATATAAAGAGGACTGTATTCACTGGTATATGCAGTAGTCCTTTCTATTCTAACATTCGTATGCGACTCTTGCAGTACATCTATTCATATCCCTTCCATATATATATAGAAATATAACGAGAATCAACAGTCTCTTCTTTGTGTGACTACATCTAGTACATTTCAATTGTTTTCCTGTTTGTATCTTTTACTTAACGCATGTAAATCAAAGTCCTTAGGTTTGGCAACTGGTTCTTATGTAAAGCGCTCTGACACCTTCGGGTAAAGTTCGCGCTACATAAAATCACATTAAATAAAACTTTACCCCACAAATCCAACCATCCATTTGTGCCTAGGCTTACATTTTACGGCCTCGAAGCACACAGAGAAGGGACAGTTTACTAAGTCGAGGCTTTGTAGGGTGCATGGCAGGGGACAGTTTTAGGCGCCAAGGGAGGGTAGGGAGCAGAGTCAGAGTACTTCACAGAGGTAGGGGGCAGCTTTTTCTGACATAAAAATGTCCAACTTGCTGCCTCGATTATATAAGCTGCTTTTAACCTCTGACCTTCAAAACAATTCATGTCCTACATTTCTGATGAAAACACATAGCCAGTGGTGACGCTGCGATCAATTCACAACTCTATGTCAGTCTTCAAGAAAGTTTCATATAATACCAGTCTGGAATGTCAAACATCATTCTGATTGCAGGCTAGTCTTCAACACCTGGCTTGCCCTTGGCGGGCATAAGTCCACGATACAGGACAGAAAAAACTCAACCATCAAACCCTTGGATCTTAAAAATACCTCTGTTTCACCTCCACCTCAGGCAAGGAAAGGGGGTATTCTGTGAAGTCCAGGACCCCTAGAATACTTCTAATGGACCATAGGAAAGAAGGCAGTATTCTCCCTTCCCTGAAAGGGATTTTTTGAACTGACCATCCAGATTCATAAGTACTGTGCCAGAAAACCTAGGTGGCGGCTGATGGAGTAAAAACACAGTCCATCCTTTATAAAACACCACAGGCACACTCGTCTGATAGTGTGCTCAACCAAAGTGTGGCATTCTCCTGAACTTCCAGTACTGGTACTCTGCCCGCGTACCCACTTCATACATACAGCACTTTGCGGAGTTCTTTGTGCTGGAAACGGCTCTCTGCTGGCGCACCACCATACCAAACCACAGAGCAGTCGTGCACTCTGTTGGGAAACAAGAACATCAATCTTGACCGGCACAACAACCTGCTTCAGCGGTAGTTAGACAGGCAATCCCAAGGTGTATAATCTTAGCCAGCAATGAATGCTTCAAGCTGCGCAGATCCCATTTCCAACATAGAGCAACACCCTTCAACATTCCATGTCATTCCAGTACTTACATCCACACAGCACCATACATACATCTTAAAACTACACAATCCGTTGTGTGTCGGGGTCGGATGCCCCGCACACAGCCCTACTCTACACACACTAACATGAGCTGCATCAATACCCACAGAAGATTGCCACAGCCCAGCCACCGCCCTGCATCTCTGGCGCTGCACAGATAAACAACTGTCAATATATGTGATACCAGTGCAGCAATCCCGGCTGCCGTATCAAAGACAGGCACGCATCATTTTATCTTCTTCCTGCTACTATAATGCTTCCTATAATTGACAGATGTACCATTGCCGTTGCCACGTTTCACGTTTCACGTCTCACGTCTCTACCAGGACTGGTCCCACCAGCAGGGTTTGGACCCCAAAAGCTTTACTGTCATCTTTCTGTCCACGAAATAGGTACCAAAGAGAAGGTGGGTGGCATTAATCTATGCAAGCATTTGGAGACAACTCAGCCTGCACTAGGAGTTATTGTGCACTCGTAGCTCACTGCATGCTTAACACCAACACCCAGCACTGCCAGTGCCCTCCCGTGGCTTCGATTATAGCTGAGGGTGAGACAGTTATACAGACTCCGGATTCACCAGAGGGCCGGCAAATGTCTGTAAAGCAGCCCTGGACAACACAAACATGTGCAGACGCACCCGATGTACCTGCTGCAAGGTGATACTGAATACATAGCAGCCTGTCCTGCGTTGCGGCCCAGGAGCAAGCCATGGGCTGAGCCCTGCTGAGGGCCGTCATCCGGGTGACTGGCGGGAAGGGGTCCCCTTCGAAGCCACAAGCACCGGCACTTTAACGAGTGGAGTGTAAAAGCAGTGCGGCAGGCCACTCCATCCACCTGAGAGCCGGGCCTCCACTTGAAGCAGACCTGAGTCGGGGCAAGGCTGCAGACGACGACAGCTGAGCTACGCCAGCCTGCAGCAATGAGGTGTGGGCACGGAGGGCTGCGAGCAGAGCGAGGAATGAGGGAGCAGCGTCTGGCAGGCAGGGTGACCATGCCGGACCAGATTCGGGCGCGTTCCTGGCTTTTGGCTGACGTAGCGTGACGTCGCCAAAAGCCAAAAATTCTCGGGAACGCCCCCGAATCTGGTCCGGCATTGACGGACAGAGCCCTCTCCCAATGGCTAGCCTCCATTTATGGAGCTAGCCAATGAGAGACTGGGGACGTTCCAGTCCCCACACACAGATGTCATCAGGTTTTTCCTAGCACATGCGTACTTGGCTAGGCAAAACCTAAAAAGTGGTACTCCATTGCAATTCAGGGTAGTTTTGAATTAGTAATGGCACTCTGAGTAGGTAAATGGCAAGCACAGGAGATTGCAGGCAGTTGTGCTTGCTGCAGACAGAGTTTGTGGTAATATCAGAGACATCAACTGTAAAAAATGTTCACCAAAACAAAGGTCCAAATACAACCAAAAAACAGTCCAAATACTGGCCTATCAAACCAGGACTTCTGGCACTGCCAAGACTGTCCAACCTTGAACCAGGTAACAATTCCATCAAAGCCTGTGACCACCTTAGCTGACTCCAAAACCTACTTACTCAGATAAACATGTATGTGTTCATTCTGCCGATTTTACGCTGGTTGGTTGGATGTTATCACTAAGTGATGTCATCACAAGATGTGAGGCTTCTAAGAGCCTCTGACTTTTACGTCTTTTCATCCTTCCGAATATCTTTTACCCCCGTTTTATGTTTCTCTTAGACTGGGCGATTCATCTGGTATAAGAAAATACACCTCTGTGGCCTCCCCGTTGATGCCAGGTGATAAAAGACACGCTTTTTCACGAACCAGGCAAGCAGGGTGGCTGCGTGAGTTTAACGTGTGTGGCAGGTAAGCATGGGCGAATTTTGCGAATCTCGCGTTCGCGAATTTTGCAGATTTGCGAATTGGCAATCCGCAAAATCCGCGAATTCTCGCGAACTTGCGGATTTTTTTTTTTTTTGTGTTCGCAAGTGTTTCTACCAGTTCGCGAGGATTTGGTACTAGTTCGCAATTGCGAACTTACTTGTCGGCTCGCAACGGTCGCGACTATGTTGTTTCTACGTCTGGTTCATCATCACAGCCTCCCAGCACCCTCTGTTTCACCACTGGCACCCTCTCTTTGACCCATGCCACCCTCTGTTACATCAATGCCACCCTCTGGTTCATCATCACTGTAGAAGATGGGGGGGAAAAGCAAGCCCACCTGCCCTGCTTGAACTGACATGAATTATTTGGGGTTAGTTTATTAACAACACCTGCCCTGCCCCAACTGACAATAATGAATTAGGGGCTAATTAATGTGTCACTGAAAGAATTTCAAGTTCCAGCCTGGCACCTGCTTGTCTGCTCCTTTAGCTGTAAATCAGGACCTTTGTGGCATACAGTTAAGGTCAGAGCAGGGTCACACAATAGTTGCAAGCAGGCAACCGAATTCTGGAGGGCCCCCTCAGGAAGCACTACAAAGAATCGTTACAAATCATGAGGTTGACCTTTTGCACCTGCTCATTGCTTTTGCTTTTGCTGAAATCGTTTTTCGGTTTTTTTTCGCGCTATTCGCGGGGCGCGGCGTCGTGCGAAACCGACCGCGGAAGCCGCCAATTTGTGCGAATGAGCATTTTATTTTTTTGCGGCTTGTTGTTTCGCGAGTTTTTTTGCAGTATTCGCGAGCCGCTTGCAGCGCAACACGCGAATTTACCCCAAGGTCGACTACGGGCGCGGCCATTTTGTTTGCGTGACGTATTTCCGTTTCCGCCCGCTATGTATAATCTCGCGCAGTAAGCGCATTGCGAGTAGAGGTTCGCACGAGATCGCGCGGGAAATCTAGAGGTTCGCACGAGATCGCGAGGAAAATCTCGCGCGAACTTACTTTCGCGCTCGTGAACGGGCGCCGGCCATCTTGTTTTTCATTCATTTCCTGTGTCTGGGCATGGTGTTTAATCCTCTTGGTATCTTTGCCATCCTTTGCTTGTTTTCAGTTTTTTTTTTACGATTTTGCTTCTTATCTATCCCTCTCTTTTCCTAGCTGTATATTTTTGTCTTTTCTGCTATTTTTCTTTACTTTTAAACTACTTTTTTAAACTCTTTTCTTTTCTTCTTCCCTATCCTATTCTTTCTTAATTTTCTACTTCTTCCTACCTTACCTGCCCAAACCATGGTCAAGCCAGGCGCCGTGAAGCTGCCCAGGCACTTGAGGGCCGCAGCGGCGGCGGGGAGTAGTGCTGGACCCAGTGCCAGGACAGCATGCGGGAGATTGAGGGGGGAGCAGGTGACGCGACGGGAGATATTCAGCCCGGAGGAAGTGGGCGCGCTGGTCTACTTCGTCCAGCGCCGCCTGCCCAGGACCATCGCGGGAGGCGGCAGGATCGCGGCCGGCGGCTACAACATGCGGGAGCGCCGGAAGCGGTGGGAGAAGGTGTGCTGGGCCATATCCCACCTCTACGGGGTCCAGCGCACCTACAGCCAGGTCACCCATCGCTGGACGGACCTCCTGGACCGCGAGCGCGACCTGCTGGAACAGCTCGGCTTGGAGATCCCCGGGCTTGGTGAGTAGTAGTAGCCATTTAATCACTCACTACTATGATGTTTTCTCCTGCTCTGTGTTGTTGTATTGCAAATATTTGTTTTTTACATGGAGCAAGCCAATAATGCCGCTGATGACGATTACATTGTAGTTAAATTATATTTCAAAATCTTCTGTGCATTTCAGGTGCACTGCTCTCCTTCTCAGTGGCGTTGCTACTATGCTTATTTGTTTTCTATTTCGTGGTCTCATTGGCCTGAGTAACTATTATGTATGAGTGTACTTTACAGAACTGCGTAATGCTAGACACTAGGGGGCAGATTACATTTACAAGCCCCTTGCGCCACGTTTACGTTGCCTTGCGTGACGCAACAGCGGCGTAAACGTGCCGCATCCCTGCGAGTCATTTACAGCATGACGCATCTAGGGAGATGCGTCACGTTATAAAGCCATGGGCCTGCACCACAATGGGTGCGTTCCTAGTACGCAGGGTGGGCGGTCCGGCGGCTGTGCACCTCGCAAAATTGCCTGCGTGAAATCTACAAGATTTAACGCAGGCACTTCTGCGACGCTGCCACGTCAATTCAATTCCTTATGTCTGCTCGAAGCAGGCTAAAGGACTGACACAGCATGTTAAGTATTGGGTGGCCCTGAGCATTACTGGAGTTGCATTGCGTTGGCGACGTGACTCCAGCGATGCGCCGCTCTTACGTGACGATGCGTCACGCAAGTGCCTACCCTTGCGCCAGGGCGCGCCGCATTGTAAATGAGGCGCATCTGCCGTGTCGCAAGGGTAGTTTTGCGTGACGCATTTGATCTGGCGCATCTCTGGAGATGCGCCAGAACGCGTAAGTAAGTATGCCCCTAAGGGGCAGAATTGCAATTACCGTCGCATCCCTGCAAAGTAGCAGGGATGCGCCATTAATTGTGCGGCCCGCTACCACCACCAAACATGGTGCGCCGTATTTGCAATGCGGCGCACCATGGGCCCAAAACGTCACCGAAGCTTTACTGCTGGAGTTGCGTCACAACGATGGCGCAGCTCCAGCAATGCTCTGGGGTACCCTATCTCCCCAATGCTGGGTCAAGCCGTACGTCTGCTTCAAGCAGGTGCAGGGTTTGTGTGACGCATCATTGTCCTAAAGGTGACTGATTGAAATTTTGTAGATTTCCCTCAGCCACTATTAGGATGTGTTCCAGCGCAGGAATGCCCTCCCTTGCGCCGGAACGCCCCCTGATGGCGCAGGGCTTTATAACGGGATGCATCTCCCAAATGCGTCACGTTGTTATAATATTATACGCCGCACCATGGCGCCCTTTTTTGTTTAGCTGCTGCGTCACAAAAGTCACGCAAGAACGGCGCAAAAGAGCCGCAAGGGGCTTAAATCTGCCCCTTCCTTTGTACCCCTGACAATAAGAAAAATAGTGGCGGTGGATTGATAGTTTGACTATTTCAATGACTGGTAATGTAGCAGGCAACTGTTAGTGTTGTCACTGATCTGACTGAAATCACAATGGAGTTTGTCTGTCACTTTGCGTCTTGCCTGCGGACTGCTGCCTGCCAGTCCTAGGTGAACGTTTCAGTACTTTGTTTAGTGAGTTACGTGACTTTCAAAGTCACAGGTCCGCAAATAAATGAAAACTAACCCTAATCAATATAATTTCGCGGAAATATTTTGTTATTGTTCTTTTGAAATGTTTGATTTGGTTGACATTGACAAGCAACAATCATCCATGTTTTCTGTTCTTTCTTTCATGTTGTACGTCAGCTCCCCCCAGGGGCGAGAGGAGGACACAGGAGCAGCAGGCGGCGGATGCTGTTCAACAGGGCCAGGATCGGGCAGGCGAGGGCTCCTCTGCTGGCCCCAGTAAGTTTTCATTTTAGACTAGTACCTATTTTTCCTAGCGTTCCTGATTTGACTTTTTTCAAAATTGTCTTTGCTCTTCTTGTAGACTGTATCTAAATTCTTATCCTGCCTCTACTATGACTCCCTGTGGTATTACTAGATTATTCTTATTAGTCTGTCTGTGTAGCTAACTAAGATTGCACGGCTGGCGAAACTCCCATGATTCTAGTCAGCAATAGCTCTATCAACTTAGTGCAGTCCTCTGGGATTGTCCATAATGTCTTTTGAAGTGTTCTATCTGGACTCATGCTTGCAAAAATTGCAAAACCTTTCGCTCAGTCACTCTAGTCTGGACCAAAATACACAGATTGTATTTAAGTTTAAAAGCTTTATTAAAAGTAAACACATTTATTAAAATGAAGTCATAATAAAACTAAACGTTTAACTGATAATGGAAAAGTGGTTAGTGCTGACGATTAATTGAAGACATTTCTTGTGGTCGAGCCGAGCTCTCACCTGGTTTCAACTTGATCTTGTTGTTAGAAGTCCATCTTCTGTCTGTGTGGAGAAAAATGGTGCGTGTTAAAAAAACAGCCTTCATCAGTTGTGCCAAAAAGTGCAGCAAGACAACCTTCCCTGGAAAAAGGGACATTTTTTTTAACTTTAACGTAGACAGTCACAAATTACATTGTTTTCACATGTCTTCATTCCTAGACCAAAGACTAGTGAGTGCTTTATTCTAACATTCTTAAATGTACTTTGTAGGTGGAACATCTGGTGGCGGGGCCAGTGTGGAGGTGGTGGTGCTCGACACGGAGGCGGAGGGCGATTCTTCAGGGGAGGAGGCGGCGGCTGTGAGAGTTGAGACGGTGGTGGTGGCGGCCAGAGGTAAGCTCTTATATATTCCTTACTTATTGAGATTGAAGACTAGCTGGGAAGGCAAGAATATGAGATGCATGGCTGGGTGAATGATGAAGCAATGATGGGTGGAAGGACAACAGCCTGGGTGGGTGACACAGAAACTGTATGTGTCCATATACCTGGATCATGCTACTATCTGACTCTTAGATAGCATATGTGTATCTAGAGCAGGGGTACTCATAGTACGGCCCGCGGGCTGGTGGTGGCCCGGCAAGCCTTCCTTGGCGGTGCGCAGACCTTGCAGACAATCACTGCTCCCCCGGCCCCCACAGAGCAGAGGCTTTTTTGTATTTCACCTGTTAGTGCCCCTGCATCTCCACTCTGACAATCACTGCTCCCCCGGCCCCCACAGAGCAGAGTGGAGATGCAAGGCCACAAAGAGGTGAAATAGAACAAAGCCTCTGTGGGGCCGGGCAGGCAGTGATTGTCAGGGTGGAGAAGCAGGGGCGCTACAACAAACAAAGCCTCAATAATATGTTAATGGTCTTTTAAAGACCTGTTAAGTACGTTGGTGTTGTTGTCTGTGTGTGCGCGTTGAGGAAGCGGTCTCAACCCGGGCTGAAGGCTGACACAGATAGACACACACACAGTGAGATGACAGAGGGGGAGGTAGAGGGAGGGCAGGAGGGAGAGAGAGATGGAGAGGGAGGGCAGGAGGGAGAGCAGGAGGGAGAGAAATGTATGTAAATGCTGGGTCTGGTGGCTCAGTGGGTGAGGGCATCTGCTGCAGGGACCTGTGTGCAACCTCATGGTCACAAGTTATCGTTTTGCTTTAGCCCCGCCCCCTCTGACTCCGCCCCCACCAGTGCGGCCCTCGGCCCCAAACTACACTGTAAATGTAGCCCCTGAGAGAAAGTTTGTGAGTACCCATGATCTAGAGAGAGTAGACGGTCAGTGGATGAACTAAGTGTAACTTTGAAGAGCATGTAACACTGCACCCGCACGTCCGTTCCAGTGTAGGAAAGGCAAGGAAAAGAACTTTTAATTTTGTCCAAATACTACCATCAATAGTAGCAGTAGTTTGTATTGCAAGCACTGCATAGATCCGGTTATTACGGTGGCCACTCCCTACCTCTCTTAATAAGTTTAGTAGTACTCAGTCATTCATGTGTGGATGTATCACTGGTCACTCAATAAAAAGCAAAGCACCTAAAGTCATCCCATATATAAGCAAAAACATCCCATGTGAAGTGATAGATAATCAGATTATTTATCTTCTTCAATTTTCCATTTCTAGTACTCCTTTCCACTGTAGGGTGAAAGTTAAATTAATTAAGCAGTAGCCCTTGAGTTGTAACAGAGTATTCTCAGTGCCACCCGTAATAGAAAAGTAAGAGCTTCACCACCTGCATGTACTGGACGGGTACAGTAACGCAACGCAAGTCTAGGTCACTCCTCATGGCGTGCGTCTCTTTTTCTCGGGTGCAAGTTTACTGCGCTGGCATTATGCCGGCTTGCAGAAGATAACGTACCAATTTTCCAAAACAAGAGACAAGAAGAAGAATAAGACTGGTGTACTTTCATAGTCGACTCCAATGGAAGTCCATAGTGCTCGTAGAATTTGTTCCTTAAACTCCCACTAATGTTAGAGCAAGGATGAAGAAGTGTGAGGTTAGATAGATACTGGCCTCAATAGTTATGTAATGCGTTTGCAAGTTGCTAGTTGTAGTGCAACACAAATTTCTGCTGAATGATTGAGTTAATCTTAAGGAGCATTGGTTACAGACTATGTCTTTCTTTCTTCATATAGGTTCTCCTTCCAAACGAACAAGGAGGAAGGAGCTGGCTAGAGCGGCCCGGCAACGGAGGATCGATGCCACTGTGGCCGAATATCGGCGGCTGGTGGCCCTGGAGGACGAAGAAAGTGTGCAGTCGACCACAACAACTACGTTGTCTGCATCGGCCTCCGTTCCCCCACGGGCTGCCAGTGCCACCCAGCACAGTGGTCCACCCAGACTGAGCCGGGCTGCCAAAGCCAAACGCCACCGCCGAGTAGCAAGGACAACAGCTACAGCTTCCTCTCACAGCCGTTGCACCTACAAGGCATTGAAGGCACGCCTGTGCCGCAGTACCCTGATGGTGTCCCGCCTCCAGCAGGAGCTCCACCACTTTTCCAACCAGTTGGAGGGGCTCCGCGTAGAGCACGCCTTGCTCCGCCAGGAGCATGATGCCCTGGCCCAAAAAGTTGACAGCATCCGCCCATAGTGTCCCTTGCCCCTTTTTTAGAGACTTTTGGGGGGTGGGAATTGGGAGTTGGGTTTTTGGGGACTTTTGAAGGACAATCGTTGGGGTTAGGGAGGGTCTTGCGGGAGATTATTTTGTTAGGGATATAAATATACTTTTTCAAACTTTATCTGAGCATACCCGTTTCTTACTGCTTGCCTGGTGGGTGGGGGTTTAACGTTGACTTTGTTTTCCTGAAAGTTTAGTTCCATTTTCTTCCTTTAAGTGTAAATGCCCAAATGTTTTCAACACTAAGTGCCTCTCACAGACGAAGTGAATCCAAGAGTCCTAGGACTTTAGTAGTACTACCTTCAGTCTCTCGTCTCTCGTACTAATACTCCATTATACCCCCAAACCACCAAACGCTTATCTTACCTGTAATTTGTGTTTGAAAGTAGGGCTAGACCCTGGGCTGGCTCCACGGGAAACAGCGAATATGGTTGGCAATCTTGGTCGGATAAAATTTCCTCATAGCGGTGGTACTAGTGGTGTGACACAGTGGCAGTTGCATGCCTATGAAAAAAAAGAAAATGAAATCTGGTTTGTCCTCCTGAGCAATTCAACGGTACAACTGAGAATATAGCAGGTGACAGAAGTACAGTAGAACAGTGCCACATTGTAGCCTAACAAATGGTAAAGTATAACTACTAATTCGGTTGAAGTTCTTTCACATTAGCAATGGTTCTTTGTCAAGCAGAGTAAGAATATATCCTCGGATTTCTTCACCAGCCTGTTGCTATCACCTTATCCTCCCCAGCAAGTGTGTGGATTTATTGCTGTCATTTAGTCACACATCAATCAAAACCACACAGCCCGGGGGAAGAGGGTTAGGGTTTCAAAAATGGATGGGTACGGGGGTTTTTGGGAAAGGTTTTGGGAGACAAGAAAAAATAGCACAGCATAGACAAACAATTGTGAACATAAACAAATCTTTGAGTACAAACCAATCCATCAATCTTTGAAAGTGCATGCACTACTGCATACATGTCAGTGAAAAGTAAGTAGTACATTCGACAACTGTGGAAGAAAGAATGCGACAGTACAGGGCCTGTGTGGAATTATTGATAACGATATTCAACATTAGGTCTCTGTACTTAGCCAGATACCCGAGAGCCTTGCTGGTCACTATAAATCCATTCACAACAACACTCAATGGGGTTGGTCTGGAAGGTATAGTAGATAGAAAAGGAGAAATTGCTTTTTTTCTAGGTGTCCCCTCACTCACCAGGGTTGCCCCTTGGTGACATGCTTCATCATTGGGGCCATCCCAGTCCTCTACGGCCTGGGGCGTGCTGCGACTTGCGAATTACGTAGGAGCACTTACAAATGACTATGTGTGGTGCAGATGTGATAGTGGAGTGGACTAAGTGATGTGTTAAGGGATCAATTTAGAAGCAGAGAGAGATCCAAGAAATGCAGTCACAGTCAGAGAAAAAGGCAAGGGATACTGTATCTATGTGGTTGTAGTGGTCCTGTTGGAAGTGGTAAGTAAGTTGCCTGCAGAAAAAAAATCCTCCTTTTAGCGGCACTCCTCCATTGCAGCCGACGCTTCGTCCATCGATGTTGGTCACCAGAAGACACCCTGTAAAAAAAAGCACAGCATAGACAAACAATGGAACATAAACAATTCTTTGGGTACAAACCTATCCATCAATCTTTGAAAGTGCATGCACTACTGCATGCATGTCAGTGAAAAGTAAGTAGTACATTCGACAACTGTGGAAGAAAGAATGCGACAGTACAGGGCCTGTGTGGAATTATTGATAACGATATTCAACATAAGGTCTCTGTACTTAGCCAGATACCCGAGAGCCTTGCTGGTCACTATAAATCCATTCACAACAACACTCAGTGGGGTTGGTCTGGAAGGTATAGTAGATAGAAAAGGAGAAATTGCTTGTTTTCTAGGTGTCCCCTCACTCACCAGGGTTGCCCCTTGGTGACATGCTTCATCATTGGGGCCATCCCAGTCCTCTACGGCCTGGGGCGTGCTGCGACTTGCGAATTACGTAGGAGCACTTACAAATGACTATGTGTGGTGCAGATGTGATAGTGGAGTGGACTAAGTGATGTGTTAAGGGATCAATTTAGAAGCAGAGAGAGATCCAAGAAATGCAGACAGTCAGAGAAAAAGGCAAGGGATACTGTATCTATGTGGTTGTAGTGGTCCTGTTGGAAGTGGTAAGTAAGTTGCCTGCAGAAAAAAAATCCTCCTTTTAGCAGCACTCCTCCATTGCAGCCGACGCTTCGTCCATCGATGTTGGTCACCAGAAGACACCCTGTCCACTGCCTGCCTGATGCTGAATTGTGGCTCGCTACTGTGAAGCCTGACTCCATCCTTTTTTCCCCATTGCAGAGACTGAAACCCGGCCTGTAATTATTCAACGAAAAACAGGAAGTGATATAATATTACAACACCACTGATAAATAAATATGAGGTATGTAGGCTGTGGAGTGCAAAAAGTCACAATTTGATTTTCCTAGTAGACAGTACAATATTTTTGAAAGTGCGTACTCTGAGTCACCTTTTGAAGGATAAATAAGTATGGGCAAATTAATGTAGCGGATCTTGCCCCTCAAGCTAGGTGTACTGTAAACTGTGTTTTAGAACAAAATTAGATCTTCCTAGCAGTGCTCCCACCCAGACCCTTACTAAAGCCAGTCGCAAAAATGTAGAAGACCCCCAATCAAATCTCAAAAAGTGAGGCCTAGCAGAAAACTGGTGACAAAACTTACTTTGAAAGTAAAAGTAGGCCGAAGTACCCCCTTCCTAATTACCCATTACCCACCGTGGATTGCATTCAAACCACTTGCAAGCAACCAAGCAAAAGTAGCCATAGCCAGCATCGCTCCAAGACTCGAAATCCCCCCCACTCAAACACATGCAATAGAAATACTGCTAACCCTAACGAACCCTAAGTTAAGAATAGTGGCAAAGGCTTTCTTTAACTATGCCAAATCCCCCCTTTCCCACCATGGATTTTCTTCAAATGACTTAGTTGCAACCAAAATTACACATTCTCACGAGTGCTCTAAGACCCCAGAACTCAGTTGCAAAAATCTAGAACACCCCGAAACACATGCAATCCTGCTGCTAGGGCTAACCCTAACGAACCCTAAGTTACAAAAAGTGCCAAAAGGCTTTTCCGCGAGGATTTTGTCCCAACCACTTCTACCCGGTATTAGACCTTCCCAGGAATGCCCCAAGACCCGGCAACCCACCCGCCAAGAAGCATAACACCCCCAAACAGGCCAAAAGCAAAATCTCATACTTGCAATATTTCTGGGCCTTCGGTCCAAACGCACTGCGTAGCTAGGCCATAAGTCGGGGTTGCCACGACGGATTTCCTGAAAAGCAAATGCAATCAAGATTAGAGTGTCCCAGCAGTGCTCCCAGACCACGAAAGTCACCCACAAACACCAGGAAGCCCCCCAAACAGGCCCCCGAAAACGCTACATAGAGCAAAATGTCAGAAATAGCCAAAAAAAAATCGGCCTGGATTTTGTCCCAACCACTTCTACCCGGTATTAGACCTTCCCAGGAATGCCCCAAGACCCGGCAACCCACCCGCCAAGAAGCATAACACCCCCAAACAGGCCAAAAGCAAAATGTCATACTTGCAATATTTCTGGGCCTTCGGTCCAAACGCACTGCGTAGCTAGGCCATAAGTCGGGGTTGGCACGACGGATTTCCTGAAAAGCAAATGCAATCAAGATTAGAGTGTCCCAGCAGTGCTCCCAGACCACGAAACTCACCCACAAACAGACGGAACCCCCCCTAAGAGCACCTCAAAGGCAAGCAAGTCATCAAAAACACAAAAAAATTTCCGCCTGGGATTTCGTCCAAAACACTTTTATCCGGTATTAGAGCTTCCCAGCAATGGCCCCAGAGCCGTCAACCCAGGAGAAAACGAGTAGAAGACCCCCAAACAGCCAAAGAGCAAAAGTACAAAAATGGGGACTTAGTCAATTTTTCACAAATTTCCCAAATCACTCCGCGCGCGCTCTGCAGCTAGGCCCTAAGTCCCCTCTGCCACCATGGATTTGCTTCAAACCTCTTGCAAAGTAAAGTATATATAGCCAGCAGTGCTCCCAGACCACGAAAGTCACCCACAAACACCAGGAAGCCCCCCAAACAGGCCCCCGAAAACGCTACATAGAGCAAAATGTCAGAAATAGCCAAAAAAAAAATCGGCCTGGATTTTGTCCCAACCACTTCTACCCGGTATTAGACCTTCCCAGGAATGCCCCAAGACCCGGCAACCCACCCGCCAAGAAGCATAACACCCCCAAACAGGCCAAAAGCAAAATCTCATACTTGCAATATTTCTGGGCCTTCGGTCCAAACGCGCTGCGTAGCTAGGCCATAAGTCGGGGTTGGCACGACGGATTTCCTGAAAAGCAAATGCAATCAAGATTAGAGTGTCCCAGCAGTGCTCCCAGACCACGAAACTCACCCACAAACAGACGGAACCCCCCCTAAGAGCACCTCAAAGGCAAGCAAGTCATCAAAAACACAAAAAATTTTCCGCCTCGGATTTGGTCCAAACCACTTTTAGTGCTTCCCAGCAATGGCCCCAGACCCGTCAACTCACCTGCAGAGAGGTAGAACAACACCCCCACAAGTGCTGAGTCTTTCTTCATTGGGCGTAAACCAGCCCTCTGCTTTGATGGAAATAGGAGTCTGGAGGAGGAGGATAGAGGAGCATGTTCTTCTGAACTTGTGAACCTGAGGAATGCAGACTGCGGCACCTTCAAATCAATTAGCAAACAAGTGAAGACAGTTCTGCTGATGGGCTTGTTTTTGTGATTATCTGATTAAAGTTTGAATTATATTAACTGTGCACAACAAAGAAAGACAGACACACAGGAATAAAAGTGAATAAGGATGAAAAAGAAAGTTATTGATTTGTTGTCTCATTTTCAGGGCTCGGTATCACAGTCCAGGAATAAGAATAAGGCTTCGTCATCATACTCTGCGAATTCAGACAGGGTGAGCTCAGTGTCACCTGACAGAGTAGAAATTCCCTCATCTATGTTGCTGGCCACCTCCTCTTCATCCGGCACGCTCTCTCGTACTCTGAAATCTGGTGGTATGAGGTGCTGATTCATCTTGATCATTGTTAACCTCTCCACATTTTTGGGCGAGAGGCGGCTCCGTTTGGGAGTTACAATCCCACCAGCCGCACTGAAAACCCGTTCAGAAGACACGCTTGCGAGTGGGCAAGACAAGTAGTTTAAAGCCAGGTTGGTGAGCTGTGGCCACAATTCTTTTTTCCCATGCCAATACGCCAATGGGTCAGAATTAACATAGACCTCTGTTGAGTCATTCAGATAGTCCTTCACCATCGACTCAAGGTCCTCATCCAAGGTTCCTCCACTTTGCTTAGCTCTTGCTGTGCCTCTGACCTTTTGAGAACCAAACCCACGCAGAGCTAGCCAATCCTCTTCAGCCTCCAATGTTTCTGTTGTCTTTCGTGCAGATGATCCGGTTGCCGGTGTCTTTAACGGCTGAGAGGTCACTTGTGCCACAGCCACAGGTGCAGAAGTGGATTGTTTTGACTGGGGATGGCCTGCTGATGTACTGCCATTTCCTTCAATTTCCAGCCGTTCTGTTTCAAACTTCTTGGCTGACAAGGCTAGCCAACGTTTGTACTTTGGAACATGTTCATCATCAAAAGGAAAGAATGCTTGGCCTGCCAGCGCCTTTTTGTAGCGTGGATCCAGAATAGTAGCACAAATGTAATGCTGTTCTGAGTGGATCTTTTTAAGACGTTCATCACCTTGTAGGAGCTCTAATAATTGCTCAGCCAGAAGCAAAGAGTCTTGGTTTTTGTCATCTTTTCCAAACACAGAACACATCCTTCAGTTGGTCCTCCAGCATGTACAACAATGGGATAGCTTTTCCCAAATTAGAGTCCTCCTTGCTGACTGCACGCGTGAAGAACTCAAAAGGACGAAGCATGCGTGTCAGGCTTTCAACTATGTTCCATTGCGGCCCACCCATCCTCAGCTCCTCTGTACCCTCTTTAAGGAAATATTGATCGAGTTCCGTATACTGCTCATACAGACGCTCAAGCATGTAGAAGGTTGAGTTCCAACGTGTTACCACCTCCTGGATGAGTGCTTTCACTGGCATTTTACGTTGATATAGCAGGCTCCTCAGCTGCTTCCGGGCCTTAAAAAAATGGCTGAAATGCTTGCACATTTTTCGGCAGGTGTCCAATACACTGTACGCTGCACTGCCTTTATTACCCAAGAATTTTTGGACAACCAGGTTTATACAGTGCGCCAAACACGGCACTCTGAAATAGTAACCGTCCCTCATGGCCTTAACTATATTGGCGCCATTGTCTGTGGAAACATAACCAACCTTGCGTTTTAGTGGGGACAGCCAGTTAAGGACCTTTGTGTTAAAGACATCCAAAATGTTTTCTGCTGTGTGACGTTTCTCCAAACCAAACATGGCTAGTGTTGCATGTTTCCGAGCACCTTTAAAAACAATGTTCGTGTCAACACCTGCGTTTAGCTTTGCTTTAGCCCCTGAAAAAGAGACCCAGTGTGCAGTGATGCACATGTAATCAGCGCCTGCGCCACTGGTCCACATGTCTGTTGTCAGATGTATAGTGTGAACAGCACTCTTCTGCAAAGCTGCCCCAATCACCTTCAGAACATCTTCATGTAGTGCTGGAACCGCAACTCGGGCAAAATAGAACCGGCTAGGAACCTTCCATTTAGGGCAGAGCGCTGTCACTAATTCTAGAAAACCAACCCCTTCTACAAAAGAAAAAGGGAGAAGGTCCAGAGCTAGCATTTTAGCCAGCTTAGTGTTATACAGACGGGTCATTGGGTGGTTGCGTTCATATTGCGCTTCTGTAAACAACATCTTTTTAATGTTGCCCTGGACCAAGGATTTACGGGATGATGATGATCTCTTCGACCCAGTTACGCTCGCTGATGAACTTTTCCGCATTGATGTCTCACTCTCTCCCACACTCTTAGTGTGGCTCCCATGGGGTGTGCTGCTGACAGGGGAACTGGGTGTAAGTGAAGTGTTTGAATCGTCTTCTACCTCCGCGTCATCATCAGATGAAAAATCAACGTTTTCATTGCGTGCAATTCGGGCTTCCTTGATCGTGTGTAGGTGCGCAAACCATTGGACATCGTGCGTTCTCCTAAGATGACCTCTCTGGCCTCCGGTACCATAGTTGGAACCCAACTTACCACGACTAACTCGAAGCTTACAAATGCTACAAATGGCTACGTTTTCCTTTTTTGGGCAAACACTAAAGAAGTCCCAAACTGGAGACTTGAAATGTCTTGGGCGGCCGGAGGAGGCGGCGATACTGGTGGTGGTGGTCCTGCTGCTAATGCCAGATGAAGTGGAGGATGTGGATTGCCGAACTTCAGTACGTTTTGCACTTTCACCACCACAAATTGAGGTCGAGGTGGGTACCTTCTTGCGAGGAAGAAATATGGAAGCGGTAGGTTTTGGTGTACTACTTAACTCCAAATCTAATGATTCCATTTCCATTGCCTCCTCGTCGACATCATCATCACGCTCAGCAGCTTCTCGGGATAGGGTCAAAATGTCTCTTTGCTGCATGCCCGGTGGGGCTGCAGTGACCATTGTGATGACTGGCTCGTCGTCATCGTGAGAGGCTTCATCACCAGCAGTATCTGTCACTTCTTGTTGAGCCTCATCACACTCCATAGGTTTGAGTTTTTGGACGACCTTCCTTTTACGCTTAGGTACCGGTGTCAGATCATGGTGTGCCTCACTGTCAGACCGCAGTTGTGGTTCCCAAGACAGATCACTTGCATCAGAACGAGGTGGGCTTGAAGAAGATGTAGACACCCCCCTTGATCTTTTCCTTGCTAGGGATGTGGAAGACAATGAATGATCATCAGGAGGAGTGGCTTCCAATGATACCTCGGCTTCATTGTCGATTTCCTGATGTGCCCCTACTTCGGGAGGAACAACTATTGTGGGCACTTGTGAACCTCCATGCACCTTTGCTTGCGCATCTCCTTTTGCTGCCTCTCCTTCCACATGTACTTGGGTGTGTACTTGCACATGGTGTTGTTGTTGCGGCTGTGGTTGTTCAACACTTGTCAGATGAGTTACAACAACCTGTGTTGATTCAGGGACATTGCTGCTACTTTCTTGCGATGAGCCAACATCACTGGTCGATGGTGATTGGAGAAGTACACTGACTGCCTCTGAAGCACTCAAGGGCTTTGACTTAAGTTGGCGTGGTGGTGGAGGCACTGAACCCAATGGAGCAGGGGTGCTGCTCCCAGCTTGGTCCCCAGCAGATCCTGCTGCTGCAGGCGTACTTTTTTTTTTTTCTCCCAAAAAACGTGGCGGGTGGCACACCAGCCTCCTTGGTAACTTGCTTCTTCTGCTCCTTACTAGCAACTTTCTTGCTAGAGGAGCTACGGAGACCTTTCTTTGGGGCCATCTTCTTCAGAGCAGGTCAGACAGCAGGCCGCAGTTGCACGAATTGTAGAGTTGTCTGAGGCCAGACGTGACGTCGCGTGACGTTATGCTGCACACACACACCGCTGCAGGACTTCTTCCTGGCACTGGTGGTTCTCTTGAGTCTTGTGCACCTAAAAAAAAATGGAAGACAGAGGAACATCAGTTCAGTTATACAGCACAAAAAAATCGAAAAACACTGCAAAATCAGCACAATCACAATCCATCCATGCCCTCCATAATGTTTAAATTCAAGACAGCCCACAGAAAGACTAGGCCCATGCTAGACTCAAATACCCCTGGTGAAAAGGCCACAAGTACAGGCCCAAAAAACGAAAATCACTGAAAAATCAGCACAATCCCATTCCATCCATGGCCTCCATGATGTTTAAATTCAAGACAACCCACAGAAAGACTAGGCCCATGCAAGACTCACTACCCCTGGGCATAAATAAAGGTTGAAAAGTAGGCAAAATGGTTGGAGGCCTAACAACAAAGCCTGCATTCAAAATGGCCACTTGCCTCCTAGCACATGGCCAGGGCCTGCCTGTACCAGCACTCAAAATGGCCCCCACCCACATGGCCTGTCCCCATGAACACCCCCAAAAATCGAAAAACACTGCAAAATCAGCACAATCCCATTCCATCCATGCCCTCCATGATGTTTAAATTCAAGACACCCCACAGAAAGACTAGGCCCATGCACCACTCACTACCCCTGGTCAAGGCCCCAACAACAGGTCAAAAATCGAAAAACACTGCAAAATCAGCACAATCCCATTCCATCCATGCCCTCCATGATGTTTAAGTTCAAGACAGCCCACAGAAAGACTAGGCCCATGCACCACTCACTACCCCTGGTCAAGGCCCCAACAACAGGTCAAAAATCGAAAAACACAGAAAAATCAGCACAATCCCAATTCATCCATGACCTCCATGATGTTTAAGTTCAAGACAACCCACAGAAAGACTCAGTCCACCCAACACTGAGTACCCCTGGGCAAAAGGCCCCAAAACAGCCCAAAAATCGAAAATTCCAAAATTTTAATTGCAGCAACTGTAATGCCCCAAACAAGCTTACTTGTAAAATTTCTAATCCAACAGTGATCCAAAGAAAGTCAAAAAGGCCTCAAATCCAAATATCCAGCAGCATCCACAAAAAGTAATCCTTCCAGCTCCAGACCCAAATGAAAAGTGACCAGGAGATGGACAAAGCACTGGGAGGAGCCTGCTGAACAGGAACAGGAAGTTGAAGACTGTGGGGCACTTCCTTCCTCCCACCCCCCTGCCCCCCTCCCCAAAATGGACTCCTCGCTAAAAAAGTGCAGGCAAATGTCAAACTAAGGAGTTATTCAGATAAAAATCATCATTTCTAGAAGGTTTATGCTGCTTGCTGGTGGATTTCTTGTGCAGAATTGCAAATTTATATTTTCGCTCGCCGCATCTCAAATCTCGCAATTGCGAAGTACCGCGAGACGTGATCTCGCCGTACTCGCGTTGACAAACTATCGCTGGCAAGCCGCGATGACGTAATCGCGCTCGCCAATTCCCGCGGGATCACACAGCAAGATCCAAAATGGCGCAGCACTCGCAAACTATCGAAAAAAACAACTCGGCAAACGATGATAAACGCCGCGCGCCGCAAAAATTGTATCACCAACGCCGCGCGCCGCCAAAAAAATCCGCTGCGTGCGAATTTGCGGATTTTGCGGGAAATTCGCAAATCTCGCGGATTGCGAATTTCCCAAAAATCCGCAAAATCCGCGAGCGTAACGGATTTTCCGCCCATGCTTAGTGGCAGGCACTGATGAATAGGACCCCAGTTTGAGCTCTCACGAGAACTCAGCGTTCAGACCTTCCGAGGTCAGTAAATTCAGTGCGATAAAGAAGGTAGTTTTATACCGGTTATTTATAGCACTTGGAAATTGTTATTAATACTTGGACTGGTGATTGTTCTCCACTTGCTTTTTTTGTACAGTGCTCTGTTGTTTCTCAGCTAATTTCACGCTCAACGCCTACTCATACACAGAGGTGCTCATTAAATGCACCCAAAAGTGCCCCCTGTCAGAACACAGTCTTCCTGTGTGAAACTTCCAACCTCTCCCCGTGTCCTGTTGAGCGCTGTATATTTAATGTTTAGGTTCTAAACGAACCCTCCATTACGAAGGAATAATGCCTGTAATGTAGGGTGTGGGTGTGGCGCAGCGCCAGAGCAGCCGGGGATCCGGTTCGAGTCTTGGCGTCGGCCCAGCCAAGTCCTACACTGTTGGTCTGTGTCTATTGTCTGCAATTGCATCTCCAGCCTGGACAATGTGAGCCATAAGTCTCTAAGAATCCCAGCTCCCTTTGAGTTGATGATTCCCCCCCGTATGTAGGCTTTTAACGTCTCCCGAAGCGTAGCCTTGGTTTTTACGGTGCCCATGTTAATTTCAAAATATTCCTCTATCGCTAGACTCAATTCAGATTCAAAGACCGAGTCATAGGGGGCATTGTCGGGGAACCTCCACTGTCTTGCCATCCTAGCTGCCCCCGGGACTTTGAGTCACTGCATGACTAGGGATTGGTCTGATGATGTGTGTGGTAAATGCATGAGATCTGCCATCCATGTGGTAACGCTAGAGGACAATAACAAGTAGTCTAGCTTGTTCCAGGTATTGTGCGGGGCTGAGTAATGGGTAAATGCCGGGGCCTCTGGTCGGATACTGCGCCAAGCGTCCAATAAGTTATAGGATTCTACCAGGCTCTTCAAAGTCTGTGTGGCCCTTGGGTTTGTATCTGCGGTTGTGGCCATGCTACGTAATCTTGGATCAAGCAAAATATTTAGGTCTACCCCTATACAAATATGCTTTGCCCCAATCCTGTCTATTTGGGAGTGAAGGTCTACAAAAAACTCCGGGTGAGCTCGTCATGACCTCGCCCGTTCCGTGGAACGCTCGCATTCTGGGCTGATTGCCCTACTGTGCTGAACGTTCCATTGGAACAGGTGTGGCCATGACGAGCTCAGCTCGTCATGAGCACCGGAGAGCCGTAGCTCATGACGAGCTGACCTCGTCATGAGCACCGGGGCACTGTACGCGCCCCCTGCCCTCCCCAGCACAGCGGGGGGGGGGAGGAAACAGCCCCGCACAAAAGGGGTTAAGCACTACTTTGGATACATCATAGATCCTTCATTCACAATACCAATTATCAAACAAATGTTGTATACCAATAAGAAATTGACATCATTCACTTTATGCTCTGTGGAAACAAGGGGAGTGATGGTTTTGCCGCGGGACACTAATTGGGAAGGAGAATGAGAAAGAAGTTGAACAGGATACTAGAAACTGCATCCATTTTAAAAATAACTGCGTATAAAATGAAAAGTGCCCTCATTATTTAGATAAACAGTTTCAGATGGAACCTCATTTCTTAATTTGTTACTACTCTGTGCATCATCAAAACTCTATTAAAAAAAATGTTCACGCTATATTTGCATTTTTTCTAATATTTTGTAAAACTATTCTAAATTACCAAAGAGCACCTTTAAAAGAAAGTACGTCATGTTACTGTGAATGTGCTGCCCCCAGGGCATCAGTGAACTTGTGCTGCCCTGAGGACAGAAAATTCAAGTTAAAAACTGAGCGACTGCTTTAAACACTTTCCATGTTTCATTGTCTGTACTTTAACCCTTTCGCTGCTAGGTCTTTCCCCCGCCCCCCCCCTGTGCTAAGCCTTTTTTTGGCTTTTTAGGGTAATTCTCGCTTATGCTCTGTTGGAAGTGGAGGTCCCCGTCACTTACCGTCGCCACCAAATGCTGGAGGCGTGTGTTCCCGACCCCTTGCTTCAACGTTGGGCTAAGTAAGGACACTGTCTGAGATAGCCCTGCTCACCCCCTTAGTAGCTTGGCACGAGCAGCCAGGCTTATCTCCAAGGCACGTGGTCAATATGTGCAACCACGCTCACAGTAACCCCATGATGTCATCACAATTGGACTCCAAACAAGTATTGATAAAATGAGTATAATCTTTATATAAGCAATTATACCATACTACCACACGATACAAAATCAATATATAAGAATTTATTTATTTATTTATTTATTTTTAAAGTTTTATATAGCGCGAACAAGATCTTTGCAGATATCAGAGCGCTTTACAGAAACAGTAGATAGGATAGACAAGACTCTTAAATCAATATGAGATTCCGTAGACAGTGAGTTGCAAAAATAGGGTATCAAACAAACAAGAGTATACAGAGTAATAACAATCAAGAAGCAATAATATGGAAGCCGTACAATGTCTAAGCGGATAAGAATGGTAGTATTCTTTCCGGTGGGTTGGTAGGTTCTAAACCCAACCACCACTTCTGTTAAGCTCACTTCTAACCAATTTACCAAACAGGCAAGTCGTATTGCTAGAATCACACACGTTGCAAAAGGAAACAATACTGCAATTCGTAACGATATTCTCTTATACTGTGCAACAGAGAAACAATGCCATACGTAGCGCCACAGTCATGTACTTTGCAATTGAAGGAATAATGTACGGTGTATCAGCACCAGCATGCCCTGTACCGTACCAAGAAGAAACAAAGCAATGCGTCACGCTACAATCCTGTACGGTGCAATGAAGGAATAATGCACAGTGCCACGTTATACTCCGATATTGTGCACTGAAGAAATAATGCAATGTGCCACGTTACAATCAGGTAATATGCAAGGGAGAAATAACGCAGTGCGTAGCACACAAAGCATAAACTTTGTTAGGCTCAAATGTGGGCAGGCATCCTACACCAGTTCGATAGTTTGTGAGCAGCAATAATGCAAAGTGTAATGCAACCGTTTTACATGCCCCTTTATGGATCAAATGATGGTACAAAAAGTACTGCTTCCCACTACGGCCCCAGTACTGCCCCCTCTTGGGTCAGCACGGGCCGGGAATCGAGCCGAAAAAAACGGCTCGCGCAGCTGACTGAAGCAGGTGGCCAAGAGTGTCCCTCCGGGCCCGCACCTCACCCCAGGTGTTGATCCACGTTACCTGGGGTGGGTGGGGCCCAATCCCACTCTCCTCCCCGATGTCAGCGACTTGGGCCTTGATCCAGAACTCCGTCATGGGCTGCTGCGGACTCGGGCCGGTGGCTCAGTTCTTCCGTGGCAACTGGTCCGGGCCGCTGCTGATTGACTCAAAGAACCCCAATGACTTGGCCCTCACCCTGGCAGTCTCAGTCCACACCAAGACTTGCCCTCAGCACTGTGGAGACTTTACTTAAATTCGGTGCACTCCTCACCATCACCTCAGGTTGCACTTCGACATGCACACTGGGCATCCACGACTTGCCTCTTCTCTGGTGCTCACGACGATCCAGCGCTCTTCACCAACGCTCCACTTGCACCTCAACATGCTCCCTGCACGTTTGAGCCTCTCCTCTTCTCCCAGTGCACACGATGTCCAGGCACTCTTCACCAATGCCCTGGCTGCACCTCGGCACACACTCTTGCACGTCCGAATTTCACCTCTTCTCCCATACAAACAATGTCCAGGCACTCTGCCTTAACACCCTGCCTGCACCACAAACACTCTTGCATGTGGGAGACTCCCTTCTTCTTTTGGTGCCTACGAGGCTAGCGCCATCCATGCACACCGCCAGTCTAGCGCCATCCATGCACACTTTCAGCCAAGCGCCATCCATGCACACTTTCAGCCAAGCGCCATCCATGCACACTTTCAGCCAAGCGCCATCCATGCACACTTTCAGCCTAGCGCCATCCATGCACACTTTCAGCCTAGCGCCATCCATGCACACTTTCAGCCTAGCGCCATCCATGCACACTTTCAGCCTAGCGCCATCCATGCACACTTTCAGCCTAGCGCCATCCATGCACACTTTCAGCCTAGCGCCATCCATGCACACTTTCAGCCTTGCGCCATCCATGCACACCGCCAGCCTAGCGCCATCCTTTCAGCCTAGCGCCATCCATGCACACTTTCAGCCTAGCGCCATCCATGCACACTTTCAGCCTAGCGCCATCCATGCACACTTTCAGCCTAGCGCCATCCATGCACACTTTCAGCCTAGCGCCATCCATGCACACTTTCAGCCTAGCGCCATCCATGCACACTTTCAGCCTAGCGCCATCCATGCACACCGCCAGCCAAGTGCCATCCATGCACACTTTCAGCCTAGCGCCATCCACGCACACTTTCAGCCTAGCGCCATCCACGCACACTTTCAGCCTAGCGCCATCCACGCACACTTTCAGCCTAGCGCCATCCACGCACACTTTCAGCCTTGCGCCATCCATGCACACCGCCAGCCTAGCGCCATCCTTTCAGCCTAGCGCCATCCATGCACACTTTCAGCCTAGCGCCATCCATGCACACTTTCAGCCTAGCGCCATCCATGCACACTTTCAGCCTAGCGCCATCCATGCACACTTTCAGCCTAGCGCCATCCATGCACACTTTCAGCCTAGCGCCATCCATGCACACTTTCAGCCTAGCGCCATCCACGCACACTTTCAGCCTAGCGCCATCCACGCACACTTTCAGCCTAGCGCCATCCACGCACACTTTCAGCCTAGCGCCATCCACGCACACTTTCAGCCTAGCGCCATCCACACACACTTTCAGCCTAGCGCCATCCACGCACACTTTCAGCCTAGCGCCATCCACGCACACTTTCAGCCTAGCGCCATCCACGCACACTTTCAGCCTAGCGCCATCCACGCACACTTTCAGCCTACCGCCATCCACGCACACTTTCAGCCAAGCGCCATCCACGCACACTTTTAGCCAAGCGCCATCCACGCACACTTTTAGCCAAGCGCCATCCATGCACACTTTCAGCCTAGCGCCATCCATGCACACTTTCAGCCTAGCGCCATCCATGCACACTTTCAGCCTTGCGCCATCCATGCACACCGCCAGCCTAGCGCCATCCTTTCAGCCTAGCGCCATCCATGCACACTTTCAGCCTAGCGCCATCCATGCACACTTTCAGCCTAGCGCCATCCATGCACACTTTCAGCCTAGCGCCATCCATGCACACTTTCAGCCTAGCGCCATCCATACACACCGCCAGCCTAGCGCCATCCATGCACACCGCCAGCCTAGCGCCATCCATGCACACCGCCAGCCAAGCGCCATCCATGCACTTTCAGCCTAGCGCCATCCATGCACACTTTCAGCCTAGCGCCATCCACGCACACTTTCAGCCTAGCGCCATCCACGCACACTTTCAGCCTAGCGCCATCCACGCACACTTTCAGCCTAGCGCCATCCACGCACACTTTCAGCCAAGCGCCATCCACGCACACTTTCAGCCAAGCGCCATCCACGCACACAGCCAGCCAAGCAGGGCCGGACTGGGAACAGCAACCAGCCCTGGCACATTGCTGCTCAACTTGCCTTGGCAGGAGGAGTGGCGTGCTAGTAAAAAGCCCTGCTCCCGCTTTTGTTACTGGGGTCTGATATTGCAGCACGCTGCAAAACTAGCTCCCATTGACAAAACCACCTCCCAAGGCCAGAAAACTGGCCCCCACCGCTCCGGCCCAGGTGGTAAACGCCTGATGCCGAGCCCGGACCTGCAGCCAAGCACCATCCATGCACACAGCCAGGCAAACGCCAATCTACACACACTGTCATCAAGCCCCAATCCACCCACGCCATTAGCCAAGTGCAGATTCACACACACCGCCAGCAAAATGCCAGCCAAAGGTCAGCACATGCAGACCGTCAGCCAAACTCCAATTTACACACACACAAACACTCCCTGGTTTCCTGCCCCCTTGGATGCAGATGAGAATGAAAAGATCACTGAAAAACTCAAAATATGTGCCTTTAACAAAAAAAAAAAAAAAAAAAAGGAGCGACACTAACATGCCCATACACACATCCCTGGTACCTTTCAGATGGGGGGGGATTGCCCTGATCTGCCTTCTGGGGGAGGCAGAAAGCCCTTTTGGTGTTGGGGGCATTATCATGCCCTTACTCGGCAGCCCGCACCCCTACGTATAACAAGCATTTACAATGCACTGGTTTTGCCTTTGTTAAAGTTAGAGCTATTGGCATTGCTCTTGACATTATTTTTATTTATGTTTTTTTTGTAACATAAATAAATGGCATTGTCATTTACAATAGCAGGGCACAGGGAAGGGGGGCGAGGAGAGACGAAGGAGAGCTGCAGGCTCAGGGAAGGGGGGGGCGAGGAGAGACGGAGAGCTGCGGGCTCTTGTTGTAATGCTTGCATGGATGAGTTGGTGGATGCATGGGTGGGTGCATGCATGGGTGGGTGCATGCATGGATGGGTGTATGGATAGATGCATGGATGGGTGGATGGATAGATGCATATATACAGCCAATCCCTCAACAATGTATGCAATCCACCAACCCATCCAACCAACAACCCATCCATGCATCCACCCATACATCATGCATACATCCATCCATCATGCATCTATCCACCCACTGTGTCCCACTCCGACCCCTCTAAATATAACTCATTTTTTCTGTATATAGAGAGGACTGTATTCACTAGTATATGCAGTAGACCTTTCTATTCTAACATTCGTATGCGACTCTTGCAGTACATCTATTCATACCCCTTCCATATATATATAGAAATATAACGAGAATCAACAGTCTCTTCTTTGTGTGACTACATCTAGTACATTTCAATTGTTTTCCTGTTTGTATCTTTTACTTAACGCATGTAAATCAAAGTCCTTAGGTTTGGCAACTGGTTCTTATGTAAAGCGCTCTGACACCTTCGGGTAAAGTTCGCGCTACATAAAATCACATTAAATAAAACTTTACCCCACAAATCCAACCATCCATTTGTGCCTAGGCTTACATTTTACGGCCTCGAAGCACACAGAGAAGGGACAGTTTACTAAGTCGAGGCTTTGTAGGGTGCATGGCAGGGGACAGTTTTAGGCGCCAAGGGAGGGTAGGGAGCAGAGTCAGAGTACTTCACAGAGGTAGGGGGCAGCTTTTTCTGACATAAAAATGTCCAACTTGCTGCCTCGATTATATAAGCTGCTTTTAACCTCTGACCTTCAAAACAATTCATGTCCTACATTTCTGATGAAAACACATAGCCAGTGGTGACGCTGCGATCAATTCACAACTCTATGTCAGTCTTCAAGAAAGTTTCATATAATACCAGTCTGGAATGTCAAACATCATTCTGATTGCAGGCTAGTCTTCAACACCTGGCTTGCCCTTGGCGGGCATAAGTCCACGATACAGGACAGAAAAAACTCAACCATCAAACCCTTGGATCTTAAAAATACCTCTGTTTCACCTCCACCTCAGGCAAGGAAAGGGGGTATTCTGTGAAGTCCAGGACCCCTAGAATACTTCTAATGGACCATAGGAAAGAAGGCAGTATTCTCCCTTCCCTGAAAGGGATTTTTTGAACTGACCATCCAGATTCATAAGTACTGTGCCAGAAAACCTAGGTGGCGGCTGATGGAGTAAAAACACAGTCCATCCTTTATAAAACACCACAGGCACACTCGTCTGATAGTGTGCTCAACCAAAGCGTGGCATTCTCCTGAACTTCCAGTACTGGTACTCTGCCCGCGTACCCACTTCATACATACAGCACTTTGCGGAGTTCTTTGTGCTGGAAACGGCTCTCTGCTGGCGCACCACCATACCAAACCACAGAGCAGTCGTGCACTCTGTTGGGAAACAAGAACATCAATCTTGACCGGCACAACAACCTGCTTCAGCGGTAGTTACAGGCAATCCCAAGGTGTATAATCTTAGCCAGCAATGAATGCTTCAAGCTGCGCAGATCCCATTTCCAACATAGAGCAACACCCTTCAACATTCCATGTCATTCCAGTACTTACATCCACACAGCACCATACATACATCTTAAAACTACACAATCCGTTGTGTGTCGGGGTCGGATGCCCCGCACACAGCCCTACTCTACACACACTAACATGAGCTGCATCAATACCCACAGAAGATTGCCACAGCCCAGCCACCGCCCTGCATCTCTGGCGCTGCACAGATAAACAACTGTCAATATATGTGATACCAGTGCAGCAATCCCGGCTGCCGTATCAAAGACAGGCACGCATCATTTTATCTTCTTCCTGCTACTATAATGCTTCCTATAATTGACAGATGTACCATTGCCATTGCCACGTTTCACGTTTCACGTCTCACGTCTCTACCAGGACTGGTCCCACCAGCAGGGTTTGGACCCCAAAAGCTTTACTGTCATCTTTCTGTCCACGAAATAGGTACCAAAGAGAAGGTGGGTGGCATTAATCTATGCAAGCATTTGGAGACAACTCAGCCTGCACTAGGAGTTATTGTGCACTCGTAGCTCACTGCATGCTTAACACCAACACCCAGCACTGCCAGTGCCCTCCCGTGGCTTCGATTATAGCTGAGGGTGAGACAGTTATACAGACTCCGGATTCACCAGAGGGCCGGCAAATGTCTGTAAAGCAGCCCTGGACAACACAAACATGTGCAGACGCACCCGATGTACCTGCTGCAAGGTGATACTGAATACATAGCAGCCTGTCCTGCGTTGCGGCCCAGGAGCAAGCCATGGGCTGAGCCCTGCTGAGGGCCGTCATCCGGGTGACTGGCGGGAAGGGGTCCCCTTCGAAGCCACAAGCACCGGCACTTTAACGAGTGGAGTGTAAAAGCAGTGCGGCAGGCCACTCCATCCACCTGAGAGCCGGGCCTCCACTTGAAGCAGACCTGAGTCGGGGCGAGGCTGCAGACGACGACAGCTGAGCTACGCCAGCCTGCAGCAATGAGGTGTGGGCACGGAGGGCTGCGAGCAGAGCGAGGAATGAGGGAGCAGCGTCTGGCAGGCAGGGTGACCATGCCGGACCAGATTCGGGCGCGTTCCTGGCTTTTGGCTGACGTAGCGTGACGTCGCCAAAAGCCAAAAATTCTCGGGAACGCCCCCGAATCTGGTCCGGCATTGACGGACAGAGCCCTCTCCCAATGGCTAGCCTCCATTTATGGAGCTAGCCAATGAGAGACTGGGGACGTTCCAGTCCCCACACACAGATGTCATCAGGTTTTTCCTAGCACATGCGTACTTGGCTAGGCAAAACCTAAAAAGTGGTACTCCATTGCAATTCAGGGTAGTTTTGAATTAGTAATGGCACTCTGAGTAGGTAAATGGCAAGCACAGGAGATTGCAGGCAGTTGTGCTTGCTGCAGACAATGTTTGTGGTAATATCAGAGACATCAACTGTAAAAAATGTTCACCAAAACAAAGGTCCAAATACAACCAAAAAACAGTCCAAATACTGGCCTATCAAACCAGGACTTCTGGCACTGCCAAGACTGTCCAACCTTGAACCAGGTAACAATTCCATCAAAATCTGTGACCACCTTAGCTGACTCCAAAACCTACTTACTCAGATAAACATGTATGTGTTCATTCTGCCGATTTTACGCTGGTTGGTTGGATGTTATCACTAAGTGATGTCATCACAAGATGTGAGGCTTCTAAGAGCCTCTGACTTTTACGTCTTTTCATCCTTCCGAATATCTTTTACCCCCGTTTTATGTTTCTCTTAGACTGGGCGATTCATCTGGTATAAGAAAATACACCTCTGTGGCCTCCCCGTTGATGCCAGGTGATAAAAGACACGCTTTTTCACGAACCAGGCAAGCAGGGTGGCTGCGTGAGTTTAACGTGTGTGGCAGGCACTGATGAATAGGACCCCAGTTTGAGCTCTCACGAGAACTCAGCGTTCAGACCTTCCGAGGTCAGTAAATTCAGTGCGATAAAGAAGGTAGTTTTATACCGGTTATTTATAGCACTTGGAAATTGTTATTAATACTTGGACTGGTGATTGTTCTCCACTTGCTTTTTTTGTACAGTGCTCTGTTGTTTCTCAGCTAATTTCACGCTCAACGCCTACTCATACACAGAGGTGCTCATTAAATGCACCCAAAAGTGCCCCCTGTCAGAACACAGTCTTCCTGTGTGAAACTTCCAACCTCTCCCCGTGTCCTGTTGAGCGCTGTATATTTAATGTTTAGGTTCTAAACGAACCCTCCATTACGAAGGAATAATGCCTGTAATGTAGGGTGTGGGTGTGGCGCAGCGCCAGAGCAGCCGGGGATCCGGTTCGAGTCTTGGCGTCGGCCCAGCCTCCCGTGATTCTCGGCAAATCACTTAATCTCCCCGTGAACATGGACAGCGCTTAGACACCCCAGAGGTGATTTGATAAACTGCGCTATATAAATCTACAAAGTAACTAGTTCCCTCGGCGTGTGTGGCGGTCCCACCCAGAACGAACCACAGGGTTGGAAACAAAGGCGTCCCCGCTGCCGAAGATGACTGAATGGAACACTTGATGGCTATTCTCTGTGTAAGATATCACCGCACGCGCTACTAGCATTCGGAAACAAAATATCGCCGTGATGAAATGAAAGACTGGCCTTAGCGTGGATGTTACACTTTGTGAAAATGTGACTAAGTTCAAGAAGTGCGTGAAGACCAAAGAGTCCACAGACTCGTGAAAGGTTCGAAAAGCGCACGTGCGTGTGTGTATAAAATGTGCAAAGGAATACATAAGCAGTTAGCACCGACGCGAGGAGCTTGTGTTGGTGTAAACAAGTTGCAGACTACTGAAATACACCAGAGCCTCTGAAATGCTGGGGACAGCGCTGCGCTAGAGCTGCTGAGCCCGGGCCGATGACAGGGAGAGCCGCGGGGTCCTAGCGCCGGGCACTTCCGTCCGAGGGATGGGGCATTCCAGCAAAGAGCAAGCACTGCCGACCACCAGAGAGCCGGGCCTTCACTGGAAGCTGGCCTGAGTCGGGCGAGGCCGCAGACGACGACAGCCGAGCTACGCCAGCCTGCAGCAATGAGGCGTGGGCACGGAGGGCTGCGAGCAGAGCGAGGAATGAGGGAGCAGCGTCTGGCAGGCAGGGTGACCATGCCGGACCAGATTCGGGGGCGTTCCTGGCTTTTGGCTGACGTAGCGTGACGTCGCCAAAAGCCAAAAATTCTCGGGAACACCCCCGAATCTGGTCCGGCATTGACGGACAGAGCCCTCTCCCAATGGCCAGCCTTCATTTATGGAGCTAGCCAATGAGAGACTGGGGACGTTCTAGTCCCCATACACAGATGTCATCAGGTTTTTCCTAGCACATGCGTACTTGGCTAGGCAAAACCTAAAAAGTGGTACTCCATTGCAATTCAGGGTAGTTTTGAATTAGTAATGGCACTCTGAGTAGGTAAATGGCAAGCACAGGAGATTGCAGGCAGTTGTGCTTGCTGCAGACAATGTTTGTGGTAATATCAGAGACATCAACTGTAAAAAACGTTCACCAAAACAAAGGTCCAAATACAACCAAAAAACAGTCCAAATACTGGCTTATCTGGTCCGGCATTGACGGACAGAGCCCTCTCCCAATGGCTAGCCTCCATTTATGGAGCTAGCCAATGAGAGACTGGGGACGTTCCAGTCCCCACACACAGATGTCATCAGGTTTTTCCTAGCACATGCGTACTTCGTACGCATTGGCTAGGCAAAACCTAAAAAGGATAAATAAAATCCTTGATGCACAGTGGGCTTTCTGCCCCCCCCCCCTTCCGGAGGGCAGATTAGGGACTATTGCCCCATCTGCCTCCCAGGCAGAAAGGCTGTGGAAAATTTGTTTGGGGGGGGGGGGCATTTTGCACAGCCCCTACATAGATTTGTTTTTAATCCCTGGTGTTTAGTGTGCTTTCTGCCCCCCCCCCCCCTGGGGGGGAAGATCAGGGCTATTGCCCACATCTGCCCCTCAGGGGGGAGGCAGACTAGAATTTTGCCAGGGGGTGGGGGAATTTGCATGCCCATCTTGGCAGCCCCATAACCCTAAATCATATAAACAAAAAAATATCCCTGGCTTCTGGTGGGCTTTCTGCTCCCATGGGGGGGGCAGGTTGGGGTCTGTGGCTCCCATCTGCCTTTCCCAATGGGGCAGAAAGACTGTAATTGTGTAGGTGCATTGGCAGGCTCATTTTGGGCAGCCCCTACCCCTAAATCAAATAAAAACCACTGGCTTCTAGTGGGCTTTCTGCCCCTAATGGGGGAAAGATTGGGGGCTACTGCCCCCCCCCCCAGGGTGGGCTAAAAGACTATAAATGTGCAGGGGAGGGTGGGGGCATTGGCATGTCAATCTTGGGCTGCTCCCACACCTAAATCAAATAAAAGAAAATCCCTGGCATCTAGAGGGCATTCTGCTTCCCCCCGCCCCCCTCCTGGTGGCAGATTGGGGGCTGTTGCCCCATCTGCCCCCCAGGGGCGGCAGAAAGGCAGATATTGCTCAGTTATTTTGGGGGTGAGCAAAGGCCCTTGCCCAAGGGGCCACCCCCCCTCCTTAGTGACTAGTGGGTGGATCCCTGCTTGGGGATCACTCTCCCGTGGGTGATTTCCCCCCCCCCCAATAATGGATCCACTAGGGACGGGTACCATTAGAAAGGGAAGATTATCCCCTTTCTAACAATCTCTCTCCTGACTTTCTATGTGCTCAGGGGGCTGAGATAGCCCCCTGTCAAATACCAAAAAAAAAAAAAAAAAGGGCCACTACTGTGCACCACTTGTAAACTTCTTGTCAAAAAAGCCACCTCGACCTATAAAACCTGACCAGCTCTTCTCTGGCTCCCGAGGCTGTTTGGGGGGGGGGGGGGGGGAGAATCCCTCTGATGCCATCACCAGAGGGATTCCCTGTGCCATGGCGTCTGACACTGGGAGCTGGCCGACACACATGAGCACTTATGCTTCGAACAGCTTCCGCGCGGCTGACGCACAGAAGGGGTTAAAGATGGGAGAGAGATCCCCTTGCAGGCGGGTACAGTGCAAGGGAGTATCTGAGGGGAGCCTCCAGAAGGCTGCCTTTAGGAGGCGCACTTACAGTGTGGCACCCTTTTTGTGGCACATTTTCAGTACGCTTCTTAAGTAATCGTTTACCTCTGCGCCCGCATCCATAATACAGCCTGGTTGCAGAAGCAAAGTGCTACCCTCATTTGCATGGGGCCACGCACCATTCAAATGAGGTAAATCCCTCTAATGATAGAACTGGAGCTACATGTGCGCCAGCATTATCCTTCTTTAATATCGAAGTGTCCTGGATAACACAAAGCGGGCCCACTCTGTAATACACAACCTGGTGTAAATGTGAAATTACAATTAGGGGTTTAAATCTGTTCTGATTTGCCTCAGTTGTGCTTGGAAGGAAGCTCTTCACCACTTCCAAGCACAGTCACTTGCAGAGAAGCGAAATGAGTCCAAACCCAAATACTGCCTGTCTTGGGTCTGATCCCGTTTACTGCCTGTCTTGGGTCCGATCCCGAAGACTGCCTGTCTTGGGTCCGATCCCGAATACTGCCTGTCTTGGGTCCGATCCCGAATACTGCCTGTCTTGGGTCCGATCCCGAATACTGCCTGTCTTGGGTCCGATCCCGAATACTGCCTGTCTTGGGTCCGATCCCGAATACTGCCTGTCTTGGGTCCGATCCCGAATACTGCCTGTCTTGGGTCTGATCCCGAATACTGCCTGTCTTGGGTCTGATCCCGAATACTGCCTGTCTTGGGTCTGATCCCGAATACTGCCTGTCTTGGGTCTGATCCCGAATACTGCCTGTCTTGGGTCTGATCCCGAATACTGCCTGTCTTGGGTCTGATCCCGAATACTGCCTGTCTTGGGTCCGGTCCCGAATACTGCCTGTCTTGGGTCTGGTCCCGAATACTGCCTGTCTTGGGTCCGGTCCCGAATACTGCCTGTCTTGGGTCCGGTCCCGAATACTGCCTGTCTTGGGTCCGGTCCCGAATACTGCCTGTCTTGGGTCTGATCCCGAATACGGCCTGTCTTGGGTCTGATCCCGAATACGGCCTGTCTTGGGTCTGATCCCGAATACTGCCTGTCTTGGGTCTGATCCCGAATACGGCCTGTCTTGGGTCTGATCCCGAATACGGCCCGTCTTGGGTCTGATCCCGAATACGGCCCGTCTTGGGTCTGATCCCGAATACGGCCCGTCTTGGGTCTGATCCCGAATACGGCCCGTCTTGGGTCTGATCCCGAATACGGCCCGTCTTGGGTCTGATCCCGAATACGGCCTGTCTTGGGTCTGATCCCGAATACGGCCCGTCTCGGGTCTGATCCCGAATACTGCCAGTCTCCTGCCATGGGTCAGCACCCGGATGCTTGCCCCCCCATGTCTTGGGTCAGCACCCGGATGCTTGCCCCCCCCCCTGTCTTGGGTCAGCACCCGGATGCTTGCCATGGGTCAGCACCCGGATGCTTGCCATGGGTCAGCACCCGGATGCTTGCCATGGGTCAGCACCCGGATGCTTGCCATGGGTCCGTACCCGGATGCTTGCCATGGTTCCGCACCCGGATGCTTGCCATGGTTCCGCACCCGGATGCTTGCCATGGTTCCGCACCCGGATGCTTGCCATGGTTCCGCACCCGGATGCTCGCCATGGTTCCGCACCCGGATGCTCGCCATGGTTCCGCACCCGGATGCTTGCCATGGTTCCGCACCCGGATGCTTGCCCGCCTGCCATGGGTCCACACCCGGATGCTTGCCGCCCTGTCTTGGGTCCGCACCCGGATGCTTGCCATGGGTCAGCACCCGGATACTTGCCCGCCTGCCATGGGTCCGCACCCGGATGCTTGCCCCCCATGTCTTGGGTCAGCACCCGGATGCTTGCCCCCCCCCTGTCTTGGGTCAGCACCCGGATGCTTGCCATGGGTCAGCACCCGGATGCTTGCCATGGGTCAGCACCCGGATGCTTGCCATGGGTCCGCACCCGGATGCTTGCCATGGTTCCGCACCCGGATGCTTGCCATGGTTCCGCACCCGGATGCTTGCCATGGTTCCGCACCCGGATGCTTGCCCGCCTGCCATGGGTCCACACCCGGATGCTTGCCGCCCTGTCTTGGGTCCGCACCCGGATGCTTGCCATGGGTCAGCACCCGGATACTTGCCCGCCTGCCATGGGTCCGCACCCGGATGCTTGCCGCCCTGTCTTGGGTTCGCACCCGGATGCTTGCCGCCCTGTCTTGGGTTCGCACCCGGATGCTTGCCGCCCTGTCTTGGGTCCGCACCCGGATGCTTGCCGCCCTGTCTTGGGTCCGCACACGGATGCTTGCCGCCCTGTCTTGGGTCCGCACCCGGATGCTTGCCATGGGTCAGCACCCGGATACTTGCCGCCTGCCATGGGTCAGCACCCGGATACTTGCCGCCTGCCATGGTTCCGCACCCGGATGCTTGCCCGCCTGCCATGGGTCCACACCCGGATGCTTGCCGCCCTGTCTTGGGTCCGCACCCGGATGCTTGCCATGGGTCAGCACCCGGATACTTGCCCGCCTGCCATGGGTCCGCACCCGGATGCTTGCCCCCCCATGTCTTGGGTCAGCACCCGGATGCTTGCCCCCCCCCCCCCCCTGTCTTGGGTCAGCACCCGGATGCTTGCCATGGGTCAGCACCCGGATGCTTGCCATGGGTCAGCACCCGGATGCTTGCCATGGGTCAGCACCCGGATGCTTGCCGGATGCTTGCCATGGGTCAGCACCCGGATGCTTGCCATGGGTCAGCACCCGGATGCTTGCCATGGGTCCGTACCCGGATGCTTGCCATGGGTCCGTACCCGGATGCTTGCCATGGTTCCGCACCCGGATGCTTGCCATGGTTCCGCACCCGGATGCTCGCCATGGTTCCGCACCCGGATGCTCGCCATGGTTCCGCACCCGGATGCTTGCCATGGTTCCGCACCCGGATGCTTGCCATGGTTCCGCACCCGGATGCTTGCCCGCCTGCCATGGGTCCACACCCGGATGCTTGCCGCCCTGTCTTGGGTCCGCACCCGGATGCTTGCCATGGGTCAGCACCCGGATACTTGCCCGCCTGCCATGGGTCCGCACCCGGATGCTTGCCCCCCCATGTCCTGGGTCAGCACCCGGATGCTTGCCCCCCCCCCCCCTGTCTTGGGTCAGCACCCGGATGCTTGCCATGGGTCAGCACCCGGATGCTTGCCATGGGTCAGCACCCGGATGCTTGCCATGGGTCCGCACCCGGATGCTTGCCATGGGTCCGCACCCGGATGCTTGCCATGGTTCCGCACCCGGATGCTTGCCATGGTTCCGCACCCGGATGCTTGCCATGGTTCCGCACCCGGATGCTTGCCATGGTTCCGCACCCGGATGCTTGCCCGCCTGCCATGGGTCCACACCCGGATGCTTGCCGCCCTGTCTTGGGTCCGCACCCGGATGCTTGCCATGGGTCAGCACCCGGATACTTGCCCGCCTGCCATGGGTCCGCACCCGGATGCTTGCCGCCCTGTCTTGGGTTCGCACCCGGATGCTTGCCGCCCTGTCTTGGGTTCGCACCCGGATGCTTGCCGCCCTGTCTTGGGTCCGCACCCGGATGCTTGCCGCCCTGTCTTGGGTCCGCACACGGATGCTTGCCGCCCTGTCTTGGGTCCGCACCCGGATGCTTGCCATGGGTCAGCACCCGGATACTTGCCGCCTGCCATGGGTCAGCACCCGGATACTTGCCGCCTGCCATGGTTCCGCACCCGGATGCTTGCCCGCCTGCCATGGGTCCACACCCGGATGCTTGCCGCCCTGTCTTGGGTCCGCACCCGGATGCTTGCCATGGGTCAGCACCCGGATACTTGCCCGCCTGCCATGGGTCCGCACCCGGATGCTTGCCCCCCCATGTCTTGGGTCAGCACCCGGATGCTTGCCCCCCCCCCCTGTCTTGGGTCAGCACCCGGATGCTTGCCATGGGTCAGCACCCGGATGCTTGCCATGGGTCAGCACCCGGATGCTTGCCATGGGTCAGCACCCGGATGCTTGCCATGGGTCAGCACCCGGATGCTTGCCATGGGTCAGCACCCGGATGCTTGCCATGGGTCCGCACCCGGATGCTTGCCATGGGTCCTCACCCGGATGCTTGCCATGGTTCCGCACCCGGATGCTTGCCATGGTTCCGCACCCGGATGCTTGCCATGGTTCCGCACCCGGATGCTTGCCCGCCTGCCATGGGTCCACACCCGGATGCTTGCCGCCCTGTCTTGGGTCCGCACCCGGATGCTTGCCATGGGTCAGCACCCGGATACTTGCCAGCCTGCCATGGGTCCGCACCCGGATGCTTGCCGCCCTGTCTTGGGTTCGCACCCGGATGCTTGCCGCCCTGTCTTGGGTTCGCACCCGGATGCTTGCCGCCCTGTCTTGGGTCCGCACCGGATGCTTGCCGCCCTGTCTTGGGTCCGCACACGGATGCTTGCCGCCCTGTCTTGGGTCCGCACCCGGATGCTTGCCATGGGTCAGCACCCGGATACTTGCCGCCTGCCATGGGTCAGCACCCGGATACTTGCCGCCTGCCATGGGTCAGCACCCGGATACTTGCCGCCTGCCATGGGTCAGCACCCGGATGCTTGCCCCCCCCCCTATGGGTCAGCACCCGGATGCTTGCCCCCCCCTGTCTTGGGTCAGCACCCGGATGCTTGCCCCCCCCCTATGGGTCAGCACCCGGATGCTTGCCCCCCCTGTCTTGGGTCAGCACCCGGATGCTTGCCCCCCCCTGTCTTGGGTCAGCACCTGGATGCTTGCCATGGGTCAGCACCTGGATGCTTGCCATGGGTCAGCACCTGGATGCTTGCCATGGGTCAGCACCTGGATGCTTGCCATGGGTCAGCACCTGGATGCTTGCCATGGGTCAGCACCCGGATGCTTGCCATGGGTCAGCACCCGGATGCTTGCCATGGGTCAGCACCCGGATGCTTGCCATGGGTCAGCACCCGGATGCTTGCCATGGGTCAGCACCCGGATGCTTGCCATGGGTCAGCACCCGGATGCTTGCCATGGGTCAGCACCCGGATGCTTGCCATGGGTCAGCACCCGGATGCTTGCCATGGGTCAGCACCCGGATGCTTGCCATGGGTCAGCACCCGGATGCTTGCCATGGGTCAGCACCCGGATGCTTGCCATGGGTCCGCACCCGGATGCTTGCCCGCCTGCCATGGGTCCGCACCCGGATGCTTGCCGCCCTGTCTTGGGTCCGCACCCGGATGCTTGCCGCCCTGTCTTGGGTCCGCACCCGGATGCTTGCCATGGGTCAGCACCCGGATACTTGCCCGCCTGCCATGGGTCCGCACCCGGATGCTTGCCGCCCTGTCTTGGGTCCGCACCCGGATGCTTGCCGCCCTGTCTTGGGTCCGCACCCGGATGCTTGCCGCCCTGTCTTGGGTCCGCACCCGGATGCTTGCCGCCCTGTCTTGGGTCCGCACCCGGAGGCTTGCCGCCCTGTCTTGGGTCCGCACCCGGATGCTCGCCGCCCTGTCTTGGGTCCGCACCCGGATGCTCGCCGCCTGCCATGGGTCAGCACCCGGATGCTTGCCGCCTGCCATGGGTGAGCACCCGGATGCTTGCCGCCTGCCATGGGTGAGCACCCGGATGCTTGCCGCCTGCCATGGGTCAGCACCCGGATGCTTGCCGCCTGCCATGGGTCAGCACCCGGATGCTTGCCGCCTGCCATGGGTCAGCACCCGGATGCTTGCCGCCTGCCATGGGTCAGCACCCGGATGCTTGCCGCCTGCCATGGGTCAGCACCCGGATGCTTGCCGCCTGCCATGGGTCAGCACCCGGATGCTTGCTGCCTGCCATGGGTCAGCACCCGGATGCTTGCCGCCTGCCATGGGTCAGCACCCGGATGCTTGCCGCCTGCCATGGGTCAGCACCCGGATGCTTGCCGCCTGCCATGGGTCAGCACCCGGATGCTTGCCGCCTGCCATGGGTCAGCACCCGGATGCTTGCCGCCTGCCATGGGTCAGCACCCGGATGCTTACCCCCCTGCCTTGGGTCAGCACCCGGATGCTTACCCCCCTGTCTTGGGTCAGCACCCGGATGCTTACCCCCCTGTCTTGGGTCAGCACCCGGATGCTTGCCCCCCTGTCTTGGGTCAGCACCCGGATGCTTGCCCCCCTGTCTTGGGTCAGCACCCGGATGCTTGCCCCCCTGTCTTGGGTCAGCACCCGGATGCTTGCCCCCCTGTCTTGGGTCAGCAACCGGATGCTTGCCCCCCTGTCTTGGGTCAGCACCCGGATGCTTGCCCCCCTGTCTTGGGTCCGCACCCGGATGCTTGCCCCCCTGTCTTGAATCCGCACCCGGATGCTTGCCCCCCTGTCTTGGGTCCGCACCCGGATGCTTGCCCCCCTGTCTTGGGTCCGCACCCGGATGCTTGCCCCCCTGTCTTGGGTCAGCACCTGGATGCCTGGCACCTGTCTTGGGACAGCACCTGGATACTGCCTGTCATGCTTTGAATGTATTTACCTGTTGCTAAGGTGCACAGGCTGTCTTGATGATGTCACAATACACGCTGAACAGATCTCTCCCTCTAGAGAGATGCAGCTCTCTCTGTTGATGGCGAGATTTTAAATGGCTCCTGTAAGATAAATTCAGACATCCTCCAGCTGCAGCTCAGGTTTGTTGCCTCAAAGGCGATCTTCTGTTTAAGGGGCCCGTTCTAGTTTTTTGGGGGCTGAAATTTTTCAAGGGAATGCCCATTTTAATTTGTTGTTTAGCTGAATTTTCTGTTACAAATCGTGTCGGGTCCGACCCTGAAGCGAGGCACCAGTGTATGTAATTGATTTGGAATGATGCAGTCCGTTGAAAGCCTGCCTTTTGCTTTTGAGGCAGCAGTTTCAAATATACATTACTATAAACCGTTCAATAAAATACACAACGGTGTTCGCCGTTAGGTTTCTCTTGCCAGTTTTATCAGGATAGGAGGTGCAGGAAGCGAGCTGCATTACAGTTAACGGTATAGGAAAAGTCCAACTTGACACTCAAATCTTTACCTGTACTGTTAGTGTGTTATGTTATGAAATGGGATACTTAAAAAACCAAAAAAACGCATTCGAACTTCAAAAATAACCCCCAGGGTCTCTTTCTGCAAGGCGTCATTGATGAAAGTCACAAAGTTAGTTCCTGGTGAGAGGATCCATGGTCCTGTAACAGCTAATGTGTCTGAGCTTCCCAGACTCTGTTTTTTATTGTATTTCTGTGACCCGTGCAGTACTGTACCTGCTTGGGGTGTATGTGTATCTTTGTACATGACGAAGCTTGTGCACTGCCTCTGCTTTGCCAGCACAGCTTATACATGAAGACCGTTTTCAAGGGAACCATCAGGGCTTCAAGTGGGCCTGGTCCTGCCGGTGCTCAGCACAGGCAGTTCTACAATTCAGGTGCTGAGACTGGTCCCTCTCAGGCTCTCCATTTTTGCCCCCACCCTCGGGATAAAAAAACAAATCTTCCCTCTACAGCAGTACCACCCTTCACTGCCTTTGATGTAACTTCCAAGAGACTCGTTCTACTTCTTTCACAGTCTCTTCAATTCAGAACTGAGATATTATTTTCAATATTCTATACAACGAAGCCACCACAGTTGTTGCATCTTTATCTTATGCAACTAACAACCAGTGGCAAAGCCAATAGTCTTGCCTTGCTGGTGGTGTAATTTTACTTGTTGTATTATATATCTGGATGTAATGACAGTAGTAGTAAATTACTAGTTGGGCGGCACACTATGCTAAACACAGATTTTGTAAGCCACGCCTTAATTATATTGGGCACGACCCTTTTTAGAGGCCCCTCCTCAATCCCCCCCCCCCCCCCCACCCACCAACACCACCACCACCACCACCACACATACTCACAAACACCGTTTGTTCGTGCCACTTAACTCTGGGAACCATCTCTGACCTGTTGAAGCTGTTTTCAAGATTTCCTGGTGGAAACGCTAACACTTGGAGTTTGCATGTCGGGGTTGTTTGGTGGAGGGGTGGTTCGAAAGGGAGGCGGCTTATATGAAGCACTGTGCGTATATATCCAAAGCATCATCATACTCTGCTTAGTAGTCGATGGATCTCAAAATCGGCCTTGGTGAGTTGGATTGTTGTAAGCTTTTCCGTGCACTGTCGATGGGTATTTAAAGCAGCCTTCATTGGGTCGTTGCATTGCTGTAAGAAATATTCCAACCTTGGGGTAAAAGTTGAGCATGTTCATTACACTTTGCTGTCTGTACTCTGAGATCTGACTGAATACGAAAGTGGGAGAAGCTCTATTAAGAAGTATGTTTATGTATTTAGTTAGGTGTTTGTTTTTTACTGCACTTGCGGCCATTTTGCAGGCCTAGTTGTTGGTCAAATGAGGCCCTGAGTTTGGACGGGGCTGAACTACACAGGCTATCTGCTTCAGAGAGTCATACTGGGTTGTGATACCTGTTGGAGACTAGTCCCTTCATAGAGAGGGCGGTGGATAGGCGTTGGGAGTGATTATTATCCAAAAGCCTCTTCAAACCAGGAGGTTTTCTAACCTTGGTGTGGGTCCAAGGAGTTTGGAGTTGCTTGCTCTGTACCTCTATGGTTTGCCTCTGCGCAACTTAATCTTGTATTTGTATTTGAAATACTGATTAGTAATACACTGCCGAATCTGAGGTCCATTCAAGGGGGTTTCATTTTTGCAGATATTTTGGGTCTTTGCCTGTAAAAGCTTGGTGCACAGTACCTTGAATCAGATCCTTTGTATCAAGGCAAATCAGTGAAGCTCTTTCATCGATTGGTTCCAGAATGGCACAAAGTTTTTGGGCGCTCCATGCAAAATGGAGGTTTTGCATTGGAAAGCTTTCTATGCCCAAATTTTGGGGAAAAGACACTACCTGTTCTAATAACTTAGCACCATCTAGTAGTGCAACCACCAATGGCTGCCTTCAGGGCCGGCCCTAGGCATGTGCAAAGTGTGCACCTGCACAGGGCCGCCAAACCCCAGGGGCCGCCACGACGAGGATCGGATCGGAAGGATCAATGATGCATCGTGGCACTGGCGGCCCCCTGGCCGGATTTGGCGGCCTCCGGCTCCGACCCCGGCTTCCAATACTAAGTTCCGAGTCCGACAGTCACAGTTCCAAGCCCTGACACAGTGAGTCACCCCCCCGCCTTCCTCCCTTTAACTTCCCTGGCCTCTGGCTCCGAGTCCGCACCGACCTCGTTCCTGATTGGGCAGCAGGGGCGCTGGGGTGTTTCAAATCATCATGACTGTCACCCGGCTGGCTGGCACAGACGCCGGAAGCCAGGATAGAGTGATCTGCGGCAGCGCGCAGACTCAACCTAACCTGCTGCTTGACTTCCCTGCGTGCGTAACTAACTTGTGGGACTGGTGGCGTATGACTCTCTCTGCACAGCCCAGCCATTTGGTGGTCGTCCACGTCGGAGTCGGACAAAAGCGGAGCGGCCCCTGAGCTCAGATTGAGAATAAAGTGAAGAAGTGTGAACGCACCTGCCGGGTAAGGGCAGAATAGATCCATTCTCTCAGATGATTGATAATGATATTTCTGCACACTGCTTGTGGCACTCACTGACTATCGCGACGCGTCATGGCAAGCAAGCAAGCAAGTCATATGAAGATCGGTAGCCGGGCGTGGGTGTAGCTGTTAATGCTTGAGGTCGGAGGGGCGATTTTTACTGCACTGCAGCCGGGAGTTTTGCCGCATCGAGGTAGGCCGCCCGCTGTCTGTCTTCCAGTGGCAGCGCTGGCCACTGATTTCCTTTAGGCCCCTCTCCGCCTGTGTGCCTGCAGGGCCTATAATAAAGGTGGAGTCGGGGGTACTATTTTGCATTAAATTAAGCGGCAGTAGATGGCTCGAGTCCCAGCCAGCGGAAGGCCTAATCATTGCCGAGTATTACATTTCGGAATCACTGACACTTTCTCCGAGGAGCAGGGGGCATTCAATTTGCCGGTGCCGCATCCATCGACTCGTAGGCCGCTGTCTGTCTTCCAGTCAGTGGCACTGGCAGCGGGCGCGGTCTCACATGTAAACTGGTGGTGATTGATTTCTTTAGGCCCTCTGCTCCACCTGTGCCAATAAAGGTGGAGAGAAAGGGCATTTCTGCACTATTAAGCGGCAGACAGTTGAAATATGGCTCCAAGTCCCAGCGACTCCTGGGGGCCCCTAGAGCTTGGGGGGGCAGGGAAGCGACCGGGCCAACCAGAGCGCTTTCTGTTTGACACAGCCAGGCGCGGGCCCCGGTGGAGCGCGGAGTGAGCTCCGCCCCGTCCGGACCCCCTCTTCCGGGGCCCCCACCTACGCTCCCTGCACAGGGCCACCATGAGCCTAGAGCCGGCCCTGCTGCCTTGCGTTGTCTTAAGGAACTGTCAGTCCTGCTAGGGATATATTGTCAAATTTTTTAAAGTTTAGGAAATAACCTTGCTTCCGGGTTCTGGTTTCTCTGCAGTTTAATTATCCTTTCTAGGAGTGATGGTATGCACTTTAACACAGTAGTCTCAGCATGATAATGTGGTGATTTTCATTTACTACAACGGTGGTCTTCTGTTTAAAAATAAGGAGAAAAAGGCGCAGACGTTTCTCACTGCCTATGGTGAAATAGTGAATGAACACTTCCTTCTGTGTTGTGCAGTCATGTGGTAGTTGCCTATACATTGTCTCATGTCCCTTTTGGTATGACAATGGCTTTGATTACATTCAAATATAGGTAGTGCTCCTTTATGAAAACTTAAATATGCCTTAATCATTAATTAATCTGCATCTACTGCTGTGGGCTGGTACTTAGAGGTTTTGAAAATCCACAACACTTACTTGGATTTGTAGCTGATGGTTTCTGACTATATCAGTCGAGGACAGTCTGTAAATATTGAATAGTAGCACCACAAAAGATAAGCCCTGTGATTGTGTTTGATGTGGTAGCAGTTCTTATGATACTTTATTTACCTTCATTTGTTTTCCCGACAAACCAATCTGTCGGTGAGGATGCAAGATACTAAGGCTTTCCCCAATAAAACAAGCCCCATCTTTTTCAGTTTCTTATAATGGAATCAATGAGGGAAAAGTGAAAAGGAGAAGTATATTCTGGTGTGCATCAGATGATGAATCTTTCTTAATGTCCTTGTAGGAAGCCGGAGTATCCCAGCACCATCTGAAATGACTTTAAGGTTCCTTACCCTGCTCTGGTGCAGAAATCATGGTCTCATAAAGCAAGGGTTACAATTTTCCTCTTACTATTGTACTTTGACACCTTCACTTTACATTACTGAAAGCAGCATCAGGAGTGTGGTTGACACGTCTGGCATCTTCTCTTCGATTTACTCATTGTTTGTTAGATCTTCCAGGCAGTGAGACCAATTTCAGCCCCTTTGTTTGCCTTTATGGCTCCTACTTTCATTGAATCATATGAGGTGAACAATGGTATTGGCATTGTTCGATTAACTCCATAGGTGGGATAGTGTGCATGCGCCAAGACCTCAAGGTAGTTTTGGATTGTGCAGCGACAGTCGTTGTAGCCTTTGAAAATGTGCAACTTGATATTGCAGGAGCTAGTACATTATAGCAATAGGTGGTAACTGAAATAACACAATGTTTCAATGGCCCCAGTATATGGTGGAATTGAATAATCCAGTGGTGGCGGCGGATACAGATGGTAGGGTAGGCAGATTTGTGCAAGATGGTTCTGTTTTGTGGTGAGGACTGGCCTAAGAGTTGTTTCCAATGTAACCACAGAGTAGTATGCGTTGGTACGGAATGTTTAGCACGTTCCAGAGGGCCTCCTGGTCCCACCCAATGTTACAACACACATTATTTCCCTTAGGCGTAACGTCTCCAAGTAGGCACACCTTCTTATAATTTCATATAAGTGCAATGACTTTCAATAAACTTCATGAAGAACTTTTCAATATGCTGTATTTTATTCTTTGATGTTTTTCATACTATTATTTCCATAGTATATCATATTTTTATCGTATTCCACATTTTTCCGCCCAATGCATTTCGGGCAGGAGCCCTTCTTCAGCTGTAAAAATCGTAATGTGTCCAGTGTACAGTTTTTTTCATTTTCCATGTTTCCACAATTAATGTATCTATTTTTGGGGAAAGAATCTCTTTAATTAATGTGCTTTAGGCTCTAGACCTTTCCCTAACATTGTACTGCTGCAACTACTTTCTTCGCATCATTCCGTCTTTGTTTTCCCCTTAACCAGTAACCACCATCACATTTACTCATTCGATGTTTTGAAGCGTCACAGTATCCTGCCCAATGCGAACTTCACTTTTATAGAGGTAGCTTGTATCTGCACCCAGAAGAAAGTCTGATAGGTGGCTCTGATTTTGGCACATCGACCTAATTCTTTGTGCTGCCAAACCAAGAATAAGGGAGAGCTTTAATGCACTATTGAGCTTTCAAAAAGACGTGTCTTCTACCTCGAATATTGCACCCATGGTCGGGCACACACAGTGAAGTGTTTCTATCAATACAAGGACATCTGATGCTTTTTTTAAGGCACCATATCATGGGTACTCCCGTTTATTGTGGAATAAAATACTCTCCCATCTTACAATTGACTTGTTCCTGCTGCCCTCTGGTTCACACTATACATTACAACAGAGAATGTGCCATCTGACCTTTTACAATGGGGATTTACAATAATGGTTTTGTAGTCCTTGCCTCTAGAATCCAAAAGTGCATACATTATGGTTGTTTTTCATGTGAAATACTAGTACTAGGCTCCTTTTCTCTCACCTGATTCACCTCAACCATTGTTCCTCCTAAAATACTGGTTTCAGTTAGTCTTTTAAAGGAGTGTTTTTGTGTGAATGCCCTTGGGGATAAGGATTGAAGACTTCCATTGCTCTGCACTTGAGATGCCGTCTTGAAATGTACTGATGTGCAGATCATTCATCTTACTTATGGAGTTTACCCACTGATCTTTTTGTTCTATTTTTGCACAGGATTACATCTAGCTCCATGGATTCCGAAGATCTACTCCAGTGTCCATATGACAAAAACCATCTGATCCGGCCAAGCAGGTTCCCCTATCATCTGGTGAAATGCAGAGAGGTATGTTGGAGGAACCAATGCCACACACGTAGACCTCAAAAGATGTAACCTCCTGCCAAGATTGTATTTGTTATAAGAAGATGCAACATTTGCAGTAGGCAATCATTACGCTATGAGTAATGGAGTCATGATATACTTTGAGGATATGCACTTGTTGAGTAGCTGGTTCCCTTTTAGAGATCCTGGAAATTTTGTCTTTGCACTGGCCCTCAAGGAATCCTGTTTCAAACTGTGGTATATATTTTTGCCCTTTGCATCAGTCAATTCTCTAAGGAGTCCTCCAGTCATTCTAGTATGAGGATTAAAAGTACTTTGCAGGCTGACATTTTTCTAGATCCATAAGATTTACTTAATTCAGTCATCTGGTGGCTGGATCTGAAAGTACTCGGAACAAACTATTCTTTTGTGTGTCGAACACAGGAGACGTCAATGTGACCTATTGGGATATAGATCATAAATCTTCAATGCCCTTGGACTTTGTCTTGGTCAGCGGGCTGTTTTTCCATTGGGGATTTTGGAATTGAGGGGATCTGCGGATTAACATTCAATTTACACACTGTTTGGACAGGAATGTCCCCTGCAGTATGTATAATCTTATGTCACCCTGCCCTGTGTTCCCAACTGCATGAACCTGTGATCCTGGTATTATTATTATTATTTTTTTGGGGGACATACCACACACTAATCCCATGTGAACTTGACGAAAAGGCCCATCCTTTGATTTGATTCTGGTTTTATAAAGCACAAACAATTATCCAAAGGTGTCTGGTGCTAATGGGCCCAAGGAACAAATAATCACAGTGTAGGTTTAGTAAAGAGCCATGTTTTTAGTAGTTTGCCTGAACTCCAAAGAGAGGGAGAAGATTGTATCTCTAAGAGAAGGCGATTCCAGTTTTGATTTGTGCAGAGCATAAAGCTCCTATCTCCCCAGGAGGAGAGCATGTAGGATGAGCTGGACCTAAGAGTCCTGTTAGGGACGTATCATCTGGGTTTCGCTTAAGAAGGCAGGACCTTGTCCCAGAAATGCCTTGTATGCAATATAAAACGTTTTAAAGATAGGTTCTGGATTTGCCCTGAACCTGGGAGGGGGACACCAAGCGCACCCTCCTAGTGACGGAGGACTGCCATCACTTTAGAGAGTTTCATGAATGGAGTGAGGTGGTGGCATCTATACTGATTGGTGAATTATAGTGATAGGCTTTTTTACCTGTGAGATATGAATGCTCAATTACAGGCCCATTTATCTAAAGTTCTGCTGCTCATGATGAAAGCAGAGTCCTGAATGCCATCATCCCATGCTGTGTACATATTTGTGTGTACATAGTTGTGTATGTGCTATAGCTGATAGTGTGCCATGCATGAGTGATCCAAACATGCAGGTTTCATTTTGAAAGCCCACAGCCTGGACCAGAGTTCAAGATACAGGAGAAGTTATTTTCCCCAGACAGCATATGTGTATTCCTGGCACTCTTAAAGGGAAGGGGGGGGGGCACCTTGTGCTATAGTGAGGAAAGAGGAGACTGGCTTTCTTTAGAAGTGCCAGGGCCCATCCTGATGAACTGGGTTGTATGAATGACTATGACTGAAGCTGCAGTTAGGCAGAAGGCATGGGGTGCAAGGTGAGTCCATCAGCTATATCAGTTACGGAAAAGAGACCTTTGAAGAGGCACATATTCTTGTCTCTTTCTGACGTATGTGAGGAGAGATCGCAAATAGAGGAGTGTAGCCTTATCACTTTGCTGTGTACATCTGTAAAGGGCTCACTTTGCATTCTACTTCTGTGGTGTGCACTCCATTTGGAGACTGTCCTGCTGAGCTGAGCAGTTTTGCAAATCGAGTCTAGTCTGGAAGGTGGCCTGACCAGGACACATGAAAGGCAAACTGACCCAAACCTCTTCAAGGAAGCAGACCTGGAATACACATCCTCGCCCTGCAAAATCTGTATGAACAAGCATTTGCAATGCAATAGGCCTCGCATTAACGAGAGTTTAAGCTATTAGTAATGCAATACCTTAAACTCTCGCAAATGCGAGACCTATTGCATTGCAAATATTTGTTTTACTAGCACCCAAGCGGCGCTTTCACATTAATGGAGGCCACGCCCTTTTCTTTAGACCAGCCACGTCTAAAGAAGGGGACATGTCCTACATTAAAGTGAAAATGCTGCACAGGGGCTTTGACCTAAAAATTCATCTTTTTTGTCAAGTTGACAAAGGTTTTTTTTTTGAGTAAAAGCACCCATGCCACGCTTTCACTTTAATGTCCGCCTTGTACCTATATTTTGGCCTTGGTTTGTGTAATGAAAGGGGCGCTGTCTCCATGAATGTGAAAGCGCTGCATGGTCGCTAGTTAACAAAATAAATGTGTGGCTGCTAAATGTGGACTCTGCTGCTAAAATTAATCAAATAAACGCGGCCGCTATAGTTAAAGTAGACCGCCATTAGTATAAATGTAAAAAATAAAAGCGCGCAACTGCTATGCAGTAGTGGGTGGAATAGAGGAGGAACATTAAATAAAATAGTGCTCACCGACTTTTAAAGCGGACTATGTAACAACACCAGTGATGGGTCCATTCGTTATGGGAGGTAACAAATGCAGACAAGGTGGTGCTACGGAGGGACTAACAAGCATAATAACCAATCAGAAGCCAGCATTTACGAAGGACAATGACACAAGCCAATTCAAAATATGGGTGGAGTGGGCGGGGCTTTAAAGCTATACTCCAATACTGCTTGCTTCGCAGTAGTTTGAGAAATTGTATAATACATATTGCATAATTTACACTCTAAACGACCCTTTATAATCTATTACCATTTGCATGATAATTTCACAAGAAGTGTGAACCATCCTGTGAACTTAATTACATATAATGTTAACATCACATATGGAACCCACAAAATATCGCACAGATCTGATTGAGAAGAATATTTCTAACTTACTTGACAAATTAGCCCTTATACTTGACTAATTACAAACACTGGGTAACCCAGAGTGATGTGCTACCTGACTTTTCTACCCGTCTGCCAAGCACATCAGGGGTAGCAAGCACTATATTAATATCCAAAGTATCTGATAATATTTTTGTTGTTCAAATAACTGATTAGTCCAAATGGGGATATAGCGATTAAATAGAGGAATTCATACTATTTGCTCCATGGGATAGGACTTCCACATTAAAGTGCCTATTTTCTTCATTTACTCACTTTTGCTTGGCTACACTTTTTATCCCATTGACACTATAGGTAGCTAAGGATTTGAGTGGGATGGATACTACAAGGTCATGTTAACTTTACAGGCAAAAAACATTTCGGTTTCTCAACATGGGCTGTAAAAACCCATAAGGTAACCCAAGACAGCAACACAGTCCCAGTCCCCCTTCCAACTGTTACTTCATCGTGCATTCCTCATGAGTATTCACTTTTTCCAGATGCTGGGTCTGTGTGTTTTTCATACACATATGACTCTTGCATAGTGCATACTGTGAACCGAGTGACTTGTAGCTTGGGTGAGTCCAAGATGTAGATCCCAGGGCATGATTGAGAGCTCAGGTGCTGAATTTCAAGCCAGAGCCAGTGTTTCACAGTTGTCAGTGAAGCATAATGTTTATCAGAGTACATGCTCATCCAGTCCTTGGGCTCTCTGAAAGGTGCACAAATGGATGGTCACATATGGGGCAAGTCTAATTACTATTTTATGTGAAAGTGTGCAAAGGGAGTAAAGAGCTGTGGTAATATTCATAGCACCAAAGTAAAAGAATATGCTTCGTTTGCAGTTGAGGAACGAAGCTGCGTGTGCTTGTGCGAATGCGTGTGTGTGAGAGAAAGGGTCTGTGCGAGAGAAGGTGTGGTGAAAGGGGATGTGACCAATGGAAGTACACGTAGAAAGACTGCGTGATGAGTTGGAGATGCAGTGGAAGCAGACGAGGCGTGACGTATTTCAGAAAACTGTGGGGGTGGGGGAAGACATTAGTGATTAATTGAGTGTGAGAATGCAGAGGGAAGAGGGTCATAGCTACAAATCGTGCAGCAGGGCCAGTGGCACCAGTGCCCAGTACCACGAGGAGCCCATTGAACTGGGCCGTTGTCCGTGCTTGCAGAATAGCCCCATGGCATCCATGCTATGCTGCTAATGAGTTATGGGTGTGAGGTTAATACTAGGAGTGATTGAGACCCTCTGAAGACAGCTACACTTTCCACAGACCTTAGTATTATTTAATATGTACACATCTGTGAATTCCCACTGTTGTCATCCACTGGTCCTTTTTCCACCAGCAAAACACGCAATACCTAATCTGCCACTCTTTTTCGTAATTTGCCCCATCCCATGCTGACCCCTTTTCCCCATACCATTTATCCCTTCCCTCCCACTCTACTTGCGCCTCTGCTGCCCATTTTTCGCGGTGGCACCTAGGGTGTGAGAGCGAAAGCCGGTACTGGAACTCAAATTATTTTAAAAGCTGCACAGTCCAATTCTCAGTGTGGATAGATCTATCAGTGTAGAACGTGACCTAGGTTGGATATGGGGTGAGTCATGTTATTACATTGGTTGATCTAGCCTACATAGATACACAAACCTTGCAGGTTGGCGTTTTGACGTAAGCTTGCTAAAAGCACAAGCTCTGAAATGCCTTGTAGAAGCTGCAGCTCCCTCCCACCAAGTCACATTCCTGAAGATAGATGAGTCATTGTGAAGGACACTCATTCCTGCCTCTTTCTTCCGCCACCATGGCTCCTGGTGACGTCGCAGCCCTCGAAAGCACCCCACGTCAGCCCCTTGGTAATCCATTGGTATATTGTTTTTCGTAGCACACTCCTCTGACTGTCCGGCCGTAAGCTGAAGGGAATACCGTGAGTGTGCACATAGGTTGTCCGGCCGCAAGCTGAAGAAGATGCCATGAGGGTGCACAGCCGCTGTCCCCCTTCGGCAACCAAACTGACTACCATAGGTCTCGACAAGGTGGGGAGCGCATGCGCTGCGTCACTAGGCAAGACCTAAAAAGGGAGCCCAGGGTTCTCTGTGTTCATTGATGTGGTCTCTTCTACCAAGGTGGTGGTACTCTGCAGAGTTTTCAGGGACTACTACTCAGCCGATGGTTGGTGTTGCACTGACAGCCAACTCCCCAGAGGCAAGGGAACATCACTGGTGTTATGATCTGAAGTAGGAATTACTGGACTGTCCTGGGTGCCAACACATTCTGCCTGTGAATAAGGGAAGGAAGCTCTAATTCTGTATTAGCTGTTGATCATGGTAGGGACTGCTTATTTAACAGTGTCCGTCTGACACAGTCATTAGCATGGGTGCCGAATGAGTTGTGGTACTGTCAGGCCAGGCAGTGCGGTCTACGTCACTTATATCCTGTCATGGTTACCAAGGTACCTGGAGCTGTTGCCAGAGTGGTAGACCTGATAAACGCATAGATAGGTGCCCAGAAGTGGTCCCTGTGCAACTGGGTCTGGACCAGTCCGGTAGATCAAGTGACTAGAGGTACCTCTAGGGTGCCTTGTGAAGGTTGGAGGTAGTTGGCTCGAGGCACTGTATGCAAAGATGGCACCTGGCTTCCACCACGCCAATGACTCATCACCTGCAGAAAAGGGCTGTCTTGTATTAAAAGCAGTGCCAAGTTTTCCCCAGAGTAAGCTCTGCCATGAGACAAATACCCACCAGAGTGTCAGAGTGACCTGCAATCTAAAGACTGCCATCTGGAGGAAGGCCACTGTCCGAAACCTTTGCTCATTCTGTGACTTCCTGAGCAATATGCAGTTCCCTGTGGTGACTAGAAACTACCTGCTATCAGTAAGATGATGATCCAAGTGTTTGAGGATTGCTGAACGTGGCCCAGCAATGCTGCTACAAACTGGGGGAGAGACTGAGCATGTGAAGGCCTGAGAGACTACAAATGAACGTGGGCTTAGGAAACCATGAGCTGCACCTATAGGCCTTACCTCAAGCTTTTAACCTGATTCGGGGAGGGGTGGAACCCAGACAAGGGTGAGACCCACAAAGAGAGAGGTGGAGGGGTAACTTGATTAGTCATCATATGCGCCTGAAAGCACAAAGACATGCACCCATGAATCACGTATTCATGCATTATTGAATGTTTAGTGGAATTCAATGTTTTTATGTAATAAAGTAATTGTCTTTAAATAAATATGAAAGCAACCAAAGGGGATGATGGGCGGAGTGTTGAACATTGCAAGCACTCACCCCCAGTCAACTGATCTGGGTGTAATCCACCATCATTCTTTAGCTCACTCTGCCACCCCAGTTCAGACATTGCCATATGCAAATCAGTCTGACCCTGTGCCTCATGGGAACAGTCCAGCCCGAACTGCAAAGCCATGTCTTCCCTGGACCAGAAACAAGCATCCTGGGACCGGTTTCTGGCGAATCAGCCGCCATCAGCCAGGCTAGCTTGAATCCAGTGGCAATGTGAACAAGGGACCCATGTCTGGGCATACCCTGCCAACTTAGGGCGAACAAAGCAAAACCAAAGGGGATGATAGACGGAGTGTTGAACATTGCAAGCACTCACCCCCAGTCACTGATCTGGGTTTAATCCATCATCATTCTTTAGCTCACTCTGCCACCCCAGTTCAGACATGGCCATATGCAAATCAATCTGACTCTGTGCCTCATGGGAACAGTTCAGCCCGAACTGCCAAGCCATGTCTTTCCTGTACCGGAAACAAGCAACCTGGGACCTGGCTTGGCAGTTCGGGCTGGACTATTCCCATGGGGCACAGGGTCAAGACTGATTTGCATATGGCTGGGTTCAAACTGGAATGGCATGGTGAGCAAAAAAAAACAATGGATTTAGGCCCAGATCTCTGTACTGGGGTGAATGTATGACCTTGTTCTGCATTCAGTCCATAAACTGTTGGTTTTGCATTTCAATAAAGATGAGCGCTGGGCATAGTTGCTGCACTGCTGAGGAGGCATGATATTGATGCCAGAGTACCCCCACACTAACCTTTAAAAGCCTGTGATTGCTCGCCCTCGCTACCACAGAGCACTAGAAAAATCTCAGTTTTCTAGCCATATTAAGACGGGCACTGGGACAGCAGTGGCAGAAGGCTAAAACCCCATGGTTGTATTGCCCCTGCCTGGCCCATGGCCTCTTGAACGAGTTTTGACAGACACTGAGAACTAAACCTGGAGCTGCCTCAGTTATCAAAAGAAGTCTCAAAAGAGATGTCAAGGAGGTGAGGGAAAGTTGCATCTGGAGAAAATAACATGTATTTGGAGAGGGTGGGTGGGGGGGGGGGGGTAAATCAACAGTAGGACATCTAGGTGGGGGTGGGGGGGGTAATCAACAGTAGGAAATCTAGGTGATTCCATTTTTGGGGGGAGTTATGTTTCATGGCACCCTTCAATACTGTTTTGGTTGAATAGAGACTATCCTGCAACCAGAAGTCTGAGGGATGTACTACAATGCTATATGTTAAATCAATAATAGAGAGAAACTAAACTTGGCTCAACTCTCTGAAGAAGAACCTGACACAAGTAGAACAACCTAATATGTCCGATATAGGGTTCTCCAAAGATAAAGGGTTGGAAGGGTAAGACAATACCAAGGGGACACAGGGTAAACTGTTCCAAAACTCCCATGTTGAGGATATGACTTTTAAAATGTGCGACTCTTGAGACTGCCCCGAAGGACATCTGTCAAAGCCTAAAAAGTAGATGAAAATATTACCTCAGACTGTTAGCATTAGGACACTAAATCATAGGAGATTAATGCAACCGAATGTCTGTTTAAATGACTGAACTGTTACATTTTAGAGCTCCAACTACAGTTATTAAGCCCCCTCCCATCCATGAACCCACTGTCACAGATGCCCATTTAATTAGGCAGACTTCATGCACCTAGCCTGACACTGCCCCAGAATATGAATATTGAAATTACTCCTGTTCATATCGAGCTCGCCCTCTCTTAGCATTTGTGGGAGGCGCTGCTGAGGTGCCAAAACAGGTCAGAGGCTTGACAGCATTATAAATGTTGCTATTAACCCTTTTTCTGGCAGGCCTTTTTTGGGCTATGCGAGGCAATTCTCGTTTAGGCTCCCATAACCTTTTGTCCACATAAGCTATCCATGCCAAATGTGCGTCCTTTTCTTCCAATACCCTGAGGATTCTAAAGGTACCCAGGGCTTGTGTATTTCCCCGGAGGGGGACGAGAAATTAGGCAAAATACAGCTATATTTTAGGTTCTGTAGGAAAAATTGTAAAAAAAAGTGCTGCAGAAGGGTTTGAGGTTCTACAATCGCCATCTTCCCAGATTTCAGGAACAAGCAGCCTTTTGTCAGAAATCCACAATTTTCTACAGTTTTGGCATTTTACTGAGACATAGCCTTTTTTTTTACATTTTTTGTGCTTTCACCCTCCTTTTGGTTAATAGTAGAAATGGGTGTGAAACCAATAATGGATCCCGGAAAGCTCTACTTTTTTAAAAGACCTAATTCTGAATTCAGCAAGTGGTCATTTATGGAGATCCTTCAAGGTTTTTCTATAGAAAGTAACATTTGAATAAATAAAATTATTGAAATTGAGTTGGAAAAAAAAGCCATTAGTGCCTACATTTTCACCTATAACTTCATCTAACTATGCTAGATATCTAAAAAAGCAATATACTGATAAGTCCGCGTGACCCTTTAGGGATATATCCGGCTTGTAGGTTTGCAAAGAATACGAAGTACCCAGAGCCAATAACTGAGCTGCACCTTGTAATGGTTTTTCATTGTGTACAAGGTATACAGCAATTCATTTAGTAAAATATGAAAACAAGTTTCCTTACCAAACACTTTCAACTACACAAACTGCAGTTCTACCAGTGCCGAAACCGCAAGCACAAGTTACAACAAAGTAAAACAAAAGCTTTGCACTAAAATGAAAAGGAGAAAAAAAATTACGATTACAAATGACAAAACGCGCAGACCATCAGCCGAACTACTTACAACACCCAAACTTTCACGGGTGGTTTAGTGGCTTCTAAAACAGCCAGAATATTCACCTCCAAAAGGGGAGTGACAGTTGCCCAAGGGGCCACTCCACAAAACATTTTGTGCCACAAACCATAAAATCCCTGGTGGTCTATCGGCTTCTGCTCCACTTGGGAGCAGATGGGCTTAAAAATATAAGGCCAATCTGCCCCTAATGGGGGGAGAAATGCCAAAACATTAATTTCCAAAAGGAGAGTGACCCTTGACCAAGCAGCCACTTCACAAAACATTTATAATTACATGCAAAAAAATCCTTGATGGTCTAGTGGGTCTAAAAATATAAGGGTGATCTGTCCCTAAGGGAGGCAGAAATGGGCAAAACAGTCCTCACCCAAAAGCGGAGCAATCCCTGCCCACGGAATCTCTCGCTGTAATTATAAAAAAAATGAAACCATGGCTTTTAGTTGGTTTCGAATGCCACCCTCCGCCCAAGGGAGCTAGATCAGCTGATTAAAATGGTGATCTAACCCGGGAGGGGAGGGGGGGGGGGGCGAAAGCTGGTAAAAGGAAATTAGCCCCAGGGAATGTCTCTCCCAAAATGTGTAAAATGAAATTTCTGGCGCCTAGTGGGTTTCGGCCTCCCTGGAAGGGGGTCAAAACACAGCTACACATGCCTCCAAGGGAGTGGCCCTTGCTTCAGTGGTTTCTCCCCAACATCACAAAAAAGTATCCCTGGTGGTCCAGTGAATGGAGTCCTGCTCCACGATACCAGGCCTCACACGCAATCGTGGAGCTGGAATCCATTCAAAACAGGCATGGGGGAAAGGAAAAACTCTTTCCTTTCTCCTGTGTCTGTTTAACCCAAAGAACACCCCTCCCCTGAGAGTGGGACTTGCCTCAATCACGTCCTCTCTGATCGTGCTGGAAGCAAATGGCTTCCAGCGTATCCCTGGTAGCCTATGATGATGTCAGCAGGCCGACGTCATCCGATTGCCAAGGTTTCCGGGTGGCAGCAAAAGTGCTTCTGTGCCATCCTAAGTGGAGGGCATGTAGGTGGGCGTCTATGGAGGGAGCACCATTGCCTTTCCCGTGGGCTAGTGCCAAGAAGTAATGGTTACGTCCTCTGCACAGTAGCATCGCTGCTGAGGGTGTAACCATTACGTCCTTTGCACGCAAGGGGTTAAAATGTCATGTGGCTTAAAGGCGCCTCACCTAAACTCCAGAGCTGGCTGCATGATTCTGATTTCTGCATTGACATTGTTGAATTACATTAATCTCTTCTGCAATCCAGAGCAAATCCTCAAGATATCTACGGTACCTTAAAAGTGTTTCCCTCCACCTAAGATCATAATACTCAGAAATCTATTGCAATTTTCACTATTGGGACGTCTACATGCCTCCATCCTCTGGGGCTCAGCACCAGCACTTAATTGTCAACACTACCACTAATGACAGCCTGCCTGCCACATGGTAGCACTGTTTTTCTTATTTAGAGATGAGCACAGCAGTTGTTTAATGATCAAGCATAAATTCAAAATGACCAATATCTACAGCCGAAGCTATTTTTATAACTTTAGGTTGTGGAATAGACTGGGTCGCCCCTCTTGTAGGAGTGTGGTGTGTAGTAGTTGTGGTGGTCCGGTCATTGGCAGTGCTGGCAGGATCTGTGGATGGAGCAAGCTCTAGTGGCCTCCTGACGAGGGCCTTAGAACTTACATTTTCTACAAAGTAAGCACTGGTAAGTTGTTATAGCCAGAAGATAAGTTTCACTGGCACATGACCTGTAGAGGCGTGGCCTGCCATTAATTCATCATGTTCATTGATGTGGTGAAATGTGCTCTATGCGTATGACCTTTATGGAGGAAGTGTATTGTCTTTAATTACACTTGACCTTCTTATTACTGCAACTGTTTTTTAGGGTTGTATATAAAATCTTTATTTTTTATTTTTATGGATTTGTTGTAGTTTTTTTTTATTTTTTATTCAAGTTAAAAAGCTCAGTCAAAAAGCACATTGGGCGGCGTGGCTATGCAGCGTAGTGCAATGGCTGCCTGATACAGTAGCTCCGTCTTACCTCTCACATTCCCTTTAATCCGCTACACAGATCCGGTCCCTACGTTTTTTTAAAAGACCGAGCGTCTACTGACTCTTCCGACACCAAAATCGCAGCCCAAATAGTCCGGGAACCGGAGTTCTCACAAGTAAAGATCCGAGGCCTAAACGAAGAGCGCGACTGATCGGTGAAGTGCCCCTAGCTGCCGCCGATGTAACTTAGCAAGGCCGAAGGCATCTAACTCACGGCCTGGAGCTGAACCGAGGCTGACGTTGGCCTGTTGCAGTGGCTGCTTAGGCCAACACGGTGAGTGGAGGCAGAAGACCTCATGGAGGAGTGCCCGACACGTTGCCGGAGGAAGCTGTACGCACCACACGCCCTGACACCGGGCGCTGAGCCGCGGCCCCCGGGAACGACCCGCTTGCGCTTCCTAAAGACTCTCCGGGTGGAGGAGCAGTGCGATGGGGACCCTGGACCCCCCCATCCTCTCCCGGAGCGACACAGACACGATCTCTATTGAGGTGAGTAGATTGATCGCTGCTGAGATGTGGGCTCCATCAGGCCTACATCACTCTGCATTGGGAGGGGCCTGATTATCCTGTATACCCTCTATAGAATCGTCCACTCAGCTGCCACATACTTTTTTATCCCCCATACGCCATTCACCTACCCGGACACTATTCAGCCTGCAGTGGTCTTGAGGCCTTCCTGCAGCCAACCTGACACAGTATACCTGGTGCCTACTGCCTGCACAGGGGGGAAATGAACTCTCTGATAAGGGTCCTGAGAGGGGACAGTTATTTGTATCGCTGGCTGCTCCTTGTACCTGGGGGGCCACCAACAACATTCTTGGCATTGAAACCTAGCAGCAAATACAGGCCTGCCTCCCGCCCGCTGCGCAGTGGAGAGCGAGCCCTGTAGGCCTACAGAGATAGCACAGTCTGGTGTGGGGAAGGTGCAAATGTCTGCTGCAATGTCCGGGACAAAATGGTCCAGAGTGGCCGAACAGAGTAAACTGGACCGCTTTGCGATCTCAAAAACGATGCCTTGGGATCAATCAGTGAGGGACAAGGCACCGGATAACTCGGAAGAGATTTCCCCCAGATTGACTCTTAAAGATGTCATGGAGGCCATTTCAGGTGTCCGATCCTCTCTGGAGCAAAGGATGGACACAATCTCAGCGGAGGTGACACTCATCAGGGCGGACCTTCATAAAATCAGTGAAAAGGTCGAACAACTAGAGGTCAAAACGGAGAGCCTGGTTGAGGACACTACACAACTTCAGAGTGAAGTCTGAAAGTAAGCTGGATGACTACAAAGGCCGATCACTTAATAACATAAGAATACTGGGGGTGTCGCAATGGGCGGAGGGACAAGCACCAGACCTTTTCGTTGAAGAACTCATCCTTAAACCCCTGCAGCCTAAGGGCCTGTCAAAATTCTTTGTGATTGAGAGGACACATAGAGTCCCTGGGTAGGTGCCCAAAACCCGGGGATCCCCCACCACTGCTGCTTGCACAGGTACTGAACTTCCACGTCCGAGACGTGATTTTGCAAAACGCCAGGGTGAGCTCCCCGTTCCGGCTCGAACGCCGACATTTCCTTTTTCCATGATTTTACACAAACAGTTCAGAGGCAGTGCAGATCCTTTCTGGCCGTTGAAAAGTCACTATGTGATTAAGGAGTGAAGTAAGCCATGCTTTTTCTGGCTTGACTCCGGATGGAGAAGGAGGGGAGGGCCTGGTTCTTCGACACTCCCGAGGCTTCTGCGGAATGGCTGGAAGGTTGGCAAGGTGCTGAAGACCATAACCCAGCCTGAGACACTATAAAGACCCTATTGGCGAGGTACCATTGACCCAACCCCCACCCGGCGCAGTGCAACATCCCTGCCTGGCGATCGTTTGCTGGACTCAGAGACTGCTAAAGGTACCGGACTTCGAACACAGCTGCTGGCTGAATGAGCTTGATGAAGGCACAACTCTTGAGACATGGTATTTACGTATGGGACAGTACATGATTGACTGCACGGGGGAGGAGGGGGGTGGGACACCTATCTTAACCCTGCAGTTCTACTTTTAGTTCACGTTTGCATGGTTGTCTTCATGGGCTGTTTATTGCCCGGAGTACAGGGGAGCAGGGAGGGAGGTGGTGGGGATGGGGTTTTGAAGATTTGTTTTGTTCTTGATGAATCGGCACACAAAGATGTAGTATCGTGGGAGGAATCATTAGCTCACTTAACCAACTATGGGAGAGCACGGAGGCAGCAGCAATAAACTACTGAGCTGGAACATTAACTGGCTGGGGGACAAGATCCAACGATGTGTAGTTTTGCAATAGATCAGAAGACACGCTCCAGATGTGGTCCTCTTTCAGGAAACTCACCTGATTGGGAACACCTGCATGGCGCTGAGTAGGTGGGGGGTACAAATTGATTGCACACGTAGGATTCACTTCTGGCTCACGAGGGGTGGGGATTATGACACAAAACTCCTTTCCTTTTACGATCCAATCCACATTCTGTACTGGGAGTTAGGCCACGACTCGCTACCTTCCGGTTCTGATTGTGCCCTGCCATTCAGCGGGGGCTGGGCTGCGAGCGCCGTCTCCGTTTCTGCTACTCCCCCATTCTTCAGTAAGCCACCTCACCCAGCCATGAGGCATCTGAAGGTGGGTGGTCTTACCCTCTGCCCTTAGGCCATCACTCCCAGCCGTGAGGCATCCCAAGGTTAGCGGTCCCATCTTAGCACACCGCCCTATAGTGTGCCTTGTTGCCAACAATTCTTTGCGTAGTTCTCTGCCACGCGGCCTGGGAGGCTTCCATCTCACAGCGGCTCCCCCTTCCGACTATGCTGAGTGTCCTGTTTACTTGCATCCCGCCAAAGCCATGGCGCCCCAGGGCTTGCTCCAGAACAAGCCCATCCCGGCATCCGCCAGGTCCTTGGCGTATAGTTCTGGACGGCCCGTGTGGATGAGTCCAAGCCTTACTAACGCTAGGCCATTGGTCCTGTAGTATTTGCTCACTACGAGGTTCAGTTTTTTGCGGGAATTCTCGACCGCTTTCTGCGATTCGGACCTGCGCCATTCGTGCCTGCTGATTACTTCAGACCATATTACCACCGAGCCCCTAAATATCCTGGCCACTTCCGTGAGATCTCTGTATGTTATGCAGGAGAGGCCTCCTTCCCAGTCTCGCCAACTCGTTGCCCCCCCAGGTATATTATTCGTACATCCGGGTGCCATGCTGTGTCTGCCCTTAATTCCTCGAGGGCTACCGGCAGCTGCTCCCACCTCATCCCTGGCCGGCCGGACCACTGAATGCAAGTGTCTGCTGGTCCTCCCTGCGTTTTGCTACCCCCTTGCTGCCACCAGGTCTGCATCCGGGATATGAACACGTGTCCCACCACCCACACCAGGCTGGTCTCCTTCCTGTCAAAGCAAGGAACATGAGTCACTCATTGTTCATCCCGCGCATGGGGGGGGGGGCTGCACCCTCCTTGCCTGGCCTGTCCTGTGGTTATAGCAGCTGGGGTCTCACATATGTTCTGTAGCCCTGTGACCTCCTCTCCCCACTGCTTGAATCCCTGATTCGTTCATCCCGTGTAACACTGCTGTTGTGGCTGCACCTATTCTAAAAGAGTGGGACCCAAAGGCCACCGGGCACAAGCCAGCTTTGCCTAGAATGCTGCACATCACAGTTGTGAACTGAAACCTGCTTAGCTGGGACCCGTCCCTGTGTTTGAACAGAGGTCCCTCCCCAGCTGGCCGGACTGCCATGAAGGCGAGCAGGCAGCACACTGCGCAATACCTCTGGTCCTTGATGCAGCGCAACCGTATCTTCGTCCCTTTCCCTGCTTGGTACTTTTTTGACCATCTCAGTAAGATCTCAACCCCTCCCGTCGTGGGTGTCACGTTGCTTGCCTTTATGCATCTCTTTGCCGCTCCCCATTTTCTTGGCGATACAACACTAGCTCGCTGATGCGGAATCCCACAAAGAAAGCGGTGGCGAGTGCCGCCCTGAACAGTACCTGCTCAAATTTGTCCTTGATTATGACCCCGAGAGCCCCTAGTACTATCCGGAGCCGTGTGAAATCTATGGGGCGTCTAGCATCCTTTCTCGGGCCTTACTTTTGCCTCCACCCTTTCATTGCCGCCCTGATGTAGTGTGACGCCACCGGGTCCTGCCCTACTTACAGCTTCGCAAAATGGGTCACTGGGGCTAGGTGGGCCTGTGCCCATGATCTGGATTTTCCTGCCTCGAACGCCCACTGGATGAACCGTTCGCTAGCTCTGCGCATGTCGCCCGTGTCGCCCAGGGATTGGATCCTGCTTACCCTCATCACTGTCTAAACGTACTTTCTGTACCTCTTGGGTGCTTCAAGATTTAGCGCGTGGAGTACCAGCTCTGTCAAGTCTATCCTGCCAGTTCCCACAGCTGCTCTGGGATTGGGGTCATGTTCTGCTTTGCCTTGAGTGCCAGGCTCCTGAACCTGTCTGTTTTCTGCCTGGACAGGGCGTCTGCCACCTTATTTCCCACCCCTGGGACATGGTGTGTTTGCAGGCCCATGTGCCGTTCAACTGCAATGCAACCAACCTACGCATTAGTCGCAGCCTGTCCGGGCACCTGGCTGATCCCCTGTTGATGGCCTGCACTAAGTGTGGGCAGAAAATCCGTTCCGCTCGCGGATTTTGGCAAATTCGCGATTTGCGAATTTACCGCAAAATCCGCGAGCGGAACGGATTGGGTCTAAAGTTGAAGCTGACTTTTGTAACTGTTTTAGAATGGCGCCGGCAAGCTGCCAGAGCCATTCTAAAATAGTTACAAAAGTCAGCTTCAACAGGAAGCACTAATAGATAAAGTAAAGCAGGCGCTCGAGTTGAAGCTCAAATTCAGGTACACAATCATGAATCACCCCAAACTTGGGGTGATTAATGATTGTGTAACTTGGAGGGGGGGGGGGTGTTCTAAGGCTGGGGGCTGCTTTCGCGCCCTCTGCGCGCGCTGGCTAGTTACGCGGGGGGGGGGCGCGGCGACCGTTATGGCGCTGGCTCTTGAGCCCCCTTCGTGGGGATCCTTTGCGAAATGTAACACAATTGTTTCTTTAATAATAAGATTTGATTTCAATTCGAATGAATCGATTTGCAAAATTAGGACAACGAAAGACTGGGCAAAAAGATAAAGCTCTAATATTTTCCTTGCAATTTACATGCAGCAGGCACATTAACCCTCTGCACTGTGAGGATTCAAAACTTCAACTAGACAAAGCTCCGGTCTTTCTCCAGGAAGAACATTAATCACCTGAGTTGTAATTTTTATTGATGTCTGGAATTTGCTGGGTCAATGTACAGGGCATCAGGTGCTTTTGAAATATGAACATGGCGCCCCCACCCCAAGTCAGCGCCCGGTGCGGTGGCACAGATCGCACTGCCCTAGAGCCGGCCCTGCCTGTGCCAAGGCAGTGTTAACATGCTAAAAAATTAAAACATTTTGAAGTTATACCATCACAAAATGTGCCCCATTATGCCGCATAAATTGCCTTTTCGTGCTGCTTAATTTAGTCAACCCTGCTGCATATTTTGGTCTTTTCATGCTTCATAATTCCAGTGGCCCTGGTAACAAATATAAGGGGTTCACATTCAGTGTAAGTAATGCTGTTACCTTTTCAATGCACCTGCTTGGATTAAAATAAATCCTATGTACCTACAGAGCTCTTAGCCATACTTTATTGCATGTGCAGGGGACACCATGCCTACATCCAACTATGTTAAACAGGGCTCCCAAGTTGCAAGTCTATGTGTGACATTTCATTGTTTGCAGCAGCTAATGTGACATTTTCAGGCCTCATGTAATTGTTATGCAGACGTAGCAGGGATTTTCCCTGAAGCACGATCAAGGACCCTTTGCAGGAAGCTTATCCTAAATATATTAGGAATTGTACCTACCAATACAAATTTACTACATTCGGACCTCTCATTATATCATGACTCCACTCTCAGCAATAATTACCCAATTCCCACTTGTCACTAGCCTTACCTTCCCAATAAAATCATGTGCTTGGTCCCTTTCCCCCGCCGACCACGAGACACTGTTTTGGTATCACTAAGTGGCTTCTTAAACACGAGGAAGGGATTTTATTTTGGAAACCTAAGAAAACTAAAATTGCCAATGCTGCTGTACATTCCGGTTATGGGAGCTACTAATATGAAAACAAAACCTAATTGATGGAAACAATGAATGAAAAGGCTTCCATGCTCCATATGCGTACACAAAATCCTTCATTAAACCTTACAAATTGGCTGAATCTATTTATGTAACATCTAGGCAATCTGCTTTGTTGCCTTTACTTTAAAAAGAAAATACATGAAGCACTTGTAAATATTTCAGTAAAGCTGGTCGCGTTTTCATATTTTAGGTTTGTGCTTTTTATTGGTATCTATTTGTCAATTATCTTTAAAATATATCTATTGCATATGGCTTTTTAAGTTCGGCCTGACCAGTTATTCGAAACTAGACCTCTGGGGTCCCATCTGGATCCTTTAATGGAAACATTAGGAAATCACTTGCAATGACTAGTATTTAATGCCCTGGCAGGTATGTTGTTCCTCTTATCAGTACATACTTTAAACAGTTATTTGGTAATTTATTTGTTGATTAATTAAAACCATTACAAAAAGAGAAAAATACAAATCATACACCAACTAATTTAACATATATGGGTACAGTGCATAAATAAAATTGTCGACTATTCATTAACATTTTCCAGTTGGGGATTATAGCGCAGCCAATATTTCCACAGGTTTGGTAGCAGTCTGCAAGTTCCAAATAAAGTGCAATGTGCTCATATAGCAGAAGCTAAAATGCAATGTGCTAGCAGCAAATGTTCAATAACAGTTAACGGTAGAAAGAAAAAAAACAAAAGAATAATTTACAAAATATCTATAACTGTCGTATTGCAAAATCAATGCTAAAGTGACTTATGCTATCAACAGAAAAGTGAACAGTGCATTAAGTGCAATAGGCTAGCAGCAAATATTCAATGGCAGTAGGCGACAGAGCAAAAGAACAATATCACAAATGTCTAAAACTAAAACCAGCTAAAATACAGTAGTATGTCAGAATCAATACTAAAGTGGTTTGTGCTATCAACAAAAACGTGAAAGGTGCATTGAGTTTTTCACTGACCAAGCTAAAGTGCCTTGTGCTGACAGCAAGGAATTATTATTTAATTTTTAAAACCATCTATAATGTATGGCAACTTTCGGGGATAAAGTGCACGAACTCCAATCAATCATAAGATAATAGACATAAACGGAACATTGCTATAAAAGTTCACTAAAAACATGCAAATATTACACAATTTCAAATGAATTAAAGTGCCATAAAAATAGTCCAACTCCCTAAACAGTAACGTCATTATTTCGCAGCCGTAACAAATTTAACATTTTCTTAGGGTGTCAGCCTTACATAATTTCTTTTCCACTCTAAAAATGAATTGGACAAATTGATGTATAATATCAACGTTGACACCACTTAAGCAAAATATTAATGCTGATCTACAAGTTCTAACTCCCATTTCTTTAAAAATAGGTTTTAAAATAGTTTTCCGTTCCTGAAACGGTTTTGGGCATAGTGTTACCATGTGCAGCAAAGTTTCATCATGCTGCCCGCAGAGCCTACAAATATTTGATGCCCATTTATACTCCCATTTAGGGATTCCATCTTTGGTTGGATATATTCCAAACCTTAACATACATTTCTTTTTAATTAAGGGTTTTTGATGAAAGAGTAAATAAGGTTGGACAACAGTTTTCTCAAAAGAATTGGCAATAGACCAAAAATGTTTTTTTTTTTCTGAGCTCATCTTTATCCAAAACTTTTGTCAATCGAGCAATGGTTGAATTAATTTTTTATAAACCATTTTACTCCTCATTTCATCTTCCAATTTAGGGCATTCGAAATTTAGGAGACACTCAGCTAAATAATCCTGCCAGCTTCTGGAATATTCACCTTTCGAAATCTCGTGCCAGCACATATTTGCCAGCGTGCCCTCATCGGCTCTGGATGGTGCCAATAATGTTTTTTAAAATATAGCTTGACGAACCAAAAGCTGATTACTTAAACCATATTCCAATCTTAAATTGGCAGTTAATTTAAGAAGAAAACTATTTAAAATGAGTTCTACAGCAGTCCTAATGACCCCTGACTGATAACTTAAGTAAACAAAGACCAAAAGGGCATGTTAAAATGAATACTGATTATTTCATCTAAAGTTCTGCTTACAAATCATTTGCAGGTATTTGCAGAATCTCAAAATGTGAACCAAACCTGGCATTTTTAGGTCTCGCCTAGCGTTGCAGCGCATGTGCTGCACGCTCTGGGAGGCTTCTTGTAATCAAGCCAATTTCAGATGTGGAGTCTAGGCTCCGCCTCCTTCTTTCCATTGGCCCGAGTCATAGTGCATGATCAACCCTGGCTTCCATTGTCAGTGAAGCTTTTTAGTCCCTCCTTGTTACCGCCCTGTCTCCTTTTGGCCCCACCCACCTGTACTGGATCTTTTGCTTGCGGCAGTATACTGAGTCTTTTAATTAATGGATAAGCACTTTTTTTTACCGTTCGTGTAATGTCTGTTTACCATTGTGGTCGCTTCAATACTTATAATGGCTGACATTTTTTTGGTGGGGGGGGGGGAGCGTTTGTTTCAGTAATTTGTTACCAATGGGCTTCATATTACTAGATTGTATAGCGCTGCTGAAGATCGCCTCACGCCCCCTCCACTCTCAACCTTCTCAGAATGAAAATGCTAGAAACATTACCTTCTTTCAGGGTGGCAGACTGCTGGTGCAGTTACCCGGTCGTCGCAGGCAGAGAGTGGCGCATCCGCTCCATGGGCAGTCTCCCGGCATAGCACCCAACATCCGGGAGGGCACGGGCACGACAACAGAGCCTGGCCGCAGCTGCGGAGCCGCGGCCCCTCTACCGGCTCAGAGCCTTTACTCCCTTTTCCAGCAGCGCATGTGCAGACAAAAACAGACTTTAAATGAAAGGAGGCTGGCAGTGGGGGATGGGAGGCGGGGAGACTGAAGGAAGGCATAAAGCGGCAGCCTCTGGGTTTGCGTCGCGTGGGAGCAGGCAGGTACCCCTGGAACACAGCAAGGTTGGTGCAGACCTGCCTGCCCACAAAGAGGGTTGGGAACTTTTCCCACAATGTTGGCACCACTTTCTGCAGAACATAGGGCCGTGGAGGAGTAAACCATAAATACAGGAGGTAAAGAAGATACATTTAGCAAAAATAAATCCTTTAGCATTTTAATTTTCTCGAAGGACCATAGTTGGAAGGCGTAGTTGTGGCATCTTCTGCTGAGAAGGTCAGAAACCCCAGCCAAGAGTAAATCTGGTGCCCAGACTGACACACCCTAGTCACCCATGAGTCAACAGAAGTAAAAACCAGCTAGGGCAGTTGTGTTTCCATCAGGGCTTGGTCATTGTTCACACTTCTTAAACAAGGATGACCCTACCGGTGCAAGGAAGGTTTTCTATAATTTGCAGTGAAATATAGGACTCCTAAAGTAAAGGGTACGGATGATGCACGGTGCTTCCACATCCAATAGGTTCCTCATTAAGATGCTCTTCAGAGACTGTGCCACAGGGGCCGCCTCCGTCATGCACATGTTTGATCTTTGGTAGAGACAGATAGTCAGGGATACTGGAATTATGAGATTGTGAGGCTGCAGCATTTTTTGCATAATTATGGATTTGCCACCTTTGTCACATAATCCAGCAGCTGCAAAATCTGCAGGTTCTAACAACCAAAACATGTATTTTGCTCAAACAGTTCAAAAGTTACTAAAAACGCAGCAACACTTGTTGCTGCAGAAGTGGAAGGCTCTTCTTTGCAAAGGTTGACTAGTCACTTTTTATTATTTCTATATTTGGGCATTAAACTGGTACTAACGGTGTACAACTAATGCCCAGATTGTGCTAACAAGCGTAAAAATGACAAAATAATTAATACTATCACCAAATGTGGCACGTATGCCGTATAATTTGCCTTTTCTTTCCGAATAATTCAGTCAACCCTGCTGCATAATTTAGCCCTTCGCTGACGCATATTTCCAGTGGCCCTGCATGTAGTCCAAGAAACATGTTGAGGTCATGTTGTGTGAAGCCGCGGGTCCAATTGCCTCCAGCTGCCTCCATCACTACTATTTCCGGGGGGAGGTCATCCCTCTGGAGCCGCGGACCACATTTGATGATTTTCATTGTCCCCCTTTGACCCCTCCTGACCCTCCAGTGCAACGGTAGTGGGGTCGCAAAGACCACTGCACCCAGGGTGACGAGTGGATGACAACAAGAGGCAGGCTGATGTTATGTTATGTTAAGGGGGGTTTTATATAGCGCTCAGCTACTCGGAGCGAGTGTCCCGGTACTAGGAGGACTAGACTGAAAGAGCGAAGAGCTGTGGATTACTGTAGGAACAACCAGGTCTTAATCTCCCTCCTAAAGGAGAGCATGTCGTTCAGCTGTCTGATTTTCACCGGCAGCTTGTTCCATAGTTGAGGAGCCAAGAGTCTGTAAGAGCGCCCGCCAATACGTGCTCGCATGATTTTAGGAACAGAGACGAGGGCCAAGGACGCATAACGCAGGGACCGAGCAGGGTAATGGAAGTGTACCCTCTTTCTCAAATAGGAAGCCCCTAATCCATGTAGAGATTTGAAGGCAGTAGTAAGAGTCTTGAAGAGGATGCGTTTGCGCACCGGGAGCCAGTGAAAAGATCTCAGCAACGCGGAAGTGCTTGATCTGCGGCTAAGGCCGTAGATTGCCCTAGCAGCCGAATTTTGGACTGACTGAAGGTGTGTGATAAGGTACTCCAGCAGACTGAGGAACAATATGTTGGCATAATCCAACCGGGATCCTATCAGTGCTTGCACAATAGTCCTCCTGTGGGAGAAGGAAAACAGAGGAAGAAATTTCTTTAGACATTTTAGAAGACCGTAGCACTGACCAGCAACTTAAAGGATGTGCGATTTGAAATTAAGGTTACGATCAATTTTCACCCCTAGATTTTTTGCCGACTCAGTGGCGGACGAGGGGGGGGAACATGTCTGCGGGTCACCAAGATTTCCAGTTGTCATCAGGAGGACATCCAAAAAAAATCACCTCGGACTTGTCCGAGTTGCACCTAAGCTGATTCAGTTGGAACCAGGCGAAGACTGCTGCAAGGCAGCCTTTGATATTATCGCCACTGAAGTTAGTCTTTGTCGCAGGTGAAGAAAAGCAGCTGTGTATCATCAGCATAGGATACAATATGGGCGCCATGGGCCTCGGCAAGGGTTGCCAACGGGGACCAATATTAAAGAGAGTCTGACTGAGGACGGATCCCTGTGGGACTCCCACCTCCAGGGGAGCGTTGGGGGCTGAAAACGGGGGGCCCAGATCGATTGCTGGCGGCCTGATAGAAATGACGCAAACCATTAGAGTACTGTCCCTCTTAAACCTATCTACTGAACTCTAGCGAGAAGACGGCTGTGTGGGACGGTATCAAATGCCTCCGAGAGGTCAAGTAAAACCAACATGGCCTTCCCACCGTTGTCGAGTACCTCTTTGATGGATTCGGTTACCTCCAGCAGGGCCGTCTCAGTGCTCCGATTTGAGCGAAACCCGGATTGGCTGTTGTAGAGGATGTTCCCGGTCTCAAGGAAAGCAGATACCGTTCCGTGTACATGTTTTTCCACAACTTTGTATAAGGCAGGCAAGAGGGAAATAGGTCTGTAGTTGGCGTGAATGCAAGGGTCCAAACTGGGTTTCTTGAATAGTGACAATATATGTGCTTGTTTCCATATGCTGGGGACCACTCCAGAGAGGCGTTCAAGACCGAATTAATAATGGGATTAATAATATGGCCCATATTAGCTAGGAATTTTGCAGGGCAGGGATCTGAGGGTGAGCCCGATTTTAACCTTCAGCAGTAGATTCAAGGAGACAGGAAGGGACATAGTGGGAAATTTCGAAAGGAAGGGTTGGCTATCCAGGGAAGTGGGAGAAACAGAAATGGGCGCAGATTCCCTGATTGCTTCTGACAGCCCAAATGACACCTGGATAGTTTTGATTTTGTCCGAGGATAAATTGGCCAGTTGGTTAGTCCAGGTTTCTGAGGGAGAAAATGTAGGTGTTGAGGTCTTGGGCGAAGTGAACTCCCTAACCATGCTAAAAATTTCCTTATTGGAATTCGAGGCTAACTCAATTTTCTGAGCAAAATATTTTTTTTTTGCACTAAGAATATCCTTGTGATATGCTTCAACTTCTCCTTATATGTGCATTTATACAATGGACTGTAGTGTTTGGTCCATTCTCTTTCTGCTTTCTTGTATAATCTTCTGCTTTCATGAAGCGCAGAAGTAAACCACGGCGTAGAGACGCGGGACCTCATATAGGAGCGCGAAGAGAGGGGGCAAGATCGTCCAATCGAAGAGTGAGCCATGACTAGAAGAGGATAAGGTCCTCGTCCAGGTTCCCTGTAAGTGATCACGGATGTAAGGTGAGTGCGTCAGCTAACATTTCCGGAGTAACGATATGATATGAGCGGGTGATATTGGATTGGGAGCAAGGGGCATGAGGGGGGAAATTCGCTGAGTTCAAAATATTGAATTTAAGCAAAAAGTGATCGGTCCAGATCAGAGGAATCGGGGAAAAAATGTTAATGTGTTTGGTCGAAAAAATTTAATCAATAATATGACCTTTATTGTGCGTGGCAGAGTCGAGAAAAGGAGTGAGGGCAAGTGGATGCGTAGCGTCCCTCAATTTTACAGTGTCTGCATCTTCCGCTGTATCCATATGAACATTAAAATCACCAAGAAGCAAACAGTGTTTATATTTTATGGCAAGTGGAGAAATAACGCTCTGAAGGTCTTCGAAGAAAGCACCACCAGGGCCCGGCGGTCTATAAACCAGAAGACCAGCACAGGAGTGATGGGGAGAAAAGGAAAGAAGGAAACAGAGTGTTTCCGCACCAGCGACCTCGTCTGTAGGAATGATAGAACAGGAATAGTGCACATCCACAACAATCGCTATTCCTCCTCCCCTGCCCACAGCCCGGTCCATACTAAATATATGATAGTTTTGGGGGAAAGGCGGCAGATGTATCCGGGCCAGAGAGATCACCGAGCCAGGTCTCTGTCAGAAACAAACAGGCGGGCTTTAGCTCTGAAATCAGATCAAAAAGGTCGAGAGCATGTTTGCTCACCGAACGTGTATTAAGTAGCAGGCAGGGAAAATCGGTATACTTGGGAGTGCTTAACGTTATAGCCCTGGATGGCTCTGAAGTGGAAGGGATCCTAGAGTGGGAACTGGGAGGTTCAGCCGAAGGTAACCAGCCGCAGCAAGAGCAGGCAGCAATAGTGATGTAGTTATCAAGAAGATCAGGGATAAGAGGGCAGCGGCAACTATCAACCCCTATCCAGAGATCTCATAAAACCTATATCATTACTGATCACCTGCAAAGTAGAGCCGCTAGCGTCTCCAGAACCGGGAGCCTCCGGGACGCTGACTGGCGCAGACTGGCTTCCCTCTGGCCCGCCCGCGCTGCGCGCTTGCAAGGCCGAATTTAAACAGGCAAGCAGGCGCGGTGAAGCTCAATGAAGCACTAGCCCACCTTCAAGAATAACACCCTCTGGAAGGCAACGATCCTCCGCACCCAAGATGGCAGAAACTCGGGGAGAAGAACTGTCTCGCTCAAATGACGAGTGTAAATGCAAGATTTTATAATGCAGGTAAGCGGAGTGAGGAGTGCAAAGCCTAGTGTAGATACGCAGAAAACAGAACACACAGTAACAAAATACAATTTAAAATTTAAGAGACAGGAGTCGCGGCGAAAATTAAAATGAGTCAGAAATAATTCAAAGCAGCGAGTGGATAAAAATGCAAATGTTGACGCAGGCTCTCGCACACAGTCTATGGTGGTCAAGCATAGTGTAAGTTGAGAGGGAGCAAGGTGAAGCTCCAAAAAGCTCCTTCAATACCAACAGCCACCAACTGAATCCAGCCTCATTAGTAGTGCCGTGGAGGCATTCACCTTTACATCACAGCTACAACCAGGGAGGGTTGCTGTTAAAGCTGTTCCAGCAACCTAGCTGCTGCTATTGAACATTGCCTATCCACAGCTAACACTCAGCAGCACCGGCAACGTTCTATAAGCGGCAACAGAAGGGTTAAGTGGGCGGTTGCCAGGGACTAGGGGGTAGCTGCAAGGGCTGCCGCCTAGAAAGCGGAGGCTGAGTGCGCGCCTAGGCTGGGAGGCAGAAGTGGCCCAGGAGGGCAGGGTAAGGCTTGCCGCCTTGAGCTCAACAGCGTCTTTACCACCCTAGCCCATCTGCAGCCAGGCACACCCTCCCAATCAGTACACGATAACCCCTCCCGCACCAAAAGCAGGAGACGCCACAAATACAAACTGTCAAAGCAGGCGAAGACTACACTCGGCAGCACAATGAGGTCAGGCAGGACAAGGAAAAACCCGGCACAACCTATAAAGCAGAATAACAAGTCTAAACAAAACATCAAAGGAACAGCGATCCTCCAGGGCGGCCCACCGAATTTAATCAAAAATCAAGGAGTCACACTTATCTCCTACTCATTCAATCTTCGGGTCAATGAACCCAACTGGTAAATTAACTTTTCTAAAGGTCCCAACTGCAGCTAACTACTCCACGCCGGAAAAGGTAAAAGGCCTCTTAAAACCACTGACACCATACAAATTAACCTCCACTCAGAAGGAGGACAAAAATGATAATTCGTCACATAGGACGACAGCTAAACTCACAAGTGTTGCCCCATATATCACTGTGAAAAAAGAAGCAATTCCAGCGAGTGAGCGTATAGTGCAAGAGGAAAAAAATCACATTGTTGTAGTAACAGTACACATACCATCCAAGCACAAATACACACAAAAACAGAAGTACACGCCAAGGAGGAAGCCTCATCAGAGCAAGATACCCAACTGCCACCCCGGGGATAGCGAACGCAGGCCATTCCGAAATAATTTCAACATCATTTAGTCAGTGCAGCTCAAATCAGCTGGGGAAAAAGCATCCTTATTTGCAACCAGGACTTAATGCGTGGGACAGGCGCAAGACCCTCCAATAGTTCAAACGCCACTTGCAAGGCAGAAAAAAACAAAAATCAATCCACACCGAGACAAAGGCGAGGCAAATCAATAAAAACGAAGGCACCTGCAACACAGACCAATTTTGTGACTCCTGAATACAGTCCCAATCAATACTGAACAATAAGGAGATATTGCAGGCAATAAGTACAACATGAAAATTCCCAAGACCAACAAGTAATACATCAACGCCTCAACTAGGAGAACCAACTACAATCGAGGATACATCAGGTTCCCCAGCACAGGCAACAGCTAGTGCAGAAAATCAAACCAACAATAACATTGAACATTCAAATAATAACAAACCTAGCAACCAAAATACAAAATTAAAGGGAGATATAAAGGCCCACTTGACAAAATCAACCTATGTCCGTTCAAAACAAGGAAAGGTACAGTCAGATAAAAACCCAACAGAGGGTCGCCAAAGGAAAAATTAGACGCTGATATCAATAGATAAACAACAAACAATAATGGACATATCAAGCTCAGCAGAACAGCTAACACATGATACCTCAGAACTCACCGGCAAAGCACATGATAAAAATAAATCCAACATCCAACAGAGGCCCCTCACGGATAGCACAGCAGACAAAAACAACACTCGCCATCCACCTAGTAACGCCATAGAGTGGAACCACCTGGTACATAACAATATCACTGAATATCTAACGGAGCTGAAGCAGTAGTCAGATAACAACTTGGAAGCTCTTTCAAAACTACGTGTTTCCCCAGTGAAAACACTGCAAACCTCAATAGGCATCCTTAATATGCAGTCAGAGAAACTCGACATACAGATCAATTTAATGAACGTAATCGCGGAATACATCTTGGGCATAGACACTAAGCTTGACATCATGATGGGCCCATTACCAGTCCTCAACAAACATGCAAATGGTACGCGGGTACAAGTTCCAAATTGTACTTGCAGTCCCATTCTGGAAAAACGAAGGGACCTCCCAACCATACTAACAAGTATTCTTCATGAATGTAAACTGTCAAATCGTCCCACCAAAAATAACCAAGTAAATGGCAGAGCCAGAAAACGGATAATGTAGTTCTCAAAACATTGCTTTACACAGTACTGAACAGAATACCCTGTCGCCAACAGGAAAGAAGTCAAAAACTGGGGAATCAAGTGATGATTTATTCTTTGCAGATTCTCCATTTTCACATCCAGCTACTAGTATCTAATCCTCACGAACCCAAGCGATTCAACAACCATCCTAACAGACGAACCAAACAAATAATCCCCTTCCTGCTACAACAAAAATACAAAAAAAGAGCAAGGAAAGTGAAAAATTGTTTGCACATGAATAAAACATCAAAAATGGAGGAATCGAAGAACTATCCAATCTTTAATTTTTATAACGGTATACAGCGGCTATTAGTAACATCAGGGTCACATACAAAACACAAGGAGGAAGAGGAGGCAAGCTTCCCAGACCAGTCGGGTCAATTGAATCATCATACCAATCGCAAAGGGCATCACCAGCACCCAACAGCCCACTCAACAAAATGGAGTTTTGAGAGCGGTGACCTTCTTCAACCAGAAAAAACAAAGAGGAACCCAAACCTAGTGTGAGCAGGTTGGGATGCCCAGGGGATACTGCAAACAAAACAAAAAAATCTCGAGAGACCAACAAGCCTCCATCAGAGAACGATCCAACACCCACAAGAAAATGGCCTTCCTTCAACCAGAAACAACAAAGAAGACTCCAAACCTGCCTTGAGCAGATTGGGATGCTCAGGGGACATGGCAAATAAAACCAAAACACCTAATCGCCCAGAAAGCCTGCAGCAGAAATCGACCCCATGCACACAAGAAAATGGACGCCCCCACAGGAACCTACGTTACATCTTAGAAGTCCACAACAGGGACTACATAAGAGATAGGCAAGTTATCTCGAGACAAGTTATCTCTAGGACAGAGCAGCAATCAGGAAGTACCAAGGGAGACCAGCTACTGATCAATATAAAAAAACGCAAAGTGAGGACGGGAACCGGAATGAACAAGAAGAACTGGGAAAAAACCAAAGCCCCCAGCAGGCGTCCACGACCCATCCGCAAAAAAAAAAGCTGAATTCAAACTCAAATAACCGGATTCTCTTAACATCCCACTACTCCTCACAAGGCCCGCAAGTTTATTTAAACGGAGGAAACATCATGCGCCTCATGGCAGCTACCCCAACATTACAACATGACCATAGAATTCGTCAACCCCGGAAAAATCACAGGAAAGGAAAATACCTTTGCAACTTGGAAGACGGAAGACATAGTAATAGATATCCTAAAAGAAACCAAAAGATTTTAAGAATGGGGAATATCTCTTTCCATTCCAGCGCTAAAACGCTATCCGTCACTTCTCCTATCGCTAGGTTCACCCCCAAACAACAACCCAACTGTAAGCACAGTCTCCACGGTTCTGCAAGGAGCAAAAGGTACAGACGGTGTAAATTAACAACAACAGATTCAGCAAAAGACAGCACACCAAATATCACACACGCTCGTTCTGTAAGGAGAATGACGTGCTAGCACCAGAGCCCCCCTCAATCAAAATCTTGTTTTGGAACATAGCAGGAGCGAATGGAACCCCACAGGAAAAAGGGGTTTCTGAGAACTGGGAAAGTTACGAAATAATCGCGCTCCAAGAAACATGGTTAACAGCGCCAATAGAGGTCCCAGACAAGGTCTTTCACCATGTAAACGCAATATGAACGAGGCAATATGAAAGACCGAAAGGTGGCATCGCCGTCTATATTTCAACCGCTCTAAAAATATCGTCAATTCAGTTATCAAAAACCACATCCCCCATGCAAATAATAAAAAATGGAGCTGGGCTCATGTTCAGGGGTAAGCACCATTATCTTAATTAACATCTACGCACACCCAAAACAAAAGATCCACAAAGATCTATTTAAACAACTCATTGCCACTATTGCGGAATTCTGCTTCGAACAGCAAACCTGGGAAATTATTCTTACCAGAGATTTCAATTCAAATTTGTTGTCCACCCAAGATGGGGGAGATCTCATCACTGCAGCAAACGCAATTTGGGCAATAGTAACACAATCCTATTCCTACCAAAAACGTAAGGACAAAGTAGGACAGCAACTCGTAATGGACCTCGAACATCTAGGGAGGCACACATTAAATGGGAGAACAAAACAGGACAGACCAGCTACATGCAGGTACAATGGCCCTCGCTCGAGCTCCATTTTAGATTACACAATAGTAACCCTCCCGCTCTTAAGGCAAATAAAAAAATTAATTTCAAATGTTCCAGCGATCACTCGGCCCAGCACATTGAACTTAATACGACCCATCACAGACACACAGAAGCCCCAGTAGTGATGGGGTCAACATAGACAATAAATCTGAAACGGCTGCCTGGACAAGTACCACATTGCTGCAAATAGCTTCAAAGGCCAATAATCTAATGGTGACCCTTGAGTCACAAAAAAAACATGTTGATTGAAACATGGACTGCCTTCTGGTAAGTCTTCCACTAGCACCCACTAAACAGTCAAATAAAAAGTGAACAAAGCACAACAGTCTTCTTAGTCAAACTGCACGAATTACAAGAAAACAACTGAGAAAGGCACTCAGGCCCGATCACCATCAAAGTCCACCCTCAACAGCATTGGAGCATGTACATCAATTAAAGAAAAAACAAAAATCTGGATCGACAAAAAAATTCAACACTAACTTTTTGGACAAAGCTACTACACAACGCAAAGATACCAGATGCAGAGCCTTCTGGGACCAAGTGAATTCCATGAACAGAACCTCAAAACTCCTAAATAAGACCTGCGTCACCGAGCCTGCTTAGGTACAACACTTAATCTCCACATTTTCAGTAAAAAACGCGGGCCTGTCAAACTTAATTGTAATTTCCACAAAGGAAGAGCGAAAAGTAGAAGTACCATTAAACAAGCCCAGTATTGGGAGGGACAAGTTCTCCGCAACCATCAAAGTAACCGGAAACGGCACTCTGCAGACAGAGGGCACACCACTGTCGCACACCCCTTACTCTTAAGTTGAAATTGTACAAATTATAAGAAAGTCGGCTCGATGGGGCACCGGGCCCGAACGGCGTACCACAAGCAATTTACAAACAAGATCCCAACTACTGGGCAAGTAAGATGCACTGTCTGTTCCAGCTAATTGGCACATCTATTTGCATCCTGGAGAGCTGGAGAGGTGCAATAATTGATCCAATATACAAGGGAGGAGAGCGCACAGACCTCTCGTTAATAGATGCAGCGGCCAAATACTATGCATCCATAATCCTAGCAGTCCTAATAAGTTGGTCCGACGAGAACCAAAAAAATCCCACTCAACCAGTTGGGCTTTCGATAGGGCACCAGTACAATCACAAATGTACTAGCAATAGGGCTAATTGCTGACAAAAGTCGACAACAGCCTCAAGCCCTTTATATATGCTTCGTGGATTTTAAGGCACCATTTGACCATGTCAGCAGACGTACATTGTGGGCTAAACTGAACCAGCACAGTCTACCAGATTCAATCCTGAATCCAATAATGAATCTTTATACTGACACCTGGATGCAGGTCAAAATCGCTGATGGCCAGAGGCTCACCAGGAAGCTCAATACCAACGAGGGTCTAAAGCAAGGATGTGTCCTGACCCCACATCTGTTTAACCTATTCATGGCTGATTTAACAGCAAGGCTAGACTGGGTTAACTCTCATCCACCACGCCTGGGCAAGGTGCCATTAACACACTTGTCTTACAGGGACGATGTTGCTCTCCAAAGCCACACGAGAATTGGTTTGCAAAGATCAATTCACAAGTTAGCCGAATTCGCTAAAACAAAGTTGATGGAAATAAATACAATAAAAACAAAAGTCATGATTATGAATCGTAGATCACCAAACCAAATTACCTTTACAATTACAAACGCCAGGTTAGAAGTGGTTAACAGCTACAAATACCTCTGGATATATTTGGATCAAAGGTTTTCGTTTTCTACGCAGTACGAGAACATTAAAAAAAAAGGGTAACTCTACATTTTGCATTATGTAGTTTATCTAAAACGTAGAAAGGCCCACTGTTCACCCCATTATTGGCAGTCATCAAGGAAAAACTACTTCCAACCAGTTTTTACCATCCTTAACATTCGGATCGAAGTTGTATAGGGGAAAATACGCAAATTTCTTGAATACACAACAATCGGAGCTGTTTAAACACATCTTTTAGATCCCGAGGTTCGTATCCCAATCGCAGGTTCGCTTGGAGTTTGGCCTATTAAATCAGCATCAAGTTAGACAAGCGGCCGTATTAAAAACAGTTTTGAAATTAAGGGCAGCACAAGAGGACACGCTCATGGGTCTTTGTTGGATTGAGATGAACAACTAGACAAAGGCGAAAAACGCCTGGAAAACAGTATTGGAGGATGCACTGTTAAACCTTAAAATGGGAAAGGCATGGAACATCAACCAAACTTTTGCGGCTTTCAAAAAAACACCCAATGGGGCTGCAAAGCAAAGATCATGGATAATAGATAAAGCCGCATTAGCGAAGAAAAAACATGGTTGGATGGTGCTGGCCTCGAATGAGAAAATGGAGCCGCAACCTTACTTAGTCAATCATATAACCCCAGCCACCCAAAAAACACTACTAAGATTACGGCTGGGATCCTTCATTTTAAAAGATCAGACACCTGCATGGAAACAAACTTGACCGACTTCTGCCTGTAGACTATGTGGCCAAATGGAAGAATCACTGATGCACATATTGTGCATTTGTCCGTCTTTGATGAACTTGAGACGCAATTACCTATTCCACATATTTCGTCTATTTCAAATCAGATCATGCCGCCCGCCCGTCATGTTAGCACTGAACAGCTACCAACTGCAGATAGCTTGCAGGGCCGCCAGATTTTGTCAAAAGGCATTGCAGTTAATCCTGAACACTGAGAAAAAGGAGAGATAAAGGCACAAAACCGAAGTGTGAAGTGCAATGAACAGAGACATTGTAATTTTATTTATAATAATATTACTCACACAGACATCACAGAAACCTTTCTTTTTAACTATGTCAGTTATCACATTTTATCCTTTAACCATGTGTTTTTATGCAACAAAATTGTAAAGGTTTTAATTAACTACAAACAATAAATAAATTTGAAATTTGATACTTCCAACCATCGCTTATAGATGCGTCGCCCATTATGGAAACAACGCAGCAATTGTGGACAACATCCAAACGCGAGTACCTAAAAGAGTTTTTTGTCTGCCAAGTGACTCCTCTCCATCCCAGGTTCGTTTAGAGTTTGGCCTACAGCAACAACAACTGTATAGAAGGTACGAGGCAATCAAAATATGGTACAACATTTGGCTCAATCGGGGTCTTGAAATCAACCATGCGCTTTGGGATGCCCTGCAAAATGACCCGAAGTCACACTACGCTAAGTATTTAGGCGCCTCATTGCAAATAACCAGGAAGGTAGGCCTCTGGCATCGGAAATTACCTTCAACGTCATTCCATCTAATTATGAAAAAAGCGGCAAAAAGGCACTCGCTAACAGATGACAAAGCAACATTAAGTGGCGAGCTCACTCATGGATGGTATTACATTCCTTCACCAAGCCCGAGCCAGCGGCATACCTGGGCCTTGCCTTTTCCCCTCATTTAAAAACCAAGTTCTTAGAACTTCGTATGGGGAAGTTGCCTTCCAATGCCGACCTGCCCAGCTGGAAGTACCAGGGCTCAAAAGCATGCAGCTTATGAGGGTCATCAATACAGAATTTCACACATCTAATAGGCATCTGCCCAACCTTAGGGCCCTACCGCTGTCAACTGTTGAGGAGACAGTTCAATGAAAGAGGCATCTGCAGCTGCAGATCCTCAATACTAAAAAGTCTGGACTCAAAGGACCCGCAACAAATCTGCCAATTGACAAGATTTTTAATCTGCTATGAGAAATTAATGATACAGTGATACAGGCCACAATATTGTTTAATGGACACTCCCTGCTTTTTAACAGTTATAATGTTGTAAATAGAAATAATGAATCACATATTGAACAAAGACGGCGGTGTATCATCTGTCTATACTACCTTCTTTCTCTCTCTTTATGTCAAAGAAAGTGGGGTATTTTACCACATAGACAAAATGTATTTTATGTATTGGAACATTGTGATGATTTTAACGATCTATACAATAAAGGCATTTTTTCACTTTTCACTTCATGTTATGTGAAGCCATGTCTTCATAATAACTACATTAAAAGACCAGATTTGAATATGGTTCTTGATCCTGCAGTGGAAAGAACTGGTATATTTGTATGCAGTAGCCCCTGCACTGGCCTCCAGGACACTTTATTGCCATCGACTGGGAAGACATTCAGATATCCTGAAATGTCTGTAGCTTGAAGTGTATCCCAATATCTGGGAGCCAGCAAGGCGAGGACACAGCAGAGTGCAGAGTACATGCGGCAGCCTCTGCCCTACCACTTAGTTCACAGTTTTTAGCAGCCAGGGATTTCTTGATGAGTGGGTCTTCCTGTCAGAACAAGCACTGGCGTTGCCAATAGGTTTCGCATTTGGAAAGTTGGAGCTATTGGTTTTGTAAATGACATTTTATATTTATATATTGTTATTGACAATGCCAATAACGATATATAAATATAAAATGTCATTTACAAAACCAATAGCTCCAACTTTCCAAATGCGAAACCTATTGGCAACGCCAGTGCTTGTTATCTTTTCTTTTCATTTGTTGTCGGCAGCAGCTGATCTATGTCCACAACAAACCCGGCCGGCTGGTCAGGCAGATCCACGTCAGGCTGATCCACTGCTGTTCATGGAGGCTGCAGGAGATGTCAAGTAGACTGCCTTGCTGGAAGTGAGCTCAGGCTCCCTCGGGCAGCAACAGCTGGACACTGTGTTCATGAGAAGAAGGGAGACTGGTGAGCCCAGGTTGCTGGGGGCGTCGGAAGCACACTGTTAGCAGGGGTGATAAGATGCTTAGTTGGCAGCAGAGGCTTCGCCAGGTGTGAGGATGCTGTCCTGCAGAGCGGCTGTGGGGGGTTCCTGGTAGCTGTACTGGTGGGCGGGCTGAAGGCGCCCCTTGGTCTGTCGGAAGAGTTTAGGTCGTAGGTAAAGGCTTTAATGATGCTCTGCCGGAGACCACAGACAAAGTTGTGCAAGAGAGCTGTACGGGTCAGCACGGACTGTAGGGGGTGTTTGAATTCTCTACTGGTTAGCACAGGCTGCACAAACTGCGGGGCTACCACCGAGGCTGATGAACGCCGGCTGAAAGGGTGAAGCACAGTAAACTCTGTGTGCATCACGTACTGTAGTGTTTGTAAGAGTGTTGATATGCTAGCAAATGGCCGGAGGGAAGCCGGATGGGGGCGGGAGAGCCTGGTGGGGGGGGCGGGAATGCGAGCGAGGGGAGGAGAAGTGTGGCAGGCGGATTAGGGAGGTGCGCGGAGGGAAGCCGGATGGGGGCGGGAGAGCCTGGTGGGGGCGGGGGCGGGAAAGCGAGCGAGGGGAGGAGAAGTGTGGCAGGCGGATTAGGGAGATGCGCGTGCTTGTGTGGTCACGTGACCCGCTTTTGTGGTCACGTGACTCACATGCACTGTGAAAAAACCACAGTGGTTTGACGAGTCGATGGAGGACTTGAATTCTCGCCTATTACATTCGCAAGCGAATGATAATAGGCGAAACCTAAAAACTTCTAAATAATTCAACTCCCCATATGTCTGCCTCTGCAGTCCAAAAACACCCCTCCCACTCTAATTTGCTTCCTTACCAGAATTCAACACATACAACGCATGTTACTTCACAGTAAAAGGTCACAAGAACCCATCGCAACACATGACTGCTGAAAAGGCTGCATCTAGGAGATAAACAATGTAACGAGTGATGATGCAGCGTACTTGGGATGTTGCACTACAAAGCAAGTGCTTTGTGGGAGGTGGAATGATACACCAAGCATCCAATAGTGGCAGGTGAGAGGGATACACTCCTCTGGGAGGAGAGAAGTCAAAGCTCAGTGTATATGTTATAAAGAATTGGGAACAACAGGTTCATAAGACAGAAACACACTCATGCCAGACCAAACAAGCATTTGCAATGCAATGGGTCTCGTATTTACACGTAAATTGTAAATGACAATGCGTTTTATTTGTTTCAAAATCCAAAACCTAAAAAAAGGCATTGTCATTTACAATGCTAATAGCTCAAACTTGCGTAAATGCGAGACCTAGTGCATTGCAAATACTTGTTTTCTAAAACAAGCAGTGCTCTGTGGAGGGTGCTTTGTCTCAGAGGCCCCCGCCCACTCCCAAAAGGTGCCAGGCAGGGTCTGACTGGAAAGAAAAATACATTCTGGGCCAGCGCTGTTAGCTCAGAGCAGGCTGCACACTGCAGCTGCTTTAGAGAGACACGGTGCACAGACATGCTGAGAGGGACCCACTTCATGCAGACCAGACTGGAGTGGGTCCCCTCCCCCGCATCGCAGAGTGTGCAGGGGTGTCTGTGACGCCCCTTATTGGTAGATTACTTCTTGGGATTTGAACGTTTTTTGGGGAGTAGGTTTTGTCAACAGTGGTTTACGCACTCTTAAGTTGCTCTATCCCCATTTATGTACTATGCTCCATTGAGGGCCCCCTGCCCCCCAACAAGACACTACCATACCACTGATAATGGAGTACTTCCCCCAGCCAAATCTCTTCATTGTGAAATAATTGACCTTTTGTGTCCTCTGTTATGTAGTACAAGTTGCATAGAGTTCTATAGTAGATTCTAAAACATAGGTTGCCCACAAGTACAATCCATAAATAAACCAACGTACTGTGAGGTGTGTTTTGTGCCGCTATAGATGAAAAGTGAGAACTAGCGTGTATACACAGTTAAATAGTAGGAAGAGTGTCCCCAAATGGGTTCTGTTGGTGGCTGCCAGTGGACAAACACACTGTCACTAACAAGCAGACCGCTACACACACACAGACTACAAGAATGTCGTGTCAGTGGTTTTTGACATTCCTACCATATCTGATTTAAGATGAAAGAAAGGCAGATACATTGCAGCTTTAATGTTGGGAGTAATAGTAGAGCTGGGAGCTCAGAGTTCCTGTTCATATCTGTTCTTTTATTCTAAATGGTACTCTATTGCTTGCTTCTTGGCCCTACCAAAAGTGTCCATTAGCAGTGACTGGTAAATGCTGATAGGTCTCAAGCGCATAGTCTTTGTATGTAATGCAGCATGTTTCTTTGGGGCTCAAGCTTTCCAATAAAGCATCTTTCTACAATCTTAATTGTAAATGTTGTTTATATTCATTTTTCACATCTTTCTTTTAGTGTGTTCAAAGTGACTTGTCTATTCTCATCTGGCTTTAAGCTATGGTAAGGGTGGTTAGAGCTCTAGAGTTTACATATCTCTATTCCATTTCTCTTAACTCAGCCAGTGGGGATGCTTCTGTCAAAAACTGCTAGAATTGCTACAGATGAGGAAGTGAGGAGGTCTTTGGTAACCAAGCAATTCTGAGAACTCTTTTCAGGAATGTCTTTATCAGCTGATGTGATTATTGCATTATCTTTATTGAGTATTGGTGGAAGTTATTTTTCAAATATTCTGAGGTGCCACCACCTTACGTTGTTTCGTTGGCTTCCTCTTATATATTGTATGCATGTGCTTCATCTCTTTGCACAGAGCAATCCAAAGGCAGCAAAGGATGTGGCAACCTGCCCATACAATGCTCGGCACCGGGTCCCTAAACAGGAGCTGCAGCTGCACATTTCAAACTGCTTGGACAAATGCCTAACTGAGAACTTCCAAGGTAGGTGGCACCATGCAGTGCTTGTAAACACTAGCTCCTGCAGTGTCCTTAGAATGTTCTATTGCAAGACTTTGACATTTCTTTTAAAGGAAAATGCAAAATCAATTTCTCTTATCAAGACTTCAAAATATTGTGATTCTGTCTTTTGGTTTTATATATTCAAAATATTGGTAACTAAAATACATATCGGAAAAGTTTATTGGCAAGAGTCTTTTGCTTCGTCTAGCCAAATAACATGTAAGCTGGGAAACCTAGAACCATGTTCACCTTACTTTAATTTAATGCTGGGGAAATGTCACCTAGCCTGTTGCCTCAAATAGAACTAAACTCTGATTTTGGCCGAGATATTAAACTGGGTTAGCTGGCCAACTCCTGGCATCATGTATCATTCTCTCTAGAAGTAGCTAGCACTTGCGTAAACTTTATCTCTAGGGCATCTTGGTCACATATTTATATATGGCTAGCTTCAGCTTTTTCTCCTGACTGGTAAACCACAAAAGGAGAAATAAAACGACCATTAGCAATGCCAATAGGTCTTGCCTTTGAGAACTATTGGGTCTGCCAATGCCTTTTATTTATGCTGTACAGCATGGACATAAGAAAGAACAAGCCATGGTATTAGCATTAGGTTTCGCCTATGTGATTAATAATAAGCTGTTTTTTAGGTCTCGACCTGCCAAGGCCCTTGCGCATTGCAGCTCGAGACATATAGAGGTGCATCATGAAAGCTTACCAAGAGGGCTTTGGCAGGCGGATTACGCACAGTGCATGTACTCCATGCACGCGCTTGCCATTTGCTCCCCGAGCCTCGGCATGTGCCTCGCATCATCGCATCAGACCCGCCACAGCAGTTACCGCTCACACCCCATATGCTCGTTCCCTCCCCGACTTCAAAGGAACGCTGCTCCCCCGCCACGCAATGCAGAGAGCTTGTTTTTTAATTGCTGATCTCCTTTCACGGCCGCGCTACTGCAGTGTGGCCAATGTGAGTACAGAGATGTTATCCCTTTCCTTTGCCAAGACTTTCTGAGATTGCTGTTCCCTTCAATGCTTCTCAGCTATTTGTAAGGCTTCTCGCACGGCCCCCGCGCATTCCAGGGGGCCAGCTGTAGATATTTCTGGGGAGCAGTTTCAAAATGATTTGTTCTGTTTATTTAGTTGCATTTTGATATAGTGCGAACTCGACCCCATGTGATCAGAGCGCTTTACATGAGTACCAGTTGCCTTACAAATATACACATTCATTTTCATATTTTGAGGCACAGGGAGAGATTTCCCCAGAATCACAGGATGCTTGAGACACCCGCCAGACTCGATCCTAGTTCCCCTGCTTCAAGGTTGGCCGCTCTTGCCATTAAACCACATCAGTCTGGTATACGTACAACATAAAACCTGAGGATTTAAGCAAACGTGCCCATCGGAATTTGCTGTATTTGCGCAACATGTTATCAGAATAACATACAACTAGTAATGCTTCTTGGAGCTACTGTGGAGGCAAGATAACAGAACAAGCACGGGCCAGCTTAAAATAAGAACTTGATATATGTAAACAATTTGAGTTTACCCCCAACAGAAGCAGAAATGGTTTCAGCATTATGGCCATGTCAGCGCCGAGACTCACACGTATAGTTCTGAAATATGTATTGACTTTACTGCAGCGTGGCCAATGCGAGTACAGAGATGTTATCCCTTTCTGTCAAGACTTTCTGAGATTGCTGTTCCCTTCAATGTGCTTTTCAGCTATTTGCAAGGTTTCTCGCGCTGCCCCCCAACCCCGCATCCCAGGGGGCCAGCTGTAGATATTTCTGGGGAGCAGTTTCAAAATGATTTGTTCTGTTTATTTAGTTGCATTTTGATACAGCGCAAACTCTACCCCATGTTATCAGAACGCTTTACATGAGTGCCTTGCAAAGATACACATTCATTTTTATATTTTGAGGCACACGGAGAGATTTCCCCAGAATCACAGGATGCTTGAGCCGCCCACCAGACTCGATCCTAGTTCACCCGCTTCAAGGTCAGCCGCTCTAGCCGTTAAGCCACATCAGTCTTGTATACGTACAACATAAAACCGGAGGACTTAAGTAAACGTGCCCATCGGAACATACTGTGTTTGCACAACATTATTTTATCAGAATAACATGCAACTGGTAATGCTTCATGGAGCTACTGCCAAGGCAACATAACAGAACAAGCGCGGGCCGGCTTAAATTAAGAACTCTATTTATCAAAACAATTTGAGTTTACCCCCAACACAAGCAGAAATAGTTTGTTGTAAGTGGCATGCGTCTGATTTCAGCCGCACCCCAGTACTTCAAAGGTCGGGGAAAAAACAGGTTGTTAAGTGGGCTTCCCGGTGTTATCTCTCCCTTTTTGACCCCCTGCATCTCTGCTCTGAGGGGAGCAGGGAGCCGCGTTTTAGTCTATCCTCTGCCCTGAGGCCAACGTTCTTAAGGCTCTCGTCCAGAGCACTTACACTTACTTAATGCATTTTAAAATTCCTCTTACCAATTTTATATAGTTGTGCTCTTCTTTCACTTACACAAAAAAACGCCACTATGTGGCAGACTAAAGCCGGTGTTGCAAATTAAGTGTTGGTGCCGAGACCTGGCTCATATTAAGAACTTGACTTATGTAATAAATTGGAGTTCACGCACAAAACAAGCTTAATTGTTTAGCTGCAAGTCGCGCTAGCGTGGTTTTTTTTTCTTTCTTTCATGGGGTTGAAGAAAGTAGTCCACTTATGTCACAGAATCTAGCTCTTCATATCTCGAAAATCTGCTTACAATGCTTACGACTGTTACATTGCCCGACATTGATCAACGGTAGCTTTGCCAACTTTTTATTAAGCCATCACGTGCACTCTGGTGCTTAATTTGAAACGGTGAATAACGGAAAGCGCTGATGTATAAAAGCATTTCTAATGCTGCAGCTGCATATTTCCTTTGTGTTTTCTACCAAACAAATGTATGCCCACACAGAGCCACTTGTTATTTTAAAGACGTGTATACTACCTCCTGTGGACCAAACTTGTAGACTACCTCCCGTGGACGAAACTTTCACATTGGATTTTGGTGGTCGGACGGGTTTTCGTTCCATACCGGAAGGTCATTGTCTGACTCGTGCATTTAATCTGTTGACTAAAATATTATACGCAAACCAGCCCAGCTGAAGATAGGCTCCACACCGTTCATCGCAGTTCAGTTCTAGATTCTGTGATTCGCTCCTGCGAAAATTCTCTACAACTGACCTTTGAAGGCCGGTACCGCATTGAAAACTGTATTTGAAACTGGTCCCCATTGTGACGTGTATTTACATACCTCCTTAACATTACAGAGGTGGATGGTTTTAGCATGGTTGGATTGGTAAGGCAGCCACCCCATTCTGACAATGAGCTGCTATCTGAGTAGCAGCTGTGGACCGCGTTTTAGGTCTCGGCCTGCCAATGCGCTTCCGTGTTGCTGGCAAGATTATAATAAGGGCAAAAGAACAGTCTACCAACGACGGATTAGCCACAGTTCATGTGACCTATGCGCTTAAACAAACCAGCCACGTCACAAACCACCATTTGTCTGTGCCTCACATCACACTTCAAAGGCTGCCGCTCCCCGCCCCACCCTTGCGTGCACATCGCACTCTCCTACTTGCCCTCCCACCTCCCACGGCTGCTCTTCCCATTCACGCGCTCTGCAGGTCACCATTTGCCAGCATGCGAAGACTTCAAAAACTTCAAGCTGTGGCAATAATCCGCCTCCTCTGCTTACCGTAACCCCTCCCCTTTCCCCCTCCCTCCTGGTCAGCCTCGCTGTCCTAAGCGCCTCGCTTAGGCACATACATACACCACTCGCGTGCTCCCCCGATCACTTTCACGTCCGTCCGTCTCCCTAGATATCACCCGATTACATGCAAAACAGAAAAGTATAGTTCAGCTGTTGATCTCCCAACTCAAGGCCATGTGTGCGACATCAAAGAGTTTAAATACCTATATTCCAAGAGGAGTGCTTGGTCTTGAAGACCCGCGTTAAGAAAATGACTCTAAAAGGATTGTCTTTGCAGTTGTGATTTACCCCCCAAGCAATCAGAGACCTTTGTTGAGAACCCCTAAAAGGCTATGTTGTCGGAGATTCATGTTTCTACTTAGTCTCACAACTTGTCTCCACCAGCACTGACTGCAATTGCACCTAGACGCTTCCTCTCATATGGTGCCATTTCCACTTCTCGCTCTGTTGGTTCCCTCAGCATGTTTCAATAAGCCCAGTATGCCTGTCACACTCTACTCTCCATGTTACTGAATACACCAACCCAAATTTGGTTGGTGTATTCAGTAACACGCTGCAGGCCACACACTGCTGCAGGCCACACAGTGCTGCAGGCCACACAACACCACCACATCACTCTGGGACACCGCCATATCACTCTGGGACACCGCCGCATCACTCTGGGACACCGCCGCATCACTCTGGGACACCGCCGCATCACTCTGGGACACCGCCGCATCACTCTGGGACACCGCCGCATCACTCTGGGACACCGCCGCATCACTCTGGGACACCGCCGCATCACTCTGGGACACCGCCGCATCACTCTGGGACACCGCCGCATCACTCTGGGACACCGCCGCATCACTCTGGGACACCGCCGCATCACTCTGGGACACCGCCGCATCACTCTGGGACACCACCGCATCACTCTGGGACACCACCGCATCACTCTGGGACACCACCGCATCACTCGGCACCACAACAGCACTGTCCTTGCTTGCTACCAACGAGCATTGCCATAGCCAATAGGACTTGCATTAAGAAAGTGTAAGCTATTGGCTTTGTGAATAACAATGCTATTAATTATTTATATTTTCAAAGCCAACACATATTTAAAAAAATTGTCATTTACAACACAAATAGCTCACACTTTCCTAATGCGAGACCTATTGCATTGCAAATGCTTGTTGTTTTAAGCTGTAGCTTGCTGCGTAGTTGTACAATATAATTTACAGAAATTCTGTTAGTGTTGTGACTTGTTTATGTGCAAAAGGCAATATATTGTGCTGTTACAAGTGGTATAGTATGGGTAAGTAATAGCCGCTTTTTGAAAAATGAAATGAAAGGGGAAATAAAGAGTTGATTTATGTAATAATTTTCAAGTTTATTTTATTTGTTTGATTAATTAAAATCTTACAAGAGAGCAGCTAAATGTAATAGCAATATTATCTGTTTAGAGGAGTTCTGGCAAATGTTGGGCCCTGTGCCACTTCACGTGCTACACCATTCAAATCCTGACCCCATTGCCTGTAGGGTAAATTAACTTGTGACTGCCTGTTTAATAGTATAATATAGCAAGATTAGGTGTTCAGTGGAGTGCCTTGAGCTTTTGGTCCTGGTGCTATTGCACCTACTGCACCATTCAAATCATGGCCCTATTGCCTGCTAGATGAATGCACTTGTGACTGTCTTGTTTAGTAGTAAAATGTAGTAGTAATCTTGGTTTAGTGGGGTCCCTAGAGCTTTTGGCCCCAGTGCCACTGCACCTGCTGCACCATTCAAATCAAGTCACTCATAACTGCAAGGTAACTGCACTTCAGACTGCCAGTTTAGTTGTAAAATATAGCAATAATCTGTGTTTAATGAGTTGCGTGGAGCTTTTTGTCCCGGTGTCGCAGCACCTGCTGCTCTATTGAAATCATGACCCTAGCGCTTGCTAGATAACTGAACTTGACTGCCTATTTAGTTGTACAATATAGCAATATTAGGTGTTTAGAGGAGTTCTGATAACTTTTGGCCCTAGTGCCACTTCACCTGCTGCAGAGTTTAAATTAAGCCTCTTTAACTGCAAAGTAACTGCAATTGTGACTACCTGTATAGTAGTAAAATATAATGATATTAAGTGTTTAGGGGAATCCTTACTACCTTTGTGCCCGGTGCTGCTGTTCCTGCTGCACCATTGAATTCATGACCCTGTTGTATGCAAGGTAACTACACTTGTGACTGCCTGTTTAGTTTTGAATATTGTAGCAATAATCTGCATTTAGTGGGGTTCCTAGAGCTTTTGCCCCTGGTGCCACTGCACCATTCTAATTCAGTCTCTTTTAACTGCAAGGTAACTGCAATTGTCACTGCCTGTTTAGTAGTCAAATATAGCAATAGAATGTGTTTAGAGGAGTTTTTACAACTTTTGGACCCAGTGCCAATGCACCTGCTGTACTACTCAAATCAAGACCCTGTGGTCTACAAGATAACTGCACTTTTGGCTGTCTGTTTAGTAGTGAAATATAGCATAGCTCTTGTATATTAATTTTAACGTGCAATGTTTATTACAACATTTAGAATTTAATCATAATGACCAGATAGATTAAGTTGAAAGGATCAATTAAACAATGCCTACAAAATGCTGAGAAATGTACTGAGGCATGAATAGGAAATGCCACAAATGTTCTAAGGCTGAAGCATCTGCTTTACACAACTAAGTAATAAAAAGCATGCATTCCAGCATACTGTTAGAAACTGTCTGCCTTTTCTGTGGGAAGTGATCTTATCTTGACAGTGAATGGGTCTTAAACAGTTTTAACAGCTTTTGTAGAAGTATCGTACATGCGTGCAGCCAGGGGAAGTTAGCCAAAACAAAGTTCTACACAAAAGCGAATTAACACAGTAATTCGGTGATGGGAACTGATAACAGCCCCTTTTTAAGATCTATTAAATACAAGAGATTTCACACTCTGTGCAGGTGAAACCTAAAAAGGCACAGTGACCGTCTTCTGATAGGGATGTCAGTTTGTAGGTGCCTGCAGGTGTCTTAATTGTAGGGGGGGATTCAAGCAAGTGAGAACACAACAGGGGGTGAAGAGAGAAGCACACTGGTGAGAGCAATACAGAGTGTGGGCTTGTAGAGAAGCACATTGGTGAGAGCGCAATACAGCATTTGAGGGAGAAGGGCATGGATGAGAGAGCAACAAGGAGCATTTGAGGGGAGAGAAGCATTCATGGGAGACCACTGGAAAACACATGCACTCATGTAGTACTTAAGCAAAAAGAATTAAGTAGTTTCCTAAAAGAGATCAATGAAGGGACACAAGGAGGCTATGCTCCAGTGGAGGGACAAGCTCAAGATGGATAAGGCAATCAATGGAATAAAAAGTGAGCAAATGGGAATGACAGTAAAGCTTACCAATGGTAAGCAGAGGGCCTGCTTTAAGCCACTGCAAGTTTTTGATAAGCTGACAATAAGCCCTTTGCAACCATAGTGCTTGCCCTGCCTGAAACCGAATATGAAGACTTTTATTTACAGATGTTGTTACACACCAGCTTGTGGCAGGAGCCACTTTATAGTGCTGTATTATGTTTTCTGTGGATCATTACTGGCCTTTTACCCTTTCCCAGATGTGGGTACCATGGCTAATGGAGAAGGGTCATACGATGATTCCAAAGTAAATGGCATCACAATTGTCCGTATTACGCTTCCCAGGTCCCTTTCCCTCCAGGAGAGGTGGTGAATTGACGACTTCATCTAGCAGAAGTGAACATTATCTGAATAGACATGTTTTCACTTTGTCCTAGAATACTACAAGGCTAATGAGGTTCTGGAGGTCTAGGTACAATGGGTTTCAGAGTAAATTGCCATGAAGGATAGTGTGCCCTCCTTGCCAGTTACAGTAAACTTGTCTTGTGAAATCAGGTTGCATTGCTTAAGATCTGGTTCTGGGTGGGTGCATATGATGTGAAAAGTGTCGGTCATCTTTGACCCAGATCCTTCTTGGCTTTGAAGGGGCTTTAAAGAACATTACATTGTATTTGCTTTGTTACTAGAATCGAGGGTCTTTGGGTGTTTGAGAGATGTGATCTGGTGTTTTTAGGCAGAGTCTTGCTACTTGATTTCTTTTTTTTCTTTTTCTTTTTGTGCACAGCCATTTTACAACTGCTTTCTTTTTTCTGGTAAAAAGTATTGATTAACTTAATAGAATTGAAATCTATCTATGTTTTCCATAGGAAATTTAAAATTGTACATTTTAAATCCTGGACAAAAGAACCAATCACAAAAAATAAAACTAAGCGAAATATAAATCAAAGCATAATTAAATTTAATACAATAATCGGACAGCATTTTCCTTATAAGTTAAGTGTTATATAGATGCTAAATAGGAAATATTAGAAAATAGAGAAAAGAAATCGGAAAGATAAGAAGTAAAATACAGAAGGTGTCAAAGTTAATAATAAACGTATATTACAACAGTATTTTTTTCTAAAGAGAGCAAATATAAAATTATCACTGCTAAATATCTTAATAAATACCCATGTATAAAATAGTCCAAATTGTAATATCAATCCAATAACTTCAAGGAGGCTTAGAACCATCAACTATAAAGCTGAGATGGCACTTATTCAGTTTTAAAGTATGACAGTAATAACTTTGGATCCAGAGTGTTTCCTAATAGCCAAGTAGTACAGTGAAATTCTTGCAAGAGTTAGCTGCGATTTATCAAAATACGAAATTGCTCCATAACATTGTGCCATTGTAGGAAGCTGGCTCTGTATATACTATACCAAAGTAAGATATAGTGTGCACAGATTCCAGTGGATCCCCAGAGGTATAGTAGAGGCTAAATTGGATATTCACGAACAGCTCTATTTGTGGTATTGAGTAGTTAGGCTTATCAGAGGGTGTGTTAAGCATTTATGTATTTACTGGGACAAGATATGATGAAAAACGCTCCGAGACACAGAGTCCAGGCCAAACGGGGTAAGTATAAAAAAGGTATACCTATGTTTAATTTCTAGAACTAAGCAGAACTTGGCACAGATAGGTAAAATGTACCTTCAAATGCAAAACTATAAACAGAAATGCAATTGTAGATGAAATTAGTATTGTTACAGGTTTTTATTTGCTTTAAAAACAGTTCTGAATACTTTGAAAATACTTTGGATTACCTTTGCGTTGCTTTTTAGTTACATTGGCTACTCTGGGTGATATTCCTAGATGTCACACTGTGGTTCCTATCCTACAAAGGTAAGTAAGCCAATTTACTTTCCAAACCAAACTTGCTTTTTGTTTCATACAGAAAAACAGGTCGACACTTAGAATTTGTCAGAGGAAAAAACTAAAATTGAGTACCTATGGAGAAACAGAATGTTATGGGTTTACAGGTAAGTAAACCACTTACAATGCTGGGTGTCAGGGAGGGGGGCTATAACCAAGGTTCAAGGAGGTAACTCACGTTGCACCACCAGCATTACTAGGGCAGCTGGGTGCAGAGTGCTGAGGCCCAATGTTAACCAATGGGGCTAGGGGGTTGCCTGTTAGGAGCTGCTCGTGAGCAGGTTAGTCGGTTGTGGGAGCAAAGCTCCTGGGGTTAAGATCAGTACTGTAGGTGCCCACAATCCACACAGGAGCTGCATCACCAGCGGCAACGAGGTGGCCAGATGCAGGGTCCAAGGAGACGTCTGGAGCCCTGTTGATTTCAGTAGAGATCTCCGGTTCAGAAGAAAGGCTGCAGGTTCTGACAGTTTTCTGTGGGTGACCACTGGCAGGAGAGGTAAGTTGGGTTGATGGGGGATGCCTGGATTCCATCGGTTGAGCTGCCAAAGGCCGTGGGACGTCTGGTGCAGGGGTGTCTTTAGGGTTTGGATGTTCTCACCAGCTCTGGTCGCGGACGGGTGGGGGGGGTGGAGGGACCCCTCTGGTTGAGGCTGCAGGCGTCTGGTAGAAGATCGAGACTGGTCAGGAGTCATTGTATCCCAGGTCAGGCTCGCTGGGGAGACCTTCTTGTGGTGTTGGGACACTCTACTTCCTTGTCCAGCATGGCTCTTTGGTCCTTCTTCTTTCTTTGTCTAGAATCTGAGGAGACAAGGTTCAGGGTCGCCCCTAGATACTACATTTTGGTGTTACAGGGGGGTGCAGGATGAGGCCAAAGGGTCCCTTCCTTTGGGTGAGTACACCCACTATTATACCACCCTCCAGTGGGAGTGGGGCATGCTCCGCTCTGATTGGCTGTGTTCCCTCATCTTCAAGATGGTGGGTACTGAGATGTGTCCTTCACCTCGCCTCCCCTACCTGAGGGGTGGGGTTGGCAAAGATGGGCACACCTCTTCCTAACTTGGTTTTCACGCAGATTCTCCTGTCCAAAGTGGGGTCAGAACCGGTGGGAGGAGGTAATTGTTGGTGGCAGCTAAAGACAGGGTCAGCTATGAAAGGCGGCAGGCCTTTGCAACTTCCCCTTCATGGACCTGGCCCATCTTGGGGGAGGAGCTATGACCACTCTGCCCAGGGTGGGCTTTGTTTCTGGACCCAAGGAGTGGAGGTCCTCTACCCAGAAGTCCAGAAACTGGTTTGTTGGTGGCAAATGGTGGGTAGCCTTTCAGGAACCACACCAGGGCTGGTCGTTTTTCAGGGGGCATCTCTAAGATGCCCTCTGAGTTCATTTTACATTAAAACCCACACTAGCATCAGTGTGGGTTTAATGTGCTGAAAGATTTGCTGCCAATCTTCCAAGCTTTCAGTAAAGCCATTATGGAGCTGTGGTGTTTATAATGACCAACTCCCAGACCATATACTCTTTATGGGTTTACCTCACTTACAATGTCTAGATTTAGACACTGTAGGGGTTAAGGTTCCTGCAACTGTGTCCTCACCTGTGGTCTAGTGCACCCTGCTAGAGGGGTGACTTACCTAGGACACAGGCAGTGGGTTGCAGGCATGCCACACAAGGATGTGTGCCATGTTGACTGGCAGTGTGTCTGTGTTAAGGTGCAGGGTCTCTAAGGGTGCCACAACACGTGGCGCATCCCTTAGATGCCTTCCCTGGTCACAGTACCCTGGTCCCTTTTATCTGTGGCCAGAGATGTGCTAACTGAACAAAACAGGTACAGTTTTTGGAAAGAACACAGGCCCTGGGAACCTGATTGGCAAGGGCCCAGGGCACATCAAGTCAAAGTGCATAATGTGTCAGGCAAAAAGTGGAGGATAACCATGCAAAAAGGGGCACTTTCCTACAGTTATCAAATCATAAACAGAAGAAATGCAGAAAGTCCAAGACATTCAGAGCTATTGGGTCCATACATCAATTCTGCCTTCTGTGTGCAGTCTAATCTAGTCAGTTTGTAGATCGCATGGCTACCCAGGGGCCTCCCAGCGTTATTGTACCTCAATAATTCCTTCAGTTTGATTTTCAGTATTGAAGATGTAATAGTGCTTGTAAAGACCTGCTTAGGCATGCAGAATGAACAAAACAAAGGGTATGGAGATGCAGCGGTAGAAAATTGAACCTCAGAAGAGGCTATAGCTCCTGGTTTTGAATGGGAGTGATGGCCCACTGAGTGGGAATGAAGACAGCACACATATATGTGTTGTCTAGGCCCATTCCAGAGCAAAGGGATTCATACAGAGACATGTTTCTGGTTGTTGCAGCTTAGAATACTTTAATCAAAACAAAAAATGGACACTTGTAACACTGCTTGACCTTTGGTTCAGTGTGAAATAAGGAAACCCTCAAAGAAGTCAATGTTCGATGGAATTGCGGTATATGTGTTTCATCCGCCCCACATTGACATTCCGGCAGTTATCATAGGGTTGTTCCTATTTGTGTGAACTGCTCGCCTCATCCAGAGGCACCTCCAGTCTCGAGTGCAGTGTCCAGAGACAAAAGGATTTCCCACAGAAAGGGGTGAAAGAAAAATTTAAAAAATGGAAAAAAAACCTTTGTAGTTTTATTTCGCGGCAGATCTCCATTAATTAAAATGATAGGTATACTATGTGAGGGCCAAGTTACTGGGCCAAATGGTATTGCAAAAAGGTTGTCGACATGTTTCAGCTCCTTGGGCCAGATGGTCTATGGAGCTTTCGTCAGGACTTACAAACAAATGATAGACATACAATTTACACAGAAGGTTTTACTCACACTACTTGTGCGGTAATCCATTTCTCATAAAGATTTTATGGAAAGAATATATACTCTTCACAATCTGCTGTGTAAGAGTGCTCCGCTCTACCGGGGGCAGAGTCAGCACAAGGCGTAACGTATCCTCCACGCGGCTCTGCGGTCCCCCGTTGAAAGCCGAGCACTCTTACACAGCAGATTGTGAAGAGTATATATATTCTTTCCATAAAATCTTTATGAGAAATGGATTACCGCACAAGTAGTGTGAGTAAAACCTTCTGTGTAAATTGTATGTCTATCATTTGTTTGTAAGTCCTGACGAAAGCTCCATAGACCATCTGGCCCAAGGAGCTGAAACATGTCGACAACCTTTTTGCAATACTATTTGGCCCAGTAACTTGGCCCTCACATAGTATACCTATCATTTTAATTAATGGAGATCTGCCGCGAAATAAAACTACAAAGGTTTTTTTTTTTTTCCATTTTTTAAATTTTTCTTTCACCCCTTTCTGTGGGAAATCCTTTTGTCTCTGGACACTGCACTCGAGACTGGAGGTGCCTCTGGATGAGGCGAGCAGTTCACACAAATAGGATCAACCCTATGATAACTGCCGGAATGTCAATGTGGGGCGGATGAAACACATATACCGCAATTCCATCGAACATTGACTTCTTTGAAGGGTTTCCTTATTTCACACTGAACCAAAGGTCAAGCAGTGTTACAAGTGTCCATTTTTTGTTTTGATTAAAGTATACATTGTCTTGGGGAAAGAAACGGACACTTATTTTCCTCATCCCTCCCTGTTGATTAACTGCAGCTTAGAATACACCAGGGATTGTCCTCTTTCTTTTTAGGTAGGTTCAATAACCATGTATCCCAACTAGTAATTTGTACATGGCGGTGTTGTAGCCCCTGTTGATTTGCAAGTATGTCACCTTCTACTTACACCCATTTTTCTAACTTCATTTTCCATTATTCCCATATAGAGGATCCAAGTTCTTTCGTTTCTGCACCAGTAGTCTTTATGGCCTGCACGACACACGTCATGAACCTGTTCTCACACCTGTGTGTTTTAGGCAGGGTGTCAAACCTTCAATGGCATATTGGGAATCCCTTTGTATATGCTTGTTACACTTTATATTGTTTGTGTAATGCAGTCGCAAAAAGGTTGTGTGTTGATACATGTTCTGAACATGTGTAGGAACTCTGATTTGGCTCCTTGACATTTTGAGCAACTGTATGGCACAGTGTGGAATATACTGTTCTGTTGGGTAGGGATTAGTATGGTCTGTGGATGACATTTCATTAATTTTAAACTAGTCATTTCTTGGTACTGAACTTGTGTCTTAGTCATTTGTGTAAAACCTGTGTATTCTTTTTGGCCCCACCACTGTTGAGCATTGCCTTGAAGTGTGTGAGTTAGTGGATGGAAGTTTAAGTATATTGATAAGTCATCTACTTTAGGGATGCAGGCATCTGCTCAATTTGCCTATGAGCAGTCCGGTTTCCTTTCTTAACTTGGGATTATAGCAAAAGGGTGAGTTAGAAGTGTATGCTATTTTTGTTTAGGTTTTTCTCAATACTTTATGCCAGCATCTATTTACCACCTCTGACATTGCAGTGTACCAGTTCACAAGACAGAGTATCAATGACTGTGGAAAGATGTGATTTGACTGCCAGAACCTTACAGACCTCTTTACCTGCAACAGGCAAAGTGTCAGCCAACCAGTGGACCGGCTACTGAAGTTGGGCTGCACAATAATCATTTTTAAAGTTTTGAATGGCAAGACCACACTTGTTGATGAAGTGCTGAACTTTGCATATGGCCATGGTCACTCCAAATCCAAACCCTCAACACTATATTGAGTTCTGCAAAAAAGTGAGTCTGAGGAAAAGCTAGAATTGTTGTGGACAGTTAGAGGAAACCTAGTACTAGAGCCATTTTAGCAATGGTAATCATTACTATCACTGCTAATTATAGTTTTGCATCATGAATCTTTTTCTGGATTATTATTCCATCATCCAATGGTTAAGTCTGGAATGGTCTAATTTCTATTTCTTCTTTTTTTATTTTTGTATTTAAAATGTATTTTATTTTGTGGGCATTGTCAACCAACTTTTTGGGATATGTCCATCCAAATGGAACATCAGACATGCACCACAAAGTTCCTGTGCTTGGTTGCAGCCTTAGGATTCTCTTTTCCACCATTGGGTTTCTAAGGAGAGTGGAGGGATTAAGAAAAAATCACCCCAAAATTTGACAGACTGTCAACAAAAGCATCAAATAAATGGATGATTACACTCAGTAACACTGGAAGCCATCGGACACGTGAGGAAGAGCTGACCTGTCACTTTTTTACACCAAGTGAGACTCATCTGATCCAAAGTACTTGACCAGAGAATGCAAAGAGGCAGGGCAGCAAGGGGAAATGGAGAATACCCCCTTTAAATTCTACTCAAAGCGCCACCACACATTTGCACTAGAAGACCTGCACACAATCTGCCACCTCCCATGAAACTGATGCCTTCACAGAAGAGGAACTTCCCAGGCTTCCGAGCATCCTCGAGTAGAGGAGAGGGTGCCCTTTTAAAAACGCCAGTCAACTCAGTCTGTGACTGCGATTTGTTAAGTACAGACATTCCTCACAAGACTCAATCTTGCATGTAATGCCCCACATCAACGGGGTGCCCATCAGATGAGTAAAATTAAAGGTAGGGTGATGGTGGGCAGCAAGATGCAAGGAGATGCAGCAACCCAGTGGAGAATCGCATACTCCCTTGCCCTGCTCAACCACTATGGTCCTCAGCAGTAGTACGTAGAATAAAAGCTCATGTAACATCTCCCAGAGGAGTGTAAGAAGAATGCAAATATGGTGATGCAGGAGGGTAAAACCATCACTAACACTTGACTCCATTCCGCCCCTTACCCTGCAGAAACAGCTAGCAGCCAGATGTGCTTATGAACATCCCAGAGAAGGCATGTCTGGCTGGGAGTCTTTGGGTTTAAGTCAGAGGAAAAGGTCTCGAGTATTGCCATGCTCTTCACAGGCGACACCGTTGTTGGTCCAGCAGTAGATAAGGTGCTACAACAGAACAAGAAGGACAATGCGAAGGTGAGAACAATGGCAGAATTTTTGGGTACTTCAAGAGGGAAACCATGCCAGCCAGATGACCGCCAAGCAGAGTGGGTTTCAAACATGAATCGGCTTCACAACAATATTGGTTCAGGCAGGCAGCAACACTGCAGGCCGCAACCAAACAATGGCAGTACATTCCAAGGCTGCCCTTTCAAGCGATAGGTAGAGTAAGAGGTCAAGCTGAGGAGGGCCAGCAAATAAGTGACTCCCGTGAGTCAGACCCCCAACACGAAACACCTGCGAGGGGCAGGATGGGGAGATTGCTTTACAAATCGATACTAAGCATAATAAAGCTTGGCCTCTGTATCAACCTCCAAAAGGCCCCTTTCGATACCCCCAAAGGAGAGAGCACACTCTAGGTAGGATTTAAACCAGCTGCGACGAGAAGTAAAAACTTCCAAAAAACAAACTATAGATAGTTCGCCTAAGACCTCAGAAAAGGGGTATACTTGTACTTCCATGTGCTACGGCAAGATATGACTGAGACCAATCCTAGGTCTCCCGACAACTAAACAAGTACATGCTAACTCAAAGGTTCAAAATAACAAAGTTACAATAAGTCATTCAGCTCTTAAAGAGCTGGGATTACATAGCCAAGGTAAAGGACACCGATCTACGCATCCCAATAAATCACAAGCACCGGCAATGACACAGATTCTTTATAGACTAGGTACACCATGAGTTCAATGTGGCACCGCTTGGCATAGAATTGGCATCAAGGATGTTTATAAACTGCTTTAGTCGTGGTAGCTGCACAGCTGAGGAGCCATGACACACGTTTATCCCTACCTAGATGACTGGCAGGTTTAATAGAGTTCAAAATTGTAATTTCAGCAGAACATACAGACTGTGATGAAAACACTTCCCTGACTAGAATTCACAGATACACTAGAAAATCATCTCCACTCCCAGTAAAACAGAAGATGTTCTTGAGAGCAACATTAAACTTGAACAGTGAGGGCATACCCAAAAGAATTAAGGCACTAGTAGACCAACCTCGCTTATACCAGAAAGGGCAGTCTCTGACATTCTGGAGCATAGGAAAACTGATGAATATGATGATGTCCTGCATCCAACTCCTACCACAAGACAGGCTGCATATGCGTACAATCCAGGAATGGTTGCATAACAAATGGTCACAAGACACGGGGAGTTGGGAGAATGTAGTGGTTGTCAAAGAAGGGATTTGTAAGGTGATAAAGTGGTGGATAATAGAGCACTTTACTGTAGAAAGACCTTTCAAGCTAACAAATCCAACAGTGACCATTAGCGCAGATGCATCCGACACAGCAGGGCGGTGGTTGCACACATGGCGAAACGCAAAATCAGGGGACTATAGAGCCAGATGGTAATCAGACTTTTCTACACATTGGGCATCCCAGACATTGATCAATTCACAGGCCCAGAGAATGCAAAATGCAAGACTTCATGTTCAGTTGTCCACAAAATTGATCTAAGGGAAATGGTCTATTGATAATCTGGTAAGGGGCTTTTGCGTACTCTTTTGTGTTTTTTTTTTGTTTTTTTTTCCCACCAATCCCAATGGTAATAGACCAGTTCAGGCATTCTGACATGCCCCTTATCCTGATAGCTCTACAGGGAACAAGACGGATGTGGTTATCAAAGCTAATATAGATTTCATGAGTAGAAAAGGTAAGTCCCCCAGCAGAGCAGAACCTAATACAATGCAGGGGGGCAGGTCTGCCAGCCATTCTCTGCCTGGCTGCTTAGTACATAAAGTTGGGCCACCTCCACCTGCCAGACAGAACATTGGAGCTCCTTCCTCAAGGAAGCCAGAAGACCAAGCACACACAAAAGTGTTACACCACAAAGCAGAACAGATCTAGTCACTGGTACAAAAATATGGTCTCCTCAACTATAGAACCGACAGCACCACGATATTAACCCACCTACTAGATAACTGTTTAACACATGCTTCGCTTAAGGTTTACCTGGCTGCCTTTCCGGCTTATGGTAGAGGATTCACATGGAGGCAATAGTCTCTTTACCCTACTAGTTAAAAAAGATTCCTAAAAGGAGAAAAAAGGATAGCCCCCCCCCAAGGGGGGCACCCACACCCATGTGTAACTTAAATACATTGGTTACCCAACTAATGAAGGAGCCGTTCGAGCCCATGCACAAGTCTAAGATCACATATGTAACATTGAAGGCAGCTCTTCTAATAGAAATCACCTCAGTATGGAGAGTCAGCAAACGTCCAGCATTCACCATTCTAGAACCTTACCTACAAAACCGTAAGACACTCCGTTTCTTCCTAAAGTGGTGTCATACTTCCATGTTAACCAAACTACACAGCTTTCTTCAAAGAGCCAAAGACCCATGCTGGTAAAGCCCTACTCTCACTAAAAGTATGGGAGGCAGTGATGGACTATCACCTGTAGAATAAAAAATAGGCCCTAAGAAATGGGAGGCAACTTTGTCTTTTTTGCATGAGCAAAGAATAGAATACCAGTCACCAAGGAAACTGTATAATGACAGTGAGAATAATTCAAACCTGCTACACCAGAGAGGTGACTCACTAAAAACTAAACCAAGGGCAGACTCCACAAGGAAGAAGTGAACAATCCTGGCCTTCCAAGCAAATGTATCCATCAACAATATATATGCATAGCAGCTACATGGTCCTTCCTGCACACCTCCACAAAGCATTACTGTGTGGACATCCCAATACACACAGAAGCTCAGGTTGGAAACAGGGTACTAAAACACAGGTCCCACAGTTCAACCACATTTCAGCCCATTCTCCCTATGGAGATAGATACCACCACAAGTAGTTTGTTTCCCTACCCGCTTAACAGCGAGCAGAAAAACCGATAAACGCTGCTCCCAGCAAGTGGGAGTAGTTTGGTTTCTCCTGCTTTCTGGGAGCAGAATTCATATTTGATTTTTCTTGGCGGGAACTGTGAAAGCTCCTGCAAAGTGAAAGCTAACTGCTATCTCCCGAGGGTGGGCACCTTGGACGATAGCAGGAATGTTTGATGTAGTGGTCCCAAGGCCCCTAAATGGCAGCAGGAGGGAGGCCCGCAGCCGCTCTCCTTTGTTTTGCATGTGCCCACCCTGTGGAAGTGGTGAACCCCCAGGCCGTATATGGGCAGGGGGGGGGGCCACGTGGCCCCCTGTTTAAATTTTGGAATTGACCAGGGAAGGTGGTAGTCCCCGGGACCTGGGGCGGCTGCACAAACACCCTCCATTATTTATTATTTAGCCCTTTGGAGGTGGTGATCTCCTAAAAGCCCTAGGAGGGAGGATCTATGGACCCCCCCCCCCTCCTTTTAAAAAAAAAAACAACAAAAAAAACCCTGGGAGGTGGTGGTCTGAAGAGGCCGGGGGGGGCGGTGGGCTGCACAGCCCCCCCATATGTACGTACAGCATCTGGAAGGTGGTGGTCCCTGGAGCCTAAAAATGCCATTTGGGGGCGTGCATCTCCATTAGTTTTATAAATATATGCATGCCCCCAGGACCCATCCCACCCTGGGGCTATAGTGTAAACAAATGCAGAAGACCACATTTGTGGGGGTGTAGCAGTTGCCGTGGATTTGGAGCCCAATTGAATTTTTTTAAAGTTCTTTTTTTTTTCCATGGCAAGGTTTAGGACGGCCCCAGGACCATTGGATCAGATTATTTCTACCCTACCCCCCTTTTTTTTTTTTTTTTTTTACTTTTTGGGGAGTTGAACGAAGCAGAGTCTCAAGATGGCTGCCAACACTTCCTGGATAAAGTGCTGGCAGCCAATCTGATATGAGCTCTGGGACTGTCGGATCCTCAAAGTATTTGCATCCCTATATATTCAAATTTAGATTTCTCCCTTAATATTTATAAAACTGCTAACTGGATTTACACCAGTTCACAAAAAACGTCAACTTTCTGGACCAAAAGTTACCGTTCTGTCAAATTTGGTGTAATTCAGTCCAACAGTTGGGCTGTAGTAGTGTCTAAAATTCTTATGAGAAATTGCATGGGGAAAACTTGTTTTGGGACCCCCCTTTTTGTCTCTGCCCACTTGACGAATTACCCCAAAACTTTCAACACAGCAAATGAATTGAGTCGTACTAATTAAAAAAAAAAATCCTGAAGATTTGTCAAAGTTATTGGCAAAACAAAAAATGGTTTCCCTATGGAAGTTAGGTCCCAACTAGAACTACCTACTGGCAACCACCAGCAGGTAAAATATTGGCAGTAATCCGAATAGGCCCATCGGGGAGTAAGGAGTGATTGGGACATTCGCCATAAACAAGACATGGACATGCTGCAGCACCACACATTGGCCAAACAACAACATATGACAATGGTGGTAACAGTATTTTCCCAACCAGGCACTGTTACAAGTGACTCTCAATCCCAGCATGGAAGAAGGCATAACACCGAACACCCTCGGGACGCTGTATTTCTCTACTTACCTGCCGTGAGGGCAACGGCTTGTCCAGCATCGTCCAGCGCCGTGAGGGGAATGGCAGACCCGCAAAGCTGAGCACTTCCACCGGGGTGACTGAACTGCAACCCCCAGGTGCCCCGGCGGCCGAGTCGCGTCCCTGACGCTACCTTCGCGCCAGGAGGCGCCTGAAAAGCAGGGAGCGCCGAGCGCTCAGGGGGACACTGTATTTCTCTACTTACCTGCCGTGAGGGCAACGGCTTGTCCAGCATCGTCCAGCGCCGTGAGGGGAACGGCAGACCCGCAAAGCTGAGCACTTCCACCGGGGTGACTGAACTGCAACCCCCAGGTGCCCCGGCGGCCGAGTCGCGTCCCTGACGCTACCTTCGCGCCAGGAGGCGCCTGAAAAGCAGGGAGCGCCGAGCGCTCAGGGGGACGCTGTATTTCTCTACTTACCTGCCGTGAGGGCAACGGCTTGTCCAGCATCGTCCAGCGCCGTGAGGGGAACGGCAGACCCGCAAAGCTGAGCACTTCCACCGGGGTGACTGAACTGCAACCCCCAGGTGCCCCGGCGGCCGAGTCGCGTCCCTGACGCTACCTTCGCGCCAGGAGGCGCCTGAAAAGCAGGGAGCGCCGAGCGCTCAGGGGGACGCTGTATTTCTCTACTTACCTGCCGTGAGGGCAACGGCTTGTCCAGCATCGTCCAGCGACGTGAGGGGAACGGCAGACCCGCAAAGCTGAGCACTTCCATCGGGGTGACTGAACTGCAACCCCCAGGTGCCCCGGCGGCCGAGTCGCGTCCCTGACGCTATCTTCGCGCCAGGAGGCGCCTGAAAAGCAGGGAACACCTCTCGCAACGCGAGTCGCGCGCGGGAGTGCCCGGGGCTAAGCCCGGGCAAAGGGCGGGCCCTCTACGGCCCTCATCGGCACGAGGAGGCAGGGCAGGGCCAGAAACCCTACAGGACTACATTCAAGTAAGCTATATCGCTGTTCTTAAAATATATTAAGTACTCAAAATCGCATAACGTTGGCTGTGACTATATTGTAAAAGTATGCCTGCTAAATTGAAGGAAGCCCCACAGAAGACCCTTGATAATTATCTAGTCCAGACAGTCAGGAAAATCAATATGCAAAGGAGAGACTCTCTTGGTCTAAGTCAATCCCCAGACCTTCGCTGTCTGTCACCTACTGCTTCCACTATGATTGATGATACTATTCTGCAAGAAACTAGCCAGGACAATGTAATTAGCGGCCCCATTCTCCTGGATGAAAGCAGTGCACCAGAAAATGCTATCACGGCTATCGAGACTTCTAACATACAGGCTGAGGGTGGCACTGACATTGACACTGACTCTGACCAAGAGACACATGCACAAGCTGCACCCAAGGAGATGACACCAAAAGGGCGTGCAATAAGGCCAAGACGCCTATGCACCAAGATTCCTCCAAAGTTGAGTGGCTCGCGTTTAGGGGCAAGAAAGAAAAGGGTCACCACTCCAAAGACTAAACAAGTAAATGTCGTGGAGGATAATCAGAGTCATAGCTTCGAGGACGCTTTTTTCGAGAGGATCTCTGACTTTCTTGAACAAAAAATTAATGCCATGGTCAAACCCTTAATATCTAAATTAGACAAATTGCATGCAGAGGTTAAGAGGCTGGGTGGCTTAAGTACTAAGGTAGTAGATGGGGTGGAAAATATCACTAAGATAGTCACAATCCTGCCCAACAACACAGGGGGAGATGTGATTAACGAAGTCTTTCAGAATAATGAAGGGACTCAGTTACCTGTTGACAATTCATTGCCCCAGCCATTAATACCTTTGTCTACCATCTCTGAGGGCCCTCTTTTGGTTACCATCCCAACAGATGTTCCTCCCTCTGTGGGACCTCCCCCATCAATTACCCAAACTACGGTCCCCCACCAATTTCTAGTTGAGGCCACCCCAGTGGTTTTGGTGCTTGCAAATGTACCCCCTTTGGAAGGGGGGACAGTTGAAACCCCTACCTCTCTTACCAGCAAGGCTCTGCACTGGCTAACCAACAACATGCGGTTAGCCCCAGGGGGGAAACATCATCTGGAAAATGCCATTAAGTCTTCGACCAGGGTCCCTTGGCTGGGAAACCGCCCGAAAAAGTTTAAGGGGGACTGTGTGGCAGTGACCCTCTCGAATCAAGATGTTCTTCCTAATATCCTGGCCAATCTATTCCCCCCCCCCAATGCAGAAAAGGCACTGTTGTTCCTCTAACTTTGAAGTTTTTTTATGGGGAGCAACAAAATGTCACATATCCTAGGACTCCAGCGTTGGGGTGGGATAGACCCTGGGACTTCAACCCCAGACAAGGGCAGGATACAAGGCATAATTCTGTAGCCCAATATCCCCTTTTAGCACAGCAAAACTCCTTTGTTGAACCTCTCCAGTTATTTAACCGCTACGCCCCATTGTCCTTCATGGATCAGAATGATTGACTCGCTCCTATAGTAGATACTAACCATGAGGATTTTTTACCCGTTTCTTTTTCTGCCCCTGTACATTTAGATCTAAAATCTAAAAATAACAGGGAGTGCAGTATCTTGAGCTGGAACATCGCTGGCATTAGCTCTAAAATCAGTAATAAGAACTGGTTGGAAATGGTTAGATCTCACGACATTCTTGTATTCCAGGAGACCTGGGAGACGTCCGACGGATTTGCTCTAGACGGCTTTTCCCAGTTCTCTGTACCTGCTGTTTCTAGCACATCTGGAAGGGCAAAGGGAGGCTTGGCTATATATATTTCTTTGAACGTTCAGGGAAAGCCAAGACAAATCAATTCTAACTCAACAAATATACTAGCAGTTGAATTAACTACTTTTAACTCACAGCCTACCTTATTAGTTAATTTTTATAATTCTCCTGTCAGTCAATTGCTTAACGAGCATTTGGTAACCTTAGAGGATTTCTTGTCTACCCACAGCGAAAATAGCGCCCAAGGCTTTGACGTGATTCTCATGGGAGATTACAATATCCACCCATGCGACAGGGATTGCCGTGAGGAATATGAAGATTTTCCCCCTTAACTCTGTATTCCGCACTTCGAACACTCACCGCGTGGGGAGGCTCTGGAATCACTTTTAGCAACTTTTAATCTTTATGAATTCTCTAGCAGTAACAGGGATTTGAGGTTACCGACATTCGTGGGTAACAACTCTGGCACAATAGTAGATTATATTTTTTTGTCATCTAGTGTTTTGTCTGAGGTCTCAACCTATAAGGTAGAAACCTCAGTTTTTAGTGATCATAACCCAGTAATTTTAGAGATTTTATCTCAGGGAGTTTTTGGAAAGAGAGAAACTGCAACCTTATGCGCAACTAACTTAGTCCTGGGAGATCAGAACCGTAGGCTGAAGTGGGATCCAGTTACCCCGATCACTTTTATACAGGACACCCTGTCTAAGGTAGAGGGAGAGGTTGCAATCTGCCTGGATAATAATAACTCGTCTCCTACCTTGATAGAGGCATTTAGTATTATCTGCAGTCAGGTTGATCTGGATCTGACTGTAAGGAATAAGGGTCGGACATGTAAAGGCAAAAAATGGTTTAATGTAGATTGTTCAAAGGCACACTCAACTCTCTTAAAGGCTTTAAAAGCTGAACCAAGAGATAAAGCACAGATAGCGTTGTTAAGGAAAAACTATAATGACGCTATCAAGAAGAGAAAATCAGAGATCAAAACTGAGGCCTGGAACGATTTGCTGTCACCCGACACACAGAGAGACAGCTCAAAATTTTGGGCGATAATAAATCATCCCTTTTTTGTCGATCCAGATAAGCAGAGAGCAGATTGCACCATACCGGATGATCAATGGGTCACACACTTTAGTAATATTTACAGTTGCCCTGATAATATCTCAGGTTGTGGATTACAATCCACATCAGCAGTCTCTCCCATTTCTTCTTTTAGCATAGAAGAGGTTAAAAAAGCTATCAGCGATACACATTCTAAAAAGGCTCCAGGCCCCGACGGGGTTCCCGCTGACTTTTTTAAGGGTGCCCCCGAATTAAGCGCTAAAATTCTTACCAACATTTTTAATGCCACAAGAGATTTAGTTTTTCCTATCAGCTGGTCGAAGTCTACCATTATACCAATTTTTAAAAAGGGACAAAGAACAGACCCAGCCTGTTATAGGCCAATCTCCCTAATCGACTCAAGTGTCAAGATTTTGGGAAGAGTTCTCTTAGGTAGATTGACTCAGCTTCTAGAAGAAAAGGGCATTTTATCGAATGCACAATATGGCTTCAGAGCCAAAAGAGGAACCCTAGACCAGTGTCTGAATTTAGAACTGATCATAAGTAAATATGTAGCAGCCAAGGGGGGCTCTCTGTACATGGCCTTTATGGACCTCTCCTCAGCTTTTGACCTGGTCAACGGGGCTAAGCTGTGGGGAGTCCTTTTGGCCATGGGTTTTGATGCCCCACTAGTGGGATACTTGGCAGAGCTACATAGAGACCTCAAGACGTCGGTCAGAGTGACCAGAGAAGGGAGATGTACCTGCCACTTTGAATCAGGAAGAGGGGTTAGGCAGGGATGTATCCTTGCACCCCTCCTCTTTACACTTTATATAAATGGTCTTGAGGCAGTTTTGGCTGCGTCCCACAAGGACATTCCGCGTGCAGGAGATATAAAGATTCCTGTCCTCCTGTACGCGGACGACGCCGTCCTCTTAGCACGCTCTGGAGTGGCACTGAGCAAACTACTCTCATCTTTTGGGGATTTCATGTCCTCACTGGACATGAAAACTAACGTAGAAAAATCCCACGTAATGATGGTAGGAGCCGCAGGCAGGAAAAGAAAGTCTAAAACTTTCTTTTGTTCAGGGAAGGAGGTTAAGAGAGTTCCATCTTTTCCCTATCTGGGCGTGATCTTTGACGAAAAAGGCAAGTGGGGCCCCCAGCTTTTGGCCAAAGGCAACGCAGTAGCAAGAGCGGCTGCTGGGCTGCTTGGTTTTGCCAAAAAGCTTGGAGCTCGCCCCATGGAGAGTATTATAAAGGTCTACAAATCTAAATGCTTGTCAGTTGCCCAATACGGCTCTGTTATCTGGGGGTACACTAATCATGAGTATGACAAAATTCAAAAAGTAGAAAATAAATTCTTGAGAACTCTGCTTTCTGTCCCCCAGTCAATTTCTACATACATAATACACACAGAGCTCGGCCTGGGCTATATTACCGACATCCTGAAGGCAGCCCCAGTTATTGGTTGGTTGAAAGTGTGGCTCAATCAGGAGCTCACTCTAAACCACAATATTTTTAAAGATTGCTTAGCCTTGGACAATGTCTATAATATCCCTTGGTTAAAATATGTCAAGACGCAGTTAACTCTAGTCGGCCGATCTGAACTTTTTTCCTCCCCTCATTTGATAAATCTAGAAGACGTAAAGACAGTCAAAAATCTTTTGACTGAGCGTTATGTCCTGGAGAGAGAAGCCACAGAGTTAAACAAGCATACGGTTAGGAAACATTGCACGATAATAACTGTTCCAGGTATGGAACCATATCTCTTTTCGGTTCACAAACCATACCATCGTTTCCTCCTAACAAGATTCCGCCTTGATTTAATCCCTTTTATACTGGGCAATTTTAAAAAGTGGTCTAGACCTGAAAATGCTGATCCATGTGACTGCGACCATTTTTCTATTCAAGACACAACGCACTTTATCCTGTTCTGTGGTCATTACAAAGAGAGCAGAAAAAAATTCTTGCTGCCTATACTGTGCAATATGGGTTTCACTCAAGTTAAACCAGCTATGCTATTCCTGCAACTCTTACCCAATATAAAAGTGGCATTTCATGTTGCTAGTTTTTTGGTTGCTGGTGCACGTATAAATAAGCATCGTTTTAGCATCAGGCACTCTGTTCCTCATTTATGATTACCTTTTATATTCAAATGAATTTTTTAAGATTATGGTACAATTTTATTCTTGCATAATGTGCTTTTAGGGTTTTTTTATAAATGTTTATAAATTTTATAGATCTCATAAATTTATAAATTCTTTTGTATGTATTACTATGTGTCATGATGAAATGTTACCGTGTATTGCTCGTTCTTCTTTTATGATTTTAATTAATCGAATAAAGAAATTTTGACTGACTGACTGACTGACTGATATGAGCTCTGGGACTGTCGGATCCTCAAAGTATTTGCATCCCTATATATTCAAATTTAGATTTCTCCCTTAATATTTATAAAACTGCTAACTGGATTTACACCAGTTCATAAAAAACGTCAACTTTCTGGACCAAAAGTTACCGTTCTGCCAAATTTGGTGTAATTCAGTCCAACAGTTGGGCTGTAGTAGTGTCTAAAATTCTTATGAGAAATTGCATGGGAAAAACTTGTTTTGGGACCCCCCTTTTTGTCTCTGCCCACTTGACGAATTACCCCAAAACTTTCAACACAGCAAATGAATTGAGTCGTACTAATTAAAAAAAAAAATCCTGAAGATTTGTCAAAGTTATTGGCAAAACAAAAAATGGTTTCCCTATGGAAGTTAGGTCCCAACTAGAACTACCTACTGGCAACCACCAGCAGGTAAAATATTGGCAGTAATCCGAATAGGCCCATTGGGGAGTAAGGAGTGATTGGGACATTCGCCATAAACAAGACATGGACATGCTGCAGCACCACACATTGGCCAAACAACAACATATGACAATGGTGGTAACAGTATTTTCCCAACCAGGCACTGTTACAAGTGACTCTCAATCCCAGCATGGAAGAAGGCATAACACCGAACACCCTCGGGTAACGGATAAAACACCTGCCCGGAGCAGTTCACTGAGGCTTACTAACCAGACGTGCCTGTGCTCGGACCGTAAAACTGTGTGTGGCTGATTGGCTTATACCCAATTGGCATAAGCTAACTTTATTGTAAGTCCCTAGTATACGGTACCCAGGGCATGTAAGTTAGTAGGTCTCCCCAGGGACTAAAGCACTGGGTTTGCCTTCTTGGGTGTGCCAAAGAAAAAATATGGCTTCCAGTCTGCCACTGCAGACTGGACGGGCAATTCCAAAGAGCTAATTCGACTTTGCCATTTAAATTAATGGCAAACTCAATCTACCCTTTCTAATATATGTAAGTCACCCCTAAGGCAGGCTTAAGGGGCTCTAAGGCAGTGTGCTGTATATTAGACAGTAGAGTGGGTACCTTTGCATGTTCCAACAGTAAAAACCTGCAATTGTCATTTTTACTGTGAAAAAGACAAGTAGCCCCATTGACGCGTGCAGAGTTGCAAGCTGACACCTCAGCTTTGCTAACTTCTGACTGGGACCACTAAAGTGGATACCGTGAGGTATCAAACAGCTCTTTAAATTAAGCTGGGCATGACGCCCTGTGCCAATCTACCGTTGCACATAGGGTTTGTCCCCGATACATTTTCCTGCCCTCCTGGAGTGATGTGCAAGCGACACCCAGGAAAAGACACAAAGCCGGCATGGGGTAGAGGTGTTACCTCTCCCTGGCAGGAAGCCACATGTGGGTTGGTCCAAAAGACCAGCTTCAAAGGAGAAGTAACCTTTCAAGGGCAAATGGTGAATAATTGGATGAGCTGCTCTGTTTCTTAGATAGGCAGGCCAGCACTTGAGAAGAATGGACATCAATCGCCCAATTGGTTTTTCAGGGGCATGTAGCCACACCTCTAGGTTGAGCTACAGTGCTCTACGCTAGTCCCATGTCACCCTTTGCAGGATAGGGTCATCAGGAGGAGGGAACTTAGTGGCCCATTGGCTAGTGACCGCGTCCACCCTGAGGGCCTTTTCTGGACACAGCACCAGCACCCATAACTCAGATTGCCATGGACTGGAGAAGGACTGAAGGACTGCCATGCAGCACCAGGAGCGTGATAAAGAGAGGCTGCACTGACTAAGACTACGCCTGCTGAACCTGGTGGCTAGCAAAGGAGAAGGGACCGTGCCTGCTGTAGCCTGCTTGTGGAGAAGTAATTTTCAAGGACAGCCGAAGCAAGAGACTTCACGTGTCAGCTGGCTGACCTCCTGTTCGCAGCACAGGGCCACATCAGCTGTAGAAGCCTGCTGGGAGGTGAGTTGGTAGCCCACGTCTTCTGACCACCACGAAGCATGAGGGTCTAGGACCCGACGCACAAAGTTGCCCCAGAGTTTGCTGAACCCACGAGAGTCATTGTAGTGCAGTTTTGTTGTGTAGAAGGGAAGTTATCATCCAAGAAATGATTCTGCTGTCGGCACAATAACGTTTGACTGGTAGCCCAGTGGTGACGGGACTGAGAGGACTTTAAGGGACAAGCATCAAGCAAAAAATGCCTCGCAAAAATAGCGAATCGCTAAAACTGAGTGCAAAAAACACTTTCCAATGCAGGAACCCAAATACCGAAGGAAAAAAGGAAAATAAAAATAAGGACTTGCAAAGTTTGCGAGAACCAATAATGTGAATCCATAATAGCGAGTCACACAACAGCCACCGCAAATGGCGATTAGCAAATAAAGAATCGCAATGCAATGCATGTAAACAAGCAATTGGCGAATCCCTGGAAAATCGCAATTTAGCAAGGGCAGAATAAGGGAAATCACAATCAGGTGGTAAAGTTTAAAAAAATTCACACAGATGCTAACAATCAGAAACCATTTCAAACTGACTCCGGAGGCCCCTAAAGCCTTTTACAATGGCAGCACTCTACGTGATTGCGAGGATGATGAGGATCCATGCAGCAGCCCAGTGCAGAAGGAGAATACAGGAGCGGATTTTCCACGTGTGCATCACATTGCTGGGACAAACGGAGGAAGAAATCTACAATAAGTGCAGGCTAAACGGTGCAATGATCATGAACCTAATTGCAGATTTGGAACCCCTAATGCAGCTCCAGACCCGTAGGACCCATGCTATCCCCGCACATGTACAGGTCCTATGTTGCCTGCACCTACTTGCCTCGGGCAGTTTTCCAGGGGATAGTAGCTGTAGCTGGAGGGGTGTCACAAAGTTCACTTTCCTGCTTCTTCCAAACCTTCCTTGACGCCATGATGACAAGGATCCACATCACCTTACCCACAACCCCACAGGATCTGAATAAAACAAAACTGGACTTCTACCAGGTAGCACAATTCCCTCATGTGATTGGCTGCATAGACTTGAAGCATGTCCCCATCTGTTCCCCAGCAGCTAATCAATACATCTTCAGGAAGAGGAAATCCTACCACTCAATCATTGTGCAAGTAGTATGCAATGCAAAGCAGATTATAACGGACATCGCGGAACAGTTCCCTGGAAGCACCCATGACTCCTATATATTTCGACACAGTGGCATCCACACGCGTCTGCTCAGGGGTGAATTTGGTGAAGGACATCTACTTGGTACACACATATACCTATTCGCAACATTAATCAAACAAATGGAAATGCAAAACTGTGGCTAACCCTTTGCTTTCCACCCTGTAGGGGACAGCGCATACGCCGTGTGTGAGAAAGTGGCTCTATATATACTGGACCAGAATAAGGTAGTGTGTATAGAGTCCACAAACCCCAGAGGTATAACAGAGGTTAAAGCCAGGTGTGACCTTACTCTCTAAAGTGGTAGCTTGGTTGAGCAGTAAGGCAGTACCAGAGGACAGTGTGAAGCATTTGTTGTACACACTCAGTCACCAAAAGGTTTCACACATTCAAAGACTGAACTCCAGGCCAATTGTTTTTATATCAGAGATATAGTTATTTTATTTTTAGAACCAACAGGTATCAAAATATACTGTTCTCAATATGAGAGGTCTCAGATGAGTACTTTGCAGAAAGGCAGTTTGTTGTTGCAGTGATTTTTCAGGACTATAAAGCTATTTTAAAAGTTCACACTTAGAATCTTTTCAACAGAAATCTGGCAATGTTATCCAATGGGAGAAAATTCAGATTGCAGGTAAAGTACGATCTTGATACTTTTGTAATCCAGTACTGGGCTCCTAGGTCCAGCACTGGGGTCTCCGCTTAAAACAGCTAAGTAATTATATTTCAGTATTTGGTATGATGTTTAAAGAATATTTCAAGTTTTCAAAAGTAGACAGAAGAAATTTCACAGAAAAGTACACAATGGATGCCTATGGAGAAAATTCAAGTTACTAGTAAACCCGACTAGGATTACTCTTGCGGTTCAGTACTGGGCGACAAGATGCCGTACTTGCTTCTCTCCTGATCACAGGTGAGTACTTCAGAATTTGGTTGATTTTATGTGAATATTTTAAGTTTTCAAAAGTAGGCACTTAGAAGATTTTTCAAGTCAAACCAGTCAATGTTATCCAACGGCAGGTAAGTGAGTTACCGGTTGCCAGGTAAGTACTCTACTGGGGAAGTTACGGTTCTGGGCATAGACTCAGGGGTTCCCCAGGGTCAGGTAGGTGCAGTTGGTTCACCCTCATTGGCACTGGTGCGGCCAGGTACAGAGGTAGTTAGGCCCAATGTTATCCAATGAGGGGCAGGGGGCCTCTGGTTGGTGACTGCTGGCTAGCAGTCCACGCGGCTGTGGGAGCTGGGCTCCTGGTCACTTGCTCATCGCTAATGGGGAAGTAGGATAGGGCACAGGTTGCGCTGCCAGGGGCACTTGGGCGGCTGGGTGCAGGGTGCCTTTGAGCCGTCGTGCGCTCAATGTTATTCAATGAGAAAGGTAAAAAGGGAACAAAGGCTGCAGACTCGGGGACGGTGATTCTTCAGGTTAGACCACCACTTCAAGAGGTAAGTTGGGATCCTGGAGAAGAGGTAGGTACCCCAAAGGGAGTCCCAGGGGGTCGCAGGGCACCGGGTGCAGGGGTGTCTTAGGGTGCCGGGAAATCTTACCCTCGGCTTGTCTCGGATGGAGGGGTCCCTGGTTCTGCAGGCATCGTCTGGTTCGTCAAGGTCGGTCTTTGGGCACTAGAATTTTGGTCTCAGTCGCCGTGGGGACGTCCTCGTGGTCTTGGATCACTAGGGCACAGGCCGGGCTCGGCGGGTGCAGAGTGGACAGGTCTTGAGCTTCCTGGATGGCACCAGGGGTTGGTTGTTGAAGCAGAGCCTCTGCTTATGGGAGTCCCAGTCTTTAAGAGGGTCAAGGCAGGCAGGTCCTCAGGGTTACCCAAGGTTGTTGTCCGCAGGAGTCGCCGATATTAAGCAGGAGCAGGATCGACAGGCCGGTAGGGCTGGTGCCAAGTCGGTGGGTTAGCAGCTGCACGGCGGGTCTTCTTCTTGATCTTCCTTCTTCTTTTCTTATTGGGATCTGAAGAATGAAGGTTCATGGTGCCCCTAAATACTAAATTTAGGGGCGTTGCAGGTAGGGCAGGGACCAATAGGTCCCTGTCCTGGGGTGGGTACACCCCCTAGCCTGCTCCTCTCCTGTGGGAGGGGGGCAGGAGCCTAGCTGTGATTGGGCAGGGCTCCCCATCTTCAAGATGGCCGGAGCCCGGGGTCGTGCTTCACCTCGCCTCACCCACCTGAGGGGTGGGGTTGGCACTGGCTGGCACACCCCCCTTCCTGACTAAGGGTTTCCCGACAGTCTTCCCGCCAGAGTGGGGGTTAGAACCGGTGGGGTCCAGTTGCCGAGTACAGCAAATGGTCTTGAGACGCTCAGAGGCGGCATGCCTTTTAAGCTTCCCCCTGCCCATCCTGTGGGAGGAGACCTAGCTCCTCGCCCAGGATGAACATTGTTGCAGGCCCAGGAGAGCGGGGGGCTCTCCTCCCAGGGTTCCAACAACATGTCTTCTGTGTGGCAGCCTCTGCAGGCACTCAGCCCAGACGTGGATTGTAGGTTAGGTTTTCAGGGGGCATCTATAAGATGCCCTCTGGTGCATTTTACATTAAATCCCACACTGGCATCAGTGCAGGTTTAATGTACTGAGAAGTTTGGTACCAAACTTGTCAGTCTTCAGTGTAGCCATTATGGTGCTGTGGAGTTCGTAATGACAACCTCCCAGCACCATATATTCTTAATAGCATCACTGCACTTACAGTGCCTAGGAATGGCCCTGGGTACGTTAGGGGCACAGGGCTCATGAACCTGTGCCCACACCTCTGGTATAGGGCACCCAGCTAGAGGGGTGACTGAAGTGTGTCAGGGCAGTGGGTTCTGTGGGCATGGCACACAGGGATGTGCGCCATGTCGACTCTTTGTTTAGTTTTGCACTTAGACACTCATCCTGCAAAGGCAGTGTGTGGGTGTCAGGGTACAGGGCTCCTGAGGGTGGCACAATAAGTGCTGCAGCCCTCAGGGGTCTTCTCTGGTCACCATGCCCTGGGTACCTAGGGTACCATTTACTAGGGGCTGACAGGTGGCCAGAGATGCCAATTGGGGTTTAATTTCAACACAGTTTTAGGGAAGGAACACAGCCCCTGGGTACCTGGTTGGCAGGAGCCCAGGGCACACTCAGTCAAAGCACATCAGCAGTTCAGACAAAAGTGGGGGCATACCAATGCAAGAAAGATGGCACCTTCTCACACAGTGCGGAACTACATTTTGACATCATACCTCAACCCAGCCACACCACATGAGCAGAGGTGCAATGCTGCACACATATGCACACGGAATGTGATTGAACGCACGTTTGGAACACTGAAAAGTCGCTTTTACATTCTGCGAGAAACTGGTGAAGCATTGCACTACCGTCCAGAGACCTTCTGCCGGGTCGTGGCTGCATGTGCCATGTTGCACAATATTGCCATCAGAAGAGGCTTGCACATAGAGATGTCAGACAATGAGTCTGATGGGGACAACCAACCACCCGCAGAACACCGACAAGCGCATGTGGTGAACTCAGCAGAAGGGCAAAGGAGACGTGCACACATTACCCTACATTATTTCTGAGGTAAGCAATAATGAGATATAACACCGAAATGGCGAACACAAAAGTATTTATTATAATGAGCCCATTTATCAATGTGTAGCCACGAAGAGGTTTTTGCAAATCCTAACTGTGAGTGTATTGAGGTATAAAGTTCAATGAGAATGTCCATGCACTGGATAACAATCCTAGAATGGCACTGGCCATCTTTACCTCACCATGGCCAAATAAAGGACATGCCTGGCTAGCGCCTCCTGCCATGCACCCCCAGACGCCTTTTGCCTGCCTCTGCTACATCACGCTGCTGTGTACCAGAGGATATTGTACTGCGCCTCCTGGCAGTGGTCACTGACACCGACAGGCTGCTAAGGTTGGATGCCTCCTCACTCCCCTCCTCCCCTGTCAAGTTGCTGCCACCAACAGTCCCAGCCTGAATATGTTCCACAGCAGTGGTCACCTGTCCTAGGGCCCTGACAACATCCCCACAGTAATGGCCTATATCGATTTGCATGGCCATGGAGCAACATGCCAGCAGTGCAGTGGTGTTGCAGAGCTTGTTATTGTCTTGTATAGGATGACCTGCGCATCATGCTTTGGCGATGCTTTCTCCTCTTTGTGCTCTGTCCCAAAAGCAACGCCTGGGTGAGCTCCTGTAGGCTTGAGTTTGTATGTCTTTTCCCCTCCACATCCTCTGTGGTCAGCTCATGCAGACTGTCTGTCATTATGCTGATGATCTTTGCAAGTTTGGAAATCTATAGGTGCATTGAGCCCATGTGTCTTCCCTGCAGGCGCTGCAGGCATGACATCTGGGGCTTGACGCCACCAAAAACATTTTTAGCCTGGTCTTCAGGTGCAGCAATACGGGCACTTAACCTGCGCTGCTGTCCATGTTGGACCTGTGCCTGTGGTGTAGGTAGTGTTGCCACACGGGGCTGGCTGGTCTCTGTAGTGGGTGCAGGAGACAGATCAGATTCCATTGGCTGCAGTGTAGGGATCTGGGCCCTGCATTTTGTGTGTGCGGGTGGTGGGTATGCTGGTGCATATGGAGTCTCCACATCGGTCTCAGCAGGTGTCTTCTAGATGTGGAGGCAATCACAATCTTCAGAGTCTGCCTCAGCTGCATCTGTGATGTGAAACAGTGCAATGTTATTTTTTTTTGTTATTCTTACTATTGTGTTACAGTTTTGCATACTGGGCTCACATTAACTCACTGACTGCAAACACTGGCTGCCATGCAATGTTGGCGTGTTTTGCCTGCCATTGTTGGTTTGGAATGCACACTTGACTGACATGCCTACAACTCCTATGATGCATTAGGTGTATGAGAGGATACTTCGACTGGAGTCTGACCTGTACACTGTGTTTTGGCTGGGAGTATGTGCACGATTAAACATTAAGTAGAGGTGTATGTTTGCAGGCATCTTACCTTGTGGGGTACTTGCTGCGCCGGATGTGTGTACCTGGGTGACTCCAACCATTGCCTCAGGCTGAATTGTCTCCTCCACCAGGTCCTCCAGGGCAGTGTTGTTGGGTACAGTAGATGGCCCCCTCCTGTTCCACTTGCCTCCTTCAGCCTTTCGGCAATGCGCTCCTTGGCACTGCTCCGCAGGTCGTACCACCATTTTTTTAGGTCATCAATGCTGCGGTGTGTGACACCAACAGCATTCACCTTGGTCTTAATACGCAGCCATATCCTTCTTTTTTCAGCCTTTGGGACTTTGAGAGACATTTTCCCAAAGAGCTTGTCATGGCTCTTGCAGACCTCCTCAATGAGGTTTTCTAGTTCTCGTTCACAAAATTTCATCTTCCTCTTTCTGGGCGTGGCACTATCCCCTGATGCTGTTTTGTCCATCCTGGGGCACAGAAAGTTGCAGGAATCAGACTTTAGTGTGTCTCAGCTCAGCTCCAGTACTCTTCCTTCTCCTCGGACCTCCTCTGGCCATTGAATGAAGCATGGGCTGGATGACTTCCTGGTTGTGATGTCATCAGCCTGCTTCCAATGCGACACACTTTTGCGATTTTGCTTTTTGTGAAATCGCAAATAGAATTTTGCCTTTTTAGCGCATCGCATTTGTGTTCTCGCAAATCGTTTTGCGGGGGGGGGGGGGGGGTTTGCGAATTGTTTTTTTTTTTCGCTAGCGACTTAATGCATTGCAGATAGCGATTTCTAGATTGCAATTCCTTATTTTTCGCAATTTAGGAATTGCTATCTTTGAGTTTGATGCATGTGCTTGATAGACTCCTTTGGCCCGGACCACCTCACCAAACCCGTGGACCAAGGATCACTGGTGACAATTAGCGCTCTACAAATCTACTGATTGGATTGATTACCATGACAGACCATACCATACAATAACGGACCATAACACACCATACACTGACCAGCTATACCATACTATACAATGACAGGCAATACCATACCATACTTTATAATGAAAGGCCATACTATACCATACCATCCAAAGAAAGGCCATGTCATGCCATATACAATGACAGGCCTTACTATACAATGACAGGACATACCACACTGTACAATGACAGGACATAAAATCCCACACTGTACAGTATAATGACAAATCTTACTATACAATGATATGCAAATAACATAACATACCATAACATACTATACAGTGACCGGCCGCAACATACCATTCTATACCATACCATACTAAACAACAAAAGTCCAGACCATACCATGATATTCAGTTTCGGGCCATGCGACACTATGCAATGGCAGGCCATTCCTTGCCATACAATACAACAGACCATACCAAAGTATGCAATGATAGGCCATAACATATCATATACCATACCATACTGTACAATGACCGGCCATATCATGCAATACAATGATAGGCCGAATCATACCATACTATACAATGACAGGCCACACCTTACCATACAGTGAACAGGCCATACCATAATATGCAAGAACAGCCCCTAGCATACCATACTATACAAGGACAGGCCATACTATGAAATACTATACAATGATCATGCATTTCATACCGTACCATACTATACTATGCAATGACCTGTCATACTACAGAGGGACTATAATAAAAGCATGCTCTTGGCTTGTAATATAGATGTAAAATGTAGTGCGCAGAAGTGTAGCACCAAGATTCTACCATGTCCTCATTTGCTGGGGTGACAAAACGTTGAGGTCTTTGGCTGGACTATCCAGTGCTGCGGAGATCGGGGAAGTCCCATTTCTTTGTTGTCAGATGAATCTGACTCCAGAGATAAAATTTCTTCAGCTGCCCCATTGTAACCCACACCGAGGACGAAGGCTACCCTAAGTGTTTTGGAGCCTGATACCGAGGAGTGTTCACAGCAGCCTGGACCTCGAAAGGAAAGTCAAGAGGCATTCTAGAACTTCTCCCTTCGGAGCATCAACCTCGAAAGGACACTTATGCAATGCTAAAGAACAGACCTATGAGCATCCAGCCACCTCTTAAAATTCTACATCAGTCCACACCACCCACTGTTGAGACTGTTGAAGGCATAAAAGAACCCTCCATATAAGAGGGCCAGACACAAGGCCTTTAGATGAGAGGACTCTTGACACTCCAGCACCAAAATCGACCTCTCATCCGAAATGTAGCTCTAAGGCAAGTGGCCCACTGATAGAATGAGCAACGAGAAACAAGATAAAGAACCATAGATCTAGAACCTATCCACACATTGTTGCTAGCCCACCACAAGGTTCCTAAACCTCTGCCACAAAAACTTGGATTACCATTTGAGGAATACCTTTCTAACAATATTGTGGCATTTTCTGTACCCAAGAAAAACAATTATTACACATGTAATACCACCTCCTCCCTCTTTACTACTCTGTCCAATCTGTTCACTTGACTACAATGAAGAGACATTAGATGTGTTGCTGTCTAATGATGAGTCATGGCATTCTAAATGAAGAGGACATTGTATGGCAAGATTACAGAGTGAATGCTCAGGGTAGTTCCTCTTTGGCACCTTATCCAGTAAGGCAGGGGTCTCCAACATTTTCTATAATTTGAACTACTTCTGATTAGTGATAATAGCCTGACCCACTGATGACTTGGATCAATGTTGCAGTAGTGACCACATCAAATATGTCCACAATAGTGACTGTACCTTGCTGTATTATAGTAGTGATCCCACAGATGTGTGGCAATATTGAGTGACAAAATACCTTTGGCCATAATTTTGTGCCCAGAATGCTGATATGTCATAAAAGTATTTTTACATATGCGATTATTTTTTTATATATATATATATATATATATATATATATATATATATATATATATATATATATATATATATATATTAGAGAGAGAGATGGATGATGGATATATTAAATATAGATATTCTAGGCATGTCTTCAAGATGTGGAGTTAAGAATATAAATAGAACTATACTCGCCTATATATACTTACATTAATGATATTTTAGTTGTCCATATTCTGCATGCAATATTTTGGATGTACGATATTTAAAATTCCGTGTCTTACAATACCCACTGCCCAATGGATAAGATGGATATACCTACAACAATGTCATGAAAAGCTATATCTACATGAAATGCCTCCATATGACTAATGAAATAATAGTCACAGCATCAAGTGGTCACGGACATGAAGCACATACTAATGGCTATAAATCTCCCAAACGTTCCATACATTTCCATTCAAAGAGCAGTTTTTAAAGTGTATTGGTTTTTTCCAAATTTTATTTCAAACATCGGAATAACACTTTCTCAAACTACATATTTTTCTATCAAATATGCTCTTATCATTTTGGGTTAAACCACTCTAAGAATCTTATCTTTTTCACACGTTGTGTGAATGGTAGAATGGGCCTTGCAGTGACAAGCTCTCCATGCGCATTTGCAAAATTTAGTGGAAACTGATAGCCATGTTGGAAGTCTTACAGGCTGTCACAGAATGTGCTGTGTTAAACGTATAGTCCTGCAATTATTTAGGATGGCTGCAACAATAAGGTTTTGGAGATGTAGTTTGCCTTATTCAATGTAGCTAGACCATTCAAATTCCATACTGTGCTCCACTGCACTTCTGGGATCTACTTTCAGGGTACCGGTGAGCTATCAGTAGCTTCAGACCTAGCCGATGGAAACCTTTGCTGAAAAGGGCTTCACCATCCGATTGCACATCAGCATCATGCCATCATAATGGGGGTTGTTGCACACGACAAGAAGAATTTCTCATGGAGATGATTAGATGCTTAAGATCATACCGAAATGCTCCAAGGATAATTTTCAATTCCCAGTAAAAGTCATGGTTATAACACTAGGGTGTAGAAAAAGTTGAAAGCAGCTATACAGATCTGCATATTTATTTTCAGTCCTGTTCCACTTGACTTTCTTATGATACATTCTCCCCATAAGACGATTGTTAGAAATGGGGGTCTCTAGTTGGCTATTGTTTGCTCCTCTGTCAAAATAGGGACCCTTCATTATAGTCAGGATAAGGGGGATACACTACTGAAGTAACCCCTGCTCACCCCCTTGGTAGCTTAGCACGAGCAGTAAGGCTGATCTCAGAGGCAGTGTGTGAAGCATTTGCACATAACCTTCAGTAATACAATGAAAATATTTCAAAAGAACACATCAGTTTTAGAAAACTAACCAATATTTATCTGTGCAAACCAGGCCAAAATGATAAAAAAAACAACATACAGTAATCAAAAATGTGGACTTTACAGGAATGACTTCAATCCGGTAGCTCTGTCCTGGGCTACCGCGGTGCTGAAAATAGAATCCAACTGTTCCGGACAACCGCGTCAGTGGGGGCCGGTCATGGCAACCATTGCGATGTGGTGTGCGGTGCCCTCAAGTTGGGGTGCAGGCAACGCTTGTTGACAGTCGTCAAGCAGCGTCGGTGAGATAGGGCTGGGGTGGGGAGTGAGGCGGTGCTTGTTGCGGTGCTGACAGGTCACTGTGCAAGCTGCAATGCTGTTTAATGGGAGCTGGCGTTGGTCGGCCCAGACTGCGGTGTGGGCAGGGGATCGTGTGACTAAAGAGCAGTGCCCCCTAAACCACTGTGCAGTCAAGGGTGTCAAGGTCCGCAGGCAGCGACCCCCTTTGTGAGACCAGGGCAGCGGAGAGAAGCCAGGTGGTGCAGAGTGCAATGCCCACAGGTCGCATAGCAAGCAGCAGCTCGTTGGCGGCGGTTGTCGCTGTCGGTGAGACCAGGGTTGTGGTGCAAAGAGCGGCAGGGCCTTCAGAACACTGTGCCAGCAGCAGTGGCTTTCCCCCTCTGTGACAACTGAAACCCACGGTTCCAGAGGCAGTAACCAGAGGTTAGTGAAGTCTGTGCTGTCTCTGAGATTTTGTGAACAGGAGTCGACCTCTATTTCAAACCCTTGGAGATACTCTGCAACAAGAGAAGAAAGTTCAGTCCAGTCCTTTCACTGCCCAAGGCAGAAGCCGCAACTGCAGGCCAAAGCAGCAAAGCAACTACACAGCAAAGGGGCAGTTCTCCTCCTGGCAGTTCTTCCAGCTCTTCTTCTTGGCCGGTTCCTTGATCCAAGCGAGTTCTAAAGTTCTGGGGTCTGGGCCCCAATATTTATACTCTGTTTCTCTTTGTTCTCTCGGGCAGAGAGTGTCTGTGCTCGGTCCAAACCAGTTTGGTCCTCTCTGGCCCAGCTAAGCTAGAACATACCTACTTTCTAAAAGTGAAGTTTTCAAACACAACATTCATCTTTACTAAAAGTTGCATTGCTATATCTTCAGGCATACTAAACTCCATTTCTCGATCTTGTCCCAATGGGAAGATCCACTCATAAAATGTTACCACGTATTCCCCATTCTATCCTATGGGACAGAAAGCCTTTTAAAAGTGAAAAACAAATTGCACTGTAGTTCACTATTGGGACATGTCACACACCCACCAGGACATGTCCTACCTCACATACACTGCACACTGCCCATAAGGGTACCTTGGACCTACCTTAGGGGTGACTCACATGTAATAAAAGGGAGGGTTAGAGCTTGGCAAGTGAGTGCCCTTGCCAAGTCGACATGGCAGTAAAAACTGTGCGCAGACACTGCAGTGGCAGGTCTGAGAACCCTTTGAACAGCTGCTTGTTTGGGTGGCTCAATCAGTGCTGCAGGCCCACTTGATTTACAGGCCTTGGTGCTCTCAGTGCACTTTAAGAAGGACTTACCAGTAAATCGAGTATGCCAGTCATGGAAACACCAATCCATAATCCAATTTACAATGGGAGCACTTGCACTTTAACACTGATCAGCAGTGACAAAGTGCGCAGAGTCAAAACCGAGGTCCAAAAGTGAAAAGACTGGTATAACACGCAAAAAGATGTCAGGTCGAACAAAGATGTTGATGAAATGGACATGGGTTACTTCCCTCCCAAGATAAAGAAAATATCGAAGATTGATGAAGCAGTCAAATGTCACTATCCGAGCGAGTACGCAATAGCCCACTGCTAACTTAGTGGCCATGTTCTCAAGGTACGATAGACCGTAATGAAAGGAGATTGAAAATTTGATGCAACACCTTCCAGATAATTAGGAAATAAAGGGCGTTTTTGATGAGAGGCATGTCCTAACGCCAATATTCGTTATGAACTAGATTCTGCAGACCTTGTCTAGACCGATAAATACAGTCCTATCGCAACATCAACCTGTTTCGCTACGTATTTCTAGCTTTCGCCCCTGGATACAAAAGTACCTCATTGGCCTACGATTTCATGGGGCCGCCTTTTTGGCCCACAAATAAAAACCGTGCTACATAAAATCTTGAAGAATATAGACACAGACAAGTAGAGTAGGCACCTGCCACCAGGAGTCTTTCACAGCAGGTCAGCAGGCAGATTTCCAAGGACTGTATACTAGATGAGCCTCCCATGGAAATGGGAGTGACCAAGACCAAAGTAGTCAGAACAAGCCTCCTCTGCCACTAAATAATGACCAGCTTACCATTCCGGTGACCAGTAAATATCTTTTGGGAGAAAGATGGACCAATACCTTCCCATTTAAGGAAATGACCTTTCATCAATGGGTATTTTCCACTCTCACCCGTGGATACTATCTGAAGTTTCTTACCATCCCTCCAAATCTTCCACTGTTGCACCACTAAGGACCATATACATCTTTATAAAAACTTGCAGCCAACCCTAAACAAGCATTGGCATAGCCAATAGGTCTCACCTTTAATACCTTATAAGTGTTTAGCCAGAGCTATTGGCTTTGCTAATGTCTTTAAGCTATGTTGTAGAGCATTGCGGCTGCTGTGCAACACATTAAAAATGTATTTTAAAAAGTGTTTTAAGCATTTTTGTTCACTTGTAGCTAACCAAGAATACATTATGTGCCACCGAACAAACCGATTGAAAAATGAATCAACTTTAAAAAAGTCTTCTTGTTTTTTAGTCCTTTTAATGCTGGCAACTTCTTCCTGCCTATTCTAATGCTTGTTTGATATAGGTTTTTTTTATATGGGGGCATAAACAATGGGAGGGTGGAGGTTGGGAAATGGTACCTGAATGACAAAATGAGCAGTGGACGGATACTAGGGGAGAATCAACAGATGCCAGATTCAGAGACCAGACTGAGGTGGTGGTGTGCTGGTGCGGAGGCAATGCTCAGGTGATTCTGGCTGATACTCCGGTGGTGGTGGTGGTGTACTGGTGTGGAGGTGATCCTCAGGTGGTGCTGAGTCTTGCTGAGGTGTTGGTATTGTATGGGTGCTCATGTGGTGCTGAGTTGGTGCGGTGCTGAGGTGATGCTGCTTTGATGCAGAAGTGGTGCTGCGTTGATGCTGAATGCTGCTGAGTTGTTGCTGCTCTGATGCTGAGTTGTTGCTGCTCTGATGCTGAGTTGTTGCTGCTCTGATGCTGAGTTGGTGCTGCTCTGACGCGGGAGTTGGTGCTGCTCTGACGCGGGAGTTGGTGCTGCGCTCGTGCTGAGCTGGTGCTGCACTGGTAATGTTGCACTGATGATGAGGAGGTGGTGCTGTGCTGATGTTGAGGTGGTGCTGCGGTGGTGCTCAGCTTATCCGAAGTGATACTGAGATTGTACTGAGTGATGCTGAGGTGGTGGTGCTGTGCTGAGGCTCAGGTGGTGCTGAGTAGGTCTGGTGCTGAGGTGATGCTGCATTGATGCTGAAGTGGAGCTACATTGGTGCTGAATTGCTGCTGAGGTGGGGTTACACAGGTTCTGAGATGGGGGAGTTCTGGAGGCGTTGCACTGATGTGGAGGTGGTGCTGTGCTGAGATGGTGGTGTTCTGATGGTGAGTTGGTTCTGCACTGGTGGTGGTGCACTGATGAGAAGGTGCTGGGCTGATGCATAGGAGGTGCTGCACTGGTGGTGGTGTGCTTACGAGGAGATGGTGCTGTGCTAATGCTGTGCCGATATGGTGCTGTGCCGAAACCGAGGGGGTGCTGAAGCTGAAGCTGAAGCTGATGCTGAGGTGGTGCTGAAGCTGATGCTGAGGTGGTGCTAGTGTAGTCGGGTACTTGTGCAGAGGTGGTGCTCAGGTGGTGCTGTGTGATGTTGAGGTGGTACTGAGTTATGCTTTGGTGGTGCAAATTTCAAATCACAAAATGTCTCAAATATGCTTAAAAGTGGAATCCCAAGCCATTTGTTTTGGAGCCATGCAGATGCTGTCATCAGCACCTCCCCTCCCTTCTTCCAAAAGAGCAGTTCAAACATGAATGGCAAGATATCCTAGTTTGCAAACGATTTTCACATCTGCCATATTTGCCACATAATACATCAACTGCATAATCTTACAATGTTAACAAAAATTCTTAGTAACTCAAACAAATCAAAAGTTAATAAAACATTTGATTTGTGTTGCAAAGTGAAGGGCCCTTTGTAAATGTTGACTGGTCACCTTTCTCACTGCTGCATTTGTATGTTACACTTTTAATAATGAGGCAAAATCTTTGCAGAACCTGTTAGCATGTATAAAAATGTCAAAATAATAAAGTATCAGAAAATTTACCACATTACGCTGCAGTCTCTATTTTTTTTTTTGCTACATAATTTAATCAACAACTCAATTGCTGACTAATTCCAATGGCCCCAAAGCAGGCAGCACATGTTAAAAGTGATTGTGCATGAAGCAGAGAGACCGTGAAGTTTGCTAACTTGGGGCCAGATGTACAATCGTTTTTGTGGCCGCTAACGGGTAATTAGCACCCGTTTGCAACTGCAAAAAAGGGTAGTGCAATTTTATAAAGGCTACTTTGCGAGTTGGTGACTCGCAAAATAGCGTTTGCAAATCACTATTAGGAAGGAGCCTACCAAGGGCATCCCATCCTAATAACACTTCACAATGGGATGTACCATTGTATTGCGAAACACTTGCACTTTACCACCTACTTCAAGTAGGTGGTAAACCACCCGCAAATGGGAAGGGATCCCAAGGGGACCCCTTCCCCTTTGGGAATGGGTGCGAAAATAATTTTTAAGAGCTGGCAGTTGTCCCAAGGACAACTGCCTGCCCTTAAAAAATGAAAAGAAAACTTTTTGGTTTTTTGTTTTAATGCATCCCATTTTCCTTTAAGGAAAACGGCTGCATTTGAAAAAAATGTAGTTTTATTTAAAAAGCAAAAACAGACATGGGGGTCTGCTGTCCCCAGCAGGCCACCATCCCGGTTTGCAGGCCATTCCTAATGGAGTCGCTAATTGCGACCTGCCTCAAGAATATTAATGAATCATGTCATTTGCGAGCATAGTAGGAATCGCTTACAGTGACTCAGACACTGTTGTACATTCCATTTTGTGAGTCGCAAATTGCGAGTCGCTAAGTCGCAATTTGCGACTCTCAAAGTGGAAGGGTCGTACATCTGGCCCTTAGTTTGATATGTGTGCAAATCCTGCATAGCCGATCCCTAGTGAGTTGCAGCTCATACTGCTGAAATAAAACAAATGGAGATACCAATGGGTGAGGTTGGACTGGTCCCAAGGGTCCTGTGACCTCCGTGACAGTCACACAAGACTGGCGGTGAAGTTCAGTATGGATTATGGTGGACAGGCCTTTAAGGTTAACCTGCACTTGCTACCGCTAGAGTCCACCTCCTGGTGCTAAGACATCAGGGCTTCCAAGGGCAAGCATGGGAATGTGCTCCCTCAGGAGAGTGGTCTGATGGACTGGTCATGAAGGTTGAATCTGGTTCCCCAGTTCCAAATTAGGCATCTCTGGCCATACTGCCACATCCTCTCCCCCACTGAACACCATACTGCCCCACTGAGAGAAACTTGCACTGTCTTCAGCTACAACCCAGTGGTGCCCCGCTATAAACACTTGGATGCGACTCAATTCAAATTATGCAGTAGACCAGAGTAATATGTTGCCTGAAAAAAAAGTAACACCATCCTGGAAAAGCAAACGCTGATAGGGAATGCAAGATTAAGTAAGGCATGTAAAATGTAAGTAGGAACAACATGGTTACCTTAACGCTTTTGCACTCATTAAAAAATCAATGAGTGTTTTTGCCTGAAAAGTTAAGGACATGACAGGGCCTGGACCCGTTGAGTGTCCATTGCTGATATTCTTATAAAACAAACTGTATAATTTTAAAAAGACCACCTGCCTGAATACAGAGCTGTGCTACACAATTTATAAACTAAAATACTAAGGAAAAACTAAGGATACAATGGTTGCTACCGAGTCACACCGACGGGTGATGTGTAAGAATTGGCCCCCTCACACTGGGATGCCGCACGGCAAGGGGGGTAGCAAACGGAGACGGCACTCGCAGCCCAGCCCCCGCAGGATGGCAGGGCACAACAGTCTAACAAGGCAGCAAGTATGGTCCTAACTCCAGGAACAAAGCTACCCCCGCGCAAAGTAAGCGCAAGTACAACCAGGCAAGGAGATGTCCCAGAGGAGGCAAGAAACGAGAGAAGCCTACAGAAAGAACTAACGAACGAACTGCCAGTCCAATTGCGAATGGATGATGGAATGGATGATGGAATACGATTTATGGCAGATCAGGTGTATTGCAAATGCAGACTGATGATTTATGACCCATGCACGACAGCTCGCTAATGACATTGTATGGCAATGGCATATGAGTAATGACAAAAGTATATGCATGTATTCCTAATAAAAACTGCGGCTAACACGGACCACTCAGAACACAAACAGTTGTTTGCTTGTTCATTCCGAGAATCACCAAAATTGGGTACATGTACTCTGGAGTGGGGCACAGTGCAGGGGTTTATCAGCAAGTGAGGAGGAGCAAGACAAAGAATGAAAGAGAGGGAATAAGAGGATGAAAGAGAAGGGGGGCAGCTGACAGCAGCAGAACAGGAGACATAGACACTGTCCTTGTCTTCTCTGGGCAGGAAGGGACAGGGTCCTTTTCCTTCTCTGTGTACTTCGCCCGTTGCTGAACGGCCAAAAGCAACCAAACCTTTTCTACAGGCCTTGGCTATTTCTGCCGTCATGGAACATATTTTTACAATAAAAAAGGGGAACGGTTTCTGTTAAATTAAAGTTGGGGCATGCTGTGCCCTGCCGAAATCGCCAACTTTGACCGCTGCTTGTACTGTGCTGTTTTGCTTGTAAATTGGTTCCCCTCTCTTCGGTAATAGCCATGCGTTGACTGATAGAAAAGTATGGCAGTGTGCTGCCTATTTACCTACACATATAACGTTCACATACTTTTTTACATTAATCATCAGCGTAATTTGTACGGTTATCAGCACTTCAGCTTTAAGTGTCAGTTATCAGGATTAATCTTCTCTTCCCCTGCGATGAAAAATTAAGTCTGAAAGAATGTTCATTAACTGCGTGTCATGTGTTGACTGGGCTGATTTGTTATCGGACAAAGTGCGTACCTGGCTTCTGTCTCATCCTGAGACCTCTAGCACCCCAAACTATTGATCAAACTGCACTCTTCTAATCTCACATGGGTCCACTAAAGCTTGTTCCCTCCTCACACAGCTGTTTAGTTAAACCGTGGTATCAGGATGACGTCACGAGATCGGGTTTGCTCAGTCCAGCAAGCATAAAAGGAAAGCCACTTTCAGAGTGCTCAAGCCATTATCAAAATATACGAGGTGGTGTGATGCTGGTGGGAGGGGGTCGTTGGTGTGTCGGTGAAGTGCAGGGTGTGTCCAGCGTTGGTCTCTTCGGGAACTCTGTGCCCAAAGAGGCCCGCAGAGACTCCAAGCACAAGAGCTCAAGTTCCGTCCCAAAACGCATGTTAAAAGGGAGAGCACCGAAAGTATGAAACGTCGAAGGGAAATATCCTTGTAACCTGGCCAGTCGCCATAGACGTCACAAACCCACCCAAAAAGAGGACAAATGGCAAGATTCACCACACATGAGAAGCAGTTAGAAAGGTACAGGAAAGAACCAATTAAAAATGGCGGCGGGGCCAAACTGCTTATACCGAATACAGTAGGCCTCCCAGAGCAGCGCTCGCTGACTCTAGGCTCGAACCTAAAAAGGGGTTATTAAAGTAGTGATTAAGATTTAAAAAGGCAAAGGAGTGTACGCTCTACACTTCCTCATCTATATATATAAAAACGAAAGTATGTCCGTTTGTCCTTTATGCATTACTACACCATTCATCCGATCGCCATGAAACTTTGGGAAGTTGAGTACACTCCCGCGTAGGTTTTTGGCCAAAAGAAAATTGTTAAATATCGGCCCCACGTCCCCCCAGGACCCTCATAATATTTCCAATACTGAACGTTTACAGTTTACGGTGCAACTCGCTTTTGCAATGACCATCAACAAAGCACAAGGACAATCGCTGCAAGTGTGTGGACTAGATTTGGAGAATCCGTGCTTCTCACATGGACAACTGTATGTGGCCAACTCAAGCGTCGGAAAACCTTCTGATTTATTAGTGTACGCACCAGACGAAAAAAAAACAAAAAAATACCATGTATCCACAAGCACTCGAAATAAATAAACAGAATTAAAACAACACTTTAAAATGTTTTCCATATTAAAATGAATAAGTTTCAATAAAAAGGACACAATGTAAATTGAATGTCATAACAAGTTTCCTTAAATTTCCTTTCTTCTGAGATCGCAGCAACGCGCAACAGGTAAGCTGGTTCTCAATAAAAGCAAAAACATCAAGGCCAATATTTGACTTGTGAGCACTGAACCTCTACATTAGATTATTTCAAAACGCTATCTCACTTCTAGCAGTAAGAGACTATATAGCCACACTCGATCTGAAAGACCACATAATTCACATCCCAATAAGTCTGGTGCCTCAACACAATCTGAGACATGAGGTAAGTGGAATAAAATTATAAATTCAGAGCCCTCGCGTTGGGAGTTACCAAACCATTGCAAGATTTACTAAATGTCTAGCAGTTGTGGCAATACACTTAAAGTGCAGCAAAATTCATATGTTCTCATACCTGGACAACTGGTTGATAAAGGGGTCGAGCACAATGCTTCAAACCACATGCCTCAAGTGATTGTGCTGGTTCACTGAAGACCTCCAAGCAAACCTGCCGAATGCTGGAGAAGAAGTGCCTCCATGAACGAACACCAGACACCTACGCAGCCCACAAGAACGCCACCCGCAGACGCCATCACCTCATCAGATCAGCTATAAGGGCCTCCTTCAAAGAACGACTAGACAACGCACACAACAGCAAAGAGCTCTTCAACATTGTGAAGGAACTCTCCAACCCCAGCTCCAACTACATCCCACCTTCGCAAGACCTGAGCGACTCACTCGCCAACTTCTTCCATCGCAAGATTGCAGACATCCACGACGGCTTCAACGCCCTTTACCGCCCGACAACCACTGAGACCGCCACCCCCATGACCACAATCCGCACCAACCACCTGCTCTCTTGGATCAACATCAACAAGATCCTCTGTGGCGTACCCCAGGGCTCAGCCCAACGCTGTTCAACATCTACATGGCACCACTCGGCAACGTCGCCCGACTGCACGACCTCAACATCATCTCCTATGCCGATGACACCCAGCTGATTCTCTCCCTCACCAAGGACCCCCACACCGCCAAAACTAACCTCCACGAAGGAGGACCAGCGTACCTCAACAGCAGACTTCGCTTCTACACCCCCCCCCCCACCCGGCAGCTCCACTCTGCCAAACTCGCCCTCGCCACTGTCCCCTGCATCCAAAGAGCGACCTCCAGTGGCAGATCATTCTCCCACCTCGCCTCCAAGACCTGGAACACCCTCCCCATCCTCCTACGGCAGACCCAAGACCTGCTGACCTTCAGAAGACTCCTCAAGACCTGGCTTTTCGAGCAGTAGCCGCATTCCCCATCCCCCAGTGCCTTGAGACACTCCCGGGTAAGTAGTGCGCTTTACAAATGTTATGATTGATTGATTGATTGCTTCTCAGCAAATTGAAATTCCCAGTTGGTGCCAAAAATTCTCCCCTGTGTCACAGGATCCACACTGAATTAACTCACATGGGAAGCAAATACCAGAAACAAGAGTGATACCATTTCCCAGGTACTTTCCGCTTTACCAGGTGTCTTGTCATTTGACAGTGCAAATGATAATGAAAATGCTAGGAACGATATCCTATATTGCTCTTATCCCTTATGCATGGTTTCACATGTGTCTGCTTTAGTAGTGCCTAGTTGAGACTCTGGTCATAAATGGATGGGAATGGAAGGGTCTAGTGTTGGTCAAGACAAAGACCAGCATAGACTGCAATGGTGGAACAACAAAACCAATTTACTGGGCCGACTGTTTAAGCCATCCTCAGCCAGTCATCAACCCACTCATCCATGATGGGTAGGGGTGCACACATGACATACCTGACTGTACATCAGGGACACTGGTCGTCCTAGGAACAACTGCTTCATATCTACCCGTTGAAAGTTATGGCAGTACAGTTACCCATTCATGCATTTCATACAACATTTTAGAAAAAAGTGGTCTTGTAAGAGGCAATATAACCACAATGTACTACATGAAAAAACAACTGGACAAGCACTCTCCACAACTGTCCAAACTTGCACATACCATTTGGCGTTGGGCATTATGCCATTAGATATAGCTTTTGTAATACAAGAATTGTGAAGATCCAGTCAGAACACAACATATATTCATACAAGTGGGAGAGAACCCCCAGGTTATTTAACTGTACTTCCAGCTTTGGGGGGATGCCTATGAAGAACCTGTTTGCCAAACACATAAATCCAAAATGCCTGAACTTTGCATCAAGGCACCAACACCCAAAGTTCATAGGTATTTATTTATTTTATTTTATATATTTTGAAAGTTTTATATAGCGCGAACAAGATCTTTGCAGATATCAGAGCGCTTTACAAAGCCGGGAATACCAACAAGAGAGTGAATTTAAACATAATAAGTGGGAAGGGTAGGCGTGAGGGAGCAAATTAGTACAGCAAATCAATAATATAAATATAACAGTTAAAAGTGTGCATAGATAGTCAGTAGCATCAATAATACAGGTGAAATACATAGTCATAGAGATCCAACATAATAATACAGGTCGGTGTAGAGTCTTTCTAGATCTATGCTCATAGGTCAGGTGTATTTGGCCATAAAAATAGCTTTCACTTCTTTCTTAAAAAGTGTAGTGGAGGAGATGAGCCTAGTTTCAGGAGGGAGTGAGTTCCAGATCCTGGGTGCCATTCCTGAGAGAGCGTTTATAAGTTTTTTCCTTCCGGAATCTTCGAGGTTTTAGCAGAAGATTGTTTGTGCCTCTGGTGTTTCTAGAGCCGCCAGAGATTGACAGCTTCTGAGTGAGGTATCCGGGAGAGCTCAGGTGTAGAGCCTTGTGTGTCATGCAGGCGATTTTCAGATGTATTCTGGCTTCAAAAGGCAACCAGTCTAGTGATTTCAGGTCAGGGGAAATATGAGAGTGCTTTTTTGATCCAGTGATGAGTCTCGCTGCAGCGTTTAGAGAGGCTCTTAGGGGTGCAGTAGTGGTTAACGGGAGACCGCAGAGGGCGGTGCTGCCGTATTCAATTCGCGGGATGACTAGTGCTTGTACTGCAGTTTGGAAGTCTTTGGCTGGTAGGAAGGGTTTAAGTTTCCTTAGGGTATTGATTTGGAAGTTCGCTCCCTTAGTAGCCTTGCTGATATGATGCTGCATGTTGAGATTGGAGTCGAGAGTTATGCCTAGGGATTTTGCTGAATCCTCTATGGTGGGTTGGACATTGAGTGCAGTTAGCTGTTTAAGCCAGGTTTGAGTGGTAGAGATCTTCGCTGGAGGTGAGATCAGCAAGAATTCGGTTTTCAGAGCATTGAGTTTGAGATGATTATCAGCAAGCCAGGATTGGGTGCTTCTGATCGTAGAGTTCAGGAGTAAGATGTCATTGGGGGATTGTAATTTGAGATATAGTTGAGTGTCATCTGCGTACATGTGAAAAAGTACTTTGGATGCTTGAAGCAAGGTGGTGAGAGGTCCCATAACTAAGTTGAACAATGTTGGTGAAAGGGAGGATCCTTGGGGGACACCTAACGAAACAGGTATTGGAGAGGATAGCAGGTTGTTACTCTTGAATTTCTGTGACCTGTTGTGTAGAAAGGAGGTGAACCACTTGAGAACAGTCCCGGAAAGACCCATTCTTGTGTTCAACAGATCGAGTAATTTCTCATGTTTAACAGTGTCGAACGCTGAAGAGAGATCAAGAAGGATGAGGAGGCAGGTATCCCCTTGATCTAGGATTTGAAGGACGTCGTCGATTATGTGAGTCATAGCAGTTTCGGTGCTGTGACCTGCTCGGAAGCCTGATTGATGAAGGTTGAGGAGATCAAACAGATCAATGTGTTTAGTCAGTTGTAGTTGAGCGCATTTTTCCAATAATTTGGCGAGAGTGGGAATATTGGTAATGGGACGGTAGTTGTTTAGGTCAGATGGGTCGGCGGCAGTAGGTTTCTTTAGCAGAGGTGTGACTTGTCCAACTTTAAGGGAGTCAGGGATGGTTCCTTCTTGGAGCGAGCTGTTGATAATCTTAGTCCAGAGTGGAAGGAGTAGTGGGGTGAAATCTTTGACAGCGTTAGCAGGGAGGGGATCCGTGAGGTGATTGGAAGGTTTCAGGGTGCTGAGCAGTTTGCCTATTTCTTCTTCGGAGTAGGTTTCAAAGGTTGACCATGTAGCATTGTTTTTAGGTCCAGTGGGTGTTATACAGTTGAGTGTGGTGTGGAGTCTTGCGTCAGCGCGGAGATCACTCTTTATGTTGTCGGTTTTTTGGGTAAAGAAAGCGGCGAAGTCTTCACAGGAGGGTGCTTTGTGCAAGGTACTGAGAGGTTGGGGTTGTTCCTTCGTTTGTGTTCTGATTAACTCAAACAGTTTTCTTGGGCTGTTTTTTGCTTGGTCGAGCTGGAGGCTGAAGAAGTTTGCTTTTGAGCGCTTTATTTTCCTGAAGTAGGCGTTTCTCTTTTTCTTCAGGGTTTTCAGGTGCAGTGCAGAGGGAGCTGCCCTCCATGTGCACTCTGCCATTCGCATGGCTCGTCTATCTTCATTGAGACTCCCGTCGTACCATGGATTGGAGGTTTTAGCGGAGACTCTTTTTAGCTGCATAGGAGCAGCCTCATTGATTATTGAGGTCATGGCGTTGAGATAGTGGTCAGTCAGGGATTGTACATCTGTAGCGCCCGTGGGCGGGAGTAGGATGTCGCGTCTGTTCGGGGGTAAGGAGACTGGGTTGAGTTTTTTCAGGTCTCTTTTCCAGACTTTAGGTCTGGAGGGTTGAACCGGGTTGAGTTTGACTTTTTCATTGATGTGGAATGTGACAGTATGATGGTCTGACCAGTCACAGGGTTGAATAGACTCAAGTTGAGCAGCGTCCTCTTTGGCGATGATAAGGTCGAGGATAGAACCTTTCTCGTGGGTCGGGCTGTTGCATAATTGTGTGAGATCCAGGGCGCTGAGGAAGCTTTTGAGACTATTTACCACCGCATCATTGAGATCGTTCCAATGGAGGTTGAAGTCACCAAGGTATATTTGGGTGAGCTGTCGTCCTTCGTTGGTTGAAATCAAGTCCATCATTTGTTGGGCGAAGATGAGGTGGTCTCTGGGAGGGTGGTAAATGCCATGAAGAGAGCATATCGGTTTGCCATCACTGATGATATCGAGGCAGATGTATTCATAGCAAGTTTGAGAGGGTAGGGAAGGCGGGGAGACTTTCAGAACAGAAAGGTTGTTCCTGTATATGCATGCGATTCCGCCGCCTATCTTGCCAGACCTGTCAAGCCTAATAATGTGGTAGTTGGGGGGAACCAGAATGTCCATTATAGGTGTAGAAGATTCGGTTAGCCAGGTTTCAGTTAGGAAGATTAGGTCAAGGTCCAATCTTAGGATGAGATCAGCGATGGCGGAGGAGTGTTTAGAAGCCAATCTGCAGTTTAGGAGAGTGCATTTGAGACGGGGTGTGTCGGGAGAGGAAGAGGGAACTAGAGAGAGGGGGACTTTTCTAAGGTTATTCGGGACGGATATTCTGTTGTTTAGAGTGGAGGGTCTATGGGGATTTGAGAGTAATGTGGGAATGGGGTGGTGCAAGGTCGCGGTGGTTATGAGGTTTAGGGGTGCAGGGTCGTAGGAGCGGAGGAGGGAGAGAGTGTCGAGATCTGAAAGCGGGTTGCATGTGCGGGGGCGGTTGTTGCGATTGTGGGCAGGGATCGCGGTCCAGTGAGAACGGCGGGTGCGGTTGTTGCGATTGTGGGCATGGATCGCGGTCCTGTGTGAGGGACGTAGCTTAGGCTCGTCGTCAGGACGGGAGGAGAGCAAGTTGAGAGGGGGGGTGGTGGTGAGTGAGGTGAGTCTAGGGGGTGTGGTGAGTAGCTCTTTTATGGTGTGCATGTCTTCTTTGATGGTGTGAATTTCTTCTTTGAGTTGTAGGAGGGAGGCCATAATCTTGTCCAGCGTGGGATAAGTGTTTGTGCTGGGGGTGGAAGTCATGGGTGGGTGGCTGACCTGGGACTTATCGTGCAGATGGGGTGGAGGGTTGGTGTTCATGCAGGGCTCCGTGATGTCATCGTACGGGTTGGTGTTAGGGAGGAGGGGGGGGTAAGGGGGCGATGAGTGGATGGAGTACGGAGGAGGTTGGTGGCGTAGAGGAGGGAATTCGTGGTAGGCGGAGAGAGCGGGGTGGAAGTGGAGTGTATGATGGTGGTGATGGGGGAGCCTGAAGGGTAGTGAGGGCTGAGAGTGGGGGGGGAGCTAGGGTTGGAGATGTTCCGGTCATGGGGATGGGGAGTTAAGATAGTAGAGGTGATGTGGTCTGCATGGTTAGTTAGCGTGTGGGAGTGGGGGCTGAGAGAAGGGGGGGACAGAGTGTGGGAATTGTTGCTATGTGTGTCGTTCTGGCGCTGAGCTAGGTTAGGGGGGTTGTGGGCAGGGTCTGTGATATCAGGGGGGAGAGGAGGAGTGGGAGTGTTATGGATGGGGTTCCCTGGGACGGAGGTGTGGGGGCGGCTGGTGTAAGATGGGGAGCTAATTGTGTCTGTGATCGCGGAGTGTGGGGTGGTTACAGCTGGTGGGTGATCGACTGGTGTGGTGGGGGAAGTGGTGATGTGCATGTCGTTCTGGTGCTGAGCTAGGTTAGAAGCGTTGTCGGTGGGGGCTGTGAAGTCCGGGGTGATGTTACTGGAGGGGATGTGAGTGGAAGTCCGATGGTTGGAGAGGTTCTCTTTGAAAGTGGGGAACAGGTTGTCTAGTAGTTCCAAGTTCCTGTCTGTGGATTGAATTGGGACAATCCTGTTATTGTAGATCGTAATGGTGGTTCTGCCTAGGAAGAGTTGGGATGGTGTGATGGAGAGGGTTAAGCCATGCGCGGATTTCCTGGTGGTGGAGACAGTGAGTAGGGTGAGGAAGGTTTTTCTCCATTGAGCTCTGCGAGAGGTGTGGAAGATGATATCGATGTTCAGGGATCCATTGACCGGAGAGAAGTAGGTGTCAACAAAGGGGGTTTCAGGGTGGGACCTCAGGAAGTTGTGTTTAAAGCGTTTAGCGGCTTTTTTGGTGAGTGCGGGTGGGTAGTTGATTTTATATGTGTGCTTGCCGATGGGCTCCATGTTGAGATGGCGGTATAGGTGGGTGTGGGGTTAAAAGTGGGTGTGGGGGGGGTGGACAATAGTGATACACATGTGCAAAGAACAATGCAGTCAGTAAGTTACATGGTACACACTTGACAATAGTGAGTAGCAAAAATAGCCAACATGTAGAGGTAGCAATGTGCAAAGAACTATGGAGTCAGTAAGTTACATGGTACACACTTACACACTTGACAATAGTGAGTAGCAAAAATAGCCAACATATAAAGGTAGCAATCTGTGCAAAGCAAAATGCAGGCAGTAGGTTGCGTGGTACCCGTGAGACACTAGTGAGTGACAAGATAACCAAAATATAGAGGTAGCATTGTGTGCAAACCAAAAATAGACAGTGAGAATGGGTGCATACAGGAATAAAACTAGGAATGGGAGCAGATTACATAAATGTAACGGGTTCTATGTGAGCAATTAGTAGGTGCATTACAGGTGTAAAAAGTGAAGTCGGTGTCGGTAGCAAACGTGTACAGAGTATAATGTAGTTATAGTACTGAAATACCTGAATCAAAAGTGACAATAGTAATTAGTCCAAAAAAGAGTGGTCAAAAATCGATGAGGTACATGGATCAGTAACAAGATAGAGCTGCAGCATAAGTTATATGTTGTATAACATAGTGAGTAGTCAGTAATAAATAAGGTACATGAGTCCGTAGCCAAAATACTGAGTAGTCAAATAGTGTCAAATAGTAGTCAAATAGTGAGTAATCAATAACAAATGAGGTACATGAGTCAATAGCCAAAATACAGTTGCAACCAAAAATTATATGAGGCCAGAAGTGCCCCTAATGAGCAGCCAAAATATATGAGGTAGCAATCGGTGCCTACAGGTGAAGAAGTGTAATGTGCAGGATACAATTAGGAATATAGACATATGAGACCAAAAGTGACCCTAGTGAGCAGCCAAAATATGAGGTAGCAATCGGTGCATACAGGTGAAGAAAAAGTGGAATGTGCAAGAAACAATTAGGAATATAGACATATAAGACCACTGTAAAAGGCAGACACCCTATCTTCGTCTGGCTTGTAAACATGTGATGTAAATATATGGGGTTACATCGGTGCATTACAGGTGAGGAAGGAGTGTGATGTGCAGGATCCAGATAGGAATATAATGCCCCTGTAGATAAAATACCACTGTAAACATATAATATAATAACATAGTATAGTAACATATAATACCGGTGTGTTACCGCTACAACGCATCTTTTACAACGTAATGCTGTTACAACGCAGCTATTACATCGCAAAAACCATTACAATGCATGCCATTACAACGCATGGCATTACATAGCAGATGCTATTACAACGCATACCATTACATCGTAAGTATTGGTAAGTATTTAATTTTTTTTTTTTTTTTATTTAATATTTTATAATTGATTTAATTATTATTAACTATTTAAAAATATTTATTTCGTTTTTAAATATTATAAATTAAATATATTAATTTAAGTATTCTTTAAAATAAGTATGAGTATAGGAGTATATGTTTTGGGGTACTGATGTATATGTTTTGGGGTGTTTGGGTATTTTTAGGTTTTAGGGCAGGGTTTGGGTTTTGGGGTACAGGGGTGTTTTTAGGTTTTAGGGCAGGGTTTGGGTTTTGGGGTACAGGGGTGTTTTTAGGTTTTAGGGCAGGGTTTGGGTTTTGGGGTACAGGGGTGTTTTTAGGTTTTAGGGCAGGGTTTGGGTTTTGGGGTACAGGGGTGTTTTTAGGTTTTAGGGCAGGGTTTGGGTTTTGGGGTACAGGGGTGTTTTTAGGTTTTAGGGCAGGGTTTGGGTTTTGGGGTACAGGGGTGTTTTTTGGTTTTAGGGCTGGGTTTGGGTTTTGGGGTACAGGGGTGTTTTTAGGTTTTAGGGCAGGGTTTGGGTTTTGGGGTACAGGGGTGTTTTTAGGTTTTAGGGCAGGGTTTGGGTTTTGGGGTACAGGGGTGTTTTTTGGTTTTAGGGCTGGGTTTGTTTTTTGGGGTACAGGGGTATTACGACTTTATATAAATTAAATTAATTAAATTAATTTTATTTAATTTAATTAAAATAATAACTATATTTATTTAATTAAAATAATAACTATATTTACAATTATTAATTTAATTGTTTTATTAAACGATTATAATTAAATTATATTATTTAAAAATGTTTAATTAATTAAATTCTTTTAATTTTATTAAATATAATTATATTATGTATTATTTATAACTTAATTAAATTATAATTATATTTATTGTAATTAATTACATTATATTTTTTTCTATTTATAAATTTTTTATATATCATTAATTATATTATTTTAAATATATTAAATTAATATCAATTTTAATATTAATTAAATTACTATAATTAAATTAATTACTGTTTTAAAAATGTTATATTATTTTTATTATTTAAAATTAATTTAATTAACTTTATTACATTTTTTTTAAAAAAGATATACTTACCTATACTTACGATGTAATGCCATGCGTTGTAAAAGTATCTGCTATGTAATGCCATGCGTTGTAATGGCATGCATTGTAATGGTATTTGCGATGTAAAAATCGCGTTGTAACGGAACGCGTTGTAATACATCGCGTTGTACTGACACCAATCCATAATACCACTGTAGAAAGGCAGACACTCAGTCCTGAGGAATGACTAGTCCATGGTGGTCGCCCAGGATAGACAGTCTACACTTAATCACACGAGTGTTTAAATACTCAATGTAAGTAAAAATGTACAGTATACAGGTAGAGGCATAGTACTGCAAAATTAGGCAGGCATTTAATCACACGACGGTTTGAAAACAGAGCTATGTAAAGTGCGCTGTCTAGAAAGGCCAGGTCTTAGGGAATGACCAGATAGTGAGAATGACTAGTCCATGATGGCCGCCAAAGAGAGAGAGGAACCAGTCTAAAATGGCAGTCCAATAGGGAAGATGGAGACGGTAGTCCTCTGTCTGTTGTGGTGGTTTTAGAACAGGGAAGTACAGTTCAGTTTCTATTTGAGTCGGCCCTGTTCCTGGGAGGGAGTCTTATCTCTGTACTGGAGGACTTGTGTGGGGGAGTTAGGTTGAGGAGCCTCGTGAGCACCCGAGGTAAAGGAGGGGATTTATTACTACAGTTTTATGACCCCGGCCATTTTGAACAAAGGAGGTTTTTCAAGTATGTGAATAGGCAAGTGGGGTAAATAAATACCTTCCTTGTGTGCTCTGCTCATCAAGTGCGCCGATGTTGATAGCGAGGTTATTCAAGCCAGTGAACACAGCTGCCTCGTGCATCTATAGGTTGCTGGACAATGTTTGTGTATGTGAATGGTCAGAGCATCAGCACTCCCCATCTCCTCAATGAATGCTGCAGTGTGCTATCCGAAGACTGTCTTCCCCATCTTGCCGTTCCCCTGTGCATCTCCTTCCACCCCAGAGCTCACCCAGGCATCCCCCCCCCCCCGAGCGACGTCACCTCAGCTCCCGGCGTGGCAAGGGCCGGCTCCAGCCGACCTCCGTCCCACTGATCCAGCCTGCCTCAGGGCTCCTTTCCGCTAGCACGGCGGACCTCCAACCCACTGATCCCGACTGCCTCAGGGCTCCTTTCCGCTAGCACGGCGGACCTCCCACCCACTGATCCCGCCTGCCTCAGGGCTCCTTTCCGCTAGCAAGGCGGACCTCCGACCCACTGATCCCGCCTGCCTCAGGGCTCCTTTCCGCTAGCACGGCGGACCTCCGACCCACTGATCCCGCCTGCCTCGGGGCTCCTTTCCGCTAGCACGGCGGACCTCCGACCCACTGATCCCGCCTGCCTCAGGGCTCCTTTCCGCTAGCACGGCGGACCTCCGACCCACTGATCCCGCCTGCCTCAGGGCTCCTTTCCGCTAGCACGGCGGACCTCCGACCCACTGATCCCGCCTGCCTCAGGGCTCCTCTCCGCTAGCTCCTCGGGCGGCAGCGCCACTCCTCAGATCGCCCCCAGCACTCAGCCTCTCTCGGCCCTCCGATGACGCCGTGACTCCCTGCTGCGGGTCCGGCGGCTCTGCTCCTCTGATCACAGCAACCAGTGTACCCGCCCGAGTCGCTGCCGTGGAACGGGCGGGGGGGGGGGCTCTCTCAGCCCCCGATGCCGCCGTGAGTCCTGTGAAGCCGCCCCGGTGGTAGCAGGCAGACCCCCGCAGCCAGGCGCCCTCCCGCAGACAGCACAGGGCTCGCGGATCCAAGTGATCCCCGACGTAGGCAGCTCCAACGAGGTCCAGCTGTGCTCAGCTCCTCAGTGGTCCGGTGCAGAACGGTGCAGAACGGGCGCCTTCCTTCGACCTTAGGACGGTCTCGGACTCCAGCACCTCCAGAGACCAGCTCCAGCACCTCCAACGTCCAGCACCAGAGCGGCAGCCGTCCTCTCAGCAGCCGATCTTGAGGCAGCTCGTGCGATGTCCAGCGCGCGGGCAGCAGCTGTCCCCAGACCAGGTGTTAAAACTAGCTTTTGCATCCAATTACTTGATCCAGTTACTCTTTGTTGAATCCTCGAAGATGCGGGTGCTAACGGGGATTAAATCCAGAATTGGAACCCCACGCACTCGGAGCTCTGATCAGGAGCTCCCACCCGGCGGCCATCTCTGGATGAGCTGTCCAAGAACATTTGTTTACATTTTTCCACAATTCCACCAATTCAATATGTCGTACAGAAAAGGCATCCGGCACTAATGGAAGTAATTCTTATTTCCCCAGAGTTAGCACTCAACACTGGTACACACTACTTCTCGGATCTGCCCATTGATCCTCAAAAAAAAGTCAACCTCTGTCCAGACTTTCAGTAACATCCCAACCTTAAATAATTAAACTGTTATTTGGCACTTGAAATGTTAGAATTTGACTATTAAGAGTGTGTGCACGCCTTAAAAGAATGCAAAAAGCCCTCTGTGCAGACATGTTATGTGGCTAAATAGATTTGCAATGCACTGTTACTCTTCAAATTAACAGTTTACTGCATCTGTTCAGCACATTGTCTGTAAACTACTGTACCTGCAAAAGTCTGGAGAAGTCTACATTTCCATGAGAGTACACCTGGCAGCTATTGCTGGGTATTTAACAAAACGGACAACACCAATCTCTTTTCAAAATCCCTGTCATTAAAGCACTTGTAGAGATTCTCAAAAGGCTAATCCCACCCAAACTACAATCAGCTCCCTCTTTGAATATGAACATTGTTCGCATTAGACCCATGGTAACGCTCTTCACGCCACTAGGTCCATGCCAACTGCAATTCCTATCTTGGACAGACCTTTTTCTAGTGGTCATTGTTTCTCTTATAGTTTGTGAAATTGAGGCATCCACACCAGTGGAGAATCAAGATATACCACACAATGTGCTAGTGTTGTTGAGTGTCTCCGCAACCATTTTTTTTGAGAGTCAGGAAAAATGACACCGGATGTATTCTCATTGATTATCCTCTTGTCAACCGGGGAAGACGAATGAAACCCTGCTTCTCCCTTCCTCCCATTTTTAGGTCTCGCCTGTCGATGCGCATGCGCATCGAGCAAGCGAGACTATGGGGGCTTATCCACTCTTTATCCAACTTGCAAGGAATCGTGGCGATTCCTTGCAGTGCCCGTGACTTTTAAGCTCAATGCGCATGCGCATTGAGCTTAAAAGCACGTGCACATCAGTTCCCTCAGCCGCACTAGGCCCCCGCTCCGCCCCCTCCCCTGCCCGCCGTGTCGCATTTCTCCTCCCCCTCCCCTTATCTGCCTTCCCTCCGTCTGTTCCCTCTCCCCGCTCCGCCCCCTCCCCTGCCCGCCGTGTCGCATTTCTCCTCCCCCCTCCCCTTATCAGCCTTCGCTCCATCTGTTCCCTCTCCCCGCTCCGCCCCCTCCCCTAAGCTACCATGTTTGCCACCTGCCTAACATCAACATTTACGATCTTGTTGCAGTCAGTCACTCTTTCCGAATCACAGACCTGAATCAGTGCCTCTTTCCTCCCTGCCACATTAAGTATACATGTGCCCTGTATTGCTCTCTCTGCCGTGACTTCTCTACAACGCCTCCCCAACCTCTGCAACCTCTGCCTCCTGTTCCAAATTGGCACACTTTTCTATCCGACGTATGTCTTCGGTATTTCTAAATCCCTAGCTCTCCTGTACCTCATTTACCCTCCGTTTACTCAATCGGTTAGCGATAACATCCTACGCATTAACTTTCCGGATCCAGGCGGAATGTTCCTGCATGTAAGCCTTACCTGAAAACTTCCAAATGAAGATCACAAACATCCGGGCGTCTCTACTTTAAGTCCATTTCTATTAAACTTCAATTTCCAAAACAAGAGAAGATTATCGGAAAACTGGTGTTAAACAGATTGACAGGATGATAGGCGGAGCTTGGAGAGTCTTTGTGGCTGTATTTTCCAGTTTACCCTGCCATTGGTTAGAAAACACATAACCCGCCCCAAAAAAGGTGGGCCAGCCAACCTTTCTGCAGCGGAAGAGGTCTCTCTCTAGCTGCCCCGGAACTGACCCTTGAATATCAGGAAAGAACGACCCAGCCGCACAGGGCCGGCGCACGCTGAGGTCTGCGCTGCCACGCACCACTTCCTGACGAATGGCCCTGTGGACTCTGGCATGCGGGAGGGCATTGGGCGTTCTTGTATAGAGGTCGATTAACTCACCGCAGCGAGGCCTCCTGTAGTGCACTGGGAGCTGCTGGCTTCCCGGTGCTTCTCTCGTTCCCTCGCTGACATGGTAGCTGGGGCAATAATCCCGTAAACTCCCAAAGCGTCAGTGATAGAGTGTCTGACTTGGGACTAAGAGCAGTGTTTAATTTATTTTAAAAACAAAGTGTCTATGCCCGAAGCTCTGCTCAGAAGCCCACGGTTGTACGAGTAAATCTCGTCTCGCCTGATATCGAGGCGGATGGTCTTAAATACAGGTCATGACTCATTAATCCACTGCCAGACACCTTACATTCCAACCCTCCCGGTTCAGATCGAAGACTACTGATTTCAAAGCTACCCCCCAAAAACCGATTTGAACCCTCACTCACCCTCACTCACCCTCAACCCCTCACCCTCACTCACCCTCACCCTCACTCACCCTCACTCACCCTCAACTCCTCACTCACCCTCCACCCCTCACCCTCACTCACCCTCAACCCCTCACCCTCAACCCCTCACTCACCCTCACTCCTCACTCACCCTCACCCTCACCCCCTCACCCTCACTCACCCTAAACCCCTCACCCTCACTCACCCTCAACCCCTCACCCTCACTCACCCTCAACCCCTCACCCTCACTCACCCTCACTCACCCTCAACCCCTCACCCTCACTCACCCTCACCCTCACCCTCTCACCCTCACTCACCCTCACCCTCTCACCCTCACTCACCCTCAACCCCTCACCCTCACTCACCCTCAACCCCTCACCCTCACTCACCCTCACTCACCCTCACTCACCCTCACTCACCCTCACTCACCCTCACTCACCCTCACTCACCCGCACTCACCCTCACCCTCAACCCCTCACCCTCAACCCCTCACTCACCCTCACTCTCACTCATCCTCACTCATCCTCACTCATCCTCACTCACCCTCAACCCCTCACCCTCACCCTCACTCACCCTCAACCCCTCACCCTAACTCACCCTCAACCCCTCACCCTAACTCACCCTCACCCTCACTCACCCTCAACCCCTCACTCACCCTCACTCACCCTCAACCCCTCACCCTCAACATCAACCCCTCACCCTCACTCACCCTCACCCTCACTCACCCTCACTCACCCTCACTCACCCTCACTCACCCTCACTCACCCTCACTCACCCTCACTCACCCTCACTCACCCTCACTCACCCACCCTCACCCACCCTCACTCACCCTCACTCACCCTCACTCACCCTCACTCACCCTCACTCACCCTCACTCACCCTCACTCACCCTCACTCACCCTCACTCACCCTCACTCACCCTCACTCACCCTCACTCACCCTCACTCACCCTCACCCTCACCCTCACCCTCACCCTCACCCTCACCCTCACCCTCAACCCCTCACCCTCAACATCAACCCCTCACTCACCCTCACTCACCCTCACTCACCCTCACTCACCCTCACTCACCCTCACTCACCCTCACTCACCCTCACTCACCCTCACTCACCCTCACTCACCCTCACTCACCCTCACTCACCCTCACTCACCCTCACTCACCCTCACTCACCCTCACTCACCCTCACTCACCCGCACTCACCCTCACCCACCCTCACCCTCACTCACCCTCAACCCCTCACCCTCACACAGTGCAATAGGTCTCGGAGCATTTGAGTTAGAGCTTTTAGAAATGTTTATGGCTTTTTTTTTTGTAATTCTTTAGCATTGGCTACAGGAAACAAAAATGCTAAAGATTTACAAAAAAAACCCATAAACAATTCTAAAAGCACTAACTCTAATGCTGCGAGACCTATTGCATTTCCAATGCTTGTTCTGATAGAGTACATTCTGTGCCACATGCAAATTTTGCTCGCAGAAAGGGTGCCACCAAGACATTGCTTAGAAATAGGATCTCTGTGAATCTGCCACTTGGAATCCTATCCACATGATAACTAAATACTGGATGTATGTCGTTACAACGCGATGTTTTACATCGCAGTACTTTACGACGCATGTTTTACAATGCAAGTCGTTACCACGACTTGCGTTGTTGGGGGCTGAATAGTGAATGGTTTAATTTACTATTCCAACCCCAGTCCCCGTGGATAGTAGGGCAGGAGTTGGATAGTAAATTAAACTATTTACTATCCTGGAGCGCCCCCCAGCGCAATTCGTTGTTACAAGTTGCGTCGTAAGGGAACTGCGGTGTAACATCCGCGTTGTAAAGGATGTTCCCCCTAAATACTATTGTGTGGATATGTGCATCTGACAAGAGGCATTCGGTGGGTAAACACTCAATTTTTTTTTTCTAAATGTCCAATTCACGTGCTTGCAATTCAAGGCATTAAGAAAGTTATTGGGTTCTAGTCTAGGCGCAGCATATGTCTACTGCTGCATATGCTACAAATAAATCATGTTACCCAGAATCATTTATTTGTACCTTGAAATACAGTTGTTTTTTTAGCCACCCTTCCCTCCTCTCCAGAAGAGACAATGGGAGCATGTGGTCATGCATAAGGATACAGATTTGATTTAAGTCGTGTTACCCTGCATACAGATATAACCACTTCATACTGCTACATAAATCTATCTACTCCTAGAGAGAGGCGGAACAATCTTTCCCCGTGTCCCCTCAAAACTGAAACACTTTCTTGGAAGAAAAGCAAGTTGTAATGTTAATAGCAGGAGTGTGCTCAGCATGTGAATCTACACTGCTACAAGCTACATATTGTTACACATCACAAACTCAAATTTCCTTACTGCCAGTAGAATGTGGTACTATAAAACCATGATACCATGGACTGTTATTTTGGAATTGGATGTTCGTTATTGTGATACCATTGTCTTAAATTCTTTTTTCATCTGTTTTCTGGTCTTTAAATATTTTATATCTAAAAATAATGGCTAATTTTAGTTTCTTGCTTTTCAGCAATTCATGTAAACACAGAGAAACCGAAACCAGTGCATCAGAGTAATTGGCAGACTCCTCCATGCCAAGAGAACTGGGACGATGGTAAGGTGACGTACAGCCACTGTAGTCTTAATATAAATGCACTCTATTCCCATTTTCCGAAGTATAATTGCTTGTCTAGATTTTCATGGTATATCTGCACATCCCCTGTACTGTTTGGTATTGTGGTATTTTTCTTGTTTTTATACAACTAACTGTTTTGGTTACTGCACTCAGATGTCCTTACAGAATTTAGTTTTAAAGCGGGAATGAAAGTCAGTCTTTCAATGTAACACCTTATCCTTGATCAAGGTAATTAACCCAATCCAGCTCCGCAACATCCTTTTTTTACTTACCTGTGCAAAATATTCTAGTCTTCCCAATTTTTGAAAGGTTCTTCAATGTTGCCGGATTCTCTTAGGTTGTCAAGAATAATGGTATTGGAGAGGGGGGTGGGGGGGGGGAGAATGGCCAAGGAGGGTGTTAGTGGCCAAGGAGGAGACTTAAGCCGTATTTCACCTGAGATCTGGCACCGGTTTCCGCTACACGGTGCTTACGCTGTGTTTGGAAAATCTATTGCATTTAATATAAATCTTTAAAGTGCTTCATATCATGCCTCCTTGCTTTTCATTAGTTCCGTTGCTTGCCACTTAATTTACCTCCATTTCTATTTGCTGTAGCATGCGGTTAACTGCACTTACCAATGCTTGCTCCTCTTGTCAGACCCCCTCAGGATATAGCGGCATGGATTAGCAAATTTAGCGGCACAAAAATGGAAATTTAGCGGCATTTTATTTGGCCATTTTTCCTACAACAAACACAGATATCTTAGCTTTTTTCGTTATTTAACAACATGAAGCTATGTACATTTGGTTTATTTACAATGTAGACACTTTGTTTCCCTCAAAGTAAAAGACTGCCTGTCAGCAGCCCATGGCAACAAAACAGTGTTACAGGCGTCCTGCGTTGCGTGGGGCAAGGCGGCGCTTTATAGCGCGGTGTCAGCGCCTCCCCAATGCAGCAGCTGTGTCCAAAACCTTCAACCATTCTGTATCTAGTTTGCAGGTGTGTGACCCACTTATGTGATAAATGTGTAAGATATGTACTGTCTGCATGGCTTCTTCTTGTTAGAACGTGGTGCTTTCAAATGCAGAATACACAAGAGTTTGAGTTTCCTTTTGTTACTAGTTTCATATTTCCCCCTGTCACACCTCATACTTTGGTTGCCTGCCCAGTCTCTCCAAACTCTGATTTCTAGTGGAAGTGGATTTTGTCGCAGAATCCAATTACTTACAATTTATACAGCTTGGGTGTAATCTTTAGCTAATTTTACAAGTGGAATTCGATTTTAGAAATTGCTGTCAGGTACTACATTTTCTAAAAGCAACAAACACTTAAAGGTTGAGAAACGTCATGATCTGCCATAGTAGGAAAGCACTCTAAGAATAATGTATTGGTTATTTAAATAATCAAACCATATTCTCTGACGTAAACAGCTAGCGCTATATAAAACTTTTAAAATAAAATAAACAAAAATAAAAGTTTTGCATGGAGAGCTCCTACAGGCCAGAGAGGCTCCCTCTGAGAAGCAATGCCACAAACTAAAATAGTATATGCTGGATTTTGTGTACGTTGAGACAGAAAAACAAATTCATCGAGGGTAGCTCAAAACAGGGATGCATGCTTGCAAATTATGCAAGGGGCCTTCCTATTACAACACAACGTCTTTCTCTACCTGCATGTTGCTCGTTTTTGCATGTTTCATTACAAATTCCAGCTTTTCCTGCATTTTTTCTGTTTACCTTTCGATCCCAGTTGTTGTTCCCACCATATTCCGGTTGCAGGTCCTTCTCTATCTACATTCTTCGTCAGCTGTGTAGGTCCCGCTCTCCTTTTCATATTTTAGCAACCTGTCTCCTAAGCAGATTCGTTTTTTTTGGTGGAGTGAGATTTTACATCTTTACATCTCATCGCAGCAATTGGGGCTTCCCTCGGTTTCCCTGTATACAGAACATCCTCTTTAGTTTCTTCATCCTGGTTTTCCTCTGCAATTTAAAAAGCAGCCAACTTGTACAAAATCAATTATGTTTCATTCTTCTAATATTTCCTTGCAACAACGTCCTTACATTTTGATGTTGCTATATTTACATGCTGTTTGAATTTATTTTAAAAAAAATGCACAATTGAATGATAGAACCAGTCATCCCCATTTTTGTTTTTCTGATATTTTCTGAAAGAATAATCCAGCAGAGCTCCCTCTTCCTTAAACGGGAAAGCAAAAGGAGGCGCTGGCTTGGTACACTTTTCATGGGTTTTAATAGCCAATCGGCACTTATTCGGTTATGGGGAAGTTATAAGCAATGGACCATTTTAAAGACAAACGATTGTGAAGCTCCAACAGCCCTACATGTATGGTTTTCATTGAAAGCAAACTTTGGACAGAAGGAATGTTTTGTTTAAATAGAAAAAAAGTCGCATTTACTTCAAAATGTTATTCCTGCACACGTAGAACTTTGCTTTTTAATGGTTGAGCGCGAAAATAGCTCTGAGCTGGAGGTGTTGATGAAACAGTGCCTCTGTCCTATTCTTTCTGCTTTCAAGGTCAGGCACAATCCGTGCCAGCAGTCCTGTCGACCAAGTTTACGCAGGTGGATTTAGTTGCCCTTCCCCAAGTCTAGAAGTCTTCACCGTCTCCAGTAGTCTCCTGCATACCAGTGTATTGACATGCTAATGGAGCTGTTATGGATGATTAACACCTCTCTTGCTCCCTGTCCTAAACAGCTGAGACGGTTTCCCATAAACCCCCCAGGATATAGAGGCATGGATTAGCTTTTGTAAAAATACCGCGATTTCTACAAAAGTGCCGATTTCGCGGGCACTTTATTAAAAATCGCGGCATTTTTACAAAAGTGCCGAAATCCTGGAGGGTCTGTCTTGTGCTTTATTTTATCTTTTCCTGTAGCTGAAGTACTGTTTCCATCCGTTATTTTCTTTGTCTAGAACTATTTTCTTTGCCATCAAGCAATCATTCCCCTTCCATCTATCGCTCTTTCAATTGTTTTCCTTTCTCTCACTTCTATTTCATTAGTTCTCATCCCGTTTACATAATCATTCTTACCCTGGCTGCAGCATTCGAAGTGTGCATGCCGAATCTGTTTTTTTTTTTTTCTTTTCTTTCATTTACTATCACACGAGACTTGGAACGCATTGTGCTCTAAGCCTCTCTTTCAGCCCATGTGGTTTGTTGCTTGTTATCCTCCGGTAGGGTGACCAACCGTTCGTAAATTTCACGGACCGTCCGTAATTGGGACCTCACGTCCGTTGTCCATGATGATCCCTTTTACGGACGCCTTTTGTCCCTAAATTTGGCCTTTGGGGAACAGCACTGTTCCCCTGTGAGAATCCTCAGGTTATAGTTCTTTCACAGTCTCATCAATTTAAAACTGATGTCTGTTATATTCAAGGAAGCCATGGTTGCTGCTTTTTTATTTTATGCCACCAACAACTATTGAGAAAGCCTAAAGGTCAGGCTTGTTGTAGGTGGAACATTACTTGCTGTATTATATATCTGAATGCAATGACAGAAGCAGCAAAATACCAGTCGGGCGGCACACTGTGCTAAGCACAGATTTTTAGCTTAGGTGTTTTAAGCTCTGCCCTTAATTACATCGAACACCCCATTTGGAGAGGCACCCCTAGTTGTGTCATCCCACTTAAAGCCCTGGAAACAGCGCCATGCCACAGTCTCCTCACATCCTGGCACTGTGCATCATGCATGACTCATGACTTCCAAGGTTTCAGATTGACTATGTGCAGCGGCACCTTGAACCCCTCCCTTTGCTTTAGGAACTACAGCGAGGGGTGAGTTCCTGATGGGTCTCTTCCGTCTGCAACTCGCAGTTAATGTGAAAAGGTGGGTACGAGAGAGAGTAAGTGAAGGGATGGGTGGATGGCTGGATGGATTAGTGAAAGGGCGGATGGATGAGTAAAAGGGTGGATGCAGGGAAGGATGAGTGAAATGATGGAAGGATACATGATGGATATGTTTGAAAATGGTTGAATATATTTGGATCTGGATTAGCTGCATCTTATACTTGCCACTTTACATCTCACCAGTAGAGGCTCCTGGAGGGAGTGGTGTGGGGTGGTGGGGCGGGGTAGGGAAGGGGCAGGGTGGGGGGTATTAAACTATGGTGTAGGCTGCACAGAGATAAGTAACTAAATAAAAAAATTACATTACGCGTGCTGAAACGGCAACGTTTGACGTTTCAGCGCGCGTAATGTAATTTGTTTTACTTACTTAGTTACTAATCTCTGTGCAGCCTATGCTATAGTTTACTACTCCCCCCCCCCCCCTCGCCTGCCCGCCCCATCCCACCGCCCCACACCACTCCTTCCAGGAGCCGGTAATGCATCTCACAAGGTCTATTCGAGCAGATCTTCCGACCATTTCTCGCACCAAACATGCCTGCTCAGGACCTTGACTTGTAAACAACATATCAGACTGGACAACCCAGAGCTGTAGCAATATATATGATTAATATTATATGAAATACTACAAAAAGACCTGCACAGTTGCTCAAAGCTGCGCGCATACTAAAAAACTATTAAGTACATGATTGTTTCAACCTAATATAAATTTATTTTGACTAGTGCCTACATGGTTGGCTATTTACTTACATACTATTGCGCAACCTCCTCTGATGGGTCTGTAAAACTTGCCTTTTGTCCAGAAGTTTTGTCCTGAATTTTGACCTTCTGTCCTGAATTTGTGTCCTGAATTTTGACCCTTTGTCCTGCATTTTCACACTCACCGTCCTGAATTTGCACCCATGCCAGTTGGTCACCCTATCCTCTGGTGCTCGAATCACCATTAAAGATATGATTTAGGGATCACCTCTTGCCAACAAACGTCAGCGTGGTAGAAATGGCACGATTTAATAATGCTTTGGTGTAATCAACCTAGTGTGCGCATCACCTCTGGTGACTCTCAGACATTGCAGCTTATCAGCAAGATGGCTTCGCCAAGTACACTCCTTCCAAGGTGCAGAGCACAATGGAGGTGGTGCTCGCCTGGGCGGCATGGCAGCAGCGCAGAGTGCTGTCTCCTCTACAGCATGAGCACAGGCAGTGCCGACCACTTCTGAGGTCTCATTCTGTCCGTGGTGTGATTCTACCACTGGATGTTGGACAGCCGGGTGGATCTGCGCATCCAGGAGCACGCAGATATCTACCTTACCACCAGTACGGAGAGCCTCTTTAGGGAGGTGCACCCCCACCTGCTTCAGGATGGGACACAGCCCTCCAAAAAGGAGTACAAGGAGCCCCCTATATTCACAGCAGAGGCCATGGAGCAGACCATCAACATCGACTTACAGTTCTCGAGTTGCTGCAGCTGCACCAGCATATGTGGCACAAATGCCAGTGGTAAGCTGCAGAAAACCTGCTGTCCACAAGTGTAAAGTTTGCTATAAAGTGTAGCACTTTTCTCTTCAACCGCCTCTCCATTTTAATAGCAAACTCGTTCTTGCTTTCATTCATCCATCCATTCCATCTTTTCATATGTCAATCTATTGTCCTATCCCTCATAGGTCCTTCTATTCACCTATGCGCCCATTCATTCATCTAACCTCCGACAAATCACTTACCCACTCCAGCTATTCATCCTTCCACTCATCCATTTCCCCTCACCCCAGCCTGTATATCTATCAATGTATCCGATCAGATCTCCCATTATCCAGCCACTCGCCCATCTGTTCCCCCCCCCCCCCCCCCCCCCTATTCATTCGTCCACCCCCCCCACCAGTCCTTATAGACCCCACCCCACTCTTTCCATCCATTTTGGCATCTAACCGACAATTCGCTCTGCTCCCCTTCCCCCACCCCATCTCACATTCGTCTGTGGGAGGCTGGGCAATGCAGTGGATGCCGTGCCCAGGTATCTGGTGTCACGCCACCACAGCTCACCTGATCTTTTTATATTCACCCCGTGATATGAAGCTCACAGGTTCTGCTTGCATTTCTGACCGGTGCAGCGTCACATTTCCGATGTCATGGTTTGACCTTGACTGCATTCAAAGTGCATTTCCAAATGCAAAAAAAGTGTGCTACTCCTGCCATCCTCCGGACACCTCTGCAGTGAAGAACAGCATTGCGTTAGCCTCCCCACACCGGCATAGAGCTGAGACGTGTATGTCCATCCATGGCAAACACACCACAGCCCAAAAATATATCACTCTAGCACAAGGTGTGTGTAAACTGCAACAGCTCCTTCATCTGATCTCATTTGGTGTCTTGTACAACACACACACATGCCATTATATGTGTATTTCTGCTTTGCTATATTTGTCAAAACCAAAGCGCTGTGATGTGACTCCTACTAATTCTACAGGCCTTCTTTGCCGAAGCATCTTTTCTTTTTAAGTTGGCGAGTTTTGTGTGAGTGTCTGTGGCTGCTTTGTTTTTCATTCACACCACTTGTTGGAGCACTGCGTGAGGTTTTTGGCTGGTTGTATATGAGATATGAACAGAGCTATGCCCAATCCTCTGCATTTGAGCCGCATTTTGTAGAGTAAAACACAGGCGCAGAGCCTGGCTGCACTATAATGTAGTGCTTTTCTGAAGCAGCGCTGTGTTAGGAATTCCATACTGTAGTCATTTTTTTTTAACCATACTTCTCTTCACCTTGAATGTATTTAAAACACTTTATGTAGTCAAGCAACAGCAACCTCCTTGTTAGCCAGGGCTCGTGAGTGCAGGATGCAAGAAAAAGTAAAATGGTGGACTAGTTGGCCTAGAGTTCCCACAGGCCCATCCAGTGGGTCTCCATCTTCTCTGCTGCAGGTGGACCTCCCATTCATATGCAAAACCGAGGACCCCCTGGCCCTACCACCCTTGACTAGGTGATGTCATGCTGAGACCTCTATGCAGTGTCCCACTCTTAAGGGCTGTACTTTGACAGTTATCAACCTTCAATCATGCACCACTCACCCTGCACAGAGAGCACTCGCACCATTCTCCCTGCACTCATAAACTGCTACCATACCTAATATTATTAATCCAAAAGGCAAAACCTAATGCATTTACCAATGGTTTTCCCCTATCCCCATGTCTCTAAATAGGCTTGAGGGGGTAGAGGCTCTAGTTGCTCCTGAGGGGCGGATGATTCCTCTATCAAAAGTTTAAAAGCGGACCTTGGGGAAAAAGCTGCAGTTGTATTGCCGGTCGGGCAACATAACCATGTTCTGAGGGCGCTCGGGCCCTCCTGGAGTAGCCGAAGCAGTTTTGCTGGGCCGCGAGGAGTGGTGAGACCCCGGAGGAGCCCGGGGCTTCCAGGTGACTAGACCGGCGGTTCCGGTGTGCGACATTAGGAGGCCTGCTGCGAAACAACGTCTGGCAGCCTGTTGCCTACGTGGGACTCACGGCTCACCTGAGGAAGCACTGAGGGTGACCGGCCGCATACGTGATGGCCAGATTGGTCTCTTCCCTCTTGCAGCATCCTACTACTGCCAGCAGGTGAGGAGGCTTGCCCGTGAAGGTGTTTGCCCCTGCAGAGCCTACAAGGGATGGAGTGAGCCCTCGCAGGCTATTGGGGGTAGGGCCCTGACAACGTCCGCGAACCAGCCGCGGCCCTCCAACACTTGAGGATCATGACTGCGGCATGAGGCCGAGGTATGGGCAGTCAAGTGTTCAAGCCCGCCAGAGTTCAGAGGAGTCCTGGTGGGCACCGTCTGGGTTGAAGAACTGTTCTGCCGGTAAGACACCCCACCTTAGAACCTGTTTACGTCTGCTGCAATAACCCCCTCTGTCTGTCACATCAACCACGAGTTTGGAGGGGTCCATCTAGTGTACTGGCTACCTCAGCAGGTCTTGCTTTGAGGAGGGCGGGGTCTGGGGGACTGCTAGACATATAGCCCTGAAGTGGAGTGTTCCTGTGGCCGTCCCCTGTTGCTTTCTGCTTTGGAAGCCCCTGATTAAAGGGCCCTTGGGGCACCAGCGGGTTGGTTTCCGACCCAGGAGTCCTCTACAGTCAGCCCAGGTCCTGTGTGCCCTCCTCCTTGGTATACCTGGGTCTTGAGGCCCGAGGGAGCAATGTAGAATCTCCATTATAGTAGCCTGAAGTCTCCAGACACTCCATGAGGTCTATCTTTGGAGTTGTGCTGCCGGTCTGGGCAGAATTTGCAGCATTGCCCATCGTTGGATGTGTACTTTTGGCCCCACTGTGGATCTGCTTGTGTTGTCAATGGCTGCTGGCAGATACAAGGTTCCTCCAACTCCTCCATCAAGGAAATGTTGCAGTGCCCTGAAATCCCTCACTCCCAAGGTGCTGTCCGTCCTCTTAGTCTTCGGCTTTGGGAGGTGTGATTAATCTCCAGGCCCTGGCGACAAAGGAAGATATCCAGACCCTCCTTCAGGAGTTTCGCAAAGATATGTCCTCCCTGAGACAGGAATTTACCTGAGTGCTCCGTACTCGACCCGTCATTAAGACAGACTGAATCTCGACTTGAGCAATTGGAAACTGTCACAGATCAGGTCCGACAAAATGTGGATTGCACAGCACAAATTGAAAAACCTTGAAAGTGTTCAAGCAGAGTTACTCAAAGATTGACCTTGAAAATTGATATCAGCGAAATAATGTTGGAATTGGTAACATCTCAACAACCATTCCCCCAGCAGATCTTAAAGCACATGTTGAAGCCCTCTTCGTCCAACTGCTATGCATGTTCGATGACACTAATCCTCTGCTAGACCACACTCATCTGGGTTTTTAAACATACCAATAATTAAATAATCTTCCTCCAGACGTCCTTATTCAAGTTCATTACTATCATGTCAAGGACAAGGTTCTGCAAGCCACATGCCAACAAGATCCAATAGTTTTTCGAGGGGACTTCTCTTCTCTTTTTCAAAATGTATCAACTCACATGCTTGCAAGACATCACACATTTAGGTAGGTGACCCAATATGTTATGTTATGTTATTTTTAATTGTACCGCGCACAGCTGCCCCAGCAAAGGGGCGTCCTGGCGCTTTGAAAAGGTAAACACAACACAGCATTAAAAGCAGGCAGAAAGGAAAGAAGACACTTCAAAGGAACTAAACAAATAAAAAGGTCTTGATAGCCCGTCTAAACTGAAGGAGCTCATCGATGGCCCGGATTTGTGGAGGAAGAGAATTCCACCAGCTTGCCGCCAGGACTCGAAAAGAGCGGCCACCAACTCTGCTCAGCTTGAAACGCGGGACCACTGCTAAATTCTGGCCTAATGATCTAAGATTACTGGAGAGGACATAGGAAACCAGCAGTTTCTCCCAAAATTTGTGGGGATGTACCCTTGAGGATTTTAAATGCAAGGCAAAGAACCTTGAATCTAATCCTCTGCTGCACAGGGAGCCAGTGGAGAGAGCGCAGGGTATTGGACACCGAGCACCGCCTAGGCAGACCTGTCACCAGTCTGGCCGCAGCGTTTTGAACCCGCTGCAGACGAGAGAGTTCTGACTGGTTAACCCCCGCCAGTAGAGAGCTGGCATAGTCCAGCCTGGACAGCACTGATGCTTGGACCACCAGTTGTCTTGTGGGTGCATCAAAGAATTTGAGGATGGGTCGAAGTCCTCTGATAATGCTATAGCAAGAAGCCGCCACCTTCTTGGTATGACAGATGAAACTCAGAGAAGGATCAAGCCACACCCCCAGATTTTTTATCTCTGCCGCTGGGAGGGGAGTCACACCCAAATCCGAAGGCCACCATTTGTCGCCCCACAAAGCCACCTGTTTACCAACCACCATAATCTCCGTCTTCTTGGTGTTTAACTGGAGACAGTTGGAGTTCATCCAGTTAGCCACTTCCCGCAGACCCTCACAGAACCTGGGAGCCTCCAGACCTGAGCGTAAAAAACGCCATACTGCTGGGGCTTCCCCTGTCTCCGATTCTTCCAACTACAATGGCGAACGACAATACGACAAACGCCTCAGGAGGCTTGCTAGGCCTGGAGCCAGCCTCCAATACAGATCTCCAGCAGAGTGCAGATCTCCTGTGCCTGGTGGACCAGGGAGGTGGCTTGTCCTTCAATTTGTAGAACTTGTCCTGGAGAAAGGCCCGCATGCAACTACGTCAAACGGAGAAGGACTGGTGCCTATCTTCATCAGAGGACAACCCCTTCCCAGTGTGATTTCTATAGCTCTAAGACCCAATCACTCTGGATCATCTGTTCCCAGAGTGCTACAAAGGATGCATTCAGTTAAGATGTCCACCTCATTCCCGCTCTCATTCATGGGGAACCAGTGTGTGTACCAGCAGCCAGTCTACCCAGCAGCCAGTCTCCCCTACATGGTTTAATTTCCGAGTGTTGTTCTGTTTTAGAATTTACCCAAGAGTGAGACAGAGAGATCCCTCTTGTTGAGCCTTTCATTGTTATTATATATCAATGTATGTTTCATGCTCCTTTTTTTATTTTGCATGTTTGGGTATTGCTACCTGCTGTGGTTTCCACACACACCTCACCTCCAGTGCAGGTGTCTACCCCCTTTTTTGGGTTCAGCCCTCCTACATTAGTCACCATCATGAACTCCCTGCATGCTAGGTCATATTTACACTTTGTCTCACTTAATATACAAGGCCTGAATACTCCAATTAAGCGTTGGCTCCGTCAGAAAGAGGTGGATGTTGCGTTGCGCCAGGAGACCCATCTCCTTGATGAATCCAGTGCAGTTTCATTCCTCTTGCGCATGCTAAGACCAGGGGGGTGGCTATTCTATTAAACGGGTATTTAACCCTTCGGGTTGAGGAGGGTTAAATACCTGTGCAGAGTGGTGGGCATCAGGTGATTTTTTTTTTTTTTTTGGGTGAAGCTCAATTGTCTATATTTTCTATCTATGGCCCCAACAATGATAAACAAACCTCCTATACTGACATCTTCCCCCGGATCTTGCACTTTGTTAAGGGTGACCTAGATCTGGGTCGGGGGGGTTTTGGGTGGGGACTTTAATGTCCCTTTGGCTCCAAGCCTTGATCGGTCTAACCTGCTCTATGGTGACTCGCAGCCACCCACCTCCCTCACTTACGGTATGCTTGATTTAACTCTAGTAGATGCATAGCGCCACTATCATGTGACTGAACATGATTACACCTTTTATTCACGTGTCCATAAAACATATAGGTTACTCTTTAGTATCAAGTTCCCTCCTACCGAAGATAGTAGACCCTACCATTGACATTAGATCCCTCTCCAACCTTGTGCAGGTTTGCTTGAAAATGAGCATTGATTCCCACACCACTTTAAACCTTTTCCTAAACCATGGGTGGTGAATGAAGTGACATTGAGAGACCCAAACCTGAGGGACTGAATCCAATGCGTTACTGAACACTACAAGAAGACCAGGGACGGAGGACACTGCTTCTCATACCTCAGATCCAAGACCTGGAACGACTTCCTGAAACACCTCAAAACCTCTTCCTCCCTTCTGGACTTCTGAAGAACCCTCAAGACCTGTCTCTTTCAGGCAAAACAGGCATGATCTTCTCCTCCCCTCTCACGTCTGCCCTACTCGGCGCCTGGATACCCTCACGGGTGATTAGCTGAGCTCTACAAATTCACATAACATAACCAGGCCAATGAATATCTGTGTAAATCTTAGGCGGCCCTCATCGCATTCTGCAGACTGGCCCTATCATTTTACTTACTCCACTGCAAAGTAATTCATTTCTGCAGTTAACGCCCAACCCTGTGAACTAGCTTATGGCCAATGGAAACCATAAACAGCATGTTTTACGTAGCTTTTTTACAGTATATGATTCATCCCACATGGAGAAGCATACAGCGATTGGAAACTCTGACTGATGACGTATGTACTGGTGAGACATGTTTGTGCCACAGATAGTATGCCCACATAGCTATCTTGCCAGACTCAACACACAAACAGGTCTCTGGCAAAGTGCAGGGGACAGTGGGAGGGATTGGAACCATGACTCTGAGGGTAAGCCTTGGGAGCAAGTATTTCCACCCATTTCACTCTAGGATCCCCTGTGGCTTCCAGAGGGAGTTTGGTCATTTTTCCACCTCTACTATCCTGAATTAACACACTCCTGTCTTACTGGCACGCAATACGTAGCAAACAGAATTTTCTATCTCATCCATTTCTTTTTTACCCCCTTGACTTGCGATCCAGATTTTTCATCCGGTAGGTCACATCTTCAGTGGGGAGGAGGTAGATCTCCCAGTTGGAGGTGTAACCAAGACTCCAAACTCAATTGCCGCTTAGAGTTGAGGCTCCATCAAATGCAGCCCTTTTCCTTCACATAACTGAGCTACGCATCACCATCCTTTGCAATCTGACCCTTGTAGGCCCCTGCCACATCGTGGGTAATGCTTTTACCCGAGCTGAGGACGAAATGAAACTGTGGAGAGGGGATATTTAATGACAGGGCACATTGCTAGGTCCATGGCCTGCCCCTGCGCTGAGGCAACTGTACCTCCGGACAGCGCACTAACCTAAGCTGTAACCTGCTACATCTAAGCTCCTACCTCGGCCAAGACTGCTATCCTCTAGAGCTGTTCCATCAGAGCCTCCACCACCCTCCTTCTTGCAGAGGTCTGAGTCTCAGCCATTCCATGGACTGAGAACTGCCCAACATAGTCACTTTCCTGCTGGAGGCCCCACCGACATGGCGAGGCCTTCACTCACATACCCCCATCAGGCAGTGGAGCAACTGCGGCCTGAGGCACCTTACCGGGCCAGGACTGAGGGGTGCGGCGGCCAACGTCCCAGTGAGTGGGAGGGACTCAGCTGCATCAGAGCGGCTTCTCCCCGGAGGCCCTACAGCAAGCCTGGGGAACCAGCCGATGAGCTGGCCTGCTGACTTACGGCCCGCTTCTCCTACATTGGGTCCCCTCATACTCCCTCCACGCCATTTGAGAGTACCAGGGCAGCTCGTCACCTACTCTGTTGGGGACCGGTGGTCCCTCAGCAACCGGGCAATGTGCTGGTATTCATGGTTTCCTACCATACAACCACTGGAGCCCAAGCTGGCGTTACAACACAACTGATCAAGCCATACCTATGACTACCCTGGCATCCTTGGCATAACTGTGCAGCACCTTTGCCCTCTGCTCTTGGCGCTGGGATACCTCAACCATCCCGCATGGCCTATGACGGCCCTCCATGCTTGTTGCCTCAACTTCACCCTCAACACACCGCACTTCATCTGGCCATTTACAGTCCACATCATTGCTGTGTCCTCATCCAGGTGCCTGTGTCACTGGATGGGCATTTGGGACAGATCAGGCGGTCTTGCCCTGTGGTCGCCATCTGCAGGTGAACTGTTTTTTCAACCCACCTCCTGTCTCAAGACTACTGTTTGTATGTACACCGCCGTTTTGTGATGCTATTGCCCATTGGGACACATGGTGATTCCCGTGTCCTGCGTTGAGGTCTGCATAAGTGTTGATGAGTCACTATCGCTTGGGCCAACATTGTGCCTGCCCCCTCGTCTATTTCCTGCTGAGATTATTGAGTAACCTCAACATACTCACTTGTCATACTTACCCCACTCTCCATCGCGTGATGGGTTCTCCTGTAATTGCTATATTGCTGAACCTTGTGTCCCCATCTGCTCAATTACCTGGGGGGACACACCAGACATATACTGTGATCACCACAGCACAACTCTGTTAGCCTCCTGGGATGGGTTTCTTCCTCCAGTCCCCTCTCTATAGGCTATGGTTCGAGGTGACCCCAAACTACGATGTCTCAGCTTTGACAAGTAGAAACCTCCAGGCACCCCTCTACCCCCACTGATGGTGGAGGGCAGTGGCAGTGTGGGCCCAGACCTGCTGATCCGCACTGACGCAATAATGGCCGCTTTCAGGGCATACTTCAGGGACATCGATAGCTGGTTTGACACCCTGGCCAGGAGGTTAAATACAATTGGCAAACACCTTGAGTTCCACGAGAACCAACTTGAAGCTGCCGAGGGCAGACTGTCTGACTTGGAGGATGGGACTGCCCAAACCATGAAAAGATTGGAATAAATGGAAAAGCTCCCAAAGCTGGTGGCAATGAAAAATGAAGATTTAGCGGCTAGAGGCCAGGACAATAACCTACTCATACTGGGGCTACCAGAATCCACCAATACGAGATACCTAAATTTGTTAGAGTGGTTGTTACTGGATCAGTTTTGCAAGGAGCCCTTGACCGCGCACATTCATGCAACACCGCTCTCTGGGCTCACGCACCAATCCGGGCTGCCCACCGAGACCTCAAATTGCTCACCTACTGAATTTTAGGGATCGTGACCCTGCCCTGCGCCTCACCAGAGCAGAAGGTCCCCTACAATGGCATGGCTCTACCATCTTTGTTAAACCAAAGGGGATGATGGACAGTGTATTAACATTGCAAGCACTCACCCCCAGCCAACTGATCTGGGATTAATCCATCATCATTCTTTAGCTCAGATATGGCCATATGTAAATCAGTCTGGCCATGTGCCTCATGGGACCAGTCCAGCCCGAACTGCCAAGCTATGTCTTCCCTGGACCGGAAACGAGCATCCTGGGACCGGTTTTCTTTTTGCATCCACCACCTTTGTTCCCGGACTTCACAGCTCTGTTCCAGGAGGCACGCTGTAAGTTCACTGGCGTAAAATCCACACTTAGTAAGCTGGGGCTTCGCTATGGTATGCTATGCCTGGCGCATCCAAGAGTCGAGGTCATCGGCAAGCCCCGCATCTTTGACACTCAGGACGATACACAGGCCTTTTGCCAGTAATTTTCTGGTGAATGTTCCTCTTCTCATCGTACAACACTGGACAGGTCAACGCTGGTCAGCGCAAGTGCCGATCTCTTCCCAATGGGTTGATTGTCCTCTCTCCTCTCCATTCAACTTCTGCTTGCCGTGAATGGCTGTAGCCCCGTGCTTAGGCTTATTCTGATATTTTCCTTTGGATTGTCCAGGTGTTGCATTGCTGATCCTTGTATCCCAGATACCACTCCTCAAACTGATCCTATTGTACGTTGTCTGTCATAGCACTGCCACCTGCCATTGGTACACACATATGATGTTTATAATATTGTTGTTTTTGATATTCGGGGTTGAAGCTAGTGGTAGGGACTTGACCCTTTAGCACCTGGTGTGGTTGACGGGGTATTGTGGGGGGTTCTTGGGTAAGTTTGTTTTAATACTTGTTGTTTTCCTCATCCCTACTCGATGCACAATGGTCACTCTTTCTTAATATTTTTCAACTACTCGTATCATGCCTCATGATCCATGTGCCATTTCTGGAGTCTAATTTCTTACCTCTAACTCTCCTGTCCTAGAACATTAGCGGGCTTAAAGATCGACGCAAGGGCAAACCAGTCCTGCAATCCATTACCCCTCATGGCGCTAACATAGCCTTCCTTCAGAATACACACCTTCCCCAGGGTGGGTATCCTCATATGTAGCTAATTGGGGCACGCACCCCTTCGCCAACTACAGCTCCTACTCTAGAGGGGTCTGTACTCTCATCCACAAGATTGTTCCATTCAGGAACATTTCCACAGTCACAGATGAAGGTGGCCACGACATCCTAGTTGCTGGCATTCTTGCGGCCCATTCAGTCATGCTGGCTAACCTCTATGCTCCAACACAGGCTCACCTGAATTTTTCCTGGCCCTTGCTCCACAAATTGATCAGATGGTCTTTGACCATCTTATAGGAGCCATAGATTTTAATCTCCTCATGGACCCTGCCATTGACATCACAGCACCGACCACTAAAACTAGATCATTATATGTACTGCGATACATCTGTGATACACACCTGTTGCATGACGGCTGGCGCTTAAAATGCACCTTCTACCTGGTATTCACTCATTACCATGCCCCGCAGGACACAAGGTTATGCATCACTGCTGCTTTCTTTCCGCTACCCTATGTCCATGGTTGCTTTCCACTCAATATCTGTCTTGCACACTATCCAATTATTCGCCAGATTTAGTTGTTTTTTAATATTCCTTTTGGTAGTGGACGGTAATGATAGTGGCGCTTCCCAACGTTGGCCTTACAGTTTGAGCTGATCCAATCCAACATGCATACAGCAATTTTGGAATACTTACATCCTAATGAGGGTACGGTGACCTTGCATTCCACCCAGTGGGAGGTGTTTAAAGCCTTTATCATGGGCATATGCATCTCGAAGCATTGTGGAGTCCTCCGGGACTTGTGTAGGATCCTTCTGTGCCTCGCCGGGGTTCTTGCTGATGATCAGGGGGGTACCACAGTGCCCGACACTCAAGACAGAACAGCCCTCTTAAATGAGTACTGTGACCTGGCTGAAAGGGAAGTTCTTTTTTTGGGCAAACCTAATAGGATACAAATATATGGGGAGGGCAAGCCTCCGGGGTGTACACTGGCCCGCCTGCTCCGTTCGCCCAGGGACACTCCTACATCACCTAGCTGAGTGTAGATGGGGGCCAGCAAATTACCTCTGAGGATGCCATGGACATTCTGCTCCAGCACTACATTCAAATTTACCCCTCCCTCCTTTCAGGTGATACTAGGGCCCAGGCAACATACCTGGAGGAGGTGGCTATGGTTTTGCTCTCTAATCTCCGAAGGCAATTCCTCAGTGAACCTATAACCTATGAGGAAATTATACAGGCCGTAGAGTCCCTTGATGGCTCTAAGGCCCCAGGTCTGGATAGCTACACAGGGGAGTTCTATAAACAATTTTAAGCATATCCTAGTGCGAAAAACTAGTCTTGGTTTATGAAGAATTCCCACCAAATGGGCACTCTACCCCCATCTATGCGTGAGGCGGTCCTAACCCTCCTACCCAAACCCGGTAAAGACCCCATACTCTCAGTCGCTGCTGTTGCCTAGAAGCAGCTTTAGGAGGGGTGGGGGCGAAGGGGTGGAGGAAATTGGGTAAAAAGAGAACGCTTACCCACCGCAGCCTCTTGGGTCCCATCCTGTCCTCTTCCTGGCTTCTTGTGAGGAAGCAGGAACCACCAGAGCTCCCGCACTCCCTACTGCCAATCACAACGCTGCAATGCAGCGATGTGATTTGTCTGAGCGCCGTAACACAGCACCTAGTCAGGGGCTGGTAGGGTGTATGGTGTAACGCAGCCTGCATGGAGAACAGGAAGTGTGCATGACTGTTTTGGGCAGCCCAAGAGGGCTGACCAAACAGTCATTGCACACAGGAGGGTTCTAACACTCCTCCCCTGCAACCCCACCCCGCCCCACCCCCTAATGAACGCTACCACAGCAAGAGGGCAAAATAAAATTATAAAAATTACATTGTTAGTATCATTTTTGTCTTTTTTCCTTACTTTTGCTGCTTCCTGGCAGTGGGGGACACTCCGCCGCCTTAGCGGAGGAGCCGCCACTTCTTACTCTGAGATTCTTACAGACGGTTGTCACTTCTCATTCTCAAAAATAAAATTAGCCAAGGGTCTCTATAATCGTCTTTGGTTACTAATAGACCAGATCATTTCACCTGTACAGTCTGGATTTGTTCCCCACCGCTCCACATCACTGAATTGGAGGACAGTATTCTCAGTGCTTTATAGAATTTCTCCAGATATACCCACCGCAATCACACTCTTAGATGCAGCGAAGGTGTTTGATTCCTTGGAATGGCCTTTCCTTCCCACCATCATTCACAAACTGGGTGTACCCCTTGGCTTAGTTTCCTTGATCGACTTTCTCTATACACAACCCACTGCACATCTTAGATTCAATGGCTCACTCCAATCACCTTTCTCAATAATGTGGGGCACGCGTCAGGGATGCCCACTGGCCCCTTTACTCTTCTATATTTGCACTAGACCCCCTACTATGACATCTCCACATTAGCAATATACACTGTGGTCTCCAATTCAAGCCTGGCCCTTCCACATCTCCCTTTATGGAGATGACATTTTATTGTTTGTCCAGTACCTGGAGGAGAACTTGACCACATCTTGAACAAACTACTGTGCTTTGGGACTATATCCGATCTTCGAATAAACTGGTCCAAGTCTAATCAATTTCCTATAACACCAGCCCGAGGCAGATCCTGTGTGATTACCCACTGACTTGGTGCGACAGGCCACTTCAATATCTTGGTGTAGTGATCCATCCAGATAAGGAGCTGGTGCTGAGACGCCACTATGGCCCCACCGTTGACACTGTCAACTCAAATCAATAGATAGATCCTGTTGCTTCCTTCAATTTCCAGCCCAATACCCATACCCCTAAAACGACTCCTTCCTCAGCCCTAATATCAAAACCGGGCTCAGCCCCCCCCCTTTCCACCATAGCCCTGTAGCCTAAAACTGTGACCTAAAGAGGCCTATAACAGACAGAATATGGACTGTGTGTTGCGCCCAAACTCGACTGGTATCACCCAACTATTGGCACAAACTCCTGCATTTAAAATTTTGCGGGGCACCTACGTGACTCCCTCTGATCAACACCCATACGGCCAAACACATTACTCTCACAGCCCGAAAGGCCACACTTCTGATGCGGGTTTTCTCCACATGGCCTGGTTGTGCAGCCATGTAGCACATTACTGGGGAGAGACTTTTTGCAGGTTAATCCACATGTTGGATATTTTTTTGGGGTGCAGACCCACTACCCGGCGATTCACCTTAATTGCTAGTCTCCTGGCCAAACGTGAGGTGTAATTCACTGGAGCAAGCAGCTGCCCCCACCGCTACCAACTTGCTCACCAGTCTCCCATGCTGCAACACCACCAGTGAGCTGTATGAATGTATACAACCACTGACCTCTAGAATGAAAAACCTCTGGAGACCACTATGTACCTATTTACTATCGCTCATAGCTCAGTTGCATGACTCACATTCTGGTCAAACAGTGCTCCCCTCCCCTACACCCTAACTATTAATCATAGGCCTGGGATCCCTTGCCCCTCCCTCCTACCACAACTCCTTCAGGTGCAACTTCCGCCTGCGATACATTGGAGAGAAGAGCTTCACAGACACCTCCACCCCCCACCCATCGTTCACTTGTCATGGTCACATCTCCTCACCTCCCATTCCCTCTGCATTGTATGGCGTCCCGCGTGGGAGTTCTCCCCTCATGCTTTATGGACCATCTGGCATCAGCGATTTTCCTTCTTCTGCATAACGAGGAATCCGTTAATTACTATTGATGTTCCTTTTTTTCTTTTCTGTTGTGTACGTTCTCGTTGTGAACTTAATGGCATACATTGGCTAATGTATACCCCTCTTGGTTCCATGTGCTTACTATAACCCGAATGACCAATAGCATTTCATCTTTGTTTTCGATATTTCCATGCTTGTATGCCTGTGTTAGGTCTATAATCTTTTCAACATTCATAAAAACAGTTTTATAAAAATAAAAAAGTTGACCTCCCAGGTTGAGAGTTTCACGATGGGTAATGAGTTGCGAATAAGGAATGAGTTGGTTGAGTCCTTCCGCCTGACTAGGCACTACGCACATAGACTTACACAGTTTCTATATTGGGCAGGAGGCTGCTCTAGAGGGAGGAACCCCCTTGTTCACTTCAAGCATCAGACGCTGGGGCATCTTTTGACTTTATCCGTATGTACTAGATTGGGCTCCACTGAAAAAGCACTCCTTTGTCACCCAGTGGGACGGGAATTGTGTGTGGAAATACGAGAAAATTAATGGAAAGCCATTTGGCAGTGAGCTGCCAATCCCCCTATTTGTTTGTGATGTATGGATAATGCCTTGAAACTTTTAAGCTGCTGGTACTTTACCCCAGTCCGTCTTCATAAGAGGTTTGGCAGTCAGGCCACGTGCTGCAAGGGCTGCAAAGAAAGAAGGACTTTCTTACACACATGGTGGTCCTGCCCACACAACCAATATTTCTAGGAGGTAGCCCTTCGGACGATAAAGGACATTACCGGTACCCTACTGCCAGCCACCCCGTCTTATCTTGCTCGGCAGCCCAGGGACCCAGAGACCATACATACATGGTCGTCCCATTGAGAAATAGTTTTCTCACCTTCTCTCTGCTGCACGGTTAAGTACTGCTCAACTGTGGCCATAGCCTCTGGCGCCTATTCTCAACTTATGGTAGGGAACGATGTGGTCAATTTAAGCGATGGTAATGCTTGCTGCGCTGGTACATGATAGTTGCTCAATTCGACAATACCTGGCGCCCCTTCACTATTCTCCTTAAATGACTTCAACATTCAAAGGGCTCCCATTTGACAAGGTCTAAAATTTGAAGGGCCTCGGGTATCTGTCCTCTCTGATACCCAGTCTGCCAATCAATCAGCTCGGGGTCCTTAAATAGCTCTTAGTTCTTAATTCTTACTCAATACTAGAGGCAATGTTCACCAATTTTGGCCTTTTTTTGTCTATTTATTTCTACTGAGGTGGCGGGGCTGGGTCTGATGGGGAGGAGGTGTTTTTATTTTTTTATTGTCTTTACCTGAAGCGATATATGAGGACTGCACTCTGTTTTGGAATTAACTGCCATTGTGTATGTGATTAATTTACTGGTCATTATAAATACAGTGGCTAAATAATGGTATGAAGCTTTGACCCCCAACTCTGCTTTGTTATCCTCACAGTTTATCTCATGCTTGCTCCTCAAACAGTGGCACCTAGATGTTATCATCTGCTCAACTGTGATGCCCTGAGCAGCAAGAAGCACTGCTCAAACTTACAACATTACCCACTTGAAATCTTTTGAAAACCTCAATGCACATAGTAGTAGTATATAATGAATGACTATCTTACTGGATTATCTTAGAAGACCCCTGTAAAAATGCAATTGTGTGGGTCAAAGCCTACCAGGCAGTGCAGTTGTCTGGTTCGCAAAAGACTTGTAGAAGAGATTCTTAAAGCTTCCCTAGGAATGCATTCTGTCCATTGCTTATCATTGGCTTTGCAGTTTGTAATATATACCCTTTATATCAAGAAGAACGGACTCTGAGCACACAAAGGTCCAGCATACGTGTTCGTCTTCTTAGGTCAGTACAGTTCCAAAGAGTCAGCTGGGAGTGTGACTCTTTAGGAGCAAATCTCCTCACACTCCTAGTGTAGTGTAATAAAAATTGCCCAGAGATATCCGGTCATCCTGCTCTTATTACGGATTGTGAGGCACTCTCTTTTCGTTATAATGAGAGGAATCAAACTAAATTACATGGTCTTTTAGTTTACAGAGCCCTTGGTCCTAAGACTGCATTTTTAGAAGCCCTTATGAGTACCTGGAAAGTAGCGTGTTTCTAGATAGTTTTACCATACTTGGGGATTTTAACGTTCATCTTGATGAGCGTAATAATAAAGAGACTATTTATTTTATTGATAACCGGTTATGTTTTGACTTAAAACCACTGGTTACAGCTTTCACCCATTAAGATGGCCACACGCTAGATGTTTTTTTTAAAACATTTCTGAAATTGCATTTACTTGATATCATTCAGGTTACCTGATCTGATCATATGGTTGTCCACTTTGATTTTGCTTCATGCCAAAGTAGACCGTTCTTGGCTCGGAACATCAAATTAAGATGATCAGGCTTTGGAATGAAGTAAATTAACAAGATCTAATTTGAACTCTTGAGTCCACTCAACCAGTGTTAATGAGTTAGCCCTGATAAGGCAGCTTTGGTTTACTCCAATTGGATTTATGAGGCATTAAATATACTCGCCCCGTTGAAGAAAATAATCAGTTACAGAGAGTCCATCAGCCCCGTAGTTTTCGGAGAAATTAAGACAAAAAAAATGTCTTGTCAGCAGGAAAGGAAATGAAGAATTAACTATGCTCTGGAGGATACATTGAGATATAAAAAACAGCTCCAGGAATACAAGAACCTGATTGAAGCAGAGAAAAGGAGTTTCTTCACTAAAAAAAATTAGATTGGCAACAAATTTGCCACATGATCTGTTCAAGACTGTGTTGAATTTATCAGCCCTGGCTGCCCCGCCTACTCTGACCCCCTCACAGCTGTTTTGCGACAATCTAGCGAGGTTTCTTAAAAACAAAGTTAAGGTGGTTTACGAGGACCTGATTCTTAAAGATGCTTTGGGCCAGATGCATCAAAGGGTTTTGCCGATTGTGTCTATGGGAAAATGTGTTCATGCTTATGGCCCTTTGAACCATCAACCACAGGCTACTACCAAACTTTATCTAGGTCCTCAGTCTCTTGATAGCTTTCCCGCCATTTCCTTAGACCAAATGATAGTGCTACTTAAACAAACTAAATCCTGTGTTTCTTTGTATCCTTGCTCCCCAAGTTGCTGCACAAAATAGCTGATTGGATTGCACATCCACTTTACTTGATGTTTAACAACATCTTAAAATCTGGAACTTTTCCCACAGAGTGGGAAAAATGCTACCATTTTGCCCCTCCTTAAGAAACAATCCATAGACCCAGCTGAATAACAAAACTATATCCCCATATTGAGATTTCAATTTCCAGTGAAAATACTTGAAAGACCTCTTAATTCCTGTCTCACACAGTATTTGGTGCAACATGACATTTTGGATTAATCACAATTTGGGTTCAGGAAAGCCCATTCTACGGAGACAGCACTAGTTATAGTAGCAGAAGAGGTTGGGGAAATTTTGGACCGCGGAGATAGAGCTGCAGTGGTCCTTTTGGAAGTTTCCGCGCTTTTGACATGGTAAGTCATGCAATTCTGAAGAAGTGTCTCCTTGACATAGGAGTCAATGGTACCGCTTTCAAACTGCTCTGTACCTTCCTGGATGGAAGAGAACATTCTGTTAGCAAAGGGGATTTTAGGTCTGAATCATTTTCCTTGCCATGTGGAGTCCCGCAGGGCTCCTTGATAAGCCCCAAGTTATTCAACATTATGTGGCCCCTCTCATGGGACTGATATGATTTTTTGGTTTTCTTACAATCTTGTATGCGGACGATACCCAAATTATTGTCCCCATAAGTAACAATATTGATGAAGTGGCCCTGCGTTTCAATAAATGCATGAGTGCCGTTGTGCAATGGATGGGAAACCATTACCTGAAATTAAATGCAATAAAGACCAAAGTTCTCCTTTTTTGGGCTGGATATTTCTTACTGGAATCAATCCCGGTGGCCAGGCGATCTGTGTCCAGTCCCCAGCCCAGTAAATAAATCTAAGAATCTTGGAACAATATTTGATATTTAGCTGTCTTTTAGGAATCATGCCAACCATCTTACCTCCTCTTGATTTTATACACTATTTTTTGTGAAAAATCATCTCCTTCCTACCTTTGGAGTTCCACAAAAATGGTAATTTCCGCCTTAGTCCTATCAAAATTGGATTATTGCAATGCACTTGGTGCCCAGCAGTGTATTCTAAGCAGTCTCCAGAGGATTCAAAGCGCTGCTGTCCGCATTTTGACCAATATTAAACAATCTGAGTCTGTGACCAAAACCAGAGACCAGCTTCATTGGCTGCCTGTAAAGATAAAAAAAAAACATTTTCAAAGCTTTATGTATATCTTACAAAGCGGTGTATTCCCATGCCCCCAAAATCCGTAGGAAGAAACTCTCATGGTATACCCCTAACAGGACTCTATGGTCAAAGAATTCTGTCTGTCAGTTGCTCGCATTCATAATGTCTCCTGGGGAGGGAGAGGTTTTTCTCTTTCCACATCTCGCCTCTGGAATCCAATGCCAATCTGTCTGTCTGCAGCGGTTTGGGATGGCCCTTATGATGAAGCATGTCACCGTGGGGAAACCTCGGTGAGTGAGGGGACTCAAGAAAGGACATTTTTCCTTTCTCTTCTACATTTTGTTCATCACACTGAAGAAAATCTATCTCTACCGCTAGGTTCTTGATCCGGTATTCTGGATTTTGTAGGTCTACAACTAGAATAGGAGGGTAAACCTAGCATATCCCTCTACCACCCTCACCTTTTTTGAATTTCCACTTTCTTCTATGCCACTCCCTTTTAGCCATGTTGATCAGCATCCACGCTAGTGGACGACATGGCTAAAACACATTGGCAAATCCAATAGCTCTAACATAGGTGAGACCTATTGCACAGATAAACACTCCTACCATCTAGTTGTTGGGAGCAGACATTTTTACTGTCACTAAATGATTGGATCAGGGGCTGGATACCTGCGGCGGAGACTGGCCTTTTATCGACCAGTCCGCTCCTTGCGCTCGGAATCCCTTTACAAAGCGGTGGTCCCTCGGGTGAGGAAGGCCCGCACGGGAGGGCGCTCTTTCAGCTGCAAAGCTCCACAGCTGTGGAACTCGCTTCCTCTTTCGCTGCGCAGCACTGCCAATTTGTTCCAGTTCAGGAAGAGCTTGAAGACCTGGCTTTTTAATCTTTAGGCTGTTCTTATTGTTTCAGTTTCAGTTCTTTTTCTCATTCTTTTTGCTGTGTTGTGTTATTTTTATTCTGAGCTGCAGGTGGAAAGCGCCGGGACACTCTTTTCGAGTAGCCGTGCGCTATACAAGAACGCTGTAACATAACATAACATAACAAATGAACCTTCCCTTAGTTCACAGTGCACCAGGACACAAACTCCACTACGGATTGTGTTGTTTTTTTCCTGTGATTGGATTCAGACTTTGATAGCGCTTAGGACTGTTGTCTAATTTCGGTTTCCTTGGGGTTCGTTTGTTAAGGTTCTTAGATATTGTTAGAAGCATCACCAGTGATTGCAGTTTCTGCTTCCGTACCAACTGGAGCAGTTCCCTTCCAGTTTTTGTGTCCTATTTAGAATGACTGTTAGAGAGTGGTATGGAGAAGACTCTACTTGAGTTGTATACAAGGTTAACATAAAATAACTCGGGTCCATAGATCACTGGTGTGTAACCTCTGCCTGTCTTCCGAATCCAAGAAGCCTCGTGCACTGCTTGTCAGGCCTTCAAAAACAAGAAGACTATGGGGTCAAGTGTCCTAGGGGCCAAGTTGGAGATACACTCAAGAATTGTAGCTCAGACCTCCGAATTAAAGGAAGCAGACAAAGAATACTAGTAGGCCACTACCCCTCAGTTCTCCCGGCCTCCAACCCCAATTCGAGGGCACACCCTCACAGTATCTGCATTGAAAGGTCTCAGCAGGCGGTAGTGCACTGCTTCATTAGGAGTCTAGCATCTAACCCCAAGTCCAGCCTTAAACAAGCATTAGAAATGCAATAGGTCTCGCAGCATTAGAGTTAGTGCTTTTAGAATTGTTTATGGGTTTTTTTGTAAATCTTTAGCATTTTTGTTTCCTGTAGCCAATGCTAAAGAATTAAAAAAAAAAGCCATAAACATTTCTAAAAGCTCTAACTCAAATTCTCCGAGACCTATTGCATTGGAAATGCAATAGGTCTCGCAGTAGGAAAGTTTGAGCTATAGGTGTTATTTATTTTTTTGTTTTTTATTTATGTGTTGTTTTTTCTAAATAGCTAAATTAATAGCTTTCTTCTTTACAAAGCCAATAGTTATAATTTTTGTAAATGTGACACCTCTAGCATTTGTAAAGCAACATGTTTTGTATTAACGGGACTTATATGTGACTTATATGTATTGATATTAAAAAAATCAATGGCTTTAAAAAACAATTAATAATTAATGCGTAAATAAAATGGATTTTATTTTATATTGCCAATAGCTTAAAGTTTATTAAATATATTTAGTGAAGATGCTGTGGTTGCGCTGAGTGAGGGTGAGTGAGGGTGAGGGTGAGTGAGGGTGAGGGTGAGTGAGGGTGAGGGTGAGTGAGGGTGAGGGTGAGTGAGGGTGAGGGTGAGTGAGGGTGAGGGTGAGTGAGGGTGAGGGTGAGGGGGTGAGAGGGTGAGGGGGTGAGAGGGTGAGGGTGAGTGAGGGTGAGGGTGAGTGAGTGAGGGTGAGTGAGTGAGGGTGAGTGAGTGAGGGTGAGTGAGGGTGAGTGAGGGTGAGTGAGGGTGAGTGAGGGTGAGTGAGGGTGAGTGAGGGTGAGTGAGTGAGGGTGAGTGAGTGAGGGTGAGTGAGTGAGGGTGAGTGAGTGAGGGTGAGTGAGTGAGGGTGAGTGAGTGAGTGAGGGTGAGTGAGTGAGGGTGAGTGAGTGAGGGTGAGTGAGTGGGGGTGAGTGAGGGTGAGGGTGAGTGAGGGTGAGGGTGAGGGTGAGGGTGAGTGAGGGTGAGGGTGAGGGAGGGTGAGGGTGAGTGAGGGTGAGTGAGGGTGAGTGAGGGTGAGGGTGAGTGAGGGTGAGTGAGGGTGAGGGTGAGTGAGGGTGAGTGAGGGTGAGTGAGTGAGGGTGAGTGAGGGTGAGTGAGGGTGAGTGAGTGAGGGTGAGTGAGTGAGGGTGAGTGAGGGTGAGTGAGTGAGGGTGAGTGAGTGAGGGTGAGTGAGGGTGAGTGAGGGTGAGTGAGGGTGAGTGAGTGAGGGTGAGTGAGTGAGGGTGAGTGAGTGAGGGTGAGTGAGTGAGGGTGAGTGAGTGAGGGTGAGTGAGTGAGGGTGAGTGAGTGAGGGTGAGTGAGGGTGAGTGAGTGAGGGTGAGTGAGTGAGGGTGAGTGAGGGTGAGTGAGGGTGAGTGAGTGAGGGTGAGTGAGGGTGAGTGAGTGAGGGTGAGGGTGAGTGAGGGTGAGTGAGGGTGAGTGAGGGTGAGTGAGTGAGTGAGGGTGAGTGAGTGAGGGTGAGTGAGTGAGGGTGAGTGAGGGTGAGTGAGTGAGGGTGAGGGGGTGAGTGGGTGAGGGTGAGTGAGGGTGAGGGTGAGGGTGAGTGAGGGTGAGGGTGAGGGTGAGTGAGGGTGAGGGTGAGTGAGGGTGAGGGTGAGTGAGGGTGAGGGTGAGGGTGAGTGAGGGTGAGGGTGAGTGAGGGTGAGGGTGAGTGAGGGTGAGGGTGAGTGAGGGTGAGGGGGTGAGAGGGTGAGGGTGAGTGAGGGTGAGGGTGAGTGAGGGTGAGGGTGAGGGGGTGAGAGGGTGAGGGGGTGAGAGGGTGAGGGTGAGTGAGGGTGAGGGTGAGTGAGTGAGGGTGAGTGAGTGAGGGTGAGTGAGTGAGGGTGAGTGAGGGTGAGTGAGGGTGAGTGAGGGTGAGTGAGGGTGAGTGAGTGAGGGTGAGTGAGGGTGAGTGAGTGAGTGAGTGAGGGTGAGTGAGTGAGGGTGAGTGAGTGAGGGTGAGTGAGTGAGGGTGAGTGAGTGAGGGTGAGTGAGTGAGGGTGAGTGAGTGAGGGTGAGTGAGTGAGGGTGAGTGAGTGAGGGTGAGTGAGTGAGGGTGAGTGAGTGAGGGTGAGTGAGGGTGAGGGTGAGGGTGAGGGTGAGGGTGAGGGTGAGGGTGAGTGAGGGTGAGGGTGAGTGAGGGTGAGGGTGAGTGAGGGTGAGTGAGGGTGAGGGTGAGTGAGGGTGAGGGTGAGTGAGGGTGAGGGTGGGTGAGGGGGTGAGAGGGTGAGGGTGGGTGAGGGGGTGAGGGGTTGAGGGTGAGTGGGGTTGAGGGTGGGTGAGGTGTTGAGGGTGAGTGGGGTTGAGGGTGGGTGAGGTGTTGAGGGTGAGTGAGGGTGAGGGTGAGTGAGGGTGAGGTGTTGAGGGTGAGTGAGGGTGAGGCGTTGAGGGTGAGGTGTTGAGGGTGAGGCGTTGAGGGTGAGTGAGGGGTTGAGGGTGAGTGAGGGTGAGTGAGGGGTTGAGGGTGAGTGAGGGTGAGGGGTTGAGGGTGGGTGAGGGGGTGAGGGTGAGTGAGGGTGAGGGGTTGAGGGTGAGTGAGGGTGAGGGTGAGTGAGGGTGAAGGTGGGTGAGGGTGGGTGAGGGTGAGTGAGGGTGGGTGAGGGTGAGTGTGGGTGAGTGTGGGTGAGTGTGGGTGACTGAGGGTGAGTGAGGGTGAGTGAGGGTGAGGGATTGAGGGTGAGGGGTTGAGGGTGAGTGAGGGTGAGGGGTTGAGGGTGAGTGAGGGTGAGTGAGGATGAGTGAGGGTGAGTGAGGGTGAGTGAGGGTGAGGGGGTGAGGGGTTGAGGGTGAGTGGGGTTGAGGGTGAGTGAGGGTGAGGTGTTGAGGGTGAGTGAGGGTGAGGTGTTGAGGGTGAGGGTGAGAGGCGTGAGGGTGAGTGAGGGTGAGGTGTTGAGGGTGAGGGTGAGTGAGGCGTTGAGGGTGAGTGAGGGTGAGGTGTTGAGGGTGAGGGTGAGTGAGGCGTTGAGGGTGAGGTGTTGAGGGTGAGTGAGGGTGAGGGTGAGTGAGGGTGAAGGTGGGTGAGGGTGAGTGAGGGTGGGTGAGGGTGGGTGAGGGTGAGTGAGGGTGAGTGTGGGTGAGTGTGGGTGAGTGTGGGTGAGTGTGGGTGAGTGTGGGTGAGTGTGGGTGAGTGTGGGTGAGTGTGGGTGAGTGTGGGTGAGTGTGGGTGAGTGAGGGTGAGGGATTGAGGGTGAGGGGTTGAGGGTGAGTGAGGGTGAGGGGTTGAGGGTGAGTGAGGGTGAGGGGTTGAGGGTGAGTGAGGATGAGTGAGAGTGAGGGTGAGTGAGGGTGAGGGGGTGAGGGGTTGAGGGTGAGGGGGGTTGAGGGTGAGTGAGGGTGAGGTGTTGAGGGTGAGTGAGGGTGAGGTGTTGAGGGTGAGTGAGGGTGAGGTGTTGAGGGTGAGTGAGGGTGAGGTGGTGAGGGTGAGTGAGGGTGAGGTGTTGAGGGTGAGTGAGGGTGAGGCGTTGAGGGTGAGGTGTTGAGGGTGAGGCGTTGAGGGTGAGTGAGGGTGAGTGAGGGGTTGAGGGTGAGTGAGGGTGAGGGGTTGAGGGTGGGTGAGGGGTTGAGGGTGAGTGAGGGTGAGGGGTTGAGGGTGGGTGAGGGGTTGAGGGTGAGTGAGGGTGAGGGGTTGAGGGTGAGTGAGGGTGAGGGTGAGTGAGGGTGAAGGTGGGTGAAGGTGGGTGAGGGTGGGTGAGGGTGGGTGAGGGTGAGTGTGGGTGAGTGTGGGTGAGTGTGGGTGAGTGTGGGTGAGTGTGGGTGAGTGTGGGTGAGTGTGGGTGAGTGTGGGTGAGTGTGGGTGAGTGTGGGTGAGTGTGGGTGAGTGTGGGTGAGGGATTGAGGGTGAGGGGTTGAGGGTGAGTGAGGGTGAGGGGTTGAGGGTGAGTGAGGGTGAGGGGTTGAGGGTGAGTGAGGATGAGGGGTTGAGGGTGAGTGAGGATGAGGGGTTGAGGGTGAGTGAGGATGAGGGGTTGAGGGTGAGTGAGGATGAGGGGTTGAGGGTGAGTGAGGGTGAGTGAGGGGTTGAGGGTGAGGGGTTGAGGGTGAGGGGTTGAGGGTGAGTGTGAGTGAGGGTGCGGGTGAGTGGGGGGTTGAGGGTGAGGGGTTGAGGGTGAGGGTGAGTGAGGGTGAGTGAGTGAGGGTGAGGGTGAGTGAGGGTGAGTGATGGTGAGGGTGAGTGAGGGTGAGGGGTTGAGGGTGAGTGAGGGTGAGTGGGGGGTTGAGGGTGAGTGAGGGTGAGTGGGGGGTTGAGGGTGAGTGAGGGTGAGTGAGGGTGAGTGGGGGGTTGAGGGTGAGTGAGGGTGAGGGGTTGAGGGTGAGGGTGAGTGAGGGTGAGTGGGGGGTTGAGGGTGAGTGAGGGTGAGGGGGTGAGGGTGAGTGAGGGTGAGTGAGTGAGGGTGAGGGTGAGTGAGGGTGAGTGATGGTGAGGGTGAGTGAGGGTGAGGGGTTGAGGGTGAGTGAGGGTGAGTGAGGGTGAGTGAGGGTGAGTGAGGGTGAGGGTGAGTGAGGGTGAGGGAGGGTGAGGGTGAGGGAGGGTCCACTAGAAACTGTTGATCTATTTCCACCCAACTCTTAATCGAGCCATAAGCAACGATTGGCCGGTAACTATACACTCATCACCTAATGCTCATAGTGCTAGCTTTCTTAAGAAACATTGTATACAGCATCTGGGTCGCTATTTTATAAACGCCCATATGCGTTAAAATAGTTAGAGAAACGTGCCAGGGCATATTGCGCTAAAGTTAGTCCTTTAGTTTATCGCATAATATGCTGCATTATTTGTCTACCCTTGCGCTATAATTCCGACGGCTGCCCCAGCCCCACAGATGTCTACATAACGAAAGCAAAATGTCAACCAGCCTGATGCTGCATACCGTTATCAAATGGGAAAGCAGGATGCTCCAAATTGACGTGAACATTCGATTCATATTTGAAGTTCCCTATGGATTTAAGTTGTTTGGCTTATGAACAGTTCTCGTTGTTGGCACCCTAATAATAATACACCCAAAAAATCATACTAGCCTTGTTTTAGGGTGTCTTCGCTCCGCTCTCTATCATTCTAACCTGAAAGGCAACCATATGTTAAGGCCTGTGGAAAGGGACATCACCTCAGTATACAGTATACTTATACAAGGAAGTAAAGGCAACATCCGTCTAGAAGTAGAATAACCATCCAATCGCCGTTTTTCGTATGAAACGATCCAGAGCGCCGCCTCAAATTGACAGGCGAAAGTATGATCTAAACATTACTGACATCTCCATCCTGAGGCGTGGGGTCTATAGCGTGACAGCTCGGTCTACACTTCATGCCCTTGGACGAACGCGGATTGGCTGTTCCGTTCTATGTGTCAGGAGCTCAAGGCTGACAAAACTGATGCCGAACTCCTAAAGGAAGTTTGAGAAAAAATGCGCTTGAGATGAGTAGCAACCAAATCGAAGGCAGGCAGATTTCGCTTCATTTATATCCAGTATCGTTGTTGTCCTGAGTCGAAGAGCGTTCTGACGTACCTTGCCTCGTAGTTTTTGCAGATGCGTAAGAAGTAGACAGAGGACTAACGCTTCCCCAGGGTAGGGTAACGGGGCGGCCATTTCAGAAGAGAGCGTTTCCGGTCGAGAGGAATGGCAGCTTCTCGGATGGCCACCATACCCTGAAGATTTGCCGTTTGATTACACGCTTCGCTCTGGATGGAGAAAGTAAACACAAATTGAGACAGAACACTTTATTGGTCTAAATGGAGGGAGTCTCCCTTCCAATTAGAAAGCCTGCTTGTGCGTGAGCTTGAGGTCCTTTCTAAGCAAGTCTGGTGAAGATATAAAACACTTTATTGCATTTCGGGTTACGTTATTAAGTGGAGAGGTCATTGAGTCGGTACTTGTTTTTCTAGCCTCTCCAGTGCATGTTTTGTTTGCTTCTTTACTTTTGTAGCAGGTAGTAAGATCTGATAATGTACCCCGAAGGACGGCAATAAGAGACTATACAAAAATGCAAATTCAAACAAATCGCCCAGCAAAACGTGTGCTCAAAGTCCTGAAACGCAAATAGATTTTCTGCTTGTGACAGGCCAGCTGTTTCTGTAATTCTTACACTATTACGTGATTATGCATGGAGTAAAAGTTTTGAACGCGACATGGCAGGCAGGGGAGGGGGCGGAGCGGGGGTGTGGGAGGAGTGCAGGAACAGACGGGGAGGAGAGTAGGAGGAGGAGAGTAGAGGAGGCACGGCCTAGCGGCCGTGCAATCAAGAAGTGAGGGGGTGGAGCTGGGGGAGGCTGTGTGAGAGAGTAGGCAAGGCAGGCGGCTGGGGGCATGTGCACGCGCATTTAAGCTCAATGCGCATGCGCATTGAGCTTAAATTTCTCGTGCACTGCAAGGAATCGCCACGATTCCTTGCAAGTTGGGGATAAAGAGTGGATAAGCCACCATAGACTCGCAAGCTCGATGCGCATGCGCATCGACAGGCGAGACCTAAAAACCTGGACCTTCAGGATTGGCTCCAGGTTCAGAGACCTTATGACTTCTAGAGATTCCTTCAGCTACGGGAAAGCTTTCACCAAAGATCACTGAGCCTCTGCACCAGCTGACATCCATTGTGCCTCGAACCACTGCTCAACCTTCTTCGGAGTCCAATTTGGCTCCTAAGTAGACTCTGAAAGAACCTCCTAGAACTCTGTTGCATGAGGAGGCAGGAATAGTGTGACTTTCCAATAAGGGGGAGTTGGGGGGTGAGAACTCTGAGTTTCACTCCACAGAATTCCACAGTTACATGAAAACTCCTCAAGATTTCGCAGAGATTTACATGAACGGGTGAAAAATGTCAGGAGCTACTTCCACTTTGTAAAATTAGCATGAGCGGTGCCACATGACGCGCCAGAGGGCGCTACTTCTTTCTGCTTCTCAAGTAAAATTTCTATGCGAGCTGCAGCTTTTCAATGCAAACGGGAGCACCCACATTGAGAAATCGCTCTGGGAGGTGATCTAATGCCTGAAAATCACACAAGGGGGGCCGCAAATTCTTACTTGCACCCACCAACTTAACGTTGGCAAGCCACACACTTCAAAAATTATGCCACATGTGAAGTGACTGAGTTTTGCCAAACTGCGTTCCATGTGGAGTGTGCAAACTCTGCAAACTCAACCGGCAGAGCGAAATGGATCCCCTTTCCCTAGTTTCCAGTGCCAGTGTTTACCTTGTGCTTGACTTAACCCATACTGCATGGTTTATGGTGTCCAGGTTCAAACCATACATTGAAGATCTCATTAATGTACCCTCCAATGGACAACATTTGTTTGGACCCCCAAGTCGTCAACTTGAAAGCAAAAATCAAAAAGACATCAAACCAGCTAAAGCCATTGGAGTCCAAGAGATGCCAGCGCCTAAAGCTGCTTTACATATGCAACAGTCAAGAGTGTGCACAAAGTCTTCAACGAAACAGGGGTACGAGCAGCAACAGCCCTTTGAAGAAAGCCATGCGTGCAACGGCTTTGAAAGCGTTTGCCACCGTGGTACTGGCAAAAAGAAATTCAGAGGTGGCTCAAGCAGGGTTGCCCCTACCTCAAAGCAGTGACTCACTTCTCCAGCCCTCCGAAATCACTTCCTCGACCAGCCAACACCTGTCAGAGGAAAACTGCTGTTATTTCTTCCACAGTGGAAGGAATTAATAAATGACTAATGGGTTATTGAAGTCATATGTCAGGGGTGCTGCTTGGAGTTCCACACAACCCATTCAAACATTGCCTTACAATGCATCACAACCATCTGACGTTGCAAGCGAAAGTACAGGCTTGACCACAAAAGGTGCAATCGTTCCCGTACCTCCACACAAATGGAGAGAAGGTGGTCTATACCCTGTACTTCCTCATCCCCAGAGAAGACGGAACCCTGTTGGCCTATCCTAGATCTTTGGGCAGCTCAACTTGTATTTCCTGGTGGAGCATTTAAAATTATCAACTTGCAGGGCATCATCCACTGCTCTGTGAAGGCCATCACAAGGACATCTTTGTCCAGATGGATGCATACCTGTATTGCCTTGCCCACTTGCATAATCTGAACATACGCACACCACTTACTTACACAGAAACTCCAACACTCCTCTAGAGGTAAAATGAGCTTTATTAAATGATGATTTTAAAAAAAAAAAAATTTATTGAAGTTTTTTGAAGTCTCTTAAATCAGATACAAAAAGTATACATCTCACAAATATGCATTATCATTCTTGCCAATATTACATAATATGCAGGAAGTTACTCAAAATACAATCCCCAGATCTTTTCAAACTTTTTTATCCCCCAACCCGTTTTGCATACATATGTTCGTATTTCCTGACCCTTTTCATTTTGTTAAGCCACTCCTGAAACACCAGAACCTGTGATGTCCGCCAATTCTGCAATAACGGAGATCTAGCAACAACCATTGCAATATAAACCAATTTTGCCAAGTAATCTGAAAGTTTGCAATCCGGATCAAAATCACAGTAATAATTTTACGTTACAAGAAATCTGAATCACGTAATAGGTTTTAAGAAAATCAAAAATGTCATCCCAGAAAGGCTTAATTTTTGGACAGTAAGCCATAATGTGAGACCAATTGGCTTGGTCGCATTGAAGACATCTAAAACAATTGGCAGACGTATTATCGTACATTTTGGCGATTAATTGCAGGAGTGCGGTACAAAAGCCATTTGCTAAAAAATAGCATTCTACGCCATTTGGCACCACGTTGTGAACCAAAGTTGAACTTATTAATAGTTTTCCATATATCGATAGATAACACAAAATTTTCCTGTGTGCCATTTTCGTATAGCTTTAGAGCTCAACTCTTCCTCCCGACTCTGTACCAAACAATGTTTCCATTCCCCAGGTTTCTTTATTGAGACATTTATAAAGAGATCTTCTGCCAATGGAGATGGGAAACTAATATGGCAGAGGTCTCGTTGCGCCAGAGTTTTATGGATCACAATATAGGACCCTATTAATAAAAAGTTGCCAGGAATTAAGCGTGTCATTGCATCAACAGGTAACCAGGACCCATTCCCCATAAAATCGGCTAGTGTTTTAAACCCAGCACAACCCCAGTTTACAATGATTGAAGGTTCAATTTTAATCCTTAAAAAAGCAAAAGCCCCAGTTAGGGGAGTTGTTAAATTAAAGAGGGGGAGGGAATATCTCTTAAGCATGGCATCCCGTCGTTTGAAAAACCAATTCAGGGTCCTGTATCGAACAAATTTGGGTGATTTAGGCACAAGGAGAGGGGATGGAATGTGAATTTCTAAGCATATTAATTCAAAGAAAAAATTTATAAATTAGCCCGCACCTGGAGTTGTATTTTTAAATCGGTCTAAGTACTGCGCAAAGTATGCGTTATAGTAATCTTTTAAATTTGGTAATGAGAGGTCTCCATATTCAGTTTCTTCATATAAAGTCCGTATGTCGATTCTAGGCGTTTTTTTGCCCAGACAAATGCGTAAAACATAGATTCTACGCTAGCAAAAAAAGAGCCGGGCCAAAAAACGGGGTTAGTAACAAATAAAAAGTTGAAAAGGGAAGTATTTACATTTTAATCAGGGCAGTTTGACCGAGAATAGATAACGGCAGTGGATCCCAACGAGTGAACGTAGAGCGGACCTTCCGTAGCAAAGGGACAAAAATAAGTGTATATAGATCCTGAATTGTAGGAGAAAATAAGATGCCCAAGTATCTTTTAGGTTTAGAATTAAGACAGCCCTTCAGGTCTGGATGGAATACTGGATCTGCATCCCCACAAACCAGAATTTCTGTCTTTTTTTTTTTATTTTTTTTTATTCGATAGCCCCCTAAAACCTTGAATTCTTCAAAAATCTCTAGAGCCTGTGTCTGTGATTGAAGATCCGGTTTAATTACTAGCATAATGTCATCCGCATAAAGTTTTCTTGGCCATAGAAATGACCGGTGGAACAATCTGTACACAATTCCGAATAGCTACAGCAAGAGGTTCAATGAAATAGGCAAAAAGAATAGGAGACGGGGGGGCATCCTTGCCTAGTTCCCCGCTGAACTAAAATTGAGCCCGCCAAAAGCTTATTAATAATTGTTAGCTGTGGCACCAGTGTGCAGATTCTGTATTAAATTAATGATTTGTTGTGGGATCCCAAAATATTTCAAAATAATAAAAAGTGTATCCCAGACCACCAAATCAAAAGCTATTTCTGCATCTAATAGTAGAACCAAAGCCTGAAATCCCAGTGACTCAAAATAATCTAGTGCCTCAATCAAAAAATGTGTATTTGTGAATAATTGCCTGCCTATAATAAACCCGTTTTGATCGGGATGAATTAAATCCACAGTGATATTATTAAAACGAAGTGAATTTGGTGGCGATTTTATAATCCGAATTTAATAACTTGATCGGTCTATATGAATTAGGATCTTTACGATCTTTCCCCTTTTTCAAGAAACTAACAACCGTGCCTTCATGGAAAGATGCGGGAACTTGCCCGCCATCGAGCATAGAGTTTAATAATGACAAAAACAAATCACAAAAAGTACTAAAAAAAACCTTGAAAAACTCTGCAGGAAAGCCATCCGAGCCGCTGGCTTTACCCAATGGAAGATCATTTACGACCAAATTAACTTCCTCCCTAGAAAATGAACTTCGCATAATTAGTTGATCGTCTAATGACTAGGAAGTGCATGTCGCCCCAGAAAATCAGACAAATTTTGGTGGACGATGGAATACGGTGTACTATAAATTTTATGATAGTGGGAGAGCATTATAGAACTTATTTCAGCCTGATCTGATGACTCAATATGAGTGACTGGACTTCTTAAAGAATGTATCATATTCGTGGCAGCTTGTTCTTTCACCTGCCAGGCTAAAAATTTCCCCGTAAAGTTACTTTATTCATAGACTTTTTGAGATTGTCTACGAAAAACCTCTTCGCTCTGTGAAAAATAATGGGCAATAAGTTCCCGCTTAGCTTCACTAAGCTGTTTCTGAACATTACAAGTTGAGTTGGAGTATTGTTGTGGTGTTAAGTCCTGAATTTTTTGTAACAATGTATTCCTAATATTTTTTACAACGAGCCACTCAGCCGCATCTTTGCTTATGACTATACCCCGAATAAAAGCCTTGAGGGAGTCCCAAATAATATGTATGGGAGCTGTGCCGGTGTTTCGAGCGATGAAATCCGTAATCTCTAATTTGAGAGCAGTAACCCAGTTTATCTCCTGTAAGTAAGCTTTATTAAAGATCCATCGTTTAGGAGTTCTAGTATTGTCTCCCACAACAAAATTAATAACCACCATTGCTTGATCTGAGAAACCATTATGACAAATTTTCTGAGCAGAAAAGTTAAGCTGTCTGGAGGCCAAAAAAAAATCAATATGGGAGGATGATTTAAACCTGCCCGACCAACAAGTGAAATCAGTTTTCTGTGGGTTTTTTCGATCGCCATGGGTCTCATAGATCGAGAATTGACATATTATTTAACATAGTCCTAAGGGATTTAGCCTTAGACTGTCTCTTGGAGGATGAGGTAGAATCTAAGTTAGGGTTCATAAGTATATTAAAATCGCCACCTATAACCATATCCCCTCCCGCCAATAACCAAGACTGAAACATAACGTCATAAATCTGAGAATTATCCTCTATAGGAGCGTAAAAGCTGACAAAGGTAATAGGCCTTTGTTGATTTTTGAAACTGCATGAGACCCGACACCAACGACCCAGGCTGTCCTGTTCCGTCTGAATAATTTCAGCCTCCAAGTTTGTATTCCGAAAAAGAGCAACTCCTCGTTGTGAACTGATGGCGCATGAAAAACCCCGGAACAAAGCCTATGCTATAAACATCGGAAAATCCTCCTTTTTAGAAGCGGCAATATGAGTCCCCTGCAACATTATAACAGCGGGATTCTCAGTCCTAATCCATGACTCTATGGCTCGCATTTTTTTTCCTATTATTGAGACCATTAACATTAAACAAAATTAATGTCAGCCCCCCCATTAGAAGACATAATACATATTACAACTTATATGTATCAAACATTTCGACATCGTAAATAGCACAGTGCGCACATTTCCATAGACCGCAAGAATCCTTACAAAGTACTCTTTCACCAAACACAATCCTACTGCAAAAAACTACCCAATTTTCATCTTTTTTTCTCCCATCCGCCCTTATCCCCACCCCAAGCTTCACCCGTGGCCATCCTCCTGCTGCCCTCACCCACGCCTGCCACTGAGTCTTACCCCCTACCATAGAGGTGTCTTGGTATAACACCCCATAACCTCCCAAACACCCCCTCCTCCAAATGCATTATAGCGCCATCCTCTGATGAATTTAAGAAAAAAAAGAAAAGAAAAAAGCACAAAAAAAAGCACAGAGGTGAATTAAATACCCAACCAGGCGACATTTTACTAAGCAGATCTTGGGCCTCCTCTACGTCTGTCAAGAAGTAAAATTTGCCTTTGATCAACACCTTTAGTTCTGACCGCAATTGAGGCTTGAGCCCACTTGGCTTTAACACCATCGCTGCTGATGATATCATCCTCCTGTGCTGATAATGGTGAAATCCCATTGTTCATGACGAGCTCAGCTCATCATGAGCACACGAGAGGTGTACCTCATGACGAGCTGAGCTCGTCATGAGCATCGAAGGGGTTAAACAGGTGTAGAATTTTTACAAACTCTTTTCTATGGCGAGCCGCTGCAGCTGACATGTCGGAAAAATCTGACATTTAGTAGTGGCGTTTGCAGCAAATTGACCTTGTTTAATGGCCCTGGACAAAATAGTTTCTTTGATACGAATGTCTGCAAAGTTTAAAAAAATAGTACGGGAAGAGTGGAATTAGGAAATGGCTGAGCAGACACCCGATGGGCTCGGGTGATCGTCAAATCCCCTTTAAACTCCGGAATAACTTCATGCAGCAGAAATGAAGAAACCCATTGAACCATATTAGATCCCTCAATTTTTTCAGGAACTCCCACTATTCTGAGGTTTGATCTACGATTGAAATTTTCCAGTTCATCAAGCTTAACTTCCAAAGCCTTGGACGATTTGGAGACATTTTTGATGTCCTTCTTAACCTCGGACATCGCGTCTTCTAAACCTGAGATTCTGCCTTCGGCTTTCTGAAGACGAGGAGGAAATGTTGATACAAGGTCTTCAATTTTATCCAGGCGATTTTGAATCCCGGCCAGCTCTGCCCTCTGGAACTGTTTGACTTCACGTATTTCGTCTAAAATCAAATTTAGCATGTCTTTAGCCAACAACTGCAATGTTCCAGTAGTCTGAGTAGTCTCAGTATCCATAGATAAGATAGGACTAAGTATATCTATTCCCTCCTTTGCACCCGACGCCTTATAGGCATTGGCCAAAGCATTATTTGAGACTGATAATGTAGCTGCTGGAACAGCCACTGCTTTTGAGACCACGGTCGTCGAGGGGCAAGACGATATTATGTCAGTTATATTTGATATTAACCCGCTAACCTGTGAGGATGCAGCACCTGTAGCAACTATTGCTGAGGCTGGACCGGGGTCTGAACCAGAAGTGAGCAGAGTGGGGCTGCTAATTACGGAAGAATTGGTCTTGGCCTCGAACAGAGGAAACTGTTTTAAAGGTTTATTAGTAGCCGATGCCTTCAGCTGCACAACAGCTTGCACAGAGTCTTGTCTAGGAGCACCCGTCTGCATTGCTTCAGATACTGGATTACTATCAAGAGTCTCTGCTAGTGACTTTATAGCACAAATGTCGCCGGGTGTCTCTTCCGTCTCTTCTTCAGAGCTCACAGAAGAAGCCTCCTCTTTGTCCTCTTGACCCACTAATTTTGCCGCTTCTTCTTTAGCTTGAAGGCGTCGGGCTCTTGTCTTGGCCCGGACTCCTGTGAGTTTGCCCATTAAAGACTGAAGTTTCCAAAATAGGTGGAAATAGATGAAGTGAGAGCCTACTATTAAAGATGAGCTTTATTAAATATTGTAGACGAGGGCAATAAGTCACTGAAACTAGTAAATTCTTAGGCACCGAGTGAAAGGCAATAAACAATGAATACACCACACTCTATATACAAATATGAAACTGTGAATACAGGTATATAAACAGTTAATGTACAAACTGCCTCACCATATGCGTCCGCACCGGAGTCTTCAACATCCCTGGCCAAGCACCGAAAACACCTAATCGGGAACTCTGTAGAGACTGGGGCACAGGAAATATTCTCTCCGGGCACCAAAGTCATCCAGCGAGTGCTTCCACTCCAAGACTGAGTTCCCGAGCTCCATTCCGCAGACACCACTTTTTATAGTTAAATCAACACTTTTGAGAAACCTCTAGTAGGCGTTCTCGCCCATATATTCATCATAGGTGCTGGCCGCATCTGTGTCAGATCCACCCATACAGACCTGGCCAGATTCTGTTTGGGTGTGCCGAGGCAAAAGACATTCCTTTCCCTATCTCTGGCCTTGGAGAGCCTTGCACAGCGCATCCTCCCTCTGTCCTAGAGCAGCCGCGGTGCGTCCATTGGGGCGTAGGGGCGTAGCCCCACTAAGCCTGGATGCACCGCGACAAGAGCACACAGCACACTAAAAATATTTTGTGAAATTGGCATGGATAGCACAATATAATAAGCGCCGCAGTGCTTCAATCTGGGACACACCCGATTGAATCCGGAGAGTGGGCATGCAGGGGGTGGGGCTGTCTGGTCTGCTGCAGCTTGAGTGACAGTCTGCAGCAGACCAGCAGCAGTACTGCTCATGAGGAATTTTGGCTTGTATCTAGCCCGAGCCTGCGCATTAGTAACCTGACTTAGGAAGGGTCCGAAGGGGGTGCTGCTTTAGCTGGGCCGCAGCAGCCCCCGGGGTTTCAAAGGCGCCAGGGCGAGTAGGCAGTGTGCCCCCCCCCCCCCCCCCCTTAGCCAATCCTGGTGCTGCAGGCAATCCATTATTGGAAGCCGCGCGTGGGTGGTGGCGCACTGCCTCAGCCGCACTGCATATGGCCAATCACTGTGACTTCAGCATGTGAAGTCATGCAGTGATTGGCCATTCGGAACGTGCGCGCGCTGTGACTTTTTCCAGTACTAGTAGTTTCTACTTTCTAGTGTAGGGGCTCGAGTCTCCACGTGCACGCAGGCAGCAGCAGACGTCCGGCGACTTCGCTTCACTCAGTCCGGGCCCGGCCGCCTCGTCACCATCACACGCTGTGCCTGTGCCTGCCCTGGCTTCTCGTTTCATCGTGTCGATGATCGGGCAATACAGGCTGCCACACAGAAGAATAGAATAGTAGGTGCGTGCTCATGTCACTCAGAACCACGAGAGCCAAGCATTGCAAGTAAATAAATGAGAACCATTTCACAAGGCGGACTTCTAACGGGGGACCTGCCGTAGAATTCATGAGTCTTTTAATATCTACTATGCATCGTAATTTGATTCAGTTCGTTGCTTACAGGGCACCCGCATCATGTCCCCTAGGGAATGTGGGCATGTACTTTTATAATGCAAATTGCATTCCTGATGTAATTATCTATGAGGCAGTGTGGCACTTATCTCTTGTGAAACCTTTTCTTTAACCTACTTCAATTAAGTCTAAGTGGGTTGCAGCGTGAATGTCTGTCATTCTTTGCATAAAGGACTGTGCTTTTGTTGACTCATTGATTGTGAAAAAATCTGTGAAGACAATGATTTCCTCCCAGGCACACTTTCCCATCTGGTAGAAATCTTTTCAGAAGCACCTCTGCAACAGAACCTAGCTACATTTGGATTGAAGGCCTACTTTTATACTGGCGAGTCCTGACTCTTGTATCTTAGAATTGATGTATATCTGTCGGTTTTGCGCGCTTTACATAATTTTTTCCATCCTGATGTCAGTCTGGCATGGCACATATTGAGAATGCTATTGTGTTTTGTACTGATGAAGATCAAATGTATTCATGGTGCAGGACTGAAACGCTGACATATATATCCTTATTTCCATTACTGTCATTCTATTACTTGCGTCTTTCCATTTGTGTGAAGCCTATAGTTGTAATGCTGCTGGGTGTGTGTTCCTTAATTAATTATATATATATATATATATATATATATCGTCACTCCCCATTTGTCCCCGAACTGATGTTGACCACAACTATGATTGATTGAGACAATAAAAGGCGTCGGCTCACCATCCTGTGATTCTGGACAAATCTTTGAATCTAGAAAAAAAATGAATGTGTCTTTGTGTAATGTAATCTGGTGTTCATGCAAAGTGCTCTGATACCCTGGGACCTAGTTAGCTCTCCATAAAACTGTAAAAAGGTGAGAGTTTAGCCCTACTTGAAGTTTTCACCAGCAATTTAATACCTCTTAAATTATTACCTTCGGAAAAAAAGCGTGCTTCTATGCTTTTTTACTTCTGCAAATGTTCACGAAAATGTTCACCATTGTGCTGCTGTGTTTTCTTTTTTCCTTGCACAAACATTGTTAATTGACGTCACGGTGGCCTCTGGTGGGTGCAGGAACTCTTTGAGCTCAGAGCAGGCTTTTCAACTTGTCGTCAAATGAGGACACTTGGTTTAAAACAACATATCTATGAACTGGCCCGACACTGAGAGGAACTCACATCCTACCCTACAGCACGGAGCATGCTGGAACTTGTGGTTTGTTACATTCAAATTTCTGATTATGGGATAAGACAAAAGCCGTGGCATTGGCAATCCGGAAGTACAGGGAAACGCTGGCAGAGATTTGTTCACAAAAGTCTGCCTTTCAGCATGCGTATATGTACTCCAAGCAGAACGGTGTGGCGCAATGCCTCCTTCGGGTCGGAACGGATGTACAGTACACTTGGTGGTGGGTCTGCTGTTTGTCATTTGTGGATTGCCATGGGCTCTTTGATTAGTTGAGGCGGAGAGTCAGTGGGTTTAGTGTGCAGTCTGGACTGGTTCACCATGCTGACACCAGTTGCTGCAAATCCTATCTCATCAGGTTGGTGACCCTTTTAAACTTACTAATGGCAGATTAATGAAAACGTAAAGGGGACAGAGGGGTCTTCAATATGTGTGTGTCTCCTGACCATTTGATGACTGAGAATGTGCTAACGGAGGGGTCTCGTCATCGCTCCCTGCTTTGTTTCTTTTTCAAGCTCATCCACCTTTCATTCTCTCGACTGATTATGCTGTATTTGTTTCAAAAACACCATGGAATAGCTCTGTTACAGCACTGCTGCTGTATACTGTGGCATCATGCACTTCCCATTAAATGTATTTCAGGATATACCTCTAATTTCGCAGCTGTTCTACTGAGTAAAGGTTTGGTGTCCAACGAATCTGAGGCCTGTCTCAGGATTTGGTTGAGAGAGCTCCTTAGTAACTCTCAAAATATGAGTTACTCAGAAATATACCTGTACAAGTGCTTCCATCTGATTACTTGTCTACAAACTGCGGCTCCTGGCCTTCATCCATTACTGCTCCCTGTCTGATACTTTTCAGTGCCAGTCTCCTTTTCCAGAATTACTCACACTAGTTTCTCTTCGCATCAGCACCAGATCGCAAAATTGCCCCGATGACCTGGCAATCTTCATCAATTCCCCCGATGACCTGGCAATCTTCATCAATGGCTGACGCTGGAATATTATGCACTACAGCCATCCGCCATGCAGGCAAATAAACAGGAAACTAACCCTGCCAACTGCAACTCCCTTTTAGTAAACAAACCAATTCTTATGGTGAAGGTTGCCCAGACTAAATATCACCAAGACACCATTACATTACCTCTCTAGCAAATCACAGGTTGTCCACTATTTCTGGAAAGGGAGCGGGAGGTGGGTGAGGCCCCTTTAATTTATTTAAAGGAGTTTGTAGAGCGCCTGGTGACGCCTCCCGGCGTGTCCCCGCGCTGTGGAGAGAGTGTACAAAGGTGTAGAGGAAAACCCATCACCAAGTAAAGAGGCAGGTTTTCAATTTCTTCCTAAACAGGACTTCATTATTCTCCATCCTGATATCCAAAGGAAGAAGGTTCCATTTCCTGGCAGCTAAAGTTCGGAAAGATCTGCCTCCCATTCTTGCTTTTTTGGGGCATGTGGTTCTAAGCAGACTCATACCTTTAGATCTAAGCGACCTGCTAGGTTCATAGACAGAAGCCAAGTCCGACATGTAAGCCGGTGCTCTGTGATGAATTATTTTATTTTGAAGACTACTGAGGCCTAGAGGGAATTGGAAATTGAGAAGTAGACAGGAGTGTTCAATGAAGAGGAGGAGGGCAGTGCAATATACCCAATTTGCATCTATTAGTTTCCCTCCTGAAAGGGTGGTCTCTGCTGGTCTCTCGAAGCCAGTTCCATATTGTTTTAGTGTTAGCCCTAAATCACCGAATGTTCTTCCTCCATGATGCTTAATAAATTCCTCTAGGTTTCTTCTTTTGGACACCTTTTGTGGTTCAGGTACACTTGGCTGGAATGTAAGTTTTTGGGGAGACGCTAGTGTGAAGGTTTTTTTCATAGGTAATGTTATGGTGGTCCTTTTTCAGAATGATGTTGAAGGGAGCAGAGCAGCTTGAATTTAGGGAGACAGTGGAGAACCTTCAAGTTTAGGGAGAAATGGCAGACCTTTTTCCGCATTAAGCATACTTGAGCTGCCTAATATTTAGAAACAAATGAATAGGCAAGCTTAGAGTAGGGTAGCATTCTCCGTCATTCCTCCCCTTATTTATTTTCTTCTTTTTCCATTACTTTTCCAATCTTGCCCTTTTTCTTCTTCCTTCATATTATTATCTCAAGCCCAATCTCTACAGCTGCTACATCCCAAATTACCTCTACACCTGCCTATCTCCCACCTTTCACTCTCCCATTTCGCCTTCTCTCAAATCTTATCTTAGCTGGATTTTTATGTTTTTGTACAGTGGTCCATTGAATTCGCCATGCTCTAATTATTGCAGTAGTCTTTCAAGAAGTGTGCCATGACTGAGAAATTAACAAACCAAGGCACTAGACTGGTATGTGTATTTGCCAGTTTAGATAGTAAGAAATGTACCTAATCCGAAAGGATAAAGTGCTCGAATAGGACAGGCTTGAATGGACACGTATTAGCGTGCATATGGTCCTGTAACAAGAGGCAAGAGTCATTTGATGAGTTGGCAGGATGCAACCAAATTGCCACCCGCTGGGGCGGGTCACAGGTAGTGGCTGTCTTTGGCCGCCATGTCCACCGTATCCACTATATCCACTATGTGGAATTGGAGCAAGGCCAAGGCAATAATTGCTTCTACCTGCATAGAATAAAGACATACAGATTTCACAAAAGACATATAGACTGCATGCCTAGTAAGCCACTGAAAGGCCCAGAAGGGGAATATGAGGTGACCAAAGCTGTACATCACTGTAACACTGTGGAAGTGGCTGCCTGGCTGGGTGTGCTTGTGTCCCTGGATTGTGTCCCTGGATTGTGGTGGTTCCTTGGTAGTTCACCCCCAGATATTCTGTGTTTGTCATACAAGTACACACAGACACAAATACACTCACACACAAATGCACATACACACACAACAGCATCACAAAGAGAACACACACAAACATCACCCCCTAACAAAAACCCACCATATTCAGTCTTGCACATGCAGCATTACTCCACACCAACAAACATGCCATGACAATTAATACCACAAGCACCACCACCAGTCACACACCCATCACACATACACACAGACACACCAATCCTCATAACTCCACCATCTCTAACACTATATCAAACTCATTCTCTTTTGCACACACACACCAGTACAAATTCCATATTACACGTGCATACATCAAAAAATCACTCAAACATACACCCACACACACACACTTCTCAACAATGCACACTATCACACATCATGAAGACACAAAGATCGATATTTCCTTGTTTGTGTTGCTTCTCAAATCAAACCATGAAACCAATCCTTGATTGCTAACATTTGTCTGACCACATGTTCTGTACGAACTCCAACTCACAGTGCTTTGACTTTGCCTTTTAGTAGATCGGCGTGTTCACGAGATGGCTCTGGTCAGGGCCGGACTGGGGCATAAATAGGGCTGGGCGCCAACATCGAAGCCAAAAAAGGTGCGCCCTGTTTGGAAATCAAAGCACCTTTGAACTTATTAAGACAGGCTGTAAGAGTATTTTCCTAGGTAAAGACTGCAAGGAGGATGTGACATAACTGAAGGCAATCTATGTTTTAATATCAGGTTACTCGCAGTGCATACATACCCAATACTAGTCCCAGCTGGCAGAAGTTCGCTGAGAATGTGTGGTTTGCATGTGGGAATCGTGAAGCAAAAGACTAGCCTTGAAATCGGTTTACTCTCACCTGAATTGGGATGGTTGGTATGCATGTTGTGTGCTTATACATATAATCTAAAGCATACTCATTTTTCAGGGCACACTCACACTGCAAAGCAGACTCACACAGGAACGCTTCCACTAATACTGAAAGGTATGCTCACATTGTAAGAGGCACCCATATTGTAATGCATGCTCAATGCAGTTCGGGCAATCTCTTCATCTGCTAACTAACAGAGGGAATAGAGCAGCTCTCATGGTTGAAATCCATGCCAAGTTATTGCCGCTGTTGTAAAATTCATGGTGGCATATACGATCACTGCCTTAATTAGAGCTTTGAGCTTTTGCGGTCTAGTTGTTCTTACCATGGTGGCAGTTGTGGTTATTGTTGTCAGGAGCACGGAGAAAGCTCCATGGCAGGAAGAAGAGAGAGTGTAACAAACATGTTTTGCACTGACCTGCAAGAGAAGGTTTCCAACTGCTGTGCAACTTCTTCTACTCTTAGAGCTGAGATGTTCATGAAAGTCTTAGTCTGAATTCAGCAGCGTAATAGGACGCAATGTATGAAGCTCTGTGGTTGTACTGAATAAGCAGCTACCTATGTTATGACATCTATTAATGTAATAACTGCACTTTCTCAATTGCTTTATTAACCTTCCTGCTTTCTCAAATTTGCTTGAAAATGCACCATTTGTCCACAATTTTTTCAAAATTTTCGCGGGGGGAAATCGCCCCGAACCCTCCTTAGGGGGTTCGGGCTCGCTCGCTACGCTGCAGTATGATTATCATTTTATGCCTCACCACTTTCAAATGTCACCACCCGCTCCTGTCCTAGAGATAAGCATAGAATGTACAAAATAACCTCACGAGATATGTCTCGCACCAGCTCGTACTGGTTTACGTGAAAAACATGTTTGTTACTGCTGAAGTGTAACTACAGGGCAAAGCAGCACAAAATGGAAGTGCGATGCAACAAAATGGAAGATCAGAGCATCGCATGGAATAGAGGTCAACATTCAATTAAGCATGTGTAAAATGGCGAATGCAGTACAATACCTTCACATTCCTATCTGTCTGGCACATCACCTCTAACGTGCTTTTTGGTAATTGGACAACTCTACCACTTCAATTTTTTTTTCCAGGTCCACAACAACCCCATGGGTGTTTACCAAATGTCTAGTGGTGGTAACTGCACACCAGCACGGAGCCTCCACTCCTAAGTTTCTCTACCTAGACAATTGGCTGAGATGCATGCACTTCATAGCTGCATTCAAGAGCAATGCCTAGCATGTACACGTTGGGCTAAGTAACGTTTTCCTTTGAGCTCATTCGGACCTCTTTGAGGATGTGTTAGCTGATGTTGCATGAAAATTGCTTTCTGTTGAAAGATTACATGTAAAATCCAGCAGGAAATCTGAAGGGTGACAGTTTAACCATAGTGTTTAGCGGTCATAGGGTTTCTGCTCCTCCGGCTTTTAAACCTCTTCCTTGAGCAAAAGAAGATTGAGATTTTCTTTTAGATTTTCCAAATTTGACTGATCATCTATCCACAATTTCTTGCGTTATTTCATATTTTTTGCTAGTAGAGGGTATTTTCCTTTAGACAGTTAAGAACCTACCTTCTGGGCTAGGCCAGTTAATGTCTGCAGATGTTTCAGTGTGACTAGATCACCGTAAGACACTCGAGCATGGGTGCTGCTGCTTTTGAATGATGAGCTTTATAAGGTCATTTTATGAACGAATGTATCCATGGTCACAATGTTTCTTGCAAGAACAAACAGGGCCCGTTGTACCATAACCTAGAGCAGATGCATTAGTGTCCATGGCTTTCGCCCAACAAAAACACGTATGGTCACTCCAGCCAGTCTTTCACACAGTCTACTGTTAGGTTTTCAGATTTATTGATAAAGTTAATTAAGACTATTACACATGAATACACGCTAAAATCATTGCAATACAAGCAGCACAATATAACAATTAGTGTGTTTAAAATAAAGAGTTTCACTTCAGGGTTAACAGTGTCTCGTTCCTACAGATGTTAAGAATGTGGCCAGTTTCCGGTGGATCAGCTACTTTATTTCACATATAGTTTTCATATATAATGTTCAGTCTTGCTCTCGCCGGTGTGGCCCTATACTTTCGCTACAAATAGCTGTACAAGTTTGACAGTCCTTATTTTCACTTGTATGTCTTCAGGCCCAGCCTGAGTGCTTGTCTACAGGTTCTTATTCCAGCTCGAATAAAGGGACCGTAGTTTTCTTCTTTGAATGAAACAAGCTGGACAGACACATAAGATGTGAATCCTCATCTATTTTCCCTTCCCACAAAGCTGTGTTTTATTTCTGTTAGTGTCCCAAAATAACAATCCCGATTTTCGATGTGCAAAGTTGTTCATGTGGGGCTCTTAAGTCGGCTAAGGGCGGCACCTGTCTTGCCTCCACCTTAATTACTTACAAGGCACGAATTTTATTGCCCAGTTATTCCGTGAAGGTTTCTAAACTCGCTGCAAAAGTTAGAACGTTGTCCATTCGACACAAAGATTATTTCTTACTGTTGGTATTTCTACTTTTAACAGTTATGAACTGATATTAGGTGAATTGATGCTTCACACCCCCTCCTGGTTTTGTTCTGATCTGCCATATGTTATTGGCTTCGTAGGGGCAAATGTACTATCCTGTTTGAAAAAATTGTGCCATCCTCCCCTGTTTAACATTTGTCAGATCTTGATCCCGTTTTTCACAGTGGACTCGATGATTCCTGATAGTGACTGCCTAAATGTAAAAGCAAAAAAAAGGGCAACCCCATTACCCCTTGGGTAAATACAAACACAGTAATAAATAGCCAACAAGGGGTCAATCCTCATCTTATTTAAGGAATAAGGAGCAAGCGGACTGACCCATTGTCTGTCAATTTTATTGCAAGAGTGGGTCAGCGCTACTTGTGACTCGGTTTATGGACTGTAATTGTTTGGACTATTAAGAGATACTAGGGTGTTGGATGCTAGAATTTATTTAATCCCAGTATTTGTGTGATTTCATCCATTGTGTGTTCCTTATTAATATCAGTAAAAAATATTTGTTTCCGTATGCGCCGGTTCTCAAAGGCGCTTTCTTCTTTTTCTCACTCTGATGTTTAAAATAATATGTTATATTCAAAAAGAAATTGACGCACAGACGAACACACGCCTAGTATCTTTGACGACCCGCTGGACACAGGTGCTGCCGATCTTATCTGTGACCTGGCTTCTCATGGCCTTCTCCTTGCCAACACCGGTCCAACACATGTTAAAGGGCACCTTCTCGACCCAGTGTTTTCGAACATCCCCTCCCTCCAATTTATTAACTCCCAACCACTTCCATGGACGGACCATTTTTTGATCACTTTCCACATTCCTGGGGCCATCAAGAAACCCCATAAAGCCCCCATCTTTACTAAAGATAGATCGTGGGCCAAACTCTCTGCGGTGGACTGGTCCATAGCTCTGGACTCCTCCACCCCGAGCCTTGCGGCTGACCCGTCCGAGGCTGACACCCAAGTCAGAGGCTGGCTCTCCTCCTCCCTCGATAGCCTCATTCCCATAAAAAGTCGGGAGATCAAAGATAGGACAATGGGCCATGCCCTGTGGTACACCCCGGAACTCCGAGACCTCCGCAAAGAGTGCAAAAAAGCGGAAAGATTGTGGAGGAAAGACTGGCTACATAGTAATAAAGACACCTACAACATAGCGGTAAGACGCTACAAATCGGCCATTAAACTAGCCAAGACCACATTCTACGACAACAGAATTAAAAATGCGGCCAATTCGGCCAAAGAATCCTTCCTGATAGTTAAGGAATTGCTCAACATCCCCTCAGCTCCCGCTGCCTCTCTTCCCCCTCCGGACAGATGCAAGGACTTAGCCTCATACTTCGATTCCAAAATCACGCGGATCTTGGAGTCCCTTCCCCCAATCAGCCCCCCCATCCCGGTTGATTCAGACGCCTGCTCCACCAGCCCGCGGCTGTCCTCCTTTAGAGGAGTCTCCCTCGATGAGGTCACCACCACGCTGGCCAAAATGAGAAGTGGATCCCCCCTGGACCCGGCACCCGTCAGAATCTTAAAAACCGTTTCTCCCAGTACTTCACCTACCATTAGGGATCTGATTAACACATCTCTTGCCCAAGGCACAGTGCCCTCCTCATGGAAGAGCGCAGTTGTCAAGGCCTTGCTGAAAAAGCCCAACCTGAACCCGGACGATATGGCCAACTATAGACCCATTTCGCTCCTTCCCTGCATCAGCAAGGTGGCTGAGAAATTAGTCAACGTGCAACTCTCCCAATTCCTCGAGACGAATAAAATTCTACGTCAGTCACAAACCGGATTCCGGCCGGGTCACGGCACAGACACCGCACTCCTCTCCGTCATCGAGGAGGCTAGGTGTATCCTGGATTCAGGAGGATCAGTGGCAGTGATCCTCCTGGACCTCAGTGCCGCATTCGACACGGTGGACCACCGTGTCCTCCTCCATCGCCTGGCCAAGGCAGGAATTGTGGGAACCGCACATGCTTGGATCAAATCCTTCCTCTCGGGTCGCTCATTTCAGGTGTGGGACGGCAACTCCCGCTCAGACCCCCTTCCGCTCACATGTGGTGTGCCCCAGGGGTCCTCGCTTAGTCCCACCCTGTTTAATGTCTACATGGCCCCGTTAGAGGATGTGGTTACCCCCTATGGGATAAAAATAGTCAATTATGCCGACGACACCCAACTCGTCGTCTCTCTTTCCCAGCTGGACAATAACCCTGAAATCCTACTTAACTGCCTGCAAGACATACATACCTGGATGTGCGAATCCTCTCTGAAGCTGAACGGGACAAAAACAGAAATCATGCTTCTGGGCAACAAATGGTCCTCCGTCCCTCCTTCAGTCTGGCCGGATTCCTTCGGTGACATCCCTACGCCTAAGACAGAAATTAAAACACTGGGCTTCTGGTTGGAGCAGGACCTCTCCTTGAAGACCCAGGCAGTCAAGACTGCGGGGACCTGCTTTGGCCTTCTCCGTTCAATTCGCAAGATCCTCCCCCTCCTGCCCCCCCTGTGCAGGAAACTTCTAGTTCAAGGGCTCATACTAGCACGTCTGGACTACGGCAACGCCGCATACCTCGGCGCTCCTGAAACCACCCTGGTCAAACTCCAGCGTGCACAAAACGCCGCGGCGAGACTCATTCTCAACCTTCCTCCCAGAGCCCCGACCACACCGGCCCTTAAATCTCTGCACTGGCTTCCGGTCCGCCAGCGAGTGGAGTTTAAGGCCATGTGCATCACGCACAAACTCATCAATGGGGCTGGACCTGCCGCCCTCCAAGATATGATTACACCTTATAAAGCCCACAGAAACCTTCGCTCGGACAACGAACATCTGGCCACAGTCCCAAGATTCAAGAAGTCGCGTACCGGTGGCCGCCGCTTCTCGGTCAAGGCCGCCTCTAAATGGAACGCTCTTCCTCGCATGCTGCGCCTGGAACCTAGCCACGCACTTTTCCGCAAAAAACTCAAAACCCTCCTCTTCCCCAAATAGTTCCTGGTTTCCCCGTCCTGGATTTCACATTCTTATAGCGCGGGAATGCCCTCGGGTCACCAGGCGCTCTATAAATCTCAAAATAAATAAATAAATAAAATAGTATCTCGAGTCGGGACTTGTACAGCGGACCGTCATCGCTTACATATTCCACAAGAAAAACACGCTTTACTCCAAATGATGTGCAGCAAGCACTCATCCGTTAGTTCAGCAAGTATTTATTAGCATGGAAATCATAACGCGTTTCAACCCATCTCGGGCTTTAATAATATGATAATATGGAACAGATGAACTACTTTTCTTTGAAAAGGTGACCTGTATAAACAGTGAAAAGAAACTATGGGTGAGAGCTTTAACACCAGTTAATTTTGTGAGATATCTTTAACACCCTTTCATTTTCGTGCATTAAAATGGCATCGAGATATGTAGATGCAGTGAAGATATAGGACTAGTCCAAAACAGCTGAACAGGAACAAATTAACAGTGAAAATGTGTTTTCTTTTGAGAAAGCGGATGGATTAAACCAGCACGATTAGGAACAATGTGTACATTCATGTATCTTCATATATATAATGTTTGAGGCACGTGAGCTGTAGATCACATGCTTAGCATACTCCTGCCATCCAGTGTTGGGTCCAGATGTTTCCACTGTGTTTTGCTTCGAAGAAGCCTTTCGAGATAAGGTGACTCCTCCTTTCTGTGATAGTGCGCATCAACTCCATTGATTGTTTTTTTTCCGCCATCGATTTCGAACGTATATTGCTGCGCTCCGGTTCCAAACAGTTCTTCGGGTTCCCATTGGTGCGCGATCCACTCTACCAGCGTCTGTATTCATCATACGTGTATTCCACTGCTCCCGAATGGTGTCGGTCGAAGAAAAATTCAATTTTGATTGGAAAACTTGTGGAAGTCCGTCGGGCTTAACTGCGTCGGTCCACCTCGCAGTAGACGGAACGGACTCCATTTAATCTCTGTCCTCGGTGCCACTCAAAGTATTCGCACATTGACTCGCACAACAGGGCCGGACTGGCCATAGCGGGCACCGGGCGTTTCCCTGGTAGGCCGCTAGGGTGGGGGCCGGTTTTGGGCCCCTGGGGGCTGTTTTTGCTACCGGGGGTCGGCAATATTGGCCCCCGGTAACAAAATCGGCCGAAACCGGCCCTCGCAAACTGCTCGGCTGCACTACCCCTCACCCCAGTGGGGGGGGCAGCTGAGCAGTTTGCCAGGGCCGGTTTCTGTTCCCAGTCCGGCCCTGTCGCACTAAGTGTGCAACTTGTGCTTTAGCTCCGCAGCACAACAAACAGGACTGCAACGCGTGCAGATCCTTTCGATCTAAGCAAACTGTCTGTGATTGTCGGTCTCAATGTCGTGAAAAGCAAAGCCAGAACATTGAATACACCCCAGACATCTTCGGTGCAGGATCCAAGCATGAAGAATTTGATGCACAAGGGGCGGAAAAGGAACAGGATGAGCAGGCCTTATCCATGCCGGAATCTGACCCGGAGATTGAGGAGGACATACCTTAAGGTCAAGGTCCCGTGAGTACCGAACTCCCCTTGCCCCGAAATCGAACTCAAAGTAAGCTTAAGGCTTCGGTTCCACCTCCGCCTCAGGGCCAAGGTCTGCACTGAGATGATGTTTCTGATGTCCCGCCTCCTGGCTCAGCACAAAACACATCGTCAAGCCTTTCGGCTCTGGGTCAAATCGGCCAAAGTCCGCCACGGAGCTGAAAACTTCGAGCTCAAAGCCAAAGACTGCTTCGGAGCCAAAACCTTCTGCACCGAAAGGTCATTCCATCCCGGTTCCGAAGTCGTCGGTGCTGAAACTGAAAGATGCTCCTTCAAAGCCACAGGATCCGAATTTCAACTTTCCACCTTCCAAATCGGATCTCAAACAAAAGGAACTTTACATTAATCCTGATACGGACATATTCTTACCAAACTACCTCGCAAACCAGAGTCAGAGGACATACAATATGATATTTAAATAAGAAGAATGTAGGTACTAACGCTTCTCCTCCTCCTCCTCCTCTTCCAACTCATTCCCCTACACCTTCCCCACCTTCTCCAACATTAGAACCATTAGCTATCACACCACAAAACTCTCCACCCTCACAGCCGGATGATAATGATAATGATGATGATGATGATGATGATGGAGATAGGGATATTCAATTACCTGTAGATCTTTGGAAAGACTACACTATTGATCCACCTACAGATAATGGCCCAGACCTTTACCCTGCAAAGTCTTCCCCTCCTAACGACAGTGTAGGTTATTTAGAACTACTTGCTAGAGCTGCAAAATATCACAGGGTACTGCTACACAAAGAATCCCTAGAAGATTTCTAGTCACTCTCTCTATGCTCAAAGGCACGATGAATATGTAAGTGGCCAAGTTCCATGTGGCAACTTGGACTCTTACGCACCCTGCATTATAGGTAAATACAACATATATAATCTACTCCTATCCCAACTATTTATGTTCAAAACTGTATATATTTTCATACAAATTTATTTGTGTTTGAATTAAATTACATTCTAATTTTTCATTGCCACATTTAACATGTCAATAATACTTTCAGTGGTCATGTCGTTATGTACATAGTATTACAACATAATTATTGTGACGCCCAATGCATTTCGGGACTTCCTATCCCTTCGTCGGGGGCAAACCTGTTGAAGAAAACAATAGTGAATGATCTACAAACTGGTACCAAGTTCACTCCAACCTATTAACATAATCATGATTTTATATAGCGTGATGAAGTGCTGTTCGAGGACTATGGTGAAGCCTTCTGTGTTCTTTTTAAAGGGTAATGTGCTACCTTTATGTCACCTCGGCCACTTACATAGTCTATAACACGTCAGGCAGACATCAGTAATACTTAGCACGCAAATTAAAGAAAAGAATATAAGCCTGCTCTGTCTGATCCAGTCTTCATTAAGGGGCAGTTACCCCTAGACTCCCTTGTTGTGTCTAATGCCTGTAAACCGGCTAATTCACAAACCTCTGGGGATGGTCCCCGTTCTGACAAAGTCAAAATTATTAGACTCCTCTGGCAAACTAATAGCTGCTCAGGCTGCGAATCCTTGGCATTTGGACGAAATGGAGCAATTGCTTCACTATCTCCCAGATGAGCACAACGCTAAAGCACAGGATTTAATGCAAGAAGGAAAGCTCATCTCTAATTCCTCTTTTAGATGTGCCTTAGATGCTGCTGATACCGCAGCCAGAGAAATTAACACTAGTGTGTTACTCAGGAGACGCGCCTAGTTGAGGATTTCCGGTTTCAAACCTGAAGTCCAGCAACTCCTCTTAAACACCCCGTTTGATAAAGCGCATCTCTTCGGGCCTGGAGTTGATCTGACATTAGAGAAAATGAAAAAAGACACTGAGGTAGCTAAATATATGGGAGCCCTACAGTCTCCTTCAAACCGGAGCTCCTTTCATTGCTCCTTTTACTGTGGGGGGTCCAAGACCACATCCTCAGACACCAATGTTTCCTTGTATAAAGGCAACAATCAATCTTCCTCCACAAGAGGCTTCTTTAGAGCAGGATACAGAGGAAACAGCAAAGGTAGGGGCAGGGGTTCCACACCCGTAACTCCCCTTCCCTAACAAGCAGTGGCTTACCTACCATTCACTCTGATCAGTTAACACCTGTCGGGGGACGTCTTCACAATTCTTCCCCATTTGGCAATCCACAACAGACAAATGGGTGCTAGGAATTATCAAACATGGTAATTGCCTGGAGCTTACCACCAATCCTCCAAACATTCCACCTCGTTCTCACAAGCTGTCACCAGAACATTTGCACCTCCTCCTTGCTAAAAGGAGCCATGGAGCCAGTACAATTACAAAATCAAGGGTCAGGAGTTTACTCCCTGTATTTTCTAATTACCAAAATGGGGTGGTTCATTAAGACCTATTCTGGATCTCAGAGAATTTAACTATGACATACTGTCAGAACATTTCCACATGGTGACACTTCAACAAGTGCTCCCACTTTTACAACAGGTCTACTCTAGACTTAAAGGATGCATATTTCCACATTCCAATTCATCCAGCTCATCGCAAATATCACAGATTTGTGATAGCGAGTCAACATTACCTATTCAAAGTACTACCATTTGGAGTCACTGCTGCTCACAGAGCATTTACCAAATGCCTAGCGGTAGTCGCAGCTCAACTGAGAAGACCGCACATCCACGTCTTCCCCCTATCTGGACAACTGGCTCATCAAAGCCGGCACTTACCAGAAGTGTTTCAAGCACACTTAATCCACAATTCACCTACTATCAACTAGGTTCTACAGGGAATGCTTTGAAGTCCCATCTGCAGCCTTCAAACACACAGCCTTATCTGGGAGCCACCATAGACACTCAAAAATCTCTAGCCTCTCCCAATGCAGCCAGAATTCACAGTATTCAACCTCTTCTCACTCAGTTTCAGCCCAACGACTCTTTACCAGCCAGAGTCTTCATGCAACTGCTGGAAATGATGGCGTCTTGCATCATAATCATACTCCATGCAAGACTTTATATGCGTCCCCTTCAAGAATGCTTAACAAGTCAGTGGAACCAGTCGCAGGGTCGATTTACCAATCTGGTGTTGGTAGACAGTCACACCCATTGCTCTCTGCAGTGGTGGAACCCACAAAATATATCCAAAGGGTGGCCTTTCATTGACCCTGTTCCACAGACGGTGCTAACGGCAGACACATAGCTCACTGGTTGGGGTGCTCACTTACAGGATTACACACTACAAGGTTTGTGGAGTCAAAGCCCAAAGATCTCCATATAAACCACCTAGAGCCTTTCAAACTCACCTTGTAGGCAAAGCTGTCCTAGTGCACACAGACAACCTGACAGCGATGTACTATATACATAAGCAGGGGGGGAGACTCTCTCTCCAACTCTCGCGCCTAGCATAAGCCATTTGGAAATGGGCCATTCACCACAGAATATATCTTGTGGCAATCCATGAGTGGGAATTTTATCCTCTGGTTCTCCTCACCTACTTTCTGCAATGGGGATTTCCTCAGATAGACCTGTTCGCCACAGCAGAAAACGCAAAATGCCCAAGCTTCACCTCCAGGTTCCAACACCCGTTCTCCAAGGGCAATGCCCTATGGATGAACTGGTCGGGGATATTTTCCTATGCTTTTCTGCCTCTCCCACTCATTCCACTAGTAGTTTAGAAGATCAGGTACACATTCCTCACACCAGCTGTCATAGCCCCAACATGGGACCGTCAACCCTGGTTTACCACCCTACTGCAGCTGCCAAAAGTTCCACACCAAAAGCTGCATCTCCCCTCCAATCTCCTCATTCAGAGCCTTTGAGAAATCCACCATCCAAATCCCAAAGACTCAACCTGGCGATCCGGCTCCTGAAGTCATAGTTTGGTTATTTACACCTACCACCAGACTCTATGCATATCCTAAAAGAGGCTAGAAAGCCCACAATCAGGGCTTGTTGTGCAGCAAAATGGAATCGATTTGATATCTATTGTAATAATATCAAACCTCTCAATGCTTCCGTACAGAACATCATATGTTACCTGTTACATTTACATCAATTTGAACTAGCCTATACATCCATTCGCTTACATCTGGCAGCAGTAGCTGCATATTTGCAAAACGTATCTCTATTCAGAGTACCAGTGATTAAAGCCTTTATGGAAGGGTTAAAAAGTGTGATACCATCAATTGTCCACCTGCACCAGTGTGGAACCTAAACATAGTCCTTACAAGGCTAATGGGTCCACGATTTGAACCAATGCATAGGTGCCAATTACAATTCCTCTCTTGGAATGTTGCTTTCCTCGTCGCAATAACTTCACTGAGGAGAGTTGGTGAACTCCAGGCATTAACTATACAAGAGCCCTTCTTTCAGCTTCACAGAGACAGAGTGGTTCTTCGCAGCAATCCTACATTTCTCCCTAAATTAGTTTATGCCTTTCAGATCAACCAATCTGCTGAGTTACCCGTGTACTTTCCTCAACCCGATTCTGTTGCAGAACGAGCTCCACACACTCTTGATGTTAGAAGAGCTCTACTATATTACGTTGAAGGAGCAAAATAATTTTAGTTGCTTTTGCTCCACCACACAAAGGCAATCCCATATTTAAATTAGGCATTGCAAGATGGATTGTAAAATGTATCCAGACATGTTTGACGAAAGCAAAGAGAACTTTGACCGTACCCCCACAGCTCATACCACTTGCCAAATAGGGGCTTCTATGGCCTTCTTGGGGAATATTTCCCTAGCTGAAATCTATAAGGCAGCAACATGGTCTACACCGCACACATTCAACAAACATTATTGTGTAGATGTGTTAGCGAAGCAACAAGCTAATGTAGACCAGGCAGTTCTCAAAACATTGTTTCAGACCACTACAACTACAGGTTAGCCACTGCTCTGGTAGCATACTGCTTTATAGTCTAGGCAAAGCATGTAATCTACAACTCTCATCCCTCAAACAGATAATGTTAAGGCATCTGTTCTTGGCATGTAGAGCTGTAGATTCACATGCGCCCACCGCCTTCCCGGTCACCTGTAGTTGTTGCAGTTCTCAATTTACATACATACATACATACATACGCATGGATATCTCTCTCCTACACTTACTAACTCCATTCTCACCCTCTGTGGGAAAACAAACTAACAATAGTGTCAATGCCCATGCGCACTATCACCGAAAGGAGGAGTCCCCTTACCCTGTGACTGGAAATACTTCTTTGAAGAAGAACAACTTGCAAGCATCCAGACCCACCCCTAAATGGCAGGAGTATGCAACGTATGTGGATCTACAGCTCTACTTGCCAAGAACAGATGCTTACTGGGTAAGTAACATTATATAATTATTTTTATTATTTTTTATTTAACAGAGTTTTATATAGCGCAAACTTGACCCGAAGGTATCCGGTATCAGAGCGCTTTACATAGCACCAGTTGCATTACATGAGGATCCATTCATTTTATATTAGACACGGGGAGATTAAGTGATTTGCCCAGAATCGCAGGATGTTCAGAGTAGTTGCCGAGACTGGAACCCAGTTCCCCAAATTAGAGGGCGACCGCCCTAGCCGTTAGGCCAACTCCTCTCCCCTTCATGAAGTCTATTATTGCTGGAGGCCTTGCGACAATGAAAAGGTGCAGACTCTAACAATATTCTTTCAGTGTGACTTTGTGATGAACATTTGTGAAAGCCTATGTATTACGTGTGCTCATATTCAACAAAAACAGTTATAAATCATTTATTTCAACACTATTACAGAATTGGATAATATGACAGCAATTTTTATTTCTGTAGTTGTTGACATCCTATGAGGCAGTATGGGTGCTGACCTGATTGTTTACTTTTTGAAGTCCTGTTTTGTAGATGTGATGCATCCACTGAAGGGTCGGCTAGCAATCTGCAGTTGTGTTTATGATAGTTGTATTGTTTTTCAGATGACGATTGCACTTTATCAACGTGCCCTTTTATCCTGGACCAAGGCAGGGCCTCCTTCTTTGAGGAAGAGAAAAGGTAGAGTAGATTTTGCATTGTGTTCAAAGCATAACTTCTTACAAAGTATCCATGTAAGGACTATATCGGAATCCAGTCCTGAATCTTGTTTGATATTTGATTTGGATTTGTCAAAAATATTTTAACTTTCATGGTTGGCATCAAAGAATCTATTGCGGTATAATATAAGCTAAATGGATCCCTTTCTGTTACAACGATGCTTGCTAGAACAATACAAAATTATTAAAACTGATAGTACTTAAACCTTTTGAGTGATGGGGTGCATAGCTGGACCACCAAAGATGGTGGCCACACTTCTATGAGGCTCCATATCCATCGCAGGTTATTCAGCAACATCCACCACACCCTGTGCCCACCGAGTGGCAGGAAATTGTGACTGCGGATTAATCCGTTGCGGTGCCTTCACTGTTCAGCTTCAAATAACTCCCATCAGTGAGCAATCAGAAAGCCGGACGTATCACAGACATCTTCAAGTAGCAAGATAAGTTTGCCACGGAAGCATTAAAGGCTCCAAGAAGCGAAAAGTCCTTGCACACTAAGGATCCACTTAAATTATTCTCGCAGTCTGACCCACAGAAAAACTTCAGTCTCCCTGTTTTGATACTGGAATTTGAAAGGTAGTTCCTAATACTCTTTTATAAACCCTCCCCCCTAATCCTCCAATGTTTCCTATCTGCCCACTTGGTGGTATTGCAGTCAGTACTGAAAATGAAATTTTGAAATCAGCAGGGTGATGTACCTACGGATTATCCAATCCACGAATGGTGTTTCAGCAAACTTGAAAGATAACTTCTCTTATTTTTTTTTATGTGTAACATAATGCCGTGAATAATGGCTGCTTTTGTAGGTTGTAAGGGGAAAATAGAATTGTGGCATTATGACACCACGGCACGTGTCAAGAACGCAGGGTTTGTGGTGTCCTGCTCAATAGTACAATGGACCTAAGCTGTGACTGCCCATGACGTGACTCATGAAATTGAGCCGTACCGGTGCAGATGGCTAGCTTTCCAGCGGCGTGTATTAATATTGCGACTTGCCAAGAATTATAGATCCATAAAGATCCTGGGAATTTATTTGTGCAGCACCACGAAGTCTAATAATTTTTTGAAGTGCTACCACAACACAGATTTAAAAAGAATAAATAATTTCTATAAGATTGGCTCCTCTTCCCTGTCCTTGAGACAGTTTAAATAAGAAAAGGTTTCCTTTTTGCCCCAGTCCTAATGAGGCCCAAAACATATAGGCTGAAACGCGTCGACTCCACAATCTGGAGAAGCCCTGCAAAAGTTTAAATGAAATGAACAGAAACTATTATACATCCCTATTCAAATAGAGGGTTTTAAAAAGTTTCCCTCGGTTGTGTATTATCCTTTAGGGCTATCTTCTTTTTACGATTGTTACTATTAATCATTGTTTGGAATTTTTTCTCGCATCCGTAATATCAAATAAGGGTAGCAAGGAATGATGTCTTTGTTCAGATATATGTGTTTTTGTTGTTTTTTGTATATATAATTTGTGTATATATAATTGTTTGTATTGTCCTAAAAACAAGTATGTATAAAAATATCCGTTTTGGACTGCTCCTGAGTTTTTTTTCTTTAGTAAAAATAAGTAATTGGACATGAACTTAAGTCCTTGTTTAGGAGTCACTTCAATGCTCCCTCCAGTTTAGTTTGGCAGCTTGATTCTGAAAGACTTTCCGTATTTCATTGATTATTGGATACAAGAAGTTTTTTTTAAGTGGTTTCTGAGGACCAAATTAAAAGTCCCTGAGTTATAAAAGGGCCAAGTGTTGAGGTCCTTAGCCCATCAAGGCACATCTTCCCAATACTGTTGGTTGTCACCACCCCTAAGTGTTCAGACTGTACATACCGCATGTCAGGCCTACTTACTTTAGAACCTTTGATGTGATCTAGGAATCGTGCCTGACATCCGTTTGTGCCTAGTGGCCACACTAACCATCCCTTTCAGTTGGGTTCTGATGAATTGTATGTGCCATTACGTAGCATGGTATCTAATGCATCCTTAGTGTATTTTGTAAACTGCTGCCAGTTTTCAAAGCATTTAAATGTGAAAATGTATGGTGTGTTCAAATCTCATCTTACCTAATCTAAGAAATGTCATTTGTTGCCCAGTTTTGTTTAGGAAAATCATTTGTTGTGATTTCACGCATATTCTAAATAAGTCCTCAGTTCTGTGAACCTGCCAATCTTTTGCTCTCCAAATTGATTTCACATCTATAGTGTCCCTCAAAAGGTCTAAACCTGCTATAGACAGCTGGGAAAGAAAGGAAGCCGACTATATCAGCTTGGTGTCAGTCAGCATACTTTTCTTTGCAGGTGAAGGTGCAAGCCTATAGTATTAAGGAGGCGGGGTCAGATGTATAACACCCACAAAAATAAGCAACTTCCGTGCAAACGTATTTGAACTACCGCACAGTGGTGTAGGGCAATGTTCCCATTGTGTGTAATGGAAAACCACACATGGAATGCTTGCTTTATGGAGAAAATAATGACCGTAAAGTTGAGAACAAAACATTTCATCATAATTACACACAGTATAATGCTCTAGATCTTCTAGCATTTCATGCACTGTATCAATGTCCCAATCGCCAGAAACAGTACTTTGGTAATTACATAATTCACGGACATTTTAAACTACTAAGGAATTTGTAAATGTTCATTGGGGCCATGTACATCATAAGATACCCGATCCCAAACAATCTCGTCAGGAACTGGAACAGCTGAAATGTTCACCAGGGAGAGGCCTCTTTGTTGTCGGTGTGATGACCAATGTGGTTTAAAAACAAAGTTCACCAGTTGTTCTGTAGAGCGTAGTGGGAGGTAGGGTCTAATTGGTAGTAGGAAAAAGACAGTCCCAAAATCAATTCAAAAGACCAGGAACAGTAATGATATTGTAACCCAAAGTTGAAGCCATGGAAAAAAAAATTTCCTCTTCAGCCAAAGATCGGCATGCACTTTCATCCTGAATGTATGAGGTGGCGGTGGGTTGGATGACTCCAAAGAGAAGTCATCAAAGTAGATAAAGTAGCCAGAGGCAGTCAAATCTATTTTTGGCAGCTCAGCAGGTTTTGTAGAACTGGGTGTGGACTACATCTGTAGTACATTCATGCGTAGATTGTGTTCCTTTAAGGTTTCCAAATTGATATCTGTGTTTCTGTATTAGTTGATTGTACAATTGTCGTAATCGTAGCAACAGGTAGCTGGCATACTTCATTGTTGTTGATTATTGTCTCTTGTTGGAAAGAGGATACGACATTTGTTATTAAGGTTTCCATTTGAACTTCCTGTATGGTAGTGGGAGGAGGCAGGTAGCTACCCAGGAGCCCACATGGCTTACTGTGGAGAATCTGCCTCCTTGTGTGGCTTGATCAGATCAATGGAGACAAATCTTTTGTCTTTGCGGCCAGCAAGTGATAGAAGAAGTACAGTTCTGGTACCTTCAACAGTCAATACCAGTACAGGCTCTTTGTAAGATGGTCCAAATTCTTTCTTGTCCACATTTTATCCCTGACCAGCGTGCTGGCTCTTCCTCAGTGGCAGTGCGTTTTATTTGGACATTTCTATGTTCATCCCAGAAGCTGTTCAGTTCCTGTAAAACAGCCAAACATTCAGTGATATCAACTTTTTTTCTGTTGCCACTGTGCGGGTATTGAGGTCAGGGTCCCACATCTTTACTCCAAAACGGATTTCATAGGGTGTCCGACAACGCAGGGATTTTCTAGGCAGGTTGTTGAGTCCCCTCTGGACCCCATATAAGTGATGTACCCAACTGTGAACTGTGCCTAATACCCTCTGTTAAAGACTGCTTTCAGTTACGTTTTTTCCTATCCACAACTGAATTTCCCTCAGGATGGTATGGTGAGGACAACGCAGGGTCACACCCAAACTTCACTCCTATGGCCTCTGTGTAAGCCCTAGAGCTAAATGCCGCTCCGACGGTTGGAATGTATTGTGCCTACTACGTATATCCAAATGAAGACTCGCAGATCCTTTAAAACATTTAAGGCGCCAGCCGACTGCTGTGGCCATACCCATAGGAATTGTGAGAAGGAATGTACTTCTTCCAAGATATACTTGTAAGCCCAATCTGATTACAAAGGGCCAAATTGATCTAAATAGACACAATCCAGAGGCTTGTTTTGAAATCAGTAGAGGTGTCTGTGGTGGATGCACCACGGTGAAACCCTTCATTTGCTTGCAGATGTCACATTTAAGGAGAGAACCTTTGGTCTGTTTGTAAGACTGGGCCATCAGTAACATTGCTGCAGTAATGAAATTGTATCTTCCACCCCTGCTTGAGCAGATGCCAGACCCTCATGTGCAGCTAGTATTAAACCCACCCTACGATCACTGTTTGTTATTACTCTATCCCCCACTCTCGGAATGTGAGCATACAGAATGTTATGTGTGTCTAACTTTTAGGAGTACTTAAGTGGACAGTTTTCGGCAAGTGGGTTTCATTATGAGCAGCATTGACAGCCACCATGATATGTCTGTCTATCCTCATACTTGGCAAAACCAAAGGGGATGTTGGACAAAGTGTTTACAAATGCAAGCACTCACCCCCAGTCAACTGATCTGGGGTTAATCCATCATCATTAGACATGGGCGAATTTTGCGGATCTCGCGTTCGCGAATTTTGCGGATTTGCGAACTCGCAATCCGCAAAATCCGCGAATATCCGCGAATTTGCGGATTTTTTTTTTTTTGTGTGTTCGCAATTGTTTCTGCCAGTTCGCGAGGATTTGGTACTAGTTCGCAATTGCGAACTTACTTGTCGGCTCGCAACGGTCGCGACTATGTTGTTTCTACGTCTGGTTCATCATCACAGCCTCCCAGCACCCTCTGTTTTACCACTGGCACCCTCTCTTTGACCCATGCCACCCTCTGTTACATCAATGCCACCCTCTGGTTCATCATCACTGTAGAAGATGGGGGGGAAAAGCAAGCCCACCTGCCCTGCTTGAACTGACATGAATTAATTTGGGGTTAGTTTATTAACAACACCTGCCCTGCCCCAACTGACAATAATGAATTAGGGGCTAATTAATGTGTCACTGAAAGAATTTAAAGTTCCAGCCTGGCACCTGCTTGTCTGCTCCTTTAGCTGTAAATCAGGACCTTTGTGGCATACAGTTAAGGTCAGAGCAGGGTCACACAATAGTTGCAAGCAGGCAACCGAATTCTGGAGGGCCCCCTCAGGAAGCACTACAAAGAATCGTTACAAATCATGAGGTTGACCTTTTGCACCTGCTCATTGCTTTTGCTTTTGCTGAAATCGTTTTTCGGTTTTTTTCGCGCTATTCGCGGGGCGCGGCGTCGTGCGAAACCGACCGCGGAAGCCGCCAATTCGTGCGAATGAGCATTTTATTTTTTTGCGGCTTGTTGTTTCGCGAGTTTTTTTGCAGTATTCGCGAGCCGCTTGCAGCGCAACACGCGAATTTACCCCAAGGTCGAGTACGGGCGCGGCCATTTTGTTTGCGTGACGTATTTCCGTTTCCGCCCGCTATGTATAATCTCGCGCAGTAAGCGCATTGCGAGTAGAGGTTCGCACGAGATCGCGCGGGAAATCTAGAGGTTCGCACGAGATCGCGAGGAAAGTCTCGCGCGAACTTACTTTCGCGCTCGTGAACGGGCGCCGGCCATCTTGTTTTTCATTCATTTCCTGTGTCTGGGCATGGTGTTTAATCCTCTTGGTATCTTTGCCATCCTTTGCTTGTTTTCAGTTTTTTTTTTACGATTTTGCTTCTTATCTATCCCTCTCTTTTCCTAGCTGTATATTTTTGTCTTTTCTGCTATTTTTCTTTACTTTTAAACTACTTTTTTAAACTCTTTTCTTTTCTTCTTCCCGATCCTATTCTTTCTTAATTTTCTACTTCTTCCTACCTTACCTGCCCAGACCATGGTCAAGCCAGGCGCCGTGAAGCTGCCCAGGCACTTGAGGGCCGCAGCGGCGGCGGGGAGTAGTGCTGGACCCAGTGGCAGGACAGCATGCGGGAGATTGAGGGGGGAGCAGGTGACGCGACGGGAGATATTCAGCCCGGAGGAAGTGGGCGCGCTGGTCTACTTCGTCCAGCGCCGCCTGCCCAGGACCATCGCGGGAGGCGGCAGGATCGCGGCCGGCGGCTACAACATGCGGGAGCGCCGGAAGCGGTGGGAGAAGGTGTGCTGGGCCATATCCCACCTCTACGGGGTCCAGCGCACCTACAGCCAGGTCACCCATCGCTGGACGGACCTCCTGGACCGCGAGCGCGACCTGCTGGACCAGCTCGGCTTGGAGATCCCCGGCTTGGTGAGTAGTAGTAGCCATTTAATCACTCACTACTATGATGTTTTCTCCTGCTCTGTGTTGTTGTATTGCAAATATTTGTTTTTTACATGGAGCAAGCCAATAATGCCGCTGATGACGATTACATTGTAGTTAAATTATATTTCAAAATCTTCTGTGCATTTCAGGTGCACTGCTCTCCTTCTCAGTGGCGTTGCTACTATGCTTATTTGTTTTCTATTTCGTGGTCTCATTGGCCTGAGTAACTATTATGTATGAGTGTACTTTACAGAACTGCGTAATGCTAGACACTAGGGGGCAGATTACATTTACAAGCCCCTTGCGCCACGTTTACGTTGCCTTGCGTGACGCAACAGCGGCGTAAACGTGCCGCATCCCTGCGAGTCATTTACAGCATGACGCATCTAGGGAGATGCGTCACGTTATAAAGCCATGGGCCTGCACCACAATGGGTGCGTTCCTAGTACGCAGGGTGGGCAGTCCAGCGGCTGTGCGCCTCGCAAAATTGCCTGCGTGAAATGTACAAGATTTAACGCAGGCACTTCTGCGACGCTGCTACGTCAATTCAATTCCTTATGTCTGCTCGAAGCAGGCGAAAGGACTGACACAGCATGTTAAGTATTGGGTGGCCCTGAGCATTACTGGAGTTGCATTGCGTTGGCGACGTGACTCCAGCGATGCGCCGCTCTTACGTGACGAGATGCGTCACGCAAGTGCCTACCCTTGCGCCAGGGCGCGCCGCTTTGTAAATGAGGCACATCTGCCGTGTCGCAAGGGTAGTTTTGCGTGACGCATTTGATCTGGCGCATCTCTGGAGATGCGCCAGAACGCGTAAGTAAGTATGCCCCTAAGGGGCAGAATTGCAATTACCGTCGCATCCCTGCAAAGTAGCAGGGATGCGCCATTAATTGTGCGGCCCGCTACCACCACCAAACATGGTGCGCCGTATTTGCAATGTGGCGCACCATGGGCCCAAAACGTCACCGAAGCTTTACTGCTGGAGTTGCGTCGCAACGATGGCGCAGCTCCATCAATGCTCTGGGGTACCCTATCTCCCCAATGCTGGGTCAAGCCGTACGTCTGCTTCAAGCAGGTGCAGGGTTTGTGTGACGCATCATTGTCCTAAAGGTGACTGATTGATATTTTGTAGATTTCCCTCAGCCACTATTAGGATGTGTTCCAGCGCAGGAATGCCCTCCCTTGCGCCGGAACGCCCCCTGATGGCGCAGGGCTTTATAACGGGATGCATCTCCCAAATGCGTCACGTTGTTATAATATTATACGCCGCACCATGGCGCCCTTTTTTGTTTAGCTGCTGCGTCACAAAAGTCACGCAAGAACGGCGCAAAAGAGCCGCAAGGGCTTAAATCTGCCCCTTCCTTTGTACCCCTGACAATAAGAAAAATAGTGGCGGTGGATTGATAGTTTGACTATTTAAATGACTGGTAATGTAGCAGGCAACTGTTAGTGTTGTCACTGATCTGACTGAAATCACAATGGAGTTTGTCTGTCACTTTGCGTCTTGCCTGCGAACTGCTGCCTGCCAGTCCTAGGTGAACGTTTCAGTACTTTGTTTAGTGAGTTACGTGACTTTCGAAGTCACAGGTCCGCAAATAAATGAAAAGTAACCATAATCAATATAATTTCGCGGAAATATTTTGTTATTGTTCTTTTGAAATGTTTGATTTGGTTGACATTGACAAGCAACAATCATCCATGTTTTCTGTTCTTTCTTTCATGTTGTACGTCAGCTCCCCCCAGGGGCGAGAGGAGGACACAGGAGCAGCAGGCGGCGGATGCTGTTCAACAGGGCCAGGATCGGGCAGGCGAGGGCTCCTCTGCTGGCCCCAGTAAGTTTTCATTTTAGACTAGTACCTATTTTTCCTAGCGTTCCTCATTTGGCTTTTTTCAAAATTGTCTTTGCTCTTCTTGTAGACTGTATCTAAATTCTTATCCTGCCTCTACTATGACTCCCTGTGGTATTACTAGATTATTCTTATTAGTCTGTCTGTGTAGCTAACTAAGATTGCACGGTTGGCGAAACTCCCATGATTCTAGTCAGCAATAGCTCTATCAACTTAGTGCAGTCCTCTGGGATTGTCCATAATGTCTTTTGAAGTGTTCTATCTGGACTCATGCTTGCAAAAATTGCAAAACCTTTCGCTCAGTCACTCTAGTCTGGACCAAAAAACACAGATTGTATTTAAGTTTAAAAGCTTTATTAAAAGTAAACACATTTATTAAAATGAAGTCATAATAAAACTAAACGTTTAACTGATAATGGAAAAGTGGTTAGTGCTGACGATTAATTGAAGACATTTCTTGTGGTCGAGCCGAGCTCTCACCTGGTTTCAACTTGATCTTGTTGTTAGAAGTCCATCTTCTGTCTGTGTGGAGAAAAATGGTGCGTGTTAAAAAAACAGCCTTCATCAGTTGTGCCAAAAAGTGCAGCAAGACAACCTTCCCTGGAAAAAGGGACATTTTTTTTAACTTTAACGTAGACAGTCACAAATTACATTGTTTTCACATGTCTTCATTCCTAGACCAAAGACTAGTGAGTGCTTTATTCTAACATTCTTAAATGTACTTTGTAGGTGGAACATCTGGTGGCGGGGCCAGTGTGGAGGTGGTGGTGCTCGACACGGAGGCGGAGGGCGATTCTTCAGGGGAGGAGGCGGCGGCTGTGAGAGTTGAGACGGTGGTGGTGGCGGCCAGAGGTAAGCTCTTATATATTCCTTACTTATTGAGATTGAAGACTAGCTGGGAAGGCAAGAATATGAGATGCATGGCTGGGTGAATGATGAAGCAATGATGGGTGGAAGGACAACAGCCTGGGTGGGTGACACAGAAACTGTATGTGTCCATATACCTGGATCATGCTACTATCTGACTCTTAGATAGCATATGTGTATCTAGAGCAGGGGTACTCCTAGTATGGCCCGCGGGCCGGTGGTGGCCCGGCAAGCCTTCCTTGGCGGTGCGCAGACCTTGCAGACAATCACTGCTCCCCCGGCCCCCACAGAGCAGAGGCTTTTTTGTATTTCACCTGTTAGCGCCCCTGCATCTCCACTCTGACAATCACTGCTCCCCCGGCCCCCACAGAGCAGAGTGGAGATGCAAGGCCACAAAGAGGTGAAATAGAACAAAGCCTCTGCTCTGTGGGGCCGGGCAAGCAGTGATTGTCAGGGTGGAGAAGCAGGGGCGCTACAACAAACAAAGCCTCAATAATATGTTCATGGTCTTTTAAAGACCTGTTAAGTACTTTGGTGTTGTTGTCTGTGTGTGCGCGTTGAGGAAGCGGTCTCAACCCGGGCTGAAGGCTGACACAGATAGACACACACACAGTGAGATGACAGAGGGGGAGGGAGGGCAGGAGGGAGAGAGAGATGGAGGGAGGGCAGGAGGGAGAGCAGGAGGGAGAGAGATGTATGTAAATGCTGGGTCTGGTGGCTCAGTGGATGAGGGCATCTGCTGCAGGGACCTGTGTGCAACCTCATGGTCACAAGTTATCGTTTTGCTTTAGCCCCGCCCCCTCTGACTCCGCCCCCACCAGTGCGGCCCTCGGCCCCAAACTACACTGTAAATGTAGCCCCTGAGAGAAAGTTTGTGAGTACCCATGATCTAGAGAGAGTAGACGGTCAGTGGATGAACTAAGTGTAACTTTGAAGAGCATGTAACACTGCACCCGCACGTCCGTTCCAGTGTAGGAAAGGCAAGGAAAAGAACTTTTAATTTTGTCCAAATACTACCATAAATAGTAGCAGTAGTTTGTATTGCAAGCACTGCATAGATCCGGTTATTATGGTGGCCACTCCCTACCTCTCTTAATAAGTTTAGTAGTACTCAGTCATTCATGTGTGGATGTATCACTGGTCACTCAATAAAAAGCAAAGCACCTAAAGTCATCCCATATATAAGCAAAAACATCCCATGTGAAGTGATAGATAATCAGATTATTTATCTTCTTCAATTTTCCATTTCTAGTACTCATTTCCACTGTAGGGTGAAAGTTAAATTAATTAAGCAGTAGCCCTTGAGTTGTAACAGAGTATTCTCAGTGCCACCCGTACTAGAAAAGTAAGAGCTTCACCACCTGCATGTACTGGACGGGTACAGTAACGCAACGGCAACGCAAGTCTAGGTCACTCCTCATGGCGTGCGTCTCTTTTTCTCGGGTGCAAGTTTACTGCGCTGGCATTATGCCGGCTTGCAGAAAATAACGTACCAATTTTCCAAAACAAGAGATAAGAAGAAGAATAAGACTGGTGTACTTTCATAGTCGACTCCAATGGAAGTCCACAGTGCTCGTAGAATTTGTTCCTTAAACTCCCACTAATGTTAGAGCAAGGATGAAGAAGTGTGAGGTTAGATAGATACTGGCCTCAATAGTTATGTAATGCGCTTGCAAGTTGCTAGTTGTACTGCAACACAAATTTCTGCTGAATGATTGAGTTAATCTTAAAGAGCATTGGTTACAGACTATGTCTTTCTTTCTTCATATAGGTTCTCCTTCCAAACGAACAAGGAGGAAGGAGCTGGCTAGAGCGGCCCGGCAACGGAGGATCGAGGCCACTGTTGCGGAATATCGGCGGCTGGTGGCCCTGGAGGACGAGGAAAGTGTGCAGTCGACAACAACAACAACGTCGTCTGCATCGGCCTCCGTGGCCCCACGGGCTGCCACCCAGCACAGTGGTCCACCCAGACTGAGCCGGGCTGCCAAAGGCAAACGCCACCGCCGAACAGCAAGGCCAACAGCTGCCTCTCACAGGCATTGCACCTGCAAGGCAGTGAAGGCACGCCTGCGCCGCACTACCCTGATGGTGTCCCGCCTTCAGCAGGAGATCGCCTTGCTCCGCGAGGAGCATGATGCCCTGGCCCAAAAAGTTAACAGCATCCACCCATAGTGTCCCTTGCCCCTTTTTTAGAGACTTTTGGGGGGTGGGAATTGGGAGTTGGGTTTTTGGGGACTTTTGAAGGACAATCGTTGGGGTTAGGGAGGGTCTTGCGGGAGATTATTTTGTTAGGGATATAAATATACTTTTTCAAACTTTATCTGAGCATACCTGTTTTTTACTGCTTGCCTGGTGGGTGGGGGTTTAACGTTGACTGTTTTCCTGAAAGTTTAGTTCCATTTTCTTCCTTTAAGTGTAAATGCCCAAATGTTTTCAACACTAAGTGCCTCTCACAGACTAAGTGAAGTGAATCCAAGAGTCCTAGGACTTTAGTAGTACTACCTTCAGTCTCTCGTCTCTCTTACTAATACTCCATTATACCCCCAAACCACCAAACGCTTATCTTACCTGTAATTTGTGTTTGAAAGTAGGGCTAGACCCAGGGCTGGCTCCACGGGAAACACCGAATAAGGTTGGCAATCTTGGTCGGATAAAATTTCCTCATAGCGGTGGTACTAGTGGTGTGACACAGTGGCAGTTGCATGCCTATGAAAAAAAAGAAAATGAAATCTGGTTTGTCCTCCTGAGCAATTCAACGGTACAACTGAGAATATAGCAGGTGACAGAAGTACAGTAGAGCAGTGCCACATTGTAGCCTAACAAATGGTAAAGTATAACTACTAATTCGGTTGAAGTTCTTTCACATTAGCAATGGTTCTTTGTGAAGCAGAGTAAGAATATATCCTCGGATTTCTTCACCAGCCTGTTGCTATCACCTTATCCTCCCCAGCAAGTGTGTGGATTTATTGCTGTAATAATAATTTAGTCACACATCAATCAAAACCACACAGCCCGGGGGAAGAGGGTTAGGGTTTGAAAAATGGATGGGTACGGGGGGTTTTGGGAAAGGTTTTGGGAGACAAGAAAAAATAGCACAGCATAGACAAACTATTGTGAACATAAACAAATCTTTGGGTACAAACCTATCCATCAATCTTTGAAAGTGCATGCACTACTGCATGCATGTCAGTGAAAAGTAAGTAGTACATTCGACAACTGTGGAAAGAAAGAATGCGACAGTACAGGGCCTGTGTGGAATTATTGATAATCGATATTCAACATAAGGTCTCTGCAGCCAGATACCCGAGAGCCTTGCTGGTCACTATAAATCCATTCACAACAACACTCAATGGGGTTGGTCTGGAAGGTGTCAGGTTTACTCCCCGTGATCCAGTCGATGCAAATATGGTTCCACCTCCAAATGTCACCAACACCCAGAAGTGTAAACACAGGGTGTTCGAGCCATTAGGCGGGGGAGAAAAATAACAAACTAAAATAAAAAATGTGGGATGGGTAAAGGTAGGGTCAGCAGGGAAAGGATACCTGTAACAGAAGACAAGACAGGCATCAGTGAAGTGCTGTCCTAACATACAAGGGTACTCTCATATAGTCTCACTAAATAACCAAGGAAGTAGACAAGTACCTGAGCACCAAGAAAACATGACCTTGGATAGGAAATACTATAGCCCTTCTGCCACAATCTGTGAGGAAGGCCTAAGAAACACATAAACATATAGTTAACGAACACACTCCTGTCGCACCAAACACACTCGCGTTATACTAAGACATCAAACCCACTACTCACAACATACCACAAACTTGGTAGAGGACTCCATGTACAAAGGGGGTTCCAAATAGTCAAAGCAAAGATGTATGGTCCAACAAAAAGGAAGAGGGAAACGGTAGTGTGTAGGAAGCAAGAACTACAACACTGCGCTCTCTAAGTAATGACCCAGTAGAGAATCTTTGGTGAAGGTCAAACAGAAAAACGTAGTTGCGACCACCACTGAATTCTGCCAACAACACACCCCACGGTGCACTACACAAAGAGAACTGGGGTAGCCTGTAGTTACCTCACTACATGCCCAGTTATGGAGGTCCTTTGAAATACACAGTTATACAACGGAGACGCGTAGTTGTCCTTACTACCGCGCTCCGTTTTAATAGTACAAAAACGATCCCCGATGTGAACGCTAACACGTGGTATAGACCGCCACTGTGCTCCGCCACACACAATTCAACCAAACAGGAATTCATCAAAGGTAGAATTCTGTTAGAAAACAGTCACAGAACCTCCCTTAACAATCCGTTCAGGCAGTAATCAGCTGACCGCACGGGCGGCCGAAGAGTTTAGAGCGGCTTTACCTGAAGACGCGTGAAGTCCGTCTACCGCCAAGGACAGAACACGGAAGCGCTCCCCACTGAGCCTCAGGGGGGGGGTGGGGGGGGGGGAGGTGATAGTCCACAGGAGACACGATAGAAAAGCATGCAGAGCGTCCGCTCTCATGCCGGTGCAGAACAGAAACCAGAATAACGCGCAACAGGAAGCGCGTCTGTTCCCCAGATAAACTTCCTGCAAGTCTCCCGCCTACTCATGGGAAATGTAGTTTCATAGTACGGTAGGCGCTTAGGGGCTGCGTAACCTGACAGAAGGTATAGTAGATAGAAAAGGAGAAATTGCTTTTTTTCTAGGTGTCCCCTCACTCACCAGGGTTGCCCCTTGGTGACATGCTTCATCATTGGGGCCATCCCAGTCCTCTACGGCCTGGGGCGTGCTGCGACTTGCGAATTACGTAGGAGCACTTACAAATGACTATGTGTGGTGCAGATGTGATAGTGGAGTGGACTAAGTGATGTGTTAAGGGATCAATTTAGAAGCCTAGAGAGAGCCAAGAAATGCAGTCACAGTCAGAGAAAAAGGCAAGGGATACTGTATCTATGTGGTTGTAGTGGTCCTGTTGGAAGTGGTAAGTAAGTTGCCTGCAGAAAAAAAATCCTCCTATTAGCGGCACTCCTCCATTGCAGCCGACGCTTCGTCCATCGATGTTGGTCACCAGAAGACACCCTGTAAAAAAAAGCACAGCATAGACAAACAATTGAACATAAACAATTCTTTGGGTACAAACCTATCCATCAATCTTTGAAAGTGCATGCACTACTGCATGCATGTCAGTGAAAAGTAAGTAGTACATTCGACAACTGTGGAAGAAAGAATGCAACAGTAAAGGGCCTATGTGTAAATTATTGATAACGATATTCAACATAAGGTCTCTGTAGCCAGATACCCGAGAGCCTTGCTGGTCACTATAAATCCATTCACAACAACACTCAGTGGGGTTGGTCTGGAAGGTATAGTAGATAGAAAAGGAGAAATTGCTTTTTTTCTAGGTGTCCCCTCACTCACCAGGGTTGCCCCTTGGTGACATGCTTCATCATTGGGGCCATCCCAGTCCTCTACGGCCTGGGGCGTGCTGCGACTTGCGAATTACGTAGGAGCACTTTCAAATGACTATGTGTGGTGCAGATGTGATAGTGGAGTGGACTAAGTGATGTGTTAAGGGATCAATGTAGAAGCCGAGAGAGAGCCAAGAAATGCAGTCACAGTCAGAGAAAAAGGCAAGGGATACTGTATCTATGTGGTTGTAGTGGTCCTGTTGGAAGTGGTAAGTAAGTTGCCTGCAGAAAAAAAATCCTCCTATTAGCGGCACTCCTCCATTGCAGCCGACGCTTCGTCCATCGATGTTGGTCACCAGAAGACACCCTGTCCACTGCCTGCCTGATGCTGAATTGTGGCTCGCTACTGTGAAGCCTGACTCCATCCTTTTTTCCCCATTGCAGAGACTGAAACCCGGCCTGTAATTATTCAACGAAAAACAGGAAGTGATATAATATTACAACACCACTGATAAATAAATATAAGGTATGTAGGCTGTGGAGTGCAAAAAGTCACAATTTGATTTTCCTAGTAGACAGTACAATATTTTTGAAAGTGCGTACTCTGAGTCACCTTTTGAAGGATAAATAAGTATGGGCAAATTAATGTAGCGGATCTTGCCCCTCAAGCTAGGTGTACAGTAAACTGTGTTTTAGAACAAAATTAGATCTTCCTAGCAGTGCTCCCACCCAGACCCTTACTAAAGCCAGTCGCAAAAATGTAGAAGACCCCCAATCAAATCTCAAAAAACGAGACCTAGCAGAAAACTGGTGACAAAACTTACTTTGAAAGTAAAAGTAGGCCGAAGTACCCCCTTCCTAATTACCCATTACCCACCGTGGATTGCATTCAAACCACTTGCAAGCAACCAAGCAAAAGTAGCCATAGCCAGCATCGCTCCAAGACTCGAAATCCCCCCCACTCAAACACATGCAATAGAAATACTGCTAACCCTAACGAACCCTAAGTTAAGAATAGTGGCAAAGGCTTTCTTTAACTATGCCAAATCCCCCCTTTCCCACCATGGATTTTCTTCAAATGACTTGCAACCAAAATTACACATTCTCACGAGTGCTCTATGACCCCAGAACTCAGTTGGAAAAATCTAGAACACCCCGAAACACATGCAATCCTGCTGCTAGGGCTAACCCTAACGAACCCTAAGTTACAAAAAGTGCCAAAACTAAAGGCTTTTCCGCGCGGATTTTGTCCCAACCACTTCTACCCGGTATTAGACCTTCCCAGGAATGCCCCAAGACCCGGCAACCCACCCGCCAAGAAGCATAACACCCCCAAACAGGCCAAAAGCAAAATCTCATACTTGCAATATTTCTGGGCCTTCGGTCCAAACGCGCTGCGTAGCTAGGCCATAAGTCGGGGTTGGCACGACGGATTTCCTGAAAAGCAAATGCAATCAAGATTAGAGTGTCCCAGCAATGCTCCCAGACCACGAAACTCACCCACAAACAGACGGAACCCCCCCTAAGAGCACCTCAAAGGCAAGCAAGTCATCAAAAACACAAAAAAAATTCCGCCTGGGATTTGGTCCAAAACACTTTTATCCGGTATTAGAGCTTCCCAGCAATGGCCCCAGAGCCGTCAACCCAGGAGAAAACGAGTAGAAGACCCCCAAACAGCCAAAGAGCAAAAGTACAAAAATGGGGACTTAGTCAATTTTTCACAAATTTCCCAAATCACTCCTCGCGCGCTCTGCAGCTAGGCCCTAAGTCCCCTCTGCCACCATGGATTTGCTTCAAACCTCTTGCAAAGTAAAGTATATATAGCCAGCAGTGCTCCCAGACCACGAAACTCACCCACAAACACCAGGAAGCCCCCCAAACAGGCCCCCGAAAACGCTACATAGAGCAAAATGTCAGAAATAGCCAAAAAAAAATCGGCCTGGATTTTGTCCCAACCACTTCTACCCGGTATTAGACCTTCCCAGGAATGCCCCAAGACCCGTCAACCCACCCGCCAAGAAGCATAACACCCCCAAACAGGCCAAAAGCAAAATCTCATACTTGCAATATTTCTGGGCCTTCGGTCCAAACGCACTGCGTAGCTAGGCCATAAGTCGGGGTTGGCACGACGGATTTCCTGAAAAGCAAATGCAATCAAGATTAGAGTGTCCCAGCAGTGCTCCCAGACCACGAAACTCACCCACAAACACCAGGAAGCCCCCCAAACAGGCCCCCGAAAACGCTACATAGAGCAAAATGTCAGAAATAGCAAAAAAAAATATCGGCCTGGATTTTGTCCCAACCACTTCTACCCGGTATTAGACCTTCCCAGGAATGCCCCAAGACCCGTCAACCCACCCGCCAAGAAGCATAACACCCCCAAACAGGCCAAAAGCAAAATCTCATACTTGCAATATTTCTGGGCCTTCGGTCCAAACGCACTGCATAGCTAGGCCATAAGTCGGGGTTGCCACGACGGATTTCCTGAAAAGCAAATGCAATCAAGATTAGAGTGTCCCAGCAGTGCTCCCAGACCACGAAACTCACCCACAAACACCAGGAAGCCCCCCAAACAGGACCCCCGAAAACGCTACATAGAGCAAAATGTCAGAAATAGCCACAAAAAAAAATCGGCCTGGATTTTGTCCCAACCACTTCTACCCGGTATTAGACCTTCCCAGGAATGCCCCAAGACCCGGCAACCTACCCGCCAAGAAGCATAACACCCCCAAACAGGCCAAAAGCAAAATCTCATACTTGCAATATTTCTGGGCCTTCGGTCCAAACGCGCTGCGTAGCTAGGCCATAAGTCGGGGTTGGCACGACGGATTTCCTGAAAAGCAAATGCAATCAAGATTAGAGTGTCCCAGCAATGCTCCCAGACCACGAAACTCACCCACAAACAGACGGAACCCCCCCTAAGAGCACCTCAAAGGCAAGCAAGTCATCAAAAACACAAAAAAATTTCCGCCTCGGATTTGGTCCAAACCACTTTTAGTGCTTCCCAGCAATGGCCCCAGACCCGTCAACTCACCTGCAAAGAGGTAGAACAACACCCCCACAAGTGCTGAGTCTTTCTTCATTGGGCGTAAACCAGCCCTCTGCTTTGATGGAAATAGGAGTCTGGAGGAGGAGGATAGAGGAGCATGTTCTTCTGAACTTGTGAACCTGAGGAATGCAGACTGCGGCACCTTCAAATAAATTAGCAAACAAGTGAAGACAGTTCTGCTGATGGGCTTGTTTTTGTGATTATCTGATTAAAGTTTGAATTATATTAACTGTGCACAACAAAGAAAGACAGACACACAGGAATAAAAGTGAATAAGGATGAAAAAGAAAGTTATTGATTCGTTGTCTCATTTTCAGGGCTCGAAGTCGGTATCACGGTCCAGGAATAAGAATAAGGCTTCGTCATCATACTCTGCGAATTCAGGCAGGGAGAGCTCAGTGTCACCTGACAGAGTAGAAATTCCCTCATCTATGTTGCTGGCCACCTCCTCTTCATCCGGCACGCTCTCTCGTACTCTGAAATCTGGTGGTATGAGGTGCTGATTCATCTTGATCATTGTTAACCTCTCCACATTTTTGGGCGAGAGGCGGCTCCGTTTGGGAGTTACAATCCCACCAGCCGCACTGAAAACCCGTTCAGAAGACACGCTTGCGAGTGGGCAAGACAAGTAGTTTAAAGCCAGGTTGGTGAGCTGTGGCCACAATTCTTTTTTCCCATGCCAATACGCCAATGGGTCAGAATTAACATAGACCTCTGTTGAGTCATTCAGATAGTCCTTCACCATCGACTCAAGGTCCTCATCCAAGGTTCCTCCACTTTGCTTAGCTCTTGCTGTGCCTCTGACCTTTTGAGAACCAAACCCACGCAGAGCTAGCCAATCCTCTTCAGCCTCCAATGTTTCTGTTGTCTTTCGTGCAGATGATCCGGTTGCCGGTGTCTTTAACGGCTGAGAGGTCACTTGTGCCACAGCCACAGGTGCAGAAGTGGATTGTTTTGACTGGGGATGGCCTGCTGATGTACTGCCATTTCCTTCAATTTCCAGCCGTTCTGTTTCAAACTTCTTGGCTGACAAGGCTAGCCAACGTTTGTACTTTAGAACATGTTCATCATCAAAAGGAAAGAATGCTTGGCCTGCCAGCGCCTTTTTGTAGCGTGGATCCAGAATAGTAGCACAAATGTAATGCTGTTCTGAGTGGATCTTTTTAAGACGTTCATCACCTTGTAGGAGCTCTAATAATTGCTCGGCCAGAAGCAAAGAGTCTTGGTTTTTATCTTTTCTAAACACAGAACACACCTCCTTCAGTTGGTCCTCCAGCATGTACAACAATGGGATAGCTTTTCCCAAATTAGAGTCCTCCTTGCTGACTGCACGCGTGAAGAACTCAAAAGGACGAAGCATGCGTGTCAGGCTTTCAACTATGTTCCATTGCGGCCCACCCATCCTCAGCTCCTCTGCACCCTCTTTAAGGAAATATTGATCGAGTTCCGTATACTGCTCATACAGACGCTCAAGCATGTAGAAGGTTGAGTTCCAACGTGTTACCACCTCCTGGATGAGTGCTTTCACTGGCATTTGATGTTGATATAGCAGGCTCCTCAGCTGCTTCCGGGCCTTAAAAGAATGGCTGAAATGCTTGCACATTTTTCGGCAGGTGTCCAATACACCGTACGCTGCACTGCCTTTATTACCCAAGAATTTTTGGACAACCAGGTTTATACAGTGCGCCAAACACGGCACTCTGAAATAGTAACCGTCCCTCATGGCCTTAACTATATTGGCGCCATTGTCCGTGGAAACATAACCAACCTTGCGTTTTAGTGGGGACAGACAGTTAAGGACCTTTGTGTTAAAGACATCCAAAATGTTTTCTGCTGTGTGACGTTTCTCCAAACCAAACATGGCTAGTGTTGCATGTTTCCGAGCACCTTTAAAAACAATGTCCGTGTCAACACCTGAGTTTAGCTTTGCTTTAGCCCCTGAAAAAGAGACCCAGTGTGCAGTGATGCACATGTAATCAGCGCCTGCGCCACTGGTCCACATGTCTGTTGTCAGATGTATAGTGTGAACAGCACTCTTCTGCAAAGCTGCCCCAATCACCTTCAGAACATCTTCATGTAGTGCTGGAACCGCAACTCGGGCAAAATAGAACCGGCTAGGAACCTTCCATTTAGGGCAGAGCGCTGTCACTAATTCTAGAAAACCAACCCCTTCTACAAAAGAAAAAGGGAGAAGGTCCAGAGCTAGCATTTTAGCCAGCTTAGTGTTATACAGACGGGTCATTGGGTGGTTGCGTTCATATTGCGCTTCTGTAAACAACATCTTTTTAATGTTGCCCTGGACCAATGATTTACAGGATGATGATGATCTCTTCGACCCAGTTACGCTCGCTGATGAACTTTTCCGCATTGATGTCTCACTCTCTCCCACACTCTTAGTGTGGCTCCCATGGGGTGTGCTGCTGACATGGGAACTGGGTGTAAGTGAAGTGTTTGAATCGTCTTCTTCTACCTCCTCGTCATCAGCAGATGAAAAATCAACGTTTTCGTTACGTGCAATTCCGGCTTTCTTGACCGCCTCTAGGTGCGGAAACCATTGGACAGCGTGCCTTCTCTCAAGATGACCTCTCTGGCCTCCGGTACCATAGTTAGAACCAAGCTTACCACGACTAACTCGAAGCTTACAAAGGCTACAAATGGCTACGTTTTCCTTTTTTGGGCAAACACTAAAGAAGTCCCAAACTGGAGACTTGAAATGTCTTCGGGGGCCGGAGGAGGCGGCGATACTGGTGGTGGTGGTCCTGCTGCTAATGCCAGATGAAGTGGAGGATGTGGATTGCCGAACTTCAGTACGTTTTGCACTTTCACCACCACGAATTGAGGTAGAGGACGAGGTGGGTACCTTCTTGCGAAGAAATATGGAAGCGGTAGGTTTTGGTGTACTACTTAACTCCAAATCTAATGATTCCATTTCCATTGCCTCCTCGCCGACATCATCATCACGCTCAGCAGCTTCTCGGGATAGGGTCAAAATGTCTCTTTGCTGCATGCCCGGTGGGGCTGCAGTGACCTTTGTGATGACTGGCTCGTCGTCATCGTGAGAGGCTTCATCACCAGCAGTATCTGTCACTTCTTGTTGAGCCTCATCACACTCCATAGGTTTGAGTTTTTGGACGACCTTCCTTTTACGCTTAGGTACCGGTGTCAGATCATGGTGTGCCTCACTGTCAGACCGCAGTTGTGGTTCCCAAGACAGATCACTTGCATCAGAACGAGGTGGGCTTGAAGAAGATGTAGACACCCCCCTTGATCTTTTCCTTGCTAGGGATGTGGAAGACAATGAATGATCATCAGGAGGAGTGGCTTCCAATGATACCTCGGCTTCATTGTCGATTTCCTGATGTGCCCCTACTTCGGGAGGAACAACTATTGTGGGCACTTGTGAACCTCCATGCACCTTTGCTTGCGCATCTCCTTTTGCTGCCTCTCCTTCCACATGTACTTGGGCGTGTACTTGCACATGGTGTTGTTGTTGCGGCTGTGGTTGTTCAACACTTGTCAGATGAGTTACAACAACCTGTGTTGATTCAGGGACATTGCTGCTACTTTCTTGCGATGAGCCAACATCACTGGTCGATGGTGATTGGAGAAGTACACTGACTGCCTCTGAAGCACTCAAGGGCTTTGACTTAAGTTGGCGTGGTGGTGGAGGCACTGAACCCAATGGAGCAGGGGTGCTGCTCCCAGCTTGGTCCCCAGCAGAACCTGCTGCAGCAGGCGTACTTTTTTTTTTGCTCCCAAAAAACGTGGCGGGTGGCACACCAGCCTCCTTGGTAACTTGCTTCTTCTGCTCCTTACTAGCAACTTTCTTGCTAGAGGAGCTACGGAGAACTTTCTTTGGGGGCGGGGCCATCTTCTTCAGAGCAGGTCAGACAGCAGGCCGCAGTTGCACGAATTGTAGAGTTGTCTGAGGCCAGACGTGACGTCGCGTGACGTTATGCTGCACACACACACCGCTGCAGGACTTCTTCCTGGCACTGGTGGTTCTCTTGAGTCTTGTGCACCTAAAAAAATGGAAGACAGAGGAACATCAGTTCAGTTATAGAGCACAAAAAAAATCGAAAAACACTGCAAAATCAGCACAATCCCAATCCATCCATGCCCTCCATAATGTTTAAATTCAAGACAACCCACAGAAAGACTAGGCCCATGCAAGACTCACTAGTACCCCTGGGCATAAATAAAGGTTGAAAAGTAGGCAAAATGGTTGGAGGCCTAACAACAAAGCCTGCATTCAAAATGGCCACTTGCCTCCTAGCACATGGCCAGGGCCTGCCTGTACCAGCACTCAAAATGGCCCCCACCCACATGGCCTGTCCCCATGAACACCCCCAAAAATCGAAAAACACTGCAAAATCAGCACAATCCCATTCCATCCATGCCCTCCATGATGTTTAAATTCAAGACACCCCACAGAAAGACTAGGCCCATGCACCACTCACTACCCCTGGTCAAGGCCCCAACAACAGGTCAAAAATCGAAAAACACAGAAAAATCAGCACAATCCCATTCAATCCATGCCCTCCATGATGTTTAAGTTGAAGACAGCCCACAGAAAGACTAGGCCCATGCTAGACTCAAATACCCCTGGTGAAAAGGCCACAAGTACAGGCCCAAAAAACGAAAATCACTGAAAAATCTGCACAATCCCATTCCATCCATGGCCTCCATGATGTTTAAATTCAAGACAACCCACAGAAAGACTAGGCCCATGCAAGACTCACTACCCCTGGGCATAAATAAAGGTTGAAAAGTAGGCAAAATGGTTGGAGGCCTAACAACAAAGCCTGCATTCAAAATGGCCACTTGCCTGCCAGTGCCAGCACATGGCCAGTGCCTGTAGCTGCACTCAAAATGGCCACCAGCCACATGGCATGTCCCTCCCCATGAACACCCCCAAAAATCGAAAAACACTGAAAAATCTGCACAATCCCATTCCATCCATGCCCTCCATGATGTTTAAATTCAAGACAACCCACAGAAAGACTAGGCCCATGCAAGACTCACTACCCCTGGGCATAAATAAAGGTTGAAAAGTAGGCAAAATGGTTGGAGGCCTAACAACAAAGCCTGCATTCAAAATGGCCACTTGCCTCCTAGCACATGGCCAGGGCCTGCCTGTACCAGCACTCAAAATGGCCCCCACCCACATGGCCTGTCCCCATGAACACCCCCAAAAATCGAAAAACACTGCAAAATCAGCACAATCCCATTCCATCCATGCCCTATATGATGTTTAAATTCAAGACACCCCACAGAAAGACTAGGCCCATGCACCACTCACTACCCCTGGTCAAGGCCCCAACAACAGGTCAAAAATCGAAAAACACAGAAAAATCAGCACAATCCCATTACATCCATGGCCTCCATGATGTTTAAATTCAAGACAACCCACAGAAAGACTAGGCCCATGCAAGACTCACTACCCCTGGGCATAAATAAAGGTTGAAAAGTAGGCAAAATGGTTGGAGGCCTAACAACAAAGCCTGCATTCAAAATGGCCACTTGCCTGCCAGCACATGGCCAGTGCCTGTAGCTGCACTCAAAATGGCCACCAGCCACATGGCATGTCCCTCCCCATGAACACCCCCAAAAATCGAAAAACACTGCAAAATCAGCACAATCCCATTCCATCCATGGCCTCCATGATGTTTAAATTCAAGACCACCCACAGAAAGACTAGGCCCATGCAAGACTCACTACCCCTGGGCATAAATAAAGGTTGAAAAGTAGGCAAAATGGTTGGAGGCCTAACAACAAAGCCTGCATTCAAAATGGCCACTTGCCTGCCAGCACATGGCCAGTGCCTGTAGCTGCACTCAAAATGGCCACCAGCCACATGGCATGTCCCTCCCCATGAACACCCCCAAAAATCGAAAAACACTGCAAAATCAGCACAATCCCATTCCATCCATGGCCTCCATGATGTTTAAATTCAAGACAACCCACAGAAAGACTAGGCCCATGCAAGACTCACTACCCCTGGGCATAAATAAAGGTTGAAAAGTAGGCAAAATGGTTGGAGGCCTAACAACAAAGCCTGCATTCAAAATGGCCACTTGCCTGCCAGCACATGGCCAGTGCCTGTAGCTGCACTCAAAATGGCCACCAGCCACATGGCATGTCCCTCCCCATGAACACCCCCAAAAATCGAAAAACACTGCAAAATCAGCACAATCCCATTCCATCCATGCCCTCCATGATGTTAAAGTTCAAGACAGCCCACAGAAAGACTAGGCCCATGCACCACTCACTACCCCTGGTCAACGCCCCAACAACAGGTCAAAAATCGAAAAACACAGAAAATCAGCACAATCCCATTCCATCCATGCCCTCCATGATGTTTAAATTCAAGACACCCCACAGAAAGACTAGGCCCATGCAACACTCACTACCCCTGGTGAAAAGGCCACAAGTACAGCCCAAAAAAACGAAAATCACTGAAAAATAAGCACAATCCCAAGCCATCCAGCCCCTCCATGATGTTTAAATTCAAGACACCCCACAGAAAGACTCAGTCCACCCACCACTGAGTACCCCTGGGCAAAAGGCCCCAAAACAGCCCAAAAATCGAAAATTCCAAAATTTTAATTGCAGCAACTGTATTGCCCCAAACAAACTTACTTGTAAAATTTCTAATCCAACAGTGATCCAAAGAAAGTCAAAAAGGCCTCAAATCCAAATATCCAGCAGCATCCACAAAAAGTAATCCTTCCAGCTCCAGACCCAAATGAAAAGTGACCAGGAGATGGACAAAGCACTGGGAGGAGCCTGCTGAACAGGAACAGGAAGTTGAAGACTGTGGGGCACTTCCTTCCTCCCACCCCCCTGCCCCCCTCCCCAAAATGGACTCCTCGCTAAAAAAGTGCAGGCAAATGTCAAACTAAGGAGTTATTCAGATAAAAATCATCATTTCTAGAAGGTTTATGCTGCTTGCTGGTGGATTTCTTGTGCAGAATTGCAAATTTATATTTTCGCTCGCCGCATCTCAAATCTCGCAATTGCGAAGTACCGCGAGACGTGATCTCGCCGTACTCGCGTTGACAAACTATCGCTGGCAAGCCGCGATGACGTAATCGCGCTCGCCAATTCCCGCGGGATCACACAGCAAGATCCAAAATGGCGCAGCACTCGCAAACTATCGAAAAAAACAACTCGGCAAACGATGATAAACGCCGCGCGCCGCAAAAATTGTATCACCAACGCCGCGCGCCGCCAAAAAAATCCGCTGCGTGCGAATTTGCGGATTTTGCGGGAAATCCGCAAATCTCGCGGATTGCGGATTTCCCGAAAATCCGCAAAATCCGCGAGCGTAACGGATTTTCCGCCCATGCTTAATCATCATTATTTAGCTCACTCCGCCACCCCAGTTCAGACATGGCCATATGCAAATCAGTCTGACCCTGTGCATCATGGGAACAGATCAGCCCGAACTGCCAAGCCATGTCTTCCCTGGACCCGCAACGAGCATTCTGAAACCGGTTTCTGGCTAATCAGCCATCATCAGCCAGTCTAGCTTAAATCCAGTGGCAAAGTGAGCAAGGAACCCACGTCTGGGCATACCTTGCCAACTTAGGGCGAACAAAACAAAACCAAAGGGGATGATGGACGGAGTGTTGAACACTGCAAGTACTCACCCCCAGCCAAGCTAGCCTGGCTGATGACAGCTGATTAGCCAGAAAACGGTTACCAGGATGCTTGTTTCCGGTCCAGGGAAGACATGGCTTGGCATTTTGGGCTGGACTGTTCCCATGAGGCACAGATTCAGACTGATTTGCATATGGCAATGTCTGAACTGGGGTGGCGGAGTGAGCTAAAGAATGATGATGGATTAAACCCAGATCAGTTAACTGGGGGGGAAAGCTTGCATTGTTCAACACTCTATCCATCATCCCCTTTGGTTTTGCTATCCTCCTAATTGAACAAGTAATTGAAGCAACTGCAGTGGTGCAAACTGTTGCTTCTTTACAGCTTCATCAGCTATGGAATTCCCTGCAACATGTATGCCAGCACATTGATGACTTAATGTATGTATTACATGAGTCTGTAGCAAGCCTATTTTCAGCTTTGCTACTTGTTCCAAAAGCATTTTATGCTCTATTGTGCACCCTTTGGAATCTCTGAACCCATTCTGGCTCCAGTAGAGTTAATATTATTTGAAAGACTGGACACAATAAATCGAATTGCCCACTAGAAGTGTCAGGAATCTAAGATCTGTAGTCTCCAATGCCAGAATTAGAGCCTTAGAGTTCAGTCAACTGTGCCATGCAGTCACCTAGTGGCTGTGTGTAGGTTTTCTCAGGATGCGCCCTTTCACAATTCCACATGCTGCTGGGTTTGGTGCTTAGTTCCAAAGGAAGACTGGGCAGAACCATTAGTGTATATGATGCAATCCTTTTGTTCTAGAGGCATTATTTCATTAGGCAGAGGATATTCTGGTTCATACTGCAGAAAAGCTTGTGTTTGTAATGTAGAAACAAATCTGTAATCTACATCTGTTGGGGTGAGTGAGTTAGCCCATTGTATCCATCGTGGATGTAATGCTTTAAAGTTTGAAACGATTGCTCTAGTGACTGCCTCTAAGGTCAATACCAGGGTCACAGCAATAATGTGTTTACCCTGAAATAGCCCTTGCTCTCTCACCTCAGTAGTTATTACTGCTGTCAGTATTTTTTCTGTAGTTGCAAAAAGCATTTCAACATTGGTGTATAAATGTGATTGATATGCAATCGGTAGTGTCACCTTCATTGAACGTAACATAGGCATACCCTATTATCCCAGTGAGGGTGTGGATAACCAAGTTTGTTGTATTTACATGTGTGTGGAAGTGTTTTGAAGCAATCATGTCAGAGTATACAGATCGTTCTGCATAACCTGGAATGTATGTTCTGCCAAAATTTAGAAATCCCAAAATGGATTGAAGTATTTTAAAGGTATTTGGAGGTTGAAGTAGTGTGCACTTCTCTAAGAAGTGTCACAAGGCTTTTGCCTTCACTTCACCAACACCATCCCAGAAAAAGGATATGGAGGTGGGCATTTTTCTTTTTAATTATTATTTATTTATTTTTATTAAATTTGTAGACCATGTGAGTACTCCAGAATTACGCAGTATACTGTTGTCCAGTGTTCCATCAGGTTATAATCTGTTAGATAAGTTATCAGCATTGGACAATGCCTGGTCTTCAAAAAATGTACTAGCTCTGTTACACTGGCTGAAAACAGCCTGGGGCTATTCTTCTACCCTTGGGGTAGTCAACAGAATTACTTCTTAAAGCTCTGTGTGGAAAATGCAGTCAAATATCTGCTTCCAAGTGCTATATTCTGGCAGAAAAATCAATTTGAGATATCTAGTGTTGCTTTGCATTTCGCCCGCACTATTTTGTTCATTAGTGCAGGACTGTGTGCATTTTGTACTGAAAATGTGCGAGTAGCTGTGTACAAGTGTCTGTAGTCTAATACTAGACCATATGAATGATTTAGGTTTCATCAGGGGGAAACCAGGGATTATTCATTGAGGTGCCACTTTCTATTACACCTTGGTATTCAAGTTGTTGGAGGATTTCCCTAACCTGTTTTTTACGTCCATTCTTAATTGGGTATTGTCTCTGAGGTTGTGGGGTTGTTATCCGTGGAATCTCATGGTAAGAACAGTTATCCCACCCCACATGGTTGTGATATGTTATGTTATGTTATTGTTATTTGTTGTGCGCACAGCTACTCCAGCCAAGGAGCGTCCTGGCGCATAGACAAGGAGGAACATAACACAACGGAAATAAGCAGAAAACTAAAAGGGACAGCTAAAACAGAAAGGTTTTTATTGCTTTCCGGAAAGTCATGAGATCCTCCAGCAGGCGAATTTCAACCGGAAGAGAGTTCCAAGTTGATGCAGCTTTTACGCTGAAGGAGCGTCCCCCCATACGGCTGAGCCTAAATCTACGAACTACAGTAAAGGCCTGGCCTTGGGAGCGGAGGGTGCGTGTGAGGACATAGAAAGAAAGAAAGCTGGACATGATTTCAGGGCCTATACCTCTCAAAATCTTAAAGGTCAGACAAAGGACCTTGAAGAGAATACGCTTCCTCACTGGGAGCCAGTGTAGGGAGCGAAGGACACTCGCCACCGGGCAAAATCTGCGCAGGCCGACAATCGCTCTGGCCGCAGCATTTTGTACCCGTTGCAGGCGAGTAAGCTCAGCCTGATTGGCCCCAACCAGGAGAGAGCTAGCGTAGTCCAGGCGCGAGATGACAGTGGCCTGGATTACCAGCTGTCTGGTTGGGGCATCGAAGAATTTGAGGACAGGTCTTAAGCCTCTCAACAGACCAAAACAGGCAGCTGTTTTTTTAGTGTGTCCAACGAAGGTAAGACCAGCGTCCAGCCAAACTCCCAGATTTTTCAACTCCGACACCGGAGTCGGGGTTGGTCCCAGCTCTGGCGGCCACCATTGGTCACCCCATAGTTCCACTCCCCTTCCGACAATCATAACCTCTGTCTTAGTGGCATTAAGCTGGAAACAGTTCCCCGTCAACCAGCTAGCCACCGCCTTCAGTCCAATCTGAAACCTGGGGGCGTCTTGTTCCGCATCCCCGCTGAGAGTAACCGCCAGCTGTGTGTCGTCGGCATATGAACTATCTCCCACTCCTCAGCATATGAGTGTTTAATTGATTCTGGAAAGAGGTCAAAAAAAGCAGGTTAAATTACCATTTCTGTTTGAGCACTCCATTATGAAATCTGGTAATCGATCCTTTTCATATCAAAAAACTAGAGCCTAGCTATGTCAAGGAGATGAACGGTCCACTGGGGAAAAAGTTTTCTTATGAAACCCTCATCCACCAAAATTACCCGTAGTTGGCATGCTTTATCAGCAGGTCAATCCTGTTACGCTATGGAGCAGGGCGTGCTGCGACCTACAGACTACGACGGAGCCCTTTCAAGATTATACAATGATAAAGGAGATGGTGATAAAAATATGAGTGAAGAGTGGATTTCAGTGCTAAAATGAAAAGAAAAAAAATACCTGGCTAGTGGGTGTAACCTATTTATTCTGGCTTCTTGCTGGTATGATTAAAAACATTGGGGGGGAAGAGTTAGGAGAGCATGATATTATGTGCCTGCTTTCCTACATGGTCGACATGCTTCAACCAATACCCATATTGGCTTTTCATCAGGACATAGTGGAACTAACTCCCTGGTACAACTCCTGCTGTATTACGTAGAAGGCACACTCATTGCATGCTAAGGAATTAGTGCATGTACATTTACCACCTACTTGATGATTACTATCCGTATTTCTGTGGAGATATAACGAAGAGTTAGACTGTACAGCCCTATGACCGTACACATATTCCTTCTGTGTCCTACATATCCATTTCCTCGTCATGAGCACCTCTGGGTGAAGGAAAATGTGAAATAAAAACATATGAGTGGACACATCTAGTGTAACCCAAATGGAGATTTGTAATCCAGCGAAACAGATTTGTGGTTTTAAAACCTCATAAACCTATACCAATGTAAAAAGCACTTTACACACATATATTACGATAAACACACCACATACATATAAGATGCTAGAATTGTGCATCATGGTTCCTCCGAGGGAGGAAGGGAAGCCTGTAGTCACACTCTAATGAGAAAGTGGGTTGCATTAATAAATATTGTCCATAGGGGAGATTTTTGTTAAATCTGCATATGCCCAAATCAAGAGAAAACAATTCAGGAAAACGGGGGGCATGTCCTGCGCTTACTACTCCAAGGCTCAGTCTCTGCCTTGCAACCTACTTGGTGCATGGCCGGGTTCCGCATATTACTGATGCGGTGACCGCCGGGTGATTAAGACTAGTTTGAAGCACTGGGATGTTGTGTCCTAGTGCTCCAAAAAAGGTTAGACTACTGACAATACGAAGATGGCGGTCATTCATGGAGCATCCATTAGGTTCCATTAGAGTATAAAAAGATATGTGGAAGTCCTGTTTACAATACACGGAATTTCTTTTCTTGGAATATATTTATATACTTAACTAAAAGGTAGAGGGTTGGAGGGAGGTTTGTTACAAAAGTGAAAACAATGAAATTATGGTCATTTAATAGGGATCAGGTTCAGTGCTCCCTTATCTCCAACTGATATATTTAGTAGACTTGCATAAGTTAATGGTGTAAACTTAGCAGAATAGTCCACTTAGGTGAGAGAAAGGTACATTATGCCAAACTGGTTTTACTTTCCTGGGATAGTAATCATCTAATGAACTTACTTCATGGGATATTATAGTTCAGGCCCTCTATATGTGTTGAGTCTAAAAACATAGCTGTGTTCTCTTTCGAACAATTTCGGTTCAGAATTCACTGTGTCCTTGATGTCCTCCAGGATAACCCATTGGTAATCCTGCACTGTGTGTTTTCTTTCTATGTAATATGTTTACGTCTGTGTGGTAACGTGGCCGCATCTCAAAGTTCTGCGGTTATGCTTGAGCACATCCCACTCCATAAAAGAACGGGATGGACCCGATGATTAAGCATGCCACCAACGGGTAACCCTGGTGGGTGAGGGTTTTACTAGAAAACTGTTTTCTCAAGTGAAGAGTTTGTCTCCTTGCCTTAGCTGGGTTCTCATTTTTTTTAGGTTATATTTGATGTGGAGGGCGAACCTAGCAGATCTTCTCACTCCCTCCTTCTTTTGTTAACTGATCAATCCTTTTCAGATAAAAGAATATAGTATGCTTTAATTGAGCCCTCCCAAAAGAGAACATTAATGTTTCTGGGTACATCCCCCTTCAATTGCAGTTGTATTTCGTATAAATGATGTGGGATGCTTACCCCATTATCCAGTGTTTCCACTGTGATATAGTCCCTCAGTGCTACTCCCACCAGACAACCCACCAGGCTCTGGTGAACTATTGTAACTACTGCCATGCTGTCCAGCATGGTCAGTGCCCAGTCCCCGCTCAGAAGCAGTGTCCGCAATATCTGCAGTATGCTTGACTTTAAGTTCAGCTGCCTTCTTCTTTTTACATTGAGGCTAGGAAAGTTAAGGTTTATCTTCCCGTGTAATGATTCAGTCACCTTGGACAAATGGATACTGTATATAATATAGCATAGGTATTGCACGGAGTGACTAGACAAAAAAACACCCACAGTGCCACTAAGGGCAAAGATGCTTCAGAAAGGAGTTACTCCAACAGGAAATAAAGTTGCTCCTACTAAAACAAGCAATAGAAAGAGTCCCCAGGAAAAAACTCAGTAAAGGGGACTACTCTGGTTACTTTCTCGTTCCAAAGCCAGAACTATCCTTAAGGCCAATATTAAACTTTGAACTGTGATATAGTCAGAACTGAAATGTTGAAGTAGGTTTCAAATCGCTCTAGAATTAACCATCTGGCTCTAGACAATTGGTCATGAACAAACACAGAGGGGCATATAAAAGGTAGAGGACCCATAGATCTTCTTTTGGATTGGTGTGGGCAGAAAGGGGTAATGTCTTAATAATAGTGCAGGACCTCCACTGACCATGCAAAAAGCATCTCAATAGTTCCTTGAGCAAGGCAATGTTTCTTTGATCTCAATTTTGCTACCGGGTAGGCGGGCTGTAGGGCTGCCGGGGTCTCTTACCACCTGGATGGTCAAGGTTCTCAAAGGCATCTTGTAGGCGGGGCGGGGGTTTGATACTGGTTTCAGGGTTAGGTAGAGGCGGTACACCTGTATAACGTTTTAAACTTGGCTTTATTTTTATGGTTCTCTTTGTCCTATAAGTCAGTCTTTCCCTGGCGAACTCCAGGTTGTTCGTGGTGGCGGTGTCTTCGGCTTGTGGATAGTCCACGCTGTCTTGACCGGCGTAGCTGTCTTCTGTGTCGGGTCTCCAGACCGGTATACCGAGGGAAAAAGGAGACCAACAGAGGGAGCCGTTAGTTTAAAGTCTGGATACTTCCGGACTAATCAGGACCCAAGTGAAGTGAGGAGACACCCGTGTCTTTAGCTACCTAGTCGTGATTGTGCACAGTGGCGGGGTAAGAAGTGAGGGAACCAACGGGTAGGGAGGGTGGACGGGAAACGGATCACACACACAGGGCAGGCACGCACAAGGTTATTTACAAATCTACACAGGGGCGTTCTTCTTCCCCACCCAAGCCGCCAAACGTCTCCGTACCTGGGAAAGCCACACTCCTCCCTCGGGAGTGTGGCACGGCGATGCACAGGGTCGTTGGCCTCCTGGCTCTCCCTCACTCTCGGTGCTCTCGTCCGTCTTCTCCGCTCCGTCCTTCTTCTCCGCTCCGTCCTTCTTCTCCGCTCCGTCCTTCTTCTCCGCTCCGTCCTTCTTCTCCGCTCCGTCCTTCCACGCTTGCTCGCCTTCTCCGCTTCCGTCCTCCGAGGTGTAAACACACCCACCGTACAGGATATCCTGCTCTTTGTCCAGTCCGGATCCTCTGACGTCGGCAAGGGGCGGAGTCGCGTCCTGCTCCACGAATGTCCAATTAAAGGCGCCGCGGTCTCCGTCTTCCTCCGGTTCTGAAACGCTGTCCCACTCCGCCCTTGGTTTGTTAGTCTGCGGGGAACGAGTGGAATTAGGGACAGGTAACCACCAGTCAGTGTGCTTCTCCCCATGACATCGCTACACACCTCCCCCCTTGGATTCTCCCGTTCGGGGAGAATAGGTGCCCTTGACAGGTAGTCAGCATTACTGTTTGCAGTGCCTTTCTTGTGTACAATCGTAAACGTAAAGGGCTGCAGGTACAAAAACCATCTCTGCACTCGTGCGTTCTGGGACAGGTTCTTCTGCATCCACTGCAGCGGAGCGTGATCGGAGTGCAGAGTGAAGGGTCTACCCTCTAGGTAATATCTTAGTTTGTCCACGGCCCATCGTATTGCTAGGCACTCCTTTTCTACGGTAGGGTACTGTTTTTCTCTGTGATGTAGTTTCCTGCTTATAAAGAGAATAGGATGTTCCATCCCATCCTCCCCCTCCTGTGATAGGACTGCGCCTACTCCTGTGTCCGAGGCATCTGTCGCTAGGATAAAAGGTTTCTCAAAGTTAGGGGGAATGAGGACCGGGCTGGATGTGATGGTACCCTTCAGGGCTTCAAAGGCCAGTCGTGCTTCTTCGGGAGGTGGTTTCCCTCTGTTAAAGTTGGAATTCTTCCTAAGTAGATTCGTTAAGGGGGCTGCAATTTCTGCGAAGTCCTTAATGAGCCGCCTGTAATAGCCAATAAGGCCCAAGAAGGCACGCAATTCTCGGATAGTGGATGGAAACGGTGTTTTGGTTATGGCGCTTACCTTCTCCTCCTGGGGAGCAATAACGCCGTCTCCTAACATGTATCCGAGATACTGAACTTTGGGGAAGGCTGCTCTCGATTTCTTTGAATTGACATGGAGCCTGGCTTTTAGTAGGGCAGTTAGGATACTCTCCACATGCATTAAGTGGTCCTCCCACGTAAGGCTGAAAATAACAATATCATCGAGGTATACTGAGCTATACTCGGAATGTGGGGCTAAGACGGTGTTCATTAACCTTTGGAATGTTGCCGGGGCTCCATGGAGCCCAAATGGTAAAACATTGAATTCGTATAAACCATCATCTGTGGCAAAGGCTGTTTTGTGTTTGTCCCTTTCCCGCAGTGGCACCTGCCAATAGCCTTTTGTCAGGTCCAGCGTGGTTATGTATTTTGCTTCTCCTATCCTTTCAATTAACTCGTCCACCCTGGGTATAGGGAAGGCGTCGAAAGAGGAGATTGCGTTGAGAGCCCTAAAGTCCATACAAAAACGGGTGGACCCGTCCGGTTTCGGGACCATAACTATGGGCGAAGCCCAGTTGCTTTTTGATGGACGTATGACGCCTAGTTGTAACATGTCCCTGACTTAATTTTTAACGGTGTCCCGCCTTGCGGCTGGAATGCGATATGGTCTTTGTTTAACCACTTTCCCTTCTTCTGTCTTTATACAGTGTTCTGCTAAGTGGGTACACCCTGGTTTGTCTGAGAACATGGAGGAGAACCGCTGTAATTTGTGTACCAGCTCCGCACGTTTATCGCTTGGCAAATACGGATTAATCGGTAATTGTTCCAGGGTTGACCTCTCGTCTCGTCCTGGTAGTGCTAGCTGTATTGTTTTGGGAAGGGGACCTATCCATTTTTTTAACAGATTGATGTGGAAGGTCTGTTGACGTGAAGGAGAGACTTGTAGTTTATAAGTGGTGTTTCCCAGGGTCTCCGTGATCAGATAAGGTCCCTTCCATTCACTTCTGAACTTCTGAGAGGATGATGGAAGAAGTACCAAGGCCCAGTCCCCTTGGTGTAGAACCCTCCATTTCTTCCCTGTGTCGTAATGCACTTTTTGGTGGATCTGGGCTTTTTCCAAATTGGAATAAGCTAAGTCTCTTAACTTGCCTAACCGGGATTTCAGTTGAGTCGTGTAATCCAATAGGGACCTTTGTTCTGCCGCTTCTTCCCTTTCCCAGGCTTCCCTGGTGATTTCTAACAGGGATCTAGGTTGTCGCCCATAAAGGAGTTCGAAAGGAGAAAACCCTAAACTGCTTTGCACTTGTGACCGCAATACATAAAGTGCTAAGGGCAGCAATTTGTCCCAGTCTTTGTTTTCCGCACTCAACATTTTCTTAAGGGTGGACTTCAACATGCGATTATACCTTTCGGCCAACCCATCTGTTTGTGGGTGGTAAGCGGACGTGCGTATATGTTTCAGATCTAACAGCTTGCATACTTCAGACATCATTCTGGACACAAAAGGGGTCCCCTGGTCTGTAAGTATCTCCCTTGGGAATCCTACCCTAGCAAACAGCTCAACCAGTTTTTCGGGCACGTGTTTTGTGGTAGGAGTACTCAGGGCAAAGGCTTCCGGAAACCTGGTGTTGTAGTCCACTATGACTAAAGCGTATGTGTGCCCTCTTGGGGTGCGTGGGAGGGGTCCTATTAAGTCCATGCCCACCCTCTCGAAGGGATTACCTATTATAGGCAAGGGTTGTAGGGGTACTGCTGGGGGCCTGTACATGTTCTTCTTCTGGCAGACCTCGCATTGTTTACAATACATCTCAGCTGTCTTGTAAATGCCAGGCCAAAAGAATAAACGGACTATGCTTTGTAGTGTCTTTTCGGCCCCGCTATGCCCTGCTGTCAGGTGGGTGTGTGCATAGAACAAGATCTGCTCTCTGAATTCCTGCGGGACAACTAGCTGAAGGGGTTCGCCGGCCTTCCCTTCCCTATACAGTAGGTCATTCAGAATCCTGAACTTGGGATACCCCTGGGAAGGCGTTGTTTGTTCTCTATGTCCTGACTCCCAGGCGTTCATAAGAGTTGGATCATTGGCTTGCGCGAACTTAAACCCCTTATCTAACTCCCAGGGTTCAGTTGCTAGATATGCTTCTCGTGGTTGGGCCCTCAACTCTCTCCTGAAAAGGGCAAGGAAATCAGGGTTATCTATTCCCACTATCAGGTCCTCTGGTAGGGAGTCCACCACCCCCACTTTTACCTCACAGGGGTCTCTGCCTAGTGGGCGTAGGGTGACTTGGGCTACGGGGTAGGGCTTCACATCCCCGTGGACACATCTGATATGCACGATAGCCTCTGGGCCTATCTGTGCAGGTAGAACAAATTTAGACTGTATTACAGATTGTCGACATCCTGAGTCTAGAAGGGCTTTAACGCTTTGACTATTTACAAACATCCTTACATAAAAGGAGGGCCCCATCTCGGCTGTGTACATCACGGCTCTCGGTATATACCCGACCTCCATTGGCTCTTCTACGGTCTTCTTTCGTGGACACATTCGGGCTAAGTGGCCCCACTCCCCACACTCAAAACACTGTGGACCCCTGTGTGGAGGAGTATCCACTCTTATCGGGCGAGGCCTCCCAATGTCCGGGGTTGGTTTGTTTGGCCTCTTGTCTGATTTCACGGGTCCTGAGCTGGACTTGTTGCCCTTGTCAGAGTCCCAGGGAAACGTGCGGGGCATCGCTCGGTTATAATTAGAAGCCATCTTGATGGCTTGGTCTGGGGTTAGCCCTGAATGTTGTCTCAACCACCGTTGTGTTCCGTATGGCAAAGCCTCCATGAATTGTTCAAGGTAGATGCTGACCATTACTTCTTCTTTGGTTCGGCTCTCGGGTCTCAACCATTTATCCGCTGCCATTTTTAGCCTGAGGTACAGGGTCTTAGGGTGCTCTCCTGCTACGCCTCTTTCCTTCCAGAACCGGAGTCTGTAGGCTTCTGTGTCTAACCCCAAGTGGTCCAAGAGCACAGCTTTGATGGTCACGTAGGGTGTTACTCCGGTATGATTAGCTACTTGGTAAGCCGCCTGGGCTTCACCAGATAGGAGGGGAGCCAAAAAGAAAGGCCACTTGTCTTCCGGCCATCCGCATGCTCTGGCTGCTCTTTCAAAGTTGACTAAAAAGGCGTCTGGGTCTTCCCCCGGAACATATTTTTGTAAATGTACCCCCGAGGGTCCGAACTGTCTTCTCTCCATCGGTATAGGTACACTTGGGCTCTGTACCACTTTCTGAAGGCTGTCCATCTGAGCGGCCATTGTTGCTTTGAACAGGTCTCTGTCCGCATCGGCTACTGACATCTGCTGTCCTACCGCCCACTCCAATTTCTGTTGCCCCTCAATGAGCTGCTGGATCACCTGTTCCATCGCTGGGTCCGGCAGGGAAGGGGCGGATCCCACTTCTGACACCAGTGTAGGCGGGGGCGGGGGTTTGATACTGGTTTCAGGGTTAGGTAGAGGCGGTACACCTGTATAACGTTTTAAACTTGGCTTTATTTTTATGGTTCTCTTTGTCCTATAAGTCAGTCTTTCCCTGGCGAACTCCAGGTTGTTCGTGGTGGCGGTGTCTTCGGCTTGTGGATAGTCCACGCTGTCTTGACCGGCGTAGCTGTCTTCTGTGTCGGGTCTCCAGACCGGTATACCGAGGGAAAAAGGAGACCAACAGAGGGAGCCGTTAGTTTAAAGTCTGGATACTTCCGGACTAATCAGGACCCAAGTGAAGTGAGGAGACACCCGTGTCTTTAGCTACCTAGTCGCGATTGTGCACAGTGGCGGGGTAAGAAGTGAGGGAACCAACGGGTAGGGAGGGTGGACGGGAAACGGATCACACACACAGGGCAGGCACGCACAAGGTTATTTACAAATCTACACAGGGGCGTTCTTCTTCCCCACCCAAGCCGCCAAACGTCTCCGTACCTGGGAAAGCCACACTCCTCCCTCGGGAGTGTGGCACGGCGATGCACAGGGTCGTTGGCCTCCTGGCTCTCCCTCACTCTCGGTGCTCTCGTCCGTCTTCTCCGCTCCGTCCTTCTTCTCCGCTCCGTCCTTCTTCTCCGCTCCGTCCTTCTTCTCCGCTCCGTCCTTCTTCTCCGCTCCGTCCTTCCACGCTTGCTCGCCTTCTCCACTTCCGTCCTCCGAGGTGTAAACACACCCACCGTACAGGATATCCTGCTCTTTGTCCAGTCCGGATCCTCTGACGTCGGCAAGGGGCGGAGTCGCGTCCTGCTCCACGAATGTCCAATTAAAGGCGCCGCGGTCTCCGTCTTCCTCCGGTTCTGAAACGCTGTCCCACTCCGCCCTTGGTTTGTTTAGTCTGCGGGGAACGAGTGGAATTAGGGACAGGTAACCACCAGTCAGTGTGCTTCTCCCCCATGACATCGCTACACATCTTCTACACAAATCGTCAATCGGCTAGTTTTTATGCATGTTTTCTGGAGGTTATGTGTAGCACCTCTTCCTTCAGTGCATACTAGATCCAAGTCATGCAAGGTAAATACAACAATAAGTTCTATTATTCGGGAATTGGTCCAAGCCTGAGGGAGGGCAGCTTAAATTAGTCTTTCCTGGCACTGTACATATCCAACACTGATCTGAAGGATTGCCTCGATGTACAGATAAATTATTAGGGAAAAGCTGGGGGTCAGCAGTAGTTATCCAAATTAGGTGGCGGAGACGGGAAACATGAGCTGAACAATATTTCAAGTTCTTGTTTGAATGAAGGATGACGTTCACATAATTTCTTTGTCTGTTTTCACAGGCTTATAGGTTTTAACTCCCCAATATGGGAAGGCATTATGACTCCTGACAGCGCCATCTAGTAGCCCACCATTCTAGGCCACAGCCAGAAACTCAGAAAAGTGAGTCCCTGTAGAAGAGAAAAATTACATGAGGCAAAGAAAAGAAATTCCACCCTGAACCCACCCAACAAATGAGTCGAGTTTCAGGGAGGTTATCCTGAATAAAAGGATGGGCCTCCTCGTAAAGGCCAGCATAGAGAACATCATTGTGTGCAAACATGCTCAACTTGCCCAAATGGACACCTTCCATTAAGCGTCACAGCAGAGCATTTTGACACCGCACACTACCTGCATTTTCCAAACATGAGGATAGATGAGAAACCCCGGCTACAGTGGACTGAATGGACCAGTAAGCAACCTTTCCTCAAACTGTAAAAATGCCAGCACCCTTATCTATAATCGCTGCCAGCAATGAATGTCACCAAAGCAATGTCACATACAGAATTTTAATCACAAAGATAATGCAACTTTATAAAAATTGAGCTACATTATATCCTCCTTCCAGTGAGGAGGTGCTCATGGATAATAATCCTGCCTGCTATAACCTTGTGTATCACAGGGTGCACATCTATCGAATCGCTTAATGCATGAAGTCCTTCTTGAGTGAATTTGCCAATGTGGTTTTAGTTTTCAAATAATTCTTTTTATATACTGTAAATCCGATGTGCCATACAATTTTGGATAATGTCCAAATGCATTTCAGTAGACCTACAGAGAGCCAATAAATCAATTTAATTTAGAAAACTCTGCTTTTAGGAAGGTGTGGTCCTTTTGCCTGGGGAAGGCTGAAGACCGTATGTTGGAGAGTCCTCAAGTCTACATAACTGTTTTGATATTTCAAAGACCTTTTATGGGTTCAGAGTTTTTGCTATTAATGAAGAGTGACCATCACATATTATTCTTCATTCTACAACACATTTGGAGTTATTTTGCAATGAGAATAAACTTTCTCCATTTTGAACACGGAAAAGCTTGTGCAAATTTTGTACTGTTATTCCAAATTGACTTTTTAATGGAGAATATGAATCCCTTGCACAATCCTAGAAACGTAAGCTGAATAGCGCTTGCCAAAGTAGAATACAAAAGTACTTTGGCCCTGGAGCACCATTGGTAACACCTAAGCAAGGATACTTCCCTGTAACCACTAAACACCCTTGAGCCTCAGAAAATTATTTTATTAGTCACTCAAAAGTAACTTGTCTTCTCGTAATGACTGTACTCTCTATTATCTAAGGTACCATATGCTGCTCTGTGCACAGTGGATCTAGATTAGATTAATTTCGCCATTGGATGCACCCGTTAACATTGATTTTGAATTCACGGTTGGTATCAAATAATGGAGAATAATAGATCCAGCCCCTCAATTGGTGGTATTTAATAAAGACATTCCGTAATTCTGCTGCACGTGGCTTTTTTGTTTGTTCCAAAATATTTTGAGCATCCACCCTTGACTAGCATTACATGGCAGGATTATGGATAGCATAGAATAATCAACACCTGTTTACTAATTTAAAAAGTGACCTTCTACTTTGCTTCTCAAATTTCTTTGCTAGCTCTAAAAGAATGGAACACACCACAAATGGTATGAATGGTCGAACGTCTCCATCCAGGAATGTTCAAGACAGCCCACAGAAACCTGGTAAGTTTTTGCTTAATGTATAAGGTGTTATTTCATGCAAGAATTTGCTTATGGCTAGATTCAACAATGTCCTGTGAATGAAGGCCTACACTTAACCTCTTCGATGCGTCAGACAGCCTCCTGCCGTCCGACGTCCCAGTGGGCGTGTGCGGAGGACGTCCAGGGAGGTCCTCAACCGCACACGCATCAATTTTTTCAGCGAAGAGGTTAAAACAATTTTCTAGAAGTACTGTGATCCTTGATAGATGCCATATCAAAATATTTTGTGGTAGATATTTTGAAATTTCACAATGACTACTGATGTTTTTCTGTGCACTGTTTTTTGTTTTTTGCAAACAATTTTATTAACTTTACAAATAGTACAACATAAGGACGCCTGTCCATATCAATATTAGATGTGTGTTACAAAGGGCAGTAGCAAAGAACACAAAAGCATTGTCCATAGTAAATATATTGACACATTTCCAAAAGATATAGTCCGAAATCTGATCAATACATAATGACAATAAAATAGGAGAAACACAAATTACATATTGTGAACATCTGAGAAAGGAAATCTTCAGAGCATAAACAAGATTGCCCTGTATATTGTCTCCACCCCCCCACCCCCCCACCCCGTTCGCTGGTTCATAAATACTGAGAAATAATCCAATCTCCTGTGGGACCACCTCTGGTATGTTAAAAGATTGTGGTTACATAGTGGTGCATAAAGACATAGCTTGACAACCGTGGTGGGCAAAAAGTTCCATATACTTGCATTACAATGAATAAATAACTGACATTTACCAACAAGAGATAATCAAGTCATTCAGGGGGATGCAGGAGTGGTGGCGTGAGTCCGAACTAGTGGTGACGCTGGGGGTGCACTTCCCCTCCACTCATATCGAAGAGCGAAGAACATCAAGGACCAGGTAGTCCATTCCTTCCTTGATCCACCCGAACCGGCCACTGTGCTATCTCTGTGGAACCTTCCCCCTATCTTAGGACACCACAGATGTGGATCTTGTAAAGCCTGCGCCACAACGATACAGACCAAAGAATTTATACACAACCTACGCAAGGTTGCTCTCAAATCATACACTAATTGTAATACGAACGTTATATATGTGATTCGGTGTCCATGCGACCTGCTATATGTAGGTCAGACGCAGCAAAAAGTTAAAACAAGGATTCTGCAACACTGTTATCGGATACATTGCGAGGTACGAGGCGCCCTGCTGGTGAAACACTGCAAAAGGCTGAGTCATAACCCTGACAGTCTGAAATGGATTGTCTTGGAAAAAGTACCTCTGGGTCCAAGGGGTGGTGACATAAGTATGATTTTGAACATTCGTGAATGCAAATGGATAGCGTTTTTCTACTCCATCAACAATGGATTAAACTAATTGGACAGTAGCCATGCCCAACTAGCAACACTAGGCAGGTAGGACCCTGACCCATTACTGAATGTCCTTCCCGAACTTCCTGCTAGCATTTATACCTGAACAGCCAACATACAACATTATTATTCCCCCTATGGGCATGACATCTAGATATTATATCGTTGCAAATGGGTTTTTAATGATGGCACCCTCATGCCTGAGAGGTAATTATCTGACCGATATTGACGTCTTTTGTTGCTAAATGTGTACCTTATTGCTAACATATGCCACATACTGGGAGTTTTATGTACATAATAACCAATGTAGGCGAGCCTTTCACCCTCATGCCTGAGAGGTGCGCGCCCCTCTTTTTCATTATTTGCACTGGAGCCTTTCCAAACCAAGGGATGCCTTCACCCTCATGTCAGAGGGGTGCGCGCCCCATTTGTTTGAAACCGACAATCTGAGTCTGCAGAGCCAGATATATAACGATGTCTTGTTGTATTACACTATAGATGGTCAGGCGTCATTGTTGATTTAGCTTTCTCGATTTGTTGGGCTGTATAGCAATCATGACATGGTACGCTATTATTGAAATTAGGGACGCTTTCACCCTTGTGGTAAAGTACGCTCGCCAAAGCATAGTCTCGAATGCCAGTAGTATAGTGGTTTTGCTTTGCAACATATTTGAGACTTCCAGCCATCTATATTAAAATATTCAAATACTTCACCCCTGTCTGTATAGTTATCATCTTGGTGTAACTAACTTGACTCTTACACAACCTCTATACACTGCGACCCCTTTCCGAGTCTGTCTACCATGGCCGCATACGCATTACGCGTTAGACAAACGTGCACGCGTTCGGCCAATGTCATAAATAACATCATGCTACCTTTTCCGGGTGACTGCGCATTCATCGGCATCCTTCCAGGACCCCCGTAGGCAACTCTGGCGGCCTCACTATAGGTATTTAGCCCTCCTGCTTAACAGATCCGGCTAGGGGTTGTGCCTTTTGACATTTCTTTTACGAAGGATCTATCGCGCACCTAATGTGGCGTGCCCTGTCTGTTTCCTTTCAGACCTCGCCGACTTCAGACAGCGGCTTTTTCCCGAGTATGCCTTTGAAGATATAGCCATCCTGTTGACCCAAGTGAACACACAGAGAGGTTATTTTACATATTTGTATACCGATTCCCCCACGCTAGTATTTATGGTATTTCCTCCGTGTTTTATTCACTTTCCCTAGCAACCACTGACTCATGCAGCAGCAGGCATTTGTGCCTTGAATCCAACGTTTAGGATCATGACTCCGCCTTGATCCTAGTGAGTGTATATTTAGTACCGCTATCTGTTTAAAACATAATTTGCTTTGCACCAGATAAAGTTTTTTCTGGAGCTTATACTTGCCCCCTGTTGCTTTAATACTTTGCAGAATTACCTTTTTCATTCTCCCCGGATTGGAGCCGGACGGCCCAACCCTTGATTTCTCTTTCACGGTAAATGCCACCTGGCACTCGCTGTAATTTAAATTCACTTTGCTTTCTTTAGACTCAGCCACTCACTTTATGCCATTCTTTTAGGTAACCAGGTGCCTCCTCACCCACACCACCACAGTCCTGATGAAGACCCCGTTTTAAGGTTTAATGGACACCTAACGTTACATTTAGGGTCAAAACGTCGACAGCCTATCCCCCTACCAGCTTGCGCCACCCATACTGAGGATATTTGTATAATGCACATACAGCATGATTTCGCTGAAATGTGTTTTGAACATTGGCAGTTCTTCTCTTGTTATGCTGGCTCTGTGTTGAAGCTAGCACCGATTAATCTATAAACCTTTAGCTAATGAGCAGCATTGTGTATTTATCTGAACCTTGCACAAAACTTCCTCTCACATTCCCCTTTCTTACTCTTTCACTTCCTGGGACACCAATGTTATTCCAATAAGAAATGTAGTAGTTGTAGGATATAATGTATCTCTACACACATTGTGATTAAACAACAGTGTGTTCAACTAAGTTAATATTTTTCTATTTTTGTATTTGTGTAGTTATATGCCAACGTATGTTTGTTTCTTTTTGATTTAATACAATAGGAGAGGGGTCCCAGTACATTGTATCGGGGGTGTATAGGAATCCATAGCTTTGAAAATTTCCAACATGTGATCCCATTCCAAAGAGATGGGAGTCTTACTCAGGCCCCGTATTTCCTCCTGGATTGTAACACTCTCAGCCATGCCCCATAGAATCAATTCTGTGTGCCAGTATAGTGGCGTGGGGGATAGACAGACTTCCACCTTTCTGTGCACTGTTAGCGTCATCTAGGTGTGGATTGAAAGTTTATAGCATTTCATCTAGTATAGCATAACTTCAAAGAAAGCAAAAAGGTCTACAAGTCATGAGGTGTAGTGACTCCTTCCTCCGTGAACAATGCACTTGGGCATCGATTCCGTGTTAAATTGTTTTCTTCTGCTATCAGGTTCTGATGTATAGAGACAGATCTGAGATTCAACGTGTCAAGTTTTTCAGTCCGACATGGTGGAAAATTGACACCCAGCATCAGAAGAACCATGTAGCAATGGATCGCTTGTAGCCGAAGGTAGACTCACAGCAACTTAGTCCCTGAAGACATTGGCCTATGTGCCGTCTTAATCGTGCTTTGATCCAGAGAATATGGCTCCTCAGTTTGTGATTGAATGTACTCTCTTCCAGAACACCTTACAGTGCCACGCAAAGTATCCACGGTCAGACTCTCATGAGGTTTGTAACTTCTGCTTCTTGAGGACCACGACTATTCCTTGTCAGGGTATGCATGCTTAGTGGACAAATGAGTCCACTGCAGGTGCCTGTCATCAAACTCCTGGTCACGGGTTTCAAATCCCAGCAGGTCCACTCAGCCTTGCATCCTTCTGAGGTTGATAAAATGGGCTCTATTGAGTTGTATAACAATAAACATCTGTTTTTCAGGGCCAAGAGGCCACAGGTGAATGTGTGTGTGGGGATTGGGGTCGGGAGAATGAGAGTTGCCACAAATTGGAGTCTATGTTTAACCGTTTTTATTCGGTTTGACAGTATCGGTGTAGTCTCAAGGGGGGTTCAATAACACAATGTCCAGTAGGGCACACAATACGAGCTTGGAATCTCTCCGTTGGTGGACTTCCGGGGTCTTCGGTTCCCGTCTTGACTTAACCAGAGATGGTCGCTGGTCCGGAGATAAGCTCGGGAAAAGGAAAAGAAAAGCAGCACGTTAGGGGCTGGGGTCGATATGTATAACAGGTGAGAGGAGGGTAGGGTAGTGAGGGATCGCCAGGGTGCTACCACCATCTATAGCAGTCTGTAAGTGTAGGCGGACGGCAGGGTACGGCGACAGTGACCACCCTCAGGCTACCCTGTCCCACCCCGTGATTTAAACAATCCCTGGAAACGCCCTCGTACCTTGTGGAGCCACACTTCTCCCCTGGAAGTGTGGCGGGTGGCTCGTGGTAACGTTGGCCTTCTGGCTTGTCGAGTCTCTGCTCCAGGGGTCCCAGAAGCGGTTCCACGGCACTTCCTCCTACTTCTTCCTTGGCGTTCTCCTCGTGCGTCGGCTGGCGTCCCAGAGGTTCCGCGCCAACAATCCAAGACGGGGCTTCCTTAAACGCCCCCAGCTCGTCCGATTGGATAGTTGCAGATGACGTCCGTTCACCTGATTGGTCGACTGCTGGAGATGCCGGAGAACACGCCCTCAGCGTCACAGAAGGTAGATGCAGTGACGGATGTAATGAAGGCAGAGCCGGAGAAACCCAGGAAACGTCCAAAGGATCCTGCGGACAGGGTGGAAAGGAAGAAACGTTAGCAGGTACACCCCGTCCGTCCGAGTCAGGGAGCTCATCCAAGTCAGGGAGCTCGAATTCGTGACAGTGTGTTTTACGAATACACGTTCTGTTATGAATCCTGCCTCACCTGCACTCAAAGAAGACCATGCGGTACCAAAGGGAGAGGCTCCTTCAGCACCTAGGGAGGGGAGGACGCTGGCCCCTTCAGTATTTTGCCAGGCCACACACAGCCCAGAGGCCATCTCCTCCAGTGTCTCCCAACCTGAGGAAGAAGAGTAAGCCCTATTTGTGCCCAAACACAGCAGCCCTCTCATGAAGGCAATGCCCAGGGTCATAAGTACACTCTTAATCCTGGGCTCCTAATATACCTCAGTAAAAAAAATTGTTGTGCATAGATTTCCATTTTGATTTGTCTTTTTGGATCATTAGAGAAGCAATTTAGCTTGGGTAGACATTGCTGATCCAGTCCAAATTTTTCTGGATTCAATTTTTTAAAATGGCGGATGTGTTGCAGTGACCATGTAATATTTCAGGAAACATGAGACCTATATACTTAATTTTGGTGTCAAAACCTAGGTTTTGGGGGTGGGTAGTCTTATGAAGACCGAAAATGACTCCTCAGAGCAACCCTAACGCCATTTACCAAAATGGCTGGTTTATTAGAGGAAGAAGAGACATATATAACAAGCATTGGAAATGCAATGGGTCTCGCATTAGGAACGTTTGAGCTATTGGTATTGTAAATGACACTTTTTATTTATGTGTTGGTTTTGAAAGTAGCAAAATTAATAGCTTTGTCAGTTACAATGTCAATAGTGTTAACTTTTGCAAATGTGACACCTATAGCATTTGTAATGCAATGTGTGTTGTATTTACGTGACTTGGATGTCTTGATATTACACATAACAATGGCTTTTAATTTTGTAAATAATTAATACTTAAATAAAAGTTATTGTAATTTATAATGGCAATAGCTTAAACGTTTGTAAATAACTTTTGTGAAGATTATGTTCAGTGTATTTTATTGTGACAAAAATCCAAGAACATTGCATTTGCACCTACACACACACAGAGCCACACACACACACACACATATAGATGTGGTAGTGGTGGATCTGGGGGATATGGTGGTGGTGGGTGTGGTGGTGGTGGTGATGGTGGATGTGGTGGTGGTGGATGAGGGGGTGGATGTGGTGGTGGTGGATGTGGTGGTGGTGGAGGTGGTGGATGTGGCGGTTGTGGATGTGGTGAAAGTGGTGGTGGATGTGGTGGTGGAAGTGATGGTGGTGGGTGTGGTGGATGCGGTGGTGGATGCGGTGGTGGATGCGGTGGTGGTGGATGTGGTGGTGGTGGATGTGGTGGTGGTGGATGTGGTGGTGGTGGATGAGGTGGTGGTGGATGAGGTGGTGGTGGATGAGGTGGTGGATGTGGTGGTGGATGTGGTGGTGTATGTGCGTGGTGTATGTGCGTGGTGTATGTGCGTGGTGTATGTGCGTGGTGTATGTGCGTGGTGTATGTGCGTGGTGTATGTGCGTGGTGTATGTGTGTGTGGTATGTGCGTGGTGTATGTGTGCGTGGTGTATGTGTGCGTGGTGTGTGTGTGTGTGGTGTATGTGTGCGTGGTTTATGTGTGTGGTGTGTGGTCTTATGTGTGTGGTGTTATGTATGTGTGTGGTATTCATAAGTTAAGGGTGGTCTAAAAAATTGCAGACTAGCATTCTCAGCCCTATTGTGTGCATTCGCAAAGCGCTAGTTCTGTGCATATTGGGAGATATGTGTCGTGGGTTGGGAGCTTCTACATTAAAAATCATTCTATGAATATGTAAGGGTGTGTGATGACAGACGTGTGAAGCTGTATGTGGAAGAGAGGTGTGAAAGTAAAGGGTGTGTTTGTAAGGGAGAGTGAAGGAATGAGGGTGAGTTCATGTATTGCGAGAGTATGAGCTGTTACTGTTGGGATTGTGTAAGGTACGGTGACACTTTTTTTACGGAGGTGAGAATGTGACAGGGGTGAGGGTAGAAAGATGTGATAGTGATTGAATATATGAAGAGGATGTACAAATGACTACAACTTATAATGCTTTAAATCAGCATTGTCATAAAAAAGACATTTTTTGAGCGAATATATGAAGAGGATGCACAAGCTACTAATACTTTAATGCTTTAAAACAGCATGGTCATTAAAAAGACAATTTTATCTAACCTCTGTATAGATGGTTAGTCTGTTTATGTGACATTTTGTCATTATTAAATGAAAGTGTGGTAGGTAAAAGCTTAATGTTGAAATACATATGCATGCTTATAAATGTAAAAAGCACAAAATAGTAGTTGCAGTGACACTTTGGCAAACACTAAATGAGTAAGGCTGCTGTAAAAGTGTTGAAAGCTGAATAAGTGTTTGTGATATAGACTCATACTGTGGAGTCTGCATAATTAACCGTTCTACATGTTTTTTCATCAACTAAAGAAGCATGATGAATATATGCTGGTAATTAGGCTGGCAATTAAAACAAGTTTGTTTTGTTTGGGATAGCAAATGATGGTAAGCAGCTTCTACTTAGCTAACCCACTTTTTTCCTACTCATTTCTGGTAGTGAATTTGGCATGTTACCGTTACATCCAGCACGAAAGCTGCGGTCTAAAGGCTGTTCACGATTATTACTGGCATTTGTATAGTTAATTAACATACTGGCAGAACTATCGCTACTGAAGTTATGCCAGCAGACAAGTTTTATAGATGATTAGTTTATGTATAACATCTCATCATTATTCAATGCAAATGTGGCAGGCAGGAGCATAGATGTGCAAGGAGCATTTATAAAAGCTTTTTCTTCAAACGCGTTTGCCTGGTCATGAATGTTAGAGGCATACAGTATAAGCTGCACTGATGCTGTGCCAAACACTTGATGAGTAATGCTGCTGTAAAAGTGTTTTGGGAATTGCAAGTCTCGAAAAAAAGCATAGAAACCAGTTTTATATCAAGACGTGCGCGTGCTTTTGCCGGAAACTAGTAGGGCGGGACTTCCATTTTCTAATGGAAGCAAGCGCCCACGAAGTGCCGGGCTAAAGGAGCAGCAATGGTGCGGCGTTTCTATGCTGAAGGGGGAGCCCTGCGGTGTCACCTGCAGTTTTAAGTTCCACTGATGAGGTTAGTATGGCTTGAAGGGAAGGCGGATGTTTGTATCTTTATGCGCTAGTATCTGAGACGTAGGAACTGTGTTATGTGCGTTCGTATGTGCGAAGGGGAGGGGTGCCTGTATGCCTGAATGCTTGAGGCGGTGTATATGCATGCGCACGTGAAGGCTAGCGCCTTCAGTTCTGTGCTAGTGTGTGCACCATAAGATGTGTCTTCTGTGTACTCGTATGTGCGGCGGGGAGGGGCGCGTGTATGCTTGTATGTGTGAGGGCTGTGTGTATGCATGCATGTGTAAAGGCTAGCACCTCGAGGGTGTCAGAGCGCTGCATAAGTTAAACATCATTCTGAATGTGATGTTCGCAATAACTGAAAATGCAGCCTTTCAGCGCGCCCAAAAGAAGTCAGAAATGCAGGCTCTAAGATTGTTTTAATAGTAAATTGCTGCTGTGATTTAATTTAAAAGTCTGATTGAAAAATCTGTTTGGTGTCTCTGGACTGTTCTGCAGGGGAGGGGGCGGAGCGGGGAGAGGTGCGACACGGCAGGCAGGGGAGGAGAGTAGGAGGAGGAGGGGGGAGGAGAGTAGGAGGAGGAGGGGGGAGGAGAGTAGGGGAGGCACGGCCTAGCAGCCGTGCAACCAAGAAGTGAGGGGGCGGAGCTGGGGGAGGAAGTGAGAGAGAGAGTGGGTAAGGCAGGCGGCTGGGGGCATGTGCACGCGCTTTTAAGCTCGATGCGCATGCGCATTGAGCTTAAAAGTCACGGGCACTGCAAGGAATCGCCACGATTCCTTGCAAGTTAGTTAAAGAGTGGTTAAGCCCCCATAGTCTCGCAAGCTCGATGCGCATGCGCATCGACGGGCGAGACCTAAAAATGGAACAAATAATGATTTTTAATCTTTTACTGTACACACCCCAAAAAATTTATGATTTGAATATGAAAAAAAGTTTCACTCCTGTTTTAGACACATTTTCATAGTTCACATTATTTGTTTGGCAATCGCGTGTGGTACTTGCAGAATGTTGGACATTTGAGAAGAACACATCAACAGGAACATCTTTTTCTAGCACAGGTTTTGCAAGTACCTATATGTGTAAGTTCTGCGGGAAGAAGCTTTAGAAATTTTGTAGGTTTTAGCACCCCATAAATATCTTCCCAATTAAATTCACAAGGATCTTTCTCCACATATGCATGATCCAAAACATTTACAAATCTTCTGATCAAGTGGAACACTCTTTTATTGTGTCCACACACAGAATATGACGTTGGTGGAAGGTTAACAGGACTGATCTTTTTAAACTCACTGTACCAAAGATTGTCAAATGTGTGACAGTCTGAACTCATTTTCCAAATACGCACACAGAATTTTTCTACGTCTTTTAAAGTCACATTCTTCTGATAAAGAAAATACGTTTAGAAACTTCACAGGTTCAGCAGTTAAAGCTCTAAGCTTTGATCCAATTTTGCTCATAGTGTCATCACCCATAAGAATATGTCCTCTTATAAGAACACTGGGCATCTGAGTCAAATGTTGTGTACAGATTCTGATGCAGGATTAAGTGTCTTTTTGTTGCATGGTCCATAACATATCCATAACTCTAACAATACTTGACTTCGGAACATTGCAACAAATCAAAGTAGCACAAAAATATCGGTGTCATTTGACAGTGCAATAACCTGATTGGAAGCATTTCCAACAGCCCACTTAACATGTGGCACAACACGAAGGTCCGCTTCTTCCAATGTGCTGTTAAGTTCTTTAACAATATGGCCCATACCGTGTGAATATAGCTCTACAGACACCAACTCCTCATTAACAATCACTCCACTTGCAAACATTGGAAATTCAGTATTGACATAAGTGTCAGCAATGTTTTGGTGAGTTTACATCTCCAAGTTCATCTTGTTCGATGTTACTGACCAGAATGTATCAAGTTGCACAGGTATAGGTGTCGAATTTTTGATGCAGCAAAGTCAATTGTTCCACTTGTAGACGTTCATCTGATTCTCACATTCTTTGACAGATAGTTCAAGATAACTGTCAAAGACCATGTGCAATTCTTAAAGGTGCACACTGACTTTGATATCTGTAGAAAGTCTGTACGACCTCTGACATTTTGCATGGATTAAAACATGACCACTCGCAATTGTGGCATAAAGCCCATACCGATCAACAACAAGAGAGGTAGGGAGAGTCACGAACACTCTTAGTCCCCAAACTATATTAGAAAATAACAACAAAAGAGTGTTCCTGTTCTGATTTGAATGGAAAAAATGCACAGAGCACAAGGAACCAACAAAGCCCATTTGGTTTGTTAAGAAAGCCCTCACTCACCGACCTGGTCGGTGACTTGCTTCATCATCGGGCCCCACCGGGTGTGACCGAATGCCACCCCGGTGTGCTGCGACGCCAGACAAAAAGTAAAAAGCACTTCACAAGGGATGAGTCCACCCCATAGACCGCGGGAGGGAGGGGACGGCGCATTTGGCACATCGCCCACAACGCCAGTCTCCTGTGGATACACCTAATCTGCCCTCGCAACCGGGTCATCCCTTGTGAAGTGCTTTTTACTTTTTGTCTCTAAATTTAGAGACTTGAGGCTGTGTGCATCCTGCCCTCGGGTGGTGATGCCCCCTCGTTTTTTGCACTTCACAGACTTATTTCACTTTCAAGTCCTTTGGTTGGGTGGGCCTTAGCGTGCTCATACCACCAAGGTTTACACTCTAGGTCCTGACGCATGCCAGGTTAATTATACCACACCGGCTGAAACATGTTGACCATTCACGTTGTCACTTAATGTTAGTGGTAGTAGACCATCCAATTAGTTGGCCTTACTTACCATCACATTTTTAACCTTGTCCTTGATGATCTCTGATTAAAAGAATTTTTGATACATACAAGGCAATTTTAACTCACCACTTCACACTATTCACATAATCTTTCACATAGCCCTCCCACCCTCACAAGACCAGCTCCGCAGTAATTCTGGCGTCGCAGCACACCGGGGTGGCATTCGGTCACACCCGGTGGGGCCCGATGATGAAGCAAGTCACCGACCAGGTCGGTGAGTGAGGGCTTTCTTAACAAACCAAATGGTCTTTGTTGGTTCCTTGTGCTCTGTGCATTTTTTCCATTCAAATCAGAACAGGAACACTCTTTTGTTAATAAAGCCCATACCAGCAGTTTTCAATGAGGACACCTTTTCGAAATGAAGTTTTTTCAGGAGAAAGGTTTTTTTTTTTGTTTTTGTTTTTTAACTCTTGTATAACCCTGGGCAAAGCACTATGCTATGCTTGCATAATTTGCGCAACTTTGCACTACGCGAACTGCACGTAGCACAGTGCAAACATGCGTAGCGTAGTGCAGCAGTCATTTTTTGCTTGCTCGTGGTCCTCAACGTCAAGTTGGGGAATGCGAGCAAGCAAAATTACATCCTCAAGACTTTTTCTTTGTTTGCGATCTGCAACATCAAGTTGCCGATCGTGAGCATGGAAAATAAACCTCCCAGCGAGATTCTCAACGCGGGGAGGTCAGGTTTCTCATTGCGAGTGGTTGCACATGCACGCGACCGCTCGCGATGAGAAACTACCAGTCCGCGTTGAGAAAGCTGCAGCTCTGGTAGAAATCTACTCTAGCGGCAGTAAAGTACAGCTCGCACTGTGCAAGATGCCGTTTTCAATGATTGCACAGTGACGGATGCTTGTCCGCATTGTGCAATCATTGAAAACGACATCTTGCACAGTGCTAACATTCTACTATGCAGTTCGCGTAGTGCTACGCGTAGCTTGCGAAGTGCACTTAGCGTAGCTACGCGTATTGCTACTTCGCGAACTACGCTCACCCCAACTCTTGTACAAGTTAGTGCCTTACTGGTTTGGTTGCAGCATAAAATAATGTGTTTGTAAGAAGATCGGGCGAAAAAATGTCCTTGATAAATTCACCCTTTTCTTTTGCTACATCCTTCTCTATATATTCTTGCAAAAGTTTTTTTGTAACCAGTTTTGTAGTGGCTGGTTGGATGGAACTTTTACTATGGCAATTAAAGCATGGAAGTTTACCTTTAGGGTATATGTCAAACCGATTTTTCTCTTTCAATACAAATCTCTCCTGCTTCAGTTCTGCATATAGTTTACATCCATGTTGGAGGACATCTAGTAGACATTTCTTTAAATCGTTATCCACATGTTGTTTGCCCACAAAGTTGTCTAGTCGCAGATTTCCTTGATGCTGCCTGAAATGAAGAAGGCTGTCAACATGTTTATTAAAATGTTTCCCTCTCTTTCCCACAAGTTTGTGGTGAAGAACAGTTTCACGATGGTCCATTAATTATAAAATTGTCACCTCTCTTAAAACAATGCACATAGAAAGGACTCAATAGTAAACTAGCTACCATTGAGCAACAAATTCACTTGTACGTGTCTCGCCAACAATTCCCGAGTTTTTCTGTGATGTCTGTATTGTCTTTTCCAATTTCATATCTTTAACCACTATATTGAACTGTCCCTCTGTCTTTCACCACAGCAGTATGTTTTCCCCCTCTAGCTTCTTAACTTTTTCAAAATACCAGGACCCATATCTTGGGTAATCAGATTCGAGAAACAATTCAGTGACCCCACAGACTTCATGTGCAGCTCCTAATCACCTTTCTGATCAGCATGTACAAAGTTTTTCAGTAGATCGATCATGTTTAAAACCTTTACCCAGTACTTGAAAAGTTCTGATTTTTCTTCTCATTCTGTGACAAACTCTATGACCTTGGTTTGAACTGAGTGTATTGAACATTGCCTGGCTTTGCATTATATCTTTCAAATTAAGTGTACCCTGTGCCTTGTCCACTTCTGAGATGAGATGCACAAACATTAATTTATAATTTTTGTTCCAGAAAGCATTCCAAAGCAATGTTTCTGTAGCCTCCAATATAATGAGCATATCTTGTAACAAACGAACATATTGAGTTCTGCTCAATACTGACTGGACTGCTTTTCTTCCAAAGATTGCAGCCTCGAAAAGTGCATGGTCTATGCCACATCCACTGAACTTTCTGCACACCGCAACACAATTTCTGTCATCTGGAAAATGCCCATCATTGGATAAAGATCATCAAATTGTACTAGATTGCTCATGAAAATGTAAGCTAAAATTACGAAAACACCTTCATTGCAGAGAATTGGCAGTATAGGCTTGTCTTCAAGCTGGGCAGACACATTTTGGAAATGTTTTAGAGCTGTGGATACTGTTGCGTAGTTTGTGGCTGGAGATGGTTTTACAGGTGAAAACTCCCCTTCAGTGGGACAATATTCTGGGAGATCAGAGCATGAATTCAAGCCCATGGAGGAACTGGCTTTTCTTCATCCTCCAGTCCGCACCGAATAAGCAATTTGATAAATTCAGTTAAATCAGCTTTGCGGACTGCAGTATCAGGTAGAAGAGCCATGTTCTCAGCTACTTTGAAAAATTCTCATAGACTGGGACATGTTCATGGCTTGTAGTGATTTTGCACACATTGGAAAGGCAGTTGGTTATAAATTTGCAGCTTTGTTTGTTTATTCCTGCAGCTGACACAGCTTATTTTCCAGCAGCTACTTTGTTGGTACAGTCTTGAAAAAGCACCATGGCAGTATTGTGTGCTGGTTGTTCCAGACAAAGAAGAGTTCTCTTAAAAATAAAAATTGTCAAGCGCTGCAATTGTAAATCCTTTCCTGGTAAAGTGACTTTGAAGTGGTGTGCTGTCGTAATCACAAGATTTTACATCATGTATTGCTAACACGTTCCTTTTCCGTTCTATGTCATTTTACCTTGTTGATACACCAATCCTATTCATTGAAGTGATTAGCTCTCTACTTTTGCACGAGAGTGCATGGGCAGTTATCATGTGTAACAGAGCTTTCTTCTTACCTTGATGTAATTCATAAAACATGATTTGGAAAACACAGTACATTTGCACAGCAGAAGTTTGTCGGTTCGTGGGATTGTCTTACACTTCTTCGCTTATATCTTCAAAGCCATCATCAATGTTGTCGGCTTCTGTTCCGAACTAAAGAACATTAGTTTGTAAAATGTTTGCTTTGCTGGCATTAAACGATAATGAAAAAAATGTTAAGTCAACATCAGGCATTCTTGTTGACTCTGATGATTTGCTCAGGGGCATCACAAAATGTGTCCTTAAGTACAAAATCTAAAGCTTTCAGGATGTTTCTTAAAATGGTTCCTGCTGATTTTACTGCATTCTGTGATCTTATTTTGGCATCAAGGACTTCAGGAGCCAAATCAGCTGAGAACACCATAAGTGGCTGATTGCTTTTGTTAGAATGACTAAAAATAAATTGTCATTTTACATTCTCACCAGAAAAATCTTAATTTCATTATCATGGCTCAATACAGTTTCACGTAAAAAAACAGAAGGAGGTCTCCTTACAAATCCGATGGGGGACAAGGAGAAAAGAATTGGAAAATAAAAAAAAGTCCCTAAACTCCAATGGGAGAAAGAACTGGCAGCTGATTCAAGAGCCCACTAGTCCCATCTACTACAGATTTATCGTCATATTACACAGTTATGATAACAAGAATTATAAGAAAAAATGATTGTATTTACAAAAATGTATTAATTCAGCAATTTATTCTTAAATACATTTAAAAAAAATGTTTATGCATATACGTGCCATATCAGCAGAACATTAAAAGTTGTGTGAAAACACAGTGACAAATTTAAAACATAAATCAACATGAAAGAAAACAATGTCGACGCAGCGTTTCGGTATGTTGCAATAACACCTTCAGGACAGTTCTCTCTTTTAGATTGAATGCCTTTTCTTTGATTTTTCGGCTTTCTTCTCTGGTCAGCTTGATGTACTTTAAGACTCTCAAGACTGGTAATTTTCCAAGTCCTGTTCTTTAAAAACAGTTCCACATTTGGGTCTCAGTTCTTCTTTTCTTATTGGAATTGTAAGACACCTGTGGTTTCTTTAAGCTGGGTATTATAAACCTTCACGTTATATTGTCTCCTTTTCTTTACGTACCGAGGAGCCACCGATATGTAGTTAAAATTCAATAGCCAGTTATTCGTTTCTGGCCGGTAATCCACCCGTGATTGTATATTCCACGTTTAATGCAAGGGATACCGGTTTTACTGGTGGTTTGTCCATTCACCATCTGTAGGATAATGGTCGGCCTCCCTGCTCCTCAAATACGGATCCAATTTTTCGCCAATCAATACAGTTTCATCAATGTTGACCATTATTTCTCCGATCTCGCTGAGTGTAAACCGGTAGCCAGCACTCGAGTGGCTTTAAAACTTCATTTGCTTTTTCAAAGAGTACAAAATTAACTGAAGGCTGGTGGCTACATTGCTGATGGGAGCTCATTGTGCATTTGCATTTTAGAATTTATGCACACATGTAGCTCGGGTGGGCATAAAAATCTGCTGCAGATATATTCACCTCACTGTTTAGATGAGCTACTCTGCTGAAAACTTAATCTTGGAGAAACTAGCTGCAGATAAAAATGTTTGCCCTTTGAGACTCAGATACTCTGAACTTTGTTCTTTCGTCAATCTCTGTGGCCCTTGCTCTGGCTAAACTACAGATAACACATTGAAGATCCTCTGCTTTCTGATCAGCTGTTGGAGGTGGATGAGGGGTAGCCATCGATCTTATAAGTGGATGGCCATGGGGTTTGGTTGTTGTCACTTTTTCAGAAGACTCAGATTTTTGTTGTGATTCACTGGTTTCTGCTATTTTTAGACTATTTTTCCAGGCTTTTTTCCATTGTATATGTCTTGTAGCACGTGTTACAATGATAAAATACTTGGGTGAAGAGGATCATTAGTTTCAAACTTTTATGATCTTCATCTTGCTGTATTTCTGCAACATATTGAACTTTCTTCTGTCAAGCTGCAGCTGATAGCTTTTGGATTAGTTTGGCATATGACACATTTTTCTTTGAAGGAGTCCTCAGATTTTGTAGTTGGTAACACTGTCAAGAGGTAAAGATCCTCTGCTATCATCTACTTCGCACATGTTTACTAATTTGAATAATCGAAAAGCCTGAAACAAAAACAATATTAAAATGAATTACCAAACCTCCTTATAGAGCCGCTATTTTGGAAAATGGAGGATGGTTGCTCCGAGCAATTATTTTCTGTCTTTATAAGACTACGTGACCCCAAAAACCTGTGTCTTGACACCAAAATGAAAGAATATAGGTCTCATGGTTCCTGAAATATTACTTCATCACTGCAACACATCTGACATTTTTAAAAATGTTGTCCAGCAAAATCTGCCACAAATTAGCAATGTCTGCCCAGGCTAAATTACTTCTCGAATGATGCAAAAACACAAATCAAAAATGAAAGTCTCTGGAAACAATTTTTTTTACGGAGGAATATAAAGGAGTCCGAACTATCTGCTCTAATTATCACTTGAGGCTTCATGGTGGAGTATTGCCCTCTAGGGTATCTTGACGAGCCCAGTGCACAACAAAAGACTGCCACCTCCGGTGCCTCCTCCCATATTCGGACACCAGGAGATTGCTTCAGATCCAAAGATGGACCCGTCCAAAGGTGTTGACTCCTCTCAGCTGTCGAGCCCTAGCGGGCCGAAAGGTGCAGACAAGCCTCAACACCACTCCAAACCAGCGCCAAAGACACAGCTATTGTCAGCAATCGGGCCTCCAAAGTCTGCATCAACCACAAAAGTACCATCCTGCAAAGGTACCAAAATGAGGACTATTCAAGGCAATAGCGGCACTTATTCATTGTTACCGGAAATGTTTGGCCAAACTACCTCCACTGAAGCCAGCAGAGATTCTGCCTCGCAAGAGTCTACTTGCATTTGAGGGGGAACAAGCATTTGAGGTCCCCCCCGCCCAAATCAGATGCCCAGAAACATTGAGACAGAAGGACTAAACCTTCCTCCTATGTTCCACCTGCACCCCTGCCTCCTCCACCACCACCTCCATTGCCAGGCTCACACACACTCACCATTTCCAGTGCCTTCACGAGAGTCCCTGTGGAATCTCAACACTGTTTTTCCCATCCAAACAGTCACTTTGGTATTGCTGATCTCTAGAACATGCCCTTTGACCCAGGGCTTACAGATGGCCCTTGGAACAACTACGATGTTAAACCCCTGAACTCCTGGGTGGACCCGAACTTCAATCACTATGCTGTCAAGGCATACTTTCTGACCTTACCTCTCCAACCCTATGGTGCCACAGCATATCCTGAGGTCATCCAATGGGCAGCTATCGTCCACAAGGTGTGGACATGCATTTTCTCCATAAGACAGAGGTCGTCCTCATATAGATGCTCTCTAAGTCTAAGCAAATGGTGAATTTCCTGTCAATGCTTTAAGGCATGCTTAAAACTGCCCAAGAGACATGTAATGAGCTTGTGAAGCAGTAATAACACACAGGGTGGAGAAGTACAAACTCTCCCCACATTCCTTGTCTACATTAGTGGCCATGTTCTCCCCCCTCTATTCCCTAATCGACCTTACCACCCGAAAAAGGGCACATGTGATACCCTGCTACCTTATAAGGGGAGCAGAAAGCTGGTCACAGCAGGTAAGAAGGGAATTATAGTGTCGGTTATCCACTGGTATATAATCAACTGTCTTTGTCTCTTCTCCTGTTCTGATGGGTCCCAGTGGAAATTAATGCAGGAGCTGATCAAACTTCTCACTGAGGAGTCTCAGAAAGAGGTGGGAATAAATTGTGTCCAATGGCAAAACCATTTCTAACACCAACATCCATAATGCACTCAATGTAATGGAAAATTCTCTTGGGGCTTTAATTCCAACAATCCTTCCAAGACATCATTCCTGGCTCTGCATCTCTAAGTTCTAATATATGGCATCTCCTCAACCTCCCATTCAGTGGGGAGCACATATTTTGCCCACAGGTTGACATGATTCTGGAGAAAATCAAGGATACAGACATCACAAAATCCATGAAAGCCCTCCATACTCCAGCTGCTAGGGGCTCCTTTCAGAGGAAACGGGCTAGAGGAGGAGCCAAGGAGACTTCCCACAACCAGCCACTCTTTTATCAGAGGCAATAGTCCTCTAGCAAGAAGGGGTATGCCAGAGGCACGCACTGGGGCAGTAACAGTGAGGGTAGGGGTAGAGGCAGCTCTGGTAAAAGGATAACCAAACACTGATTCCCCAGCCCCCCCCCATTACACGCCACCTGTTGATTTCCTCTCCTGTTGGGAGGATCTCGCCTCAGGTCAGTGGGTCCTGTTGGTGAACCATCAAGGGTTTTGTGTAGAACTCCAGGCAACCTCCCTCAGATACTTAACCTAAAAACAGAACAACTTTGCCTTCTCCAGGAAGAGGTGCCAGCACTCCTCCACAAGGGGACATTGCAGAGATTGCACCTCACCACTGGAGCAAGGGTGTCTAGTCTATTTACTTGCTCATACCCCAGTTTGACATCTTCCTCAGGCAAATCATGGACCTCTAGTCACTCATCCAAATGCATCCTGTCGGATCATTTTCATTTGAAAGTCCAGTGGGACGTCATTCCTCTGCTCCAACAAGGTGGCTGTGTGACGGCAATAGACCTCAAGAATGCCTACTTTCACATCCACTCCACTCACTGACTCTACCTTCATTTTATGGTAAGTGGACCCTACCAGTTCTGCCTTTAGGAGTTACTAGTGTCCCATGTGTTTTCACAAAGTGCCTGGCTGTGGTGGCCGCTCATCTAAGAAGGGGCAACAGTCATGTAGCCCCCTTTCTTGAAGATTGACTGCTCAGAAGTTTAGACAGAATTTCCTATCCCACACTGAAGCTGTAATCTCCATGTTCTAAAGTCTGAACCATAAATGCCACCAATCCCTACAGGCCCAGTTCCTCCTGGGGTCCATAGTAAATCCTGTTCGATGCAAAGCTATCTAAACCAACAGAGGGTTTTCACAGATCGGCTACTGATGCCTCTTTTTCAGCCCTATCATCAGCTTACGGTGAGGACTGTAATACGTCTCCTAGGATGATAGCTTCATGCATTGGTGCAATTGTTGCAAGCAGATGGTCACTGAGAAGATCTTGAATTGTTAATGGCCAGCGCACATATCTCTACAGTGGTGGGACACCAACAGCCTGAAGCAGGGCTAGCCTTTCTTAGACCCAGCCCTGCAAATGACCATTAACATGAATGCCTCTCTTTCAGTTAGGGGGTGCACCTAGATGATGAGAAGATGCAGGGAGTGTAGCCACCTTTATATCGGGGGCATTGCATCAATTAACTTGAGCTCTTGACCATAAGCCAAGCTCACCAAGCATTCCTTCAGGGCATTCAGGACAAAGCAATTCTCATCAAGACGGACAACACGGCTGTCATGTATTTCCATCAAAAGTAAGGCAGCTCATACTCTACTGCAGTCGGCATTAGCGCAACAGATATGACGCTGAGCTTCTCTTCCTGGCAGAATACTTGCAACAAATGTGTGTACCTGCTCAGCCAAATGCATCAATAAGTCAATGAGTAGGAACTCCACACAAGTCCTACTCACTTCCAGTGTGATCACTGCAGTGATTCTGATGAAATGCGTAGCAACTGAAATAAACATGCTGGAAAAGCATATCTTCTTCGGAGTGTGTGCCATATTGGACTTTCGTTTGGAATCAATTGCTCGGCTGTGGTTCTGCCGGCTTTGCGCACCACCGATAATGGGCTGTATCACAGAAGGAACTTTCTCTCATGTAGTAAATATATATATATGTATCAGCAATCCTTCCTCCACCAGGATTTCACCAGTAATGGAAACGAGAGCCTACCCAAGCTTGAGGTGAATGATATTATTTTAATTTTTTATCGCCACCAGCATAACGTTTCGGCCTGCCCCGAGGCCTTGATCACATGACTCAATAGGAGGGGCAATTCATTTTAAAGTGCAAATGATTTAGTTACATGATTGGTAGGTTTTCCCGGCAGTACAACTAGACATAGAAGACATACTATTTAAAACACATATTGCATCTACATGATATAAATGCAAAAAAGTATTCATATAAATCATTCAAATGTCACGACACAATTTAAAATTCAATCTGTACAAGAGAATATTTAAACAAACCCAGAGGAAGAAAAACCGGCGAATTAAATGTGTCGCCCTGCAGTTCATACCTGTGTTATAGTATGTAATAATAATAATAATAATAATAATAAAGCCATTTATTGAGCGCCTGGTTACACTGAACAGTGTGTCCCCGCGCTAAAAATGTACCATTTTCCTTAGTGTAAACAAGCCCACAATAAGGCTTACGTACAATAATATAATCCAAGTGGGTAAACTGGTAATATTAGAAGATTATCGAGTCCTCTTTTTTGTGTCATTGCGTAACTACCAATAAAGTGCTCAATGCTAATTCTTGTATTCATTACTTCAGAAAACCTATTCAAAGCTACAGGACTATTTTTCACAACAATGCAACCTAAATGGTTTAGAAAAGAAGTCCCCGAGTCTTAAAAAGCTGTTTAGCTATACAAATTTACAATTACATGTAACATTTATGAAAAAAGAGAAAAGTGCAGAAAACAGAAGTGTAAGATACTAATACATAAAAAAAGGGAACAGTTCCTTAGTTTAAAATTGCTATTTAGCAACCTACAAGAACATTCTAACCGGGATTACTGGACTGTGCATAGGAGATACTGGGAGAGCTAACACCATATTTTTGATTTCAGCAATGGGTTAGTTATAAAACCCCTAATATCCCAGAGGAATTACATGTGGTGGTGAGGTGTAACTATACTCATTTTGCTGGTTCCGGCGCTACTGATTGGGAAGCTATAGATAAGTGTGAAAATCTACACTTGTGTTGAGACCTAAAGGTGACTTACAATCTAAGTCGATTATGTATCTGGTCTCAAGGGCTCTTAAGATCGCTTCACGATTTCCGCCTCTTCGGAGGGGTGGAACTGAGCCCATTACAAAGTATTTCAACAACTGACTCTGGTTTCCATGATCTTTGAAGTGGCGTGCGACGGGATAAGCGGCATCGCCGGTGTTGATGGCCCTTATGTGCTGGAGTATCCGCTTGTGTGCCAGCAGCTATATATAGATTCCACGCCCCTTAATTGAGCTGTTTTATGAAGTGGGGCAATATGGGGAATGTAGTCCCGGAAGCCATTTATGCCACAGATGGCTGCACTAATTCCCTGCCGAATCTGAAGATTTTCAAGCCCTGGATGGGCCTGAGCACACTGGGCCTGTCCTTAATCCTATGCTGGTCCTCCACAGTATGGGGCGTGGAATCAAGCATAACGAAGGTGGAATGGAGACCGGGAGCAAGCGCGCAAACCTTTCCGTCTACCAACCTCTGAGGAAGGAGGGATTACCTTTGAAACGCGTCAGGCCAAACATGACGGAATCTCTGTCAAAAGGAATTAGCAGACGGGACACTGTATACCTGAATAAAAGCTTACAGCCTTATGCTGGTGTTTGAGTGCTGTTCTTGCTTTGGGCAACTTGGGAGCTGACATTCATAGGCGGTAGTCCAGCCGCCAAACGCGCACCTCCCCCGCAAATATGAGGGCCACAAAGCGAGCCCTTCTTAGCTTTCCTATAGCAGTTAGTATCATTCTTATGCAACCAAGCTTCTTCCATATACATAGCTCTTGGCCACAGAACAATGTTCCCGCCCTTATCAGCTTTATTGATGATGACTTCCGTGTGCTCTTGTAATTTACAGATGAGTTTTGTGAACTGAATTTCAGAATGTTTACGAGGTCTATTTTGTTGCATAACAGCACAGTTCAATTTCTTCAAATCCTCAACCATATAATCACTAAATACATCAATTGCATCCCTTGGCATCATTGGGATGCAAGTGGATGGTGGTCTGAATGGGCTCGTAGTCGGCGTGTTACAAACAATGCCTGCTTCATAAAGGTTTTCCTGTGTCACGTTTCCCGTTATGTCATTTAAATTGGCCAAAGATTGTGCTGCTAAGAGTGTGCCAACATCCGCAGCTTGAAGATTGGAACATAATCCCTGTGTAGATTTACTTTGAGATTCAATATTCGTAGCATTTCTTAATTGAAAGTGTTTTCTCAATTTGAGTTTGCGAATTAATTTAAAAACATCTTCTCTTGTTTGTGTATATTTAAAACAGTTGGTGGAAGAATATGACAGACCAAGGGCCAATAATTGTTTTTCTGCCATCAACAACGTAATGTAATCTAAATTAATCACAGTATTATCAACAATATCATTTGGTACCTTATTGATTTCTTGTTGTTGAAGCTCTTCTTGCCTCTTCCTCTGTAGTTTGAGTTTCCGCCTCTGTTTCCTCCGTTGGTTCCTTATGATCCTTGGTTCTGTACTTGGTTGCGCGGTCATAGTTTGCAGGCGGTCCTCTACTAAAAGAGAAAGCTCCCCACCTGGTGCAAAATTAGTCGGTACTTGAGGTGACTTTTGTCCTACACTGTCATCCGATTCAATGTTGCTGCCTACAACTGCTGGTTTCTGCGGAGGAAAAATTACAGTTCGCTTGTGCGCCTGATATAGTGGTGTTATTCTTGCTGCCTTCATTTGTTAACGCACAGCGCTTTATATTGTCATATTTTCTAGAAAAGGTAAAAAACGCGTCCAGTCTCGTATTCGCGTTTATCTCTTGCTTTTTAAGCCTTGCTGTTATCTCTTCCCGTCCTTTTGTAAATTGTTCTTTATGTTCATTAATTTCTAACATCGCATTGATGTCTTAGATTTCATTCAGTATTCCAACTCTGTCAATCTCGGCGTATTTTATCAAAATTTATACTATATTCATCGAGGCATCTAAATTATTAGTCGCCCACTCCTTCAACATCATGGGATTTGGGTTTTCAAAGGAAGGAGCAGTCATCACCCTTAGACCTCGTGGAACCCTTCCATCCTCTTTATACTTTTCTAATGATTTCTTTTCCCACCATTTTGTCTTTTCAGTGCGGTGGAGTTTCTCTAGTTTTTTTTAACAAGGTTCTGGCATCATTGTTGATATTCAAATTACTGGTCTGGTCAACACGTATTGCCTCAGCTTCTGGAATAATAGAGAATAGGGCGTCTGCTGCTGCTTCACGGTCCTTAAGCGCGTCTGCTGTCGATAACATGACTCCAGTATTCTGCATTCAATCTTCCGCTCGGTATATTCAAATCACACTTATAATTTTTTTATGAAACGAAAGGTTAAAGTGAAGTTATATTTAGGTCTTTATTGATATACAAACTAATGTTTAAAAACAAATGAAATTAATTAATTATACTTTACTGATCTAACTATAACTTGTGCCCTCAGCATGCACCGTGTTGGATAAGAAAAGTCCCTCACATGGTGATGGACAGGTACCCTCTGCCCTAAGTGCCCCAGTTGCAGTGATATCTGCATGTGCTTTGATCTGTGCCTATCTCATGGACTGCAGTCTACTTCGACCGGGTTTGGGCTCCCAAATCATTTCCATCAGGAGATGTAAGGCTACTGCCTGTACATAGTCAAATAGCACAAGTGCAATGGTGACCGCACACCATGTATTTAGTGGTAAGTAAAGTGAACCTGTAAATTGGGCCACTACTGGCCCACCTGGTAAAAATAAATCCACTGCTGTGTGCTTAACTCGACCATTACCCTGCATTGAGTTGTGTGCAGTGCAAGGATGTGCGTGTGCCTTATAGATGGTATGGTGCTTAAGAAATAGGGCAAGCAGTTGCATGTGTGTAAAAGGATGTATGTATGTCTGAGAGATGTTGTGATGCAGGAGAATAGCGCAATCAGTTGAGTGTGTGGGAAAGGATGTACACAAGCTAGTGTGAGCTGCTGCTTGCGCATGTTTGTATGAGCATGTGCCTGCTGGAAGGTACAGCACATAGGATAGCACTTGATATTGCAGGTGTGCGCTCGTTTGTATGCGTGACTGGAAAGATGTATAATAAATTGCAAACTGCACCTCTAAATCTGTGTGTGCGCAGAAGTATATGTGCGCTGGTGACAAGCACAAGACGTTGAAGACTCTGGTTTCCATTTTGAGTGACTCCGTGGTTGTTGGAGGAACAAGGAGAAGTGAAGGTTTCACCTAGACAGATTTGTGGATAACTACTTTTTTTAGGGCTAGGTGGGACACACTTTGGAGGAAGGAAGACCCAGGCTTTTCGGTGCACTACAATAGAAGCTCTTTGATTCTAAAAGGTGGTCACCGGTCGAAGTGGCCAGAGCACAACGGAGGAAGATGGGTGTTAAGAGAATCATTAAGAGTAGGGCTGGGGAGCTTTGGTAACCTTTTGAAGCAGATATCACTGAGGCTGACATCCAGGGGTGCACCTCTAGTCACTCTATTGGCCTTTGGGGCTATCAAGATTGTTGACTGTCCTGTTGTGATAGACTGCTCTACAGAGGAAGAGCAAATCAAAGCAGTCGGCACTTCAAAGTGAGCAACCCCTGACACACAAACTTCAAATACAGAAACACTAAGTCACACATGTCTGGAAATGGATTATAGAATGGGGAGATTGAGACTCTCAAATTGTCAATCCGAAGGTATATATCAGCATGGAGAAGCTCAGCACGAGTTCTGTCTGTAGTGACCAGACAGGAAACTAAGCGTTCTGACAGCCTCCATGCTGGGTGAGGGAACATGAGGATCAGTGGCCCTTTGAGGTGAAAGAGATCGCTTGAAGGGGGAGAGGTAAGTGGGGATCCCAGGAGGGGAGTGTGAGATACTGGTCCATTTGCCAAAGTCCACAACCCCTTGCCAGGTGGGGGACCACTGTGGTAAATAAGGGTTCGCCTCCTTGGTGCTGCGCTGTTAGGGACCGAGGTTGTTGCCTGATAAGTCACTTTGACCAGAAGAGGGCTGTCGCCTTGTTTGTTCAGTACCACCATCCCTGTGTGCTAAATGGGTTCTTGGTGAAGAGAGAATGCAGTTACCTTGTATGTGCTGCTGTAACCCTACCTGCATGTCAGGAGGAAGAGTACCGTCACCCTGACCCCGCGTGCAGCAGAGAAGAAAATACAGGCTGTGACCCATAAAGAACAAGAACAACTTCAACTCCCCCTGTATGGGAACATCTAAGACATTCCCCCAGATCTGAGGAGAGGCTTACTTAATCTGAGAAGCAAAGAGGATGGCAGCTTCCTGCTGTCTGGTGACAGCCATCTGCCAAGGAGCAGCTGGAGACTCTGAACCACCATCTGCGATATTGACAAAAAAGTGAACAGGCCCAGGGGTTCTTGCTCTGAATCGACTTGCTCCAGCACTCAAACACTTTGTTCTTGGCAAAGAGCTCCATAATACTTCTGAGACTTGAGCACTATAACGGGGCCAAGCTTGAATATCACCACAGAAGTATGGGTAAACCATTCGCCATAAACTGGGAAGCTGAAATGGAAAGCTGACCCGGGAACACTAGTGGGCTTGCCTCAAGAAGGCTCTGTATAATTTTTGCAGTGTGGTGAACTGTTCTTTGTGTTAGTATATACATACCATTTTCTTTACATAAAAGTAAGTATTTGGCTGGGCAATCTTTGTATTAACTGAAATAAAGTAAATACTTGTCTGGTTAATCTTTTATTGGGTTTTCTGGATGTATTTTGAGGTGTATCTGCTCGCCTTACACCTACCTTCTCCCCAAGAAGACTTGGACTGCTCGACTGCTTCTACTGAGAGTCAAGTGTGAAAGTGGTACGTTGGACATGGCCTGCTCTACAGAGTCACATCCAAACATTTTGCCTTTTACCTTCTGCTTTTTGCTGAATTTGTTTTTGTTGGCCTTAGGACTCTGTGTACTTTACCACTGCTAACCTGTGCTATAGTGCTTCAGCTCACTCTGCTGAATATGGTTTGATTGGCATATACCGAATTGGTATATTTAATTTACTTGTAAGACCCTTGTACAGTGGTATACCATATACCGAAGGCCGGTAAAGGAAATGCTAACACTGGTCCTTCAGCACTTATTGTAACACCCACCTAACTGCACTCTAAAATGTGTCCCTGGCCTGCCATTGCAGCCTGAGTGCAGGGCCACAGTCCCACTGCCATGTTGACTTAGCATTTAAACCCCCTTTCCAAGTCTTAAACTTTTCTTTTATTACGTATACGTCATCCCTAAGGTAAGTCCTAGATAGCCCATTGTGCAGGGTGCTCTGTATTTAAATGGTTGGCCACGTACTTTAAAGTTTTACATGGCCTGGTAGTGAAAAACTCCCATAATTAGTTTTTCACTACTGTGAGGCTTACACCTCCCATAGGGTAACATTCGGGATTTCTTATTAACTTTAATATGCTGAAATGCCTACTTGAGAGGAGGTATATAGTCATGTTTGGTGCCTATGGAATTTTAATGATAAACCCTCCGTAATGGTAAAGTTGGATTTTTTCCTTTCTATTTTGAAAAGGCTATTTTTTTTAAGTTGGCATTTTCCTGCCCTTAGCCCTCCGTGCCTGCAGCCTGTCTTGGGACACATAACTGGGTGTATCTGACAGACCTTGTGAATTCCTCCTAGACAGTCCCACAATAAAGGGTTTAGGTGTGCCTTAATGGACCATATGGGAGGGAGTGGTGGAGCTGAGCATAGCCACACTTTCACCTGAATAGGCTGTGTCCGGTCTCCACACAAAAGGCTTTATGACCCTGTAATGTCACTGCAGCCAGCTTGGAGCCAAAGCAGGGGAGTCAAGAAATTCCATGCACTCCAAATAACCTTTCCAGAAGCTCTCTGCCATCTTCCAGGAGAAGGGCACCAGGGTATAAAAATAGGATCTTCAGACCTCTTTTAAGTTCACTACTGGACCTGCGGAAGGACTCTTAAAAGACTGCCTGCTGCTGTGACCTCCTGTGGACTGCTTTGTTGCCTGGTTCCTGCTTTGAACTCTCAGAGGTCAGCCCTACTATTGAGCCCTGCATCTTCACCTGCACCCAGTGCAGTAGAAGTAACTCCAAGGGCTAGTTTGCTGGCCTCCTGTTCACAGCCACAGGGACATAACCGGCTCCCACCATCTTGAACCTACACCTGAATCCAACCTGATTAAGTTCTGAACCACCCAAGAGGTCTCATCCACTCCTGGACACTTGGCTGTGATGCTAAATGTGCTCATATGGCCAATTTCCAAAACTGATGACCTACAACATTTGGCCAAAAACTGCTCTGAGAACTAGGAGAAGACCGGGATCACCCTGCTCGCCTATCTGCCAGAGGTGCATTACCAGTCAGATTGACTTTGCTTCTCATTCTACGCTCATCTCCACAGCAGCAAATCCAGTTCAGTTTTCCTTCACCAAAGGGGTAACAGACCTCTTGGAGTTGTCTTTGCCTATAGCCCTTTGCCTTGTCCCGCTGGAGGTTTTCGACTTCCATTTCGGCGACAAGGTCCAAAGGTAAAAAATCTTCGCTGTGGCTTTACTCCACAGCTGTCTGACAACAATGCTCCCTCCTCTGTCCCTGCTGCAGCCTTGCGCTGCTGAACTACTACCGTCTCAGATTTTTTTCTTAAAGAATTTTTCTTAGTCTGAAGGTGAGTGCTGACTGGGCCTAATCCAATCCAATTCATGTATCTGAACCGCGCTCCATTGCGGTTGGCCTTAACTTTCAACTTTGACCCAGCCTTGCACAACCAGTTGTCCGCGGTTGGCGCTTTGATCTTCTAGGTGCTAGAAATCGCTAACACATTAACAACTCATAACTTCGCTTTTGACTGGAGTTTTTGACGTTTTGATGTCAAATGGTTAAAATTTACTCAATAGGTTTTTAACTTTTGTTGTGTTGTAACTTTATTACTATTTGCAGCGGCATAAATACTTTACACATGGCCTCGAAGTCAAGCCTGTCTATTTTTTTGTGCCAAGTTACCCAGGGTTAAGCACAGGTTAATTTAGTGGCATTTCGTGGTTCACCCTGCAAGGAATTGTGGCTGTTGCTTGACCAGGGCTCACACCCCAGTCAACCAACAATCCAATTTCTCACATGGTACTTGGCCCAGTTGCCCTGAGCCTACCCATATCCTGGTACATCAGGAGTGAAAGGCCTCAACACCACAGTTGGGGCCAGTAATCTCTGCTTGCCCTGCGACCCTCTGGAAGGGGTACTAATACACTGCTTGGGACCTCTCATAGTACATCACTCATGGCATGTTAAATGACATAACTATCACGTCACTGATGACCTTAACCAAGCTACTGCTCCACAATTAGAAACCGCATAGTACTAGAGACAAGTCTTTTTCAGTAGCTAAATTATATATGGTGCACACATTAGCTACCAGTCATATTTTAAGTGCAAACAGTACTTTATTCATGCAAATTAGAGACTGAGCAAAACTAGTCCGAGTTGCATTCATATGTTTCAAATAGGTTGTGCCTTAATTCAAAGGCCTGTTTACTAAAAATATGCAAGAACGTAAAGCTTGTCCTTACATATTTCTCCTGTCTGTCTGCCTACATTCTAAGGTTAAAGAGTTGGTATGTAGTACTGTAGATCATTTCTATAAAAACAGGAGTTGTATAGAATGCAGATATTTCTTTTCAAAAGTTGACTGAAAATTCCGAGACCTACATTGTTGTAGAATGTATAATGAATGGGTGACTCACACAGTACAAATCACAGTATGATTGTAAGCGTTGTTAAAATGGTGTACACCATTATTTTCACTTCAGGAATATGTGCAAGTTATTTTTATATACTACAGTGAGTTTTTTTATTGGGCCTGATGGTGGATGCTTTATAACTGGCTAATACAAACAAATAAGGTGGATAACTTAAAATTCTATGTTGGATGTGGTGATATTTAACAGGCCCATATTATTAATCGAAGTGATAACTGTATTCAAGGTCCTGTTCCCGATGCCATTAATTTCTGTAGAGCCGTTAGATTTGTTGTGAACCTTATTACCAGTGACAGAGCCAGAAATCCACTTAATGTGGGCAATTTCACATATGTTTAATATTGCAAAAGGACCCAGTTAATTAGATCTACATATAATGTTGAATGCCTTCCACAATGAAAGCTTATAGCAAACTGTCATATCGATTAGTTGATGCCGTCAATTATGTCATTTCGGATGTCATCAGTTGTGACACTTAATATGTCATGAGTGATGTAAGAAGTAAGGTCCTAAGCAGTGCATGGTGAGGGCAGAAGTTCTAATCTGGTCAGTAAAGTCTAATTGATGAATTTCAGTGGATTTTTAAACTTTAGTTTTTCATATTATTACAAGCCCTAACTAAAACATTATTATAAACTGTGGTTATTTCGGTGAAGCTTAGTTAAAAAAAAATCCTATTCACCAAATTCCTGCACTGAACATACATTTAGGCCATGTGTGGCATGAGGTTGGCCGTGGGGCGTCATCTGTGGGCCAAGTACTGCACCTAACCACCAAAAGGCAACCAACCATCCACGAACCCCAACCCCACATATTTTCTTGCTTTTGTTTTGCTATACTTCTGCAGTGCCGCAGCTCAAGCTTAACCCAAAGTACCACAAGACCACTCAAGCTTCCCTTGTTGATGTGTGTGTTCCCCTGCAGTATCACTGCTCCCGCAATAGTTTGTGAGGTACCACATGTGGTGCAGCACTCAGTCCTACAGCATGATTTTTTTTGGGTGGGGGGGTTGTTAGACTCTCTGGGAACACCCCCCACAGGGATCAGGGTACCCCTACCTTACCCCTCTGTATTTTATTTTTGTTAGTGACTCCAGACACTGGGTCAGAGTAAATGAATGGGGGCCACAACATTTCTGTTCAGGTTGCGGCTAGCCATCCACATTAGACATGGCAGAAAGGACTGGCAGGCGTGACTGACTGTATAAGTGAGTGATTAAATGTGTCTTACTGAATGCATGGGTTAGTGACTAAACTGTGTGAATATCTGTATCTGTCTGTCTGTTATTGTATAAGCTGCTGCATGGGTTGGTGTGTAGCTACATGAGTCTCTATATGGGTTATTGATTAGTTGCTGGAGTATTTGTATGGGAGACTGAGTGTGTGTGTGTGGTGGGTGGGAGGTGTGTGACTGTGCATAGATGTGTGAGTGGTTGAATCGCTGGTTGTACGGGTTTAAGAGTGCATGTGGAACCAGCTGTATGGGTATGTGTATGTTGGTGAGTGAATGGATGTCTGTGATACATGTCCAAGTAACTACATATGTAAAAGGCAGTGTATGTGAGAGTTGGAGTATATAAATGACTATACGTGAGAATCCGTGATTGTGAGTGGCTGTATAGATGTGTGTACTTGTATCAGTGATTATATAAGAGTAAGTATATGTTTGTATCTGTATGAATAAGTGAGGTGGTGTGTGTGTATAGCTGTATAGGTGAGTAAATGGGAGTGCGATTGATTTTTTGCATGTCTGACTAGGTGTGGGAGTAACTCCATGGATGAGTGGCGGTGTGTGTGACTGTATAGGTGTATGAGTGCATATGGTAGTGTTGTATTGAAGAGTGACTGCATGTATGGTGATTGTATGGGTGAATGAGTGGATGTGTGTGTAGACCTAGGAATCAGTGAGTGTGTATGTAGTAACTGGCTCCCCATTCAAGAGCGCATCGCCTTTAAAGCCTTATGCATCTCTCATAAAATCCTACAAGGCAAAGGCCCACCCATTCTAAAACCTCTCATCAAACCCCATAAATCTACCAGACAGCTCAGGTCTGACTCCCTGTTTCTGGCCAGTGTCCCCAGAATAAGAAGAGCATGCACGGGCGGGCGCCGCTTTGCATACAACGCCCCTAAGCTCTGGAATAGCCTCCCCCTCAGCATCCGCAAAGAAAACAATCTGCTTTCATTCCGCAGACTACTGAAAACCTGGCTGTTCCCCCAATAATCCTACCCCAGGAGTACTGTCAGGCTGTTACTATAGCGCTGGGACGCCCGAGGGTAGCTACGCGCTCTATAAATCCCAAATCAAATCAAACTGGTATTGGTGTGTTGATAGTTTCAAAAATGGTAGTCTGAATTTTACAGTGGGTGTATAAAAGGTTATATTAAGAATATGAGGTGCATCAGATTTTCACGTTGATGATGTCATTTGAGGTGTCATCAGTGATGTCACTAGTGATGTCACTGACCATGTCATGAATGATGTATTATGTGATGTAATCAGCAGTGCATTGCGGGGGCGACAGTTATAGTTAGCTGCAGGGCCGGACTGGGAACCAGAACCGGCCCTGGCAAAGTGCTCGGCCGGCCCCCTCCCCCACCCCACCCCCACCTCCGGGAGGAGAGGGGAGGGGGGAGAGGTGCAACCGCGCTCTGTGACAGGGCCGGTTTTCGGCCGTTTTTGTTACAGGGCCGTTTTTGCAGCATAACGGTCCTGTAACAAAAACGGCCCCAGGGGCCCAAAAGCGGCCCCCAACCATGCGGCCCACTGGGGAATTGCCCGGTGCCTTCAACGGCCAGTCCGAGCCTGGTTAGCTGAATTAACTATAACGGCGGAATTTCTCTGGCTTTGTACGAGTGAAATGTCCAACTAACTATAACGTCAATGAAACCCATGGTTTTTTCAGTGAATTTCAAAGTTTTTTTAAACGTGAATTTCTCTATAGAGCGTTCCTGAAACCTATGGTTTTTTCAGTGAATTGTAAAGTTTTTTTTTTAAATGCTAATTTCGAACTGTAACATACCAGTTGGGTTTCCAGAGTGTTGGAGAAAGGTGAGCGTGGCCCCAGAAACACCTCTTAGCAATCCCACTGTGGGCCACTGTTTACTGGAGGTAACAGGAGGAGTAGTTGGCCCCCAACGTCAACCTTGGGGGTGTCAAGGCGACGCTTTCCTCAGGATCTGTCGTGAAGTTATAAGGACCCACCTCTCGATACCTCCAATTCCGAATGTAATTACTACACAGAATCTTGGAGTGATCAAGCGGGGGGGAAAAGGGAATTAGGAAGGGGACAGCAGGGAAGGAGATCTGGAAAGGAAAGGTTAGCAGCAAAACATTCCGTAAATCAAAGTTGACCATAAAACCTAGAGCCAACACTGAATTCCAATGCAGAACCCTGTTGCTTAATCACAGACTCTGAAGATTCATTAAGCTTCAATAAAATAAATACTAAATCTTTTATAGCATCCTTTTCACCATATTGTTATTCTCTTGTGAATAGCGACCAAAACATCCTTATCACAATTCTGTTATTCTCTTGTGAATTGAGACCAATTCACCTTAAGCAAAAACAAACTAACTCCTTAGTAAATAACCTCTTTACCAAAGTTTTGTGAAATAATCCAGAGCACAAATCACACTGCTATCTTAGTCTTCAATTATAACAAAGCTTTTCTTGACCTTTTCTCCCAAAAGACATTTCAAAGAAAGAGTTGCGCAAAAACAAACTGTTGAAGAAATGAATGCATGCTCTTTTACATACTTTGCACCTTTAAGTTAAACATCTCTCGCCAGCAACAAGATGTAAACGCAGTTTTCAAAGTGCAAAAATATACCAATGATTTTACGCTTCAGTGTTCATAATATTCCTCATAACATGAACTAATAGCTTTATCAAACATAAATCAAGATAGGTTTTACTTAAAAAAAGACTTAGCGCCGAGAAACTAGAATTGCTAAGTCCTACCTGTAGAGTACGACCTACTCTACTACCTTGAAGGACGAGACGCCCCCTAAATGGCTCTTCCAACCGATAACCTGGGACTCACAGCAAGCAGGATAAAGACACGCCCCTTGGAAACGATCCTCAAGGCCACCGATGGAATCCTTCTTCGAAAAACAGCTGGAACTCTGCAGAAGGGAGAGGGAGCAAGAAGAGAACACTGCCACTCCCCAGACGATTCCAGAATAGTGAGCACAGAAGATAGGGCGTGGTCGCGTAAGCTAACGTGCTTACGGCGCCCGCGTATGCGACCGGGCTACCAAACCTCACGCATTACGCGTGAGCATGCCAAACCTCACGCATCACGCGTGAGCATGCGAAACCTCACGCATTAGGCGGAAACACAGCAAACAGCAGCCAAAAGACCTGGAAACCTGCACAAACCTATAAACAGGGATGCAACTTGACAGCACAAGCAGGTTTGAAGCACATCAGCCACCAACGCCCTCCCAAAGAGGATTGATGCATTTTGCCACAAGGGCAACTCCGAATGCAGAGTGGGGCGGGCCCTAGACCACAAGCCACCCTAGCCCTGACAGTACTCCCCCCTCCCAAGAGTGGTCTAGGGCCCGGCTTCAAAGGGTGGAGGAGGTGGAAACGGCGTATCAAGCGTGGGGCATGAACATTTGCAGCCGGTTCCCAGGAATCATTCTCAGCACCGTATCCCTTCCAGGAGACAAGATACCACAACCTGGAACCCCGACGTCTAGAATCCAAAATGTCTCGCACCTCATACTCCCAGTTACCATGAACTAAGATCGGAGCTGGACGGGGAGCCAGATTCTGATTAGCAGGTTTAAGCAGGGAAGTATGAAACACTGGATGAATTCTCAGAGACCTAGGCAACAACAATTTGAATGTCACAGGGTTCACCTGTCGAAGAACCGGGTAAGGACCAATGTACTTAGGTTGAAACATACTTTTGTGTTTGAAGTTCAAGTTCTTGGTAGACAACCAAACTTTATCTCCAGGGGCATACACAGGACCTGAACGATGTTTTTTGTCATACTGCTCTTTGTATTTCTTCTTGCTGTGCAACAAGCGATCCTGAATTTGACGGTGAATAGTTTGCATGTGTTGTACAGAGTCTCTAACTGCTGGTACACCACCCTCATCTTTAGCCATAGTCAATGGTATGGTGTTAGGTTCATAGCCATAAAGTGCCTGAAACGGAGAGGAACCGGTTGAGGAATGTGGTGAAGTGTTATACGCAAATTCAGCAATCCAAAGTAAATCCAACCAAGATTTCTTAGAGTCCGTAACATAACACCTCAAGTATTGCTTCAAAGTTTGGTTCAGTCTTTCAGTCTGCCCATCAGTTTGGGGGTGATAACTAGTGGACATATTGGAGGTGATGTGTAGATCTTTGCACCATTGCTGCCAGAACTTGGAAGAGAATTGAGACCCTCGATCCGAAAGCAATACTGAAGGCAGTCCATGTAAGCGCACCACATGTCGCAGAAATATTTGTGCTAACTGTGCCGCAGTGGGTAGCTGTTTACAAGGGATGAAATGAGCATATTTGGTCAAACTGTCCACAACCACTAGAATCACAGTATGATGTTGAATTGGTGGTAGATCAGTAATGAAGTCCAAAGAAATATGTTTCCATGGTTCAGTTGGTGTTGGTAGAACCTGTAGAAAACCTTTAGGCTTAGTGTGATCGGATTTAAATCTTGCACAGACCTCACAATCATTAGCCATTTTCAGCACATCCTTTTGCAGCGTTGGCCACCAAAACATCTTTTGTATTTTCTCCACAGTCTTCCGAGGGCCTGGGTGCCCGGCCATAGGATGTGAATGTAACCAGTTAAACACAGTTTCTTGTAATTGCAAAGAGGGCAGATAAACTTGTTTTCCATGGAAAGGTATCCCTTCTTTGATGGTTTGGTTAGCATTGGAGTTCAGCCATGATTTTCACAGAGAAGAAGGAAAACTTTCATGAATATTCTCCAAAAATTGGTCTGCCGAAAGTACATTAATTACTTTGCCTGGATCGATTATTGGTTGAGGAGTTCCTTCAAAGCGATGCAAAGAAGAGTCTTTTCTGGACAGGGCATCAGCTTTCTTGTTGTCTTGGCCTGGACGGAAGGTGATTATAAAGTCATATTCGGCAAAAAACATCATCCACCTGAGTTGTCTCGGGGTCAACATTCTGGCTGAGCTCATAAACTGTAAATTTCTATGATCAGTGTACACGGTTACAGTAAATTTCGCTCCCATTATGTAATGCCTCCATTCTTTAAAGGCTTCTAGAATAGCTAATAGTTCTTTTTCAGCTATTACATAGTTTTGCTCTGCGGGATTTAGTTTTCGAGACATGTAGGCAACTGGATGCATTTGTCCTGTAGTGTGGTGCCTTTGAGAGAGGATGGCTGCTATAGCTACATCAGAGGCGTCAGCTTCAATGATAAAGGGCTCCCCTACATTGGGATGCATGAGAACTGGAGCTTCAGTAAAGGCTTTTTTTAACTTCTGGAATGCAAGTTCAGCTTCTGTGGACCATTCAAAGTTCACCTTCTTTCTTAACAATCGTGTGATGGGAGCCACTACAGCAGAAAAGTGATCAATGAAGCGGCGATAAAAGTTTGCAAATCCCAAAAAGCACTGAATGTCTCGAACAGAAGTCGGAGTGGGCCAATCAGCAACAGCCTTGATCTTTCTGTCTGTCATTTTCATGCCAGTTGGAGTGAGGAGGACTCCTAGAAATTCAACCTCATGAACATGGAAATCACATTTAGATAATTTGCAGTACAAATTATGAGATTGCAGGGTGCTTAAAACCTTTTTGACGTGACCTTCATGTTCAATTTCCGAATCTGAATAGATCAAAATATCGTCTATATAGACAATAACAAAGAGATCTAGAAACTCTTTCAAGGCATCATTCAAAAAAAACTGAAAAGCAGCTGGTGCATTGCACAACCCGAATGGCATCACCAAGTACTCAAACAATCCATATCGGGTTTTGAAAGCAGTCTTCCATTCATCCCCTTGCCTGATACGAACCAAATGGTAGGCTCCTCTGAGGTCCAACTTAGTGTAGATTTTTGCCTTTTTAACTTGGTCCAATAGAACAGGGATGAGAGGCAATGGGTACTTATTTTTGACTGTGATTTTGTTCAACGCCCTATAATCGATGCAAGTCCTCAATTCTCCATTAGCTTTCGGAATGAAAAATAAAGGAGATGCTGCCGGAGACTTGGAGGGGCGGATGAATCCGTTCTCTAGATATTGATCGAGATATTGTCTTAGGTGTTGATTCTCTTTTTCAGATAAAGCATAAATGCGACAATTTGGTACACTAGATCCAGGTACAAGATCGATTTGACAGTCATAGCTTCGATGAGGAGGAAGGATGGCTGCCTTAACTTCACTGAAAACTTCTGCGAAGTCCTTGTAAACTTTTGGTAACAATGTTTCTTTTTCCTCAGCTGTGGCCAATTGACTCAAAATTGGTTTTGAGGTGTTGAGGCAAGACGAATGACAAAAATCAGACAGGAAAACCAGTTCTCTCTTTCGCCAATCTATGGTTGGATTGTGTAAGCAAAGCCAAGGCATTCCTAAAATGAAACCATACTGAGGTGCTTGGATCACATCAAATTGAAGCTCTTCCTTATGTACCTGTTGCTTAGCATCTTCGCAGAACAGAGCAACTTTAGATGTTTGCATGGTTACTGGACCTCCAGCTAGAATTTTTCCATCCACAGCTTGCACTATTTCTGGAGTCTCTTTTTGTTCACAGATGATTCCTAAACGTTGGGCTGTTTCCAAATCTACGAAATTTCCTGTAGCTCCAGAATCGACTAAAACTTCCATTTGGCATGTTTCATGAATTAACCTGATTTGTACAGCTAACCTGAAATGAGCTTTGTAATTAGAAACACATGAGTTCACAGAAGGGAAGGCAATAGTACCCAAGAGATCTCCCTTCAAACATCTTGGGTCAGTTAGTTTTCCGATTTTGGATCTGTTTTTTCCAGAGCAGCTGATTTACTAGAATTAGGAAATTTTCCCTTTGGCTTAGTTAAACAGTCCTTCACGAAGTGACCTTTTCGACCACAATAAAGACATTGTCCATTCTTTCGACGATTGTCCTTCTCCTCTTTTGACAATGGTTGTCTTAAAGTTCCTATTTCCATTGGCTCTGAACCAGTTTCTGAATTCGCAAATTGAGGCCTGGATTTAGCTTCTGATCTCCAGTTTGGCTTATCAGTTCTTTTTTTATCTGACCTCCGTTCAGAGAGTCTATGGTCTAATCGCAGCGTTAGATTAATCAACTCAGAGCAAATTACAGGTTGAGGATCAATTTGTGCCAGAACATCCTTCAGGTCATCTTTTAAACCTTGATAAAAGAGGGCTGCTCTTTTTTCCTCTGGCCAAGAAGTTTCAGCGATTAATCTGTTGAAATGAGACAGATAAGAAACAAGATCCCTATTGCCTTGTTTCAATTGAAGTAGTTCTCGATCAGCTGACAGAGTAACAGTTCTGCAATCAAAAACTTTTTCAAATTCCTCCACAAATCGTTTCCAGTTGTAGAGCAAAGTGTCATCTTGTCTGACCAAAGGAACTGCCCAGTTTGCGGCATCTCCGGTCAAGTATGAAATTAAAAACGCAATTTTAGATTGTGGGGTTGGGAACGCAGTTGGTCTACAAGCAAAATGTAACTCGATCTGAGTCAAAAAGATTTGCACCTTGGAGGGGTCCCCAGAAAAACGTTCAGGAGCTGCCAAAGGAATTTGAGGGGGCACAGTAACAGCTATATTTGTATTACCCCTACTAGCACCAGTTTCTTGAACCTCTTCCGGAAGAGGAGTATTCTGTAATTGAATATTTTCTACCTTAGCTGCTAACAAAGCAGTTACATCCATAGTTTCTTTTAAATCTGCTTGTATACGCATGATTGCGGACATTAAATCATTGATGGTGGTCATTATGACTTCACGTTCAGACCAGGAGGAAAAAATAATTCGTGGGCTCACTATTCTGTCAAGGCGACGCTTTCCTCAGGATCTGTCGTGAAGTTATAAGGACCCACCTCTCGATACCTCCAATTCCGAATGTAATTACTACACAGAATCTTGGAGTGATCAAGCGGGGGGGAAAAGGGAATTAGGAAGGGGACAGCAGGGAAGGAGATCTGGAAAGGAAAGGTTAGTAGCAAAACATTCCGTAAATCAAAGTTGACCATAAAACCTAGAGCCAACACTGAATTCCAATGCAGAACCCTGTTGCTTAATCACAGACTCTGAAGATTCATTAAGCTTCAATAAAATAAATACTAAATCTTTTATAGCATCCTTTTCACCATATTGTTATTCTCTTGTGAATAGCGACCAAAACATCCTTATCACAATTCTGTTATTCTCTTGTGAATTGAGACCAATTCACCTTAAGCAAAAACAAACTAACTCCTTAGTAAATAACCTCTTTACCAAAGTTTTGTGAAATAATCCAGAGCACAAATCACACTGCTATCTTAGTCTTCAATTATAACAAAGCTTTTCTTGACCTTTTCTCCCAAAAGACATTTCAAAGAAAGAGTTGCGCAAAAACAAACTGTTGAAGAAATGAATGCATGCTCTTTTACATACTTTGCACCTTTAAGTTAAACATCTCTCGCCAGCAACAAGATGTAAACGCAGTTTTCAAAGTGCAAAAATATACCAATGATTTTACGCTTCAGTGTTCATAATATTCCTCATAACATGAACTAATAGCTTTATCAAACATAAATCAAGATAGGTTTTACTTAAAAAAAGACTTAGCGCCGAGAAACTAGAATTGCTAAGTCCTACCTGTAGAGTACGACCTACTCTACTACCTTGAAGGACGAGACGCCCCCTAAATGGCTCTTCCAACCGATAACCTGGGACTCACAGCAAGCAGGATAAAGACACGCCCCTTGGAAACGATCCTCAAGGCCACCGATGGAATCCTTCTTCGAAAAACAGCTGGAACTCTGCAGAAGGGAGAGGGAGCAAGAAGAGAACACTGCCACTCCCCAGACGATTCCAGAATAGTGAGCACAGAAGATAGGGCGTGGTCGCGTAAGCTAACGTGCTTACGGCGCCCGCGTATGCGACCGGGCTACCAAACCTCACGCATTACGCGTGAGCATGCCAAACCTCACGCATCACGCGTGAGCATGCGAAACCTCACGCATTAGGCGGAAACACAGCAAACAGCAGCCAAAAGACCTGGAAACCTGCACAAACCTATAAACAGGGATGCAACTTGACAGCACAAGCAGGTTTGAAGCACATCAGCCACCAACGCCCTCCCAAAGAGGATTGATGCATTTTGCCACAAGGGCAACTCCGAATGCAGAGTGGGGCGGGCCCTAGACCACAAGCCACCCTAGCCCTGACAGGGGCCAACTATCCCTTTTTTTTACCACCGTAAGTCCCACACAGCAGAATTGCTGGCTTCTTATATCAGGCCCGCCCTCTCCCTTCACTGTGCAAAGTGCCTCCTAGCCCATTGTAAGTTGGGGGATTAAGTCCTCTTGAATCCTGAGGATCCCTGTGGGCCAACTAAGCCACCAGGTAACTCCAGCAAGCTCCACAGAGCTGCTTAGCAGAGAGGTGGTCCGAGGCCATGCCCCTTTTTACACCTCTCTGCTGCGGTGTCGCTGTGTGTGGATGATGTGCTGATTTTCTCAGGGGCCTATGGGAGTCACTGGGAAAGTTCCTGCCTATCCTTGACTTTCAGGCATTCTCTGGACTGTGATTAAATAGGAGAAAGTCCCTGCTGTTTCTGCTCACAGCGGGACTCTGGGCTGTGGCCTCTAATGGGAGCTGAACAGATTTGCAATTTTGGGATTGTTTGTTCACTCAAGGAAGGATCAAATGCAATATAACATGAGCTGATATCTGACTCTGAAATCCTCTGTTACGCTGCCGTTCTTACTCATGGGCAGGATTGTAATCTCTAAGAGGGTGCTTCTCTCACACTGTCTTCATAACATACAGCCTGCCTGGATAATTAGGAAGCTGAACACCATATTCACTTCCTTGGTATGGGTGAATGCCCATAGTAGAGTAGCCAGGAGGACAAATTAGAAGGAAAGAGGTTTGAAGGTGCCGCATTTGGGATTTTTTTACTTTGCAGCAATGATGCAGAATCTGGCGGAAGGCTGGTGGAGGGAGACAATTGGGGAAAAAAGATTACTGGTACAATGTATGTGTGCAGAGAGCATAGCGGTGTTATTAATGGAAGGAACCGGGGTGTCGACGGATCAGCCAGATGTGGTCAGGCAGACGGCTCTAGAGTGGCAAAAGCTGGTTAACCTAGTGCTTCGTAGGGCCCCCTTTCTCAAGGAGTTACCAGTATGTATACGTGCCCCTCTTCAACACATGGAGGCCAACATGACATATCTGGTGTGGCGAGTGGATGGCTGTAATACCTGGGGGGACTTTTACCCTAATGAAATCTTTATCTCCCTTGAGGATGCCCAGACCGAGTTCAGTATGGGACCTGGTCCCTTTTTAAAGTATGCTGGCTTGGAAGAGTTTGCTAGGGAGACATTGACTTTCCCAGTAGCTCCTCCTGTGCCTGGTACTCTGGGAGTGATGTTGATTTATGGGACAGAGAGACACCTAACGTCTGTTACATAAAGCCATAGGGGCGGATCTGGCCCACGGAATCCTGTAGGCTCGAGAAGCTTGGGATATGGAGTGCCATTGACGGATGAGGATTGGGCAAGGGTGTGCACAATGAACCAAAAAGTTTCTAGCAATGTGCGGTTCAAGCTTGTCCACTTTAATTTTATTCATCGCACTTGTATGATTTCCTGAGAACTTAGCTTTTTCTATTCTGACCAAGCTTCTTCAATGTAACTGATTGCACCTGATTCTATGCACATTGTGGATTGCTCAAGAACTGCAATTCCCTATTATTCCAATGCCATGCATTGCTTTACAAGTTAACTAAGATTCTCCTGTGTACTGTACTATACCTTGTGTGATGTGACGGGATTTGTTCAAAAGAATGCCTTGAAGGTATCGGTTCGCTGACTTCCTTGTGCACCTAAGTTTCAACATGATGTTTAAATCATGTTGATGTGTTTAATTAAAAATAAAAGTTTTAAAAAAGTTATTGGCAAACAAAAAATGATTTTTTTGTGGAAAAGCAGACCCAACTATAACTACCGAATAGCAACCACCACTCGGTAAATATAGATATATAGCTATTTATAGATGTAGAGAGTGTAGAGGTAGAGGTAGAGTGAGAGATAGATATAGATGGAGTGAGAGATATATAGATAGAGATATAGATAGAGATGGAGTTGTATAGAGAGCTAGATAGAGATCGGTGGAGATATACAGAGATCGGGAAAGAGTGATCGATAGAGAGAGAAAGAGATATAGTGATATACATATCGAGATATATAGATCGAGATATAGAGATACAGAGAGAGATGGAGGGATAGCGGGGTAGAGAGATAACGGGGTAGAGAGATAGCGGGGTAGAGCGACAGCAGGAGGAAGCTAGAGGGAGAGCTAGAGAGGGATAGAAAGATAGCGGGGGAGAGAGAGAGAGAGGTATGCAGATATAGATAGAGATGGAGTTATATAGAAACATAGAGAGAGAGTGATGGTGAAAGATGTAGATTATACATACAGAGACAGATAAAGATACAGAGATATAGCGATACAGAGAGAGAGAGAGAGAGAGAGACGCAGAGGGATAGAGATACAGAGAGAGAGAGAGAGGGATATACAGAGATATATAAATATAAATATAAATATATATATATATATATATATATATATATATATATGAGAGAGAGAGATTTATAATATTTTGTCTAAAACGTAGACTTACAGGGAGCGTAAATTACATACTTATTTTTGGCTCGTTCCAATTGGTAGACTGTTTATTTGCATGCACTGCAACGCTGGATTACAGTGCAACATGTCAGTGGGCCGAAATATCTGTTTTTAACACTGAAGACTATTACATACCTCCTCCTACAATGGTTTGAAAGGATGACGTGTCTTGTGCACCCGCTGAACCTTCTGTGGTCATTGATAAGTCTGAGTATCTGAAAGGGGGAAAGACGAATTAGCCCTGTGTTAGTTACACTGTGCAACTATGGTTCATGGTATATGCAGTAGAACAAACCAATGTTTGTAACTGAAGAGAGATTGAGCTATAAATAGGTTCCCAACGTCTTGATTAAAGAATGTTGTCTGTAGTCCATAGCAGAGGAAGTTTAGGGGTGTTTCACATGTCATAAATTTAACATAAATTGTGCACATTTTTAGGATTCCTTATGCAATAATTAGGGTACCTGATCACTTGCAAATAATGCATATCTGAATGAACCCTACTTCTCATGCACTGGTGTTGATTACCAAGTGCTGGTTGAATTGCAGGGCATCAATTATGGTGGAACGCCACACCACAATAGTGGTATGTTTGACCACTTGGAAGGAGGAGTGCGGTGATATGTTGCAGTAAGTCTAAGGTGCAGGGACCCCTGGTGCCCAGTTAGTATTTAAAGGTACACTGTCTAAGGCGTTCATCAAGCACAAAGTATATTGATAATTTACTGTTGCGCCATTGAGTGTAGCATTGTCACTTTGATCCAGCCCGCTATGATCAGTAAATGTCATGTGTTTAAAGACCTTCATAACAACCCCTTATGAAATCAGCAGTTCAGTCGGTGTGACCTGCAAACAACACTTGTGAGTGGTTGTATTTAAGAATAAAGAACAGAATAAAATTGGTAAACAAGAAAAAATAATGTGGCACTTCACAAGAATGGTTTTCTATAAACGTATGATTATTCATTTGTTGCCAAGCTAACCTTTTCCTTGGATTTCTGTTTTATAGAGCCAGTGTTTTTCACAACACATTTCAGTCCAAGCAAGAGCGAAAACTGTTCTCTTCCGAATTGTCAAAAGTAAGAGGCTGTGGACCTATTTCTGTTTAACTGAACACCTGGTTCCCTTTTTTCTGATTATTTGGATAGATTACCTTTGACTTGTCTTGTATGCATGGACACTGCAGCGGATTAATCAATCAGAGTGTGTAAAGTGTGGCTACTCACCTGTGAGGGTCTCAAGGTGCTGTGGGATAGGGAACAAACCTGGGCTCCTATTGTGACTAACATTCATCTCCACATGGGCCTCACTTTACTTCCCATCACTCAAGGGCCCACCCAGTTCAGGTATTTAATCAGCCTGTATCTCCAGCCCACACCTAATTGACTAGAGAATGTTTGTTACTAGAATACAAATAGTGACTGTCAGTCTTGCACCTTACCAAAGGGCTGATCAATGTGTCCTTCAATGAAAATTCCCTTACAAGCTCTAGCATGCCATTCTTCTGCCACTCTCCCTTGGCCTTTTCTCTTGGCCATAAAGTGTTTAGACTTTACTAGTCACTATCTGTGGTGGAAATAATGCCAAACACTTTATTTAGATAAGAATTCAAGCATGAAAAAACCTAATCTCTAATTTTCAATATTTTATTGAGATGTAAAACCTGTATATTCTTTTTTTGTACTACATGGATCGTTGTCGCTTTGATTAAAGGAATCCTTTATTTTTAGCTCAATATGATGACCCTCATGAAACCTAAAGGAGTAACAATAGTCTTAAAATTAGAAAACATTAAAGAAAACCTGGTCTGTAAACAGTTTTTACTTTTGACAGTTATCTCTGTACATAGCACAAGATCATAGATTCATGAATTGGACACCAACCTAAAATTACATCTTTGTGCAGCTTTACGCTACTTGCACACCTACTGCACTTTTAAAGTTGACCGGATCACTTACATCTTTCGGTTAGCAGTCATATCCTTATGTTAAATTGGCCATCTTACTTTGTGTTCTTGTTTTCTTCATTAGTTCCAAAACGGAACAAAGGAAAAATAGTCCGACTGGTCGAGTATCACCTACCAGGAACACAAAACCTAACCCATTGAAACATGGTAAGTATGGATGGGTGTGAAAGCGCTAGAAATCCATTGAAGTCATTTAGTAGGGAATTTAACTCTCTTCTGTACAATAAATGTTTTACTTCTAAGAAATGTGCTATGCCTACCGAAGTCCATTAGATTTAATCTACCAAAATGGTCTATGGTCGATATGTTGGTATTGCACATTGACTGACTGCAGATAATTTTTACCTATCGTCGTAACATTATCGGGGTTACTAGTAATGGGGGTGGGTTCCAAGAGTTAGCATTTGGTACTGGACTTCTCAACATTAAGCATTAAAAACTGTTGGAGATGTGACTAACCATGGCAGAAGCCACTTCTTCATATACTGCACACCTATTTAAAATTCAAAAATAAATGCCGATTAAGTACTGGGAGTCCAAAAATGAGCACATTGCAATATAAATTCAGTAAAGTCTGGCCCCTTTCAAAAGGAAAACTTAACAGAAATTAGGACAGTGCATAAATAGAATTAAGCTCTTTTACAGAACAATTAATTTAATCTTGCAACACGACCTTAGTTTTTTTTTCTTTTTACAGCTGCATGTAAGAGGATCTCTTAACGCTGTGCTTTCTTTGGGTTGATATTCAACCTATTTTGCCTTTAAAGGCCTATCCAGTGCAGAGAAAAAACTGCTCTCTGTTCAGTCCTTCAGCACTAACAATCAAAAATAAGCATTCTAGAATCTTATTTTGTTTGATTGTCCCCCAGCATTTTGAGACATGTTATGGAATATTAGGTCTACATATAATGTTGAATAACTTCCACAATAAAAAGCTTATAGCAACCAGTCATATCTGTTGGATGATGCCATCAATTATGTCCTTTGAAATGTCAACAGTGATGTCATTTAACTTGTCATGAGTGATGTAATATGTAAGGTCCTAAGTAGTGCATGGTGAGGGCAGAAGTTCTACTCAGGTCAATAAGTTGAATTGATGAATTTCCTGGGTTTTTAAACTATAGTTTTTATATTATTAAAAGACTAAAATAAAACCTTATTATAAACTGTAGTTAATTCAGTGAAGCTTCGTTTAAAAAAAAAATCAGATGTCCCCATTTCCCTTACTGAACATAGCTGTAGGCCTTGAGTGGCATGGGTTTGGCCTTGGGGCCTCACTTGTGGGCAAAGCACTGCACCGAAAGCCTGAAAGGCATCCAACACACCATGGGAGGCCAACCACTCACGAACACCAACCACACATTTTTGTTGCTTTTGTTTTGTGATACTTCTGCAACGCTGCAGCTCACTCTTCACCCAAGTACCACGCGACCACGCAAGCCTCCCTTGTTGATGCGTGCGTGCCCCCGCTGTACCAATGCTCCCTCAACCATGAGGTACCACATGGTGTGTAGCACCCGATCCTGAGGCGCAATTTTGATTTTGACCCGTTGGGTTGGTGGGATCTCTGGTCTGAGACTGCCCCCCACAGAGGTCAGGGTGTAGGTGTACGCCTACCCTACCATCCTGTATTTTATTTTTGTTAGTAACTCGGGACACTGAGTTAAAGCATAAAAATGTGATCCACAGCATTTCTGTTAAAGTTGCTGCTTGCCATTCAGATTACACATGGCTGAAGGGACTGACGAGTGAATAAAAGTCCTCTATGCAAATCAGAATGCTTTTCATTTTAAATTTACAATAAAGCAGGAGTACAGGAAGACTCCCACTAGACCAACCCTCCAGGTATCACTATATATTGAAACTGAATTTTTCAAAAATGTCTGTACATATTTACACCAAATCGCTGAAAAGCATGCTTTCTGAATAAAGTTCTAGCTTAATACAAAACGTGGTCTGGTTTTTTTCGGTAATGTTTTGTGAACTGTTAACTAAAATTCCTATGAGATTTTACATGAGAAAAACATGCTTTGAGGCCACCTTCCCTGTCCTTTTTCTCAGCCACACACACACACATATATATTTATATATATTGCCACTTGTTCCTTTCAATTAAAAAGCGTCCTTGCAGCTCCTGCCTCGTCCCACCTCCAATTGTGGTTTGGCGTTTAACAGCAAACCGCAATGGAGAGTGGAAGGTAAGCGGCCGGCCAGCCCCGCGCCTGGTATCGTGAGGAGTTGGGGTGAGGACGAGGCAGGAGCTGCCAGCCATTGCTGCAGGAGATTTGTACTCATGGCTGAGAGGCATGTGTTCCTGAAAGAAGCCTGTCTATGGCGAATAAAATGCAGGACTTTGGATCCGGGCACTGCAAAAGCATTGCTAAGCAGTAGAGCGGATGGAGCACGGCAAGCCTCAATGGAGGGCTATTTTCAAGGTGAACTAAGAAAAGTATATGCCATCATTTGAAGAACTTGCACCATTTTGATTGTTTAGCGTGAAGATTATTCTTTATTTTATTTAATTTATTTCAAGGCAGTTTTTACTTTGTCTGCATCAAATAAAGTAAACTCTTTAACACAAAAAAACATAAAACTTACATCTGCACCCCCAGGCCCACTCCCTCAATTGGGTTCAGATTTACAACTTTACTTTTTGCCTTTGAGATTTTCTTTCTATTGAACTATAATTTACCAGTTTCGCCAAAGTGTGAGTAAAAAAGCCCATATTGTTAATGTACTCAAGGTTTTTAAAAAATGTATTGCATCTAGTCACAGAAAAATAAGTAACCTGAAACAATATTCACCCACATGAATAGAAGTACTAATTTAACATTCCTGCTCTTCCACTGATTGGTTTCTGCCTTCCCAAAGTTTGTGGGGGAAGGGATTCTCAACACTGAGATTTCGACCAGCATTTCAGGTGGGACTTTTAACCTTCATCACTGTAAGAGTATTGTAGTCTTTGGAACCTTTTTCATTTTAATCATAGTTTTATTTATAGTTCCTGGCTATTTCAAGTGTTCACTGTAAGGCAAATTGGAGTATCTCGACCATAGCTTCACAAATTATGTAGTATGCATATTCAGATTATCTGGAATGTATGTGCAAATGGAAACTAATCCTAATGCGATGATCTCCTGATACAGTTGGTTTGTACAGAGACGTTCTCCACCCCTTGTATTACAACTCTAGTAGTTTCCAAGGCAGCTGTTATCTGTGGCAGGTAATACCACAACACATCCAGAATGTATTTAGGTAATGGTAAACATAGAAATTAGGACGCTGCAAAAGCCATCATTCGGACCTGCTCCATAAAATGGTGCACATTAAAATGCACATTAAAATGCTCACCGTGCAGACTGGTACATTTGTGTTTATAACATTTACCAGGATAGGCCAGTCTGCTAAAGGTGTACGAGGAGTGTTCCCTTCATGATTCATAAAAGAATAAATCAAACAGTCATCACGTGGATACAGATTGATAAAGGCAGTAAAGTGCTGAAACGCGTCTCTGGGAGTGACCTAGTGTCATTTAAATAAAGAAAGGTGGCATACTCTCCATGGGGTGCAAGGACTCTTTTTAATTGAAAGGAGCAAGTGCCAAAATTAGGGCGCTGCCCGGTAGCGACCTACCTTGCACCACCTGAGGTTTGGCACTGACTGGCAAATTGCAATGGACTGTGATCTATACAAACACACACTGAAAAAAAAATGGTAATGTTGTAGTTATGTCGATGTCAGAGACAGCATTACCATTCTGAACTAGAAACCACATTACATCACACTTTACATGCTCTGTCATTTATTATGACGGCCCTCATGTCATCTCAAATTACATCACCGATGACATCACTGAGGTAGAAGAATAGTGCGAGCAGATGCTCTGGGTTGCAGGAAACATAGAAAAGGCATTCCATACAGTAGAGTGAGCTACGTCTTGGAAGTGCTAAGGGTTTTTGACATTTGCCCAAAATTCCATGACTGGATCCAAATGCTTTATGAGCCCATATGTCCAGATTAGGATTGGCTCACTCCGCTCTGAGGGCTGGGAATTAGAATGGGGCACCTGCCAGGGATGACCACTGTCGCCCTTATTGTTTGCCCTCTCAAGGGAATCCCTTTTAATCTGAGTTCACAAAGACATGATTCGGTGGTTCATACCCATGGGAGAGACGAGACACCTAGTTTTGCTGTATGCGGATGATGCGTTGTTTTTTCTCGGGAGACCCATGGGGGTCACTGGAAAAGTGGCTGCGTATCCTTGATGACTTTCTGGTGGTCCCCGGACTGTGATTAGATCGTAGAAAGTTGCTGCTGTTTCCACTCCCAGCAGGGCTTCTGTAGATAGCCTCCCAGACGTAGGTTTCCAATGGAAGCTTAATAGATTTCACAATTTGGGTAATTTGCTCACTCAAGGAAGGCTCACATGCAATATAACATGAGTTGATATTGGACACTCTGAAATCCTCAGTTACCTTTTGGAACACCCTGCCGGTCTCACTAGTAGGCAGGATCACATTCTCCAAGAAGGTGCTTCTCTCACATTTTCTTCATACTATACAGCATACCTTCTCCCCGCCTGAGTATTTGGAAAGCTGGACACCCTGCTCACTTCCTTCGTATGGGCGGGTGGGCATGGTAGAGTAGCCAGGACTACACTGATGAAAAGCTATGAGGAGAGGTTGGAGGTGTTGTGATTGGAATTATATTACTTTGCAGCAATGGTTCAGCATGCAGCGCGATGGCTGGTGGAGGGAGACAATTGGGAAAAACGTTTACTGGTGATGTGTGGGTGCAGAAACCTAGCAGTGTTAAAAATGGAAGGAACTGGGATGTCGACCGATCAGCCATTTGTTGGTCATGTGACAGCCAGAGTGTGGTAACAGCTGATTAACGTACTGCTTCGTAGGGCACCCCTTTCACAGGAAGCTTCCAGTATGGATACTTGCCACTCTACCCCGCATCACACATCCAGCGTGAAAGAGTGGCTGTGATACCTGGGGTGACTTTTACCCAAATAAGATCTTGATCTACTTTGAGGACGACCAAAGAGAGTTTGGTGTGGGACCTGGGCACTTTTTACAGTATGTGGCTTGACTGAGTTTGCCAGGCAGACATGGACTTGCCCGGCGGCTCCTTTTGTGTCTGGTAGTCTGAGGGTGACGTTGAACTGTGCGACAGAGAGACACCTGATGTCTGTTATATAACCCCATGGGGCGGATGTGGCCCATGGGACTCTGCGGGCTGTCCTGGGATACGGATCTGGGAGATCCATTGACTGATCAGGATTGGGCAGGGTGTGCGCATTGACCGGGCAAGTTTCTGGTAATAGGTGGTTTAAGGTTGTCCACTTTAATTTTATTCATCGCACTTATATGGCTGAGTTAGAACTAAGCTGCTTATATATCCTGCCCAAGCTTCTTCAATGTAACTGATCGAACCTGAATTAACACACATTTCTGATTGCTCAGTAACTGCCTTTCCCCATCATTCCAATGTCCTGCATTGCTTTACAAGTTGTCTGCGATTCTCCTATTTACTGTACTATACCTTGTGTGTTGTGATGCGATTTGTTCCAATGAATGCTGTGAAGATACCTGTTCGCTGACTTCCTTGTGCACCTATGTTTCAACACAATGTTTAAATGATGTTGATGTGTTTGAATAAACAAATCTTTATAAAGTTATTTGCTAACCAAAAAACGCTCTTTCTCTGGAAAAACAGTCCTAACTATAACTACCTAGTAGATTCTGCATGGCACTGGGTAATTCTATATAATGTAGACCTACAGGGAGCATAAACTCCATACTTATTTTTGACTCTTTCCAATTACTAGACCGTTTTTTTGCATGCACTGCAACACTGGATTGTAGTGCAACATGTCAGTGGGTCGAAATATCTTCTTTTAACATTGAAGTCTATTCCATACCTCATCCTCCGATGTCTTGAACAGATGACGTGTCTTGTGCACCAGCTGATCCTTCTGGGGTCATTGATGTTACTCAGTCTGAGTATCTTGAAGGGGGAAAGAAGATCCTAGGCATATAAATAACCCTGTGTTAGTGACACTGTGCAACTATGGTTCATGGTATATTCATTAAGGGAAGAGTCATTGATATAGAAATAGGATCCCAAACGCCTTGATTAAAGAATCTAGTCTATAGTCCATAGCAGAGGAAGTTTGGGGGTCTTATTTCACATGTCGTAAATTTATCATAAACTGTGCAAATTCCAGGTTTCTTATGCAATAAATAGGGTACATGATCACTTGTAAATAACGCATTTCTGAATGCGCCCTACTTCCTTTGCACTGCTTTTAATTACAAAGTGCTGGTTAAATTGCATGGAACCAATTATGGTGGGTTTAGCCCCAAGACAGTACTGGAAGGCCACACCACATTAGTGGTATGTTTAACCACTATAGGGAGGAGTGCGGCGATACATCACAGTAAGTCTCGGGTACAAGGACCCCTGGTACCCCGTTTGTATTCGAAGGCGCACTATCTAAGGCTTTCATCAAGCCACAAAGAATATGGGTCATTTGCTAGTGCACCATTGAGTATAGAATTTTCATTGTGAGCCAAGCCTCTGTGATAGGGAAATACCATGTTTTTAAGACCTTCATAACAACCCCTTATAACATCAATAGTTGAGCCACTGTCCCCTACAAACAACACTTGTGAATGGTTGTATTTAAGAATAAAGAGCAGAAACTGAAATTGTTAAACAAAAAAAATAATAATGTGGCACCGCACAAGAATGATTTTCTACGAAAGTTTATTTGTTACTAAGCTAACTCTTTCCTTGGATTTCTGTTTTATAGAGTCATCGTCAACACATTTCAGTCCACGCAAGAGTGAAAACGGCTCTTTTTCGAATTTTCAAAAGTAAGAGGCTGTGGACTTTTCTGTTTAATTGAACACTTGGTTACCTATTTTTCTGATTATTTGGATACATTACCTTTGACTTGGTCCATATGAGTTGACACACTTCAGCGGATAGGCTAGGGAACAAGCCTGGGCTCCTATTTTGGCTAACATTCATCCCCACATGGGCCTCACTTTATTTTCGATCACTCAAGGGCCCATCCAGTTCAGGATCAGCCCACACCTACTTGACTACAGAATGTTCTTTATAAGAATACAAATAGTTACTGCCAATCCTTGCACCTTACAAAAGGGCTGATGAATGTGTCCTTCAGTGAAAGCTCTTACAAGCTCCAGCATGCCATCGTTCAGCTACTCTCCCTTGGCCTTTTCTCCTGGCCATAAAGTGTTTAGACTTTACTAGTCACTGTCTGTGGTGCAAATAATGCCAAACACTTTACTTGGAGAAAAATTCAAACATTAAGAGAGTTAATCTCTAAAGTCCAACATCTTATTGAGATGTATAACCTGAATATTCTATTTAGGTGCTACATGAATCAATGTCACTTTGACTGAAGGAAACCTTTATTTTTAGCTCAATATAACCCTCATGAAACCTAAAGGTATAACAATAGTCTTAAAAGTAGAACACGTTAATGAATGCATGATCTTTAAACAGTCATTCCTATTGAGAGTTATCACTGTACATAGTACAAGATCACACATACATGAATGTGGCACCAACTTAAAATTACACCTTTGCAGCTATTCTCTACTTGCACACCTAGTGCAATTTTAAAGTTGACAGGATCACTTACTCCTTTCTGTTAGCACTCATATCGTTATGTTAAAGTGGCCATCTCACTTTGTCTTCTTGTTTTCTTGTTTAGAACTAAAATGGAACAAAGGCTAAATAGTCCGACTGGTCGAGTATCACCTGCCGAGAACACAAAACCTAACCCCCGGAAACATGGTAAGTATGGGTGTGAAAGCGCTAGAAATCCATAAAGTAATTTAGTAGTGAATTTAACTGTCTTATGTACAATAAGTGTTTTTGTTCTGAGAAATGTACTATGCCTACTTAAGTCTATCAGACTTAACTGTCTTCTGTACAATAAGTGTTTTACTTCTAAGAAATGTGCTATGCCTACCGAAGTCCATTAGTTTTAATCTACCAAAATGATCTATGATCTATATGTGAGTATTTCACATTGACTGACTGCAGATATTTTTTACCTATCGTTGTAACATTATCAGGGTTACTAGTAATGGGGGTGGGTTCCAAGAGCAGGACGTCAACATTAAGACGAGGGAGCAGCATTAAAAGCCTTTGAAGATGTGACTAACCATGGCAGAAGCAACTTCTTCAATATACAGAGCACCTATTTAAAAATCAAAAATAAATGCTGATTACCTACTGGGAATCCAAAAATGAGCACATTGCAGCATAAATTCAGTAAAGCTTGGTCCCTTCCAAAAGGAAAACGTAACTGAAATTTGGGAAGTACGGAAATAGAAATATGCTTTTTTTTACAGAACAATAATTTTAGTCTTGCTACACTACAAGTTTTTTTTAGAACGGCTTCATGTAAGAGGGTCTTTCAACGCTGTGCTGTTTTTTGCCTTCCAAGTGTTTATCCATTGAAGAGAGAACTATTCTCTGCCCAGTCCATCATTAACAATAATCAAAAGCATTCTACAATCGTATTTTGTTTGTCTCCTGGCTTATTGAGGCCCTTTGCAACTTCATTTACTGGATGGACCTTTTAAAGCCTTTATATTAAATGATTTGCTCTGCAAAGAGATTTTCCAGGTATAACTTACTTGGGGTTGGAATATTTGTGAAGTGTCCTGCTGCAGAAGAAAGAAGGTGGCATATGATTTTCAAGCAATATTTCTAGCTTGCCTTCCAGTTCTTGCCCTCTTACTTAAAGGAAAATCTAGAGAAGAAAAGAAGGCAAAATAGCACAGACACCATTTCTCTTAGCAATTTGCTCAACCAATCAAGCTTATTAGTGCTAGTGAAGGACACCACCTGTTGACCATTCAAGAGCATCTAAGTTGAAGGGAAAACAACTTTGCCTTTGTGGACTCGATCAAGGTTGTAGCATTCATTGATCTCGAGACATCTTCTTACACCTCACTGTCACTACAATTAAAGTATATCCATTCACCATCACATCACCATGGATGCCGTTTATAATCTGCTTCACTGTCACTGAAAGTCTATATTGCTTTATGATCACAGAAGAAGGCAGCTACAGCAGTCACAGAATGTTATGGGTGTACCGGATACCTCTTTTCTTGATTATTCCAAGACCCAAATTCACTATATCTGAGCATGTACCACAGACTCTGCTGAAACTTGGCATTTCCCAAGTTTTTTTTTTGGGGGGGGGGGGTGGAGTTTCTACCTGAGAAGTCAATAAAGGATTATGCTCTGGATTTACGCAAGAATTACAGCAAAAAATATTTGTAGACTTTAGCCTATTGGACTTATAAAGACATGTCTGATTTTCACATCACAGAGGACCAACAGGCCTTTCTATCAAGATAGTTGGGGACAGGTACAGTAGGCCATCATCTCAACCTTCTACTCCAGGCAGCTCAAACCACCTCATATGACTATCCTACCTCCACCACCTAATTTACCACAGCTATTTTGTCACCCAGACCACACGGATTGAAACCAAGGTAGTCTCTATAATACCCGAGACTCGTTTTATGATACTGTCTTAAACTGGGAAAGTGATGACCATTGGAAAGATTATCAGGTTGACCCAGGCAACGATTGGCTTGAATCCCTACCCTGTTCAGGCCTCCCCACCTAACGATACCACAGCCTATAATGCAGTCCTAGAGATAGCGATTCAGAAAAGGGGGTGGTGATGAACAGAGTGTCTGAATTAAGCAGACCACTCTTACCCAGTCCAAAGATCAGGGCTTGATCCATCACCGTTATTTAGCTTGTTTCCTTCCCAGTATAAGAATTGGCTTGGTAGTTTGGTTTGCCCTGTTCCCATCATGCACTGGGACAGGAACAGACTAATTTGCATGTAGCCAGGTTCTGAGCTTGGATGGTGCAGTGAGCTAAAAAACGGTGATGGATCAAGCCCTGATCTTTGGACTGGGTAAGAGTGGTCTGCTTAATTCAGACACTCTGTTCATCACCACCCCCTTTTCTGAATCATTTTGTCCACCATAAGCGTGGAAGGGTATACTCGGATGTGAGTCCCTTGCTCATTGCACCATCAGGATTCAAGCAAGCCGGGCTGACGACGGCTGAAATGCCAGAAACCGGTCCCCGGAAGCTTGTTTCCTTCCCAGTATAAGAATTGGCTTGGTAGTTTGGTTTGCCCTGTTCCCATCATGCACTGGGACAGGAACAGACTAATTTGCATGTAGCCAGGTTCTGAGCTGGGATGGTGCAGTGAGCTAAAAAACGGTGATGATCAAGCCCTGATCTTTGGACTGGGTAAGAGTGGTCTGCTTAATTCAGACACTCTGTTCATCACCACCCCCTTTTCTGAGTCATAGAGAGAGCAGCACCGAACCACAAGCAGACCAATATCTCTGCTTGGTCGGAAGCATGCTTGTGACCAGTGCAGACCACGTTAAAGATTGCGTGAACGTTAGGGTTGTCACTCCTCTGATTGAGAAAAATTGACATCCCCAGATGACCCAGCCTTTTAATAAGAGCTGGTTGTGGAAGGAAAGGTGATATTGAATTCAAACATCTGGTCTGCATTTGACACTACTGATATTGTCTTGCGAGAAATTAACCACTGCATTCAATTAAGGATCCATGCCTGGCTCGGAGTCTTGGGTTTCAGACTTGATTTGTAACATCATCTGATCAGTGACCTGTTTGATGGAAAGGATTTGTTCAGCTCCATGTCGACACAATGCTATACAAAAATGAATTACTACTGTTTAAAATGCAAAAATGTTGCCTTCCGTTACGGCACCCACAGTCAAAGGGTGATGGATTATGAATGAACAAGTCAGTGATATTTGCTGATGCTACTCCACTTTTGCAAATACCATACGCCTTGAGGAAAATGTGGGATGTGTCAATCAGTGTCGTTCTAGTGGCATCATTGAAGGCAAGGCAACCTTGGTACTCGTTGCTAGTGGTGATGGATGTGCATATGCATGAAAAATTACCATGAGGCTGATGTACTGTATCCAGACAGTTGAAGCTAGTAGTCTGGCACTCAGTTACAATTTGGTTGCTTGAAAATCCCAAAGGAGTGGTTGGTAAGCCTGCTTGAGGCATGCAAACCCACCAGGCTGGTCTGCAAGGCTGCTAAGTGGGAAGGATGTGTTCACTAATGCATTGGTAATAGACTCTTCAATAACCTCAGTTCAGGATATCATTTGTAATTTACTGAAATCCGGACTGAAATACATTTCCATCCATCTACACATGCACTCTACAATGAGAACAGGCAGTGCTTTATTTGAGCCAGTGGTTGCAGCTGGGGCCCACCGGCACTCATTTTTAGGAAACTGTATTCGTTTTCCTCATCAGTCTTTTCGCCCAGAGCAGGAGAGTCTAAAACACACAAAGGAGAAAAGAAAAGGAGAAATGCAGAAAATATGTGACAGAGAAAGCAGAAATCTGAAAACTGAATTTAAGGGACCGGGCGAGTCAGTCGTAAATTAAAGACGTGAGGTGTAATTAAGATTTCACGGTTTGTTTTTCGAGACACTGATATAGAATAGCAATGGATGTGGGCTTGTGATCAAAGCTTTGGGCCTTGGCACTTGTTCTTTTACAAATGAAGCATTGAGAATAAGCAGCATGTGTTTCCTTTAAAGATAGTTGCCATACTCACAGAGGACCTTGGATGCCTTCATACCCAACTTGGAATCTCAATGTCATTCCCTAAAGGGTAATGGGTCCTTCCTTTAAATGCTGCATGACTGTAATGTGCAGTTACTGTCACAGAAGGTAGAATTTCTGGCTCCTATCACATCTCTTCAGATAATCCGTATGTCGATCATTAACTATAGAGTAATCATTTACTAAAGTACACAAATGCTTTGGAGGACAACCCCAAAAGTCCTACCTATTGTGGTTTCCCTTTTCATGTCAAACATTCAATTTGCTCATCTTTTTCCCCACTCTGTGGCAGAAAGGGCTTTACACGTTCAAGATCTCAAGAAGGCACTCCTGTTTTGTATAGATGGAACTAATTGCATTTACAAGAGAAAATAAATATTCACTTTTGCTAAGCCTCACTTGGGAAATCCTATGTTTGAAGCATGTGTGGCTGTTGATACACCTGCTGTGCCTACTCCTACCATCTATTGTTGGACCTGGATGTGTGCATGTTTGTTTTTGTTAAAGCAGTCTCAAGTCATTGTGACTACTCCTCTTGCTGGTAATGCTCATGCTCAGCAACTCCATTGTTAGATTGTTTAATTTCTGCCGTCTGGTTCGGATGTGTTCTCTTGTGTTCTGGTTTAACACCACCGCAGTGCTCTTTTCAGTCCACATGGGTTCCTTACCTCCGTTGTTATTGTAATCAATTGCATCTCCCTCTCTTCCTGCATCTTGGGTCGATGTTTGTGACGTCGCTCAAACGTGGTTCGGATCATCCGGGGCCTCGCCCTTTGGGGCCTACTCCTGTCTGTTTGTCGCATATCTCCCTCATGCTTAGACTGTGATGGAACAGATGCCATTTTGTTATTGTCCTCGCTGCCAAGCACAGTATCTGTGCACTGATCTCCATCACATCTGCAATACGTGTCTTTTGCCCGAGCACCACAAAGCTGCTTGTGATGTTTACAGGTCTTTTTGGAGCAAAAGGAGCGGCAGAGGCCATTGAGCTTGGAATCTCAAGATGTCCCGTAGGAGCAAAGGCTGCACCCAAGATCAGTTGGGTCCAGAAAACATCAAGGTGGTGCACCATCCACAGCCCTCGGCAGCAGACGAGAAAGTATTTCCCCAGAGGACAGCTCTGACTCAGATTTGGAGCTTGAGGACCTTCCACCAGCTCAGCAGGTAATGAGTATGATATCCCCTCACCATGGCTCTACAGCAGAGCAGCCCTGAATAAAGGGACATCCAGCCACTCTGGAACACCAGAGACAAGCCACCTGGTCACCACTGCCTTCAGACCATGGTCAGCACCACCTGCAATCTTTGAATGTACCACCCACCTCTGGCTCTGTGCGAAAGAAATCCGTGAGGCAGCCCACTTCGGTGCCCCCCATACCGGCACAGGCTTGACTATCTGAATCTATCACTTCCGCCTCTGCACTGACCCTACCATGGGTGCTGAAATCTAAGCCATCTTGTGCGCTTAAACCCTCGGCATCGGCCAGCAAGACCGACCTCCGCTCTTGCACTCTGTAACAGATTCCCCACAAATTAGAAGAAAAGATCGATCCCTGGCAAATACACTTGGCCATTCATCCTCACATGGCCCAGACCTTCACCTGCCCTTCCGGATCTGCACCTGCTCAACCTTCTAAACGTCCATCGTGGGAGGCCTTGGATATTCCAACTCCACCAAAGCAGTGCATGAAGGCAGACAAGGCTACTAGCCCCATACCTATCACACATACATCACCCCACCCTTTTCTTCAACCCTCCCCTTTCCTGGGTGTGGCCTAACAAGATGACTGGCAGGATGTAGTTGTTGGCAGCTCTTGTCCCGACCGCCTGCATCCTACATAATCCTGCCACCCGGATCCTGTGTAGACGCAGCGGAGCAGTGCACCTTGCGATTTGGAGCACATGCTGCTTGCAGTTTGACGGAGGAGTGACCAGGGATACTGGGACTGGTGGTGCGGAGACTGATGCTGGGACAGCAATGTTGAAGAGGCCTACTGTGAGTTAGGCGGGCTGGAATAAGCTATGACCGCCTGAGTTACAAGGAGGGGGTAACAGTGAAATCCTGTACGGGAGGCGGCTAGTCTCCATGGAGTAGATTGGGCGCAGCTGGCCCAGAGGGTGGGGCGGCTGGGTCCTGCCCTCCAAGCTTGGGAGCGGCGGAGGCCAGTAGCGGGAGAGAGCCAGCCACTGGCCTGCGCAAGGCTGTAGCAAGGCTGTTGCTCCGTCTGTGATGGCTCCCCGAGATTGAGGCACCCAGGGCAGGGAGCATCCTGCCAAGCTGCGTTGAAAGGGTAAAGGCCTGATTCCCGTTGGTATCCATGCCAGAGGCCTTGCTGCACCGGGCCCCAGAGTTCCAGAGGAGAGCTTCAGCTGCATGCTCTGGGCCATCACTGACTGGGCTCCAGCCGGGCTTTTGGATTGGCTGGGGCTTTTGGCAGCAGCTGTGAGCCCGGAGTTTCCCTGGGGATAGCCTAAGGTGGGCTTGGCAAGGATACAGAGGTGCCTCTTTTGTGGTTAGGGGACTTCAGTGGTGTACTAACTGGAGAACTTCCCTCGTTTGGGCACAAAATCCGGTTTTATAAGCGGTGATGACGCCTGGTGCTCGCTCCTGCCAATGCACTACTTGTACACATGCCACACAGCACATTTAGCAGCCTGGATCGGGTGCTAGTGGCCGGGATCCCCCTTTCCAAGGAGAGGATCGTGTCACATTTGACTAGGTTCTCGTCTGATCACTCCCCTGTTAGTTGTACACTGAAGTAGGATGTGGTGGGCAAGAAGGCACTGTCTCCGGCGCTAACTGAATATTAAGTGCAACGCAAACAAATGATGGATGGAATGCGGAATAAATCATGCATTCACCCTTAGTCAAAAGATCTGGGTTAAATCCATCGGTCTTTTGCTCCTTAATTTACACCCAGCCATGTGCAAATCAGTCTTGACCCTGTTCCTCATGGGGACAGTCCAGCCCGATCTGCCAAGCCAGGTCCTCCCTGGACTGGAAACTAGCACCCTCGGACCGGTTTCGGGGTATTACCCCACATCAGCCAGGTTAGCTTGAATCCAGTGCCACAGTAACCAAGGGACCCACATCTGGGCATACCGATCCCACTTAGGGATTCAAGCTAGCCAGGCTGTTGATGGTGATGCCCCGAAACCAGTCCCAGGATGCTTGTTTCTGGCCCAGGAAGGACTTGGCTTGGCAGTTCGGGCTGGACTGTTTCCATGAGGAAGAGGGTCAAGACTGATTTGTATATGGCTGGGTCCAAATTGGGATGGCGTGGTGAGCAAAAGAACAATGGATTAAACTCAGATGTTTGTGACTGGGGATGAATGTTTGCATTGTTCAGCATTCCGTCCATCAATCGTTCCTTTTGCTGCCTTAAGTGGGAAGGGTATGCCCAGACAAGGGTCCCATGCTTACTGCGCCACTGGATTCAAGCTAACCTGGCTGATGAGAGGTGATCCCCCGAAACCAGTCCCAGGATGCTTGTTTCTGGTCCAGGGAGGACTTGGCTTTGCAGTTCGGGCTGGACTGTTCCCATGAGGAACAGGGTCAAGACTGATTTGCATATGCCTGGTTCCAAATTGGGATGGCGTGGTGAGCCAAAGAACAATGGATTAAACCCAGATCTTTGTGACTGGGGTGAATGTTTGCATTATTCAGCATTCCATCCATCAATTGTTCCTTTTATTTTAACTGAATATTTAGAGCATAACTGGAGCACGATCACTTGCAGGGCCACAGAATGGGAGGCTATGATATCTTTGCAGCGGTGCGATGCATGGGGCTGACCTGTGAGCTGCTGCACCATCTGCAGGGGGAGCTCCAGGCGGCTGAGGCTTGTTTGGTTATGTTTGCTGGTGTAGGATTTTTCCGATCCGGCTTTCCATAGGTCAGAGGTCTAGGTGCACCATCGCATTGCGAACATGTGGGACACATTGGATAAAAACACTCTGAAGCACTACCATCAGAGATTGCATCGAGAACGTGCTAAGTCTGGCAGAACATTGGCCTGGATTTTGCGCAGGGAGGTGGTCATTACCCCTATACACCATTTAATTACTATAGAGGGCGCAATGGTGTCTTCAGGGGTGGCCATCTTGACCACCTTCCGATGCCACTTGGAGGGAGGTCTATAGAGCAAACCCACATATCACAACTGACCTGATTAGGGCTTTCTTGGGTGTGTTCACCTCCAGTGGGTTGGTGTGGAGGTGATTGCTGAGTTGATGGTGAACGTCACTTTAGACTAACTGCGTGTGGCATTATGGATGATCCTGAAGACTAAGGCTCGTGGGGGGAGGGAGGGTAGGGGATTCCCATCTAAAGTCTATCAGGAGTTCTTGGCGTTGTCCTCACACGTGGCTCCTCTAGGTTTACTTGGAGGCTAAAGGGATGGGGGTACTACCGCTAACCATGGAGGAAGGGGATCAGTATGTTGGGGGGGATAGTTCAGACCCAGCGGTGTGTCGTCTGCTTATCATGATAAACACAGACGTAAAAATTTGGTGTCCACTATTGGCCAACTGACTGAACCCTATGATGAGACACCTGGAACACAAAGACTAGCATGGGCGTATCCCGAATCGATACATGGGGATAAATCTTAGGAGACTAACGCATGTACTACATGAGGTGGAAGGCAAGAGAGAGGGAATTCTGATCTGCACTTCCTTCATGGAATATGTCCCCCAAGGGCACTACATTGATCCTTCCAAATAGGCTCTTTCAATTAGTAATGAAGGTAAACAGATTCTTGTTGAATGAACATAAATTCATGTATTTTATTATTAATACATTGTATCTTCATTTCAAGCTTCTTATGCAACTCGTAGTGTATGGACAATTTCATCCATTCAATGCATTTCGGGTATTTTTACCCTTCATCAGGGATTGGTCCTAGGATAAACGTGAATAACATGAGGGACTATATTCTTATTTCACATTGTTTGTGTCTATTATATATTTCATGGGGATGGTGAATCATGCTTGGTAACCGGGTGTTGGCAACTTTACATAAAGTTTTGTGGATTCAAGTGGTCGAGATATATAAACGTGACTATGTTATTGGAGAATGTGGCTTTTAGGATATCATTTATGCGGTGCAAAAATAATGGTGCAATATACCTTTCAGTGCGCCAAAAAAAGTGGTATGGAGTCGGTCTGTTCAAATGCCAATTATATACGAAACCAGTCTTCGATGAAAAATGGGCGGCTCCGTGTGAGTTAAAACAAGTGTATGAAAAGAAACAAACTGGTGCTTAAATGTCGTGGTTAAGATATGTGAGTCTTTTGACGTTTGATAGTGGCTTACGCGTTCAAAACGCCATGTACTTATTTGCGGTTCGAAACGGAGCTTGTGTTAGGTGCTGGCTATGCGTTTGGCATAAAATAAGTTGTGCGTTACTAATCAAAGCTTCGTTTACCGTGTAAAGTGTGGTTCCACGAAAGCGTATCAAGCACCTAACACAAGCTCCGTTTTGAACCGCGAAGAAGTACATGGCATTCTGAATGCGTTAACCCCCATCAAACGTCAAAAGACCCATGGACTCCTGTGACGTATACCCACTGGGGGGATACGAACCTAGACTTGTACCCTGCCTACACATCTTTGACAGATGATTCTATTTAATATCTGGAACTTATTTGTAGGGCCACCTCCTTCTATAAAGTAGATCTTCACACGGAGCCTGTGGAGGAGAATAGCTTTCTCTTTAGAAACCTCTTCTCCACCCACCGCTCCACCCTCACAACTGACATATTTCAAGACTCCGTCAGTGCTAGGGTCAAAACTCCAAACCTGGATAAAAAGTACAAGGCCTCCCCTACTGACCCCCATTTACATTTGGGGGTAGCTACCACCTGACTCGCTTGTGGTAGTAAGTGTACAGACGCTACAGGGAAAAGAGTGACCGTGCAATCAACCAAAAATGGGTACATTCCTAACCCGTTGGGCTACTCTGCAGATAATCACCATGCCCACTGGGATAAAATGGAAGAGGTCCTCAAGCAAATCCCGGAGGGCCACAGGAAAAAGGGTTGTTAGATTGTCTCTGAGGGGGAAACCATTCTCTAAAACTACTATCTGCTGCGCATTAGATACTGTGGACACTGGCGACAGAGGAGTGAACTCCTGCACATTTATGGCTGACTTCATATTTCAGGCCTCAAGCTGGAGTTCTAACAGAACCTCCTTCACATGTTGTTTGATCAGCATCTATTCGGCCCCCAGGTAGACCAAACTTTAGAAAAGATCATAAAACCTATGGCGACAGCAAAGGCTATATGCACACCTTCTGTAGAGTCTGAAAGACCACCTCCCCAGAGGTCTCCAGATCCTACCAACGTCCACAGGCCATGCAGCCCTCTCCCAGAGGCTGCTTTAGGGGATCCTACAGAGGCACCAATTCAAAAGGCAGATGTTAAGGTGGCTCCCCAAAGGAACAGCCAACACCACCCAACTTGCATCTCCTCCGCCCCTCCAATTACACAACACCCGTCATTGGTGTTTTCAACAGTTTTTCCCGATTTGGTAGAATGTCACCTCAGACTAATGGTTACTGAACATTTTCCGAAATGGTTATTGCCTGAAGCTCCTTTCCATGCCTCCCATTATTCCACCTTGAAAAACGAACTCTCTCGGATCACTATGGGCTACCCAGGGAAGAGGTCAAAGCACTACTTCTCAAGAGGGCTATAGAACCCATCCCAAATCATTACCAAGGAACGGGAGTATACTATGTACTTCCTAATGCAAAATGGTTGTGCCCTTAGACCCATTCTGGACCTTGGGCACCTCAATTAATACATCAACTCAGAGCACTTTCATTTGGTTATTCTCAAGGTTATTCCGTTTCTGCAACTACGCAACTTAATGACTGCTCTCGTCCGAAGGATACCCATTTCCACATACCAATACACCCATCTCATTGCCTGTATCTCAGGTTTGTGATCAGCGGAAACCAGTACAATGTTCTCCTTTTTGGGATCACCACTGCACCTCACATGTTCGCCAAATGTCTTGTGGTGATGACTGCTTATTTTTGCAGACGGGGCGTTTACATCTTTCCCTACATGGATAACTTGCTGATCAAAGTGCTACCTACCAGCAATGCTACACACGGACTCAGGTAAACATAAACTGCTCACACGACCTAGGGTTTACCATCAACATCACCAAATCCCACGGGCAACCCCTCCAGATCCAACCCTACCTAGGCACAGTTCCCAACTCTGAGGTTGGCATGGCCTATCCAAACCCAGACAGGATCCATTCCAGTCCTTTCAAGCACTAATTCTTCTTTTACAACCAAACTGTCATGTCCCGCTCAGGACAGTCGTTCAAATGATGACCTTCTGCATTGATATAGAACCCCATGCCAGACTACACATTCATCCGTTGCAGGGGTGCCTATCACAACATTGGTCTCAAGCAAAGGGTCATTGGGACAATCTAGTGTTGATCAGCCACAATATTTGTAGCTCTCTGCAGTGTTGGAACACCAACAATCTGTTGCAGGGGTGGCCTTTTCTAGAACAAGTTCAGCAATGTACTATCAGAATGGATGCCTTCCTTACTGGTGAGGTACTCACTTACAGATTCGGACTGTTCAGGGCCAATGGGAACACAAACACAAGGGCCTCCACATCAACTACCTGGAACTTCTAGCCATTCACTTAGCGTTGAAGGCTTTCCTATCTCACTTGACAGGCAAGGTCGTTCTCATGACAACACAACAGACATCTATAACCTTCAGAAACAGGCTGACAATTGGTCTCCCCAACTCAAGCAATTAGCCTGGAGCATTTAGTGGTGGGCTCTCTGCCACGAAGTCTCTCTGCTAGTTGAATACCTTCCCGGAGTCAATAACGACGTTGCCCAACTCCTCAGCAGGATGCAACAACAGGTCCATGAGTGGGAACTCCACCCACAAGTCCTCCTTCAGAACTTTCAGGGCTGGGGCTTCCGAGAGATAAACCTTTTCACCTCAGCAGAGGACCCCCAAATGCCAAAACTTTGCTCCCAGGTCCCCACACCAACAATCTAAAGGCAATGCTCTATGGATGAGTTGGTCAGGGATTTTTGCCTATGCTTTTCCGCCTCTACTGCTACTTCAGTTTCTGGTTTGGAGGCTCTGGCGACATATCTCACCCTCATCTTGGTGACTCCCACATGGGCCCGCCAGCCTTGGTTCACTACTCAAACTCTTTGGCACCCAGACCCCACGTCTCTCAACTTTGATTTGATGCCTAAGGTCATATAATTTGGATACCTTAATCTTCCACCTGAATGCATGAGCATTCTCAAGGCAGTACACAGACCAGCATGTTATGCAGTCGAGTGGAAGAGGTTGTGTGTGCTATGGTCACTCAAAACCTATTGATCCCTTAAACGCCACAGTGCAGGATATTGTCCATTTGCTTCATTTGCAGATTTCAGGCCTAGCCTTCACCTCCATACAGCTACACCTAGCTGCTGTGGCCACTTACCTCCAGAAAAAACAGCACGTCTCTCTTCAGAATTCCAGTAATTAAAGCTTTTGTGGAAGGGCTCAAAAGGGTCATTCCACCTTGTGTTCCACCAGCCCGACATGGAATCTCAACATTGTACTGGCAAGATTCATGGGTCCTCCATTTGACCCCCTCCACTTCTCCCCCCCCCCTCCCCCCCTCAGTACCTTTCTTGGAAGGTGGCATTTCTACCTGCTATCAAATCACTCATGAACTTGGAAGAAAGGTACTTTTAAGGTTAATGTATGTAGCTCATTACACACCTAAGGATAGTTGTCCTTTGCACCATCCCCAAATTCCTCCCTAAGGTAGTCTCCCAGTTCCACCTTGATTAGTCTACCGGTTTTCCCCACAACCTAAATCCATTGCGGGCCAAACTCTTCATACTTTGGATGTGAAATGAGCCCTCATGTACTACTTTGAGCTAAACCATTTGGGAGCATACAACACATTTGTTGCTTGCTCTATTCTAAAGCTAAGAAAACGTTGCCCCTTCCTCCTGGAGCCAATCCACTCAGAAGAAAGGCACCTCTATGGCCTTACTGGCAGAACATTCCAGTAGCTGACCTATGCAATGAAGCTACCTAATCCACACCACAACCTTCTACAAAACATTACTGTGTAGATGCATTAGCACACCAACTAGCCACTGCAGGCCAGGCAGTACTCTGTACACTTTTCCAATATGCTGCAGCACCCACAGACTAGCCACTCCTTCGGGGGGGGGGGGGGGGGGGCTGCTTTACAAGCTATGCCACAGCATGTGTTTCTGCAGCACACATGCCTCAAATTGAAAATGCTACCCTGTAAGCATCTGTTTGTGGCATGTAGTGCTGTAGATTCACAGGTGCCCAACCTCCTTCCGGAACCCTATAGCCATTACAGTGTCTCTTACTATCTATTTTCCCTCTTTTGCATGACATCACTCTATAATTTGCTTCGCTTCACATTCCATCCTCACCCGCCATGCGGAAAAAACAATCTTACAATGGAGTTGATGGCCATGTGCATTACCAGCAAAAAGAGGAATCAAAGTACCTTGTGACCAATGGATGGTGCAATTAAATGTCAGCATGCAGAATACCAAGGTGGTGGCCTTTAATCCACTACCAGGTGCTCCCTTCCCCTGTTTTCCGCTCTTGTAGGTTCCTGCTTTCTCCCTTGGTGACTGCTTTGCCGTCTTTCCCTTTCTCCGTCTTTCCAATTAGTGTTTTTACCTCTCTCATCTGCTTGTTAATGATCGAATATGGAAAAATAATTGCTGTTAGCCCCCACTGGCTCACACTTTAAGCACTGATTCCAGGAGGAATTGCTTTAAATCTTTGCAGGGCAGTTGCTTGCTACAAACAGAAAATGTTACTTTCCCTGTAACCACGTGTTCATAGATGAAGTACTGTAGAAACAGATTCCCCCACCCTCCTCCCAGGAAGAGAGCTATGATCTCGGATGTTAGAGTCACTGCGCTCCACCGACGTTCCTCACCTCCGGGAGGAAATGAATCGGACATTGGAGTCTTTGTCCTTGTGCATTGTGGGCTTCGGGCAGAGTCACAAGAAATCTTGTAACATGAAACTTCTTTCAACAACTGTAAATATCCACACCCAACAGTAGATGGCAGGAGTATGCAGAGCAAACTACAGGCTACGAAGAGATAGTAACCCATTCCTTTTGCCATTCTATTAATTCAAAGGTTTGTTGAAGGAACAACGAAATTTGCAGACTTAGGCCAATTGCAACATTTATGTGAAGTCTAAATCTGGTGATAAAACCGCTCATTAAACAGCTGTTTGAGCCTTACACAAAGCAGGGCTGAAATAACGCATGCGGAGTACAACATTTGTAATTGTAGTCTCCTCATTTCGTAGAATACGTTACAGGCTTGAAGTACCTTTTCAACAAAAACACAAGGATAAAGTAGTTAAGCACGCTAACCCTCTCCTTATTCCAAAGTTCATGGCTTTCATGTGAACCAGTCTATTCAGTTACATACATTTTTCCAACAACTTAAAGCACAAGCTGAAAAAGTGCTGCACTGCCCAATGGTAAGGAGAGATCTTGTTTACTTCATACAAGATACAATGTCACTTGGGAAAAGTGAAAAAAGCGTTTTTTGCACACAGGGCAGCATGCAAAGGGCTTAAAGTTTCAAATGAAATGAAAACTACATAAATATGTTACCTACTGACTTGGCAAGACCTAGACAAAAACAGAGGGTGTGCTCTACAAGGATGGACGGTGCAACATAAGCCTTCCTCGATAATGTTGGCATCAATGACATATGCATGCCAACTAGGTCTTCAGCTAATACCTTAGTATTCACTATATTGTAGATATCCATGGGAACCAGAAGACACATTTAGGACAGAAGATTCTTATATACCTTTTTGCAAACACCCAGATTTCACTCCCACCTTTCTCAGATTACTAATACTGCTGCATATCCTCAGAATAGTTTTACACTGCAAAAGGAGATTGTTACATAGCTGTAATTTTTGATTAATATGTCACCCATCTAGCTCCCCCGTGTAAAGATGGAGGTATACAAAAAAGTTAAACATTTAAAAAAGTTTAAAGGAAGTGAAGTAAAATTTCAGAGGTCACCATAACAGAGGGGAAAGGGAATCGAAATATGGTGCCCACTTGCTTTGTGGGTAACTGTTGACATCATCGGTAGTCAGCAACTCCGTATGGCACATCTTTTAGTCAGTACCCATAAGGCCTCAAACAAATTTACCTTTCAAGACTCGGCCACTAGGTGACAGGACAGCATATGAATCCCAAATAGCATCAAGGACCAAAACCTTTCTACCAGATAAGTAAATATCTCCTTACTAAGGAATGTTCCTTATAAAGATATTTGCAAGGTAGTGATATGATGTTGTATCCACCCTTTTAAACATAGATGGGATTCTGAGTCTCTGGAATGTCTAGCTGCTTTGAGAAATATCTTAGAAAATTGCTCCGATCTATCGGTGGGTTAGCTGTTTAAGGCACTTGTAATCCTAGTTCTGCATAGTAGGACTCTTCATTAAAGTCCACCCTACTCAGTGACACACAACCAGTATTGGAGATGTCCAGAGTGGAGATCCTAGATTACCTAATAAAATGAAATGATGAACTGTACATGCTATGCTGAGAGGCAGAAGTTGCTTGCTGATCCTTTAAAGGAGCAGAGTACATTTTCTTTGCTAGTTTGAAGCTGCTGCATATCTAGCTTCATTTCCTCATTTGTCATTTTTTATTTGACAGGGTTAATAATGCATTGAGCTTGATTTTGGGATTCTTTTTTTTAAATGGCTTTTATGTTCATGTTTAAGCATTTGAAATCCCATTCATTTAGCCTGTGATAGGCTGCAGATCTATTGGGTCTGCACTTCATCAAAAGCATTTTTTTCAGCCACATTTAAATCTACATCCTAATCAGAAAGTGTTACATGAACATTCAGATGGGCAGTACTTCTCTAATGTTCAATGGTGATTCCTACAAGCAGAACTAGGGTTTAAGTAAGTTTTCCTGTATTAGCAAACTAGTATGACCAAGCTAACAGACCAAGGCCCTCTTTCTGAGTTGAGGGTAATTTGAATGTTTGCAGCATGTAATGCTGTAGTGGCATGCTCTGCCATCCAGTGTTGAGCTAGAAAATTACAACTTATCCAAGACACCAACTACATCTCACAACTGGCAACCGCTTTCGGACCGAAAAGTTTGATCTTGAGATGAGGTCATATAATAATGACTATTTGCGGGGATGGGAAGGTGAAAACACTATTTACATTTTTGCACACTTGTACTAATAAATTCCAGTTGATGGGCAACAGTTGGTACAGTCAACTTCGTTTAAAGAGGGACCACAACGAAAGTGCATGTTCGGGTTGCAATGCCTTCCAGAAGAAAGACTATTCAGTGCCAATGGGACCAAAGGTGGGTGTACTACTACACAATGCAGCACCCATACTCTACCAAGTCTACTGCAATCACCAAAGACATCAAAGGAGTTGATTTAATGTGGACAGGAGGAAGACATTCGATATTTCAGACTCCCAACAGAATTGGAGTCTGCGTATGAGCCTCAGATCCAGCATCATAGGCCATGGTTTACCAGGGCCCTCCATGAAGCTAATACCCAAGAAAAGGGCCTGACCTTTGGTTTCCAAGACTGAAAGATGAGCATACCACCTCAAGCAAAAATTCCACTTTAAGCACACCACAAGAAAGTGAGCAGCTGATGTGCAACAAAATACATATACTGACTCAGTCAATGGTCACATTGTTGCACTGCCACCTTCCACCACAAAGCCTATAAAAAATCAACACTTACTTGCGATGAGGCTATATCTCAGGAGTTCAGGCACAAACCATTACCAAAGAAGAGAATGGTTGATACTACCCAACCACCATAACCACCTCTACCACCACAGATGTCCTCTTCACACTCCATACATTTAAATTCTCACCAGAACCTTTCAGCAGAACTTTTGCCAATCTATCACGATCCTGGGCCACTCGAGCAACAAGATGATGCTTGGGAAATGTACAGGGCAAAACCCTCTTTGGAGACCTATCCTGTCAAGGCCTCTCCAGCAGATAACACTAACAGCACCACAAAATCCCTGTGCACAGGATGATGAAGAGGGTGACTTTTCATTGAAACCTTTTCAGTGTCTGCTACAAAGCACTGCAAAGTTGCCTCTCATGCTAAAGACCATGTTAAGCTGCTCTGCACGTAATTTTAAAGACCCTGTAAAGATAAGAGTTGTTACACTGAGGGTCAATGACCAGATCAACCTTGGACAACAAGATCCTTTACTTATTCATGGGCATGGCCCACCTTACGCTCTGGTTGTACACAAAGTGAAATACGTAAAAGCGAACAGGTAATCCTCCCCGTTGGACAAGGAGAGTATGAAAATTAACGTGTGAATTTAGGGCCTTCAAACAGTGGTGTATTGTGGTTTCTTCAAGTGGGAAAGTACATGGCGATCCTCAAAATCAATTACCTCTACTTTAACTTTCCCAAACATGCAGCTCACTTCCAGCACCTAATGTTCCGTAGTAAAAATAAAAAAATAAAACGCTTTATTTGATTTTACATATAAAAATCACAAAAGCACAAAATAAGAACACAGTTTAAAAATCACATGATCATCATAAAATGTATAAATGCTGCAACAGTAAAACACATTTAAAAGGACAATACAGTATCTTAAGGAATTTAGTTAATTCATAGAGATCCGATGTCTAATAATATTTTTTTAAAACGATGACACTAAGTACATGATCAATTCATCTTCTAGCATTTGTAATCTAATGAGAGCCGGTCTACACTGTCTCATACACCACTTTCTCAGCATAGGCGTTAGAAATCTTTTCCTCGGCAAGGAATACAATTTGCAAAACAATATGCAATGTGGTGTCGATTGTACAGACATATCGTCACAGGGGCACAATATCAGGTTTTTAGACCAGGAGTTCAACTCAGGGAATGTAACTAGTCTGAAGAAACAGCCCCCCACCCCATCCCCCCCCCGACCCCCGAATCGTGTAAGTAACATGCGAGAATAACTACTTTGTGTAAGAATCAAAGAGGACTGAATCCCCTGTCCATGAAGAATCAATTGATTATCCATGACTGAGGTCTTGCTATTCTCCGTCAGCCAACGTTTGTTCTCTAAGGAGAGAAGGCAAATTTCTTTTAGCTTCTTCCTTGATACTGTCGCTAAGCAGGTCGGGGAGTCAAAGTATTCGGGGTACCCGATATTAATTAGAAATTTCTTTACATACATAATCCAATGGATTTTAGTCGCCCCGTCAAGATTGAGACAGTCTATAATTATGTCTCTGTTAAAACTAGTCTCATCAGTAAACCACACCTTGTGCCATAGAAGAATAGGGCTAACTTTGGGGTCGGAGATGTAATTCATACCTAGTTCTTTATGGCACACATAGGTAGAGGTGGAGCCTGGAACAGCTAGAAGGTAACGGAGGAAAGCGTTCTCACAAAGCTGTATGTTGTGAGTGTCTGCTATCCCCCATATTCCTGCGCCGTATGTTGCAGTAGACACACATTTAGATTTACATATGTCTACCAACACTGGCACATGTCTACCCCCAGCTTATTGGAAAAGTTTCTCACCACTCCAATGGCGTGCAAGAAGGCCAGTTTCCTTGCTTCAACTGCCGAAGACCAGGTCCCCTTCTTGTCAAAATTAATGCCCAAGTAAGAAAAGGTATTCGTTATATCTATTTTTGTGTTCGAGAGAAAGATCTTACATGTAGGATTTCTTTGTGGTACAACACATAGTAAGTGTCTTACTTATGTTAATTTTTAGACCCCGATCATTTATATAATCTGAGAAGTTAGTGAGCGATCTTTGTAGGCCTACTTGAGTCCGTGCCATAATTACTGCATCAGCTGTATATAATAAGATTGGGATAAGTGCATTCTTAACCTGAGGGTAATCCTGTTTGTCTTGGATAAGGTGGGAAGCCACACTATTTATATATAAGTTGAATAATAAGGGTGTGAGTATGCATCCCTGTCTTACTCCTTTTTTTATGGCAAATTTATGAGTACACTCACCTTGATTCCCAAACCGCACCCTTGCCCCAGCCCCCCGATATAACTCTTTAATAAAATTCAGCAGATTTATATCTATTCCTAGTTGCAGTAATATGGTCCATACCTTATGATTTAGGCAATCAAACTCTGAGCTCAGATCGAGAAATGTTGAAAATAATTTTTCTTTTTTTGCCGCCACGTAATTAGCTATGATCAGGGCTAAATTCAGACCTTGTTCTGTAGTCCCTAGACCTGATATAAAACCATATTGGAACTTCGAGAGAATGTTTTTTTCTTCCACCCAAAGTTGTAGTTTATGGAGTATTACCCTCCCTGCTACCTTTATTAGTGAATCTAATAAAGAGATTGGGCGGTAGCATTTTGGTTAGTTGCGATCTCCTTTTTTAAAAATTGGGATCACAATAGCTCTTGCCATGTAGGGAGGAACCCATGTTTGTTGCAGCTATTTAATACATTGGTTAAAAGAGGGGCCCATAGCTCGTTGTTGGATTTATATGTATCAACCGGCACCCCATCCGGTCCTGAAGCTTTCCCTGATGCGCTCTCACTAATAGCAATTTCAACTTCTGATATTGAAAATTCAATATTAATTTAGAATAATCCCCGAGACAGTTTCCTCACCTCCAATTTGATCAAAACTAGCTTTATCAGTTTGATCATCTTTTTGATAAAGCTCAGTAAAATAAGTCACCCACTTTTCTTCAGTGATAGCCACTTCCATTATATTAGTTTTATTATCAGAAAAGAAAGGGGCATTTACCGCCTTCCAAAACCCTATGTTATCTTTAGACATACAGGCTTGATGTAACACCTGCCAGGCCTCCTGCTTTAGTTGGTTCGTACGTTTTTTAATTGCATGTTTGTATGTGGGTCTGGCCTGTCTTATTTCAACCACATTCCTTGGTAGGCTTTTGAGTACCAGTAACAAGTGTGCAAGCAAGGGCCTTGCTACAGTCCCGGTCGAACATCTTTGCGCCTTATCTTTGCATTTCTTCAGAGAACCTGTAAGAAGATTATGAATTTCTGCAGAGATATTACGGAAAGCCTCTAACTTTAATTTGGTCATCATTCTCAGAAAGGCATATTTCGAAATCTTGGTATTTGTTTTTAACAAGGGTTTCAAGGAATGCTGCAGGCTCTACTTTATTCCATTTTATTGCGTATCCGTTATTTTTTGCTAGGCTTACTCTATAGCTATATAGACTATCTATTAGATCATTCTCTTTATTAGTGCTCTCCGCAAAAAAAGAGGGATAGGCTAATTGGAAAATAATCACTCATTGCAATGTCACATGTTTTATAATTAACAACATGACGAGTGGCGATTTGAAATCAGTGCAAAATCTATTACTGACTTGCATCCCCTGCCAATAAAAGTAGGTTCAAAGGGAACCGGTGAAGTACATAATTTGTTTACGAAACCCAAGTCTAGTTGGAAAATTGAATCATTAAGGTGACTCCCCAGGGTCGTATGTGAAAAATGTGTGCTAGGGACGTCTCTACCATTATCCAAGCCACAAATGCCTAAAGGACTATGTGGACATAAAAAACAGTTAGTCGCCCACCCATAAAATACATCTATCGCCAGGGTCTTTATCTTCGATATTCATTAGAATTTGGAGGATATCTACAAAAACCTTGGTTATTTCTATTTTCGGAATGTTATTATAAAGGTTAATCAAAACAGTTTTTTGAATTCCTCTCAGGGTCCTCTCCAAGATTTGATAATAAGCAGGATCAGTGTTAGATCCCGTTACTATGTTATTCATCAGATTTGAAACATAAGTACAAAGACCCCCCCTTATTTCTGCCCCTCATTGATTGTGTTGCAGAAGTATGGAAAGTACGGTAGCCATTAACATGAATGGCCTCCTGTTCCCAGCACTCCTGCAAACAAATGATAGAGAAATGTTGCATAAAAGATAGACCGCCCGGGTCCCTGATCTTACTTGACAGCCCTGCGATGTTCCAGGGCATTAGTTTGATGGTAAGACCCTTCTCTATATCCCTTGATTTTTTTACTGTCTATTTCACTTACAATTTCATTACAGCGGGGCGAAAAATACAAACTATTATCTAAGGCCTGTTAGTTGTTTCCCACAACTTTTTCCCTAGCTCTTCTTATTGGAGTTGGGTGTGACATTTGTACTGTGTGTGTTGCTTGTCTACTACATCGACGCCGGGGTTAGTCTGTGTCCATTTTACCATCTACAATGTATGTTTTGTACCTTCCCATACCTGCATTAGAGAATTTCCTTTCACAAAGTTGTCTCCAACCCTTTTTCCCCTCACTATATCCCTAAAATTCATCGGAGTAGCAGCTCTTGGGGTAAGTCAATCGACCATGTTGAGTACACTATACCTGTTGCTAGTGGGGAAACCCAGTTCCAGACCAAATCCCTCAGTCAAAACTACCTCTAGAGCAGTTTACACCATTCCACCCTTCCTGAGATCTCCCCTGTTGGGCATGATTAATTCTGTACGAATGGGGGCTGTAGAAATAGGTTAAATCAAGTGGCTGAATTCTTGTTCTCTGGAAATGTGGCCAACCACCACAAATATGTTGTACAGCTTGCATGTCCTCGAAATTTACAATGATGCAATCCCCCAATATACTTTTCCTACTACTTCCCACCCAATTAACTCTACGTACAAATAGAATTTTACTGTGTATGTGATGGCCTAATGGTCTATTGGCATTAAGCCAATATATAGTTTTGTTTTTCAACTCTGTGAACGATTCCTGATTACCTTTACCAAGTTCAGGAACCCCTGTCAAGACTACAACATAAGGGACGGATTCCGGTGTTAGATCTATATTTGGGAACAGGGAACCTTGGTAATCTTTTACCTTAATTTCATTTCTGCCCTTCCCTTTGGTAGTCCCCCCCCCATTCACTATAAGATTTGTTACACTGATTGTCTTTGGTAAGTCCGTTTTTTCCAGTATACTTCTAGATTTCTTATTTTGCAGTCCACCTTCAGCATCACGACATGAGGTGCCTTTCGTTAAATCAAGTACAGGTATCTGAGACGTGAACATTTGCGTCTGCACGTTACTTGCGTTATTATGATGGGTTCGACTTTGTTGGGTCGTTGATGAGACTGTTTGAAAGTTCTTTTTATAGAGTTCAAGATTTGATAATGTCAATTGTTCCAATTTCTTCAGTCTTTCTTCAATGACCTTTAATCTGTCTGAAATCGGTCGGATAGAAGATGTTACAATTCCTCCAACTTTTGTCCAAAACCCCTCATCCAGGACTAGCGGATTGTCACCTGAGGTATTTGTTCTAGGAGTATTAGCTGACTCTGATGCTAATTCATGGGTAGTGTGCACTGCAGGTGTTAGAGCAGAACTAATAGCTTTAGCCCCTTTTCCTTGTTTTCCCCTTTTTGCACCCTCTCCATTCTTCTTTTTTGGTTTCGCTCCTGTTGTAGGTCCTGGCAATGAAGATTTGGCACCGGATTCAGCTAAAGTCGATGCACGAGTTGACACCCCTTCAGGTACCCTGATCACTAAATTAGTGTTGCCTGATGGCTGTGCATTGGGGAGCTCGCCTACCAGAGTGTTCGCTATATCTATAGTTGAGTCTATAGTTATATCTATAGTTGTTAAATCACTCTCCGAACTTATAGCTGATGAATTATTAGTAGAGCTTGAAGCTACATGTCGCTCTGGGGTTTTAGACTGCGCAATTTTACCCAAGGATGATATTTTGATATAGGCCGGCTCTAAGGAAAGCCGTCGCTCTGTCAACTCAATTTCTCGCGCTAACACTGACGTTGCTCTAACAATAAATTGGTTGAGCGTGCCCACCACTGAGCCACCAGGAGTGGCTTTGCTCCCTCTTCCTGGGCGACCCGCCATTGTAAGTTCGTAAACCGTTCAAAAGGTGGTAAATTAACTTACAGGTTTCATAAATTCTCTGCCGTTAGGGGGGTGGCCCAGCCCAACCTGCTCCAGCCTCGAACGGGCTCAAACGGGCCTGCCCTTGGCCCGGGCTTCACCCGGCGCGCGCGTTCCGCGGAGCGGGTGCCATGAGCTTTGATATTGCGCTGTGGGCGGGGTTGGAATACAGCCCAGGTGTGTGGCGTCAGTGGGCCTCCGATTCTCCTCGCCCCCCTGTGCTTCCCGGTTGTGGCAGAGGAAAGCAAACTCCAAAAACAGGCTGGGAGCGGCACCTAATGTTCCATAGTACATACAGTTAAGTACCAATTCAAAGTCCTACCCTTCAGGCCCCAGGGTGTTTACCTAATGTTCTGCAGTAGTAGTATCACATCTCTGGCACAGTCCCATTCATTTGTTTGGGTACCTGAAAGTTTGACTATTAAATGGAAGAGGCCAAGTACAATGCCTTGCCCAAACTCGAACAATTCTGCTGTTTCACAATTTAGGACTCACATTGTGTGTGAAAAAATTGCCCCTCTGTCCTCAACACATACCAGGGAGCCACACCCAATGCAGTTACAGGTAACGCACACCCAAGCAACTAGAGAAAAAATGGTGTTTCCAAAGCTGCTTCCTCTTTACCAGACAACCCGTTCTCCCACCATGAGAATGATAATGTGGTTGCTGGGAATGATTTACCCTTTTCAAGAATATTTTTGCCGCCAATGGACACAAGCGACTGAAAATTGGACCGATCTAATGTTCGGAAAACCCTGTGTTTGACTGAAACTATGATGGTGATATTGGGAGAAATACTTACAGGACAGGTTGTTTGAGATCACACCTGCAATTGATCCTGAATGCACACACCTCCCTAATCTGTTTGAGAGCTCACATGGGTGACCTCGTAATAAAGGGACCATGGTCCACCCCAACAATGCCTTGTGTACATTAATGTGCTGAAACCTATGCAGTACAGTTAGATCTCCAAGCTTTTCAAAACCGAATTTACTGAGAGGTGCTTCTCATTCAGATGAGCAACACAACTGTAATGTATTATATACAAAAGTAAGGGCTCAATTGCCAAGTTTGCACAGGCAATTTGGAACTGGGTAATATACCACCATGCATCCTTCTTGGTAAAAAAAAAAACATGGGATAGACAACGATGTTGTTGATCAGCTTAGCAGGAGTTCTCGGCAAACCCACTCAGGTGCTCAATTATCACTTCCACCATTGGGGCAAACCAGGAGTAGGCATCTTTACCACACAAATCATTAAAATGTGTGAACCTACTGTCCATGTACCCTCACCCCCTATCCATGGGCTGTGCTCTGTGAACCAGCTGGTCAGGGATATTTGCATATGCTTTTACTCCTGCTACTAGTGATGCTATATTTCATGATGAAAATGCGGACTACATCAATGACTTTGATCCTCATTACCTCAACTTGGGCTTGTCAGCTGTGGTTCTCCATATGCCTCAATGTCTGTTCATCCTCCCAGAAAGCTGCAGTTGAACACATCTGCTTGAATAACATCAATGTCAGTTAGTACACACCAGCTACATGGCGTTCAGTCTTGCAGTTTGGTACCTGAAGTCGTGAGGTTCGGGATTTACAACTTCTTGAGGTTTGCATAATAATTTTAAGAAGCTAGACATCTTATTACCTGTGAATGCTTTATAGTTAGATAGTAGAGATTTGTATATCACTGTAACACTCTTAATATACAGCCTTCAACACTCCCAGTGCAAAACATGTTTGGAATCATTTTGCATATTCAAAAATCTGGTTTAGCCTTTACACGCACACTTGGCAATAGCAGTGATGTATCTACAAAATGGGGAACACTGGTCTATATTCAGAATTCCTCCTGTAAAAACAACTTCTTAAAAGGATAATGCCTCCTAGAGCACTTCATATCCCTTTATTGGATCTTAATATGGTTCTTACCAAGCTTACAAAGCCTACATTAGAGCCACTTTAATCATGCCTGTAGGAGAGTAGGATCTGCTGACTATGGTTACCCCCACTTTTTGCTGGTGTTTCACTGATTTGTCGACTTTAGTCTGGCTGGGGTCCTGCTAACCAGGACCCCAGCCTAGCTGCTTACTCTCTAAATTGATTGCATCTACTTTAGGTACACTCCAGATTGGTTACTGGGTTACCCTTTGTGAAACCCTAGTATATGGTACCTTAGGTACCAAGGGCATAGGTACCCTAGAGGCCTACCAGGGGCTGAAGCATGTATTATGCCACCCCTGGGAAGCCTTCCAGAATGGCACCACAGGTTTGCTACTACAGCCTGGGTAAGGTGGTGCTTGCACCCGTTACTAAGATATAGGCTACCTATATCTACCTTTAAATACAGACTCCTATAAACCTATAAGTCACTCCTATGGCAGGCCTTGACAATCCTGAAGGCAGAGTGCTTGTGTGAGAGGGTGCCTAAGCATGAGCTGAGCCCCTCTGCAGCGTTTCAAAATCACTTCTCTGTAGTTGTTCTGTGATACAGCCATACCATTTACTCTTAAGTGCATTATAACCTTGTGGTAAATGCTAACTTTGGAATGGCTGCATCAAAACATGTCAAAAGTGTTTGGGGTCAAACACTTTGGAATCCTACCCACCTGCCAGTCCTGGCGGTGGGGGTAGAATTCCACCCTTCTAGAGGGAGAAGACATGTACACACTTGCCTAACCGGTAATAGTTTAAAAGAGGCCCAGCATCACAAAATGGATGCTGCTGCCACAGACACGAGTCTGACCTCCTGCTGGGCGGGTGCATTCAGTGAATGCTTTTCAGACAGTGCTGGGGGCACACTTGGTGTCCTTGTGCATACCTCAGTTCAAATTGGTTGCAGGGGCACTCAGCCCCTGCTCTGGCAGAAAACTGGACAAAGGGGAAGGGGTGTAACCACCCCATCACCAGATCCTCCCATAGGTGGGACCTTAGAGTTACTCCAACCACTAAACTTAGTATAAGTATAGGAACCCAGTCCTCAGGACTTTAGATTACCCTGGACGAAACGCTGCAACATATATCCTGGAACTTCATCATTCTATTTTGACTAGAAGACAGAAGGATCTCCCTTGGGGTCAAGGAGTGACTCCTCTTTTCAAACAGGCACCAAAGAAGCATCTTGCCCGTCTGTATTTCCAAGGCTCCCATCGGATCCCGAAGAATTTGAAACACAGGACATGGACTCCCAGACATCTCCGAGGCCGACAAGAGATCACAGCAAAGCTGAAACCTGTAGCCATCACGAGAGACGTGGGACTGGAACTCCTGGACACATTCACATTTGCTAGTGCACCTACTTCCCGAGGTTTCCTGAAGTTGTGCATTGGGCTACTCGTAGTCCAAGCCCTGAGCACCATCTGCCCCGAAGATTGTGAGCCTACACTCCACTAGTGTTCAGTGGGCCCGCTTCTAGCATTTCTACTCAAAGCCCCTTTGCGATCCCTGGTCCGTCGACTGGTGGGTCCCCACGAAGGTAACTTTTGTTTCTTGGGCTTCTCTGGTTGCTCCTGATGTGACCTGACTCCCCTCCAAAGGGTGAATCCCTATGACCTTGCTGGTCTGTTCCGAAGCCAATCTTTGCATTCTGCATGGGTTGCTGTTGCCAAGGCTTGTTGGGTCCAATCCAGAAGCCGACACCGCAGCACTCGACATCCGACGTGGGACAGTTCGAATCCAGCTCCTGGCTGTCGTCTACACCTCCTGATCCTCGTGGCTGAAGAGTCACGCTTCACCTTCTGCACCTGAAATCACCCGACATCGGTGGGCATCTTATTATTGCCTCCCTGGTCATTGGCAAGTGACCCAGACTGTGTCCCCTCTGCTTTCAGGTTCTTCATATCTTTGATCCACCTTTGGTTCCCTCCGGACACTTTTCACCTGGTCGCCTGCAGCCCTTCTTTGCAGCTCGCTATAGGAAATGACGACGAAACCCGACACGAAAAGACACCTATGCACCCGTGGCTGAGGTAACACGAGCACTTTGGTGCTCCTTTGGGTCTTGACTCTCGAACTGTCCAGTTCTCAAGGTGTTTGCTCCTAGTCCATTCCTAAGTGTCCCTACCCTTTAAAAATCTAATCGCAACTTTCTCCATAGAAGTCAATGGTGATTCGAGGCTGTGTTTAGACACTGCACGCGTCCCTTGTGGGTCTCCTGCGTCCCTACCTTGGGTGGTTCCTGGTTTCCCCAGCAGTTTTACAGGCCCTAGGCCTTTTCTCTGACTATAGTTGTACTTATACCACATTCTTAGTATATGGTTTGTGACGCCCCTAGTGCTAAACGTATACTGTGCTAAATTACTGTGTGCTAAATAAGTTTACTGTGTGTACTTTTGCCTCTAGCCTCATAAAGAGACTAGAGGGATGTGTTTAGATTAAATACATATATTTTATATATATATACCTGGTGTGGTTCTACTTTCATTTGGTCTTTCACGAGATTATAGACTGGTAAAACAAACTGCTTTACATTCCTTCAAGACTTAGCCTGAAGGCTGCTCTCCACGGCTACCACTAGGATAGCTTTCTATATAGGTTGTCTTTAAACCTACCATCAATAAGGGTCATTTGGACTGGTGCAAGGTGCCCACTAGAATAGTGGACAGCATATGCCAGGCCAACTTCTCACAATGCCCACTACAGTCCCTATCCTGGAAAGTAGCCTTTGTGGTAGCTATAACTTTAATCTGTAGAGTGAGTTCGAGGCTTACCCACAGCTGCGGCCCGTGCAGGTAAAAGTGGTAGGGTGATGGGGTAATTTCGACGGGCGATGACTAGGAAAATTAATTCATTCATTTCCCCCCTCCCCCCCCCCCCTCCCCCCCCCCCCCCTCCCCCTCCTCAGCCCCAACAACCCGGCCCCACCGCTTTTACCTGCACGGGTCACAGCTGCTTAGTCAGTTACTGAAATTTTATAACGGTATACAGAGATCAAGTTGTCCTTGGGGTGCACCCTTGTGTCTTGCCAAAGATACCCCCTCCTTTTCATGTCACTAAATCTATTGACTTACTTTCATTTTTCCTACAACCTCAGTCAGTAGCTTAAAGATGCCATTATGTACTATGTTGATCTACAAAGTCCATCTGGAAAACTAAGTAAAGGTTTGTTGATTTTGCAGTTACACCTTGACAACCCAATTACAGTAGCAGTTCTTACCAATCGCCTGTCCCTAGAAAACTTTCTACAAGAAAGGAAGCCTCAGCGGATTTCCTGGGCAATTTCCCATTAGCAGATATCTGTAATAGTACCGATGATACATTTTTCACCAGCAAATACAGTCCTCTTTTAGACATCTTAAATCTTCTGTAACGCACAGGTTGATGCCTATTTACCAACTCGAGCTAGAAAGTCAAATGGACTGTGACCCACGTACCTTGCATGACACATTTGAAGATGCTTTGTATAGGGTATCAGTCAGTCCTGGGAGTCTACAGGATGTTTATAAAATCAACAATGCCCCTGCGCTATACACATATAGTAATAGACTAGTATTGATGTAAGTATTTGTAGGACAACAATAGAAGTAATGAGGACAAATCTAAACAATTCGTGGTTCTCCGAGAATGGGTATTGAGAAGTGAAAACACATGTATGGATAAACAGTCTGTTCTTGGTGTAGTCACTTCTGTTTATTGTTCCAAATCAAACGCCAACACGTGTTTCATCGCAGGGAACATACTGCGAATCTTCAGTGCTTGATTCAAACACTTCTAGGATTAAAGACATTCCATCCGGACGTCTAATCCTTAATCATTTAGTGCTAGTGATTTAGGGGGAAAGAGCCGGTCAGTGTGAAGATTCTGTTGCGTATCCTTGTTAGGAAAACGAAACCGGGGTAAAAGTTTGTATCGATGAAAAGCCCAGTTCGGGCGTTGTATGGAATCCTAAGTTCGGATTACCAAGATTCTATACTTGGGCAGTGCCGGATCTCAATTAATCACGAGTAGTGTGACAACCGGGAGGGTAAAAACAGTTCGCCGTTTGCTTGTACGCCGTTTGGAGCGAAAAGGAAGTTCACCTAATCTGTAGAGTTCCCCCTCTTTTGGTTTCCCGGCGCCGCGTATCTCGTGTCCGTCACAGACGTCTGGATGGAATGTCTTTAATCCTAGAAGTGTTTGAATCAAGCCCTGAAGATTCGCAGTATGTTCCCTGCGATGAAACACGTGTTGGCGTTTGATTTGGAACAATAAACAGAAGTGACTACACCAAGAACAGACTGTTTATCCATCCATGTGTTTTCACTTCTCAATACCCATTCTCGGAGAACCACGAATTGTTTAGATTTGTCCTCATTACTTCTATTGTTGTCCTACAAATACTTACATCAATACTAGTCCATTACTATATGTGTATAGCGCAGGGGCATTGTTGATTTTCTAATTGTGTGGATCAGCTTGCTGGTCCATCTTGGAGCGGTTGTGAGGTATTACCGCTCGCCTCATTGCCTACACTAACTACCTTTCTAACTATACCACTTTACGGCCACCCAGGTAGTGCGCCTAGCAATTCTGGAACACTAAAAGACCTCCAAGTTGTTTTTTGTATACAGGATGTTTATATTACTGAGTTCCAGAGCCCCTTTCCACATGGAGGAACTCATACAAGAAACCCAAATCCTAGATCTGAAAGGGTTTCATTATGGCCTCATTGTCTACTGCCGAGGGCTATACCAGTTGTTTTAAGACCCTGACACAGCGGCCCAGGCTTTGAATGAAGGAGAGGGGGTTTAGCAACTAGTATAGCTCAAGGCAGAAGGGCTGTGAGGCTATTAGAACATTCCACCCACTAAGGGTAGAGTATTATGAAATAAATACGGAGAAACAGGTACAAATATTGAAATGTTGTAGCAGAAGGCTTATACCAGCTGTTATAAGCAGTTGGCCACTACATTACCTTCAATGAAGCTCCCAACATTCCATTATGCTAATAATAATTAATGCCCTCCTCTATTGCATAGTAAATACAAAACAATACAGTGGCTGTAATTAAACTAACTTGAACAATCTATACAAATGAATAGCATCACATTAAATGATGTTCATTAAATCAGAGCACTGAGTGATGAAATCAGCCAGTGGTAAAATTCCTCCCTTTCTAAACTCTAAATATTTCTTAGGACCAAAGCACCCATATGAGTTTGCTAAATGACATCTAACATCCATGCCATTGCTTGCAAATAAAAATGTGTTTTTCATCGGCGACTGTGCTTTTAGTAAGTCATAGCTTTGCTCTGTTAAGGCGTTTGAGCGATGAAAAGGCTGGCAGCACAAACCTGTGGTTTTCAGCCAAGATGTACATAGCATGCAGCTCACCCTAAGCACCCAAGGAAGCTTAAGATATCTCTTCTCCAACACACATTTGCATCAAACCTAAATACCATTTCTTATTACAAAAAACCCAATACTTGTGATTAATTGTGTAAAATGCAGGATTTACCATGCTTATTCTGTCGCACATTTGCTAACATTTGCAATGTATAATGCACATTGATACATGATATATGAGCAGTTGGTGCGCTTTGCACCTACAAAAACAAATTATGTGCTAAGCATGCACAATTGATATTAAATGAGATCCATTCTTAAATGAAGATTGTGTATAATAAATGATGTGCAAAGGGGGCACGTCAGCGAAAAAACGCAATACATGCAACATTTATAACACTGTTCCGCTGCTCTTCATTTCCTCTCGCAAGCTACTGCTTTAAGGACTTGCAAAACACAATCCGAGATGGAGTCTGTGTCCTGGTGCATTGTAGATTTCCAGGGAGGCATCATGAGTCCCCTCTAAACCAAAACAACTCCTTCCAAAGTAAAATAACAATCACTACGTGTGCATCTGTAGCATCATACGCTGCTGCATACAGATTGGTACAGGTAAGTGATGTTTTCCTTATCAGGTGAATCTAAATTCTGTGATGTGTGCTATCTCCATATGTGACATCACAACTGTATTTCTGAGGGGCCCATTTCACCATGTCAAACGCTCCAGAATTTGTTCCTTGAATTACTTATCTCCATGAAATCAGTGGAAAATGACTTCATCGCAAGTCCTGATGCACTCTAAATGATGTATTTGCCTGTGTACATGAGCTCCTGGGGCTCATCCTCAACTTGATGGCTTAATCCATAAGGCTTGAACTGCAGCACAACAATATATGGATATTTTGTTTACATCACTGAGTGTTGGAGTAGAACTATGTGATCAAGGACACACATCTATAGATTTCAGCCTGCTTGACTCACAAAATTGCCCTCCACAGAGAGGTTTTAGTAAAAGTAAACTGGAAACGCTGGAAATATTTCTTAAACAAGAAACTGACATTTGCACAAGACTAGATGGTTTTACATGAACTCTTGGTTCACTTGTTTATCACTAACCTAAACCTTTTCTTGATTCCTGGGTATGTAGATGCAGCATGTTCAGCACCTACGCATTTGAACCCGAACACAAGCCAAAATGCCTCTCTTCAGAATGGTCCACGGTAAGTTGCTGTGGAGATCTTTTACATTACAAATTACATTTTGTTTGTGCCCAGTATGGTTGAACACTACAGTGTATGGGATGGGTACTAAAAGAAGATCTAAATGGGCTGCACCTTAATTTATCATCGAGTAATGCCAGATCTTAAGTAGGTTCTCCTTCTTGTGACATTGCATTCTGGTTAATAACATCCTGTACCTCAACTCTTCCTGCATGTCCTTAATCTTTCAGCATGCAATTTATCAATCAATCGCTCTTGTGATTGATGTTTTAAAGTCTCAAGAGTCCAAACTAACATCTCGTCATTCATTGCTGCGGTGTCAAATTGTTTTTTGAGTAAAGACTCCAAGCAGGACTGATTGAAAAACTCCTGTATTTTAAATTTGGTTTTAAAATAGCTGCATCGTTGTTTGGTAATGCACACAGAATTTCCACCTACTTACAAAAAAAACCACATTTATTTTGGTTAAAATGTGGCCACAACAAGAAAAATCAAGAAGTACCAATAGTCTATTGAAATGAGAACGCCTTTGGAGGAAAGCATTCTTCCCAAAGCAAAATGTAACTTTCACGCTTTGGTTCAATTATTGTTGAATTTGAAGTGAGATCATGTATCCGTGATAAGATGAATGAAATTAAACTAAAGATGTTCAGATATGTTCAGTGGCAATACCATTTCAAATAGAGCGAAGGTTATGCACATTTAATAGGCTGAATAAATTCCCTAAGCATTGCCATATAGTAAGATCATTGAATACACAACGAATTATGGCTCACACCTTGATATCAATAATATGTATTTGAGAAACTGTATAAATAGGAAATATTTGAAAAACAAATTCCGACAGCAACAAAGTGATATATAAAGTGCTTGAATTAATCTCTGCGATGGGTGTTTACTCAAATCACTTTCCGGTCCATTGTTTTCACCCATCATTCCACTCAAGACAGAGACCATCCATATGCAAATTAGTCTTTGTTCTGCTACAACAGGAACTGTCCAAATGAACTACCAGGCTAGGTCCTCTATAAACAGAAATGCAAGCAATCCTAAGCAGGTTTTGGCTTGCGTATACCTCATCAGTGAGGTGTAGCTGGAGTACTCTTTCACAGTGGGCACAGTACCCAATTCTGGACATACTTGTCGTACTAAAGCAGGAGCAACGTACAGTACAATAATGTAAAGCAGAGAAATAGAGCATTTGTGTAGAGTTGTTAGTTGGGTCATAGGTGTTGAAAAACAGAAGGATATCCTACTTCAATAGCACATGTATGTCTTCACAATGTTCGTCCTAATGAAAGCATTGGGGACCTTCCATGGGAAACTTGGTTACCTAGAAACATGTCTCCAAACAAGAATGTTTCTCACATTTATCATTTTGGGGCATTAGTTAAATTATCTTACATAGCCAACCACTTTTTATGTCTGGCTTGACACGTCAACGGGTGTCTACATTATACCATACTTAGAAAAACATCTTTAAGAAGAACTACTAAGGGAGGGACTTCGGCTCCACCCGCATGTTTTTGTTACCTAGAGAACAGCATTTCACTGGGCAAAAGGTGTGCTTCCATTGAAAGTGTGCTTGTATCGCTCGCCTGTTGGCTGTGAAAGGCCTTCCTCTGATATATTGTGACTGTTGCGTTAACAGTGATGGCACAACATGAAAGGGGAAATCCTCCATCATGCTGTGTTCCTATTTGTTTAGATGGTTGCTTACCAAGCTGCATGAGCCAACTGCAATCTAGTTTATTATTTTACGCAGGCACACCACCTCAACTGATTCTGACGATGCCTGCTTTTGGGACTGGGAGCTGTACAGTGCCACAGAGGTCCACTAATGCTAGCGCACAAAAGCATTAAATATGATGATCCCTTCTTTGTGATTGTTCTCATGCTCACACAGTTTACCAAAGCCCTCATCCATTTATTGAGGTTTATCTTGTGCTTGGGTCTGTGATCTTCCTTTCCTTTAAATGCACTAGACAAGTTGACGGGAAACCAACTCCTGCCTGCAATGCTGCTTACAATAGCTAGAAGGCAGTGAAGGAACGTGGAGAAGGACTTATGAGAAGGGAGCCCCGACCAGGCCTCCCTGACATGAGGAGCCCATAAGGCTCTCCGAGTGCCCATGTACCACCAACCCATTCACTGCATCACTGCAGACTTCCGTCTCTGCAAGTGTTATCAGGCGAGCCCCCCAATGTGAATGTGCAATAGCAAAATAACTCACCTTGGCATCCCACTCAACATGCAGGAGGAGGAGCTGATGCTGCTGTGGGATGTGTAGTTAGCACTGCTCACTCTATTGTTGGAAGACTCTGGCGTCAAAGACGAGAGGTGATCTTCCACTCTTAGTGCATCAGAACACCCCACACCACCTGGCCCACGAACCTGTTGTGAGCAGGTTAGTTTGAAGATAACCCAGCATGCCTGGATTCTGTCTACTCTAGCAACCCTCCTTTCCCCAACCTGGATATGCAGTAGCAGGTGGCAGCCCCACTTTTGATGGGTGTATCAATAGGGCACTACCAAACGTTGGCAAACCTAGTGGAGCTGGTGTTGCAAGAATATTACTGCAGCCAGTCAGTCGGGGGAACCGTGTCTGCTGGGGAGCACCTTCACCATGAGATTAGAGGCACAGGATTCGAGGGAGAAGAGTGCGAGGGTGCCCACGAGCCGCTGGTTCTGTCCGAGGCAGGAGCACAGGGATCCCTGCCACCAGTGCCTGGAACTGCACTCCTGTACAGTGTTTCCCCAGGTAACAGCATGCAGGTAGTGGCTATCTTAATGCAATGGGGTAGAATGGGTGCCTGTGTAGGGGATCACCTTATATCAGCAGAGATTAAACAATATCTCCTGTGTCCTTTACGTTAGTTGTGTGTCAGTGCAGTTACTGTTGCATCCCTAAATCAATCTGAATGTGTCTCACTTTCCTCTCCTCCCAGTCTCTCAGCTTTCCAAAGACTCTCGAATATCCACATCCGCTTAACCCCAAGGTCAACTTTCTGTGTAATTTGTTTTTTCCCCCTCCCTTTCTATCTACCCTGATGCTCCCCAATGAATTCTCTCAAATTGTCCACACCTTGTCTCTGTTCTGCTTCACTTTTAGACCTCTTTCTTATCTTACCTTTTCTCACAGAGTCAACTTTCCCTCTTATGTGGGAGTGGTGTGCCTCTAAGTGCAGGCTGAGCAGTGTGTATTTAAAACACAGTGATCAACATATATAGAATCCAGAGTAAGCAGTGATGATTTTGGACTCCAGGTTGTGAGTTACACCTGTGATTGTACAATAAGCACTGTTCTTAAGAGTGCAGAATAAGCCTTGTGCCTTTGAGTGTAATGTGAGCACTTTGCCTCTGCGAGTGCAGGGTGTATAAAATTTCGGGTCAGATGCATGCCCCTGTGAATGCCCACATGAGTGCAGGAGTAGGGCTGTCGGCTGCACCCATGTGACTGCAGGAGGAGTGCTATGCTTGTGTGAGTGTAGGATGCAGCACATTAAAGCAGACTTATTGACAATGTCAATGCTTTTGGAACTGCAGGCGGTAAGAGATTCAATTGCATAAGGAAATTTCTCTAGGATGTCCTGTCTGAATGTACAATCAATGGATCAACACGTGATTGTCACAGGACTCTCACATTTGTAAACAAAAAAATTCCACATTTCATTGTGTTTATGGATTTATAAAGTTACGTTTGGCTGCTTTTACCGTACAAAATAAAGTGGTGTAAACATCCATATTTCACAGGAATACGTGAAATATTGAAATTGTTTCACCAGTCCCTGTGAATTATGGATTTCTTCATTATATTGACTGCCAATCAAGCCACTCTGCTGAGAGCAGGGCCACTGATTATGTGGCAATAGACGACCAAATTATGTGCTAGGGTAATCTTTGTCACAGAAAAAGACACATATTGTGCTACTTTTCATGGTATTATTTCGATCCATTTGAGCTGTAAACAGTTAGTGGTGCATTCTGCAAGTTTTGTGGCAAATAATGTGGAAAGTGTAATGAACCAGTAATTATAAGGTAAATGTCGCAGCCACCGTATCACATAATTCTACTAGCCCTGACCATTGCCTTAAAAACATTCAATTCATAATAGTTTAACAAAGCCTAAACATTCCATTTAGTGCCCTTTGCTAGTCACAATTTGAAGAAAATAGCTTAAAAAATATCTCACTTTAAAACCAGTATGTGTTTCCTAGCAAAGCGCGTTGTTTTTCTTAAATTAAAGTCTACATTTTTAACATTGTATGTGTTTCCTAGCAAAGCGCGTTGTTTTTCTTAAATTAAAGTCTACATTTTTAACATTGTAGCATGTTACATCTCCTGTGGATACATCCTGGGGTGGGGTTGCGAATGAAAGGAACTGATCAAAAGATTAGCATTTTTTGTTTTAGATACCATAGAACACTTTGCTCTCCTCAAAAGCAAGTCTACTTAACAGAGTTACACCAAAATGGCACTTCAGATGGGCATTTTCTTAGATTAGTGTGAATACATTCAGTACTTTTTGAGGAGTATATGCAACTAAAAGTGATGAGTGGGCCTTCACAGGGTTAAGTTTAAAAAAGTCTCTGGACAGTTGGTTAGTGATCCTGGGTTTGTGAATAGTTTGCACATTTTAGAATAAAACAAAACAATCCCATTTGAAGAGGAAGCTCTCACCCCCTCCCCCCCCACCTCCCCACCATATTTTATGTTTTGGGTTTGCAGAACCAGACCAGAATTTGCAAATCCAAAGACCCAAATTGACTGTTTGTGACTTGAAACCTTTTGTTGCAGCTGCCATTATAGGATGTAGACGTCCTGAAAAATAACAAAAAAGGACTTCTAGGTAGGAGATTGAGCAGGCCCTCACCCTAGCTCTCTATGGAATAGAAGAGCCTAAACGAACACCCAATCAGGATTTTAAAGAAAATGAAAGCTGGTTGTGATATGGGGTTTGTGGACCCAGCATCCAAGGCACCAAACACTGTACACACAAAGGAGTCTTGAACCTTTTTTGTGGATTTGCTAACACTTTAGTCTTGTTGGCAACCTCAATAAATGTTTTCAATGGGACTGGGCATTTTGCTCCACATACCCAGTCTTATAAAGTGGAGACCACTTTCTACTGGCTGACTGTCCTGGCAGTGTGGGTTGACCACCATTGGAGGGCTGGTCGCAGAGCCTGGGCAAAGGCTGTGCTCTAGTGGAAACTGATTTCCTGTAGCCGATTGAACAATAGCCTTGCCCAAAGGCTGTGCACAGTGGGAGCTGGGAAACATGGCTATCTGAATTGCCAAAAATTTGAATGGCGTATGTCATCAAAACAAAAAGACACATCTTCTTGGGGTTTGGTGTGGTCATAACAAAACAAAAAATTAAAAACCTCGGAAACAGTTTGAAAATGGTGCTGTTCCATGCTTTCCTAGTTAACTCTTAAGTTGTGTATGCTAAATTGGTTTCTTTGAGGTAGATGGAGCCCAACTCTCCTTTGTGGGGAATTCAGAATAACCACAAATCCCAAATGTTTCAGATATTCCTTTGTCTCTTACTGGTTTGTCAGGCAAACTGTCTATTCTTTGGGAGGTCACTCGTAAAAATTACCTTTAGCCAGATACGTGGACCAGTTCATACTCCTCCTGTGTATGACATGGTATGTTCAAGACAACATTTTGGCTCGTCGTGGTTTAAATAGGGTAAGGTAATGCCTTGTGTCTTCAATTTGTAAAATTACAAAAGACAAATGGCTTTTACGTAATGAATAAAAAGGAATGTGTTGCAATTGATATGTGCAAATCAATTATCGGTACTGACATTTGTAATGTGCTCTACGTATGAAATCCTGCTGCCTTTGGTAGTTGAAGTTCCAAATATTTCCATTTCAGACTGGATTCTGATTTGGTTTTATGGGAGTGTGTTCAGCCTTTAGTGAGATTTAAAGAAGTAGATGCATACGCATTCCTAGAAATAAAGCCTCATCTATACATCTTGAATTAAAGTCATCACATCCAATCTTTGCATTCATTTTCAGACATTACATTCCAACAATATCTGCATACTTTTTTCTCGTATAGGTCTGGCTGCGGTCCATGATTCTTATCAGTATTACATACCAGTAATGTGGTTCCCATGACACTGATAAAAGCTGGGTAGTCTCCTGTAACTATTATCAAGAGGGTGTCATTGGTCAGGTTCTGTCTTACTCCTGTATAAAACCCCCTATGTATGCCCTTTCAGTCAAAGTCTTGGAGAAGGGAGCAGGGGACTAACATCTTCCCTTCTCGCAAAATCTAGCATCCCACACTTCTACTGACATAGCTCCTGTGACCCACTCCTTTTTTTCTGTATGGAGTGCTACGTTCAATAAGCCCTCCAATTCACCACCACATTCCTCCAGCACGTCATGTTGGTTGAGCTGACTGACTTCTAGCTCATTGCAAAATCCCCTTTTGCTCAATAACCGAGCAAGAACTATGAATTTATACTTCAGTTTCTTTCTGTCGGCATATGGCATCAACCCCTGTATGCATGTTTCAGCTTTCTGCAGGCCTGTCCTCTAATTCCCTCCAACAAGAATATCAGTTAGTCACTCTCAATGGGGGAGGAGAGTCGCCCCGCCTGCTGAGAGTGCAGCAGGCACACACATCAATAAATTGGTTATAAATACAATTTTATTATGTGTCACAGGCTCGCGCTATTACAGCCTGAGAGCAGGGAGCGGAGCTCATTACTGCAATTGCACTATTACTGCGAGCCAGATTGGCCGGCTGACTAGAGCTGGGCAATCTGACATGCGCACTTGAGCTAGCAATCCCATAGGCTGATATACAGCAGAGGGATTGCAGCCACAGGCCCCCAGCCTCAAAATGAGCGCTGGGTTAGCCTGCTCTAATCAATCCTAGAACTGCACTGTAGCTCCAGGATTGATTGGTTTCGTATTGCACAAGGCAGGAAGTCCTCTTTCCGCATGAGTCACTGCTGAGGAGGAAGGAGACCTCATTCAGAGCCTTAGTGCCACCAACCTATATAGTGAGTTTTTGGGCATCGTGCGCCACCATATTGTAATGTCGCCATCCGCCGCTGGTCACTCTGTACTCTACAATAACCGGCACGTGCAAGATTATATGGTAAAACTTTCCGTTTGCATCTTGGGCAGAAACAGCCGGGAATGACTACATTTTACCTCATCAAGATACTTTATTCTGCTTTATTGAGCCAAAAAAGTCACAGCAAAAAGACCAATACACTATAATGCACAATAACATTAAAAGTTTGTTAACGTCACTGAAAACAAGTATTAATACCTTCAGTATGATGGGGAAAACATTCAATAATTAGATCGAACCTTTACAGCACTCAAGACGTAATTTAAAACAGCATAAATTTCCCAAACAGTGCAAATAAGGAAAGACCACAATGAGAGATCTGGTTTCTAGTACTCTTAATATTGGACAAAGGAACTGCCTTCTCTGTGCAGTATAACGTGTGCAAAAAGTTCATAGTGCTTCGTTCTTCTGGGGCTCCACAATGAGAGCGAGGAAGAGATGAAGACCATGTGCCTTCTACTTGGAAGGCTAGCAAAAAGTGTTCGGGTTTGAAGAGTAAACCTTGTCAGGAGGAACTTCTGTCTCTCAGTTGCAGTTACCTGTAAATAAAGTGCCAGGCATACAGACAAGACCCTGAAGGTGTTTTCTATCCCGACACCTCTAGTCTCTGTCCATTACCTTTGCACCTTTTGATTAAAAAGGGCTTTAGTTTGACTTCCGGGGCTGGTCGATAAATTGCCTGGATTAGAATAAAATGTTGGGGTGCTAAGCCTTTCAAAACTCGTTTTGATGTGTTTAAGCCAGGAGATGTCTAGACAATTGTCCAGATTCAGACAATCGAGTAAGATTGTTCTACATAACTGGGCTTCTTGGTTTTTCCAACTTCTGTGCCATAATAGGAGGGGTTGTAGCTCAACATGATCTTCTCTATAGTGTAGCCCAACTTCTTCATGGCAGAAGACTGTCAGAGTAGTGTGGAATTGCCAGGAGCCGCCTTAAATACATATTCTCTGCAATTTGTAAATACTTGCAATTAATATACCCCCATATGCCCGCGCCAAATATGGTGACACTAAGCATGGGCGGAAAATCCGTTCCGCTCGCGGATTTTGCGGATTTTCGGTAAATTCGCAATCCGCGAGATTCGCGAATCTCCCGCAAAATCCGCAAATCCGCGAGCAGCGGATTTTGCTCGCACTGTTCGCGTGAGTTCGCGGCTTCCCAGTACAACTTCGCGCCCCGCGAATAAGTGCAAAATTGCAGAAATACGATTTTAGCAAAACTGAAACTACTTACCAGGTTCAAAAGTTCAGGCTCATCATTAGTAGCCATTTCCTGTAGTGCTTCCTGAGGGGCCCCTCCAGAGTTCAGTTGCCAGTTGCAACTATTATGTGACCCTGCTCTGAACCTCAGAATAGTTACACATATGCCACAAAGGTCCTGAATTACAGCTAAGGGAGACAAGCAGGAGCCAGGCTGGAGGTTCAAATCCATTAATCAGCCCCTAATTCATTATTGTCAGTTGGGGCAGGGCAGGTGTTGTAACTAATTTTGCAACAATGAAAGCACTTAGCAAGTTCAAAAGATCACTAATCAGGAAGCACTAAGGAAGCAGGTGCCAGCTAAAAAAATATTCTGTGACACATTAATCAGCCCCAAATTAATTCAGGTCACTTGAGGCAGGGAAGGTGTGCTTGTTGCCACAATAATGTACACTGACTGGACAACCAGAGGGTGCTGTGATGAAACAGAGGGTGGCATGGGTGGGCCAGAGGGTGGCATGAGTAGTCAGAGAGTGGCAGTGGTGACAGAGAGTGGCAGTGATGAAGAAGAGTGTCCCAAACAGGCTGGACACGTAGAAACAACAAGTTCGCGAAACTTGCGACCCGACAGGTAAGTTCGCAATTTGCGACATTGTACAAAACCCTCGCAAACTCGCAGAAACCCGCGCAAACACAAAAAAAAATCCGCAAATTCGCGAGAATTCGCGGATTTTGCGGATTGCGAGTTCGCAAATCCGCAAAATTCGCGAACGCGAGATTCGCAAAATTCGCCCATGCTTAGGTGACACACACTTTACTTTTAAAAATATAAAGCATTTTTCTAGTCTGTTTGTGCCCAAGTCTTTTGGAAAATTTAAAGACTGCATCATTTGGTCTCTGCAACTGCATGGCTCTTACATTGAGGAGAAATATCCAGTTAAAATCTACATCCATCAGTAGTGGCGGCTCATCCGGATAAGGCAGAGTTGTGTCTCCCCACTGCTTTGCATCGGGGAAATAAAGGAAAAATAAAATAACTCAAGGTTATTATCATTTTATTTTTTCCTATCATGGCAGCTTTGCGGGTGGGGCTGCTTTTATGAGAGAGGAGCAGGGAGAGGAGTGATGTGCACTGTAATTGCCAGCCAAACAGTCATGTGCACTTTGCATGTTCTCCACCCAAGCTGTATCACAGTCTGGGTGGAAAGCATGCTCAGGCTCCCACTGGCTGAGACCCAAACCACAGTGCTCAGACCAATCACAACACTGCATTTCAGCTTTGTGATTGGCTTAGGGGAGCCTGGGTGCTTTCTGTTCCAACTGAGAGGGACAATGGCGGGATGACTGAGGAGGGATGCGGCGAGCAAGTATGTTTTTTTATTTTCCCTCTTTTTTACACTCCTTTACCCCCCCCCCCCCCTTCCCCCTCCGATCCGTGCCAGCTGCCTCTGTCGATCAGAAATCCCAGATACTTGAAATACAAAGTTTTCATAATTTCTTCATGTTAGACCTGTCTGCATCTGGGGGTGCTCTAACCAACATTATTTATTTTTGTCCCCCTTAGCCTCCCAGAGTTTCTATTTTTATTTTTATATCCACCAGGATTTTTCAGTGCTGTCAGGGGGCTAGGTGTTCCTTGACTATGACGCCATTTTCCCCTCATATTCTGTGAGGCCTAGTTTAGCTCCTGGGAAATCTAGGGACACTCATGAACCTAAAATGGTGTCCACCAACTGCCATAACGGACATTCCAGGAGAACAGACCCATAGGTTAACATGGGGAAGGTTCCAGAAACATCTAGTGGCTTCCAGAGGTCTCAGGCCACTCTATAAAAGGCCAGTGACCAGCAGCCATTTTGTGCAGTCTCAGGAGTGACCAGTGAGGAGAGAGGCGACTTGTGGAGGAGGATTGCGCACCAGTGGTGACCAGATCGACCTGTGGGCCGGCTGTCGCGTTATTGGGAAGTGCCCCCTTTCATGCTGACCAAACCCCACTGTCACGACATCCATAAAGCGTGACCAGAGACTTTGTGACCAGATTGTAAGGAACCGGGTCGTGTTGTGAGAAGACCCTCATTAATTGCAGCCAAGCGACCCTTGTGAGCGACCTGCACATCTGCCCTGAAGGCTGTGGGCAGACCAGGTGGACGTCGGATCAGGGCTCTGCTGATTGCCTGAGGAGTAAGGACCGTCCCTGTCACAACCTACGCGACCGCCTCGCTCACTGTGGTAACAGGCGGTGAAATCGGCAGGGATTCCTACCTGTTTGAGGCGCCGACACCAAGCCTGTCCCAGGCGCGAGGGAAGTGCCCAGCTGTTCCGTGTGTTGACGAAAGAAGGCGGCGCTGGAGGAGAGGCGGAGTCCGGAGCCGTGAGGAAGCCGGCGGCGTCACAGGAGGCGGGCCTGAAGGCCACCCAGCTGGTCGGAAGAGGCGGAGCCCGAGAGTGAGAGCGACATCAGCCTCGTCAGTGGAGCAGCGAGAGCGCCGTCCGCCTCGTCAGCGGAGCAACGAGAGCGCCATCAGACTCGACGGTGAGACCGCGTCGAACCGAGCGGCCCCACGCTCTTCCGTCCCCGCCTGCCGAGCTCTCACCCACGGCGCCGGAGACTGGTAACAGACCGAACGACTCCAGCCGGGTGACTCACGTGACTGAAGTAAGCAGGGAAAAGCGAGGGAAAGCGGGAGGCGGCAGCGCCGGTTAGCCAAGAACACTAAAGCGGCAGTGTTAGAGAACTAGTTGATTAACTGAGGAGCCGCCAGTAACAAGAACACGAGGAACTTGGCTAATAATCCACCTAGTCCGTTTGAATTGCGATCACCAAACTAGATAATGGGGGGGAAAGCGGTGTGAAGGGAAAAACTGAAGCATTAAGTTTGTGTGCCTAACATAGGAGTGCTGCAAATTGAGCCCTAGGGTGTCAGAAGCGGACAGGGCTCACTTTTAAAAACCCTTCCAGTCAGTTATTCACTGGGGTGGCAGATCTTCCACAAGTAAGGTGTAGCCAGAGAATAGATCAAGGGAAGCCTTATTAATTTACCTTGTCTTCTTCTAGCCAACTAGCTGATTGCATATTCTGAGAAGAACGCTGCTGGGGGTAGAAGCCTGTTGAGCTGATCTGGAAGCTAAGAGCAGAGGGGTAATGTACCTGCCTGGGTTCTGTAAAGTAGCACATTGAGTCTGTAGAGTGAAATTTTCCCTTCTGTAAAGCTAATTGAAGAAGTATTCTGTGAAATTAATAGTAAGTTACCTCAAATGAAATGTACCTGTGACTAAGCCTTGCTGAACTGAGAGAAGTAGTGAATATTGTGAGATTTGTATGAAAACTATGCTGAACTAAAATGTGTATTGCTTTTATCTAAGAAAAGAACAAACATAACTTTTATAAAAGGTACTGGTATTTTTCTAAATTGGTGTAGCGTCTTTTATTTTAGTGATAAGTCATTGGGTTGCTGCGAGTGGGTCCTGTAAGCACTTAACCGACGCCTTAGAGTTTAGCTGTTTCCTCTACTGTGCCAGGCTACCCTATGTAGTCTAGGATACCCTAGGTCTAACACTTCACCACTAAGTAGGAAAGTTCACATCTTGGCTAGTTTGGGGCCACATTTCAATACAAAGGACTTAGTGTGATTTGTCTTTAGTCCCAAGCTACTCCTAAAACTGTTAAAAGTATCTCATAAAATCTAAAGACCATTAGCAATTTATTGCGATAGAATGGTATCATCTGTATAAAGAAGCACTGGAATTTCTCTCAAGTTGACCTTTAGGATGTCTTTCCCCACCGTTATCAGATGGCCTTCCAAAGAGTTTATATAAATTAAAAAGAGAAAAGGTGCCAGGACACAGCCCTGTCTGACCCCAGGGATTGATGGAAAATCTTCTGATAGATCTCCGCTCCTATTATATCATACTCTGGCTGTCGTATGTTCATGGAGCCCACTGAGCAGGGAGATAATTGCGCTGTCACTGCCTAACTGGAACATTGTGGGCCATACCTTTTGGGTGGTCCACAGTATTAAAGGTGCATGTTAAGTCCAAGAATTCGAGATGGACACAGTTTCTTTTAGCCTTAGTATATTTTTGAATGATCTGGGAAAGATAAAAAAATTAAACAATTCCCAGGCCTGGATGAAAACCAAACTAAGTCTGAGAGCACATGCTACTCTGTAACCCAGCTTGGTAGTTTGGCCCTTCCTAGGATCTTAACTGACTATCTTGAAGGGATAATGGACCTTAGCAATGAGGCTGGCTCTTGTCTTCCGTTTTTTAAATAGAAGGACAATAATAGTCAAGTCTTGACCAAAGGTCCTATAATTGCACTTTTTATAACCCTTGTTATGAAGGGTGCCCAGAACTGTGAGATAGATTTGAAAAGGTCAGAGGGAATTCTGTTAGGGCCTGAGGCTTTTCTAGAAGGGCTACTCGATGGCTAAGGTTACATCAGACACTTTTATTGAGCTGATTAATTCCAAGCTAGCAGTTGGATCACAGTTGGCTATCGTGTTTGGGCCTGCATTAAGAATCTGTTTATTTGGGCCAAAAACTTACAAATAAGTTAGCCACCCAGTCTTTACTCGGAACACATTCAACTTTTGGGAGAAACTTACCAAAGGTGCTCAAGGAATTTACTAACTGCCAGAAAGCTTCAGAGACTTTCTTCTTGCTTGCAGTCCTAAGATTCTCCCAGGCCTTTTCCTATATCTTTCTTTTTTGGGTTGCTATTTTGTAGATTTTCCAGGCCTGAGTTACTCCTAACTGATCTCGTTGGCGTTTATTCAGTGATAGCTTTAAAAGTCAACTTTACCTATTTTGAGAAGTGAGGTTGATTTTATGCAATAATGTGAGCTGCAGCCTCTGTTTCAGAATTGCATTACTACCTTAAGCAATTCAGGCAAGTTTCTCAGATGTTACTCTGCACAACTGCAAGTGAACAAGTTCACCTTCATTGAGACCCACTATTAACCATTCAGTTTTCAGTGACTGCAACACAGTGAAACGTCTACTTGTACTCCATATTCAATCAATAAAATAGAATCTAAGTATCTTAATGGACAAATGCACCGGAAAATTGGCAAAGTGGTACAGCAGATGTGGGAGAACCACCATTTTTAATGCCACTATTCTGCCCATTAACGAGTGGGTCATGGGTCACAAGAGCTCCAGACAGCCTCTAGGGAAAGCAAATAAATTTGTAGGGGCTCACGTATTTCGTTAATGCTCTCACTCATCTCAACAGGTGTATACATAATGTAGCCCAGTTAGCTTTCAAACCTAATACTTTCACGCATCTTGTCATATCAGATACAGTTGGTATGAGCCCCGTGGTCACATCTCTCGGGTTGCACATCAGATAATCATCTTCAAATGATGTTGCATGGCTCCTCTTCTATTCAAATACCTCTGTCTTTGCACTTCGATTGAATAATATTAATAAATAATGACCATAGGAATTGTTAGATGCTCTAACAGCCAGGTAATTGAATAATTCAAGTGTGCTGGGAGTGTGTGTGCTGTGGTAATGTGGGGGTGTTGTAGGTCCTGGTGGATACTACTGTTCTGAGCACATTTATACCTAACTATACAGGGCCTGTGCTGGATCTAGCTGTAATAAGGGGCCAACCGCTACCCACAGCATGGGATGCTGGTCTCCCACAGATGGGCAGGAGAGCCCCAGGATCTTTTTTCTGTGACATGGCCTCCAACGCCCACATTCCCTGATGCCATGAGTGAGACCCCATACAAGGGTAAGGTGCAAACAACTATCCACAACACAGGACGCTGTAGGAAGCTGGCTCTGTATCTACTATGCCAAAATGAGGTAAAGTGTGCACAGAGTTCAGTGAAACCCTACAGGCAGTGGTAAAAGTATATAGCACCTTACTCTATTTGTGGTAGTGTGGGCAAGCAGTAAGGCTTTATCAGAGGGTAGTGATAAGCATTTGTTGTACACACTCGGGGAACAAATGATGTCACACACTCGAAGACTAAACTCAGACCAATTTGTTTATATAAAAAATATTGAGTTATTATATTTCTAGAATCAAGCCAAGTCTGGTGCAGGTAAGTAAAATAATACTTTCCAAAATCTTATGCAGTGATTTACAGTTGAATGCAGGTTCAAATGCAGGTGGTACAATTACAGCGAAGTCAACAGTTCAAGATTACATACAAAAACAAAAGTAAAAAACTTTATTTTCAGCGCCAACAGCTCTAACTGTATCAAATGCGAGATGCATTGCAAATGCTTGTTCTATCAGTCAAGGGGTAAGGCCAAGATGCGTGCTCCCTCATCCCCACTGCATTTACACATGAACTGCATTTATACCCCAAGTCTCGTAGGGAAAGAACTCCCCACTCTGCTCTTTGAAGATGCTACTCTTATTGTTGCAGGAACTCTACTTAGCCTGAAGAACTCTTGGGAACAATGCTCAGCTCCAGGTCTACACTTAGCAAAGAGTTTTGACGGTTTGCCAATATTACCTGCTTTAGAAGTTGGCAGAGCCGACACGGAGGCCAAAGCCAATAATGGCTCTGAGATCTGAGGCAATGCTAACATCTCCGCATTGGCTTCTAATGAAAACCTGTTCCTCAAGTATCTCAAGTTTAGTCAAAACCTCACAATGTGCATCTATACAATGATCTATGATTATCTATTATTGAATGAGTGGCATATTTGAAATATGTAATTTTTTACAAAAGACTTTTCACAGCAATAGATCAAGGGTCCTATAAGGACGTACTTAGGAAGGTGAAGACATTGGAAGTAGCAACTTTAGATGGATGCAGTATGCCCATGAACAGCCAGAGACAAGTGGTATGGCCCATATTTGAACACGCCAGAATGGATCACAGGGGGATGTTTCATTAATTTAAACTTCCTTTAAAAAATTGGTATGAACTTCATGTGTCTACCAACCTCAGGTATGGGAGACTGATGGTACCCTATCTGCAGTGTAGTGGCCAGAGAAGATTTAAAATCTCTTTGGATTTTGGTGAGCTCCAATTGGTGAAGTGTCTGATCAAATGTTTCCATTGTGATCATTTGCACAGTATTGGGGACCTTCAAGCCCCCTGACAAAGATTCGCCCCTTCTGAGCTAGCAATAAAGAGTCTGAGGCATACTGTTTTTCTCTTGCCCAATGTACTTGGCCTGCCATAAAAACATCTGATTCCCTTATTGATAGAATGAGTACTATCCACTCTCAAGTGGCTCTCGCAATTTGTAGAGCAGATACGGAGAGCATTGTTTTTTGGAACATCTGGATATTTTCTATCTACTTAGAATATCCACTGGTTCTACATTGAAAGGCCCTAAGGACATAGATGCTAATTTGTAAGCATATGTTTAGAGAAAGATGATGCTTTTTTGTTATCTGGGAAATACATTAAGGGCCCGATGTAGGTAGGGCTTTACCGATCGGTATCGGCCGAAAATACCGATTTTTGGCCCTTACCGATCGGTAAACAGCCATCGAGATGTAGGGAACCAAAAACAGAACGAATCGGATAGAAAACCGATTCGGAATGTGTACCGAATGTGAAAGAATCCGATACGTACATACCGAAAATCGGATATGTAACGAATCGGAAAAACACCGATTCGGTTACAAAGACCGAATCGGTCCATGTACCGAATCGTTAGTGACACCGAATCGGAAAATCACCGATTCGGTCCTACTACCGATTCGTTAGTGACACCGAATCGGAAAATCACCGATTCGGTCCTACTACCGATTCGTTAGTGACACCGAATCGGAAAATCACCGAATCGGTCCATGTACCGAATCGTTAGTGACACCGAATCGGAAAATCACCGATTCGGTCCTACTACCGATTCGTTAGTGACACCGATTCGGAAAATCACCGATTCGGTCCATGTACCGATTTGGAAAAAATACCGATTCGGACATGATCCGAATCGGAAAACATGCCGATTCGTATGAATCTCCGATCGGGAAATTCCCCGATTCCGACAGTTGGGGAGATGTAGGGAGGCACAGAAACACCGAAATCGGCTCAAAATCGGTAGAATTCACTCGGTATTTACCATGGATTGCAATCAGGTGGTAACCAACTCCAACCCATATAAACAGTCCCAAAATGCATTGCAACTTGCAGGATGGCAGCTTTCTATGTCATTGCGAGGCGGCTACGGCTACAGCAGGAAGGACTGAGGGAATGGCTAAGAAATGAACAGGTCTACAGACAGAGGATAACCCTGTTCATGCTCACTGAGGCTGAGATCCTACAGAGATACAGGCTGGACTCTGACACCATACTTGAGCTCATCAGGGACCTTAAGCCATACTTGGACCACCACACCCCAAGGGCACACGCCATCCCTGCGCACGTCCAGGTGCTATGCAGCCTACACCTGGTAGCGTCTGGCAGCTATCAAAGTGGAGTAGCAGCAGCAGGAGGGGTGAGCCAGAGCAGCCTGTCAAGGTTCTTCCACATATTCCTTGACGCCATGATAGACCGGATGGACCAATACATCTCATTCCCTGCAACCCACGCAGAACTGCTACAAACCAAAGCGGACTTCTACCAGATGGCACACTTTCCCCAAGTCATCGGTTGCATAGATGGCACGCATATTCCGATTTGCCCACCAGCGGACACCGAATACATATACCGCAATCGGAAATCGACACACACCATCAACGTGCAGGTGATCTGCAATGCCAAGTGCACCATCACAGACCTGGTAGCAAAATTTCCAGGGAGTACCCATGACTCCTATATATTCCAACAGAGCGGCATATATGCACGGCTGATGGCTGGCGATTTTGGAGAAGGATACCTCCTAGGTGAGCCACATCATCAGACCCCCATAACACATAGTAGGTAGGTGTAATACATGTGTGCATGTGTCTAATGTGACCCCTTTCTCTTCCAGGCGACAGTGCATATGCCCTCCGCTCATTCATACTCACCCCCTACCTCAACCCCTCCACACCCAGCCAAAGGAGGTATAACCGGGCCCACATACGCACCAGGAATGTTGTTGAACGGACCTTTGGCATCTGGAAAAGTAGATTCAGATGCCTGCACAAGAGTGGAGGTGCAAGGCAGTATACCCCCATCACCTGCTGCAAGATCATAGCTGTATGTGCAATGTTACACAACCTTGCGGTCAAGAAGGGCACTGAGGTGGAGTTGTCTGACTACGAGGACTATGACGACGACGAAGCTGTGCCACTGACACAGCCAGCTGGGGTGTGTACGCCATGTGATGGCAGATACAGACGTGAGGAGATCACTGAAAACTATTTCTGACTGAGTACAGATGCAAAGACAGCTAAATGTTGCTTGGAAAATAAAATTTTTAATAGTGATGCACCACAGTTACATCACTGAAGTGCATCAAAAAATGGAGTCTGTCAAAACAAATAAAGTCCAGGGTTCTGGTTTGATCATCCCCCCTTGCCAGCCTATTTTTTGGCCCGCTTTCCAGACCCACTGGGGTGTCCCTCGGCCCCCTCCGAATGGCCTGCAGCATCAGCGGATCGCCTGGTGCTCCTCCTTGGCTCTGATGCAGCGCTGGCCGGGCTGCTGCGGCTGCTGCTGTCTCCAGCATCACCCAGGTCCAGGGCAGGATTGGAGGCGGCGTTTGATATTAACATGGCCTCCATGGCCGTGGTGATCCTGGCCATCCCCCTGGTCAGCTCAGCCGTATGCTGACTGAGCACCGACTCCTGATTTGAGCTTCGATGGCACAGCTGTGCGGTCGCCGCTGCAAGGCGGGCCATGGCCCGGTTGAGCACCCGGGCATCCCTCCTGCGCGCAACCTCATGCTCCTCCTGCCTGGCAGAGGAGTGGGTGATGGCAGTGGTCAGCCTGCCCAACCCTGCTGCCACCTCCTTGTTGCTGTCCACAACAGCCTGGAACCCCTTCACCAACTCCCCCATCTGCAGGTTGTGCTGCAGGAGCTGGCGTTGGCAGGCCATGGTGGATCTGGCCTGTTGGCGCTGGATTTTGACCATCTGGCCCTCCAGGCCCAGGAACACACTGCCCTCCCGTGCTGGTGCAGCAGTGGTGGTGGTGGTGGTGGTGGTGGCACGGCGTCTGGCACTGCTGCCTCCGGCCTGCTGAGTGGGCTGGGGTGCCACTGGTGGTGGTGTGGTGCTGGCCGGTCCCGGAGCCCCTGCTCCCAGGACAGGTAGGGCGGGTGGCAAGGCCACGGTTGTGGCAGGAGCTGTTGTCGGCGGAATGGTCTGCCTTGTAGGGGAGTTGTATGGTGAAAATTGCAAGGGGGGTGAGCTGGGCAGTACTGGGGAGTGCACTGCCTGGAAATCAATCACCAGGACTCCCTCCATTCCAAGCCCTGGGGTGTCTCCTTCCTCATCCTCATCCTCATCCTCATCCTCCTCCTCCTGGCCAGGCTGGCTGGTGCTCGGCCCTGCCACAGCAGTATGTGATGTCGAAGCTCCCTCTGCTGCCACAGTGGTGCCGCCTGATGGTGCCCCTAGGTACAAAGAAGCATTTGTAAACTGAGTGCCGATGTATTACAGTCAGTACAATTATGGCATTCCACATGTCCTTGCATCTCCTTACACCGTGTCACACTGTTTCCTGTCTTGTGATTCTGCACTGACATATTTGGCTAACTTCTGCTGACTACATGTACCATGATGCTTGTCTCTTGTATGTTGGTGACAGTACAGTGCTGGTGTTTGCCTATGCATTGTGTCTAATGGGGAGGTGTCTGGTAGGGTGTGTCATGATGCGCATGCTTCTTACCTGTAGCTGTGGCCATCGCAGTGCTGTCCAGGGTCCCGATCCCTACGATGCTCTCCCTCTCGATGGTGCTGGAGACAATTTCCTCCAGCTCGGTGAGGGGTGGCGCCGGGTTCTTGCCTCCTCCGGTGTGTCCTGCCTGCCTTTGGAGGTCGGCCAGCTTCCTCTTGGTGAGGCTGCGGAGGTCATAAAACCTTTTCTTAAGTTCCTCAATGGACCTGGGGGTGACTCCAGCAGCATTGACCTTCTGGGCGATGTCTGCCCACAATCTCCTCTTGGTGCTGTCTGGCACGTTGAGGGACAGCTTGCCAAAGAGCTGGCGGTGCACCCTCACCACCTCCTCAACCAGCACCTGAAGTTCTGTGGTGGTGAATTTGGGCTTCCTCTTTTGGGAGGACTTCTGGCTTCCTGCCTGATCTGCCATTTTCTTCTGCTCCTGCTCAGTCTGCAACCTCCTTCTCCCACTGCTGCTAACTGTGTGTTGGGCTCAGGCAGGCTTTCCAGAAACTTCTAGAAACTTCTTAATTGGCTGCACCTGCCAGGGTTGCCACTCCCTGTTTGGGTGGGGGAGGGGGAGCCACCGCATTGGCTGAATCGCCTATTGCCGAGTCGGCTTTTACCGATTCGGTAAAATCCGAATCGGTAAAATCCGATTCGGTATTATCCGATTCGGTAAAAGCCGAATCGGTTCATGCAATGCATTCCTATGGGCTTTTTCGCCATGGGTCTATGATTGCCGATTCGGTTTTTACCGAATCGGCTTTTACCGAATCGGTATTCGCCGAATCGGAAATATCCGATTCGGTGGTAGCCGATTCGGTGTTTTCCGATTCGTTGTTGGCCGATTCGGTAATTTCCGATTCGGACCGAGCTGAATCGGAACGTACCGAATCTCATTACCGATGCCGACCGAATTGGTTTTCATTCGGTATTTTTTTCCTACATCTCGTTTTCCGATTTCAGAATACCGATTCGGCCCGCCTCGGTATTTTGAAATCGGAAAATCCCGTTTACCTACATCGGGGCCTAAGTGTGGTATTGAGGTTCCGTGACAATTGTAAGTGGTGTTTTTAACTCGCACGAATATGGTCGAGTCTGGTATCTACGAACCGCAAATGACGAGTTTAGTAAGTGTGCGCAGTTTCGCTGTGCTAACTTAAACCGTTTGTTTGTTATGTGGGTTTTTCATCTGTACCCACGGGTTCCATCTTAGATACGGCATCCATTTTGTCTCTTGCCCTCAAGTAGCCAGCGAACGGACGCTGTCCGCTTCGCGACCCTGGGACTCCCAAGATATTTGCGGAAGACACATGTTCTTTGTAAGTGTCTTTATTTTTTTTTTTTTTAATTTAAATTTGTTTTTATTGTTGCAGTAAAGTATTTCAGTACAGCTTAAACAGTCCGCCGACGTGGCCTCAACATTCAGCCACGAACAGCTATGTGTGCAACATTTTCTGGCTACATAGAACTGGTACACATAAACATGATTTCGGTGAATCAGTGCAGTATAATCATGGAAAGGCTCCTGCAGGCTGAGGGGTGGTGGGACGGTATCGCCATAGGGGCGACGAATAAGATCAGATGGGCACTCTCGTGCCGTAACAGCGCCGGATCTAGATCTGCACAGTGCACATAACAGTGTTACCAGTGAACAGGGGGGTAACAGAACTGTGGGAGGGAAGCATGCAGGCGCTAGCAGGGTCTAAGCAGGGGGATGATGGCGGCGGGTGTCGAGGGGGGGGGGGGGGAAGAAGCCCACGGATGGCCGGGCATGCGAGAGGTCGCCCTGGACGTAGGGGGTTATCGGGGCCCGACTCTGGGGTGACTCACTGCAGGGGAAGGCTACCGGTCTTCTTGGGTGGGGGGGGGGGGAAGGGTCAGGCGGGTCTCCAGCCTGCGTGGACTGGCGGAAGCTGTGAAGGAGCATGGCCCATTCCATGGAGATGGGAAGTTTGCGCGCGCCCTTGGCTTCTTCTTCCCTTAAAGCGTCTTCCTCCGCTGCCGCCCATTTGCTAACCGCTCCCTTCCAGTGTGCTATGGGGGGACCCTCTGGGGATCGCCAGCGCATGGTTATACATCTATTGGCTAGTAGGAGCGCTAAGGACACGAAGCGCCTATGCACCGGTTCACGTTTAGATCTGTGGAGGATGCCTAATGCACTGGACTCCCAGGTGGCTAGTGTAGTGAGACCCGTGAGTTCCCGCAGTGTGTTATGTACGTCCTGCCAGAAAGGTTGAAGATTGGGACAGTCCCAAAACATGTGACGGAAGGTCGCAGCCGGGGAACAGCATCTGGGGCATAGGAATGGCGTGGAGGGGTAGAACTTCTGCAATCGCGCTGGGGTGAGATATGCCCTGTGTAATATATAATATTGAATATTTTTGAAGCGGGCGTTCCTAGAGACGCGTTTAGGGGCCTCGAGAGCTTTAGTCCACTCCGAGTCGTGCAGAACACGGCCTATGTCCTCTTCCCAAGTGGCTCGAAGGGTCGCCAGGGGGGTGTATGAAAGTTCCCGGATGGATTTGTATAGCCACGTGACCAGGTGGCGACCCACCCCCATATGTAGAATAGTATGTATTACTGGATGCGTGTCTGGCTCGCCATTTTGGAGATTGAAATGGGGTCGGTATCCGTCGAGTAGTTGCCTATACCTGAGGAATTGGCCCGGGGAGAGCCCGTATTCTGCGATCAGGCGGTCCAGCGGTTTCAGTTGACCCTCCTCGAAGAGTGATTCTAGATCTGTGATACCACAGCGGGACCAGTCGGCGAGTAGTGGGGCCGCAAAGTAGGAATCCTGCTTGGGGCCGCCTATTAACGGCAGCAGCGGGGAGTATGGGGGTCTAGCGGGGGACAGCCGGTGTATCCGCAGCATACATCGGCGCGCTATCGTCACCTGGAGAGGGTAAGTGCGCCGCGGCTTGGTGCCCGGGAGAAGCAGACGGGTGAGTTCCGGAGTTGTGATTCTACCAGTAGGAGTAACCGTCTCCTGAGGGTAACGGTCCGCTGTCCAGTAGGACAGCCACTGGAGCTGTGCTGCGAGGAAATATGCCTCGAAGGATGGAGCTCCGAGTCCCCCCTGTGTTGTGGGGAGTTGAAGAGTTTTCAGGGCGACTCTGTGGCGGCCCGCTCCCCAAATGAGAGTTCCTAAGAGGGAATCAACGTCGCGAAAGAAGGACCTGGGTGGTATCACCGGCAGGTTTGTGAAATGGTAGAGGAGCCGGGGGAGCATCACCATTTTAGCGAGGGCTATCCGTCCAATCGGGGCCAGTGGTAGTTTATTCCAGAAGGCGACCGTCGGGCGCAGACTCTCGAGTACCGTGCGGTGATTACCGTCAAGGATGTCCGCCGGAGAATGATATAAGCGGACGCCAAGGTATCGGGGAGCTTCCGCGGACCATGAAAGACTATGCGGTCCGAGGTCGATGTCCCGGGGGGGCAGGTCCGGGTGTAGGGGGTAAACCGCGGACTTGTCCCAGTTGACCTGTAGACCCGAGGCAGTCGCAAAGTCCGCCAATGTGGCCCCTATGGGGGTTAGGTCCATTTCAATGTCTCGGACATATATGAGGAGATCATCCGCGTACATGGATACACAATGGGTCCCGTCTGCAAGCGGTACTCCCCAGGCCACACCCTCCCGACGCAGTCGAACCGCCAGCGGCTCGACCGCTAGCGCGAATAAGAGGGGCGACAAGGGGCAGCCTTGTCGTGTGCCTCGTCGGACTGCAAACGCCGGTGAGATGCGTTTCCCAATACGAACTCGCGTAGTGAGGTCGGTGTATAGAAGGCGGGTATATGCCATGAGCGTCGGGCCGAGATTAAGGCGTCGCAGGACCGAAAACAGGTAGGGCCAGGTGAGGGTGTCGAACGCCTTCTCTAGGTCCATAATAAGGCAGGCAGCGCGGGGAAATCTGTCGCGTACCTGATCTTGAATATGGAAGACTCGGCGGAGGTTCTGGGAGGTATTCCTCCCGGGGACGAAGCCGCATTGGTCGGGGTGGACCAGCGGGCGTATGATCTGCGCATAACGATCAGCTAGGATCTTCCCCAGTATCTTACAATCAGCCGACAGGAGAGTGATAGGCCGGTATGACCCCATGTGAAGCGGATCTCTGTGGGGCTTAAGAAAGGTGATAATCACGGATTCCCGCAGCGACTGGGGTAGTTTCCCCAGGTGTAGTGACGCCTCAAACATCCTTGACAGACGGGGAACCACCAGGGGAGAGAATGTTGCGTAGTATTCTAGTGGGAAGCCGTCCAGGCCCGGTGCTTTATTTCGGGACATGGCGCGTATCGCTCGGGTGATGTCAGAGGGAATTATCTTGGCGTCTAGTGTGCGCTTGTCGGAATCCGATATCGTGGGCAGCGTCAGAGGGTCTAAAAACTGATCCGCGGTAAACAGGGTACAGCATGCCGGGGCTTCGTACACTCGTGCATAGTGGCGGTGGAATGCTAGGAGAATCTCAGCTTGTGATTGCACCAGTACACCCTCCGGGTTGAGAATGTCCGTGATCGGCTTAATTTCGGTGTCCTGCTTCACCATCCAGGCCAGAAGCGCCCCGGTTTTGTCTCTGTCTTTGTGTACCCGAGAGGCGTATGCCCTGAAATTATACTTACGGAGGTCAGCACAGGCAGACTGATATTCCGTTTTGGCCTCCCCCGTGAGTACGGCGTGTTCCTCCGAGTCGTCAGGCCGTTTGGTGAGAGCAGCTAGAGCCTGTTCCGTCGTTAAGAGCGACCGTTCTAAGGTGCGGCGGACCCCCACTATCTGTTTGATGCATTCTCCTCTCGCCACCACTTTATACGCGTCCCACTCCACTAGTACCGATGACGCTGTGTTCTCGTTGTGTATAAAGTAGTCGCGTATGCTGGTTTTGTGCGCGTCCGTGAAGACCGGGTCCGTTAGGCAGTCTCTGGGGAGGCGCCAGGTGGGGACCGGTGGATGCGGGGGGCGCCAGGTAAGCCGTATTATGTGGGCATCATGATCTGAGAGGATCCGTCCCAGGTAATCTGTAGATGTAACCTTAGGAAGGATCGGAGCAGAGCAGAGGAAACGGTCTAGGCGGACCCGAAGGTTGTGTGGTATCGAGTGGAAGGAGTAGATGCGTGCCAGTGGATGTAGGTGTCGCCATGCATCGGTGAGCGCCCAGTGTGTGGTCCATGCCCTGAAGAGGGCCGCCTGCCGGGGGGCTGGGGAGTGCGCGGGGGGGGGATGTGAGCGGTCTAGCGAGGGGTCTAGTGTGCAATTAAAGTCGCCTCCCAGCACCCATGGAACTGTGGTGAACTGGGCCAGGACGCCCGTAAGGTGATCCCAAAACCGGTCCTGATCCGTATTAGGGGCGTATATGCTGCCAAGAAGTACCCCCTGCCCATCAAGAATTCCCTCCAGTAGCGCGTATCTGCCCTCTCTATCAACTACTCGCCGGAGCGCCCGGAAGGGAGTGCCAGGTCTCACCCAGATTAATGCGCCGCGTGCAAACGCTGAATATTGTGTGGCGCAGATGGTCCCTCGCCATTTGGCCTGTAGGCGAATGAGTTCAGTGGCGTTAATGTGCGTCTCTTGCAAGAACGTTATGTTGGCCGCCATGCGCCGTACGTAGGAGTATACAGAATAGCGCTTGCTGGGCGTGTGGAGGCCCCGTACATTTAGTGTAAGGATACTAACGTCAGAGTGGGGGACAGGCATTTCTAGGGTGACGTGGTTGGGGGAGGGGCACCCCTGCAGTTCCCGCGTGCCGCCCGTGAGTGCGTGTCGTGTATGTTCCTGCGCGCCAAGCTTCCTTAAACGTGGGGGGGGGACTGGGGGAGTTAACAACAACTAGAACTTTGGGTGGGCAACTGTCCCAATTCTGGGGATACGTCACTGGGGGTGGCATATCCAAACTAGTGTCCCACTAGGGGAGAAAACCAACAGAAAGTCGCGGGGGTGGCAGCGTGTGTCGCTGCTGGGCCTGTGCGCGGGTCGGGCTCTAGCAGGAGAAGTGTGTATCGCTCGCTGGAGCTCGCAGTTAACTGGTAGAGCAGTCTAGGCGTCTAGACGTCGCGCATTACAGCAGGCAATCATGAAAAGGATATGTCAGCTGATAGTCCAGGTGTTCACGAAGAGGTGGTAGGCTGGCTGGCCAGGGCAGCGTCCAGTGTGTGCGTCACCACAAGGGGGGAAGAGATTGGGCCAAATCCTGACATAGTCCCATCACTGTCCCGGTCTTTCTCTGGGGTGAACAGGTGCGGGTGACCTTCCAGGTCCGAAGCCAGGGGTGACTGATGTAGTCCGGTGGCCGCCCATATAGCGTCTCGTCGTTCCTGCATGATTTGTGCAAGATCGGGCGAGCCCGCCTGGGAGGACGCTCGATTCTTGGAGTGGCTAGCTCGCGAGCGGCTTGCGCCCCGTCTCCTTGATCGTCCGGAGTCATTGTTGCGTTTCTTCTGGGGTCCTGGTGTAGGGATTATCGGGCAGTGAAATTCGGTCCAGTCCTGTGCGTCCGCTGCCGTGTCGAAGAAGAGAGCTTTCCCTTTGTGGATCACTTTAAGGCGGGCAGGGAACAGCAGGGAATATTGAAGATCATTCGCGCGGAGGCGCCTTTTGACTTCCAGAAACGTGGAACGTCGCTGTTGGACCTCTCGGGCATAGTCTGGGAACACCATAACATGTTGGTCTTCAACCTGCAGGGGACCCGCCGTCCGGGCCGCGCGGAGGACCGCATCCCGGTCTTGGAAGTGCAGGAACTTGGCTAGCATGGGCCGTGGTGGGAGACCAGGCTTGGGAGCCCGGGCTGGGACTCTATGAGCCCTTTCGATGGAGAAGTACGGCGACCGGTCGCAGTCTCTGGTAAACGATTTAGTCCAGGATTCCATATAGGCCAGGGGGTCAGAGTTTTCGATCCCCTCCGGCAGGCCCAGTACGCGAATGTTACATCGCCTCGAGCGTCCCTCCAAATCCACTGTGCGTTCTTCCAGGGTCGTCACGCGTCGCAGGATCTCCTGTATATCTGCCTCCTGTGATTTCACCGCTGGTAGCATTTCAGTCATGTTCCGTTCACCTTCCTTCACTCTGTCTGCCAGTTTTCGGTGTTCATCTCGAACCAGGCTGATGTCTGTTGTCAAGGTGCCCAATCTCTCTTCCATCGAGAGGCGGGACATTTCTATTGCCGCCAGCACTTGATCTAGCTTTGCTGACAGCGTAGGGTCGGTTTGCGATGCATTAGTCTGCGTCCATGCCCTCGTCTGCGGCATCTTCTCGACAGCTGTTTCCGGGACTGTTTGGGTGGCCCTCGGTTTCCCCATGGGTGCTGCTAGACGGGAGAGGGGGTTCCCTCTGTGGTCGTCGTGTGTCTCGAGGGCGGTAGGCCAAACAGTAGCCCCGGATGAGCGGTAGTTGAGTGCCAGTCAGGTCCTCCGGCCCCTGTCGGGTGTAATGCGAGGCCTGTTCTACCTCGAGGGGCCTCTGCCAGGGGTGCCAGGGGCGGTGCGCAGTTGCCGGGGTCGGCGATTCCGGTCGCGTGGGGGTCCTCTCTTCTCTGCGTGGAGGGGCCCGCGTTGACTGGTAGGGCAGGGCCAGGAGGCATGGGCTGGTGCCGGCTGGAGTGTAGGTAGGGCGCTCCTATCCCCAGAGCGGTCGTTCTTGGCGTCAGGTTCCTATGGGCGCCATGTTAGGGTCAGGCACCGTTGGTGGAAGTGATCGCGTTCCAGGCACCCTGGTCAGGTGGCGGTGTGTCCAATGGCTCCCTACAATGGTGGACGTAAGATGGAGAACTTCGGGGCGCCGGCAGGAGGTCCTCGGGGGGGGGAAGTGTTCCGCGATGACCAGCTGTCCGATCTCGCGGAGCTCGATCAGGCTCCTGGCAGTGAGCCGGCGTCAAGGCGCCGGGGTCCCGGGGTGGTCGCCGCCCTCTTGCGAGCCGGAGCTCCGGGGTGGAGGAGGGCGCCGTATGGCAGCGCAGTCTCTGTGGGATGGCGGCCTGCGGGGCCGAGGCCGGGGCGTCACAGTCAAGACCCCCGGGAGAGGGGGAGGGGGGGATGGGGAGATCTCCACTCACCGCTCCCAACAATGGTGCCGGGCGTCTGGGGCTGTCGGCTCCGTGAAAGTGTAGTGCCCGCTGGCTCCCTGTGATGCGTGGTGGCAGGTAAATCGAGTCCGGGAGCCGATCAGGCTTCTGGCATAAAGGCAGCCTCGGTGGATCAGAGCCCCGGGGCGGCGGCCGCCATCTTGTGCGTCGGGGCTCCGGAGCTCAGAGACGCTGTGCACCGCGTATCTCGGTGGGTCGTCGCCGGCTTTCCCGCCGGCTCACTGCCGGCGTCTCTGGTAATGGCTTCTGGGGTCGTCTTCTAGCAAGCCGGATTTCGGCGATTCACGGGTCCGCGGGGCTCAGTAGCGTCCGCCATTTCCTAGGGTAGGCGTCCCTCGGTCGTGGTGGAAAGCAGTTTGGCTCATGCCGTTCTTCCACAGAAGCTGCCGGTCACTCAAGGGGTGCCCCGGTGTGCAGGGGGATCCCGAGTGTGGAATCGGGTAAGTTGAGGCTCCTTGCGATCCAGGAACTGGGCAAGATGCTAGCCCGATCGCGGAGCCTCAGCAGGACACAGCCGCCATCGTGGCTTGCTAAGCCACGCCCCCTTTGTAAGTGTCTTTATGATGAGGGGGATGATACTGTAAGGCAGATGGCCCCGCTCGAGGCTCATCTTGCCGTGCCGGTTTATTGTCTCAGCCGTGCATCTCATTAGGCACGTCCCTTTGATGCCTGTATCTCGTGTTTCCTGATACCTCCCCTTTTACACCCTTTCCGATCTCCCCACTGTCTCCATCTTCCTCTGCACCTGTCTTCGTTCCTATTTCGATCTGTTTTACTGCCGATTGGAATGCACTAATGTTGGGAAGATGGGTTTTTACAGTTGGGAACCGCCAAATGTTTCCGCACTTATGTTCCGGACCTTGTGTGTATCAAAGTGACCAAAACGACCCCTCTGGGGGATAATTGTGGGAACCGGGTTGTAAACCTTTGTGTATCATGTTGTCCTATGGGTAAATTTTGTATAAAAGGAGCGATCCACAGAACCAATTTGAAGCAGTCTCCCCAAGTTGCACGTGTTGTACTTGTCGTGACTTCTGTGTTCCCTGCAGTAAATAAACCTTGAATCTTTGACGCCGAAGGAAGTGTCCCGTGTCTGTCATTCGTACGCCGGAGCAGGTTACCCACGAAGGTTTCAGGTGTTGTGCCCTGGCACCGCTGGGTCTTAAAGAACCCAGTCCTTCAGTATCATGATTTTATTTCACAGGATATTTGTACTATTGTATTTCTCCTTTTTAAACCTAATTTTTTTAATATGAATCATATCTGCAGATCAATATGTGATCACTTTCAAAGACTATCATGTGAAGATTCTTCTTATGAACTCCTTAGATGTTTTATGGAAATATTTCTCCTGCTATTGCTAGCAGGGTGAGCTATTGTGAGTGCTTTGATGCCCACCAATATAGTGTCTGCACTGGTGTAGATGCAGGAAAGGTTTTTTGCCTGTTTCCTGCTAGACTTAGGCAATTCACAGATTTACATAGCGGCTTAAACTATACCAATAACAGCCTTTCTACCCCTCAAGTTTGTTAAGAGGAAATTAAGTTGAATTATGGTGTCTGTGTATAAGTAACATTCACCCCTTTAATGTTATAGAGAAGCTGCAGGGTTCTGAAATACAAAATAATGTTATTTGTCTGAAAGTCTTCCATCGACGTTCGTATATCATTCTGTTAAAGTGTGACCATTCCTCTTTGTCTCGAATTTCCAGTGCTCAAACAGAACAAAAGCCAAATAGTGTGACTGATCGTACATCACCCGCATGGATGACTAAACCCAACCCCTGGAAACATGGTAAGTTTTGGTATACAAGATTTAATCTGGTGGTCCATATGAGGATTATTTGTGTGTACATGTAATTGTTTTCCTGCAAATGTCTCAGTTTCAAGTCCTAACTTGTGCATAGGATGATCCATTTATCATTTCGTATGAATACTTCAATGGCTGTTTCTTGTGTGTCCACCTGTAAACTGTATATGTGCTACCTCTCAAAAACAATTACTCGACTAAATTCTGTGCTGCCACCCCTTATCATTAGGATGCTTGATTCCGGTCCAGGGAAGACATGGCTTGGCAGTTCGGTCTGGGCTGTTCCCATGAGGCACAGGGTCAAGACTGATTTGCATATGGCCATGTCTGAACTGGGGTGGCTTGGTGAGCAAAATAACGATGGATTTAGGCCCAGATCTGTGACTGGGGGTGAATGTTTTGCCATTGTGCAACATTCCGTCCATCATATTGTGTATTTTGCTGTTCACCCTATGTGGGAAGGGTATGCCCAGACGTGGGTCCCGTGCTCACTATGCCACTGGAGTCAAGCTATCCTGGCTGAAGAAGGCTGATAGTCAGAAACCGGTCCTAGGATGCTTGATTCCGGTCCAGGTAAGACATGGCTTGGCAGTTCGGTCTGGACTGTTCCCATGAGGCACAGGGTCAAGACTGGGGTGGCTTGGTGAGCAAAATAACGGTGGATTAAACCCAGATCTGTGACTGGGGGTGAATGTTTTGCCATTGTGCAACATTCCGTCCATCATATTGTGTGTTTTCCTGGCCACCCCTTATCAATGCACCAAGTCCGGGATGGCTGTGCCAGTTTACCAAATGACTGACTGACTGCAGATTACCTCAAATAGATGGGTGATACTGTGACTAAGGGACACTGTAAGCACTTAAAGAAAAAACAACCAAAATACCACTAAATCACAAACCTATAAGGAATAAAGCGGGAAGGGTTATCAGTTTACCAGATTTCACAATTATCAGATGACTGGCTAGCAGGATGTAATACCTTTTTAAATTGGGAGAAGCTTGACAAACATTATCGATTTTAAGAAAAAGTTATGACACATTGGCTGAAATTCATGACGGGTCAAGAATATTACGCGAATAGACCTCTCTTACTGATAAAAAAATATTCCAGTGGTGTTCAAATATATCTGTGATATCTGCTCATTTCTGAAGTGGGAGCATACAAGGCTACTGTGAATGGAGTATGCATATAGGCATCTCCCTAGTTTTAAAGAGAATGTGGTGCAATCATATTGAATTCCGACACTGAGCTATATTTTCTTGCACGTTGATGAAAACTGAAAGGCAGAAAAAGTTATTCTGCACCCAGAAGACCTTTTTTCTGTACTAGATGGTAAACAATCTTGTTCGCACCGGTTAGACATGGCAGATGCCTTAAGTAGCAACCTGTAGGTGATCCGGACAAGCTAGACGCATGTTTTTTTACAGGCAGGGGACACAACACATAAATATGGTTGCAACAAAGGCAAACAAAAAATATCTGGACCATGTATCTTGGTACCCATGCAAGATTGAAAGCTTCTGTGGAGACGTTTGCATTTTCCTGTAGGTTCGCTAGTATGAGACAACAAGTCATTCAGATTTTGCAGCAGTCCAGGTCGATCGTTCTTCTGACTGGCATAGACAATGGTGATGTCCATTTCAGCACACAGGAAGCCACATGTGCATCTAAAATTATTCACTGAAAAACCTTGATGCTTTTACTTGTGAAGTCAGTCTTCAGGTTCATAGCACAGCTCTGTATCCCTAGAGCTATATGGCATATCCATGGGATAATGAATAACTCCAGGTGGCGTGTCACAAGACACTGCTGCACAATCAAGCAGCATCATTATATATTCTGGGGAATTGCATGTGAATGAAGATGGTCTTGAACATGAATGCAGATATGGCCATATACATTAGAATCGTTTTCGATTATCCCAATGCCTATGTAACAGATGTCTCTCATGGTTATGAACTTCAGAATTAAATATGGGCTGTTTGAACTGACTATGAAAATGGTATAAATCATGGGTCATAGCCATCCACTTTAGGAGGCAGCTGGATGACCTCCTCACTCAAAATCCCCATAGATGCCATGCTTCCATGAGTTTTAATATGAAAATGGAACGCTTTCTAGAGTGATATTCGACTAACACACCTGACGGCAATGATGCAAAAGCCGAGGTCATACTAGTGGTATCCATGATCACATGGGGTGAGGTAGGCACACCTGATTTGAGATCACTGAATGCCCCCTCCCCCACTTTGATATCCCTGGCAAAGCCTACCTGTGGACCTCTAATACATACATTAGGATTATTGGGTGTTTATTCATTAATGTGGAAAACCCTGCCACCCCTGGATCCTGTGTTAACAAAAATGCTGAAGGTGTAGAGTAATGCCCTGTAAATGTCAATAAAGTTAGCCCACATCGTTTTCAGTATTCTCTTCTTATTTTGGAACAACGGATAGCTTCTAAGAATTAGAACGCCTTTTCCTTGACCCACCTATGACCCATGGAAGTCTGTATGTAAGTAGATGTATAAATGGGTTCAGCACTCTTTTTGAGAAGCAAGAGACCCTGACTCAGACAACCTTCTTTGGATTTTGACTGTAAAATAGCAGTCATGAAGTATAAGTCACTATTAACAAAAAACTAAATCCAAAAAGAAGGATCTTTATTAGAAATCTTGGGTAGATTTTGAAAGCTCTAGGAGTTTGGTTGTCTGGGCATGCTGGAATCAGGCCAGCCTACCACAGTGGACAAGATGGGACCTCATTTCAGGAGTTGAAGTGAAGATTTATTGAGTCTTCCGGGGACGGCTGTAGAGGAAAGTCAGGCACACAGTAGGGGGGTAGAGTTGGGACTGGTGCAGGCTTATGCTTATCAGTGGGGAATGCGAGCAAACAGCCACTCAGATAGGGGTATTGGTGGCTCGGCAGATGGCTGGGGAGGACCTCAGTTCCTGGGGAAAATGTGTTACTAAGGCAACTAACCTGATTAGACGCTGTTCTTAGAAAGATTAAAGTGTACTTAACGTGTTTTGCTTTAGTAATCCACTGCTGTAGCCATGCTTCAAAAATGGACCAAACTGGGTTCCAGGGTTGTAAAAATGGTGACACTTAATGAAAGCGACAGTAAGGACCCTAGATACAGAGAGTTACTGGGTCTGGAGCTTCTCCTTATTGGTGTGCATCCTGGAAAGGTGGAAGGAGTTCTCAGTCCGTCATAAAACCCAATTGCATGACAGTCAATGAAACTGTGTTGATGTGGATAGGCCTACCTTGCTATTTGAATGGCATGATAGTGTATGCAATAGGGCGATGAATCAGAGCCTGAATAAATAAGCCCACTCAAGTAATATCTGGTCACCTGTGTAAGGTTACAAATGGGCAATGAGTTAATAAAGCACAGTATAAAACAGCATTAAAACACTAATAACCAAAATCAGCCCAGCATCTCATTGTTTAACGTTTCGCTTTGCAGATCAAGATGTGTGCTACAGAATTCCACACTAGTAGTTTGTCCCTAGGCAGGATCTTTAGCCCACTAAAAGGTTGTATAAGGAACCAGCTTGGCTGAGGGACTCAGATTTGTGCTTTAAATTGCAATCTGTGAGTGCAGCTAATAGGGCAAGAACTCAACAGTGGAATGCCCGTGTGTGTACTAAGCAGGTTTAAGTGCATAGTTTTGTCTCTTAATGCACTAGTGATAATGGGCTAAAAAGGAAACGAACTGCAAAAGAGCAGATTAAGGTGCAGGATTGTGTTCCTTGATGTACGATTGGTGAGCTAGAATTGATTAACTAAAGCTAGACCGGATGGCCAATCCATTGGTTCATGGTCGCCAGCAGAACATCTTGTGAGCCAATTGGTTCCAGTTGTTCCTAAACGGGTCTGTTAGAGGCCTGTGGCTGTCGAATATTAGGGTTATTCTGTCCATGTTCTCTTTTTTTTTAATTACACTGCAACCCCTGGATGTATTTCACAGTCCGAGATATAAGTTGCAGATCTGCTAAATTGAGGCATGGACGGAGCCAGTGGTGGCGATGCTTAGGGTTGCTTTGCAGAGACACATTGTAGGAAGCTGGCTCTGTATATACAATAACAAACTGAAGTATAGTGTGCAAAGAGTCCAGTGAAACCCCATAGGTAGGCAGAGGTAAAAGTAAATAGCACCTTACTCTCTATTTGTGGTAGTGTGGGCGAGCAGTAAGGCTTTATCAGAGGGTAGTGTTAAGCATGTGTTGTACACACTCAGTCAAGAAATGATGTCACACACTCAAAGACTAAATATAGACCAATTTGTATCAAAAATATTCTTTAGTAATTTTATTTCTAGAACCAACCCAAGCCTGGTCTAAGTGAAATAATACTTCGTAAAGTCTTATGCAGTGATTTACAGTTAAATGCAGGTTCAAATGCAGTTGGTTGAATTACAGGGAAGTACATGTTTTGACATTACTATTCAGTTACTTTACAGAGTACTGTGCACATTACTTTTTAGATTACTTGTTTAATTACTTTTGCTAATCAGTGTGATAAGCCTTGATATCACACAGACATTTTTTAGACCAAAGGTAAGTAATCACCTTTTAGTACATTTACGGTTTTTCAGTGTTTCAAACAAAACCAACTCCACACTTAAAAGAATTTTCACAGAAAATTAGTCAATGCAATTCTGTGGTGGGGAATTAGGTTATTAGTTTACAGGTAAGTACTTGTTTGTGGGAGTTGGGTTTCTAGGGTTAAAACCAGGGTTCCCTGTGGTTGTGGATGCACTCTCAAAGCACCCTCAGAGGCACTAGGGTGTTCGGGCTCAGAGTGCTGAGGCCCAGTGTTATCCAATGGGGGAAAGGGAGCCTCCAGTTGGGGGTTGTTCACGGGCAGGCTTCAACGTTGTGGGAGCAAAGCTCCTGGTGTTAGGCTCAGGGCAAAGGGGGGATCAGTTTTGGCACACAAAGTGCACCCACAGCAGCACAGGGGCGGTTTGTTGCAGGGTGCGGTTTGGCATTGGGTGCCCTGTTTTCAATGGGAGTTGCAGGTTTTGGATTTTGGCTGTAGACTCAGTCCAAGAAGAGTTATGGGAGGAACCAACAGCTGGTAAGGTAAGTTGGAGGGCTCGGGATGTAGGTACTCCTCAGGCTCTCTTCTCCAGGGCACAGGGCGGCTGGATGCAGGGGTGTCTTTTGAGGTTGGATTTCTTCTTACCGGGTTACTTGGAGGGGTCTCCCTGCAGACTCTGCAGGTGACATCTGGGAGTCCTGGAGGGGTCAACCCATGGTGGACTCTGACTCTGGAGCACTGTGGGACCTCACTTGGACTGGTGGGACCCTGGATTCAGGGCGTAGGCGTCAGGTGCAGTGGTGGTTCCAGGCCTCTGGTTTCTTTGTCCTCAGCAGGCTCGGAGTCTGTCTTGGGAGTTTCTTTTGAATACAGCTGCTGTTCACAGGAGATCCGGTCTTTGTTGAAGGCAATCAGTCATCCCAGGGGTTCTGGAGGTCACTGGCTGCAGGACAAGGTGACTTTTGGTGCAGGATCTCTGGATACTGCACACAGGACGGTATGGCTGTGGCCAAGTCAGTTCTTCTCTGCAGTCTCCTCTGCTGGGCGTCTTCTTTCGTCCTTCTTCTTCATAAGTTGTGGGAATCTGTCTTCTTGGTTCATGGCTGCCCCCTAAATACTGTATTTAGTGGAATTTTAGGGGTCTTGAATTCAATAGCCAATGGGGTACTGACCTTAGGGTGACTACACCCTTGGTATTCCCCCCCCCACATGGGGGAGAGGGCAAAATCCCTAATCCTGATTGGAGAGTGCCTGCCATTTGCAAGATGGTGGTTCGCTGAAGAGTGGCCTTCACCTCTCCTCCCCAAATTTAGGGGTGGGGTTGTCAGAGGTGGGCACACCTTCTGGGCTGTTCTAATTTTTTCCCATTTGTCTTCCTGCCAAAAAGCAGCGGAGACGGGAAGCGGGCCTGCTCCTGATTGCAGGAGAGGCTGGAAGTCTTGTTACGAAGGCGGCAAGTCCTTTGAAGCTCCCTTGCCACAGATGGCTCTTCCTGACCTGGGGGAGGTGTGAAAACCTCTGCCCTGGAAACGTTTTGTTTCTGGGCTCAAGGAGCGAAGGCTCCCACCCCTGGGGTCCAGAAACATGTCTCCTGGTAGCAGGCTGGTGTTTACCAGTCAGGGAACCCGCCAGAGGCTGGTTGTTTTTCAGAGGTCATCTCTAAGATGCCCTCTGAGTGCATTTTTCGTTAAATCCCACACTGGCATCAGTGTGGGTTTAATGTGCTGAGAAGGTTGATACCAAACTTCCCAGTTTTCAGGAAAGCCATTATGGTGCTGTGGAGTTCATAATGACAAATTCCCCGCACCATATCCTCTTAATGGCATTACTGTACTGACAATGTCTAAGAATTGGTCTGGACACTGTAGAGGTGCAGGGCTCATTCACCTGTACCCTCACCACTGGTATAGTGCACCCAGCTAGAGGGGTGGCTGACCTATGCCAGGACAATGGGTTGTAGGCATGGCACACAGGGATGTGTGCCAAGTTGACTTCACTTTGTTCTGCACCAAAAGATTGTATGTCTGTCTGTCCTTTTACAAGGGACTGAACTGTGGCCAGAGAGGTGCCAATTGGGGGTACAAGGTACAGTTTAGGGAAATCACGCAGGCCCTGAGAACCTGATGGACAGGAACACAGGGCACATCAAGTCAAAATGCATTATAAATCGGGGAAAAAACGGGGGGAGGTTACTGCAACAGAAACCCAGCATTCTACACACATGACGTGGATTATGTCTTAGTTTGGGTTACTACACAACCTGCAGTCTCATTTGATGTCCGTTTATGCCAGGGAGTGGGATGTGTATTTAATGGCAGCCTGCCCAGTCGATGTTTTCAATATTGTCCCTTTAGCCTACTGTTAAAAGCTTCCTCTAGGTATTTCTGCAGTTTTATTAACTTATACCTGTTTTTGACCACCCAGGCATCTGACTGTTTTTCTAAAGTTGCTTTGTCCTCCAAGGATGATAGGATTTTAGATGTTTTGTTTCTCATTTGAAAATATCATGACTTCCTGTTGTTAATCATACTTCTGCTAGGCCAAACATATAATTTGTTGTAAGTGTTCTCTGGCAGGTGAATGAGATCTGTTCATCTCCAGCCTTATGTTGGAATTAATGGTGTCCTTTTCAGAGAATTTAAGTCTCTAGCAACATTTGGCAAAGGCTGTGCACCTGGCTAGAGTCTTGTTAACAAGACCAAACTTCAATCTGATCTGTGCTGGTGGAATCTTACCATTGTGTTTAGCTCACTAATGTGTCCCCATTTGGAATCAATGTACGAAGCTTTATGAAGGCATTTAATGCTAAAAACACCATTCTGAGTGTTCTCACATATCTGTACATCGCGAGAGAGATTCAAGCATTGGAATAAGAAGAAACCTTTCTAAAGGTAGGGTGATTATCGGGGCAAAATCAAACTTTGCTCAAAGACATTTATCTGATGTTCCAATTATTCTGCTTTTTCCAGTTTCTTTTTTTAAACAAAACCTTCAGTGAAAGGGCGCTGAACACATTTAGTGTCAGTGGAGCAGTTCAGCATTACATTGAACGGAAAAGAGCAATTAACGTGAAAACCCTTTACCGGGAGACCTACATCTTAGTTGATAAAGACCATGGGAACTTCATTAGCCTACATAAGAAATTTTTAGACAATGGACATTTATGCTGCTGCAACATACACATCAGTTCACACCTTTACAAAACTCTGTTGTACAGGTGTCAAATCACAAAGGCAGGCTTACGTAGAACTGAAGAAGTTACATTTCTGCTACTACTCAACCTTCTTGCCATTTTGCCTGAAGGCTAGATGCTGCTGTATAATGCACACTTTTGTTGTGAATCTACAATAGGTTACCTCTGCATATTGCCTACCTGTAGCAACAGCTGGAAATGCTCAATTGTCATTGGGTTATTTAATTGTACATGGTCATTTATAACTGCAGAAAGGTAGGGTGGAATACCTTTATCAGCCCATGCAGGAAACTATAATCCCAACAAAAATGTTGTATAGAAAATCTGGTGCCCAACGTTTAATCAGTATAAAATGATTGATGCTGTATATTTGGCACCATCTTGTTTTGATGTATTTCCTATTTTCCATTACTTGGGAATAAGTCATATTCTTATTTGAAGACAGACCACTTGCTGGATATTGAAGTAATAGAGCACTAACTGTCCTGCTGTATCTCACTTTTTCTCCCCTTCGACTTCTTATAACATTGACTGCTAATCTTTGCTAGCCAACGAGAGTTAAGTGTCCAAAGAAGGTAACTTGGCTATCCAATCTAAGTGAAATATTGGTGCTCCGGGAACATCAGTGGTAATGACAGTATCCACATAGCCCGATAAAACTATTTAATGCTGCCCCCACTGGTCTTGGTTTCTCCTTCATGATTTCAGCACCGCCACCGAGATCACAAGGGAAACCATGCTTTGAACTGAAACGGTGCCTTACTGCATTGCCACCAATATCACAACACCTCAGACTTTGTCACAAAAGTAACCATTGTGTATGAAGCCAAAGTACCAAGGCAGCCACTTTCAAGAAATACTGCTCTGAGACACCCACCGGGGACCTTGAGTCACAGGGAATAAATAAGGCCGACTTCCAGATTAAAGGGGCTAATCTCCAAAAATGCGGCGAGGAGGTTACAGAAGCCATTTGCTCACCCCACAAGGAGACATAGATGCTGGACCAGCTCACAGTGGAAGAAGGTCCAAAAAGAGAGGTAAACTACCAAGCCAACTACCCACGCCCGAAGGCTTTGATCCAGTCTGCTTTCCTTTCACATTTCCTCCTCAGGCGAGAAATGTCATTACATAAAACATGCAGTAATTCATTAAACATTTCAGTTTAAAAAAATGAAGAAACACATTATTTGGATTCTAGCAGCAAGGTAAATAATCATGATGATCGAGATAGCTAACTTTACCACTAGGGTAATAATCAATCTTGCAACTCATTTAATTTCAAGTTGCTATATCTGTATGCCGCTAACCTAAAGCAAACTTCAAACAAGCATTTACAATGCAATAGGTCTCGCAGTATTAAATTGAGAAGAGAGGATACTGCTTTATCAGAAAGATTGGAGATTGTGGATAACAACGCTAGGCGTTGTAATATCCGAATCTTAAATGTACCGGAGGGGAGTGAAGGAACAGACATTAAAAACTATACTATTTCATTGCTAAAAGAATCCCTTAACCTTCAAGTTTCAAATGAAGATCTTGCAACAGACATTCAGCGTATCCATAGGGATCCGTTTTAGGCGCAACCCACAACGAACCAAGCCTAGGAAAATACTGGTAAACTTTCATACTTACACCCTGAAAGAACAAATCCTGAACCTAGCATTAAAACAGAAATCATTACCAGGCAAAGGATTCAATTATCAGATACGTTCCGATCTGTCCAGATTTACCCTTGACAAACAATGGGAGTTGGGCAAAAGGATGGATGCCTTCCGCGGCTTGGGTGCCACAGTGCAGATGGGTTTCCCCGCTTCCCTCAAAATCATGCATAACAGAATGTATAACATCCGATCAGTACAGGCAGCAGATGAATTGCTATTGACTTTGGGAGGCAGGAAGTAAGGAAGTAAGGGAGTAAAAAGGAAAAAGGAAAAAAAAAAAATACATACATAAATATAAAAATAAATAAATAGAGCCAATAGGCCCAATAAGGACCTATGGGCCATATTAGTTCACTTGTAATTCTAACAAAAATAAAAAAAATATATAAAAATAACGCAGGAAACATTACGATGCAAAAAAAAAAATGATAATTAGACAATAAAGTAACACAGGGAAAGGAAAAAAAAAAGAAAAGGGGAGGGAAGGAGAAGGAAAAAAAAAAGGGAAGGAAAGAGGGAAAAAAGGGAAAAAAAAAGAAAAAAAAAGGGGGTTAATCAAAAATGGAACACTAAATCTCTTTTTCTTTTTCAGAGGCACTCAGGTGGGGCTCGGGAGGAGTCGGGGACTTACCTCCGGTACATCTGGATAGGGAGTGCAAGGGTTTCCCATGGGAGGGAGGGAGGTTTGGGAGGGCACGGGGGTGGAGGGGAGGGGTGAAAAAACAACAAAATATCAATTTTTAAGAGCGCTCCAAACATCAATATCTTTTCTTAGGGATTCCAACTCCAAGAAGCAGACAATTAGCAGCTTGTATATATATATAATTGGGCAGTATGTTATATAATTGCCTATTCCCATGGTTATGACGAAGCTTAACATTTTATCTTGGAAAGTAAATGGTCTCCGAACCAAACCCTGTGCAACTAAAATTCTTCAGTACTTACGGGATGTTGAGGCGGACATTATCATACTGCAGAAGACACATCTTGTTGAGAGAGAAATGCTCGAGTTGGTCATGAAAAATAGATGGTTGGAAACTTCTGTTTGTACCTCTCAATCACTGAACATAAGGGGTGTTACAATTCTCTTAAAAAAATCTATCTCTTTAAGAATTACTCCGAAAATGGTAGACTCTGGCGGCAGGTGGGCTATTGTGGCGGTCGTGACAGGAGGTGTAGCACTAACGCTAGCCGAGTATTACGGGCCGAACAAGGATGACCCTTCCGCGCTAGAATCCTTATTTCTCCATCTGCTGCAATTTCCCGAGCCTGTCATTATTGCCGGTGATTTCAATATAGTACTTAATCCGCTGTTGGATAAGTCTCCTACAAGTAGACAACTGCCCCTTTCTAAGTCTAGAAACTCTCTATTGGGCTGTATGAATCAATATGGTTATATTGATATTTGGAGATTAAGAGAGGGGCAGAGAAAGGGATTCTCCTTCAGGAACTTTAAATACCGGCATAGGTCAAGAATAGATTTTATCTTAACTAGCCGTAAGCTGGCCAACTCAGTTAAAAACGTAGAATACCTTCCGTCGCATCTTTCTGATCATTCAGCGATGAAGATGGAACTCGAATGGGGAGACAAACCTCCTAGGAGGACGTGGTCTTTCGATCGGCCCCTCCTTACCTCACCTGAAGATTTAGAGCAAATACAGTCAGAAGCAAAAGCTTTTTTTGAAATAAATGCCGGGTCAGCAGCTCTGGGTGTTATTTGGGATGCCTTTAAGTGCACTTTAAGAGGGATGATAAAGAACAAGATCGTATATCGAAGAAAGATGTATTTGGAAGAGGTGGTTACTTTTGAAGAGCATATCAAAGTTATTCAGGCAGTTATCGAAAATAGCAGCAACGACAGCAATCATGATCTATCGCTGGAACGTGCTAAAATAACAGAGTTGAAAAATGCTCGAACATCGGTTTTAGATAAAAGAATCATGCAAAGATGGGAGGCGAGCAAACTAGCCCACTTCCAATATGGGGAGGGGGCTGGAAGGCTCCTGGCCTGGAAAGTAAAATCTGATCAAGCACGAAATCATATAGCTTCAGTGACAACTGATCGCGGTACTTTCACGAACGATGAGGACATCAGAGAAGCTTTTAAAGACTTCTTCCAAACAATATACCTGGAAGACCTGAATGTTGCCTCTGAAGACGTGGCCAACTGGTTAAAAGATTTATCTTTACCATCCCTGTCTGATGAACAAAGTAACTTTTTAGATAGAGATATAACAAAGGAAGAGGTAGAACAAGCTATTCAGGGAGCTAAGGGTGAAAAGGCTGCGGGAATCGACGGTCTACCATCAGAAATCTATAAAAACCTGATATCGGTTGTGTCCCTGGTTATGGTGGAACTATTTAATAATATCTTGAGGGAGGGAGAGGCACCCCCAGCTTCTTGATAACACTAATCCCGAAACCAGGTAAGCCCTTATCTGACTGCGATTCGTATCGGCCTATTTCAATTCTGAATGCCGACTATAAAATCTTGGCGGCAATATTGGCTAAAAGGCTCGGTCAGGTGGCTCCAGATATACTAAATCCTAATCAAAAGGGGTTTGTGAAGGGGAGGCAGTTGTTTGAACTTAAATATGACCTCATGGGAGCAATAGATCTGGCGATTAGGGAGACTCTGCCACCAAGGCCTTCGACAGGGTTAATTGGCAATACCTGTCGGAGGCCTTGTTGGGGTTCAACGTGGGAGTCAAATTTCGTAGAGCAGTAAAATTGTTGTATGGAAACCCCTCGGCTTCCATTTTGATTAATGGAGGTTTGTCCGAACCATTCAGGGTAACTAGGGGAACGAGACAAGGCTGCCCCCTATCGCCTCTATTATTCGACTTGTACATTGAGCCGTTCGCACAATAACTGAGAGAGAGCCAGCAAATTATACCATTTGTCTTCGGTGATTGGACCAAAAAGGTGGCACTTTATGCCGATGATATTATGATTTTTACTCCAGATATAAATACAGCGTTCCCGGTAATTATAGATCTCGCCTTGGAGTTTGGAAAAGTGTCCGGTTACGAGGTGAATGCCTCAAACTGAGACAATGTCTTGGAATATTGACACAAACATTCACAATACGACATCAAGAGCTAACTTGAAATATCTGGGGGTAATCATAGATAACAATATAGATTTAATAGCAGCCCTAAATTTTGCAAAAGTAGCAGCACTGTGCCAAATTGCTGAGAGCATGGGCTCATCTCCCTCTTACTATCTTGGGGAAGGTAAATTTGGTTAAGATGTCCATACTGCCAAACGTTACATTTTTATTCAACTCAATACCATGTATTTTGACCCTAAATTAATTTCAAAATTACAGAGTGATATATCTTCCTTTATATGGAACAATAAAAATCCAAGAATAGCGTGGAAAAAGATAAGGCGTCGGAGGGAGAAGGGCGGGCTGGCTGGCCCAGACCTCCAGGCCTACGCATGGGCTTTCCAGTTCACGCACGCATGCTCCTTAAAACACCAGCTGAATCAAGCTTGGGCCTTATGTTTTCTACTTTGTTGAGATGTGAGGGAGTCGGGCAAGCCAGTTTCCTTCTCAAGTTTGGAGATCCCAAATTCTTTAAAAAGATAAAGCTGAAGATACTACGGGGGATGGCCAACACCTGGTACAGAGTGAGATACTCGATAAATCTAGGATACTCTTCAAGCAGAGCTCCTATATGGGACTTACCTGTACCCCCCCTTGGGCAGAAGAAGTTTTAGCACTACCACTTAAAGAGGCAGGTATCACATCTTGGGGAGACTTATTTTCTGATGGATCTTTGCTTCCCTGGAACTACTTTACCAACAAAGTCGGCCCAAGATTTTCCAGATTAAAATATCTACAGATTTCAAGTTGGGCCCAGGCGCAGAATACACTGCCCTTACGCTGTAGCAAATTCTCCTTAGGGGGAGTGAGCGAACTAGTAACATGCCTACTTGATAGACCACCTAGGAAAAAAGAAATCTCTCTCTGGTATAATATGATCATAGAGGAATCTGACAGCAAATTCTGCCTTCCAACGCAACTGTGGGCAGAGTCTATACCAGGAGTGGATGTGGAAGAACTTTGGCTAACCTCATGCAGAGTACTGTGGGATTTGGTTAAGCCTGCTTGGCTCCGAAGGAACCAAATATTTACAATTCATAGAGCATATTACTCCCCGCAGAGACTCTCAAAATTTTCACAAATAGGGCCTATTTCCTGCCCAAGATGTGGACTGGAGGTGGCATCAGACACCCACATGTTTTTTGAATGCCCACAAATCACTTCGTTTTGGGACTCTATAAGTAATGAATTATCTTTGATTGTAGGTTATCAGCTTACTATTGACTTGGGTTTAGTTATTTTTGGTTTAAGTGGAAATACTCGAAATGCTGCTTCCAACATAGTGTTTTATTCTATTCTGGAGGCCCGAAGGGAAATTTGCAGACACTGGAAGGACACTTTGCCACCTACCTTCTATGAATGGCGTTCTTCCATTCTCCAGATCTCGAAACTCGATTTGGCAAGGGGAGGAAATCAGGCGAAAAGAGCCTTCTGGAAGTTGTTGGAGAGGCCTCGCTGATACCTGTTTTTTTTTTTTTTTTTTCCCCCAGGTCTGATGATTAATGCTGACATGGCTACCTTCAGGCTCCGCCACAGTTGTGTCGTTGCTAAAAGGGCCTCGATGGTTCGGGCACAATAGTCTAACAGAGCCCGCATGTTTAGAATCTCACGGCCAGCCAGCTGTTACTGAATGGGGTGTAAGTCCCTCATCCTCCAACGTTATCCCCGCCAGCTGAAGCTGAGTTAGTACAGAGGAATGGCCTGATTCTCTGCTTTGCGGAAGTCTTCTGTCTTGACAATTTGGAGCCAATGAAAGCAAATGAGGATATATTAAAAAAAAATAATAATAAAAAAAAAGCATTTACAATGCAACAGGTCTCGCAGTATTAAAGTTTGTTATTGGCATTGTGTATGACAATGCGTTGCATAAACTTTTTAGCAAACTTTTAATTGGTGAGCAGTGAGAGTGTGTGCAAGAGTATGTTGTTCTTGAAAGCAGTGTGGTAGAGCAGAGTTGAGCCCTTTAAAAGTGGGCGACCTCCCACCCCAGTGACCCTCACTATGTCCACTGATGTGCTGCGGGAGCCGGACTGAGTGTTTGCCTTTGTGGGGGGGAGGGGGGGGAGGGGGGCGAGGGGGCCGTGCAGTTTGTAAGGGTAGTTTGTCCCCACCCATCTCTATTGCACGAGTCAGCACACTAATGTACTCACTGAAGATGCACAGTCGGATTCCCTGCGCCCGATGTTCTGCTTCTCAGCGCTGGACTTCCGGCGATTTAAGCATGGCTTGGTCTTCCATTTATTTCTCGCTGTAACTCAGGACAAATGACAGGCAGCAGCGTAGCCTCGTGCAAGAGCCCTGTTCTGCAATGTAAATTGTAAATGTAAATTGATACTTGTATAGCGCACTACTCACCCGCAAGGGTCTCAAGGCGCTTGTACGAATATCGCTGTGGAACCCATCCTGGCTACCCTGTGAGGCGTCCACTCCTGGGCACCCCCAAGGTGGAGGCCAGGCATCCCTATCGTTGTGGGGGCCATTGTGGAGATTAAGCAAGCTGTTGCCCAGAGTTGCAGAGTGGGACTCCATGATTGGAATAGGCACTGAGGTGAGAATTATCAGGTCCGTGGAATTTTTGAGCCCAAGACCCGCCGAGGCGGGAAATTGAACCCTGGTCCCGGGCTAGACCTCTGCATCAGGGTCTGCCGCTCTAATCAAACCACCCCCTTTTTCACCACCCCCTTTTGTACCGCTCTAATCATTGAGCCACACTTCTCCACAATACTTACTGCACTAGTGGAAGCGGCAGATCTGGGCTCGGCTCGGCAGGCCACAGGCGGAGATAGTCGAGCCAGTTTTAAGACAGCCTCCCCAAGACACCCGACTTAATGGAAGTTGCATGGGAGAAGTTGCATTGTGGTTGTCGGGGAAACGTCCATCATCCTTTGCGGAAAAATAAAAAATAAAATGTTTTCAGCTCCTATTTCACCCTAGCTTTTATTTTATTTTTTAAGTTTCATATAGCACGTACTAGACCCGAAGGATCAAAGCTCTTTACATGAACACCAGTTGCGCTATATGAGGACACACTTTTATTGATTTTGTTAGGCAGGGGGGATTAAGTGATTTGCCCATGAGCGCCACTGCCGAGGCTCAAACCCGGTTCCGCCGCTCTGATGTAGACGCTCTAGCTGTTAGGCCACCTCCCCTCTCCTTAGGAGTGGGATGGAGTTTGAAAAAAAACGAACTGTTGAGTAGGTGGGAAATGTGCTGTTAATAGTAGGTGTCAAGCAATGCCCACGTTTTGCGCTGTGGGTGCTTTTAGAGGTGCCTTTGTTGTTTTTCTCACGCTGTGGGATTTGCATCTCCTATGGGCTGTGCAGTGGAGTGCTGGGGGAGTTGATGGAGCTTCCTCTGTGCTTTAATGCTGCTGTTTAGATATGGGAGGTTAACCAGGGGGAGGGGCCCTGCTCACGTTGGGTCAAGTCTGTTTGTACTGCATTGTTTATAAGAGTGCATGAGCTTTGGCATGGGAGTTGCAGCATAGTACTGCTTGGTTGACTATGTGATCCTCCTTTCTTTCCTTACTGGGACACCCAGAGGCAGTCTGCTCTTGTCAGCCTCTTTCTTGGGCTCCGAGCCTTGCAGCCGACTTTACAGGCACTCTCTGGGTGAGAAACAGGGTTACCTGTGAGATAGCTACAGGCTCCGTGCTGTGATTTACCACTAGGTGGCGCTGCAGTCACCTTCTTAGCCGCCGCTCTCTTCGCTGAAATTACAGGCCACTCTCTGATTAGAGCTGTTGCTGCGGGAGTGCCGTGCAGTGCTGGGAGGCGCATTTTGTTGACCCCAGTTGGATGATCGCATGGAATGAGTCCAGTAGCTTTTGACTCTTCACTCAGACCGCTTTTGATTGAGGTACCGGGTTTCCTTCTTACTTTTCCTCGGTGCCGCACCACCTTGCTCACACTATTGCCCTCTCACATAAGGGCGGGCAGAAGGCGGAGGCAGGCGTCTCTTCGCTTATTCATAGGTGGCAGCGCTGCAGGCTGGAGCTCACTTTACATATGCGGGTGAGAGGCCCGGGTTCTTTGCTGGGAGCTGGTGACCGCAGGCACGCTAGGGGAAGATGCACTTACTGGCAGGTATGGGTACAGAGTCTGTTGCAGAGCGCTTCTCTTGACTTCGGTCTCCGGTGCGGCATGGTCATGCGGCCACTTGGTGGCACTGCCTGCTGGATCACCTCTTCATCGGGCCCTCAACCACATGCTGCCTGTTGTGATTTACATGGCTGTGGGGCTGCGGAGGTGGCCGCCTGGGTGCCGCTGCGGGCATATGTTCAGCATTGTAGCAGGGGGGGTGTGTTTGGTGCTCTCCCGGGACTCGGGCAATTGCTGGAAGCAGTCTCCCTACCCTTTTCACTCCGTCTCGGATCAGCTGAGATAACCTGTTTCTCCTGACTACAGTGGGGAGGAGGGTCCTTGGTGTGGGGGCCGTGGGTGTGGGGGGGGGGGGTTGTGCTGTGTGAAAGGAGCACTCCTGTGCGCGGTGATGGGCAGTGGAGCCGGCAGGGGAAGGAAAGTGAAGGTAAGCAGCAGGCTTGCAGTGGAGACAGGAGATGGGTGTGCTCGCGTGTATTTCAGGCATGCTGTTTGCGCACGGCCCGCGCCGATCCGATTCCTGAGCTTGCGCGTGCCCATCTCCTGTCTCAGATTCCTGAGCTTGCACGTGCCCATCTCCTGTCTCCTGAGAAGCAGAGCCTGTGACTATAGGTCTTGAGCGAGACAGCGCTTTCGCGCTGTAATCGCCACGAGACCTAAAAAAGAACCCACCGACTATCTGATGGACACTAAAGTGCTGTTGCAGATGGTAGTGTTCATAGATACAGTTGTACAAAGTTATTAAATCAGCTAAAATAGGTTAAACGTTTAAACAGTCAAAGGTTATGAAAATTAAGAAAGTGCATACCCAATGCTCTCATCAGCGTGGTATAAAAATTTGAATATAGAAATATAAATGTACTTTAGAGATAAATTAGCTACTGTACTTATTTTGCGCTGACTTCAAAGATCAGCCAAGCGGCTCATCATAGCCTAAAATGTTTGCCCATTTTCTTTCCTCAGCAACCCTACAGCAAGTATATATTTGTCTGACAGCCACTGTGTATGTAGCTGTGTCTCCCTTCAACACCCTTAGAGCCTCCTCATGGCATCTAACTCTGAGCTGAATACACAATGGGCATATTCATTTACTCCTGGCCTTGATGTAGGCAGGGCAAAAAACATGACCTCAATTAAGTTTTCTTTAGATGCTAGGTTACACAATACGCATATGCAGCTAGGATCCGAGGTTACACGTAGACACCAGGGACCCTATTTCCAGTGTGACATATCAGAACTTTAAGTACAAGGATTTTGCCAGCTGCTGTTGGGGATGTTTAGAAAAGCTTCGTATTAGGGGCTGCCTTTATGAGCAGGAGAAACTGACAATCAGTCTCCTTACAGAAGGGGTTTGATGAAGACTAGCGATAATGTGCTCCCAATAAAGTCCTTTTAACTGTATCTTTGAACCTGCGTTTAGTGAGCTTGGGTCAGACCAGAAGGTTTGTAAACCCAACCTTAAGAACCGGGAACGAACCTGTCTAAACCACAGAAAAGTAAGATCTTTATTATGTGCCAGCAGTTCCTGCAGTGCATTCCAGTATGGTTTAAGCTCTTCTGTGGACCAGATCCTCACCAAATATGATGCCTCATCCGGGTGATATGTCCCACCCTTTTTAGTGCCACGTCTAGGAACACCAGTTCTAGGGGAGTGCTCTTGGGGAGGTGGAGGAGTGATTGAATAAACTCGCTTTCACTTACAATAAGAGGGTCGATGTTTCCATGCCCCCAAGCACCATATAGAGCAGCTGATTGAGCTTTTAAGTTGTAGATCACTGTAGTGGAGAGAAGAGCCCTTGAGGTTGTTCTCTTGTATTTTTTTAAATAGATGGACGAGTTTTGATGCTGGAGCATGCCCGTCGCTTTTGTATGTGAGCAGACCACGAGACCCTACAGCATAGTACCCAAATATTTAAATCTGTAAACATGCTCCAGTTTCCCATTGTCCAAGGCCAAGTTGTTTCTAAATGATTTATGGGGCTTTACTTCCATGAATTTGTTTGTTACGTTATTCTCCAGTCCCCTGGTTACACAGAAGGTGTTAAAATTATCAAGCAGTTGCTGCAATCTGATAAGAGTCTGGGAGATTGGAAGAGTGTCATCTGGGAATAGAAGGGCAGGGACATTAACCCCATCTAGCTCAAGAGCATTTGGCGTCATTGACAAAAAGGGAAAATAAGGTGGGTGCCAACACACACCCCTGTCTCACCCCTCTGCATACTGGAATTTAGTCTGTCAATTGTCCTTGGGGACCCATCACACTTTGGCATAGTTGTCTTGGTGTAGCCGTACTAGCTAGCCTAGCAGACCACCTGGGACCCTTTAGGTTCTTTAATGATACCCATAGCAAACCCCTAGGGACCAGGTCAAAGGCTATTCTGATGTCAACAAACTCTATATGAAGGTTTTCTTTCGGTTTTGTGTATTTCCACACAATGAGCATCATCCTCAGGACTAAGTCTATAGTACTGACTTTGGTTCTAAACCCTGCTTGGTAGTAGACAGATTTCCTGAGTCCTCTATCCCGCCTTTCAATTTCGCTAGTAGCTGTCCCACATAGACTTTCTGCAAAATGTCCAAGAGGCTTATTGACCTGTAATTGCCAGTGCTCTTCCTTTCTCCCTTTTTAATACAGTAATTATCTCCACTCCTTTCCAGGAGTCTGGAATCGGGGCTTCTCAGGCTATGGCATTGCTCAAGTTATTAACATATGGAACCCAGACTGACCGTTCATGGCGCAGTATGCTTATTAGGAGCGTAATCATATAATAGAGTAAACTGGTCCACCCAGGCTCCTGGATTCAATAGATATCAATATAGGTCTCAGTCCATACGTTCCCATGAGTGATGATTTTCCAGAACAGCCCGTTATCACCAGACCTTTCAGCACCCAATAGGTTGCTCCAGCTAGCATCCTCCCACTTTCACCTTACAGACCCTAATGTCTTCTTATACCGCTCTCTCACTATGAAGAACTCAAGAAGGGATTTGGTTTTCAATGCGCTCACCAAAGCTTTTTTTGGACAGACTACAGTCCTTTGTATACCACAGGTTACTATCATTACTGTAAATCTTGGGGTAGGTTGTTTCCCGAGAATGGGTTTAGTCCAAATTGATATCTGATAGACTTCTAGCTGAAGGTTCCTTACCATTGAATTTCCCAGGCGTCAGTTTGGATCTGTAAACTTTTGCGGAGCAATACCCCTTGCACACACAGTCAGGTGGCTCTATTTGGCTCTGCGTCATATTGGCCTCCGCTTGGGTTATGACGTTGTAATACCTATGTAGGCGCCACGCAGGCACGCGTATGTCAGTTCTTTTCTTTTCGTGCCAGTTAAGCGCCGGTCAGGGAAGACCTACCCCTCTGTCGCTTTTTGACAGGCTTTTTCTCAACTTTTTCTCGAATTCAAAAAAAATTCCTTGCTATGCGTGGATGTCTTTGAGGACGACAAGGTTCAAGCCAGGCGTTGCCTGTCACCGCATGATGTCAGTTATCGACCCCACCTCATCTGCCTCTGGTGTCTTGAGTGCGACCATGATTCGAAGTTGTGCTCGGACTGTCAGGCTATGGCTCCGAAGGCCTTGCGGGAGTGGGCTATGAAGCTCCTTGTGGCCCGGCAGTTGGCACTGTCCTGCGAGACTCCGCAGAGGTCCCGGTCGAAGAAGAGGTGGCCCAGGACTGCTCCCAGAACCCAAAGTCCTCTTCGTCCCACTCGAGATCTTCGGGACACTCGGAGAAGAGGCACAAGAAGAAAAAGTCCAAGCAGACTTCAATCTTCACCTCGGCTGTTGTCCGACACTCTAGACACAGTTCTGTGAAGCCAGAGCTCAGGTCGACTTCTTGCCTCCCTCCCTCCCTTTCTGGGATCCAGAGCGACCCCCTCTCAAATTGAGGAGTTTTACGAGGCCATGCAATGTGTATTTGAGTGGGCTGACCCCTCTGGTGAGCAGTCGGCTCTGGCAATTGCGCTGGTGGGGCCTCTGGGATCCGATCCCAGATCCTGGTGGACACTGGTCATGCTATTGCGACCTTCTCCAGCATCCGACCCGAAGTTGGTGTCCACGGGTAACATCAGGCCCATCCTTTGCCAGATGACACTAAGTCGGAACAACGTCACTTGATGCCGATTCTGGCACCGATTGAACCCAGAGGTTCTATGTTATTGCCTGAATCCTTCGAGGATGTGTTAGGCTGTGGAGGGGAATGGGAGGGGTCTATGGACACTTTGGAACACCAGGATGACTCTACAGAGTAGTTGGACTAGTATTGGGAACTTTGGGAAGCCAGTGGATTGGACACTTCTCCAGATATTGGCATGCTTTCTCCACCAACTGTGGCTACAGAGGAGGGGGCATCTTGTGCCATGGTGGTTAAGAGGGCAGCCGAGGTCCTCTAACTAGAGCTGCCTTCCGTGCAGGTCTGGACTAATCTCCTGACTGAAGTGCATCAACCTCTGAACCCCTTTTGCCCTTTAATGGAGCATTAACTGAAGCTAAGGAACATGCTGCTAGATAGTCTCTACCAGATAATGCGTTACCGAAGGTAAGTAACTTGCTCTTTAAGGACTCTACCAATTTGGTGTGAATATTTCTTATTAGAAACTCTAGGGAGGGAGGGTGCAGGAAAGGCTGGTGTAAATAAATTGTTAATCTGTCATTTTCTCCACTTTCCCCAGAATTGAGTGCCATTTAATGGACCTACAGTCATTCCCCAATGTTTGCATAATGATTGATGTTATAGGGGCAAGGTGGTATCAGGCTGGCATCCCGAGAGTTTAAAGTGTGGGGGTAGTGGTCACTTGTCTGTTTCTTCAATTCTAAAAGCCTCCATTCTATTCCACATGCTAACCCTGATCAGTAAATAACATTTTGATCTAGTTAGACAACTCCTGAATGTAGGATTGCCCTGTTTATCTGATGTGGACCTGCTATTGCATGCTCTCAACCCATTTGATATTTTGAGTCGGACAGCCTGCATGGCAGCCACTGAGCTCGTGATGTGGGATTTAGTGCTGAGAGAGGGTATACCCCAGCTCATGTTCTCTTCTTTGGTGACCAGACCGATACCATAGATCGGTTCAAAATCAATATTCAAATCTCCACTTATGAAGATCATGTCCTTTGGATTATTAGAGCTAATGGAGTGTTGCAAAGTTGCTGGAGATGGGTATTCAGTAACCTACCCCTAGGTCTGCAGTAAACATTGAGCATATACGTACAGGTCCTGCTGTAAACATAGAGCATATACATATAGGACCCCCCTTTAGGAACATTTTTAGCCCTAGAATGTCATGGAATCAATGGTCATGGCTTCAGTGCACTCGGCTAAATAAGTTTTTGACCAAAGTCAGAAGACCCCCTTGAAGCCTGGGCTGAAGGCAGTGTGTTGACATGGAATGTAGTGTATCCAGATTTAAACAGGGGTCAGTTAACTAGGTATTGTGAATCATACTAAATCAAACTACTCCATGTATTCCAACCAATCAGGTGCTATTATCGAGCCCAGCGATGTTCCAGGAGAGAATTCTGATTACTCCAGTGGTGTTACCATTCCAGCCAATAGGAGAGTGCTCAGCGGCCACATCCAAATTGTTTGACCAGATTTAGTGTCCCTTTTGAGGCAAAGAGTAGTAGAGGGAAGCAGCATGATCCTATTTGAAGTTGGTTTGTCTTAATTAAACACCGCAATAACAGCTCAACAGTCAAGGGCTTCTTAAAGTTCACTAGAACGCAGTCCCCAGGGGAATATTTGGGACGGATACCTAGCCATGGGGCTCCTCTCACCGACAAGACCTCCTGAGCGTGGTCCTGCGGCCATTCAGCACTGGTTTTCAGCCAGTGAACAGACTCTTTTTTTCAGGACCACCAAGACTTGTTAAGGTACATCCTTGAGAACAATTAAAAAAATAAGGCTGCATTGAGGGCCAGATGTGGATATAATGTTTAAGAGCTACCAGGATGAATGATTAGTGTGGACCTTCTACTTTCTTCTCCATATTGTGCACCCAAGCTTTGAAGAGGTTGAACCTCCCAGTTGCCTTCTGGTCTTTGACTGTTGGCAAGTAAGCTTGGTTGTTTCTGGGGCATAGGTAAATTATTTGTAGCCTGTGTAGGAAAGTGCCTCTTTATATGCCCCCCCACACTTTCGGCCTGGTATTCAATGCAATTTTAGCAGAAAGTGTACTGGGTTCTTGCTAATCAAGTCCCTAGTGTCAGATCTCTTTCCCTAAACTGTGCAAAAAATGTTCCCCAATTGGCAATACCTTTAGCACACTCTGCAAATCCCTAGTAAAGGGTACTATTGGTACCTGGGGTGTTTGGTACTAAAAAAAAGCAGCATGAGCTGTCGCCCTAAGGGACCCCTCACCAAACCCATGAGGACTGCCATTGCAGACTGCACTACATTGCACACAGCCCTGTGTGCCATGCCTCTAGACACTGCATGCAGTATGGGTAAGTCACCCCTACAGCAAGACTATACGACATGTGTGGGCATAACTGCATGAGAAGATATGCCCCTGTGCTGGCCAATTCAATTACTGCCAGTGCAAGTGGCCGAGGAAGCCATTTGTACATGTGCTGGACATTGGTCAAAAACGAGTTCCCCAGCTACATGATGGCTTCACTGAAATCAAAGATGTTTGGTATCAACCATCTTGTGTTAATAAACATACACTGATTCCACTGATAGATGTATTAATACATGCACCCAGAGGGAACATTAGAGGTGCCTCCTGAAAACCAGTTTCTGACCCCCGGGTGAGGGCCTACACTCTCAGGAGGTCAGGAGCAAAGCCTGCTCTGACAGGAAGTGTTTAGACCCCCTTCCAACAGGGTGGCCTGTAAACTAGCATTCCAGGGCCAGTAGTTTCAAAGAGCCCACCACCTTTGATGTGCAAATCTGGCTTCCCTCAGAGGTGAGGGATGCCAACCCTCCTGACCATGGCCCATTTGGTGCCTGGACAGGCGAGAAATGTAGTCGTTGGAGTGGTGTCCACATTCAAACTAGTTCTACCCCTAAGGTGGGCTACCTGATGTGGATACGAAATTTAAGTCTGCCATCTGGGTGATGGTAGAATTAGGAACTCTGGGACAGGGTTATGCCCACTTCCCACAGGAAGTGGTTATATAGGGGTCTTAGTGACCCCAGGGTTCAGAAGACCATTGGCAACGACCCTGCACTCCACTAACATCCCTAAATCTAATATTTAGGGGAGCCCCTTGCTCTAGGAAATCAGATACCTGCTAACCTAAGAAGGACATTGAAGAGCCACGAGAAGTAAGGACTATGGAGAAGCAACTGACTTGGCACCAACCCTGCCGGCCTGTCTGCTCTTCCCGATGAACTTTCATCAAAGTTATCTCGTTCTGCAGCTGCTGTACCTCCAAACGCCTGGGAGGACTGCCTGCCTTCAACGAATACCCAGGGACCCTGGTGGAGTAGCTGAGCTGCTTACCTTCATCCAGCAGGCACTCAGAAAGGACTGTGAAGACTCTGGACTGGTGCAAATCTGGCACAGGAAAGCCCCACTGCACCTGTGCCCCCCTTGTCTGAGTTGAAGTGGACCAATGGTGCCAGCATGGTCCCCTAACCCACCAGAGACAGAGCCCACCTTAGGTTTGTCCTCAGTGGACTCACTGACACTGCCTCTTTGTGTGGGCCCCCTGTACCACAAGTGTCTCCAGTGCCGGAATCCAGAAACTTCAGAACACCTCTGCACACGGCTTCCCTGGCCCAAGGAGAGGCAGACCAAATGTGTCCATGTCCCTAAGCATCATGAGACCTGAGGCCTCTTGTTGGGTCAGCCTGACAGGTCTCCCAGTCCAAGCTTGCTGCCTCTTTGCAACTGGACCCTTCCCCGTTTATGTGAATAAGACACCAGATGCCCTAACACACCTCTGCACCTGGACACCCCTGAGTCTCCAGAGTCGACCTGCTGGTGTGGCCATGGACCATGCCCCATACCTACCAAAAGTCCAGGAGATTGGTTCCATAAGTCGCTGTGAAGTGCCGGAATGCAGTACATGTTTTTCCCCATAGGATAACCCTGGGAACCTGATGCTTGAAAGCACCTTTGCACCTAGCTGCCCAAGTGCCACTTGAGGTGACCTGTTGGTGCTGCCTTGTACCTTGTTCAATACTTACCTTAAGTCCAGGAGATTGGTCCCGTAAGTCACTGTGAAGTACCTGTATGCAATGTGTCTTTCCTACATAGGATAACATTACAGCTTCAGAATGTGCAGTCCATTTTTAAAAACATTTTTAAAAACTGTAACCATATTATTTATAGAAAAAAAAATACAATTTATAAAAAATAAAACAATTAATAACTCAAAGTACTTACTCGATTTTCATGATCTTGATGCCTAAAATTATGTAAAGATAAGTGTTCATTTAATAAATTCGTGTGGATCTCCTGTCAGGTATGCTCCGAGGGATCCAGTTGTTGCTAATAGGGGTCCACCTCCTGATGTCACCAACACCCTGAAGTGTAAACACAAGGTGTTCGAACCATCAAGCGAGGGAAAGGAAAGGGAAGGAGACAGCAGGGAAAAGAACCTGAAACTAAATAAAAACAATGATATAAACAAAGCTTGTGATATAAGGCTACTCTCATGTGGTCTCGCTAAACTCCTCAATACCTGTCTGGGAACTGATTACACTCTCAATGTAGTAGAACATCCAAGACCATTCTCCCCTAGTGACAAATCCTAAATAAAGCAGATGCCTTCAGGAAACGTAGTCATACATCAACCTCCAATAAGAGAAGTCTCCCTAATACTTGAAGGTTGGATACTTGTAAAGTTTGAGTCCCCTCCTTCCCAGAGGCTTTAAAAAATTAGAACAATAATACAATCTTTTAAACATAAGCAAATCATTGATACTGGAAGGTGTGGCTATTTGGACCACTGTCTTCCACTCTGTCAGAATTCCAAAGTAACAATTCAAGAAAAACATGGCAACGTGTGGTTACCCTGTGTAGAAGTCTTAATGCGAGCATTCAAGAAAACACAGCAACGCGTGGTTGCTTCACCACAGCGCTCCGCATCAATGGCAAAGTGATTTAGCAATGATAATCCTTACGAATCCAAAGAAAAGAGAGAACACAGCAACGTGTAGTATCCTACCACTGCGCTCCGCTTCTCTGAAAATATAGGGGGGAACAGTAGGAACACTGTAACGCTTGGCAAATCACTCCACCGCGCTCCGCTTCACAGGCAAACAATCCGGTGCAAACTGTAAGAATACGACAACGCGTGGTAACACACCACTGCACTCCGCTTCAGGAAATAAAGTCTCAATCTTACTGCTACGTCTCTTCACCGAGCCAGATGACTCGCAAATCAGCCCCTGAAAGAGAACTCACAACGGGAACAGGAAGGGCTTTACTCAGTGAATGCTCTAGTCCTTGCTCGAGAGCCGAACTGGAAACAGTCAGAATTACGCGCATCCGTCTGAGCGCGACCTCGCCTGAAGTACTTCCTCCCCTCCAAGCGTCATGAGTGTTGTAGTTCAGTACTCGTAAGGCAGGCACAGCTAGGACAGATCCTGACATCTCCTTATTGAGTCTTGGGTATCATTTATTGACTATGTGTATGCATCAAATATCTAACACTCCTCTCTGATAAGCCTAAGGCTGTGTGACCACACTACTCCCTAAAAGCGGACCTTGGGATTGCTAGAGCAAGCCCCTGTCCACTTGTGAGGGATACCGGGACTCTTTGCAAAGTATACCTATTTTTGGTATACTATATAAAGAGCCAGCTTCCTACACTGTCTGCTGCCCAACTGGATGAGGAGGCTCTAGGATAGATGGGATATAACTTCCTGTCATGGAGTGTAGAGTAACCTTTAAGACTTCTAATTCATTACCAATTGCATCGAGACAAGTGACTGGCAGGGGGGGGCAAGTTCCATCTTTAGTAAGTGTTTGAATTTCTCTACGCAGTTCTCTATAAAGTTGGCCATGAGTTGAGTGCTTTGAGATCCCTTTTTGTCTTGTAGGACTGAGGTGAGGTGGATAAATCACTACACTGAGAGGACTTATCAAGTTGTAAGCTGGGTTGAGTAGGATGTAGTGCCTGAGATCCTCTACTTCTTGCCAGACAGTTTAGTGTGAGTTACCCTCTTAGACTTGAAGTTCAGGGCCAAGGAATTTGTGGGAACAGGTTCTCATGTATCACCCTCTCACTTGGACTCTCTTGTGTGTGCCTAAGATGGAGTATTTGCAGTAGGACTAGATGCACGTAGAGGAGCCTGTGGAGAGAGGGAGGCTATATCCGAAGCATGGGAGATCGCCACTGTGGATTGGGAGACAAGCGTGGGAGAACCTGAATTTAATTAAATCCTTCTCTCTGAAAGGACAATCTCTGTGCTCACTACCCCTATCACCCTCTCCAACATACTATCTATAGAGGTGGGTTTAGTGGTGATGTGTGAAGAGTGTCCCAGTGAAGTACTCTTTTTGCCCATTTTCAGAGAGAGCAGCGCTGCACCTGGGTGAACATTTTTAAATCCAGGTAAGTGCTGGTAACATAGTTACAAGCATTAAATACTACTTTGTCCAAAACCAAGGGTGTGGCCCAACCTCAGCCATGCTAAGACGCACGCCCGGACGCATCCCGCTCTGTTGGCTGCCTTGGGTGCTCATGGTGCATCAGTGTCGCGCTCCTCTGGGCGCACTGTGTGCTGGGGGACTGAGTGCCACCTCAGGCATCCTGGCAGCAAAATGCAGGCAGTTGCGCAGGCAGGGTAGCCGCCATTAGACCACTAGCAGAGAGTAAAGTCTCAGATATAGATCTCGCTGGCAGTTTGGGGGTCCATGTGGAACAAAGCTACAGAATGCCAGCAGAGCGCACCAACGGCTCTCATTTCCTATCACTTCAGCTTCCAATTCCCAAAGACTACCCCCTCAAAGCAGGGTCTGTGATCTGAGGCAAGTGCTCACCAGAAAACGTTTTTAGGGGCCTTATTTTACAGAGACCCCATCAGCCAGTGCTTCCCAAACTGTGGTCCGTGGACCCCAAGGGGTCCGTGACACATTCTCAGAGGGTCTGTAGTCAGCAGTTTTAAAAGCACTGCAAAGTTCCTTGTACAAGCAGCAGATTGGGGCAACAATAAAAGTTTCAAGATAACTTCGGTGATTAATGTACCTGCTGGAGAGAGATGGGAGTGTTGCCCTCTGGCAGCTTTGGCTCATATAAGATAGTGCAGAGGGTTAATATGCCTGCTGCAAGGAATGTGTACCATGCACTTCAAAAAAACAATATTTTAGGTGCATAGCTCGGTGGGTTACTGCTTTTGTCACAGATTCTGTTGTTACTGTGTAGTTCTTAAGTTATATTCGTAATCTAGCACAGTGAGCTATGAACTGCCATCAGAGAGCGGCATGCAAACTGCATGGTACAGATTAGTAAGTTATGTTTTTCCCCAGTCTTTCATTGTACTGATGCTGCTAAAAATGGCTTGTTTGGGTATAAACCAATTATTATTATTAAAGTCAACACTAACCACTGTATGTTCTGAATCCTGAATTGTTGCTTCTCCAGACCAAAGCTGTTAAAAAATGCCTACTAGTATGGATGACGCGAATCCTACACCTTACAGTCCCTTTTGCCTTATGTAACATTTTCTGTACATTGATTTATACACACATAATTCATTGTCTTTGTATGTGTTTGATGCAAAGTGGTCTGACACCCTTCATTGGTATGAGAGGTGCTATAAAACAAATGAAATACATGTGACAGAGGGGCTAGGGAGGGATAAGAGGCTCTGTTGGAGGATGAGTCAGGAAATCCTTGAAGAGCCACAACAAAGATTGTCCTATCCTGGTGCACAGTAAGGTCATCCAATTGCTATGCTTTAAAAGCAAATACAAATAATTTTATGATGACAAATGTGTTGTAGAATGTGCAGTGTTTCTCCCTAATTTTCTTGGGAAGGAGGCAGGGTTCCCCAAAGCCCCCTTTGTAGTGGTCAGGCTCACTCGCTGCACTTGGTGTGCACCATACCGTGACTGGTCTGACAACCTTTGCCAGGGCTGCTTTTGGTTTTCAGTCTGGTCCTGGAGGAGCAGGACACTCATACCATGAAATAAAACCAAACACTGAAAAGTTAGTCGCCGAGGTGCAGCCCCAACATTCCCATTAAAATATTTCGATTTTTGCAAATTGTTCTTATATAGAATAATAAAATCTTTAATAATTAGAGTATTTTTTTGGTATGTACTTGTTTGCATTATTTGTGGACTACTACTTTAATGTTAGAAATTTAAATAGTGCAAATTGCTTGGGGGTCCCCGGCTTCCAGTAGTGACTCAATGTGGGTCCTCCGGAGTCAAACGTTTGGGAACCACTGCCATAGGCTGTTCATCTCACACAAGGAGCACCCGGGTTAATTTTCATGTTTGTAGTATTCGAGCCTTTGTCCTTGTCCGGAGGGTCACATGTGAGAACTGGGATCGTTGGTGCCAGGAGAAATCCAGGTTGTGTAGAGCCATAGAGGCCTTCATAACTTTCCTTTCAGAAGGACAGCACCATCTGCTTCCATCTTCGTGAAACCAAACCGGCATGTTCGATCACGGATAAACGAATCAGAATGAGGTACTAAACCAACAAGATGCTTTCTTACGTCTGGCCGTTTTAGCCACAGCACAGCCCATCCTGCATAAAGCTTCCAGCATTATACTGTGGGTGAAGACCAGAGTGCTGGTTGGCAACCAAAGATCTTTGAAGGGCAGTGTGTTGCACCTCTCTACACTAAAGAAATACAGGTTTATTAGAGAGCAGTGAACACCTCTTGGACTATCCCTTATTAGGACCTCAAAATCAGTGCTTTAAATGAGCCGGTACTGTCCGGTACGGAGTACCGTCACTTTTTTATTTTGAGCAGGAGAGAACCGGCACTTCTCAAGAGAAATGCAATACTTTTCATTGGATAATACCGGCACTTCTCAGAAAGAAGCAGTACTTACTCTGTTACAGAGTACCTGCACTTTTATTTTTTCATTTCAAACACTGCTCAAAAGATAAATCAAAAGATCGAGGTTGAATGAAGAAGCCTGGCAGGTGAGCCCCTGGTTCGAGCCGTTGAGAGAGAACCCCACCCCTACTCAGCTTCACACCCATCCCCCTCCCCCCCGCCCACATCTACGTCCGGCCCTGCTGAAAACCATTGTTTCCAGCTGCCTCCAAGCTAAGAAAAGAAACGTCAGAGGATTTATTTGGAGTGGTTTATTGACGTCCTACCATCTACTGCACAGTGCTGGGTCCGCTTCCGCCTGCATCTGAAACTGCCCCTCCTCCGAGGGGCAGGCAGTTCTCAGGCATAGTACTGCCACCAGCGGGAACCCCTCAAAGCCGCCGCTGGGCAGCGCTGGGATAGAAGACTCGGTTCCTGTGACCCTGTGATTTACCTGCATGCTTCCCATAACTCAAAGATGCGACCTGAGAGGTCCATGACGAAGCCACACCAGACAGACCTATGCTGGTACCAGGTGGGGTGATGATGACTCGTGTATAGTGATCCAAATATGAAAATGAGAAAGGATCCTAAATAAATGTCGATATGGACATTATTTGACTTGCATGCATATATGTGGCATTTCTATCACACAAACCCAGCCAAAGGGCAGCTGAGCTTTGTACATGGTTAAAGACTAGCATAAAGCCATCGAGTGATAAGAGGTAGCTGGTTTGTGCCTGGGTAATGTGAAGTAGATCGCTGAGACAGCGCGTTGTGCAATTCCTGCTGACGTCCTAACCGAACTGCTGCCCAAAGCCTACATTCTGCATGATAATCAACCCCAAAACATTAACTTTCAAGAAAATCAAATGGATTCTGCCAAAACCACTAGATGGCAGTGTATGCACAGTATTTGAATCAATATTACTTGATCTTCTGAACTACGTTTACAAATCTAGATGGAGTTTGTCAGGTTTACAAATTACAACCCTTCAACCATAAAGTTTGAATAATCCGAGAGGCGAGTTTGGGCTGGAGTTTGTAGGTGGCTATTTTAGCTGGATTGTCTTACCTACTGGAGCATTTCAAATGGAACCCAAACTACCTTAATTGTAATCTCTCCACTCCATTCACCATTATTTGTAATATTTGCTGCTTGACCTAAACTACCTAAATCTAGAATTATATGCCTTTCTTGGGAACACTAATAAGTGTGTTAGAAACGTAACTAAAGTTCTAGGGCCATCGGTTAAGTCCCAGATGTAATGATGTGAGCAGTCTAGTAGTTGGGTGTGGGTGGGGCTAGGGGGTTGGAGGAAGAGGAGGAGCAAGGGCAGGAAGAGGGCAGTTAGAGTAGGGACAGGGACTAGTAAGGAGGCATTGAATAAAGCTCCGTGAAACATGAATAAGTGTCTGTGATCATTGAGTAAGACACTACAGCTGGCGACGAGGGTGGGATGCGTTAACCTGCCATCCCTGAATTAATGAGGAGCAACTTCCTGTCCCGGGCAGCACGAGAGAAGTGGTCGCTGTCGCGATACGTGTGCCCCACAGAAACCGCCGCCTAAAGCCAAAGGCCAGCCGTAAGTGACATGTCAGATCAATAGAGCCAAGTCCACCAAAGCCGACTATGGTCCGAATGCCACCCCACCTCAGACACCACTCGAAAACCCTTCAAAGTAATGACTGAAGCAGGGGGGAAAGGGGAAGTGGAGTAAAGACAGAAAACAGCCGCAACTTGTGAGCGTTGCACTTAGGTCTTCGGAGTCAGCAATCTGCTTGTTCGGCGTGAACACGAACTCCTGCATGGGAAGACAACACTTATGCATATACACTTGGATACAACATCAATATAAACTGGCAATAACTGTACTATATTTACCCTATTTAGACCTTGGCTTTACTTCTCTCCTAATTATGTTTTTTTTTGCTTAACAATTCTTTCAGCATCTAAAAGGACAAGCCCAAGTGTTAGTTTGCTCACTCTCTATTAAATGAAACCTTCTTAGACTCTAAAGTTGTGAATCTTACCCCTTAGCCTGCTGTTATTTTTCCTCTCCTAAAAATAACCGTACACCTTGCACCAGGAACACAGAACGATGAATATCACAGAAGCTGAATAATATTCTTGCGCTTCGAGGAACTTAAACATTTGTCAAAATGAAAGAACAACTCGGAGTCATTGAAAGTCTTATCTACTGCTCCGTTATCGTGCTGCAATGTTAATCATGAATTAGTTTGAAAGACTAAACGAAGCTCTACAGTCTTTGTAAACCAAAATGCCAATATCTGTAAATTACACCAAGATACGCCGCATACTGCTCACAAATCCTGTAAGTCAGCGGAATGTTGAAATGAGGGCTCCCACATTGCGCATGCGATATTGAGTAGAACTGGTCACTGAAGAGTCACTGCCAACTGGAAACACAAAATTACTCACGGACTTTGAATTTTCTGAAAACAAAACACGAGCGTGAGTGAAACACTGTATTCCTCTCACGATGACGGTTGAAGTGCGCAGTTTGCCAGGTGAACGCCCGTATTGAGCGATCTGAGTCGCGCGCTTCCAACCACTAGACTGCTCTTTGGATTTAGAATGACGGACCGCTTGAGCGGCCATTTCCTGATTCTCATTTCTGAAAGACCGCATACGCTGCCTGAGCATATAGTCTGACACAATAGGTTTCTTCTTCCAGCGTGACTACCTTTACGCTGCATTACGGTAACGCTTCTTCGGAGGCACCTTGCTGACTAAATCTGCCACTGATGCCATAGACCTGACAGTGACTCAGCTCCGTGATTCAGCGATCGCGTAGAGCACTGCCTGACCAGCGTGATCGAGCGCTGAGAGGAACTGAAGCCGAGAGCTGCTTCGCGCCATAGTCGGGAGCTCACCCCGGAAGCGTGAGACTTGGCACGGTTGCGTAAATAGCCAGAGATCACAGAATTGAAGTCGGGAGCCCACCCCGCTCGTACCTGGATGTTCCAGCAATTTGGGAGTGTGTGGAGAGTTGCCAACGTGCTGCTGCCTGCAGGACCGGCTGCCGGTGAGTCCTGGTGAATGAATCCGCCTGAAGGGAATGAATGAAGCTGAAATCTCGCAGTAGCCGAGCTCTCCTTAGCGGCGGCCATCTTGGAATCAGGCAGCCAATAAGACATCCCCTATGTGCAGATTGCAAGCGGCCATTTTGAGGTCAGGCAGTATAAGACATCACGGAACACGCATTGGCGAAGACAAGAGGCCAGCAAACAAACATTGGTAAATGCAAAACAAGCATTGTCAAATACTAAACAAGCCTTGGCGAAGACAAGAGACAAGCAAACAAGCATTGGTAGATGCAAAACAAGCATTGGCAAAAGCAAGAAACAAGTAAACAAGCATTGGCAAGGACCAAACAAGCACTGGCAAAGACAAGAGGCCAGCAAACCAGCATTGGTAAATGTTAAACAAGCACTGGCACAAGCAAGAAATAAGCAAACAAGCAGTGGCAAAGAGCAACAAGCACCAGCAAGTGGAAAAGTGTCACCAGTACACACGTGGGGAAAATGTCGAATTCACCACACCGGAATGTTGACGGTGCAGCAGCAACCGCACCAGTTGTGACTGGAGTTTCACATCTGCGCCCCCCGAAACCACTGACTCTGGTAGCTGGAGGAAGCATGGGCCCCAGATGGCAAGAGTGGTTCAAAGATTTTGAGGACTATATTGAAGGCTCAAAAGTCATGAGGGACAGAGATAAACTAATTGCACTGCGCAATCTTGTGGGAAAAGACGTCAGAAAATTGATTAAAGAATTGCCGACAGACGATACAGGAACATATGACAAAGTGCGAGATGCTTTAAACAAAAAGTTCTTACACAAAAGAAACGTGGATTATGAGAGGTACGTCTTCCACTAGGCCCGTCAAGAAAAGGAAGAGATGATGAGCACATTCATAAATAGACTACACCGACTGTCTAGGTATTGCAACTTTGACGCATTTTCAACGAAGGATGCCATCCGACTGCGAGTCGTTGATGGTTGTCACTCAGACACTTCGAAGACGGTTGCTAAGGAAAAGTCATAATCTCGATGAGATTGAAGAGATGACCAGGGTGCATGATCAAGGGGAGGAACATGCCAAACGAATGGAGACCGGGCGTAGTGAAAGAAGAGAACAAGCATATCGGATGCAAGCCAACAGCACTCGCAGAAGATCAAAAGAACGACAGAGAAGGTCCCGACCGGCATCCCGTCACCAATACACAGGACGCAGGTGCTATGAGTCTGGCCGAAGAGACAAGAAACCAGATCGCTCAAGAAAATGTTATCGATGTGGGTACGACTTCCCACACATAGATGCGTGTCCAGCAATGGGTCAACAATGTCGAAAGTGCGGACGGAAAAATCACTTGGAGGTGATGTGTGGAGAATATCGCAAAGAAAGAATGAGTGAAGCAACAAGATCATCTCGCTGGATACAAAGCGACATCATGCGACAGCAGTACAGGATCGAGCAAAGTCATCCTCTGGCTCTTCCCACTCCAGCAGGGAATCGCGCAAGTCCCAATGGATGAGCATGTCGCCGTCGAGAGAATCTAGATTGGCATCTCTGGAATCGGAATACACAGATGAATATGTCAGCATGGTAGCGGACCTGGATCAAATAAACAAATATCCCAGATTAGACATAAGCGTGGGTACGCATCTGACCAAGTTTGTTTTGGACAGCGGGGCGTCACTAAATTACATCTGTGACCGAATACAACAAAATGAAGCCACCACCCCCCTGAGCCCGGCACATGTTAGAGTGTTCACCTGGATGTCGAAAAAGCCCCTTCCATGTCTCTGCAAATTCGCAACGACACTCAAACACAAGTCCACCTCTGTGCCGGCATACATTCATGTCATTGAAGGTCCGGAGGCTGATTGTCTCCTCAGTCTGCCTACTGCGGAGCGGCTCCGGTTGGTTGAGATCTTATACAGAGTCAGTGATGATCCGGACATTATCCACAAGTTTCCCAAGTTATTCACTGGGCTTGGAAAAATGAACAAATGCCTAATCCGACTACACATTAACGAGCAAGTGCGTCCTGTGGCACAACACCCCAGGCGAGTACCTTTTCATCTTCAGCAAGCGGTAGAGGATGAAATTCAGAAGCTGTTAAAAGCGGATATTGAGAGAACTGACGGTCTCACACCCTGGGTGTCACCGGTCGTCATTGTACCAAAGAAAGGCATCCCCGAAAAGGTGCGCCTATGTGTGGACATGAGGCTCCCCAACACGGCCATAGAAAGAGAGCGTCACCCAGGACCTCACTTGAGTGACATGATATGAGCATTGAATGGAGCAAGAGTCTTCTCTAAACTTGATTTAAACAAGGAGTACCATCAGCTGGAATTACATGAGAAGTTGCGATACATAACAACCTTCGCTACTCATTTGGGTTTGTTTCGATACAAACGGCTGAGTTTTGGTATCTCTTTTGCTGCGGAAATATTTCAAGAAGTCATTCGTCAGACCATCAGACACATACCAAATACGCTAAACTATAGTGACGACATCCTGGTGTATGGGTCAAACACCCAGGAACATGACAAAGCATTAGATCGGGTATGCCATGCTCTCCTGGAAGCTAACCTTACCCTCAACAAGGACAAGTGTGAGTTCCATCAATCCACTCTTAAGTTCTTCGGACATGTGTTCTCTGGAGCCGGGATGAAGCCTGACCCTGAGAAAGTGACAGCACTTAATGACACCAAGAGCCCTCCAGATGTGAGTGACATTCGATCTTTTCTGGGCATGGCGAGTTATTGTGCCAGATACATAAAAGATTATGCCACCATCAGTCACCCACTACGAACTCTTACCAAGCAAGGGCAACCTTTCATTTGGACTCCCCAGTGTGAGCGGGCCTTTCAAGAAATTAAACCAGCTGTTGAATCAGCGGACAATTTGGCCTATTTCAGTCCCAAGAGGAAGACGGAGATAACGGTGGATGCTAGCCCAGTGGGACTGGGTGCAATCCTGGCTCAGTATGACAATGACACTGATCAACGACACATTGTGGCTTACGCCAGTCACAGCCTATCAGACACTGAGAAGGCCTATTCCCAACCCGAAAAAGAGAGCCTTGCGGTTGTATGGGCCTGCGAGCATTTTCATGTATTCATCTATGGCAAACATTTTACCATGGTGACTGATCACCAGGCGATTGTCACCATCTTTGGAAACCCCAGAGGCAAGATGCCACCTCGAATTGAACGTTGGGGTTTGCGCCTGCAGGAATACACCTACACAATAATACACAAACCGGGAAAGTCAGCGAATCCCGCGGATTATATGTCCAGACACCCTCAAGTATCCCAGGTCTCACATCCCTCAATAGCTGAAGAATACATACACTTTGTAGTAGGCCTAGCCCGCCCACCGGCGGTTCCTCTGGAAGCGATACAGGAGGCCACTGCGCAAGATGACATCCTTCAGAAGGTGGTGCGCCGACTGCGGACCCACCGCTGGAGACATGACAGTGAGGAAGAAAGGAATGATCCTCCAGTCCGCCAAGAGATGCAAGCCTTCAGGCATATCAGTGAAGAGTTATCTGCCACCTCAGAGGGGCTCCTACTGAGAGATCATCGGATCGTCATCCTGAGGCAGCTACGCCAAGGCGTCATCAACTTAGCCCACGAGGCCCACTGTGGAGTGGTTGCGACAAAAAGAGCTCTCCGAGAACGAGTATGGTTTCCACTGCTTGATCAAATGGTAGAGCTCACCTTAAAGGACTGTCCCCTGTGTCAAATGGTCAATCACGGAGATCCTCCAGCTCCTCTACAAATGACCAAGATACCCAGTGGGGTATGGCAAGAACTTGCCATGGACTTTTATGGACCACTCCAGTCAGGCAAATATGTCTTGGCAATAATGGATGAATATTCGAGGTTTCCAATAGCACAGCTTGTATCCTCCACCAACGCCTCTAGCACTATTGCTGTGCTGGATGAAGTATTCGCTGCCTGGGTTGTCCCCAAGGAACTAAAGACGGATAATGGTCCTCCGTTTAATGGACATGAATTTAGGGAGTTCGCGAAGCATCTCAACTTCAGGCATCGCAAGATCACGCCTCTGTGGCCACAGGCCAACGGCACTATTGAAAGATTCATGGCAACTTTAAAAAAGACATTCCAACAAGCTACCTTGGACAAAAGGGACTTGCAAGTGGCTCTCAATGAGGTCCTGAGAGCATATCGAACGACACCTCATGCCACCACAGGCAAGTGCCCTGCCACGCTCATGTTGGGGCGACCCATCAGAACGCGGATACCTACATGGGAAGGAGCGTTGAGACCAGTGTCTCCGGCCCGTGCCCATCAAGAGCTGGTAATAGCTGATCGAGCCGGCAAGAGCAAAATGAAATCCTATGCAGACACTCGGAGGAGAGCCAAATCTCCATCCCTTCAAGAAGGAGACTGTGTAGTGGTTAAACCGGACCAGTTAAAGAAAACTGACTGTAAATTCAAAGATGAACCTTTGGTAATCACCCAGCAGAAGGGTACAATGATTACTGCGGAGTCAGAGAATAGACGGATTACCCGAAATGTTTAGCATTTTCAAAAATGTACCCCTGCCATGAAAGAGGCTCTCGACAGAACAATGGACCAACGAAATGCAGAGAGACCTGATCAGGCGGTTGCAGTACAGAGACCCGAAACTCAGATAGAAGCTGCGTCTGAAGATGCAGGCGTGAGTCTCTGCCCTCGACGGACCATTCAGAAGCCCAGGCGGCTAATTGAAGAACTCTGATCAAGTCAGTTATTTCATTTGTTAACAAAGGGGGAGATGTAATGATGTGAGCAGTCTAGTAGTTGGGTGTGGGGGAGCTAGGGGGTTGGAGGAAGAGGAGGAGCAAGGGCAGGAAGAGGGCAGTTACAGTAGGGACAGGGACGAGTAAGGAGGCATTGAATAAAGCTCTGTGAAACATGAATAAGTGTCTGATCATTGGGTAAGACACTACATCAATGACTGCAGCTGTTTAGGTTTTGTACATTTCCAGGCGTAATTACTGGATTCTACAGTAATGCTTTTGTTGATTTTATTACATTTCTAAAATAAGCAAACTTTCTGACTTTGCACAACAGATTGTTAAAATCCTTCAGAGACAGCACAACGGTACTGTGTAAATCAGATTTCGCTCAAAAAGTGCATGGCAATAATTATTTCAAGTCTGATTGGTTCAAAAGATTACAATGTACCTGGGAAAGTCTTAATTCAGAGTTTGGTAGAAATGTATTTTGGTTTTCTTCTTGAGCTTTCATTTCAATCCGCTTTCACCAACCTATTTATGTCTTCTCCTGGATATCTTTGTTTTGCAGAAGCCGCTTCTTCCCCTCCTCCTCTCCCTCAGAGCACAAGTGAAAGCCCCAGTTTCCAGGACAGCCAACGGTAAGACGCTGTTACAGTATTTCTTGGTCCTAGAAATGGGGCATGTTTTCATAACTGGCATTGCCATGGAAATGAAACAGTCGGCCCAGTATGGCGGGACACATTGGGGTAGACCAAGAGGCACTGACATTTTCACAGTGGCTAGCATTCAAAAGTTTCATGAAGCCCAATCCTGTTATTTCCCATGGCTATGGCTTCAAGGGCTGGCCCATGCAGTGAATTTGTAATTTGCTTCTAGGTTTCCAGTGCGTACTTACAATTTTAGTAAATGGCATTTTGAAGCCCGAATTCGAAGTCCAGCCTGCGCCCAGTCATCGAGAACCTAACGACTGATGATGGGGTATTCAAATCCTAAGCTCAAAATCAGACTCCCCACCCTGCATCGTGAGTCATCCCGCCTGCCCGAAGGTGCTTGTAAACTGCTAGTCAATCGTGGTATTTGCCAGACAATCCTCCTTGGGATTGACAGACATGGGCGTCCGCAGGAGGGGGCAAGGAGGGGCGCTTGCACCCCCTGGATCCAGGCCTACCTAAGGAAGATCCTAGCCCACCCAAGGCCATCCATAAGTGGAAAGGCAGGTCCAAATACCGGCGCCGACTTTCCTACTGGTGCAGAACCCGAAAGGCTGATACAGATTACCTTTGACTTTTAGCAAGCTACAGTCATGACGGTCCATTGTCATGGGCAGAATGACAATGGACCAACAGAGAAGGTACAGCATGGCGCATCTCCTCCCATCCAAGGCCTCCGGAGGTGACAGAGTCCTCGGGGAGCTGCTGATGCTTTTGAGCAGTACAGGGGACGTTGGCTTTAGTCCCTCGCAGCAGGCCACAACGATCGGTAGTAAAGCCACAGGGGTAGTTTGGGGGGTGGGAGGGCTAGTGCCAGCTGTAGATACCAGATGCAGATTGGAAGTTTCATTCTAATGAAATTCTATCTGTTTATGAAATGGGGAGGGTGCTGTGCACCTCGAAGAGAAATGGAACGTCAGAAATAAAACACACTTTGTCAAAATCGAATTTTCCTTTTACCCATTTCTGGTCATATTTTTTTCAAATGTAATATCAGATAACTTTACATTTGAAGAAAAATATGACTAGAAATTGGTAAAAGGAAAATTCGATTTTGACAAAGTTTCAGTGAAAAAATTAATTAACTTTCAATGTTGGGGCAAAAGGAGAGGCGAGAGGAAAGGAGAGATAATAAGTAAGAGAAAAAGAAATAAGAGACGGAGTGGGGAGTAGAGACAAATGTATAGGGGAAGAGGAAAGAGGGAGAAATGATTGACGAGAAAAGAGAGAAAAAGAGGCTAGAGTGGAGGGGGAGGGAAATAATTCTAGATGAGCACATTAAGGGAGAAGGAGAAAGAGAGGGAAACAACAAAGGAAAAGATGAAGTGAGGACAAACTAAGAGGAGAGAAGGGTGAACCAAGAGTTTGGAAAAGGTAGGGAAGGAAACAAAAGAGGAGAGATGGGCGGTGGCAAAGGGAGAAACAACACTGAATGACAAAGTGAAGGATGGATGCAGAAGAGGGTGTTACAAGATTCCTGGTCAGTATTAAGAAAAGGGTGGAGCAAGGCCTCACAAACACTTCTTATTCTGACATCCCAGCAGCCCACAGCCTGATTTAGACGTTGGCAATACCTTGAGATGGTGCCAAATCTAGAGTAAAACCCAAGAAAGGGATAATATGGTACTACCCCTTCAAGAAAGGAATTGTATAGTAAAAGAAATGACACCTGTGGATTCTCCACTGTTTCTAACAATTTCTCCAGAAATAGGTGGATTTTCCTTTACCACTCAACAACAAAGCATACTTTTGGCCTGATCGCTACTAGAGTTAGAATAAGGCCCCTACAGTTTCCTGAATAACCTTTGGAAGCTGCAGACCTGGAAAACACTCACAAGGACAGGAATCTATTTAATGTCTCCAGAAAACGATATTTTGCAAATGTCAAGGTTTGATAAAAACAAGTTGTTTCTGACAGCAACAAGTCAGTAAATTGGCCACAACGAAATATAACAGGTGTAGGGAAATGAGGGTAACTGGCATGATAAAACACAATTGAAGAATCTCATTTGTCCTCGATCCATTTCTTGTTACAATCCATGCTTGCTTAAATTAAGGTCTGTGTGGCAGTGAAATGCAGAGACATTGGGTACGGGGGCTACAGGGTTGTTCCCGTTAGCCGTGAGCCCCGAGACCTGCTGCCATGATTCGCCCACAACTTTCAAATGTCACTAGCTGCCGCTGAGTGGAAAGCCCCAAATTCCACACGTAATTCCTCATTAATATGAAGAAAACTCATAATTGGAAATATTTGCTTCACCAGATAAATAAATCACTCACTCACTCACTCTCAGTATTGGTCTTCACTTGGCTTAGTAAAATCTCAGTACACTTTACCCCATTTGTGGTCGATGCCAAAGTCCTAAACTACATTTCCAGCAAAAAGAACTAAAAACACTGGCCGTGATTAACTACAGCACTATCGAAATGAAGTTTTCAACAACAATGTGCAATGACGATGCTTGAATTAACTGATATACATTAAGTTTATTTTTCCCCAAAAAGTATACTATATATTATTGATGGGAAAAAAATTAATGTGTCCATCTGTAATGCAATTGGTGCTCATGTGAAGTCTCTGATACCATTAGATCGAGTTTGCGCTACATAAAACTACAATTTTACAAAAAAAACAAGAGTTGCAGATGTTGTAGAGCTATTTCAGTGTTTGAGGCGCTTCTAGGTTCAAATGCGTATACTTCAATTGACTAACATTTCATCTCTGGAACACCTTTCCTACTTAAAATAATAAATACCTGGCTATTCTCTACATTATAATTTCAAGTGATTTGTGCTAAAAAGTGTACTGGTTTGTTTAAGCAAATTGAGACCCAGCCTCTCACACTTTCATAGTTCATCTTATGCAATAATGTGCTGCCATACCCCTGCCTCATCAGTGTTGGATCATACCTCCAGATCGCACACACAAGACCAAAACTATTATTTATAGGCTGAACCTCAACCCACAGATGTAGTAGCTTAAACTAAACAATTTAAAGCAAGACAGAGTGGTCACAAAGTTGCCAGATTATTTTATTCACACCCAAAAACATTAGCTCCACTATACAGGCTTTCCCAGTGAAGCACTAATTTCATTTTTTCCTCGTCTTTGAGTAGCATTTTTCTCCTCAGGTGCGGAAGTTCACCCTTCCTGGAGGTACTGTGTTATCTGGTTGATGCATGTGTAGAAAATGTTTCATGGGATCCTTATCAGCTGTTTTCCTTTTATTAGTTTATGAAATGTGTAGTGTACTGCAGATTTATGTTCATGAATGTGGTATTTTAAAACCATACTCTTTATGTTTTGTAAGGATTTAAGCAATGGACATTGAAACGGGTCCTCTCCGGGCCCTGTAGTCATGTCCTTAGCTTTTCAGGTAAAAACACTCATTGATTTCTGAATACCGAGTGCACAAGCATTAAGGTAAGCATGTTGTTCCTGCTTACATTTCACATACTTTACTCAGTCCTGCATTCCCTGTGAGTGTTTGCTTTTTCCAGGAGGTTGTTACTGTTTTTTCAGACATTACTCCTGTCTAGTGCATAATTTGAATTGAGCTGTTTCCAGGCGTTTATAGCGGAATACAATTGGATTGCATCTAAAGTTTCTTTTAGTGGAAGAGTATGGCGTTCAGTGGGGGAGAAGATGTGGCACTATGGCCAGAGCTGCCGAATTTGGAACTGGGGAACCAGGTTCAGCCTTCTCTCCTAAGGGAGCACATTCCCATGCTAGACCTTAGAAGGCCCCGCTAGACCTTAGAAGCCCTGGTGTCTTAGCACCAGCATGTCCCTAGCTGTGGCAAGAGTGGGTTAACCTTGAAGGTCTGCCCCCCCCCAATCCATACCGAAGTTCACCTTCAGTCTTCTGGGCAGGCCTATGAAGCAGCACATGCTAGAGCGACAGTGACTCGGTCACTGAGGTCACAGGACCCTGAGCTAGTCTGCCTCACCCATTGGTACCTCAGTTGCCTTGTTTCTGCAGAAGTAGTGCAACTCACCAGGGATCAGCAATGAAGGATTTGCACACACACCAAAATAAGTTTGCAAGCTTTAGGGTCTCTGCTTCATGCACAAGCACTTTTAACATGTGCTGTCTGCTTTGGGGCCACAGAATTATGCAGCATTGGAGGATAAAATTATGTAGCAGTGTTAACTAAATTATGCAGCAAAAAATGGGGCTGCAGCGTAATGCGGTACATTTTCTGATGCCAACTGCTAGAGGGTGTGAATGATATCTACCAAAAGCCACAAAAGAAAGAGATGGCTGTGGCACAATAACCCTAAGGTGTATGAGATCATATGCAGCCTGCTCCCTGCCCCTCTTGGCTCCTCCTGTGCCCCAGTGTGTGTTGTGCTCCACCTGGCACACATCATGTCGGAGGATGGTGATGACGTTAACATTTTGCCCCCCCCTGGAAAAATTTCTGGGGACGCCCATGTTGACAGAACTCCTAATCCGTTCCAAACCAGAATTGGCTACCTGCCTTTGTTGTAAGGAAAACCAAAGGAGGTGTTTGTACTTGATAACGATTCCCGGGTTGTTACATTGCAGTGTAAATTCCTTATAAATTGTCCATTGCCACTGACGTACAGGAGGAAGTAAAATGAATTATATTATAGAGGCATTTATAGATTTGCAGTTTTATGAAGCGTACACTTGGCCTGTGGGTTTTGGAGTGCTTCAGAAGAGAACCCGATTATGCTACACCGTTTTTGGAATTTGTTTAAAGGAGTGCAATTTTCAAGCCTGGTTCTCCACTCCAGAAGCTGACCCCTTTAGCAGGTAGGCCACATTGCCCCACATATCCAATCATATACAGGCCTTTTAGGGTAAAAACCTAGCTGGACCCTGGATGAGCAGGCCCAAGTGGTTGTTTATCAAGCCCTCTACATGTATTTCAATGATGGGTGTATTATACGAATGTGTACACAATCCACTTTTTGCATACTTTAGTATATCACCACAAGTGAGACTGGTGTGCCCAGACGTCAGGAGTTTGTTAATCAATCAGGAGTTTGTTAAAGCGAGACTACTCACCCGTAAGGGTCTCAAGGCGCTAGGGGTGGGGGGGTTGGGGGGGTGCAGGTTCCATTCCATCAAGGAGGGGGTCTGTCGAAGAGCCAGGTTTTGAGGTTTCTTGCGAAGATTGGGAGCGATGTCTGTCTGAGGTGGAGCGGAAGGGCGTTCTGTGCTTTGGCCGCGAGGAAGGAGAAGGAGCGGCCTCCAGATCTAGTCTTTCTGGCGCGGGGGACCACGGGGTAGGAAAGCTGGGCTGATCGTAGGGTCCTTTGGGGTGCATGGAATTTGAGTCGGCTGTTCATGTATGCTGGTCCGGTGCCTTGGAGGGCCTTGTGTGCGTGCGTGAGCATCTTAAAGGTGATTCTCGCCTCAACGGGGAGCCAGTGGAGTGTGCGCAGGTGCTGGTAGATGTGGCAGTGTTTTGGCAGGTTGAGGACAAGTCTTGCGGCGGCGTTCTGGATGTTCTGTAGCTTGCGGATGAGGTTTTTGTTTATTCCGGCGTAGAGTGCGTTGCCGTAGTCGAGTCTGCTGGTGACCAGGGCGTGAGTGACTGTCTTTCGGTGTTCGAGGGGGATCCATTTGAAGGTCTTATGAAGGAGGCGGAGGGTGTGGAAGCAGGAAGATGAGACCGAGTTGATCTGGCGGTCCATTTTGAGCTCGGAGTCCAGGATGATTCCCAGGTTGCGTGCGTGATCTGTGGGGGTTGGCGGATTTCCGAGGGCGCTGGGCCACCAGGTGTCGCTCCAGGCGTCGGGGTTTGGGCCCATGATGAGTACTTCTGTTTTGTTGGTGTTTAGTTGTAGGCAGCTGTTTTTCATCCATTTGGCGACGGCTTCCATGCCTTCTCGAAAGTTGCGTCTGGCGTTGTTGGGCTCGTTGGATAGGGAGAGGATGAGCTGGGTGTCGTCTGCGTATGACACGATGTTGAGTCCGTAGGTTCTGACGATGGGGGCAAGTGGAGCCATGTAGACGTTGAAGAGCGTCGGGCTGAGGGAGGAGCCCTGGGGGACTCCGCAGGTGGTAGGTGTGGGGTCCGAGAGGAAAGGGGGGAGTCTGACCCGCTGCGTCCTGCCGGAGAGGAAGGAGCAGATCCAGTCGAGGGCCTTGTCCTGGATTCCTGCATCGTAGAGTCTGCGTATTAGGGTGTGGTGGGAGACTGTGTTGAACGCCGCTGATAAGTCGAGGAGGATGAGGGCTACTGTTTCTCCTTTGCCCAGGTGTGCCGGCAGCGGTGACAGCTGAAGGGTCCATGGGTGTCGGCTGGTGATGCTAGCTTGCAGTTGTTGTTGCAGCCTGGGTTGAGTGCGTGGAGTGCTGCTGGGTCGTAGCGTTGGCGGGCGGAGGTCCAGGGTTCCTGGTGCTGGTCGCGGACGGGTCGCAGACGGGCGCAGACGTGCTTGCCTTTGACGCGCCTTCGGTGCACCAGCGGCGCGGCAGCAGCAGTGGCCGCCATTAAGTAGGGGTCGGGGACGGCTGGACAGCTGGGAGGTGGGGAGGGGAGCTCGATTGGGCCTGTCGCGCTGGGGGGGAGGGGCCGCGGGGGCAGCAGCGGCGGGGAAAGGTAAAGGGAGGAAAGAAGGGATAAAGAAAAAAGGGAAAATAAGCATAAATAAGGCACAAAAGAGCAGAGATGCAGAAAAGAGCAGAAAGGTGAAAGATAGAAAGGGTAGAAAAACGAGTGAAGGAGCAGAGGGAGAGAAAGGGAAAATGGGCAGAAATAAGGCACAAAAGAGCAGAGGTGCAGAAAGGTGAAAGATAGAAAGGGGAGAAAAACGAGTGGAAACGAGTGAAGGAGCAGAGGGAGAGAATGGGAAAATGGGCAGAAATAAGGCGCAAAAGAGCAGAGGTGCAGAAAGGTGAAAGATAGAAAGGGGAGAAAAACGAGTGAAGGAGCAGAAAGAAAGAAAGGAGACAGAGGTCCACTGGACCACCAGGGATGAGGCGCAGGGAAACCTGCGGGTGGAGGAGGGCCTCGATCACCAACACTCAAGAGTGCAGGGGCAGGGGCACCTCACTTAATGGTGGAGCTGCGAGGGTGGGAGAGCAATTTCACTGACAAGGAGTCAGTGGTCTTGCTCGCCTGTCCCCGCAGTGGCCGCCATTAAGTAGGGGTCAGGGAGGGCTGGACAGCTGGGAGGCGGGTCCAGTACACACTGTATCACTTTAGATCCAAGCTATACCCTGCTGATGAGTACTTAACTGGTCCTGGGTTGCTTGTGTTCCAGTTCAGGGAGGACCTGTCTTGGCAGTTCTGGCTTAGCTGTTCCAATTGGAGCAGGGTCAGGACTAATTTTCAAATAGCTGTGTCCAAACTTAGGTGGTATGGTGTGCAAAATAACTATGGACTGGGATGCGACCCAAGTAATTTCCAGTGGCTGAGAATAATTCAAGCATTCCATCCCTCTCTTATTGTATACTTTTTGGCGTTTTATACTGACCTGGTTTACATTGTTTTTGTGGCCTCACCAGATGAAAATGACCAATTGCTACTGTCTCTTAACATTCGTTAATTCCATGACTTCAATGATATTAAACAGCCTACCCTCAGTCACCACCCTGAATCAACTTGTCGTAGGAGACTATATGGCTCTTGAGGGGGACTTGCGTATCCCATGGCTAAGGTGTATATATCGGAGAAGATTAGATGGCTAGGCTGCTCCCATCAGTACAGTAATCCCAAATCTTTACGGCCAACTGACGTCAGGAACATTGAGTACCAGTTTCTGACCAGGTTGCGGGCGGATAGGGTGGGTACAGAGACTGCAAAGCCAAGTTGAGAAATTGCATCACACTCAGCCTAAGCCCAGAGGCGCACCCCATACCTGTCTCTTGTTAACAAGATTCATCACCGCTTTTTGTTAACCAGATTCCGACAATCTTATTACTGGTTACTAGCTTTTCAAAAAGGCTTTGCAAAGCCCAGGGATCTAAGGCCATGCCCATGTGACAACTTTGCCAATCAGGACAATTTGCACTTTACTCTTTTTTGTGAACTCTGTCTGTCCTGGCGAAAAAATTCATCTTTCCGCTTTTAGGTTTGTCATTTTGTTCAAGCAAGGCCAGCATTATTATACCTACAGATGCTTTCCTCGCCAGTGGTCTTCATTGGTGTTGCTAGTTTCCTTACAGGTGCCACAAGAACCAGTAGAAAGATGCTTTGTCTAACTGAATTTGCACTGTGACTGATCAACTCTACATTTACTTTATCTGATGAGTTTTACAAGCTGAACTGTCATTGTATGTGTTTTTAATAATATTTTTACTTTTTTTGTAAATATGGTTTTAGGAAAACTTATACGGGCAAATTGTAGTTCCTGTTGTATTCATGGTCCTTTCATGTCTAGTCTAAAAAACTTTTGCTGGTAAAAAATGTTATCTTTGTGCTTTTATGGCTTTTATTAGCCGAATAGAGGAGTATTGACTGACTGACTACCCTCAGTCAACTTTTCAGAAATGTTTGCTTTTGACATCTCTCAATAAGGTGAGAGGAGGGTACCACGGGTAGTTAATTTTCACAAACGTATTGGGTGTTCAGCTAATGTAACAAATTGTAGGACTAAAAAAATGCAAGAATGACCATCGAATTGAGCACCACTGTGAGATTCAGGTAAATCCCACTGGTAGTCATTTCCAGTCATTTGTTCTTAATTTTATAGTAGTCATTTCAGATTTAGATTAGATTATGCACATGTTCAACTGCCTTCAAGTTGCAAGCCATGTTATCCCAAATTAAAATGTTCTTGTGACTCTGTTCAGTAGCAGTGATTGTCATGCTTTGTCTCGTTACTTTGACAGAAATAAAACTGGCCTAAAGGCAAATGGCGACACAGCACCCCGCTGGACTACTAAATTCAGCCCATGGAAACCTAGTAAGTATTGGTGTAATAGTCCAGGCCTGTGGTGCAAGTCGGCGAAAGGAATTGCTCTAGGGTAATAGTAACTGCTGTCTTGTATGACAATTGTCTGGGCTTTAAGTCCTTAACTTGGACCACTATGATCCTTAAGACATAGAGTACAAAAATAGTCTACTCAGGATGCTTGAGTATTTCATTTAGAATGAGAGCACATTGTTTTTGTTCCAATGGTGTTACCAGGAAAGACCTGATAAATTCCATTGCTTGTAATTTTGGTACATAGTAAATGTCATGTTGGAAAACGGAGTATGACACTTGGAAATAAAATGAAATTACACAAGGTCACCTTTTGAAATGTAAACAATGGTAACGGCTTATAAGAGCGCACAGCACAGAGTCCAGGTATAAGTAATCAAACAATATGTGAAAACGGTGCTCAGGAAGAGGTGGAGAACTGGTTACCACAGCCTCCAAGACAAACCAATGGTCCAAACAGTTACTGTGTTCCTCCGAGCACTCCATCAAATATCAAAGAGTCTTTATATAGTTTTCACTATTCCTTTTAATGTCCAATCTTCCTTCAAATTCAAATCCAGTTTTCATCAAACGATAACTCGCAGCCAACACGTGTTTCGTCACGTCCGTGTAGGACAAATGACTTCTTCAGGGCTATTTTAAGATAGATGTTTAAAACTCTTAATGTCCATACGTGGTATATTTGATAGATACCAGATATCGTCCTATTTTTGTAGTTTGCCTCGTATATGCCAACTCCAATTTGTAAAGTAATTTTTTTGTGTAGTTAGTTTCAACCGTATATAAGTATTCCCATAATCTTCGGTTCCAAGTTAAATAGTATCCAAGTGTCTGGGGATAGTTCTGCAGAACGCCAAAGTCGGAACGCTTCGGACTTACAAACGACACGGACTCGTGTTGAGGACACTCAGGATTAAAGAAGCCATTAGAAGATGGAATAGTATGGGTACACATTGATACTGATGCGAAAGGAATTTACTCGATCTATCCCCAGACACTTGGATACTATTTAACTTGGAACCGAAGATTATGGGAATACTTATATACGGTTGAAACTAACTACACAAAAAAATTACTTTACAAATTGGAGTTGGCATATATGAGGCAAACTACAAAAATAGGACGATATCTGGTATCTATCAAATATACCACGTATGGACATTAAGAGTTTTAAACATCTATCTTAAAATAGCCCTGAAGAAGTCATTTGTCCTACACGGACGTGACGAAACACGTGTTGGCTGCGAGTTATCGTTTGATGATAACTGGATTTGAATTTGAAGGAAGATTGGACATTAAAAGGAATAGTGAAAACTATATAAAGACTCTTTGATATTTGATTGAGTGCTCGGAGGAACACAGTAACCTTTTGAAATGTATTAGGCACAGGGGATTACTGGGAGAGTCCATAATGGGTGAAGTCGCTATATAAGGTGCAACTTCTTTACTCCCTTCACCCAAGTTACTCGTTTCCGCCAGTGGGTTTGAAAGCTAATTGCAGGCTGTTGAAACAAGGCATTTGTTCAGATGTTGAGGGGTGGATAGAAAACATGGACCGTGAAAAATATTGAGACTCCTGCAGAGAAGGAACACAGTGCTACTAGACATGGTGTTGTAAAAGACAACAAAAAAACATGTTTTATGAGGTCCTCTACTAGGTGGAGTATTTTGGGAAAGGTTGTTGCTCTTGTGTCTGTGTGTCATTTTAGAATCTCAACTTATTGAAACTACTCAATTTAAATGATGTACTAACTGCAGCAGAAAGTATGCAGTGAATGATGAGCTTTCAGTATATGTTATATGCCCACCAAATGCTGTAAGTCTGAGGATTGGTACGCCTGTTTGCTTTTCAAACCCAAAATATTTAAACTTTGTGATAAACAAAGATTGTCACATTGGACAAATTAAAAAATATTGAAAACGTTTAATGATTTGATGAAAGTCTGTGTGGACCCGCTCTATGGCTAAGTATTTTTGAGACAATGAGGGTGTGGATGATTTAGAGACAATGGAGGAGACTGAATATCCTAATAATATCAAGGGTAGGGATTCTCTTTATAAACATAGTGTAATAATCACTGAACACCCCTAATCCAACAATGCCTCAGGCGACCGAGAGTTGGAGCAGAAAAAGACATCAGCAGTTTCAAAAATACAAACTTCGACACCACAGGTCAAAAACATACACCTTTTTGGGACTAAGAAGATGGAAACTGGCAAGGCTGATCCTACAAAAGTCGACTAGACTTATAAGGATTATGGAGATCAAAAAAGGCTTTGGAGATTCAGAGCTCAAAATTAAATGACTCAAGGATGTTGAAGTCTAAAATATGGCAAAGTGCCTCAATGTCAAAAAATGCAAGAAAGGCTTTTGACCTAAAAGTAGCATCTTTATCCTTAAGAAGTTAAGTTTTGATGTAGCACCATCTACTAGACAAATCCTCATAAAGTGGGGCAAAAAAAGGCAAGAGAGACTAAAGGAAGAATGGTCCAGCTACTCCTACAGCACAATAATTGACGATCCTAATCCACATATACAAGACTAAGTCAATCCCATTTGGCGGAGCACAGGCACTAACTCTTCTCAAGGAGAGATGGAACGTTATCCTTCCCGGTCATCAGTACCAGATGACATAGCTGCCTACCATGCTATTATCAAAAGGCTGCCAAAATGTTTTGGGTACCTTAGAGGATGATTATGTGGAGGCATGATTTTTTGTTGCGAACTCTGACTCCTCTTCAAAGGAAAAAGTTAATGTTTACTGATTCTACCACCTATGTTGCACCCAAAGAATATTTTTGCTAAATGAAGTTTTTTGGGAAGTCCAAGAGTAGAGCAGAAATATAATCCATCTCCACAAAACCATCATTTACTAAAAATCATGCACAGGCTGATTTAGTGTGGGCAGCAGGAAAACCATCCAACAATCTGTATACCCCACAGGACAATCACTGCAAATGCTTGGAAACAGTTGGTAGGAAGGTGAAGAGCAACAGACACTCATTCATGTGTAGCCAATTCTAACACACTTCAGAACAAATCTAGACCTCTACATTGGGTGGAGATAGTAGAGCTAATCTATCATTTGCCAGAATATAAACCATTATTTGAGGAAGTCACAACTATTTCCTTTACTAAATTCTAATTTGCACTTAATGCAGCAGAAACCGCAAGTAGGTCGTTTTATTGTGAAGCACTTGGCTAGGCTTTTTAGGATTCAGGTACATTGTGCAGGTAAAAGTTATAGGTAATCTATTCGCTGATGAAAAATATTTGGACCAGGACAGAACATTGAAGCAAAAGAAAAAAAATCTGAATTTGCAAAAGCAACGGGTAGCTCAGAAGATCTTCCAAGTATTAGAACATAGACTGTTTCCAACTGCAAATTATAATCCTCAGTGAGACTTCCAGCATTTTAAGAACCTGCTCAGTGGCAACATACACCACCACCACCAAGACAAACATAACAGACCAGAGCAAGTGGTCCATGCACAGGAGGCCACCAAGAAGATTCCCAAAATGCCTATTATTGGAAGCACATTTTAGATACAAAACTATTCCTGTTTTGCCTTGCCCAGATGGTGGGCTGGCAAAGTGGAATTTGTTCCACAGTGTCAGACTTACTACACCAGTTGGTGCTCAAGGATCCTTTAAAAAAACCTTTACCTGCAAAAAAAAAGTGCAGCGCTAAATTCAAGTACAACAATGGTGATCCAGAAACTAAAGATTGTGATGGTACTAACAGATATCTCCGTCTCTGGTAAAGAACCTGGGATAAAAATGTCAAGTGTTATTTATCCAAAATTGCTCTGAGCGTTAGTGTTTCTCTACTGAGACTGCTTGCCTGAGGGTTGTCTGGGATTGCTTATAAATGTTAAGCTGTAACTCGGCCTCAGACACCTCTGGACTTGCCTCTGAGCTGCGTGATTTCTTGAGTTTCTTGATCTCAGCTGTGGTGACAAATGGTTGCCTCTGTTGTGTCAACGAGTAGGGTGAGCATATTTTTGGAGCAGTTGGTCTGTAAAATTCACCCATGTAGTCATTGGTGATACATGGTTTGTGCTGTTCTCACCTAAAAAAAAAAAAGCATTGCATTCTGTCATGTTTAATTATGGAGGAATTTGTCCATTTTAGGCTTTTAAGATTCTCTGTGTAAATTCCATAGGTTGTCTTTCTGATAGATACATCTGCCAGTGGATTCCTCACCTTGTGAATATCCCCTTGCGTCAGCAACATTCGTAAATTATTTTCGTAGCTTCGCACCGACGTGGACTTGGACGTCATAGAGACACGGCATCGCACGCGACTCCGCTGACGTCACCGACGCCCATAATAGGCCCACGCTGGCGTGATGACATCAGTTCCCTTTTTTCCGCTTTGTCGACGCTAACGGTTGCGGGATACTCAGTAGCTTTCTAGTGACTTTGTTGCTATTTCCTTCCTATTTCTGCTTCTTTGTTTCGTGACGATGTCGATGAAGAAGACTGGCTTCAAGCCCTGCAAGGAATGCGGGAAGATGATGTCTATGATGGACCCGCACGAGGACTGCTTATGGTGCTTAAGCTCTGATCATGATGTGGATGGGTGTTCATCTTGTCGAAATATGAACCCTAAGGCCCTGCGGGAAAGAGAAACCAAGCTCCTGGTGGTGAAGTTGAAGGCTGACAAAGGTAGGAAGTCTTCACGATCTCGTTTGAGAAGGGCGAGGTCGAAGTCAAGATCTAGATCTCGAGAGTAGTCGACCTCGAAGTCCTCAACCGAACATGCTTCAAAATCAAGAAGGAAGCATAATAAGAGGAGACATGAGTCCCGACGTCACTCGGGAAAGGAGTCTGACGCGAGATCGAAGTCGCCAAAGAAGGTTCGATCGAAGGTGCTCCCACCGCAGGAAGCTTCGAATCGGGAAGGGTTTGGCTTCACCTTCGGAGTCGGAGGTGCAGTCGCCGACTCCGGCTTCCGATCCATCGCCGGTGCTGTCCCCGGCCCGAGAGGAAGAAGTAGTTCAGGTGGAAGGGGAATCTGTGCCTGTGGAGGAGCCGGATTCGTTCCCACCTAGAGTCCAGCCTGAGGGTGTTCAGCCACCTTTTCCTGCCCCAGGCCAAGACCCATCAGTGTTTTTGAACGCAATGTATGGCGTCTTTACGAGGACTAGGTACCCCTCTGGAGCAACTTCGGGTCCCATGGGTCCACTGGCCTACAATTTAGGGGTGCCACACTCCTATGCCCCAGCTCCATTTATGCCGTTTATGCCGGCCCCCACGCCGCCATGGCAATGCACGGCTCCGCCGAAGTAGTCGACGCCGTTCCTGGCGTCGCCCGCTCCAAGTCGAACTCTAGTACAACCCACTGGGCCATCGGATTCGATACCGACGTTGGTTCCGGCTCTTTTGGAGTCAATGGTGGATCCAGTGGAGAGGCAGTTAAGGAGAGGTCTAGGAGGGAGGCACAACGCCTTTTGGAGGAGCAGAGATATGTTGACTCTCATCCTGATGTGGAGGAAGGTGAACTAGAAGAAGACTGCTTTGAAGACCTGGCAGATGCTAGTGGCATGGATTTTTCCTCGGAATGGGAGTTACCATCAGGTTCAGATGCACCTTCAAAGGACGTCCAGCCTTATCATGTAGTAATTAGGAAGGCTGCGGGACTTCTTAATTTGACTTTGCCAACAGTTGAATTTAAGTCTAATCTTCTTACGGAGGTTCTACACTCACTTAGTTCAGTGGTGGAACTGTTGCTTCCGTTTAATGAGGCTTTAACAGAGCCAATTATGGAGGTGTGGAAAAAGCCTCTAACTGCTCCGGCTGTTTCCAAAAGTGTGGCAAGACGATACAGGGTTGCACCAGAAGACCCTGCCTTTTTAACATCTCATCCTTCTCCTGAGAGCCTGGTCATTCAGGCAGCATGTTCAAAGAAGTCTTTGAGTGCGTTTCCCCAAGTGCCTGGGGATAAGGAGGCCAAGAAGCAAGATCAGGTGGCCAAAAAGACTTTCTCCTCTGCAAGTATGGCATTGAAGTCCACTAATGCCACTTGTCTCATGGGGAGATATGTGTACACACTTATGGATTCAATGCGTTCTTTGGCTCCTAAGATTCCTGATGGAAGTAAGAGTGATTTTGAGGAAGTGTTGTCTGACGCTCAAGCGGCGGCACGCCAAGTAATACAAAGCGGATTGGACACTGCTGATTCTGTGGCTCGCATCATGGGCACTGCGGTTGCCACGAGAAGGTGGGCTTGGCTAAAATCATCAGACTTTTCTGCAGATGCTCAAGCAGCTTTATTGGATCTGCCATTTGATGGTGTTGGTCTCTTTGGCAAAAAGGCTGATACTGCCTTAGAGAGGTCTAAGGACAGTAGAGCTTCTTCGGCCAGGAGATTCAGAGGTTTTGGACGCTCTTCCTTTCGCAATTATCGACAAGGTCAGCAGCAGCAGCAACAGCAGCAGCAAAATACCTTGTACAGACCTTACAGGGGAAAGCAAAGAGCTCGTCCTCGTGGACGTCAGGCCTCTTCCTCCTCCGCCTCCTCCAACCCCCCTGCCACAGAAAAGCAGCCCTAGATCCGCCATTCAGGATCATGCGGGTCCGGTGTGGGGTCGGCTTACCCACTTTCTACGGGATTGGGAATCGGTTACATCAGATCTTTGGGTTTTCAATCTCGTAGAAAATGGGTATGTCCTTCCCTTTTGGGAATTCCCTCCCAATTACCCTCCTTGCCAAGGTTTCTGCATGGAGGAAGTGTAGACTCTATTAAGAAAGGGTGCAATAGAGGTGGTTCCAGAGCAGGAAAGGGGTCAGGGATGCTACTCCCGGTATTTCCTGATTCCCAAGAAGGATGGCAGACTTCGTCCAATCCTGGATCTCAGGATCTTGAATCTCTATCTAAAACAAGAGAAAATCAAGATGCTCACCCTTGCGCGGGTTCTTCAAGCGCTGCTGGAAGAAGACTGGATGGTGTCGCTCGATTTGCAGGATGCGTATTTTCACATCCCAATCCTGAAGTCGCACAGGAAGTATCTCCGTTTTACGGGGGGGTCGCAACACTATCAGTTTGGGTCCTTCCTTTTGGAATTACTACTGCGCCTCTAGTCTTTACCAAGGTGATGGCGGTGGTGGCAGCACATCTCAGAAGGTCGGGGATTCCAGTATTCCCCTATTTGGACGACTGGCTGATCAAAGCAGAGTCGTCAGAGAGAGTGCTCCAACATCTGTAAGAGACAACCCAGTTGTTGTACAGGTTGGGTTTTTCGATAAATGTACCCAAGTCTCACCTGGTGCCCTCCCAGCGCATCCTGTTCATAGGTGCTGTACTGGACACAACTGTATGTCGTGCATTCCCTCCTCCTCTAAGGGTGCGCGATATACAGGAAATTATTCTTTTATTTTACAATGGAGCGGTCGTTCCAGTCCTGAAGGTCCTTCGCCTGCTCGGTCTGATGGCTTCATGCATTCTGTTGGTCAACCATGGACATTGGCACATGAGGGCACTCCAGTGGTGCCTCCGCAGACAGTGGTATCAGCACAACGGAAATCTCAGGGAGTCAGTGAGTATCTCCAGAGAAGCTGCAGCGGATCTGACGTGGTGAGGCGTGGAAGGCAACTTGTCTCAGGGGAAGCCTTTTCAACTGCCTTCTCCAGTGGCCATAGTAATAACGAATGCATCCACTCTAGGGTGGGGTGCTCATCTGGGGGACCTGGAGGTCAAGGGTCTTTGGTCTCCAGAGGAAAGGTTGCTTCATATCAACCTTCTGGAATTGCGGGCGATACGTTTGGTGCTCAAGGCCTTCCTCCCTTCTCTTCGCAGTCGGTCAGTCCAAGTCCTGACGGACAACACGACCGCGATGTGGTACATCAACTAGCAGGGAGGAGTGGGGTCGCAGTGTCTCAGCAGGGAGGCTCTGCGGCTCTGGTCCTGAGTTCAGGACCATCAGATTTGTCTGATGGCAAATCACCTGGCCGAAGTTCTGAACGTTCGTGCGGACACTCTGTCGACAGTTCTCGGCCGACCACGAGTGGAGGCTCCATCCAGAGGTAGTTCACGACATCTTTCAGATGTGGGGAACTCCTCGGGTGGACCTGTTCGCCACTCACGAGCATGCTCACTGCCTGTCTTTTTGCAGTCTCCAGTATCCGATGCAAGGAGCCTTGGGGGACGCGTTTCAGTTGAGTTGGGGAAGACATCTCCTTTACCCGTTTCCTCCCATACCTTTGATTCCTCGGGTTCTGAGGAAGATTCGCCAAGACCGGGCCCAAGTCATATTGATCGCCCCGGATTGGCCAAGAAGGGTATGGTACACAGATCTTCTCTACCTCTCCTCTCACCAGCCGCTCCGTCTCCCTCTCTGGGCAGACCTCCTCTCTCAGATGGAGGGGCAGGTTCTACACCCCCACCTCCAGACATTACACCTTCATGCCTGGAGATTGAACGGGGCAACCTGAATTCCTATTCTCTCCCACACGATGTGGTGGATGTTATATTATCAGCTAGGCGTGACCCTACTAAATCAATTTATTCTTACAGATGGTCTAAATTTGTCACCTGGTGTGGAGAGAAATCTATAGACCCTTTGAAAGCCCATTTATCTGATATTCTCTAGTTTGCTCTCTTTGGCGCAGCAAGGTCTTGCTGTTGCCACAGTCAAGGGTTATCTCTCGGCCTTGTCGGCATTTCTATGTTTACCGGACCAGCAGTCTCTTTTCAAATCTCCTGTAGTGTTAAGAATTTTGAAGGGTCTCACTAATAAATTCCCTCCTACTCCCTTTATTATGCCTCAATGGGACTTAAATCTTGTCTTAACATACTTGATGGGTGCTCCCTTTGAGCCCTTACACAAGTGTCCTATGAGGTTTTTGACTTTTAAGACAGTCTTCCTGGTTGCAATTACCTCGGCAAGGAGGGTAAGTGAGCTTCAAGCTCTTAGTTCCAAGCCCCCATTCTTGACCATTCATGCTGAACGAGTGGTTCTTAGGACCAGGGCTGCTTTTCTCCCTAAGGTGGTGACTCCCTTCCACCTAGGACAATCCATTACCCTCCCTACCTTTTATCCTCCCCCCCCCCCCCCTCACCCTTCCAAGGAGGAGGAGAGACTTCACCGCTTGGACCCTAGGTGGGCGGTAAGCTTTTACCTGGACAGAACTAAAGACTGTCGAGTGGATGACCAGCTCTTCATTGGGTTTGCTGGCTGCAAAAAAGGAAGAGTGGTTCATAAAAGAACTCTTTCAAGATTGATCATCCTCTGTATAAAGATCTGCTACTCTTTGGCCAGTAAGGAGCCTCCAGAGGGTATAAGGGCTCATTTTACAAGAGCTAAATAGTTAACCTCTGCATTGTCTAGAGGTGTTCCTGTAGAGGATATTTGTAGGACCGCAACTTGGTCCTCCCTCCACACTTTCACGAAGCATTACTGCTTGGACACCGAAGTGAGGAGGGACGGCCACTTTGCGCGTTCTGTCCTCCAGGATTTTCTGGTATAGGAGTGTGGACACCCTCCTCCGGGAGTGGGGACTGCTGAGAATCTATTCACAAGGTGAGGAATCCACTGGCAGATGTATCTATCAGAAGAACAAGTTACTTACCTTCGGTAACGCTTTTTCTGGTAGATACAGTATCTGCCTGTGGATTCCTCACTGACCCACCCGCCTCCCCGTTGTCCACTCTTCTATATCAGAGTAACTGTATTTGTTTTATGGTCAAAGAAAATGTGTAATTTCAGATGTTTTCTTACTTTTGCTTCACACTGTGTGTGTTATCTTGACTATCGTGTACTGTGTATACTATGTGTATATATATATATATATACTGTCATTGGTCCGTCCGTGTGCCTCGAAGGCACGGAAAAAAGGGCGGAACTGATGTCATTGCGCCGGCGTGGGCCTATTATGGGTGTTGGTGACGTCAGCGGAGTCGCGTGCGATGCCGTGTCTCTATGACGTCCAAGTCCATGTCGGCGCGAAGCTACGAAAAGAATTTCCGAATGTTGCTGATTCAAGGGGATATTCACAAGGTGAGGAATCCACAGGCAGATACTGTATCTACCAGAAAAATTGTTACAGAAGGTAAGTAACTTGTTCGTTTGTCATGCCATGATGTGATATGCTAAATGACAGGGTTATATTTTGTGGGTGATGGTCACTTTCTCTCCGTGCAGTAATACAGTAATTCTCAATCAAGGGAAGCATTTCCCCATTGCAGATAGTCAAATCAAGGTAAGAGTGCGTTTGCCCATTTGTTCTTGTCCAGTTGGGTGGCTTGTCCGAAGGAAAACGACCATTCAGAATTGTGTAACCCCAACTGGTGAGTTGTAAAACCATATATTCGCCGAGCTTGCTGTACTTACAGCCGCTAGGATTTATTTGATCCATGACTTGTTTGGCTCTATAAGGGCACATTTCTTCATAGTCTTCTGGGAAGTCTTGGAAAATATTTGAATTGTAGTCCCCTGTGATCAGGCAAGCTGTGCTACAGTGGTCATTTAATAGGCCACTCATAATTTAGGTTAGACGATCAAGCTTGGACCTTTTTTTCCCTGGCGCTTAGGCTAATGTACACGTTTATCAGCAGCAACTGTTTCTGTAATTTCGTGGTTCTTTAGGAACATAATCTGTTGCAGACGGTACGGATTTTGGTGCAAAGGAGCCCATCTACGTGGGTGCCTGGACAGGTTTGGGGGTGGGCGGGGGCAGGTAGACCAGCAGACACAAGCCACACCAGCCTAATGCTGGCCACCTCCGTGAGCTGCTGAACCCCCCTTCTGCTTCGTAGAGCTCTCCTCACCCTGTCTTAGGTTGTGCTGATGCGCTGGGGCAAGGGTTCAGCTGGTTTCTTCTGTGCTCCTTGTTTGCCCTCTGCTCTCCGCAAAGCTGCTGACTTCCTGAATTCCTGCGGCGTACGGCATGGCGTATGGCACAGGCGTGGGCTCCAGTGGGCATAGGCTCCCGGGTGCTCTGCGTACAACTGCCGCTGGCTAGCTGCCAACGTCCGACCTCCTGTCACAGTATTTTCACCCATGGCCAGTTTTGGGCACTTTGGGTGTTTGGGGGGGTCGGCTATTCTTGCAGCTCAAGATTCCTCAGCTCTGCTGCTCTATGGCACGGCTTTGCGTCATCACATGATGTGTATACTAGGTCCTTTGTTACAGTTTCAACTCCAGCCATGATGGACAACCAAAGATAAAACACATTATTTTAAAGAAAATTCTTGACCCATCCACTAGAAGGCAGACTGATGCACAGATTGCAAATCTAGAAGAGCTTCAATCTGTAAACTGTTGTTACAGGTAGGTAATTACTTTATTATCCTACCCCAACTCCATGCCATTCCAAACTTCCACAGCAAGTAGAGTGACTTGATGAAAGAGAATAGGCCAAGTTCGCAACTGGCTACAACCATGTCCGGTTTCCCTGATGAAATCTTCAAAATTGTGCTGATGCTCAATGGGGTCCACCTCTCGACTACCCCAAGTTCGGAATAATATACACACGGACTAGTGAGATAGTCAAGCGAGGGAAGAAAAGGGTAGGAACAGCAATGAGGGAGATCTGAGGATGACACAGTAAGAACACTGTAAGTAGACTCTCTCTCACTACGGAATAATATACACACGGACTAGAGAGATAGTCAAGCGAGGGAAGAAAAGGGTAGGAACAGCAATGAGGGAGATCTGAGGATGACACAGTAAGAACACTGTAACCCATCAAAGTGTTAAAGCCTGAGGTGCAAAGGCAGTTGTCTTCCTGGACCCCCTTCTCTAAACTCTCAGATTGTGCCTCCAGTTGTCAATTGGGCGGCAGGCGGCCAGTGTGACACAGCCGCTACAGGGTAATTCGGCTCCCTGCCTCTACATCAGCAGCCTTACCAGACCACGAGGCGCAACATGCACTGGTGCGGGGGGCTGGGCCCTTGTCCAGGCTGCGGTCTGCTGTTGTATTGGAGTGGCGGGCTGCCACTGAGACGACATGACCACCGCCATAGAAAACATTGGCCTCCCTGCCCATCTATCGGCGGTCAAAACGGACCACTGGGTGGGATGCACCTTGGGGCTGGAGCGGAGCCCGGGTTGTGACCCATAGATACAGTTGGGTGGCTGGTGCGGTGACTCGACCACCGCCATAAGTAACTTCGCTTTCCACCTCTACATCAGCGTTCGCATTGGACCGCGAGGTGGGACATACATTGGGTGGTTGACCGGCACAGCATACGGGATGCAACACACAGACATCGCTGGGCAGCGGGCGGCTGGTGCCATGTCCGCAACCTCAGGCCACATCCCCCCTCACCTCTACATTGATGCTCTTCTTGAGCCGCGAGGCGCAACTCACATCCTTAAGGGTAACTGGAGTGGTTTCCAGCTTGGTACGCCCTTCTGGGTGCGGTTTTGGATGCAGGGGCCCACTGCCCATAGTATGTGCATCGAGGATGAGGACAGACTACCATGATGAGAATTTGGAGCTAGAGACACAGATGAGGGACCCCCTTGTGTAGCAGCCATTTGGCGATGTTGCTGGTATTTGGGAGAGATACACTGGTTCCAGCCAGCTGAAGGACGTCAACACATTGGGTGACCACTGGCGGAGGGTGATTTGTACCTGCATGATATTCAGCTTCCTTAGGGATATACCCCTCCAGCAGTGCGATTGGGGCAGAAAAGGTGGCCACCACATGAATGGATTGTATCTAGCCCTTCACGTATTGCACGGGTGCAGGTGGTGCACTCTTCAGAAGCCTCATGTTGTTGGTACCAGACATTTGCACTACTATTTGGTCTATATATAACCCAACATTTGCACTACCATTGGGTCTGCCTTCTTGCTTCTGGATTGTATGGACAAGAAAGATTGTCGAGAGATATATATATCTCCCCACTCAATTGACTTATTGGCCTCCCCCCCCCCACCCACCCCCCCCCCCCACCCCCCCCAGTATGGAGAGAATAGGGACTGCGCTATAGACCATTTATACCTCTGGACCCATGCCCTGACCAGGCTTGGGTCCACGAAGTAACCCCTACGCATATTCATAGAGCGTGCTCCCCTACATGGCATCTACAACATGACTAAGGATAGGCTCCCCAGTGCAACAGCCAAATTTACAGGTGCCGAGGCCCAGGCTCCTGCTTCGGGAGATCCAGTGGTGTCCATGCCTGACACCGCTGCCACATTTGCAGCCATAACGCAGTCTACAGATGCACTGGAGGCTAAAATTGGAGCTGTTGGCTCAGATGTCATGCTACTCAGGCAGGACCTTCACAATGCAGTACAATGAATAACTGACGTGAAACCAGACTACCGTCGGTGGAAGATATGGTAACTATCCTTCAAAAAAAGATGTCCACACTGGAGACGCTCACAGGGGGATTGGCTGAGCGCGCGGAAGATGCGGAGGGGTGCTTGTGCAGGAGCATTATACGATACATGGGGTTTCCCATGGGCTGTGAGGGGGACAACATGTAGGACTTCCTTGCTAAATGGTTAACCGCCTGGCTCCCCGTTGATGTGCTATCATCCTCCTTCATAATAGAGATTGTACCTCTGGCCTTGCTGCAGAGGCCGCCGCCTGGTGACTGCCCCAGGCCTACCATTGCCAGGTTTTTAAATTACAAAGACAGGGATATTCTTATGCAACAAGGCAGGCTCAAGGAGACTCTTAATTATACCTCGCATCCAATAATGATATTTCCTGATTACACAAGGATAGTTCAACAGCGCCGTCAATCGTTTACGTAGGGCAAAGCAGGACTATGCAACCTCAAAATCTAATAATCCTCACGGTGACCCTAGGCAAAGGAAGCTTATATGCTGCCTTTGTCGACCTAAGGGCAGCCTTTGACCTAGTCCCTCGACCGAACCTCTGGGTAACGTTCAGAGACCTTGGTCTTGCTAATGAGTTGTTAACTTTAATCCAGAGGCTCCATGAGGATAATGATGCAAGGATTAGGTGGGGCAGGCAGGGTATGACAACCGGGGACTTCCCAGTTGAAAGAGGGGTGCGACAAGGGTGTGCAATGTCGCCCACGCTATTTTCTTTATACATAAATGGAATAGTTGATCGGCTACTGTTGTTGAACACAGATGCTCCCACTCTAGCGGGGGTTAAAGTTCCAATTTTAATGATTGCAGACGATACGCTTTTAATTGCAAAGACTCCCAGTGGACTCCAGCGGGCACTATTAATTTTTTAAGAATTCTGTTCGGAGCAAGGCCTTGACGTTAATGTGAACAAGACCAAATTCATGGCCTTTAATCCGCACAGAACTTTTAAAAATAATTTTTTATTGACGAACCAACCATTGGAGTAAGTAAGGTCCTTTACATACCTAGGGGTGAATATTCAGAAAGATTTAAAGTGGAGCCAACAACGGGATTTGGCAGCCCTAAAGCATAGACAACTTTCGGGGGAGTTGGTAGCTGAATTTAAAAAATCCATGACCAAGCCCATTAGACCTGTACTTCAAGTCTATGGGGCGAAAGCTGTCAGTTCTGCTCTGTATGGTGCGGAACTATGGGGGTTTGGGAATTTGGCTGATTTAACTATCTCTGAAAACAAGTTTTTGCGTGCCATTACTTCACTTCCCCAGAGTACACCACTAGTGCCCCTAAGGTATGATTTGGGCAGGAACCTTATAGCAGAATTAGCCAAACTGCGGCCTGTTCTCTATTGGCGCAGATTGTGGACAAACCCCGAATTGTTATTGTACGCCGAGGGTTTCCTTGACTTAATAAAATCACACGGTTTCCAAAAAATAGGGTGGTTTAAAGAGGTGAGAAAGATCCTAGCGGATTTGGGAATGTATGAACTTTGGGAGAATCCTGTAGGTGCTTCTTTCCCGTCACAGCTTATGAAGGAGAAGTATTGGGAGATGGTTACAAGCAAAGCCTTTAGAAGTACTGATTCTCTTGATTTGTCAGGTATTTTCTTGAATATGAAACCTATTCCCAGTTTTGAACCCTTTTGGGATATCATTACAAAGGTACAAGACAAAGTTGCATTTCCAGTTGAGGGTAGGATCATTGCCCCTAAGATCCTTCACTACTCTGTGGGCTCGACAGGGTGATAGTACATGTCCAGTGTGCAAGATCCACACAAAAATAATTGCCCATGTGTTTTTTGTATGCTCGGCTTATGCTGTCCCAAGACGGGTTTGGCTGAGCCCGGTATGCAAATTACTTGGCACAAGGAGGTGTATTGAAGCCCAAAGGATTTTGTGTACTAGCACTATGCCTACCATCATTATGGGAGTTGCAAAGTTTTTAGGATGGGTATGGATCATAAGATTGAACAGTGTAACAGGGTAATTTTCCCCCTTTTACATTTTTTTACTTGCCTTTTATATGTTGGCCTAGTGTGATAGGTTTGGCTTTCTTAATGCGTACAGGACTGTGGGAATTTTATACTTGTGTCCAATGTTTTAAAATCGCTAGTTTTAAAATAATCATTGTACGAAGTCATTTTAAATATTTTAACTTGGACCCTATGATCTCATATTTTTCCACCATCAAGCTGTTTTAATGTACTTATCTGTGATGTTTTTATCTTTTTGTAATGCTTTTATGACTTTTGCCAAATAAAGCTTGTTTGGATTGGAATAGAATAATCCTCACTGTTCCCTAAGCCAGGTTGCAGGTGTCCTACAAATTACAGACACATTTCTTTGAATCACCAGAAGAGGTGTTCAACTGGTCAGATGAAATAGTTTGATTGAAGCCACATACTCCACCCAGAATAGATTCAGATTAGTCATCCAGGGGTCCGGGCAGCAAGATCTCTCAGGCCTACAGAAAATAACATCACAGATCACGCTCTAAGACACGCTAAAACCCCCTAGTAAATCCCGCATTCGATCGGCAGAGGATAATGTGTGAAGGACAATGTTCTAATTCACTCCTGACTCAATAACACTGTCTATAACGCCAATGGAATTGTAATCTGGGCTACTTTTATCAGTGTACTTTTTTCCCTTGATACAGAAGACGTTTGTATGTGCAAGGGAACTTTGTTAGGGCTCCATTGGCAGTTGGTGATTCCTGACCCCCGTTGGAGTTGGGATGTTCACCATGCCGCAACATATACTCCAGTGTTCAGGAGGTATTGGGAAGGGGTGGGGATTTGTGGAATTTTTTTTTGTCTCATACTTTCACATTTTGCATACACCAGCTCACATGTGCATGTTGCTCCTGCATCATCTCCCATCTGCATAGATCATCGCCAACTACAACACTAGATATGTCCAAGCTTTATGATTGGTGATTACTCATCATAAGTTGGAATGTCTGAGGTCTGTTGGACAAGGTTAAGAGGGGTGTGGTATTACGCCAGGCAACACTATACAAAGCTGACGTGTTACTCTTGCAGGAAACACATTTAATGGGTAAGAAGACGCCATGCCTGATGCGCTTTGGGTTCCTCCAGACTTTTCATTCTGGATTTACTAGGGGCTCTTGGGGCGTAGCTGTTATGATCCATCGTAGAGTCCCCTTCATTCTTGACAAAACTTGGTCTGATCCCCAGGGTAGATATATCATAGTCATGGGCACTGTATATGGCGAACCGCTCGTACTGTGCAGAGTCTACACTCCTCCAACTCTGGCGTGGAATCCAGTGGAATGCCTGCTGGCATTATGGACAGGACCTAACAATAGTTGGGAGCAACTTTATTTTTATATCCACCGCTCACATACATAGACTTGAAGCAACAGAGTTCCTACCTAGAGGCCTCTCTGACCACTCCCCAATACAACTGGGTCTGTGACTGGGCTCCAACGGCACCCCTTCCGATGGAGACTGTCACTGTGGCATTTACAAGATAAAAAATATAGAACACATATGCACACTGCCTTAACAGATTATTTTACTTTTAATGCAGGAAGAGTGGAGTCCCCCGAGACCCTGTGGGAGGCCCTGAGATCAACACTTTGGGGAGCAGACATTGCTTACTACTCGGAGCAGTGTAGACACCACGAGAAATTAGTGCAGATGAAAGCCCAGCTAATAGAATAGAATAGAACCTAGAAGCAGGGAGAAGGATGACGGTAAGGCACTGCAACAGTTACTCCATAAACAAAACAATTTTAACAGCGAACTTCTTGATGAGGATAGGATGACATGGTTAGCTACACGTAGCAGGATATACCAGTGGGGGGACAAATCCAGCACATTGCTACATCGACTGTGCCAACGAACACATAGTCCATTAACTATTCCGACTAGTCGTGGCCACACCGGGGACATACTTACCGATCCACTCCAAATTGCAGATAGTTTTGCTGGATATTATGCAGATCTGTACACCCCAAAGAGACAATTGCATCATTCCTTATTTATAAATTTATAGATTATATGCCTCCGCGAGCCCTTATGGACTCGCTGAGAGAGGAGCTGGATGTCCTGATAACACAAGACGAACTTCAACAGGCACTTTCCGCAATACATCCGGGCAGGGCACCAGGCCTGAATGGCTCTCCATGCGAATTCCATAAACCATATCCGTCCCTACTACTGCCCTCATATCTGGCAGCACTTCACTATGGACTATCCGCACCTTCCAAGAGAATTGGCGACATGCTGAGATAGTGGTTTTTCTAAAGCCGGGTGGACCCCCTGAATGCCACGCCTCATATTGTCCAACATCACTTCTCAATGTGGAAGCCAAGCTCCTAGCTAAGGTTATTGCCAACTGTATAGTCCCATACATTATAGACTTGGTACACCCAGATCAAACCGGTTTCATGCCAGGCCGTGCTATAAGACACAATATTCACTGGGCACACAATGCCATTGTGGCATGGATTGAGTTGATGAGCCAGCGGCACTCTTGCTGGCCGACATCGATTGGGCGTTCAACTCTCTCAGCTAGACCTAACTCTTCGACCCTTTTGAGTCAACCCCTCTTTGGCCCGCCTTCTTAAATACATTGAACTTCTCTACACTGACCTTACCGCATTTATCCGAGCCGCGGATTCAACCTCTCATACGTTCCTCAATGGACCGGGCACCCGCCAGGGTTGTCCCCCATCACCGTATCTATTCGCACAGGCTATGGAGCCTCTTGCGGCCTGGATATGGATGGATACACAAATTCAAGGTTTGGAGTGGTCCAGTAAAGTTTCCGACCACATAGCACTGGATGATGTCCTGTTCTTCCTCACACAACCAAGACTGCTCCGGATAATGCAGATCTTTGGTGAGACATCTGGGCTGTATATGAACGCCTGGAAATCCTTTCTATGGCCCTTGCGAGGCTGATACCATATGGGCACTTGGGCGAGTGACGTAATGATGGTCCAGGACAGGTTTAAGTATCTCAGGGGGTTTTCGGTCGTCCTCTCAGACCTTTTCTGTAGTCCTCCGAGACCTTGTCTTGGGAAAGGAACGTGATCCACTGTGTGTACAGATTAAGGCACAGGCTCACTCTTGGGCACATCTGCCTCTCTTTGTTTGTCAGATCAGCAATCTTCAAGATGGTCTTTCTTCCCTGCCTGCTATACAAACTAAAAAAACACCAATACCGGATACCACACACCTGGTTTAGGCAGATTAATGCTAACTGTAGCAACTTTCTCTGGGATGGGGGCTCCGCCCAAGTAGCATTAAACATGCTTCCAGTATATATATTGTGGGGGTCTTGCAACGCCGGATGACCAGTCATATTATGCAGCCTCGCACCTCCTCGTCCTGAACGATTAGTGGTATGGAGATGGGGGCAAGCCTGCATATGCGGTTGAACGCTGGCTGATGGGCAATGCCACTACACACAATCATGGCGGTTACAACTGTTCTCAGTAGGCCGCTCCACTACTGACCTTAAGACTAAAGGTTGTATCAACTAATTTTTAATTCACTGTGTAGTACTGAGCACTGAGGTCCTGAGGAATTGCTAGAATTGCAAGAAACATGTCGACCTAAATAGAGGGTTGTAGGTATTTTCCCGCTAATACATGTGGCGTTTATCTCCCCTCCCACCATTTTAACCAAGGGAGCTACCCACACCATTAAAGTCCATTGTGGACTAACCCACCTTTTTTTAATTAACTTTCCCTTTTTCAAGACTACACATTCACCTGCCCTCTTACACGCATGCACCATATGGCTGGAACAAAAGATCTCCAATAAAGAGCCCCTTCGTGGGAGCCGGTCGGACATTGCAGCGCCAGTCTGACGAGGAGCAGAACCCATATGATGAAGCATGACACCTAGCTTGCTGGGTGTGTGAGGGTTTTAGTTCCCAAGAGGGAATCCCCCATTCCCTCTTGAATACCTTTCTTTCTCTCTACGCCACATATACATACATACACTCCATTTGCAAAATCCTACCGGGGAACTTTATACTTCTTTTTGCTACTAGGCCCACGAAGGTACCAAATACCGTGGAAACTTCATTGGCCAATGTAAGCTTGGCACCCACTTTGATTCCCAGACTTTTAACCACTGAGACTGGGGCTGGAGTGTCTCCCAGCTCCTGAGGCCAGTAGAGGGAGTTCCAGGGGTTGGGAGCATCCGTCATGGCTAGGACCTTGGTTTTGTCTGGTTTAATCTTAAGTGAGTTGGCGGTCATCCAGTTGACCTTGAATCGTAGAACTTCCTTCGCCCTGGAGTGTGCTTTAGGGGTGTTTTCAATGTGCAGAATGATCTGTGTGTCTGCATAATTGAAGACTTGGCACTCCATGACCGCGAGGGCATTGATTAGAGGTCTGAGATATATGTTAAATAGGAGGGGTGATAAAGCTGACCCTTGTGGTACTCCACAGGGAATAGGCCCCCTCTCTGAGACCCAGTCACCCATCTGAAATCTTTGGGTGCGGTTCGTCAGGAATGAGGTGATCCATTGTATGACAGATCCCCCCCCCCCCAAATTCCAGTTGTTCGTAGTCTTTCCAGGAGTAGGGCGTGGTTGACCGTGTCAAACGCTGCCTACAGGTCGAGGAGGACCAGCACGCAAGGTGTTTTGTTGTCAGCAGTCAGTTTGATATCATCAAGCACCGATAGCATCACCAATTCTGTACTATGGTGGGCTCGGAAACCAGCCTGCCTGTCCCCCAGGAGGTGGTGATCCTCCATGCACCTGGAAAGCTTATGCAGAACATGCTGCTCTAAGATTTTTGAGAGAAAGGGGAGTTGGGAAATGGGCCTCTAGTTTTCCTATTGAATGTATCCGCACCAGCCTTTTTGAGTAGGGGGATAATTCTGGCTTCCTTAAAGTAACTTGGGACCGCCCCAGTCTCCAGGGAGAAGTTCAGCAGGGCAAGGATTTCTTCCTCAATTTCTGGGAGAGCTAGGTTAAAGATTCTAGTGGGCTGGGTCGGCCGGTGAGCCAGATTTGATCTTCTTGGTCCAGCGTCTGAGGGTATCCAAGTCGAGGATTTGGAAGGATGAGAGGACTTCTACTCTCTTTCCCTGAGAGGCCTCCTCTGCATTGGGTGGTTGCGTAAATGGGGAAATGTCAATCTCAGTCAGTATGTCCTGGATTTCATTGGAGAAATATGATAAAAAGTAATTGTATTGTTCTTGGTTGAATGGTGTCCACAGTGATTGTTTTTGGCTTAATTCTTTCAGGATTTTAAACGTTTCTAATTGTTTATTGGTTGCTACTAAGATCCTGTTTTCATAGTAGTCCGCCTTCCTAAAGAGGAGAGCTTTTTTTGTAGATGGCGATTTTGACTCTATACTCTGCTATGGCCTGGGATTCATAGTTTTTGCGTCACTGTCGTTCGTGGTGGCGGAGCGTACGTTTTAAGGCCATGAGTTCTTCCATGAACCAAGGAGGGCCTTTGCCTTTATTGCTAGTGTTTATTTTCCTTTCTGGGGCCATTTTATTGATGGCAGAACGAAGCCGGCTGGAAATGGCTTCGGACCACTCATCAATGTCCGCTGTCTCTGACTTCTTGAGAGGGCAATCTCTGAGGGTGCTAATAAGGGGTGGGCCCTCTATTTTTGAACACTTATGAACATGCTTCCAGTCCGAGGGGGATTGAACAATGCGCTTGGTGAAAGGAAGTATCAGATTGATACAGAAATGGTCAGACCATGCGCATGGGGTGATGTCCTTTAGTGTCATAAGAGGGGTGGAGGACCAGACCAGGTCTAGGGTATGTCCACGCTCATGCGTGGGAGTTGTTACTAACTGGGAAAGCCCGAGATTGGAGAATGTCTCCTTCAGTTGTCGGGCCTGAGCCTCTTTGGGTTGTGGATCTCAGTGGAAGTTGAAATCTCCCACCACCAGGAGTTGTTGGAAGCGAGAGCGGAGATTAGATACGCATTCGGTCAGGAGGTCAATAAAGTGTGGGGAGCAATTAGGTGCACGATACACAATGGTGATAGGTATACTTGATGAGTGGTGACAGATCTTGCTAGTCAAAGTATCTGCCCCTTCTAGAGATTCACCAGACACTTTTTCCAAGGTCAGGTGCTTTTTGAATAAGAACGCCACCCCACCTCCTCTTTTTCCCGCTAGCCTGTTATGCCAGAAGGCGTCATAGTCATCGGGTAGTGCGGCCAGTATAGAGGGGCCAGAGTCTTCCTCCAGCCATGTTTCAGACAGTGCTAGTATATCTGGGACCTCATCTTGTAGGAGCGTGAGGATCTCAATGGCGTGTTTCTGTAGTGAGCGAGTATTCAGGACCGATAGCTTCAGGGTATCAGTGCTGTTGGGATGAAGTGGCCCGGGATGTGAGCTGGGTTGGGGTTAGGGGTCTCTCCTTTCTGAGGGATGAGGAGACCTTCTCTTTTGGGTGCCGTTATTGGCTCTGTTTTTAAGGGGCAAGGTCTGTGATTAAGTTAGATACTTGTGTAAGCCCGCAGTTGACTAGGGGGTCTGGCCCCTGGGCCCGGTCGGGCGCAGACGGGCTTGCCTTAAGCGCGCCTGCTGCACAAGTCCGCTGCGCATCGGCTCCAGCGTGCGAGTTATGTGACCCCTGGCTCCTCCCCCCTAATATGGGCCTTATAAGCTTCTGAGTGTGTGAGGGGGGGCTGTAGTGATTTATTTTGAGCTGAACGGTTGCATAGTTAAGTGCCAGATGAGAAGGGCATCTGAAAGTCAGGCATACAATTTTGATTAAAGTTCCTTGGTGATAAACCATAAATTTCTGGCTTTTGGCCAAATGGATAGTATAGTCTTATTGGGCTTAGGCTGAATTGGCTTAAGGTTCTTCAGGAGTGCTTGGGTCTCGAGTCTTTTGTAAATGCTTCTCCTACCCCAGTGGACAACAAAGGTTTCCAAAGGAGAGTTTCTAGTACCCAAAAACACAACAGGGTAATCTAAAAATGGATGTACCTAAACCAAACTCTCATTCTGCAAACACCCCACTCTAGTGTAGTCAGTGGTGTTACCTATAATATCTGCTCAAAGTACATGGTCACACTAGGTTCAATCACCCATGTCCAGTTTGAGACACTAAACAAAAGTTACTGGAGTTCACGGACTGGTTAAGAACCCAACCTAGTTATTACTAAAGAAGTCCAATAGGGCATTCTAGATATTGAGTCATTATCAGAAAACTCACTGGTCAAATAAAACATTTCCAGTGACTAGGCACCCAAGCGCTAGGCAAACCCATTCCAGTAATTTGTGGCATGGGTTTCTGCGAATTACTTTTCTTTTTAGAGTTCGACTTGACCCCAAACTTCATAAGTTTACATCTTTGAAACCATGTGGACTAGAGGATGATTTAAACAGTTTTGTATTCAGGATGATCAGTAGATCCTACGGGAGCTTGTGGATTGAGAATGGTGCTGGATAGTTCCTTGCAACAATAGGCATTTATACAGTTCCATGGCCCAAGTGATGATCCTAGTTTAATTTCTCCTGGTGTGCTGGATTGCGAGGATCTGAATGGACTCAGTCCAATGATGTCCTGAAAGCACATCTAACAGATGGGCCTTGGGCATCTCTTCCTACGATCAGGACAGTTGTTTCTGACAGGCGGCACAACACAAGTACACTGTCCAATTCTCCACAGAGCACAGTAGCAAGGCAAATTCCCAGGCTTTCCAGATTTACGCACAATCTTTAGGCAGGACTGTAAACCCATAGTTCAATACCCAGTCCTATTGTGTAATCTCCCTTGAGGGAATGCACATCTCATCCTCAGTGTGAAGACCGCGATGATGAGCCAAATTGGGGTAGCCAGTAGTTGTACTACTTTGATGGCTAAGGTATGAAGGAGCCAAAAACTGGTTACACAGCATTCAAATGTTGAAGGGCTCCTCCAGTCTCTGAGCAGTGAATTATCCTGTTGACAGACAGACTCTACAGTCATCTGAGGCAAGCGTCCCCTCTCAGAACATTTTAGACATTTTTCTAGGAGCGTTAGTGGGAAGGATTTTTCAGTAAATTGAACACTTGATGCTGAAATACAGAGTGTATACCAGCCACAAGCTTCAATCTGAGCCAAGTCAACTAAGCTGCTTTCCCTTCCACAAATGACCACACCAAAATTGTTTGTTACCTGACACTATTAACCAGCATTCCATTCCTGGCAGACATTTGTGCAAGCCAATATTCCAGCAGACCTTTATCAATCAGTTTGGGGACCTTAATCCTGCAAATGATAAATGGCCCGCTTATCTCAATATACATTATGAAGTAGAGCCAAAGTTATGCCTTTTTCGGGTCCATGGCAGCCAATGAATTAAGTTTGAAGCATGTGTAGCTGTAGGTCAAATTCTATGCACAGTCCTGCTATCTGGAGTTGGGCTCATAAAGTTGCAAGTTTGTTTTCAACCGACTTTTGCTTTTGAGTTTACTTGTAGTAGCTCACCTGCAATGCTCTAGGACAAAGGCTCAATCTTAGATATTTCTTATTCCGCCATCAGGTTTCAACTCCTTGGTTATCTCTGTGTCTCAGTTCAAAACGTAGATGCTGGGTATCTAGGACACTGAACTTTAAGGAAGGCCTCCAGGTAGGTGCTATTAGTGGTACAACAAATGCAGCTGATATGGGTCCCAAAGGCATGGGGGGCAATTAACATAGAATGTTGCTGCCAAACAGGCAGAGGATCTGGTTTAATTTTTGTAGACTTTATGGCCCATGACAACTTTGCTGCACTACTGTAGGCATAAAACGTAAATGGAATGTCACCTACCTCAATAACAAGTGATATAAATAGAAAACTTTGAATTCTGTGCTCCTTGTAATGGCATATATCAGTGTTCAGACCAACATCAGATCTGTAACCTGTATCTTCCAGATGGCCACAACAAAATCAATTGTTTGGCATGTAAAGCAACTGGTAGCAAAAAGATTCAACAGATTGGACCTAGGTGAGTGCACCATGCGGAAATGCTACCATAGGACTCAATTGAGTCAACTTCTGGCATGGTGGACATCAAGAGATAAGACTGCAAGGAGGATTGGGATGGGCCTTCTGGTACACTTGAAGCCCATAAAGAGTACAGCCAATTTGTCTGTCCCCTTAAGACTCAATTTCTGGCGATAAGAGATCTTTGCATGCCGAAGAGGATAACTTCCTCATAGACCCCAATATGAAATAATGTTCAAGGCATATGAGCTACAGATCATACACTATGCATAGATCGCCATCTGTGTTGGGCCCGGATGTTTGCACTTGTTTTTGTCTTGGAGAAGTCTTTGGAAGTCACGAGATAGGTGACTCCTCCTTTGGATGATAGTGCACATGAGCATCGGCTCCATCTTCAGATTGTTTTTTCACCCATCGAGCTCGGATGTGTTGCTCTTGCTCCAGTTCGGTGCCGTTACCGACATAACTTTCGACGTGCAATCCTTCACCCTTTCTACGGTATTGTTTTCGATTGCGTACCCTACTCGTCGCACATCTCTCCAACGTCGAAATCCTCGATTCCGATCGTCGAGGGCCTTCAGGGCAACCTGGGCCTTAGCATCTGGCTCATGGAAAGGACTCCATTCAAGAAGTGTCCTCGATGTGGGTCGAAATTTCCCCACACCGATCTGCATGAGGTGTGTACCCCCTGCCTTTCACCGGAGCACAAGGCCTGAGACTGTGCAGCTTGTGCCTCCTTCCGCTCCAAGAAGACCATTCGAGATCGTCAAGCTCAAAGAACAATGGCTCGCTCGTCGACATCCATTCATGATGACATCTTCCAAGAGGGTGTCAACGTTCCAGAACTGGAGAGGGTCGAAGAACACAGCGCCTCAGAAGCCGAGGACTCTGACATCGAAGACCTCACTCCGGCGCAGTGGGTCGTAAGTAAGAACGTCGACCCCCTCCATACACCATCCAAAAAGGCTTCGGTCACACCTTCACCTTCGGGCCCAGGTGCACACCGAGAGACTGCTTCCCATGCCCTGCCCTCCTACTCGGCGAAGAAGCCTATTAAGCCTTCAGGCCACTCGGGCTCGAGTCAGCCTGCCGTCGGTACCGAAACTCATTCACCGGCACCGAAAAAGAAAACACCCTCCTCCGCACCAAACACTGCCTCTACATCTACGCACTCAGCACCGTAACCAACAACCACCGACCCTTTGACTCCGAAAAAACACTCTGAGCCTGGCAAGAAGCCGAAACCTTCAGAACCCAAGAAAACACCAGTTCCACATACAGACTGTAGAACCTCACCGTTCGAAGTCAATTCAATTCAATAATAACTTTATTCGGTAGTTTAAAAAGAAACACCATAAAAGTTCATAATAAACAAATTACAAAGTTTACAAATGTTAAAAACCGGTATAAATTACATTTGTTAAAAAAGCATTTAAAAAAAGGACGTCTCAGTTTATGTAATTTTCGACCTTATCATAACATACAGTTTTCCTATTGTCTGGCATTCTTTCATTTGTGCAGAGCTAATATGTAATTCGTACTCAAAGGTTCGTACGATGACGGATACAAAATTTGAGAAAACATACAATCACTTTAGCATAGTTTTCATTTTCAAGATACTGAAGTGCCAAATATGCAGGACGGCACTGTCGAAGTCCCCAGATTTTCAAAATGAGCAGTATCCAGCGTTTACGTGGTTCGGTAAAAAACTTACAGAATACCATTGTATGTATGTATTGTTGTTTGTGGGGAGACTAGGTCACAGGGACACATGGGGAATGTGGATGACCAGACATTTTGCTTTGGAAATGCAACCAGTAAATGGAACAAATCAAATCTAAAGCGGGTAAGCAACATTTTTTCATACTGTGTTAAACTAGAGTTCAAATAGGGTTCAATGGTAAACACAGTCTGCGCTAATAAAGAATGTTGAACAGATGGTTTGTGAATCTCAGATAGTAATCGTAACTGGCGTAGGTGTACAAGACACTCTCTTTTTAGATCCTTTTTTGAGATTTCATTTATCAATGACGGGTGATCAAAAAACTTCCTGTAACCTAAATCTGTTAGTAGCGCTTTAACATAGGATAACCATTTAATTTTCTTGCAGTGATCAAGTATCAAGATATCTTGGATGATCGCCCTAGTTAGTTGGCATTGCTCAGTAACCCATATTCGACGCCACAACATTACTGGTTGTAATTTTATAATGTCTGTGACATAATCAATGCCCAGCTCTGTGTGGCAGGCATAGGTGGAACAGCTTTTGGGTACCGCCAGCAAGTATCTCAAAAAGGAGTTCTCGACTTTTTGTATTAAATCCACATTTGCAAAGCCCCATATCCCCGCCCCATATATTGCTGTGCTTACGCATTTTGCGTTATATATTTGTAACAGTTCTTTTAGTGGTCGCTGCCCCAGTCTTTGTGAAAACATTTTTAACGAAGTTGTCTCTCGCAAGAATGAAAGCTTCCTTGCGTTAATAGCTGGGTTCCATTTAAATTTTTCGTCAATAACAATCCCTAAATAGGGATAGGTTGTGGACCTGTCCAGTTCACCCTGTGCAAATAATCTCCGGTTTTTAAATTTCTTTTCCCCCCGCATGCATTGTGTAGGTTTTCTTTGCGTTTAATTTCAAATTTAGACTCGCCATGAAGGCACAATATCTGTTTAAGGCCAGCTGTAGTTCGATTGGTGTTCTTGCTAAAATGACAGCATCGTCGGCATATAAAAGCGCTGGTATCTGCCGACGAGCTATTAAAGGAAGATCTTTACTGCCTTGAAGCACGGCAGCCTCCAAGCCATTAGTGTAAAGGGTGAATAAAAAGGGGGCCAGTACACATCCCTGTCTGACCCTCTTTTCCACCCTGAAAGTATCAGTGAGCTCACCTCTCACCCGAACCTTACCCTGCCTGTGGTACCTGTATACAGTTCTCGAAGAAAGTCCACAATTGAAGGGGGAACTCCCATTTTCAAAATAATGCTCCACAGCGTTGAGTGTGCCACGCAATCAAACGCTGCGGAGAGGTCGACATATACCATATGAAGGGAGAACCCTTTAGCTTCCACGTATTTACCCGCCAATAGGGACAGATTTAGGGCCTGGTCAACTGTTCCTAGCCCCTCCCGAAAACCATATTGTAAATCTGAGATGATGCTATGGTCAGTAGCCCACTCCTGGAGTCGATCGAGAAGTATTCGCCCTGCCATCTTCCCGAGCGAGTCCAGGAGGGAGATCGGCCTATAGCACGATGGACTGTTTCGATCCCCTTTTTTGAATATGGGTACCAACGTCGATGTTCTCCAAGAGTCTAATAGGCCCACTTCAGTAGTGGCATTCAGGACGTTGGTCAACAGGGGAGTCCATAGATCCGGGAGGTATTTAAAGATGTCAACAGGACAGCATCCATCAGAAGAGCTTTATATGCGAGATCCTAAACAAAAGACTCTTTAAAAAAAAAAAAAAAAAAGACCCTAAAATACCCTAAAACTCGTCAGCTCATCCTCCGCTCAAAGAAGAGACCACTGGATACGCCTGCACCACCAAAGAAACGGGACATTGCACCTTCTCCTCCACCTCCCCACCACACCATTCTCCTACACCACCCCCCCCCCCCCCACCAAGGGACGATGATGATGGTTCAGATGACACAGGGGAGGGTGCAGGTGAAGAGCCACCAGGAGACCTTAGTCCACCTTCTTCACCTGACCCTTGGGACGATTACAACACTCCAGATGTCCCTAATGTTCCACACGAGGATGTTTAACCCCTCTAGACCTTCACCTCCAGAGGACACAACAGGATTTAATCAGCTACTCTACAGAGCTGCACAATACCATGGGGTTAACTTACACTCAGACCCAGTGGAAGAGGATTTCCTAATGGACACTTTGACACATCACAAAGGACCACCTCTATCTTGCCTATGCTAAAAGGAGTCATCAAGCATGCACCCAAGGTTTTTAAAGATCCTGTTAGGGCTAGAGTTATCAACCCCAGGATCAAAAAGAAATACAAGGCTGCCCCTGCAGACCGAGCTTATATTAAACGCCCCGTACCCTTAGATTCATTAGTAGTCTCTATTGCTAGGAAATTAGACAATTCTCAGACATCAGGTGAAGCTCCACCCCCTAATAAAGAGTCCAAACTCTTGAACGCTTCTGGCAAAAGAACAGCATCCCAGGCTGCTAACATATGGCATATTGCCAACACTCAAGCTTTGCTAGCCAGGTACGATAGGGCACATTACGATGAGTTAGAGACCCTATTACAGCACCTTCCAGACAAATATAAAAAACAGGGCCAATGACCTTATACAAGAGGGAAAAGTGATCACTAACACTTCCATTTGCTGTGCTCTCGAGGCAGCAGACACCGCTTCTAGAGCAGTCAACACAAGTGTCCTTCTGCGTAGACATGGTTGGCTACGCATTTCTGGGTTTAAGCCTGAAGTTCAAACTTCTATTCTAAACCAACCATTCGATCAGGAAACCTTATTTGGACCGAACGTCGATTCATCACTAGAAAAAATAAAAAAGGACACAGACACAGCCAAATCCAGGGGAGCATTGCAATCGCAAGCTCCCAGATGGCCCTTTCGTCGCTCCTTCTACAAGGGCACCTCCGGAGGCCACTCCTCTGTCAACCCCTCCACCTCTCATAAGGCTCCCACTCCGTCTACATTCACCAGAGGTTACCAGAGAGGTGGCTACAGAGGCAACAATAACAAAGGTAGAGGCAAGACTAACAATACCAGATCTGCCTCCACACCTACCCAGTGATTTCCCTCCACTCCCCCCAGACCATTCCACTCTAGTCGGGGGAAGAAAACAGCATTTCCTTCCTGTCTGGAACAACATTACCACAGACAGGTGGGTGAGACAAATCTTTCAGTCTGGTTACTGTCTAGAACATACCTCTACTCCCCCACCATACCACCTCGACAGCGTCCAATGCCGTTAGAACATCTATCGCTGCTCAAGCAGGAAGTCATCTCACTCCTGCAGAAGGGTGCAATAGAATCCGTTCCACTGCATCAACAAAACACAGGAGTTTACACAGTATTTTCTCATTCAAAAGAGGACAGCTCTCTAAGACCTATTCTAGACCTCAGACCCCTAAACCTGTACATACAATCAGACCATTTCCACATGGTCACACTTCAACAGGTTCTTCCTCTCCTTTCACAAGGCGATTTCCTTGCCACTCTAGATATCAAGGACGCCTACTTTCATATTCCCATTCACGCATCTCACAGAAGATATCTCAGGTTTGTAGTGGACGGACAACACTACTAATTCAAAGTACTCTTATTCGGAGTCACCACAGCACATCGAGTAGTCACCAAGTGCCTCGCGGTAGTTGCAGCCAGCTATACAGTCAGTGTGTACATCACACTCACACTACTATTAAACTACTTACGAACTTAGGGTTCATAGTAAATCACGCAAAGTCTCATCTGCAACCGTCCCACATACAACAGTACCTAGGTGCCACAATAGACATCTCAAAAGCACTAGCTCATCTCAGTCCAGCCAGGAAAGCAAGCATGCAAACCCTAATTACCAAATTTCAGCCTCAACACTCTCTTCCAGCTCACGTGTTCATGCAGCTCATAGGGATGATGGCCTCTTGCGTATTCATAGTGCCTCATGCAAGACTCCAGAGGATTCCTCTACAAGAGTGCCTAGCAAGACGATGGAACCAGGCTCAAGGTCAGCTAACAGATCTGGTGTTGGTAGACGGTCGCACTCAACGCTCTCTGCAGTGGTAGAACACCAAAAACCTTTCCAAAGGGCGGCCGTTCATTGAGCCAGTTCCACAGATAGTCATCACAGTGGACTTATCGCTCTCTGGCTGGGGAGCTCATCTATTGCTTCACACCATACAGGGCATGTGGAGTCCTCAACAAAAATTACTCCACATCAGCCATCTGGAGTTATCAGCCATATTCCTAGCCCTAAAAGCATTCTAAAAATAAATATCAAGCAAAGCTGTCCTAGTCTGAACAGACAACATGACAGAAATGTATTACATACAAAAGCAAGGCGGGACACACTCCCTACAGCTCTCCCAACTAGCACAAAATATATGGAGATGGTCGATTCCCCAGAACATTTTTCTTCTAGCACATGTTTCAGGAGTCCAGAACAATATAGCAGATCTGTTAAGTCATCAAACGCAACAGATTCACGAGTGGGAACTTCATTCGCAATTTCTTCAACCGTTTTTCCACATGTGGGGACAACCAGACATAGACCTCTTTGCCACACACGAAAATGCCAAATGCCCAAGCTTCGCCGCCAGATATCCACACCCATTGTCCAAAGGCAATGCGATATGGATGAATTGGTCAGGCAGATTTGCGTACGCTTTTCCGCCTCTCCCACTCATTCCACTGGTGGTGCGTAAACTGCAGCAACACTCACTATCTCTTATCCTAGTTGATCCAACATGGGCCAGACAACTGTGGCACTCAATATTGCTGTAACTATCAGTACTCCCACACCAAAAACTACAACTCTCCCCACGCCTCTTAACTTAGAACCGTGGAGAGATCAGACACACACACCCAGACCCAGCACAGCTCAACCTAGCGATCTGGCTCCTGAGGTCTTAGAGTTTGGTTACCTTAACCTTAACCTTTCATCTGACTATGAACGTTATCAAAGAAGCTAGACGCCCCACCACTAGAGCCTGCTACGCAGCCAAGTGGAAAAGATTTGTTCTATACTGTAACAACAACATCAATCCATTAGATGAGCCTATTTAATACATCATATATTATCTATTACATCTTCAAAGGTCTAGCCTAGCAAACACATCTATTAGGTTACACCTCGCTGCCATTGCAGCCTACTTACAAAATAGGCAACATTTATCGTTATTCAGAGTACCTGCCATCCAAGCATTTATGGAAGGTCTCAAAAGAATAATTCCTCCCAGGGTACCACCCACACCTGTATGGAATTTAAATATTGTCCTCATAAGATTAATGCCCCCCCCATTGGAACCTCTACATAAATGTGAGTTACAATTTCTTACATGGAAAGTCGCTTTCCTTTTGGCCATTACTTCCCTTAGAAGAGTTAGTGAGATACAAGCACTCACTATTCAACCATCATAACAAGGTGGTTCTTAAAACCAATCCAAAATTCATTCCTAAGGTTATTTCTCCCTTTCACCTCAATCAGTCTGTGGAATTGCCAGTTTTCTTCTCACAACCACAAACAGTTTGCAGAAAGAGCTCTACATACTCTTGATATAAAAAGAGCACTCCTTTATTACACTGAAAGAACAAAACCTTTTTGTAAAACAAAACAACTTTGTCTCTTTCTCATTACCACATAAAGGCAACCCCATATCCAAATCCGGAATTGCAAGGTGGATTGTCAAATATATTCAAATTTGTTATCACAAAGCAAAACGCACATTATCTGTTCCTCCTAAAGCCCACTCTACCTGCAAGATAGGGGCTTCAATGGCATTCTTAGAAACATTCCCTTAGATGACATCTGCAGAGCAGCTACATGGTCTACACTGCACACATTCACAAAACACTATTGTGTAGATGTGGAAACAAAACAGCAAGCTGCTGTAGGCCAAACGGTACTCAAAACATTATTTCAAACTATTGTAACAGATACGGGTGGTTGCCGCTAAGGATGGATACTGCTATACAATCTATGCATAGTGTGTGATCTGCAGCTCGTATGCCTCGAACGGAAAATGCTACTTAACAGGATGCATCAGTTCTTGGCATGTAAAGCTGCAGATTAACACATGACCACCAGCCTCCCCTCCTTCCTATATCTGTTCCGGTATTATCTTAATTAGATACAGCATACATGGGCATCTTTCTGTTTCCTACAAAAATCCATAATTTCCCTGCTGGCGACAAACAATCTGAAGATGGAGCCAATGCCCATGCGCACTATCATCCGAAGGAGGAGTCCCCTATCTTGTGACTTCAAAAGACTTCTCCAAGACAAAAACAAGTGCAAACATCCGGGCCCAACACCAGATGGTAATCTGTGTGCACTGTGTAAATCTGCAGCTCTACATGCCAAGAACAGATGCATACTGGTAAGTAGCATTTTCCTTCTGCCCATGCTAAAAACAATGCTGTGGGGACAGTTTTAAGGAATGTTTCCAGGTCCGAGTATTTACAGCATGGGTTTAGATAAAGCACAAGCTTTACGCACAGGATCCCCTAATTACCCATGGGTATCTACTGCCTGTCTCACTAGTACTGCATATAGCACAGAAAATACACTGATCCAGGAAACCTGAGATGCTAACCACTAGACAAAGTAAGTAAATTGACAATGCTGGTAAACTTGTTGGGTTTGGGGTAGCTCAGCAGTAACAGATTGCAAAATCTATGTATATTCTGTCTCAGTAGGATATAAATCAGTGGGTGGAGATTGAAGACCTGGTGCAACATTTCCCAGGCAGTTATAATAATTGGCGAAGGGAAGATCATTTCCAATGCCAATATTATGCTACTACATCACCATGCCTGCCTCACTGTTTTGGAGTTCTATCTTGAGGTCCTACAACACTTAATTTACCTTTCTCTCGATGCTTATTTTGCCTTCAGGTTGACAAAGTGTTGGTACAGATCAAAAAAAGACCCCAACCCATCAAAGACCATGGGTTTTTTCTAATATCTGTAACTAAAGTCTGGCCAAACACAGACTGCAAACACAGCAAGCTCCAGAGGCAAACCCAAGTACTAGAGGCAGGCCTGTGCCTGGCTGCTGCGTCTGGGGGGTGAGCCTTGGACGTTTCTCTGCAGTGCACTGGAACAGAATCAGGCCAACTGAGCAGACCAATGTCAAAGAGCTAAGGCAGCAGGTCCGCTCACTGCTGCCAATCAGCCCAAGCCAATATGTCCAACACAGAGAGGAATGGCTACAACAGCCAGAACGGGGATGTTGGGCTGGCGTACCGTAACTGTGAGTGTTCAGGGAAGGGCCGGATAGGACTGAGCGTTAAGGATAGGGTAACCACCTGATATGGAAGCAAATTCAGGACAGGACAACTGTGTAAAAAAATTCAGGACAAAATGTCTATTTTACAAACCCATCCGAGGTGGGGCCATACCCCACTACTTTATCAATACATTTATTATTACTTTTTATATTGCCTTAAACTTACAATTTTTATGCACTGTGCTATGAGATTGCCTCTAGGTATGCTACATTCAGATGGTGCATTGTCTTTGTTCAACAGTATATTGATGCCCTTTAGCATGGTGTCAGGGGCATCACCCCAACCCAAGTCCACCCAATCTTTCTTGGAGAGAAAGCAACAGCAACATTTTGATTGTTTCTCAACATTTCAATACCCGTAGCAAACCGGTTGGGGAACATTAACGTAAATGACTTTCACGTTCTGCTTTCCTCGCTCTCCACTAGACGTCAAACCTGAAAGATGAGGCAGAGCAGATGGTGTGGGTCATAGTCTCACACCTAATGTCAGGATGTAAGGTACCTACAACTTGTCTGTACTCTCACAGCACCAATAAGACCCAACTGATACATTAGTGCATGCATCAGGGACTACATTTATCTCAGAACTGGGAGCCTGAGTAGTCGAGAGAGAACTAAAGAGAAGGATATAATCAAGATCAGATGGAAGATCTATAGCAACTGATTAAAAACGTTATTTCCAAAAACTGCGCTGATAAGGAAAAGAAGAACAAGATGGAAAAATTGCTAAAATCAGATGGGCCCTCCATGAGTATCAGCAAGTATTGCGTACGTGGAGAATAATCTCAGCAGAGCAGCCAGAAACAGAAGAAGCGCCATGTGACGCGGGGGACCCCGACGAGGGCCCCCCTGGCTTGCCTAGTAATGTGTCTACTTTTTCTTCCCAGAATACCGAGGCGTGGAATACCCCCGACATCGTCCGGAGACGACCTGCAGCGGTGCATCTGCGGGACTACTCCTTTAAGGGGGCGGAGACGGACTGGCGCCACGCCCGTCCTGACGACGTAAAGCCCATTCCGGAGTCCAGCCAGGTGTGCGAGACACCCGGAGGTGGAGTTGGAGGTTGGTGGAGCGAGTGGAGAGACAGCGGAGCAGAGTGGACGGAGGAAGAAGAGGACGACGAGCGGAGGACGGAGGAAGAGCAAGAGCGGAGGTCGGAGGAAGAGCAAGAGCGGAGGTCGGAGGAAGATCAAGAACGGTGGACGGAGGAAGAGCGGAGGTCGGAGGACGAGGAGAGCGGAGAGAGAGCAGGAAGGAGGAGCCGGACGGAATCGGAAAAGAGTCAGAGCTACAGGTCGATTCCAACCAGGAAGCCAGCGGCGGGACCAGACTGCGGACCTGAGGTGGATTACCGCGGGAAGCCAGGGGGCTCTGCGGGACGCTCATCGCCCAGCCACACTAACACGGAAGTGTGGCTCAACCAGGTACGGTCCGACAACATAACGTGGGGAGGAGGTAGACGAGGGAAGCCCGGCTAAAAGCAAGCACCCCTGCACACCCTTGGTGGTTTCTCAAGGGTTCACATCCCACAGTTAGAGTTGGAAGTTGCACGTGTGTTTCCCCTCACTCCCTTCCCCGAGAGACGTTTAACCCAGCACGATTACTGAGACGGACATTTTTTCTCTTTTCCTTCTTTTCTGGGATACCGGCGCAAAAAGACCAGCAGGACGGCCGGGAAAAGGCCTACGACACCCAGAAGACCTTGGGACTGGCGAGGAACAGGAGGACGGGCCAGGACGGAGGAAGCGGACTCACCACTACCCTTTTATAGAGTGCCTGTTCGCAAACGACGCTTGTACAAAACAATAAAACCTGCACTACCCAGTACCCCAGTGTCTGCGAATCTTTTCGAGAGCCCAGCAGTAGAGTCACAGCCCCGGTCCAAAGTCCCACAAGTGGTGGAGAATGCGGGCATCACAACAGTGAGCAACATCGAGGACACAACGATGGATGCGATCCTGCAAGCCCTCGTGAAGGGCCAAGAACAACTGGCATGGGCCGTGGAACAGCAGCTAGCCGCAGCCCAATTGGACCGGGATACCTTCCGCAGTTCAGTGGTACAGCAATTGGAAGGAATGAGGGTTACGGGAGACCCCGCCACGGTCACCGTACGTGAAACCAGGGCGAACCCCACGCCGGCGGGCATTTCCTTGCAAAAATATGTCCCGGGGGAGGACCCAAACGCTTTTCTAACGAATTTTGAAAGGGTTGCCCTTGCTTGTGGATGGACTGTGGACAAGTGGCCGTTTTTCTTGGCGCCATTGTTGAGTGGAGAGGCACAGGCAGCCTATCAGGTAGCGAACAACAATGGTACTACCCCCTACGCCCAAATCAAAACTCTGATATTGGATCACCTCGGCTTAGATTCTGAAGCCTATAGGGTTCGATTCCGCAAGGAGAGGGGACAAGCGGGAGACAACCCCAAAACCTTGTTCTTTAGACTAAAAACAGCAGCGGACAAGTGGCTCACCCCATCCACGAGCACCAAAGAGCAAATCATGGATAGAATTTACCTTGAACAGTATTTGGAAGCCCTTCCCTATGGGACACAGCGGTGGCTACGCCAGCACTCTAATCTGAACACGGCTCAGGCCATGGAGATGGCAACCACCTACGCCCGGGCCCAACCGCGTCTGCATAGCGCGGAGCCAGAAAAGCCAAGCAAAGGACCGACAAGACCTGAGCGACGACTGAGGGCAACCCCGGGACCCCTCTCTCCTCCACCGCGGGCCCCGGCTGGTGATCACCCCCCTTTTCGGGGTCCACAGTGTTTCGATTGTGGCCAGTGGGGCCACATAGCCCGTTTGTGCCCCCTGAAAAGAGCGCACGAAGAGCCAATGGATGTTAATTATCTTCCAAAGTCGGTGTTGTACTCGGCTGAACTTGGAGGCTCCTTCCATGTGAGTGTTACTGTTAATGGGGTGATGGTCAGGGCCCTCCTTGATTCTGGCTGTAAGCAATCGGTCATCCAAGGGATATATGTGACTCCACAACAGTTAGTTCCAGAGAACAGTGTGTACATTAAATGCGTACATGGGGACGTGAAGGAGTATCCAGTGGCTAACATTCCCCTAGGCCTAGAGGGTATGGAAAAGATGGTAGTGAAAGTGGGAGTAATGGATACCTTACCCGAACCGTTGATCCTGGGCACAGATAATCCGAACTTCCTGAATCTCTTCAAAAGCCAGTTGGGCCGAGACAATGAACAGGGAGAACCAATAACCAACTTGCTATCGACAGGTCCCTGGGAAGGAGATAGGTCCTTCCGATTCGCCCAGGCCAATGACGAGACACTCATCAATGCTTGGGAACAGGCACATGTCAATTTAACCAATCCTAACCTCTCCTACCCCCGCTTTTTGATAAAAGAGGATCTTTTGTATAGAGTACCCTCTAAGGAAGAGCCGATGCAACTGTTGGTACCGGCCTGTTTTCGCGACCAAATAATGTACTATGCCCATACCCACCTTCTGGCGGGACACATTGGGAGTGAGAAAACGACCCAGAATGTCCTCAGGAACTTCTACTGGCCTGGTATCTACAGCGACATAAAAAAACATTGTCAAACCTGTGACCTCTGTCAACGGAAGAATGCCCAACGTCCGGCGGCGGTGCCTTTACAACCTCTGCCAGTCATCGGGACCCCATTTGAGAGAGTCGGGATGGACCTGATAGGCCCCTTAACAAGCACAAAAAAGGGGTTTAGATATGCCCTTGTTATCGTGGACTACGCCACTAGATTTCCTGAGGCGTTTCCGCTAAAATCCCCCACCTCCAGGAACATTGCTGACAAATTTCTCGAGTTGTTTTCTCGAGTGGGGTTCCCTAAAGAAATCCTCACGGACCAGGGAACCCCATTCATGTCCAAGGTTATGCAGGAGGTTTGCCAAATGTTGGGTTTACACCAGATCAAGACGTCCCTGTACCACCCTCAAACGGATGGGTTGGTTGAACTTTACAACAGGACCCTAAAAACCGTCCTGAAGAAAATGGTGGAGGTAAGCCACTCCGACTGGGACTCCTTGTTACCCTTAGCCCTAAATGTGATCAGGGGCCAGCGACAAAGCAGCCTGGGGTGTTCGTCCTTCGAGATGCTCTATGGGAGACAACCCAGGAGCTTGCTGGATATGACAAAGGAGATGTGGGAAAAGGAACAAGGCGGTGAAACCAGAAGTCTTCTCGAATACAGCTCGAATTTGAGGAGCAAATTAGGAAAGATCAGGGAACTCGCGTTTACACACTTGGAGGACAGCCAGAAACACCAACAATCCCATTATAATAGGGGAAAAAAATGGAGGTCGCTAAAAGTAGGTGACTGGGCCCTGGTGTTGCTGCCATCAATAGCCAAAAAATTCAGTAATGACTGGCAAGGCCCCTATGAGGTCATTGAAACGATAGGCAAAACGACCTATCGTCTCCGTCTCACCACCCGAAAGACCCAGATTTTTCACATAAATCTGTTAAAAAAAAGTGGCTTGGAACACCTCCAGTGGCAGCTAATCTGGTCCTAAAGCCCGCCAAGTCCCTCAGCTCTACAATAGATGACTTGGTTATCAGCGAGGAATTGTTTGAGGGTGAGCAGGAGGGGCTCCGTCATGTACTGAAGAAACACGCATCCATCTTCTCAGACCTTCCGGGAAAAACCACCTTGGCTGAGCACAGAATTGAGACGCCTCCTGGTACCGTGGTCAAGCAACGACCGTATAGAATTCCAGAGGCTAAACGGGAGGCCATAGCGAAAGAGGTGGCAGAAATGCTCAGGTTAGGGGTGATACAGCCTTCCCGGAGTGAGTGGTCGTCGCCTATAGTTATGGTGCCTAAACCAGATGGCAGCAGCCGTTTTTGTATGGACTTCCGGGCATTAAACGAAGTATCGGCTTGCGATTCCTACCCCATACCCCGGATCGATGAGCTCATCGAGAAACTCGGGGAGGCAAAATATATCAGTACTCTGGACCTGACGAAGGGGTACTGGCAGGTGCCCCTGCGCGAAGAAGATAGGAGAAAAACAGCCTTTTCCACCTCGGAGGGGCTGTTCGAATTTACGGTTTTGCCCTTCGGTCTACATGGGGCTCCCGCCACTTTCCAGAGACTCATGAACACTGTATTGCGGGGGCATCATCAATATTGCTCCGCATATCTTGATGACATCATCATTTTTAGTCCCTCCTGGGACTCTCACTTGCAACATCTGGATGCAGTGTTCCATTTGCTCGAATCAGCGGGTCTACATGTCAATTCCAAGAAGTCCAGGATAGGGTTCCATAAGGTCAAATACTTGGGGTACCTTCTAGGTCATGGCGTCATTGAACCCCAGGTGGAAAAAGTGCGAGCTATCGCGGAAACCCCGTTTCCAAAGACTCTAAAGGACATGCGCGCCTTTTTGGGTTTGGTAGGGTATTACCGGCGTTTTATACCCTCCTTTTCTGAGATCGCGGCGCCCCTGACCGATACCCTCAGGAAAACTAAGGCCCACCCGGACTTCCACAACCCTACGCCGGCCATGTGGACTGCCTTTCAGACCCTTAAAAAGGCCATCACCACCAGGCCGGTTCTTACTTCTCCCGATTTTAATAAGCCTTTCGTGTTGCACACAGATGCCTCTGACTTTGGTATCGGGGCGGTGTTGTCCCAGGACTCCGGGGAGGGGGGGTCTCCGCCCCATTCTCTACATCAGTCGGAAGCTGTTTCCGCGGGAGGTTAGGTACCCGACTATTGAAAAAGAGTGCCTGGCCATCAGGTGGGCGGTAGACAAACTACGCTACTACCTCGAAGGGCGTTCTTTCCTGCTGTACACGGACCATGCCCCTCTCATTTGGATGGCACGGAACATTTCGAACAACCCTCGCGTCATGCGGTGGTTCCTGGCCTTGCAACCCTTTCGGTTTCAGGTCCGGCACCAGAAGGGGGCCGAGAACGTCCATGCGGACTTTCTATCACGGTACCCTCTCCCCGATCGGGAGATTCCTAGGGGGGGGATGTGTGACGCGGGGGACCCCGACGAGGGCCCCCCTGGCTTGCCTAGTAATGTGTCTACTTTTTCTCCCCAGAATACCGAGGCGTGGAATACCCCCGACATCGTCCGGAGACGACCTGCAGCGGTGCATCTGCGGGACTACTCCTTTAAGGGGGCGGAGACGGACTGGCGCCACGCCCGTCCTGACGACGTAAAGCCCATTCCGGAGTCCAGCCAGGTGTGCGAGACACCCGGAGGTGGAGTTGGAGGTTGGTGGAGCGAGTGGAGAGACAGCGGAGCAGAGTGGACGGAGGAAGAAGAGGACGACGAGCGGAGGACGGAGGAAGATCAAGAGCGGAGGTCGGAGGAAGAGCAAGAGCGGAGGTCGGAGGAAGATCAAGAACGGTGGACGGAGGAAGAGCGGAGGTCGGAGGACGAGGAGAGCGGAGAGAGAGCAGGAAGGAGGAGCCGGACGGAATCGGAAAAGAGTCAGAGCTACAGGTCGATTCCAACCAGGAAGCCAGCGGCGGGACCAGACTGCGGACCTGAGGTGGATTACCGCGGGAAGCCAGGGGGCTCTGCGGGACGCTCATCGCCCAGCCACACTAACACGGAAGTGTGGCTCAACCAGGTACGGTCCGACAACATAACGTGGGGAGGAGGTAGACGAGGGAAGCCCGGCTAAAAGCAAGCACCCCTGCACACCCTTGGTGGTTTCTCAAGGGTTCACATCCCACAGTTAGAGTTGGAAGTTGCACGTGTGTTTCCCCTCACTCCCTTCCCCGAGAGACGTTTAACCCAGCACGATTACTGAGACGGACATTTTTTCTCTTTTCCTTCTTTTCTGGGATACCGGCGCAAAAAGACCAGCAGGACGGCCGGGAAAAGGCCTACGACACCCAGAAGACCTTGGGACTGGCGAGGAACAGGAGGACGGGCCAGGACGGAGGAAGCGGACTCACCACTACCCTTTTATAGAGTGCCTGTTCGCAAACGACGCTTGTACAAAACAATAAAACCTGCACTACCCAGTACCCCAGTGTCTGCGAATCTTTTCGAGAGCCCAGCAGTAGAGTCACAGCCCCGGTCCAAAGTCCCACACGCCATTAAGTGGTAGAATAAGCTGCGTCCAACCACTCTGGCAAACTCTGCCTGTCTGATGGTCCATTGGTGGTGCTTTTGGAGGGAAGGCAGGGGCTGGGCCCCTTGGAAAATTGGGCCCTGATCAATTGTCCACTGTGTCCATGTCTAGAAATGGCTCTGCAGTTGAGCCAACCCCCAATCAATGGTGTGGCTCATCCCAAAGTGCCAAAGACATGAGACAATTTGGGATGCAAATTACACAACAAACAAAATATAAGAACATAATAAAGACTTTAAAATGTAGAAAGTGTTTCTTCAACACATGGCAGTATTTCAATTTAGTATATCAGATCACAACATTGAATTGGCATTTATTTGAATGGGAAGTTCCAAACTTGAACTTTAAAACATTCATTAACCCTCACTTCTGACAAAGCCATTAGTGAACAAAGTGAACCAATTGTCTGGTGTCTCTCATATCTTTGTCGACAATATTTTGTATGGCAGGTGGAACATTACAGACCATTAAAGCATGTACAAGTGAGATTTTGGTATAGAACCCATCTTGTTCTTTAGAATGTGAAAGTGCTATCAAATGAAGTAAGTTGTACTTAAATCACACAATTCAGTCACGTAGGTAAGCTGGGATTTGAGCCCATGTTTCCTGGTCACACATAGGGGCACATTTATTATTGTGTTGCATCGCCCTTGCAACAGGCAAGGGGGTGAACGGGTAATGCAACATTAAAGATAGATTTATCAAGCCACGGAAGGCCAACTTGTGCACTTCTGCATGGCTTGATGAATCTGGAGTAATGCAAGGCAGCACAAATCACTGCCTAGCGTTACTCTGCCCCAGAGAGGTGTTCCGTGGGTGGAGCATGGATGTTCCCACGCATATACCCATGGATTTAGGTGCATTCCCAGATTTACCATTAATGTTAGAACTGAGAATATATCAAAATGGGCGGGTTGTATGAGGGCCATAACAAGGATTTCTTTTTATTTCTCCTAGTTTTTAGGTTGAGCATTCGAAACCTCTTGTATATACTTTAGTGTATATATACTTCAGTATCTACTTATATGTGTATTGTGTATGTACTTTGTGGGCTCTGGAGATTAGCCCTATGACTTGTCTGCTTCCGCTTAGGGACTTTTTTTTCTGTTCAACTGCCTCTATTTAAATATCTTGAGAGAAAATGACCAGCAGAGGTCCGTAAAATACTATAATTGCTTTCTGCTGAGGGACTTTCTTTTTTTAATTTTTCTGGCAACTGCCTCTATTTAACTTTCTTTATAGAAAATCAACATCAGAGGTCAGTAAAATACCAGAATCACTTTAGCATTCTCTAGATTCCAGTCCATAGAAATTGTCTTCCACAAGCACCTGTAGACAATAATATTTTTTTCCAATCTTGTATTTTCAGTGATATGACCACAGAAGGCACTGCTTGTATATTAAAAACAGAGCTTTGGACTATACTATTTCCCACTGAAAGGCATGTGTTAAACAGTAGATGTTTCTGCACCCAGGCTAATGTGCTGCATAGCTAAATAAATATAAGGTCTGAAAAAGCGAGACCAATTGCATTGCAAATGCGTGTTTCAACTTTCTGTGTGCTACATTCTATAGTACACATAAAAAGAGGAAAAGGCCTCTCTGGATTGTTTTTGTGCATGAAAAACAATCCTGCTTACACACAGGCACCCTTGCATCATACTCAAGAATGTCTGTATTGGCACTAGGCAGCCAAAAGAGCGCCAATGCATGGAAAATACAGGAATGCGCCGTACAATGTTAAATATGGCACATTCCTGCCCTTTCCCTTCCACGCAGTGCTTCGCAGCAAGGTCAATCAATCAATCAAAGCATTTATATAGCGCACTACTCACCCGGAGGGTCTCAAGGCGCTGGGGGAGGGGGGGGGGGCGCTACTGCTCGAACAGCCAGGTCTTGAGCTGCTTCCTGAAGGCGAGGTGGTCCTGGGTCAGGCGGAGGTGGGTCGGGAGGGAGTTCCAAGTCTTGGCGGCGAGGTAGGAGAAGGACCTTCCTCCTGTGGTGTCTCTTCGGATGCAGGGGACAGCGGCGAGGGCGTGGCCGGACGATCGAAGCTGGCGTTTGGGAGCGTAGTAGTTGAGGCGGCTGTTGAGGTATCCTGGACCTTGGTTGTGTAGGGCTTTGTGTGCGTGGGTGAGGAGACGGAAGGCGATTCTCTTGTTGACCGGGAGCCAGTGCAGGTCTCTCAGGTGGCCGGAGATGTGGTTGCGGCGGGGGATGTCCAGGATGAGTCGTGCTGAGGCGTTCTGGATCCGCTGAAGTCTCTTCTGGATTTTGGCGGTGGTTCCGGCGTAGAGGGGAGCTTGCTGTGTGAAACTATGGGAGATATGACTTAGTGTATTTGAGCAAATGACTAGATTACTTTTTTTCTCAATCTCCTTTAACACTATAGAACAGGGGCTTTGTACAATTCTGTCAGATAAATAGTAGAGTGTTAAGAAAATACAGATCCCACGTTAATTTGACAGAATATCTGGTAGGAAAAAAAGGTACATAGTGACGGTGAGGGACCACAGGAATCCATATGTTAACATTACTGGCTTTCTCCGACTTTACATAGCTAGCCTATGCAGCAGTCAAGGGCATTAAAAAGTATGGATACTGTGATCCTTTGGGCAATTGGGACGGGGTCAGTGACCATGGAGGTGGAAAATCATAGGCGTGACTAAAAATAACAAAATATTCAGGGACTACTTGATTCAGATAACTGCATATAAAATAATTCCCACATTAAATGAGAAATAAATTCAAGTTAAACTAATTAGTTGGAAATGCACTATTTTATATTATGAAACCTCTGTTGATTAATGTGATCACTGCAGATTATGTGTGGGCAACCAGATGCACTTGGATTTGAATCATGTTTAGATAGCAGAGCACAGTGACATGTGTATTTTTAGTGCTGATAGGTCCCTGCCCCTCACTGTGAGTGTATAAGTCACGATTTTAAATTTGTGTTACACACAGTTTAAAACTGGCTGCCACAAAATGCACAAATAAATTTAGGCTAAAGAGAAAAAAAGTGATTTCAAAGTGTACACTTTAGGAATATGCAGATTACATCTTGTGCAAAGAATTTTATGACTGTCCATTAAAAGCACACACTCCACAACTCCGCTCGGAGCACCCTAACAATACCCCTCAAAAGGAAGAAATTCTTCATGTCAAGCAGCTTAAAGCGAACTCTACCAATTAACACCTATTCCGGCAATCAAGTAGCCTTTACTTGCACTAAATAAGCAGTTTCCCACATTTACATTTCTGTGAAGCAGCAGGCACCCCACTTGCTCCTTCCTCTGGATCACTGTATAGGAGACCCCCTCCCTTCTGCTTCAGCTGAACCATCTCAACTATTGGAGTTTTTACTTTAGCACAAAGGCAAAAATTACAGACAAATGCCATCCATGGAAACTTCCTTCATAGACAATATACATTAAGGAAAATTCACGGACCGTGATAATATCGGACTTTCCGTCCTTTTTTACTAGCCATTCTTAAACTTGGATAAGCAGTGTATCCTGTTGCTTGTGAGCTGTACTGAATCCCTAATCTGTATTCAACTGTTGACCATTAAACTCCTGTAATCTTAAAGCTACTTTTAACATCTAACCATCTTGCATCTTAACTTATAATTTGTTGCTTCCTCCTGTTGTAACTTTTCTGTCAACCCCCCTTCTCCTACTTCACCTCTGTTTCAAACCCTAATCTTAACCTGTAACCATGTCAAAAGTAGCTGCCATCCACCAGTCAGAAAAGGCCTTCACCATTTTCTCATGCTATTCTGACACCGCCCACCCCCAATTCAAGCACAGATAATATACCTTCTGATGTTGAAGGACCTGTCCTGCACTTCCTTCAATTGTATCAAATAAAGCTCCATCCTGTAGCAAGACAAACCCAGTCTCCCCTAAAAAAATTGACATCCTCATACCCTCGTCCCTACAAAACACCTGCATAGCTCTGTTAATTTTCTGGCTAGCTTTGTCAATGGCAGTATGCTTTGCCATTCCCTCCACTGCCTCCTTGGGATAAATTCAGTCCACAGGATGAAGCATCACGACCACTTTTAAGTCCCTCTGCATCTGGTTTAGCAATGCTAAACCTTTACATACCACCAAGTAATATTCCCCTAAATATTAAGCTAATATATTGGGCATGTGTGTTGGTTCAACAATTTGTTTAAATATTGTAACAATTATCACCATCTCATCCCACCTTTGCTATGTCATGTGAATTTAAACAAACTCTTGTCGAGCCAGAGATTCAAACTTTGACCCTTCTGGGTTTCATGCCTTTTGGCCCATTTCATAATCGAGTGTTCTATGATCCAAAGAGACAATTTGTCTGCTTCTGATGGATACTTCTGCCTGTGGATTCCTCACATTTTGAATACCCCCTGCGCCAGTATTCCGCGAGAAAATTCTCCCACGCCGGCGAGGACGTCACAATGGAATGCTCCGCTCGCAGCTCTGTATGACCTCATCGGAGCCACAAAAGGACCTCGTCGGCGTGTTGACGTCCGTTCCCTTTTTTTCCATGCCGTCGACGCTGAACGGTTTTTCTAGGGGCTCTCAATTTTCATCGAGGAAAACTTTGTATCTCTTAAATTTTCACAATGGCTACTACAAGGAAGACCGGATTTAAGCCCTGCAGAGAGTGTGGTGGGCATATGTCAATTACGGACCCGCATGATGACTGCCTTTAATGCCTTTCTTCAGACCACGACATCGAGGAATGCCGAAGCTGCAGGAAAATGAATCCGTAGGCGATTAAGGAGCGTGAGGCCAAGTTGTTTACGGCCAAAGCCAAGGAGAAGAGAGGTAGGAAGAGGGCGAAGTCTGCGTCTTCTCACACTTAGAGGTCGAAGAAGCACAAGAAATGAAAGAGAAGACATACCTCTCGTCATCATTCTTCGAAGGCCAGGGTTTCAAGGTAGAGGTAGACCTCTGAGGAAGGATTTTATTTCTCCATCTCCTTCTCCTCAGGCGACACCAGTACCTTCTCCGGCTGCGGTGTCTCCGGCTTCAGATGCCTCTTCGCAACAGGAAGATTCACCTGTGGGGAAGAAAGGGCAGACGATGTCCATATGTTCTGGAGCTGCCCATCCCTGAGAATATTTTGGGAAGAATTTGGTAAGACGCTAAATTTGATATTTCGAAAAAACCTAAAAGTAAGTACAACTCTTATTCTCTTTGGGATTGGTAACACAGCAGAGAAAGTTAAATTAACAGTAATGGAAGCAAAGTTACTTTTTGTATTAATGGTGATAGCTAGAAGGGAGATCTGCATTAAGTGGATTGGTCCATCACCCCCGACGCATGGAGAGTGGATGAACTCAGCCATTAAGACAAATAAACTAGATAGAAGGGGGAAAACTAGCAAGAGGTTTAAATATTGGGAAATCATGGAAAAACATCTGACCTCTGAGGAAAGGGCAGAACACACTGTCCTATGATTAAAGCGAAAGCATAATCTGGTTAATGAGTATGATACTCATAGAGTAGCCAAGGTGGCTAGCTCTCCTCCTTTCGACTACAGATATGTTTATATGTAAATGGCAAAAGAACTCCTCTGACCGAGCAAGACAAGGGAAAACTCCCAAGACAAGAGAGACCATTGGGCAGTGACGGTACAAAAAAGCTTCAGAGGCAGAATCCAAATTTTCCATATACATAAGATTTTCGCAATATGAGGATAAAAAAAAGAAAAAAAGATTCACCGGCTCCAGTGATGTCACCAGCGCCTGGTGAGTCCTCTCCAGTCCGTGTGACTTCACCTGTGCAGGCGCCGTCCCCGGCTCCGCAGGCTCCAGTGCGACCTCAGGTGACTCCCCTTCAGGAAGGTAGGAATCCATATCCTCCTTTTCCTGCTCCTGGGGCTGATTCTTCACATTTTCTTAATGCGATGTTTGCCAGAGCCGCGACTCCATCCGGCGTGCCTTCAGGCCCCGTGGTTCCTTTGGCTTTCAACCTGGGTGTTCCTCAGTTCTATCCCCAGGCTCCTTTCATGCCATTTTTGCCGTTGACTCTGGCTTGGCACTTCCCGGCGCCGAAATCCTCCACTCTGGCTCCCTGGACTCCTTTGGCTGCTGAGTCGGCGCCACCTCGAGTTCGATCGATGTTGAGGTTCCAAGCCAAGGCTCCTCCATCGACGCCATTGATGTCTTCTCCGCGCTGCGTGTGACTCCACCAACGCCGTTGCCTAAACAACACTCCAGGAGAAAGGCACAGAGACTACTCGAGGAGGAGGAATATTTACAAAACCAGGAGGAAGGAGAAATTGTGGACTCTATGGATGAGTTTGAAGGCCTTCATGAAGCTAGTGCCCTTGATACTTCCCCTGAGTATAACCTGCGATCTGCAAGTAGAGGTGTTGTACAGGACATTGCACCATAACATGTGGTTATATGGGAGGCGGCTGATTTATTAGGCCTTAAACTTCCCTCAGCGGAGATGAAGTCCAACATACTAACAGAAATTTTAAGTACTTCATCATCAACTTCTGAGCCATTGCTTCCTTTTACAGATGCTTTGACAGATCCAATTCTGGAGGTGTGCCAGAAGCCTTTATCTGCTCCGGCTGTATCTCGTTCCATCTCGAGAAGGTACAAGCCTGCCCCTGGTGATCCGGCTTTTCTGTCATCACATCCGACGCCGGAGAGTTTAGTTGTCCAGGCTTCTTTTTCATAGCAGTCTTCTGGTGCTTTCCCTACCATTTTGCGGGATAGGGATTCGAAGACATGGAGCAAGCTGCAAAGAAGGTGTTCTCTTCTGCTAGTATGGCTCTAAAGTCCACTAATGCAACTTGCCTTCTTGGAAGATACATTCATGCATTGATGGACTCTATTGTACAATTGGCTCTGAAGTTGCCGGAGGAGGATCGTGTCAACTTCTTGGAAGTCCTTTCGGATTCACAGGCTGCAGCACGTCAAGTGATTCAGTCAGGCATGGGCACTGCTGACTCCGTGGCTCGTGTAATGGGGTCTTCTGTGGCTACAAGGAGACCAGCATGGCTCAGGTCTTCTGATTTTTCAGCTGATGTTCAGGTGACTGCTGGATCTGCCCTTTGATGGGTCAAAGCTCTTTCGTTCAAAGGTGGACTCAGCCTTGGAATGTTTTAAAGACCGCAGGGCTAATGCAAAATCTCAAAGCCTCCATGTGCAGTCCAGAGGATAAGTTTGCAAACGATATCGAGGTTTTGGGAGATCTGCTTCCTTTCATGGCCGCCAGCAATTTCAGCAAAGCTAATAATAGCAGAATGCCTTGTACAAATCATACACAGGGAAGAATAAGAGAGGCCTTGGGGTGCAAATCAACAACAATCCTCCTTCTCTTCCTCTACCTCCCCTCCCACCACCGTTGCTACAGCCGGAAAGCCGTTCTAGATCCCCCATCATAGAACATGTTGGTCGGGTTGGATTTCGGGTGTCCCACTTTCTACAAGATTGGGCACTGATCACTTCCGATCGTTGGGTCTTGAATCTTGTAGAGAATGGGTACGCTCTCCCCTTTTTGGAGTTTCCTCCTCCTTACCCTCCTCACCAGGGTGGGTGTTCAGAAGACCACTTGCTGCTTTTACCTCAGGAGGTTCTTACATTGCTTCAAAAAGGTGCGATAGAGGTGGTTCCGGAGCAGGAAAGGGGTCAGGGCTGCTACTCCCAATATTTCCTGATCCCCAAAAAGAATAGTCGCTTGAGACCAATCTTGGACCTCAGGATTTTGAACCTTTATCTCAGGCAGGAAAAGTTCAAAATGTTGACCTTGGCTCAGGTTCTTCTTGAGCTGCAACAGGAAGACTGGATGGTGTCCATCGATCTGCAGGATGCGTATTTTAATCTTCCCATCCTGAAGTCGCATCGGAAGTATCTCTGGTTCACGGTGGGATCCCAGCAATACCAGTTTGCGGTCCTTCCGTTTGTTGTTACTTCCGCACCTAGAGTCTTTACAAAGGTGAGGGCAGTGGTAGCGGCTCATCTCAGGAGGTTAGGGGCTCCAGTTTTCCCCTACCTGGACGACTGGCTGTTGAAAGCGGAGTCTCCAGAGTTGGTTTCGCGCAACTTGCAAGTGACAACTCATCTGTTATTCAAATTGGGTTTTTCGATAAATGTACCCAAATCTCACCTGGTGCCTCCTCAGCACAGCCTGTTCATAGGGGCAATACTGGACACTTCTGTGTGTCGAGCATTCCCGCCTCCGCAGAGGATTCTCGACATACAGGAAATGATTCCTTTATTTCACGATGGAGTGGTTGTTCCAGTCCTGGTGGTTCTTCGCCTGCTCAGGCTGTTCGATTCCTGCATTCTCTTGGTCAACCATGCACGCTGGCACATGAGGTATCAGCATAAAGCACAACGGAGATCTCAGGGAGACTATCAGAATCGCCAGCGAGTCTGCAGCGGAGCTGTCTTGGTGGAGTGTGCAGGGCAACCTGTCGCAAGGAAAGCCCATTCAGTCTCCTCAGCCGGTGGCCACAGTGATCACGGATGCCTCCACTCTAGGGTGGGGTGCTTATCTGGGGGATCTGGAAGTCCAAGATCTTTGGTCTCCAGAGGAAAGGTTGCTTCACATCAACCTGTTGGAATTGCGGGTGATACGTTTGGCACTAAAGGCTTTCCTTCCTTCACTTCGCGGTCAGTCGGTTCAGATCCTGACGGGCAAAACTACCGAGATGTGGTACATCAACAAGCGGGGTGGTGTAGGGTCGTATCGTCTCTGCGACTCTGGTCCTGGGCTCAGGGCCAACTGATTTGTGTCTTTGCAAATCATCTGGCCAGTTTGCTGTATGTTTGTGCTGACAGTCTGTCGGCGTTACTCGGCCGATCACGAGTGGCAGCCTTATCCGAAACGTGGTCCATCGCATCTTTCAGATGTGGGGATCTCCTCAGTTGGACCGGTTTGCCACTCACGAGAACGTGCACTGCCCGTTGTTCTACAGTCTCCAGTATCCGATGCGGAGAGCATTGGGGGACGCGTTTCAGTTAGATTAGAGCTCACAACTCCTTTACGCGTTTCCTCCCATACCCTTGATTCCTTAGGTTCTGAGGAAGATTTGGCAAGACTGGGCTCAAGATATATTATTTGCCCCAGATTGACCAAGAAGGGTGTGGTACACAGACCTACTTCACCTCTCATCGCACCCTCTGCTCCGTTTCCCTCTCAGGGCAGACCTCCTTTCGCAGTCGCAGGGGCAGGTTCTACACCCCCACCACCAGAGCCTGCACCTTCATGCCTGGAGATTGAATGGGGCAACCTGGGTATTTTCTCTCTCCTGCCAGAGATAGTGGACATTTTTTTTAACAGCCAGTCGACACTCCACTAAGTCTGTTTACTCTTACAGATGGACCAGATTTGTCAAGTGGTGCGGAGAGAGAGACATTGACTTTGATTGTTTGAAGGCCCGTTTGTCTAATATTTTTGAGTTTTCTCTTTCTTTGGCACAGCAAGGTTGTGCTGTAGCCACTGTGAAGGGCTATGTATTGGCTTTGTCTGCCTTTTCATGTTTCCCTGACCAGCCTTCTTTATTTAAATCCCGATTGTCATGAGGTTCATTAAAGGCCTTACGAATAAGCTTCCTCCCACACCTTTCATTATGCCTCAGTGGGATTTGAATCTCGTAGTTACTATTTTAATGGGTTCTCCATTTGAGCCTCTTCACTCTTGCCCGTTGAGGCTTCTTTCTTTTAAAACTGTTTTCTTGATAGCCATTACCTCGGCTAGGAGGGTAAGTGAGCTTCAGACTCTTAGTTGGAAACCTCCTTTCCTGACCATTCTTGCGGATAAGTTAGTTCTAAGGACCAGGGCTGCTTTCCTTCCCAAGGTAGTTACCCCTTTTCATTTGGGACAATCCATTACTTTACCCACCTTCTATCCTCCCCCTCACCCTTCCAAGGAGGAAGAGACTGCATCGGTTGGACCCTAAGAGGGCTGTCTGCTTTTATTTGGATCATACTAGAGATCTGAGGCTGGACATTCTGCTCTGGTTGGGCTATGTTGGAAAGATGAAAGGCAAGGCAGTGCAGAAGAGAACTCTCTCCAGGTGGATTATCTTGTGCATCAAGATTTGCTACGCCCTGGCCAGGAAGGACCCTCCTGAAGGTATCAGAGCTCATTCCACCAGAGCTAAATCTGCTTCATCTGCTTTTCCTAGAGGTGTTCCTGTTCTTGATATCTGTAAAGCAGCAACTTAGGCCTCCCTCCACACCTTTGCAAAGCATTGCTGCTTAGACTCTGAGGTTAGGAGGTATGGCCATTTTGCTCGCTCTGTTTTGCAGGATTTTTTGGTCTAGTCAGGTGGACACCATTCTCCGGGAGAGGTACGGCTTTAGGAGTCTATTCAAAAGGTGAGGAATCCACAAGCAGCAGTATCCATCAGAAGAACAAGTTACTTGCTTTCTGTAACTCTTTTTCTGGTGGATACAATATCTGCCTGTGGATTCCTCACTGTCCCACCCGCCTCCCCGTTGTCCACCTGCTTCTACCAAAAAATATTTAATTTTAATCAGGTTGATATCTTAATAATGAGAAATGTTTTTCCTTTGCTATTTCTCTTTACTTTTGATTATGCATTTGTGATTAGACATGTGTATATATTTGATATGCTATGTATATATTTGATATGCTATGTGTATATTTGAAAATGTGTCGGTCTGCCCGTATGCCTCTGTGGCACGGAAAAATGGGTAGAACTGACGTCGGCACGCCAACGAGGTCCTTCTTTGGCTCCGACGACGTCATACGGTGCCGCGAGCGGAGCCTGTCCATTGTGACGTTCTCGTCGACGTGGGAGAGCTGGGAAAGAATTTTCCCGGGGAATTCTGGTGCAGGGGTATTCAAAAGGTACGGAATCCACAGGCAGATATTGTATCTACCAGAAAAAGCGTTACCGAAGGTAAGTAACTTGTTCTTCTGGCCCCTCCACCGCAACTGAAAAAACAACCTATATGAGAATCAACAATTGACTTCCTCATCAACACCCTCGTTTCTCCAGTCGAACATACTGGCAAAAGCAATCTGACGACTGAGGCCCCAACTCCATGATCCTGTCCACGCCCCTGCCCCTACCTTGCAGAGCTGCCTCCGCGGCCATCCAGATTCTGAACAAGTGTGTCCCATAATCTCCTTGGGCTTCTATAAGTTTTGCCAGTGCCTTTCTCATAACCCAAAATAACTGACAAGAGGTCACCACTTCCCCATTATCTCAACAAAAAATCATGCCATGCCTAGCACAACAGATTGCTTTCTGCTTAGCCCCCGACTGGCCTGGGGACAGGCCCCCATCTGGGAAAGCACGTATCAAGACTGTCTTCCCCTTAGATTTTTGGTCTGTCTTAGATTGTCGAAGTCGCAACTCTAAGCTACCCCACTCTCCTCTCCTCCCCCCACCTTCTGTCCATTCAAACCCCGGCACTCCTTTCCACTCCAATAGGTAGGGCACCCTGAATGCCCCAAAGAACATTCAGGACATCAGTCTTGAAAACAAAATAGTTCCCCTCTGCCGAAGCATATCTCCAGCAGTACTCCTAATATGTTAGCTAAACATTCCCTCAACACTGTCCTCCTGACCCCCCGCAGCCGACTACCTGTTTCCCTTGCCCATCCCTTAGCATACGTCTCCCCAGTTCCTAGGCCAACCGTGCATAACCCCAAAACAGCTTGCCCACGCAGGCAATACCTGCCAGTTTCCCTGTAATCTTAATCCGTGATAACCCCTTATCAATCAACCCCAGGGTAAATTGCACATCATCATCTACCTTGGCCCAAGGCTCCCACCTCCGCCTAGCCTGACCGGCTAAAAACTCCTGCCAAGCCTGCATGTACGATTTCCTATTGGATTCCGCCAGAGGCCCTACCACCAACTGCAGCATCCTTTCTCGCCCATGGTCTACATGCCCGTCGACACAGGTGTCTTGACCTCGTCCCCCTCCATGATCAGCCCATGGAAACTCTCTCTCCCACTGTGAACAAGATAAAGCATCAACAATGTCATTGTCCACCCCTGGCACACCCCTGCCTTAAATGCTATATCATGTCTCAAGCAGCCCATTATGAAGACACACAGCTGCTTAAGCACCTGTGAATCCCTTGCTGACTGTTTGTTCACCACATGTACCACCACCATAATGTCTGCTCTAAAAATAACCTTCCTATGTGCCCGTTCCAGACACCAGAGCGTGACTGCTGCCACTAGGGGGAAAAATTATAGGAAGGTGTAGGAAACTTGTATCTGCTTTCATGGTTACCCCTGCATTTTCTTGATGTTATACTTTTTTCTGACTAATCTGACTGGGATCCTGCTAATCAGGACCCCAGTTACTGTGTGCTTATAACATATAAGTCACTCCCTAAGCAGGCCTTTCAATCCTGAATGCAGGGTGCTAGCTTATAAGTGTGAGGGTGCCCTGCATGAGCAGGACCCCCTATAAACCCCAGAGTTGATTCTCCAGGCTTTGTAAGTGTGGTCAGCAATTTAATACAGCTAGTAGACATCAAGTAATTTACGAGATGTCTAACTGTATATTGGCTGCACCAAAACTGGTCCTGTTTGGTATCAAACATTTTGAAATCCTACCCCAACACTGATTCCAGTGTTGGATGTAGGACTCCACGTACTGAAGTGCTCCCTTAGTGAGCCCCCCTTGTATTCCTTTTACCAGTCTTTCAGGGTCTAACAGCAAGCTAGTGCTGCTGCATACCCCAGACACAGTTCTACCCTCCTGCTGCTGAGCCAGGCTTGAGCAGGGGAAGGTAGGTAGGAAGTAGGTTTCCAGTCACAGGGAGGTGTAACCACCTCCCACACTGGACTTAGTGTATTGGGTTGTGGTGGGAGCCCTTGTCAGCGCCACCTGACTTCTTTGAAGGGCACATTTTGTTCCCTGCGTGCATAGTGCAGTTGGAGCCAGTTCAGGAAGCCAATGGCTCCCGTTCTGGCACGGAAACTTGACAAAGCACATGGGAGTATCCGCCTCTCTGTTCAGCCCTTCCTTTGGGGGGAAACCCTGAATAGTCCTAACCCTTTCCCTAGGGTACTTAATGGTTTACCTGTGGGTGGCTCTTCAGATCCGAAACCCCTTTAACTTCAACCATCTGGGCACCTTGGACTTTGTTGTACTTCTCCTGGAACTGAAACTGAATCAAGGAAGACTCCTGCAGCTGCTGATCTCGTTGTCTTGTCAGTCTTCTTCGTCGTCTGTGCTTCATCCTGGTTCTTTTCCAGGCCTGTGGGCATCAAAGGCACCCTGAAGTAATCTCCCTTGGAGGGAAGGAGTCCTTCCCCTGCATCTGCAGGCACCGCAACAAAGCTGACCGGTCTGCTGCTCCCGATATCCCACGGACTCAGAAAGGCTCCGCAACACAGGTGATAGTTATCAAACTCCAAAGAGGCCTGCAATGTCTTATCAGCAACTTTGAGGCCAGTATTCCTCGTCCGAACCACTGGAAGAGAACCCCTGCGCACCACTTTTGCCAAGGCTTGATGAATCTGTCCTCCAGAGATCTTCGGACTACAAGAAGCTCCAGCCTCTGGCGTCTCCTGCTACCAAGGTCTTCCTCCCCACATCCTCTGCACAGTGGGTCTGCACCTTTGGTGAGCTGCTCGAGGTCCTCTTGCGACTCCTGTGCATTCGGCCTGTGGGTCTTCTTGAGGATCTTCTTTGGCTTCAGTAGGCTTCCCTGCTTGCTCTGGCCTGCTCTGACTCGCCTGCATTTGGTGAGTACCCTGGACTATGCTGGTCCAGACACTGCCCCTTCTTCATTTACCACATCTGTTGCTGCTACCAAGGCTTGTTGGTGCTCCTGCCAGACACCAAACCCCTGACCCTCGACTTCTGACATGGGACAGCTTGTGAACGGCTCCTGGTCTTCCACAGCATCGCCTGGTCCTCACAGCTGCAGACACAAGGTCACCATTAACTCTCCTGCATCTTCCGTCACCTGTGGTCATTGGTCTTCCGTGCCTCCTGTTCACTCCCGAGTGGCATAGACTCTGTCCCCTCTTCTTGCAGGTACCTCTCTTCAAGAATCTATCATTGGATTCCACCAGGCTCTTTCACCTTCTTCGCCAGTGGCATCTTCACCGATGTACTCCATTGTGGTCTACGTCAAATTCCGACGTCACTTCGCACCTATGTAACCGGTTTTACTGATGTAGCTATCCTGGTTCCTGGGATATCCATTGGTGGAATGACTCTCTAACCTTCCATCTACCATGGAGTTCCTTCAGGGTCCACTGGGAAGGGTCCAACCGTGACTTTCCCATTGGCTTGCATTGAGTACACAGCTGTGTTTCCACTCTGCCCACAGCCTCCGTGGGGTTCAGGGTGGGATCATCACTCATCCCCACGTTCTTCAACATCTACATGGCTCGCCTCGCCGCCATCATCCGACAGCACCGGCTCAACAGTGTATCCTGCGCCAACGACACCCAGCTCATCCTCTCTCTTACGAAGAACCCCGAAGACACCAGACTCTGCTTCCAGGAAGGAATGAAGAATGTAGCAGCCTGGATGATAGATAGCTGCTTGAAGCTCAACTCAGAAAAGATCAAGGTCCTCATCCTCGGACCCTGCACCTCCACCTGGGATGACACCTGGTGGCCTCCCACCCTTGGGAACCCACCCACCCCTACAGACCACGCATCATCCTGGACTCCTCCCTATTTATGAACTGCCAGATCAACGCCGTCGCCTCCACTAGTTTCAGCTGCATGTGCATCCTCCAGAAGACCTTCAAATGGATCCCCCCCCCCCCCCCTCCCCGACTGCAGAAGGACCATCACCCATGCACACATAACTAGCAGACTGGACAACACCCTCTACGCGGTAATCAACAGAGCTCTTCTACACAAACTCCAAACCATCCAGAATGTCGAAGCCAGACTCGTCCTCAGGACACAGCGCCACAAACACATGACCCAACACCTATGAGGCCTTCACTTGCTCCCCGTCGAGAAGAGGGTCACCTTCAAACTCCTCACCCACAAATCCCTTAATAACATCGGAGCCAAATACCTCAACGAGAGAGTATCCTTCCACGTTCCCAGGAGGAGCCTCCGCTCCGCTGACTTTGGCCGCAGTTTGCATTCCACTTTCTTAGTATATGGTTTGGTCTCCCCCTTGAGGCCCCTGTGTATTTGTGCCATTTGGTGATATCTCTAGGTAGGAGATATACCAATATGTTATACTAAATAAACTTATTTTTATAACTATACTGTGTGGTTCTTTTTAGCTTAATCTACACTATATAATTAGTTTTGGTGAAACAAGCTGCTTAACACTCCTCCTGGACTAAAGCTGAAGGCTATTCTCCAAAGCTACCACTTAGAGAGCTTTCTATGGTTGTCTAAGCCTACTAAAATCACCATAAGGGTTGTCTGGATTAGTACAAGGTGCTTCACTTAAATAAGTGTGCACCATAGCCAACCTCCTCCAGAAGGCAATGCTCCTACCTACAGGTTTCCAGCTGCCCCGCCACTCTTCCACACACCACCTGCCCTGCCAGTACAAACCGCTACCGATCCCCCTGCGGCGTCAGAATAGATCTGCACACTCCATTCACACTCCTTTGGGGCCATCATTGGGATGCCATTGAAATCTTTTAGAAACCTGCACCACATGCGTAAATCCTCTTTCATACCTGCCAACAAGCACATGTGATAATATGGCTGCAAGAGTCCAGCTAGAAACCGGCTATGTCTCCTACAAAATGTCCTCCCTGTTCTCACTACTCTGCACGCAAATTTCAAGTACACCTGTATTTCCTAAACTGTCACTTTTGGCTTAGCCAACATATTGTCAAGCAACATCTGAATGTGCAGCTTCTAGTCTACCGGGAGGCACGTCTCCATGGCCACTGAATCCAGTTCAGTCCCCAGGAATTAACACACCGTGTTTGGACCTTGTCTCTTCTTTGGCGCTGAGGCGCTCCTAGTTCACCCATGAGCTTGTAAAAACTTGCCAACTGCTGTTGACAGTCCGTTGAACTGGGTTGACTCACCAGGAAGAAGTCCTAAAGGTAGGTTCACTGTCTCCTTGCCTGTCTGCCTTGTGAAAACCCATGGTAGGAAAGAACTGAGATTCTCAAACAAAGCACTACCCATGGGCTGTTCCATCTCTTGTGGTCTATCGGCAAACTACTGTCCATCAAACTGAATCCCCAACAATTGACATCTCCTTCTTTGATACTACCCTAATGGGTGAGATGATCGGCGGAGCTTGCCGGCGTCCATGAAAGACGTGTGAGCGCTGAGCTCCTCGCCTGAGCCCCTTTAATATTCGACAAATCTATCCTTTTGGCGCCTAGCCAGCCCTGAAATCTGTGGCGGACTCTCCTTCTACCCCCCGGCCTGGTGGGGGACCCTTCCCCGGTCGAATTCGGTGGTGGTTTCGCTCCGCTGTTCGAAGGAGGGCGCGGTGGCGGACCAGGCCGTAATCCGCGGTCTATCCTGAGGAGCTGCCCGAGCTGCGTCACGCTACGTGCGGCCAGTGGTATCGGAGTGAAGTCGGTCCGCCCGCTTGGTGGCTACACTACAGTTCCTGCTGTGTGTTCTCGAGCTGTGTTCCCGGGAGCGGCTGTGGTGGACCTGCCCACGGTTGTGCATTTCATGGAGAAAGACTGCTGATGCTTTGAGGTGCGCTGGCAGGGTGCGGGAGACCCTCAGTGGATCGCTGTCTCCTCGCGGAGAGTTTCGTCAGCAGTTGCTTGCACCTGGGGCACCTCGGAGACCGCTGTGGTGCAGTGGCTTGGGAGTGCACTGGAGTGTGGGGGCCCAGTTTGCTTGACTTTGGTGGGGCCTGGCCTCGTGTGAGTACCTGTGGCGTGCTTCTCTGGCTCCTGGGCCTACTCATGTCTCGGGGCCCGCGGCCGCCATTTTTGACTGCATTTCTTGCTGCGCAACAACTCACCCTGCGGAGCTCGCTTCCCCAGCGCCCCGTCTTCGCCCCACCAGCACTATCTGGCGACATCTTTACTGGCAGTAGGGCGCTTTGTTGAATGTCCACCAGGAACGCTATGGGGAAAGGTGATAAGAATCAACCGAAACTGTCGTTTGATCAGCGGAAGGCGAAAGGTGCGGAGGTGCCGGCTCCGGATGCCTCACCGCGGCCCACGGCTGCCGACAGGTCATTGTGTGCGGACATCCGTGAAATGTTGGGTGCCATGGAGAAGGGCTTACAAGACAGTATGGCGGCGATTGGCACGAAAATCGACGCTTTGTCCTTCAGGATGGACCGCATGTCAGAGAGGGTGGATAAACACGCTGAGCGGCTAGATATGGCGGAACTGCGGTTAACGGAAGCTGAGGAAGCCCAAACGGAATGGGATAAAGATCGCAAGCAGTTCGGTCGCCTACTCCAAGTCATACAGGACAAGACGGAGGACTTGAAGGCACGCTCACGGCGCTCCAACGTCCGCATTACTGGGGTGGCGGAATCTACCAACACTGGCAAAATGGAGTTGTTTGTGGAGAAGTTGCTCCAGACACTGTTGGGGAGGAGGTCTTCTCCCCTATGTTCATCGTCGAGAGGGCTCATCGCACCCTGGGGCCGAAGCCGCAGCCTGGACTTCCGCCGCGGCCGATTATTGCCAAACTTCTGAACTATAGGGATCGAGACTTGGCGCTCCGGCTGGCAAGGGAGAAGGGAAATTTGCAATTAGAGGGCATGAACATCTCCCTCTATCCGGACTTCACGGCGAGAGTGCAAGAGGAGAGGAAGCGCTTCGCCCCGTATAAGAAACAGATGAGAGACCTGGGGCTGGACTACGCCATGTTGTACCCAGCGAGACTCAGAATCAACAAACAAGGGCACTCGCACTTTTTCACGGACCCAGCTGACCTGAAAAAATCACTGAAGGAGTGGGCCAAGGAACAATGCAACAGCCCAAGGGGTCAGCGTGAGGATGCGGAGGAGGCTGCTTCTATGGACGGCCAGGGGTAATCTACCTTGTGGCCCTTTTAGCCGGCTCAGCTGGGCCTCATCTGTGCGTTTATCTCAGCTGCAGGTCCTATGAACCTACTTAATTGACAATGTGGGGTGGGACTTTGCTGTTCGTGGATTGCAATGAGGCTGTGGCATCAACATGGTTTACTCCTTGGTGATAGCTTTGGGGGAGGCTCTCCTCCGGGTGGGAGATCTGTTATTTGACAATATTCTTTTTCTTGGGCTGGTGAGGGTGCAGAATGTTGCTGGGGGGCGGGGTGGTGGAGCCACCGAGTTCTGTGGTCCTTGTCCTGATTGAATTGTTGTCTGGCTGGGAACCTCTGCCCCCGCGCTTTCGGCTTTTGGCTCCCCGGGTGCCTTTGGGTTTGTAGTGTGTTTCATTGGGGAGGGTTGATGGAGGGTGGTGGTGAGTCCTGTCTGACCGGGTTGGGGTTGGTCGGCTGTGGGTGGGTGGGCGCTTGCTCTAATCTTCTTTTGTTGATCCCGTTATGTGGGTTGTTCGGGGACTGTTGGGGGGGAGGGTCTGGTTGGGCCAGCTACTGGAATGTGTCTACTGTACCATCTGTGCTACTCTGATTTGTTCCCTGTCCTACAATGGCGAATGTTGAGTCCCTAGGGCCGGAGAGTGGCCCCAACTCTCTCAGACTGCTATCATGGAATGTGAGGGGGCTGAATGATTTTCGTAAACTTAGGAAGGTTTTAGCCTATTTGCAGCGGCACCGGGTTGATCTCGCCTTGCTGCAAGAAACCCACCTGCCTCTGACCAGTCCTATATTACAGACCAGGGGTCTTGGGAGTGCTTGTGTTACTGCAGGGTTCACTACGCATGCAAGAGGTGTGATTACGTGGGCTAATCCCAAATCTCAGTTGTCACTGCAGAAGGTTGTTGTGGACCCGGAGGGTCGGTATGCGGTTGCCCGGTGCGTGGGGAAAGGCCACGATTTGTTGGTTGTGAATGTATATGGCCCCAACTACGATACTCCAGCTTTCTATACCTCGCTGGCAGACCTCTGTAGACGGTATGAGGGCTCTAGGATGCTATGGGGGGAGACTTCAATTTTGTGTTGAACCCAGAGTTGGATTGATCGGCTGGTGCCCCTAGGACCCCGGCGGCCTCGGCATTACTTATGCATACGGAGCTAATGAAACTCGATCTGCTGGACGTGTGGCGCCATAGGCACTCGGGGAAGGGTGGCTTCACTCATTACTCAGCCTACCATAATGTCCACACGAGGATTGATTATTGGTTTGTCTCCCGATCCCTCCTTGACTCAGTGAAGGGGTGTGCTGTGTTGCCTCGCACGCTTTCTGACCACTCGCCACTGCTTTTGCTACTAGATGCCCTGGCTAGGAGGATACCCCCGTTCACTTGGAGGTTCCCCCCGTATTCACTGCTAGACGAGGCCTTCAGAGGGGAACTTGCTGAGGACATACACGTACTTTTCAACTAATGTGGGGTCGGTGGATAGTGTTCAGGTTCTCTGGGATGCATTTAAGGTGTACATCCGGCGGATGACGATGGCCAAACACTCAGGGGTGCTTAAAGCCATCAGGCAACGATTGAAATTTCTGGAAACACAGTTGTCTGATCTGGAACGTCAGGCGGGAGGTGCTGGAGCCGCGGACATACCTGACAGGCTTAAACCCCTGCTAGCGGAATTCCATGAGGAGGCGGACAGGGAGATGAGACATATGGGAAAATATGCCACAGCGCGCACGTATGGGGAGCGGGACCGCCCTGGCTCCCTGCTTGCTAAGCTGATGCGTAATAGCAGGCCTCCCCTGGTGATCGAGGAGTTGTTAACAGCTGATGGTGATGTGGTGACGGAGGAGCAGGATATTCTGTCGGAATTCCATACTTATTATACAGCGTTGTACACGTCGAAATCGAGCCACCTAGAGGAGGAAATAGACGACTACTTGAGTTACATCCAGATGCCCTTTTTGGCTGACTGGCAGAGGGAATTTCTGATGGCCCCGATCCAGAAAGAAGAGATCACGGAGGCGCTAGAGGGGATGAGGTCGGGTAGCGCTCCTGGGTCGGACGGCCTTACGGTGGCCTTCTACAAGGCCTTTCAAGATAAGCTGGTCCCCTACTTGATGCTCCTTTTTGACGACATTTGTCAACAAGGTAGCATGTCGAAGTCTATGAGGGAGGCGCTTCTCATCACCATCCCGGAACCAGGCAAACCCCCCAACGAATGTGGCTCATATAGGCCGCTTTCGCTGATTAACGTAGATGCCAAATTGTATGCAAAGGTTTTGGCGACGCGGTTGGCTCTCCTGGTCCCGGACCTGGTTGCCCCGGAGCAGGCTGGGTTTGTCCCCGCCCGGAACTTGACTTATAACATTCGCACGGTGCTGGGCGCTATTCAGCATGTTCGGCAAGAGAATAAGGCTGTGGCTATCTTCCTGGATATGGAAAAGGCATTTGACTCAGTAGAGTGGTCATTTATGCTCAGAGTCCTCCGTAAGTATGGGCTTGGCGAACCCTTCCTTCAGATGCTAGGAGCCCTATACTACAAGCCAACTGCGCGGCTAAAGATAGGGAACTCGGTCACTGCCCCGATTGAGATCAGCAGGGGCACTCAGCAGGGCTGCCCCCTCTCCCCACTTTTGTATGCACTGGTGGCGGAGCCCCTGGCCTGCGCAATAAGAGAATACCACGGGTTCGAGGGGATCAACTTCCCTTCGTATCAGATTGGCATCTCGACGTACGCAGACGACACTTTGTTGTATGTCCGGGACCCGGAGGTGAATCTGTCGTCGGTCTTGCGGGAGGTGGTGAGGTTTGGGGCCCTCTCGGGCCTTCGGGTCAATTGGAATAAGTCTGTGGCGTTGCCTTTGACTCCGGTGACTCTCCCATTCGACTCGGAATACCCGCTGCAATGGACCACGGACTCCATACGTTATCTGGGGATCCGTATACACACTGATCCCGAGATCCTGATACGTGAGAACTATGGTGGTTGCCTACTCCAAGCTGGTAGATGATGTTGAGGTGTGGTGCAGGCTCCCGCAGTCCCTAATGGGTAGGATTGCAATTATGAAGATGGTGGTTCTACCCAGATTCCTCTTTCTCTGTGCTAACATACCTGTCGTACTCTCCAAGGCCTTTTTTCGTCAGCTTACTCAGACGCTTATTAGGCTTGCGTGGGGGGGCAAACAGCCGAGGGTTCAATGGCAAACTCTCCTGCTTCCCTATGAGCGCGGGGGTCTGGGGGCTCCTGACCTAGAAAGGTACTACAGGATTGCGCAGGGGGCTCATCTCCACACTTGGATCCATGGGGACCCTGGCATCCCGCACGTGAAGCTGGAGCGCCTCTTTGCGGACCCCACTCCGCTCCCGGCCACAATATGCTGTCCTGTCGATCGCAGGGTTGGCAACTTGGACTCCATTGCTGCCACAAACCACGCTTGGCATGAGCTGGTCTGCTCCCGTGAGAGTGAGCTGTTGTGCTCTCCCCTTCTGCGAGTGGAATGGGCGGTGTGGTTGGCCCCGCTAACGGAGAAGGGTGTCCTGAAGGCGTTACGGGACTTGAGCATAGACAAGATGGGGACCTCTTTTTGAACGGCATAGTGAAGACGTCGCAGCAGGCCCTCCAATCCCACCCTGGGGCGACGCTATTGCACGGCTTCCAATACCACCGGGTCCGCAGAGCGTTGCAGGAATTGCTGGGCCCGGAATTGGCAGAGCCGCAGGAAGTGCCTGAGCTTAAGTTAAGAACCCCTCTCCCCGTAAATTGGTAACTACTCTTAAGAAACTCGGAGATAGGCACCGGCAGTACCCTCCCTCCAAGGCCAGATTGGCCTGGCAGAGTGATCTTTAGTCGCCGTTCTCGGATGAGATGTGGCTATACTGCTGTACGAATACTAGGAAGATTTCACTCAATAGTTGACATCGCCTGATTCACTTTAAATACCTACAGCGGGTCTATTATACACCGGACAGGTTACATAGATATGGTCTGCGGGAGTCGGCGGAGTGTGAGCGTTGCCATTTTCCCACAGCTGATTTCCTACATATGTCCTGGACTTGCCCTAGTATCCATAAGTTTTGGCGGGAGGTATTTGCGGAACTTAGCTCTATGCTGGGTACGGAGGTTCTGCCTTGCCCGGCGCTGGCATTGCTGGGTTTTTCTAAACCGTTGCCTGTGGCGATGCGGCGACTCGCTGACATGGCTTTGCTGACGGCCAAGCGCCTGATTGCGTTGTGCTGGATGAGGGGGCCGGTTCCTACTAAAAAGCGCTGGGAGACGGATTTGCTGTATTGCTGCACACAGTCTGAGGTGTATAGTGAACTGCTTCCCCCAAAGAGTCGACCTAAGAACTTCTGGGGGTTATATAGGGAATACCAGTGCGCTAGAGGGGATAGTGAGTCAGACCCTGAAGGGGAGGAGTTGGATGAACTGCAGGAGGGCGGGGTGGCGATGGCGGAGGTTGACATGATGTGTGGTTGACTGTTCCCCTGTTGGAGGTGGTTGGCAGGTTCCATCCTGGTCTCAACTGAGAAGCAGAGGGTGTGTATCCCTGGGATGGCTGCATTGGGAGGGTGACTTTAGTGGTCCGTTTTTAACTCTGCATCATTCCATTGGGCCCTCGGGTCCATAGCTGTGGGTCCTACGTTCGTCTATAGACGCGGTAGTTAGTGCGGGTAGGTGGGTGGACACGGGCGTGGGTAGGCTGGCTTGTTTGTAGGGTGGGGGGGGGGGGGGTTCTTTTTTTTTTTTAGCTGTGGGTTTATTGCATCTATTTTTTCCTCCCCCTTCTAGGAGATTTTGTCTTCATGATTCCGAGACTTGGTTTAGCACTTGCGAACTGACTGCATTATTTTTGCACACCGAACTATGATCAAGAGTGTCAGCACCAGTATTGACTATCCTATCTTTTTGATACCAGTCATAAGCTGTTTCCACAACCCGATTTTGTTTATTCTTTCTTTCCTATGAGTGCGCCACCAGGCCCCCGGGATGCTGGCGTTACGGCTGTGTATATGACCTATGCTCAGGGATCTGGGTGCTATCTATTGTTGCCGCCGGCCTCCGGGTTGTAGGCGATGAGTGCTGTGTGCAAACTTTGAAGGTGTAATAAAGTACAAATTTAACTAAAAAGAAAAAATGGGTGGGATGATCAGATCAGGCAATTGCCATCCTGCCCTCCTGTTAGCAGTTTTCCCTGAACCACCACTTTGGGACGCGCTGACCTGAAGTTCTCCGCCCGCCTAATGAACCTTGGTCCCTCATACCCTAGCCAGAATCCTTCCCGAAAACCTTCGCTTAACAATTGTGCATCCTCTCTGATGGGGTAGTGCGCCAACCATGTGCCTAACCAATGTGTTTTATTTGGGGTATGAGCTTTTGCCCATATTCCCAAGTGCCCCAAATCCTCCCCTGCTGTCTGGTTCCTTTGATGACTTCCATATATGCTGTTATGCTGGTTCTATTGCCCTATCTGCTGTCCCTGGCCACTATTCCCAGCCCAAAGCACTGCATGAGTGGATGTCTTTCCATGCACTTAAAGCACTTGTCGGAATATACAACATTCTCTTGTGCAGAGATCTTTGTTAAAATCCCACCATGTCCCCTGGACTCCTCCTTGGTTCCTCAGACCATTCCCCATCCCCCGCGGGTAGAAAGATTTTGAAAGGGTTAATACCCTAATGGAAGGCTGCTTGCAGTAAATGTGGTCTTCCCAAACTTAACTGAACCCATTGTATATTGATATCTGTAGCAATCTCCACCCCACCCCCATTTTTCTTCTACGTCCCATGCTAACTGCACCGGAAATTCCTCCTCCTAATGTGATCAAGCAAAACCCCCGTACATGAACTGCGCTCTTCTTATCACATCCATGTATTTGAACAAGGAGACACACCTCTCTGGGTATTTTTCAGGAGCATACAGTAGCAAAAATTGGGAAAGCTGCAATCCAATTTTCTATTGTCGGCACCCTAGGCTGTTTTGACAATTCAAATTCTTCCTCCTTTGACCCTTCTTTCGCCCATAATTCACTGTGTAGTATTTTTAACATCTCCACCTACACCCTTTCCCATATTTTCTAGTTGTTTGTCAACATTGTGTGCACCCACGTGCTTTGTCACCCTCAAATATGGCAATTTCCTAATTTTAAGTGGTTTTTTTTCCCCGTCCTCTTGGGTCCGCCTTGCAGTATTTTTGTATCCTTTCTTCTTTCTTTTCTTGCCGTGTCTTTTCTCCTTTTGCCCCAATGTATGCGTTCTCTAACCGCAGTGTCTGTCCCCTTAGGTCCTGTATTTGTGATTGACCGACCTTCATCTCCTCTACAGACGTCTGTGTCTGTACCCACTCCCATGTCTTTTAGATACAAACCTTTCCTGAGGCATACTGCTCCACTGTCTCTATCTCCCTTCTGCAGGTATCCATTGCCAGCATCCTCCACTGCCCTGGCCTTCCTTCATTGCTCCCTCTTCCCACTCTCTTAACTGTTCACATGTGGACAAGACAAGGTAGCTTGACTTTCCAACAGCTATCTTTACATTTGGTAGGTTTAGAAATAAGGTTTGACGACAGTCTTTCTATTGCTAGTCATTTTGATGAAGTAAAGTGGGGGTGTTTACTCACTGCTTTCAAGAGCATTTTACAGCCTTTGCATACCAACACATTGATAGCTGTAATGCCTGGGTGTCAGACAGGTATTTATTGCTATCATTGTGCTGGTGGTGTGCTGGTGGTTTCAGTAAGTTGTACAGATCCCAGAAATGTTTCTTAAAGTAGAACATGTAAATTACATTGACAACTGTTGATGGTTTTCAACACTTGCTTCAGCCAAATATACCTGATGTAATTTTATGCTGTGGTGCATCTTTTTTTCTAGATGCAGGCTGGTCATCCCATTGCCGTCAGAACACAAGTGAAGCACAGTCACTTGACAAGGATCAATGGTAAGATGCTGTGGAAGAGTTCCTTTTTGATGAATCAATGGGTGTGCCATAACTATAAATAGTGCAGATGAAAATTTGCTTGTATGTCATTTTAATTTTTTTCCTAAATTGCTCAAGCAGCATGTGTCAGACCCCATTCAGGAGGCCATAGCCCAGACTGGGGCTACTTGGCCAAATCCTTGGGTGCTAAGGTAGTCTGCCTCTGCTGTACTGGGGCCTATCCTACTATGCCTCTACACACTGAGCCAAGAACAACCCTTCAGCACTTGACTCTTAGTGGTAGTGATGAACAGACACCAACCTCTCAAGGTGGTTTGTGTGGAGTTACTCACATACACATAATTGTGCAGCCCAGTGCTTCCCATCATAAAGTATTTTATTACACCGAAAGAAAAGTAGAACACACTACAATAATGACAGAATACCCAAGTTATGGGTGTGAGTCTCTTGTGTTCTAAAGTACCCCATGCCCTCTATCCACGTCTTGCCCCCTGTGTCCAGTCTAAGAGTTTTTAAGGTTAAGATCGTGGCATTGCTTCTAGAACGGATGCCAATCTCTCCCCTCACTTCTCTCAGCAAACAATCTCAGGGGCTCAATCCCATTTTAGTCTCTCACCTGTCTGTGGTGATGTGGCTGGGGGCTGCGTTGAACCGTCACGCAGTGGTGGCTTCACTGGGACACAACCCGCCAGTGCCTTGAGACCCTATGTTGCACGGTGGAGAAGGAGACAGAGAAACAGGGAGTGCTTAACAGTCAGGATTTTTATTAATGGCTTCCTCCAATCAAACATAGAAAACAACAAGACACTGTTCCAACCAATGAAGGGGTTTCTTCCTAGGGTTATTCTTCGTTCTTCTTGCCTCCGAGAACCTTGTCCTAGGTCTGCAGGATACTGGAGCATGAAGGGGTGATTCCTGAAAGGATTCAGCACCACTCAGAAGAAAACAAAAAAAACACTGGTATGGAAAGGTCCCCGGGGCTCTACGTAAGTAAAAAGGGATTAGGACAGTGAGGGGCATAAACACCACCCGACACCAGTGAATCGCCTTTGGCCTAGAAGCTCTTCCGCTCTATGGCACTCAGTCTTTGTGCTCCGAGCTCGGCCCCAGACGTTATGCGGACAGGCCCGCCCTCACCTCCCTACCTCCCCCTACCCAAAACGGCCCCCAGCTGTCCCCGTACCTTCTGCAGCCACGACCCTCCGCGGCCATGGCTGGACTCAGCGTGTTGCCGGATAAGGTCCGGTTCCTTCTTGCCCGTCCGTTCCTCCGTCGAGGCGTCGGCTTGTTGCGGGGTTGCTTCGGCCTTCGTAATGGGTGGGATCCAGGAGTCAGAGAGTCCAGGGCTCACGAAGGTTTGCACGTCGGGTTCCCCTCCCGACGCCTTCGCTGCTTCTTTAGCTGGGCTCCACCACGAACTCCCTTCCCTCAGAGTCTCTTCCGTTTTGAAGCCCGGAGAGTCAGCTGACCTGGTCACATGACCGCTTTGACGGTCGGGTTGCCGGGGAAATTTAAAGAGACCGTGTTCCGGAGCCGGGGTCTGAAAATAGAGGAGAGGGGGATGGATAAAGAGGCAACTGTTCTCGGACTGTCTTCAAGGAGGAGGCATCGTCAGGGGGCATCTCCTAGTCACACCCTAACAGGTGAGTAGAGCACTTTACAAACCCCTGATTGATTGATTGATTTACTGGGGCATTCTCACACAGCATAACGCTTCTGCTAGGGGTGATCAGATGCTGTGCACACTGCAGTTCTCAGATACGCCACAGCAGGGTCTGGTGCTTCTGGTGTAGGCTGTCTTCTGGGCTTTGACAATCACTGGGTTTGGTCAGATCTTGATGATTTGACAGGTTCGGCTTCATCACTTCAGTGGGTCTTAGATCAGTTGTGCAGGGCATTCCATGGTAGAGTCTTCTTCTCCAGGTGGGAGGGCTCCTAAAATAGCAACTCACTTCCAGGAGACATCCTGTGTCGCAGTGCAGTACCCAGATGAGTGTTGAGGTCTCTGTGTCACAGCTACTAGGTGCTATCTTCGGCATATTGTGCCATGAAGGGACACTCAGATGTTCAGGGTAGGGTTTGCTTCTGGGCGCATCTAAGGCAGAGCTATGTTCTCTACTCACAGAGGGATACCCTGGCCATGCACCTGTAGACTGCAGTCTCTATTTCCTTGGGGTGGTCTGGAATGTACTGCACAAATTGGCAGTGCCAGGGTGACACGTCTACATTCACTGATCAATAGCCAGTACCACAGGCAGTTACCTATCACTTCTTCAGTCGGGCCAGCCAATTGGGCACACAAGCTCCAGTGCCTCGGTGGTGACAATGTGGATAGTAAATAGAGACCAGCCAGCAATCTTCAGAAGTGCCACACTGTCTCAAACAAAGCTGCTCAAATAAATCTGTGCTCTTGACCTCCTCTATCATTCAGGTTGTGAGTGATGGATGGCTCTGCACCAGGGTCAGATGCTACAGCCCCTTCCAACTATCTACTTCTCCTGCATGGTTGGTGCTTCACTTAGGCAGGATTCCTTGGGGTCTCAAGCAAAGTCAGAAATTGGTTCTTCAGAACGGACTCCTGGTGATGGTTCCTCACCCCTGCTGAGCTGAATTTCTGGCAGATCCCAGCCCTTCATTGCAAAGTGGACCTCTGAGCACTCTGCACAGTATCACCCTCATAGGTTGAAGAGAACTTGGAACTGGGACACAAGCGAGCCAGCTGCTTCCATTTAAATAGACTGCTAGCAGACACAGTATGAACTTCTACAGTCTGCCTCTCAATAATCGGTTTGGGTCAGTTCCACTTGCCTCTGTCCTTCACAGGCTGTCCTCTAGACTCAGCCTTTGTCTTGAGTAATCCTCCTCACAGCTGGATTGTCTCCAGCCTGGCGCACATACAAAAAAAGCACAAAAGGTAAGAGCAGCCTGCACTTTGGCTTGCAACTGTCCCATTTGACAGTGATCAGGAAAAGAGACAAAGGGTTGCTTGCTTTCAAGGACCATTTACATCCTAACAACAAATACTGCAGTATCATCATTGCCGTCTACCAAATGTAAGTTCCAGGAGGGCTAATCAGCAGCCATCTGTAAAATAAAGGCCCTACTTGAATATCTCCGGGGAAGCCTTCCTCCTCTTTCCCCACTTCAGTGTTGGGGTTCTTTCTCTCCAGTGTCAGGAATGTCAGCAGTACTCTATCTGGGACCGCACCTTCACCTCCATTTTGCCCACATGACCAGGCAATAGGCTTCCAAAATGGTACCCACTTACCTGTGTGTACTCTGGTTTACGCCTACACCCATGTACCGCACTGTTCTAGTAGCATACATGCACGTGCTAAAGCACACTGGCTATTGGCCCTAGGATTCTGGGTTTACTGTGAGCAGCAGAAGTTTGACTGAGTGGGGTCAGTAGGCTTCGGCTTGTACAACTCTGGTAAAAAGGCTGGTCCAATTGTAAACGCCCCAAAACATGGTATGCTGTCACCACCATAACTAATTACTAGGACAGTAGTCTAGCTTGTCACTATGACCGGTTCACTTGGTCCAGGACAAGTCAAGAACCTCGTTAATCAGGAGCAGGCCTATGCCTCTGTTAGCACACTAGATTAGTGTGAGGTTGGGCTAGAATCCGAAAATCATGATTACCGGTATTCAGAGTTAAGACATGCAGGGCATGAGACATTCCTATTCCAACAGTTAGTATTCAGACTGACCTGACCCATATTCTAACGTGCATTAAATCATTTTCTCCCTCTCAGGTTACAGACCTTTCTGTGGCAGTTGAAGTAGCATCTATCTATCTATCTATCTATCTATCTATCTATCTATCTATCTATCTATCTATCTATCTATCTATCTATCTATCTATCTATCTATCTATCTATCTATCTATCTATCTATCTATCTATCTATCTATCTATCTATCTATCTATCTATCTATCTATCTATCTATCTATCTATCTATCTCTCTATCTATCTCTCTATCTATCTCTCTATCTATCTCTCTATCTATCTCTCTATCTATCTCTCTATCTATCTCTCTATCTATCTCTCTATCTATCTCTCTATCTATCTCTCTATCTATCTCTCTATCTATCTCTCTATCTATCTCTCTATCTATCTCTCTATCTATCTCTCTATCTATCTCTCTATCTATCTCTCTATCTCTCTATCTCTCTATCTCTCTCTATCTGATGGACTTGCGCGCAGCGTCCACGCGCAGCGGTCGCTCCAAAGGTAAGCCCGTCTACGCCCGTCCGCGCCTGGACCGCGCCCAGCGCCAGTCCCCCTGGTCCCCGCCATACCCACCCCACTCGCTTAACGTATAACGCCGCCACTCTCCTCGCCCTTAACCCCGGACACACACCACAATGCTACGAAGCTGCCCCGGGACGTACCTCGGTCCCTTCGCCTGCCACTCCTGCAAATTTACCAGCATCAAAACCCATACCACATCCACTAACCCCAAACACAGCTCCGACTCTAACCACCTGAAGTGCATCCTGCTGAACACCCGCTCGGTCCACAGACACGCCACTGAACTCTGGGATCTACTCGACACTACATCACCGGACGTCGCCTTCCTTACTGAAACATGGATGAACGCATCATCAACACCCGACATCGCCATAGCCATCCCGGACAATTACAAGACCATCCGAAAAGACCGCACCGTCCAAACAGGAGGAGGCATCGCCATCGTCCATAAGAACACCATCAAAATCACGACCAGCTCCGACGATAACCTTACAACCGCCGAACACCTCCACTTCCAGATCCACACCGACCCTAGGACCACTCTCAGAGGCACCCTCATCTACAGGCCTCCAGGAACCCGTAAACAATTCAGCGAAGACATCACTGACTTCGTCCACATGCCCTTGCCTCCGAGAACTACATTCTACTAGGAGACCTCAACTTCCACCTGGAAAAGAAAAACAACAGCAACACCACCACCCTTCTTGACAACCTGGCCAATCTCGGCCTCAAACAACTTGTTGACACCCCCACCCATGTAGCCGGACATACGCTCGACCCAATCTTCACCTCCAGCAAACTCATCTCCTTCGACCGCACCACAGCTCTCCATTGGACGGAACACTGTTGTGTTCACTTCAGCTACAAAACCACCTCGACCCACAACCCCCCACAAACTATTCCCCAAAGAAAATGGAACAAAATCACCACAACCAACTCCTCACATCGCTCAACCAAAACCCACACGCCCTCTCATCGGACCCAAACCAAGCTGCCATCAAATTCAAACAATGGATCACTCACAGCGCTGACGAATTAGCACCCTTGAAAAACCATCACACCAAACAAGACAGTAAAAAGGTCCCCTGGTTCAACGATGACCTTAAGAAATCCAAGAAGCTATGCCGTACTCTCGAAAAAATGGAGAAAAAACCCAACCACCGACAACATGACCACCTTCAAGGCAGCCACCCGCAAACACCACCAGCTGTTCGATCCACCAAGAAATCAGCATTGAAGAATCGACTCGACAACAACGCCCATAAAAGCAAGGAACTATTCAACATCGTCAAAGAATTCACCAACCCCACCGCAGCCTCAAACAACATCACTTCCTCCCAAGACCTCTGCGATTCGTTATCCTCCTTCTACAACAAAATTGCCGACACACATAACAGCTTTGAAAACTGTTCCAACGAACAATCCTCTCCACCCCCCTCAGAACCTAAACCGCCCTCTAACAACCTCAGCGCCTGGAACCCAATCACCACTGAAGACACCATCCGCCTAATGAATTCCATCCACTCTGGCTCGCCAACCGACCCATGTCCCCACCACATCTTCAACAAAGCAGACTCCATCATCGCACCCCATCTCCGTGATATCAACTGCTCCTTCAACTCTGCTACCTTCCCAGAAAGCTGGAAACATGCCGAAGTCAGCGCCCTCCTGAAGAAACCCACAGCAGACCCCTCTGAACTTAAACTACCGCCCCATATCCCTCCTCCCATTCCCGGCCAAAGTCATTGAGAAAGCCGTCAATAGCCAACTCGCCGCCTTCCTCGAATCCAACAACTCCCTCGATCCCTCACAGTCCGGCTTTCGAGCCAAACACAGCACCGAAACTGCCCTCATCGCAGCAACAGACGACATCCGAACACTACTGGACAACGGAGAAACAGTGGCCCTCATTCTACTCGACCTCTCCGCCGCCTTCGACACTGTCTGTCACAGCACCCTCATACAACGCCTCAGCAACATCGGCATAAAAGGAAAAGCCTTGGACTGGATCATCTCGTTCCTGGCTGGGAGAACTCCGAGAGTCCGACTTCCCCCATTCAAATCAGAGGCCACCGAAGTCATCTGCGGTGTACCACAAGGATCATCACTCAGTCCCACCCTCTTCAACGTTTACATGAGCCCACTCGCTTCCATCGCGCGTCAACACAACCTTAACATCTCCTACGCTGACGACACCCAGCTGATCCTTTCCCTCACCAAAGACCCCAACACCGCCAAAACCAATCTTCACGAAGGCATGAAAGAAGTAGCCATATGGATGAAAAACAGCCGCCTAAAACTTACCTCAGACAAAACGGAAGTGCTCATCCCAGGATCATCCCCCTCTGCCTGGGACGACTCATGGTGGCCTTCGGATCTGGGCTCAGCACCCATACCCACAGACCACGCACGTAACCTAGGATTCATCCTAGACTCCTCCCTCTCGATGGCCAGACAAGTCAACGCAGTCTCATCCTCCTGCTTCAACGTACTTCGTATGCTCAAAAAAATCTTCCATTGGATCCCCACCGAGACAAGAAAGACTGTCACCCACGCACTGGTTACGAGTCGGCTAGACTACGGAAACACCCTCTATGCCGGAATTTCAGCCAAATTACAGAAAAAACTCAAACGCATCCAAAACGCATCAGCGAGACTCATTTTGGACATCCCTCGCCAAGATCACATTACCGGCCACCTGAAAGACCTCCACTGGCTTTCTGTCAACAAGAGAATAACATTCCGTCTCCTCACCCACGCACACAAGGCCCTCTACAAACTAGGGCCCGAATGCCTCAACACTCGACTATCCTTCTACACACCCACCCGCCAACTAAGGTCCTCCAATCAAGGCCTCGCCGCAGTTCCGCGTATCCAAAGATCCACCATGGGAGGTAGATCCTTCTCCTACTTGGTGGCCAAGACCTGGAACTCACTCCCCACTCACCTCCGCCTTACACAGAACCACATCTCCTTCAGAAAAGAACTTAAAACCTGGCTGTTCGATAAATAATGAACCCCCTCCCCAAGCGCCTTGAGACCCTCTGAGTGAGTAGTGCGCTATATAATTTCTTGAACTTTAACTTTGACAGCAACATTGTATATTTTTTTGTTTCCCTCCTCAAACGGATTATATTCAATGTTCCTGTCAGTCTTGGCAGAATAAATAATTTACTGTGAAACGTAAATTAAGACATATGTGATTTGTAAATGTGTCATTGGTCAGTATAGGTGCCCATTTAAAATGTTTAGTGTAACCATTTTGTTTTACTTTGTAGGCCCACAACAATGGAGCAAAAGTCAAATGGTAAAATGGTCCAAACATGCTCATGTGGACAGAATTCCAACCATTGGAAAACTGGTAGGTAGGATGGAAAACTGGTAGGTAGGATGTAAAATGCCACAGGGTTAACTAAAGAAAGAATTATCTACAGAGGAGTTTAAATCTCCAGTAATTGTGTGAAAATTAACTAAAATGTTGTTCATAAATATTCAATTTGAGCATTTGAAAAACAAAAGCTTGTGGTTGTTTTTACCATATTTTTGTGGAATAATCGATCTAATTGGTGGACAAATCTAGCTATTTTACTAGTCCTTTTACCTCATCGGATACACCATTTCCTGCTAGCCAAACATAGTGTACTCATTCATCATCCAAGCAAAATGATCTCCCAAACAGAAGGAATTCATTGACATTTTTTTTTTTTTTTTAAGTTTTATCAACCCTCATTCATGAAGTCTGAATTAAGAATCCAATGACATTGCTCTATGTTGCGTTCTTCCTGATATCTTTGGATTATTGAGCACGTTATTCATTTGTTATTTATAAGATAACACTGTATAAAGGATGATACAGGAATGTCCCCTGCATGTTGAACAGGCAGGTACCCCCGCCTTAAGTGCTAGGATGTATAGTAAACTGGTATATTAACTTTTATTTTGCCTCTGGTGAGTCCTGCTTATCTAATGTGTACAGAGGCCTAAGCTTGTCCCTGACAATGCAAGACTTGTCCTATAACCTGAAGATCACCAAGCCTGCCCTCAAAGAGACGGTGGGCAATGCCTGTTCTAGATGTATTGCATTCGATGGTGGTGGCAGGATGCCATGTTTTGTAATGTATGGTATGACCCCATGCTGACATATGTACATGTATATTGCGTGTGAACAGTTTACATGTGATTCTTGTATATCTGATAAAGACATCTAGACGAAGATTCCTTACCTCATGAAGTCTCACCCAGGCATCAGGCTCTATCTGGAAATTTTTCAGCTGTACCTCTGCACGCCAGGCGACAGCGCCTTACAAGTCCGTGATGTTGACTCCACTTGTGACGTCATTCGAGTCATATAAGTCCCCTCTGGCACTCGGACACCAGTTTCTTCTTTTCCGCGCTGCAACGCGTATACGGAAAAGTGGTACCTCAGGCCATTTTTTCTGGCCTATTTCGACAGTTTTTGTCAGTAGGGAACAGTGTGCCTTTTTCCCATGTCATCGGGCTTTAAGCCTTGTGGGTATTGTGCATGACAGTGGCGGCTGCAAATCCGCATTCCATTTGTATGTGGTGTTTGGGAGAACAGCACGACTCAGAGGACAGTGGTTCCTGCCAGAAGCAGACTCCAAAGGCACTCAAGGAGCGCTGTATGTAACTACTGGAGGTGCACCTGTCATTGTTCTTGGAGACTTCAAGGCCTCCATCTTCTTCCCATTCTGAGGTCTGTTCATGGGCCGTTCCAAAAGTCTGAGCCGTTCGCAGGGACGTCGCTCTCCTTCAACTTCCCAAGCACTTGAATTTGGTGCACCCCCCGACTTCACCACGTGGAGCCTCTATCTCCCATGGCTCCTCCCACACGCCAGTCTAGGAGGCCGTGCTTGACTCCGCCCGCACCTCCCAGTCTTCCCGGGACCCGGGTGTCGATGGCCTAGATGAATGAGTACTATAACTCTCTAAGTCTCATCTTTGGGCCCCAATCTTCCTCTTGTGCACCTCCAAGCCCTAAGGAGCTGAGTTTGGTCACGTCCGTGGATTCGACCTCCGCAGCAGTAGAGCCTATGGAGTCGTTGGGTTGGCGCCTGACTGCCTTGGCTGGTTCCCCATCGATGCCAGTGCACAGCCCTTCGGGGTCTCCACCTTCGGTGTCTGTACTTGATCAGCAAACTCTGGCAACAATATCTGCATCGCCAATCAAGGCTGTTCCATCTCCTATCGACGTTGAAGCATCGCCGTCTCCGCATCGAACAATGTCTGGTGCGGAATTGATGGAGTCATCTATGGGGAATTGTGTCTTCCTGCTTGCCTCTCATGGTGACACAGAGGAATTGGGCCTTTTACAGCCTATATCTGAGGCCATTCCACCTCTTTTGGAAGAGAGTTGGTTGTCTGTACTTTGAAAAGCTAGTAGACTGGAGTCGTTGCCAGATTCTGGACTTCTTTCCCCTCCTAGCCTTACTACTGAGGCATGTTCATTTGCATAGGGTAGCTATGGTTTTGGAGTTGTCTCTCCTTATGTTGGAAAAATATGCAGCTCTCCTGATTGATGTGCTTTATCAGGGTCAGACAGGGGTGGAGCCTGTTTTCCCATATAGTACGGCCCTGTACGACTTATTGTTGGGTACTTGGGCTAAACCTGATACAAAGATCTGTGGATCGTGCTACATCTCGTAGGCATCTGCCTGCTCCTGGAGATCCTGCTAGTCTCCTCGGGTATCCTACCTTTCGTAGTCTGGTGGTACAGGCTGCGTCAGCATCTCAGAATATGGATTTTCTGCCTAATGCTCCATCGGATAGAGAATCTATGAGGAAAGATTTGTGTGGCAGACCTATTTTCCCTCAGCTAGTTCTGCCTTAAGGTCCACTAACAAGTCTTGTGTCCTTGGGCATTTTCTCACGCTTTCTGGAATTCCTTCCAGGCTATGTTGCCAACACTTCAAGATTAGGTCGGAGGACTTCCGGAACAGCTGAACAGGGATTAACAACAGGCAGCTAAATTGATTATTCGATATGGCATGGATACTACAGATTCTGTAGGCTGGGCCATGGCATCCTCTGTGGCACTACGACATTGTACCTGGTACAGATATCCTGTTTTTCAGAAGTGGTCCAGGCTGTCTTGGTTGATATGCCCTTTGATGGCACCAATCTTTTTGATGCCCAAGCCGACTCTGCTTTACGGCGTCTCCTTGATAGAAAAAGTGAAACAGAGTCCTCTTTTTTCGAATGATATTACTCTTGGATTTTGTTCAGTATACTAGCGTTGTAGGGGGATATTAATCTTTGATTTCTGTTACGATTGGTCATATCATGGTGGTTTAAGTTCCACTTGTTGATACCCATTGTAGTGTTCCTTCAGTAGCAGGAATTATTGTTTTTTAAGACTGACAGATTATGATGCCTAGTTTCGCTTCCCTATTTCCTCTAATGATGGGCTACGTGCTCAGGAGGTTAAATGTTTGTGATTCTTCCGGTTCGGAAGCAGTGTGGTATGCTGGTATGGGAAACAACCATCACAACGCAACTTATACAACGCATGCCATTACAACGTAAGTATAGGTAAGTATATACTTTTAGTAATATTAATTTAATTTTAATTTAATTAAAAAATTTTCATTAATTTTCTTAAAATAATTATATTTTAATGTATTATAAAAAAATTGAACATTATAATTTAATTTTATTTAAATTAACTAATTAAAATTTATATTTGATTAAATTAAATTAATTTTAATAAAACCCCCTGGAGTTAGAATAGTAATTATTACCACTACACTATCCAGCACTTACCCTACTTTTACACCCCCCTGGAGTTAGAATAGTAATTTGTACCCCTACACTATCCAGCACTTACCCTACTATTACACCCCCCTGGAGTTAGAATAGTAATTTTTACCCCTACACTATCCAGCACTTACCCTACTATTACACCTCCCTGGATTCAGAATAGTAAATTACATTGTATTAAAATAAAATTAATTAAAATAAAAAATTGTAATTAAAATTAAATTAATGGGGGAGGAGCTACGTCAGCAAGCAAGATGGCTGCTTAGGCTCCCGGCTCCGCCGACCTCCGTAAACCGCCACGATATCCTGTACGCTATCCTACTTTACGCCTAGTCTGTGTGCATGAACTGTTCCACACTCCGATGGAGAAATCCGGATACTTTTATCAGCTTGTTTGACGAAGTTCCATTGAGTTGAAGTTTGCGGTCTACTCCAGCGGTGAAGCCGGGGCCTGAAGTACTTTCACAGCTGGGCTGTAGTGCAACAACATCGGCCAGGAGGATCGGGCTGGGTCCGGTCAACCGGAGTGGAGGCTTTAATTCAGCCCGAAATTGGCAGCAATCGTTTCCATCGCTCCGCATCGACCGAGGGGTGAGTCGGCTTGTTGCCGGCTGCGGGTGGGGACCCCCGTCCCCCGCACCGTTTCACGGTCCCCGGGGTTCGGTGGTTCGGGGTCTCTGACCTGCGGCCTTCACCGGGTTGACCACGGCTGCGGACGAAGACTGGTCACCCCTCGCAATTGCACTTTCGTGGTCCTGTCTGTCCCCCCCGAGGATGCCAGATTCACCCGGGGAGGTGATTGAGACTGATGTCGGGCATGCAACTATGCATCGAGCGGTGCATGAGCCATCACGGAGGTCAATACTGGCAGAAATTTGGGCGTTTCTCACATGTGGATACTTTAGTGAGCAAATTGGACACGCGCTTATCTGCGATGCTCCGGATGGAACCGGGCCCGGCCCTATCGTTGGAACCGGAATCTACAGCCATTCATACTGCGGCCATTTTGATTCTGTGCGAGAGCCCCGTGAGGAAACGGGCATTGGATCCATCGGATGGTGCACTGGGAGATTGTGTTCCCGAGGATGTCATGGTATTGCTGAACCTTCCACCACCGGCTTTGGAGATAACATCAGGCGCACCCCCCCCGGAGACTTTTGTTTGTGACTTTCTATTTCCTTTGTGGTCATCTTCTCCTTTCCTGGTGACGCTGCGACTCCTGTGCAAGACACGTTGGGACTGTTCAACTAGGAGGGAGAGTCCGTCTGCTTCTACAGTTCCTGTGGACTCACTGCCTGCCGGTAGCCATGGACTGCTTTCTGATAACTCTCTGACTCTTTATTGCTTCTTTTTGTACCTTTGGGTCTCGCTGGGAGGGGTTTGTGTTCTTGTTCGGAAGGGCCAAGGTTGAGATCGACTGGGTCGGGAATGGTTGGCATGGCGTTTATAAATGTTGGACTTGTAATTGTTTGCTCTGAGAGGCTGGGCGGTGTCACACGGTACCCTCTACTTTCATCTATATTGTTGTCTTAAACTTGTTTTTATAATGATAGGGGGTGGCTGTCTCAGGCGGGGGGGTCTAAAGGGGCCGGGAGCCCACACGGACATGCCCTCCTACCTTTAGGGTTTTAGTTATTAGGGGCGACAGGCACGCTTCTAGTGGGGTCAGGCTATAGCCATTTGCAGGGGTGCAGGGTGGGGAGTTGGAGTTTTTTTTTTTTTTTGCCTTTTTTATTTTCTATGGCCTTTCTTTCTTCCTTTCCCTTTTTAAGGATCAGTATAGCTATGAATCAACTGGACTCTTATTGTGTGCTCGTATTTCGTGCTTATGCTCTTATGATATCCTGACTCCCGGGTGGGCGGGCTCTGAGTGCCGGAGCAATATGGAATGTATATTTTGTTTTCTTTCGTACAGATCTCAATGCTCTGGCGCCACTTTTCCATTATAGTGGTTACTTCATGCAAATCCTGTTTTTCACCCTGTCCCCCGCATTCTGTTTGACTGTATAGCACCTGATCCTCTCGTATAAAATATAAAATTAAACCTCTGTCTCATCCTGGAACCCATCTGTGCATTCTAAATACAATTCTTATCCTGAATGGCTGCCGGACCTTGGGATTGTCGGCTGATGAGCCGTGTTGTACGGTGATATTGGAGATTTTAATTTTCTTAGCGGCCGGCCCCCGCGGTTGTAGGCCCATACTTGTATTTTTACTGAATACCACAGTAAAGGTTTCCCCCCCAAATTTTTTTTATTTAATATGAATGAAATTATATACTTACCTATACTTACGTTGTAATGGCATGCGTTGTAATGGCATGCGTTGTAATGGCATGTGTTGTAATGGATCCTGCGTTGTAAAAGTTGCGTTGTGATGGTATGCGTTGTGAATGTATGCGTTGTAACGTCATACATCCTGCTGGTATGCAGTATTTTTTACTATTGGTATCTCTTATAGGGACATCTTGTATAGGCACCTTGTGGGAACTTTTATTCAGAGTGTGTGTTTATTTGTGTTCACTCTGGATTTCCACTTCACTGTTCCTTCATTGGGCTGCATTCCTTGTTGCTAATTTTTGTGGGGTGCAATTTTCTTTTAATTTAGATGGTGCTCAAATTGATTTTTAGTCATGTGAATTTTGTCGAAGATTAGGATGCCCTATGAGGAGGTTCTGCCACCATTACAACTTTGTGTGTTCTTTGTCTGCGCCTGGGGTTACGGTCCCTTGATATGCATTTCTCTTTTTTAAAGTCTTTACATATGGCAGATTCAAGGTCTCTATTTGATGTTCTGCAGCATGTCAATATTAATAATGGTTATCCCCCATTTCTGGAGGTTATGTTATCATACTTCCATTTTGGGAACATTGTTGTTCCGTGAACACTGCCTGTGAGGTTATCTGGGATGCAGCGTCAGGCTTCTATGGTTCTTTTCTTTCTTTAGAATATCCTGAGTTTTCCATCTCACAAACTTTGATATGCTTGGTGTAGTTATACTTCTCCTATTGGGAGGTTGGAGGTCCGCTGTTTCCTTGGACATTTTCTTCCTGTAATCAGCTATTAATATTTTTTAATTGTGGTTTAAAGCCCTATATAGTGTGATCAACAATATCCCACTGGGAGAGTTTCTGCATATGAAGCGAAACTGCTCAACAGACAAGAAATTTGAGAAAGCAAAAGGAGAGTCTATGAAGAGATTCAGTCAGAGGGGATACTGCACAAGAGTCCTGGATCAGGCTGAAGTAAGAAGCAATGTAGTAGAGAGAAATGACCTACTCATTGACTAACCAAGATTAGGCGAATCAAAAGTCAGAATGATCACAGGTTACTCAGAGAAATCAGCAGAAGTCTTTAATATCATGAAAAAGAACTGGAAGATCTTGAAGACAGACAGTGTGATAGGTAAAACACTACCAGACTATCCCCTAATATCGTACAGGAAAGCAAATTCATTTAAGGACCATCTTGTCAGCAGTCACTATGAGTGTAAGAGTAGGAAGAAACCGTCAGTGGTGGGTTTTTATCCTTGCATGAAATGCAAGGCTTGTAAAAACTCGGACAAGGTCAAAGAATACCAGATACCTGGGAAAATGAACAAAACCCAAATATCCAAATTGCTAAATTGCAATTCGGAGTATACTGTGTATTGCTTGATGTGCCCCTGTGGGAGAAAATACATAGGGAGCACAATCAAACAAACTAAGTTACGGGTTCTTGAGCATATGAGAGCCATCACCACGAGAGACCAGAGCTACCCAGTGGCTCGGCATTTCGAGGAGATGCACAAAAGCAACAGCAACTTACTGACCTTCTTTGCACTGGACCAATTGGTCAGAACTGAGCGAGGGGGAGACTGGGTAATAAAATTGCGTACCCTAGAATCCAGGTTTATCATCCTACTCCAGACTGAGACCCCAGGAGGTATGAACAATGAGGAAGAAATGTGGACTCCTATTTAATATATTGTCCACTTCTTGGGGGGAGAGGGAAATTTAGAAAGAGAAAAAGAACCCATCTCCAAGACCCGAGTACCTGCCAAATATTAGCTTGAATGTAATAAAGCCCATTCAGGGCTTGATTGCAAGGGCTATACTAAGCCCTAAAATTAATGAGACTCCCAGGTTAAATATCCGTGAACCACCCAAGCCAGTTCCCACCTCTAAATGCCAAAGATAGCTGCCCAATTAAGGGAGTGATTAGGAGAACTGTGCGAAATAACGGCCCTGAAAAACGATAGGCGACCAATAATATGTTATACAATATTATATTGGCATACAAATTAGTATCATTAATGAATTGATCATTATAATCACCAAATGATTTGTGAAAGCGCTTGAATGTACAGATGAATGTATTCACATTGCACTTTATGATTGTGTTAGCACGTTATTTATCACTATAAGATGGCCGCCATTTCCAATGATGGAATTGCATGAAATGAGCCGTTTATATTTTTACTTTTAGTGCACGTGACAAAGTCACAATGAATTTTATTGAAATTACTGAAAAAAATGCAATGAATTACACTGACGAAGGCGGCAATGCCGAAAGGCGTTTGTAATCCCTGTTTACTATCTTCAATGCTGTGAATAAATATGGCTAGCCATGCTGTAGTGACTTTGAGTGCTCTTCTTTGAAATAAGTCCCGTGGACTCAGTGTTGGGAATATATATAAATATATATATATATATATATATATATATATATATATATATATATGTATATATATATATATATATATATATATGTATATGTCTAAACACCTTCCCCGACTCGGAGAAAATTGAATCGCACTACATCACAGTTCGTTTCAGTATTTATTCAGGGCAATCAATGAAGGTAACTTAGTCCCAATGCATTTCGGCGCTTTACTCTCCCTTCTTCGGGGGAAATTGATCCGGAGACATCCATCAGTTTAGCCGTTTCGGTAACAGGTAAAGTCTTGTTCCTTTAAGTTTACTCCCCTCAAGTGGGCGTTGCAATGATTGATGCGCAAGGTTTCCTGGTATCCGTAGGCTGGATGTCTTTTAAATGCCTTGAATTTGTACTGTGATTTCCCCACATGCCTTTTTCGTGCATGAAAGGGACTCAAGCCAGGCTCCAGTGCCTGGTGGCAGCCGCTGCCCTAAAGCTTTCCGCTGGTTTGCAAAGGCGTCCTTTTGCGGGCAGACATGGCGCTCTTGTTTGAGGTGCGGTACTCCGCGGCTGGACAAAGCTGTGAATAACATCTAAACACCTTCCCCGACTCGGAGAAAATTGAATCGCACTACATCACGGTTCGTTTCAGTTTTTATTCAGGGCAATCAATGAACGTTACTTAGTCCCAATGCATTTCGGCGCTTTACTCTGCCTTCTTCGGGGGAAATTGATCCGGAGACATTCATCAGTTTAGCCGTTTCGGTAACAGGTAAAGTCTTGTTCCTTTAAGTTTACTCCCCTCTAGTGGGCGTTGCAATGATTGATGCGCAATGTGTGTATATGTGTGTATGTGTATGTGTATGTGTAAGTATATATATATATATATATATATATATATATATATATATATATATATATTACCTACTGGCAGTCGCCAGTAGGTAGTTATAGTTAGGATTTTTTTCAATGCAAAATCTCAAAATTCTATTTGGAATAACTTTGGCGCTGGTTGACGAATCGGCCTGAAAATTTCCTCAAATTTGCCTTGTAGAGCTCCGGTCCTTCCCTGAAAGTTTGGGGGGGATTCGTCAAGCGGGGGCCAAGATAAAAGGGGGGTCCCAAAACGTGTTTTCCCCATGTCAATTTCCATAGGGCGGTCAAACTCACTTTTAGCCCGAACGGCTGAATGGATTTGCACCAAACTTGGCAGAATTGTAGGGACTGGTAGTCCGATGTGCCTTTGCTATGTCTCAAGATATGTGCTCCAGTGGTTTTTGAGTAATTTAGGTTCAAAAAATATATATATCTATCAGCGCGCCCCGGTACACGCTCCGGGGAGCGCACCGGGCGGGCCACGCGACTTGCGCACGGAAAGCTGATTGGCTCTCGGGTGTCTGTAAACATTCGAAACAGTCCGGAGCGGCCGCCATCTTGTGTGTCGGTAAAATCGAGACACAAGAGGTGGCAAAAACAAAGGGGGAAATGACCATTAGGGGGCAGAGTAGACCCCCTCTGACCCCCTAGGTTTGATGTGGGGGCCATAAAAGGGCCCCGCGGGGCAAAAAAAAAAAAAAAATTTTTTCGATGTGCGCGGGGGGAGCGCCCGGTACGCGCTCCGGTGAGCGCACCGGGGAGCGTACCATGGGGAAAAAAGAATGACAGATTTTTTTTTTAAATTAGCATTTTTTTTAAATTGGAGGTAGTTCTAAAAACTGTTTTTTTTATTCTTTATGTTTTATATTTTTTTTATTGGTTTTTTTAACATTTTTTTTCTTTTTTTGGCTTTTCTGAACATTTTTTTTTTTGTATTTTTTAAGGGGAGAAACAAAAAACAGGGAATTCTAAAGGACTCAACAGGAGCAAAAAAAAAAGCGGAACAAATTAATGTTTCCTTGGGCACTTGTGGTTATCCCAAGCACGATTAATAAGTGTGATGAATTGCTCTCCATAGCATATTGTTTGTCCACAAAAAATACAAACCATTTTAAAATTGGAAAATTTGGTTTGTATGGTGGAGCATATCTCCCTAACTTCTGGTCCCGATGGGGTGGAAACTTTAGTTTGGGAGGTGCTGGCAGAAGATTGAACAGGGTTTCTGGCCAGTTCCCTGACCTCTGCCCTAGCATAGTTATTTGGATGCTTTCGAAGCATATGTCTTATCATCGTGTGGTTGCCGAAGGAGTATTTTTTGTTGGGATTCCCCCTTGACAGCTCCTGATGACAGATTAAGCAGGTTGCCTTAGGTGCATTTACTTTTTTTTTGTCGTTGGGGATTGAAAAAAATTGCCAGATGATGTGCTCTTTTGTTTTGTAGGTAATATTGTCCTCTCGGACGAATCTACTCTCCTCCTCATCCTCATCCTCATCCTCATCCTCCTCCTGTTCTTGATCTCCACCACTGTGAAGTTGTGGAGGTCCTTGTGGTGATGGTGGTGGTGGTGGTCCAGAAGATCCAGCAGCTGCAGCTAATGTAGCCATTTTCGACTGATATAACTGCAGGTCTACCTCTCTCAAAGCACAAAGGTAGAATAAGGAAAAAAGGTGGGGGCTTTCATCATTTGGAAAAAAAAAAGATCCTGAACCAATGAAAAGTGTTATTTTCAGGTCACAAAACCAGGGGTTTCATCATTATGAAACCAAAACTGTTATGAACCAATGAAAAGTGTTATTTTCAGGTCACAAAACCAGGGGTTTCATCATTATGAAACCAAAACTGTTATGAACCAATGAAAAGTGTTATTTTCAGGTCACATGACCCGACGTGCTTACGCTACGCGCCCCGGGGCGCGCCCAGGGGCGCATCGCGTAAGTGCGTCGAATGCTTCCGGGTGCGTTTACGCCGTGCGTATCACGCGGCTACGCGATACGTCACGATCATATTTTAATTCGCGACATTGGCGCTAACGGGACGCTTCCCGGTTCGCGCACCGGGGCGCTTCAAAATACTACGCTTTCCGGGGCGCTCACCGGGGCGCGCACCGGGAGCGCTCCAGGGCAAAACAAAAAAAATAACAATATACAAAAAAAATAATTGGGGAAAATTGTAGGGACTGGTAGCCAGATGTGCCTTTATGTCTCAAGATATATGCTCCAGTGGTTTTTAAGAAAATTAACTTTGAAAAAATATATATTGTGCTATATATATGTTGAGCCCAAATGTAGCCCAAATGTAGCCCAAAGATGGCCACCAGAGACAAAAAAATACAAATGTAGCCCAAATATCAGCCAGATGTAGCGCAACTATAGCCCAATGACAGAATGTACCAGAATGTTCTAAAGAACAACTAGAGCGCTAACAGTCTAACTTATAAAGTGAGACTTATAGTTAGGAATTAGCATTTAAAAAACCTAAGAAATTCACTGAAAAAACCATAGGTTTCACACCAGTTATAGTTAGGAATTAGCATTTAAAAAACCTATTAAATTCACTGAAAAAAACATAGGTTTCACACCAGTTCTAGTTAACTGGAAATTTTACTGTCATAAAACCATTGAAATTCCACGTTATAGTTAGTTGGACTCTCTATAACTTGCGCGTGCAATGCACTGCTGATGACGTCACATATTACATCACTCATGACATGGTCAGCGACATCATTGTGGGACATGTGGTCTGCGGGTTATCTGAGAGTTACTCATTCAAATGATATGCATCCTGTGATATGCAGGCACTGCTCAGAGAACCGTCCGTTCAATGTTCGGGCACTATTGCCCTGTCCCTTGTGAAGCAGACCAACAGGAGACTTACATAATGCCACAATCGAGAGAGCGCTGTTGTGTGAATCTTCTCCAGGGGCCCCATAGTCGTCTACCTTCAGATCCACTCGGCACTTCCGCGGGAGTCGGTCGTATGGCCGATAGTCCCACAGCAATGATGGCTGTCGATTTGATCGGCGGTTGCGCGTCGTTTTTCTGCTGGTGGTGCCACTGCCATTAACATCTCGCACCCGGTTCCACCTCTGCAGCGAGCACTCTTGTTGACGGGTGCAGCCGAGTGGATCTGAAGGTAGACGACGAGGGGGCCCCTAAAGAGAAGATTCTCACAACAGCGCTCTCTCGATTGTGGCATTATGTAAGTCTCCTGTTGGTCTGCTTCACAAGGGACAGGGCAATAGTGCCCGAACATTGAACGGACGGTTCTCTGAGCAGTGCCTGCATATCACAGGATGCATATCATTTGAATGAGTAACTCTCAGATAACCCGCAGACCACATGTCCCACAATGCATCAGGGTGGGATAAGACATTGCTCATTGGATCATATCAGTCCCCTTTCCATGACGAGCGGCCACAACCAATGGTTATCAACTTACCTGTTTAAATTCATTAACAGAAAGGAGGGCGCTGTCTTTTAGCAAGCTGAGGCATCTACGCCGAAACGCGTCCTTGCAATAAAGAATCTTTTGCCAAAAGGGTCCCTGAGAGTGCAGCGTGTTTCTTTCTTGGAAACCGGAGCGTGAAATATATATATATATATATATATATATATATATATATATATATATATATATATATATATATATATATATATATATATATATATATATATATATATATATATAGACATCACTGATGACATCATCCAGTGACTGTATGTTTCTGTAAAGTTAAAATATGTTTTACATATAGAATAATGAGTGGATGTATAAGTGTCTGGATGAAGGATTTAGTAGGTGCATGACTGACTGTATGAGAGAGTGATTAAATGTGTCTCACTGAGTGCATGGGTTAGTGACTAAACTGTCTTAATTTGTGCATCATTATATCTGTTGTTATGTAAACTGCTGCATATGTTTTTCAGTAGCTATATGAGTAACTATATGGGTTATTGATTGGTTGCCCAAGTATTTGTATGGGAGAGTGAGTGTGTGTGTGTGGGGGTGGCTGGGAGGTGTGTGACTCTGTGCATAGATGTGTGAACAGTTGATTCACTAGATGTATGGGTTCAAAACTGCATGTGGAAACAGCTGTATGGGTGGTTGACTGTGTGTATGAGTGTATTGGTGAGTGAATGGATATCTCAGTGCTACATGTCAAAGTAAGTACATTTGTAAAACACAGTACATGTTAGAGTTGACATATATAAATTACTGTGTATAAGAGCCAGTGAATGTGTGAGTGGCTGCATGGATCATTGAAAACTTGTATCAGTGATTGTATAAGAGAGTAAATATGTGTTAGAATATGTTTGAATAAGTAAGGTGTGTATAACTGTATAGTTGAGGAAATGGAGGTGGGATTGATTCTTTGCATGACTGACTAGGTGTATGAGTAACTCCATGGATGAGTGACAATTTGTGAGTGTCTGTTTACACTGACTGTGTCTAAGGTTATATTAGAGTCTGAAGAGGTTCATCGTATTATCACATGAATAATGTCATCAGTGATGTTGTCAGTGATGTCATTTGAGTTGTCATCAGTGATGTCATCAGTGATGTCACTGACCATGTCATGAATGATGTAATGTGACATCAGCAGTGGATTGCGGGTGAGCGATATATAGTTAGTGCAACTAACTATATATGCGAATGTCAATGGTTTTGTGTGAGTAAAATAAGGTTTTGAAAATGCTAATTCCTAACTATATATGGTCTATAACCTATGGTTTTTTCAGTGAATTTTCATGGTTTTGTAAATGCTAATTCCTAACTATATATGGTCTATAACCTATGGTTTTTTCAGTGAATTTCAATGGTTTTTTAATAGAAAATATCAAAAGCTGTAAAATGTATTCTTCTTTTAAAGGAAAAATATATTTTATATGTTTTTAATATAATTTATGTATATATATTTTTTTTATTATTTTTTTTGTTTCGCTACCGGTCCGCGCACCGGGTAGCTTCCCGTTAGCTCAATTTGGTGCCGCGACCCGCTCCGCGAACCGGGAAACGTTCCGTTAGCGCAACTGCCGCCCTCTAAAACAACATCGTGATGCGTCGCGTAAGCGCGACGTATCGCGTTGCCGCGTAATGCGTCTTATGACGCGCCGCGTTAGCGCACTCTGAAGTGCTCGGGGAGCGCGAACCGAGGCACGAAGCGCAGCACCCCGGAAGCGCTCCGGGTGCGTAGCGGGATGCGTAACGTAAGCGTAACAGGTCATGTGACCTGAAAATAACACTTTTCATTGGTTTAGAACATTTTTTTTTCCCCAAATGATGAAAGCCCCCACCTTTTTTCTCACTCTGACTTTCAACTTTGTGAGAGGAAGACCTGTTTCTCATTATTCAGTGATGGCTTCAGTAGTAGCTGCAGCTGGTGGACCCCCACCACCACCACAACCTCCTAGGAAGGAAGGACCACCTACACAGTTCCTTCCCAACCCGGAGGAAGAGGAGGAGGAGGAGGAGGAGGAGGAGGAGGAGGAGGAGGAGGAGGAGGAGGAGGAAGAGGAGGAAGAAGAGGAAGAAGAGGAAGAGGAGGTACAGCAGAGACAATTCTTGCCTGAACATCCCCGGAAATCCCACCACAAAGACAATTTTATTTGGCAATTTTTTTCTTTCCCTCAAGGCCAAATAAAGGTCAATGCCCGACATGTGACATGCCTCATTTGCAAAGGAGTTCTGTCCCGAGGCACAGATAACATAGTTTCGGAAACTATACTATGCACCGCCACATGCAGAGGTGGCATCCAATTAATTACAGCGTGGCTGAGGTGCGTCACCTCCAAGAAAATCCACCAACTCCTGTGGCCACCACCTCGACACAGGAAAGTCTATCGGACCAGAGGCGAGGGAGACGGTCCCCAGTATTCAGAACAATTTTACACACATAAAGCTAGTGTGTATTTATTGTGGGGAACTACTTTGTTATGGGGAGAGGAGTGTCAATTTAATGAACAGAGCATATGAAAACCACAAGTGCTCAAAACGCCCCAAAAAGTAATTTTTTTTTTTTTGCTCCTGTTGAGCCTTTTCTAATGCCTGTTTTTCGTTGTTCCCCCTCAAAAAAAACATTTTTTTTTTAAATTGTTCAAAAAATACAAAAAAACAAAAATGTTCAGAAAAATAATAAAATATATAAAACAAAAACAATAAAAAAAGTTCTTTTCAGAACTACTTCCCATTTATAAAAAATTGCGCGAACCGGAAGCGAACCAAAACATTTTTTTAAAAAAAATAAAGAGTGAATATAAGGGAAGGAGACAGAGAGAATAATGTTAAAAGAAAGACAGCTAGAGGGAGTAACACAGAGATACTGTATAATAGATAATTATACAAAGAAAAGATGTAAGAGGGTAAAATTGAGAAAAAGAAAATAGAAAAAGAAGTGAAAGAAAAAAAGAGAGTTGAAGAATAATAAACAAGAGTTACTTGGAGAATGTGAATGAATCTTCAAATTAAAAAGAAAGAGAGTAAAGGATGTGGATTAAGAGGTAGGGATAGAACCGGACTAAAACAACAACCCTGAGGGAAGCTGTGAGTGAAAGTAAATAGGATTAAAACAAGGTGTATGATAGTGAATAAGGTTAAAACATGTGGAATGACAGAGAGAAAAAACAGAAAGAAGAAAAGAAAAAGTGATAAAAAAAGAATAATTGAAGCAGCAAAAAAATGTAAATAAGATAGTGTGCTTGAACTACAGGGAGAAAGCATAATGAACAACTAGTAAAAGAGTGAAGAGACAGACAGTGAGAGTAAGAGACGGACTGAGTGAAAAGGAGTGAGGAACTGTGAGAACAGAGGGACTGACAAAAGGAGTGGAAGAAGTGGAGTAAGTAAGTAATTGAAAAGGAATGAAGGAAAAAGCAAAGGAAGGAAACTGAGGGTTAAGGAAATAAAGCAGTGGAAGTAATAGAAGTTGAATGTGATAGAGATGTAAGGGAAAAAGTACTAAATACTTACTTTATAGTTGTTGTTAACTCCATCACTTATAAAAAAATTTACTATCAATCTGTGAAAGAAAGAACAAAAAATTTGAAAAATATTAAAACATGTATTTAAAAAATAGAAAAGACAAGGCATAAGGTTGAAAATCATACAATTTTACAAAGAAATAAAGTTAGAGATAAACATTCAGAAAGGAAAATAAAGTAACGGTGAAAGACAGACAGTCAAAAAGAAATAGAAATAGAGTAAATTACTAAGAGAATAAAAAGGAGGATAGATTCAGTGACAGAAAAGGATAGAAGAGAAAAATAAACTGAAGATGTGTAAGATACTAAAAGAATGTGAGTAAGGTAAACTAAATAAGGAAAGGGTGAATAAGGAAAAGAGAGTGAGGGAGAGAGGGGACAGAGAAAGTGAAGGAAAGAGTGTCAGATACAGACTGAGTGAAGCAACAAAGAAAGATAAATGAGTGAAGGTGAGTTATACTAACTGATTGCAACAAAAAAGGAGAACCCCAAAACATTTAATTTCGAAAACAAAGGGAGAAAAGATGGAAAAGAGAAGCAAAGCAGAGGGTCTAAAAGCTAGAAAATGGTGCATGAGAGAAAAGAAAAAAGCAGAGTTGGAATAAGGAAACAAAGGTTGAAAGATAAGTGGAGTTAGAGAACAAGGGTGAAAGAGAATAAAACAAAAGGCAATGCGAGTATGTAAAGAGAATTGATATAAGGTAGTAAGACAAGTGAGCATGAGACATGATGAGTACAAATTAAAAATCGCAATACAAAATATAGAATTAATTATACATGTTAAATGGTTTATTTTTGCTGTTCTCAGAATATATCAAATTTCACTAAAAACAGTGAGTTGAAGGTATTCATCATATAACAGCGGGGAAAAAAACACAATCAAATGATTGTGTTTAAAAAACCCATATAATATAACAAATCAGAAATCAGAACTCATCAAAAGTACACTTACTTTCCATGACGTCGAATGATATGCTATGAACAGCTTATACTCTGTTGTGCTCTAAAAAATCTGTGCCCGCCACTTTCTGGAAGAAAAGCTCTTTCTTTTTGAGTAATATGTTAGAAACAATAAATGACTTTTCGCTCTCTACCACACTTCTCCTCAAGGCCAAATCGTGTAAGAGCCTTTTTAAACTCTTCGAATTCCTCAAAGCAAATCCCGTCATTTTCTTTTTTCCAGACTTTCAGAAAGAAAACTTCCAAAATCACTTTCACAATCTTGTACTAATAATATCTCCCCTTCTAGTTTACTCATGTTTCACATTTCCTATAACATTGATACCACTTACTATGAGGTACACTTCCACTACCTCTATGACTTTTCCAATTTTTTCATTCTCTTGATCTGTTACTAACAAAGCAATTTAAAACAACAGAGTAAATCATATCAACTCTTTGAATCATTATAGGCCAGTTATGTACCTCTATGACTACTTTACATTTTTATTTATTATGTTCACTCTAATTCACAAAGCAATTTAAAACAGCAGACTAAAATTTATCAACTGCTCCAATCTTCGTAGGCCACTTTCCTTCCCTTAAAATTTGGTTGTAAAAACACTAGGTAAGAATTTTTTAAGTCAAATGGTAAACGTTTTTTGAAAGTTAAAACAGAATCATTGCAGAATGACCAGCCGTTTCCAGATTTTAAATAAGCTGTGTAATGTCCTGAAGTTGTTGAAGGACCGTCATGATATATAATTGCTGCAGTTACAAAAGTCCTTCCTGATATTGACAACTGCGAAGCCACAAAATTTTTAATTAAAGTTGTCAATTTAGTTCCATCAGACCTACATCGTTGGAACATTAAAATGACATACTGGCCATAACTTCGTATAAATAATGTGGACAGCATTGCAGACTTACATTGGCTACACCATGTTTTGATCGGCTGCTTTTACTAGCTTATTAAAGGATACTGATTTACTGTCAGGCAAAGTTAAATATATAAATCTTTCTGAGTCTACACTAGTAGTACTTGATAGCCTTCAGTTCTCGCAGTCATGCTGCCATTGATAAGAAAGGCCAAACAGATTATCTACATCTGCACCTTCATCTTGCAATACATCAAGCATATACATTAAAAACTCCTGACAATCCTGCTGAATATTTTGAGAGAATTGCGTTTGACCTGAACATTTGTCTAAGATTTAGAATTTCAGATACACTTTCTATTTTTCTTCCATCAGTGCTACATTTCTCTAACACAGAATTTAACAAACAGCAAAATCTTTGATCCGAATTGACCACAATCTGTTCTTTTAATGTTTCTAGAGAAAAGACAACATTAACCACTACATTAGCATAGCAGTTGACACCAGAACTATTTTCAAATTGAAAGCCAACAACATCTTGAACAGCATCCATTTTCTTTCTGCTTACAATTTCGGGTTCATCGACTTTTCGTGTTTTTGCTACAACCTCCCTACTATTGGTTACATTTCTTCGTTTCCGGCCTACCACACGTTTTTCAAACAAAGGATATTGAGGCAAATGTGGCACATACTCTCTTCTTAACCTATTGTATTCCTTAACACAATCTAGATCTGCACAAATGTTTGTCTCATCACACTCAATCAAGTACAATCCAGATAAAGTTCTGACTCGTGATAATGCCACATAAGCCATACCCTCCTTGAACACAGAACTGCCAATATTCACCAAAGCACTGTCTACACTTAAACCTTGCGATTTATGGATTGTCACCGCATATGCCAAGCAAACAGGAAACTGCTTACGGCGAACATATAAGTCTTTAACAAGCAAAAACCTAGCAGAGCAACAACCAATTTGCTGTACATCCTCAATGCCATCAAAGTTAATTTTTATAAATTCAATTCCATCTCTATTTCTGTATTTCTCAAAATCAACAACATTACCCATTGATCCATTTACCAGACCTCTTTCAACATTTAAATTCCTTCTCAAAATGATACGGCAATTTAAGCACACATTCAGAGTCTTTTCAAAACCCGCAGTTTTAGATATAGTCTTCCCTAATGAATCCAATTTAGATTTCAAATTTTCAGACAAAATAATTGATGCTCCCATATGCTCAATTCTGTCAATTGCTTCTAGTTTCACTATGTCTTGGTTTTCTAAATTCAACATTTTGTTGTTGAAGATGGAACATTCTTGCAGAGTTGGCATCAAACATATCCCAGATTTCTTCTCAGTAATTTTCTGAAAAATATTCTCTGGCAGAATGTCTTCATCTGGATACAAATTTGACAATAATCGTGCATGTAAAGCTTCCTTCCCATGCTCGGTCACTTTTCCGATTCTAACATCTTGTAGAATATTCTTATAATCTTCATCCTTCGCCTGACGCATATTTTCACGCAGTTCAGCATAATTGAAGTTTAACCACGTTGCCAATGCTCCCTAGGCACTTCCTGGTATCTTCATGCGTAAGTAGTTTAAACACTGGTTGTCCTTTCACTGGTGTCAGCTGCAGAAGATCACCGAAAACAATGATGTGTTTGCCACCAAATAACACATCATACTCTGTTTTAAGAACTTCTTGCATTCTCAAATGCACAAAGGCAAGCATGACATTGGAAACCATGCTTACTTCGTCAATGATAAGAAGTTTCATCTTCTTTAGGACTCTTGAAACTTCACAACAAGCATCTCCAGATAACTTGTGGTATTGTAATTTGTTATCATGCTCCACTGGCAGCATCAGTAGACGATGCAAAGTAATACCTTTAATGTTGTGTGCTGCCAGTCCAGTTGGAGCGGTGACAACACAAGACAGCGATGACTCAGTCCTTTTCTGCAAATAACATGAAATTGCTTTAATGAGGAAACTTTTTCCAGTTCCTGCTTCTCCACTCACGTACAGTCGGACAGGCTTCAACGACGTACATGAGCACTCTTTCTTCTCATGACTTAATCAATGATCAATTTGGTTGGTAACTTCGTCATATATTTTCCTCTGCTCAACGTTGAGTTGTCTTTCCAAATCGTCTAATTTAACCGCATCCTCCTGAGCATGTGCCATAGCTCTTTCCACTTCAATCATGGCAGTGGCAGCTTCATTTTCGATAACTGGTCCTCCTAGTGGATCCAGACTCAATGAAGTGGAACTCCGACTGTCCTGAGAACTGTCTCTAGCAATCTCGGCTGCAATTGTTGCTTCCTGCTCGATTTCTGCATTCAACATTTCGAGATATTTTGGAAAAACAGGACATTCTATGGACTCCTTGGCTGCATTGTAAGAATCTTCATTACAGAGGAAATCTCCAAGCAGTTCCTCTTCTGCACGCCAAGGCTTGAAAAGTTGCAAAAGAGCTAAATAGGAAAACTCTTTTCTTTCAGGAGATTCGCAACTCAATTTTCGATGATTTACCAATTGGCATTTTGTTTGCTTGACCAGACATCCCTCACTTCCAATTACAGCATACACTCCTTTATCAATATCTTCTTTGATGTTCCTCTTGAATATGTAATTTTGTAGAACCTCATACAGACAAACATTCTCGAGGTGACTGCTTCTATTTGGATAATATGTATCCAACATGTTGGTCTTCAAAATATCTGTACTGTTTGGCTCCTCCGCCAAATACTCAATTTCCCGTTCAGGTTTCAGAACTCGATTACGTGTTGCAGCAAGACCAAGACTCACCCAAATTATACTCCTAGATTTGGCATAGAGACTTGCTGAATATAACCGATCAGAACATTCGTATGCTCCGATTTCTCGATGCGACAACATCTGTAGACTGAAACTGTACAACTTCTTACTGAGGCTCTTTTCATGTGAAATGTCATCCCACATATCCTTCAGTTCTGTCTTTTCTTTTTTTGTGATATAAGACGTCACATACCGAGCCACAGCCATACAGTTGTCAGCCACAAACTGTATATCCATGTTAGCATTCCACATGGACAAAATCACTGGGTTGTAGTCGTTGATGTACTTGGACTCTTCGTTTCTTTTTAAATTGTATGTATTTTTGGGTGATTTCCTTGTCACATTATGTTGCAGCGAAGACATCAAATTGTTCGCTCTTCCTTTAGATATCACTGATCGTGGAAACCCAAAACAACATTTTGTATAGAACTTGTTCTTGTTTCCGAATTTACGACGACAGTACTTTCCACAACGATGGTTTTGAAAGCGTAAAACTTGTTCTCTTAAACTTTTGTCTTCCTTTGTCTTTGGAACAGCACATGTAGAATACTGTTCTATGAAACTCATCACTAAGTCATCCGGATCTGTTCCAAATTTGGTTGCATCTTTGATCCATAGCAGCATATGTATATGAGGAGCACCTCTTGCTTGATACTCCTTTCTCCAGAAGAAATCCAACACCTCCAAGAGGTGGATTTTTATTGTTCGTAATGAAAGACATCATAGCTTCAAATCTATGATTGAAGTACCTGTACATTGACTGGATCCAAAGAGCACAGTTCTCCGGGTGTCTTGAATTCGATATTTTCAATGTTTCCATTTGCCTCTCGTAGAAATTCAAGTAAGTCTTCCCAGCCATACTCGGCACAGCTGAGAGTGAGGAACCATGTGGGAGTTCCTAAGTTCCTCAGCATACATTATAAGTCACCATGACGACGGTACCAATACTCATTAGTACCACGCTGACATGCCATGAGATTAATCAGGTGAGAATCCAAAATACTGTCTTGCACATTGACTTTATCCATAAACTCCCTTGCCGAGATATTTTGCAGCTGTACACCACTTTTCAGGATGTGGTTCACTGCATAAGACAGTCCAGAGAGATCACTTTCATACAGTAGATGAAGCAAATAGGGAATGCATTGACGAAACCTAGGATCTTCTGCATACAATCGTAAAGTCCGGTATTCAGAATCAGGAATTTGATCAGGTCGCTCATCCTATCTTCCTCCTCGACCTGTTGGAAATAACTGTGGGAAACACAGAGCTTCCAAACCTTCCTCCCAAACACTAATGGGACTCCATTTGGCTTGTTTCATTTGAAACAACTCAATAGCATTCCCCATGACTTCTTTAGAATGCAAAGGATGAACACTATAATGTTCATATATTTCTTCATTTTTAGAGGCATCTACTTTCTCTATTTGTCCAGCACACAAATCGCTGTCCTCTTTTCACTTAGTTCGTCTTTTGCAACACATACATTCTTGTAGTACTCATTGTTTTTCATCAAATACAACGTTGCCTTTTTGACTTTCCTAACATCCACTAAATCTTGCCAGATTTTCTTACTCTTTGTCGGAACCCCATTAACTAGGATAACCAGAGGTTCCTCTTCCACTTTGTCTACACCAATTGTATCAATATTTTTCTTCAAATCCAGAGGCAAATAAACAACTCTTCCCTTAAATCCTCTCTGTAAATCTGAAGGAGGCAATTTCCCTGTCTTAGGCTCCATTCGAACAATAGCCTGAACAGGATGGACACTTTGAATCAAAATAGATTCATAAGTATTTAAATCCTTCAGTTCAGAAGGAATGTCAACCAATTCCAGATTATTATGAACCGCTCTAGCAGGCATCCGGTTTTGATTTAATTTGTTAAAACAATAAGTACACATACGTTGATCTGATCCCAAATCAAAACAATTTTCTACCATCAAGTATGTTGCAAAATCCTTCCATTCACTATTGTTTTCCATTTCACTTTTTGTATATAAATCCACTAACTTAGTCTGATTCTTATAATAAGTCCGTCGACAACACACACAAGTGAAATTAGTCCTCTCACTTGATTTCACCATAAACGTGGAAATTTCCTTGTGAAACTTATCTGTACTGGAAATCTGTACACTCTCTTCCACATTACCTTCTTCTACTGGGTCAATTTCAATATTGTTCTCTTTACTAACAAAGTAACAAAACTCAATTTCTTCACAAATATTCTTCACATCTACTTCAGAACCATGCAAAAGAGTAGTGCTTAATTGTTTAAGCATAATTGCTGGACTCTTAGCATAATACAACATTCTAACTAATTTCCTCACTTTATTATGATGCACTGCTAGCATTCTGAAATGATGAAAAACACTCTGGCATACTCTCCTGGAAAGACAAGCCAGTGAATGACCATGCAAACCTGTCACTTCTCTCACTCTGCAAGGATCTAATTCTTGCAACAACTTCATTTTCTGTTTTAAACTTCTCTTATTAAATGTCCGTACAAAATCACAAAGCAAATTGATGGAATCCTGTCGCACACTGCAAATACTACTACACTTCCAGGTGTACACTGGTCCCTTAGGACGTCTTCCTAAAACTTCATTACCTAACACCTCTTCTGCCTCTGTTGACACAAGTTTTTCTTTTTCAACCAGACAACCGTCTTTAACCTCATATGCTCGACCACTGGTGTCCACTGCATGCACCAAATAATTGTCCTGGAAATAACTCTCCTCATTAAAAAATGCCTCACAACTTGAACTATGCATCCATTCTCCTGAAAAAACTTCACAAAAATTACTACGATTAACTGTTCTCTTCCATCTACTATTTGATTTGAAATCATAAATTGCCTTGTTTAGTTTCCGAATTCTATTGATTATCAAAATAAATAACTTTCGCTTAATTTCGAAAGCCTTATCAATAATTTTCTCTACATTTTTCTTTCTCTTATAAAAAGCCACTTTCTGTTGACCTTTCTTAATATTTTTTAACAAATTGCCAATTATCCTGTTGCGGAACATTCGTCTACGAATGTCCCTAAACAGATTTTTAGGTCTCGCCTTTACCATTCCGCAGGAATGGGAATTGGGGAGAATTCAAGTCGGCAAAATCCACTTCAAACCACGGGCTTTTAGCTGCGGTTTTCTTTAAGTTCACGTGAATCACGTGATTAAACATGCACGCGCATCGGCAGCATTTCTCCTGCAGGCTCGCAAAAGGCTCTCCTCCCTCCCCACATCAAAGGCATCAATCACCCTCCCACAGGCTTCCCCAGCGCTGCCCCGCCCCCTGCTTCACAGCCAGGCCATCTGTTCCCTGCCAGACCTCTCACCTCCGTCACAGCATGCCTGTGTACTTCAAAGGCTTATCACTTCACACGGCCGGCTGCAGGCCGTGCAACCAGAGCACTTCAGTTGGTGTGCAGCCCCCCTCCCAGCACTGCCTTGTTACTCTCGGCAGCCGTGAGTCCCTAAACACTTTTTATATTTAATTAGCAGCAGCAGCATTTCTCCTGCGCCAGGCCACATTAAAGGCTCTGTGCCACTTTCACCCACACAGCAACACTTACAGACACGCAACGCCACTCACACCCACGCAAGCCCACTATCATCCACGCAACACCACACTAACCCACGCAATGCCACTCACTCACGCAAAGCCACTCACACCAACGCAGTGCCACTTTCACCCACACAGCACCACTTTCAGACACGCAACGCCACTCACGCAAGCCCACTATCACCCACGCAATGCCACACTCACCCACGCAATGCCACACTCACCCAAGCAACGCCACTCACCCAAGCAACGCCACTCACCCAAGCAACGCCACTCACCCAAGCAACGCCACTCACCCAAGCAACGCCACTCACCCAAGCAACGCCACTCACCCAAGCAACGCCACTCACCCAAGCAACGCCACTCACCCAAGCAACGCCACTCACCCATGCAACGCCACTCACCCATGCAACGCCACTCACCCATGCAACGCCACTCACCCATGCAACGCCACTCACCCATGCAACGCCACTCACCCATGCAACGCCACTCACCCACGCAACGCCACTCTCACCCCCGCAACGCCACTCTCACCCCAGCAACGCCACTCTCACCCACGCAACGCCACTCTCACCCACGCAACGCCACTCACACCCACGTAACGCCACTCACACCCACGCAGCGCCACTCACACCCACGCAACGCCACTCACACATGCAACGCAACTCACTCAAAGCCACTCACACACATGCAGTGCCACTTTCACCCACACTGTGCAGTGCACAATAGGTCTCGCAGTAGGAAAGTTGGAGCTATTGGTTTTGTAAATGACAAAGCCATTTATGTTTTTAAAATGAAAACAAAAATAAAAGGCATTGTTATTTGCAATTGTAATAGCTCCAACTTTCCTACTGCGAGACCTATTGGCAACGCCAGTGCTTGTTCCTTCTACTACCATGCACGGAGTTATCTCCTGCTCTAGCAGTAACATTTTTGAGGGGCCTTTCCTTCCCGTTTAAATTGGCTCTCTTCTTCTGGACTGAAACATGTTCTGTAGTGATACTTTTTCGTCTGCAAATGTTTCTTAAAAAAGATTTTGTTCTCTTACCCGGAGTTTTTTTGGTGACTTGACAAGTTTTTATTGTAGAGGACTGCTGCAAAGGTTTACCAAGGTGGGGTGTAAGTCGCTTTGCTTCTTTTCTTTTTCTTTGTCTTGAGGGCATTTTTGAATTTTTCAAAAGATCTTGAGTTGAATCTGTGGTAAATTTTTTAAAAAAAAGGTTATTAACCACTATTACCAAACAGTAAACCAATAACAGTAAGCAAACAATTAACACACTAGTTGTCAATTCTACCTATGGTAATTTAGCAGCATAGACAAATTTAAAACCCACAAATAGTAGCAATGGAATGGAATGCTTCTACAATAATTTGCTTACTGGATGTGTTTAAAATCGTTTCTTGAAGTCACTTAGGTTTCAGAATATGTAGTGCTAGAGTTTCAAAGACAGTATGGGGCATATTTACAAAGCCTTTGAGCCATTTTAAGTCAAAAAACACATTTTTAAAACACATCAAGTAAGTAAATTATTCTCCCAGATTCATGGGGGAAGTGACTTAAAATGGCCTAACACACATGGGGGCGAATTTACAAGGCCCTTACACCACTTTTGCGTCACTATTAACATGGGGAAAATGACGTGAAAGTGACTCAAAGGCCTTGTAAATATGCCCCATGCTGGCTATGAAACTCTAGCAGTACATATCAAGAAACCTAAATGACTTCAAGAAACGTTTTTAAACACATCAAGTAAGCAAATTATTCTCCCTGATTCATGGGGCAGGTGACTTAAAATGGCCTAACACACATGGGGGCGTATTTACAAGGCCCTTGCAGCACTTTTGCGTCACTTTTAACATGGGGAAAATAACGTGAAAGTGGCTTAAAGTCCTTATAAATATGCCCCATGCTGGCTATGAAACTCATAGCAGTACATATCAAGAAACCTAAATGACTTCAAGAAACGTTTTTAAACACATCAAGTAAACAAATTATTCTCCCTGAATCATGGGGCAAGTGAAATATTTGTTTAAAGAAGCAGACACCATTTTTTCCTTCTCATAAATTTAAAAAGCATTCCTTTTCCTTAAAAACGATTTTCAAGTCATAATTTGAAAACACAGCACAGCTCCTATGTACAAGCACACCCTGTCAGTACTAATACTTCACATTATCTCCAATTACAATTTCTCAAATAAACAAAATCTTTTTGTAAAACACTTGACACAAAGCAACATTTTAAATACACAACTTTCTTTCTAATTTTCTCCCTAAAGCATACTAGTCTGTATCTAAATTAAATGAATCTTTTCTCTCCTTAGCAAATGCTTTCTGAATTTCAAAACAGTCTGACACACGCCAATTTTTCTTTAGCAGAGCAAAGGGTATGCACTCCAGAGGCTGCAACCAACAATGGCACAGAAATGCTGTAATTCATCACACATCTCTCATATCACCCAATCAAAACTCTTCCCTCACTTTTTTCAAATCAACACCCTTCCCCCCCTCTGCCCTTTCTTCCATAGCAACTACCTCCTGAAAGACCTCTCATGTTTACAAGTTCACACAACAATGTTTCAACTGAACTCTGAACTCTCAGTACACCTGCTTATCCAGTGCAATGTTTCTTAAAATGATTTTTTCTTAACCATTCGAATTACATCTTTCAAAGAACACATCCATGCACCCTAACTTTCTGTTTTCAGCAATCAAAATCCACCAATCACTGCTACTGAATCATTAGCACTGATACTCCACAGTTTTCTTCATTACAAACTCCTACTGTTTCAACTGCCATTTCATTCCCACACTTCATCTGACTGAAGCAGAACCTCCTCTCACCATGTTTTCTGTCTGGATTCTTTGACATAGCTACATCCACTGGGCTCACAGGTATGCTGATAACAGAAATTTACACAACCTCAATTTACAAAATGTGGAAATCAAGTGGATTGGCCAGAGAGGATTGAGATGTCACCAATTGATACCATTGGTGAAAACCTTTTTGCATTTGCCAAACCCTGACCTCATAATAGTGCACTGTGGAGGAAATGATTTGGGCACTTTGACTGGGGTAGGTCTGGAAATGCTTTTAAAGGACACCTTTGAGCAATTGATGGCACTTTTTCCTCAAACTGCCTTGGTTTGTTCCAATATATGCCAAAGACCGAAATGGAGGTGGTCCAATCAATTTTGTCCACAAATTGAGAAAGCGAGGAAGCATGTAAATAAGTCTGTTTCAGCTTACATGAGAGACCATGGAATGGGCTCCATCTACAACAATAACTTGCGTTACTACATGCAAGATATCTACAGAGGAGATGGTGTGCACTTCTCAGATGAGGGGAACAGAGTTTTCCTCCAGAACTTAAGACTGTGTATTGGTACCTACTTATAAGTACCTAAATCTTCCACAGACCCAAAAGCTCTTTTCAGAGCTACCCTAACTATGATCACTCTAAATAAATTCTGAAATGTAACTTTTTTTTTACTAATTTTCACGATTTACGCTTTCCGGAGCGCTACCCGGTTCGCGCACCGGGCGCTAACCGCGCGAAAATCCAACTAATAACCCATATAGACACTCATGTAGCTACTCACCAACCCATGCAGCCACTTATACACACTTATACACAAAGTGAGACACTGATGCAGATATTTACATATTTAAACATTACTCGCTAATACATATATTCACTAAGATACACTTAATAAGTCAGTTATACAATCAATTTTACAAAAAAACATACATTTAGATACTTGTTTACCCATTTATTCTTCCATCGACCTTTAGATATACATATATAAAAAATATTTATTTTTCAGAAAGGCACACATTTACTGGATGATGTCATCAGTGATGTCATTTGAGAAATCATCAGTGATGTCATGAGTGATCTCACTGACCATGTCATGAGTGATGTAAAATGTGACGTCCTCAGCAGTGCATTGCGGGCGCGTAAGTTATAGTTAGCTGAACTAACTAGAACGGGGGAATTGCAATGGTTTTGTATGAGTGAAATGTCCAGCTAACTAGAACATGTGTGAAACCTATGTTTTTTTTTTCAGTGAATATATATGTATATATATATGTGTGTGTGTATATATGTGTTTAATGATCTATATGTGTATAGGAGACCTCGTCTGATCTACGGACAGATTTATTTTCTGTCTGGTACACCTTATGGTAAAATATTCCAAATGTATACCTCTCATTGAGATTTCCAAAGAATGGGCCATACTTTATTTTGACCTATTAGAACAAGTGTGATGTAGGTGTTGTCTGTTGATGAGGTTTCATTTCCCTGTGTTTTCTTTGTGGCTTATGGTACTAAAAGCCTCTCAGGATACTTTTTGGCAGTTGCCATTATCTTAATGATTAAGTCACCCAGATGTTTAAATTGAGGGATGATCCTTTGCTTTTTTTATTTTTATTTCATTTTTCAGTTGTATAGGTATCATTAGCTAGTTTCACTTCCATTTTATCTGTACAAGTATATGATGTATAAGCAGGTGTAAATTATCTGCACTATACTTGTTTAGTTATAGCTCTGCTATATACACTAAGGCAGATTAGTATTATAAATGTGCACATTTTAATGAGTGGCAGTTTGCCACTCTCTTCACTGTAAGTTTTATCTATGGCTGTATGTCATAACCTGTAAGTACACTTGTGTGGGTGGGTGTGTGTGTGTGTGTGCGTGTGTGTAAATGTATATATATATGTGTGTGTGTGTATGTGTGTATATATATATATATATATATATATATATATATATATATATATATATATATATATATATATATATTACCTACTGGCAGTCGCCAGTAGGTAGTTATGGTTAGGATTTTTTTCAATGTTAAATCTCAAAATTCTATTTGGAATAACTTTGGCGCCGGTTGACGAATCTGCCTGAAAATTTCCTCAAAATGGCCTCGCGGCGCTCCGGTCCTTCCCTGAAAGTTTGAAGGGGATGCGTCAAGCGGGGGCCGAGATAAAAGGGGGGTCCCAAAATGCATTTTCCCCATGTTAATTTCCATAGGGCGGTCGATTTCACTTTTAGCCCGAACGGCTGAATGGATTTCCACCAAAGTTGGCAAAATTGTAGGGACAGGTAGCCCAATGTGCCTTTGCTATGTCTTAATATATGTGCTCCAGTGGATTTTTAGTAATTTAGGTTCAAAAAAATATATATCTAGAGCCGCGCCCCGGTACAGGCACTGGGGAGCACTCAAAGCGCGCCACGCGACTTGCGTACGCAAAGCTAATTGGCTCTCGGGTGTCTGTAAACATTCGAAACAGTCCGCAGCGGCCGCCATCTTGTACCTCGGTAGGATTGAGGTGGAAAAAATCAAAGGGGGAAATGAGCAAAAGGGGGCAGGGTACACCCCCCCCCCTGACCCCCTAGGTTTGTTGTGGGGGTCATAAAAGGGCCCCACGGGGCAAAAAAATATATTTTTTTTGATTTGCGCGGGGGGAGCGCCCGGTACGCGGACCGGGGAGCGGACCATGTAGAAAAAAGAATGACACTTTTTTTAAAAAAAATTTAAAAAAATTATAAATTGGAGGTAGTTCTGAAAAGAACTTTTGTTTTTGTTTTATATTTTTTTTATACTTTTTAAAACTATTTTATATTTTTTTTGGATTTTTTACAGGGGAAAAACAAAAACAGGGATTCAAAAACTGCTCAACAGGAGCAAAAAAATGAGAAAATTTAGGGACGGGGAGAGCATCGGTGTTCCTGTCTCTTCATTGCAATGAGTTCAACGCTCTGCTCCCAATAACAGAGTAGTTCGTCATAGTCCACGCATAATAATTTTATGCCTGCAAAGACCGGCTGCACGTTAGGGACCATTCTTGCACGTGCTCTTCCTGAAGGTGTTGCTCCACCAGTGGAGGTGCTGCCGCCATCTCTTCGTGCATGCTCTGCCAGCTACCTGACACTCTCCCTGGAATAATTTTTTGGGTGTCTTCTTTTGACATGCCTAATTAAATTGGCATTTCCAAAGCTATATTTTTTTAGAGGATTGCCTCTGGATAAAATACTGCCACATATTTTACAAGTTACTTTACTTGCATTAACTTTTTTTTGTCCTTCAGGGATGTCATAAAATTTCCAGATGAAGTGGTTCTTTGTTTTCTGGTGAGGAGGGTCCTCTTGCACAAATCCATCTGAATCACTGCTGGATGACTCCCTTGCAGCCATTGCTGTAGATCAGGAAATTAATGAGTAGATAATTCACAAAACACCTCTAGCTCTCTCCAAGTGCAAATCAATAGTGAGAGAAATGGGTGGGTTTCTCAAAATTTAGAAAAAAAAATTATTGAACCAATGAAAAGTGTTATTTTCAGGTCACATGAGCAGGGGCTTCATTATGAAACCAAAACTGTAATGAACCAATGAAAAGTGTTGTTTTCTGGTCACATGACCCGACGCGCTTACGCTACGCGCCCCGGGGCGCGCCCAGGGGCGCGTCGCGTAAGCGTGTCGGACGTCTACGTTGCGCGATCGTATTCGCTAGAGTGCTTCCGGGTGCGCTTACGCCTTGCGTATCAAGCGGACGCGGCTACGTGATACGTCACGGTCATGTTTTCGTTCGCGATTTTGGCGCTTACGGGACGCTCCCCGGAGCGCGCCCCGGGGCGCTTTATGAAAGAACGCTCTCGGGGCGCACCCCGGGGCGTGCACCGGGAGCGCTCCATAGCAAAAAAAAAAAAAGAAATTGGGAAAAATAGTAGGGATTGGTAGCCCAATGTGCCTTTGCTATTCTCAAGTGGTTTTTACGAAAATTAACTTTGAAAAAAATGTATATTGTGCTACATTGGGCTATATATATGTTAGAGCCCAAATGTAGCCCAATGTAGCCCAATGTAGCCCAAAGATGGCCACCAGAGACAAAAAAAGCAAATGTAGCCCAAATATCAGCTAGATGTAGCCCAACTGTAGCCCAATGACAGAATGTACCAGAGTGTTCTAAAGAACAACTAGAGCGCTAACAGTCTTACTTATAAAGTGAGACTCCTAGTTAGGAATTAGCATTAAAAAAACCTATGAAATTAACTGAAAAAACCATAGGTTTCACACCAGTTATAGTTACCTGGAAATTTTACTGACATAAAACCATTGAAATTCCCACGTTATAGTTAGTTGGACTCACTATAACTTGCGCGTGTAATGCACTGCTGATGACATCACATATTACATCACTCATGACATGGTCAGTGACATCACTCATGACATCACTGATGACACCATCCTTGTGACAGAGAAACTGACCTACTTTCACTGTAAAGTAACAATTGAAACACATTTTGAAAAAAAAAACCTAACATTTAAAAAAGTGTTCATACCTTTACCAGTTACAACAACCAATTCAGTAATTCCACCTTTTATATACACATCCACTCACTCACCAACACTTCTATATAGTCACTCATACATATACTCACTCATCATATGTAGTGAGACACCTATACATCCGTTAATACACCGACAGTCTTCCAAAAGTTGCTCACACACATACTCACACATGCAAATAAACTATTGAACATCCATTTATTTGCATATACAGCTATACACACACTACCACCTTACTTCTAAGGAAACTTACACATACTTACTCTCTTAAACAATCACTTATAGAAACACATACTTATTAAAACAAGAACTCTTTCAATCTCTCACTCTCACATATACTCACGTATATACACCAATACTCACATATACTAGATTAAAACATATGTAATTACTGATAAAGACAGTAGTGAGACAGTCATTCACTTACTAACACATACATATACACACTCACTCACCCATACAGTCTGGCACATATGCTGTCTTCAAAACACATACAAACAGTGAGTCAGTCATTTATGCATCAGTGTGCTAAGTAACACCCCCACCAAATCATACAGACATTTATACTGATACTAAAAAAACATCTAATAAGCCATAGAAACACACATGTAGCTACTCACCAACCTATGCACCCACTTATATACAAAGTGAAACACTGATACAAACATTTAAATATTGAAACAATACTCGCTAATATATGTATTCACTATGATACACTTAATAAGCTAGTTAACCAATCATTTAAAAAAAAAAAAATATCCATTAAGACACTTATTTAACCATTTATTCTTCCATCGACCTTTACATATACATATATAAAACATATTTATTATTCAGAAAGACACACATTCACTGGATGGTGTCATCAGTGATGTCATCAGTGATGTCACTGACCATGTCATGATTGATGTAATATGTGATGTCATCAGCAGTGCATTACATGCGCAAGTTATAGTGAGTCCAACTAACTATAACATGGGAATTCCAATGGTTTTATGTCAGTAAAATTTCCAGGTAACTATAACTGGTGTGAAACCTATGGTTTTTTCATTGAATATATATATATATATATATATATATATATATATATATATATATATTGCTACCAATTCCGTTAGTTCCAACAGGAATACAGGCATTCAGGAAGCTAGCAATAGAAAATCATTTATTTCAGCGAGGTATGAATAACAGACGCGTTTCGGATTGCTCCTTCGTCAGTGTTACATCGGTTAGTTAGGTCAGACACCATTTTTAAAATGTTCCGCGACCCTGTGTAAACAGCGATGACGGATCAATTCGTCAGAATGTTAAGCAGTTATGGTCGCCATTTTAACCTAGTCAACATTTCATTATTCCACAATACGTTTCAACAGAGGCAAAATAAAGCATATAATATATACCTCACTTATGGTTTTTATACATTCTTATCTTGTGGTCAATTTCACAAGGTTTTGTTAATAATCTCGCCGTGGATCGGCAAAAGTCCACATATTTATGGGGTAGAGATTTACTGGATAAATGCCAACAACTGTCATTAGTACGATACTATTCCCATATTTCAATCTCATTTTCCACATGTGGACACATATCAAGCCGTATATCGGCAAACCTCATAGCTTTGGGTTGACCAATAGATGTTTTTACAAGTAGTACAAAGTTAACAGACCTCTGTCATACATACGAAAAAAAGGCATTGCAAAGGAAGCAAAGCCCATTCATTCATACTCATTAATAGATATATTTTTGAAAAAAGTTATTTCATTAGATATGTACAGCTACAGAATCAATACGTGCGACCTCAGTCCGCTGTCTTGACTTAAAAGTATCTATCAGAGAGGGAGCCCTCTGTACAGAACTCTACAGAAAGCCAACTGCTGGCAACTCCACCCTCCACGCACGGAGTAGCCATCCTCCCAGCCTGATTAAAAGTATCCCGTATGGGGAACTTCTCCGATTGAGACGTAATTGTACTCACGTCTCTGACTTTGAAAAAGCGGCAAAACAATGCATATCTAGATTCAAAGTCAGAGGGTATGAGGAAGAGCTCTTACTATCTGCCTATAAGAAAGTTCATACTATGTCTCGTGTTGATCTCTTGAAGGATAGGGAGGACATTCCAAATACTGATAAAGCCTTTAATAAAAAGGGTCAACAAGGACAGTTTCGCATGATCACTGGTTACTCTGAGGATGCACAGAACGTGAGACAAATCTTCAAACGTAACTGGCATAGCCTACAGACTGATCCTGTCATAGGCTCAGATATTCCTAAATCACCATTGATGACCTTCCGTAAAGCTAGGTCTATCAAGGACACCCTGGTAAAGAGCCATTTACCTCCCAGGACGCCACCCACAGGAAGAATAAGAGACATGAAGGGCTTTTTCCCATGTGGGAAATGTAAGGCCTGTGCCACGAGCAAAAGGGTTCTCCAATACACTATCCCTGGGTGTAAGAAACCGAAAAAGATCAGCAAATTCATCTCCTGCCTTACCCCCTTCGTTGTTTATTGCCTGATTTGTTCCTGTGGGTTAAAATACATAGGGAGTACGGTCCATAATGTTAAGATCAGAATCTTAGAACACCAGCGGTCAATAGCAAATAAAGATGAAAATTATCCCGTAGCCCGGCACTTTGCTTTGAAGCACCAAAGCAATAGAGAACTACTACAATATTATGGTATGGATAATGTCCCAATCAACCCCAGAGGAGGCAATAGGCTTCAACGACTTAGGAGGCTTGAATCCCGCTATATTATAGACCTGCAAACCAAGGCACCGAAGGGTCTGAATAGGAGCGAAGAGCTAACGGTACACCTAGGCTAAGCCTAAAATTTTCCTGATGAATTGTATTGATTCTGTAGCTGTACATATCTAATGAAATAACTTTTTTAAAAAATATATCTATTAATGAGTATGAATGAATGGGCTTTGCTTCCTTTGCAATGCCTTTTTTTCGTATGTATGACAGAGGTCTGTTAACTTTGTACTACTTGTAAAAACATCTATTGGTCAACCCAAAGCTATGAGGTTTGCCGATATACGGCTTGATATGTGTCCACATGTGGGAAATGAGATTGAAATATGGGAATAGTATCGTACTAATGACAATTGTTGGCCTTTATCCAGTAAATCTCTACCCCATAAATATGTGGACTTTTGCCGATCCACGGCGAGATTATTAACAAAACCGGTGAAATTGACCACAAGATAAGAATGTATAAAAACAATAAGTGAGGTATATATTATATGTTTTATTGTGCCTCTGTTGAAACGTATTGTGAAATAATGAAATGTTGACTAGGTTAAAATGGCGACCATAACTGCTTAACATTCTGACGAATTGATCCGTCATCGCTGTTGTTTACACAGGGTCGCGGAACAATTTAAAAATGGTGTCTGACCTAACTAACCGATGTAACACTGACGAAGGAGCAATCCGAAACGCGTCTGTTATTCATACCTCGCTGAAATAAATGATTTTCGATGCAAGCTTCCTGAGTGCCTGTATTCCTGTTGGAACTAACGGAACTGGTAGCGTAATTTATTACGTGGCTGCACCGCCGCGTTCGGGCACCTGCCCAGGGAGTGCAGAGTAAGGTGCAACTTGGAGCAGCGATATATATATTATAGTGTGTGTATATATTAAGAGTATGTAGAGTACGGACTATATCGTTTTTGGGCATTTTTTGATTATTTGTGGCAGATTCATATCTCTATAATTGTCATCTTTCTATCTCTACGGGTTCTATGCGTTGTGGATCCTTGTAGTGGCCATTTTATCTAATGATGCTTCCCTCATGGACACATTTTGATTGGCATCAGTCTTGTACTTAGTTTGTTCTCTCCGATGAACATGGTTAGTCATCAAGACTCTAATGTGGAGGGGTTCTCGAATCTTTTTCCTGGATTTCTTGGAGTTCCATTGCAAACCTACTTACAGGCGTAGGGAATTGTAGTTTACATGGCATTCGTTATCGCCTCTGGCCTTTTTCTGTCCATATACTCATTTCACACATTAGTGGTCATGTAGTGCTGCCCCACTGGTATCTGTTGACTACTGAACAGTGTTATTCGGCTGCCTTTTAAAAATGTTTTTTCTTTCCATGCCTTAAGGGTTGGGAGTCTTGTACTATTATCATGCTGTTGACTGTTGTCTTTTGACACAGTATGTTTTTGCTACCCTTGAGACATGGTTGTTATGTGCCTGTAAGTTTGTTTTTACTTACATTGTCTGCGGTCTTTGCCAAAGTTTTTGTAAGGAGTCCAATGCTCCTGTTCATCTAATTCCTACGCATGTCTGGTCTCTGGATAAGCTTTGACTGGTTAGTTCTCTATGAGAACTTTTGTAGGATTTGTTCGCAGACCCTCCTCCGGTTGGGTATACCAATGGTATTTAATTCAAGAGTTAAGGAATCTGCAGCTAGATGTCTCTATTAGATGAACAAGTTACTTACCTCTGGTAATGCATTATCTGGTAGAGACATAGTCTAGCCGCAGATTCCTTAACGCTGTACCCATCCTCCCCATTCTGCAAACAACCTGTAGTGTAAGGGTGTAAGAGTTATACCATTTTTTTAGCACTGGTTTTATACACCGGTGATCACTGTTTTACATAGTTGTGTGATTCAACAAACCATTCGGTCAGACCTTATAGATCCTGGTTTGGTATTACTTACTATACCAAACATTTCAATATTCTAGTTCTTGTTTCAAAGATACTATGATCTTTTTTTGACGCAGTTTCCACACCCAGTTTCTATAGTGGCTCTGCGTTCTGGTGCGGAAGGTTTCACAGAAGAAACTAATGTCAGTGCGCCGGAAGGGACTTGTATGACTCCACTGACGTTACAACCTGAGTGGATGTCATCAAGGAGTTGCAAGGCGCTGTCCCCCTGAGCACAGAGGTATGGCTGAACGCCTAGGGAGAATTAAAAAGTTAAATAATTTGTTCATTAGTAAGACTCAGAGTCTGAGTACTGAAGCCATCATGGAAATGGCTCGCTCTATATTCGTCCCTGAATTCAACCCGATCGACCCAACAGAGCCCTTAGATCTGAGAACAAGGGCTTTATCTTAGTTCCCAAGATTAAACGATCACGTAGTGGAGGCTGACTGTTAACATATAATGCACCCAGGCTTTGGTACAATCTTCCCCTTCACGTACATGCCAAACCTAACTATATCAAGTTCAGAAAACTACTGAAACCCTTTCTTTTTCCCTGATCTACTCACAGCATAATTGGCGCCATAGTGCTGAGATGCTCCCGGTTAACCATCCGCTTTAGAAATGTTCCTTCATTCATTCATTCATTCATTCATTCATCAGGGTCCATTTTGGATACCCCCTATCTTGGAACATGTTGGAGGATGAGGACCACTTCCCCAGATAGTGGAAGTGGATTCCTCTGGCTGTAGTTGGGAGATCTGAAGTGAGGCGTACAGAGTAAGGGCTACCTTTGAAAATTCCATGACCACTTTATTAGTAAGGGGCTGCTGATTATTTCTTTCTGAGCACTGTCATCTGCTTGATGGAGGTGGTGAGGGGTGGGAATTGCACTTCAAGGTTATGAAGCATCGTGGTTCAGCATGCCCTTTTGGCTGTTCCGGATAACTACTTTAATGGGGCTGATGACAACCAGGTGCAGTGAGAGCAGACTTAAATGTTACCATGTTTAAGTACTCCTTGCTTGGAGCCAGACTCTTTCCTTCCTGTGCGAAGCATAATTTTACTCAAAGGCTCTGCCTGGAGAGCATCATGAAATTTCATTTGAAAAGGAAAACCTATCCGAAATCATTTCTGTAGCATGAGACAATGGATCCACATTCCCTGTTTAGAAAGTGTATAAAAGTGAGATTCAATCCAACCCCACTTTCCTCTAATGCTAAGTTCTTAATTACCAAGAGTATTTAAGGACTGCTCTGTGACTAGGGTTTAAAGTCTGAACTGTCTGCTGGAGGACCTGAGGTTCTGCCTAATGCTTAGAACTGTCTGTAGAAACAGAGGAGTCTGCCTGACCTTGCTGGAGGAGAATCTGTCCAGGAGGAGAAACACCCACAGAAGCCAGACTCCTGAAGCGAGTGCAACCAGGAGGAACCCATATTGTGAGCTAGTATTAATTTGTCTCTGTGTTTCCTGCTGAGAACTGCACCCAAAAGGCTGCACAATTACAATAACCAATGAGTTTGTATGGCAGCTGCTATGGGCTGCAACCTACCTGATGCTGCAGCAGTTGATGGAGCAAGAAGCTGTGTTCCCACCATGGTAAAACCGGTCAGCTTGGGGAGGCTGCATCTGTAACGGATGCATCCTTTTAATTCAATTGGCCAAATATAATAGTCTGGTTGTTGCTATCATCGAGAGGAGAGACCGCTGTGGTTACCTGTGTGGGCCCAACCCCTGGCTGATGATTGGAACCAGAAGCTGTTGGATCACTCCGCCCCGTCTCTGGAATGGATCCAAAACAAATTATTGTCGCAATGGAGGAGCACAGAGGAAACCCAGCCACTGCTCCTGAAGAGCTGCAAGTGTTACTAACCAAAGGTAGCCACCACTCCCACGAGTGAGACTCTCTCTGAGACTACAGTCGTGCAATCCCTGCTGTTGAGGGTAAGACTAATCGAAGGGCCTGAATACCTTGTCAGCCAGATAACACTGGTGCTGGAACACTTTTTACTTTTCTGAAAAAGCTGGAGTGGGACTCCTGAGACTGGGACTGCTGGTGGGGCCTAACCTGAGTGTCGCTTGTAGTGCATCTGGTATAACGACTAACTCTAGTACGAGGGTTTTGGGAGTAAGGAACCTGCCTATTGAACACTAGAGCCATGACCTCGGCTGCAATGTGGATTGTTTGTGTATGCCGTATTTGTGTTCATATATAAATACTACTTTTGTCATAACTGGAAACACATTTATTGCTGCTATTGAACGTACTTTGGGTTATGTGCCTGTGTTCACCTCTCCCCACCCCAAGAAGCCTTGAACTGCTCGACCCACGCTACAAGTGAGAGTAAAGTGCTGAAGGGGTACTTCACCCAGTTGCTCAGTAGCCATTGGAGGTGGAGCTCTCTGATTTTTCTTGGATTTGTGATAGTTAAGCGTTTGCCACTTTATCAAACCACATTGATATGTATAAAAGAACCCAAAATATATGTTTAGCCTTGCTTCCCTCAAAAGTGTAACACTTCTGATAATAATTCAAAAGGGCATCATTCATTTCCAATGTGAAAGTTGTCATCCTACCATTACAATTTTTCTCTCTATGTACATCCACTAAAATCTTGTGCAATCTGAGCCATCCGCCCCCCTGCTCTCACAACACTCTCAATAATACTGCTTGCTCTGAGCACATTTTCTTATCTTCATATTGTAGTTTCACTACCTTTCCTTAATTATTACTAAAAACTGTATCTCAAACGTAAGATTTTGCACTTTATTTTTGGCCAAGCAATTTACAATCACTTATCATTTCAAATAAGTCACCCACAGTGTATGTACATGTTAAACACTCCATTCGGTTTGAAACACATTTTAGTTTTCAGCAGTGTCCTTCAATTCAGACATATTCATATCACCTATACTAACAACTATATTTAACAGTCTAAGAGAACAAAAGTAACCTCTTCTTTAGCACTACCATGAACCTGTGATTAAAAAGGTAAAATATGTCTGCAGTCTGTGGGAGTCTCTAAATATCAATCCATCCAAGATCTTTTTTTGCCTACCTGTTAAACCATGGAAATGCACAGGCTTTATTTTCTGAGCAACCAAATTATAAATAAAATGCCAAATGTTCACAATTTAAGCATATAGATTTACCAAAGAATATAACGCTCCTTTGAATCTTTCTTTGACCAAAAACTATCCTTCATGCTTATCCGAATCTAATAGTTGACAACTTAATTTTTTTCTATAAAAATAATCATCCCTTTATATTTGGAATCATAAGTGATATAAACATCAATCCCTAATTAGCCACCTTGAAGCTCCACTGCTTCAGGATCCATTGTTATTTTTAAATTAAGAAAACTTCATTGTCGTCTTAAAGTTCGAAAGTGTTTTTCCTTCTTCTCAGTGCATTACAGCAATTAACATTCTAAGCATGTTTTTATCTGCTATTCAGAAAATGTAGTCCCTTTAAGAATCTATGGTAAATGTAGAGCCAAGTAAAAAAAAAAAAGGCCAGACCCAAGACCAGAATAACTTCTAAGGTAATATTTTTGCACACCAGAGCAAAGCAAATTCAACAATACCTTAAGCAACTACTTATTTATAGTTCCAAGCTTATAAATGATTAGAACTGAATGTAACACTCTACAAAAACTGTCAAGAGAAACACAATTGTGACAAGTATTGTAAAAACTTCACTTGACAAATAACTACATACTTTAATATTGCTGTTTTGTAGATATGGGTGGTTCATCTTCTCATACTTGCAATCCAGAAACAAGTGAAAATCATGGTCTCCAGAATTATCAAAGGTAAGATTATGTTGAAGTACTTCTCCTTTTGTCAACAATAGTATATATTTTCACTGCGTATTATTAGATTAAAGTCTCTGGGCTAGTACCCTGAATAGTTAAATCTAAACATGTTGGATTTTGTCCCACCTCAATAGACTTTAGAACCAAGTGTTTTGGATCCTGATAGCCTTTGCACTACTACCACCTAGCCAACCTAAAAAAATGCTAAGTGTTTGCTTACAGCACACTGGACCATCTTGTGTCCACTGGGGTTCTGCTTACAAGTCATCCCCTCTCCTTAGTTCACCTAGATTTCATGCTTGACTCTGCACAGCATGTGACCTAACATCCTCTTTCTTGAGGGTTATCACGAACTAGATGGATCAATTTGTGTCTCCACCTTGATGTTCATTGTGAGGTAAAATCTAGGAAAATGCACAATGTATAAAAACATAAGGTTGAAGAAGGTTGAGTGACTGGAATTAGCAAATGATCACGAAGAGCATGTTTTTTTTACTGTGGTCTTGGATCAGGTTAAGAGAATGTGTACAGATGATCTTGTTGAGTTTCCTTTTTGCCATTTTATTGAGCATGTCCACATACTATCATACTAAGTCCAACAGCAAAATAAAACCATTTTTTATTGGGTTTGCCCAACCACACTTGGACAATCCAATTTCTAAAGATAGAATTGCAATTTGCATTAAAATCTGTCATGCTGAAGCTAAATGCACATGAGCTACTATTCCTAGAGCTCATTCTACTCTCAAGAGGTGCTTCAGTGGCCTTTCTGGGAAGCATTCTACTGTGTCATCTAGCCACACATTTACGAAATGCTACAGTGTTACACATTCATGCATGACAGAAACCACACATCAGACAAACTGTACTTAAAACATCGTCCTAGACATCTCCTCCTATTGCTCACAAGCAATGGTTTTAGGGCATTGGGCACAGCTTTTCAGTCTATGCACACCATGTTTTATACAGAAGCACATGTTGCGAACGGAAATGTTGCTTACTTTCGATTTACAGCTTGCAGAGCTGCAGATTCACATGAGCTCTACCCACCTGCTCAAATATGAGCATACAGTAGAATATCCAGTAATAATATTTTAAATGTTCCTTACCATTACATGTTCTTCCAGTTTACACACACCACAATGCTTTGACTCTTCATGCTAACACTTATCCAAAACAGAAAAAAGAGAACCTGAGGTAGACTCTGTCCTGGTGCATTGTGGGCTCGTAGGGGTAGTATCACTAATCTCCTTGAAACCAAAAACCCTTCTTAATACCTTGAATGCTAAGGCAATTCATCCCGGATGCTGACATCTCTTGAATTCCATTGTTCATGAGGAGCTCAGCTCGTCATGTGCACACGAACAGTGTACTGCATGACGAGCTGAGCTCGTCATGAGCATGGATGGGGTTAAAATAAATAAAAGTGGCAAATTCCGAGCTCCCCACTAGGTAGCAGTATTGTACACAGCATGTAAGTCTACATCACTACAAGGTGCAAAATCTCTGATTGCCCCGCAACCCCAAAAAGGCAGCACAAAATGGATAGTTAGTATGTTACTCCAAATCACCAGAAAAGCCATGACGCCCACAAAACTGCATTTCAAAGTACTCCCTCCTAGGCAGTCAATATAACAAAACTCTCTTTCTGTATACCGTTTAGGCGTACCATGAATTTGCGTTGGCTAGGTTTGTATGATATGTTAAGAAATAATACAAACCAGTATTGACAGAGCCAATAGGTATTATCTGTGAGTTTTATTGGCGTTGTTATTGTTTTGTAGCGATGTTGCTAATGGCTGAAAGTGATGCAAGACCGCTTTGTAACACAGCCAGTATTGTTCGTATTATAGCACTTTTTTTATTTTCAGTTATGCTGCACTGAAGCACTTTTCCTCCTCGAGCCTGTTCTAAGATCACGCCCCTATTTGTAGAGGCCTTAACCCAAATTTTCAGTATGTCGCTAAGACAAGCCAAAGTTCCAACTAGATGTGAACAGGTTCAAATTAAGCCCATTCTTAAGAAGCCCTTGGCAGACCCCAATCTATTGACCAATTATGGCCCTATTTCTCCGTTACCCTATTTTGGGAAGGTACTAGAACATCTAGTTAATAAAAGACTCACCGCCCACCTGGAGAAACAGGGTCTCCTCGACCTCTCACCGTCTGGCTTACAGGCCGCCCACAGTACAGAGACTGCCGTCATTGAGATTGTTGACAACATCAGGTTAACTTTGGAAAAAAGGGACTCGGCCATCTTGGTCCTCCTAGATCTGTCGGCCGCCTTTGATACCATCTCCCACAGTATATTGAAACATCGACCTGTGGGAGGTGGGAATCAGAAGAAAAACCTTCGACTGGATCAAGAGCTATTTGGCAGACAGATCCACCTCTGTTGTAGTGGATACCATAACCGCATGTAGGCTTCCAGTGACCGTTGGGGTCCCACAGGGTTCAATACTAATCCCCATGTTGTTTAATCTCTACCTAACCCCTTTAGCGGCCATCATTAGATCATACGACTTTGAAACCGTGTCTTACGCCGACAACACTCAATTACTTGTCACCTGTGACTCCGATCTCACCGGCACTCGTTTTCGCTTTAAGAGCTGTATGATCCAAATAAATGAATGGATGAGTGCAAACAAGCTTCAACTAAACAGAAATAAGTCCGAGATCATCTTGTTCGGAAAAGCTGAAGACGTTTGGTCACAAGACTGGTGGCCTTCGGAATTAGGAACGTGTCCCTCTCCCAAGTCATCAGTCCGAAACCTCGGCATCACCATTGACACTTCCCTGTCTATGAAATCCCATATTGAACAGGTTTTAGGGGTATGTTACGGTATCATGTGTAGTCTCCGCAAAATTTTCAATTGGCTACTCATTGAGGCAAGGAAACCACTGGTGCAGGGCCTCATCAGTCGTTTGGACTACGGAAATGCCCTGTTCACCGCTCAGAATGAAGATCTGCTTTCCAAGCTCCAGATCCTTCAGAACACTGCAGCCAGGCTCGCCCTTAATCTCCCCTGTAGATCCTCATCCACTTCGAATCTACGGACCCTTCACTGGCTTCTGATCCGCCAGTGATGCCATTTTAAAATCTTAAGCCTGGCCCATAAAACAATGTATGATGCTGGCCCTCACTACCTAAAAAACAAACTTAAATTGCATATACCCGGAAAATCTTTAAGATCAGGCTCTAAATTCCTCCTTGCTCAGCTCCATATTCGGACTCTGCGTAAAAGAGGCCGCTCCTTTTCCTACCTTGCCCCCATGCTATGGAATGAATTACCCGTACAAATCTCATCCACAACTGATCACAAATGTTTTCGCAAAAAACTTAAACCCTGGCTTTTCCCTTCAGCCACCAATTAGACTTGGCGTGTTGTCTGTCCTTCATTCTTTCGCTGCTAGCACCATGAGTCCTTACAGTGAATTGTCATACATAAGAATGTATGACATTTGACATTTGAAGCTACCACTGCTGTTTAATATGGCTAGAAAAACATTGACCAAGCCAATAGATCTTAAATAGCGAGACTGATTGGCTTTGCTTATGTTTGGTATGGAATGCCATATTGTAATTGTAATTGCATTTATATAGCGCTTACTACTCCTGACGAGGCGTCGAAGCGCTTTTTCGGCAAGGAGCACGCTACACCAGGACCCAAAGAGGATTAGTGTTAAATTAGTATAGTGAAACATGCTACTACATTTTAAGCGGTGGATAGGTTAGTCAGTTATTTGGAGTGATAGCAGAAGGATAGAGGAGGAAAAAGGTTTGTATTTATATAGCGCTTGTTACCCCTGATAGGGTGTTGAAGCACGCTACTCCGAAAGCCCATAAAGGATTAGTGGTGAATTAGTATGGTGAAATATGAAAGTAATCTCAGTGGTTGATATTAGTCAGTCATCACACAACACAGACTATGCCCAACATGCATGCCTTTTAACAATTGACACCTTACGCAAGACAAACCCCCCAGACAGGCTACAGAAACGTCACCAGTAAACATATTACACCCGAATATTTCCTATACTATAGGACATGCAGATTAAGCAAAAGTGATTTTTTTACGGAAAAAAATAAATTCTCTGGGATACTAGACACGACCCCCAAATTACAAAGACTCCAAGTTACAAAATAAGCACAAAAACAGTGAGTTCAGCAGACTTAAAATAGAAATAAAAATTCATGGGCAAAACCCCTGCCTCCAATGCTCTATTAACTGTGTATCCAACCTCAGGAAAAGGTGTTCCTGGTCTACCATTACTTTATACCAAAGGCTCCCTAATTTCGAATTCTTGCAGATACAGACAAACTATTTTAAACCTATTTTTGAATGTGGATAAAAACAGATTCTGGATTCTTTGGAGTGATTCGAAATACTGTCCATGACTGCTTGGCCAATAGGTGTGCAGATTGACAGGTAAGGGGTTAAATAAGAATTTTCAGTAGATATGCACAACCTTGATACTAAAATGTTCATGTTTTCATATACGTGCATTGATTTATCATCTGTGGGTGGTCAGATCATTAAAGCATGAAGGCACATTTATTGGTTACATAAATGTGGAAATATGCAAGTTTCAACTTCATTTCTTCGCAAAACCCAAATTAAATATGGATAAATATATATACCATTAGCAAAACCAAATACGTAGAAATAGAAATGGAAATGGCAAAACAAAATACCATAACTGGGAACCCCAATTATACCTGAAAGTCATACACGGGACAAATATCAAAAGATGCATCCCATCTGTTTGCACCACAATGTCAATGCAAATATCGGTGGAAAGGGCTGGTACCCAGGGCCACTCTAATGATACGATTCTGAGGCAGTGCAGTTTACTGCACAATTATGGGTTTGCCTCATTTGCCACATAACACATCTGCTGCACAATATGTAGAAGTGTAGGTTCTAGCTGAAACGGGTCAAAAGTTACTAAAAGAAAAAAACGCTGCAGCAACTGTTGCTGCAAATTAGAAGGCCCTTTTCAAATGTTAACTGGGCTCTTTGTTGCTTATGGCTGTACTCGCATGTTGAACTGGTACTAATGGTGTAAAACCTTTGTCCATGCAGTATTAACATGTAAAAATGACTAACTAATGAAGCAATACCATAACAAAATGCACCGCATTATGATGCATAACGTGCCTTGTAGTGCTCCATAATTTAGTCAATCTTGCAACATAATTGGCTCCTTTCCTGTTGCATGATTCAAGTGTACTTGCAGGTACCATATTGCTCCAACATCACTACTGGATTAATGGGGAGCCTTAACCGTCCCAAATGTAATGGTAACTACGTGACGTGCACTGTCACACTTAAATAAATACATTATCACATGAACAAACTAAGGGGCACACACTACAGGCCCAAGTCTGAGTAATCACTAAGCTACGTGCAGCAGCGCCACATCCACTACTCGCGCAGAAAATAACTTTCCTCTGCCCAACACCTGAATCTGATCCCACTTCTTGCACCCAGCGAGACTGCTCCTCATGCAAAACATCCAAGAACCACATAAAACACACAAAGCCCGCAGCCTGCTCCAGAACCCTTAAGTCGACTGAGAACCGCAAAAGAAAGGGAGTTAAGAGAACATATGGTAAAACGACCAATCTCGAGACCAACTCCTTCCACACAGCAACCCAATCCCAACATACACAAGTTTCCCAATCTCCAAAGCACCCCCTGAGACCACAACTTACAACACCCCGCAGCATTCTTAGACAGTTTCTGCTCCTTGCACCAGGTCACACCTTAAGCGCTCGCCTCCTTAACAGCCACAATGTTCCTGCAACCAGGAAGACCCTAAACAGCCATACTCCAAGCTTCGTACTCACTGGCACCAGTAAGTACACCAAGCTTACAGTGAGCAGTCTGCTAAACTCGGCGATCCTTCTGATCCTTAAACAAAGAGACTGTCCCTCATCAAACACAATGCCTCCATTCCGCACCGCTACCCCTCACACACAAGTAAAGTCCCTGGCCACTCTGTGTCCCCCAAAGCGACAAACCCAGCGTGAACCCCTACTGCTGCGTGCACCGAACATAGCATACCAGCACCAAGGCTTGAGCTGCTTCTTCTTCTCTCCCCCCCCCATGTCGTCCACGCGCTGAGGGCCGAGTCTTTGCACTGTTTAGTACAGAAAACTAGCTCATGGAAGAAGACTGTGAACACGGCTTTAGCATGGTGAGGTGGGAATTCAAGCTGCACAACCTAAAGCAAATCAAGCCAGCAAATGGGAATCAAGAAAATGTGAGTTATAAGCCATAAGGCCAAAAGCAAGCCACAGGCGGAATGCATTCCCAGGTAAACTTTCTGAATGTCCCCAAGATGTCCTTCGCATACCTGACAACTGTGCTTTCTGGTTGGTTGCAACCTGAAAATCAGTCTGCTGGCTGAGGCTGGCCTTCATGATGTTTGGGTCCTTACAGATTTTATCTTTAATCTTTTGTTCCTTTAAAAATATTAAAAGGGGTTCCTCCAATTTGAATAGTATTCGACACACTAAGTTTTTTTTTTTAACCAATTCTGTTTCTTTTTAATAAAATACAAATGTCCTTATTAGTGAAATGGCACATAGGAACATTACTGAAAATGGCCTATTGAAGTGGAGCTCTGGTTGGGGGAAGAAAGCCTCTAAATCAATGAGCCTGCCTGCAGGTTTCCTCTTTGTATGGTTCCTCACCAGTGTCCCAGTGTATATAGTACACCATAGCATGGTCACTGATCTAGGTAAATCACCAAATTCATATTGAGAGCTAAGAAAGAGCCGAATAACTAAAGCGCAAGCTGATCCATCGAAAATCCATTGTGTGAACCATTAACAAATTTCTTATGTGACCAGTTTACGCAAACTATAACAAATTAAAAAAATAACTTTTTATTTTTAGATAAATACATTAGATGACAGTAAGTGGGAATTATCAAAAATATGATTGTTAAACATGCATTTTAGTTACGTTTAAGAAGGTTTAGATAACTTTGCCTTGGAAGAGCGAAAAGTTATGTTTTTTTAATGAACGCTATATAAAAGGCCAATAATAATGGCCGAACACTATACTTTACTAAGCTTCAGCTTTGATCCATTTACTATCAGCACTCTCACATTTTGTGATTAAGAACTGTAGGAGAGTAGGATCTGCTTACTATGGTTACCCCCACTTTTTGCTGTGTTTCACGGATTTATCGACTTTAGTCTGGCTGGGGCCCTGCTAACCAGGACCGTGGCCTAGCTGCTTCCTCTCTAAACTGATTACATGTACATTAGGTGCACTCCAGATTGGTTACTAGGTTACCCTTGTGAGTCCCTAGTATATCGTACCTTAGGTACCAAGGGCATAGGTACCCCAGAGGCCTACCAGGGGCTGAAGCATGTATTATGCCACCCCTGGGAAGCCTTCCAAAATAGCACCACAGGTCTGCTACTGCAACCTGGATAAGGTGGTGTAAGTACCCCTTACTAAGATCTAGTACACCTATATCTACCTATATATATACAGACACATATAAACCTATAAGTCACTCCTATGGCAGGCCTTGACAATCCTGAAGGCAGAGTGCTTGGTTTTGTGTGAGAGGGTGCCCAAGCATGAGCTGAGCCCCTTTGCAGCTTTCATAATCACTTCCTTATAGCTGTTCTGTGATACTGCCACACCATATACTCTTAAGTGCATTATAAATTTGCGGTAAATGCTAACTTTGGAATGGCTGCATCAAAACATGTCGTGTTTGGTGTCAAACACTTTGAAATCCTCCCCCCTCAGACGTCCAGACATCTCCGAGGCTGACACAATATCTTAGCAAAGCTGAGACCTGTAGCCATCACGAGAGACTTGGGACCGGAACTCCTGGAGACCGTGCACCTTTGCAAGTGCATCTACTTCCAGAGCTTTCCCGAAGTTGTGAATTGGGCTACTTGTAGTCCAAGGCCTGAGCACCATCTGCACCGAAGATTGTCGGCCTACACTCCATGAGTGTTCCATGGGCCAGCTTCCGGTCCCTTCGCGATCCCTGGTCCGTCGACTGGTGGGTCCACACGAAGGTAACTCTTTTGTTTCTTGGGCTTCCCTGGTTGCTCCAGACGTGCCCTGACTCCCCTCCAAAGGGTGAGTCCCTCAGACCTTGCTGGTTTGCTCTGAAGCCATACTTTGCCTTCTGTGTGGCTTGATGTTGCCAAGGCTTGTTTGGTCCAATCTGGATAGCGACACTGCAGCACTCGACATCCAACATGGGACAGCTCAAATCCAGCTCCTGATTGTCGTCGATACCTCCTGGTCCTCGTGGCTGAAGAGTCCAGCTTCACCTCCTGCACCTGAAATCACCCGACATCGGTGGGCATCTTCTTGCTGCCTCCCTGGTCACTGGGAAGTGACCCAGACTCTGTCCCCTCTGCTTTCAGGTTCTTCATATCTTCGATCCACCCTTGGATCCATCTGGACACTTCATCTGGCTGCCTGCAGCACTTCTTTGCAGCTCTCCATAGGAAACGACGACGAAACCCAACACAAAAAGACACCTATGCACCTGGCTTCCCTGGGTGAGGTAACGCGAGCACTACAGGTGCTCCCGTGGGTCTTGTTCCTAGTCCACTCCTAAGTGTCATTAATCTTTAAAAATCCAATCGCAACTTTCTCCATAGAAGTCAATAGTGATTCCCTGCTGTGTTTAGACACTGCACTCGTCCCCCACCTTGGGTGGTTCTTGGTTGCCCCAGCGTATCTACAGGCCCTAGGCCTGGTCTCTATGTTCACACCGGTACTTATACCACTATCTTAGTATTTGATTTGTGAGGCCCCTAGGGCAAAACATATTCTGTGCTAATTTACTGTGTGCCAAATAAGTTTACTTGGTGTACTTTTGCCTCTAGCCTCATAAAGAGACTAGAGGGATGTGTTTAGAATAAATACATATAATATTTTATATATACCTTGTGTGGTTCTCCTTTCATTTGGTCATTCATGAGATTATAGACTGGTAAAACAAGCAGCTTTACATTCCTTCAAGACTTAGCCTGAAGGCTGCTCTCCACAGCTACCACTAGGATAGCTTTCTATAAAGGTTGTCTTTAAACCTACCATCCATAAGGGTCGTTGGACTGGTGCAAGGTGCCCACTAGAATAGTGGACAGCATATGTCAGGCCAACTTCTCACAAGAACAATCTGGTACAGTCATGTATTTTTTAACCAGTTACAGACCAGTTTTTCAAAGAATTGATTTAAGCCTAGGTTTTTTTGGGTGAAACTTTTCAATTGGTCAATGCTGATTAGATCAACCGCTCACTACTGAAAAATGCAGTAATCTACAGGTGAAGAGTTTTGAATCCTGGCAAAGCCGACGTAGTCTTTCATCTTTCCTAGGTTGACCAATTGAGTACACAAACTGAAACTGGGTAATAGTTCTATTTACGGTGTTTAGAAATGGCAGATGACTGATATGACAAGCATAAAGTTAGTACCTCGTTCCTCAGGGGAGTTGTCTTTTAAGAGCTAAATTAGTACAAAGTTGTCAATAACATTTCCCTGTAAAAAATACAATACAAATAGCTACTTGCCTGTCAGAAAATGAGAAATATGTCTAGAAATGCTTCAGACAACTGGGCGTGTCAATTGCAAAACTACATAGTGTAAAAATAAATGCGTCTGTGGTTTTCACCATATACCAAAAGTACATGTAAGATAAGTGGAGCACTCCATTTCAGTCGTGGCTTGCAATATTCGCGGGTGGAGGGGTGGGCGTATGAGAGGGATTGCACCGGGGTTCACGCGGGTGTGGGGGGGTAAAGGAAAAAGAAAAAAAACGTACCTGACCGGGTCCGTGCCGCCTCTGCTCCTGGGCCAGGTTCAGCGTTTGCCGTGTTCCTGCTCCGGAAAAGGCATCCTCCCGCCTCTCCTGTAAGCCAATGTGAAGACAGCGCCCAACCGGGCGCCTGTAGGGGGGTCATTTCCTCTATGTAGGCTGCATGCAGCCTACATAGAGAAAATGTAGAATGCGAATGACTTGTTTGGTCGGCCCAAGAGAGCCAAACAAACAGTCAGGGTACACAGAGTGGTGCAAGCCACTCCTCCCAGACCCGCCCTCCCACCCGCCCCCAACCAGGCATACCCTCCCGCCCGCTCCCAACCAGGCATACCCTGCCTTCTGCTTTCTCGCAGTGTGAGAAGCAGAAATATAACATGGTATTTAAAATACCATTTTATGTTTTTGCTTCTCACACTGCGAGAAAGCAGTGGGGCGACGCTCCTCCGCCCTAATGGAGGAGCCGCCCCTGCTCCATTTACATGTTCATTTTACTCTCCTTTCCTGACGTAGCACACAGTATTATTTCCGAAGCCTTCTATGCCAGCACCTGATTAGATCCAATAGAATATAATGACTAAAAGCTGTTCTCACGTTGTAGCTGTTCTCAAGTGTAGACGTGTTTAAATGTGCTTGCTCTGTATCTCTGAGGCAGAAATTTGAAAGAATGAAACACCTTAATTTTGGTGTAATTCATTGTCCTGAGTGAAGAAGGGATGGACGTTTTTAATACTTGTAAGTCTAGGGATGCCAATAACGCATTTCTAGTTTTTCTTACAAACTTGCCTGAATAGACTCAGAAAACCTCTGACTGGCGAGTATGCGCGGTGGGCAGCGAGAGGGAGCTGCTTCTGAACTCTGAACCGTTCAGTCTGGCCTTGAAAGCTGACCTTGTCCTCAGGCATAACCTTTACCGGTCTCTTACATAGCAATGTCAGAATCTCTTGCTTCTGTGTTGTCAGGTTGAGCTGCACCCTGCATCTCTGGGCCATTTACGCAGCTGTGGAAGGACCCATGGAAGTTGTAGTCTTAACAGGCCACCAGGAATCATCACAGGCCCGTGGACTACAACCTCATAAGGCACCAGTGTCCCCACTCTATACAAAGTGCAAACCTTGCTAGTATTCACTGTCAAGACCTGGCAAGCACTGTTTGTTTTGCCTCTCACTGTCTTAGACTTGATTTATTTATTTGAGAAGTTTTAGATAGCACAAACATGACCCATCTGGGTATCGGAGCGCTGTACATATAGCAGTCAAGTCATACATACAGGGAAAAAAAGACGAAATGACAGACAAGAAGGATGCAAGCAAGGAGCAAAACAAATACAATATATCAATCGGGCTGGCAGGTCCAAGATCCAGAGGATTCCACAGGAAAATAGTCAAGCTGAGAGACTTCAGGGCTACTAGTGAAGGAATCTATTCATCAGAGAATTCTTTAGTGAAGGCTGTCTTGGGGTTTGTCCTTTATTCTGCTAAAATTTGCATAAGTATGGTTGAAGGTTGAGCCGGGGCAGGTTTCTAGGCGTACTATTGGGAATGTCATGTGACATCTCCTGCAGGATCCTATTCCCCATGTATGGGAATGCATATAGTTAAGATTTCGGCACAGGAGGATGGAGTTCACTGCGCAAATGTGTTTCTTTTCCTTTTGTTCCTGTTTCTTTTGATCTGCAATGAAACCTATTCCTCTACACCCTCAACAAATCTCAAAACGTCCATTCCTTTTCCCTTATTGAAAGAGCAGTTACTCCAGCCCTTTTCTGAAGTACCTTTCTGACCATTTCCACGACGGTAAAAGTAAGGGGGGAAAGTACAGTTTGTAGACCACAGTCACAAACCCACAAGCTACTCGTACCTGGCAACACCAGCTTCCCACCCCTTGCCTGGGATTTCCCCACATTCGTGAATGGAAATCCACTGTAGTGAAGCAGATTTCAACTTGCCCCGAATCATTATGTGAATTCCTTGCAGTTGGTGTATTTAGACAGGAAACCTATCTTAACAAGCGGACATATATTTGTGAATAGGTCCAACCGTGTTTAGAAAGTAAATAAGGCTTATACATATAGTGTTTTTAAGGACTGTCTAAAAGAGTTATCTGAATGCACCAGATAATACTGTGGTAATATATGTACACAGCAATTTACAAAAGAGAGCAGTAAAGTCCAAACAGACTTGAGCTCCACAAAGCACTCTCTGAAGCCTTTAATGTTCTACAAAAGGTAAGTAGCTATGGCGAGTGTCTGATTACCTTAGGCAAGTCACTCCGGAATTCTGTACAAGAGCAAGAGGTGGTTTGATTGGCTGATACACGTTTGTGAGAATAGGCAGCATGGGTGAAGCGAAGGTGACGCAGCACAATGATGTATATCCCACCTACCATGGCAACTGTAGAATGATGACCCCGAGATTAATAAAAGCAGTATTAGCAGTAATTACATGCATTGACAGATTGCGTGTTCCATGCAGCTCATGGCTGAGGTCATAGTAATCTCTTTCGAAAACTTATACCTTATGCATTTTTATTCTCGTGACGTCTTCCCAGTAGGGCTCCGTGTTAGCCCCATCTGGGATGGGCGTGGTTGTCGGCACCCCTGAACGGGGCCTCCCTGGAGCAGTCGGACAGACCAACGTTACTGAATGTCTGTGATTAATATATGCCATAATAGACAGTAGCCTTATGTCTGAAGGCTGGATTTAGACCACACTCCGCTAAATGAGAATGAGGACCATGCCTTTAGCATTTATTGAAATGCTCAAACCCTATCTGTTGGGGGCAAGTTCCCATTGCTGTCAGATTTCATCAACCTTTCACTTACTGCAACCTTCTTTCCTCTTTGGTTCAATCCTGTCTACACCTACTCTTTCCTTTACCACACCTGCTCCATGCTGACCAGAAAGCTAAGGCTGTGTATCCTCAAAGCACTATTTTACCCTATGGATATATACCAGTGCTTTGTTAAACCTCTCAGCCACAAGGTTGTTCCTCATTTGGTCTATCTAATTTCTCCTTTCTTCTCTCATGGTTTCTCTATTCCAATCTCTCCGTCACACCTCAGCCTTTTGTACAGACACAAGGGTGGCATGAAGTGCTGCACAAATGTACAAATGACTAAGATAATACCTGATGGTCCCCTTTAACTTCTTTTGTCAACATCTTTCATTTGAAACACAAACTCAGACCTTCTGACTTTTCTAATACATCGTTTAACTGTTCAGCGTCCATGTTTGTAAAAATGTATTCAATTGTACTCACTTTATTTTGCTAGATCTACAAGAATGGAACAAAAGTCAAACGGTAGCCCTACGTGGGACCATAAACCCAGCCCCTGGAAAACGAGTAAGTATTTTTTAACTACTCCTAGGGATCTGACTAAGAATAGATTGAGTATGGATTTATTAACTAGCAGCATGATAAATTTGATCACAAATGTTGTAGAAGATAACGGTGCATAGGATGTTGGACAGGTTGTGTAGTTGACATATACCAAATGAGGCATCAAGGTGAGGTGGAATAGGTGCTGCTGTACGTAAAACAATAATGCATTCATTTGTATTACACTGGACATGGGTTGATTAGTAGTTACTCTTTGCCTTCAAATCATAGCAGATGGTAGTTTAGGGTTGCTTTAAACTTCAAGTTAGGGGAAATCCTGTATATCAGATGTCAAAAGTTAGAGCTATTGGCCTTGTAAATGACAACATTTTTATTTATGTGTTGGTTTTGAAAAGAGATAAAAAATGGCATTGTCATTTACAATGCCAATAGCTTAATCTCTCGCAAATGCCAGACCTATTGCATTTGCAACCACACACACACACACACAGAGCCACACACACACACCCAGAGCCACACACACACACACACACACACACACACACACATAGATGTGGTGGATGTGGCTATGGTGGTGTTGGATGTGGTGGGGGTGGATGATGTGGTGGGGGTGGATGATGTGGTGGGGGTGGTGGGTGTGGTGGTGGTGGTGGTGGTGGTGGATGTGGTGGTGGATGTGGAGATGGTGGATGTGGTGGGTGTGGTGGATGTGGTGGTGGATGTGGTGATGGTGGATGTGGTGGGTGTGGTGGATGTGGTGGTGGTGGTGGATGTGGTGATGGTGGATGTGGTGATGGTGGATGTGGTGATGGTGGATGTGGTGATGGTGGATGTGGTGGTGGTGGATGTGGTGGTGGTGGTGGATGTGGTGGTGGTGGATGTGGTGGTGGATGTGGTGGTGGATGATGTGGTGGTGGAGGTGGATGTGGTGGTGGAGGTGGATGTGGTGGTGGAGGTGGATGTGGTGGAGGTGGATGTGGTGGAGGTGGATGTGGTGGAGGTGGATGTGGTGGTGGTGGATGTGGTGGTGGTGGATGTGGTGGTGGTGGATGTGGTGGTGGATGTGGTGGTGGTGGATGTGGTGGTGGTGGATGTGGTGGTGGTGGATGTGGTGGTGGTGGATGTGGTGGTGGGTGTGGTGGTGGTGGATGTGGTGGTGGTGGTGGATGTGATGTGGTGGTGGTGGGTGATGTGGTGGTGGTGGATGATGTGGTGGAGGTGGATGATGTGGTGGATGATGTGGTGGATGATGTGGTGGATGATGTGGTGGATGATGTGGTGGATGTGGTGGGTGTGGTGGATGTGGTGGGTGTGGTGGATGTGGTGGGTGTGGTGGTGGGTGTGGTGGTGGATGTGGTGGTGGATGTGGTGGTGGATGTGGTGGTGGATGTGGTGGTGGATGTGGTGGTGGATGTGGTGGTGGATGTGGTGGTGGGTGTGGTGGTGGGTGTGGTGGTGGATGTGGTGGTGGATGTGGTGGTGGATGTGGTGGGTGTGGATGATGTGGTGGTTGATGATGATGTGGCGGATGATGTGGTGGATAATGTGGATGTGGTGGTGGTGGATGTGGTGGTGGTGGTGGATGTGGTGGTGATGGATGTGGTGGTGATGGATGTGGTGGTGGATGTGGTGATGGTGGTGATGGTGGATGTGGTGATGGTGGTGGATGTGGTGATGGTGGTGGATGTGGTGGTGGATGTGGTGATGGGAGATGTGGTGATGGGGATGTGGTGGTGAATGTGGTGGTGGTGGATGTAGTGGTGGATGTTGTGGTGAATGTAGTGGTGGATGTTGTGGTGAATGTGGTGGTGGATGTTGTGGGTGTGGTGGTGGATGTGATGGTGGTGGATGTGATGGTGGTGGATGTGGTGGTGGTGGATGTGGTGGTGGTGGATGTGGCGGTGGATGTTGCGGTGGATGTGGCGGTGGATGTGGATGTGGCGGTGGATGTGGTTGCGGTGGTGGATGTGGTTGCGGTGGTGGATGTGGTTGCGGTGGTGGATGTGGTTGCGGTGGTGGATGTGGTTGCTGTGGTGGTGGTGAATGTGGTGAATGTGGTGGTGGTGGATGTGGTGGATGTGGTGGTGGTGGTGGATGTGGTGGATGTGGTGGATGTGGTGGATGTGGTGGATGTGGTGGATGTGGTGGATGTGGTGGATGTGGTGGTGGTGGTGGTGGACGTGGTGGTGGTGGTGGTGGACGTGGTGGTGGTGGACGTGGTGGTGGTGGACGTGGTGGTGGTGGACGTGGTGGTGGTGGACGTGGTGGTGGTGGACGTGGTGGTGGTGGACGTGGTGGTGGTGGACGTGGTGGTGGATGATGTGGAGGATGATGTGGTGGAGGATGTGGTGGTGGTGGTGGATGTGGTGGTGTTGGATGTAGTGGATGTTGTAGTGGATGTGGTGGTGGTCTTTTAATTACTTAAAGTCCCGCCATACATTGACAACAACGTGAGTGTTGAGTGGGAAGTCCGCTGAAAGTTTACTTCCCAGACCATTAACAATAACCGAGCCTGTCGCCCTCATTGAAATAGGCACGTGCTGGTGGCAGTAACAAAGCCACCTGTCCGTAAGCACCTGGTTTTAAACCCAACCCATATTTAACCTCCCAGACACCTACAGCCATTAAAAGTGCAATATTTACAGCATTCTATTTTTCAATGATCTCAAGTGAGGGTTTGCCACAGAAAAGATTGTTTGTTTTCCCTATTGGTTTTCACCGGTTTGAGCAGTGAGCTAAGATGGGACAAACGAGAAATTCAAACGTTTGACCCAAGGGGCCATTAGGAACAGCTGGTTGTTGAAAAATAACTTCTCTCTGCAAAAAAAACACGAGGAACATATTAATTCTATATTAAACTCTTTAAAAAATATTAAACTTATTGACAGCTAATCATACATAATTCTATATGGTCCGCACCCAATCAAGGAAAAAATCAATAGATAATAAACGTGGTTAAAAAAAAGCATTTGCAATGCAATAGGTCTCGCATTTGTGAAAGTTAGAGCTATTGGCGTTGTAAATGGCAATGTGCTTTTTTATGCAGTTTGGAGTGGATGTATGTGGTGTGGAGTGGAATTATGTGGGTTGGTTTGCAATTGTTAGTTGTGGAATTCTGTGTGGTGTAACAATCCGAATGAAAGCAAAACAAGCAAGACCAGAGGGGTTGGGGCGAAGGAGTCAGCAACATGGAAAGTGGTGGGTGGGAGAGGAAAGCAACAACCCATGTACAAAAATTGCACTTCAATTAAATAGCACTTGAATGAAGGTGCAAGCGAATGGACACCAATTAAATGTAATGAATCTGTGCCTGGTCCCTGCGCCAGAGAAAGGGATGGAAATGACATGGGATCTGGTGGTCTTTTAGGATGCAGTAAAGTAGAATGACAGAGATTCCAACAAAGGGCTAAGCAATGGCTAGGTTGCCAGCCCTATATTATATACAATAGAGGTAATCATGTTCTGATATGTTACCAATTAATATAGGCCACACTCCCAGAGCTGCCAACTTTGGAACTGAGAATCAGATTGATTCACAGCATTAGTTGAATATCCTGTGATTGTGGGCAAATCATTTAATCTCCCAGGGCTCACTCAGATTATTATCCTCTTTACGGTGATAAAACCGGTACAGTTGAGAGTAGTAATAATAACATGTGCTATTAAATGTGAAGAGTACCGGAATAGCTTTTAGTGAGCCTCTACTTACAAGGAGATAAAATATCCCTGACCTTCAACAAGTATTTTGCTGTAAATGTGTGCCCTAAGCAAACACGTTTAAACTAAAGCATCCCTGCTACTCTACCTTTCCGTATATACAAGTGAAGGATTAGCGCATTATTTAGTTCAGCAGCAGGCCGCCCAGGGCTCCGATAATAAATGGGAAAGGTGGCGCTCCGGTTTGGTATAGTGCCCTGTGTAATGTCAAAAAAACACGAAAAGAAGGTGGGGCACAATTTCACGAAAAGAGGTGGGGTACAATTTCCATTGAGTAATGAGAAATATTTTACTGGCAGTGCTACAAAAAACAGATGAGACGTTAGCTTAACACCTTATGTTTCTGGGGCAAATCACATAATCTCTGTTACCCAAAAATATAAAATCTGACACTATGCAGTGCAATCTGGTACTCCTGTAAAGTGCTCTAATACCTTTGGTGCAGTTTTGCGCGATATAAAACTGTGATGACAAAAAAAGGTAAAGAATGGACCGGAAAACTCGAGTGCTTTTAATTAAGATGCCAGCTACATGCATGCAATTTGTAGGTGGTTACTTAACATTTATAAAAATGTCTGAACTGCATCTATCTGTATCGAACAAGTACACTAGGGATACTATATTGTAACACACAAGTTGTGCAATGGCATGGGAAGTAGCACACATAAAAGGTGAATCAAATAATACAAAAGGCACTGCAGGCACCTGTCTTTTCGCTGAACTCATTACCGCAGTACTGTTGTGTTTTGTAGGCAGATAAACGAACATTTTCACTTCCAGTCAGTGATCAAATTATACTACTCGAGTCAACAGCAATTGTTTCCTGTTGGCACTTTTTGATAAAACTCTTCTGTAAGTAATGTCAAACGTGGCGCCGCCGTGGAGTGAAAGAAAACAAAGCGAGCAAGGTCCGCTAAACCAACGTTAGACTTTCCCCTTGTGTGCATAGCTCCACCATGATGAGTAAATTGCATTCTAGGACTTGTAGTCCCGCTGTTTAAACAGGCCCTGCTAGCATATGCAACTACATGGAAGAGGGTACGACAGAAGCTGTGTAAGCATCCGAGTCACGAGCCGGCGGTTGAAAAATGCTGACTCCGCTTTTAATTAAAAAGCACCCATTGCGCCTTAACGTATTCAAGACATATTAGGGCATGTTTACAAAATCCTTTGCGGCTCGACAACCCTGTAGTCTTTTTAACAGGCGTTTAACAGCATGTATACTTTGTGTACATAAACTTGCTGATCTAGCCCTGTGAGACTGTGGGCTGGGCGGACCGGAATAACAAGCGGGGAGGCCGGATGTAGTGCGCTATGGTCAAGGATTTATTGATGGAAAGTACACACAAAGTCCGGAATAAAGAGTTTGCAGGGAAGAATAATCCACCAGGAAGCTCCCAGCCGGGAGGGGGATCTGGATGGTAGGTAGGTATCCTGGCTGTGGTCCGCTGCTGGGCTGTTGTCGTCAGGTTACGGCCGGTCGATGGGTCTCCTCGGAGATAAGTAAGAGAGAGTATAGGGGTTAGTCCCGTCCAGTAAAGACTACTGAGTACTACCACCGTCACCGGTAAGTGAATGGCCAGGTAATGAACGTGGGGAAGGAGGGAAGAGTAGGTAGGGATAAGACCACTCGGCAAGCAGGAGGGGTTTGTGATGGGGGTGTCCGGGATAAGTGTGGGGACTATAAGTACAGTGCTCGTGATAATTCTCTTAAGTACTAAGGCTGGTGCAGGGTGCTCGTGGGGGCTCTATATACAAGATCTTACAGTTAGGTACAATATTTACACTAGGGGAACACGGAGAAGGATAGAGTGTACTCATGTGCCCCGCCGTAACTCTCATCCGAGTTACGGCCGCTCTTCCGCCACCTCCGGAGGTCGCCACCAATCCTCCGTCCACAGGTCTTCTTCCTCGTTCTCTTCTCCGGTCTCCGCCTCCTCTCCGATCTCCTCCTTCCTTCTGCTCTCCGTCGGGGGTTCCGTGCCGTTCGCTGTCTCCTGCCACGAGTCCGCTGGGCTGAACACTGTTTCCTCGCTCCTGCCGTCTTTTCTAGGGTCTCGGCTGACTGCAGTGGATGTACTTCCGGTTCCGGTCAGTTTGGTTTCCGGGTCGCCGGCGGGAGTTCTGCTTCCGGTATCCTGTTCTGGTTCCGGGTCTTCGGGGGTTTGCGGATCCTGTGGGCGAAGAGAGGGAGCCCGATGACAAAGGGAAGACGTTCCTCCCGGGGTGGGGGTGTGGCTTCCCCGCCTACTCTGCGCTTCCGACGAGGTAGGGATCCCGGATCTTTCACATCCCCTTTCCCTAGCTGTCCTACTAGTAGGGGTGTAAGTAGTTGGAAAACGTGAGAGGTAATCTGCATTGCCCTGGTCTAGTCCCTTTCGGTGTAGTGTCCTGAACCAAAAGGGTTGTAGAGAAAGGAACCACCTAAGTACCCGGTCGTTGTGGCCCCGGTTCCGGGCCATCCATTCCAGCGGGGCATGATCCGTATACAAGAGGAACTCCCGGCCCTCCAGATAGTATCGGAGACTGTCCACAGCCCATTTAATCGCTAGAGCCTCTTTTTCTACAACCGCATAGTTTTGCTCCTGCGGGAAGAGCTTTCGGCTGAGGTACAGTATTGGTTTTTCGACCCCTCTTTCATCTTGTTGGGACAGGACAGCCCCCAAACCCTGATCGGAGGCGTCTGTCTGCAGGATAAAGGGACGGGAATAGTCAGGACTGACTAACACGGGTTCGGACAACAGGGACTGTTTAAGGAGGTCGAAGGCTTTCAGCAGTTGGGGAGAGGGTTGTTGTAACTTCTCTTCGGTTCTGGAGGTTTTTCTCAATAGGTCGGTCAAGGGGGCGGCCAATTGGGAAAAGTTGGGAATAAACCTCCGGTAATACCCCAGCAAGCCGAGGAAGGCTCGGAGTTCTCTCTTGGTATGAGGGAAGGGTATGGAGTGAATAGCCTGAATTTTATTGTTTTGAGGGCGAATGACCCCCTCCCCCAATAGATACCCCAGATACTTCACACTTTGTGCCGCCAAGGTGGTTTTGGCAGGGTTGATGGTAAAGCCGTGTTTACCAAGGGATTGTACTACGGCCTGCAAATGTTGTGGGTGTTGTTCCCAGCTGTCACTATGAATGACTATGTCATCTAGGTAGGCCCCGGCATAGCTGGTATGGGGTCGTAAGACCAGGTTCATGGCCCTTTGGAATGTGGCCGGGGCCCCATGGAGCCCGAAGGGCATTACTCTGAACTGGAACAAACCCTCAGGGGTTGAGAAGGCCGTTTTCGGTCTGTCCTCAGCTTTTAAAGGGATCTGCCAGTACCCTTTGCACAAGTCTAGGGTACTGATATACTTAGCTTTGCCGATACGCTCTACCATCTCGTCTACTCGAGGAAGGGGGTATGAATCAAAGGCAGAGATCTTATTCACCTCCCTGAAGTCTATACAAAAACGAGTAGAACCATCGGGTTTGGGGACGAGGACGATTGGGGAATTCCAACTGCTGCAGGACGGTTCGATTATACCCATCCTTAACATCTGGGTCGTTTCATCCTTTATGACCGCCCTTCGCGCTTCAGGGATCCGGTAGGGTCTCTGTCGCACGGTTTTCCCTGCTTCAGTGTGAATGGCGTGTTCCACAACGGTGGAGTGCCCGGGCATGGAGGAAAATACTGCTTGTACAGAGGACAAGACCTGTCTAAGGTTCTGTTTGTTCTTTTCCGGGAGTTCTGGATCGATACAGCTCTCAAAGGGCAGAGAGGGAGTGGTTGTCATTACAGGGAGGGGCCCCACCCATTTCTTTAATAGATTAACATGGTATATTTGGGTGACCCCTCTGGTGGCATCAATATCGAGCTCGTAGGTAACGGGAGTCACCTGTCTTACGATAGGAAAGGGGCCCTGCCATTGTCCCAACAGTTTATGGTCGGAGGAGGGTAGAAGCAACAATACCAGGTCTCCAGGGTTAAATGTACGGGCCTTGGTTCCCTTGTTGTACTGTTGTGTCTGAGAGACCTGAGCGGCTACCATATTTTGTCTCACTATTTCTCGGATTTGGGTTAAATGGGTTCGAATATTATCCACATATTCCGGGAGGGGCCGGGTTCGGTCGGGCTCAGCTTTCCAGGCCTCGCGGGCCATGTCTAGTAGTGTCCTGGGGGCTCGGCCATACAACAATTCATAGGGGGAATACCCGGTGCTACTTTGCACCTTACAACGGATCGCGAAAAGTGCCAGAGGAAGCATCTCCTCCCACTTTTTGCTCTCAAGGCCTAGCAGTTTCTTTAGCGTGGTCTTTAGGGTGGCGTTATAGCGCTCTACCAACCCATCTGTCTGTGGGTGATACGCCGAGGTTCGTATCTGTTTAATACCCAGATGGGCACAGACTTGACGCATGAGGGAGGACACAAAAGGCGTACCTTGATCTGTTAAGATCTCCCTAGGAAACCCTACTCTACTAAAGATGGAGATAAGAGCCTTGGCGATGTTTTGGGTAGTGGGCTGTTTCAACGGGACGGCCTCCGGGAACCGGGTGGCATAATCTACCAATACCAGGGCGTATCTACACCCCGTCCTAGAGGGCAACAGGGGTCCTATCAGGTCCATCCCAACTCGAGAGAAAGGCACATCAATAAGGGGAAGGGGCTGGAGCGGGACTCGAGGGGGCCGATACCGGCTGTTTTTCTGGCAGACCGGGCACTCCCTACAGTATTGCTTCATTTGACCGTGTACGCCCGGCCAGTAGAATTTTTCCAGGATAGTTTGGCCAGTCTTTTCGTCGCTGAAGTGCCCTCCTAGCAAGTGACTGTGGGCCAGATATAGGACTTTGTCCCGAAACAATCCTGGGATAACCAACTGGGCTGGTAGCTGTGGGCCACCTTTTCTGTAGAGGAGACCATTCTTTCGAAAAAAATAAGGACCTACTTGCAGTGGATCCTCATTATCCAGGGCGCGATTCCAGGCTTCCTGCAGTACGGGGTCTTCTTGCTGGGTGGCTCGGAATTCGCGGTCCGTTTCCCAGGGATGAGCCTCGACCTGAGCAGGATAAGCGCCAGTAAAGGTCCTTTTCTCCCTCTTCTTTTGCTTCTTGGTCTTCCCCGGTTTTGAGGGTGATTCGGCTGCAGGGGAATCCTGGGGAAACGGGACCTCTGCCCACCACCTCTTTAGGGAGTCCGTAGTGTCTTTCAGGAGGTGGGGAAGACCACTGTAGTCGCTTCCTAGTATGACTTGTTCAGGAAGGTTAGGAACTAAACCGACGGTTAACATTCTACCCCCATCTGACTGCTGTTGTACCCGCACTTGAGCCGTCGGGTAACTCCGAGTGTCTCCATGGACACACTTGATCGCTACTGTTCCAGTTAGTGGTCCAACAGGATGGGGTAGTTCCTGGGGTCGGAGGACGCTATGTCTACATCCCGTGTCGGCCAATGCCATCATCCGGTGTCCCTCGATTCTCACGGGACATCGGAACGGCGGAGGGGTAACTTCGTTGGTAAGACATACATAATTTCGGACCATCCCTATGTCCATTGGTTCCTCTTTTTGGGGACACACCCGAGCTATGTGGCCATACCCTCCGCAGTGATAGCACTGAGGACCAGGTGGGTTAGGTCGAGGCATGACTGGGTAGGGTATCCAGGGAGTAGGCTCTGGTCTTCTGGCCGCCGGTGGGGGTTTTTGGGGACGAGCGTGGCTTCCATGTGGAATCCGTGGATGTGGTTCCTCTCGGACCTGTTGTGACTCTTGGGCTCTGCTATAAGCACTGGCTATCTCCACTGCACTGTCCAAGGTCAGGCGGGCGTGTTGTCTCACCCATTTTTGGGTGGCCGGGTGTAGAGAGGCCAGATACTGTTCTAGATATATTTTTGAGAGAATCTGGTCTTTGGTGGCTGTAGCCCGTGGCGTTTCTTGGGGTCCCTCTTTAGCCTGTCTCAGACGTACCCTGTATGTTTCGTCATCTATTCCCAGCCTCTCGAGAATACATGTTTTTATGTCCTGGTAGGGAGTCTGGCCCTGGATATTGGCCTGCTGATATGCTGCCTGCAGTTCACCAGTCAAGAGAGGACCTAGATAGTGGCCCCAGCGATCTTCAGGCCATGCTGCTGCTTGAGCCAGGCGCTCGAAATTAGTAAAGAAATAATCGGGGTCTTCACCCGAGACATATTTTTGGAGAACTACTGAGGGTAAGGAGGTTGTGGGTCTTGGTTGCCCCATGACTGTAGTCAGTTTTTCAAGGGCTTGATCCTGAGCGGTCCCCTGTCCCTTAAGGACGTCATGGAGTTGACCACGATCATCTTCGGCAGTTTTCAGGAAGCGTTCCATCATCTTGCCAAGCTGCTCTTGGCTCTCTGCTAGCTGTTTGACGGCGGCCTCCATGCTTCCGGCTGATCCCACTTCTGACACCACCTGTGAGACTGTGGGCTGGGCGGACCGGAATAACAAGCGGGGAGGCCGGATGTAGTGCGCTATGGTCAAGGATTTATTGATGGAAAGTACACACAAAGTACGGAATAAAGAGTTTGCAGGGAAGAATAATCCGCCAGGCAGCTCCCAGCCGGGAGGGGGATCTGGATGGTAGGTAGGTATCCTGGCTGTGGTCCGCTGCTGGGCTGTTGTCGTCAGGTTACGGCCGGTCGATGGGTCTCCTCGGAGATAAGAAAGAGAGAGTATAGGGGTTAGTCCCGTCCAGTAAGGACTACTGAGTACTACCACCGTCACCGGTAAGTGAATGGCCAGGTAATGAACGCGGGGAAGGAGGGAAGAGTAGGTAGGGATAAGACCACTCGGCAAGCAGGAGGGGTTTGTGATGGGGGTGTCCGGGATAAGTGTGGGGACTATAAGTACAGTGCTCGTGATAATTCTCTTAAGTACTAAGGCTGGTGCAGGGTGCTCGTGGGGGCTCTATATACAAGATCTTACAGTTAGGTACAATATTTACACTAGGGGAACACGGAGAAGGATAGAGTGTACTCACGTGCCCCGCCATAACTCTCATCCGAGTTACGGCCGCTCTCCCGCCACCTCCGGAGGTCGCCACCAATCCTCCGTCCACAGGTCTTCTTCCTCGTTCTCTTCTCCGGTCTCCGCCTCCTCTCCGATCTCCTCCTTCCTTCCGCTCTCCGTCGGGGGTTCCGCGTCGTTCGCTGTCTCCTGCCACGAGTCCGCTGGGCTGAACACTGTTTCCTCACTCCTGCCGTCTTTTCTAGGGTCTCGGCTGACTGCAGTGGATGTACTTCCGGTTCCGGTCAGTTTGGTTTCCGGGTCGCCGGCGGGAGTTCTGCTTCCGGTATCCTGTTCTGGTTCCGGGTCTTCGGGGGTTTGCGGATCCTGTGGGCGAAGAGAGGGAGCCCGATGACAAAGGGAAGACGTTCCTCCCGGGGTGGGGGTGTGGCTTCCCCGCCTACTCTGCGCTTCCGACGAGGTAGGGATCCCGGATCTTTCACAAGCCCCAACAAAAACGTGCAAACATGCTCGAAGGGCCTGCAGCATAAACCTTCTCCCTACACTTAACAAGAACACCAGGCCCCCGAACCGCGCCTGCAAAGCTGCATGCCCCCGTCTGGAATCCACAGAAAGGCCTATCGGGCCTGGAACTGTTTGCGCACTTGCCGTGGGCAGCATTCCCTAAGACAGGTGATGCCTCGCACCCGCCAGGCAGGGACAGCTGAGGCAGCCTCTCCCGATTCCGTCGTGGGCACATAACGAGAGGATAAGTTTATATAGTGCGCTTTGTGTAAAGTGAACCGCAGTAGTACAGCAGGGTGAGTGTGTCCCTAGACCTCTCTTGCTCGGCCAGGGTGCCTCTCCGCAGCTGCCGTGACAAGCTCATCCTGAGTATGCCACGCAGCCAACAAACGGGCCTGTGATTTACTGCGTCATCAAACCAGAATAGTTCACGGGAATGGGCGTGTCCTCTGAGGGCTTATACTACGGTATCTCTTAAATTGCATTCTCCAACTAATTATTCTCCTCAATTCAGAATAAAAACATAACGTAACACAAGCACCGTTTCTACCCTACCTCCTCCACCGCCCAGGAACGTGCTGGAATGACGGCACTAACAAAACTAAAAAAACAAAAACGGGGCGGGAACAGGATACTGAATCCCGCCCCTCCAGGACTCCCTGCCCTGCCTCATGGTTGCCAAGGCAATATTTCTGAAAATACTGCTGTGCTACCGTAAGGCAGGTCATGGAGTCCTCGAGAGGTGGGATCCAGAGCAGACAAATCTGCTAAACAGGAGCTTTTTCCAATGGCAGGCCTCCGTTTCGAGAGGCCTGCCAATGGAAAAAGGGGGCGTGGTTTCACGCAGTACTGAAATTCTCCTGTTCACAATAGGTCTTTGCCTCCAGCAGGGCCATGCCCTGCAATGGAGGCTTCAACCTAAAAAGGAACTTGGATGCACCAGTTTGCTTTGCTTGACATTAGTACATTTTGAAGGGTGAACGTATTCTATGCTCACTTACTGTGCATTATGCTATCATCTACTGTCCAGGTGATAGAGCGCGCAGGTCACCCGACTAATTTCGTTGCCGGATAATGCACACTTGGGCCCATAAAATACTACTAATTTCATATATGTATTTAATCGGGTAACCTACACACTGTTATCAGTATTTCAGTTTCAATTCTGTTGATTTCCATGTACCTGACTTACCAAATCCTTGAAACAGGTACCAAAGATCACAATGGATCAGGAGCTAGCTGTGGGATTAAGTAGACTGCACCAAAATACCAAGCAACATTGAAAGAACGTTGTACTTTATAATGACCACAGACGCATGAAGTTTTCAACACCTTTATCTAAATTTCTTCATCATCTAATGCCATGAGCCACACATTTACACAGAGCAGACGGTCTATAACTAGAATTAAAAAGATTGTATAGCTATGAATGAGAGTAAGAAACATTTAGAACTCGAAAAATAAAGGGAAGGGAAAAAAAACACGCTATTTTGATCAGCAGACTTTCACAACTTCACTAAAGGCGGGTAAAGAAAAGGAACATACTAATCAAAGTAGACTTTCGAAATTCACTACCGGTTCAGAGAAATGAAACTTATGCAATTTGATTTATCCAGGTGTGCTTATTCTCTAAAGGGAGGGTAAAAATGGAACAAACTATATATGCGTACGGTTCTGTATTTGACTAAGGGTAGGTAGAGAGTGGAGCATACTAATAGACAAGTTGCACGAAGAACCTTATTTATAGAAACAGGGTCAAGGACATAGGCAATTATGCTTTATTAGGGACAAGAGAGCGAAACTTAGATAGACAAACACCCACGCTTAGTTATATTTACCTAGGATAGGTTGAAGACCAACCCTGGCCATGGGTCAGTTGTAAAAGGCGGGAAAGGACCCTCAAGGACTTAGGCTGCCAGTAGGCGATCAGGTACAGCTCATGGACGGTCAGGACAGGATAACCCCAGGAATTTGGATCAGGACCGGGCTCACCAAAGGGTACGACCAACACCTGCAGCTTCGGATGCAACGCCTGCGCTACCCCTCTCTGCAAGGAATCTGCCAATAACCCCGATTGAGTGGAGCAAAGCAAAGTTTATTTATTTATGATTTGGAATTCCAAGGAATTCCACATAAAATACAGAATAAAAAACAGCTTATACACATCATGTTAGTTAAAAATCATTCTCAAAGTTACACTTATTAATACAAAGAAGTTAATATCAAAAACACCATTACAAAAAGAGCGAAGAATTTTTTTCCCACAATTTTCCTACTTGTATAGCAATTATTACTAATCTATAGTGTCACGATAAGGGGCATGATATAGCATTAACCTTGATTTTAACAGAAAGTAAACTTATCACCAGGAAAAACAATTTCAAGAGTCCCAGAATGTCAATATTTGATTTGCTTTGGAGGAGACCATTAAAAAGAGAGAACCATGAATAATTTCCAACAGTACTTACTAAAGTGCAAGCGCATCAAAGAAAAAAAAAGTGTTTCAAATACATCATAAAAAACATCAAACAGAATCAAACATCATTATTACAGGTACAGTAGAAGTAGTGTGGGCATGATTAGGATATTACTCTTACAGGTCTTTTAAAGTGTCTATAGTGCTTTGAAACAAGTTACCTTAAAAATTAATTAGATAAACACGAGCATTCCTTAGAGATCCCAAACTTTTTACAAACCATACCATTTTCAATAGACATTTAAAAATTCTTTAAAAAAACAAAATATTTTATAACACATTAATTCAGATGGAGGAAACATGAGGAAATTGCGAGCCTGCACTGCCGTAGAGATATTATACTGAAGAAAACCAAGCCTTAAGTATTTGCGACGAACAAAATGGAGTGCCGGACATATAATTAGAACATGATTAAGATCTTGTACACCACCATTACATAGATTGCAAAATCTTTCAGTTTTGGGGATACCTTTTTTTTTTTTTTTTTTTTTAAACCTTTATTTGGAGATAAGCAGGGAAAAAAGGAAGTGCATACATGATACATACAGTCATAAATGGCCATCACAATAGTACGACATACTCAAAAATGTCCCGAGTACAGAGTGGCATAGCAATCAATATATATAGCAATATTTAAATTCACATAGCATGTAGGAGAATGATGATCCAGGACGCACAGGCAAGCTGATAACACGATACATTATGGGCATGTTTTGTTAGCGCAAAATAAAACAAAGGAGATACAGAAAGAAGGGCTAAAACCTGACAGGAGTTCGATCTCAATTTCTACCATCTGCGTGACATACAAGGAAATACAGCCCCCTCGAGCTCGCAGAAAGAGGATGCAGTTCGGCCCCCCCCCCGATACCTGAGGACCAGCAAATGTAGAATGAAATCCCAGCCCACCGTGCTGCTGTCACCCAACCCCTACTCGGTCCTCATGTTCAGAATCCGAATCCTGCACAGCACTAGTTAGGAGGTACACTTGAAGCGGGCTCCAAAAGTCCTTGGGTCTGCATCTCACAGGCATCAATTCAGAATAGACATTATATTGGTCCTGACAGTATGAGGTCATTCAACCAATCCTGGAAGCGCGGTACTCTGCCACGACCCCAGCAGCAAGCAACCCTACGCTTGGCCAGAAGCAGGGCCACGTCAACAAATCTACGATGAGGCAGGCACGTCCTTAGAATAACCCAGCAACATCACCAAGGGGTCAAACGCCACCCCATCCTCCGCCATAACCTGCAGGGCCACATGGACCTGAGTCCAGTATTCCAGTACCCCCGCACAACTCCAAGCCAAGTGCAGAAAGTCAGCGCCTTCTGCTCGACACCTAGCACATCGGTCACCCTTCGCTAAATGAAATCGAAGTTTCCTCGCCGGGGTGTAATAGTACCTCTGGACAAATTTGTAATGGATGATTTTCAGGCGACAACTGGAAGAAACATTGGCCGTGAGTCCACAGCAATACCTCCATTGCTCGTCAGTAATAGGGGCTCCCAGCTCAGCAACCCACTGCTCACGCACCCGATTGGACGGGACAGAGCGCTGTCGGCGAATAGCACCGTATAATTTCGACACCAGGTGACGCCCATCTGAAACCAACAGCACATGGAGGCTCCGAAGGGAAATCCGGTAACAAGGCACGCATGCCCTGCCTCAGACGAACATAGTAAAACAGCTCCAACGGGGAGCAGGCAGCAACTCCAAAGAAATGAGCCTGGGTACGGAAGGCACCTTCATGAAACACGTCTCCCCACGTAAGAATACCGAGCCGCCTACACATTCGTTGAAACCCCGTTTCCAGCAGCAGAGACAAATCAGGATGATAGGACAGAGGCAGGGCCGGCGAATAAAGAAAGGAGACGCCCAGCAGTCGTGCCACCCGTTTCCAAGCATCCACCGTGCATGTCACCGTCGTTCGGGGCGTGTCCACATCTGACACCTTGCCCAATACTAACCCCTCCAATGGGAGCGGTGGGCAACCCAATGTTCAGCCGCTATGTGGGGCATAAACGGCGTGGGGCGCCTCCAGTGATAAGCGTAATGCGTTTGAGCGCTAAGATAGTAAAGCTCAAATTCAGGGACGTCGAATCCTCCATCAGAATAGGGTAATGTAAGGGTGGCCCAAGCCACCCGCGGCTGTTTGCCCCCCCCAAAACAATCGTATGAGCTCAGAGCGAAGTCTGCGAAAAAAATAAGCACCAGGATGGTATGGAAGGTTTTGAAAGAGGTACAGAAAGCGGGGCAAAACTACCATCTTGATAAGTGACGCCCGACCGGCCATGGAGAGAGGCAAGGACATCCATCTAGTGATCTTGTCTGCCAGTTTAGTAATAGCCACACCATAATTAAGCCTGATCGTTTCTTCTCTGTCCAATGACACAACAATGCCGAGGTACCGCAGCTCCGAATCGCACCATTCCAAAGGGTAATCAAGAGGAAACCTAGCCACAGCCGCAGTAAGGGGGAAGAGTTGGGATTTCCGCCAGTTGATATGGACACCGGAGACACCCCCAAAAGCAACCAGTTCTCGTAAGAGCGCATTAAGGTTGTTTTCAGGATCTTTCACATAAAGCGTGACATCGTCAGCGTACAAAGAGATCCCGACCTGACGCTGAAGACAATTAAAGGCGCTCTTCTGGTGTAGCTGACGAATCCTGCAGGCCAGAGGCTCAATGGCAATGGCAAATAGGAGGGGCGAGAGGGGGCATCCCTGACGAGTCCCCCTTGTGAGAGGGAACGGGGGGGATAGCACCCCATTCACCACCACCCTCGCCATCGGATCAGTATATAAGAGCTTAACCCATGAAATAAAGATCCGAGGAAAGCCCATCCGACACAGTACATCAATAAGATAGCCCCACTCAACGGAGTCGAACGCCTTAGTGGCATCAAGGAAGATGGCAGCGACCGGGATATCTGGAGCGATGGTCGAAATAAGGGAAAACAAGGTGCGAAGATTGTGGGAGGTAGCACGACCGGGCACAAACCCCGACTGATCGGGCAGAACAATAACAGGCATGAGCTCAGCGAGTCTCACCGCCAGGACCTTCGCGAGTATTTTGACATCGCAGTTGAGCAATGAGTGGGGCCTATAGGAACCCACATCCAACGGATCCTTCCCCGGCTTGAGCAGCGACGTAATAGCGACCTCCTGCATGGAACACGGCAGTCGCCCCTCCTCCAGGGACTCCTCAAAAACCTCGCGGAGAACGGGGGCCATAATGTCCACATAACACTTATAGAATTCAGCAGGAAGGCCATCCAGACCAGCGGCCTTCCCATTATTCAAAGACATAATGGCATTCCTGACCTCCTCCACCTCCAGGGGCCTCCCTAAGAACGCCCGATGATCATCCGACAACCAACAAAGTGCCAACTCATCAAGAAATCCGCCATATCGTGTCTCACCCGTCTGCTGTGTCGTGTAAAGGTGTGCGTAATGATCAATAAAGGTACGCTGAATCTCCGCAGTGTCCCGACAGCGAGTGCCATCCGGCAAAACCAATTCCAGCACGTCCGACCCATGCCTTGGATGTCTAGTAAGGGCAGCAAGGACTTTACCGGGCCGCTCCCCCTCACAGTACCTCCTCGCCGTCCAATACTTTCCCCTATGTTTAGCCTCCCTGGCGGCCTCCTCTTCATACTCTGAGAGCTTGGTACGGAACTGGCTCAAAAGAGCGGGATCCGAGTCAGCCTGCATCCTGCGTTCTAAGTCACGCAAGTCACCCTCCAGGCCTCCGAGGGTCCGAACAATCAGTTTAAGCATTCCACAACTTGTAGAGATAGTGACTCCCCGGATCGTAACCTTGAACGCCTCCCATATAACCTCGACACTGTCGACAGAACCCTTGTTTCTGGGGAAGAACGCCTCCACCTCCTCGCCAAGCTCCTCCCTGAACACAGGGTCAAGCAAGGCAGTCGGAAAAAGGCGCCAAGGCGGGCGCGGCCTGTGCAGCCCGGGAACAGATAGAACAACCTTCACCGGGCAGTGATCAGAATACGTGCGAGCAAGATGCACAGCCTCCCGCAGGCCAGCCACCAACCCCCTAGAGAGAAACACATAGTCCAGCCTCGCCCATGAGCGCGCATGTGCCGTGTAATGAGTGCCCTCTTTAGTGGCAGGGTGAGAGTACCTCCAGCTGTCAATCAGACCTGCCTCCTCTACAACCCCACGCAGCACTTCTCTAGCTTGCACATTATACTGAGGACTCCCGTCCGATCTGTCCAACTGTGCATGAAGTGCAAAATTGAAATCCCCCCCCCCCCCACACAATGTAAGTGGCATCTATAGCAAGCACATGACCCCACAATGTAACAAAAAGAGGTTGGCGTATCAACATTGGGAGCATAGCAATTAACAAACAGCACAGTGATCTGCCCAAGCCGCCCCCACAATAGCACATAGCGCCCCTCAGGGTCCCCCATCGATCCCAATTCTTGAAATACGAGCGATCTTTTAACAAGGATAACAACCCCGCGGGCATAAGAGGAGTATGAAGCAAACATCCTAGCCGCAGCCCACCTCCCACCAAAGCTGGGGGAAGGTCCGGGTCGCAGATGCGTCTCCTGGAGGAGGGCAACATGAATAGCATGCCTGTCCAAATACTGGATCACATTTCGACATTTCCTTGCATCATTAAGACCCCGTACATTCCAGGACAAAACTGATATCTGGTCTATAATGACAGTCGACATTAGCCATTTTCAGGGCCCCACAGGACCCAATGAGCAAAGGCAGAACGTCCGACTCCCAGCAGCAGCCAGAAGCAGGACACCAACCCAGGACACAGTCGTCCCACCGCATACACTCCACACACATCCCAACCATCTCCAAACCAAGCAACCAGAACCACAACAACCCCCCCCCCCAGCTGCACCATCCGTGCAACAGGCACTCAGGACACACAACGCGCAGCACGCAGCAAACACAGCTCATCCGGCCCTCAACACGCACGTGCGTTCCTCGAGTAGCGCGCTCACCACCACGCGGTCGCCAAAGATGGCGGCCGTTCCTCTCAGGCCCACAACGGATGCAGGCAAGGGCCCCAGGACCAATGCCGCCCAAAATAAAAAAGGACCAGCCGAAGCATCGGGCTCGGAGCCGCGCCTCAACACAAAACAGCAATAGCAATCCACGCTAGGCCCCATGAGGCCCGGGCGAGCACGTGTCGTCAGCATCATCCCCACCCCACCCACCCACCTGATGACACCCCAACTATCAGGCCATGCACACCCCCACCCCCCCACCCCCCCCGTTCCCCAACACACATCCAGTCAACCAACAAAGGACTAGAATCCAAACCAAAGGTACAAGTGAGGTACACCCTCCGGGGAACCCTCTAGAGGTGCACGACACCACTCCCACACACCACGCCAGTGTCCGAGCCATCGAGTCCCAAATGGCCCCAGGCGCAGCGCGGGGGGGGGGTGGGTGCCCAGTGCGCGAAACCAAATAGCACCATCCTGCGGTTCCATACCAACCCCAAGAAGCGCCACCCATACATACAATTGCAAACAAGCAAGATAAGGCCCCCGCCTCAAAAAAGCAGATGGCAGTGAGGCCTCCAATGCGGTTAAGGAAGTCAATGCAAAAGGCATACGTCCATAATGTCTCAATACAAGAAAAAAAGAACAAAGTCACCCCAATCAGGCGACCTCCTCCTCAGCCGCCGAATGTTCACCCTCAGGGTCTCGATCGCCTCCTCGATCTGCAGCCGCTCGATCGCGCTTGAGGCGCTTTGCAAAATCCTCAGCATGCTGTGGGTTAGTGAAAAAATGTTGCTTAGCCTGGTGCGTCACTCTAAGCTTGGCAGGGTAAAGCAAAGCGTAGTCTACTTGTAGTTCCCGAAGTTTCTTTTTCACCCCCAGGAACTTACGACGCTGGTCCTGCACCATCGGCGTGAAGTCGGGGTACATGGTGAAAGACACCCCTTCAAAGGAGAGGGCCCGATTGGTGCGGGCAGCCTGGAGGGCAGCGTCCCGGTCACGATCATTTAAAAGACGCGCAATGATGGGGCGCGGTGCGGCTCCAGAGGCCGGCCGAGGCCCCAGTGACCGATGCGCTCTCTCGACGATGAACTGGGACGAGAAAGCATCCGCACCAATGGCGCCCACCAGAAGCCTCTCCACATAAGTTTCCATCTTTCCAACATTCGTTGACTCGGCACACCTACAATACGAACGTTATTGCGCCTACTCCTCGCCTCCAACTCCTCATTCTTAGCGGCAATTACCCGCAATATATTATCCATTCTCGCCAGCTGGGTGGTATGAGTGGCAGCCGTGTCGTCGTGGTCCGAGATGCGCTGTTCCGCCGTTGTCAGGCGTTCCTCGTGCACGTCTAGCTTCTGGACCACCGCATCCATGCGCGACGATATCTTGTCCACCTTGTCCACTATCGTGTCAAACCCCTGCCTCATCTCCTGCATCATCTGGTGAAAGTCCGGAGTTGGTGGCTGCGGCACAGTATCAGCGACAGGCGGGGGGGGGAGACCGCGAAGTCCCAGCATCCTGGAGCAGTCGCGTTCCCCTCCTAGCCACTCCAGAGTCAAAGGACAACTTAGACTGTTTAGTGTCTGGCTTCCCCATAATGAAGCGCTAGTAGCACAGCAGGGCACCAAGGTCAAGAGGAGTTAGACTGCAGGCCGGCCCAAGTTCTCGGCCAACCGCCGAAACACGGGGGCACGAGCAGGCATGTACGCCCCGCCACTCCCAGCGAAGAAAAATGGTCGTCTCCGCTCCCAGGCCAAAGGGGTTGTTCTCCAGGCGACCAGACGATGATCCGCTGTGTCTCCGTAAGCAATAGGTCCTGGGCAGGAGGATGTAGGAGCCGAGAAATCAGTTCAAGGATAGAGGAGCATTCAGCAGCATGCCCGGCCAGCAAGCAGGCCCGGTGGAGAGAGGCAGAGCAGGGCCTACACCCCACGTGCAGAGCCGCGGGCTAGCGTGAATGATGACGCCGGGCTACGGAACACCCGACCTCCAGAGCGCAAGTCGGGGAAACTTAGAGCCCTCGTAACCTCGGCCAGCAACCTCCGAATGGACCAGGAGTTGGACCGTGGGTGGCCAGTCGGTATCCCAGTAGATCTATAGGGTCAGATCAGGGCGCAGCGATGGTAATCAGGATCCCTAGGCGGATAATAGCTCCGGGCAGCAGGAGCCTCACGACAGTGCGGCCATTCTGCAGTGCGCCCTCTAGCGCCCCCTGTTTTGGGGATACCTTCCCAGGCACCTGTCACAATCCTTAGTGGAAGAATGTTCAGTCTCAATAAAAGGAGCACTCGACGTGCTCCATGATACACATTCCAAAGAACGTATGGCTGAGGTTTTTTTACAATAGAGCTCCCTGAGATGCAATCAAGTCTTCCATTCATATTACATGATTGCTGATCTTTTACATGAGATCATGTATATAGATTTTTTAATAACAATCTTTAAGGATGACTTATCTAAACGGAGTACGTTTTCCAAGTCAAGTTCAAAAATATTTAACGATTTTAAAAAGTTCCTAAAAATTACACTTTTCTTTAGCAAATTTTCAAAAATTTCCTTGTGCAATGCAGCCCTTAGTAAATTCTCCTGCCCATTCACCAAAGCATTACACCACCGCAAGCAGGCTGCCATCGAGAGCACATATGTTGAAAGAAGACCGAATTCAAGTCTAAGTGCTGCAATGGGCGCGGAAGAATTTAAGTTACATATTTGGCGCCAAATTTTACCTTCGACCTTCTCAAATATACCCCACTCCCTTTCCTCAATAGTTTCTATCGCATAATTTAATGTGGGCGGAATCTTTATTTTATATACCGCAATGGTATGAGAGAAATGTCTTTTTCCACATTGCAGATAAAGTCGATTAATACCAGCTGCTTGCGAAATGGCTTTACTTTTACAGTGGGCCAAATGTCTTTTAGCAGAGCACCTATTTGTAAAGATTTTTCCTAAGTACTGATAACATTTTACAATTTCCATTCTCTCGTCTCCTATAAACCATTTCAAATTTGGTCTCACCTTACATCCACTGTAGCTAAAAATCATCACTTTGCTCTTTGAAATGTTTATTTTTAAATAAAATTCTTTAGTGTACCTAATCAGTTCCGTCAATCGCCTCTGGAGTCCAATTGGAGTTAGATCCATTATTAAAGCATCGTCCGCATATAGCAGAGTGCTTAACTTTAGATAACCCCGATTGAGTTCTCGAATCTCCCAGCAAAGTGCTTCGCCAGCACTTAAGGTTTCCCAAACCCCGACTGAGTCTGTGGAAATTACGGACAGAGTGCTCCGCAGCTCTCTGTATCAATCACCTATAGAGTTCATTGGGTCAGTGACAGGTCAGCTATTCGGACAAGTCGGACAATTTCCGTAGCTAAACCTAGGCTAGTTATACTGTTTTTCAGGTCAGTGTACCACCCACCAATGTTGCAAGTGAAAGGTTCCCTAAATTCTGATTGGTCAAAGGAGGAGGTTAGGTCATCTTTTTACCTAAAATTTAGACTTTCTCAGGCTTAATTATTCATTTTCGAACCCACCCCTTACATTCCAGTTCCCATGGCATAAGAATGTTAGAATACAATAGGGTACACAGTAGGTTTAATACAAATGTTGCGAATGCAGGTACAGTTCAGCTTCGTCTTGCTGCGTAGCAGGTCGTTTTCTCATGAACATCTTAGCCACGGCTGCCAGCTGGCTGATTTCCACTGCGGCCAGGTTCATTTCCCCCCCCCCCATCACGTGACTGGGACCATAGGGGCTTCAAATATGGAGTAGAAAACGCCTCCCAGGCCCACGGAGTATGATGCATGAAAAGTAAGCAAAAACAATTTGGAAACACAGGAAAAATGAATGCACTGTATACCGTGATTGGCTATACTACACCCCTTACTTTATAATAACTATAGCATTAGGAATTAGGCATAACAGACAGCTTTGCAAAAGCGGCACTGCAAGCACGGAGCATGTGAGAAAACAAAGCGGCCATTTTAGCAGTACTGCGCATGAGCAACAAATTCCCTCCAGAACCGTGAGTGCGTCACATCACATGGGTATGACCGACGCATGCGCAGACTAAATTCCCCCAAAGCAGCGGCCATTTTAGAGGCAAGCGTATTAGTATTAGTAAACACATTGGCAAGCTTCACTGGGACACCCCGTGTAGTGTAAAATGTGCAATATTAGTAAGACAAACAAGTTGAATTAATCGATTAACATTATTTTGAGGTTCTTGATTCAAGCAAGTCGCTGAACGTGCAAATACTTGCTCCATCACAGGTACAGAAATAATCTTAAAAGTAAGCAGTTATCTGTGGCACTGACCATGCACGCAATATCCCAGTATGCAAATCTTCATTTTTTTTTTTTAATGCCTTTAAGTTTGGAAAAGAGACTGGACTCTGTACATCGAAATGTTTTCAGTGCCCAAGAGCACAGGTAGGTGGTACAAAAGGGGGTGGTGATGGACGGAGCATCTGAACCAATCAAACACTCAAACCCAGTCAAGAGATCTGGGTTTAATCCATCACCGTTCTTTAGCCCACTCTGCCACCCCAGTTCAGGCCTGGCCATATGCAAATCAGTCTGGCCCTGTGCCTCTTGGGAACAGTCCAGCCCGAACTGCCAAGCCATGCCTTCCCTGGACCGGAAACAAGCTTCCCAGGACCGGTTTCTGGCATTCCAGCCGTCTTCAGCCAGGCTTGCTTGAATCCAGTGGCAAAGTGAGCAAGGAACTCACGTCTGAGCATACCCTGCCAACTTATGGCGAACAAAGCGGTACAAAAGGGGGTGGTGATGGACAGCTAGGCCAGTATCGCATAATGAAGTAGATTTCAACAAATGTGGATGTCAAAGTTGCCCATAAAAGAGATCCGGGACAGAGAATACATGTTTCTGGGGAGTTTGTATTTGAGGCATGTTTGCTGCAGATACACATGCCATGCACACTGCCATCTAAAGTTGAACCTAGAATTTGCAATTTGTTTTTCTTGAGGAAGTCATTTATGGTTGGCGATGAATAGTTTCTCTGCCTAGAGCTAATGTGCAACGGATTCTTTGTTAGATTACTTTTTTCTCCATCGGGCTTGGACGGACTCCGTCGGACCTCTGTGAAGTTTTCAATGCCCATGCAGCCTACAGCTGGAAAAATGGAAATCGTTTTGCTCAAATTGATGTTTACGGATTGGCTCATTTAAGTTTTATTCCTGGATCGAACTGTCACGATGTTCGCAGCAAAAAGAAGAAAGATGTTAAACCATCGGAACTTCAAAAGATCCCTCTGCTCGAGGCAGACGGGGATGGTCAAGTAAGCATCCTTTAGGTCTAGGTGGGTTAACCAACCCCCTTTTCTTAAAAGGTCCCTTTGCATATGAATACCCTCAATAAGTTGTTGTACTCCACCCATTTGTTCAAGTCCTTAAAATGTATGCCTGGCCTCATGCCCTTGTCCTTTTTCTCAACCAGAGATAGGTTGCATACAAACCCTGCCAAGGTTTCTGTTGCTTTCTCCATGGCACCCTTCTTTTCCGACTCCTAAACTTCTTGGTCTACCAATTTTTCCTCGTCTCTTGCAAATCTTAAGGGGGCTGGTCATGTTACCTGGACTGGATTCTCTACAAAATCTATTCGATAACCACTTAGTCTGTAACAACCATGGATCAGAAGTTATCTCTTTCCACCTGTCTAAAAAATGGGCAAGTCTGCCACCCAATTTTTCTGGAATAGACACAGGGTTGTTTGCCAAACATACCTTGACTTCTTGATCTTCCCTCTCCTCTAAATCATCCTCTTCCCTTCTGCCTTTGAGGGTAGAAACCAGGAGTATAGTTTCCCGCTTGAAAGCTTCTGGGTCTGTACCCAAGAGAAAAGAAGCTTAATAAGATTCCAATGCCTCGTTCGGAGAATCGACCCCGCATTCTCCCGGCCATGTCCTTTTAGACTTTCTGGATTGAGTTAAAAATCTCTGGCATACCGAGCCATCTCTCTAACAAAGTCCTCTCCAAGGAGGAAACTATTTGCCTCCTAGCCAGACTCTTTCCCTGATAGTTCGGCCAATTTTGGGTCTATCTTCATGAGTAGGCTCTTTCTACGTTCAATACACTGGGATGCATTTGCATTCCCCAACAAACGAACCACTCTTTGCACCCACTGCCTTGGTTCTAGAATTTCAATTGCAGATTCTTGCAGGTAAGCCTCTTCACAGAGGCCCAAACACATCAAGAAGGCGGTCCTGATACCCCTTCTCTACCCAACTTATTTAAAAATGTCAGCATTTTTGCATGTAACTCAGGTGTATAGGCCGCCTGATTTGAAAGGGACAGTCTTAGACACTCCGAGCAGAGTCTTATCCTAACCTCCTTGGGCATTTCTCTCCTTAGCCAATGTTCGACATATTGAGCCACATGCTTGGTTGGGACCCATTGAGGAGAGAGGGGGTGTTGGATTGTGCTGGGGTCAAATATAAGGTTACCCAATGGATCTATGACTTGCTCCAAAACCTGTTACTCACGCCTTTCCTTTTTAGCTCTCTTCCTTCTACCATCTTCCTCTGAGGAGTCAGAATCTGAGGAGCATGAATTTAGTATATCCCCATTGCTGGAGGAGTCATCACAGGCAATAACTCTGCGCTCACCTTTAGTGGTCTTTATAGCCTTCTCATTCAACTCCTTGTGAGTTGATTTCCCAATGCCTTTCTGATTAAAGGCCCCATTTCTTTCAGTGACCTTCTCTTTTCCCAGATGTTTCCTCTTCTGGGTAGCTTTTTTAGCACTGCCACTCACTGTGGTATTACCAACAACCTCATCAACTGACCAGAACTGCTCCTCGTTTAGTCTCTCACCAAACCTCCCTTCCGACTTGTCTATACCGTCATCCAGTTTCTTTCCCAACTGAGACGCCAAGGCAGAGATTGCCTTTTCAACACACTCCTGCACTTGCCCCTCCACATTAGCTTCGCTAGCCCTATTTTCCTCCATATTCCCTAAGAATTAATACGAACAGATCACCAATTAAACTAACTTTATGCACCCTCAATATCCAACTACACTAATATTGCACTATCTGCGTAGAAATTAAATTTTTTTCAAATAAATAAATCGGTAAAAACCGAACAACTGCTGCACTCATGACCCTAGCAAGCTGACTGAAAAAAAAACTTATTTCGGCCTCCTTTAAATGCCCAAAAGATGGCAGATCGTTTAGTAAGCAAATATGCTAGATTAAACCAACCTAAAATGGCCACCGCATCATGTGATGCTGCTACGATGTCCTTGGGGCGGATTTGAAGGCAAAATCCTCAAGTATCGGTCGGCTTGGAAGCTTCACTTAAGTACATTTATAAACTTTTTTAATTGTGCGCGTCTGCGATCAAGTTGGTATATTGAAGTGACTGCTATGATGAAGCAGAGCACAAGGGGTATCTCGTACTCGGAAGAGTTGAAGGGATATGTGAGAAAAAAGTCCTCGCTTTATTGAAGTCGAGCGCGAAGGCAATTCTCGCACTCTTAATGCTTTTTTTAAAAAGCTTAGCAGGAGAGGGTTTCAGAGTAACGATCAAACAAGACAGTGTGCCCGAAAGTGAATGAACTGCGATTGAATGAGATCGCCGCTGTGCCCCCTGCTCGTCTGTTAAATGAAAGCTCCTAACAAAGATGAGTAACGACTCCAGTCAAGCTAGCACAGGTCGGGGTCGTTGAAGTATTAAAAATGTTCCCCCAATAGCAATTGATGGTATAAATATCCCAATCAGACAAGAATGCCATATACCACATCAATAAATATACTCCTACAGAGTTATCACAGTGCTGTATGCACCAAAAGGCAAACAGAAAAAGAATCGGTGAACTTATCTTAGCTGTGAGCAGCAAGATAGAAGGAATATGGCTGCCACACACAGGATGAAATGGACTTTAGAATGTTAAGTTAACTATTCTAAGTTATTTGAATTGTTTTGTAGTTGCTGCTGGGAGTTAGCAATTAAAGAGACATGTATAATTTTGACCTCCGGGCCTTGCCATAAAATCCCATTTATTCCTGCCCCAAATACAACCTTATGTTGGAGCCATACTCAATTTGGTCACATCAAAAACGTATTCCAATCCACAAAGGGTTCTCAATCTACAGAAACAATTGGATTTTTTTCAGCTTCATCACCTCTCAGTCAGAATGGTAATGAGTCTTCTAGGTATGATGGCTTCTTGCATAGCAATAGTTCCACATGCAAGACTACATATGCAACCCCTACAGGAGTGCTTAGCATCTCACTGGTCACAAGCGCGGGGTCAACTTGGAGGGTCTAGTGTTGGTCTCACCCAGGGTCCATGAAGCACTACAATGGAGGAATACACTAAACCCACAAAAGGGAAGAGCCTTCATTGACCCAGTCCTGCAAGTGATAATTACTAGGGATGTATTGTTCATGAGTTGGGGTGTTCACAGAGGGGACATTACAGTCCAGGTTCACTGGTCTGTACAACAACAAACATTTCACATAAATGTTCTAGAACTGCTAGCCATTCAAATGGCTCTCAAAGTACTTCTACCCAACTGAACAGGGAAAAATGTTCTTCCATGCACAGACAATATGACTACTATTTACTACATCCAGAAACTGAGGGAGCCATTCATTACAGCTGGCTCAAGTAGCACAACTCATAAAGAAATAGGCCATCAGATATGAGGTTCATCTCCTGGAACAATACATACCAGGAGTGGACAACTCACATGCAGACCGACTAAGCAAGAGGCAATAACAAGTCCACAAATGGGAAGTCAGCACTCAAGTCCTAAAAACATAGTACCATCAGTCTTCCAAAAGTGGGGGACACCAATAATGGATATCTTCACCACCGCAGAAAATGTAGAATGCCAAAACCTCACATCCAGGCACCCACAATCCAAAGGCAATGCTCTATGGATAAACTGGTCAGGGATATTTGCGTATGCTTTACCATCTCTCCCACTCATTCCTTCTCTGGTCAGAAAACTCAGACAAACATCAATGAAAATGATCCTCCTAGCTCCAACATGGGCCCACTAACCATGGTACACAACACTACTGGAGCTGTCTCTAGTACATCACGAGAACCTTCCCAACATTCCAGATCTCCTCACTTACAGCAAATGGAGATTCTAAAGGAAGCCAGAAGGCCAACCACAAGGACAGATTATTTAGCAAAATGGAAATGCTCTGTCCACTATTGTGCTGCGCATAGTATAAACGATTGCACTACAAATGAACAACAACTGGCATGTTACTTGTTACATCTTCAACAAGCATTGGCATTGCCAATAGGTTTCGCCTTTGGGACCTTATAAGTATTTACATTTGCAGCACAATATCCTTGGTGCAACATCAACTGTTGCATGGCTAAACACTTATAATGTCCCAAAGGCGAGACCTATTGGCTATGCCAATACTTGTTTATCAAAAGGTGTGGAATCACATCACAAAGCAGAGAAAGAAACTCCTTTAGTACTTAAGGCTGGGCGGTCTGGTTTTGGTAGTAAGATGCACACGTACACACAGACTCACACACAACAAGCACATGCATTAAGAAATTACAGACGAATGATATCATGCAGAGAAATAACAAATTCCAAAGGAACAAAATATTTTAATTAGTCAAAGGGGGCATTTGTGAACAGCCTGTTATTCGAGCAAGAGTCCTTCTGGGTAAACAGCCAGTGAAAAGAAGTGCGCTGCGCCTTTGTGCAGACAGCCTGCGGGGCCATTCTCCTCACACCTCTGCTGGGGGGAGGGAGGTGGATGGGCGAGGGAGGGGGCTTCATTCATGCTTGTTACTGGAGCATACGACGGCATTCCCAGTAACCACTCACTGATGTTCCGAGTATGTTACTGTCCCATTCTCAGTGGTATTCGTAAGATAATTAGCGTTAAATTATTTACCTAACAGTCAAGCGTGTCAGACCCTTTGCTGAAAGACGCACCACAATTTGTAATGGAAACAAACACAACATCCGCTGCTTCATACACAAGTTTCTGGTCAGGTCGTGAAGGTGACCGTTTCAAAAATCTATGGAAGCAAAGAAGGACCCCTGAGTGGGATAAAATTCCTGGGCCAGGGTAAAGCAATTTGAAGCAAAGGTAGCAACCCAGGCAAAATACAATGAAATATCCGGCAAGGTGAGATACAATATGAGAAAAACACAACGTACTACGATAGCATGAGAAATGTAATTATACTTATAAAAGTTGATAGGAACATATTCAATGATTCATTTTTTTCTAAAATTGTTTAAAAAGAAAAAAGTTTTTCAGTCAAGTTGGTATAAAAAATTCAGGGAAATGTTAAAGCATTGGTTGTTCCCAGAATTAGTAGAAGCTGATGTCTGTCAACGTGTTTCGACACATGCAATGGGTCTTCATCAGGACAATTTCAGCAAAGTTCTAATATTTTAAAAATAATGTTTTAGAGAACAATCCTTGTTTAGTACAGTACAATTAGTATGATACATCCTAATCTTTTGCCAGATAATTGATAATTCAACATGATACACCGCTAAGAAAGAGACATATGTTCTAATTGAAGATTAACAAATCATTTCTATTAGACATGATAATGATCATATATATTCTATATACAGATATAGGTATTCCTGAACTCATGAAATGAAAGAAGGTAAGATTTGAAGCAGAAACAAGAATGAGAAGAAATTAGTTGGTAGGTTACTGGTGCTATTCTGCTAATTTTGGGACAAGCTTCCTATTTTTTCTATAGATTTTACATTGTATATGACCTGTTTGGATGCTACAAGTTGTAGGGCTGCTGGGTAGCACCATATAATAGCCATCTAGGGTCATACGGGGATCTTATTATTTAATTACATTAACATTTCATTAGGCCTAGCCTGCTGTTGCTATTTCTCCTATATACTGTCAAGGGTGATGTCACTTACCTTAGACTTGAAAAGAGGTATGTGATGGTTTAAAAATCAGATTCGTTGATATAGGGTTTGCCTTTATAGCTAGAATATAAAAAGCATCTAAAAGGATAAGTGCCATAGGGTCTCCTGTTACGTCCGCTATGTCAAAGAGCGTGATCACCCTCTGAATGTGATCAGTAGTAGATCTACCGGGAACGAATCCATGCTGTTTTACGGAAATAATTTTGTGGATTACCGGGGCCAATCGACTAGCGAGTAATTTAGAATAAATTTTTGCGTCGTTATTTATCAGGGTAATGGGGCGGTAAGCCCCTAGTTCCTTTGGATCTTTATTTTTTTTAGGAAAAACTATGATTTTAGCCTGATTCCATGATTCGGGTGCTCGCCCTCCCTTAAATACCTGAATTACCAAATTGGTTAGGATTTCTTTTAGTTGTTTGTTGAATTTAACGTAGAATTCGACTGGAATTCCGTCTAGGCCCATTGCTTTTCCGGTTGGGAGACTATTTATCGACAGGAGAATTTCGAGCCATTGTGGAGTTTCTGCATGTTTGTCTTTGTCGGTTTCGGGTAGTAGACAACCTGTACCAAGATCCAAATATGTATCTATTTTGTGTTGATTTTTCCCTGTCTCGGTGTACAGATCTTCATAGTATCTATGGAACGCTTCCCTTATCTCTTTAGAATCACAGGTCAGGGCTTTAATTGGGTCTCTAATTTTAGTGATTGTGTTGTCGCTGATCTGTTGTCTTAAGCGGACAACCAGTTGGTGTCCTACCTGCTCATTAAGCTCATATATTTTCTCCCTGTTCACGATGGCATTGGTTATTGCTTTTGCGGTGAATGTCTGTTATTTGATTTCTTGCTATCGCAACTTTTCTTGCTGCACCTTCTACATTACCATTACCCTGGACAGCTTTCATCAGGTCTTCCTCTTTGCTAGTAAGATTATCATTTAATTCGTTTAGTTCTTGCTTTGCTTCCTGGTTGTGTTTGATGGAAAATCTAAGAGTTTCTCCCCTTACACCGGCCTTTAATGTGTCCCAGACCACCTCTAGGGGAGCACTCCCTAGGTTATATTTTAGGAAGTCAGGGATCCATTTTTCCATAAGGTTACAGTATTTTACGTTGGCCAGAAGAGCCCTTTCAAATGTCCAATTGCTGCGGGGTCTATGCAGATCCCCCAAATCCATATTAATAATTAAAGGGTTGTGGTCGGAAAAGACTCTTGGTAATCTGGCTATCAAACAGTGAGAGATAATTACATCAGACACAAGAAAATAATCTAATCTTGCAAATTTAGAATGGGGATGTGAAAAAAAAGTATACCCAGGGTCGGTTGGGTGTTTCATCTCCCAACAGTCAGATATCGCATGGGTGTTACAAAGATCATTGAGTGCTCTAAATGTTTTTGGCTTCCTTCCCTGGTAGCTAAAGTTATGAGTAGTTATCCACTTAGGTGGGAGATTTAGATTAATGTCACCGCAAACAATCAGCGGAACAGGCCAATGTGATAATTCGTTTGATAAAAAGTTCAACAGATCGGGATCGTCAGAAACACAGCCATACACAGAGCAGATCGTAAATTTGTTCCCCTTATCATAGTTGCATTCCACGATGGCCCATCGGCCAAATTTGTCTGCTGCCCGTCTGCAGGAGACCCTATGGCACTTATCCTTTTAGATGCTGAAAAAGCCTTTGATAGGGTCTCCTGGAAATATCTATGGACCGCTATGTCGAGGAGTGGGATTGGGGAGACATTTATCAATGCTATTCGCAAGATGTACTCTAATCCAGAAGCTGTGGTCTCGATAAATGGAGAAAACACAGCCACAATTAAAGTATCAAGAGGTACAAGACAGGGGTGCCCTTGTTCACCTCTCCTATTTGCCATATTCATCGACCCTTTCATCCACAGATTGGAAATGAATACTTCAATAATGCCAATAAGGACTATTAATGGCGAAACAAAGTCTTTAGCATATGCCGATGACATTGCCATAGTTACAGCTGATCCTAAAAAATCAGTAGAGGCAATGGAACTAGAGGCAAACAAATTTGGCGAAATCTCGGGGTATAAATTAAACCAGACTAAAACTCAAATCTTAATCAACAGCAATAGCAATATTGTCGATGAAAGGGTAACGGATATGGCAATGTATCTCGGTGTCAACCTTACCGCTAATTTAAACAATCTGGTTAAACTTAACATGGCTCCTCTAATGAAACAAACGGAAAAATGCCTAAAAAAAATGCATAATCTACACCTTACAATCATAGGAAAATGCAATCTAATCAAAATGGTATATCTTCCTAGATTTTTATATTTTTTTAGAACCATTTGCTTGAATTTTGAACCACTTTTATTTGAGGAAATCGATAACATTTTTTCTCGCTTCATATGGAGCTACGGGAAAATACGAAGATCCAATAGATTTATTACCCTACCAAAAGAACGAGGAGGTTTGGCACTCCCAAACCTTAAAACCTACTGGTGGGCGACAATACTTAAGTATAGTAGCCAGCTGCTCAGGAATAATCAGGACGATCGCTTAGAAAGATCTGTTCCCAACCCTCAGGAACTTATTCTTGGCAATCAAGCAAGCGCACACTTGTGGCGACTGACTTATGACTGCCATTTTAAGAAAGTACGCTTCAAAACTTTAAAGGGTATCTACGCTGCCTGGAATGACATCCGTAAACATCTAGGGCTAGGCCGGTACTCGTACTATACTACTTTTATAGGCAACAACAACCTCCCGGATATCTTTTCTGACATGTGTATGACACGGTGGACCAGACTTGGTATAATCCAAGTCGGTTCTCTTTATGAGTCAGCTGGTCTGGCCTCATTCGAGTCTCTAAAACACAAATATGGCCTAGAAAATAGGGACTTCTTCAAATATTTACAGGTCAGGGACTATATCATGAAAAAAGGGGGGGGGGGGGTAGGGTAGCTCTTCAGAAAAACGAGCTAATAGAATCTATTGTTCATTGTAGCAAAGTAAAAATTGGGGCAATATACACCAAGCTAACCACTGGATTCCCGGATGATATGGACAAACACATAGATAATTGGCAGAATAAACTCGGAATCTCAATTATACCCATCCAGAACGCATTCCAGCTATCCCAATCGATACTAATGTCTTCAAAACTGCAAGCACAATTCTACAAAACTTTCTTTCTTCTATACCATACCCCCTATATGCTAGCTAAATGGAGTACAGGTAAAGGGACATTTTGTCCGAGATGCATGATGCCTGAAGTAGATCTAATACATATGTTTGCTACTTGCGGGGCACTATGTACCATCAGACGTGAGATATCCACCTTTTTCTCTGAAATATTTGAAACAGAAATTGTCATTACAACACCGGAAATAATATTGGGGTTTGATAGTGCGAACCACCCAGATAACATGAAGGGACTTCTATTTGTCTCCATGGCGGTGCTTCGAATCTGTCTTGCCTCTTCTTGGCTGGATAATGTCCCCCCATCTTTCAAACAATGGCAGGCCAGATTACTCTCAGCCTACAGCTTGGAAAAAGCAATATACAGCAGGAAGGGTGTCAAAAAGAAAAAGAAGGGTTTAGAAATTTGGTACCCACTTACACAATGGATCGAAGGTCTTGGATAGTAATTTAACCATTTTTTTTTTTTATTCATTACTTAAATGCAAATGTTTATAGTCTTGTCTTAAGGGTATAGTTACTAGTCATGTTTAGTTAGTCGATGTTAGGCGATATGATCAATAATATCGTGCAACCATGCCTGTATTTGAGTGGGTGGAGGGCGGGGGGGGGCTCCTTAATGTTTTGAAATTTAAAAAAAAGAGAAAAAAAAAATAGAATATAAAAAGCAGGGATACCAAACAAAAGAAATAATTAGGATTGTGGGTGTGAACGGGAGTATTATCACGTTATTTTCTCCTTCATCCTACATTGTTTGTAAGCAAACATAGCTGTTTCTTTATGTAATCTATATCCTGGGAGGATCGCTCCTAGGTATATTTGTTTTTACGTGTTTATCAGGCCCCAAAACAGAACCTTAATGCTGAATTGCATTCGGATTATCCGCTTCGTTGTATTTCATTGTTCTAGTTACCTTGATTATTAAAAAGCAAATGTTGGTTTGCGCGCTGGAGAGGAGATTGCAGCGTCACAAACATTCAGGGACTCGTACGGAGTCCTGTTAATGGCAAAATTTTTAATCAGATATTTCTGTGATTGTTCGAGCTACCTCGTTTCACTTTTAACGTTTCATGGATTAAAGCATACCTGCTCTATTTTGCATATGTTCCCTAGCGCGTCTTTTAAAACATAGAGTTTCTGCATGGGACACCTTCCGGATAAGACGGCTTGCAATCTTGAACTCTATCGCTAAGGAAAGAGTAGTATCATAAATTGTTTACGGTGCCGGTACAAGTTGCATGTTTGAGCATCTACATATTGTCGCGAGATTTACCTTTAGTTCATGAGAAGTGCTCGCGGCGTCCCCTTTCGAATGTGGAAATCTTTATACGGTATATTTGTGCATTAAAAACACATCTCACTTTCAGCGTTCTAGGAGGAACTATGTGAGAGATATCGTATGTCAATGTTAGAGGGCTGGTCGAGATTAGCTATATGCTTACGTCAAATATTGGAAAAGTTACCTGCGAGTGAGAGTAACACATACAATAGACACAGTGTGGCTACTGGCTACCTCCAAAGTATAAGCCAGGTTGGGGAACAACGTCCGTGCTTCTAGTGACCTTTTAGAATGATTCAGCAAGTTTCCACACAGGTGTGTGTTTTTATTAATCTGCCAAAAAATGGTGATGAGGTGCAAGAAGTCGCTATAGTGGCAGAATGTTATCAGGGGATATAAAGTTAATTCATGGAGTACGTACCTTTTCGAAGCTGTACGATGGCGGTGTATCTGGCGTCTGGTAGCGAGTAGCTCGTCTGTGCAAAAGGGTTCGTAAGCTTGAACCTGGTTCGTTTATATATGTGGCTTCACGGTTGGTTAACAGGTATGGGAACTCCCTCTCTTAAAGCGAAAGGCAGTCGCACACTGCAAACAGTCCTAACAGAAATTGATAGACTGATAACGCCAGCTCGCTACCAGACGCCAGATACAGTAACTTGCTGAATCATTCTAAAAACAACGTAAAGCCCTGAGCTGACATTGCATCTAATCTGCCTCGTTATTTGGTAAAACTCTGTCGTCGTATGTTGTATGTTATATGGCAGCATGGGACGTTATTACATCTTTACCATATAAAATCTGACAACTATTACCCCTTAGGTCACCAGAAGCACAGACGTTGTTCCCCGACCTGGCTTATACTTTGGAGGTAGCCAGTAGCCACACTGTGTCTATTGTATGTGTTGCTCTCACTCACAGGTAACTTTCCCAATATTTGACGTAAGCATATAGCTAGTCTCGACCAGCCCTCTAACATTGACATACGATATCTCTCACATATTTCCTCCTAGAACGCTGAAAGTGAGATGTGTTTTTAATGCACAAATATACCGTATAATGATTTCCACATTCCAAAGGAGACTCCGCAAGCGCTTCTCATGAACTAAAGGTGAATCTCGAGACAATATGTAGATGCTCAAACATGTAACTTGGTGTCCCATGCAGAAACTCTGTTTTATAAGACGCGCTAGGGAACATATGCAAAATAGAGCAGGTATGCTTTATTCCATGAAACGTTAAAAGTGAAACGAGGTAGCTCGAACAATCACAGAAATATCTGAATAAAAATCTTGCCATTAACAGGACTCAGTACGAGCCCCTGAATGTTTGTGACGTTGCAATCTCCTCTCCAGCGCGCAAACCAACATTTGCTTTTTAATAATCAAGGTAACTATAACAATGAAATACAACGAAGTGGATAAACGAATGTAATTCAGCATTAAGGTTCTGTTTTGGGGCCTGATAAACACATAAAAGCAAATATACCTAGGAACGATCCCCCAGGATATAGATTACATAAAGAAACCGCTATGTTTGCTTACAAACAAGTAGGATGAAGGAGAAAATAACGTAATAATACTCCCGTTCACACCCACAATCTAATTATTTATTTTGTTTGGTATCCCTGCTTTTTATATTCTAGCTATAAAGGCAAACCCTATATCAACGAATCTGAATTTTAGACCATCACATACCTCTTCAAGTCTAGGGTAAGGGTAAGCGACATCGCCCTTGACAGTATATAGGAGAAATAGCTACAGCAGGCTAGGCCTAATGAAATTTTAATGTAATTAAATAATAAGATCCCCGTATGACCCTAGATGGCTATAATATGGTGCTACCCAGGAGCCCTACAACTGGTAGCATCCAAACAGGCCATATACAATGTGAAATCTATAGAAAAAATAGGAAGCTTGTCCCAAAATTAGCCAGAACAAAAGCACCAGTAACCTACCAACTAATGTCTTCTCATTCTTGTTTCTGCTTTAAATCTTACTTTCTTTCATTTCATGAGTTCAGGAATACCTGTATCTGGAAATAAAATATGTCTAACAGAAATGATTTGTTAATCTTCAATTAGAACATAGGTCTCTTTCTTAGCGGTGTATCATGTTGAATTATCAATTATCTGGCAAGAGATTATAACACGATTATGATGTATCATACTAATTGTACTGTACTAAACACAAGGATTGCTCTCTAAAACATTATTTGTTTAATTTTAGAACTTTGCTGAAATTGTCCTGATAAAGACACTTTGCATGTCGAAACGCGTTGACAGACATCAGCTTCTTCTACTAATTCTGGGAACAACCAATGCTTTAACATTTCCCTGAATTTTTTTATACCAACTTGACTGAAAGACTTTTTTCTTTTTAAACAATTTTAGAAAAAAATGTATCATTGAATATGTTCATATCAACTTTTATAAGTATAATTAAATTTCTCTTGCTATCATGGTACGTTGTGTTTTTCTCTTATTGCATCTCACCTTGCCGGATATTTCATTGTATTTTGCCTGGGTTGCTACCTTTGCTTCAGACAGTTTCAATACGAGCATAAAAGGCCCGGTGAGAAGAATGTGCTCGCATAAACGCACAAAGAGTACTGCCAGTCTTATTCATTCCTTCTATTTTGTTAAGCAGAACTCTGAGGACACGTTTTCTTATATCCTCAAACTGTTGTCTCACACTTAGCTCTGATGACTAATCCAACAGCAATGCCTGTGTTATGTGGCGCAGACGAATATTCGCTCACATAGGAGCTGGCCCGTGAGCAAGCACTGAAAAGCGAGGAGCGAGATTGTATCGACTGCACAGGTGACCTGTGTAAAACTGTGATGTAAATAGTGCTACCAGGTGTTACGTTTCTAACTGAACAAGGATGCCATACATCTGTGTTGAGCTTATTCCAGCATCAACGAGCAGCACTGCTTCCCATTGTCAAAAGCCTGCTGAATGGTTGCAACCAATGACTGCCTTGGGCTATCCAAAAACGTATTGTGGTGTGAGTGACAACATGAGCCTTAGCCAAACAGCTACAGCAGGCTTTGGGCTACAACTGAAGAGGGAACTGAGGAATAAAACGACAGGGATAGAGAAATACCCTAGGAAGAACGTGTAGACTGAATATATGATCCTGTAAAATTAACAACAAAATATTGAGTGAGTAAAACACCTGTAGAGACGCAGTGGGAATAATAAATAATGGTGCTGCACCATATATACATTTTGAAAGTTTTTTAATGCATTTTCTGTAAAATCTGTCTCCGGTTGAGATATCTAAGTTCACATTGAAATTTAAGACCGATGTGTTCATGGACGCATCAGGACAGTGAGATGACAGAAGCGGGAAGGGCAGAAAGAAGCGGTGGACAAAGATGAACATAATAAAATTAATCAATCATGCAGCGGGTATTTAGTCATCTGCTTCTAATGAAAAACACTGTTTCAACTGGAGTAGAACAAAGGGAGGAGGCAGCCGAAGCCAAGAAAATATCAATGTGCAAAATAAACCGTCACAGATGCAATGGTCTCTGAGGCGAATAGTCTTTGTTAATATGTGTGACCTGCAGGACAATCCTGAAAACACTACGGTCTTCTAAAGCATCTGCAAATTAAAACTCAGAAGGACAAGCAGGCAGAGTGGGAGAAACCCGGACAATCCTGGGTACAGAACACTGGGGGTGACAACACATCCAACCAATAGCTTATTCTAAACAAAACAACGTAAGCAAACGGTGACACGGAGAGACTACTAACACTGGGGGAAGATACAACCCAAAAAACTGCCAGAGGTAAGCACTTTGTAAAGCAAGGTAAACAGGCCAGTGGCAATGAAATAAAAAAAGTTATGTCGAGAAGAGTGCTGCGCGGCCGCGAAAAAAAACCCCGCGGGTGGTGACGCGAGTTGTGCGCACTCGTGCAACGGGAAAAAGTGCTGTGCACGTCATGTGCGCGTTCTAGCAAGCTGGTCGCCAGCCAGCAGCACTTTTAAAACTCACTACTCTACTAAAGTCTCTCTGAGCAGCACATGCGCGCTGACTCAGCGAGACATAAAAATGACTTCTGGCATATACTTCCATAGGACTGCATTTAGCAGTAATTTCAGCATATCTGCATAACCGAAGACCTCTCATTTTCACATACCAGTAATAAAAGCTTTCATGGAGGGCCTCAAAAGAGTAATTCCACCACATACACCTCCTGTACCATCATGGAACCTAAACATCATGTTAACAAGATTAATGTCCACATCATTTAAAAACTTCTGCATGAATGCAAATTGCAGTTTCTAACATGGAAAGTGTTTTCCCAGTCACAATTACATCGCTAAGAAGAGTTGATGAAATGCATGCACTAACTATTGACAAACCTTATTTCCAAGTTTTCCTAGACAAAGATAGACTACGCACAAACCCAAATTTTCTGCCATAAGTGTTACCCCCTTTCCACTTAAATCTGACACTACATTTATTGAATTTCTTCCCAAAACCAGAGATCGCTACAGAAAGGACACTACACACACTGGATATTAAAAGAGCACTTATGTTCTATGTGGAAAGGACCAAAACATTGTGAAAAACACATCTAGTTGTGGCTTTTCAAACCCAAGGAAGCGTAATGCCATCTCAAAAGCAGGAATCGCTAGGTGGATTGGTAAATGAATACAGATTTGCTACATCAAAGCAAATAGAATACTACCCACAAAGCCAAGGGCTCACCCCACAAGGAACAAGCATTTGCAATGCAATAGGTCTCGCAGTTGCAAGATTTTGAGATGTCATTGTAAATGACAATGCATTTTAATATGTGCTTAAAAAACCTGCAATAATAAGAGGCATTCTCATGTATAATACCATTAGGCCAAAGTTTCAAAAATGCAAGACCTATCGCATTGCAAATGCTTGTTGTTTACATGCGCCCCCTTGCTGCGCTTTCACTTTAATAGAGGCCACGCCCCTTTCTTTAGACGAGCCGTGTCTAAAGAATGGTCTGCGGCCGCTATTAAAGTGCAGTATGGGGTGCTTTTACCATAAAAAGCATTTGTTTTTCAAGTTGACAAACAAATGTTTTTTTTGTAAAAGCTCCCTGTGAAAGGACGCATGGTGCACTGAGTGTTGCAGGAAAGCATGTAGTGCCTGCAATAGGAGAAACACATTAAAGAAAATAGTGCTTAGAGCCTAAATAAGATGTACTGTGTAACAACCAAAGTAAAAGGGCCAGTCCTCATGGGAGGTTACAAATGAAGACAAGGTGGTACTAATGAAAGACTAACAAGCCTATTGACAATTTAGATGCCAGCATTTACGAAGGAAAATGACACAAGCCAATGATAAATATAGGCGGAGAGTGACGGGGCTTCAAGTTCATACTCCAATACAGCATGGCTCAAAGATCTGCGCCTTCGCTGGTAAGGCTCGACCTAAACATGCTTAACTTCCTTTGATAACGAGGTTCTATTTACGTAAGTTTTCATTGTCAATTGTGCATGGCCAATACACCAAGATTTGGTTGTTGGCTCTGATTAGAGCAGGTTTTCAGACAAACAATAAGCTTTTGCTCTCCACAACCTGAAGAGTCTACGGAATGCAACATTATATTACTTTCATACATCAAACTTCAATACAAAAGGTTTCAGAAGCAAACCTTGTTCCTATTGCTCTTTTTCCATATTTGCAGTGACCATTTTGTGAATTTATTTTCTTTGGGAAATCCTTGATCAACATAGTCAAATTTCTCTCAGCTGAATTCAGAATTTCTCTAATTTTCAGAAGTGTGTAGCATTCAGCCTTCATTCTTGGCTTTCCCACATCTTTTCCCCACAAATTACAAGAAGCTAGAAACTGAAAGACGTAATATTGAGTGCCACTTACAAATGCGTTGAAATACGGAGGGAACATTTTTTTCCCCTTATTTCTAGTTTCAGAAAGCTGTGAAAGGGATGAATTTCTCCCAGCAAACCATTTGTTTATGTGGTTTAAAATAAGGCTGCACTTTATTGCTCAACACTTTTTAAAACGCTGCGAGCCGGAGATTTGCACCCGCCGAAAATCACGGGGGAGGGAGGGAAAGTGAAAGCGCACCGTGCGCGCATTGTCCTGAAAACGCCACGAGACGGGCACATCGCCTGTCCTTAAGGCGTGTGCACATGTCCTGTCCCACTTCGGCTAAGAAACCAACAAAAATAGATCTTGCCATGGCATGCAGTGAATGCGCTGCATCGCTAGGCGAGACCTAAAATGGGAGCACCAGTGGGCTTCTTAGGAAATATTTTGCTAAGTCATTTGTAAAGCAGCTATCTGGACAAACCCATACACCTTTACAAACACTATTGTGTGGATGTACAAGCCAGACTCAAGTTCTAGTGGGACAAATAGTTCTACACCCATTATTCCAAGCAAATTCACGAACTGATGCCTACAGACACCACGAGAGGAGTATTGCTTTACAGTTTATATACAGCATTTGTATCTGCAGCTATACCATGCTACAAATGGAGTATGTTACTTACCCTGTAAGCATCTATTCATAGCATGTAATGCTGTAGATTCACATGCAACCTGCCGTCTCCCTGGCAGGTATTAGATGGTGTCAAATGCACAGAAAAATCTAACCATGTTCAACATCAAACGCTAATTTGGCAGAATATATCCTCGCTTTCAGCATGGCAGGTAAAAAAACCTAACAATCTAACAAAGGAGCCACGGAACATGCGCATTGCCTCGGGGAGGAGTAGATACGACACATGATGTCGACCGTAAAAGACTTCCTTGAGAAAAAACAATTGCAAAGTCCAGGCCCAACACCAGATGGAGTGTGCTTCGCGTGTGATCTGCTTCACTACAAGCTATGAATCGATGCTTTCAGGGTAAGTAGCATAATCCTTTCTCTGGGTCACTTGGATGCAATATTATAAATTCGATTCTGGAAAATTTTCCATTAAGGTGTTGTCCAAACTGCCCAAGTAAAATTGATGCTGTTGAGTTTCAGGTGTGCCCATAGTGTGGGGGATTGTGTTCCATTCTCTTTGTTCAAAAACAAAAAGAATATAAACTGGGAGAGGCAACATTGTGGTCATTATTCTGTCCCTAAAGGAGACAACAGGAATTTCTCAAATACATCAGCTTCCTATGGGTTTCTGTAAGGAGAAGGGTTTGGGTAGCATTAAGTGTACTGGGGAGGATTAGGGGAAGCAATTTCTTGAATCTGATGTTGAGGAAATTTAGAAGTACCTTTTTTTGTTCGTGAAGCTATTTCAACAAAATCACAACCTGAAAAAGCTTGAGCAGGACTTGCCTTCGGAGCTAAAGAAAAAAAAGACCCCAGGCAAAATCTACAACTTTGAGGTCAAAAACCCTGACGGACAAAAATATATTTTTTTTGTCTGTACTGAAACACTTGCAAAGAGAAGCCAATTAAGTTAATCACAACTTATAAGCATAATTAAGAATGAAAGGTGGATTTGTAAAAAAAACTAAGCCTAGGTCAGCACAAAAAAGACCTTGGAGGAAGCAGATACAGAAACTTAGATAACAGCAAACCAAGTACAAATTCTCATGCGACGGAACAGACCAAGTACTAGTACACACAAGGAGATGACAAGTCAACCTCTAATATCAGACACAGGATATAAATGCACAAACCTATCGGGAAGATGAGAGCATATGCAAAAACAATAAGAATAATTCCTAGAGGAAGAAATAAAGGTATACAATTCGAGACAATCACGTCGGATGATCTTACTGTATATCAGGATTCAGGTAATGAAAGGGTCTAAATCAGATATGGGATACAATCAGACGAGGGTCCTGGAAACCCTAAACTCTTTCATAATAAAGCACCATTTTCTACACAACTGTATTGTATTGAATTGCATTTGTATAGTGCTTACTACCCCTGACAAGATGTTGAAGCACTTTTTTTGGCAAGTAGCACGCTACTCCGGGACCCAATGAGGATTAGTGTTGAATTAGTATAGTGAAACATGCAAGTAAATTTTAAGTGGTGGATAGGTTAGTCCCTTATTTGGATTCGGAAGGATAGAAGAGGAAAAAAGGTTTGTATTAATATAGCGCTTGTTACCCATGATGGGGTGTTGAAGTACGATACTCCGCAAACCCATAAAGGATTAGTGGTGAATTGGTATGGTGAAATATGAAATTAATTTGAGTTGTGATATTAGTCAGTTATTTGGAGTGAGAAGGATAGCAGAGGGATAGAAGGGGAATTAAGGTTTGCATTCATGTAGCACCTGTTACCCCGGATGGGTGTTGAAGCGCTTTTTTGGCGAGTAGCACGCTACTCCAGAACCCATAAAGGATTAGTGTTGAAAATTGGTATAGTGAAATATGAAGTTATTTGAGTGGTGGATATGTTATTCAGTTATTTGGATAGAGAAGGGTAGGTGGTGAGTGCCTTTCTGAAGAACCCCCTTGTTTGTAGGGCCCCCATTGCCCCGGCGGGGTCATCTTTTTTTTTCCCCCAATCTGCTGCAGTAATTCCTCCAATAGTGCCCCAAATAGATGGTTTCATGGGGAGGGTGTGTTAATACTTGCATGACTTATGGTTTGAACTCCGAGGTTCTGCACCAACCTTGCCTCACACCTTTTAAAATAGTGAGGGGGGTGAGCCTTCTATTTGAGTGAGTCCTCACTGATCACAGCAGAATTTCCAGAATATAACGATAATATCCTAGTTAGCAAGCCGTTCTAAATCACAAACAGTGGGTAATTAAATTCATACAACACAGAGAGCGTAGAGTTTGATGATATACCTTCCAAAAGTAAAACAAAAAGACGTGTGTTAACAACACGTCAGATTTCTACACCACATCAAAAATCCCGTATGTAAAGAAGCATTGGAGCAAAATTCCAAGAATAGAGGATAACCAAGGGATTTTAGGAAAACCAAACCTAATGCGAAATTCCATAATTGATCTGATATTTCTAAACACATTTGTAAAGATACAGAAATTCAAGATGACATTACTGGCCATGAGTGCCAACTAACAAGACGTGCAGGAAGTGATTCCAATGTTATGAGAGTGATACTACGTGGCGATGATCAATCTAAAAGATAACTATTTCCATATTCCTATGAACTAAAGCCATAGGAAATACTGCAAAGAGTGGTTGTGAGATGTTGGTTGTGGTAGTGTTAGTAGCAGACTTGAGACTGCTGGGGATACACATGTATGCTTACCTGGACGACTTGCTGGCAAGGCAAACTTGCTGACACAATGCCAAAAATCTAATAGTAGGAATAATGTTCAAATAAGTTTCCAATTAATTGGAAAAAAAACATCAACCAACTCTTTGTGACAGACAATTTTCCTGGGGGCAGCATTGGGGTCTATAAAGTCCAAGACCGTCTTCATACAAAAGAGGGTACTAACATTGCGGGAACAGGTTTGCCTTTACCAGACGTCTCAATGTCAGACAGAATTGAATGAAGATGTTAGGAATGTTGGCTTCATGCACCACTTAATTTTTTTGGGCAAGTTACTTATGTGACCCCTACAAGAGTGGCTCTTGAAACAATGGTCCCAACCAACGGGAGAGTGACTATCCAGTAGCTCCCACAAGCAAACTACAGAGATATTGAAACTGGGAGACAATGGACATGATAAAAGGCAGCTACTTTAGACATCCAAACTCCACAGTAGCCATCACAACAGATGCATCAAACACTGGGTGGAGTAATTACATATGGAGTGCATAAATCAGAGGGCAATGGATGCAGGAAGAAGCAATCAAGCACATACATGTCTATTTTCACAGTGATAAAGGCAACACAAGGGGCCAGATGGAATAAGACTTGCTGAATTACGGCTCAGGCCCAGCCCCAGCTTCTAAACCAATTTTTCCTTGACAGCAGCACTTGAACAGTAAAGGATTGTGCGCTAAACCATTAGTGTGTCAACTGAAACAATTTGTCTGGTTTGGCAGCTCAGGGAACTTTGAGCACTGATTGGGAGGTTCAGTACACTGCAGGATAGGAAGGCCAGTGGCCAGAGCTCCTCTTGACATGGACTTAGTCAAAGCAGTGAGGCTGTAGGCAGCTGGAGATGGCTGTGTGCTGGAGCGGACTGCGCTCGGGCGGGAGCTGGATTTGAGGCAGTCAGTGTGATCACAGGACCCAACTGGCCTGCGGTGTTCTTTGTTGGGCCCTGGACTCGGAGTCCAATTCAAAATTGTGAACACACGAGCTGGTCAAGTGACACAGCTTGGAGTCTGCGAGCTCCACTGACAGCTTTGACATCAGGGGGGGATGCACAATGTTGTGTTAAAATCCTATGGAATAATTTGGGAAGAAAGGTGCCCCTTCCCCTTCCTCCGATCGTTCCCTCCCCCACAGCCTACTGAGTCTGAAAGCATTTTTCTGAACTCTGATACCAGTTTTAGTAGCCTTCCCTTTGACCTCCTGAACTGAGGACTTTGGTTCCCCTGAGATCCCCCTGCTGACTGTAATACACACTGTAGGAACAAAGCAATGCATCTATGGAGGTACTCTTAGTTCTGTTCATTTGCTACAGGTTAATGAACTTGATTCTGTACAGATTCCACTGTATTATTCATAGCTGCCCCTAGAAGTGGACCCTGTGCCCGAAATCTTTTAATTATGGGCACTGCTAAGGAGGTGAACCCTAGCTGTCTTTTGGAAATTGGCTTGACAATAAATGCATTAAAGACGTAAGGCATTATGGTGAAACCCAAAGCAGTGAAAACCCTGAGCGGGGAGAAGGACTCTGCAGTCAACTTCAGCAGAGCTGCCCGTGTGCATTTCAATTTTAAAAATTGTGTAAACAACCCTGGCTGGGCATAGCGAAACATTAGATGCAATCCTGCAAGCAATGCAGGACACAAAGGTTGCAATAGAGAGCAAGATAGACACAGTGGCAATAGACCACACGCAGGACAGACCAACGGAAACTCGCTGGCTGGGTCACCGAAAATTAATTCAATCTGTCCTCTCTGACAGAACTTCAGACACGAGTGAGGGAGTTATTGGGAGCAGTGGAGTCCTTAACACATGGGGAAAAAAATACAGAGGACCATTCCTGGAGAAAAAATATGTGACTGACAATGGTACCGGGAAATGCATAGGAAACATGCCATGTGGACTTCAATGTTTTGAAGGGACCCTTGTGGTGGAAAGAGCACACAGGATTCCTGGAGGTAACCTTAGACTGGGGCAACCACCTAGACCACTGATTGCGAAAGTCTTGAATTCATGAATTATAGGGATTGTGTTATAGTGCTGAGGGTGGCACAGGTTAACCCGCCTGTTAACAAACAGTTGAATGACTCTTTCCACTGCCTTTGTTCCAACAGCCTGGAAGCAGACAAAAATGTTCCCTTTATTTAAAAAGAGAATGACTCCTGATCCCTACTTGCCAGCAAATTATAGGCCCATCTCTCTGCTGCCAGCGTTGTCTAAGCTGCTGGAGAAATTTGTTATTCAGCAACTTTCACGCGAGCTACAGACTAACGACCTGCTCCATTCCAGCCAGTCTGGTTTCAGGCCCAGTTTTAGTACTGAGACTGCCCTGCTTGAAGTCACGGGGCTTATTAGGGACACCTTTGACGCAGGAGGTAAGGCTGTGCTGATTTTATTAGATCTATCAGTAGCCTTCAAAACAGTCCTCACTCCGGGCTCCTTTCCTGCTTTTAGAGCGTTAGTCTTGATGGCCTTGCACTGCAATGGCTGAAGTCCTTTCTGGAGGACAGAAAATCAAGTTATAATCAACCAAGCCCATCACTAAATGGCTGGAGAGTATGCAGAGCATGCAGATCTACAGCACTACATGCAACAAACCGATGCTCACTGGGTAAATAACAATCCTTTTTCCTCCGTCGCCTTCTTCAACACAAGTAGTTGGCAGATTCTTTTATTGCACCAAGGAGTTCTTTAAGGGAGGGTTATTGGGCTCCTCTGGCTGTCTGCTTGGTCCTCACCTAGTAACACTATCTAGTTAATAACAAAAGGGTTCCCTAAGGAAAGCCTAAGCCTTGAGATTATTTTTGGGGGGATGGCCTGGATTTGTGGTCTTTGCCCCGAACGCTGACAGTCTCATATTAGTCAGTAGGTCACAAAGTGTAAAATCGGAAATGTTCTGTGGTCACGAGTGAAAACGTGCGAATCCATTAATAGTGTGCATTGCCATCTTAAATACAGATTGTCAATGAGTAGGTCCACTTGGAAATTATGATGGGGATCAAATAATACTTGTGCGTTATCATGAATTACTGCAGCCACCAAGATCATTTCCCCCAGTCAACATACATACATGTAACCAAGTCACATGAACCGATGGTTATTTACCAGACGAGAGCACCTTGAGGTATATGCAATGTACACATGTTCTCCCCTCCTCACCAAACAGGGGGAAGATGAGTATAGAATTCTCTGGTAAGCGTGGATTTAGACAAGGGAATGTTCGGGCTAATCCCTGCCCGAAAGCGCTACCTGTGCTTAAAGGCTGCTTGGCGCTTTTGCTGCCTGTCCTCCACTCTTGATTAATGTGGCAGGTCCCCAGGCAGCCCGCCTTAAGTCCATGTTTCCTTCAAGACAGGATCTCAGGAGAGGCTCCAATGCTCTACTCCAGCCAGGATGTGCTGCCGGGACAGTGAATGCTGGTGCACCATCCTCTCCCCCAGCCTCTGTCCTCCTGCACTGCTACTCCCAGGTAGGTCAAGCCTTCCACTACACCACCACACACTTGCCGCACAGTTAACCACAAGCAGAGTCCCTTAGGCTGCAGAGCTCCCCACTGCCCAGGCCAGTTTTAGTTACATGGCTTCACCCCTGCAGCAGGATCAGTGTTGGGAGGGGAAGCAAGAAGGTAAAAACAGATACCATTTGGTTGTGTTGCAATTCCAAATATTGTATCTCTCGCATGTTGAGTATTGCAATATTGCCCCCTATTAACAGGATATCAGAGCTGTTTTCTGGAGTACATTCTGGCGGCTATTTTGCTTTGTGGCGAAACCTTGCCTCAGAGAAAACAAAAACATATGTAGTATAAGTTGTAATTTACAATCCTTGTACTTTAGAGTGCTGTTCCAACTTATTCTTTTAAATTCTGTTTTGCAGGCTTTTCTTCAGGACCTCCTTCATCATTTCAAGGCACCTGTACAGACGACTCGGCCGACGATGGAAAAAGGTAGTTAGTTTTCCTTTATATCAATAAGATATTTCGAATTGCTGCAGTAAAAGATTCAATCTGTGCACATTTTTAGAGATTTCATAACACAACCTTCGAAAATGAGCATGCAAGTTAAATTATGCACGAATCTTGGTTACACAACAGCCACATACTCTTCTCCAACCTTGTAAAGTTACTTGCCAGTCATGAAACTTTCATCCCACAACATACTGCTCAAACCATCCTATATTGCTCAATATGCGTATTTTAGAAAATAAAATGCTCCTTTAAACTCTTAAAATACACTTCACTCTGCTGAAAACAATTGTACATTTTAGATAATGGCACTATGGATTGTGTATAGGGTTCTACACCTCACTGAAAAAGAGATGGTTGGTGTTAATGATTATAAATACATTCTCATAAAACTCAAACCTAGTAATCTAATTTGGCCCACAGTCAATAATTCCTGTTAAAATGATGCATCCGGGGCTTTGTTATGAATCTGTCTGCACAGTACTTTATTTTCATACTCTTGTGGAACTTAAGTGGCACTTCTAGGACAAATGCTGAGCTCAAATGGGAGAGGTTTCAACCAGTGCTTCCCGATGTCTTTTTAGACGGATCTTCTGAATAATAAAGGATACCTTAACCTTGCCATATTTTGAGTACCATATAAAAAGTAGGATTAACATGTACCCATTTAGAAGTTAAACGATGACCATAATAAATGTCATAAAAGGCTGCAAACATATGGGTGAGTATTCATGTCTAGATATTTTTCTTGCCCCAATAAAGAGTTCAGACATGTAAACGCGACCCTATTGACTCCTGTAAATGGAGCTGCAGATCTAACAATTCATATTCGTCCAATGTTTTTGTTTTCATCCCGTTGAAGTTTGTCTGATTTATGTATCAATAGATAGACCAAGCATGCATCAGGCAACACGCAAGGGCTTAACTTTATATTAAAAATACTGCAAATTATGTAGCATTGGAGATTTACAAACATTCCCCACTGGGAATTGATTCTTAGACTTCTAACAAATGTTGAAGCCTACTTCATTTATGTATTTCTAAAGCACACTTTCACCCAGACATGGTGTCATCACTAGGTATGCTGAAATGGACAAGAGTAGATAAATATAAAGCAGCAAGATTTGAAAAAGATGTTCAATTCGGGCCATTTGCCATTCATGTTTCATATCCTGAACAGGATGAATCTTGGATCTGGCTTACTACGATTGGTCCTAACACCCTACTATGAACCTTGGGTTCGGGTCAGTCCATTCCTGATCGAGAGAGGCATCTGAGAAGGATGCCCTCTCTCCCCTCTCCTCTTTGCGCTTGAGCCCCTAGTAGAATGGATCCCAGAGATGCTCACCTGATTGCTATTCAATGGAACCTGGCTCACAAGGACTGGGTGTCCCTATATGTGGACAATCTTTTGGTCTATGTGCAGAGGCCAGAGCAATTATTTTCAGGCTGATGGACATATCACATATTTATAGAGAGGCCTCTGGCTTGCAGATGAATTTTGTGAAGTCCCAATATCTGGCCCTCACTCTACTCTTTAAATATCTGGGAAACATGTCCAATGCCGACGACAATCTTGGAACCTTACCAGGGCCTCTTTATTGCTAGATGTCAGAGGGAAGCGGCAGCCTGGGATACATTCCTACTTTCGATTATGGACCAAGGAGCTCTATTTAAGATGGTGGCCTTGCTGCAATTCTTCTACATTCTTCAAAACTTCCCCTCTACCATAAGCTCTCTCCTCTTCACCAAAATCAGTGCGGTACTAGGTGAATTTCTTTGGTCCGGTGCACAGCCCTGATCTCACTGACCAAATGCATAGAGGCCCTATTCGATATTGTTGGGAATACCAGATATTCACCTGTATTATTGTGTATCACTACTGGTTGTAATCGGCGACCTAATGTTTAGAGGTAGGAATTACTCTACCTATTGACTGGAGTGGGCCTAGCTGCAAACTTGGGGCCTAGAAGCAATATTATATGGCTAATTTGTTCCCAGGGTGATACTGGAGCTGACTCTGACACCCCAATTTGATGACATAATGGCCTTATTGAATGGTATAAGTTCATCACCAGTGAAACTCTTCCATAGCGGGATCCTGGCTCTCCCAGGTGTGGTAATTAGATGGTTTCAAAACCTGAGACTTAATTGGAATTTCAAAAGTGCCGACACCTGGGTAGGCAATCAAGTCCAGCCCTTTGATATGCTCACTGAGGAGTTTGAGTTGAATAAAACTTAATTCTTCGACTACTTACAGCTCCGCCATGCCCTGACACAATACGGCCCTGACACTTCATCCTTGGGATCAAGAACTTGTTGATATGACTGTTGGTTGTGTTTGGATGAAGTTTACTCTCCTTCTCTGGAGTCACATTTTGCTGTGCCTACAGGAAGTTTCATGTTACTTTCCTGTGGGCCTTGCCTCGGTTTATATAAATAGTCTTTCCTACATGTGTTTGGGCTCTTTTTAGTTTAGACCGGTTGGTCCTCTCTGAGACCTTTTGTAGGTATTGGTATCTTCTGGCAGGGTTTTGCTGTTTCCCGTTAGGCTTTGTTTTTTTCCGTGCCTGCAGGGTTGTTTATGATTTACATTGTCTGTGGTCATTGCCACGATTTTTATAAGAAGCCATGCTCTATTTCCTCCAATTCCCGTCTGGTCTGTGGCTAATTTTGAACAGCTAGTTCTCTTTCGGAACTTTTGTAGGATTGGTTTGCTGGCCCACCTCCTGGTTGGATATAGCTATGCTATTTAATTCAAAAGTTAAGGAATCTGCATATATTTGTCAGATGGAAAAGTTACTTACCATAAGTAACAATGTATCTGATAGAGACATAGTCTATCTGAAGATTCCTTAATGCCCTGCCCATCCTCCCCTCACTGCAAACTAAATATGATGTAGGGGTTCTTCCCCTTTTCAGTACTGATTTTATACTCCAGTGATCACGGTTTCATGTAGTGGTGTGACTCAACAAACCATGTAGTCTTGCCTCATAGGTCTTATTCTGGTATTACCATACCATTCATTTAAATTTGTGAGAGACTTGTACAGTGAGAGGTGTTTTCTTTTGCAAAGTTGGTTTATACACCAGTGCACATGGTTTCATGTAGCTTGTACTTCATTGGTTCATTTGGTTGTTTCCTTAAAGTCCTTGGCTGGTATTGACATACCATTTATTGCTACTTTCTAATTATTGTTTCAGAGATTTTTGATATTTTTGGCACGCTGTTTCCACAGCCAGTTTCTGTAGTGTCTCCGTGTTTTGGCGCAGAAGGTTTCACAGAAGAAACTGACATCTGAGCGCCATGAAGGACTTGCGTGGCTCAACTGACATCACAACTGGAGTCAACGTAGACTCTTGGGGCCCTGTGACACTGCCCCCTGGTGTGCGGAGGTGCTGCTGAAACATTTCTGGATAGAGTTTGACACCTGGGTAACATTCAAAAGTTAAGGAATCTGCGGCTAGACTGTCTTTACCAGATACATCGCTACCGCAGGTAAATCACTTCATCAATTCAAATTCTTTAATCGGGTGTACTACGACCCAATTAAGCTATGGTGTATGGGTAGAAAAATAGATAATTGTTTAAGAGATGCCATCTTGAGCACGCTGGTTTCTTTAAAAACAACATGGGATTGCCCTCTCATTACCTGAGACTAGACCTAAATATATCTCAACCTTCTCAGGATTGAGGGTTCTATTCTGATACTGAACCCTGAACATCCCTCCTTGGGTATCCGAGATAGAGACTGACTCAATGGGCACCCATCAACTAGTGGCCATTGGATTGATGTTAGCCAAATGGGATCTTGCCCAACTCTGTTCACCTAATGATTAAAGAATGGACGCGGGGCATGGACATATGTATGACGGCTGAGAAATCTGTCTATTCGGTATGTGGTCGCTCACTAAAATAACACAAGATATAGATCATCGTGATTAAATGTATTTGACTTAGAAAGAACTAGGCTGGATTGTTGAATCTATATGCTTACTACAACCTGCATGTCTAAGCTGTGAGAACGTTTTGTGTTATTGTGAGGGGGGAGAAGCCACCATCTCATGTAACTTGCCTTACTCGCCCCAGTGCTTTTGGACCCTCGCAGAAAGCCTGTCCCTGTAAAGAAAGAATACAAGGGGTTAAAAGTAAAAATGACTTTCTCGCAAGGAGAAGGCTAGCCCAACTTTCCTAGGAACCAATGAGGACAGCAGACCGAGGGAGAAAGGGATGTCAGCAGTCTACGGGGAGCGCAAGCGGCCAGAGGGCGGGGTCAGTGACTGAGGGAGAAAGGGATGTCAGCAGTCTACGGGGAGCTCAAGCGGCAAGAGGGCGGGGTCAGCCAAATAGAAACGGAACAGACATTCAAACAGTGGAAATAAAGAAAAAGACTGCGACATTAAGAACAGACCAAAAACAGAAGAGAAAAACGCAGAACACGGATAGACAGGTTAATCATTTCTAAGAAGTCACTCCAAAACCAGAAAGATATTAAAGAACTTCAGAAACTAGTTGGCAACATGGCACAAGACACAATTAGTTCTCTACTAGCGATTGAAAAAATACTGGAAATGACGGTAAGCATTCACTTCAAGGTCACGCATATACAAAACCTTGTACACTCCTCACAAAGAAAGAGGAACGAGATGGCCATGCCATTAGCAAATAGGCACAACAGACCAAATAGAACAAAGTCCTTGTCGAAGGAGGAAACCCTGGCCTTACTCAGAACGTATGAACCCGCGAGTCATGAGCTAGAGGAATGAATCAAAATAGTACCAGTCGATTCCAATAGAACATCCAGAAAGAATGATAGAAAACCCGACCGTAACAATTTACATCAAATCCAGCTAATAACCGAAACCAATAAGATGAACCTTAGCAGCTCTGGGAATCCACTGAACTGCCTCCTACTCAATTGTCGATCGGCAACCAAACATGCATCAGACATAGCAGACCTCATCATCAACAAGGGAATTGATCTGGCAATCCTCACAGAAACATGGCTTACAGAATCCTCTTCGCCAACCCTGGATTTATTAGTACCTCCTCAATATAACATTGTGAGACTAGATAGACTAAAAAAGACCGGAGGAGGGATAGCCTGCATTCACCGATCGGATATAGAGGTTGTTGGACTTGGCCTTTTTCCCCCCAAATTTTTCGCTTTTGACCCCCTTACCTAGGATGTCTCCCCCATGGGATTAAACCTGTATAGGCCATGAGTGGTGTGAGACACTTTGTGAAAATGTAAAATTACATGTTGTAAATGGTGTACAGAAAATATCCCCCATCTTAAAACTGCACCTGACTGAAATGTATTGTATTTTAAAATGGATGCCATGGCCTGGGTAGTGCCACCTGACTGCGTTAGGTTGGCGGTCTAGTTGATATTACCCAGCTACCCCTAGCTTTTGGAGGGAAAGCCTGGCACCCAGGGTGCTCACCCCCTTCCCTAGAACCAGTTTAGGCTAGATGTGCCAACATTCTAGAAGGTCCTGGCACTGCCTGGGAGGAGGGTATAAATAGGGGGAAGTGTCACCAGAGAGTCAGTCAGCGCTGGGACAAGGAAGGGAGGGGGACCTGCTGTGAGGTGCTACCACCACATGGGCCTGTGAGCTGGGCCCTGCACCCCTATAAACCCCCCCGCTGCTGTCCCCATGGGCCCCTGACAAGGGAGGACTCTTCATAGGTCCCTGACGCCGTGGGACCTTGAACTACGCCAGCGCTGAGGGAAAAAGGTGCCCAGAAGAGGAGGAATGCTGTGGGCCTGAGCCCCCCAGGAGGTGAGGAGTGTGCCCCTGGGGCTGGCTGTGGAACTGTGCCCTTTGTGTCTCAGGACCCTGGAAGTTGAGGAGTCCTGAGCGCTAGAAGATCGCAAAGCGCCCCCTGCCAGTGATAGCGCTGTGCCTGCTGTGTGGCCTGAGGGAGTTTGTGACTGAACAGCGCTGAGGGAGCTTACCCCTTGTTGTTGCGCGCGCTCTGCGTGAGGAGAAACTGACCAGAAGGGAGCCTACCCCTCATTGCTGTCCTCTGTGAAAGCGCTGGGTGAAGTTACGCGTTGAACTGAACTGTACAGCTGGGGAAGCGCTATAATGGTGAAGCGCTAGGAACTTGAATTGTGCCCTGCATAGCGCTGTGTGGTGAAGCGCTGGAGAAGTGTTAAGTTCCTGCCCCCCCCCTCTACGTGTTCTGAGGAAGGAGTTGAGGTTGTGGGCAGAGGGAGGAGCAGAGCGCTGTGAAGTGCGCCGTTTGCTGAGGAGGAATAGCGCTGGAGGAGCCTACCCTCGTTTTGGCGCTCTGTCCGTCATATAAATAATTAATTAAAAAGGGAGCCTACCCCTTGTGCCGCCGATATCACCGCCGCGGCCCGGCGCTGTCGTGGGGACCCCCCACTGTCGTGGGTGTCGTTGCGGCGGCCCCCGGTGCCAGGAGAGGGCCGCCGATGTGAAGTGGGCCGCGCTAGGCCCTGAAGCCTGCCTGACCCGCATCACGTGACGGGGGAGCCGGGCCGCGTCATCGGCCCGCCCCCGCCGCGCACGGATTGGCCTGCGCGGCCGTGACCTGTGAGGCCGCGCAGGGATTGGTTGACGGCCGGCAAGGCCAGAAGAGGCGGAATCGGAGCCCCGGGTCCCCGTGAGGAAGGAGGGGGACCCGGGTGAAGAGCCGGAGCAAGAGCGACCGGAGCGGGAGGCCACCCCGCCGGTCTGTGCCCGGGTGAGGACGGAGAGCCGCCCAGCAGACTGCCCCGCCCGTAGGACTCTGTGTGAGAGGGGGAGAGGAGGGGGCATCGAGGCACTCTGTCGGTGCCGGCCCCCCTCCACGGAAGAACGCCCCGCCGGGCAGGGCACCCCGAGAGTAGCGAGTTACCTGCAGGGCTCCGTGTGCTGGAGGAGCCCTGCCATCACGCACAGGAGCCGGCCGGAGGAAGTCTGAAGTCCTGCGGGGCTTCCAGCCGGTGAGAAGAGTCCCTAGTGTTGCCGCAAGTCCCGTGGCTGGTTGCAAGAGCACAGAGGGGGGGCCTCGAGACACATTGTCGGTGCCTGCCCCCCCCCCCCCTTATCACGGGAGCCTTGGGAGAAGGCCAGCAGCGTGGATGGAGCCTGGAGCCAGAAACCTGGAGTAGCCGGTGAGTGAGGCCTCAAGCACACTGTGGGGAGGGTAGAGAGGGCAACGGGACACAGGGTCGGTGTCCGCCCCCCTCCCTGTCAACTTGTAAGGGCCTAAGTGCCTAGAGGCCGGGTAAAGGCCGCTAGTGACTGCTGGGGGACTAGTCAAACCCAGGACTCCCATTAGGCCTTTTTGAACTGCCTATAAAGACCCCTGCTTACCAGGAAGGCGAAAGGGGGAAATACAAGATGTCCTCGTGATCCCCAAGGAACAGTTGTACCTTCATCGACCAAGGTTGATAGGCCTAAAGAGTAGCACGTGTCACCGGGTGCCTTATTCCCTGTGCCTAATGAGATGGTTACTTCCCCCATAGTGAAATGTAGGTTAAGTGACTACCCATAAATGATGAAATGTTCCACGCTGGTCTCTGTTATACTAAAATACTTATTAGAAGGTAAATGAGGGCTAGTTCTTTATTGAGATGTGTGCATTGTTGACTTGCTCCCTTTACTCTACTCTAAGAGAATGTACTGCTGAAATGTTTTACTCCTGATCCAGGGAAGGGTAATTCTAACTTAATGTTGCAGCTACTGACGGGTGTTTCATTTGGGAAAGTGTTTATATCTAATGAGATGCTTTACAATGAAAGAAATGTTATGTCCTCATTCAATGAACTGTTTATTCCTGCTGACGGACAGGTGTTATTTTGGCATAAGTAATTTTATCCCTGCCTAGATCCTTACTGGCATATCCAGTCCTGCGTCAGTAATTGTCGGGGTATGCCCCATGTTAATGAGCAAGCCTCGCGGGTTTATTCCAGGTGTTCCTGTTTATTGCATACTGTGATAACCTGTTGATATTCCCTTACAGGGGTGGGGAGTGGCGTATTACGCCTGCAATGGATGTATGTTAATGCAGGATTTTAAAATTACAGCAACCCCCTGAGGATGAGACCCTGAGTTGGCCCCGCCAGATTGGCCCCAGGTCTAATGTTCATTTAACCATCCTTTTTCCTTGCAGCTATGGACTATGGACTCAACCCTTTTGTCCCATGTAGATAATTCCCCTGACGTACTTGGCTCCGGTGCCAGTGGCGCCTTGTTGTGACTACCACTATTTTGTTCCTTTTTATCTTGCAGGTTGGAGACATAACTAAACTTGATCTTTTTCCAACCAAAGGTGGTGTCGTGACTCTTTTGTGGTGTGATTGGTGTGTCGTCTGTGGGTACTGCGTGAATGCTTCACATGTCCTCAAAGTTTGGCCTGCCCGCTTGATGCCATGCTACCCCCTTTGAGACTTGGGCAACCCCCATTTCCAACAGAGGTCAACCAAATACAATCCGACCCACTCGAATCTTGTGAATACTTAGGTCTTAATATAAGATCAGCAACCAATCAAAGATGCAACTTGCATGCGTTTTACCACCCACCTGGAGAGAACGCAAAGTTCACAGAGCAGTTAATGGAGATCATAACGGCCAATTCTAACACTGATGCCAATAATATATTCCTAGGCGACTTCAACCTACATTGAGAGGACTATAATGACAAACTAGTTAACACGCTTAAAGATTTCCTCGCCGAGCTAAACCTCAATCAAGCATGCACGCAACCTACTCACTCGAAAGGAGCAACGTTAGACTGGATTATTTCAAGAGTCAAAGACACATCAATCCTCTCAATAGCCCTGTGTGATTGGTCAGATCATCATACCATAACATTCTTGATACCCGTATGAAACAGGGCAAGACCGTTCAACCCTTCAAGCTCAAAAAATGGATTCGAGACACAAAAGAGGCTAATATTGAGCTACTCATAGAAAGGTGTGAGAGAGACCTAAAGCCACTTAGCAACCTTCAGAATGTAAATGAGATAACAGATCACTACATAACTTCAGTCGGGAACATCGTCAATGACGCCATGCCACTAAAACTGAAAAGAGTCACTGAGAAGGTAAAAAATCCATGGTTTAATGGATCACTGAATGAAGACAGGCGCAAATTGAGAATGGCCGAAAGAAAATGGAGACAACACCCATCATCCCCGGAGCTGAAAGCCCTCAGAAAAATCAGAAACCAATATAACAAAAAGATCATCAATTCCAAAAGGGAATATATAAGATCCGAACTGGACAATGCCAAAAACAGACCACAGAAACTCTGAGATCCTAAAGCAACAATCAAATAAATTAGCCAAAACCGCTCATGAGAACTCAAAAACACCTCTAAGCTGTGAGGAATTCTCGACATTTTTCACGGAGAAGGCCAAAGCACTGGAATTGGTGCTCACAAGCGCAGCGGCTAACCTTCCCATCCAACCATTGACTACAAACGATTCCGACTCGACTACAGAGCGTAGCAAGACGAAAAACAAAGCATACTGGGACACATTCGAATTATATGACCAGGAGAAGATCGCCAAAACGCTCTCGGAAATCAAGCCTAACAACCACTATCACGACCCCCTACCTGCGAAGTACATAAGAGAAATCAACCATATTGTGGTCCCAATCTGGACCAAAATAATAAATGAATCATTATCACAAGGGATCCTCCCTGACTGTCTAAAAACAGGGCAAGTTGTTCCCATAATCAAAAAACCTACAGCGGATGCAACAGATCCGAATAACTTTCGCCCAGTGACCAACATCCCTTTACTGGCCAAACTAATTGAGAAATGCGTGCAGTGCCAACTGAGCCAACACATCAGCAAGTTCTCCCTACTAGATGAATGCCAATCAGGATTCAGATCAGGGCATAGTACGGAAACAGCGATCCTCCATATTGTTAATGATGCGTTAAAGGCCCTTGACCAAAATCAAGCATGCCTACTAATTCTCCTGGACCCGTCATCGGCATTTGACAGAGTAAATCACGAAGCATTACTGACCAGGCTGCAAGACAGGATGGGACTGGCGGGAAATGTTCTGAAATGGTTCGAGTCTTTCTTACGAAACAGAACACAACCAATCAATTTCACCTATATGCCCTAACTCAATTGGAGTTCCACAAGGATCGACATTATCACCTGACCTGTTTAACCTGTATGTCGAACCTCTTACAGAAATTCTCCAAAACTCCGATATCCTACCACATGTATGCGGATGACATGCAGATATACATAAAGATCGCCTCCCTTGAAGACATTGAGCTAATGAATGAGACTTTAAAAATGGCATTCCAATGGTTAACTACCAATCATTTGAAGCTAAATGCCCACAAAACAGAGTTCCTACTAATCTCATCAACAAGGAGCCAGGCAGAAATAAAGGAATGGACCAAGTTGGTGACGGCGCTAAACTGCACCCCAACCCTAGTCAACTCAGCTAAATCGCTAGGAATCACTTTAGATGAAAACCTTGACATTTATTTATTTATTTATTTCTGGTATTTGTAGAGCGCAGCATTCATCCCAAGGGATATCAAGGCGCTAAAAGAGAAGGGACTACGGAGGTTTATGCGGGAGGGGTTAGTTTTTGGGGAAGAGGTGTGTTTTGAGTTTTTGCCGGAATGGGAGAAGGTTTACAGTATGTCTCAGATCCATCGGTAATTCATTCCATCGTTTGGCCGCCAGGTGAGAGAAGGCTCGTCCTCCTGTCCTTGTTTTATAGATACGCTTAGGTTTTGCTAGGGCTGAGTTAGTGGATCTTAGGTTCCTGTTTGGAATATAAAACTCAATTTTCCCTTGCAGGATTGTAGGGCCTGTTTTGTGGAGGGCTTTGTGCGCGTGACAAATTAGTTTGAATGTGGCACGCTGGCGCATCGGCAGCCAATGGAGTTGTTTTAGACATGCTGATGCCGAATCTAGTTTGCCTTTGTTGCATACCAGTTTGGCAGCCTGGTTTTGCAGAACCTGTAGGCGTGAGAACAGCTGCTCGTTCATTCCTTCGAATAGAGCATTGCCATAATCCAGGCGGCTGACTAGGAGGGCCTGGGTAATCGTACGACGACAGTCGAGTGGGATCCAGGTGAAGATCTTGGCTAGGAGTTTCAGGATTGCAAATCCCTTACCCCAAAGTGTGCGTACATGATCTTTCATAGATAGTGCGTCATCCATCATAATGCCTAGGTTTCTGGCGTATTGTTTCAGGGTGGGGGCTGTTCCCAGTGACGGTGGCCACCATGAATCGTTCCACGATAGTTTGGCTCCTCCGAACAATAGAATTTCGGATTTTCCGGCATTGAGCTTAAGGCAGTGGTTACGCATCCAATCCGCCATTTCGGAGAGGCAGCTGTGGAGTTTATTTTTAGTTGTTTCTGATCTTTCCGATCTTTAGTCCATGGTCACCATCAGCTGCGTATCGTCGGCATATGAGCAGATGCCGATGTCCCACTTTCTTCCGATGTCGGCCAGAGATGATACGTAGGCATTAAAGAGAGTGGGGCTTAGGGAAGCCCCTTGTGGGACTCCACAGCCAATGGGACGGGGTTCTGAATGGAATTGGCCCATGTGCACTGCTTGGGTGCGGTTGCTCAGGAAGGATTCAATCCATTGCAACGCTGTGTCTTGTATTCCTTTGCTCCGGAGGATGTTCAGCAGGCATTTGTGCGACACCGTGTCGAACGCTGCCGACAGGTCTAACAGTATCAGAGCCACCGAGCCCCCTTGGTCGGTGATGCATCTGACACTGTCCGACACTGCCAGCAACGTAGCCTCGGTGCTGTTGTTGGATCTGAATCCGGTTTGGGTGGGGTCCAGAAGCGAGTTGTCCTCCAAGTATTTGGATAATTGTGAGTTAACCATTTTCTCCAATGCTTTGGAGAGGTAGGGGAGTTGTGAAATTGGCCTATAGTTCTCAGGGTTGAGAATATCGGAACCAGCTTTCTTCAGGAGGGGAGTTACAGATGCGTGTTTCCAGCAGTCTGGAAAGGACGCGCAGGCGAGGGACTGGTTGAAAAGTTTGGTAATGAGTGGGCATAGAGTCGGTGCAATTTCAGAGAATACAAAGTACGGGCAGGGGTCTGCAGGAGAGCCGGATTTTATTGCTCTAAGGACTGTTAACACTTCTTCTTCGGAGAGTGGTTGGAAGTTGGATAGGCGAGGGGAGTTGCCCAAGTCTAGGAGATCGTTGTCGTTGTCGGATGTAGATGGACGTACGTCAAAGTTATCATAAGGGGAGATGGGATGGGAGGGGGTGAAGGTTGAATAAATTTTATTAATTTTTTCGGAGAAGAAAGTGCTAATCCGTTCGCATGCTTCTGTTGAAGGGGTGAGGATTTGCGAAGTGCAGGATGGATTGCTGAGCTCTTTCACGATTTTAAATAACTCTTTTGCAGAGTTGTGGTTTTCGTTAATTCGTTGCACAAAAAATGCCTTTTTTGCCTCTCGGATGGCAAGGATGTATTGTTTCCTTTTGGCAGTATAGTTGGCTCTGTTTGTAGGGTCTTTCGCTTGTCTCCATTGGTGTTCTGTTTTTTGGCATTCCCTTTTAAGGCTCTTGAGGGTGGGGGTGTACCATTTTTCGTTAATGGTTGTTTTTTTCCTGACTTCTCGCAAGGGTGCTATTTTGTCCAATGTTTGGCGGATTCCGGTTTCTAGCCGGATGACATTATTACCAATAGGTTCATTGTCTGGTAGGGAGACATCTGTCTCGTGAAAATGGTTTTGGAAGTTGGAGTCTTTGATTAGTCTCCAGGCTCTATTGGAGGTGAGGGGGGTGGATCTAGTCTTAACGGGTTTGCCGGGAAGTTCAAGTGAGAATGAGAGCATGAAATGGTCGGACCATGACAGAGGGAGAGAGTTTACTTAAGGGTGGTCGACTCGATGTTCGTAAAAAGGAGATCCAGGGTGTGCCCTGCTATGTGCGTAGGGCCATCGGCCAATTGTTTCAGTTGGAGGATTTCCATGTCATATTTGAGCTGTGCGACTCCAGGGGCATTGGGGTTTTCGTAATGGACATTAAAGTCTCCAATGATCATGTAGTTTTTGTGCTTTAGGCACAAAGGGAGTACTTGATTCAGGAGTTTGGCGCTGAGGTTGATTTGTTGTCCTGGTGGATTATAGACAACTGCGCCCGCTAGCATAACGTAATTCTCAGCGAGAATTTTAAATGGTAGTAGCTCATGTTCGGGATCCGCATTAATTGTATCCGTTAGACAAGTTAGGTGGTCCCTGAAAATCACGGCGACTCCGCCTCCTTTTTTCTTGCTTTGTCTGTTTTGTGTTATTATTTTATAATTGGGGGGAGGGCGTTGGCTAGGTCTGGGGCACTGGCATCGGATAGCCACGTTTCGGTGACAAAAACCAAATCTGGCGTTTTTGAGGTTAAGATGTCCCATATGTCTAATGCATGCTTGGGTAATGATCTGGCGTTAAAATATAGACATTTTAGTTCATGCTGGGGGTTAGTAGGGATTATGTGAGGATCCGTTGAAAGTTGACCCAAGCTGGTCCATTGACATGAACGGCATGAGATGGGTCCGTAGGATAGACCTGGGCCGGTTTGGATGCAGTTTGTCATTTCGATAGGTTTATGCAAGGCTAGTAAATCGCTACGATTGTAGCGAATGATGACTGCCTCAGGTGTACTGGAGCCTGTAGGGGATATGGCCCCTGGTCCCGGTCGGTCGCGGACGGGCGCAGACGGGCTTGCCTTAGGCGCGCCTTCGGCGCGCAATCGTCGCGCCCGCTGCGGTCGTCCGCTGCGCTTCCTACCAAGACACATAATTTATGCAGAATGATCAAAGCGTTGGAGGGGGCGTGGCCAACCGAGGGGGCGTGTCTGGTGACGCACCTCGCTCTCGGGAATGGCGATGAAGGATAGTGGTGGTCGTTGCAGCGTGAGCCAGCTGTTCCAGGAAGTATCAGGTAGGTTTTAAAAAGCACAGAATCACACCAGAAGTTTAAAAAGCTAAAAATACGCTCTCCCGGCTTTCCGCCTCAGGAGTCCTATGTCAGTGTCAAGCCTCAGAGTCAGCGCGCACTACATAGGCATATGGCGAGGGGGCGTGGCCAACCGAGGGGGCGTGTCTGGTAACGCACCTCGCTCTCGGGAATGGCCAAGATACCCGAAAGCCCACATTAATTCAATGGCTAAAAGTGCCCGCTTCCACCTGAATTACCTAAGAAAATTGAAACCATTCATCTCAGAGGTGGATCTTAAACTGGCAATCCAATCCCTAGTTATCTCTCGGATTGAATATGGTTGCACCACCTTAGCCGACTTACCAAAAACGCCCACAGCACCACTAAGAGCTTGCCTCAACGCAGCGGCAAGACTCATCACTGGATCGAGAAATTTGGACCATAAATCCTCACCTGAAAGCATTAAACTGGCTACCCTTTGAAGCCAGAATTCAACTAAAGATAGCATGTATCACCCATAAAGCGCTCCACTACAACATGCCAAGATACCTAGCCAAGAAAATTGAGCTATCAGGAGGTAACAGACCAGCTAGGAGTGCCAAGGAGTTGCTGCTGAGGCCAGCCTTTTTCCGAAAGAAAAAAACCTATGACAGAGCGTTCTCAGGAGCTGCCCCCAGAATCTGGAACTCACTCCCTCCAAGCATTAGGAAGATTCAGAATATTGCAACATCTAAGCGGGAAGTGAAGAGCTTCATGATGAGTAAATTCCCTACATAGGCTTATTTGATCACTATTACGAGCAAGTGCAGCCCTACTACTGAACATTTGAGACGATATGAGACCGGCGACTCTACTGAGACTAAGCTGTATACAAAATGCTACCTCATGTAAATGTGAATTTATATATTTATCTCACTTCCTAAAGCCATATAATCCTCTACCTCTTACATGTTTGCGTAAATGGAATATGATACAAGTTAAGCCTTAACCTACCTCTTAATGCATAATGCACATTCGGAAAGGATATATATCTATATGCACCCAAAGCCTTATAATTATCTACCTCATATCTGTGTGTTGGTATTAGTGTGGCTATATTGTTAATCTGTAACCTGCTCTTTATGTGAAGCGCTCTGATACCCACAGGTCTTGTTCGCGCTATACAAAACTTTATAATAAATAAATAAATAAACCAGGAAGACGTCCGAGACCACAGACCGGGGAAGCCGCAAGGGAATCCTGAAGAGATACTGTCAGGGAACCACCAACTGGAGGAAGCGATGGACGAAGAGGATGAGACTCCATAGAACTTAAGTGAAGAGTGGTGGACGCCCACAGGGAATGCCTACACACCGCCGCAACTCAGGACAGTTGCGGCAGAGTCAGTATGTACCTCAGGCGAGGGAGGGGACTAGGGGACTGCTCAAAGTTTGAAGGGAAGAGGGCAGGGGGTCATTAAGGAATTTAAAACCACACAGGTCACAAATAGTGCGCAATATTCTCCTCAGGAGGAAGGAGATAAAATATTGTTTATGGGCCGGTCCTTTTTAGGTCGAGACCTGCCAATGCGCACGCATTGCGCTTCGAGACATATAGAGGTGGATCAGGAAAGCTGACCAAGGGGCTTTGGCAGGCGCGGATTACGCAGAGTGCATGTGCCTGTGCACGCGCTTGCCATTTGCTCAAAGAGCCACCTCGCATCATAGCATCAGACCCGCCACAGCAATGCTGAGAGCTTCAGATTTCAAGGGAATGCTCTCCCCCGCCCACTGTCACCAGCGCTTCCCCCATATGCCTAGACCATATGCTCGAGCCTTAGCATCAGACTTCAAAGGGATCCCCTCCCCAGCCCCCTGTCGCCAGCGCTTCCCTCCCACTCGCTCACTCCCCTGCTCCTTTCGCGGCCGATTTTCGATACTTCAGTACATTTAATTGGAGCGTACCAACACTTCTCAAGACCCACTTGAAGCATGGAATATTCTGCTCTTAAAACTGCAAACCAGGCCAGCCGCCATCAGCAAGCACCATGAGAGACGTGCACACACCGCAGGGGCAGGCACAGCGTTCTATACTTTACAGATAGAAGGTGGCGATCAGGCTCTGTGTGCACTCGCAACTTGGGGCAGCACACGTTTTACACAAATTATACACAGAAAAGCTCATACACCCTGCTGGACCCAGCTGCTTCCTTGGCTCCATAGTCTGCTCCGGAGCGGAGTCATTTAAATGTGCATCAGGTTATCTCAGTATTGTCTTGAATAATGGCATACCCTGAGATCGCCCCGATCTCTTTAGCAAGTATGTAAAATCTGCAGAGAGATTCCTTTACACTAACGGTTTATACTATCAAGTCATCAGCTTATAGCAAGGTTTTTTGAGAAACCTTCCACCCTTAAAGGTTTGCTGACCGGTTCTTCTCTTAGCCTCTGTTGAAAGGTTTCAATTTTAAGATTAAAACGAAGAGTGGAAAATGGGCAATCCTGCCTAGTGCCCTTACCAATCTTACATTTCCATGTTGGTGCCCCATTAACTAACACCCTAGCTGAACTATTACCATAGAGAACCTTAATTGACTCGAAATTTAGTTAATCAAGCCCATAAGTAATCCCACTACATCTGGTCAAGCGTATTGTGCATGGTTGCTAAATCTATGGAGCCTATCATCAACTGCACAAGCTCTTGCATTTGCCTGCCTTGTAAGAAGCCCTTCTGGAACAATCAAGATCTTAATTTTCCTCACCATTTCAAGATTAAGAAAATGTTGGCAATGCAGAAATTAATTTTTGAAAATAATTCCCAGAGGTATACGGTTATGTGATTGTTGAGCAAACTTCAATAATATCTGTGAGTCATCCTCCTAAGAAAGAGCTGCTGAAAATAGAGAGCTACCTCCCTGCATTGGAATCTTAACCTAGTGTTAGCAGGGTTATTGAACACACACTTGTACTCCAACAACTTAAATTGAAATCGATGTTCTTGGTAGCTATCACATCACTAAGAAGAGTGAGTAAGATACAACTTTGAACCGTGTAAGAGCCATGCATACCTATACACAAAGATAAGTAATAATGTGGACTCACCTAAAATTCCTACCAAAGGTCATCTTACCTTTTCATATAAACCAGACCGTTTCTATACCTACAAAGCAGCAGAAAGAGCCCTATACACATTGGATGTTAGGAGGGCCGTTATGTATTACATGAAGTTATCAGTATCAGAACAGAACAGTTCCTTGTTGGCCCTTCAGCTCAGGCTCTTGGGACAGCCGTATCTAAGAATACCATTGCTAGGGGGATTGTACTGACTGTTCAGCTGTATATACACTACCAAACAAACCTTTGCTCACTAAACAAAGGGCACACATGCAGGGGCGTTTCTACCATAAGGCCAGACTAGGCGGCCGCCTAGGGCGGCAAAAGGGCTAGGGCGGCAAAAGGGTGGAATTTTTTTTTTTAATTTGAAGGCTGTGAGTGCAAGTGGTGTGTGGAGCTGCTGGCGGTACCAGTGTATACACACCTTCTCACTCCGCTCTCTGCTAGTCGCAACTTCCTCCCAATGTTCACGCAGAATCTGATTCTCACTCTTCTCTCACTGCTCCCCACACTTTCACACACTCGCAGCCCTCGCCCATTCCCCCGCACCACCCTCCACCTTCACCAGAAGCGCCTGCTTCCGCTATTCCGCTGCGCCCCCGCTGTACACGGCTCTGCCATGGCCTGCAGTTCCTGTGACCGGACGGACCCGCGCTGCCTTTCTCTGCCCAGGCAGTCCACGAAGCGACAGGCCTACCGCCCCAGCCCTTCCAGCCACGGAGCTCCTTTCCCCTCAGAGGCCGAGAAGGCAGAGTGCACATTTCCATGGCACTTGTTAATGCGCGGTCCCTGAGTAAGCACTGCCAGGATATAGCCGACTTGATTAGTGATTTTAACTTAGATATTCTTTACATCACAGAGACTTGGTCCGACGAAGCATCTGCCCCGGACTATGTTACGGCAGTTCCCCCAGGCTACAGTGCCTATCGGCAGGACAGGCCCATAGGAAAAGGAGGTGGAATAGCCATCATAGCAAGAGACCAATACAAAACCCGTTGCTCGTCTATCCCCATTAAAGCATGCGAGGCCATGCATTTTGACATCAATGTGGCCCCTACGTACAATTTCAAGGGATCTCTGATATATAGACCCCCTGGCACCAGATCTGCGTTCCTTGCAAATCTTACCAATATCACCGAATCTATAGCAACAGAAGAATCTACCACGATATTAGGTGATTTTAATTTTCACTTAGAGCTTCATAGCGATAGGGACACTACAATCCTCATATCAGATCTTGACTTGATGGGCCTCAAACAGATGGTCACTACCCCCACCCACCAGGCAGGCCACACGCTGGATGGAATCTTCACAAACGTTGAAGGACTGTCCATTACTTCTGTACTTCCTATGACCTGGACAGACCATTCAGTCATCTTTAGCAAACTGACTATCATAGATCCGCAGAGGAAAAAAGTGAACCCTGCAACAAAGGGCACTTTCAGAGTTTGGAAGGATATTAACCCCAACGATTTAATGCTGCTTCTCAACACCTCAACCCCGGAACTATCCACTGACCCAACGATTGCCACTAACCAATTTCAAAAATGGTTGGGTGAAGCTGCAACTCAGTTGGCACCCACCAAATCAATTTCTAAAAACAGAAATACGCCTAAAGCCCAGTGGTACACGAAAGAACTAAAAGACCAAAAACAACTCACCAGGAACAAGGAACGACAGTGGCGAAGAACCTATGACACTGAAAGCAAGGACAATTATAAGAAAGCCCTGGCTACCTATAAATCAATGATAATAACAGCAAAAAAGGATTATTACACCCGCCAAATAGAAGCTGCTAAAAATTCCAGTAAAAAGCTTTATGACGTCGCAAAAACCCTCGCGGGTAATGCCCCAGATCTTAACCCACCCCCATCACAATCATTATGTGATGCCTTGTCAGACTTCTTCTTTACTAAAGTCAACGACATTTATCAAGCATTCAATCTCGACCAGGTCCACAGTAGTGCTTCCACTCCTCTGACCACCTCTTTGACTAATCCAACTAGTACTACTATGACCTCCTTCAATGCCCTCACCACTGATCAAATTAAGTGCATTTTTAATACGATTAAAGCTGGATCAGCTTTGGATCCCTGCCCCACCTCTGTACTATGCAAAAACAACAGGTGATGGACCGAATGTGGATCAATGTCACACACTCACCCCAGTCCAAAGATCTGGGCCCAAATCCATCGTTTTTTTGCACTCCACACCACCCTGGGTTAGACAATGGCGATATGCAAATCAGCTCTGACCCTGTGCCCCATGGGAACAGTCCAGTCCGAACTACAAAAGCCATGTCCTTCCCAGAACGGAATCAAGCATCCGAGGACCGGACCGGTTTCGAGGTAACACCTCTCATCAGCCCGGCTAGCTTGACTCCAGTGGTGTGGAGTGCCTGGGACCCACGTCTGGGCATCCCCAGCGCACTTAGGGCGGAATATGCAAAAACAACAGGTGATGGACCGAATGTGGATCAATGTCACACACTCACCCCAGTCCAAAGATCTGGGCCCAAATCCATCGTTTTTTTGCACTCCACACCACCCTGGGTTAGACAATGGCGATATGCAAATCAGCTCTGACCCTGTGCCCCATGGGAACAGTCCAGTCCGAACTACAAAAGCCATGTCCTTCCCAGAACGGAATCAAGCATCCGAGGACCGGACCGGTTTCGAGGTAACACCTCTCATCAGCCCGGCTAGCTTGACTCCAGTGGTGTGGAGTGCCTGGGACCCACGTCTGGGCATCCCCAGCGCACTTAGGGCGGAATATGCAAAAACAACAGGTGATGGACCGAATGTGGATCAATGTCACACACTCACCCCAGTCCAAAGATCTGGGCCCAAATCCATCGTTTTTTTGCACTCCACACCACCCTGGGTTAGACAATGGCGATATGCAAATCAGCTCTGACCCTGTGCCCCATGGGAACAGTCCAGTCCGAACTACAAAAGCCATGTCCTTCCCAGAACGGAATCAAGCATCCGAGGACCGGACCGGTTTCGAGGTAACACCTCTCATCAGCCCGGCTAGCTTGACTCCAGTGGTGTGGAGTGCCTGGGACCCACGTCTGGGCATCCCCAGCGCACTTAGGGCGGAATATGCAAAAACAACAGGTGATGGACCGAATGTGGATCAATGTCACACACTCACCCCAGTCCAAAGATCTGGGCCCAAATCCATCGTTTTTTTGCACTCCACACCACCCTGGGTTAGACAATGGCGATATGCAAATCAGCTCTGACCCTGTGCCCCATGGGAACAGTCCAGTCCGAACTACAAAAGCCTCTGTACTAGCCACAGTACCAGACACAGTCATCCCCATCATAACCACCCTTTGTAATATTATTTTGGCATCCGGATCCTACCCTGACTCTCTGAAAAATACACTGATTAAACCTCTGCTTAAAAAACCTGGGCTAGATAAAAGCGAACTGAAGAACTACCGTCCCATTGCAAGTCTCCCTTTTTTAGCGAAGGTCATAGAAAAGGCTATGAACCAGCAGTTATCAGCCTACATAGAGAACAATCATTTGCTGGATGATACCCAGTTCGGCTTCCGCAAATACCATGGCACGGAAACCGCTCTCATCAAAGCAGCCGACGATATAAGAGTCATCCGTGACCAAGGAGGAACTGCTGTGTTAGTCCTCCTTGACTTGTCGGCTGCTTTCGACACGGTCGACCACAAGATCTTGGTCGACCGTGTCGAGAGGATGGGCATTCAGCTCACTGCTAGAGATCTTCTGGCCTCATTCCTGACCAACAGAACCCAGGCGGTTACACTGGGTTCCTTCCAGTCGGCCGACCTGTCGTTACCGTGTGGGGTCCCACAAGGCTCATCCCTGAGTCCGACACTATTTAATATATATGTGTCGGACCTCGCCAGTGTCATCAAAGCCTACGGGATGGGCCTGACCTCATACGCTGACGACACCCAGTTGGTTCTGGCCATAAAGGGCGATGGACAGAAGATGGCGGAGAGATTCCAAGATGGGATGACCGCTATTAGTGAGTGGATGGCAAGAAATTGCCTGAAACTTAACTCCGATAAAACGGAGGTGGTTATCTTCGGCAATCTCTCCCCAGCCTGGTCGGCAACTTGGTGGCCAGCGGCCATGGGCACTCCTCCCTGCCCCACGGCCAAAGTCAGAAACTTAGGTGTCACCTTTGACAACCAGCTCAACTTCATGGCCCATGCGAATAAGGTGGCTGCCAATGCGCATTTTAAGCTGCGAATGGTAAGGAAAATCACTCCTTACTTACCCGAATCAGCAGCAAAAACACTAGTTTCCTCACTAGTGTTGTCTTCATTAGACTACTGCAACGGTCTGTTGCTCAATACTCAGAACAGAGTCAATAAAAAATTACAGACCGTGCAGAATGCCGCCGCCCGAGTACTTTAAAAAAAAACGAGATTTGCACCCATTTCGGACACGCTTAAACAATATCATTGGCTGTCCATTCACAACAGGGTCAAATTCAAATCTCTGTGTACTGTCTTTAAATCACTTCAGGACCTAGGACCCCATTTCCTCAGACAGCAACTGATTCCTTACATCCCTCCGAGAATGCTCAGATCCACCTCTCTCAACCAACTAGTGGTTCAACGCAGTCGAACAGCCACCTGGGGCGATCGCCGCTTTCTAATTGCGGCCCCTAGACTCTGGAACACCCTACCCATTCATATAAGGACCAGTCCCAATCTTCTTCAGTTCAGAAAAAAACTGAAGACATGGCTCTTCAACCAGTAATTCTTATTTCGTATTTCCTGCCTAGGGTGAGACTTTAATGCAATTTCAGCGCCGAGACGGCTAAGGGTAATTGCACGCGCTCTATAAATGCCATTAAATAAATAAGAAAGCACAGTGTCGCAGTGACAAAGGGAGCGGGAAGGGGTGCTGAAATCGGCAGCAGAGGCCTAGCTGTTAATTGTGCAGTGGGTGCAGTGGCACAGAGACGTGGAAGGTTCCAAATATAGCTCCTTTTTCCTTGCTCACAGTAGGACCCTTGGCAACCTTGCTAAGGCACTAGTAGGCAGGAGGGTGTGTGTGTGTGTGGGGAGGTCTAAATGAGCAGACTAGGGCAGCAGCCAGTGGAGAAAGGTTTGCAGGTGCATGTGGGAGAGGCAGCGGGGCTCGAGGCAGTGGCAGACGAGAAAGGGGGTAAGAGAGCTGAGGAGGAAGTCGAGAAATCAGGAACTGCTAAATGGTTAATAGAAAAACATGGAGTGCTGGAGGGAGAGGGACAATTGAGAACTTCAGAGAAAGTAGGGGGGAGAGGCAGAGGATAAACGCGAGGGAACGAGTAACACTAGAACAATAGGTGATAGATTCAGGGAGAGTTAATGAACCAGTGGAGGGGTGAGCGGTGCAGAGTAGGGAGCTCGCAAGGGATGGCTCGACACACCAGAGAGGAGTCCATGAACTTCAGAAGAAAGAAAAGCGAAGTGATGGTCATGGGAGTAAAAGGAAGGGGGAAGCATTTTTTAATTCTCGCCTAGGGCAGCAAAACGCCTAGAAACGGCCCTGCACACATGACCAGGAAGAAGGGGGCTAATATGGACTTTATGACTAAAATCTCTGTACAAGAAATATGTCGGGCAGCCACATGAGCTTCGGAGCATAGTTTCAAAAAGCATTACTGCATTGCTTTACAATCGCGCAAGGAGATTGAAGTTGGACATGCTGTAGTTGGACATTTTTTTTCTTCTACTCCCTCATCTACCCATAGCCACAAGGCAGGTATCACTACATATTCTGTGCTAAGCATGTGAATCTAGAAGGGATATCATGCTGCAAAAGAAACCAGTTACCTGTAATTATGGTTTTACAGTTTGAAAGTCTTCTAGATTCACATAGGACACCCCCACCTTCCCACTGCAGGATGTTAGTGGAAGGTAAAATAAAAATCTAACATGTTGGGCACACACGGATTACGGTCAACACCATACGGAGCTCCTCGTAAATTGACTCCTACCCTCACGCTAACAAACATCTAAGGGAAACAGACACTTACTGACTCGACCACTAGATGGCCGAATTGTGCAAACCACGTAAATCTAGAAGAGTTTAAAGCTTCAAAAATATCAGTACAAGTAACAGTTTTTTCATACCTTCCCTCAGAATAGGGTACACAATGGCTAGAGCTATGTACATGGTCATAAGAACCACAAAGCACTGAGAGTAGAATTCACACATTCACGGTAGGCAAAATGAAAGAAATCCGCTTAATCCACCTCTAATTTCTTCTTATAACATTCTTTGAGACCCCACTGGGGCTGAGGTGACTGCTTAGGCTAAGCTAAAGTCAAGAGATCTGAAAGCGGTCTTACCAGACATTAGGACATGTGGAGCAACAGATGGGATGGAGTAGGGGGAGACAATAGAATCCAGGGCCAGCCTACCTTATCAATAGAAGTAAAAGTCTATAATCTTGCTGATCTTGAGTGCCTATGTAATATAGCTGATGTCAGAAAGATTGGCAGATGTATGTTACAATCTCCCAGAAATATCACCTTTGCATTGCAGAGGACTGCCACCCCTGTGTAATCTAATAGTTCAACCAGTCACAGCCGCTGTTTGTCAGGTGGAATTTCAGAATGAATGTTACACGCAGAAAAGTGTTTTTAAGACCAGAATTAAAAAATAAAAGCAACTCCTCTTCTTATTGCCTTCTCACTTTTTAGGTCTCAGCTACAGATCACCTTCGCAGTCTGTTGGCCATCCCTTTTGTCCAATATACATAAAGCTGGTCTTGCTCGTGATTGGATGGCTTTGTTATCCCTCATTTGTCTTCTCATGATTCAGTGGTTTTCCTCCCAATTCTTGGGTTTACCCCACCCAGGGGTGTTTCAGTCTGGGGTATGATTTCTATACTTATACTGCTGATGCGCTTGCATTCAGGTAACTAGTGTTTTTTTCCTTTAATCACTTCATGGGAAGGCACATGTTTTCTCAATCTTTCCTGTTTGCCCGGTACCCCTCACTCCCAATTCCTCCCAGCTTGTACATTACTTTCTCCGCCACTCTCATTTATATTTATTCCACAATCCACATTTCCCTATTGCTCACACACCCTTCCTCTTCCACACTTGTTGCCACTTCCCCTGCCGTACCCATCCTGACTTGTTTCCCCTTCTCCCCATATTGCCCCTTCCTCTCCCCTGTACCTCCCACTGGATGCCCCCTTACCCCTCCCCTGACCCTCCCCACTTGTTGCCCCTGTCCCTTGCATCTTGCCACTTGTTGCCCCCTTTCCAATCTTCTGCCACTACCCACTTGTTACCCATTCCTCTCTCCTACTTGTATTCATTTATTTATTTTAAAAACGTTCTATCGCTCTACTGGCTGGTGTCCATAAATGTTTTTTTTTTTAGAACTCACCTAGCCATGCAACGTTATGCGCTGCTCCCCTAGGCGAGATCTATTGTTGCCGACTTACTTAGCGATGCGGGACAGGACAGGTACACTCGTACAGCAAGTCGTGGACAGGAGATGTGCACGCGTATGGTGTGAGCAGGAGCTGTAATAATGCTGCAAGCCCTACGCGTGCACATCGACTGATTGTGCTGAAGCTTAACAGACCGGATATTGTGCACGCCTACGGCTCGCGTCTTTATCACAACTTCTGCTTTTACCATACATGTGCACATGTCCTGTCCTGTCCATGCGTAGCGTCCAGCATGCCTCCCGCTCAACCCCACTCATCAGGCTGGTCTCAATGGCAAGGGGAACTCGCCTCTTCACCCGGTAACTGGCGCAGCAACATGCGGGGCTCCGTTTTGCTCACAGGAGCCCGCCTGAAATCTTGCTCCGGCCGCACCATGCAGCATTCACGAAGGCGGGGTGGGCTCCCGCCGGACTTCCTCTGCAGGGTGGGCTCTCGCCTCGCTTCTCCAACACAAGGGGCTCCCTTAGCTAACGGAAGCCCCAGACACTTCCGGCTGCGTGCTCCATGCCCCGCCCATGCTCCACGCATCTGACGTCATCGCAAGCCTTAAGCAGTTTTGCTTTCTTAATGAGCACGCATGCTCGGGATGTCCCTTTGCGTATCTGAAAGGGGGAGCGCTGCTGGGTGGTTTGTCAGTCTCTGGTATTGATGGCCATGGCAGACGAGGGCAGATGGTGGGATAAGACAGGACAAGTGAACAATAAGATCTGGCACGTGGCCCTTTAAATTATAAGAAAAGAAAGAAGGAGTAGGTGTTATATTCTGTCATTGATGTCTTGCAAGCAGTTGGTGTTGCTATTGTTGTTTTGCGCTTGTATAGCGCTCAATCAGCCGTCAGTTTTTGATGACAAGTTTTGTGACTTGTTAACAACTTTCCTATGTCGGCCGGTTGTTAGACAGGTATCATCTAATATTTAGTCTGTTAGCACTATTTTCTTTAATCAGTTTCTCCTACTGCAGGCTCCACATGCTTTCCTGCAACATTCAGTGTGACATGCGCGCTTTCACTTTCCAATCAGCCCTGGACAATGTTGGCCGCTTCTTCGAAATGAAGTAGGTCTCGCATTTACAATAGTTTGAGCTATTAGCATTGTAAATGACAGTGCCTTTTATTTATGTTAATTATCAACACAGATAAATAGAAGGCATTGTCATTTACAATGCCACTAGCTTAAACTCTTGCAAATGCGAGACCTATTGCATTGCAAATGCTTGTTTTTTTACCCATTTAAGGGGGTCACCAACAGCCATAATTCAGGTCGATAGTTGCTGGTTGGTCTCACTGGCACTCATTTTTGGGGTTCAGACTTTGAATTAGGATAAAAAGAGAGAAAGGCATAAAAGGGAGAAAGGAGGAGTAAGATACTGTAAACAATGACTACGGGAGAAAGCAGGGATCATAAATAAACTGCAAGAGTAAGAGAAAGCGGCATGGAGCGTATGTTGGTGGAAGAAAGAGACATGAGGTGAAATCAGAATATTTCAGCCTTGGAATTCAGGACACTATACTATACAGGCACAAATAGTAGAAAACACATGCCAAGACTGAACAATTGCCTAGTGACGGCTGCTTCCGAACAGGGGTGGTGAGGCACACGAGCGTAATGGATTAAAAAAAAAAAAGTACCTTCTCTTCCTCGCGACCGCACGCCTCTCCTCTGCCCTCTTCAGATCCTCTGGAAGCACTGCAAGCACCCAGGTTTCCAAACTCTCCCAACTAATCACAGCGCCGCATGAACAGCATTGTGATTGGCCTGAGCAGCCTGTTTGGCTGCTTAGGCAGTGCCTGGGAGGCTGTGGCCAGCCAAGCCATCATGCACACTTAGAGAAGTGCAAACCACTCCTCACTCGCCTCTGGTGACACAGAGCCCAGCCCCGGCTAAAAAAAAAAAGACTGCAAAAAACACAGTTGAAGGACAGAATGCAGAACAATGTCTTACATTCACCCCAGTACAAGGATCTGGGCCTAAATCCATCGTTTTTTTGCTCTCCACACCACCCTAGGTCAGACAATGGCTATATGCAAATCAGCCTGGACCCTGTGCCTCATGGTAACAGTCCAGCCTGAACTACCAAGCCATGTCTTTCCTAGACCGGAATCAAGCATCCAAGGACCGGTTTCTGGCTATCAGCCTTCTTCAGCCTGGATAGCTTGACTCCAGTGATGTGGAGAGCCTGGGACTCACGTCTGAGCATACCCAGCCCACTCGGGGTGAAAATTGCGAAAAACGCAGTTGATGGACAGAATGCAGAACAATGTCTTACATTCACCAGTAAGGCAGCCACTCTTCTTCGTTATTCTCTGCCCTGAGTGACATGAACGACCGATAATTTTCCCCTGCTCTGCCAGCTATTATCTTCGCCTTGCCGGGCCTCACATCCCGTTTCGTAATCCTCTCTTCGTCAGCCTGGACTTCCCTGTACCTCCAAACCCTCCAACACTCCAACCCTTGCAATCCTTGCAACCTTGCTTTAGGATTACTCGCATATCAAAGCGCCGGAGAGCTTGGTATTTTTTTTTTATCTACATAACATTCTGTTTCTTTGTCTGAGGTAACTACAATTTTACGACTGCTCTCTCCTTCTGCCTCCCGTCCCCTTTAACTTTCAACCTCCCGACCTCCTCTTCTGCATTTAACATTTAAAAGCTCACCTTGTTTCCTCTGTCGCCTGCTGCTTTGTGTGTCGCTTGCTCCTGCACCTGGACGGCGACACCGACGCGCAGATCAGACCTGACATCTGTTCGCTCTGTCTCTCCTGCTCTCGGACGTCATCCGCGAACCCGAGGGGAGGGCTTAAAAACCTCACGCACGCTGCGTGTCCCACGTTTCTTGTTTCTTGTTGCCTGGGAGACAGGAATGCCTCGGATAGCCTCGGTTAGCTGGTAGCAGGAAGCTGAGGAGCAAGGAGAAGAGCGGGGGGAGAGAGGGTGGACCGGAAAGGACCAGCAAAGTGTATCAAAAGTGTACTATTACAAGCAGAACAAGCTGATCAAACCGAATGTTGTCAGGAGGCAGATCTAAATCACACAAATGGAGAAGCAATCTCAGCAAATTAAAAAAAGGAAATGACATTGGCACTTTGTCCACTTCTTCCTCTGCTCTGTTTAACTCTGTAATTAATATTACACTATTTACCTTGTGTGGTGAATTAGCAGTTAAAAATCAAATCCTCAAGCTCTCTCTCTGATCTCGCACATACTATCCTAGAAAGCTGTTTGAGGAAATCTGACGATAAAATTGGAGAAAAAGATGGTGAAAACGTACTGAGAAAACATAGTCTTTGTCTTAAGAGAGTCCTAGTAGGATATCACTGGAAGACATCTCCGACATCTTCAACAGCAGATATGGATAGAACCTCCGAAGCAGATAGAGCAGACTGAGTGGGAGAGCATCCCGTACAAAAAGAACAGAGGGATCAAAAAGAACAAAAAAATCAGAAACTACAAGTATCATCAATTCAATCCAACAATATGGCCCTCAATACGGGGAGACTCGATGGGGTTGAAGTTGGAGCTATCTCCTCACAAGAAGAGAGACCAAAATCTGTTGAATGAAGAGATCCAAGAGGTTGAGGTTGAGGAGCCATTAAATATGAGCGGAACTAACAGACATAAAGGCCCTGAAACAAGAGGAGCCAGAGCAAAGGAAAGAGATCCCACTAAGAATGAACTCCAAGAGAAAAAGAGAAAACAAAGACTAAAGACAAAAACTTGAGAAAAAAAACGGGAAAAGGAAAAAATAAGACGCAAGGAGAAGGAGAAAGAGAGAAAAAGAAAAAGAAAAGGAGCGGATGATAGGCGATAAGAGTGAGACAGGGGAAGAAAAAGAGGAGGACGAGGAGAGTGCAAAACTGGAGCTTCTGGCCAAAAAAGCATAAAGACTACAGACAATAAACTTAAAAGCTACAGCTAAGAATACCGGTCTTCCGGGGACATCCCACCCTCGAATATCAAATATTTTCAGCCCCCGACCTAAAGAGCTCTCAAGCAATGCATCAACAAATGAAAAATTTCTGGATCAACAACAGAGCCCACATCAAACAAAAGATTCTAAGAAGCCAGATGGTAGTTGCAACGATGCTCAAAACATACCTTCAAATGAAAATAGCTCCAGTATGAATCATACCCTTACTACAGGAGAAGGAAACACACGAAGATCCAAATACTGGGAGCGAAGAGACAAGGCTACCCATGGAAGCTGACACAAAGATAACCAATCAAGGAGATTTGCTTGATCAAAAGAAGACAAGTCAGAAAATAGAGTATCTACAACCAGCTAATCACATGCAATCCTCCTTAGTAGGGAAAGACTCGCACTTAGCGAATTTATCAATCTCCGACGAAGACTCGGAATCCGAAATATATGAAACAGGCATGTAAATTTCCAGTGACTCAAGCGAAATAAGCGACTCAAGTGAACTAAGTCCTGATGTGCAAAGAGGGTCTGCACCTCTAGAAATCACTGGCTCTAGTGACTCAAGACTACATACTGAAAAAAGCCTCAGGGGGAAAAAAAGGAGTGGGAGCGGAAAGAAACGGATAAAACATAAAAGGGGCGAAAAAAATCTGTTGAATGAAGAGACCACAGACCCTGGTAACAATACAGACTACGGCAAAACCAGATCCAATCCTACCCGAAAAAGCCCAATGAATAAATTATCAGGAGAAACCTCGAGTCAAAAAACAACTGAACCCTCATTGAGCGAGGTGCTTAATTCTATAAAGAATTTCCATGAGGATGTTAAAAAAGACAGCCTAAAAAACCGCTTGGCCATTGAAAAGCTACAAGGTGCTGTGAAAAAAGTTGCCAATATCTACTCTGAAATGTCGGAGAGAATGGTCATGGTTAAAACTCTCACTGAGAACCTTGAAACGGATGTTATGAAACTTCAAAAAAACGAAAAAGAGCAAGATGAAATCATAAAGGATCTAATGGCTAAAGTAGAAGATCATGAAAATAGATCCAGAAGGAACAATCTAAGGTTCCTTGGAATTCCAGAGAAATTTGAGGGAGATGATGCCAAAGGGGCAATGATTAACATTCTTAAAGAATCATTCCCAGAACTGGAAGCATGGGATATGGCAAGGGAGATACAACGGGCCCATCGCTTCTCCTTAACTCTCTCTAAACATTCCAACAAGCAAAATCAATATCCGAGAGCAATGTTTGTCTACTTTGGTAACTTTCTCCTCCGAGAAGCAATTTATGATCTTGCTAGACCAACCACACAAAGAGAACATAAGGGTTAAGTTATTCGCAAGACCGGATTTCGCCCACTCTACAGTGGAGCGTAGATGGAAAATGCGCAAACTATTCGATCCATTTGAAAAACTCGGAGCGAAAGTATTCTTGTAAAACCCTTCACCCCTGAAAATTATATAGAAGGGCTCAACAAGAAGCTTTAACAGTACAATACAAGCGGAGGATTAACTTCGAGAAATTAGAGACTAATCCACGAAACTCAGGGAAATAATATAAATCTTATATCAGGACATGTAAGAGGATTTGATAAATTGAATTATCTATCCCACCTCTTATTCATGTACAAAGCTCGAGGCATTACGAACAATTAGTTTATTGGCTGAACAGGCTGGAAAACAAGCCTACTTAACTGTTATAAATGAAATGCTATTAAATTTGCTAGACCCTTCGGAGGTGAGGGAGACACAATTGCGGGCACCCGACGAGGGAGGAGACAGGCGCACGGAGCCGACAACCGCCATCTTGGCCGGCGGCGGCCAGAGCGCTGGGGCAGTAGATCGGGAATCCACACCGGTCAGTGACTTCCCCCCCCCGCCGCCGAAAGCGCAGTGAGCGGCGAAGAGCCCGCGGGCAGGATTAACGTCGAGACACCCCCGCAGGGCTGGGGCCCTGACACCTGACGGACATCTACACGGGGCACTCACCCTTTACCCGGTGGGGCCCCCCACCTACATCAGAGGTCCCGAGCAGTGGGTCCGACGGCCACGAGCAGAAGGTGGCACACGTGGACATTACGGAGTGCAGGGACAGTTCCCTCAGGGCGACGCCGATTGTCTGCCTACCACGCAAATTAGCCCGGAACCTTACTGGCAGCCTCACACCACCGAACGTCTGAAACACTGACCAGCCTGGTACCCCTATGGGACGCAGCACCTAGCTTGGCCCTCAAAGCCCCGAGACAATCCGCGAATACCTGTCTGAGGAGGTCAGGAAGGCACGGCCCCCAGTGGAACTTGGGGCGAAGCGACCGCACGACATCAGACCGGCCCAAGGGACGCCGAAATGGCCGGCAAGGGGCCTAAAAACGGAGCGGCCCAATCACGCCTGGACCGGTTTGCGTATGAAAAGCCCGGCTCTCCCTCGCAAGAAGCTAAATCGCAATCAAGCAAGGCGGCCGACGTGCCCAGTGGCAAGAAGGCGACAATTGACGACGTCATGCGGGCCCTCACACAGGTGCAAGCCACGGTGGGGTCGATCTCAGCTGAGATTACACTTATAAGGGCGGACTTTCACAAAATGACGGAGAAGGTGAATAATATGGAGGTGGTGACCAAATCCTTGGTTGAAGACGTGTCGGAACTGCAAATCAGCATGGAGCGCATCTCAAAAGAAAATAAAGAACTTTGCGACAAGCTGGATGACCAGGAAGGGCGCTCGAGGCGGAACAACATCCGTATCATAGGTGTGCCAGAATCGGAGGACACGAGGGCGATGGATCTATACGTGGAAAACCTGATCAAAGAGACTCTGAAGCCCAAAGGACTCTCAGCCTTCTTCACAGTGGAAAGGGCGCACCGGGTACCGGGAGGACGCCATAAGACTGGCGCCAACCCCAGACCAATAATAGCCAGACTTTTCAATTTCAGGGATCGGGATGCCATCCTACAGGCGGCGAGGAACTCACCTCCCATTAAGATCCAAAACGCGACGCTGGCATTCTTTCCTGACTATACGGCCGAGGTTGCACGGAGGAGGAGAACCTTCTTTGAAGTAAAAAAAGAACTGAGGGCCAGGGAAATCCCGTACTCCATGCTCTTCCCGGCCAAGCTCCGGGTCGTGGCTGACAACAAGACCTGGTTTTTTGAGTCCCCGGAGGTGGCGCAAGATTGGTTGGAGGGATGGAGAACGACAGGCCTCCCCGTCGGTCCAACAGACAGAACAAGCACCGTACTGCTGGCTCTCGACAGGGCCCACAAGCCAACGACGAAGACGCAGAAATACACTCTCCTTTGACCGATCATCATGAGGACAGTGCTGACGGAGGGCTATGAACCGCGGCTGTTGAATGGAGGAATCGATGAATAACATAGACTGACAAGGCCGCTTTGGACACTGGGTGGAAGGGCCTCCGCAGCTGAGGAAGGGGGCCGCCGACCACGGAGACACCTTCACTCCAGCGAGCAAGTACTATGTTATGGGTTGGGATCAAGCACTCTGCTGAGTTGGGGGGGCGGGCAGTGTTGAGTCCGTCGAGCAGGGGGGCAGGGAGGGGGGGAGTTGGGGGTAGGATGGGGTTATGGTTCTTAGTTTTTACACGGGGTCAGGATTGCTACATAGGGGCACATGGACACAGAATGGTAATGTCACGATACTGCATGAGGAGTCAATACACAGACCTCCGGGTCCTCCACGAGCACGACTTCTTAGTCCGCATACCCGAACACGATGGGGGAGGGCACTGATGTAGGGCGGGCGTCCCCGTTGAGCCTTATGTCCTGGAATGTGAAGGGTCTGGGCGACAAAATTAAACGAGGGCTGGTCCTGCACAGTATAAAAAGACTGAATCCCGCCCTGGTCCTACTACAAGAAACACACCTCACAGGCACGGCCACAAAGGCCCTAGACAGGAAGGGCTATAGCATGGTGGCCCACTCTGAGTTCACAAGGGGATTCCGGGGCACCGGGATACTAATTCACCGCTCATCCAGGTTTATAGTCCAATCAGTAGCAGTGGACACACAGGGCCGCTTCGCAGCGGTGCATGGACAGTGGGAGGGACAACCACTTAACGTGGTATCAGTATACATCCCGCCGGCACTACACACCATAGCCTTCCCGGACCTAGGTAAATTCCTATTAGACCTTCCGGAGGGGGCGCTCGTAATGGGAGGGGATTTTAATGCAGTGGCTCAAGACTCCCTAGACCGATACCCAATGCGTACACAAACACCGACACACTCCAAATTGCAAAACTTCATGGAAGCGCAGGGCTTAGTGGACATATGGAGGCGGCTCCACCCAGTGGACCGGCAATACACATACTACTCAGCGGTCCACGACAGCATGTCGCGGATTGACTATTTCCTGACATTGGCAGGGGGTCTCCTCACTTACACTGACTCTCAGATTAGACCGCGAGGGGTCTCCGACCACTCCCCACTAACGCTGACTCTCTCCAGTCAGGAACGGACCCGTAGGCGACTCTTCCCTATCTACCCGGGCTACCTTAGGGAGCCTGCCATAGCCAAGGCCTTGAAAAGAACTACACGGTCCTACCTCACCGAAAATGAGGGCTCAGTAGCGTCGCCTACGATCCTGTGGGAGGCCTATAAAACGGTACTCCGCGGACAGGCGATTTCAGTGATCACACGACACAAACACACACGGCGTCAGGAACTGATAGATCTGGAGGGACAACTCGACAAGGCAACACAGGACCACGAAGGGAACCCAACCGGGGACACACAGCACGCGCTCCGAATGGCCCAGCAACGCCATACCGATTTTCTGCGCCGCCAAGTGAGGGAACACATGTCAGCAACCACGAGTAGAGTGTACGACATAGGCGACAAAGCAGGGAAGCTCCTGGCATGGCTGGAAAAAGCAAGGGGAGGCCAGAGGGCCATACTCCAGCTGAAAGACCCTATTGGCGAGATGCATACCAGTCCGGCAAGAATAGTGGAACTCCTGGCGGACCACTTCCACTCCGTGTACACCCCTGAGTATGAGGTCACACGGGAGATGGCAGAGAGCTCGCTCAATGGAGTGCCGACTCGCACTCTCGCCCCCGACTAGAGGGATGAGCTTGACTCCGACCTGACAGCGGAAGAAATACAGTTAGCCATAGCAGCACTTCACCCGGGGAAAGCACTGGGCCCCAATGGTGTGCCGATAGAGTGGTACAAGACTATGTCCGAAACACTATCCACGCCACTGCTCGATATGTTCCAGGAGTGTCGGGAACAGGGGCGCCTGCCTCCTGATCAACGTACGGCCACAATTGTCGCGATACCCAAGCCCGGCAAACCCCCTGAGGACTGCGGATCATACCGCCCGATCTCCCTCCTTAACGCCGAGAGCAAAATCCTGGCGAAACTGTTGGCCACCAGACTCCAGCCTCACCTGACGTACTTGATACACCCGGACCAGTCGGGCTTCATGCCGCACCGGAGTACGGCGCTGAACCTGAGACGGCTGAATGGAGTGCTGGCCCGAGCCCCGCGGTTGGAGGAACCAGCGGCGGTACTGTCACTAGATGCCAAAATGGCGTTTGACATGGTGGAGTGGCGCTATCTCTTTGCGGTCCTGGAACACATGGGTATGGGCCCGAAGTTTATTTCGTGGGTCAGATTACTGTATGTCGAACCCATGGCGCGGGTTACTGCAAATGGCCACATATCCAGGGAGTTCCCGCTGGCACGGGGCACGAGGCAAGGGTGCCCACTCTCGCCACTACTGTTCGCCCTGGTGCTGGAACCCCTAGCCACAATTATCAGAACCACCCAGCTGTTGAAAGGCATACAATGGGGAGGTGGCTGGGAAGATAGAGTATCCCTGTACGCCGACGACATGCTCGTCTACCTCATGGACCTCACGAACAGCATCCCGGTCCTACTGGCACTGTGCGAAACCCACGGTACAGCCTCGGGATACAAACTTAACTGGTCCAAGTCCATACTCTTCATGGTCCAGGGTGACCCCCCAGCATTGCCTGAGGATTGCCAATTACTCATAGAACACGTCTCCTTTAAGTACCTAGAGATACGGATCACGAGAGATCACTCGACCTTCCTTGACCTGAATCTTAAGCCCCAGCTAGACAGACTGAAGGCGGACGTGCGCCACTGGAAAAATCTCCCCTTAACTCTATTAGGAAGAGCAGCGCTCTTCAAGATGATGGCGCTGCCTCGCTTCCTCTATGTCTTGGAAAACACGCCGGCGATGGTCCCCGTATCATTCTTCCGCCACGTGTCGGCACAATTGTCCGGCCTTCTGTGGGGTGACAAACCGGCTAGGGTTGCCCAATCGAAGTTAACCAGAGACTGGTACAGTGGGGGGATAGCCCTCCCCAACCTCGAGCTGTATTACTGGGCCGCTCACCTCAAGGTGATCAACCAATGGGTCCACGCGGCACACGACGACCCGGCGTATGAGGCGGATAGGCACCAGCTGGGCACGTCCACCCTTCTGGCCCCGCTCTACAATAAAGGAATAGTGAGAAAGTTGGAGGGACCTACCAAACACACGGTAGCCATCTGGCACAAAGCGCAAAGGCGACTGGCCTGGGAGGGAGTGATCACCAAACTCACGCCACTATGGGACGCCAAAGCCCTCGGCAACCTGCGCAGCTCCAAGGGGTTTGATCAATGGGACACCATTGGGATCTCCTCGGTGGGCGACCTATGGACAGGAGAGGGTGTGCTCTCCTTTGCGACCCTGAGGGAGCAGTATAACATGGAGGTGACCGAAACGTACAGATACATTCAAATTAGGCACGCACTCTTGTCAGTGTTGGAACCAGGTGTGGCGCTTCCGGAATCGGCCCCGTTAGAGGACCGTTTGCTTACGGACTACATGGAGTCCAGTGCAACCTCCCTCACTTACCGCAAGCTGATGAACAACCTGCCGGATCCCCTTGGACAGCTGAAGGGCTACTGGGAGGACGAGATAGGAGACCTAGATGAGGCGGACTGGAACGCAGCCCTGGCATCGCCCAGGGAGGCAGGTATTTCCACCCGATTTAGGCTGATCCAACTCAAAGTACTTCATAGGGTCTACTACACCCGCACCACACTATACAAAATACACAGAGCAGAACACCCGTATTGCCTGAGAAACTGCGGGGAGGAGGGTACACTGTTCCACACTATTTGGACCTGCCCAATCATACAGGACTACTGGAGGCGTGTCACACGCACGATCAGTCAGGCCCTCCAGAACCCGTTCACGCCGGACCCCAGAACATGTCTACTAAATATATGGGGCCCAACAGATTTGTCATTGCATGCAAAGGGCTGGGTGACCATTGGCGTAATGATGGCAAAACGTGATATCGCAAAAAACTGGGGGGCACTAGAGGCACCGACGCTAGCGCAGTGGTGCAGGAATATGGATGTGCTCATGGTGACAGAAAGGGGAGTGTATCAACAGAGACATAATCCACGTAAATGGAACAGAATTTGGACTCCATGGAACACATACAGAGGGGACATTTGTGAGCCTTTGCCCGAAGAGGAGGATGGGGACAGCTCAGGGGACGACGAGGACCTGGAGTAATGAGAGGAGGGCGGGGGGAGGCCCAGGTGCGCAGTTTGACCCGGGACCTGGGGAACATAAACGATGGGGAGATTGTAATCACCAGAGACTGTCTTTAGGGCCGCTGAACGCCTAGATACACATCGATGTTGCATTAGAATACTACTCATGAACATGCATTGCAACCCTTGAAGTAGCAAGTTTTATGTTGGGGGGGGGGGGGAAATATAAAAAGTTGCTCTATTGATTGTAGACAGCTGAATGTTGACGCTGCTCTACAGAACGATTACTTGCCATTGTATACCATGTGATAGCAACAACAAAAATAAAAGTAAAAAAAAATAAAAAAAATTGCTAGACCCTAGTTTATTTGAGATATGATAAATATGTAATATACATCAACAAACCAGCCCAGCCCAGCCCGCTGGGCTTGCTTACACTGATGTCGCACCCCTGGTCGCTACGAAACCAGGTAACCTTCAAAGGTGGTGGTGGGTGGGGGGTGGGCAAGAGGGGGGTGGTCGGGCATATCGGGCAGTTATCGGACAAATTCATCATCGAATTGAAAGAAAAGCATCACTATATCGACACAAAAAAAATGGATTAATAGATGGGTCCACTAAAAATATTATCCTGAAATATCTGTGGTCTAAATGACATCAAGAAGAGACAAATGGTGGCAGTAGGCCTACAGTCTATTGGTGCTAATATCATATGTTTGCAGGAAACCCATATTGAAGGGTCACAATCACAAATGCTGAATTCACTAGGATATAATCTTATCGGTGCAACTACACAGGGTATGTGGGCAAGAGGGGTAGCACTTTTAGCCAGAGGAAGAGGGTTTAATTGTAATAGAACTAAATCCGATAAATTGGGAAGATGGGTGATCACAGAAGTTCATTTAGGTCAATCTTCATCAATGACCATCTGCACAATTTATGGGAGCAATAACGATGACCCCTTGGTAATTGATAATGTCTCCAACGAACTTACTAATTGGCCGCTACCTCTTATAATCTGTGGTGATCTCAATATAAATCTTCCTTATGACTGGTCAATAAATGATGACTGGAATTACCATGTACGGAAGTCAAAAGTCTTTAAAGCAATCAAGGAACTATGTAATGTATTAACAGGTTAATTGATGCGTGGCAGATTTCAAACAGCAATTCTGATGATCCCGGGCATACATATTATTCAAATCCACATCATACACACGCAAGACTTGATTACTTCTTGATTTCTAGCTCAATTAAAACTTCGTCCAAAGTAGAAAAACTACCCCGTATTATGTCGGATCATCATCCTCTGATACTTACAGTGGAGACAACATTTTTAACACAGACATCACAAGCCTGGACATTTGAGAGGTCTTTGCTCCTCGAGAGTGAATATTGTAAACACATGAGAAGCTGGATTTCAAACTTTTTTAGTGGTCAATATCGGCAGCACAACGATAGATTTTGTCTGGGACGCCCTAAAAGCAGGCATTAGGGGTGAAACTATACAATACTCAATCAGGAAGAATAAATCTGCAAGAGAAACATTAAGACTCTTACAAAAAAACTTAGAGGGTGGAGGAAAATCTTAGAAGGGTAACAAGAAGCTTTTACCACAGAAGAGATAACTAATGCACAAACTCAGGTTGCAATAGCTAAGGCCGCAATTACCAATATATATATATATATATCAATAAAGCAGTTAAAGCTACTGTTCACCGGGAAAAAATATACGAGGTTAGTGAGTCAGTTGGTCAGCAATTAGCAATCCGGATGAGACCGCAGACTACACAAAATGTAATACAGGAAATCCAAGACCCTATAATTGGCAGAGTATCTGACTCAGAGAAGATCAGAGAAGCATTCTGGCATTTTTACAGTGCTCTCTATACAGAAGAGGGAGAAATAGACCAAGAGAAAATTACTGAATATTTAGATATAGATACCTGTGACAAACTCAATACTGAAGACCAGTTAATTTTGGAAAAGGCCCCCGACATTGAGGAATTAAGAAAAACGGTAAAAGATCTCTCCTGCGGGAAGGCAACTGGAGTAGATGCTATCCCCCTTGAATTTTACATAGCATTTCAGGATCAATTTCAAGAAATTTTGTTGAACCTATGCTTACATTTATTTAGAGGAGGTCAACCCCCTAACTCATGGTCTACGGCAAAAATCGTGATATTCCCTAAGAAAAATAAACCCCCTGATCAGATGGGCTCTTATCGACCCATCACATTTATAAATGCAGATTCTAAAATTTACTCCAAACTACTTGCCAACCGTATCATCAATAATCCATAAAGTTACATCCAAATTCCAGCATGGCTTTATCCCCGGGAGAGACACTACCAATCACACACGGAGGGTAATCAGCTTATTTGACCATACCCAGGCGGCAGGAGACCCGATGGCATTAATACTACTCTATGCCGAGAAAGCTTTTGATCGGGTCTCCTGGTCATTCTTGTGGCAGGCAATGTCCAGGGTCGGTTTCAACCAGGCTTTCATACAGGCAATACAAAAACTCTACATCAATCCTCAGTCTATGGTGATGGTTAACGGAGGTAATTCAAAGGAACTAAAAATCTCTGGAGGAACTAGGCAGGGATGCCCCTGCTCCCCGCTGTTGTTCGCTCTTTATATTGATCCATTTATCAGGAGACTGCAAAATAATAGGAATATAACTGCCATTTTGACAAATAAACACTCAACAAAAATTCTCGCTTATGCAGATGATATAGCCATTGTCACCGCTAATCCAAACCTAGCTATGCCAATTATTGAGCAGAAGGCCTCAAGATTTGGCAAAATTTCAGGATATGCTCTGAATCGAGGGAAAACACAAATAATCATCAACAACCATTGTGTTATGACAGATCCCCGCATAACAAGTTCAGCCACTTATCTAGGGGTTACAATAACACCTGAACTAGAGAATTTAGTTGACCTGAACCTAAAACCTATATTAAATAAAATGCAAAAAGATCTCCGCCGTATCAATTATCTACATCTCACTTTGATCAGACGGGTCAATGCTTTAAAAATGGTCTACTTTCCAAAACTCTTGTATATATTTAGAGCCATTAATCTAGAAATCTCAGACCAGTGGTTTAAAAGAATGAACATATCTTCACGGACTTTATCTGGTCATAAACACAGCCCCGTCGCGCCTATAAACTACTGACACTTCCGAAAGAAAGAGGAGGATTATGCCTTCCAAACGGATGTATGACGTTACAACGCATACTTTTACCACGCATACCATTACAACGCGGTATTTACAACGCATACCGTTACAACGCATAGCGCTTAGAGGTGCTGGATAGTGGTAAGTATAATTTTATATTCCAACTCCAGTCCCCGTGGACACTAGGGAAGGTGTTGGATATAAAATTATACTTTTTCCCTATCCTAGAGCGCCCCCCAGCGCAATGCGTTGTAATGGTATGCGTGGTAATGCCTGCGTTGTAGTGGTACTGCGTGGTAAAAACTTCGTTGTAAACGTTGTATACCCTTCCAAACCTTAGGCTATATTATTGGGCAACGGTCTTGTTGAAGCTGTTTCTTCTCGACGGAACAGGGACAACTGGGGATAAAGACGCTCCTACAATTCATCAAATAATATTAGGTGACAGAAGTACCGGTTATCTTTGGAGATATCTCTTCGATAGTTACCATAAAAAAGTAAGATTAAAAACACTCATCACAGCGTTTAAAGTTTGGAAATCCGTAAGGAAAATGATTGGTCTGGGACTATTATCTTTCTATACACCCATACAAAATAATCCTCTCTTACCAGACATATTTAAAGATTCCTATATCGATAGATGGATCATAGTCGGAATTACTCATATAGGGTGTTTTTTCTCCTCAGAAGGGCTATACTCTTTTGAATTTTTGAAAGAAAAGTATAATTTGGAATGGAGAGATTTCTTTAAATATCTCCAAATAAGAGACTATCTATCACGACGTGTGAGAGGAGAGGACACTATGATTAAAAGTACTTTAGCTGAAATCCTTAGCCACTATCAGGAAAAAATACGGATCAGGGGGTTATACCAGTTATTACTGATACATTTATCGAATGATAGGCAGAAGATTATTCAGAAATGGCAAAAGAAGTTTATAATCTCTACAGAAGAATTTGAGTATGTGTATGGGCTATCACTAACTACACTTATGTCAACCAAACTGCAAACACAATTTTATAAAATATGCTCTTTTATGTACTATACTCCAGATAGAATCGCTAAATGGGGTAGTGGGAGAGGAACATGCTGCTTTCGATGCAACTTAAAAGATGCGGACTGTATATACATTTTTTCATCTTGTCCATCTTTAATCTTTCTCAAATCAAAAATCGAACATTTCCTCTCATCCATTCTCAAAACCGCTGTTACTCTATCTGATCAAACAGTTGTCCTGGGCCTAACAAATTGTACTAATCCGAATATTGGTCATGAATTGATTTTTATTTCGATGGCCGTATTAAGAATTTGTATAGCATCAGCTTGGTTCGATCCTATTGCCCCCTCATACCAACAGTGGTTTTCAAGACTGTTAGCAATTTTTAATCTAGAAATGGCAATATATAAAACTAAAGGTAGGACACGTAGAATAAAAGGCTTAAAAATGTTGTCACCCTTAATAGAATGGTCTGAATCCTAGTGACTCTATAATAATAACCTGGCTACAATTGTCTAGTTTCAATGTGTACCTATCTAATCCAATGTTTATTTGTCCTTGAATAATAATGTGCTAATTCATATACTTACTTTTTTCTTTCATGATATGTATATGCTTTTGAAATTCTTTTTGTTTCATATTTAATCTGCCTGATCGGGGGGGGGGATGTTGTCTTATGTGTTGTATTGTCTTTTTTCTGTAAAATATTCAATATATTTTTTTTTTTAAAGAAAATTCCTACATCTCTTTAAAACAGTCTGAAACACTGTCCCCTAAATAAATATTCTCTCGTGAATACAACCATTTTGCAGTCCTATTTGAACAGCTAGGACTGCAAAACCTCAAAAAGTGATTCTTACATATTCTTCCAGCAAAGCTTAATTGTTATAATTTAATAAAGAAATTAATTGGCTAGCCTAACAATATGGTTGTAAGTAAGCAATTTGCCACAGCATTTTTGATGGTTTGTGTATTCATTCTTGAAAGGAAGCCTGTTTTTTATATCTGCTTTTAGATTATTTATTATCCTCCTCCTCTTTCCTTTCCTAGAGTTACACCAAGAGGACAGACTTCAAATGCAATGTCCGGAAGCAGTTCTTTTGCTTGGGGACCTAAACCTAACACCTGGAAAACTGGTAAGTTAGCGGGTAGGTGATGCATAAAGGAGATGTTTCTTATTAAATAAACTAGCCCAGTTCCGGTTTCCTTGATCAAATTGTGCACAAAACTCCCACAATAATTGTAGTGGTAGAACTTCACTTTGAACTGCACTTGGCATTCTTTTTTAATGCCTCAGTTGTCCACATCAGAGGTGTGTATGTACATATCTGATTAAGTAAATAGATTTAATACTTACACACATGAAGTAAAACATATGAAAGGAGAAGCACTCTATGTTGGAAAGTGACCCTTTTCACATAGTAACCCAGACGGTTTGCCTGGTAAATTATGTGATTATGACTGAAAGTGCACTGGGTTCCTGCTAACCAGGTCCCCAGTGCCTGAGCTAGTTTCCAAAACTCTACAATTGTTCCCCCAGTTGGCAAAACCTTTAGCACCCACTGCTAGTGAATGGTACCCTGGTACATAGGGCCTGAGGTACTAAAGAGGTCCTCAGCATGAATTGTGCCACTCTAAGGGACCCCTCAACAAGCAGTCTGCAAATTTGGTATAAAGATGAGACCGAAACTTCCAGACAGTGTTTCAAGATTTCTCCCAACAGATTCCAGGGTTGCCAGTGGCAGGAAAACATTTTTGGTGCTTCAGAGTGGAGTTATAAACCTCCAATTCACCTTGACAGGTTTCATACCGGAAACCTGAGGTCTTTGTTTTGACGGCCAGGAAAGGCTGCCTTGACACTTCGAGGAAGTGCTGACCCACTGCTTTGCAAGGACATTGAAGGTGTCCTTGGATGAGGCTGCACTGAAGAAATGAGGTTGTGTAGGAGCCAAGGCGAAGATGAGCTGAAAGATGTCTGCTGTGCATGGGGAGAATCTGCACTGGTGTGTTATAGTGAGGTGCACATGCCCCAAGGTGCTGCCAGAACATTACCAGACCATGTCCCTGTATGAAACTGGGTGTTTAGTGCATGTGTGGGTGTATATTCACATGCTCTTCTTACTTCCATCTAGTGTTGGATCTGAATGTGTGCAAGTTGTTTTTCTACATAAGTCTTTCGAGTCAAGAGACAAAGTGAATCCTCCTTTTGATGAGAATTCCCAAGGACATCAACTGCTTTGTTAATTGTTTTTATCTGCAGACTGATGAGAATGGAATGAGAGTAAGTATCAATAAAGAGATGTCCAGGTAAATAAAATAGTGTAAAAAAAACTGCAGCGGCCACCTGTGTCCAGGAAGGAGGGTGGGTGCATGTGAATTTACAGCACTACATGCCACGACTAGATGCCTACTAGGGTACGTAACATTCCGTTTGAGGTATGTGCGGCTGTAGATAAACATGCTCTGCTTAGACTGTAAAGCAGTACCTCTCCAAAAGTGGTGGCTAACCTGTGGACATTGCAGTTTTCTGAAAGAGAGTACTTACCACTACCTAACCTACGTTGGCTTGTTGACGTGCTAAGACATCCACACAATAATGTTTGGCGAAAGTTTGTGCTGTAGATCATGAAGATGCTTTACAAACGTTAGCTATTGGGATATTGTCCAGGAAAGCCATAGAAACCATATCTTTCGAGTAGAGTTTGCCCTAGGCAGTGTAGGCAAAGTCCTTTTAGCTTTGATATATCATGTCTGAATCTATTTAATTATCCATCTAGAAATGCCTGATTTAGATATGGGCTTTCCTTTGTGAAGGGGCGTAAAACCAACAGAGATTTGTTTAGTCTTACGGGACGCACACACAAATTCCACACAGATTGCCATTGCAGGTTGCGTAACATGGTGCAAACCATGAGTGAAAACATAACCTGGCACACTCCTGTGCCAAGCCAGAGTCACTGCATTTAATATGTCACCTCTACAGCAGACCTGTTAGTCCTAAGGCAGGGTGCAATATATTTTATTTGTGGACATGTCTGCATAAGCAGATATACCCCTATGACGTCTAGTTGTATTACTAAATATTGCAAGTGAACTGGGAAGCCATCTTAAAGTATGTAGTGTGCACTAGTTAAATCAAGTTACCCAGCTACATTATTACTTCACTAAAATACATAGTGTTTGGTATCAAACGCCTCGTATTAATAAGCCCACACTGATTCCAATGATGGATTTTTTAATACCTGCACCCAGAAGGTATCTTAGAGGTATCCCCCTGAACCCTATCAGACATCTAGTGTGCTGGTTAGCCAACTGTTCTTGTCCAGCCTGCAGCCAAAGAGGAGTTTCTGACCCCATAGATGAGACCCCTGCTCTCAGAGGTCAGAAACCGTGCCTGCTCTGGCAGGAGGTGTTTACACCAACTTAAGCAGGTTGACTAGTAAATTAGCATTTCAAGGCAGGGAGCCAAAGAAAGCACACTTGCCATGTGTGGAGAAACCAGGACCCCCTAGGAGCCACCCATCACCAATACCCTGGGTTCTGGATCAGTTGCAGCAACCAAGGCTTGTTGGTGGTCCAGTCCGGACTCCCAACAGCACAACACCGACCACTGAGGGACATCGGGATCCACCAGGCCTGCACTGACAGTGGCCCTGCTGCCCTGTTTCCCTCTCATCAGAAGGTCACTAAGACCGAGTGAGTGAGCCTCTGACCATCCTCGACCCCGATGCCTCAAAGCACCCCTGCACCCGTCGACCGATGCCGAATCCGGGGCCGATGGGTACTTTTGTGCCTGTGTTCCACCCTGGCCCTTTTAAGCCAGATTGGCAGCCAAAGGAGGGAGAGGAAGACTGGGAGGGGCCTGGAGACCCTTTGACCGACCAGTTGGATTATGATGTGGACTGGAGAGGAAATGGGGGATGCCTGTGGTCTGGATACCTCCCCAGACCTTGGCATATTGTCTCCTCCTACCGTGGCTACGGAGGAGGGAGTGTCACACGAAGTGGTGTTGCATATGGTGGCCAAGGCTCTCCACCTCAAGCTTCCTACGGTGGCAGTCTGGACTAACCTCCTGACCGAGGTGCTTCAGCCTGCAGCAAGCTCTTCGGAGCCCCTGCTGCCATTCAGTGAATCCCTAATCAACATCCTTTTGGGCACCTCGTCCAGGCCAAACACAGGGGCTCCTGTGGATAGGATGATTGCCCGTCGACTTCGCCCAGCCCCGGGTGACCCCCCTTTTCTCTCCCAACACCACACCCATGAGAGTTTGGTGGTCCAAGGCTTGACATCCGAAGCCGCATTCCCTAACGCTCCACCTGATAGGGAATCCAAAAAGCTGGACCAACTTGGCATGACGTTTTCTTCCTTCAGGTTGGGACTGTGATCATGTCTGTTGGGCCGTTATTCCCACTCTATGTGGGATATGGTGGCGCAAGTGCTGCCCCAGTGCCCGGAGGAGGCCCAGGCTGTGCTTTCCTGTGCAGTTGCCAAGGGGAGAGACGCAGAAAAGTTTACCATCGCTGGGTAGGATGATTTCAACGTTGGTAGCCCTTCGACAAGACGCCTGGCTGACGTCGACTGGATTTTCTTGGGATTTCCATAACACCTGATGGACATGCCCTTTGATGGCCGTCGCCTGTTCGACGACAAAGCAGACAATGCGCTAGAGCGCTTCAAGGACTCACGGGCTATGGCCAAGTCCTTGGGCCTCTCCACCACATGCCAGGCAAGGTCTGCTTTTTGCCCCTTTCGCGGCTACAAAGGGGGTGCCCCACCATGTTTCTTCCAGGGCCACAGGCCAGCGCAAGTTGCTAAGCCCCAGTGCGGCCGGGGACGGGTGAACCACTGCCGTGGTTCTGGGGGCCAACTGGCAGGCCAGTCTACCACTGCCCCCTCTGCAGCAGCCTCCAAACCCTCCTAGTCTCACCTTTAGGGCCCATCACACACCAGTGGGTGGCAGGATTGGCCATCATCTCCCCCACTGGAGCACCACCACGTCGGACAGGTGGGGTTTGCAGATAGTCCGAAGGGGCTACTCCCTCCCCTTTGAGACTACCCCCCCAGCCATGCCACCTCAGTATCATCGAATGTCTGGGGATCCTCTGGCCCTTCTCTTACAGGAAGTTACAGCTCTCTTGGCCATGGGAGCCATCAAATGAGTTCCTGCCCCAGAAGTAGGTTGTGATTGCTATTCCCACTACTTTCTGGTGCCTAAGAAGGACAAGGGCCTGTGTCCTATCTTGAATCTCATAAATCTCAACCGTTCCCTCCGGAAGAAGAAGTTCAAAATGTTGACCCTGGCTCAGATTCTGCCTGCCCTCGACCCTGGAGACTGGATTGTAGCATTATATCTGCAGGACTCTTATTTTCACATCCCCGTCCTGCTGGCCCACCTGCGTTACCTGCGGTTCACTGTAGGCCATCAGCATTTTCAGTTTACTGTGCTCCCCTTTAGCCTTACCCGTGCCCCTCGGATGTTCACGAAAGTGATAGCTGTGGTCGCAGCTCATCTGCGCAGATCAGGGTTTCCAGTCTTCCCCTAATTCGATGACTGGTTGTTAAAGGCGGGCTCACCCCAGGCAGTTGTCTCCCACCTCCAGACTCCGGCTGACCTCTGGCATTCGCTGGGGTTCTCCATCAACGTGCTGAAGTCACACCTCTCTCCTCTCAGAAGCTCCTTTTCATCGGAGCGGTTCTGTGCACAACGCAGTTTCTGGTCTATCCTCCCGAACAGCGAGTCAGGGATATTCAGGCTATAATTCCGATCTTTCAGCTTCTATCCCGGGTTTCGGTCAGGATGACCATGTGGCACCTGAGCCTGATCGCCTCCTGCATACTGCTGGTGGATCATGCCAGATGGCCTGTATGGGCTCTGCAGTGGGACCTAAAGTTTCACCTGTCCAATTGCATCCAGATCTCGGAGGGCACTGCATGCCAACTGCAGTGGTGGCTTACGAACATGGATTGGGTCGATGGCAGATCCCTCTCCCTTCCTCAACCAGAAGTCACAGAGTTGCCCGATGCATCACTTCTGGGTTGGGGCGGCCACATGGGGGAGGTGGAGATCAAAGGCCTCTGGCCTCCGGCGTAGTCTGGGCTCCGTATCAACCTTCTGGAGCTTTCGGCGATTCGTATACCACTCAAAGCATTCTTTCCCCCTGTCCGGGGAAGATTAGAGCAGGTGTTCAGACAACACCACCGCCATGTGGTACTGCAAGGAACCGGGCAGGGTGGGGTGTGGGCCCTATGTCTAGAGGCTCTCTGTCTCTGGACATGGCTGGAACATCAGGGCATATCCCTGGTGGTTCAACACCTGGCAGGTTCTCTAAACGCCAGGGCGGATGAACTCAGCCGCAGGTGCATGATGGATCATGAATAGCGTCTTCACTCAGAGGTGGCGCAAGGTCTCTTTCAACAGTGGGGAGAGCCTTGGTTAGATTTATTCGCCACAGAAGAGAACGCGCAATGTCCTCAATTCTGCGCGTTGGAATTTCCAAGGCGGCAATCGCTAGGCAGCGCTTTTTGTCGCAAGTGGAGTTGCCGTCTTATATACGCCTTTCCTCCTATACCACTTATGCCCAGAGTGCTGAAGAAAATCAAGCGCTACCAGGCCCAAGTCATTCTTGTGGCTCCGGATTGGCATTGAAGAGTCTGGTATCCCGCGCTGCTACACATTGCCATCGATCCTCCGATCAGACTGCCTCTTCAGGAGGATCTTCTGTCGCAGCAGCAGGCGACGATCCGCCACCCGAATCTGACCAGCCTCCAACTCCTTGCGTGGAAATTGAGTGGTGGCAGTTGACGTCATTTGACCTGCCTACCGAAGTCTGGGAAGTTATCTTAGCAGCCAGGCGTCCCTCCACTAAGACGGTATACGCCTGCAGATGGAACAAATTTGTGGCATGGTGCACAGAAAAGGCTGTGGATTACCTTTCCGCCCCTCTTTCTGAGGTTCTTTTGCTCCGCCTTTCTTTGGCAAAGTAGGGTTCTACTCTGGGCACTCTTAAGGGCTACCTTTCGGCCATTTCAGCCTTCCTTAGGCTTCCTGATCAGCGTTCTCTTTTCAAGTCCCCTGTTGTAAATAGATTCCTAAAGGGCATTACTCATCTTTTTCCTCCTGTTCCCTTCGTAAAGCCTCAGTGGGACTTCAACTTGGTTGTTACCCATCTTATATGCGCTCCCTTTGAGACACTACATAAATGTCCTCTCATATTTCTCAATCTGAAAACTGCCTTTCCGGTGGCCATCATCTCTGCACAAAGGGTGAGTGAGCTACAAGCTCTTTCTTCCAAGCCTCCTGTTCTGGCTTTCCATCTGGACAAGGTCATCCTTAGAACTAGACCTTCCTTTCTTCCTAAGGTGGTTACTTCTTTCCGCATTGACCAAACCATCACTTTGCCTGTAGTGTAGTTTCTATATTCCCAATAGGCTCTGTGCATTGGAATAATATACCCTATAGCATCCACACGGCATCCAGAGGCCGTGAGCAGCTATGCGCCGAACAATACCAGAGGTTGCTTTTATCGCGGGCTGCTTGCAGAAACCAGTGCCAGACTGAGACAGTACAGACCTGGCTGCCTTCTGCTGTAGGGGTGGGCAGGTCATGATGTGCCTGCGGCCTGCGCAAGAGGGGGGCAGCGTCTAATTACGACGCGCGCCTTGGGGTCTCGCGCGTGAGCTGTCTACGTTACAAGTTCATGCGCATGACCCAATCCGAAGGCGCGTGTCGGAATCCAACGCTGCCATAGGCAATGCTGCGCGTGTGGCCAGCTCTTGTCTCCCCTCGCTGTCGGCTGAGCTGACAGCTATAGTTTTCGCTAAGGCGAGACCTAAAAAGGAAAGCCTGTGCACTGCCCCAAACTACACATCACGCCAGCAAAGTGGCTAAAACCAGAGTAACGGCTTGGGGTAACAAGGGTGGTCCCCATGTAGCTTCGGCCCCAGGTACTCTGAGTTTGTTAGGTGGTAGTGACCTGGCTAACATTCGACAGAAGTCAAATGACTTTGAGGATTGCATCATAGCAAAATTTGAAGAGAAACTTGCAGTCTTGCGTAATCCCTTAATTACAAAACTGTCTGGCATTGAACTAAGATTGACCAAGATAGAGCAGCACCTTTTTTCCCTAAAGCCCACACAGAGTAATGGAAACTCGTTCGGTCCAACCGAGCCAAGTCCAGTACTGGTGCATACAACAAGATCGCCCGCTGCACAAATGCTGTAGTGTCAGCTTCTACCATCAATGTCTGCAGTGCACCCACCACTTTAGCTAAGTCCGGCCCTATGAAGGAAGAAAAAGGGCAACAAGATTTAGGGATGCCACTGGGACTGCCTTAACTTGCCGCCCGAAGCCACGCCCTACACAATTATATTCTCCAACCTGCCAGTCCTTCTACCGGGAGATGAGGAGCATTGGTCCTCCCTCAGGAACAAGGCACTTCATCTGTTGAATACAGGAACCGAAATGAAATTAAAATGATACGCAGAGTTCCATGGGTAGGGAAATCATTGAAATCTTCTAGAGGTGACTGTGTTGTGTTAAATTTTGGGTCTCCACTGATAGTGAAAACCATCCTGGACAGAGCGGGGGCTAGGTATCTGAGCAGGGATACCATCAGTATTTTGTCATTGTTTTTTTTTTATCGTAATACTGCAATTCAAGTAACACGAAGGGCTGGTCCCAGGGATGTAGTCCAAGCACAAGGTCCCTATGATTATGCTGTACCAACTCATGATAGATTAGAGCCCTTCTCTAACTTTGAGGATATAGACCAGTCTCTGCTATGATCTTGCCTCCAAAAGTTGAGTCTGGAGAGGGCAACAGGCTTAGGGGCTCCATCAACAAAGGTAGTTTTCATCCATCAATATTAAACGGACCGGATATTGATACGTTTTTGGGCCCATATAGGAGTGGTATGGGGTGGGACTGCCTTAGAAACAGTAGTCGTCCATTCGGATGAAGGGGCTATCTCTCCTCTGGTGAGGTGTGGCTGAAGTTAGCACTTAGGCTACAGCACTAATCAGAGTGACATCACGGGTACTAAACTAGTGTCATGGAACATTTTGGGCTGTCACAGAAAATAGCCTCTGTAGATTGGTCCATATTTATTGAAGAGCAAGATATACTGTTCTTCCAAGAGACTTGGGCTGTGGATCAAGTACTTTGCCTTAATTTGTTCCAAAGCAGCGGAACAGGGGCAGCGTGGTAGACTGAAAGGGGGATTGACCACTTGGGTAAGACAATGCGATCAGCTCAAGTTGGAGGAGATCTATATTTATTCTAAGGACATTCTTATAATTAGGCTGCAGCGGGCCTATATCCCCCGACCAGGGGCGGCTCTAGGGTCATGGTGGCCCTGGGCAGGGAGCGTAGGTAGGGGGCCCCGGAAGAGGGGGTCCGGGTGGGGCAGAGCGCGGAGGCCAGTAAAGAGGGGGGGATCAGGGTGTTTAGAAGTGGAACTGAGCGGGAGGCCGCCAAATCCCTGCCAGGGGCCGCCATACAAATATATATCCATCCTCAGAGGATAAATATATTAAGGATATATATTGGTGTGGTGGCCCCTGGGGTTTGGTGGCCCTGTGCAGGTGCACAGCTTGCACATGCCTAAGGCCGGCCCTGCCCCGACTTGCTATTAATTAATGTCTATTCAAGGGGTTTGCAAGGTGGAAAAGCCTCCCTTATGGTGGCAGTATTGGATTATTTTTTAATAGAACACAGAGGAGACCAACATGTAATAGCAGGTGATTTTAATTGTACTTTTGAACACCTGGACCTTCACGATTTAAATTTTAATGAAGAGGAGGATGCCGAGTGGTCTATTCCTCCGCTGGATTGTTCTGTAATAAAAAAAGATGGACGAGTGCAGAACTCCAGCTAAAAGTTTTTTGCTTGGAACAAGGGGTTAGGGCTGTTAACGGGAGTTCAGTTTCCGACAAACATGGTATGCCTACCTTTAGCTGTGGGCTGCGTACCAGTCAAATAGATTTTTTCCTATTTAACAAGGAGTTTTGGTCAAACCTAAAAGATATGCTGGTCTGTGAAAGACCCGAAAGTGACCACAACCCACTATTACTCTCCTTATGTCCATTGTCTTTGCTCCCTCGAGCAAGCCTAGCACCTCATATAGATCATGTTGAGGCCCAATTGACAAATAACTCTAGACGAGTCAAATGGGCGAATGTGATCACCAAGGTAGAGTATATGGAACAAATGAGTAGATTGGTAGTTAACACCCTAGGCACTCTACAGACATGTGCTACCCAGGAATAGTTCAATTCTATTGTTGTGCAGGTCCACAAGGATCTTTTTATTAAGCTTAACCCCTTGCATGCTGCCGCGATTCTGCGCCTGTGCAGCACATTCAGATTGCGGGTGCCGTCATGACGGCCGAGAGCAGTCATCAGCACACGAGCACTGTGTGCCATGACGGCTCCCGTCCGTCATCAGCATGCAAGGGGTTAAAGACTATTTTATGACTAAAAGTAAAAAACACATGATCAACTCGGGCTATAAAGCTGCCGCCTGGTATAATATTTCTTGTTGTATGGCTTATAGGAGTTTAGTGGTGGCTATTAGGTCAAAGGACAGGGAGAATATATGCAAGGCCAGAACTGAATATAAGGTAGCTCAACATCGTGCCAAAAAGGACTGGGACGAACAAAATTGAGCAGAATTGCTCAATGCATGTTCGGGAAGAAACATGACTGCTTTTTTGCACATGGTCAAGTGGCGTAGAGGGCCTCCTAGAAGGGTGCCCATGAACCACGTAGTGCCAGACCAGTGAGTCTCATATTTTAAAGCACAGTTTGCAAGTGTTGGAGATACACAAGATCAGTTTGAACTGCCTTCCCCTATTTACACTTTATATTTTAGTAAGAAAGAAGTGGAAAACTCATTACTTCTAGTCCCAAGAGGCTCGATTGCATTCCCACCGACCTCTTCCTTCATGATATTGATATGTGGGCATCATATATTCAGCTTCTTGCGAATGCCATCGCTAATGGAGCACCTATGCCCGGCACCTGGGTAGGAGCAATAATACTTCCCATTCATAAAAAAGGGGTCACTCCCTACCCGGGAACTACAGGCATATAAGCCTTATGGATTGCATCCAAAAGGTGTCAGCAAGGCTAGTATTAGGCAGAATCCAGGCTTGGTTGGAGGAATGTGAAATCCTATCCCATCTTCAGGCGGGGTTCTGGCCCTGCACCAGCACTGTAGATCAGGTGCTAAAGTTAATCCTCATTTACTGGTGTACCGTGGTACCAGGGAGAGGCACTATCTATGCAGCGTTTGTCGACCTCAAGTCAGCATTTGACCTTGTCCCCCGTACTAAGATGTGGCGTAGCTTTTTGAAGATTGGTATGCCCTTGAATATTTTGTCTTTATTGATTAAGTTGCACCCCGACAATTCCGCGCAGGTGAGATGGGATGTACGGGGTAACACTACTGAAAAGTTTCCAGTTGAGAAGGGGGTGAGGCAGGGGTGCGTGTTAGCACCCACCCTCTTCTCAATATATATTAATGGGGTAGTGCAGTACTTTGAGAACTTTCCCACGGACGCACCACTTTGGCTGGATCTAAGATCTCTCTACTCATGTTTGCTGACAACACTCTTATTCTTTCCAAGACGAGACAGGGCCTTCAAAGTGCCCTCACGAGGTTTGAGGAGTTTTGTGAGGATCATGACCTCATTGTTAATGTGGACAAAACAAAATATATGGTCTTACATAACCATAAGAATTCTGTGGGTGCTGGCAAAATGAAGGGTGGTAATTTAGACCAAACAGAGATTTTTTCTTATATAGGGGTTACAATTGATAAAAAAACTTAGTTGGGAGCCCCAAGTAGACCTGCTCACTGTTAAGCACACGCAACTTTCAGGTGCTCTGCTGAAGGAGCATAGACTATCACACACCAAACCAATTGCTCCTGTGCTTCACATTTATACCACCAAAATTGGTGCCTCGATCTTATATGGGGCGGAGTTGTGGGGTTATGCCAACCTGGACCCTTTGGTGGTAGCGCAGAACAAATTTTGGAGGTCTATGATTGGCCTCCCGCAGTCCACCCCGCTACTACCCCTATACTTAGATCTGGGTTGCCATTCGGTTAGAGATGTGGCACACTTTAGGCCAGTTTCATACTGGAGGAGGCTCTGGGTGACACCCGAGCTTTCAAACTATGCACTGGCCCTGTTAGAAGTTAGAGAAATGGATGTCACTAGGAAAATCTTGTGGCTAAGGTGTGTTAAAAACGTACTTTGTGAGATGGGGATGAGCCGCCTCTGGACAGCACCTGCTGAAAGTACATTTCCAACTAAAACTGAGTTAAAGGCAGCGTACTGGAACATGATAATTATGAGGCGGTTCTCAGCTTATACAAACCCCTCTTTGTCTAAATTCTTCCTTGACAGTAAGCATGATGCTTTTTATGATGGTTACTGGGACTTAATCATCACCCCCAAAGGCAGGAAACTGTATCACCAGTTTAGGGTGGGTTCAATTCCCACAAATGTTTTTATTAACAAATGGTGCGCTTCTAATAATAGTAATTGCCCCTTTTGTCACAATAAGAATGAATCTTTGGTACACATTTTTTTTGCCTGCCCAGTGTATCATAAACCCAGGTCCCGATGGCTGAAACCTATTTGCTCAAACATGGGGACCAGGTCCAGCAGCGAGGCATTTAGGATACTAAAAACACCAGTGGAAGGTCCCACAGTCATCGCTGTTGCAAAGTTCCTGGGCTGGGTATGGGTGATCCGTTGGAAAGCAAGAACGATTAGGTAAATGTTTACGACCATGTTTTGTAGGCTCCTACCGATAATTTAGCACTGTGCACTTTATTGTATGAAGTTGCACCCCAACAGTGAACATTGAAGTGTGGTTCTCTAGACCGCATTCTTGTCAGGGTGTGATCTAGTGTTTTTAAGTTATTTATTGTAATACCATGAAATTCCAGGCTGATTGTTTTAAACCTAGTTAAATATCTTTTAAAAATGTATGTTGGATACCTTCTGTTTTTACTATTATGCATGTTGTTCCGACTTTTATGATTTTTTTTTTTTAAATCGAAATAAAGTGTATGACTTACTTGTTCCCAAAGCAGTTTATGCTTGATTGTGCCACCTTTTACATCTTTGTAACCGTTTTGAATCCAGTTTTGCAAGTATTCATTGTAAGATTGAACACAATAATACGAATCGTACACTGAGTGTGGGGAATTCGCGATCTGTATTTTCAAGTGCCATCTTGAATGCTTGTAGTTAAGCTCGCTGAGCTGTACAATCTCCTAGAGATTGCGTTTTAGTGTCCATTGGTCGGAATTTGCCATCTCGCCAACGACATTGAATGTTCGCGCACGCCGCACAATAGGCTTGTTTATCAGCCGTAGCGGCTTGAGCTGATCCGTCAGTATAAATTATACATTCATACTACTCTAGAGGCAGAATTTCAGTAGGCAGAGGACATTCTTGTTCGTATTGTAGAAATGCTTGTGATTTCAAATAAGGATCAAAAACGTATTAAAAGTCTGTTGCAGCAAGAGAATTAACCCATTGTATCCAACTCGGATGGAAAGCTGTAGCATTTGGAATGCTCGCTTTTGTCTCTGCCTCTAAGGCAGGTACAGTTATAACGACCATAATGCGCTTACCCTGTGCGAGGGCTCTCTTTTGCTACCGCAATTTGAACAGCTGTCAGAATTTTCTCTGTTGAAGTGAACTTCATTTCTGCTTGTGTGTACAAGTGTGATATGTAAGCTATTGGTACTTTTTCACCTTAGTTGAAAGTCAAGTACGTGAATCCGCATCGTCCTGCAATGATTCGGATCACTAAGTTGCGTATGTTTACGCATGTTTGCAAATGGTTAGTTGCTAACATGTCTTCGCAATGAACGCAAAATTTCTGTGCGTTTGTGTCCAATTAACTGATTTAAAATCAGGTTTGAATAATTCTTTGAGAGGTTTAACCCTTTCTACGTAGTTTAGACTGGAAGTTCTTCTGAAATGCAGGAAACCTAGAATCGACTAAGTTTTTCAGTGTTTTTGGATGTTGGAGCAGCACACATTTCTCTAGAAAGTTTGCCACCAGGCTTTTGCCTTCACTTGAAAGTTTGTATCCCAGAAAAAGGACATTGAGATGGGCAATTCTTGATTTTTTATAATTGAATTTATAACCCTCGGAGGCGAATCCAAGTATAATGGTATTCACCCTGTTCAAGTGCCTATCCAAGACATGTGACAATGCTTCGTCATCATAAGTTCGTAGTAACTGTTACCCTCGCTGAGAATAACCCAGGACTATTCTTGAATCCCTGAGGGAGACGACAGAAGTAACGCTGTGTCCACAATATTGAGAGCGCAGTCAAATACCTACTTTCTGGTGCAATGTTTTGACAGAAGAAACCGTTAGAAATATCTACTGTTGTTTTCAATTTTTTACGCACAAGGTTATTCATTAATGCTGTACTGTGCGCATTCTGCACTGCAAATGTTTTGCAACAAGAATTTAGATGTCTGTAATCCAATACTAGACCATATGTATTGTCTGGTTTGGAGACCGGAAACAAAGGATTGTTCATTGGCGAGGTACCTGTTTCAATCACCCTCTGGTATTCAAGTTGATCTAAGATCTTCCTGACCTGTTTTTTAGCTTCCTGCTTAACTGGATACTGCCTTTGTGCAGTGGGCTGATTTTTTTACCTGAATTTTATGGTGAGGAGAATCCTCATCCCATCCTACATGATTTTTGTATAATGAAAGAGCCTGGGCAACTGCCCATTTCCTGGCATAAGTATATTTTAAATGAATTGGAATGTGGTTAGAGAAGGCTGGCATAATGATGTCCTTACCATGTGGACACTCCCTGACGAATTCTGGTGGCCAGGCTTGTTCAGCTAGAAGAATGTCATAACCCTTAAAGAGTCGCTCCCGAAAGAATGCTCTTATCTTTCTTGGTAGGTTTCCCCCCCTCCCTCCCCCCCCCCACATCCGGAGTATTACTTCATATAACTTATGTGGAGAACTAACCATGGTATCTGCAGTTTCAACTTGAATGAATTCATTCAAGTCCACTGTCTCCAGATGATCCTTCAAGTTCTTGCGAGCTATGGTGACGTCTGCTGTGCTGTCCAACATTATCTGAGCCCATTCTCCTGTTCTTGAGTTGTCCTCAAGATCCTTGGTATGTCTGATTTTTAGACCTGATACCTTCTTTTTGTTGAATTGAGGTTTCTTGTTTTTCTGAACGTGTTGATCGTCTTTGGACTTCACGCGTTCTTCCTTGTTTTCAGACCGTCCTCTTCTTTCGGATTTCTGTGATAAAGTCTGAAAGGTATGAGAGGAATGTGTATTAGTATCTTGATATCTATTAGGTTTTCTCTAATTATCCCTATTCATGAGGTTGTACCTCCTTTCAGAGGGCTCCTTTTCGGGAGACCTACCTCTGGAATGAGAACGCTTCTCTTTAGAAGTTTGTTTAGTGTTTTCCCATTTCTTTTTAGGAGTAGGAGTGTTTTTAGTATAGACCTTTTCAGGACTTTCAGACAGTTGGGGTTTCACCGGTTTCCCTCCCAGACTGTCCCTGCCTCATTCTTCATATGATTTTTCAATTATTCTGGCTAGTTCTTGTGGTTGCTCAGATAGATCAAATTCCCTTAATTTCTGGCAGATCGCCAAGGACCCTGCTTCAACTTAATATTAGCTAATATTAATGCTGATGCCTGTTTGAAATCTTTCAGTAGTTTCATACCCAAATTTAAAGCAGGCTCTGCCCCGTATTCATTTTGAATCTATTTCAGGACATATCCAGTATTACCGCCATGGACGGAACACTGTGTGTTTTAGTGTAGATTGCACCAAAGTGGTGCAGTCCTCCAGATGTGGTGTGATCCCCATTGGTAAACAGATTGTTAAAATTCTGTGTTTCTCATGAGGTTTAGAACTGGGAAAAACTGCTTCGATTTGAGTAATTTTTGAGCTATCCAGAATGGAATTTGTTCCCGCTTTGCAGGTAATTTACCAATGAGTGTAAAATCTGTGGTGTTATTTTTAGTATGTTCCCCTGGTGAGGGGTATGTTGAGGAATCATTATTGCAGGTTGGACTGTGAGAGTCCGCATAACATATTGAACCAATTGTCTATAGATTTTGATTAACTCTATAAGCTGAGTTAGTAAATCCTCATCTGACATTACTTCAATTGCAGGATGTGGTGTATAGCTGGCTAAGACCTGCCATGTTGCTCCTGGTCTACCTATTGGACCGAGCCTGGTAATGTCATTTAAATGTTTTAGGGCGCCTTTAAACCAGAGCTCATGCTCCTGGTAAGTTAGTGGAATTTCTATATCCTTGAAAGGAATATATTCCTCTGGTGGTTCATCTTCTTTGTAGAAGTGAAACACATGTGTTACTGGATTTGCTTCGGGGAAGACTATCCACGAATAGAATACCTCTGTTTGGTGATATTCATGTGCCTCTATCACAAAAACTATCCTACCACCTCTCAATGTTAGGCCATTTTTTATGAGTTTTATAGTGATGGCTTTTCTTAAATTCATAGAAATGCATATAGCATCCCCGTCGGTTTCTTGGGAACCTGTGTAGTTTAAAGCTGCTTCGTCTGGGTCAGCCACAGCTCCACCGTTCTCGGTGTTATTGCAGTTATTCGACATTGTTTAATGAAAATTTGCAGAGCAAGTTTCAAGGGAACAAAGATAAGGTTGACAATATTTTAACACTGTTTCCTTCAATGTTAATCAAACTAAAAAAGCGAATACATAGTATTTTTCGTCCTACTCTGCTATGGCGGATTTTATCCCGTTACCCACTCCAGACGTCTATTGGAGTATTTACGGAAAAAGGGGTCTCTGAGAAAAGCAAGACTGAGTTACTTTAGTATCTAGCGTTAAATTAGTGCCTTACCAAACGTTTGGTGCCATGTAGTGTATTTCCTATATTCCCAATAGGCTCTGCGCATTGGAATAATATTCCCTATAGATATGACATAGGACTGAGGTCAGTATATCTCTATCGAATATACTAAACTTAATTGTGAGTGTCAGCTAGCTCAGAGGTCAGAAACTTTCTCGAATACACAAGAAGGGATTAGTTTCGGACAACCGCATAAAAATGACAACTTTGTTTCCCGAAAATAAAACGTATCTTCAGAGTTGTGGAAACAATAGATAACTATTTTACTCAGTCAGTCGTGCATGCTTCGTTTCTACAGAGTTTCAGAGAAAATAGAGAGACGGGTCTTTCAATAAAAGGGGTTTATTGAACAGTCTTCTTTCTCATGCAAGAGAGGTGAACTGCTACAAATGTTAGACAGAATGCAAAGTATAATGCGTACAGCGTAAACAGTAGTATAAAATAACACTGTAATAGCATTGTCTGGTTCTATGACATATAAAAATACATACATAAATTACACAGACTAAAATACTCAACTGGTGCTTCTAAAATACGCCTACCCCAATGTACCCAACCTCGGTCTAGTACGAGGGAAGAAGTAAGTGTGGTCTTTTGCATGGGTTTAGTTTTTGCCAAGAATTAACAAAGGTTTCTCTAGGTTCTAATCGGCTCCATACCGTAGAATGAGAGAGGTTGGTTTCTCTTTCACAGACTCGATTTCCCAACACCCCGTAAGGGGAGTCAGAAACACTGGAGCTGGATTCTCGGCAGATGAGGACAGCTTCTGATCAGTGCGTCAGCTGGAGAGTTGGCTTCCTTCGGCACTTGCTGTAGCATGCTGCGTCGTGCAAATAGGTAGTCGAACTGCACCGAACCACACTGTGCTTTGCTATAGCAAGTGAAGGTATATTTATACCTTTGAAGTGTTTAGGAATGCCAGCTTTGACGAAAAGTCGGGCATATGAACTTCATGGATGAACCCCTAAGGAATAGTTGTTCATGCATAATGAGTTTCTTGGAGAAATCAATATCCAGGCTAGGGGAAGTCCCGTCCGCTTAAGAGTCTGGTTTTCCAAGAAATCGTTTTGACTTAGATGAACGGATGGAAGTAGCCATGCCTGTATTTGGGCTGCATGGGCTATGCCTAAATAAGGACTGGATTTCTATGCCTATATAAGGGCAATGTGAATTGTACCTATATAAGGGCATGAATCTGGAAAATGCATACGGAATCTAAATCACCACACACATGCCCACCTTCTTTCTGCCTCCTCATCCTTCGAAAGAGGAAGAGAGGCTCCACTGTCTGCATCCAAAACGTGCACTTTCCTTCAACTTGGACCGCACCAAATCATTCAGGGTTGACGACCAGCTCTTTATTGGTTACGTGGGCTCTAAGAATGTTCGGGCTGTGCACAAACGGAGCATCTCCAGATGGGTCATTCTGTGCATCAAAGCCTGCTATTCTTTGGCAAAGGAGCCTCCAGTGGGGCTGCGCACCCATTCCACCAGGGTGGCGGCAACTACTACTCTTTGGAACGAGGAGTCCCTCTAAATGACATCTATGAGGCAGCTACGTGGGCCTCGCTGCACACGTTCACCAAACACTACTGCCTGGTTAGTCCAGTCCGGAGAGATGGCTTGTTTGGCCATTTTGTTCTCCAGGTCTTTCTGGTGTGAACTGGGGTTGGTATTCCTTGGGTATCTATTCCAAGGTAAGCAATCTATAACTAACTCTTTCTTTCAGATGAACAAGTTACTTACTTTCGGTAAAGGTATATCTGTAAGAAACATAGGTTAGTTATCGATTCATTACTGCCCCACCCATCCTCCCCGTTCTGCGAACTGACTTCTTGGGTTAAGGACTTCCTTTCAGGCCCTAGATTGATGCTCCAGTGGTCAGTGTCTTGCATGGCTCTGCACTTCTGCCATGGAAAGTCGTGTACAGAACTGAGTCCGTGCGCGAGGGCAGCGTCTATGTAGCTACCTCAACGTCTTCCCGGCAACCACGATGCTGACGACAAAAGCGGAGTCGACCAACACCACCTACCGACGTACAGGGGTACTGCTGATAAAAAGCTTTCCGGATCCAGTCTGACACATGGGCGAAATTCTAAGGTAAGGAATTTATAACCTATGTTTCTTCCAGATATATCGTTACCGAAGGTAAGTAACTTGTTCTTTAATGCTCTAGCAGTTAATATTCCCAGTTGAATAGTAGGGCTTTCAGGCACTGAGGCTAGGAGTATCTGTGCATCGCTGACAGTAATTTTAAACAAGCATTTGCAATGCAATTGGTCTCGCCTTTGGGACCCTATATGTATTTATTTAGCTTTGCATCACATTAGCCTGGGTGCTGAAATATCTACTGTTCTTTAACATGGAGGGAAAGTAGGCACCAACTGCGAGACACGCCATGTATGGGAACACATGGAGAGAAATATTGTCTTTCAGGGGGAAATGGTATAGTCCAAAGCTCTGTTTTTAATATACAATCAGGGCCTTTAATGGTCATATCACTGAAAGTACAAGATTTGAAAAAAATATTCTTGTCTACGGGTGATCGTGGAAGAAAACTTCTATGGACTGGAATCTAGAGAATGCTAAATTGATTCTGGTATTTTACTGGCCTTTTCTGGTCATTTTCTATCAAGAGAGTTAAATAGAGGCAGTTACCATAAAAATGTTTTTTTTTAAAAGTCCCTCAGCAGAAAGCAATTCTGGGATTTTAATGACCTCTACTTGGCATTTTCTATCAAGGCCGTTAAATAGAGGCAGTTGAAAAAGCAGAAAGCAATTCTGGTATTTTACTGACCTCAACTGGTTGTTTTCTATCAAGACCGTTAAATAGAGGCAGTTGAACAGAAAAAAAAGTCCCTACGAGGAAGCAGACAAGTCCTAGGGCTGATCTCCAGAGCCCACAAAGTACATACACATATAAGTATATATTAAAATATATACAAGAGGTCTCGGATGCGTAACCTAAAAATGGCACTATATTGTGGCCTTTAAAAACTGGAAAAGTGGGCACAATAGGCTTGTGCCATAACTACCTGCAGACTGTGCCGACAGTTCCCCATTTATTCAGAGTGTAGCTTTATGACTGCCAGCTAATACCTGCAACCAACCACTAAACATCAGAGGCGTAGCTATCATCTCCATCACTGTCCTTGGTAACTGCCTCTCAGCAAGATCAAATGGTATTATTTGTTACTAAAAGTGGTAAAAATGAGAAATTGCTGAGTTCATACCGCTTAATCCATACAACCAGTAACATGCGTGCTACTGTGTGTTTTCCTTCTTTTCTACTACTGTGCTGCAAAACGTGTCATCTGTGAGGGAATGTGAATTGCTGGATTTGTAGGTGATAGTCCATACACAGCATTTGACAAAAGTTGGTGAAGAGGTAGCATGGATTAGACGTGAAGCTGGCTTAGTCACAATATTTCTTGATCCATTGAAGAAAGGGCGGACTTATAGAATTTTGTGGCGTGTTAGTCTGAGAACATTGGTGTTAAAACAGGTAACTTGAAGGGTGGTGCAATGCAACATAGTACTGTAAGAGATTCAAAAGGAGTCCGGGGTAATAGTTGTACATCATCGCAGGGACAGAGGTGATAGTATCCCTGAAAGAATGGGTGCTATTGGGGATTTTTTTTTAAGATGGCCACTTGGTCTTGTATTTCACTGATTGGAAAGTATTATTGCTAGATTCAGATATCACTGCTATCTTTGTTTGGCTGATCATTGTATCGTTGGGTAGTTTATCTTATTTCTTCCACACAAAGGATAGAGCACTCATGTGGCCACCCTCAAAATAATTGGACTATGGTCTACACAGGAATCAGCCAGACACCAGCTACCTAGTACTGGAAACAAATTTCCTATCACTGAAAGCAAATTTCCTAGCACTGAAAGCTTTTCCAGACCCAAGTCCTAAACAAGGCTGTACAAGTACTTATAGATCTCACAATGACAATGATGTTCTTCATCAAATAGGGGGGGGGGTAACAGTATCTTATCCACTCTCTAAACTAGCACAAGCTTTCTGGAGATGGACCTTCGCACAGACCATGAAATTGAAAATGAACCAAGTTGTGCTCACAAGTAATTTTCTGTCTATCTAGAAGGATGCAAATCGATCTTTTAAAATCATCAGAAAATGCAAAATGCTAGTCCTACACATCCAGACACCACAGCCCTCAAGCACTGGGATTGCCCTATTTAGGATATTTTTGCAGGGTATTTGTGTATGCTTTTCCCCCAGTACCGCTGGGCGTTTATGGTTCAGGCATGTGTGCATGGGGGCTGCCAGCGCACGGGGGATGCTAGCGAGGTCAGGGAGACGTGCAGGCAATCGGCAATGTATGAAGTGGCCATGGTGCCTAAAATGGCTGTCGCTTACGCGCTCGTACGGACCTAGGTTTGGGACAAGATGGCGCCGGTGATGTTCATACTGAAATCTAAACTTTAACAGTGCACCCTTTTGAACATCCCTAGCCAACTTGTTAGTCTGTATTGATGCACATTATATTCCGTACTTCTAGGTCATATATAGAGTTTGTGAGAAGAGAGCACAGAGGCAGTAATCATTGTATCCCCAAGCAGCAACCACATATTATGAAAACTGGTACCAATACTATCATTAATAACTCCCAACCCCAGTCTTTTAAAGTGCTCCAGAACCAGCTCCCAAGCAACCAGCCTTCTTGTTCCTGATGGACCTCTGATGAAAGTCTGTGGAGGTGTTCAATTGCTTTGAAAATTGATGGTGAGTTATCCGGTACGAAGGAGCAGTAGCGAGATCCAATGATGCGGCATGCTCCTCCACGATCCACTAGCACCACGTCTAGGACGAGACGGTTCTGAAGAGCCACCAGGCGGACAGCCTGTAGCTCGGTTGTATTATTCATGAGGATGCCAGCCATGATGTTCAATGCTGTTTCGACTGCTTGGGTCAATTGACGGATGGCTCGACTGTTTGCCATCGGACCCCAGAGAGGAATGAGTCCTTTTGCTGCATCTAGTAACTGTGATGCGGTGGAATCCGCTTGTTCTGTCTTTTGCTCGCTTCTGCCTGTGGTGATTTGCTGGTGCCGCATATGTTGGAGGGAGGACAAAGGCAATGGAAGCCAGGTGTAGGCTTTTGTACCGCAGACAAAGTACATGTTCGGAGAGGCAACGAAAGATGGAGGATCAGCAGTGTTCAGAGTCCTTGTGATGTGGCAGGAGCTGTGGCCCACGATTTTTGTCCCATGACCTTCAATGTAGACAAGGCCTGAGATGTTCACCACAGATAGGGCCACAGTCAGAGTTGCGGATGTCTGTTTCCGAAGGTAGGAGAAGGTGGGTCTGGCTGGATTGTTGAACACCTGCATTTCGATTCTTTCTTTATCCGGGATGTTTATTTGAAAAGTGGTGTTGGAAGTCAGAGGGCAAAACGGAGCTGAAGTTTTTCCTGTTTTGTTCAGCCAGAACTCATTGTGGAACTGTGCAACTGTTTCATCGGATGTTGCATTGTCTTTGTAGCTCCCCTGTAGGAGTATCAGCCAGGCAATCCATGCACAGAGAAAGGTGAAGGGATGAAGGGTATTGAGGGTTCAGTTGCATGAGGAAGCAGCCCACAGATCCAGCAGTTTGTGGCATTGGCAGCAAGGTTGTGTTGATGCAGCAATTGTACAAATGAATTGTTCCAAAATTCTTTGCGCCGTTCTTGGAGTTGGGGTGAAAGCGAAATGAGATGATGTTCTTTCTCGGTGGAGGGCTGCACAGTCGGTATCATTGTCTTGTGAGCGGGAGCACTTTCTTCCATGATCCAAACTGTGACCGTCAGCAAGAGGGAGATGAGGGAGGCAATGAAGAGTGCAATTGTTCTTGTGCTATGCAGCTTGGCAGTCTTGGGGTCTTTACGGTGGGTCTTCGGACATCCGGGATCTTCCATCACCTTCAAGAGGCTCGGTGACGGGCAGGACCACATACTTTGTCTGGCGTCTCTCCTGGTAGCCTTTGTAGTGTTAGCTACCGCTCTGAGATTTTTGACTTAGTTAGTGGTCTGCTTGGCCGAAGCACTCTCCTTTCGTCGCAATTTGGCACAGTGGGATCTGGAAATTCTGCCAATTCAAGTGTCTCTGTTTCTGGGTAACAACTCAGGGCTGGTCGGTCTTTCGTCAGGAGCTCTTCTTGGGTTTCCACGTTTTCGGTCGCTGTCAGGGTTGAGGATATCCTTCGACAATGGTGTGCATGCAGCCAATATTGTTTTCCTTCTACTCGAAGTGCAGTTAGGGTAGTGATCAAGATTTGCCAGGGGCCGTCCACCTGGGTTCCAAGCTTTTCGTTTTTTGGAAATTTCGGATCAACACGTAGTCCCCAGGTCGGATGTCGTGTCCATGGCCCCTTGATGCGTCTGGTATGGCTTGCTACACCTGTTGGTGGATATCAGTTAGTGTTTTCGTTAAATTGTGCAGATAATCAGACATTAGGATGTCCGGGACATCATGGATGGATGTCCGCTTTGGCGCGGCCCAAATATTCATAGGCCGGCCGAAGACTACTTCGTACGGAGTTAGGTGGTGTTTGGTTGGAGTGGAGCGCATTGATAACAATGCCAGTGGGAGGACATCAGGCCATTTCAGTCCTGTGGTGGCAACTATCTTCGCTAGCTTTAGTTTTAGTGTGGCGTTGTGTCGTTCTACCAGGCCTGCAGATTGGGGGTGGTAGACTGCGTGAAATTTTCGTTTTACACCCAACCCTTTAAGTATGAGTTGGATAACTTCGGCTACGAAGTGGGGGCTATTGTCGCTCCACAAAATCCTACAAAGGCCGTAGCGTGGGAAAAACTTCAACACCTTGGCAGTAGTGATGGCGGTGTTGTCCCGAGTGGGTTAAGCTTCCACCCATTTGCTAAACGCACACACAATCACTAGCACATATTTAAGACCATGGCTTCTCTCTAGCTGAATGTTTTCGAAGGGATGGTCAGGGACACCAAACCCTCCACGAGGTACTACAGTCCCTTTCCCTGGATTGTGTTGTAAGCATATCATGCACTGCTGAACTAGGCGTTTCGCTGCGGCTGATATTTTGTCATTGTGCCATACTCTGGTGATTAGCTCAGTCATAGGGGCAGATCCTATGTGTGCAGGTGAGTGTGCCATTGTCAGTATGGGGATCAGGTAAGCATTGGGCAGCAACCATTTGTCCGTGTCTTTCGTCCTCCAGCAGCCTTCATCGTCTTTTAGTCCCACATGTGCCCATTCAGTCAGTTCATGTGGTGTACTTGTCGATTGGATGTCTTTTATAGTCTCCCTAGCATCTGTCCATTTCTCAGCTTGTGACCTGTTCATATACATTTGTGTTGTCGTTCTGATTTCGGCTGTGGTTCGGGCAGTGATGTCGGCCAGTGCATTTCCCTGTCCTACAATGTCCGTCACTTTCTTGTGTGCCTGACATTTGATTACGGCCAGTTGTTTGGGGAGGAGGACTGCTTCAGTCAGGGCGGAGACTATATCTCCGTGTAAGATCGGTGTGCCGTGTGAGGTCAGGAATCCACGATCCCTCCATAGAAGCCCAAAATGGTGAACCACCCCCAAGGCATACTGGCTGTCCGTATATATGTTCGCTGTCGTCCCTGCTGCTAAAATAAACGCTCGTGTAAGGGCAATTAGTTTCGCCGCCTGTGTAGATCGTTGGGTAATGAGGGCGGTTTCGACAACAGTTCGAGCGGTGGTAACAGCATATGCAGCTGAGGTGGTGCCGTCAGGGAGTTTGATACTTGAGCCATCTACCCATAGCTCTCCGTCAGGTTCTGGGAAGGCAGTGTCTCAGATCTTTCCTACTCTTAGTCTGTTCATCGGTGAGGGTCACACAGTCATGTAGGGGAGTGACATTGGGGTCGTTCTCAGGTAGTGGTAACAAGGTAGCCGGGTTCAAAGTGGTACAACGCTTCAAGGTAATGTGTGGTGCCAATAGTGTCAGTTCGGATCCAGTCAGTCGTGCGCTGGTCAGGTGTTGAGTCTTGGTCTGGGTCAGGAGGGTGTCAACAGCATGGGGTACTAACACTGTAAGGGGGTTCGAAAGTACAATTCCTTCACTCTGTCGTATTGAGACGGCAGCAGCTGCTACAGCTCGTAGGCAAGCTGGTAAAGCTCTGGCTACGGGATCAGGAGTGGCAGAGAAGTAAGCAAAAGGGCGTTGTTTGGGGCCAATGGATTGTGTTAGGACAGATAAAGCACATAGCTCTCTTTCGTGGGTGTAGAGGGAGAAGGGTTTGGAGTAGTCTGGGGTTCCTAGAACGGGTGCAGAACAGAGGGCATCTCATAACTCTTTGAAGGAGATTTGGCATTCGGGGGTCCAAGGGAGTGGAAAGAGAGTATCTTTGGCCAGAAGGTAAAGTAAGGGTTTAACAATGAGACTGAACTTCGGCAACCACTGTCGGCAGAATGAGGTGAGGCCTACCAGAGAGCGGACTTGCTTCTTGTTCTTAGAGATGGGGTTTCCAAAATGGTCTGGTTTCTGTTGGGCGTGAGTCTCCTCTCCTTCCTTCTTTAGACAAGAGGTGGCCTAAGTATGTCACTTGGGGTTTGCAAAACTGTAATTTCTTTCGGGAAACCTTGTGACCATTCCCTGCAAGAAAATGTAGGAGTTGGATGGTGACTGTGACTGCGAGCGGAGTGGTGTCGGCTGCTAGAAGGATGTCATCTACGTACTGTATCAACACCACTCCGTCCGATAACTGGACTGCATCTAACTGCCTCTTGAGTGCCTGGTTATAAATGCTCGGACTTTCGGTGTACCCTTGGGGTGCTCTACAGAATCTATATGAGCGGGATTTTAGGGTAAATCCAAAGAGGTAGTGGCTGTCTGGGTGGATGGGTATGGAGAAGAAGGCGTTTTTGAGGTCAATCACTGTGAATGTGGTGGCAGTGGACGGAATCAGGGTTAGAATGGTGGTGATGTCAGAGACTACGGGGTACTGTGGCACAACTATTTTGTTAATCTCTCGTAGGTCAATGATGAAGCGGTACGCTTTCTCATCTCCCTCGCCTTGCCTTTTGATATTCGGTAAGATAGGGCTGTTGCAAATTTTGCGGACTACTTCCTCTATCACTCCCGCATTCACTAGGGACTGGATCATTTCTACCAATGCTTTCTCGCCTTCGGGTGATATCTTGTACTGCGGTATTTTCTGTAGCGTTGCGTCCTGTTGTACAGTCACATGCACTGGGTCTATCATCATCCGTCCTACGTCTGAGTCGGCCTTTGCCCATAAGTATGAAGTTAAAGTGTCAAGCAGGGACATGTCGGCATCCGTTATGGAGTACATGTGTCGTGAGGGACAAGGTCTGAGCAGGTTGGGATTGTCGCACAAAATGACTCGGACTCCATCAGGTGAGCATCTAATAGTTGCTCGAAAATGTTTCAGCAAGTTAAGACCCATAATGGCATCGGGGGTATTGGAGGAGAGAAGGTATGTCGTGTCGGTGATATTATTTTCCAGATCAAAAGGGATTGGTTTGGACAAGGGATTAGTGGAAGTCGTACCATCAAAACCTATTGATGTTACGTGTGAGCCAGACAAGGGTGCCCTTGGAATCAGTCGTTTGGATAATGCACTACGTGTTGCTCCCGTGTCCACCAGAAATGGAGACTTTGTGCCCAGGACCTTAGCGGTGACATAAGGGCCTTGCTGGTCAACATAGAGCTCGACTGGACCCCTCCCTTGCCCTAGGCAGTCCTATGCAAAGTCGTAAGTGTTGTCATAGTCGGATTGTTGGTATTGGTTCTGTCGGGGACGGTCAAAGGTGTTCACTCTACCAGATTTTTCGTCGCTATTGTAGTCTGTGTACCCTCGCCCATATCCTCTATTTCTTGGTCCGTTTGTTAAGTCTCTAGTCTCTTTGTTTCTGTTTATTTCTAGCAGGACCGGGCATTGCGACTTCCAATGTCCGTACTCTTTGCAAAATGCGCATTGGTTCTCGCCTAAATCTCTACGTCCGGTGTAGGGTGCGGGTGCATTATTCCTAGGAGGTGGATTTCTGGGGACATTTTGCTGGTAGTTTCCTTTGTAGGGTTCCTTCCCTAAATTTACTCCTTGCAACTGAGCTATCATGACTCGTTCCTTTAAGTCTTTCTTCTTTTTCTCTGAGGCTCTATCATGTTCGTTCTTTTGATGTTCATAATATTGGGCCATCTGAAGGATGGCCGCAGGCTTTGAGGCTGCCCAACTACTCTAGCTAGCCTGTAGTTTCTGCGAAACTTCCTGCAACAGACCCTTAACGTAGTATTGCACGAATAAGTGATTTCCGATTGCAGTAGTCATGTCCTGACTGCTGTAATCGGAGAACACCGTTTCGAACCGTGAGAAATATTTGGAGACATTCGGAGACATCTTCTTGGGGTTTCTGGCGGCAAGCTGTTACTATTGACCAGTCTACCTTTTTCTCGGGGATTAGAGTCTTTATTTTCTGCACGATTTTGTCTGGGAGTTCCATTATAGCTTTCAGGGGTTTCTGTCCAGGATCTCGTTGTTTATCTATGACATAGAGTTGTCCCCAGGTATGTCCGAACAGCTCAAGGTGGTCGACTTTCTGGATTTGCTTCCACACATCAGCTGGCAGACATAGCCCAAATAACAAGTCTATGTCAGCTAGGGTCATGATCATGAAGGCAGTGGGGTTCTTTCGCAAATCCAGAAAGGATTTACGGAAGGTCTGGATTGCTTGCCGATCCCAGGGTTGGTATACCCAATTGTACACCACCCTACCTTTAGAGTCCTGGTGATTGATATCATCATGAGTTCCCTGGCCTCGTGGGGGACCCAGTAGGGAGCGGCTTCTTTTATGGGCATCATAGTGTCCGGGGGTTGTGCCGCATTATTTGTTGTTCTTTGAGGTGGCGGAAGACCCCTAGCGTATGCGAGAAAAGTTCTGTCACATCACACTCACTCTCATCCCCGATACCTATTTTCCTGTACAGAGCTGCAAAGCGTTCGGGTCCCTTATCTCTATACCTTTCTTCGTATGCTGTGAGGGTATGGTAGCAAAAACGTACAATAAAGTGTCGGCATATGAGTTACATATGTCCGATATATACTCTTCCGTTTCTTTTCGGTCCACTAGTGTTTTAACTATATTATCAATGCCCGCCCGTTCATTTTTGTTCAAACGGGGAATTCTTGCTGGTTCTTTTTCTTTCGTTTCGGGTTTATCTGAGGCATCTTTTGATACAATATTTAGTACGAGAGGCTCGGTCGGCGCAGAGCCAGTGGATACCGAGGCCCTGGCACTACCTTCATTTAGGCTCTGGGGTTGTAGGGGCTGTACTAAAGGATGGGTAGGGGCATAAGGAGGGGGCATATAGATGATTGGGGGACCCAAAAGTAAATCATCTGCTCTTTGTTTTGATGGGAGCTCAGGGTAAAGCACTGAGGGTGTTCTAACAGGGTATTGGCCCGAGGTTACTGATTCATGTTCTCTTTGAACTCTTTCTCTTTCTTTGATTTCCTCTTCTAGCTGTTTACTGGCTAGATGAGCTGCTTTTCGTAGCTCTTTATCGAACCTTGCTTCGTCTCTCTTTTTGCGTTGCGTTGCTTCTTTGCGCTACATGCCGAGACTATCAAGCATGGTTGGCGTGGTTTTATTCTTACAAAGGGCTATTTCTAGCGCTTCTATTTTATCGAGGTCAAAAGATCCTATCAGTGGCCACTGACTTTCTCGATCCTTTTTAGTGTTTTTATGCCATAATTTACTATAAGCTACGGCGACTAGTCCACATTCGTAAACATGTCCTTATTAGGGGTGCCTTCCAGTGGAGCTGGATGATCTACCTCTAATAAACGGTCCGGGCTGAACCAACTACCAATCAGTGGGGAGAAGATAGGCATGACATATATCGGACAAGTGAAGATCTCAAACAATGGTGGACAAAGGTCCGCACTACCTATCCTTCACTATCTGCAAAGACTAGACAGAATATTTCTATTCTTCGTTGTTTGCAAACAGAGAATATCTCAAAAAGAACCAATAAATATATCGAGTAGCAACGAAGGCTAAACGAACCAATCAATAAGTAATACTAGTATTATCAAAAACAATCAGTCAATCAAACAAAGTCGTGCTGCACGACCTTACCCGGACCGTATGGACAGTTTCTCGTCTTCCACTTCCAGCGCCCGATCGTCCTCTATTCTCCATTATTGCCGCCGCACTCCTGAGGGCTCCCAGTCAGGACCGTAGATCACTCGAGAGAGGTCTGTCCAGAACCGGTGAAGGTCGGATGATCGGCTGCCGGACGAGGGTCCTTCGGGGAGGAGCTCTTCCCGATCGTTGCAGTCGTTCACTCTGTTGTTAGGACCTCTCTCACTGGACCCACGTGTCGCTGATGGGCCCCACGTTTGGGACGCCAATTGTGGAAAAGCAGTTTTCTGTAGAAGAACTATAAGTACTGCTTGGCGGTAGCCGCCTCTGAACCATTCAATGATTATCAAATAAAGAGGCGGGCGCTGGCAACTGGAAAGCAGTAAACTGGTTTTTATTTCTCCAGAGCAAAGCACGTCAGATCGGACAAACTCGGTATTGTCTCGAGGTGCTCTAACTGCATCTCTGTGGCCTGGCCTCTTATACTGTAGTTTATTGCTTTATTGCATGAGGAAACATTCTTAACATTACTTTGAAGTACAGTAAGACATCCCCGGAATCCCCGCTTCAGGCCCGTTCCCACACGTATTCACAGTAGAAGCCCTCACCCCAATCTCAGCAGGTGATGACTATCCACAGCTGGACATTCCGCTGGGGACCGAAATGTGTGCAATCGGTCGGATCTCATGGGGTGGTGACACGGATTAATCCCGGCTTCTTTGATGAAAGGCGAGATTCTACAGTAGGGGGGGGGGGCAATAAACTGCATCCGCAGGGCTAGGTGATGGCCTGGGATCGGGTCGGACAATCTGGTACAGAGGAAGGGGTTATCAAAGGGGCTGTTCGAGTGAAAGGGATGAAAGAGAATGTGGGTCCGGCACGGGAAGTGGCTCCGGGGCAAGGTTTCGCTGTAGGTGCGTTTATGGTTCAGGCATGTGTGCATGGGGGCTGCCAGCGCACGGGGGATGCTAGCGAGGTCAGGGAGACGTGCAGGCAATTGGCAATGTATGAAGTGGCCATGGTGCCTAAAATGGCTGTCGCTTACGTGCTCGTACGGACCTAGGTTTGGGACAAGATGGCACCGGTGATGTTCATACTGAAATCTAAACTTTAACAGGCCCAGACCCTCCCATACCCAAAATGCGATTTGACATTGTCACTGCTCATATCTTTTGGCCTTTCCTAGTAGGAACTGGGCAAAGGGTGTGGCTGAAGACCACACCCTGCGCCCAGTCTTTGTACGATTTTTGCACAGCTGGTTTGAAAGGTAAACGTTCTGAGGCACCTGTGCATGACCTCAGACTGCTCATCTACCCCTTAAATCACAAATCCACAGAGCCTATTGCACGCAGTCCTTGATGTTTTAGTGCATGCGCATTTAGTATTACCCTAAGTGGGCTCCGCTGAGTTCTTTTATCACATCTGTCCATTCGGAAATCGTATTCACCTTAAGTAGGTCCTTAAGTAGGTCCGTGATTAAAAGCGATTATTTCATGGTATTATCGTGCCTTTAGTATGCCCACAAATACTTCCACAAGTTAATTTCACCTTCAGTGGCTGTGCTAAAACATTTATGCCGGAACTGCCTGTGAGAGAAGCGTGACCTTTGATAAAGAGGTGCATACCTCGAAACGCGTCAGGTCAGGTCTAAATAGTCATCCCCGAATAAAGAAGCAAGTTACAATGGAAGAAAACCGGATGGTGTCAGTGGCTTTGTGTGCGCTCTCGAAAAGCTTGATATCTATATCTATATCTAATATATATATATATATATATATCTCCATCCTACTGGCGACCGGTATATATAGTTAGGACCTAGTTACCATATTAAATCCCCAACATTCTATTGGGAATAACTAAGGTGCCGATTGAGGAATCTGCGTGTAATTTTCCTTAAAATTGCTTTGCTCCGCTCCTTCCCTGAAAGTTTCGGGGGGATTCGTCAAGCTGGGGCTGAGAAAAAAGGGGGGGTCCCAAAACGTGTTTTCCCCATGTTAATTTCCATAGGGACCTTTAGACACGGCTACAGCCCGAACGGCTGAATGGAATTACACCAAACTTGGCAAAATGGTAGGGACAGGTATGCAGTAGTGCCTTTTCTATATTTGGTGAAAATCCCTCCAGTAGTTGTTGAGAAAATTGAATTTGAGCAAATTATATATCTATATGCGCTCACCGTACGCCCACCGTAAGCGTACGGTACGCGTACCGTACGCACCCTTACGTGCGCGAGCGAGTTTCTGATTGGCTGGCAGTCGACTGTCAACATTCCAAACTGTCCAAACCAGGAAGTTCTGGCCACCATCTTGTTTTTTCAGAAGAACTGAGGCACAAGAGAGCCCAAAACAAGAGTGGAAAACACGAAAAGGGGGCAGGGTAGAGACCCCCCAACCCTCTAGCCCTTCTCAGGGGGTCCCAAAAGGACCCCCAAGGCGCGCGTACCGTGCGCGTACCCCGTGATTTAAATAAAAAAAAAATATTTTTTTTGCACTTGTTGGTCCTTCTGGGACCCCCTGAGAAGGGCTAGGGGGTCTCAACCCTTCCCCCTTTTCGCGTTTTCCACTCTTGTTTTGTGCTCTCTTGTGCCTCACTTCTCCTGAGAAACAAGATGGCTGCTCAGGTGGTCCCAGAATGATAATAACATATATAAACGTTATCCGCTAATAGAATTAGCATTTACAAAACCTTTGAAATTTATTGAAAAAAAATATAGGTTTCACGCCTGATATAGTTAGGAATTGGCATTTAAAAAACCTTGCAAATTCACTTAAAAACCATAGGTTTCAGGCCTTATATAGTTAGGAATTGGCATTTAAAAAACCTTGCAAATTCACTTAAAAAACCATAGGTTTCAGGCCTTATATAGTTTGGAATTAGCATTTAAAAAACCATTAAAATTGCTCCTATATAGTTAGTTGTACTAACTATATTTTGCGCACCCGCAATCCACTGCTGATGATGTCACTCATACATACAGTCACTCATCAATGCAACACTATCATATGCACTCATACATCTATACAGACACTCACACACTGCCACTCATCCATGGAGTTACTCACACACCTAGTCAGTCATGCAAAGAATCAATCACACTTCCATTTCCTCAACTATACAGTTATACACACAACACCTTACTTATTCAAACATATACTAACACATACTTACTCTTATACAATCACTGATACAAGTACACAATGATGCATACAGCCACTCGCACGTTCACTGGCTCTCATGTATAGTCATTTATATATGCCAACTTTCACATGCACTGTGTTTTACATATGTACTTACTTGGACATGTAGCACTGAGATATCCATTCACTCACCAACACACCCATGCACACAGTCAACCGCCCATATAGCTGTTTCCACATGCACTCTTGAACTCATACACCTAGTGAATCAACTGCTCACACATCTATGCACAGTCACACTCCTCCCAGCCACCCACACACACACACACACACTGGAGAAGTGTGGCTCAATGGTTAGAGCGGCAGACCCTGATGCAGAGGTCTAGCCCGGGAACAGTGTTCAATTCCCCGCCTCGGCGGGTCTTGGGCTCAAAATTCCACGGACCTGATAATTCCCGCCTCGGAGCCTATTCCAATCATGGAGTCCCACTCTGCAACTCTGGGCAATAGCTTGCTTAATCTCCACAACGGCCCCCACAACACTAGGGATGACTGTACCTTGGGGGTGCCCAGGAGTGGACGCCTCACAGGGAAAGCCAGGATGGGTTTCACAGCGGTATTCGTACAAGCGCCTTGAGACCCGTGCGGGTGAGTAGTGCGCTATACAAGTATCAATTTACATTTACATTACTCAGTCTCCCATTCAAATACTTGGGCAACCAATCAATAACCCATATAGCCACTCATATAGCTACTGATCAACACATGTGGCAGCTTACACAACAACAGACATAGTGATGCACACATTCAGACAGTTTAGTCACTAACCCATGCATTTAGTGAGACACATTAAATCATTCACTCATACAGTCAGTCACGCACCTACTAAATCCTTCATTCAGACACTTATACATCCACTCATTCTTCAATATGTAAAACATATTTAAACTTTACAGAAACAGTCACTGGATGATGTCAAATGGGATGTCATCAGTGATGTCACTGACCATGTCATGAATGATGTAATATGGGACATCATCCGCAGCGGATTGCGGGTGCGCGAAATATAGTTTGTACAACTAACTATATAGGAGCAATTTCAATGGTTTTTTAAATGCTAATTCCTAACTATATAAGGCCTGAAACCTATGGTTTTTTCAGTGAATATAAATATATTATATATATATATATATATATATATATATATATATATATAATATATATATATATATATATATATATATATATATATATATATCCTACTGGCGGTTGCCAGTAGGTAGTTATAGTTAGGATCTACTTTCCATAGGAAATCCGCAACATTCTATTGGGAATAACTTTGGCGCCGGTGGACGAATCTTCGCCAATTTCTCAAAGTTCGTGGCCCGCTCCTTCCCTGAAAATGTGGGGGGGTTTCGTCAAGCGGGGGCCGGGATAAAAGGGGGGTCCCAAAATGTGTTTTCCCCATGTTAATTTCCATAGGGCGGTCAAACTCACTTTTAGCCGGAACGGCTGAATGGATTTCCACCAAACTTGGCAAAATTGTAGGGACTGGTACCCCGATGTGCCTTTGCTATGTCTCAAGATATATGCTTCAGTGGTTTTTACGAAAATTAACTTTGAAAAAATATATATTGGGCTACATTGGGCTATATATATATGTTAGAGCCCAAATGTAGCCCAATGTAGCCCTAAAAAAACCTATGAAATTCACTGAAAAAACCATAGGTTTCACACATGTTATAGTTAGGAATTAGCATTTAAAAACCTTTGAAATTCACTGAAAAAACCATAGGTTTCACACACGTTATAGTTAGGAATTAGCATTTAAAAAACCTTTGAAATTCACTGAAAAAACCATAGGTTTCACACTAGTTATAGTTAGGAATTAGCATTTAAAAAAAACTATTAAATTCACTGAAAGAAGCACAGGTTTCACACCAGTTATAGTTAGCTGGAAATTTTACTGACATAAAACCATTGAAATTCCCACGTTATAGTTAGTTGGACTCACTATAACTTGCGCGCCTGCAATGCACTGCTGATGACGTCACGTATTACATCACTCATGACATGGTCAGTGACATCACTCATGACATCACTGATGACACCATCCTTGTGACAGAGTGACAGACCTCCTTTCAGTGTAATGTAACCCTTGAAACACATATTCAAAAATAGAAACTAAAATTTTCAAAAAAATAGATACCCATACCAGTTTCAACAACCAATTCAGTAATACTACCATCTATATACACATCCACTCATTCACCAACAGTTCTATATAGTCACTCATACATATATTCACTCATCATATGTAGTGAAACACCTATACATCCTGTTACACACTGACAGTCATCCAAAAGTTACTCACACACATAATCACACATGCAAATAAACTATTGATCATCCATTTATTTGCATATACAGCTATACACACACTACCACCTTACTTCTAAGGAAACTTACACATACTTAGTCTCTTAAACAATCACTTATAGAAACACATACTTATTTAAACAGGAACTCTTACAATCCCTCACTCTCACATATACTCACTTATATACATCAATACTCACATATACTAGATTAAAACATATGCAGTTACTCATTAAGACACTAGTGAGACAGTCATTCACTCACTAACACACACATATACACACTCATCCACCCATACAGTCCTGCACATATGCTGTCTTCAAAACACATACAAACAGTGAGTCAGTCATTGATGTATCTATGTGCTAAGTAATACCCCCACCAAACCATACAGACACTCATACTGATACTAAAAAATATAAAACAACAAAAAAGAATAAAAAAACAGTGACACCATCCTTGTGACCGAGTGACAGACCTCCTTTCAGTGAAATGTAACCCTTGAAACACATATTCAAAAACAGAAACTAAAATATAAAACATATTGATTTTTCAGAACGACGCACATACCCTGGATGGTGTCATCAGTGATGTCATAAGTGATGTCACTGACCATGTCATGAGTGATGTAATATGTGACGTCATCAGCAGTGCATTGCAGGTGCACAAGTTATAGTGAGTCCAACTAACTATAACGTGGGAATTTCAATGGTTTTATGTCAGTAAAATTTCAAGCTAACTATAACTGGTGTGAAACCTATGGTTTTTTCAGTGTGTGTATATATATATATATATATATATATATATATATATATTTTTTTTTTTTTTTTTCACTGAAAAAGCCATAGGTTTCAGCCACGTTATAGGTACGAATTAGCATTTTAAAAACCTTGCAAATTCACTGAGAAAGCCATAGGTTTCACACATGTTATAGTTAGCTGGACATTTCACTCGTACTAAACCATTGAAATTCCCCCGTTCTAGTTAGTTCAGCTAACTAGAACTCATGCGCCCGCAATGCACTGCTGATGACGTCACATATTACATCATGTAGCGCGGTGGAGAAGCAGACCAGGACAACTGGGGTGATTTGTGCTTGCTAGGGTTTATTTACAGTCAAAAACAAAGGATTCCGGGAGGTGTAGTTATGCAAATCCAAAACAAACAAGGGATTCTGGGAAACTTAGTTTTGTCCCACTCGGTTTTCCTTCTTCTTTCTTGGGATTCCAAACAAATGGTCTTCTGGACTGGTTTATAGGACTGATAGGCTTGTAAATACCTGGAAGGGAAAAAGAAAACAAGAACAAGAATAGCCGTAAGGTAGGGGTTCTGATACGGTAAGCGGCGCAGGAAGCCAGGTAATGGGGGGGGGGGGGGGGGGGGGGGGTTGAGAAGTTGCCATCGAACCTTCACCAGTGTGCGTGTGGTTTATTTCAAAACGACCCTCTGCACGCCGTTATACCCACAAACTACTGGGTTCCGCCCCCTTCACCCCCTCCTTTTCCCTCCTCCGCTCAACGACCCCAAGAAAACTGCAAGCGACCCCGTACCTTGTGCAGCCAAGACCCCCTGTGGCTGGCGTGCTTGCGTTCCCAGGTAGGGTCTGGCTGCCCGTCTGTTCCGGTCCTCGCTCCGCCGGCGTCGTAGGCGTCCTCCGTCGACGTCGAGCCCTTCAGGTCCACGGGTTCCGTCCCTGTGCTCTCCCACGGCGGTACAAGGAAGGTCCTCACCGGCGTCTCCTCCTGGCTCGCGATGTGGTGTGGTCCCAGTGAACCCTCTCGCGTCTTCCTTGATGTAGCTGCCCTCCGGACCACGTGACTGTCACCTGGTATGCCCCATCGAAATCCTTAAAGGGCCAGTCTTCTCCTTGCCCGGTCTGTGAATACATAAGGGGAGACAGAGATATAAAGGGTGGAAATTGTCCCAAAGCATCGTCCAGTGATTGCACATCCTCACACATCACTCATGACATGGTCAGTGACATCACTCATGACATCTCAAATGACATCACTGATGACATCATCCAGCGAATGTGTGTCTTTCTGAAAAATAAATTTTTTATGTATGTATATCTAAAGGTTGATGGAAGAATAAATGGGTAAATAAGTGTCTAAATGGATGTTTTTTTTGTAAAATTGATTGTATAACTGACGTATTAAGTGTATCTTACTGAATACATGTATTAGCAAGTAATGTTTACATATTTAAATATCTGTATCAGTGTCTCACTTTGTGTATAAGTGGCTCCTTGGGTTGGTGAGTAGCTACATGAGTGTCTATATGGGTTATTAGTTGGTTTTTTGAGTATCAAAATGAGTGTCTGTATGGTTTGGTGGGGGGGTATTACAAAGCGCACAGATGCATGAATGACTGACTCACTGTTTGTATTTGTTTTGAAGACAGCATGTGTGCAGGACTGTTTGGGTGGATGAGTGTGTGTATGGGTGTGTTAGTGAGTGAATGACTGCCTCAATAGTGTCTTTATGAGTAAGTACATATGTTTTAAACTAGTATATGTGAGTATTGATGTATATAAGTAAGGATATATGACAGTGACAGATTGGAAGAGTTCCTGTATAAATAAGTATCTGTTTCCATGACTGATTGTTTAAGAGTAAGTATGTGTACGTTTCTGTAGAAATAAGTGTAGTGGTGTGTGTAGAGCTGTATATGCAAGTAAATGGATGTTTGTAAGTGTAGGTGTGTAACAGGATGTAAAGGTGTATGAGTACATACGATGAGTGAGTACATGTATGAGTGACTATATAGAACTATTGGTGAATGAGTGGATGTGTATGTAGATGTTGGAATTACTGAATAGGTTGTTCTAACTGGTATTGGTATCTCCATTTCTTTGAAAATTGTAGTTTCTATTTTTGAATGTGTGTATCAAAGGTTATATTAGGGTGAGAGGAGGTCTGCCACTGTTTCACAAGGATGTTGTCATCAGTGATGTCATTTGAGAGGTCATCAGTGATGTCTTGAGTGATGTCACTGACCATGTCATGAGTGATGTAATATGTGACGTCAGCAGTGCATTGTGAGCGCGCAAGTTATAGTTAGATGAACTAACTATAACGGGGGAATTTCAATGGTTTTGTATGAGTGAAATGTCCAGCTAACTATAACATGTGTGAAACCTATGTTTTTTTCAGTGAATTTGCAAGGTTTTTTGAAATGCTAATTCCGAACTATAACGTGGCTGAAACCTATGTTTTTTTCAGTGAATTTAAAAGGTTTTGTAAATGCTAATCCCTAACTATAACATGGCTGAAACCTATGGTTTTTTCAGTGAATTTCAATGGTTTTGTAAATAATAATTTTTAAATGTGTTAATTGTTATATTTGTTACACTAATTTACTACATTGTTTTAAAGTATTTATTTTTAGATATTTTATTTTTTAAATTACATTACATATTTTTAATAAAAATTTAAAAAAAAATTAAATATTGAAATTGTAATATTTTTATTTTATATTTTTTAATTTATATATATTTTATGTAGCAGGCAATGATATCCTATGGAAGGAAATTCAAGTTACTGGTAAGTACAGTTAAATGTACTTTTCAGGAATAGTAGTGAGCTGAAAGATGCAGCACTCGGGTATCACCTGATAACAGGTGAGTAAATTGGAATTCGTAGTTAGACTGATTTTTGAGGAATTATTTTAAGTTCCAAAACTCCACACTTAGAAAAATTTCCAAGTGAAACCAGTCAATGTTAGCCTACGGAAGGAAATTCAAGTTACTGTAACTACGATTAGCATTACTTTTCAGGATCAGTAGTGGTCTGAAAGATGCAGCACTGAGGTCTCTCCTGATAACAGGTGAGTAAATCGGAGTTCGTAGTTGGGCTGATTTTAGAGGAATTTTTTAAGTTCCAAAACTCCACACTTAAAAAAATTTCCAAGTGAAACCAGTCAATGTTAGCCTATGGAAGGAAATTCAAGTTACTGTAAGTATGGTTAAATTACTTTTCAGGATCAGTAGTGCGCTCAAGGATGCAGCACTGACGTTTCTTGTGATAACAGGTGAGTAAATCGGAATTCGTAGTTCGGCTGATTTTACAGGAATATTTTGCTCAATAGTGAAGGAAGGGGGCGGGGCCTGAGGTAATATGTGTCCAAACACGCCCTGTGGTGCATTTTAGATTGGGGAATTAATTTCTATTCAATCCTGAGGTCCCCTGTGAGCCAACTAGTCCACCAGGTACCTCCAATATGCGCCAGGCAGCTGTGTTGCAGAGAGGTGATCAGAGGACACTCCCCCTTTTTACAAAACTCTGCAACATAATCCCCGTGGTGCTTACTGGAGATACCTGTTGGACTAGTTGCCCCCTAGGGGACCTCTGGATTGAAGAGAAATTAATTCCCCAACTTAAAACGTGCCACAGGGCATGTTTGCACTCCCATCACTTCAAGCCCCGCCCCCTACCTTCACCACTGTGCAAACACGCCCTGTAGCGTGTTCTAAGTTGGGGGATTAAGTCCCCTTGCATACTGGGGGTCCTTGGGGGCCAACTAGCCCACCAGGAACCTCCAGTATGCGCCAAGGGGCTGCCTTGCAGAGAGGTGTAATGAGGCCACGCCCATTTTTACACATTTCTGCAACGCAGCCCCCTGGTGCGTTTGTAGAGCGGGAACTGATTACCCTTGAATACTGGGGGTCCTTGAGGGCTAAGTAGCCCACCAGGAACCTCCAGTATGCGCCACTCAAATGCAAATCTGAACCTGGAGAAGCTTACCACATTCCTTTAAAGAGGAAGCATGTGGTTACTAACCCTTCTCCTCCTCCTCCTACATCACCTCCGTCCCCTGAGTCACAACCATTGTTAAATTTACCTGCTGACTCACCACCACCATATACACCTGATGATCAGGATAATGGGGCTTGGTACAATTATCCAACTTGAACAACAAAAGGTGTCCATGGGTCTCAGCAATCAACTAATCGTCCTGTGTGAGGCAAGAATCCAACACACCTAAATGTAGGAGAAAAAAATGCTAACCCTGTGTGACAGAGGCAGAGCAGGATATCTCTAGGGCATAAAAAGTACCCATCAGTTGCTGTCCGATACCGCCCTTGTCATCATCTGGGTCTCCTCACACCAAGGAGATTACAGTTGTAGCCATCAGAACTAGATGTAAATGTGGATGCTACTAAACCAGTGATGTAAGGAGAATTTGGAGGTATCAAGAGACTATAAACAATAAATGGTCTCCTCAAAACGGATTTTTTTTTTCCTTCATTGCCAGGCATGCACAGTTCATAATGAAGTGTGCCGGGGTGATAGAATCCAGGTCTCTTTCATGTAGCAAAGTCGCTATCACCTCTAAAGTATCATCCTGGGGAATCGAGGTGTACAATGATTCTACATCGAATGACACCAACAGATCGGTCATGGTGTCAAATTCGATGTCGGGTAGTATACGTAGAAATGTCTTTAATATCCTGGAGGAACGTAGGCATTTCCTTTACCATAGGGGATAAAAAGAAATCTACAAAAGTAGACAAAGGTTCTAGAATAGAACCAATCCCTGATATTATGGGACGTCCTGGAGGGGGTCGCTGCTTCTTGTGAACTTTTGGAAGTACATAGAAGTATGGCATTGTCGGATGGTTGGTACGTAGATAGTTGGCTTCTTGTGATGTAATCCACCCTTCTGAGAGAGCCTCCTCTACCATGTGACCAATGGTGTTTCCCAGTCTCTCCGTGGGATCTTCTGTCAGTGGAAGATAGGATTTCTCATCTTGAAGTTGTCGGAGGCACTCTGTACGATAGGTGATAGTATCGAGTAGAACAATGGCCCCGCCCTTGTCTGCTGGTTTTATAGTAAGGGTCTCATCTGATATGAGACCACGAAGCGCATTTTGTTCAATTTTGGGTAGGGTCATGAAAGGCTGGTTCTCCATTTGATGCAATCTTAAGATATCACTTTCAACTGCCTGTTCAAACGCTATTACCTTAGCCGGTAAACCCACTGTGGGTGGGTTGAAGGTGGATGGTTTCTTCAGACCAGTATTGATGTCTACTGTGTCTGTACCTTCATTGGCATTTTTAGCAAAGAAAAAATGAAGTCTTATCTTGCGAAAGAATTTTGCCATCTCTATAAGTGTATGGCAAGGGTCACCTGTATTTGTGGATACAAAACCCAAACCTCTGTTGAGTACAATCTCTTCATCTTTTGTTAGGGTCCTGGTACTGAGGTTCATCACGAGGCTGTCCCGGAACTCGGTCCCGCTTGTTCCTGCGGAATCTTCCTCCCGCTCCTCAGGTCCATTGAGGGTGGGAGTGGTCTCCAGTGGACTTGTCCTTGCTGTGTCCGCCGCCTGCCTCTCGACCTGCCTCGACCAAAGCCTAAAAAAGGCTGCATATTAAAATCAGAAGGAAATTGTTTTGGACCGTAGGCTTCCATTTGTTGTGGAAAAGCAGGGCCACCGTGCATCCACGGACTCTGTTGCCACCATTGTGGAAACTGATTTTGACTATTACCGCTCCACCTTTATCTGTTACCTCTACAGCGTTTCCTAGTGGAAGAGTTGCTATGACTGGAGGAGTCCGAATCACTCGAAACTTCTTCAGAGCTCGAAGTCGCATAAGTCGATCCTCCTCTTCGTCCATTCCGATTGAATGTTGGTGGAACATATGTGTCGCTAGTGTACGGATAGATCTTTTCAGTAGAGAACCTAGCCAGATCTTCCTTAAATTTTTCAAGTTTGGTGAAGAGAATAGAATCTTTAAATTCTTTATTATTTTTATTGTTTTCTTTCTGGCTTTTTTTGAAGAGTGTACTAGTTATGGTTGTTTTTATTTGCCCTTCGAGTACTTGGATTTCTACAAGAATCTTATCGGCCACCCTTTTAGCAGTTTTTATTATCAGGATAAGCCAGTCTCTGGTACACCTTCAGGCTATCAGTGACCAGTCTTTAAGGAAGTCTTTATCATCTAAGAAGAGCCTTGGGGTATTGGTAACTATCAAGCCAGTGGGGGCACAATTCCCCCATAAATATTCAGCCATGATGACACCATGTATAGTGGTACGTGAGTGGGTTTTCTTTAGAACTAGGACTTTAGCGCATTCATCCTCGTTACTGCTGACTGCTGTCTGTATGATGTTGAGTATACTAGGATTGTCCGGTAGAATGGATTGGATCTCAGTCTCATTGAACGCTAGACTCCAGTTGGTAGCTATTATCACACAAAGAACGTTTGTCAAAATAACAAAGGTCACGGTCAGTGAACACTATAAATATAAACAGAGCTACGGGCAAACCCTACCTAATCAGAGAGGGAATACACCTGTAAGGGACAGGTGGTCATCAAACACACGGGACCCGCAGCCTCAGCTGCACAAGAACATCAAAAGCATACAATTAAGGAAGGGTCCTAGGGCATATTTACAGACCTAAACATGAACACAGCCCCCAACGAAATACTTGAACAACAAAAGGTGTCCATGGGTCTCAGCAATCAACTAATCGTCCTGTATTTTAATAGTGCCTCTCAATCTTCCAATGGTTAAAAACAGTGCAGAGAAATAGCAGTTTTAACAAATATCTGCTACGAAAAGATAGTGGTCAACATGTTTCGGCAGTAAAAAAGACTATATTTGTCCACTGCCTTCGTCAGGACCTAATACTCGAACCCGGGCCATCAGCATGGCAGGCGAGAATTCTACCACTGAACCACCTTTTTCTGATAGATACATCTGCCAGTGGATTCCTCACCTTGTGAATATCCCCTTGTGTCAGCAACATTCGGAAATATTTTTCGTAGCTTAGTGCCGACGTGGACTTGGACGTCATAGAGACACGGCATCGCACGCGACTCCGCTGACGTCACCAACGCCCATAGTAGGCCCACGCCGGCGTGATGAAATCAGTTCCGCCTTTTTTTGATGCTTTATTTTGCTACAAATTACGAGGTCAGGTGTGCGATACACTGTAGATTATCTGGGGTAGGTGGGGTAGCATTGACTTGACATTTCCACCTCCTCTTTGTTTTTACCAGGGCGGTGATCCATTTACCTGAGCCGCAGCCAGGTGAGGCGATGCTACACCCTCCTACCTAATAGGTAAGCAGGGACACAGATATATTGTCTATGTGGGGTCAGTTTGTGTCGTATTGACGCATACGGACTCACCAGCATTTGAAGCTGTGTTTGGATGTTTTAGGATTGACACCGACATTGTGTTTGTCTTTCCTCGTTTCCTGTATATGGCATGAAATCCACACTTCCTTCATGATGATACAGCAATCAGGAGGAGCAACCTGATGTACCTAGGATTTCCAGGTGACATGGTTGTTAATGAGTTTACTTTACTTTATTGTTATAATTTTGATCACCCTTTGCAGTAGCGAGTATTAGGTCCTGACGAAGGGAGTGGACAAATCTAGTCCTTTTTACTGCTGAAACATGTTGACCACTGGCTTTTCGTAGCAGATATTTGTTAAAACTGCTATTTCTCTGCACTGTTTTTACCATTGGAAGATTGAGAGGCACTGGGGGGGGCGGAGCTTGCCGGCGAACGAAATGGCCACCAGAGTCTTTAGCTCCGCCGCATAGTGCAAACTATCCTGCAATATCCTGCCTTCAGAGCAGGCCCGGACTGGCCATTGCGGGCACCGGGCAATCCCCTGGTGCGCTGCAAGGGTGGGGCCGGTTTTGGGCCGGTTTTGCATAGCTGCAAAATCGGCCCTGTAACAAAATCGGCCGAAAACCGGCCCCAGCAAAGAGCTCAGTCGCACCCCCAGGGGGCCAGCCGAGCACTTTGCCAGGGCCGGTTTTGGTTCTCAGTCCGGCCCTGCTTCAGAGTGATCTCTGTGGGGTAAATTTAGCATTCCTGTAAGCAATGAAGCTGACAGTTCCCTGCTGGGCCACAGCGGACCTCATACGGCGCTTGGGGCCCGAACATCAGCGACGCGGTGGTGAGGCGATCGAGGGCCGCGAAGCCGCGGCCTGTAGTTGGAGACCAACCTGCATTGCGTCGCAAGACGTGCGGCGCGCGCAGAGGTACTTCCTCTGTGCCAGCTGGGCCGGTGATCGCAGGCGGACGCACGGGCGAGCTGGACAGTGCGTCTCGCCGACAAGAGTAAAAGGGACAGGGTGGTCCCCCCCCCACCCAGGAGCTGGAAGAGGGGCTGCATCGGTGCTGGGCCCCGCTCCTGGAGACTCGGAGATCCGCCTGCTCTGCTGAGCGAGGCCGTGAATGAGGAGACCAGTGCTTGGCGCCATTGATGCCCCGCCTGTCCCGCCTGTACCACCGCGGTGGCTGTGCCTGCGGCGGCGGGAATACTAGCGGCATTTTCCGAGAGGCCCTGATGAAGTGACACCATTCCCCTGGGGGGCCCACAGGCATCCGGATAAACTGGCTGACGACCTTCCTGGAGTCCGGTCGGAGACAGCTGTGGACTGCTGCGGTGCCCATTAGCAGGTGAGTGAGCGTTAGAGGGGGCTACTGGAGAGTGGAGAGATCCAGCCGTTAAATTACGGAGTGGGAATCGCCTACCTCAAACCCCAACATAACCTGAGGGTGTATTGCCATATTTGAGGACTTCCTGCCTGCTGGGCTGTGTCTTATTGAGGCTATACGCTGGGCGACGCTGGAGCCTGGGGCCTGGCTGGAGTGTGCATCATTAAGCGGCCTTTTCGGCGGATCCGGGAGTGAGAGGCAAGACTGGGAGTGACGCAACCCAGAAGTCTAGTCTGTGGCGGTAAGGAGCTGGGCTGTTTCCACTGGAGAGAGGGTCAGTCTGTGGGCGCCCATAATCGAACCCCGACTCTCAACCTGGCGAAGGATCTCGGGTGGAGGGGTAGCCATATACCTGCCCTGTGCGTGGGTGCTGCGCTGTGTGCTGACGCATCTGGTGGAACCCAAAGTGCACAATGGGAAGAAACGATAAATCGCAGTCAAAATTAATGTTAGAACAAAGACGCCCGACATCCCAGGAGACAGCAGGTTCGGCAAAGAAGCACACGCTCACTGCCCCCACGGAAGACTCTGGCTCAGAGATTAAAGGCCTACTACTTGCGATGGAAAAGGGCCTGCAGTCTAGCATGGCGTCGCTGGGCACTGAAATCGACGCGCTCATGTACAGGATGGACAGAATGGTGGAGCGCCTCGATAAACACGTCGAAAGACTAGACATGGAAAATTTATGCAAAGCCTGCAGGACAAGACGGAGGACCTTGAAGCCCACTCGCGGAGATGCAACCTGCGCATAACGGGCTTTCCGGAGACAACTGCCACGGGGAACATGGAGTTATTCGTGGAAAAGCTTTTGGTCACTTTATTGGGGGAAGGCGTTTTTTCAACGATGTTCATGGTGGAACGTGCGCACCGCTCCCTGGGACCCCGACCGCGGCCAGGAGCCCCTCCACGCCCAATAATAGCAAAGTTGTTAAACTACAGAGACCGGGATGTAGCTCTGCATCTGGTGCTTGAAAAGAAGTCACTGTGCTATGAAGGAACGGACTTTTCCTTGTACTCGGACATTACTGCTAGAGTCCAGGAGGCTAGGAAGCACTTTGTCCCATACAAGAGGTAGTTACGGGAACTGGGCTGAGATTATGCCATGCTGTACCCAGCCTGACAGAGTTAACCGGCAGGGGAAATCCCATCTCTTTACTGACCCGAAAACTCTGCAGCAAGCGCTTGAGGAGTGGTCGAGAGCGCACCGCAAAGAGTCGTCCACTGCCCAAGCAGAGGAAGAATTAGATGGGCGGCTGGATGAACAGGACTGAAGGATGCCGCCTTATGGTATTGGGGGGGGATCGTGGGGTAAGACTTTCGGATTGTTTGTGATTTGTTTGATTTTGTGTGTTAGCTTCTACCATTAATCCGCGAGTTCGCTGAGTCGGACCATGCACAGCCCATATGGGACATATGAGTGAGGGTGAGGTGTTGGGTCGTTACGACAACCCCCCCCCCCGCCCCCTCTTTTTGGGGTGCATTAACGAAGGGAGAATGGTCCCTGGGAAGCACACACAGCATACTAGAGTGCCCTGGCCACCCAGTACTGGAGGCCATGATTAAATAAGCGTGTGGTGATACTGTGTTTACGATCCGAAAGTTGGATACCGGGTCCGCAGGTTCACAATGGGGCACGCATTCTGGCACTACGGAGGTGGGGCGGGGCGATGTCTGTCCTTCAGGGACAGATTTAGTACCGACTGATCGCAAAGCAACCTCTGCTCTTGAGTGCGGTGCACCTAGCTTGTCCCTTACTGCGACGATCTGTTTTTGTTGGGTGGTAGAGGGAGGGGGGGGGGTGGGGACTCTAGAATCTGTTTGACCAGGTTGGGGGTGGTCCGGTGTGGGTGGGGGGAAGGGATATGTTTGGAGATAAGGGAGCTCTGTTGAGATGTTGGGGGAAGAGCTGAATACGCACGCACAATGTTTTGTCTGCATACACACAGAGTGAGCACCCACACTACCTAGGGAGAGCATGGGAGGCAGTCACGACTGAGGAGGATAGTTCCGGACAGGGTGTACGATCTTGATGTTGACACTATGACTAGTTTGATGGAACATGGCAACATTAGGTGACATAGAAGCCCCCAGAATGATTGACACATTCAGAGCACTCACGTGGAATGTCCAAGGTCTCAATGACCACCGGAAGCTCCGTAAGGTCCTAAGCTACTTACATCGACAGCAGATTGATGTTGCGCTCCTGCAGGAGACTCATCTTCCTCAGGCTACCCCCATGCTGGGTTGTAGGGGGCTCACTGGGAACACCACCTCGGCGGGGTTCACATCACATGCTAGGGGGGTGCTAACGTGGATTAATCCCAAATCGCAATACACTCTGGAACTACTGAAAGCTGACCCAGCTGGTCGCTTTGTGATCAATGTAAAAGACATGGTCTGGATCTGGTCTTAATGTGTATGGGCCGAACTTTGATTGTCCGGATTGTTATGAATCGCTAGAAACAATAGCCGGCGCCTACTGCCACCTGCAGCTTATATGGGGTGGGGACTTTAATCTGGTCCTGGACCCGAGGCTAGATAGATCGGCTGGTCCTGCCCACAGACCCTTGGGAGCCGCGCGTCGGTTGGACTGCACCATCACTAGTTTAGACTTAGAAGACGTTTGGCGAGCGAGACACCCGGAACAGGGTGGATATACTCATTACTCCGCCTACCACAATGTCCATACCCGAATAGATTACTGGCTTGTGTCATCATCGCTGATGGGCCGGCTGAGGGGCTGTAGGGTCTTTCCGCGAACACTCTCTGATCACTCTCCACTCTTGATGGTCCTGGCTACCCCCAAGAAAGTCATACGCCCCTTCACCTGGCGATTCCCACCACACTGTGAGAAGTTGGCCCGATATGCAGTGCTCACTATTCTAGTGATCACTATGCATCAGTCCAAACGACCCTTATGGTGATTGGTTGTAAGTCAACCTTAGACCAGCTATCCTAGTAGCGTGGATACGAGCAGTCTTCGGGCTAAACTCTAGAGGGCGTGTTAAGCCAGCTGTTATACCATCACATACCCCTTGAACACCAAGTGAAAGGACACCACACAAGTGTTATGAAAATAAACAGTGTGTTTATTAGAATCACAACAGCCCTGTACTCTTTATGAGGACAGGGTACTAAGCACACAACGAAACTCTTAGGAAAATACTTCAAGTGCACAATCTATACAAATGCCCGAGGGCACGGAAAGTTAGTGGTCTCGGGCGGACCCGATAAGGTAAGTCGGAAGCGATAAGGACTCGGGACCCTTAGATACTGAGGCTATGCGGGCACCGAAATGCCGAAGTTACCTAGCCCGGGGGGCTGCGGCTGCACAAGTCTTTACAGACGTCGGGAGTCCTCGCTGACGAACCAGGAGCCGGAAGGAAGGAGTTGCTGGCCGGCGACCAGTGGAGATAGTTCGTAGAGATCCAAGCCTGGGTCAGAGATGGATGACACCTGAAAGCAGAGGGGACCAAGTTCGTACTACTAGCCAGTAGTCAGAGGGTACCAGGAGGGCACCGGATGATCGTCACCTCGACTAGGTGAGTGGGCGACGCTAGGCTCTGCAGTCTCACGGACCAGGAGGCGTTGTCGGCGACCAGGATGGAGGTGCGAGCTGTCCCACGAAGGTTGATGCTGTCGGCGTCGCTGGGCCCAGGATTGGGGCAACAAGCCTTGGCAAATTCAGGGCCACGTGGTGGACCTAAAATGTCTTCTTGAGTGGACCAGGAGGGTCCGGGGTACTCCTCTCTCAGAAGGGAGCAAAAGTCAGTCTGGAGCAACCAGACCAACAGCGTTGGTTGTCGGGCGTCGTCAAGGAAGGCCACAAGCCAGCGGCTAGTAACCAGACAACGTGCTGAACAGCAAAGAGCAGAAGGGCCCCACGCAGATCGTGGAGATGCTGGGAGGCTGCACTTCGGTGCTGGAGCTGCTCAGGGTCGGGGCTTCTCGGACCCCAGAGCACTCACCAGAGGATCCCTCGGTGGTCGTGCTGGTTTAAGAAATCGTGCAGGTTTTGAAGATGGCCGGTCCCTCGAGGTCTCGTCGCACCCACGGGTCTCAGCTGAGCTGACGATGTGGGTAGAGGTCAGAGGTGCCAGGGAAGCCGGTTCTCGTCGAGCTGGGCAGTCGGATTCCTGAGGAAGGACTTGCAGCAAACCGCAGAGTTCTTAGATGGTGCCTGCGGATGCAGGGTGACTACGCCTTAGCCACAAGGGAGAAATCTTAAGAAGAGTCTTGAAGTCCTTTCGTAGAAAGTATTCTTGATTCAAAGATGATCTAATTTGGAAGGGTCCCCGCTCCTGCCTTTATCCTAAAGAAAGGGGTGGGTACGTGACTAGGTCCTGCCCTAGGGGTGGGACCAGGAAGGGGGGTAGTTACACCCCTCTCCCATGCCGGGCTTTCCCCAGGTCAGGGGCTGGTGTGCCCTTGGAACTGGTTCTAGCCGGCAGATGCGTAGTGAGCACCGGGGTGCCACTCCGCAGTCACCTTCCTGTAAAGCCCTGCCTACCCAGGATACACAAAACCCTGTCTGGGATGGTGCGAGCACCGCCCCGGACAGGAAACCCTTTGTCCAAGCTCTCCTCGCTGGAAGGACTCCCAGCAGCAGGAGGTCAGACTCGTGTCTGTGGTGGCAGCATCCATTTTGTGGAGCTGAGGCTTCAGTTAACTTTAACCGGGGTTCACAGTTACGTACATGTCGTGTCCCTCTAGAAGGGTGGAATGCTAACCCCGTCGCCAGCATTGGTGAGGGGTCAGTATCCCGATTCGTATGACACCTTACTCGACATGTCTTGATACGCGATACGGAAGTTACCAATTATGGTACGCGTTATCATGGAACAGCCATTGGGTCTTGGTTCCGCAAGCTGCAACCGGTCTCGGCTCGTGCCAGAGCCCAATTCACACGATTCCACGCACTCTGCCTTCAGGATTGTCAAGGCCTGCCATAGGAGTGGCTGATAGGAATTCGGGTGTCCATTTCAGGGTTAGATATAGGTATACTATATCTAAAGCAAAGGGCGAGTACGCTCCGTTGCCCCAGCTGTCGCGCAGCCAGTTGTGTCAGATTTAAATGGCCATCCAGGGGTGGCATAATACATGCTTCAGCCCCTGGTAGGCCATGGGTACACCGATGCCCTGAGTTACAGGGTCTGACAAGGTGGCCCAGTTCCAATTGGGTAATGCACCTAAGGTACACATCAATTTAGCGAGAGAACAGCTAGGCTGTGGGTCTGATTAGCAGGCCCACAGCCTGAGAAAGTCGTAAACCAGTGAAACAAAAGCAAAAAATCTGGGTGATCATAGGATTGCAGACCCTACTCTCCTACACACACTCCCTACTTGACCCTCTTTTTCCAGGGGAAATAGCGGAGGCAATAGACACGTTCTTCGAGACAAATATATGTTCCGTGGACAGCTTCCAAACCGTATAAGAGGCATTTAAGGTCTACGTCCGAGGTGTAGTGATCTCCGAGCACTCGGGGGTCCTCCGGTCCATCAGGCAACGCCTATCTGAACTTGAAAAGCAGCTGTGCCTCCTAGAGGAACGGCAGAGGAGGGAGGCAGACACAGCCACGGAGCAGGAGGTTAAAACGCTCCTTGATCAGTTCAATAAGGAAGCTGACCGAGAGGTTCAACACATGGGAAAATATGCCAAGGCGCACATTTATGGCGAGGGTGATAGACCAAGCTCGGTACTGGTCAGAATACTGAGGGGAGGAGGGGCCGGACACAGGTTACATCAGTCAAGACGGAGACAGGAGAAGTTCTCACTGAGGAGGCAGAGGTCGCACACAGGTTCAGACAATATTACCTTGATCTGTACTCATCCAAGAACGGGGAGTTCGATGAGGAGATCTTGGGATACCTTGAACACATTGAACTCCCCAAGCTTACGAACACGCACAGAGAATTCCTAATGTGCCCCATCAAGAAGGATGAAATAGTTGAGGCGTTGGCAAGCATAAGAGCTAATAGCGCTCCGGGGGCGGATGGACTAACGGTGGGGTTCCAGATAGCATTTCAAGAAGTGCTGATCCCTCACCTGAAAACTCTGATGATTTATGTGAATCGGGTTGTATGCCGCTATCAAGGAGGGAAGCCATCCTGGTGGCAATCACCAAGCCGGGCACAGCTCTAGACGAGTGCGGCTCGTATAGACCTCTCTCCCTACTGAACGTTGATACGAAGATCTATGCCAAAGTGCTGGCGACTCATTTGGCGCTTCTCGCCCGACGCTCGTAGCACCAGAGCAGGCAGGATTCATCCCGGAAAGGAACCTTACATACAACATTGGAACGATTTTTGGCCTGATGCAACATGTTAGGCAAGATGTTAAAGCGGTGGCGGTATTTTTAGATATGGAGAAAGCCTTCGACTTGGTGGAATGGCCCTTCATGAGACAAGTTTTAACTAGGATTGGGCTGGAAGCACCTTTTCTGCAAATGATTGGAACCTTGTATGACAGACCCACAGCGAGAATTCGCCCGGGTGACCTGGTCACTGACCCCTTCCCTATCGGCAGAGGGACACGTCAGGGGTGCCCTCTGTCTCCCCTACTGTATGCCTTAGTGGCGGAGCCCTTGGCCTGTGCTCTGCGGGAATACCATGGTCGGGAAGGTATAGGATTCCCTACATATAAGATCGTAGTCTCAATGTACGCGTCGACATGTTATGTACGTTTGTGAGCCTGAACAAAACCTAGGGGCAGTCCTGCGTGAGGTTGTGCATTTTGGTGCGCTATCTGGTCTCCGAGTGAACTGGACGAAGTCCCTAGTCTTCCCAATGACCCCCTTTACACAAGAGTTCGAAGTGGAGTACCCCTTGCAGTGGACATCTGAGTCCATTAGGTACCTGGGTATAAGTTTGCACACAGACGCTGAGCTGCTGTTTAGAGAAAACTATGGCGTAGCCATTAGTAAACTAGAGGATGATGTGGAAGCTTGGTGCAGACTGCCCTTGTCCCTGTTGGGCCTTATATCCGTCATGAAGATGGTGGTGGACCTAGCTGAGCCGCCAGAGGTCCCAGAACTAACCTTTGTGTTAAAAACTGAGGCTGCCCGTAAGCTAGTAACCAACTTATACAGAATAGCTGTATCCCATAGGGAGGCACAGTACACAGGCGCGCAACTGGCCTGGCAGAGAGACCTGCAATTACCACTCGATGATATGTGGCGATACTGCTGCGAGAATACCAGACGCATATCCCTCAATGGTAAACACAGGCTGATTCACATCAAATTTCTGATTAGGGTCTATTACACCCCAGAGCGCTTGCACAGATATGGCCTCTGTGCGACGGCGGAGTGTGAGCGATGTCGCACGCAGGTGGTAGACTTTCTACATCTTGCCTGGCTGTACCCTGGGGTACAGTCCTACTGGAGCGCTGTCTTTGCGGAGCACAGCAGAATCGCAGAGGTGGAGGTGACCTCTGCCCCGCGCTTGCGCTCCTAGGCTACACTAAACGGGTACCTAAGTCTTTGTGCAGACTGGTTGGCATGGGTTTGCTAATGGCGAAACGGGAGGTTGCTATGCGCTGGTTGAGTGGGGCCGACTCCCACGGTCCAAAGCTGGATACGGGATATGATGTATTGGTGCACTCAGTCAGAGTTTTACAATGAGCTGCTGCCTCCCAGGAGCAGGCCCAAACATTTTTGGGGATTGTTTCAGACCTATATGAATGGTAGAGTGGGGGAAAGGGAGGATGTGCTCAGCGTTGAGGAAGAGGAGGCCACAAACGAGGAGGAACTGGGGTGAACAATAACCATCAGAGTGCCAATACGCGGATAAACATATGAGGAGGCTTACCTAGTCTGCTCTGAGGAGCTTGATAGTACTATTTTACCGCCTGCCTGGTTTCGGGTTGTTGGCTTAATGGCTGTGTAATCCTAATAACGGGTGCTGGAACTATGTATATTTGACACTCTGTATTGTGTGTGAGGGTGAGGAAGGGGGGATTTGAGGTTTGCTGGGTTTTGATTCTCTTGGATTTGTAAAACACAATAAAATGATTAATAAAAATATTGGAAGATTGAGAGGCACTATTAAAATTTTAATTCCTCCCTTCTCTCCAATTTTATGCACATCACTATTTTTTCACTTTCACCACTTGATGCACTGCAAATCAGTTATTACAAAGTCTCTTGATACCTCCGAATTCTTCTTACATCACTGATTTAGTAGCATCCACACTTACATCTCGTTCTAATGGCTACAACTGTAATCTCCTTGGTGTGAGGAGACCCAAATGATGACAGTGCGGTATCGGACAGCAACTGATGGGTAATTTTATGCCCTAGAGATTCCTGCTCTGCCTCAGACACACAGGGTTAGCATTTTTTCTCCTACATTTAGGTGTGTTGGATTCTTGCCTCATACAGGACGATTAGTTAATTGCTGAGACACATAGACACCTTTTGTTGTTCAAGTATTTCAGTGGGGGCTGTGTCCGTGTTTAGGTCTATAAATATGCCCTAGGACCCTTCCTTATTTGTATGTTTTTGATGACATTACAACACTAATTCTCCCACAGTTAACGATCGTGATCTTTACCCTACTAATCCTTCTCCACCAGACGACATTGTAGGCCATATAGAATTATTAAGCAGAGCTGCTAATTACCGTGGGGTCAAATTAACTAAAGTAATCCCTAGAAGATTTCCTTTTCAAAACGCTTAGCAGTTTCCAAAGATCCACTCAGACTCCCTATGCTTAAGGGTATGCTAAGACGTGTGGATGAAATTTCTAATTATCCTGTTTGGGCACGTATCCTCACCCCCAGAGTAGACAAAAAATATAGATCTGCTCCATTAGATCCAGCTTACATCAGGGGACAGTTACCCGTAGATTCTTTGGTAGTTTATAATGCACGTAAAAGAGCCAATTCCCAAATGTCAGGAGATGCTCCATATCCAGACAAAGAGTCTAAGTTGATACACGCCTCTGGGAAAAGTGTAGCCTTCCAAGCTGCAAATTTTTGGCTCACTTCCAATAACCAAACACTTTTAGCCAGGTACAATAGGGTGCATTGGGATGAAATGGAGCAATTGCTCCAATTTCTGCCTGATGAGCACAAATCCAATGCTCAAGACCCGGTGCGAGAGGGATATCTCCTCTCATCTCGAACAACTCCATCAGGTGCGCTTTAGATGCCGCTGACACTGTAGCTAGAGCTGTCAACACCAACTTTCTCTTAAGAAGGCATGCCTGGTTACGAATTTCTGGGGTTAAACCAGAGGTTCAAGTTTCTATTCTTAATATGCCATTTGACAAGCAACACCTCTTTGGCCCTGTAGTAGACAGATCCTTAGAAAAGATGAAAAAGGACAAAGAGGTTGCAAAATCTATGGGGGTCCTTCAGTCGCCCTCCGGCCATGGTTCCTTTTGGTACTCCTTCTATAGGGGAGGGTCCAAGAATACCTCCTCAGACACTGCCTCTACAACCTACAAAGGCAACAATAAGCCCTCTGTTTCCAAGGGTTTCTTCAGAGGGAGTTAGAGGCATGGAACGGGTAGAGGTAGAGTTCAAACACACGCTCCTCCCCCTCCAATATCAACCAGTGACTTGCCTAAACTCCCCCGACCATTTAACACCTGTCGGGCGTCTTTCACAATTATTATTTTTTTTAAATTCTTTTTATTAACAAAAGAAATCAACAATACAATACACAAACATTGACCAGGGTGTATCAGGTGACCACTGTTACATCTTTACGGATGTGAGCTCCCAACAACAGCCAGGGATTAAGAAGAAGGAAACGGGCCTAGGCGTCTTCCCGGTCCATGTCTGTAGGTTCCAGTTCCTGCGGCTCACCAATATCACCACGATAAGCATTCCAGGTACCCCAGATCTTGGCTCATTTGCGGGGTCGCCCCCTGGATACATACACTGACTTCTCACGAAACATGCACCAGTCAAGGTCTACCATCCATTTCCTTACCCGAGGTGCCAGAGAGGCACCCCAGAGCTGCGCTATATTACATTTAGCTATCACACACGCGAGAGCCACCCAGACCTTGCCATGACTTGGCAGGTCCTTGGGCTCCCACACATTCAATAAGCATCTCCTGGCCTCCAGCTCGACCCTCACTCCCCATACTTCACTCTTTTTTTAATGTATCTTGGTCCAGAAGTCACAAACCCACTCACACTCCCACAATATGTGCAGGAACGTTCCAGGCAGCCAACACCCTCTTCGGCAGTCAGCAGACCCAGCCAAGCCCATCCTCTGCAGTCCCGAACCCGTGACGTAGGAGCGATGCAAAATCCTAAGTTGAACCAAACGGAGCCTCATGGGGACCGCTACTTCCTTGGGGGACGCCACCGCTTCCCTCCAGTCCTCATCGTCAAGAACAAAGCCGTTGGCAACCCACTGTCTGCGCAACAACACCAAGGGGTCCTCAGTATGGTTGATCAACTTGCTATATGTTAAGGAGATCGCCCTAGTGGGCACTAGACCATCGAGCAAACGATCCTCCAGTGGGGAGGCCACTGGAGGCGTCTCACCTCTGGGGACAATGGCGCTCAAAGCATGACTGATCTGGAGGTACCTAAATCGTTCTGTCTCATTCAGTTGATACTTAGCCTGCAATTCCTCAAACCTCAGCACCCTATCCTTACCCCATATATCGCGGACCTGCGTTACACCAATCAGGTCCCAACTATCAAACCCCTTGGCTTTCCAGAGCATCCCCAACATCTCAGAACTCCACAGGGGAGTGGCCAATGTCAAGCGACCAGCCCATTTGAGGTCTCTGCTGGCCTCATGCCACACTCTTGTAGAGATCGAGGGAGGCCCAACCAGTGGAAACCGACCACGCTTAGCATATAGAACACGGGTATACTCCCCCCCCCCCCCCCCCCCCGGCACTTGGCTGCGGTCCATCACATATCCGGGGTCTACCGGTGAGCCGTATATATCATGGTTTATGGGGGCCAACTGAGACGCCCAGTAGTATTTACGAATGTTAGGCAGACCGATGCCTCAGTCGTACCATGGCAGCACCAATTTCGACAGAGCAATGCGCGGCCTCCCTTCCCACAGAAGGCTACACTGCAGAGACTCAATCTCGCTAAAATATGACTGCGGCACAGGGGCAAAGGAGTTCTGCAGTGCATATAGGAATCGCGGGAGAGCCATCATTTTGAAAAGGACGGCCCGGCCCAAGAGGGAGAGTGGGAGCGTCTTCCACCGCGCAACATCCGACCGGAGTCTAGCTAAGGGGTGCAACAGGTTCAACCGGAAGCGCACCTTGGGATCACCGGAAATCTGGATCCCGAGATGGCGATAGCTAACCAACTCCATTCTCACAGGGAAATTATCAGGCACTCTAGGGGGGGTCTCTGCTCAACACAAAAAGGACTGACTTCGCCCAATTAATCGCAAATCCCGAATACCTGCCAAAGATGGCCAGGACGTCCATGAAAACAATAAGAGAACTGCGTGGGGAGGTCAAGTATAGCAAAATATCATCAGCGTAAAGCGAAATCTTGTCCTCCCAGCCTGCAGTCCAGCGCAGCCCTCTGATCGAGCGGCCCCACCGCACACATGCCGCTAGCAGCTCCAAAGCCAAAGCCAAAGCAAACAAAAGAGGCGAGAGGGGGCATCCCTGTCGTGTTCCCCGTCCGAGAGAAAAGTCTCGCGACTTATGATTGTTCACGACCACACGAGACATGGGGCCGAATATAGAAGACGGACCCAGCCAAGAAATATAGGGACAAACCCCAGCTTCGTCAGAACCGCAAAAAGGTAGGGCCACTCCACCCGGTCAACGGCTATAGTGGCGTCAAGAGACAACAAGACTGCTGGCTCATGGATGTGAGACGCGCCCGCCACCACACCATGCAACCGACGGAGATTAAGTGCGGTGTTACGCCGTGGCAATAAACCGGACTGATCTGGGTGGATCAAGGTCGAGATAACTTTCACCAAACGGGTAGCTAGCAGTTTGGCCAAAATCTTGGGCTCTGCGTTCAACAAAGAAATAGGGCGGTACGAGGAGCAGTCTAGTCTGGGCTTGCCCTCCTTATAAATTACAACAATGTTGGCAACTCGTTGGTCATAGGGCAGCAACCCCGATCCCGGCTTTCCATGTACATATCCTTCAGATACCGGGCCAATCGGTCTGCATGTGGCTTAAACAACTCGATGGGGAGGCCATTGGGGCCTGAAGCCTTACCAGAATGGACCCCCCCTTATAGCCATTGCCACCTCATCATTGGTGAGGGCGGAGTCTAACAATTTCCTATGATCGTCCGACAAGGCAGGCATCGGTATATCACGAATCCTATCTAAGTTGTCGACCTCAGTAAACGTTCCAAGTCTTTCACAATTCTTACCCGTCTGGCAATCAATAACTACAGAAAAATGGGTACTGGAAATTATCTCTTCTGGTTATTGCCTGGAGTTTACTAACAATCCTTCAAACATTCCTCCACGTTCACACAAACCGTCACCAGACCTCTTATACCTCATCAACCAAGAGGTTCAGTCTCTCCTTTTGAAAGTAGCTATAGAGCCCGTAACCCTACAATACCATGGCTCAGGCGTATATTTCCTTTGCTTCCTCATATCCAAAAAGGATGGTTCTCTCAGACCTATCTTGGACCTCAGAGAATTTAATCTTTACATACAATCAGACCATTTTCACATGGTAATGCTTCAACAAGTGCTTCCACTCCTACAACAGGACGACTTTCTGTCTACTCTAGACTTCAAGGACGCGTACTTCCACATTCCAATACATCCCGCTCATCACAAATTTCTCAGATTTGTGGTAGCGGGGCATCATTACCAGTTCAAAGTACTGCCGTTTGGAGTCACCACTGCTCCCAGAGTCTTTATAAAGTGTCTGGCAGTAGTCGCTCCTCATCTAAGAAGGCAACACATTCATGTCTTCTCCTACTTGGACGACTGGCTCATCAAAGCCAGTACATATCCAAAGTGTCTCCAACGCACTCCTAGAACAATGCAGTTACTGCATCAACGGGGCTTCACAGTCAATGTGTTAAAATCCCATTTTCAACCTTCCAACACTCAAAACTATCTATGAGCCACTTTAGATACTGAAATAGCTCTAGCCTTCCCAAGTGCAGCCAGAATTCACAATATTCAGGCTCTAGTTCTCCAGTTTCAGCCCACTCACTCACTACCAGCTCGAGTGTATACGCTGCTGCTGGGAATTAAGGTTTCTTTCATCATGATTGTTCCCCATGCCAGGCTTTACATGCGTCCACTTCAGGAATGCTTAGCAAGTCAGTGGAACAAATCACAGGGTCTTTTAACCAATCTAGTGTCAGTAAACAGCCATACTCCTCACTCTCTGCAGTGTTGGAACCCACAAAATGTATCAAAAGGACAGCCCTTCATAGACACAGTTCCACAGACCATGCTAACAGCAGACACGTCCCTCACTGGTTTGGGGGTTCATATCCAACATCATACAGTGCAAGGCCTGTGGCGTCAACAGCAAAAAACTCCCACATAAATCATCTAAAGTTGCTACCAGTGTTTATAGCACTCAAAGCATTTCAGACTCATCTGCTTGGCAAAGCTGCCCTAGTTTGTACCGACAACATGACAGCTATGTATTACATACAAAAACAGGGGGGACACACTATCTCCAACAGTCAAACCTGGCTTAAGACATTTGGAAGTGGGCCATCCACCACAAAATTCACCTCCTAGCAGAACACCTCCCAGGAGTAAACATCAGATTGCCGATCTTCTCAGCCGACAGAGACAGCAAATCCATGAATGGGAACTTCACCCTCAAGTTCTCCTCCCATACTTTCAAAGTTGGGGATTTCTTCAAATAGATCTTTTTGCCACACACCAAAATGCCCAAGCTTCGCCTCCAGGTATCCACATCCACTCGCCAAAGGCAATGCACTATGAATGAACTGGTCAGGGATATTTGCCTACACTTTTCTGCCTCTTCCACTCATTCCATTAGTGGTTCATAAACTCAGGCAAACATCCCTCACACTGATCCTAGTAGCTTCCACATGGGCCCGTCAACCTTGGTTCACAACCATGTTGGAGCTGTCACTAGTGCCACATCAAAAACTACACCTCACATCCAGCCTCCTCACACAGATCCATGGAGAAATCAGACACCCAGATCCCAAACAACTCAACCTCGCGAATCAGAGTTTGGTTATCTACATCCCGCACCAGACTGTATGAACATCATCAGAGAGGCCTGAAGGCCTACCACAAGAGCCCGTTATGCAGCTAAATGGAAACATTTTGTTATCCATTGCAATATCAATCCTCTTGCAGATTTGCTATCTGTTAAACTTGCAGCGATCACAGTTATCTTACACTTCTATCTGCCTACATCTCACTGCAATAGCTGCATATCTACAAAATAGGCAACACTTATCTCTCTTTAGAGTGCCTGTAATCAAAGGTTTTATGGAAGGACTTAAGAGCTATCCCACCAAGACTTCCACCTGCCCCAGTGTGGAATCTTAGCATAGTCCTCACACGATTAATGGGCCCACCTTTTGAACCCATGCATAAATGTGAACTGCAATTTCTATCCTGGTAAATTACTTTCCTCATTAAAATTACTTGACTGAGGAGAGTGGGTGAACTACAGGCACTAACCATAGAAAAACCTTTTTCCCAACTTCACAGAGACAAAGTGTTTCTTCGTACTAACCCAAAGTTTCTACCTAAGGTAGTTTCTGCCTTTCACATCAATCAATCGGTTGAGTTACCTGTATTCTTTCCTTAATCCGATTCAGTGGCAGAACGGGCTCTACACACCTTAGATGTTCGAAGAGCCCATTTATATTGCATAGAAAGAACAGAGCCATTTTGTAAAACTAAACAACTTCTTGTTGCTTTTGCTCCACCTCACAAGGGCAATCCCATATCCAAGTCTGGTATTGCCAGATGGATTGTTAAAGGCATTCAAACATGTTATGCAAAAGCAAAGAACTTTAACAATACCCCCTAGAGCACATTCCCATTGCAAAATAGTAGAATGGCTTTCTTAGGAAACATCCCCATAGTTGACATTTGTAAGGCTGCAACATGGTCTACACCACACACATTCACCAAGCACTATTGTGTAGATGTGTTAGCAAGACAACAAGCTAATGTGAGCCAGGCAGTACTTAAAACACTCTTTCAGACAACTGCAACAGCTACAGGTTAGCCACCACTTTGGGAGAATACTGCTGTATAGTCTATGCAAAGCATGTGATCTACTGCTCACATGCCTCGAACGGGTTATGTTACTTACCCAGTAAGCATCTGTTCTTGGCATGTAGAGCTGTAGATTCACATGCGCCCACCCGGATACCTATACCTGTTGCAGTTCTCTCTCTTACTCAATTTACATACGTTTTGACATTTCTATACTTTGTTGCTTACTCCATTCTCACCCTCTGCGGGAAAACAATCTAACAATGGAGTTGATGCCCTTGCGCACTGTCACCGAAAGGTGGAGTCCCCTACATCTTGAAAAAAAAACTTGCAAACATCTGGACCCAACACTAGATGGCAGGAGTATGCAAAGCATGTGAATCTACATCTCTACATGCCAAGAACAGATGGTTACTGGGTAAGTAACATTATCCTTAACCTAGCTGATCTCCAGTCTTTTTATTGCCACAATGTGCAATGCATATTACTTTGAAAGCAAACTAACTTGCCACAGGGGGCTCAAAGGCAGGTGTAATATGACACTCTATATTAAAGTTTAGGAAGTTGTTTTGCAGGAGCATATTGTATTCTCTGTAGTTCATGCATCATATGGTGAGAAGGTCCAAGGTAAACACCAATGGATTAGTGTAGGCAAGAGAGTACTTGATTGCAGAGATAAAAATGCTCATAAACCTAGGTCCATGTGGGCTTTGTCTGTATAGTTGAAACAGACTATGCTTACCCTACATGCCTTTGTGACCAAGAGCTATTTCCAGAGGAGTGCAGAGGCAGTTAGTGCATTAAAGAGCCCTAATGCTTCAGATCAGTGGAAGGACTCCGCTACTTCCTGCAAGAAAGGATAAAAAGACGAATGAGTGTGGAAACCAGTGCCTCAGAAATACTGTATCCAATGTACTAAGCGTCCTCCCCATTTCCTTCAAATGAACAAGCAAATTACTCAGTTGACCTACTGGTCGATCTAGGACCAATCCGGACATGTTTTTGTAGGGCTTAGTACCAATCATGACCCCACCCAGAAATTGCCAGAACTGTAAGGGATAAAAGGGTAGCTAAACTGTATTAAAATGAAAATGTCCTCTATTTAGCAGAACCAGCTCTTCGCGTGGGGGAGGGGGGTAGGGGGGGTGGGGGGGGGGGGGGGTTTTGGTAGCACAAGGTCTATTGTCTCCTTATCTCTCTAAAGCACACCATCTTCAAACCATCCCTACAGACTGGATAGTTTGGACCCTACAGGCTCGGTATGGGTTGAAGATGGTGGAGTTCGCCTTCTCCTTCTCTAAAGGTGATGGAGCAGACACCTGACCAGATAATGATTTTGACTGCTATGAATGGGGACTTTTGTCCCTACTTCAACCTACCATTTACTTACATAAAACCTAGACCGCTTTGACAACCTCCTAGGATGTTTCTCCAGAGCGGTATGTCAATGAAAATATTAACTAAATCCCCAATGGGGCTGGTGTTGGAAAAAGGGAACAGTTCTTTGGACAGGCCTCACTGATCTCAGGAACACTGTCCCAACCAGAACCCTATGGAAGCTATGCTATGGATTATAAAAATTATACCAGTCTCTCTTAATCAACGAAAAACGTTTACCACAAATCTTTCTCCCCGCAGGGAATAACAACGCGGTCGTTACGACTGCGTTGTGATTCCCCATACCATTACTCTGCAAGTCGGAACAACGACTTGCGGGGGGGGGGGGGGGTTTGGACTTAAAATCCAACACCTTCCCTATTGTCCGCACAGACTTGAGTTGGAATAGTAAATTATAGTATTCCAACATCCAGCGCCTCCCCCTCCGCAAGTCGTTCCGACTTGCGGAGTAATGTTATGTGGAATCACAACGTGGTCGTTGTAACAACCGCGCTGTGATTCCCTGCGGGGAAAAATACAGCGGGATAATAACATACATTCCACCTAAATACATACTGGACTGCCCAGCCCTCACTTTCTCTACTTTTCGTTCTTCTACCCTCTTAGTTTCTTTCCTTTCTTAATTCTTCTTTCTCAGACTGAGTATGTCAGTCACTCTTCTGCACCTTGCCTATGTCAGTGTTCCAAAATAAGCATCGTCATGCGCACTATTGTAAATTCTGTGCCTCTTGGTAGGATATTTCACTTGTTAAAAGAGCTACTCGTAAGTACATAGTACTGCTTTACTGATACTAAGATATCCTATAAAAAGTTACTATATGTAACATACTTTTTTTCTATTTCTTTCTCAACAGGTTCCTTCAAATAAACCTCAGAGGATGTTATTGTCTTAACTGTTATTTGCCAAACAAATACTTATCAAGGTGTCATTTTTCTATACCAACTTTTTAACAATTGGTTATGTACATAAACATGTTTTTATGTCTAGGGTTTAGGCTGAGCCCAAGCCAAAAAAAGTAATCTCTTTAATACATATTTTTCTAATTTTTTACTGTTCACACGATACTTTCTATCCAAACCAAACATTAATTCTATCAGCTTTTATATCGAGTGAATTCAAAGAGTTTTATACATTTTATAACCTAGCCTGATGCTGTTAATACTAAAACATCTAAAAAGATCATATACACATGAACATTGAACATTTGTGTGTATGTGTGTGTATATGTATGTGAAATCTCTGTATATGATACCTCAGTGAGTTTTCTGTATTTAGGGATTGGATTAGCTGGAGCCCATGTCTGATATGTAACTTTTTGTTAATTTTTAAATGCACACTCTAGATACATTTAAAACTTCTACCAGGGTATTATTTCATTTTAAGCAGTTTTTACCTCAGAGGAATTCAAAGAGCTTACCAGAATACCATGTTTTTGCTGAAATTGAAAATTGAGAATATTTTTCCATAAATGCTCTGAAACAAAAAATCCCTAAAGAGGAGCTCTGCTTAAAATATTGTAACCATACATGTATTAAATTTGGTGAGAAAATGGTGCTCCTTGTCAGGAAAACTATAAATCTGTAACACATTGAGTTCTCCGTGGCATGTCAAGGAATGTTGAGAAGGGGCTATAACGTTTGTGGTGTGCACTCTACTAATTTTATTTCTCACTCTGCCTGGTTGTCATCTTTTCCCACTTATATCACTTGAGGTAGCCATTAAAAATTGACGCGAGGGCATCCTTACATTCTGTCCTTAATATCCTACGTACTTATATTTTGCTGCCTGCTGGAGCAGATAGAAATTCATGTTGTGGTACAAAATGTTCATTGCGTTGGTAACCCATAGAAATATTTCACTTGGAAAATATTTTTTTAAGTGGATCATATTTTTTGCATTTTCCATGTGTTGCTTTTTAAGTCTATTTAAAATCGACGTTGCCGCACAGACACTTCTATTAAAATGTTAATTCCTGCTTTCCAACTCGGAGGCCATAGAACGGTTTAATCAACTGGGTGATGCCCTTTATCTGCCACATCAGTGTGTTTGAGGTGGTGTGTTATTATGACAGACATGGCTCACAGTCCCCAAAAGAATCCTCTTCTGACCTTCAGAGCTACCAATATTTAAAAAATTGCATCGAAGGTGAATAAGTGGACTAATTTCTATATTGGACATTGTTTTAGTGTCTGTAGGGTATGCTCCATTTTTATGTCTACAAAATCAGATATGTTTTAGATAAAAACTTAAATATGTTACATAAATGGAATTTTCTAAATGGACAACAATATTATTCCTAGAGAGTATGCTTCAAGTGCAGCCACGACATTGCTTATCCATACCAATATTTGATTTTCCATCTTGTGAACAACACATCTCCCCCCCAACTCAAATAATCTTCTAAGTTGAAGTCACAATTGTTATTTTAATGTGAATGTGCAATACCAAGTTTCACGCAGCAATTTCCATTTAATAAGTCGATCTTAAATTCATAGTTAGCTGTTTTTTTGTTTTTTCACCGCACTTTTCCTCTACCTGTCATAAATAACACTGTGCTATACGCCGTGTCTTATCAAGTTAAACACTATGGTGGGATAGGTGGAAAATCAAATTTGGTTGAACAACGGAATAATATATGTCAGTACAAGACAAGGTGGATCAAAATGTTTTTAAATGGGAGAAATCGATATTTTTAAGCTTATAAATTACCTGAGTGGCTTTAAATGGGTTTGTCTGGTGACATTTTTGTACTGGTTGCAAAATTTTTAAACTAATATGTTCATAAGCGTTAAGTGACTTTTTAACACGCATTTGGGAGGGAATGTTTTTAGGTATGGACTGGTTGTAATTTTGTAAACCTGCCACAATAAAGCTCCATAATGCACCGTTTGTCTTGAAGTACAACAAATAAATCTGGTTAAACAAATGTTTGTTGCATCTGAATCTTTTTGCTTTTGATTTACCTGGTACTTGTGAGGGCCTTAACAGTCCACATGTATGTAAAGATTTTTATTTGCATTGCTAGAGCAGTGAGTAGTTATTGGGCAGACTACTGTAAGGAACCTCAATTTACAACTGGTTTCCGAGGTCCACCACTACTAGTGCATGTCCATTGCATTATCCAAATAACTCTCTTTGCACATTTAACTTTTCAATTTTGGTGAGGTCCTGCAGTCAAAGCTTTCTGTATGAGGTGATTGTGGTGATAACCTCAGATACATCATGACACCGACACCGTAAAGAACGCTCAAACTCATTGGCAACCATTCCTATGGTTTCAAATACGACTTTTATTGACAGGTAAGCAAAAAGAATATTTAAAAATAGGCTAGAAATCAAAAGGTAGACTATTCCAGCACTACCTGGAGTTACAATACCATTCCAAAAGTTTGTGTTAGTAGTCTGGGCACTAAAATATCTAGAACATTGGCCCAAGACAAATAGTTTTTCAACGGCTGCAGTTTGATGAACTTGAAAGGCTTGGGACTCATTGGGTTTACTTTATTTATTTTTTAATCAACAATGTCTGCCGATAGGACAGAGATACCAGTCACATGAAATGCAGTGTAGCAGCTTGGCTATGATACACCTGCATCAATTGTCTTTGACCACAGTGAATTACCCTGTGATTTGTCCCTCCAGAGTGTCTCTTCTTCACTCCAGCACAGTCAGTGGAGTGTTTTTAGGGTGCAGAGAATCTTTGTGTCCAATTCCTGTGACATTGAAGATCTGATACACACTGCCCAGGTAATGCACCATTCAGAGATCGACTAAGGACCCAACTGATCTCCGTTTGTTTGATTGGCAGCAGCTGTGGTATTGGGTTAACACCGACCATGACATTCCCAGGAGATTACCAACTCTGAGACCTATATGGAGAGACCCATTAGTGATCAACACTTGCTGATAACCAGTCACTGATAAGATGGACAGACAGCCTAAAGGGGTGGGGGGTGGGGAGCAGATTCACAAGTGGTTGTGCCACAATGGATCTCTAGCTCCGCCGCTCAGGTCATAGTCTGTGGTCTAAGCCTTGCTTTTAATCCATCTGGGCTGTAGGTATCCCATGGCTCCTGGATGGACTCAGATGCTTTAGGTTCTCCATGTAGGCCTTTAGTTAGCTAGCTTAATTTAGGCAGGTTTTTCTTTTGCCTCTATAGCTTCTCCCCTTGCAGGACTGTCAAGTTCCTAATTTCCCACAGGCCACTGCCGGAATGGGCTCTTGCAATACAGACATGGCTCCTGCCTGAAGGTCAGCTTCCAGCAAAGGTTCTGAACCTGGCAATGCGTCTGACCAATATCAATGGTCTTGCAGGTCCCACCTGGCCCGATAGCACATTCCGCTATCTACGGCCTCCCTTGGACCAGAGTGGTGGGGTACAGGAGGCAGAAAACACGCTCTCATTACACGGGCTCTACACCACACAGTCAGTACATGCAATATACAATATACAATCATGCCCAGACACATGCACAACACAAGCTCATCCAGTCACACGTTAGAAACGCCCACTCACATTGCAGACACACCCACTCTCACAACGGCCTCATGCTTTCACTCTTCCTAGTCCCTGAGAAGGAGCCACCCGATAGATGGTACCAAAACCACGCAAGACTTGGAAGTCTCTATGGCCATCTACACATTGGTTGGCAATCCGACTCCCTCAGCAGCAAGGCCTCCAGAGTTTTATGACTTACCTGCATCAGTGAATCCAAGTCCTGTGCAGCACCAGCATCTCTCCTCCAGTTCCAGCAAAGGTAACTCTGTGCCCCGACCAAATTACCCTTAAGCAGTAAGAAGAGGAAGTTAAGTACACAAAGTGAGCATGAATTTTTCGCAATTCCAGAATATAGGATGTAAAGTGAAAAGGCACAGATAAAAGACTGAAAGCATTGCTACAACTTAGCACAGATAGAGAGTGCAAGCTTGAATGTAGAACTTAGTGGAACTGTACATTGCGGCACGATTTTGGGCCATCTGAATACCAGCAACAAGGCTGGTGGAAGGGTAGGTTTCTAAGACACAAGAGTATACATCAAGCTCAAGCCATGCAATACCGAGAGTATATAGACATAACTGTGGTGGGTGGCAGCATACATGTATGAGTGATTAATGCAAATGTGATTGTCCATAGTGTGAATGTGGTATGAATTGAGATCCAGTGAACCTTGAATTCAACTCTGAAGTAAGAGCTTACAACTAAGCTACCTGTAATCACCTTAGCCCTACTGGAGCGGTTCTATGGGGACCCAAAGAAGTATGCAGTCTTCATGAGTCTGTGTAAGTTACATTTCCTTTGTAAACCACTAGCCTTCCTAGATGAGCATTCATAACCACTTTTGTACTGTCCTATATATACAGTAGCCCAGCAACGTGATCCATTCCACTAATAGAAAAAAAGTATCTGGTACTATACCATTTTTATACCATCTGTGGTGAGAAGCAAAAACTGTTCACTAGAAAGGCACATGCGGTGTCCTTGAATAAGACATTTTTCATCCTGAAACTGGGATCTCCTTACCTACATTGCCACATTTAAAAGGCTTGTGGTAGAAACTGAATGGGCAGAGGAAAAAGGATGGTCTATGTGTATCCGTGTCTATATTGGGGGTGGAGGGGAGGGGGTGGGGGAGTTGAAGGATGGGTTGGCCCAGGTCATCAATCTTCCCACTGACTACAATGTGTGGATTGCACTCACTGTCCACCTAGATCACCGGTTATCTGAAAGAAAGAGTGACAGAAACAAGACAGATTAACAAGTGTTCGTACAATGCCGTAAGGCATTTGCGCGCTTTAGAAATTTTAAAAATAAATAAATAAATTATTCTTCCGATGAAGATAAATTGAGTGTCTGGTGTGGCACCCATGTAAGCAGGGGGAATATGAGGTCACTTATGTTCAGAGGAAAGAGAGAGACGTAGAAAATACAAGTTAAGTTTATACTGTGGTAATAGTGGTCATTTTAAAGAGGATTGTAGGTCAAGGGCAAAAGCCCCAGAAGCCGCAACCGCAGTGTCAAATCAGGCAGCGGCCGCAGCAGACCAACTAAAACATTCTCTAGTGTTGGGAAACTGAAGATCTTGAATATGCTAGAGGTTCCATACCCGAGAGTAAGCACAGTAGAGACCTCAGCCCAGTTGGCGAACAAATGGCAAAACACTGTTGCACATTTAAATGTTCTGGTAGAGCTCATAGTCCCGAATAGCCGGCACATGCAAGTGTCAGCATTACTTGACTACCGAGTTACCAGACATTTTGTAGCTTAGACATTTTCAACTCAAATGCAACTTCTTGTGGAAAGAAATACGATACTTGAACGAGAGAATTTCGTGGATGGTTCCACCCTAACTTCAGGACCCATATGCTACCATATGTAGGAAGTAACTATGAACATTGGCACCACCCATACGTAAAAGATTTAATGTATTATCATTGATGCACCACAGTGTGCGTTAATGTTTGGGATGCTGTGGTTAACTTTCCAGGACTCAATGGTGCCTTATTTCAGATGCTTGATAGAGTTGAGCTCTGATTACTGTAAGCAGCGCTGCCGTCCGGTTGACGTTCCACAGAAGTTAGGAATAGGTGGATCCACTAAATTATTATCACATGGTAGTGGGCCTTCGCCAATTTGTTGGACCCTGCCTGACTGTTACGCAGCTTATAAGGTAGTATTTGACATAGGAGCCAGTCAACTTCCTCCACATCACAACTATGATTGTCGCATAGACTTAATCTCTGCAGCCGCCATCCTGTGTAGTCACATGTAGGCGCTCAGTTAAGCGGAGGCGGAATATCTGAAGCTGTATATAGATGAAAACCTAGCATCCGGATTTATTCGGCCTTCCGAGTTTCCATCCACCTCTCCTCTCTTTTTCATCCCCAAGAAGAGAAGGAAGTTGCGTGACTGTATGGGCTATCAGCCAAAACAAAGTAACAGTAAAAAAATTGTACCCTTTACTGGTAATTCCTTTTGTGCTGGATTAGGTGGTAATTTTCACTAAACCGGATCCCCGGGAAGCGTAATATCTAGTCAGAGTGACAGGGTGACAAGTGGAATACGAGTTTTGGACCAAGTTCAGCTCTTTGGCTATCTTCTCATGGCCTTTGGACTCTACAACACGCCAACCACCTTTCAGTACTTTACAGATAAAGTTTTAGGGGGCTATCTAGATGTGTTCTGCATCATCTATATTGGCTATCCTCATGTATTTGAACACATACAAGAACCCATAGAACGGGGGGCGTGGCTTGGATGCCGAGGAGGTAGGCAGCGTGAGCTCGGAGCTCCGTGCCCGATCCCGGAAAATATCCTGAAAATCTGATCGGACCCCGATGTAATCGATATCATCCGGTACTGGAAGGTACTGCGGAGGGTCCGGTGCCCACGGAGGACGACGCCGAGCCATTCCACAGCAGCATTTCGACTTTGAAAGTTGGACCCAGGCGAGAAGTCGCGGACCCTAAAATGGCGGCGGTGGCATGAGACTCGGTGACGACGGAGTCGTCTTGCCGGAGACCCACTGAGGCCTGCTCCCTGACAAATCGGAGGTGCTGGCTGTTGTATCGCGCCTCTCCCTAGGTGCCGGAGTGGACCTTGGGCGCACCCTCGGGCGGTGGCTGGGAACTGCCCCCTGGTAGTGGCGGCGATAGTGCAGCAGTGACCCAGTGACGAAAGCCCCGGGCCCCTGGCACGACTGGCGCCAGCCGGGCTGACGGTCGTCCAGAGTTCCTGCTTCTTGGAGATAACCTTGGATCCGGGGACCCTACCGGAGGGCGAAACCCGGCGACGCTCGGAGAACGACCAGGAACATACTCGGAGGCCACCGCTCGGGCCGGCCCAGATGGGGAAGACGAAGGGGAAGGGAGATGGTGCGACCGATACAGAGGCGGCGAAGGGAGCGGAGCGAGACCAAGCGGCATTGCAGCGGATGCAAGATCGTATCCTAGAAGCCATCGCCACCACAAGTGACGCCCTACAACAAGATATAGCTCAGGTGGCGACGGGCTTGGGCCTCCTGAAGGCCGACCATGATAAACTTAAGGACAGGGTGAAATCCGTGGAGACCACGGTTAAGGAATTAGCTCCGGGCCAAGCAACGATGAAGGCCCAGATGACGGAAGTGATGGACCGCTTGAAGGTGCTAGAGCGGAGGGCCGAAGATGCGGAAAACCGGAACAGGCGCAACCACGTACGCCTAGTGGGCCTGCCGGAAAAAATCGAAGGCGACGACATGGTGGGCTACCTCGATAACTGGCTGCGGACGGAGGTGGCACCGGAAGGATTGTCCCCCTTCTTCTCCCTGGAACGGGCACATAGGGTTCCAGCGCGCCCGCCGGCCTTGGGCCTTCCTCCTCGCCCAGTGGTGTTCAAGTTGCTCCATTACCGGGACAGGGACTGGCTTCTGCAGAGGGCGAGAGAGGCAGGACCCTTTCAAGTGGACAACAGCAGAGTCACTATGTTCCCGGACTATACATTTGAGACGCAGCGGCTTCGGGCAAACTTTCTGTCCCTCAAGCGGGAGCTCCGCAAGGAAGGCATCAAGTACTCCCTGTTGTTCCCCGCCAAGCTGAGAGTGGTAGTGGACGAACAGTCACTCTTCTTCACGTCCTCCGCGGACGCTTGGGACTGGTGGGACACTTATAAAGCGGGAACGGACGGTGCTAAGGCCAGGGAGGAGGAGGCTAAGATGGCGCAACCGGTCAGGCAATCACAACGGATCAGGAGGAACCGCAGGAGGACCGGCAAACCATCGATGTCGCAGACGGAGGCGGAGAGGCAGGCGGCGCTACAGGCGGTAGTGGACTTATCCAGGGCCACCAGAAGTCAGTCCGGGAAGGGCACGGAATCAGAAGACCCGGGCACGGGCTCGGAGACGGGACAATCGGAATTTGGTGGAGCCCGGGGCCCTATTGTGACACCGCAGACTTCGGGGGAAATACTTGAGGCGTGTTGAACTGAACTGGTGGAGTGAACTCGTTGGTTGGACACCGGGGCACTGGGCCCGTGGCAGTGGAACGCTATTACTTGAGGTTTTGGGGAGCTGTAATGTGGGGATTGCGGGGTGGAGTGCGCGGGGCTGATTTGTGTTGAGGTTCTATCGCATCGAGCCACGCCTTACTGGCCCCTAAGGTCATCGGAGTGGGGACTGCGGCCATTACCACCTTTCCTTGAGGGGTGGTCGGGAGTGTTGGTTTGGATGGGGGTACTTCCAGTTGCGGGGGGCCTGTCCTGGGGGGGTTGGTGTTGCGAGCAATTGGGGTTGCTCGGGGGGTAGTTGTTGTTGGAGGGGTTTGGCTTCCTGTTTGGAGAGGGTGGGTGGGGGGGCCCGTGGTCGCGTGACTTGTAGGGTCACTGTTCTTTGTTGTCTGGTCCGGTTGTGTAGGGGGAGATGGCTAGTACTGGGGCGTTGAAATGTGTGACCTGGAATGTGCGGGGTATGCAGTCCATGACGCGCAGACATAAAGTTCAGGCATACCTCAAGCGTAGGGGGGTTCATATAGCGTTCCTGCAAGAGACACATCTTAATAAGCAAGAAGGGGCCGCTCTGCAGAGGCGCTGGAGGGGGCAGCTGTTTTACACGACATTCTCAGCTTTTGCAAGGGGGACACTAATTTGGATACGGGCGGGGGTCCCCTTCCAGGTCACAAAGTCATTGGTGGACCCGGAGGGCAGGTATGTGGCGGTGGAAGGGAGGCTGAGAGGCAGGGTGATATCTCTCTGTAATGTGTATGCTCCTAATGTAGACCTGCCCGCATTCTTGTCTACCATCTCGGGCAAAATGGCGGGTTATTTGGCAGGGCCGGTCCTCTTGGGGGGGGGGACTTCAACTCGGTTGAGGATGTGTTACTAGATAGATCCCATCCCCCGCTGCGCGCATCCCCAGTGCATAGGGTCGCCAAGCGTAGATTGGAATGGCAGGAGAGTTGGGCCCTCACGGATGCATGGAGGGCGCTGCACCCCACTACTAGGGACTACTCCTTTCATTCGCACCTACATGACCTGCACGTGAGGCTGGACGCGTTTCTTTGTTCGGCGTGTGTGCTCCCCGCGGTGGGAGGGGCGGAATACTTGGCCAGGACGCTATCGGACCACAACCCCTTGTTGATATCTCTGGACTGGATGGTGACTGTTAACTGCGTGCCAACATGGCGCCTGCAACCCGACACCCTAGATGACTTGTTGTTCAGGGAGGCCCTGGGTGAGCGCATTGAGAGGTACTTTGAGGAGAACAGTGGCTCGGCCTCCACGAGGGCGGTAGAATGGGATGCGTTTAAGGTGGTGGTGCGGGGACACTGTATTGGGCACACGGCTGGGGCCCGGAAAACCCTGTTGGATGACTTAGATAAGGCTGAGGGACTTAGAGAAGAGGCGCCCGAATCACCCTGAGTTGCAGGAGGGGCTTAGCGGGGCACGGGAGGGGCTGGCGGTAGAGCTGGAGCGGCTGCGTAGTTTCGACCACAAGGCGTACATGACGAGGGCGCATGCGGAGGGAGATAAGGCGGGGTCGATGCTGGCTTGGCTCGCTAACCCAGTTCGGAGGGGAGTGCCGATCATGGGGATCCAGGAGACAGAGGAGGAGCCCTGCCACACTCAACCCGGGATCCTGAATAAGTTTCGTGCTTATTATGAGAGGCTCTATGAGAGTGGTGGACCGGGAGGGGCAGAGGAGCTTGAAGAGTTCTTGGACGGGTTACAGTTACCATGGGTGGAGGACTCGGAGGCGGAAGAGCTGGGTCGGCCCATCACTCTTGGAGAGATAGGTTGCGCCGTAAAGCAGATGGCCAGAAATAAGACCCCGGGACTCGACGGGCTACCGATCGAATTTTATAGTAAATACCTAGAATACCTTGCCCCACGGCTGCGCGAGGTGTACAATGAGGCGCAAACGAAGGGTCGACTCCCGGGCTCCATGTGCGAGGCCCTCATGATCCCGCTCTTGAAGCCGGGCAGGGAGGGTGCGGCTCTGTCCTCGTACCGTCCGTTGTCCATGTTGACGACGGACTACAAGATCCTCAGTAAAATTCTTGCCAACAGACTGCTGGTACACATGACAAGCCTTGTTCACGGTGACCAGTGTGGTTTCATACCAACACGCAACACCACTCATAATATTCGTAGACTTACGAGACTGATGGGTGCGGACTGGCCGGGTGCCGTCTCCCCATTTGTCCTCTCCATTGACATTGAGAAGGCATTTGACAGCCTTGAATGGGGATACTTGTATGAGGTGATGCGACGCTTCGGACTGGGGGACGGATACATAAAATGGACCAAGGTCCTGTACACCGAGGCGGTAGCGAGGGTTCGATTGGGCACTCTGATCTCGAGACAATACCCGGTCAGGCGTGGTACTAGACAGGGCTGTTCCCTGTCCCCGCTCCTATTTGCTTTGGCGATGGAACCCTTCGCTGCGGAGGCCAGACTGGGCCGCCACTACGCAGGTTTATCATTTAGGGGCAGGCCGCACTTCATCTCCCTGTACGCAGATGACCTGCTGATGTTTCTGGCCGATGCGGGCCCCGAGCTCCAGGGGGCGCGGCAGTTACTGGGGCAGTTCGGCCGGTTGTCGGGCCTGAGGGTCAACTGGCCTAAATCCTGCCTGTTCCCCCTGAGGCCGGGAGAACCGTGCCCACTCACCGCACAGGAACTCCGGTGGGAGCCGCGTTGTCTGCATTATTTGGGGGTCTATGTTTATCATACCCCGGCTGACTTACTGGACGGTAACATCACTCGCTGTATTAATGCCCTGCGGGGGTCCATGGACTTCTGGGCGACTCTGCCGTTATCCCTGGCTGGTAGGATCTCCCTGCTTAAAATGATAGCCCTGCCCAGGCTTTTGTACTATTTTAGGACACTCCCGGTATGGATCCCGGGTTCTGTTTTCAAACGCCTGAGGTCGTTGGTCATAGCGTTCTTGTGGGGCACGGGAAGGAGGCGCATAGCGCTCGACACTCTGTTGCGCCCCAAAGATGAAGGAGGTATGGCGGTGCCGGATTTTGAAGGGTATTACCTGGCCGCGCAGCTGCAGATTTTTACTCAGGAGGTAGCGAGAGTATATAGAGGCCCCGAGGACGTGAGAGTAGAGGGCACCCCGCGGCATGTTCTGGCGTACATCACGCTGCACCAGAAGCTCCGGGTGGGAGACCTGACGGTCGAGGAGCAAACGTTCCGGCTCTGCTGGGACCGGGCTCGTAAGCGGGCGGGGGTCCGCCTTATGTATGCCCCTGAAATTCCGCTGGGGATGGTCACCGCCCTCCCCCATGGAGGCGACTGGTCGCGCTTGCTAGGATGGGAGGAGGCGGGTATACAAATGCTGGGTGATCTCTATGAAGATGGGGTGTTGCTGCCGTTCCAGGACCTGCAGGAGCGCTTTGACCTTCCGAGGGGCGACTACTTGCTGCATGCAGCGGTCACGGGCGCTATGCAAGCCCACTGGGGGGAAGGGCTGCAGGAACCGGGCACCTCGATGGCCTGCCAGTACACAATGATGGCGGCGGGAACTTTTAAGGCTGTCACGTGCCTGTACTCTAGGATGCAGCGGGAGGCCTTGCAGCCTTTGGCAGCCCTGAAGGCCAAGTGGGAGCTGGACCTTCAGGTGGAGATACCTGACACGACCTGGGGCCAGTTGCTAAGGCGGGCACGGAAGAGCTCGAGAAATGCCAGGTTTCAATTAATACACTTCTATGTCATTCACAGGGCCTACCTCACCCCGGGGAAAATCCAACAGTATTTCGGGGTGGACGACGCTGCTTGCCCCAGGTGTAACACAATTGGGGCGGATCTGGGTCATATGCTGTGGGATTGCCCCTCTCTGGGAGACTATTGGCAGGAAGTTGGACGGGCCCTTAACGGCGCGACAGATAGGGATATCCAGTTCACTAAAGCGGTTGGCGTCCTTCATTGGTTCCCTCACACGCCTCGGAACAAGACGACTAGTAAATTTATAGATTTAGGGCTTATTCTGGCCAAGCGGGAGATCACGAGAAACTGGAAGTCCAGAGTGGGGCCCACGTATAAAAGGTGGTATGGGGAGTGCCTGAGATGGGCCGCGTGTGAAAGTACTCTGAGGTACCAGATGGCCTGGAGGATGAATGACGAGAAAGCTCTGGAGAGGGCAACTGCATGGGAAGTGATGGTGCAGGCGCTCCGTGATATGGATGATGAGGGGCAGGAGGGCGAGAGCGAACTGGACCGGGCAGACCCTGTCACTACACAGGAGAACACACCTTAGCGAATGACTGCTTCCTCCTGCAACACACCGGACACTTTTACACTGTTAACTCAACGCAGAGCGACCACGGGGGAGGGTGGGTAGGAAGCTGGTTTGGAGAGGTGTTGGGGTACCGAAATTTGGGGAGGGGGAGGGGTGAAAATCACAAAAGCAACCCAGAGATATTTGCCTAATGTAGCGGTCAGGCGTTGTAAGGAGTCACAAGAAGTGATCAGGGGTGAGGTCACCCACACCGATGACGAGGTGGGCCCCCCGGATGGAGAAGGACTGGACCATACCAATCTTGTACATGCTGAATATTTCCTGATACGTATATTGTCCGTACATTTCTATTGGTGATGCAATAAAAATGATGTTAAAAAAAAAAAAAAAAAAAAAAAGAACCCATAGAACATGTGTGGGAGATCTTAGCTCATTTGTTTGCTAAACTTGAGAAGTGCTTATTTCATTTTCCCAAGATTGAGTTTTTTGGGTTACGTAAAAAGCCCTGAAGGAATCCAAATGGATAACAGCAAGGTTAAGGCAATTGTCCAGTGGCCAGCACCTACACATGTGAAAAGTTTGCTGAGCTTTTTAGGCTTTGCAAATTTCTGCAGAAGATTTGTGAAAAATATTCCACTAGGCTACTTCATAACTGGGTCCCTTTTCAGTAGCTACCAGAAACCCACAAGCCTTTGAAAAGCTGAAAACCCGGTTTGGGGAGGCACCAATACTATAATATCCAGATATCACCTTACCATTCTTTCTGAAAGCAGGCTCTTCAAGCTCAGTATTTGGCGCTGTATTGTCCCAAAGACTTTCTGAGACTGGACAGACATCCTGTGGCATACTTCTTTCAAAAACTGACTCCTTGCCAGATAAACTACAGCATATCCAAAAAGAAATTATTCCTTGTGGGGGCTAGACATACCATTGAAATATATACAGATCATAGGAATCTACAATTTTTCAAAATTAACCCGTGCTCTTACACCACGCCAATTGCGCTGGTCTTTATTCTTCACTGATTTTCATTTCACTGTGGCCTGCATGCCGGGAGTACGCAATTTCAAGGAAAATGCTTTATCATAGTCCTACAAAACACAGGAAAGGAATCCAGAAAGAGAGCCTCTACTCATTCTACAAGAAAGAGCCACATTGTCCAAAAAAGTACCCCATATAGCCATGGTAAACAAAGATTTCCTGAGTGACCTTGCAACATGAATAAAAACCGTACACTTGAGTGACTGGTTAAAGGCTGATAAGACTCATTCAGAAAACAAGGTGTTATGGTATCTTTACCACACTATTTATGTACAGTTCACCAACTCCTTCACATCTGGTGGGCCACCTGTGGTCACAGAATAGTACTTACCTCATAACCAGATATTTTTGATGGCCTACCATTTGTTGTGATGTAGAATAATACGTAAGAACCTGCCCCATCTGTGTTCATATTAAATCAAGTCACACCAAACCGGCGGACTTACTACACCCCATTCCAGCAGCTCTATTGCATATAGTTTCAATGGATTTTGTGGTCGAATTATCACCGAGTCCAAGGCATGCGGCAATCCTAGTGGTTATAGACCATTTAACCAAAATAGGTCCTTGTATTGCATTACCCAAACTACCCACTGCTTTGGAGTTCACACAAACATTGACCCAGTACATCATCAAACTGCATGGAATCCCTAGTGTACTTATTATCGGCAGGGGCTCCCAGTTTACCTTTCAGTTTTGGCAATAGTTATGTATAACTTTACACATTGACGCTCGCTTCTCTACCAGTTATCCTGAGACTGACAGTATGACAGAGCGCCTGAACCAGGCCTTGGAGCATTGCCTTACAACATGTGGATGAATGGTCACAAATTTATGGATGGCAGAATTCATATACAACACAGAACATAACACGTTAGGGTGCTCCCCGTTCTATTGCCTAATGGGTTTTCACCCCAACATATTGCCTTTTGCCCAACCACAGAAATCAACATACCCTCCATAGAAGAGCATCATACCCATTCTGATGGATACATCTAACTGTGGATTTTTCACTCTTTTGAATATCTCAATGCACCAGCATTCCACTGAAACCTCTCCCAGACCGCTCTAACACGTTGACGAGGACATCACTGTGCCCATGGCTCTGCATGTGTCTTCGTGTAATGTCAATGGAGACGTTAGAGGCCCTCGGTGTGCTGACGTCAGTTACCTTTTTTCCATGCCTTTGACACATAGCAGTTTTTTCATAGGCTCTCCATAGAGTTAGGAGTCTTTCAAACTTTTTTCTGGAAATTGCAACATTGTTGCAGGAAAAATGTCTCCACTGAGGAAATCTGGTTTCAAGCTGTGTAGGGAATGTGAGTGTCGAATGTCAATCACCGATCCTCATGAAGACAGATTTCGGTGTCTAAGTTCCAACCACAACGCTGATGCCTGTTCATCATGTTAAAAGATGAACCCCAAAGAACTGAAGGAGAGAGAAGCAAAAGTTCTAATGGCCTGGCAAGAAAGGAGAAAAGAGGACGTAAAAAGTCTTCTCTTCACTCAGTCGCCAACAACCCATTCCTCAAAGTCATCGAAGATGAAACATAAGAAACAGCATCATGGTTCCCTGCATCGATCTTAGAGGGTTGAGTCTCTTAAGTTGGTGTCTCCTCATCCAAAGTCACAAGAAGATGGACTCCATCCCCCTCCCCAGTAGCCTCTCCAGCATTGCCTTTAAATCCAAGCCTTCCACCAACTTCACCTGGACGTCCTTTGCCGGAGGTATATCCAGACCTTCTCTCTCTGTCGAGGAGGTGGAGCAGTAGGAGGGAGTATCTGACTTTCCCGGCTCCAGGGTCCGACCCTTTGAAATTTATGTATGCTATGTACAGCATTTTGAGCAGGGCAGTGACTCCATCTGGCAAGCCTGTGGGCTCCATGAGTCAGCTATCTTCCGTGTTGGGAGGTTTCCTGCCACAATATCAGCAGGTGCCTTTCCTGCCATTTCTGCCAATGTCCCAGGTATCCTCACCTCCTCAGGCGCCGAGGAAGGTGACTCTTTCGCCAGTCGAAGTTCAGCAGGAGTCACTGTCCCAGTTGCGTCTTCTCAAGTGCTTTGCTGTGTCCACTCCAGCATCACATCACTTGACTCCAGTTCTGTTAGCTTCCTCTACACAGGTGCCAAAGTCACCGGCGCTGGTACTGGTTTTGTAGACATAGATCCCAAAGGGAAGTTCAGAAGCTTCTTGAAGAGGAACAGTATTCTTTTGGAGAAAGAACTGGTAGAGGGTGAAAGTGTCACTGGTCTGAAAATTCGAAGGTCTAGAAGCGGCAAGTGGATTGGACCCTTCACAGAATGGGAATTGTTCTCATCAAAAGGTATTTCTCCACCGAAGGTTACATCATACCTGGAAATACCTCTTCCGTCAACTGAACTCAAGTCTAATATGCTTACAGAAGTGTTGCATTCTACTTCTTCCACATCCAAGCTTTTATTACCTTTTAATGAGGCATTGACCTAGCCAATTCTACAAATGTAAGAGAAACCTATGTCGTCCGCTGCAGTATCCAGACTAATTACGAGGAGATACAAACCTGCTCCAGGACATCCTCAGTTTGTATCTGCTCATCTTTCATCAGAGATTTTCTGGTACAAGCTTCATGCTCATCCAGGTTATCTCCTGGGTCTTTTCCGACACCTCCAGCAGATATGAGTGAAAAAAGATGGAACAGGAGGTTAAAAATGTGTTTTATTCTGATAGCATGGGTATGAAGTCAACCATCGCAACTTGTTTGTTGGGACAGTGCATTCATGCTTTGATGGACTCTGCTAAAACAGTGATTTTGAAATTACCTGAGAATGTTCAAGGTCAATTTTCTGAGTTGCTGAATGACTGGCAGGCTGCAGCTTGACAAGTCATTCAGCTGCTACAAGGAGGATGTGGGTTCTCGCTGGACGTGCAAAATAACTGGATGTATTTGCCTTTCGATGGGTCCAGACTGTTTGCCTCAAAGTCGATTCTGCCTTGGAGAGGATCAAGGATAGCAAGGTGACAGCAAGATCTTTGGGCATACAGACCGTTTAGAAGGTTCCGTGGGTTTGGCAGGAACTTCTCCTTTTGAGGAAGGCAACACTATCATTAACAGCATTTGTCCAAACCCCTCGAAAGGAGTTCTAGAGGGTGAGGCAGAGGTAAACAACTGGGAGTCAGTCCTCCTCCTCCCCCTCCTCCCTCCTCTCTCCTCCCTCCTCCCTCCTCCCTCCTCCCTCCTCCCTCCTCCTCCTCCCTGGAAAGCAGCCCTTGTTTTGCCATCTTGGAGCACTTTATTGGTGGGAGGACTGGTGACCCAATTTCTACCACAATGGAGATCCATAACATTGGATCAGTGAACTTTTAAATATTGTAGAAAATGGGTACACCCTTCCCTTTCAAGAATTTCCCTCACCCTTTCCTCCCCAAGAAGACTTTTGTTCAGAAGAACAACTTCTACTCCAACAGGAGGTATAATCCCTACTACAAAAGGGTGCAGTTGAGTTGGTTCCAGAGCAGGAACGGGTTCAGGGATGCTATGCCTGGGATTTCTTGATTACCAAAAAGAATGGTCATTTGTGGCCGATCTCGATCTCAGGATTCTGTACTGGCTCCGTGTAGCATGGGGGCGGAGGCAGGTACGGAAACAGACCATACATCACGGGAGAACTGGTGGGATACTGACATACCCTCCTCCTCTCTGTTGCCGCCTCAGGACACCTGGGAATTGGAGTCCGGAGAGTGGTGGACTCCGCAGGCTGGGACAACCGAAGAATATCCCTTTAACGGAAACGAACACCCCGGAGAAGGTCCTTCCCCCTGTGACGCGCTACTATGTGGATTTGACAGTCTCGAGAACACAGACGCCCATTGCGGACGTGCGGACCAGAGGTTGGCTCAAAGCGCAGGAAGTAAATGGAATGGTGTGTCCCGGCACCTCGAACGTGGAGAAGTGCGGAGAGCGAGGAGAGAGCGCGGAGGATGGAAGAGGACCGAGAACGGACATAGAAGCGGAGAAGAGGACGAGAGGAGCGGCGCCGGGAGGCCCGCGATACGCCCAGCCACACTCCAGGAGGAGGAGTGTGGCTCTCTCAGGTGCGTGGCCGTGTGTCAGACTGGTGGGGGAGGCGGGGAGCTGCGGTATAAATAGTGTATATATTGTCTCCAGCCTACCAAGCCCTTCGTTCTTATCCTACCTCCCCTTCTCTCCTTCACAAATACCCCTTCACTCGTTCCACACTGTATCTAGCAGTGCACAATCACCGGTGTCCTCACTCCCCCTGGTTTCCCTAGGAAAAACGCAATAAGTGAACAAACCCCTAAGAGACTGTCTCTTTCTCTCACGCATGTGGCGCTGGAATCCAACCCAGGAAAGACTCTCCAGAGGAAGAAGAACAGACGAGTCCCCTCAGATCCCGCGAGCTAGCTGCTACCTTGGATCCTGCCACCCTAGCACGAGAAAGACGATCCCAGAGAAAGAAAGACTTTCATTAAAATAAAACCCCAGTTACCTCGCTCTGGTTTCCGTGTCCCTCCTTCTGAACCGCCACACTCCGTAAGCAGGAAAAGTTCAAAATGCTGATCCTGGCACAGGCGCGTTTTGCGCTGGAGAAAGAGGACTTGATGGTCTTGATCGATTTGCAGGATTTTATTTCCACATCCTCATTCTGAAATTGCACAGCAAGATTCTCTGCTTCACAGTGGGGTCTCAACATAACCAGTCAGCGGTTTTTCAGTTTGGTCTTACTTCCGTACCTCAAGTCTTCATGAAGGTGATGGTGGTGGTTGCAGCACATCTCAGAAGGTGTGGAATACCTGTTTTCCCTTAACTGGACATATTGGTTGATCAAAGCCAAGTCTCCAGAATTGGTGATGCAACCCTTGCAATTCACAACTCCTTTGTTGTTCAACCGGGGCTTTTCCATCAACAAGCTCAAGTCCCACCTAGAGCCCTCTCAGCATTCCCTGTTCATGGGGGCAGTACTGGACACTAAGGCAAATCTAACCTACCATCCTCAGAGGATTCTGGACATTTAGGCTATGAGTCCAATATTTCAGGATGGACCTATAGTTCTAGTCCTGAAGATCTTGCGCCTGCTAGGTCTGATAGCCTCCTTCATTCTGTTGGTCATCCATGCACGCTGGCACTTGAGGGCCCACCACTGTTGCCTCCGCAGGCAGTGGTTTCTGCATTGACAGGGACCTCAGAGTTGGTCAGGCTCTCCAGAAACAATGGAGCAGAGCTTCGATGGTGGGATGTGTTTGTCAATCTGTCTCAAGGGAAGCTGTTTAACCCTCCACCTCCCGGTGGCCATAGTGATAATGGATGCCTCCACTCTAGGGTGTGGAGCTCATCTGGGGGATCTGGAGAACAAAGACTTTGGTCTCTAGAGGAACAGTTGTTTCATATCAATCTGTTGGAATTGCGGGTGATACGTCTGGCTCTCAAGGTCTTCTTCCCTTCTCTTTGTGGTCAGTCAGTGCAGGTTCTAACAGACCATATTACCGCAATGTGGTACATAAACAAACGGGGAGTAGTAGGGTCATATCCTCTATGCCGAAAGCCAGTAGGGCTTTGGTCTTGAGCTCAGGATCATCCAATTTGTATCCTAGCAAATCACCTGGCCGAAGTTCTAAACGTGTGTGAAGACTGTCGGCATTTTTCAGTCAATCATCAGTCGCTTCTCCATCGGAAGAGGTTCTTCACATTTTCTTGCTATGAAGGACCCCTTGGATAGACCGGTTTGCCACTCACGAGAACACACACTACCCATCATTCTGCAGCCTCCAGTAACCGATGCAGGGAGCATTTGGGGACACGTTTCAATTGGACTCGGTCTCCCGGCTGTTTTACGCGTTTCCTCCATACCCTTGAATGCTGTAGTCATTAGGAAGATTGGCAAAGACCGGACCCAAGTCATATTAATGGCTCCAAACTAGCCACAAAGGGTGTGGTACTTGGACCTTCACCTCACTGTGCCCTCCACTCTGCCTTCCTTACAAGTCAGACCTCTGACAGTAGCAGGGGCAGGTTCTACACCCCCACCTCCAGAGCCTGTACGTACATGCCTGGAGATTGAACGGGGGTAATCTGAATTCTTTCTCACTCCCCCCCGATGTGGTGGATGTTATTTTATCAGCCAGAAGACACTCCACCAAATCTGTTTAGGCTGGCAAATGGGATAAGTTTGTAAAGTGGTGTGTGGAGAATTCTATAGACCTATTAAAGGCCCATTTGTCTGATTTTACATTTTGCACTGTCCTTGGTGCAGCCAGGCTTTGCAGTTGCAATAGTTAAGAGCTACTTGTCTGCCCTTACAACATTCCTTTGTGTACCTGATCAACCTTTTGTGTTTAAGTCCCCTATAGTGTTAAGGTTTATTAAGGAACTTACTAACAAATACCCCCACATGCTGTTTAACATGCCTCAGTGGGATATTAATTTACTACTAACTTACCTTGTGTTCTCCATTTGAACCTTTATATAGTTGTCCTGTAAGGCTACTTACTTTAAAAAAAGTTTTCTAATTTCTATAACCTCTGCTAGACGAGTTAGTGAGTTGCAGGCCCATAGTAAGAAGCCCCCTTTCACAGTTTTCTATGCAGATAAGTTGGTTTTAAGAACCAGGGCTGCTTTCCTGCTAAAAGTGGTTACTCCCTTCCACTTGAGCCAGTCTATCACCCTCCTACTTTCTATCCTCCTCCACATCCATCTAAAGAGGAGGATAGGCTTCAATGTTTGGACCCTAAGAGGGCAGTTAGCTTTTACGTGGACAGGACATATGCTGTCCGACTGGATGATCAGCTGTTTGTTGGCTATTTTGGCAAGATGAAAGGAAAAGCTGTCCATAAAAGAGAATTATTATCATCATCAATGACCTTATTCGTCAAATACATAAGGCATAAAAGTACACAATAGAAATCACAAAGCACTAGATAAAAAAAATAAAAAATATAAAATTAGGAAAATGATAGTGTATTCAGCCACATACATTAATACTAGACGCATTAATTAGCTTATATCTGTGGACAAAATGCACAGGTCTAAATTAATACATACAGTGACTAGCACAATCTATTTTTAAAATTCTTAAAAAGAAAACCTGTACACTATGGACTAATATTGCCCTATCTTGCACTGCTCACTTACTCTCCGTATTGCCAATAAAAACAGTTACTGCAAGTACAGTTAGATAACTGTAACGAGGTAGGGATACCTGCCTCACGTGACTGGTGGAACCCTTACCCTGCTGATCATCCCCCGACTCCTTCTTTGCAGTCCGAACGGTGGAAGGAAGGATGGTGCGAGCCAGACGACAAGGACAACTACAGCGGCTCCTTTAACTGGGCGTTTTCCACAGAAGAGGAGGACACACCCCCGAAGGACGTCAGAGTGACCGGATTGGTCAAAAGCAAGGAAGTGATGTACGCCGGGTGTGCGAGCACCCCGTAGGAGGAGGAGAGACAGGCTGAAGCGAGCGGAACGGAGGACAGAGACGAAACAGGAGAGAACGAGGAGAGAGTCAGCCCGGAGGAACATCCCGGAGGAGACGGAGAGACGGAGGACGGAGGGAAGCCAGGAGGCCAACGACCCTGCGGACCGGCGTGCCATGCTCCCGAGGGAGGATTGTGGTTGTCACAGGTACGGCGGCGTTGGGCAGCCTGGGTGGGGAGGCGAAGCGATAGCGTGTAAATAGTGTATACTAGTCCCTGTTTGTTCCTAACCTTTGTTGTTCTCCCGTCCCATCCATACTCCTACTTCCTTCCCAGTTCCTCACATCCAAACCCCCCCCTTGTCCACCGAGCACTGTACGTAGAGAAGTCACGTCTCACTGGGTTACCCTCACCTACCCCGGACCCCCTGGTGCAACCCCCATTGAGGACTGGACACTAACGGCTTTCCTCTCTGTTGGTCTCTTGCATGCACCGGAGCCGGAGACGGCTGTAAGAACGTCCTATCTACCCCCAACTAAGGAAGGAGAAGACCACCGCCACGGACCCCAGCGTGCTCGCCAGAGAGAGACTGACCCTTCGAAACAGAAAGACGTTGATGTCTAAACCCCCTAGAGCTATAAAAATACAACCTTCTTTAACCCCTCTACTTGGTGTCACTATCGTCCCTACTCCCACGCCTACACTGGTGTCAGAAGTGGGATCTACCCCTTCGGAAACGACCATGGCCATGGAACAAGTGATCCAGACACTCATAGAAGGGCAACAAAAGTTAGAATGGGCGATCAGCCAGCAGATCAACACTGCGGATGCCGACAGAGAACTATTTCGGACCTCCATGACTCAGCAGATGGACAATCTCCACAAAGTCGTGCAGGCCCCAGGTGCAACAACCCCAAGACTAGCCGGTCCACACCCCTCTGGAGTGGCCCTGCAGAAATATGTGGTAGGGGAAGATCCCGATGCATTTCTGTTGAACTTTGAACGGGCGGCTAGGGCTTGTGGATGGCCCGAGGACAAATGGCCCTTCTTCCTAGCTCCCTTATTGACTGGAGAAGCCCAGGCTGCCTATCAGGTGGCCAACCATTCTGGCACGTCCTCCTATTCAGACATCAAAGCTGTGATTCTGGACCATCTGGGGATGGATGCGGAGGCATATAGACTCCGTTTATGAAAGGAGAAGGGTATCACGGGTGAGAACCCCAAAACCATGTACCTGAGAGTCAAGATGGCCGCCGAAAAATGGCTAAGACCTGACATACGTAGCAAAGAGGACATCATGTCCAGCATCATCTTGGAACAGTTCATGGAGGTCTTAACCTATGGTACTCAGAGATGGTTGAGGCAGCATCCCGGACTAACGGCGGCACAAACCATTGAGATGGCCTCTAATTATAACAGGGCAGCTCCCAGGACTTTCCCTTGGGATACAGACAAGAGTGACAAGCCCAACCCGACTCCTCCCAAACTGGATAAAAAGAAACCTGTCCCTGAACCTCACAAACCCCGACCCTATCGACCGGAAGGACCCCCCATTATGAAGGGGCCCCAATGCTTTGAGTGCGGAGAGTGGGGACACATAGCCAGAATGTGCCCCCACCGAAGACTCACCGAGGAACCCATGGAGGTTGGCTACATCCCTAAAGCCGTGATGTACACCGCAGAAATGGGCCCTTCATTCTATGTAAGGGTACGGGTAAATTGTAAACCTGTAAAAGCCCTCTTAGATTCTGGATGTAGGCAATCTGTCATACAGGAAAGACTGTTGCACCCCTCCCAGATAGGCCATGATGGCACCGTTCACATTAGATTAGATGTGTTCACGGTGACGTTAAACCCTACCCCCTAGCCCGCATAACCTTGCACCCAATAGGTAGAGAGCCGTGTTTGGTGAAAGTGGGGGTGGTGGAATCCTTACCAGAGGAGCTTATAATAGGAGCGGATAACCCTGATTTTCTGTCCCTGTTTAAAAGAGAACTAAAGGACCTCCCTGCAGGGGCATACCTGTCCGTCGAACCCTGGGTGTTTGATAGGGGTTTTAAATTCGCTCAATCCAATGACCCGTCCCTCATGAATGCTTGGGAAGCGGCTCACCTCGCGCAAACCTCACCTGCCCAGGGGTACCCCAGATTCAGTATTGTAAACGAATTACTGTATAGAGAAGGGAAAGGCGGGGATCCAACCCAACTAGTGGTACCAAAAGATTTCAGGGAGCAGATAATTTTCTACGCCCACACCCACCTCACTGCTGGACACAGTGGGACCGAGAAAACAACTCAAATATATTGCGGCTGTTCTTCTGGCCTGGTATTTACAAGGAGGCAGAGACTTATTGTCGACAATGCGAAGTGTGCCAAAAAAAGAACCCACACGACCCCCTGCAGTTCCCCTACAACCTTTTCCAATCATAGGCAACCCATGGGATAGGGTGGGGATGGATCTCATCGGTCCCCTACCACGGACCTCAAGAGGACATACATACGCCCTAGTGGTGGTTGATTACAACACCAGGTTCCCTGAGGCCTTCGCCCTCAGCACCCCGACTACGAAGAATGTAGCGGAAAAACTGGTGGAGCTGTTTTCACTGGCGGGGTTTCCACGGGAGATCCTAACGGATCAGGGTACTCCCTTTGTTTCTCGGATGATGGTAGAGGTATGTAAGTTGCTGGACCTCCTCCACATCCGAACGTCCGCATACCATGCACAAACGGACGGCCTCGTAGAGAGGTACAACCGGACGTTAAAAACAACCCTAAAAAATGTGTTGAGCGCTGAAAACAAGGATTGGGATAGGATGTTACCCCTGGCCCTATATGTAGTAAGAGCCCAAGTACAGAGCAGTTTAGGGTTTTCACTGTTTGAGCTCCTCTACGGCCGGCAACCATGATCTCTTCTTGAGATCACAAGGGAAGCCTGGGAGAGGGAGGAGGCAGCGGAACAAAGAAACCTTCTAGAATACACCCAACAATTACGATCTAGACTGGGAAAGCTAAGGGACTTGGCATACTCAAACTTGGAAAAAACTCAACGTATCCAAAAACAATACTACGATAAGGGCAAGAAGTGGAGGACTCTTGAAAAAGGGGATTGGGCCCTGGTGCTCCTACCGTCTTCTTCCCAAAAGTTCAAGAGTGAGTGGAAGGGGCCCTACAAGGTTATAGACTCATTTGGGAGAACTACATACCGGTTACAAATGTCCCCTACCCGGAGGCAAACCTTCCACATTAATCTCCTCAAAAGGTGGATAGGACAGCCCCCACGCTCCCCCAATCTAGTGTTACCATCCCGCCGCACCGCCTCCACCCTGGAGGACCTTCCAGTGAATACCGAGCTGACTGACACCGAAAGAAAGGAGTTGATAAAAACACTACACCCTTTCTCCACGATATTTTTGGACACCCCGGGGTGTACCCATTTGGCGGAGCACCAGATTAAAACAAAGGAAGGACAGGTGGTGAAACAGAGGGCCTATCGCATTCCAGCAGCAAAAAGGGCTGATCTGAGGAAGGAGATACAGGACATGCTCGGACTAGGGGTGATAACACCTTCCAAGAGTGACTGGGCATCGCCCATAGTCATGGTTCTGAAGCCCGACGGGTCTACCCGTTTTTGTATGGACTTCCGTGCCCTGAACGCTATTTCATCCTTTGATGCTTTCCCCATACCCAGGGTGGATGAATTGATAGAACGGATTGGGGAGGCTCGTTACATTACTACCCTCGACCTAACCAAGGGTTATTGGCAGGTCCCCCTGAGGGAGGGGGACCGACACAAAACCGCCTTCGCAACAGAAGATGGGCTCTTTGAGTTTAATGTACTTCCTTTTGGCCTCCACGGAGCCCCGGCCATTTTACAAAGACTAATGAACACTGTGTTAGCTCCCCATACCCAATACAGTTCGGTGTATCTGGACGATATAGTCATCTTCAGTACCACATGGGAGGACCACATGGGATACTTGGCCAATGTCTTAACTGCTTTACAGGAAGCAGGGTTGCATGTGAACGCGAAGAAATCAAGAGCTGCTTTCCCAAAAGTGAAGTACCTGGGGTTCATGCTAGGGGAGGGGGTGATAGCCCCGCAAGAGGAGAAAATCAGAGCCATCACGCAGACTCCATTCCCATCGACTAGGAGGGAACTGAGGGCTTTTCTAGGCCTCATTGGTTATTACAGGCGCTTCGTTAAGAATTTTACTGATCTTTCCAGTCCCCTTACCGACCTACTCCAGAAAAATATCAAAAACACCCTTCCGATGCCTCCCTCCGAAAAGGCCCATACCGCCTTTCAGGCTCTAAAGACGGCAATCACCACGAGTCCGGTCCTCATCCCTCCAAACTTTGAGAAACCTTTTTCCCTGGCTACTGATGCCTCTGACACGGGCATTGGGGCGGTATTATCCCAGGAAGGAGAGGATGGTGCCAAACATCCTATACTCTACGTGAGCAGGAAACTCCACCCGAGGGAATGTAAGTATCCCACGGTGGAAAAAGAGTGCCTAGCAATCCGCTGGGCAGTAGACAAATTGCGCTACTACTTGGAGGGTAAGGCCTACGTTCTCTTTTCGGATCATGCCCCACTGCAATGGATGCAGAGAAACCGATCCCAGAATGCGAGAATCCTACGTTGGTTTCTCTTCCTACAACCTTTTTCCTTCAAAGTGATACACAGGAAGGGAAAGGACAACGGGAATGCAGACTTCCTTTCTAGGATGCCCGTTCTCGCCGAGCGGGTGAAACCAGGGGGGGGGAGTGTAACGAGGTAGGGATACCTGCCTCGCGTGACTGGTGGAACCCTTACCCTGCTGATCATCCCCCGACTCCTTCTTTGCAGTCCGAACGGTGGAAGGAAGGACGGTGCGAGCCAGACGAGGACAACTACAGCGGCTCCTTTAACTGGGCGTTTTCCACAGAAGAGGAGGACACGCCCCCGAAGGACGTCAGAGTGACCGGATTGGTCAAAAGCAAGGAAGTGATGTACGCCGGGTGTGCGAGCACCCCGGAGGAGGAGGAGACAGGCGGAAGCGAGCGGAACGGAGGACAGAGGCGAAACAGGAGAGAATGAGGAGAGAGTCAGCCCGGAGGAACATCCCGGAGGAGACGGAGAGACGGAGGACGGAGGGTAGCCAGGAGGCCAACGACCCTGCGGACCGCCGTGCCACGCTCCCGAGGGAGGAGTGTGGCTGTCACAGGTACGGCGACGTTGGGCAGCCCGGGTAAGGAGGCGAAGCGATAGCGTGTAAATAGTGTATACTAGTCCCTGTTTGTTCCTAACCTTTGTTGTTCTCCCGTCCCATCCATACTCCTACTTCCTTCCCAGTTCCTCGCATCCAAACCCCCCCTTGTCCACCGAGCACTGTACGTAGAGAAGTCACGTCTCACTGGGTTACCCTCACCTACCCCGGGTGCAACCCCCATTGAGGACTGGACACTAACGGCTTTCCTCTCTGTTGGTCTCTTGCATGCACCGGTGCCGGAGACAGCTGTAAGAACGTCCTATCTACCCCCAACTAAGGAAGGAGAAGACCACCGCCACGGACCCCCAGCGTGTTCGCCAGAGAGAGACTGACCCTTCGAAACAGAAAGACGTTGATGTCTAAACCCCCTAGAGCTATAAAAATAAAACCTTCTTTAACCCCTCTACTTGGTGTCACGGTCGTCCCTACTCCCACGCCCACAATAACTTACATCATTTTTTAATATTCACAATGCATTAGAATAAGTTCTTGTGCCCATGGGCCGGCAAAGTGGTAGAAGTCACTTCTTCCTAGATAGGGAATATGTTGGGCAGAAAAGAACATGTGCTCTATAGTTTGCAACTGTCTGTCCTGTGGAGCAGAGAAGTAATCTGAGGAATGATTGGTTTGAGACCATTAACTGGTATATGTAGCTATTTGTAGGGTTCCGTGCCTAAATTGCAAGTACAGGCTGCCAGCTAATGGGGGCTCTATAGCATCTAGAAATTATTTGAAGCTATACAAGAGTTTAACTTGCAGGAAATGGTCAGTCATAGTACATATTTTAGAAGCTGACAAAATCTGGCTCAGTTTAAACTGGCGGTAACTTGCGTTAATCAAGCATTTACTGGTAGCTGGGACATCCTTGCATGCATTCCACAGATCTCTATGTCCAATCTTACCTAGAGTGTCTCTCACATATTTGAACCAGGGGATATTACTTGTACCTGGAATGCCCAGCACATCCTTAAGGCCATCCAAATAAGATGAGTGTAGGGGTTGCCCAGATCTGTTGCCAGTAAAGAATGGGCATACGACCAGCTTCCTCTGAGATGGACCTTAATCCCAAATCAAATCTAAGGGGGACTAGTGGTGTACTACTAGGAAGGCCTAATAATTGGTGTAGGCTATGAATGTTTTTATAACCCCACAGTTCCTAACCATACATTGCAGTTCCCAGTGCCTGTGCCTTATAGATTTGCCCAACTGGTGAAATTGAACAATAAAATGATTTTTTTTTAAACAGAGTATTGCTCCACTATGCTGCACAACTTTCTCCTATTTTCTGTGTAATTACACCAGTCCATACCTTTACTAAGGGACAGCCCCAAATAGTCAAACACTGTAACACTCTCTAAAGGGACACCCATAAGTTTAGGGGTCGATCTTGTAGAATGGCTTGGATTTAAAATCATAAGTTTAGTTTTCGCTAAATTTATTTGTAGGAGCCACAGTTCACAAAATTTCTCAAAGTGACATAAAATATTCTGAAGGCCCATAAGAGATTTGGAGATTGATAGGGTATAGTCTGCGGACATTAGGGCCAAGGCCCTAGTGTTCGCTATTTTGGGTGCATCACCATCGCTTTCATCCAGGAATTAAAGTAAATTGGTCATGTACAGTGAAAACCGAGTGGGAGCAAGCAAACATCCCTGCCTCCCCTCAAGATCCACAGAGAAAGGGGCTGTTAAGTTGCCTGGCGTCCTGCACCGCATTTGTACATAATTTCCGAAGTGGAGCCTGATTAACCCTTTGCGGGCCATTGGCGGCTCCACGCAGTCATGAGCCACGGGCGGCGTGTACTCATGACAGAGTGGAGCCGTCATGCCGGCCCGCTCCTCCCACATGGCACTAATTCCCCACCTGTGTGGGCGAATTAATGAGCGGACGAATTAATGAGCGGGCGTGGTCATGATGGAACCACTCTGTCATGAGCACATGCCGCCCGTGACTCATGATGGCATGGAGGGAAGGGGTTAAAATAGCCAGAAGATCCGAGGGGACACCCATATCAGATACAACTTGCCAGAGATTATATTGTGGGACAATATAAAAAGCTGAATATAATTCAACAAAAACAATGTATAGGCTGCCATCACCCAACAACACAAATTTCCAATAAATCAGCAAAAGACGAAAGACATGATCAGTTTTACTCATTCCCTGTCTAAAACCTGCTTGGAAAGGAGTTAACACTATGCTCCTCCATCCAGGAATGTAGCCCATTTAAAAGTATGGTGCCAAAGAGTTTTTTAGAGCAATCTATTAAGCTAATTGGTCTGTAGCCATGTGGATCCTTAGGATAACCCTTTTTTATGTATGGGGATCATTTCAGCCCCTGTCCACGTTGGGGGAATAGCTGCTCCTGGTCCTGCCTGTAGAGTTCACCTGGGATTTTGTCCAATCCTGGAGCTTTATTGCAACTTAATTTACCAACTGCGGTATGAACTTCCTCCAGGGAAATAGATATAAACATGTTTGCCTGTGGCAGATCACACCCTTACTTCTATACATTTTCGGACAGTCAACTGCTGGTGAGAATCACCACCAAGAATCACCACCACCCTCCAGTAAATGTAATGCTGCAAAATGTGTTACCCAGTCTGTAGCAGAGATATTGGACATAGGTCGACCTACTCCACCTTTACTGCCAAACGAAACCAAATTCCAGAAGTTGTGCTGGTGTTTATCAATAACTGCTGGTAACATAAGCTTACAACGATCCATTTACCAAACAGCTCTAGCCCTTCTAATGGTAGGTTTGTATGCAGTTTCTGATGGATACATCTGCCAGTGGATTCCTCACCTTGTTAATATCCCCTGCGCAGCAGCCATTCGGAAATGTTTGTAGCTCTCCACGCTGGCGAGGTCATGGACGACGTCACAGAGAGTACGACTCCGCTCGTGACCCCGCTGACTTCACTGGATCCATAATAGGGCCTCGTCGGCGTGATGATGTCGGTTCCCTTTTTTCTGCGCCGTCGACACCAACGGATTTTTGGGACTCTCCGTAGTTACTTTGTATATCTAGCTATTTTGCTGTGTTTCTCTTGTTTCCTTCGAAGATGTCTGCGAGGAAATCTGGTTTTAAGCCATGCCGGGAGTGTGGTAAACAGATGTCCATCACTGACCCGCACGAAGATTGTGTTTGGTGCTTGTCTTCCGACCATGACGTTGATGGATGTCCATGCTGCAGGAAGATGAATCCAAACGCGTTGAAAGAGAGAGAGGTGAAGCTTTTTATGGCCAAAATATGGACGGAAAAGAAGAGAGGTAGGAGGAGGTCGAGGTCTCGTTCCTAGTTGAGGTCGGGCTCGAAGTCGACGTCGGGACACTCTAAGCCGAAGAAACATAAGAAAAAGAAGCACTGTTCAAGAAATCGATTTGATAACGAAGCAGCGCCGAGGTCGACCTCGCCTCGACGTCACAGAAAAGATTATATATCTCCTTTGTTATTGATTCCGGCTTCACCAGAGAAGTTGGCTTAGTCTGAAGTCTCTCCGCGTCGATCACTGACGCCGGCTACGTCACCGGATTCGGTCCATTCTCTGGCTCAAGAACAAGAACTCCCTGTGCCAGAAGAGCAGGTAACTCCAGAAGAAGTTCCAACATCGGGGCCGGCTGGCCCGAATTCAGGAACGGCTGCTTCGGAGTCGGTCCCGGGAGCTTGCCCTCCATTTCCAGCTCAAGACCCATTGCATTACCTTAATGCCATGTATGGAGTCTTTCACAGGGCTATATACCTTTGGTGCACCTGCGGGTCCCATGGGTCCATTTGCGTTCAATTTGGGGGTTCCTCAAGCCTATGCCCAGGCCCCTTTCATGCCGTTCCTTCACCGGGAGAGGGGACTGCTGTGGGATTCTATTCACAAAGTGAGGAATCCACTGGCAGATGTATAAATCAGAAGAACAAGGTACTTACCTTCGGTAACCCTTTTTCTGGTGGATTCAGTATCTGCCTATGGATTCCTCACTGACCCACCCACCTCCCCTTTGTGCACTCTTCTATACCAGCAAGTATTTATGTTGTATTTTACAATGGAAATGTTTAATTGTTTTTACCTTTTAAATTGTTTTCACACTGTGTGTTGGTTCAAATACAATGCATTTTGTATACTATACTTGTTTATAGTTGTCCGTCCGTGTGCCTCGGGGGGCATAGAAAAAAGGGGCGGAACTGACGTCATCACGCCGACGAGGCCCTATTATGGATCCAGTGACATCAGCGGGGTGGCGAGCGGAGTCGTACCCTCTGTGATGTCGTCCATGACCTCGTCGGCGTGGAGAGCTACAAAAATTTCCGAATGGCTGCTGCGCAGGGGATATTCCTACGGGATATTCCCGTTCCTGATTCTCAATGGCTAGAACTAAGACATGTGTGGCATTTTTACAGTCCAAGTTATACGACAACTGTGAAGGGGGAGGTTTGCAGGATTTCCTAGATACAATTAATAAAGCCTTCAAATCATTAAACAACTTGTTATGTATTAGGGAGATGGATGATAAATACCTCTTCCCAAGGTGAGTATCTCATGCAAAAGTGTAGCTACACAGGAATATGTTTTACCCAACTGTACCTCAGAGTCCTTCATATGTGCCCATTTCACTATGCGCATATTACTAGATACAACTGTATTCAAATCAATACTGTCCTCTTGGGCAGACTTCAGGCCTAATATTGTGAGATTAATTTCTAGTGAAAGGACATTATGGTCGCTCTCTAACCGATCTATCACCATAAAGTCAATGAGGGAAGACTATAATCGTAGATCTATTAGAATACAGTCAATAAGACTAGTACTGAATGGTCTATTGAAAGTTTGTTTCCCCATACTATCTGAGCGGGATCTCCAGTTCACTGCTTGAAGGCCTACATTTAATTTTGAAGCATTAATTTGGAGAGCTAGTGATGTCCATTTCTTAATGGGCTCCAGGGACACCCTAGGGATGCCCCAGACAATGTTTTCTTCATGTGAGCCAGTTCCACCTTCATCACGCAATGGTTCAAACTGGCAATTAACATCGCCTTCAGCTATTATGAGAGGAGGCCATGTTGCAGCAATCATATGGAAGAGTAGCCGCTCCAAAGTATGCAATTCGTAGGCTGAACCTCCTGGACTAGGGTAGACAATATATATGTACACAACACCAGCCAGGTTAGTGATGAACACACATAGAATGTCAGGTGAGGGCACTGGAACCTCTTTGTGTTCCCCTAATATGTTAGAACAAACCAAGATGGTCCGCCATCCTGACCTTCTTCCCCTACCATTTGAGCCTGCTTCTTTGCTAAAATTTACATAGCCAGCCCAATACAGTGGATTCAGAACCAAAGTTTCCTGGAATAAACGGATGCTATGGTTATCAATAAAAGTAGCCCAATAAGGAATGTTAAGATTAGTGTTTAGGCCAGCTATATTCCATGATAATATCTTGAGGCTGCCACAGGGAGCTTTGAAACACATTTACTCCACACCAGCATGAGCTGTCATGTCATTAAAACCCCGGCTTCCATCTGGCAGAACTGCCTGTGGATGCATGTTCGAATGGCTATCCGCAACATCAGACCTACCTATCGAACTAAAAGGTCTAAAGGGACACTTTTCTCATGCAATTGCTGATGGTCGCGGCCTACACTGTGACCATGGGAGGGGACGGATCTCCTTGTCAGAACTACACCTCCAATCTTATGCCTAACACTGCAGGAACGACGATAGCCCCAGTCCTCCACTACTACCCCTGTAGCAACCACTGATATACATAAACAGCGGACTTGCCACACGAGCACCAGGAGAGGGTGGGAGAAAGAGAGAGGAAAGGGATTAAGAAACAACTCCCTGTCTGGCTTCCTCTGGTACTATTCAAATGGCATAGAACTCAGACTGCACCTAAAAGAAAAGACAATCCTCAACGGTGGATTATTTTAAATGAGTGATGTCTCTGTGTCCATACATATCCAAGCCCCGCACAATGATGCAAAACTAAAGGGTTCTTACCAGTTCATGGAGCCGTATTCTCGGGAATCCAAAGTGTCCATATATCCACTGGATATCAATGCCTCTCTCCAATTGAGCAATTCGGTATGAGGGAAAAAGCCACAGGCATAAAAAACCCTCACCACAAAGCAATACTCAATAAATACTTAAGACTCCCAAAAAGTAAAGAAAAATAATGGCCACTATACACGAAAAAGACGTGCAAACAAAAACGCTACCCTCAGGAAGTTCTTCTGTGATTCAGCCCAAACTCCACATAACAATGTGGAGTGAACACACAAATCCAGGAAATGCAAATGCCAGCAGAGGTAGACATGCAGCCGGGTATCGACGTATCCACCCCAAAGGAGCCTGGAAAACAACGCGAAGCTCCACGAAGCCTTCTAGGCAATTCCAAGGATGCCCCGCAATGTCTGGATTTCAGCCGAAAACCGGAATGAACAAACTCCTCACTCGATCCAAAAACGAAGCCCCAAGGATCCACAGAAAAGGGAACGGAAAAGTTCCAGGAAACAGACAGCCGATCCGGGTGAGTAATGACAAGGAAAGAAACCAAGCACCTGACATGTGCTACAGGCTTCCTTTTAAAGGGCAAGCCACATCAAAGAACTTACACATGCATGGACACAGAGACAGGACAGGAACACTAGGGGGAAACAGGATAATTCCTAACACTCATGAGTTCCGGAGCTGGGATACGGGATTGTGGCGGCCTCCCTCTTGCCACTACCTGCCAGATCTGAAAATCCTCTTTCACCCTCGACTGGGGTAATAAACCGGCCCGTCTCGCTTCCTCCGATGGGGAGGTGGAGCATGAGCTTGCGTGGTAGGAGCCGAAAGATGGTGAACTATGCCTGGGCAGGGCGAAGCCAGAGAAAACTCTGGTGGAGGTCAGTAGCGGTCCTGACGTGCAAATTGGTCATCCGACCTGGATATAGGGGCGAAAGACTAATCCAACCATCTAGTAGCCGGTTCCCTCCGAAGTTTCCTCAGGATAGCTGGAACTCTGAGCCCCCAGTTTTATCTGGTATAGCAAATGATTAGAAGTCTTGGGGACGAAACGATCTTAAACTATTCTCAAACTTTAAATGGGAACGATGCCCGGCTTGCTGGTGTGGAGCCCGGCATGGAATTTGAGTGCCTAGTGGTCCACTTTTGGTAAGCAGAACTGGCGCAGCGGAATGAACCAAACACCAGCTGAAGGTGCCCAATGCCGACGCTCATCAGACCCCAGAAAAGATGTTGGTTGATATAGACAGCAGGACAGTGGCCATGGAAGTTGGAATCCATTAACGAGTGTGTAACTACGCACCTGCCGAATCAACTAGCCCTGAAAATGGATGGCGCTGGAGTGTCGGGGACCATACCAGGCTGGCGCTGAGAGCCACGGGGACTAAGCTGCAAATTGTAGGAGGGCCGCTGCGGTGCGCACAGAAGCCCGGGACGAGGGCCCGGGAGGAGCCACTGCAAGTACAGATCTTGATGGTAATAGTAAATATTCAAATGAGAACTTTTGGGGAGAGTTCTCTTTTCTTTGTGAAGGACAAGGCGTCCTGGAATGGGTTCGCCCAGAGAGAGGGGCCAAGCCTTGGAAAGTGTTGCGGTTCCAGCGGCGTCTGGTGAGCTCTAGCTGGTCCTTGAAAATCAGGGAGAGATGGTGTAAATCTTGCACCGGGCCATACCCATATCTGCAGCAGGTCTCCAAGGTGAACAGCCTCTGGCATGTTGGAACAATGTAGGTAAGGGAAGTCGGCAAGTCAGATCCGTAACTTTGGGATAAGGATTGGCTCTAAGGGCTGGGTTGGTAGGGCTGGTGCGCGAAGTGGGGCTAGGCGCGCTCCGTGCCCTTCCTGTGGATCGCACAAGCAAGATAAAAAAGACAAGAAAAACGGGAGGCTTAATCGGACACACAAGAAAAATTATGCAAAAGCAAAGGGCAACTATAAAGAATACCAGGCAATGTTTAAAAAAGACAGAAAGAAAATTGCCAGGAATATCGCTGATTGGGCAGAAGATGCCACTTGTCAAATCAGTGCTGTTGAAATTTTCCAGTACTAAAAAAGCATAATTTAAAAAGAAAACCAGAAAAAACTTAAATTCATGGCTATTGATCGGATGCCGGATGAATGGGAAATTAGAAATGTATATAAAGAAATAACACTGCTCGAAATACCTAATGCCTTCGAGGACTCCGATTTAAAGAAAGCAGTGGGGCCTGATAAGATTGGTTTGAATGACTTGTATAAAGTGCACAGCAGGCAACCAAGACTGCTGCCCAGAATTGGTTATCGATGAGAAGAGTACCAGAAAGTATCAAAAAGAACAGGTCAATATTGATACCCAAAAATGTACCGATAAGTGAACTTACAAAAATCAGTAATTGGCGTCCAGTTACCATTGGTACTGCATTCATGAAGTTATACACAGACTCTTTATCCCCACTTCTATTTAATATTGCCATGGATCCTCTGATCTGTGATCTTCAGAAAAATGGCAAGGGATTCACATTTGGATCAGATGGTCTTATTGAGAAAATCACCGCTTTCGCCTTTGCCGATGACATCGCAGTACTCCGCAGCACCTGGGAAGGAATGAGTACAAATCTGAAAATCATTCAAAAGTTCAGTAAAACAACAAGATTAAAATTTAATGTGAAAAATACGCATGGATTTTATATCAGTCACCATAAAGATAAAATCCTGATTAACAACTGTAACCGGTGGCAGTTTGAAAAAGAAAATATTGAAAACATTCATCCAGAAAAAAGTGAGAGATACCTCGGATTGAACTTTGATCCACACACAGGCCATACAAGCAACAACAAAATTAATGAGATTCTTAGTAATTGGGCTCAAAAACTTGCTCATCTAACACTTAAACCCACGAAGAAAATAGAAATTCCGTGTCAGTACTTGATCCCTAAACTGTCATTTAAATTGGAAATTACTTTAAATATTCTGGATCAAACAATAAAAAAGTATGGCAAACATTTGCTATACCATCCTGCATACACATGTGATGATCTCCTGTTTTTGAAAAGGTAATTTGGGGGCCTCAGTATTCCAAAACTATGTACAACAATTGGTCTCAATAAAGTCAATAGTGTATTTTGTCTCAAGGCAGCTCCAGATCTGTATATAGCTCATTCATTCATGTATGCAGGAGAAGTAATAAATTAAAAAATTGATAACATCAAAACGCACAAACTCAACATTTTAGACAGTAGGTTTCCGAGTTATGATTTGAATTTGTTAGCAACATATGATTGGAGAAAAGAGGAATTTGATTGATTGAAAGCTTTATTTCGATATAAAAACATATCATAAAAGCAACACATTACAACAATAGTAAAAACAGTTTAACAGTACAATACACAGTATAAAAAGCCTACAGAATCAAAGTGGCATTTAAAAGAATGAATTATTGGCCGAATTTTAAGAGCCGGTACAGGCAAAAGCACATTACTGTGTCAACAGTTTCTTTGCAGATCTTATCCGCCAAGCCCAGCCCAGGAGTTTTGCCATACAGCAGGCAAAGAAGGGTCGGGCATCTGAACGCAATATGCGTAAGGCTTCCACATGTGATCTAGTGCCCAAGCTCCTACATAAAGGCTTCAACCATCTCAACCTGGGCACCGCATAAGCATAGCACTCAAACAACAGATGAGCAATTGACTCAACCCTTGAGTCACAGAAGGGGCAATATGGTACAGTTTGAAATGGTGGTTTCCAGGTGGAAGTTAACAACCCTAAGGGAAGTACTCCCACCCTAAATTTGAAGTACAATGATCTGTCGCCCGAGTTATGAATTAAGTCCAGATAAGGTTCTCTATAGGGAAGCTCCTTAACTAGCAAGAACTGAGCAACAGATTTACAATGCTTAGGATTGCACAATCTCTCGTTATCCACCCATAACCAATAAGCCTTCTTTAACATTTGTTTAGAAGGTGCTGTTCTGTTGGCCCAAGCGTCTCCTAAACCCAACTCATAAAGAAGCCGCTTAACCTCCCTGAGCCAGGTTACCTTATACCAGCCCGGTAGGGATAAGAGTTCACTTAGGGCATCTGCATAACTGCACAATTCTGGGACGTTCCATATCCTGGCCCATAATAAAAGGGGGCGTAGCTTAGCTTGCTCGGATATTGGGCGTGTACCTGCATCGAGCAAGAGGGGGATTGTAGGGGTACTGTGGGGTAACTTCATAAGATCTTTATGGAAGTTGTTTTCGAGGTGGGATAAGGTGTCAACTCTCTGTACGCCCCACAGTTCCGCGCGATACAGTGCTGCACTCACCACCCTTGCCCTGTAAATGTCTAATAGTGCCCCAATAGGTTTTAAAGATGAGGCACGCTGTTCTTTGAGCAGGGCCCCTGCAACCCTCTTATGGGTCAGAAACACCTTTTGGTGGTGTGCCTTCCAACTCATAGTGTCACAGAGTCGAATGCCCAGGTAGTCAAATTCTTTGACTCTTTCAAGTGGAACAGAGTCTAGAGCAGGAGGGACAACAGATTTCCTGGGGGGGTTAAGGACTAGGAATTTGGTTTTGCTTATATTTATAGACAGGCCCTTGATGTCACAGAAGGCCTTAAAACTAGAAAGCAACTTTTGAATACCTGATGGTGATTTTGAGATTAGAAGGGTGTCATCCGCAAATAGGAGCGTCGGAACTTTCCTACCAGCCAGGGAAGGTGCATCTGATGGATGTTGAAGAAGATGCTCCACCACTCCGTTAACGTAAAGAGAGAACAGAGTGGGGGCGAGCACACACCCCTGGCGGACGCCCCTATCTACAGGGATACGAGATGTTTTTTCCCCCTGGGCACCCCATCTAATCTGGGCAAAGTTGCTTTCATGAAATTTTATAAGCAAAGCCAACAAGTAAGGGGGTATACCCAACCCGTCGAGGACATTCCACAATTGGGCTCGTGGGACCAGGTCGAAGGCAGTTCGCAAGTCTATAAAGACTAAGTACAAACTGCCCACCCCCAGCACAACCACTTTCCAATATATCATTAAGAGGCGAAATGTCTGCTCGATGGTGCCTGTCCCTGTTCTAAAACCTGCCTGGAAATCTGACAGAACCTGGTTTTCTTTAGCCCACTGCAAGATCCTACCTAGTACCACTTTGCCCGCAACCTTTTGTGTTGAGTCAAGCAGGCTGATAGGACGATAGTTGGCTGGGTCGTCCCGGCAGCCTTTCTTAAAAATAGGGACTACCTCAGCGCCCCTCCATGAGTCAGGGAGAGAACCTCCCAGCAAAACCTCATTCAAGAGTGAAGCAATTAATCTGTTCCACAATGATGGGTATTTCTTCAACAGGTCACCCGGAATTCCATCATGGCCTGCAGCCTTATTGGTTACAATACACCTGATTGCCCTTTCAACTTCCTCACTGCTGAAGAGGCAGTCATTAAATGTAGTATCAGCTGGGGGACTGGCCAAAAGACCCATGCTTGGTTGAGGTGCCCCCAGTGGAACAGAATACAACTTGGAGAAGTGGGCAAACCAGACATCACCAGGGATATTACAGTTAAGCTGTAAGTCAAGAGGCTTGTCCCTGGCTCTCAGCAGATCCCAAAACCCCTTGGAATCTTTCCTAGTACTTGCCTCCACTAACTCCCTCCAAAAACTGTATTCATGAGCCTCCTTAGCCTCAGCCACAGTTTTTTTGTACAGTTTCCTTGCAAGTCTGATATTGCCTGGGTCCTTATTCTTCACTGCGGAAATGAGTTTCCCCTTAGCAACCCGACATTTGGAGGCATACCACTTATCTCTTGCCTTAGAAGCACCTTTCACTACAACCCTCGCACTGGATGGGGGAATGGTAAACAGTTCACTTAATGTCACAATAGTTTCTGTGAATATTGGTAAAACAACTTGGCTGGTGACACTTAAGGCATCGAGACGCGGCCCCACCGCTGACATGATGGTCCCTGCTTGAGCCATCCTTTCTTCGTCTGCTGCTGCTTTTGCCCACTTTAGGCACCTGCCACAGTTTGAGGGTACAAGTTCATGGGAGGTTTTCCACTTGTGGGAAAACTTGGCTAGGTTCCCAACCTGCCAAGGCGGAGTGAGGGTTAAGGAAAGAGGATTGTGGTCACTATCACAAGATGCTATGACCTCTATGTCTTGATGGAATGACCAAAGATTATAGTTCAGCATGATATAGTCTATTCTGGAGGTGTGTCCCGTCCTGTTATAAGTATGCGCACCCATAGAGTCCGATTTGGATCGTCCATTAGTTGGTCTCAGGTCGTGTTCCATGCAGAGTGCATTGATGTCTATCGCACTCTGCGTCCATTTGAGAATCGGATCTAGGGTCAGGGTGGGAATACCTCTCCTTGTATCCTCATCCCAAGTGTCCAAAATGTCCTCCCTAGCCAATGGCTCAAAGCAGCAGTTGAAATCGCCTGCGAGGAGAACATAAGAATCGATACTGCAGGCGGCTAGATCGCTGTTTAATCCTGTAGAGGATAGTGATTATGCCCCACCCCTGGCCCCCCTTAGATAAAGATTAAAGACTTCTAGCTTCCTTCCCCCTTGGCAGTGTATAGTTATCCTCTGAAGGTCAGGAGATTGAGTGGTCTTTTGGCTTACACTTAAACCTAGTGCGATACTGACCCATATAAGAAGGCCGCCAGATGGGCGACCTTTGCATCCATGTTGTTGGGAAGCTGGGACGAAGTAGGTTGTGAAGCCTACTCTGTGCCTGGGTTCTAAGCACCAGGTTTCCTGCAAGAGGCAGTTGTTATAAGGGTCCAAAAAAGCGTTCCATTCAGGGATTTCAAGGTTACGGGCAAGCCCTGCCACATTCCAGCTTACAATCTTTAACAGAGGTTCACCTGTGGTAATCCGCCTTGAGGGATAGACGGGTTTAGCCGAATTAGACACAGGGCCTGCCACCCCTGTAGCCGCTCTTTTTAACCTTTGCGGTGACTCAATCTGGTGATGGTTAGGAGCCATTGCTACACCTGTCAGCTTCCTATCTATTGGGACAATCTGAATGGGTGGCAAAGGAAACATATGAGGTGAGACCAGCAGTCCACTACGTATTGGGAAGCTATAGTGCATGAAGTGTTCAATCCCCCCCTCTATAGGCAAAGCATATATCATTCCTTCTGGACCTGGGGGACTAGCAGCAGTAGATTCAATCAACACGGGGAAAGATTCCGTGATCCCTAGGGCCTGGGGTGAAGGTGCTTTTTCCGCTGCTTGAGAAGCAAGTTGCCTTGGAAGTCAATCTACCTCCTCAAGACCACCAAACCTATTCGAGGTTGGGAGGCCATTCCAGTGTAAAGGGAGATCTTGGTGGTTATTAGGGTGACTCCTCCATGTGTGGTGATGTACTAGTGACCAGTCATCTTCCCGGGTATGTCTGGGACGTGGTGGATAAAAGGACAATGGCCTAGGTATGACAAGAGAACCTTCGCCGATGGGCCAAGAGCAAATGTGGTGTGCCATGTGTGGGTCCTCAAAGGTCACCACTATACAGTCCCCGGGACTGGTTTTCCTTGTGGGGCCCACCCAGGGAATTCTACGTACCATCAGAACTTTGCTTCTACGGCCATTGGGAATGGTCTATTCACATTAAGCCAATGCATTATCTTATTCTTCAGAGACCAGTGGTTCTCGTATTGACCATTTCCAATCTGGGGGACGCCTGTCAACACCACCACATAATCGTTGGCCTCTGGAGGAAGACCGATGTAGCCCCCTCTAAAATTATTCTTAACAGGAGGGCCCAGGGTTGGTTGGTAAGCCGCTTCACTGGGAGGGGGTCCAAGAGGGACGCCTGCATTAGAATTTACTGATGGTTGAGGGATGGGACGCTTGGGAGCCTTAGGTTTGGGGGCGGTGGTAATTTGATCCACAACCGTGTCCGTGGTTTAGGAACCGGCCGTATAGAAGCTGGTACTGGAGGGGGAGGATGCGGGGCTTGTGATATTGGGACTTGTGGTGATGGGTCAACTACAGGAAGGCCCTGATTTTCTAGACTTCTCAGGCCGAGAGTGGCCAGGGCAATAATGCTCTTTTCCATCTCAAGCAAGTTATTTTCAATGCGTGAGAGTCTGAGATCGAGGGGGGAAAGAAGTTTCTTAAGGGTTTCCCAAACTAAACCTATGAATTCCCCGTCATTCCTTTCCAGACCCTCTACATGTAAGCCCTCATCCTCTGCAGTGATAGTGGAAGAAGCAGTGATTGTCCCCTCTTTGGCTCCCTCTCGTTGTGGCTGTTCCCTGGGGATACACCCTCCTATTGTGTTGGATACCGGAACACTAGTCAATTTCAGATGTTGTGCTACCGCAATTTTAGCCTTCTTACGAGAGTAAGCAGACCGAGAATTGCGTTTTCTTTTGAGTTGTTTGCCATTATTAATATTACACCTAGGTGAGTTAGAAATTACAGGGGTAGGGGAATTAGAACTAGCAACCTGCTTGAGAGAAACGGCAGGTAGGTTCGCTTCACCTGTCTGGGTTGGTGGCTCTAAGGCTGGGGAAAGGGGGGGAAGAATCGGGATCTGGTGAACATCAACCTGCGTGACTACACAATGAGGAATGGCTGGACGTTCCGGGGTAACCGCTGTGGCTATGTGGCCCAGGGAAGATTTTTTAGAGAGTGCAATAACCTGGAACAATCTTCTGGCGGCTGCCAGTTCCAGGGAGACACGAGACCGAAGTTTGGAAATTTCTTGGTCTATGGCTAGATTAGTACGGGTAATGAAATCATCCATGGGACCATTAATTGGTGGGCCACCCTTAACGGCCTTACTCCGTGTTAACCTGGTGCACATAACTTAGCAACGACAAGGGCAATCCCCTAGCTAGCAGTGGAGTTAAGATGATGGAATGGTTTGCCTATTTAGGCTCAGTCGATTAAATGTCGGGGAAAGAGCGATAGAGGGTGGCCCAGTCCAGTCCTCGCAGACCTCGAACGGCCTCAAACGGCCCGGTCTTTGCCCCGGGCTGCGTCCCGCGCTGCGGGAGAACAAACACTGTTTATAGTAGTTGGAAAGGGCGGGGGCGGAGCTACAGGGAGAGCGGACCGGAAGCTGGGCTCGGTCTCGCAGGGACACCTGGGTCAGGTAGTCCCTGCACGCTCGCAGCCCTGTAGCGTTGCTGGTCCCGAGGTCCAATCAGGGGTGCCCCCACAGGAAACAGGCAGAGTCAGTACACAGACCCACGACGAAGCGGCACCCGCGGAGCGGGTGCGGCGAGCTCCAAAGTGCAAATACGGCAGGTGAGCGCAAGTCCAGCAATGCGCTTTAGCAGCAAGCAAAGTGTCCCAAGGGTCCGGGGCTAGACCAGCTGATTTTAACGGCCCTCCGATGGGCGGGGGCGGAGCTACAGGGAGAGCGGACCGGAAGCTGGGCTCGGTCTCGCAGGGACACCTGAGTCAGGTAGTCCCTGCACGCTCGCAGCCCTGTAGCGTTGCTGGTCCCGAGGTCCAATCAGGGGTGCCCCCACAGGAAACAGGCAGAGTCAGTACACAGACCCACGACGAAGCGGCACCCGCAGAGCAGGTGCGGCGAGCTCCAAAGTGCAAATACGGCAGGTGAGCGCAAGTCCAGCAATGCGCTTTAGCAGCAAGCAAAGTGTCCCAAGGGTCCGGGGCTAGACCAGCTGATTTTAACGGCCCTCCGATGGGCGGGGGCGGAGCTACAGGGAGAGCGGACCGGAAGCTGGGCTCGGTCTCGCAGGGACACCTGGGTCAGGTAGTCCCTGCACGCTCGCAGCCCTGTAGCGTTGCTGGTCCCGAGGTCCAATCAGGGGTGCCCCCACAGGAAACAGGCAGAGTCAGTACACAGACCCACGACGAAGCGGCACCCGCGGAGCGGGTGCGGCGAGCTCCAAAGTGCAAATACGGCAGGTGAGCGCAAGTCCAGCAATGCGCTTTAGCAGCAAGCAAAGGAATTTGAGAAATGGGCAAATCCCCCTGTCCAAGGTAATGGTATAAAATACTTAGCAAGTAATTCAACCTCAAACTTCTGGATCAGCAAGCATAACAAAATGAAAGACAATCAGTACATAGCTGCGCTGATGTTAAGAGCAAATGTTTTATATACTAGAGAAACCATCACTAGGGGAAGAAATCGTACAATTGCTACATGTAGGTATTGTAATGATGTTTGCACAACAATTTCACATATTTCAGGCGCATGTCCTAACACCAAGGACATTAGGATAAAAAGACATATTAAAATTCTGGAATTGCTCATTGATAGAGCAAAAAGTTATGGTTGGATGGCATATAGGGAACCTCATGTTAAGAAGAATCAAGGTGAACTACGGAAACCAGATGTCGTGTTTACCAAAAATGGTACAGCTGTAGTGATTGATATTTCAATTTGTTATGAAAACTCACAGAATTCCCTTGAATTAGCGTTTGAGAGTAAAGTGAAATACTATCAGGATATGCCACAGCAAATCAAAGATCTCACCAAGTGTAACACTGTAAAATTTCAAGGCTTTATCATTGGATGTCGTGGTATTTGTCCTGAATGTAATGATGTTGTTCTGTCTGATCTAGGTCTGCAAATGTCATTTCGATTCAAGAAAAATGTTTGCCTGACTACTTTAATGGACACTTTTAAAATGTGCCAAGTATTCATGGACAATTGAGTATCAAGCTTATACTGAGATGTACACTTTCTTGCAGCACACATCACCCTTATAAAGCATATTGTTTTAACATATTAGTTTATAGTTGAGACAAGATTTAGTATAGATGTGAATTTTTTCTAGATTTCAATTTTTTGAATTTTATAGATGTGCATTTTCTAATTAGATGTGCAATTTGTAGAGGTGTATTTTTATAGATGTGTGCTTATAACAATTTAGATATAATTGTGTACATCATACTTATTGAAATGTCTTGAATGATGAATAGGTCTCAAATACTTTCATACACATAATTACCACACATTGATGTCGAGCTAATCATACTTTAATTTCTCAGGACTGTTCGTAGACAATTTTAAATTGTTGAAATAGTACTGCAGGGTGTACCATCTCTGGCCTATACGTGATCCCAGTTCCAGTGAGGACAGCGTTCAGTGTGGCTGTACTCCGGAGCGAAAGAATGTTGTATTGTTGGAAGAAAAACCGATTTGACACTGATGGGCAGCATAATAACCCAGAATGAGCTACCGCGAGGTGGTACAGCAATAGTCAAATGTCTCAGCATCTAATTAGTGACGCGCATGATTGGATGAACGAGATTCCCACTGTCCCTACCTACTATCTAGCAAACCACAGCCAAGGGAACGGACTTGGCAGAATCAGCGGGCAAAGAAGTCCCTGTTGAGCTTGACTCTAGTCTGGCACTGTGAAGAGACATGAGAGGTGTAGGTTAAGTAGGAGGCCCTCAGGCCGCCGGTGAAATACCACTACTCTTATCGTTTTCTCACTCAACCGGTGAGGCGGAGGCAAGCCCCATGGGGCTCTTGCTTCTGGCTCCAAGTGCCCGGCGCCCACCGGGCACAACCTGCTCCGGGGACAGTGGCAAGTGGGGAGTTTGACTGGGGCGGTGTCTTGACAGGTTTTTTGGCTCTATTTCGGAGTGATGAAGACTTTAAGCTTGCTCTCATCTAGGATCTGTATTCTTACCTTGTGTTGGCCCTTTTAAGCCCTTTTTCCAGACCTAGAAGAGGATAGCTGCTTTATATGATGATAGATCCCTTAGTCTTGACTCTAATCCATCTATTGCCTATTGGCTTTGACATAATTATGTGTCCTTTCATTATCCTGCCTATATTAGAGGGTGGATCCTGTGGTCCTGACTTTATATTACACATTGGTATGGTTTGTGTAGGTACTCTGACAGAGCTAAGGGTTATTTCATCCTTCTCAGGCCTACAAGGCCCAGAACTAGAGAGACTCCATTTTGCTTTCTATCCCTGCAGAGCTGAGATGCTTGAAGGGGAAAGGTAATGTTTATAGTTAAGCCTGTTGTCTGCTAGGGGAAAACCAGCTAGGACTGGTTCTTATCGGAAGAATGTGTTTGTCTCTTGGGCCCAGACGTAACAAGCAGATGGCCTCTGCGGTTGCGCGGAGAGCTCTGGAGCTAGCACAGGAATTCGGTGGGAGGCAGCCCTCTGTTGGAAATTTCCATGAGGGGAGAGGAATCCATATTAGCGAATTGCAGGAGAGGAGGAGTGGTCAGTTTGGTTCTTGAAGAGTGGAGAGTAGGATGTTTGCTGGAGCTGCAGAGTACAGTTCAGTTCTGGAATGGAGAAAGAAGGCAGATGATTGCTGAAGCTGGAGAGAGCAGTCATATGAACAAAGCTGGAACTATCAGCTGGGGCTGCCAGTTTATCAGAATGCATTTAAGCAGATGGAGGAGTTGAGGCTGTCAGCTGAAGCAGTTGAGCCAGAGGCGTGAAGCTGTGGTGACGGAGGGAGAGACAGAGAGCCCTGATCCTACCAGAGAGAGAGATATAAACATTCCTTCTAATAGGTGAGGTAGTCTGAATCAGCTTACTTTACACTTACACCTTAATCTTGTCTTTATTCCCTAGGCTATTGTATGTCTAATCCTTTTCTTTCAGCGGTGTGTTACAGTTCCTGTTAGTTACAGAGACCCCGCAGATAACCTTGTCCTTATACTGTATGTCTAATCCCTTTCCTTTCAGTGGTGTGTTACAGTTCCTGTTAGTTACAGAGACCCCGCAGATTTGTGTATGTGTATTCTATTGTTATTGTAATAAAGATACCCCAGTTCTTAGTGAACCAGTTGCATGTGTTATTCTTATGATAAAGCTAGCCTTTCTTCTAACCAGATGCTTTAGCAACTGATGGATCAAAAGGAAATAGGAGCGTTTAAATCAGGGAATAACTCTTGCATACAGTGTGTGTGTCTCTTGTTCTTAAAGCACAGGTAACCTTTCCTTCTAGTCAGGTGTTACAGCCAGAACAGATGCTGCCCCTGATCCGGTAAGTAGCCACTGAATAATTAGGGAGAGAGAGGAGCCCTTGAGCTAGGGAATTATTGACACAAAGTGATTCGGCCATCCCATAATATTATTGTAGTAGCGAACCTTTAGTGAATAGTGAGAGAAACTTCCCAACATAGAGATAGAGAGAGCTGAAGGTATTCATAGGAAAGTGATCGTCGTTGTGTAGCGGCGTTAGTGAGAGCACTGATTGTGGTCAGTGTGTATACCCACATGATTGTGGCTTGAGAGAGCACCGGGGGGATACGGGGCCAGATGTAGGAGCCCTAATACCGGTCAGAAACAGCCGATTTCGGCCGTTTCCGACCAGTATTAGGCTTTTCAGATGTAGGGGGCCTACCGAATTGGTAATTTTACCGATTCGGTAATTTTACTGAATCGGTAAATATACCGATTCGGTAAAATACCGAATCGGTATATTTACCGAATCGGTAAATCCATATGTAGGTGGCACTCCTAAGAGTGCCACAGGCCCTTAAGAGTGGGTATTTTACCACACAATCCTATTGTGTGGTAAAATACCGAATTCAGGTGTGCATGCACATCTGTGCATGCACACCTGTGCCATGTGACACACAGACATGCCCTTAGGGCATGTATGTGTGCCCCATGTCACACAAGCCTGTACTTGGGGTGCTAGAGGGTGTCAAAGTGACACCCCCTGCACCCTTGCAGGATTCGGTATTTACCGATTCGGTAAATACCGAATCTGTATTCCCCATTTATTCCTATGGGCTTCAAGGCCCATAGGAATCAATGGGCAATACCGATTCGGTATTTACCGATTCGGTATTCCTAAATTCGGAATTACCTAAATCTGCCCCCTTCCCATTTACCGACTCTTAAATACCGATTCAGTAAAAATCGGTATTTAAGAGTCTGTAAATGGGAATTACCTACATCTAGCCCACGGTGTGTAATGAGATCGCCTCTAGGGAAAGTGGCGTTAGTGAGAGCATCAGGTGGAAGCCTGATGTGTAGGTCCACCGGATTGTGGACCGGATAAAAAGAGAGCACTGGGGCTGCAGCTCAGTGTGTATGGCACGCCAGATTGCGTGTCGAGTGAGCACTGATGGTGATCAGTGTGTAATGGTAAATAATCAGTACTACCCCAGGGTAGATTAGTCTGGACCCATGTGGTCGCAAGACTATGAGGTATGAGTGTGGTGTAGGGCATGGACGTCCTTAGTAATCAGTGAGTATTCCTAGTAATCCCTATAGATTTAGTGGTGTTTCTGATGATATGAGCTTGTATATTGCGAGTTCCCCATCCTCAGGTAGGTACCCAGGTGCCTGGATAGATGGGTCCTGAGGAGGGAGGTGGTTATTTTCCGGCTGGGTTGGAGGTGCTCCAAGGAGCTGATCCCATCTGGTTCGAGAACCCGGTCGTTACAGGCGGTACATCTGTCAAACAATAAAGCAGGTGTCCTAAGGTGATCTCAGGGAGGACAGAAACCTCCCGCGGAGCAGAAGGGCAAAAGCTCGCTTGATCTCGATTTTTAGTATAAATACAGACCATGAAAGTGGGGCCTTACAATCCTTCTGACTTTTTGGGTTTTAAGCAGGGGGTGTCAGAAAAGTTACCACAGGGATAACTGGCTTGTGGTTGCCAAGCGTTCATAGCAACGTCGCTTTTTGAACCTTCGATGTTTGCTCTTCCTATCATTGTGAAGCTGAATTCAACAAGCGTTTGATTGTTCACCCACTAATAGGGTACGTGAGCTGGGTTTAGACTGTCATGGGACAGGTTAGTTTTACACTACTGATGAGGTTTTGTTGCAATAGTAGTCCTGCTCAGTATGAGAGGAACCACTGGTTCAGACATTTGGTGTATGTGCTTGGCTGAGGAGCCAATGGGGGGAAGCTACCATCTGTGGGATTATGAGTGAACGCCTCTAGGTCTGAAGCCCCCCTAAACCGTAACAATACCGCAGTGCTGCGGAGCCTCAGTTGGCCTGTGATAGCCGTCCTCTTTTGGGGGGCTGATGCGCAGAGCCGCTCGCATGGGGACAGGAACACGGATGGAAGGGGGCCGCCTTCATCGCCCTTAGGGCACTGCTTATCTGTGGGGCACCCATTGCTAAATCATTCGTAGATGGGTCAGGGTTTCGTAAGTAGCATAGCAGCTACCTCGCAGCGATGTAAAATGTAATGTAATGATGTCTTGTAAAGCTCATGAATCACCCCACATGGGGTATCTCCGCGCTGTAGACCCCTGGGGAACCCGTCCTGGCTTTCCCTGTGAGATCGACCCTACTGGGGATCTCCAGGGTGAAACCAGGCATCCCCGGCGTATGTGGGGGGGGCGTTGTGGAGATGAGGCAAGCTAATGCCCAGAGTTGCCGAGTGTGATCCCTGGTTAGAGTAGGCACTGAGGCGAGAATTATTGAGTCCGCTGACCCTGGTCCACGACCCTGCCGCGTCGGGAATTGAACCCTGGTCCCGGGCGTCCTGTGCTTCCGGGTCTGCCACCTCTAACCAGTGAGCCACACCACTCCACTATCTATTGAAAGTCAACCTCTGAGCAAAGCTTTTGTCTTTCTATGCGTGGGTGCCAGCCCTCTTCCACACACCCGGGGGTAGGCCCCTATGCTGCCATGATGGCGGGAAAGACATGGATGGGGTGGTGTGGGCCAGCGGGAAGCTGCCTCTACCAATTGCCCTCTGGTACGGGGGCCTCCCCCTCCAGTCCCTGCCCCACGGGGTGCGGTGATGGGGACCACCATCCCTTGCTTGTCAGCTAGAGGACCAGATGGCCTGGGCTGGCCAGGGGTCCCCCTGTCCCACTGCTCCCACGCAAGTCGAGCAGGGATGTGAGCAGCCCCGGTGAAGGAGCCTCCAAACCAGTGGCCTTGTAGTCACTGGCCACCCTCACCACCGTCGGACTGCAAGGGCGACTGGGTCCGCTATCTCAGGCTATCTGGGCACTGGGTCGTTCCGGCCCATCTGGTCGCCTGGCTGCGTGACCAGATAGTCCTGTGGGCCGGGCGACCAGATGTCACTGCCGGCTGGGTGACCAGACGGCCAGCCTCACGGGCTAAATTCTAACGTTTGCCTTTCCCCAGGGTTCTGTAAGCCCCCCACTAGGTGGGGGCTTAATAGTTGAGAAAAATGGGCTCCCTGGGCAGGCCGACGAGGAGAGAACATGGCCTGGGCTTAACCCTCATTGGTTCCTGCCCACCGGGCTCTGGGAAGGTGGAAGACACACCCGCCCGAGTAAGCGCCCTGATGCCCAAGGGTGTGGGTGTGGGTGGTGAGAGGCAGTAGCCGGCGCAGGGTGGGGTGGCTGCCGAGCGGGTAGGACTGCCTAGCTCCACGCTGACCCTATGGTGAGGATCGGCAGGCCAGCCCTGCATTAGGGGGGACGAGCTAGAGCTCCTGGAGAGCTTGGAGAAGCCCTGAGCAGGGGACTCCTGGGCCCGGTATGGGATGGCAGCTACTTGCGGATGTCCCGCGCTGCCCGGGGGGGTCCACCAGGGCCCGGGGATTTGCAGGAGGCCCACATCCTTCAAGCCAGCGAGGGTCCCGATGCTGGGGACGTGGGTCCACCGGGGCCCAGAGAGGCTCTCCCTGGCCTGGCTAGGGTTCGGAAGCTGGGACCGAGCCTGGGTCTTAAGCTCCATCCAGCGGGCCCCGGGGTGTGGGAGCCCCCCGTCTTGCAAGCCGGCTGAGGGTCCGGGCACTGGGGATGGGGGTCCACTGGGGCCAGGAGAGGCTCTTCCTGGCCTGGCTATGGTTCAGAAGCTGAGACCGGGCCCAGGGCTTGAGCCCCTTCCGGCGGGCCCCACGGTGTGGGAGCCCCTGTCCTGCAAGCCAGCCGAGGGTATGGCAACGGGGGTCCACCAGGGCCACAGGAGTCTCTCCCTGGCCTGGCTAGGGTTCAGAAGCTGGGACCAGGCCCGGGACTGAAGCTCTGTCAGGCAGGCCCCGGGGTGCGGATCCCCCGTCCTGCAAGTCAGCCCAGGGTCCGGGCACTGGGGAGGGAGGTCCACCAGGGACTGGGGACGCTCTCCCCGGCTTGGATAGGGTTTTGAAGAAGGGACCAGACCCAGTGTTTGAGCTCCTTCTGGCTGGCCCCGGGGTGCGGGAGCCACCCGTCCTACAAGCCAGCGGAGGGTCCGGGAGCTGGGGAGGGAGGTCCACCGGAGCCCGGGGAGGCTCTCCCGGCCTGGCTAGGGTTCAGAAGCTGGGACCAGGGCTTGAGCTCTGTCCGGCGGAGCCTAAAGTGTGGGAGCCCCCCGTCCTGCAAGCCAGCAGAGGGTCCGGTGCTGGGGACAGAGGTCCACCGGAGACGGGGAGGCTCTCCCCGGCCTGGCTAGGGTTCGGAAGATAGGACTGGGACTTGAACTCTATCAGGCAGAGCCCTGAGTGTGGGAGCCCCCCATCCTGCAAGCCTGCAGAGGATCCGGGGTCAACCGGGACCCAGGGGGGCTCTTCCCAGCCTGGCTAAGGCTCGTAAGCTTGGACTGGGCACTGGGCTTGAGCTCCGTCCGGCGCTCGGGAGTCCCCCGGTCCTGCAAGCCATCCGAGGGTCTGGGTCCTGGGGATTTAGGGTCCATCGGGGCCAGTGCAGGTTCACCCGGCCTGGCTGGGTTCAGAGGCGGGGACCGGGCCAGGGGGCGGGGGTGGCTGGCTTAATCCACTCCACTGGCGGAGCGGACTTCTCTGCCCACCCGTACCTAACAGCACACTATAGTGTACAAATGTCACTAGAGGTGTGTTGTGGGAGGGCATGTTATACATTCAGGACTGGAATTTACAAATGACTAGTCCAGCTGTGAGCATGCCTTCGGCGATTTCAAGGCCTTCTTAAGTGGTAGTAAGGGGGTCCTTTAGAAATGCTGCTTGGTGGCAATATTTTTTCAACAAAGAATGATAATACCTTGGGAACGTGTAGGGATATGAGTGGTTATGTTTCTCTTGATGCCCCCCGGGTTCCCGCCAACACCATCTAGAGATCTAGTTAGGATCCATTTCTTGGTAGCGCATAAATGGTCCTCCCTGCATTGCTCCACATTTTCACTGTACTTTGACTACTTTGTTGGCCCCATTCTGCAGGCAGAGTGTGGAGTGGTGCAGCTCCCGTGGTGTGCGGGTCTGGGCAGCCCACCTGGGCAAATGCCTCTGCTCCAGGGTGGGTGATGCTGCAGTTGTCCCCAGAGTAACTTGTGCACAGGATTTCACTGCAGCTTAGAAGACAGATAGGTGCTCACACCGGAGCGAGTGCGCCCTTGGTCCTTCGGTAATACTTGGGTCAGACGGATCGTCAGCGGTAGTTTTCTGTATTGGTAACAACCCTACCACCCAAAGAAAGCAGCAAGCCCACCCTACGTCACAGCAGTGACCAAATGGTTATCATTGAAACAATACATTGTGATATGGGATCTCGGTGTTGCACCAAATTTCTCTAGGTACTTTGGCATCCGTTAATAGTTCAGTCATGGTACTTTAGAAGCTGCTCAGTCACAGGCACCTCGTCCATTCATGCAGAGACAGTAAGAGGAGGTTGCATGCTCCATTAGTGCCTTCTCGAAGAGCTTTATTTCTGGGCATGCCTTGGGGTCTCGGAGCCTCACCACACAGGATGGCAGTGCAGAGCCTTCAATCAATTGCAGCATGCTATGTTCTGCTTTTCCCACCCCAACCTCACAATCACCCTTTTTCAGGTTGTATCATCTGTACAGGCTCCTACAACACTGCTCCTTCCCTCCAGGCTAGTCTAAGGCAGCACCTCTTGGCAAATTTCAAATTTACTGGTTCTTGTTAGTAAACCAGGTTGCAGGGAGTTAGCAGTCAGCTCGCTTTTCCTGAGCACCAGAGTTTCTTGGTTACACTGGTGTAGGACCCTGCATTCTGGAAGAGAAATCTTGGCCCAATGACTGTTAGTATTTACCACTTATAGTAGGTTTGCAGAGTATGTGTATTCCACTTGCCCCCTCTAGTACTAGTTTCAGAATGTTTTGTGCCTTTCTCTCAGACTGGTATCGCCATAGTCTCTCTCCGATGTCAACAGGAAGGTGGGGTGGAGTTGTGAATCCCCTCCAGGACAGACTAAGGCAAAGGCACAAATGAGGGGCTTCCCCAATTAACTACGGCTCAACATGTTGACTGTAACACTTTTGAACAGTGGAGCAGAAGTAAGAGAACTCCGTCTCTTACACTCCACACCCTAGAATCTGGTCAACTACAAAGGACTTCAGTAGAAGCCCTGTAATTCAACCTCCATCTTAGGTACCACACACGTGCAGGAAATCAATGTGGGCTTTTCGGTGGTGACAGATGCATGTAGCACATACACTCGGTGCTCATCTACTGCACACACATAAGCTACACGCACAAACGTCATCCATGTGCCAAATGGAAGGAGTGATAGAGCCAGTTGTAGGGGTCTGGCTGGGCAATTTAAAAACAGAAAGGGCCAGTGGGGAACCCTCCCAAGCAGTTGTCGGGTACAAAGGCATGTGGTCTGTTGCTGCCACCACTGTCAGACCTCTACAGCTTAGTGAGCTGACGTTAGCCATTCAAACCAAAGGAAGGTGCAAATGGTGTCTGTCTACCACAAGCCCAACTCTGGCATTGTTTCTCACAGGGAACCGTAGTCAATCATGAATAATTGTCATTCGTGCTCAAGCAAAAAAATAACAAACTTTATTTGGGGAATTAGAAGCATGGGCGCAAGCTCCCCAGAGCCATGCTGGGGACTTTTCAGCCTTAACTTTATTATATATTTACACAGTGACTAATTCAAAAGACGACGTGGTGAAATTCACTCCACAATTTCCCCCAAAACTTAACTGCTTTAAGACTCTGTTGGATACCTGCCTGGTGACTTCCTGCCACTAAGGATCTTTGCCCAGCTGGCTGTTTCGCGCTGTGAGCACACGGACACCTTTGGCTGTTGGTCCCCCCCGCTGCCGCCCATAGCACCCTCAAGCGGCCGCCGAGCGGGGGACTACAGCCCCCAGAATCCTCTGTGGGATTTCCCCGCCCACCCACGCCCACTTCCGCGCCCGGAGGCGCTGAAAACACCGGGGCTTCCTCCGCGTCGCGCGTCGCGCGGTGCCGGGCTAAGCCTGGGCAAAGGGCGGGCCGTCTGTGGCCATCCGGGGCCGAGGAGGCCGGGCTGGACCACCCTCCTTATAGCAGCAAATCCAGGACACAATGTAAGAACATACCTTCCCATACAGTGATAATCCTTATTAGACCGTGTGCATACACTGTTGTTTCCATTAACTTTGAGCCCCATATTTTCCCCTCACAAGGTCTATAGTGCTGCAAACAAATCCATATAAGAAGATAACTTCAAGATCCAGTAAAGGAAGGAAATCTTTGGTTGGTGGGTCTATTAGAGGGACTTTGTACCACTTTATAACTAGGGCCGCCACAGTACTGGAACATGAGATCGCCATTACTGAGCGCCGACTGTCCTCAGAACTTCTCCATAATAAACGCTCATCTTTGGGAGCGATCCAACTAGCGACCACTCCATTACAAAAATCTCCGAGTGACACCAGTACTCCGCTACAGTTACAAGATGTAATAACATCATCAGAGTCTAGCAGGGAGCTTAGTATTAAGGACTGCAGAACCCCCATTCGAAATCATCTCGGAAGAGTCGATAATATTATCACCTGAATTGATCCCCAAGAACCAAACACAAAACACACGAAGGCCACCAGGGCCCACTTTAAAAAGAAAGCGTGGGCGGGACAGACAAAAGGGCAGACGTCCCAAAACAGCTAAAACACTCTCTAGCCCCCTAAAAGGGCAAATCATAGGATCTAGGAAACAGCTGCCAGAACATACACCTACCCCCTCTTTCCCCAACCAGGGGCTAATGGAAAATAACGAACTCTTAGTCAAATCGCTTTTGTTACCACTTGTGGAGAGAGTAAAAAGGATAGGCGAGTAATTGGGGTCCATAGAGCAAATAATACCAACAAACACCGTATTAATAAAGGAACTCTCACCTCACAAGCAGAATAAGATCAAATGCGGGGGAAGTACAGGGCCGAAAACAACAAGTGTGACGAACCAAGTCGACCCTACTCCTTCAACACTCGAGAATTTATCGGCCCCACTGAAAATAGATACTGCCCGCACTAAATCTAGGTCAGAAGGATCTGTGGCACAGTCTAAGCACGTAGCCAACAAACAGGAAACAACTGCCAAGGCGCATCAAATTGATAAGAACTCAAAACCCAATAATCAACAAATAGATCTCCCACCAGAAGCGGCACCATATGTCGTAGTATTGACTGGGGTACCCGAATTAGCAGCCGGGAAAACCGAAGGGTACTCAGAGCTTAAAAACAAAGTAGTCCACTGGCTGAGAAAAAACAGGCCTCTACTTCCCAACAGACGGCAAAATCTTGCACGTGAGAAGACCAGGTTGGGTGGGGCACAGACCAAAAGGTATCCAGGGGCACATCATTATTGTCAACTTCAGGGACTGCAGGGTAATCCCCCACATCAGTGACTGGTATTTAGAGAGAGGCGAGGGAGGGATATCAACACGCGTCTTGAGTTATTTTTAACCCCGATCCCTCTTATCTAAACCATCTAGACCCTTGTACCAAAACGCGAATAATGTTGCAGATCTTAGTTTCACCATTCACACCACCAATCGATTTGCTACATTCTCGGGGTTGGATGGGGTTGATTGACTCGCTAATGAGAAGTCTATGCATCACTTTGCTCAAGAGCATAGTGACACCCGAGCGGCCCCTAAGGGAATCCACGAGGAGGGACTACCATTAATGACAGACTACAGTAATTCCTTGGCCGAAACAAACTTCATACAACATGTCGTACTTTATAATGACCACACACTGCCCACAAGTCCCTTATTAACCCTGGGATCTGTAGAGGTCCTTAAAGTAGGGGCAGATAATAATAGCATCTCCAATACAGAGACAGTACCCATTAACAACATCCTTAGCTGGAACGTAGCGGGTCTATCGGATAAAATCACCAACCCACTGTGGCTAGAAATGGTACACAAGCATAGTTTCATATGTATACAAGAAACGTGGACCAGAAATGAATTGCATATCCTGGGATACAAAACTTTTCATACCCAAGCCATCCCCAGTCGTCATGGTAGACACAAGGGGGGCTATGCACATACATATCGTCTAATGTAGGGTTGTCAACTGTAACGCTTTCTACAACAGAATTTTATCAAATCATTGTAACATCCTGGGGAGTCTTAAAAAACCTGACTCTAGTGAATTTTTATAACAACATCCCAACTCCACTCATTAAGTCTGCTGTAAAGAATCTCATGGCAAATCTTTCAAATATAGAGGAGCAGTTGGCGGGAAACATGGCCCTGTTGTGGGTAGGGGACTTTAATTGCCCTCTTTGTCCGCGGGGGGAGGCGATGTCTGTGGTCTGGGTGATTCCAAGGAAGAGGCACCGACCCACTTTTAACACTCTAAACTAGGGAACCCCCTGAACGCTTTGACCTCCCATTTCACCTTGTCATTTGCAAATGAACTATGTTCTCCAACTAAACCATTTAGACCCACCTTCAATGGGAGGGGGAAGTCATTCAACTATCGACTTTAAGCTACTATCATCTAGATACTCGGGGGTCTTACTCAATTGGGACATACTAGACATCTTCCTTAGTGACCATTATCCCATCTCTGTCACCTTGAAATCTAAAGACCCTGTAGATCAATACCATATATAACTTGACTCCAAGGTTAGCTAGTAGCAATGGGTACTGTATAAAATGGGAGAAGGTGGTGCCTGTGAACTTTTTCCAAACTCTAGTTAAGAACACCTATGAGGAAATTCAAACATGCCTCTCTTTCCACGGAGAGCACCAGATTGTCACTGACGCCTTTCTAAAAATTTCATCTGAAATAAAGACTCTTAACAAGGGTGTCTGTCATACCCTGAAAGTGAGTCAAGGCAGGTTTGATAAGAGCTGCACCAGGGCACTTGCCTCACTAAAGGAAGCACTACACTCCTCCCCAAGATTGCAAGAAAACATCAAGACAGCGAGGCGCTCTTATCGCGCCGCTGTTACCAGCAGGAAAACACAGCTAAAAAAGGAGGCCTGGCGGGCTCTTCACGAAGCCTCTGAGAGGAGGGACAACACAGCCTTTTGGAAGGCAGTAAATGCCCCTTTCTTGCAAAACAATCAGGGGGCTCAAATAGATCTAGTAATCCTGGGCGAAACATGGGTAACACACTTTGAAGGTCTCTACGACAAAGCAGAGTTGGCTGGGCACGAACTAACACAAGGAAACGCGGACGGTGTGTCCGCGGAGTACACATCACCTAGCTCTTTTCCCCTGGGTATCACATTTCAATATGAAGAAGTCATCAGGGCACTAAAAGAAAGTACCTTAGGGAAGGCACAGGGTCCGGACTGCGTCCCTATAGATGTATTTAAATCAGAGATCGACCTATGGGCACCTATGATCACAAACGTGCTCAATTCCTCAAATGTCGGATTCTTTATAACCTGGCCAGAGGCCATCGTTGTACGGATCTTTAAAAAAGGGGACCGAGGGGGGAGGAGTTACGCTAGCAAACAAGATGGCCGCGTAGGCTCCCGGCTCCGCCGACCTCCGACTCCTGCCAGAAGATCCTGTTATCTATCCTGTTTTTGCGCCCTGCCTCCGTGTGTATGAGCCGGACTAGAGCTTAATGGTGCGATCCCGAGATTTCTACCAGTTTGGTAGACAAAGATACATCGTGTGGCAGTTTGCAGCCTAGACCAGCTCGGAAACCGGGGTCTCGAGTACTGGCCCAGCCGGGTTCCAGTTGAACAACATCGGCAGTAGTTGTGTGACAAGGTCCGGTACACCGAAGTGGAAGATTTTCTTGGACCGATGTTGACGATGGTTGGCTGAATTGGTAAACATCGAAGGAGGGGTGACAATGCACAACTGAAGCGGTGGACGGAGGTCCCTGGCCCGGCGGCTTATTCAGGGCCCCGCCGGTGTTCGCTGGATTTGGATCTCCGCCTGCGGTGGAGGAGTCCGGATTGTTATTGTAACCAACGATAAGTCCCCCTCTGCAGTCGTCCGTTCCACATCCACCTGTTCCCCCCGGGGAGACCGGGCTCTCTGGGGACGTGAACATGATCAAAACCGAGCGAGGAGTGGTGGAACGGACCGAGAGTGACCTGTCACTACGAACTGTGCTGGCAGCCATAGGGTCACTTCATGTTTGCGTTGAAGCCCACATTTACAAAATGATAGCGCGTTTGTCTGGAATCGGACAGATTGGACCGGACCCTGCTCCACTACAAGAAATGAAACGACTCGAGACACCCAAGATGGCCACTTCGATGGAGGAAGCAGACCCCGTACTATGGGAGGTGTTGGAGCCTCTGACCAGTGTTTTGGCTGATGAGAGCGAGCTTGATGCCGCAAATGGATTGTCAGGCCTACGATCGTTGCCGACTATGGAAGGACTACTTGATGCTCCCATTCCGGAGTCTTTTGATGGGAACTTTTATTGGTTTGAAACTGCGTCACTCCCCTATACATCGGCACCGCTAAGATGGTGAACGGAACAACGCTGGGAGTTCATAACCGTGAGGGGAGTCTTTGGACCTGACGGAGTTCCCAGCACTTTCATCTCTCTGCTACGTCTCGGTTTGAACTTCGCTACAGCTTTTTCGTGCTTTGACTATCCTGCGGAAGCAGCAGTTCGTCTGGAAGGGGCTCACTTGTCTGATCGGAATGGTCAAGGATGAGACTGAGTGACTGAGTTTGGCATTGAGTCTTACTGGACATGGGGTTTGCAATCATGATTCTTTCGGGAGGTTGGGCGGTGTTTGAAGTTTCCCCTGTTGCGCTACGTATTTGCAGCCTAATAGATTTCTTGACCTTAGTCTGGGGATTCTTGGTTCTGGCAGGGGGGAGGGGGGGACCGGGGGACCGGGGGCATGTATGAAGATGCCCTCCTCCATTTTCTATTTTTAGTATTTAGTTAGTTGAAGCGACAGGCACACTTCTAGTTGGGGTTAGGCGATAGCCATATGCAGGGGTGCAGGGTGGGGGGATGGGTTTATTGTTTTGTCTTCATTTTTGTTTTTATGGTTTTTTTTTCTTCGCACTCTCTTTCACTTTTCTTTAATAAGTATAGATGGTGAAAGATCCTGACTTTGATTGTATTCTAGTATCTGGTGCTCACGCTTCTTTTATTATCCTAATTTTATGGGTGGGCAGGCTCTGAGGGCTGGCGCTTCATGTGGATAGTATATTGTACTGTTGCACATCCTGCTTCTCAAACATTAGCGTAGGCGTCTCAACAATTTTTCGCTGCTTAGCATTTATCCTGTTTCTAAGCCTATCCGCCTTATTATTCTGTTTGACTGTATGGCACCTGATATGTCTATTTCCTTCTTTGTTTTGAAAATAATAAAAAGATTTAAAAAAAAAAAGGGGGGACCGAAATTACCCCACTTGCTATTGTCCAAATTCGTTACTCGATGGCCTGATGAAGGTCGCCGGGAGGATCATCTTAAACAGAATTCAGGTTTGGACGAAGGAGTGTGATGTTATATCGAATTTACAATACCGCTTTAGAGTGTCATATAGATATACATTGCCTATATGCTGTGTTAAGTTAGCATGAGATTATTAGGAGTTTAAACCCCATTTTACCTTTCTGCTGCTTCTGCACACGACACATAGCTGTTGCTTTAGCTTTGAGCCTAGTAGAATGTTTTGATTCATGCGAGAATAATATGTTACTCTGATAGTAGCCTTGCTTGGCGAGCTGTGTCTGTACAGTGAGTGCAGAAACCTTCAAGGATATCTCAACACAGTGGTTGTTGTGAGGTCTGATCTTCGCACGTTCCTAGACATAATATACATGCAGCTGCGGCCAAGTTCTGGCTTTAGGCGCGTTTTATATTGCTTTGCACAAGAGCATAGAAAAACACTTGATGGTGCTTCGCATGCAGAGAGCTGGTGGAAGATGATGTGATCCCTTACCACTAGGATCTTGAGGTATGGGGCCGAGTTGCTGAAACCCAAAGAGACCTTCTTAGATATAATATAATATACTTGCTAGGGAGGGTGAGAATTAGGTGTTACTGAACCCTATTCGTTTTAGCTTTATACCATGCTTTCACCTTTTGTGTTCTATGGACTAGTGACTATGCTGATTACTTTGTTTCTTATAATATGTTTGCTTATATTAGCTAAGATACTGTGTTTGAGAACACTGCATTAGTGAATAAACATTTCAAATATGCACGTGTCTTCTTTGACTCCTTGTTCTGGATTGAAATGGTTGTATAACGAAAGAGTGTGCATGTGTTCCACGTTACCGGAGTTGTACTAAGTCCATGTTCTGGTTTGTCTAAGCATTGGGGGTTTGTGATCACCAATGAGACACTGTAGCTATTCTGGTAGGGGATTTTGGGTACTAAGGTGAGTTTTGGCACACCCTAATTCACTGAGGTTCCAAGTCTCTATGCACAGTTCTGTATGAGAACGGAATCCCTGCCACAAGAGTAGGTAAAGGCACCATATAACAGGGACTGAATCTGGCATTTATAATAGCTAAATACACCCAGGCTAAAAAAGGCAGTCTTTTTGTGACTTTCGTGGATCTAAGTTCCGCATTTGATTGCGTGGACCACAAAATGCTCTGGCTTACACTCTCGGAGATAGGCCTGGATAAACACATCCTCCTGTTCATAAAAGAACTTTATAGGGGGGCTGGAGCGAGAGTCAGTTATGGTAGGAGGGGTGAGTGTTCTGACATTTTTCAGATCCGCAGAGGAGTAAGACAGGGGTGCATTCTAGCACCCCTGCTCTTTACCCTTTAGATTAATGCCGTGGGCCAATACCTCAATGAAGTATATTACGATTACCCTACAGTAAATGGTACGCCAATACCTATACTCCTATTTGCGGATGATGCCGGAATAATGTCCCAGACAAGAGTAGGCCTGCAAAGGGCGGTAGGCAAATTTGCAGGTTTTATGAAATACAGAGGTCTACACATAAATGTGTCAAAAACCTACACTATGTCCTGCGGAACAGGGAATAGAAGGACATCATGCCCAATTTTCTTGGAGGGAAGAAGAGTGGAGAGCACAGATAGGTTCTCCTATCTTGGCATCAACTTTGATAGGAGGGGTACATGGTGGGCGGCTGTAAGTGCGAGGTGCCTAGCGTTCTCCAGGGCTACGGGCGCCCTGACCAACTTCGCCAAAAGATTAGGAGGTAGACCTGTTGGTGAACTCCTGCAGATCTACAAAGCCAAATGTATATCGACAGGTACATATAGTGCTGGTCTCTGGGGGATAGAGCAGGCGGATTCTATACAACGCTCCGAGAATTTTTTCCTCTGCTATTTATTGGCAACCCCGAAGAGTACAGCCACGTATGTTGTCCACAAAGAATTAGGCCTCCCATACATTTCGGATACCATAAAATCCTCACCAGTTCTGCTCTGGCACAATGTTTGGGCAAAACCAGAGACAAGTCTGAATAGAGAAGTTATAAAGCACTGCCTGGCCTTAGATGGCGCTGATAATATCAAATGGCTCAAGTATGTAAGGGAATTGCTTAAAGATCTTGGGCACCTGGAATATTTCTCCAATCCTGCAAGTATGGAGATGGTGCCCAGACCTGGTATGAAAAAATTGCTTCTACAACATCTGGATAGCAAAAGATGGCTGGTAGAAAAGGGCAAAAGGATGGTTGCAGAAAATCAGCTAACCACTATCGTGGACGGGCTACAGCAATATTTGCTCCTAGAACCATCCCCCTTCACATGCATGCTCCTGACCTGTTTCCGCACTGACACATTCTTCAGACTTATCACTTTTCCATTGTGTAATGACTGGACACGGGACATAAAACTTTGCCCGTGTGATAACATCTCACACCAGTCCAACATCCACTGTATATTATTTTGTAGCTTTTATCGGCATTTAAGGGAAAGACTACTGAAGCCTCTTTCAAAGTCCTGGGGTCTACGATCTTGTAGAGGGGCCTATAACCAACTGAAAACTTTAGATAATGCATATCTCATCAAGGTCGTATCTACCTACTTAAAGAAGATTGTTAGACTCCGGAACTTGATGAAACTCCAGAATTAAGGTATTCGCCAGGCCCAGATAATGTGACCAGTAGTTTTCTCATAACGAATGTATTAACCTAGGAGTGTTATTAGACCAAACACTTACCTACAAGGACCACGTAAACCAGGGGGCGAGCACCTGCTTCCGAGCCATCGGAATGCTAAGGAGAGTGTTTCCCTACCTGCCAGACTGCCATAGAAAAACACTAGTGCAGGCATTAGTTATCAGCAGAGTGGATTACTGCAATGGCCTTCTTTTGGGAGCAAATGAAGGGCAGCTCAAAAAACTGCAGGTAATCCAAAACACGGCAGCAAGGATTGTCCTCAACGTCCCCCCCAGGACTCCCTCCCTCCCACTGCTGACTAAACTCCATTGGCTACCAGTGAGGAAGCGAGTGCACTTCAAGACCTTATGCACAATCCACAAAAGTGTGATAGGCAAAGGCCCTAAATATCTGACCAACATCTTCCTGCCTTACGCCCCTGGGCGAACCCTGCGCTCTGGTAGCCAGCAGCTTCTGCAGGTGCCTAGAATAAAAAGGGCCAGACAAGGAGGGCGAGCCCTGGCTTATCTTGGACCAAAGCTTTGGAACTCCCTACCCCTTGAGATGAGATCATTGACCAACCATCTGACCTTTCGTAAGGTCCTAAAAACACACTTATTTCCCCAGTAACTGATCCCCCTCTCTCAAAACGCACCATACAACTCTTCACTACCATCCAAGGCTATTCTCACTGGCAAAGCGCGGAGATACCCCTCCGGGGGTCTAGTCTTGCGCTATAGAAGAATATAAAATAAAAATAAAATAAATTAAGCCATTAGGAGCAGAGTTCCCCTATGAATTGGACCTTATCTCTTTTTTACTGCAACAAGTATTGTAAAATGAACAGTAACTTATTAGGCCCAGATAATTGTGACCAGTATTCCATAATGAATGTATTAAATGGTTAGGAGCGGAGCGCCCTTATTTCTTATATTACTTTTTATTGTAAATAATATTGCAAAAAGACCTAATAAATTGCTTTTTTAACTATCTTTTTTAACTCATTCAATCCTTAGGCATTGGAAGTTTTTTATCATGATGCTTTTATATGTATGCTTTTAAGATTCTGTTTTACAAATCGAATAAAGCTTAATTGAATTGAATAACTGCTTTAATGTCTCCATGTACCTGAACTACCACCTCACATTCTATGTACTCACCAGACAACTCCCATCCTCCCAACTCGCTCTCGCCTCCATCCCCAGGATCCAAAAGACTAGAACTGGAGGAAGATTGTTCTCCTACCTCACCACCAAGACATGGAACTCCCTGTCCCTGCACCTCATTCAATCACCGTCACTGCCCCAATGCAGGAAGGACATCAAAACCTGGCTCTCCGAACAACCCCCCACCCAGTCTGACCAGTAGCTCCCCCACCCCCAGTGCGGTGAGACCCTCACAGGTGAGTAGTCGTGCTTTACAAGCCCCTAATTGATTGTTTCAGCGTGGATGTCCACCGAATTTCCTCTGCAGTGCAGAAGATGTCAACAAGGTTGTCCACGGCATTGAAGAAGAAAATGTTTCTGGTGCCCAGAAGCATTTACTTTTCAGGAAAGAAAACCTGGGAGACAAGTGAAGAGCTTTCCTTGTACCTTAAGTTTCTTTTTTGTTTTGTTTGATGTGATATGCAGTACTCACTGCGTGCAGCTTGTTGCATCAAATAAAGTGAAAGCAGGCCACGTCTAAGTGTGGTCTACTTCCACTTTGATCGGTGCCAGGGGACATAACTCTGTCCTCTGAGCTTCGATCTCTGCTAGAAAGGCAGTGCTGAAAAGGGAACAATGTTCCCTTTCAAGAACTCTCCCTCCCTGTTGGCTCTTCAAGCTAGGATCCACCCAAATAGGCATTTTGTTTTTGTGGGGAGACCGCCTCCATTTTGCAACTGCCATTGTATAAGTACTCCACACCAGGGACGAACAATCTTTCTGCTGTTCCCTAGGGGAATATATAAGAAACGGGGCGGACCCTATACCATCCAGCTAGACAGGGTCAATATTAAGATTCACAAAAGAGAAAAAAGGTAGCTGGACATTCAAAGACTATTAATCACTGCAAGACCAAACTATTAAATATAATGATCCAATGATTTAATCATATCAATATTTAAATATTTTTGTTATGTCCACAAAAATATTTTTGGGTGTTGGATAAGGAACAAAAATGCACACTTCTCGTCATTTTCAAAACATATACAAAACACATATTATATTTCATCTACAATTAGACATAAATGAATGTAGACAAAAATCCACCACATTACACAGAAAAATACATCCAATGACTGTTCAACATTGACATATAATCACAAATATATACAAATACACACTGCTACCAGTCAAAGGCAGAGATCAACCACAGCTGCCCAAAGCCTATGATTCAGGGCAACCACCCAACGGGGATAGATTTTATGAGCAACCTATTTTGAATTAATTTCTTCAGTTCCTGCATTATTTCAAACACATAGTCCCCTGTTGGTGAACAATGTGCCAACGCTTTTCGAAGCCCTTTTAATCCGGGGCTTCTCCTCAGGGCCGTGACTAGAATTCTTTTAGTTCGAAGCTCTTTAGATAAATGAAGGATTGTTGTTCATTTTAAATGTGATTTTTTTGGACAATGCACAACCTGCATTGCAGATCGATTACTCTTGCGGTGTGCCTTCATATTCCTATTAGTTGACAAGTGGTTTTCTTTACAATGACCTCCGTCATAAAACCAGGTTGAAAGGCGGAAACAGACGATGACTAATAGCTGATTTAAACTTTGTTTTTAATTATAACACTCTTAATGGTGTCTCAAAACGGGCTTCGTCAGTAACAATACCGGTGAATTCTCCTTCAGGAATCAATTAGTGTGCATTGTTGTTCAATATTCAACACCAAAAAATCTTTTTGTGGACATAACAAAAATATTTAAATATTGGCATGATTAAATCATTGGAAGATTATATTTAATAGGTTGGTCTTGCAGTGATTAATAGTGTTTGAATGTCCAACTAGCTTTTTTCTCTTTTGTGTTCCTTAGGGAAAGGCAAGGGGTGTGACCCCATCTGCCTCCCGGGTGGGGGCCAGAGTGCTCATTAGACACCAGTAACAACAGCCACAATAGAAAACAAGCATTTGCAATGCAATGGTCTCGGCATCATTAAAGGTAGAGCTATTGGCATTGCTCATGACATTTTTTTTTCTTTAAATCAAAAGATTCTGCACTCACTACTCTGCACTCACTACTCTGCACTCACTACTCTGCACTCACTACTCTGCACTCACTACTCTGCACTCACTGCACTCACTACTCTGCACTCACTACTCTGCACTCACTACTCTGCATTACCACTCTGCACTCACTACTCTGCATTACCACTCTGCACTCACTACTCTGCACTCACTACTCTGCACTCACTACTCTGCACTCACTACTCTGCACTCACTACTCTGCAGTCAGCACTCTGCACTCACTACTCTGCACTCTGCACTCACTACTCAGCACTCACTTCTCTGCACTCTGCACTCACTACTCAGCACTCACTACTCTGCACTCACTACTCTGCACTCACTACTCTGCACTCACTACTCTGCACTCACTACTCTGCACTCAGCACTCTGCACTCACTACTCTGCACTCAGCACTCTGCACTCTGCACTCACTACTCTGCACTCTGCACTCACTACTCAGCACTCACTACTCTGCACTCAGCATTCACTACTCTGCACTCACTACTCTGCACTCACTACTCTGCACTCAGCACTCAGCACTCTGCACTCTGCACTCTGCACTCAGCACTCTGCACTCTGCACTCACTACTCTGCACTCACTACTCTGCACTCAGCACTCACTACTCTGCACTCACTACTCTGCACTCACTACTCTGCACTCAGCACTTACTACTCTGCACTTACTACTCTGCACTTACTACTCTGCACTTACTACTCTGCACTCACTACTCTGCACTCACTACTCTGCACTCACTACTCTGCACTCACTACTCTGCACTCTGCACTCACTACTCTGCACTCACTACTCTGCACTCACTACTCTGCACTCACTACTCACTACTCTGCACTCACTACTCTGCACTCACTACTCTGCACTCACTACTCTGCATTACCACTCTGCACTCACTACTCACTACTCTGCATTACCACTCTGCACTCACTCTGCACTCACTACTCTGCACTCACTACTCTGCACTCAGCACTCTGCACTCACCACTCTGCACTCACTACTCTGCACTCAGCACTCTGCACTCACTACTCTGCACTCACTGCACTCACTACTCTGCACTCACTACTCTGAACTCACTACTCTGCACTCACTACTCTGCACTCACTACTTTGCACTCACTACTCTGCACTCAGCACTTACTACTCTGCACTCAGCACTTACTACTCTGCACTCAGCACTTACTACTCTGCACTCACTACTCTGCACTCACTACTCTGCACTCACTACTCTGCACTCACTACTCTGCACTCACTACTCTGCACTCACTACTCTATATTACCACTCTGCACTCACTACTCACTACTCTGCATTACCACTCTGCACTCACTCTGCACTCAGCACTCTGCACTCAGCACTCTGCACTCAGCACTCTGCACTCACTACTCACTACTCTGCACTCACTACTCAGCACTCACTACTCTGCACTCACTACTCTGCACTCACTACTCTGCACTCACTACTCTATATTACCACTCTGCACTCACTACTCACTACTCTGCATTACCACTCTGCACTCACTCTGCACTCACTACTCTGCACTCACTACTCTGCACTCACTACTCTGCACTCACTATTCTGCGCTCACTACTCACTACTCAGCACTCACTACTCTGCACTCACTACTCTGCACTCACTACTCTGCACTCACTACTCTGCACTCACTACTCTGCACTCACTACTCTGCACTCACTACTCTGCACTCAGCACTCAGCACTCTGCACTCTGCACTCAGCACTCAGCACTCTGCACTCTGCACTCAGCACTCAGCACTCAGCACTCAGCACTCAGCACTCTGCACTCAGCACTCTGCACTCTGCACTCTGCACTCTGCACTCTGCACTCTGCACTCTGCACTCTGCACTCTGCACTCTGCACTCTGCACTCTGCACTCTGCACTCTGCACTCTGCACTCTGCACTCTGCACTCTGCACTCTGCACTCTGCACTCAGCACTCTGCACTCAGCACTCACTACACATGTCCCTTTAGTCTAACTAAATATAATCTCCGATACCAATATGCCCGTGGTTATTTAGTTGCTTAAAATCTGCAGTTAGAAGTATCCATTAAAAATATCCGTTTTAGGTGTTACTTACTAGACAGATGGCTGCTAAAAGTATTGATCCCAAATATTCCAACTGTATCAATTTCTCCACCCAGAGCAGCACTGCCCGCTCACCTCATGCCACTGGTGGCTTGGTTTGTTACTCAGCTTTTAAACTATTCCAGTAGAATGCACGATGGGATATTTGCAATCTAAAAAATGAACTCAATCATCACGCTGCTTCCCCCACTCAATTCTTTAATTTCTTAAATGTATTCTATAGATAAAGCAGTCGTTTTTGGCTCTTTTTCCGCCGCACTGGCAAAGCTAACAATGCATTTGTTAATGTAAAATTGAGTTTGTACATGGGGCGCATGTAAACTGCATTTGTGAATGCCTTTATATGCATTGACCCTTTAAACCCGACCTACTGACTTTGCCAATGCAAACCGAGCTGACACCGGCCCAGCAGACAGACGAGCTGCAGGCGAAACCTATCGTGGGGCGGGACTGAGAAAACGAAACCTATTGTGGGGCGGGACTTCCGTTTTGTGAAGCCCGCGCCCACGGAGTGCCTGGAGGAGCACCGAGGGAGAGCCCTGCGGTCGGAGGCTGCACAAGTCCGGAGGGCCTTTGACCGGTGAGCGGAACGGAGCGGAAGGGGGGAGCGGGTGGGGGGGGGGGTGAGAATGCCTGTATGTCTGCGTGTCCGGCGGGGCGGGGAGAGAATGCCTGTATGTCTGCGTGTGTGTGTGCGACGGCGGAGGGGAGGGGTGGGGGGCGGGATGCGACGGCGGAGGGGTGGGGGGGGATGCTCGGTGCACGTGTGTGTGTGTGTATGCATGCGACGCCGGGGGTGGGTTCGCTGTATGTGTGGGTGCGTGCGTGCATGAGCGCTCGTGTGTGTGTCTGTCGCTGTTTCTGCGCATGCGCGTGTGGTGTTGCTGCTTCCCAGGAGACAGCAGCTGAGCGAGTTCGCGAGCGCGTGGCCAGCGGAAATCGCCTCCTTGAAGAGGCAATGCGCGTGGCCAAGGCTGTCTCCTGGGAAGCATAGTCCCTGACAAAAGATCTCCGGCGGAGACGCGCTTCCGCGCGTTGACGCCGAGACCTAAAATGAAGGGGAGAGGTGGCCCGCCAAGGCATCAGGTCAAGACCTCTCCCCAGAATGGTCACAACTGACTTTATATACCCCTTGGGGGGGGATAGATTGGAGGTTTTATGTCCACGTTATCCTCAGAGGTGTGCCACCTGGTCTTTCCAGGCTTTGGCCTAGGGCCCTGCCCCTGAATGGGTCTAATAGTCTTTGTGCACTCCCTGTGGATAGATTGAGGGTGCTAGAAAACCCTCTAAACACCAATAAAAAATGATTTAAAAGGGGTTGGGAGCAGCCCACCCAGGCCTGGGTGTACTCCAGAATGTGCCCATCAGTCTTTCTGTCATCCCCTATCTCCTTCGGAGAAGAATGCCCACAAGACACCAGGGACAAATGGTAAAAAAATTTTAAAAAGGTGTGGGACACAGGTGCCCCATTCCAGAAAGGCTCCAGTCTTTTTGCCCACCCCCAAAGATAGCCCACTAAACACCAGGAACAATTTTGTTTTAAAAATAGTATGCGATGGAGGTCACCGGCCCTGGCATCAGGCCTAACCCCCACCCTTAAACTTCCAACAGCCTTTCCATTTCCTGGTGGCCTACAGCACCCCGTCACCATGCCAAGCAAGAGAAAATTGGATTCTTTTGGACATAGTTTTGATATGTGGGCTGGCAAAGGGGGAGGGGAGTAAATCCCATTTTCCTCTGACTTGCTTTGGGGACTAGCTGCACTGCTTGGGCTCTGACTCATCTGGGAACCAGGGAACTTGCAAACCTTTTCTGAAACCTAGGTACCCACATGAATCCAGGGTGGTGTGACTTTCATGGATCCTGCTATGTTTTGTTACCCAGAATCCCCTGTAAACCTCAGACGTTGGCTAAAGTCACAAATTTCCTCACATGGGAGCAATTTATACCAACATTTTCTCTCATACTCTCTAATTCTAAATTAGTATCACTTATTCTCACTAATTCAGACTCCCTTATTCTCACTAAGCTACACTGTCACTCACCGTTACTCCTACACACACAATACCCAACCACCCTAAATTGGAGTTATACTTACCTGATAAGTTTTTACCACACACATGCCTTTACTATACATGCTATAAATTTCACTGTAAAAGCATGCGTGGTAAAGGCATTTTCATGGTAAAGACTTGCCTGGTAGTGTTGCAGTGGTTGTAATGACCACGTTGTAAAGCCATGCGTGGTAATGGCTTGCCTGGTTCCGTCATACATCCTGTGCCCCTAGATTTAGGGAGGAATTGTCTAAGAGATAACTACTGTGAAGATAATAAATGTATATTGTTTTTACCTAATTTTACGATCTCGAGGGATTGTGAATAGTAACAAGCATTTGCAATGCAATCGATCTTGCCTTTGGGACCTTATATGGATCTAGCTATGCAGCACATTAGCCTGGGTGCTAAAACATCTATTGTTTTTTAACACGGAGGGAAAGTAAACACCAAACTGCGTGACACGCCAGTATGGGAACACATGGCAAGAAATATTGCCTTTCAGCGGGAAATAGTATAGTCCAAAGCTCTGTTTTTTAATATAAAATCAGGGCCTTCAGTGGTCATGTCACTGAAAATACAAGATTTGATAAAAAACATTGTCAACGGGTGTTCGTGGAAGACAATTTCTATGGACTGGAATCTAGAGAATGCTAAAATGATTCTGGTATTTTACAGAAATCTGCTGGCCGTTTTCTATCAAGAAAGTTAAATAGAGGCAGTTCGGGAAAAATAAAACAAGAATGACCCATAGCAGAAAGCAATTCTGGTATTATACTGACCTCTACTGGTCGTTTTCTATCAAGACAGAGAAATCGAGGCATTTGAACAAGCAGAAAGCAATTCTGGTATTTTACTGACCTCTACTGGTCATTTTCTATCAAGACAGTTAAAATAGAGGCAGGTAAACAGAAATAAAAGTCTCTAAACGGAAGCAGACAAGTCGTTGGCCTCATCTCCAGAGCCCACAATGTAGATACACATAAGTATATACCAAAGTATATACAAGAGGTCTCGAATGCTCGACCTAAAAAGGAGTAGATGAGTTCTCAATACACTCTTTTAGTAGGAATTCATAATGTGGTCCTTGTTTTTGAGAGAAAGTGTGTAAGAGATAAGTACTACAATGATTAAAAGGTTAAATCTTTTATATTTTATGTTAAGATCTTGTGAGACACTTGCGGGATCACGAGCAGTAGGAAGAAGTAGGTGATGTTTGAATACAGTGCTAGGCTCACTTGTTACTGTATGAAGAAGACTTACTGGAGATGGTTTTCATCAGACTCTACAATTTATGCTCACTCGTTTGAGAAGAGTTGAGTAGAGTTAAAGCTTGCCCACAAACCTTACTACGAACACCTGTCATCTGAACGAGGGGTCTGAAAAGAAAGGCAAGTCTCTTTCCACACCCTACGGCATAAACACATCATTACAGAGAGAGGTCTCCGCAGAGAGTCCAATCCCTCAACACACCATACTACGTATACCTGTCATCTGAGAGGAAGGGCTGAAAGGAGAGCCCACACCCTACTAAACACACCTATCATTACAGAGAGGATTCTCCCTGCATTTCCTTGTAGTACAGATCCTCCCCCAGGCCTCGTAACATTCATGTTGTGATCAGTCTTAAATCCCTCTGCGCAGTTTTCTTTCCACTGCTCAGTCTCTGGGCAGTGGCCTTGCTTTTCTGGAAGCTTTGCTACTGCAGGGATAGCTCCTGGTAATGTCTTTCCATGACAGTTTGCTTTCTCCTCAAAGTACAGGGACCAGCAGCACTTCTAGCAGATATCAGATGCCTCCAAGCCTTACCCTGGCGTGACAAGGAGCTAGCTAGTCTAATACTTCTGTTTTGCAGTGCAGACATTACTCCGGCACACTGCTGCATCCTACCATCCTGGTAAAAAGTATGCAGCATAATGATCTGGGGAATCTACCCAAAATTGACCCCTGGCTGGCAGAAAAAAATGTGAATTATGGAGCTCTGCTTTCTTTTGGGTGATGAATGCAAAGAGAACAATTGATGAACAGAATGCAGAACAATATCATACATTCACCCCAGCACAGAGATCTGGGCCTAAATCCATCGTTTTTATGCTCACCATGTCATTTCAGTTTGTACCCAGCCATATGCAAATCAATCTTGACCCTGCGCCCAATGGGAGCAGTCCATCCCGAACTGCCAGGCCAGGTCCTTCCTGGACTGGAAACAAGTATCCTTGGACAGGTTTCGGGCTTTCAGCCCTCATCAGCCAGGATAGTTTGACTCCAGTGGCATGGAGAGCACAGGACCCACGTCTGGGCATACCTGTCCCACTCGGGTAACAAATGCAAAAAGAACAATTGATGGACAGAATACCGAACAATGTCATACATTCACCTCAGTACAGAGATCTGGGCCTAAATCCATCGATTTTTTGCTCACCATGCTATATCAGTTTTGACCCAGCCATATGCAAATCAGTCTTGACCCTGCACCCAAAGAGAACAGTCCAGCCCGAACTGCCAGGCCAGGTCCTCCCTGGACTGGAAACAAGCATCCTAGGACTGGTTTCGGGCTTTCAGCCCTCATCAGCCAGGATAGCTTGACTCCAGTGGCATGGAGAGCACAGGACCCACGTCTGGGCATACCTGTCCCACTCGGGTGACACATGCAAAAAGAACAATTGATGGGCAGAATGCAGAACAATGTCATACATTCACTCCAGTACAGAGATCTGGGCCTAAATCCATCGTTTTTTGCTCACCATGCCATTCCAGTTTTGACCCAGCCATATGTAAATCAGTCTTGACCCTGCGCCCTGTGAGATGGGTATGCCCAGACGTGGGTCCCTTGCTCACTGTGCCACTGGATTTAAGCTAGCCTGGCTGAAGAAGGGTGGCATAACCTGAAACCAGACCCAGGATGCTTGTTTCCGGTCCAGGGAGGACCTGGCCTGGCAGTTCGCTCTGGACTGTTCCCATGAGGCACAGTGTCGAGACGGATTTGCATATGGCTGGGTCCAAACTGGGGTGGCGTAGTGAGCAAAAGAACGATGGATTTAACCTGGATCTTTTGACTGGGGAAGAATGTTTGCTTTGTCAGCATTCCGTCCATCATTTGTTTGCTGTAACACTTTTCGCCCTAAGTGGGATGGGTATGCCCAGACGTGGGTCCCTTGCTCACTGTGCCACTGGATTCAAGCTATCCTGGCTAAAGAAGGGTGACATACCCTGAAACCGGGCCCAGAATGCTTGTTTCCGGTCCAGGGTGGACCTGGCTTGGCAGTTAGGACTGCACTGTTCCCATGGGGCACAGGGCTCATGGGGCACAGGGTCAAGACTGATTTGCATATGGCTGGGTCCAAACTGGGGTGGCGTAGTGGGCAAAAGAACAATGGATTTAACCCAGATCTTTTGACTGGGGGAGAATGTTTGCATGGTCAGCATTCGGTCCATCATTTGTTTGCTGTAATTCTTTTGGGTGATGTCTGGTTTCAGGGAAGTTTGTATCCTTCACACCGGCTGCCCAGTTATAACCTTTTGATCTGCATATTTGGCAAGAAGGGAGGGAGGATTGGTTGGACCCTAAATAAAAAACAATGCACTAAAAGGGAGACTTTGCCGGTAGTGGTGTTAAAGAAAGCTGCCTGCTACACACCTCTGGAGAAAAGAAAAGCTGGAAGGGGGCAGGGGTTGCCTTTGCACTTCAAAGGAACATTTGTCTTAAACGATCTGTTCATTGGAGGTTCGCTCATTTGAAGTGAATCATGGAATAAATGGATGGATGAATGAAGGATGAATACATTAATTGAATAACTTTGTTTGGCTCAAAGTACAACCATAAAAGAATACATACACACACATATAATATGTTAAAGTTGTAAGATACATCCACAGATGACCATCATTAAAAGGGTAAAACGCAGGATAAAATCCAGATACAAGTTTCACAATTTAAATAAAGTACAAAGTGCACCGTGATTGGACAGCACGACAAAATTGGCTTACAGTGATACAAGACTCTTTGTCTGAGAGTTGATGAAGAAAATGATAGGCTGGAATGCAATGCCTTAAATTCCTTAGTCTCATAAAAGGGACCAGAAAACCTTTAGTATATAGTTCATAACATTTGCAGAAAAAACCTAAATGAACCATTGATTGTTTAGCACCACTATTGCATGGGAAGGCTCTCATATCTAAATCCAGTTGCTAACCTATGGGAAAACAGAGTAAAATAAAGAGTGATCCCAGTTCCTTCTAGGTTTTCAAAATATAACGGTCTGGATTAACCACTTTATTTATCATCCCATAATTTGCAATGGTTGTTTTCTGGGACCCATCCCAAACCCTCTTTTCATGCAATTGGGGTAACAGTAGAACAGACACCTGTTTTGCTATCAATAGCAGTACATGATGCTGTGTCAGAAAATGCATGAGGAAGTCCAATCCCATCAAACTAATCTTTAACATAAGCCAGCCAAGGAATTGACTAGCCCTTATCACATGCCAGACAGTCGGTAATTATAGAAAAAAGAGAAGAGAAAAGAGAAGAATAAGAGTACTGGTTGAAGCTCACTGATCTTCCTGTGGTATCCAAAGATGTTGGAGTAGGCGCCTCACTCACTTATCGTGACATGCTTCATCATCAGCGCCTATCGACATTATGGTAGAATGAAACCACCGGGGCAGACTTAACCTGAAGAAGGTCTCTGGGAGTTCTTTAATTAAATGAAGCTGGATAAAGCCAGGGATTCAGAAAAAAGTGGTAGGAAGTGAGTTAAAAAATACTTCACAGTATATCCCAAAGAGAGTCTTTTATTAATAGGGTACGGGGTAGGGTTAAAAATATAAGTGTAACAAGGTTATAGTTTGAGAGTTATTACTCAATTAACCTTGAGTCAACAGTTGCCCCAGTGAATGTTTATGGGCTATCCACCAAATCTGAGTTGAGCACGCTAGCCTCCAGTCTCAATGTTACCAACATTTCTAGCAAAGCAATTTCAAGATGATTTCCTGTCAACTAATATTAAAGTAAAACACACACACTCCATACTAACCCTACCTTATGCATGCACAGTAGGCCTGAAACTTCCTGTCTTATGTCCAACACGGTTGGAGTGAAAATTCCAACTAATTGAAACCAGTATCCCTTTTAATCGGTAAAGGCTAGTTGGCATCTCTCTCACGAAGGTAATAGGTCAAAAGGCTTGACCCTTCCTCTATAATTAAATGCTGCCCCCCACTGTCAGTCCTTCTGAACGTGTTGAGATGACAATAGCCAATCACAAAAAGGAGAGATGCAATTTAGGTGCCACTCTGGGCTACAAATTCTGGCTGTGAACCTCAAGCTAGAGCAGTAAAAACCTTCAATGAACACTCGATTGTCATGTTCGCTTAGTCAAAAAACACAAAACTCTACAGAGACATGATGAGCGTGGAACTCTGGGCAGGTGTATACACTCTACTGAGCCGTTTATGAGGCAATCCCATGACAACAATGCTATGGGTCCTCACTTTACTTTTCAAGTGGCCTAACATTCTCATACCACTGGACATAGCCTCAGAAATCCGATTCTCGAAGGCATGCTGGACCGCAACAATTAATTACCCATTTGGTTAAGGCATGCAATTATCTTTAGAACCCCTCTCATAATACAGCCCTTCTTCTTGTTTTCCTAAGTAAGTACCTCATTTAAATTATGCATCATTTTCTCCCAGCTTGAAAACACCACACCCACTAAATTTGTCTGATAAATATTGCCACAACCAAACTAGAAGCTATAATGTGGCTTCTTACCTAAACCTCAGATTAGGCCCTTATGACCTTCCCACTATGACTCTGAAACTATTCCACCAGCAACTGATTGCCTGCTGTATCCTGGTTTTCTGGATCACAAGATCTTCCATTTTTTTGTAAACATATTTTATGGATTTTCATTGTGACAATCAGAGACACATCATCACATTTACTCAACATTCTTCCCCCCGTTAATCGTTTATCAGTTGGTTCCATTGCAAATCCACCATTCTACTGATTAATTTCCATGTCCAATATTCCCCTTGCAGGACAAAACGAAACTGCAACAGATCGCTACTCCACAGGCATTGCTGCTCGATAACCGACATTGTTTACATACTATATCTAATCAAATGAACAAATAAGAACTCCCTCCCTTTACCCCCTTTCCCCCTACCTTCCACCGGTGTGTTCCAAGTATCCACAACAATTCAATAGTTAAGGTTTGTGTTGATGTAAAGCCAGGATGCCCCTACTGGGTTTTACAGTTCCCCGTGCGCCCTATCCGTCTATTCCCTGTTTTCCTCAGTCGATTGGCTTATCAGCGTCTGAACCAACTCCTCCCAAGCTTGTGCCGTGTCCAGCGTCTTTCCATTATTCTGACATCGCGCCTGCTGGAGGCGAACAGCACCCTCACTACTAGCCCACTTAAGCAGCTCAGCCCGCCATCTCTTACTGCTGGGACACTCTTTCGATTTCCAGCACCTCGTTATTTTCCTTTTTGCCTGCACAAGACCCATATCTACAAACTTACTTGTTACCTTCATCCTGGAGGTGTGAGGGAACCAGTGCAGTATGCATGTAGCCATATCAAAGACCAAGACCAATTGGCGCTCCGTAATTACATTTAATAGGTCTCCCACTTCTTCCCAATAGCCCCCAAGTTCGGGCATTCCCACAACATATGCTCCAATTCAGCTCCCACTCTAGTGCATCTAGGACACATCACATTGTTAACAATATAGTATTTCATGATCTTACCAGGTGTCAAATACGCTCTATGTAATATAAAGAAATGCACCAGTTGGAATTGTGCGTTCCTTGTGCCCTTCCACGCCCTACGCAGGATGTGCCCCCATGTGGCCTCTGGTATGGGCTTCCCAATGCTCTCCTCCCATTTTATGCACAGCGTATCCAACGGGGCTAAACCCTCCGTCAACATCCTTGAGTACAAGCATATAACTGCTTCAAACGTACCTGCAGCCATCACCACATACTGACATGCCATTGTTATTTTAGGCTCCATTAATCCCCCCTGCCAATGCTTCTGTATTGCACGCACCAGGGCCACATGTATCAGAAAACCTTCCCTCTGGAGATCAAACCTCTCCTGCAACACCTGATAAAGCAGCAGTACGCCATCCTCGTATAAGTCCCCTAGCACTTGGATCCCTGCCTGCTCCCATTCCCACAATGACGCACAATCTCCTCCGTGGGGCAATGCAGTCAGCATCCCTAGTGGTATCTCAGGCGCATAAGGGTGCTGAACACCTGCTCTCCGCTGGCTTCTATTCCAACACAACCTCAGAGTCTTCTCTTCCAGTGTAAGATCTCCCAGGCCCAATCGCTGTTGCATTACTATAAAAGATAAGACATGTCTCGGAATTCCCCTGCCTCCTGCGGATTCAGGGCCCCAGATTTCCATGGCCACCGCCTGTCTAAGAACCTGTAATTGGGCCACTATATAATACAATTCCAGGTCAGGAACCGCCAATCTGCCCCCGCCTTTGGTCTCATCAAAGTTTTAGTGACAATCTGCGCCTCCCTGAGCCCCATATGAACCCCACTATCATGGATTTCAAGTTTGCGAATACCGAGCATGGCACCCATATAGGTAATGTTCTAAAAAGGTACAACAGCCGAGGGAGTGCCACCATTTTCAACAGAGCAATCCTCCCCATCACCGACAATGGGAGGGTACTCCAAAATGCCATGCTTCCCTTTAATGCTCATATACATCGCCCTATATTGCCTTCTAACATATCACTGGCTCCATGATAGACATGTACTCCGAGGTACGCTAAACAAGACGGTTCTCACCGCACTGTCTTTGATATCCTAGGTGCCGCCCTCCCTGGTCGCACTGGAAATAAACATGTTTTAGACCAATTAACCCTCATTCCTGAAACTGTCCCAAAGTTAGATAACAGTTGTGCTGCCCCCAGCAATGTTTCGTCCGTATTCGCCAAAAACAAATCATCTGCTTATAACGAGATGTGCTGCTGCTCCCTCCCCTCTAAAAGCTAGGCCCTCATACCACTGTCCCAACCGAACCCGCACTGCCAAAGGTTCTATTGCTAAAGCAAATAACAGTGGGTAAAGTGGGCAACCATGCCGCGTCCCACGGGCTACCGCATAGCGGGAGGAAATCATCTGCCCTACTTTCACTCTTGCCTCCGCCGAAGTATACAGCATCGTCGTCCACCCCACAAACGCCTCACACAGCCCAAAGTGCCCCATCGTTTTATAGAAATATGGCCATTCTAGGCTGTCAAAGGCCTTTTCTATGTCCACTGAGAGGTTTGCAGCCATGAGCGAGCCTTCGCAAGCTTCTCCAAGACCCTCATCAGTCTCCACACATTGGTAGTAGTATTCCTGGTAGGGATGAACCCCCCCTGATCATCATGGATCAGGCTAGTCATATGCTGCAGCAGGCATGATGCCAGGATCCGACTGAGTATTTTATAGTCTGTGGTCAACATGGATAATGGGCGGTATGCCGCCGTGTCCGTACTGTCTCATCCCGGCTTTAATAGTAGAACAATGAGGGCCTCTCGCATGGTCATTGGGAGCTATCCAAAAGCCCGCGCCTCACCATAGACCTCTAGGAGCCTTGGTGCCAATATGTCTATATATTGCATATAAAATTCAATAGGTAACCCATCTACTCCCGGGGTCTTATTCCGCGCCATCTGTTTAATGGCGCTCCTAATCCCTTCAAGTGTAATGTTCCGACCCAGGAGTTTCGCCTGTTCCTAATCTAGCTGTGGAAGTGTTACACTCTCCAAGAAGGACTCAATATCCCTTACTACTCTGCTGTTAGTGTGCTCTCATAAAGTTTCTCATAGTACTCCCGGAACCCTCGCATGATCCCACTTTGTGTATAGACCGCAGTACCCTCATCCGCCCCCAGTGCCAAGATCGGGGAGCCCCACGGTATCTGATTCGCCAGCCAAGCTAGTAGCGTTCCTGCCTTCTCACCTTCCGCATGAGCCTTCTCAACATACTTCCCATAATCAACGCAGCCTCTCTTCCTCCGCAGCTAGCTTCTCCTTAGCCTCTACTACGTCTTCCTGGCATTCCGGGTGCTCTGGCCTTGCTTGTTCCTCTACCCTCAATCGTTGGTCTGCTTTCTCAACGTCCTGCAGCAGGGTTTTCCTTACTCCAGCATACTTGCTTATGCATATCCCTCTTACTCCCACCTTAAAGGCATCCCATTCAACCGCCCTAGTGGTAGCAGTTCCTGCGTTCTCATTAAAGTAATGAGTTATCCCCTTTTCCACCTCCCTAAGGAACACTGGGTCATCTAATGTCTCGGGCGCAATCGCCATGTGGGAATTTCAGGCTTTTCTTTCGTCCAATGCAAGGTGATCAGCAACGGGTTGTGGTCGGAGAGGGTCCTAGTGAGATATTCAGAGTGGGTTACAGAAGGCACTACCAATGGGGAGCACAGTATGGCATCTAGCCTAACATGAAGCTCGTGTAGTGCAGAGAAATAGGAATAATCCCTAATCTGCGGATGATGTGACCTCCATACATCAACCAAATGCCACTTAGTTTGCCAATCAAGCCTATACCCGGACAGTCTATGAACCAGTGAATCTGGTAAGGGGGGGTGCGACCTGTCCTTGACCGTGTCCACTATCGAATTAAAATCTCCCCTCAAAATTATCGGGCCCGCCAGGAAATGTGCCAGAGTGCCGGACATTCGATTCAGAAACCTCGCCTGATACACATTTGGGGCATAAATACTACATAAGGTTACCTCCCTGCCATACAAGCGCCCTTCAACCGCAACAAATCTGCCCTCGCCATCTATCGTTTGTTTAAGCATCTGAAAGGGGACCCCTGCCCTGACCCAAATCAACGCCCCCCTTGCAAACGCCGAATAAGATGTGCTAAAAACCTGCCCCCTCCATCTACGCTGCAATGCTAGGTCCTCTGACTTAGTAAGATGCGTTTCTTGGAGCAATGCTTACCAGATATGCATGAACCTTGTGGCGCCTTGTCATTGTGTGTAGTCCCCTTGCATTACAAGTAATACATCACAAATCAGGTACTGCTCCCATCAGCACAATTCCGCCACTTCTCCTCTCCATTAACACCATTGGACAGACCGGTGAACCCCAGAACCCAACTCAGCCCCCAACTCCCCCACCCCTCCACCCTACCAAGAACAGGTCCTAAAACAAAACTGTTAGCCCCCATCCAAACTATTCCAACACACACCTCATTACTAAGCCCAGCAGTAGCCACCGCAGGCATGCCTTAAGGGCAATGGGGTAGGCCTAGTGCCACTGGGTGACAGCTCTCGCTCACATAGGAACTCCGCTGTAATCCCCCAAGAAAACACAGCCACCTTCCCCTCCCGTGCACCAGTCAGTAATGTAACAAAACACTGTGCATTGAGGTATTTCTCCGCCCCAGGGCCGCTTCCCAGAACACCCTCTTCATCCACCACACACTACTAGCGCTCTACGACAGTGTAATACATGGCCCATGCGCAGCCCTCCTAGCTGCTCTCCAGCCCTAGTTCCCAGAAGTTCGAGGTATCACTCATCCACGAGTCCATCTGCTGTGGCCGGGGTGACCTGCGGCATCCGAACACTCCTGACGTCTCAGTGTCCGACTGTGTTTTGTCCTTCTCCGTACTCCCCGGCAACTGCAACGTCTGGCTGCTAGACAATTCCGACACTGCCTCCAGTGCGTCCTGTTTTCCCAACTCGGTTAGGGCCTGAGACGGTTTTGGCACCCTTTGTCGCCTGCATCGAAGGCGCTTGATTGGCGCTGGGGCAGCCCTTCAGAGAGCTCCTGTAATCATCGCTCCTTCTGATCTGTGCCAGCTATGTACTTTTCAAGTCATGCCCATGCGTCTTCCGGGGGTCATGAAAATGAGTGTCACCATCTAGCATTATTTTCAATTTCGCAGGGAACAGTAACGAGTACTGAAGGCCTTCCGATCTCAGTTCTCTTTTTACTTCCAGGAATGATGTGCGACAGCGCTGAATCTCCAGTGTATAATTCGGGAATATAGTCACTCGACCATTATCGACCTGATACAGCCCATCCGTCCGCGCCCTCTGGAGTAGTAAGTCCCTGTCCTTATAGTGTAAGAGCCGAGCTACCACCGGGCGCGGGGGCGCCCCGGCTGCTGTGGCTTAGCAGGCACCCTGTGTGCGCGTTCCAATGTAAAGAAGGGAGCTAGACCCTCTGCAGCTACCACAGTCTTCAACCACTGCTCCAGTTACTGCACCATATCTGACCCCTCCACTTTTTCAGGTAAACCCACCATGCGGATGTTGTTTCGCCTATTCCGGCTTTCGGCCTCCTCCGCTCATTTCTCCAACGCTTGAATGCGATCCAGCACATCCACCATCTTGCTCTCCAATACCTTTTGGGCCGGCGTCACCTCCTGTAGTGTCACTTCCACCTGCTTCATTCTGTCCACAAGCTTAGAGTGGTCTGCCCTCAGTAGCCCCAGAACCTGTCGCTACATGCGCAATGTCCTGTTGCAAAGCTGTGCGTGAATCCGCGATTGACGCTAGTATACGATCAAACTGTCTTTGCAACTGCGGGTCCTGGGCCTCCTCTGCTCCATCCGATTCAGCCTGGGATTGCGACTCGCCCTCCGGTGGCTGGGCCGCTCCTCACTGCTTTCCTCTTGGTTTCCCCATGGTCAGAGTCTTAGTACCAGCATGGTGTGAGTACGCTCGCCGCTGTCACCCAGGCTCCTGGAGTAATGCCAACTCCTGCTTCCGCCTCACAGGAGTTCGGGTGCCTCGCCTGCCAGTGAGTACCACCCCCGGCAGCCCCAATGTCTCAACTGGTAAGTCAACCGCCCCCGTCCACAACCTGAGGGCAAACTGAGTCTACCGAACCCGGGTCTCCCCAGTCCTAAATCCTCAATAGTGGACATCAGCTCCCTGTGGCTGCAGTGTCGGAAGGGGGTAGCCACGGTCCTGCCCTTCCTGGAAGCCAAAGTGATGCCGCTTCACTGTCCACAACACCGCTCAGTGCGTGCCCTTTTCTCTGTGCCAGGCCAAGCTCAGTTCTCAACAGCCCATGCACCACCACTCAATAAACTTCGGTAGGGTTGCTTCTCCTTCCCCCGCACGGTGGTTTCATGTGCGTCTTCTATTGTCCTGCCCGTCAGACCCTTCGCTCGTGGCAGTGGCTCCAGCTCCCCCCGCAATGTGCCGCGCTCCTCCACCTGTTGAGGGATCCCCTCCAGCCGGTGTCCGTGTAGGCACCGGAGCTCCCCCTGTATCAACTACCAAGCGACCTCGCCGCAGCCTCTCTCAGCAGGGCCTCTGCTCCCAGCCCGCGCCTCCCTGCGTCCCTGCCGCAGCTCGCAGGGCACAGCCGCCCCCCAGCCCCACGGCTGCCTCCGCAGCCAAAGGCTGCAAAACAGGCCTCCCCCACTCACCGGGACAGTCAGGACGGCAGGAGGGCTCCTCCGCTCATCGCCCCGCAGCTCCTCTCCTCCGTTCAGCTTCTCGAGTACGGGGCCGCAGTGGGAACTCCAGGCTGCCGAGCCCGCTCCTTCAGGGAATGTTGTCTCTCTGCACGCCGAGCACCCCACTCCAGGTCACTCGCATTGTCGGGCTTCACAGAGCGCGTCCCCCGCGGACACAGCCGCACTCTGGTGCCTGTCCGGTCCCTCTGCGCCGCTCCACATCGGCCCCGGCAGTGGTCCTCCCATAATTCCGGTGGCTCTACAGTGCCTCAGCCGGAGGCCCGGATATCCCACGCCAGCGCCGCCGCCATTTTATGCCTTCTCCCTGCCACTAGCCTCAGGCCAGGAAAACGCCCCGGGGTCCCCACACCACGCGTTATGGGTCTCTGGGCAGGCTCCAGGGCAGGGTCGCCCTCCGCTAGTGACTCTTGGTGCCACCGGGGGGTCCGAAGGGCCTCATAAGATCAGGATTACATGGGGATCCGCACGGAGCTCGGGGCGCACGCAGCCAGCTCCATCTGCCTCCAAGCCACGCCCCCCCGTTCACAAAATCTTCCATGACAAAGGTCATTCCAACCTCTTCTCAAACATTGTCGGATAACAGCTAACCAGGAAACTCAGATTTTATAACTCCATGCTTCTCTTTGTTACCAGTCCCTGTAAACATAATCTTATCAGGCTAAAATGTTCCTGTTTGTGTGGTAGTCCTTTTAATATCCTCTTCCTTCAAGCCCCTCTGCTGCTCTCAAAACATGACCGCATGCAAATTGGCTGGACTCTGACTACCCTATCTGTTCTCACTAACCTGAAATAATCACCTGCTCTCTGTTTAGAATGTCATGCCATTGTGCACAACTCTCTGTATTTCATCTATTTCCTTCCCCAGCACCGCCATTCATACGCTGTAATATCATGTAATATGTGCTGCATGGGTGTGTTATAAAAAAGAACTATCTAAACAATAAACAATATTGTATTCCTGTTTAAATTTTTTTTAACTAACAGATCTTTGCTGGATATTACATCTGTTAACATCTAATAACAGGCAACTCCTTATAAGCAATCATTGTTTTATATGTATTGACCATATAACTAAATTCAAAATTGTTCTCTTCCCCCAGGAAGTGAGGAACTAAGAGAGGAAGTTATTTTTTACACAATAATGTATTATAATTCATTTGTTTGACATTAACACACAAAGCAGCCAACACATGTTTCACCAAGACCTGCTTCATCAGGGCTGAAAAACATCAAAAGCAAAAGAATCTCACTCCTAGGTACACACATTTAATATATACAAAAACCCATCATATTTTAGCCCCTTTACAAACATCACAATATATAGTGTGTATCTGTGTAGAGCTGCCACCTCATATTCCATACTTACAGAAAACATAATTCTGCTTTATTTGTAAGTCAGTTCTTATATCATCTTAGATTACAAAAAGAAGGCAGTGTATTATTAAACTTATTCTATTTGTCCTTCTACTTTTAGTAATTAAGAGTCTATTATTTACATTTAAAATGATTCTTCATATCATTTAACTTGTTCATATTAATGTTTTTCTTTTTTATTTATTAGATCAAAACCTTTATCCAATTTCTCTGGATCATTCTGGTTTGAGAATATTAATCTAGTTACCTCAGATTACTTCGCACAGAGCTATCTAGCACCTGCAACCCTATTCCTTCATTTATTTCACATGTGAATAGCACCTTAGAAAGCTATATTATCACAAATGGGTAATTCATAAGACTCCGTATTTACAGAATCCACCCCATCCTATTTGTTCAGATCTAGTCTATAGATTTCCTCTAAGGCACCAGTTATTTAATAATGCAAGCCACTAAATAGTTTGCAATACATACATACATGTGCACCTTCTATTAGTCATATGTGCAAACTCCCACTGACATATTTTGAAATAGGATATCTTATTTTTAAATATATGCAAACATTGACGATGTCTGTAAAAACATAAGAAACAATATATATAAAGATATATTTGTTTGTATTTATAAATAAATAAAAAGATTTATCACCCTAGAATCATGGCCCCAAATAAAAGTGACAATTTAATAACAACACCCATGCCTTACTTATTTGTATCTCTTTCTCCTTAGGACCCGGAGGCTAGGATTAGGCTGCTCTCTCTTCACTTTAATGACATTCATTTTCCTGGAGGAGCCATTTTCAATAAATCTTTACATTACAAAAACTACATTTCCCATGAACAGTTGGTGGAAAAAAAACAGACAAAGTCCATCCAATTGCAACACAGTTCTCAATATAATGGTCTGTGTAGCCTGTCTATTTCCCTCTTTCTTTGCTGCTTCAGCAGCAATTCAGATGAGTGCACTTGTTTTTTAGGTCGAGCCTAGAGCAGTGCATGCGCTGCTGCTCGACTTTTCGAAAGGGGCTTTTCGAAGTGCTACCCACAAGCTTTTCCTGGCCTAAATCTTGCGTGCATGTGCACGTGAACGCGTGCAGCTGCCATCTGCCTTTCTTGTCACATTAAGCCTTGCTCTGCTTGCACTAACCCCTCACTACCCCCTCCTTTCTCCCCCGCCCTTCTCGTCAGCTATTGCTGTGACTCATGCTGCTCCCTTGCACTCCTTCTCCCAATTCTGAGACGGCTCTCTCTGATGAGGGTGGTTTACAAACTTTCCAAAGGAGGCGAGGGTTGATTGATTAATGACTAAAAAAGGCTCATTAAGTCTCAATACTTTCTAATCCACTTCAGGCCATTAGTTTAGTGTCGCAACATCCTGGATGTCTTTAAAATAAACCATCCAGATACTTATTAAAAAAATGTTATGCGCTCGGAGAAGTCGGAAGGGAAACGCTTCTGGGCTCCACGTGTGTGAATCATGTTTTCTGAATGGACTCTGTGCAGTCCTACACCTACCATAGGTACCTCAGATTGGCCAGATGAAAATAACAAAAGTAGCAGAAACTATTCTAAAAAAAATAAGTTTTAAAAGCGTGTACACTGTGGGACGAATCGTGTATCATTCGACTTGTGCAAGGCAAGTGTTTACGTGGACATGTTTTCCAGTATGTAGTTCACTACCATCTGGACATTTACGCGCATTCCCTCGAGACTCAAGCGTAAAGGTATCATTTTGTAATGTATGCGTTTATCCATTCTCGGGTATATATTGCGCTATTTTTGTACACCTAGTTTTACGTAATGCACGCTGAAAGAAAGTCTAGGGGGAGCTTGGTATGTGTGTCACATTTGCACTCCATGTCATCAGTAAACCATGGGGAGGCCATTGCTTTAAATTCTCCACTGAAGTTATCTGAACTGGTGGAACTTAGGATAAAGTTAAAACAGCAATCATTTAAGGACAAATTACCGTGAGTGGCATATATACAATACCTATGATGCAAGCGGCACGGTCACGCCCTCTTTAACGACCATCTTGTTTTAATCACTAGTAATTAATGAGAAACGAATGATTAACTCTGGTCAAATTGAATCTCCTAGATTACCATAACAATTTTGACAGCAAGCACTACCAAAGCCACTAGATCTGGTGTTAGTTGACAGTCTTTAGGTCTCGCCTGTCAATGCTTGTGCGCATTGAGCTTGCGAGAGATATTGGGGCTTAACCAGAGCTTGACCATCGGGCGATTTCATGCAGTTCACGTGAACACAAGGACGCGCATTCTTGCCACATGCACTTTTTTAAAGTTCTTTCATTGGCTCTTCACTTTAAGTCCTCCCACCCTCTCCCTGTCCAGCGCGCGCCTCCCCCAGCGTGCGCTCGGCCTCAGGCAGGCATTTCTCCTCCCCTTATTATTCACTTCACTTCGCGTTTCTCCTCCCCCCTCCCAACTTTCACTTTCACGGCCGCCAGGCTGTGTCTCGCGTTTCTCCTTTTATTTTTTTTAACTTGTTCCTATTAACCTGGCTGTTGACATGGGGGTGATCCGGTTTGCTTGTCGATTCGCTTGTGTGCTCACAGTCAAGCCCATCCACGAAACATGCAATTTGGCAGCAGACAAGGATCACAATTCTGTCCATTCCCTTAACCTTTCCAGACGAACATACTTCACTTGGGCTTGCTTTCTTACTTCTATTCCTCCCATTTGTATGTCCCGTGTGTATTTAATTCATATACTCTATTTGCTTTCATCAAAGTGGTTGGGTGCTTTTTCTCTACTTTTGTATCTCATTCCTGCCATATTGTGAGTTCTGGTCCCTGGAACCCTTTTGTGTTGTTAACTTTCTGTGTGCTGTACCCACGCGCTTTTCCCTCCCACAGGCACCATCTGCGTCCACATCAAAGCAATCAGCCTCCCTCCCACTGGCTTCTGAAGCTTCCCCAAGCATGCGCTCGCTCAGCCTCTGGCATTTCTACTCCCCTAATTATTCACTGCCAAGGCCGGCCAGTGGTACTTTCTATCTCGCATTTCTCCCCCGACCCCCCCTCCCTGCTTCACATGAACGCTTGTTTTCAAGGCTGTTTCTTGGTTGTCCAATAATATGTCCATGTCAGTAATGAAGGATGAACAGAGAGAAGTTCGTTCCCGAAATCCATGCCATGCATCTTTGGCCTAACGTTTCTTTAAAATATTTACACCGTTTTACGTACACTGCTTCTCGTATTCTGCAATGTACTGCATCAAGGATATAAAGTAAAACATTTCCCAAATTGTATCCGTTCTACACGTTTGCACTGTGCCAATCTCTTCAACAAAAGCCAAACCTCTCGGCTTTGCTCTTTTGAAATGACCCCCCTCCTGACTGGATACTAAAATAATTCCTTGTTCTGCATTATCAAATCACTCGTTGTTCGGAAGACATCGGTTGCAGCGCTCGCCTTTTGTATAAATCATTGTTATAATGTTTGTTCGTTAAGTTGGTTCAATTTAAGCCAACAAAAACTGCAAGTCCCAGAATTAATTGATTTGTTTAATGGAACTCAGAGCACATGGTATTATGCCCCCGTCATATTGTTCAGGCACCTTGCCATGGTTAGATTCCTGTGAATCCTGCACCTTTTTTTTTGTCAAAGATGTATTTATTGATTCAAAAACATAGATAATAACAATAAGAAGACACCATCGACAAACATCAGTTATTCCCACCCAGGGGACTCCGAGGACGCCCTTCCAGAAGCCCACGGGAATACCATATGCAAAAGCTGCAATGTCAATGCAAGGTCCATGTCCCTTCGCTACAGTGGAACAGCCGAGGCCACAGCCCGGGCCCACCAGGTGCCAATGTGCCACAAGAGGCGGTAGTCCATCAGGCCAGGGTCCCAGCCCGGTAAGCATCAGCCCCGGAGTCCCCCCTGGTCCGCTCCAGCCGCCAAATAGTGTCACACAGGAAAGAAAAAAAAACAGTCCCCAACTAAGCACCCCCCCCGCCCCACCCCTCCCCGTGGCGGCGACCAACTTCACAATCATACCAGGATGCACACACCCCACCGAATCCCGCACCTTTTAATGGGGGCAAGGGCTCTCCTTGTGTAAAGCCTCTCTCTATGCCTCCACGCTTGCCTTGCAAACATCAGATGACATGTTACCAGACATCCACAGCAACGAGCATGTTCTCTAGTAGCAGCACGCAAGAGTAATTAACATCTAGGGATTTACCACCTGATATCAGCCTGTACTTACACTTGCTTGTCTTTTTACCATCTACTTACATCACTGTGCTCCTTGCCAGGGATTCTATTTTAGCCCTACAGTGCTGGCTTCTGAGTAGAGTATTCATTTTTCCTATTAACCTGGCTGTTGACATGGGGGTGATCCAATTTGCTTGTCGATTCGCTTGTGTGCTCATAGTCCAGCCCATCCACGAAACATGCAATTTGGCAGCGGACAAGGATCACAATTCTGTCCATTCCCTTAACCTTTCAAGACAAACATACTTCACTTGGGCTTGCTTTCTTACTTCTATTCCTCCCATTTGTATGTCCTGTGTGTATTTAATTCATATACTCCATTTGCTCTCGTCAAAGTGGTTGGGTGCTTTTTCTCTACTTTTGTATCTCATTCGTGCCATATTGTGAGTTCTGGTCCCTGAAACCCTTTTGTGTTGTTACCTTTCTGTGTGCTGTACTTATGAGTCCATATTCCACCTGGAAAGTCCTCATTGAATTTCCATGCCCTCTGTTAGACTCGTTTTTTGTGCCTTTCTGCCCCCGGTTAGACTCGTTTTTTGTGCCTTTCTGCCCTCTGCATCACCACATCATCACTCAGCGCAACCACAGCATCACTCAGCACAACCACAGCATCACTCAGCACCAAAACAGCATCACTCAGCACCACCACAGCATCACTCAGCACCACAACAGCAGCACAACAGCACCCCTCAGCACCACCACAGCATCACTCAGCGCCGCCCCAGCACCACTCAGCACCACCACATTATCACTCAGCACCACCACAGCATCACTCAGCACAACCACAGCATCACTCAGCCCAACCACAGCATCACTCAGCACCTCCACAGCATCACTCAGCACCACCACAGCACCACTCAACGCCACTACAGCATCACTCAGCACCACCACAGCATCACTCAGCGCCACCACAGCATCACTCAGCACCACCACAGCACCACCACATTATCACTCAGCACCACCACATTATCACTCAGCACCACTCAGCACCACCACAGCACCACCACAGCACCACCACAGCACCACTCAGCACCACCACAGCACCACCACAGCATCACTCAGCACCACCACAGCACCACTCAGCAGAACCACAGCATCACTCAGCACCACCACAGCATCACTCAGCACCACCACAGCACCACTCAGCACCACCACAACACCACTCAGCACCACTCAGCACCACCACAGCACCACTCAGCATCACCACAGCATCACTCAGCACCACCACAGCATCACTCAGCACCACCACAGCACCACTCAGCGCCGCCCCAGCACCACTCAGCACCACCACATTATCACTCAGCACCACCACAGCATCACTCAGCACAACCACAGCATCACTCAGCCCAACCACAGCATCACTCAGCACCTCCACAGCATCACTCAGCACCACCACAGCACCACTCAACGCCACCACAGCATCACTCAGCACCACCACAGCATCACTCAGCGCCACAACAGCACCACCACAGCACCACCACATTATCACTCAGCACCACCACATTATCACTCAGCACCACCACAGCACCACTCAGCACCACCACAGCACCACCACAGCACCACTCAGCACCACCACAGCATCACTCAGCACCACCACAGTACCACTCAGCACCACTCAGCAGCACCACAGCATCACTCAGCACCACCACAGCATCACTCAGCACCACCACAGCACCACCACAGCACCACCACAGCACCACTCAGCACCACCACAGCACCACTCAGCATCACCACAGCATCACTCAGCACCACCACAGCACCACTCAGCACCACTCAGCACCACCACAGCATCACTCCGCACCACCACATTATCACTCAGCACCACCAAAGCACCACTTGTTCAAATATGTTCTCTCAATGTTTCAAGCTTTATTACAAATGTCACAAAAAGATGGTAAATAATGCTATAGGTGTCACATTTGCTAATTCTAAATATTGGCATTTACAATAATAAAATTAATACATTTGCTATTATAGAAACATAAACATAACTTAAAAAATTATTACATTTACAAGACCAATAGCTCCAACTTTTCTAATGTGAGACCTATTGCATTTCCAATGCTTGTTTTGCTTTGTCAATGCTCGTTTTTGTTTTATAATATTTTTCTAAAAACGTTATCTTTGGGGAGATGCTTGGCCCTCGGCGTTATAAAAAATGAAACCATAAAACAGCCACATGGTTGCCTAGTTCATTTGGTCCTTCTGCTTTGAATTGCACTGGTTAATGGTTGTATTTATTTATTTTGTTTGCAGAGGGCTAAGGGCTCCAAGTTGAGCAGCTATGTAATCTCTTAATTAAGTACGTAAGTAAACTTTATTTGCGGCAATTAATTAAAATTCTAGTAAGAGAAGAGAAAACAATAATCATAATTTCTAAAGCAAACAAAGAAAAGAGAACGCTAAGCAATTGTGCTATTGCAGGAGTATAGACCCCAGGAAAGTTGAAAAGGAGTTTTAAAGTCCAAATGTACAAGCTAAAAAGCAGTGCGAACATGGCACACAACTTTATCGGAGGAACTCATAAAATCAAAGTCACATGGCTGTTTAAAGTGCAGGTGTACATGATTCAAGTAGAGTCAATATAAGCACATGACCTAGTCAGATGGCCTCACGAAGCCATAGAATCACCCTAGGTAGATTAAAAGGTGTTTTAAAGTGCAGATGTACACCGACCTTCTCCCCCGACCCTTCTCGTCACCTCTGCTTGCACTACCCCCTCACTAACCCCTCCTTTCTCCCCCGCCCTTCTCGTAAGCTTTTTTTTTTAGATTGCTGTGACTCATGCTGCTCCGCTTGCACTCCCCCCTCCCTTCTCCCCCTCTGTTTTCGTCAGTTTCATTTGCCTGTCCTTCTCACTAGGCACCTCTTCCAACATGTCCATCCCCACCTTGTAAGCTTTTTTGGGCGAGCAAACATTCCAGACTGTAATGGTAAGTGCTCACTCTGCCATTTCTTTGCACCAACCCACGCCTTTTCTACCCTTCATGGAAAGTCGACAATCTGGTGTATGTGCATCACCCATTGTTTCTCTGCCAGTCACCTGACATGGGCATCAACATGGCCAGATACGCTTGAGGTGCGCTGGGGGAGGTAGAGCATGTGCGTTTGGAATAGGGAGTTGTAAAACTACTGCGCTCAAGCACACTTGGTGCACTTCTGGCACCATCCTATGCCTTTTTCACACAATTGACAGTATGGCGTTGTGCTTAGTTAACACTGCACTTTGTTTCCCTTCCAGTTGGCTGAGAGCGGGTATCGACCGTGCCTGGTGCACTGTATGGTCCTGAAACCATTTTAGATAGCAAGCGAAGTTAGACTACCCATTTGTAGCAGGACTTGCTATGGTACAGAACACGACAATACTGCAGACTGCAGATGGAGGTGTAGGCACCTAGACGAGCTGCCTGAAATTGACCTCCCTCTGCTACCTATCCTCAAATTGCCAATCCACCCTTCTTGTCCGCTTTTTTTTTTAGACTGCTGTGACTCATGCTGCTCCGCTCGCACTCCCCCCACCCTTCTCTCCCACTGTTTTCGTCGGTTTAATTTGCCTGTACCTCTCATTCGACACTTCTTCCAACATGTCCATCCCTGCCTTGTAAGCTTTTTTGGACGGGCAAACATCCAGACTGGAATGATAACTGCTCACACTGCCACTTCCTTGCACCAACCTACCCTGCATCAGATTGTCCCCAATCCGACACACACCGCTGGACATATCATAGATGTCATTTTTGCTGATACTGAACTAGTTACCTTTCAAACTATAACTCCAGTCACATGGTCAGAACACCACTTGCTTGCTTTCCAACATAAAACAACGCTAAGCGACTCACCTAAAACTACCTTACATCCATCCACCTATCGGCCGTGGAACAAACTCTAAGGGTCCCGGAGTTGCGTGCTACCCGCCGAAACAGCGCTTTGACGCCTTGTCAGGGGTAGTAAGGGCTATATAAAAGCAATTACAATACAATACCCTTCACCCCTATAACCCTCTAACCCTCTTCTATCCTTATACCCCTCTTCTACCCCTCTACCCCTTTTGTACCCCAGTTCTACCCCCCTTATACCCTCTACCACTCTTCTACTCTTCTACCCTCAGCCCCTCTTCTACCCCCTTCTAACCCTATTCTACCCCTCTTCTATACCTCTTCTACCCCTCTACTACCCTTTTACCCCTCTACCCCTCTTCTACACCTCTATCCCTCTTCAGCACCTCTACCCCTCTTCTACCCCTCTATCCCTCTTCTACCCTTATACCCCTCTACTGTACCTCTTCTTCACCTCTACTAACCCTCTACTCTTCTACCCCTCTACCACTCTTTTACCCCTCTACCACTCTTCTACCCCTTTTACCCCGCTACACCTCTTCTAACTTTCTACTCCTCTAACCCTCTTCTACCCCTCTTCCACCCCTCTAACCCTCTTCTATCCCTCTACTACCCCTCTACCCCTCTACTACCCTTATACACCTCTATCCCTCTTCTAACCCTCTTCTACCCCTATTCTATTCTTCTACCCCTCTTCCTCTACCCATCTTCTACCCCTCTATCCCTCTACCCTTCTTCTACCCCTCTACCACTCGTCTACCCACTCTAGCAAAAACACTATGTCACTGCAGCATCGCTCAGCACCACAACAGCATCACTGTACACCACCACAGCATCACTCAGCACCACAACAGCATCACTCAGCAGCACCACAGCATCACTCAACGCAACAGTAGCATCACTCAGCTCCACCACAGCATCACTCAGCGTCACCACAGCATCACTCAGCACGCCCACAGCATCACTCAGCACCACCACCGCATCACTCAGTACCACCACAGCATCACTCAGCGCCACCACAGCATCACTCAGCACCACCACAGCACCACTCAGCAGCACCACAGCATCACTCAACACCACCACATTATCACTCAGCAGCATCACTCAGCACCACCACAGCACCACTCAGCACCACCACAGCACCACTCAGCAGCACCACTCAGCACCACCACAGCATCACTCAGCACCACCACTGCATCACTCAGCATCACCACAGCATCACTCAGTGCCACCACAGCATCACTCAGCACCACCACAGCATTACTCAGCGCCACCACAGCATCACTCAGCGCCACCACAGCATCACTCAACGTCACAACACCATCACTCAACGTCACCACAGCATCACTCTGCACGACCACAGCATCACTATGCACCACCACAGCATCACTATGCACCACCACAGCATCACTCAGCGCCACCACAGCATCACTCAGCGCCACCACAGCAGCACTCAGCACCACCACAGCACCACCACAGCACCACTCAGCACCACCACAGCATCACTCATCGCAACCCCAGCATCACTTAGCACCACCACAGCACCACTCAGCACCACCACATTATCACTCAGCACCACCACATTATCACTCAGCACCACCACATTATCACTCAGCAGCACCACAGCATCACTCAGCACCACCACATTATCACTCAGCAGCACCACAGCATCACTCAGCACCACCACAGCACCACTCAGCACCACCACAGCACCACTCAGCACCACCACAGCATCACTCAGCACCACCACAGCACCACTCAGCACCACCAAAGCATCACTCAGCACCACCACATCATCACTCAGCACCACCACAGCACCACTCAGCACCACCACAGCACCACTCAGCACCACTCAGCACCACCACATTATCACTCAGCACCACCACAGCACCACTTGTTCAAATATGTTCTCTCAATGTTTCAAGCTTTATTACAAATGTCACAAAAAGATGTAAAATAATGCTATAGGTGTCACATTTGCAAATTCTAAATATTGGCATTTACAATAACAAAATTAATACATTTGCTATTATAAAAACATAAACATAACTTAAAAAATTATTACATTTACAAGACCAATAGCTCCAACTTTTCTAATGCGAGACCTATTGCATTTCCAATGCTTGTTTTGCTTTGTCAATGCTCGTTTTTGTTTTATAATATTTTTCTAAAAACGTTATTGTTGGGTCGATGCTTGGCCCTCGGCGTTATAAAAAAATGAAACAATAAAACAGCCAAATGGTTGCCTAGTTCATTTGGTCCTTCAGCTTTGAATTGCACTGGTTAATGGTGGTATTTATTTATTTTGTTTGCAGAGGGCTAAGGGCTCTAAGCTGAGCAGCTATGTAATCTCTTAATTAAGTACGTAAGTAAACTTTATTTGCGGCAATTAATTAAAATTCTTGCAAGAGAAGAGAAAACAATAATCATAGTTTCTAAAGCAAACAAAGAAAAGAGAATGCTAAGCAATTGTGCTATTGCAGGAGTATAGACCCCAGGAAAGTTAAAAAGGTGTTATAAAGTGCAAATGTACAAGCTAAAAAGCAGTGCGAACATGGCACACAACTTTATCGGAGGAACTCATAAAATCAAAGTCACATGGCTGTTTTAAAGTGCAGGTGTACATGATTCAAGTAGAGTCAATATAAGCACATGACCTAGTCAGATGGCCTCACGAAGCCATCAAATCACCCTAGGGAGATTAAAAGGTGTCTTAAAGTGCAGATGTACACCGACCTTCTCCCCCGACCCTTCTCGTCACCTCTGCTTGCACTACCCCCTCACTAACCCCTCCTTTCTCCCCCGCCCTTCTCGTAAGCTTTTTTTTAGATTGCTGCGACTCATGCTGTTCCGCTTGCACTCCCCCCTCCCTTCTCCCCCTCTGTTTTCGTCAGTTTCATTTGCCTGTACTTATCATGAGGCACCTCTTCCAACATGTCCATCCCCACCTTGTAAGCTTTTTTGGGCGAGCAAACATTCCAGACTGTAATGGTAAGTGCTCACTCTGCCATTTCTTTGCACCAACCCACGCCTTTTCTACCCTACATGGAAAGTCAACAATCTGGTGTATGTGCATCACCCATTGTTTCTCTGCCAGTCGGCTGACATGAGCATCAACATGGCCAGATACGCTTGAGGTGCGCTGGGGGAGGTAGAGCATGTGCGTTTGGAATAGGGAGTTGTAAAACTTCTGCGCTCAAGCACACTTGGTGCACTTCTGGCACCATCCTATGCCTTTTTCACACAATTGACAGTATGGCGTTGTGCTTAGTTAACACTGCACTTTGTTTCCCTGCCAGTTGGCCGAGAGCGGGTATTGACCGTGCCTGGTGCACTGTATGGTCCTGAAACCATTTTAGACAGCAAGCGAAATTAGACTACCCATTTGTAGCAGGACTTCCTATGGTACAGAACACGACAATACTGCAGACTGCAGATGGAGGTGTAGGCACCTAGACGAGCTGCCTGAAATTGACCTCCCTCTGCTACCTATCCTCAAATTGCCAATCCACCCTTCTTGTCCGCTTTTTTTTTTTTAGACTGCTGTGACTCATGCTGCTCCGCTCGCACTCCCCCACCCCTCTCCCCCACTGTTTTCGTCGGTTTGATTTGCCTGTACCTCTCATTTGACACTTCTTCCAACATGTCTATCCCTGCCTTGTAAGCTTTTTTGGACGGGCAAACATCCAGACTGGAATGATAACTGCTCACACTGCCACTTATTTGCACCAACCTACCCTGCATCAGATTGTCCCCAATCCGACACACACCGCTGGACATATCATAGATGTCATTTTTGCTAATACTGAACTAGTTACCTTTCAAACTATAACTCCAGTCACATGGTCAGACCACCACTTGCTTGCTTTCCAACATAAAACAACGCTAAGCGACTCACCTAAAACTACCTTACATCCATCCACCTATCAGCCGTGGAACAAACTCAATTTGGAACACTTGGAAACACAACTAACATCCAGTATAAATCTGGAAACCATAAATTCTGTTCAGAATCTATATGAGTGGCTACAGGAAGCTTTTGACATCCTGATACCACTCAAAACCACACAACAGAACAAAAAAAAGCGCCTTGGAGAAACATAGAAATAAAAGACATAAAACAACAAATTAGAAAGCTGCAACGTCCCTGGGTCAAAACAAACTCCAAACAAGACAAACTTCACCTACAGAAAATTAACGATTATATAAGTCGGCTATCAAAAAAGCTAAGAAAAGGTACTAGTCAGACAGAATTCAAAACGCTAAATGTGCATATAAAGAATTCTATAAAATACTCAATGAATTTCGAAAACCAAATTGCCTAGAAGGAACTCATCCTGTTACTCAAGATTTCACAGACAAACTGGCAAATCATTACACTGACAAAGCAGACACGTTGGACTTGTACTTACAACAGAAACAAATCACCAGCACTAACCCTTGTACAAAACAACTATCCAAAAATGCTCTAATCAAGCCTCTCTGTTCCTTCCAACACATCTCACACGATGAATTTATGGACCTGGTCAAAGCAAGCTGTCAGACTCCACGCTGCCGAATCCGTTTGATGCACATAGGACTCCACCTCCCGATCTCACCAACACGCCAGAAAGAGCAACACGGCGTGTTCGAGTGATAGGGCGAGGGAAAAAACAGGAAACAGAACAAGGAAGGGACGGAAGGGGACTGCAGGGAAGGGATAGCTGGAAGACAAGAAAACAGTCACACAGGTTATTCGGATTCACCTTGAAACCCTATACACATTATAGTCTTACTAAATAAGAGTGATGTTTCACCTTCTTGAAAAGAAGATTGCTCCTCCTCCTCCCTGTGTTGTGTTTCTATTCAGAATGTTGATGTACTTCACCCTAGTCCCTGAGGAACACAATCACAGTTAATGAGAAGCCCTTATACCAGAACTATCATATATGATACTGTAATCCGAGTAGACCTACCCTGCCTTGTAATGAAAAGAATTCAAATCATAATCCAATAAATGACCCCAAGACACCTCTGTGAATTCCACACAATACTCTTCTCCAGAAAAGTCTATTCACAACTATATACAGTTCCAACAAAGATCCAGGAAGGACACGGCGAGACGTAGCCTCCAACTACTGTCTCCCGCTCTCTAGTCACACTCTGTGTACTTTTCTTGTACCCACTCCAAACACGGTAAGGTGTAGGATCTCCCCCCACTACCTTCCGCTTTGGCACTTGCAGCGGTAATCACTAGTGACTATCTTCGTAACGGAAGTACGCTGATTCGAATGATCCGCAGTACTCCGTTCTCACCAAACAGTATTTAAATATCCTTCCCTTTCCACAGATTACAATCCAGGCGTCTTGTTTCCTTGACCCTGTATCCAGACAGCCTGTGCGCTTTAATCCTCAGCACACGCGTTAAACCTCACGCGTCGTTTTGGGGAATTACTCACGACACTGTAGCAGCTTTACTCCTCAGCGCTTCCGCGTTGTCCAGGCTTCTCGCTCTCCCGCCTGTAAACACTAGCAACCTCGATACTCCTGCGAGGAATCGTGTAATCCATGCAGCGCTGACCTCGCGCTGCGGGGGAAATAATCAGGAAGCGCCGTCCTCGCGCTACGGGGATATTCACAGACTTCAGTTCACCAGCGCTTAGCTAATCCTAGCTAACGCGTTAAAGTCTATACCAGAACCAAAATCCTCCTTTCAAGGATACCAAGCTCGCGCTCCTCACAGTCTCTCCCAACCTAGTTGAAAGACAAAATCACGAACACAGTGCAGAGGGGCCGCCCTGCTTATATAATGCCCCGCCTCCACACTAGAATTCTGGGAGATGTAGTTCCTATATTGGGTGGCGCAGCTTGACTACCCTGACAGAATGCCCCCCTTTCTAGCGCCTTCTAGGGCCAGGCTTATTCGGAAACCTCCTGTGGAATGAACGCACCGCAGCAGGAGCGTGCACATCCGAACTCAGTTCCCAGGAATCATCCTCAGCAGAATACCCCTTCCAGGACACCAGATATTTCAACCCTCCCCTACACCACTTGGCATCTTTGATACTCCTCACTTCATATTCCAAACCACCATCACATGCCACTGGCGGAGGGGCTACTCGGCGTGAAGTAAGGGCAGGTTTCAACAGTTGCACATGGAACACTGGGTGTATGCGCATCGACCCCGGCAACTTCAACTTATAGGTCACGGGGTTCACCTGTCGCACAATGGTGTACGGGCCTATGTATCTAGGATGGAACACGCTGCGCAATTTAAACCTGATGTTCTTAGTGGACAGCCATACCTTATCCCCCACCACATATTGGCGACTCTCTATCCTGTGACGGTCTTCCCACTTCTTATACATCGCCTTCGCTTTGTTCAAATGCACCTGCACCCCCTTATGGACCCTTCTCAGCATCATTATCCTGTCTTTCACCGCTGGCTGATCACTAAGATCTGAGGGGATGTCAACTGGCAATGTATTAGCATCAAAACCGTAATTGGCCTTGAAAGGAGACATTCCCGTTGAGCTATGCCATGCGTTATTATAGGCCAGCTCCGCCATCCATAGCAGGTCCACCCAAGACTCATGAGCTTCCTTGGAATAGCATCTCAGATATTTCTTTAACGTTTGATTCAAACGTTCAGTCTGCCCATCGGTCTGTGGGTGGAAACTGGTAGATAAATTGGACTCTATTTTCAGGGCCCTACACCACATGCGCCAAAAACGTGCAATAAACTGTGGCCCTCTGTCAGACACGATCACCCTAGGTATTCTGTGTAACCTGACCACATGACTAGCTAGCAACTGGGCCGTTTGACTAGCATTAGGGAGGGCCTTACAAGGGATAAAGTGTCCCATCTTGGTGAGGCTATCTATCACTACCAACACGGCTGATGAGCCCTTATCCATTGGTAGACCTGACACAAAATCCAAACTGATATGCTGCCATGGTTGACTGGGGGTAGGCATGGGCATCAGTTTCCCTGCTTTTTTGGTCGTCATACCCTTGGCTCTAGCACACACCTCACAACGTGCCACCCACTCAGTAACATCCTTGCTCAGGGTTGCCCACCAGAAGTGCCTTTTGACTGTATCGAGAGTTTTCCGTATACCAGGGTGTCCTAACAGTTCCCCTTCATGACACCAACCTATGGCTCTCTGTTGCAATGGAATAGTGGGTAAATACAACTTGCCCTGAAAGAACGGCAACCCGTCTCTCAATTTGCAATCCAGTCTGTCATGGGCCCATGACCCCCATCCACCCGGATACTGATGTTTCCTCACCTCGTCTAGAAAGGATTCTGCCCTCACCACACACAACACCTTCCCTGATGGAATGATTGCCTGCTTCTCATCCACACACTCCACAGGCATTGTTTGTCTAGATAAGGCATCTGCCTTCCTATTCTCGGACCCCGGGCGGAAAGTGACCACAAAATTAAACTCAGCAAAAAAGAGCGTCCATCTCATCTGTCTTGCTGTCAAGTGCCTAGCCGAAGACATAAACTGTAAATTCCTATGGTCTGTGTACACCGTAATGGTGTGCCGGGCCCCCCATAGATAGTGCCTCCATTCCTGAAAAGCTCTCTTAATAGAAAGCAATTCCTTTTCAGCTATGGTGTAATTGAGTTCAGCCGAACTCAATTTCTTTGACAGGAAGGCCACTGGGTGCAACTGACCTGTTTGACCGTCCCTCTGAGATAATACCGCCCCTATTGCTTCGTCCGAAGCATCCGCCTCGACCACAAAAGGATGTTCTAAATTGGGATGTGACAGCACCGGGGCAGTAATAAAGGAAGTTTTAAGAGTTTGGAATGACTCCCCTGCAGCAGTTGTCCACTCGAAAGGAACCCCTTTCTTCAATAGTTTTGTAATGGGCACGGCCAGCAAGGAAAAATGCAAAATGAAGCGTCGGTAGTAATTAGCGAAGCCCAGGAAACTCTGGACTTCCTTCACATTTTTCGGTACCGGCCAGTCTCTCACTGCTTCCACCTTGCGCTCAGACATTTGCAACCCCGAGGGGCTGATCATCACCCCCAGAAACTCCACACTGTACACCCCAAACTCACATTTACTGAGTTTAACGAAGAGACGATGTTCTCTCAGTTTCTTCAGTACCTTACTGACATGTTCCACATGGCCACCCTCATCCATGGAGTACACCAGAATGTCGTCGATGTAAACCACAACGAATATGTCAATGAATTCCTTCAATACATCGTTGATCAGAAACTGAAATGCCGCGGGGGCATTACACAGCCCAAAGGGCATGACCAGATATTCATAAAGGCCATACCGCGTCTTGAAAGCCGTCTTCCACTCATCCCCCTCACGCACCCTGACCAAGTGATAGGCTCCTCGCAGATCCAAGCGAGTATAGATCACTGCCTCCCTCACTTGATCAATCAGTACCGTAATGAGGGGGAGAGGGTAGCGGTTCCGTATGGTATTTTTATTCAAGACGCGGTAGTCCACACATGCCCTCAGATCACCATTCGCTTTAGCTATAAAGAAAAGTGGAGAAGCCGCAGGGGAACGGGACGGTCTTATGAAACCTATACTTTCGTAATGATCAATGTATTCCTTTAAATGCACCGTTTCCGGAACAGATAAGGCATACACCCGGCACGTAGGAATCACTGCCCCATCTATCAGATCTATCCTGCAATCATAAGGTCTATGAGGCGGCAGCTCCTCAGCTCGACTTTCACTAAACACGTCCCGGAACTCTTCATATTGTTTCGGAAGGTTCACCTCCTTCTCAGCGGCTGTAGCCACCATAAACTTCAAAGCCAACACCTCTACCGGTGAAGATACATAAGGTACTAGATGCTCTTTGCAATACCCTGAAGTAAAATGTACCGTGCGAGATTTCCAATCAATGGTGGGGTTGTGGAATGTAAACCATGGCATCCCTAGAATTATTTCATATTGCGGAGCCTCAATGATGTTCAGCTCCACCTTTTCCACATGCCTCCCCTCAGACACCTCAATAGACAACTCTACCTCAACCGTTTTTTCCGTGATCAACCCTGATTTAATTGGTTGACCATCCACAGCCAATACCTCCTCTGGGTTGCCTCTTGGTACTCTAGGAATCATTAAACGAGACACCAACCCATTGTCAACAAAATTTCCGGTAGCCCCGGAGTCCAGCATGACCATGACTTGATGTGCTTTGTTTTCACACTCCAAAGTCATGACCAGTACCAGATGGGATTCAGTTTCCCCTATGCCCGAAGAGGATAATGACGTAAGCTTCCAATCAGGGTTCTCCTCTTTGGTTGACAAAGGCACCGAACCCTCATCGCCCTCTCTGGCAGTATTTGAAACGGCCACTCTTTGATTCTTGCTCCATGTGTTCGAAGCTTTTGGTTTGGAAGGGCACTCTCTTACGTAGTGACCCTTCTTCCCACAATACATGCAGAGGCCTTTTACCCTCCTACTCTCTCTTTCTGTTTTGGACAGGGGGGGTCGAATAGCTCCTATCTCCATCGGCTCTATTCCTGCTTCTGCTGAACCCAAGGCTCTAGTAGGGAAACTCGCATTACGGTTATATCCCCTGTCCCATTTTCTTCGATCCCCGCTTCTCTCAGTCAACCTACCATCCAACCTCATGACCAGATTCACCATATCTATACATGTCGTGGGCTGAGGATCTACATGGGCCACTGCGTCCTTCAATTCCTCCCTCAAACCCTGATAAAACAGAGTCATTCTTTTGCCCTCAGGCCATTCAGTTTCGGCAACCAAACGATTAAACGTAGTTAAGTAAGTTATCAAATCACTCCTACCCTGCCGTAGGGACAATAACTCCTTATCCGCACTGAAATTGGTGGCCCTCCTGTCAAAGACCTTTTCAAATTCTTCTCTGAAAGCTGTCCAATTGGACAGCATAGCATCATCACGTTTTATTAGTGGTACAGCCCAATTTGCAGCATCTCCCACCAAATATGATATGGCAAACGCTACCCTGGAATGGTTATTGGGAAACGAGGCAGGTTTACAAGAAAAATGGAGCATTATTTGCGTCATAAAGGCCTGCGTTTTGCTAGGATCCCCCCCATATCTCTCAGGGGTGGCTAACGGGATAGGCGGGGGAACCGTAACCTGTATCTGCGCAGGACCCGTAGAAAAAGGGTTCTTGGACAATTGCTCTACCCTATCCTTAAGCAGAACAGCCTCTGCCTTTGACGCCGCCAATTCCTGCTGAAGCACAACCAAGGCCCTCAACACATCATCCAAGGTGGCCATATGTACTCCAAACCGACCCGGCAGAATGCAATTCGTGGGTTCGTGATTCTGTCAGACTCCACGCTGCCGAATCCGTTTGATGCACATAGGACTCCACCTCCCGATCTCACCAACACGCCAGAAAGAGCAACACGGCGTGTTCGAGTGATAGGGCGAGGGAAAAAACAGGAAACAGAACAAGGAAGGGACGGAAGGGGACTGCAGGGAAGGGATAGCTGGAAGACAAGAAAACAGTCACACAGGTTATTCGGATTCACCTTGAAACCCTATACACGTTATAGTCTTACTAAATAAGAGTGATGTTTCACCTTCTTGAAAAGAACATTGCTCCTCCTCCTCCCTGTGTTGTGTTTCTATTCAGAATGTTGATGTACTTCACCCTAGTCCCTGAGGAACACAATCACAGTTAATGACAAGCCCTTATACCAGAACTATCATATATGATACTGTAATCCGAGTAGACCTACCCTGCCTTGTAATGAAAAGAATTCAAATCATAATCCAATAAATGACCCCAAGACACCTCTGTGAATTCCACACAATACTCTTCTCCAGAAAAGTCTATTCACAACTATATACAGTTCCAACAAAGATCCAGGAAGGACACGGCGAGACGTAGCCTCCAACTACTGTCTCCCGCTCTCTAGTCACACTCTGTGTACTTTTCTTGTACCCACTCCAAACACGGTAAGGTGTAGGATCTCCCCCCACTACCTTCCGCTTTGGCACTTGCAGCGGTAATCACTAGTGACTATCTTCGTAACGGAAGTACGCTGATTCGAATGATCCGCAGTACTCCGTTCTCACCAAACAGTATTTAAATATCCTTCCCTTTCCACAGATTACAATCCAGGCGTCTTGTTTCCTTGACCCTGTATCCAGACAGCCTGTGCGCTTTAATCCTCAGCACACGCGTTAAACCTCACGCGTCGTTTTGGGGAATTACTCACGACACTGTAGCAGCTTTACTCCTCAGCGCTTCCGCGTTGTCCAGGCTTCTCGCTCTCCCGCCTGTAAACACTAGCAACCTCGATACTCCTGCGAGGAATCGTGTAATCCATGCAGCGCTGACCTCGCGCTGCGGGGGAAATAATCAGGAAGCGCCGTCCTCGCGCTACGGGGATATTCACAGACTTCAGTTCACCAGCGCTTAGCTAATCCTAGCTAACGCGTTAAAGTCTATACCAGAACCAAAATCCTCCTTTCAAGAATACCAAGCTCGCGCTCCTCACAGTCTCTCCCAACCTAGTTGAAGGACAAAATCACGAACACAGTGCAGAGGGGCCGCCCTGCTTATATAATGCCCCGCCTCCACACTAGAATTCTGGGAGATGTAGTTCCTATATTGGGTGGCGCAGCTTGACTATCCTGACACAAGCAGGCCTGCTGGCAGCCCTTCTGACCCCTGTCCGTCACAAAGTTTCAAGACAATTCTTTTAACAACATCTGCTGCCATTCCAGTAAGAAGAATCATCAACACCATCACTCAACATCGCCACACCATCACTCAACGTCACCACAGCATCACTCTGCACCACCACAGTATCACTCAGCTCCATCACAGCATCACTCAGCGCCATCATAGCATCACTCAGCACCATTACAGCTTCACTCAGCGCCATCACAGCATCACTCAGCGCCATCACAGCATCACTCAGCGCCATCACAGCATCACTCAGCGCCATCACAGCATCACTCAGCGACACCACAGCATCACTCAGGGCCAAAACAGCATCACTCAGCACAACCACAGCATCACTCAGGGCCACAACAATATCACTCAGCGCAACATCAGCATCACTCAGCAACACCACAGCATCACTCAGCACCACCACAGCATCACTCAGCACCACCACAGCATCACTCAGCACCACCACAGCATCACTCAGCGACACCACAGCATCACTCAGCACTACCACAGCCTCACTCCGCACCACCACAGCCTCACTCCACACCACCACAGCATCAGTCAGCACCACCACAGCATCACTCAGGGCCACAACAATATCACTCAGCGCAACCACAGCATCAGTCCGCACCACCACAGCATCACTCAGCACCATCACTCAGGGCCACCACTGCATCACTCAGCACCACCACAGCATCAATCAGCAGCATCACTCAGGGCCACCACCACATCACTCAACACCACCACAGCATCAGCTATAGGGGGTTCAGTATGTGGTGTTGTACTTAAAGATTTTGTGTCACAAAATACTGTAACATCTTGTCAGGAATCACAGGAGGTTTCCTCCTCATACCTCCTCAGTGACTTCTACCCTCCCATTCCAAACGCAAAGAGTACCTTATTCTTTAAGTTGGAGTGCTAGTTGGCACCGCAGAAACTCCAACATGGCTGCCAACATTCCACACTGCAACAGCTTACTGCTGTTTAGCAGTCTAGTCTTTTAATCAATCATAGCCTGGTGAGGTGTGCTCCAACATTCTACTGTGCACTTCACCAAGAATCTACTAGGAGAGCATCTGAAAATGGAGCGTTGTGGAAGTTAGTCGGGGTAGGCTTGAAATATCCGGGTTTTAGCTTCGTCTGTAAAAGTCCTGGTTCTAAAAATAAGGTTAGTGCTGAATTAAAAGTATTTTTGTAGTCCAAAGACTGGTTAATATTTTCCCTTGTTGATAAAACCTTAGCGTAAATGAGGAGGAAATAAAAGTCGAACTTTTAGAGTAATGTTCATCTTAAAAATTAAAGAATGCCTTGCTCCTAAGAATTAATCTTTGCAAAACATTTCCGAGTTGAGCTGACACAGGCGTGACCTTTCTACGTCGTGTCAGAAAGAATAAACTGTGTTTGTTGCAGAAACTAATATGCTAATGTGCTGTTTAGGCTTTCATTGTAAAAGGATTAAATGTTAACATGAGCATTTCCTGCTTGCTCGTGATGGAAACCCATAAATAATTCCCTTGTCACTGGCAGTTCATTAGCTATTGGAACTGTGTGTTTCTTCGAATTAATGAAAGAAATAAACTGGTACAGGTTTCCAGTGTTCGTGTTTATTTCCTGTTAAGTTGCATGAATAAACTAAAGCCTAGGCTGCGTGTAGCCAATAGTTTATTCATTTAATAAATATGAGGAAGCTTATCTCTCTCTCTCATTCGAATTAAAACCACTCAAGAGAGTATTAAATCTGCACTCTTTTCCTACCTAACAAGAACCTAATAACTTAGGTTAGGAGAGTTGGTTTATGGAGAGAAACTAAAGACTCACCTCATCATATCAGACCCCTAATAAAAGTCCACAAGTCTACTTGTTGAGTGAGTACATTAAGGAGAGAATTCCCAAGACATTTACAGAAAGAAGTTAAGGAGTTAGGAGAAATTACTGTCCCCTATTAAGACTGGAGTTTATCAACATCCTAGTCCAGTATTAGCAGGCCATCTTAGGGGCAAAAACAGCTTATTTCTCCTCCAAAATCCTCGCCGCAGAGAACCAATCGAAAGTAATTTTTTCGATTGTGAACAACTTGGCATTCTCTGACAGAACTACATTGAAACCCACTCCCTCACCTGAACTGTCACTCCCTCAATAATTTTTTCATTCAGAAAATTTCTATTATCAAGGCCAACATTCCCCCTCCTTCTCCTACGTTTGTGGACCCTCGGTGTCCTCCCCCTAAGGGTCATCTTGATGCTTTGCCTCCGCTGACTAAGGAATGTCTTACTTCAATAATTCCCTTGGTCAAATCTGGTTCCCCTCTTGATCCCTGTCCCTCCCACATCCTCCGTCACATTTTTTCTTCATGTTCTGATCCCCCTCTTCACCTCCTTAACAGTTCACTCTCCCAGGGTGTGGTGCCCACCCCTCTGAAAACTGCTATCATCGTTCCCATCCTCAAGAAACCTGGTGCGGACCCCTCGGTCCCGGCCAACTACCGCCCCATCTCCCTTTTGCCATTCTTAGCAAAGGTGCTCGAGCGCCACGTTACTCGCACCCTGAGCACTTTTGTGGAGATGCATGGGGTCTTAGCCCCCCGCCAGGCCGGTTTCCGCCCCGCACACTCTACGGAGTCCGTGGTACTTTCGGTCCTTGACAACCTCAGGGAGGGAATGGATACCAATAAGACCCAGGCCTTGGTACTGCTCGATCTCTCAGCCGCCTTTGACACGGTTGATCATACCATCTTACTCTCCCGTGTCAGGGCGGCGGGGATCGGAGGTACTGCACTGGTCTGGTTATCCTCCTTCCTGAGGGACCGCACCCAGGCTGTTCGCCTGGGTGATTTTACCGCGGATTTCCGGAAAGTTCAGTGCGGGGTCCCCCAGGGCTCTTCTCTTTCTCCCCTCTTATTCAATCTTTACATTGCCCCGCTCATCTTTTCTCTTCAGCAGATGGAGGTCGCAGTATATAACTATGCTGACGACCTCCAACTTGTTTTTGATCTTTCTTCCTCTCTGTCTTCTATCTCTAATTTTCAATCTACTATGACCCACATTCGCGACTGGATGAACCACAACCATCTAAAACTTAACCCAGATAAGACCGAACTGGTGTTAACAGGTGGTTCATCCAGCCCCTGGTCTCCTTTGTTCTGGCCCCCTTCTCTCGGTTCCCCACCTGTCCCCTCTCCCTCAGTAAAAACTTTAGGTATTAAGCTCAATTCTCAACTCACTCTTCACTCCCAGGTCAGTTCTGTGGTGTCCTCTTCCTTTCTTTCACTGCGTACTATACGCAAGGTGTCCCGTTTTTTTTCTTTTCAAGCCCTTAAGTTGATCACCTTGGCGATGGTCATCTCCCGCCTGGATTACGGCAACGCCCTATATGCCAGTATACCTGCATATAGTCTTAGGCGGTTGCAACAGGTCCAAAACCAGGCGGCCCGCCTGGTGTTCAAATTACCTAAATTTCACCATGCCACCCCCCTCCTTAAATCTTTACATTGGCTCCCCGTTCGTGAGCGTGTCCAGTTCAAGCTGGCTTCCATCACTTTTCAAGCGAGACTGGGCACGGCTCCAGCTTTTATCTCTTCTGAGATTACTCCCTACGTCCCCACCAGAGACCTCCGTTCATCCACCCAGGCCCTTCTTACGGTCCCGCGTTTTCGGAGGAAGAAATGGGGCGGTTCGAAACTTGCGACCCTTGCCCCACTCCTCTGGAATTCCCTCCCCCCTGAGCTTAGGACCCTGACTCTCTACTCCCAGTTCAGAAAGCAACTTAAGACCCTTTTGTTTTCTAAAGCCTTTAATTAAATATTCCCCCCACAATTTGAATTATTTATTCTACATGGGCTAGACCACCCTGTTTCTGTTTGTTGTAGCGCCATGAAGCCGCTGGCGAACGTGCGCTTTATAAGTAATTTTAAATTCAAATTAAAGAAGAACATACTTACCTTGTTGTCTCTCATAGAAGATAGAACAGAGAAGGAAGTCGAAAGGGCCTTTAAAAAAAAAGAACAAAAGACTTAGTGAAGGCTTCTTTTAGTGAAAAATACGCATCTATAAGAGAAGTAAGAAGAGAGGCAAGCCCAAAACTACTTTCTGGTAAGATAAGTTATTCATGTGTTAAAAGAAAGTAAGTTTTATGTAAGCAGAAAAGGTTATATAAACATTTGTTCTTTAGCCTGAATAATCCGAAGAAGAAGAAGAAGACGCACGAAGACGCAAAACAGGCAGAGTTTTGGAGCGGTCTCTTCTCCATCCCAATTCCCCTTTCCCCCCCGTAGTACTTACCTGCAAGGAGTATATCACTTTCCTGCAGAGGGGCACTGGGCCTTAGTGGAATTCTGCTCCTGTGTGGTTTCTTGCTGCAGTTGAGCAGCCCCATGACACATCTCCAGATTTTACGGATCAAAATCTAAGGAAAACAAGCATTGGCATAGCCAATACTTCTCGCCTTTGGGACATTATAACTGTTTAGCCATGTAACGGTTGATGTTGTTGAACAAAGGATATTGTGCTGCATAAATAAATACTTATAAGATCCCAAAAGCGAGACCTATTGGCTATGGCAATGCTTGCCTTCTTTGTTGTCACTGTTGACTTTGTTTTTCCTTGACAGTTTCATAGGCGTCAGCTGAGTCAGCCAATCGTGTGTGTTGATCTCCCCATGCCCGCTGGGGCTTCTTATTCCTGCGTGGACACTTAAGTGCTGAAGGCTTTTGAAATATGTTGTTGCATATCATCTATTTTTATGTTGTGTAAATTTGGTCTTATTGTCTGTTTTAAAAAAAAATTATATATTTATACGGAAAAAAGAAATAAAATATGACTATTTACTGATAATTTTTTAACTCTGACCTAAGTTGTTCTGTCTCTGGTTTCAGTGAGCTTATCCCTGCTGTGTGTTAATCCAGGACTCAATTTGAACCTCATTATAAATTGTAAGGGGCAGACGTTCTTTGTTCTTTGAATCTAGCTGTGAGACTAATTGTCTACCTCAACAACATTTTTCTCATAGACCAATGCCCACACCGCCTGTCCCTGAGCTTGCAGATGGCCATGAATCTTCTAGAGTCTATGGGGTTTGGTATCAAAGCGGAAAAGTCTGTGCTGGTACCAGCCCAGTCAGTGGAATTTCTGGGATTCTTGGTGAATTTGGTCGAGGCGACCCTTGGTCTCCAGACGTGGAAGTTGACCAAGATCAGGCGCGAACTCAGGAGGACTATCTCCCAATCTCAAATTTCACTTCAGCATTTGGCGCGGAAAGTGGGACTCCTCTAGTCCTCCATCCAGGCGATCTTCCTGGGCCCTCTCCATTACAGGGTGCTCCATCGCTTAAAGATCGAACACCTTTGGAAAGGCCTCTCGTACTCCCAACTGATTCCGCTTTCGGTCGAGGCAAAGGAGGATAAGAATTGGTGGATGACCACATGGATGCCTGGGATCGGACACCAGTGGCTCCTGATGGGGCGTGCATTGTGGGGAGTTCTCCTATGGTGGCAAATGGTCCTCCACAGGACAATTTCTGCACATCAACTGCCTAGAGTTGATGGTGGGCTCTGTCACCATACGGTGTTTGACCAAAGAGAGGGTGAAATGCTCGGTCCTACTCAAAATGCACAATGTAGCAGAGGTTCATTATGTCAATCTTCTAGGGGGGACGCAGTCAAAGACTTTGTTGGACCTTGCCCAGACCCTATGGGAGTACTGCCTAGCCAAACGGATCTCCCTATCAGCGGCGCACCTCCCAGGTGGCTCCAATCAAGTAGTGAACTAGCACTCTCGCCACTGGAAGGATGCCAGCCTCGGGAAGTTGGATCCTCACCTCTTTCAACAACTTCAGGTCTGATGGGGTCTGTTCTCCATGTACCTCTTTACCTCCCGTCTGGACTTCCAGCTCCACCAGTCCTGCAGTTGGAGACCGAATCACCATGCAGCGGCCATGGACGCCTTTCTCCAGGCCTGGAGCAAGGAGCGGTCCTACGCTTTTCCACCCTTAGCCATGATAATGAGATTGACGTGTCAGGAGCAATGACAACGAGTGGAAGTGGTGGTGATTATCCTGATTTGAAGATCGCAGGCCTGGTTTCCAGCAATGATGGAACTTTCCTGGGATTTTCCAATCTCTCTACCCTTGTCTTCCAATCTTCTCCGGAATCCCCAGAGCAATCCTCACCGCTGGCCTAGAGGGATATCTCCGGTTACAGGCGATGTTGGAAGTCCCAAGCCTTTCACAAGAGGGTTCCTCCCTGCTTGCGAAGGCCTGGGCAGACCGTATGAACAAACAATACCTATCCGCTAGGTCCAGAAGGTTGGTTTGGTGTCTTCAACACCAAGTGGATCCCATGGGGCAGATGTCCAGATCGTAAACTTTTCTAGCGAGCTTGGCCTCCCAATGTTTTGCGTACTGATCAATTAACACCTTCATACTGGCAATTTCTGCGGGGCATCTTCTGGTGGACGGTCATCCGGTAGGAGAGACTCTGCTAGTTTGTAAGTTACTGAGGGGTATCATACTCTTTGTTCCTCCTGAACCCAAATATTCAACATTGTGGGACGTCAACAAAGTCCTTTCGCAGTTTCAAGCCTGGCCCTCTAATAAGTACCTGTCCAGGAAGCAGCTCTCTGCAAAATTAGCAATGCTTTTATATTTGATCTCTTGTCGCCACATCTCAGATGTCCGAGCCCTGGATATTACAGGTAGAGTTTTAACCCCAGACGGGGTAACCTTCCATATTACTCGCCGAACAAAATGTAATTCTAGGTTGGTGTCTTACCTGCCTTTTCCTAAATTGTGTGTAGTCCTCACCATAAAAATGTATGAAGTGGTATGGATGAAATCCGTCCTCATGGTTGGAGACATTTTTTGATTGCCCTCACTAAACCCCACAAAGTGGTTTCTTCCCCTACAATTTCCAAATGGGTCATGCAGTAGGCAGGGGATTGATGTTTCGTGGTTTGAAACCCATTTAGTAAGAGGGGCAATGGACTCTAAGGCTTTTTGTCTGTGAGAACTTCTTGAGGATGTCCTCACAGTGCAGACTGGTCTACTGATTCTACCTTTAAGACCTTTTATTTCAAACCAGCTCCATCTCTGGCAAGCATGTGGTGGTGAACAAGCTTTGTACTAGCCTAATCCTCGCCTCTGGGTCCTTACATAGAATGAAATTTTTCCTAGCTAACGTAAAGGAAAGTTTAAATTCTATTAAGGAAACAGAGGCGAGGATTAGCCCACCCTATACTACTTACCAGAAATTTCTTCTCTCTCTGTGAGAATTTTATGGTGCGTTTCAGAGTAGTCATTAAGGCTCGTGTCTTACAGGAGGGTGGGTCGCTTGCTTTGGTATTGATGTTGTTTATTCTTGTTATGCCATGCTATAATTATGATTCAAGCTTCCCTTATGTTGTGACGGACAATGTGTACCTCTTGATTTTATGAGGGACAGAGACTAACAAACAGGAGTGAGAAGAAAGGTGGAATGCCGCCTTCGCAGGAAGAAAGAGGGAAATAGACAGGCTACAAGGAGCATTATACTGAGGACTGTTTTGCGATTGGATGGACTTTGTCAGTTTCTTTATTCCCAACTGTTCATGGGAAATTTAGTTTTTGTAATGTAAAGATTTATTAAAAATGGCTGCTGGAGGAAAATGAATGTCATTAAAGTGAAGAGAGAACAGCCTAATCCTCGCCTCCGTGAACTTAATAGAATTGAATACTTCCTTTACGTTAGCTAGGACATTATTCACTCTTTAGTTTTCAGCAATAAGTTTAGTCTTCAATCAACTTCATATCCCTAACAGTGCAAGTGTGTGTGCATATATACATATAATGGATTAAAGTTAAATTAAAACTTAAGCGGAGGAGGCTGTTGGAATTTAAGAATTCCTCTGAGTATCATGAAGTTTAATGTACTCACCAGTTTTATCAGGCAGCTTGCAATCATCACAGAACTGAGTGTAAATCTTAAAGCTACTATTTATAGAATGGCACTCGATTCCTGCTCAAAACCTGATCAATGCGGTCTAACCCAAAAACAGAAAATGGTATCAATGTTTCCTGTGTCGCATTACCCATGTTTTGTTATTTGTCACCCAGAACCACATCTAAATCATGTTTAATAGGATTCTTTTGAATTCAATAAATGTAATGTTGAAATTAAATATTTCATGTATATTTAGATCAAAGCTGTAAGGCTATTATCCTGCTTGCAAGCAATGGATTCATCCCTCTGATATAACGTGATAGATTTACAAAAATGTTTTCAAAGGTTGTAAACAACTGTGCACATAGAGACTACATATAAATATACCATTCTCTATTACTGTCATGCCATGGTGAATTCTAGGTCGTATTCAAGCTCCAACGGTAACAAATGGAGCCACAAATGTCTTCATCAGTGCCATCAAGATTTCCTTGGCAGTGTCCTCCATGTAGTGCCAGGTCCTTATAACAATGTGTTTAGTGGTCTATATGTATTAGCATAATTTAACAGTAGTGTAGGCTTTAGTGACAAATTTTTATCTTTTAATCAACTTTGCTCCAAAACCCCAAAAATATATATTTGAATACCTTTTTTGAGTGTCCTCATCTTACGCTGAATTGTATCTACTGTATTGCTTTTGCATCCCGAGGTCGTATGCGAACCCTATGGGTACCAAATGAATGCAAATGAGTATTTTTCATAGTCACCACCTGACTACGACGAACGGCGTTCCCGCACGCCGTAGCACACTTAGGGGGTGACTCAAAACTCCATATTTGTTTCTATAAATCACACCACTTGAGACCCCAGGGAGGGTCAAGCAACAACACACCTGTGCACTACTTCGAAGTTTTACCATCAAATATCGTGTTTCATCAACGTGCGCCAACAGCGGCAATGTAAACAAGGAGACGTGCCCAATTACAACTAATGTATAAACACATATTTCGCAATTAATCTCCAAAGCATGTCCTTTATGTGTCCACGTCACTTTCATAGTTAAGAACCATTTCTTTAATAATGGTGGCAGCACGTCATTAAAATTATAATATTTGAATGGTACCCATAAATTCCTAATCCAATCAAAGGATGTCACTCTTGTAGATTGAATTATTTGAATTTGTAGTATTTATTAACCCAAGCTTCCTACTCCAATAACAAAGAAGAAATCACTTATCTTGTGGAATAGTTCCAATTAACACGCTGCCTCAACATGCATCAACAGCGACAGGGTAAACAAGGACATGCGCCCGTTTGTTTTGTTGTTGTTTTCTTAATAATTCTTTTTATTAAACAGTTCGACCAAATCACATCAAGTAATTACAAGCAGGCTACTTCTTTTAAAGCAGTTACATTACTCAGTATACAAACTATATTGCAGTTGTTGTACTTAGCAGATCAAGGGGATCCAGTAGCGTCTGCGTCAGGCTGGCCACTTGGCGGATGACAAATGTCCCCTCTGTACCGATTCCATGCCCCCCATACCTTTATCCACTTCCCGGGGCATCCCCTAGCTGTAAAGACTGACTTTTCCCTAAACATGCACCAATCTAGGTCCTCCTTCCACTTGCGCGATTGAGGCGGCTGTGCAGCCCCATACTGTTGCGCGATGTTACGTTTCGCAATCATATACGATAATGTTGCCCATTGCGTATTATAAGTATTTAGATCCATAGGCTCCCAGACGTTCAATATGCATCTTCGGCTGCATATCCACCCCAATACCGAACGCAGTGTGCGATGGATGTCCTTCCAATATTGTTGTATCCGCTGACAGTTCCATAGTGTATGAATAAATGTTCCCAGTTCCCCACAACCCCTCCTGCACTCACCACTTTCCGTCCTTCCCATTCGAACCAGGCCAGGACCCGTTGCATAGATCCTATGCAATATTTTAAGCTGCACTAATCTCAGCATGGCTTGGATTGCAACTACACGTGGGGAGGAGACCGCCTCCTGCTAGTCTTCATCATCAAGTTCTATACCATCCCCTGTCCACTGCCCTCTGAAGGCATGTAACGGGCCTTCCATGTTGTTTATCAATTTCCTATATATTAGGGATATGGTCTTTTCTGGGAGATGCCCGTCTAGTACTCTGTCCTCTAGGGGGGAGGCCTCCGGGAGTGCCGCGCCACAGGGGACATGAGTGAGTAAGGCATGGCGGATCTGTAGGTAGTGGTAATACTCTGTATCCGTCAAGTTATATAGATCTTTAAGGGACGCAAATGATTGCATCATTCCATTCCCCCAGATGTCTTTAATTTGCTTAATCCTTATAAGATCCCATTTATCGAAACCCTTAGATTTCCAAAGGTTGCTCAATTTCTCTGAGCTCCACAGTGGTGTGGCCAGCGTGAGTTTACCCTCCCATTTTAGGTGCTTAGTGACTGTGTGCCAAACGTGGACGGAGTGTACCGTAGGTCCCATCAGTGGGTATCTACAGGGTTTAGCGTATAGCGCTCTGGTACAGTCCCCCCCCCCCCCATCCCCCACCCCCCCCCCACCCCACCCCCCACCCCAACGGTAGCTGCCATCTGTCCATTGCATAACCGGGATCACTTGGATGCCTGTCGATCCTGAGATTGATCGCAGCCAGTTGGGATGCCCAGTAGTACTTTTTTAAGTCTGGCAGACTAATTCCACTGTCATACCAGTTGAATCAATTTGGAAAATGCTATGCGAGGTCTGCCCTCCCAACGTAGCTGTCTCTGGAGACCTTCGATTTTTTAAAAATAGGATGCAGGAACCGGATCCATCGTATTTTGGAGCGCATATAGAAAACGAGGCAGGGTCATCATTTTAAAAAGGACTGCCCTGCTCAGCATGGAAAGGGGAAGAGACTTCCAGTGGGCTACATCCTTCTTAAGTCTCTGCATGGGTTGGTCCAAATTGTGGGCATAGCGAAGTTTCGGGTCTAATGTGACAAAGATTCTGAGGTACCGGAACCCGTAAGGTACGATCTGGATTGGGCAACCCCGCGGTATGATAGGCAGTTCTCCCTTAAGGACAAAGACCACTGATTTGAGCCAATTCACATTGAATCTAGAGTACCTCCCAAATATTTCCAGGATGTCTAGGAGGCAGATTAGTTAACCTCTGGGATTAGTTAAGCACAAGAGGACGTCATCCATGAACAGAGATATCTTGTTCTCTCAATCCAGAGACCACCTCTGTCCGCAGATGGACCGGTCCTGCCTGATCCAAGCCACCAGTGGCGCCAACGCAAAGAGGAGTGGAGACAGTGGGAAACCCTGTCTGGTTCCCCTACTGAGCTGGAAGTCTGAGGACTTACGAATATTCACCACTACCCGGGCCATCGGGACGGAGTATAAGAGACAAATCCAGCCTATGTATTCCGGTCCGAAGCCCAATTTACTTAAGACAGTGAACAGATAGGGCACTCCACCATATCGAACACCATAGTGGTGTCTAAAGATACTATCACTGCTGGCTCCTGTATGGTAAATGCCCTGCTCAATATTCCATGCAACCGCCATAGGTTAAGGGCTATGTTCCGATGCAGCATGAAGCCAGACTGATCGGGGTGGACCAGTGTGGTAATTACTTTAATCAGGCGAACCGCCAGTAATTTGGGGAGGACCTTAGGCTCCACATTCAATGGAGAAATTGGCCGATAGGAGGCGCAGCTCGTTCTGGGTTAGCCATCTTTGTATATGTCCACTATGTTGGCCACTCGTTGGTCATTTGGAAGCAGGCCCTTCTCCCTACTCTCTGTCAACATAGCTCGGAAATGGGGGGCAAATTTATTAGCATTCAATTTATACAATTCTATGGGAATGCCATTGGGCCCTGTCGCTTTACCGAGTTCACACCCCGAATAGCCTGTGCCACTTCGTCATCAATCAGAGGGAAGTCCAGATAGTTCCTGTTATCCTCTGAAAGCGTGGAAAGTATTATATCTCTTAACATATCTGCGTTTTCTTCTTCAGTAAATCTGCCGGTCGTGCTATATATTGTACGGTAGTGGTTGGCAAAAGCGTCTGCTATGGCCTGCGGATCAGTTATAGGACTGGAGACCTGCTCAATATTCCATGCAACCGCCATAGGTTAAGGGCTATGTTCCGATGCAGCATGAAGCCAGACTGATCGGGGTGGACCAGTGTGGTAATTACTTTAATCAGGCGAACCGCCAGTAATTTGGGGAGGACCTTAGGCTCCACATTCAATGGAGAAATTGGCCGATAGGAGGCGCAGCTCGTTCTGGGTTAGCCATCTTTGTATATGTCCACTATGTTGGCCACTCGTTGGTCATTTGGAAGCAGGCCCTTCTCCCTACTCTCTGTCAACATAGCTCGGAAATGGGGGGCAAATTTATTAGCATTCAATTTATACAATTCTATGGGAATGCCATTGGGCCCTGTCGCTTTACCGAGTTCACACCCCGAATAGCCTGTGCCACTTCGTCATCAATCAGAGGGAAGTCCAGATAGTTCCTGTTATCCTCTGAAAGCGTGGAAAGTATTATATCTCTTAACATATCTGCGTTTTCTTCTTCAGTAAATCTGCCGGTCGTGCTATATATTGTACGGTAGTGGTTGGCAAAAGCGTCTGCTATGGCCTGCGGATCAGTTATAGGACTGGAGACCTGCCCTACCACCTCAGTCACCAGTCTTGAAGACCACTCTCGTCTATTTAGCCACTCTATTAGTTTCCCAGCTTTATCTCCGAGCTCATAGACCCTGCCTTGGAACTCTCTATCTTTTGCCTTGGCTCTATCTCTGGCGATGCCCTGAAACTCATCTTGCCTCAACCTGAGAAGATGGAGGCCCTCAGTGGTGACCGCCCGGGCTAGTTCTTCTTCTGATTTAACCACCTCCTCCTGCTCTTTCAAGCCCTTCACCCAAAATTACTGTTTTATACGTCTCCCAAAAAATCTGTGTGGAGTCCACCGAGTCTATGTTTACCTTCTAGGCCGCCCGCGTGGGACCCTATGTGCACTTTCGATGGTGAAAAAGTTACTAAGTGCCTTGGGTTTCAGGTGGGTTAAAATCAGATCTTCAACAAGCAGGTCAGGAGCCGGTACTTCTGATTTCTCGAGGACTCCCAAAATGTGGATATTATTGCCCCTAGCTCTCCCTTTGTAATCATCCAGCTTACGCTCAGCCATTTCGTGGAACGATTTAAGATCTCATACTTCCAGCTGAAGCTGAGCTATGTCATCCGTCAGACTGGCCGTCTTTATATCTACGGATTTAACCTTTGCGTTAACTTTGGTGAGGTCCGCGCAGATGAGATTCACCTCTATGGAAACTGTATCAAGCTCATGATCCAGCGACTCCATTTTTTGCCCTAGAGACTCCATTTTTTGCCCTAGGGACTATTTGATCCCTTCAATTCCCATCATACCATCTTGCAGGGTCAAGCCTGAAGCAGGGCCAATGGCTTCTCCCTCCCCCATGCTGTTGATCTTGATCATGAGTCTGACGGTGAACCTCTAGGGAGAGTGTACCTGTCCAGTTTATTGGTCTGGATTTGCCTTGACCCCTTAGATGTCATGGGTTGGGGTTTCTCGGAGTCCAGCTTGGTAGCCATTCTTGTGTCAGCTCACTGCGCAGTCCAGCGAGGATGTCTCTCCTGGGATTGACCTCCCTGATCGTGCCAGTCCGCGAACACGGCGCGGGCGGTCTCCCGATCACTCAGCCACTGGAAATATAAAGTCAGGTGGTCCCCGGGGGTTAACAAGCAGGCGACGGCGTTATTGCAGGGCCGGGCGCCCACCATCCGCCATTGAGCCCACTGGTGTTTGTAAATATGTTCACCATTGTCACCAGTCCGGCTCCCCACGCGCTTTACTTCAGCGAAGAGTCACTGAACAGAGGAAGGGCTGGCACCACCCATTCAGAGCAGCCACTATCAGCTGTGAGATCTCTCCTTAGTTCTCTGTTTCTCCCCGGCTCCTTCTCTTCCCGGCCTGATCAAGTCTGCTTCGGCCCAGGAACGATCTCTGGGGGGTGTAATCCCAGCTATCACTGCCACTCCAGCAGTTTATTCCTCCACATGGGCCGGTAGAGCGTCTTCCGGTCGGCCACTTGCAGCTTTTGCGGGAGTGGCAGCCGGCAACTAAGGCTTTATCTATAGAATCCCCCCTCTAAGTGTTAAGGGGAGGGGGGGGAGCGGAATCCAACAGCCACTCTCCCGCGTCCCCTAAAGGGCAGTCATGCGCCAATCTCAAATGAAGCCCTGCGTCAGGCACGGCCACCTTCTCGTCGCAGGGCATCCATGCACTCCGATCCCAGCCGGGAGCGGGCTCCGGGGAGGGAGGGCCCCACCAGCAAAGACTGCCACTTGTGCTGCTCACCGCCAATGCGCCTCTGACAGGGCCAGCCACAGATGCCACAGACGCTTTGGGTGATATCGGCTTGACCGGAAATTTCCGGCCCGAATCCCCGCTGTTGTCGCACTCTGCGCCGGCCACCTCACCACTCCAGACCCCGGCTTCGGAACCTCGGGAGGCCTCAGCTTACGGAGCTCAGTGCCCCGATTTCCAAGCACGCCGGGAAGTTGGGATTTCAGCAGGCAGCTCCGCTTTCCATTCTCTTTCGAGCGCAACGCTACTAGGGCAGGATTACTGGCATGATGGTGGGCTTAGGGGGCAAAGGCGGCGGAGCCGAGGTTTCACGCAGCCATTTTGGTCCGGCACGTGGCTCCTCCCCCATGTGCCCAGTTTTGAATAATATAAATCAATATCCTGCTAACAATACCTAAGGCTGTCCTTACTGTGTCCACAGCCCACTTATAATTAAAAGCCATATACATAGTTATAGTGACACCTCATATTTAGATTACTTATGGTCACAAAATATTCAAAAATAAAAATATATGCTGACCATAGGTCCCTTCTCACACCAGGAGTGAATAACAATTCTTTGACAATAATCTGTATTATCACATAGGCTGAAACAGAGTAAAGTAGAGTGACAAATGTTTGAGCAGAAGGGTCGTGAAATGAAATGAAATGAAATGAAATTTAGGTCTTATATAGCGCATGGCTGCCCGTGAGCGTCCCAGCGCTGAAATTGCAGAACTTCTGAGGGTGAAGACGGGGAAAGGAAGGAAGTTATTGCGGGAAGAGATGAGTTTTTAGATGCTTACGGAATTTCAGAAAATTGGACTCAGAACGAAGGTGAAATGGCAAGGCATTCCAAGAGATGGCCACAGTAACCGAGAAACGGCGTCCTCCAGTTCGGGCTTTTCTAATTTTTTGGACTGTGGCCAGATGACCTTGAGCTGATCGTAGGGGCCTATTGGGTCTGTATGGAAAGATCATATCTTTTAGCATTGGAGGCCCTTGATTTTGCAAAGCTTTATGGGCCGTGCAAAGTGCCTTAAATTTGACCCTTTCGCGGATCGGCAGCCAATGTAGTGCCTTAAGAGCGGGTTTGGCTGAGACTCTGCGAGAGGTCCCAGTGAGAGTCCTAGCTGCAGCATTCTGTGTTCTTTGAAGAATGTTGATCGTGGATTCCGGGGCAGCAAGAAAGAGAGCATTGCAGTAATCTAGTCTTGATAGGACTAGACCTTGAACAAGCAATTTCTGGGAGGGTCCTGGAAGTAAAGGGAGGATCTTTCTGATGGAACGCAGTAGCCCCACACATGTGCCAGCTGTTTTTTTCGCTTGCGTTTTGAGGGATAGGTCCTGTTCGAGCCAGAAACCCAGACTTTTTAATTCAGTCTTGGGTTGAGGGAGGGGGCCTAAGCATGCTGGCCACATGGCAGATGGAAGAGAAGATATTTTGTTTCCCAACAGCATGAGCTCAGTTTTCGAGCCATTGAGCTTAAGCCTTGAGGCGGACATCCAGGCATGAATACCCTCTAGACAATCATGAAGGTTTTTTACCTTATCCTCTTCCAGAGAAAATGAAACGATCATTTGGGTGTCGTCAGCGTATGTGACGGCTTTTATCCCAAAAGGGGAGACCACGTCATCCAGGGGGGCCATGTATGTGTTAAAAAGCGTAGGGCTCAATGAAGAGCCCTGGGGGACCCCACACTGGAGAGGGAGAATATCGGATCGCACATTCCCTTCGCAGACCTGAAATGTTCTGTCTTTTAGGAATGAAGAGAGCCAGCAGAGGGCTGTGCCCCTTACTCCCAGACTGAAGAGGCGCTTAATGAGGGTTTTGTGGTCCACCGTATCAAATGCAGCGCTTAGATCCAGGAGGATCAGTAACACTGATCCTCCCGAATCCAAGATGCATCTTGCCTCTTCAACTACCTTCAAAAGGGCTGTTTCCGTCCCTTGACCTGGACGGAAGCCTGTCTGTGTGGGACGAAGGAGATTGTTGGTTTCAAGGAAGGCAGACAATTGCTTGTTGACTACCTTCTCTGCAATCTTACTTAGTCCAGGAAGGAGTGAAATTGGGCGGAGGTTAGTCAGATCTGTAGGGTCCATACCCGTTTTTTTCTGAAGTGCCTTAACAATGGCATGTTTCCAATCAGGAGGGACCACTCCCTGGTTCAACGAGGCGTTAATAAGATTGGTGGCCAGATGCGAGATGGTGGGTCCAACCTGTTTGAGAATGTGGATAGGAGCGGGATCGTTAGGGGAACCACTTTTCAAGTCTGAGAGAGTTTTTAAGAAATCGTCCTCAGAAAGTTGGCTGAAACTGTCTAATGTTGGACCACTGACAGAGACTAATGAAGCGGTCAGGGAGTTATCATCGTTTAAAGGAGGAAGTGACTGTAGGATCTTGGTGATTTTATTTTGGAAAAAACAGGCTATTTGGTTGCATTTGTCAGTTGTGGGTTGTTGGTTTGGGAGGGTGTTCGGTATAGTTAGGAGCTCTTTAACTATTTTATAGGTCTCCCGAGAAGAATTAGAGGCAGCTTTGATTTTTTTATCAAAGAAGGAGGCTTGGGCTGCTTTTCGCGCCGCTTTATAAGTCCTCATCGCTGCTTTATAATCTTCCTTAGTGGTGGGGTCCCATGTTTTCCTCCATTTACGCTCATGGCTTTTACAGATTTTCTTAAGGTTCCTGAGTTCCTGTGAGAACCATGGTGATTTAAAAGTGGTACTTCTTTTCTTTAAGTCGATCTTCGGGGCGACTATATCCAAGGTGGAGATGATCCAATTAGTGAAGTTATCGTTGGCTAGCACAGGATCAGGATCTGCTAAAGGGGTAGATCGTGTCAACTCCTGTGTCCAGTCTTCAAGAGGTATTTTGGACCATGGTCTGTCCCGTCCTCTAGGAGTTTGCAATTGGCCAGTGATTTTGCTAATTTGCCACATAAAAGGGATGAGGAAGTGATCAGACCAAGGGAGAGGGAGTGCAGGGCGAGCTTCAATTTTTGTGAGATTGGCAAATAAGGGATCCAGGAGGTGACCCTTGGTGTGGGTTGCCTCTGAGTTGATCAGATGAAGGTCGAGTACTTTTAATTCTGAGATAAGGTCCCCAGCAATTTTATTAGTACTGTCCTCAAAATGTAGGTTTAGATCGCCAAGCAGGATAAAATTGGGGGTCAAAGTACAAGAAGAAGTGGTGGTGTCCAGTAATGATCTTACAAAGTTACCTGTGGCCCCCGGCGGGCGGTAAATCAAAAGACCTGACAGGGATTTATTAGGGGTTAGTTGAAGTGAGAAGTGGGCACTTTCGCAGTCCTCAATCCCTCCTTCTTGTAGCCTACAAGTGATGGAATTCCTGTAAATAATCGCTAGTCCGCCTCCTATGCCTTTTATTCTATTTTGATGGTGTATGAGGTAATCCTTGGGTAACATACTCACAATATCAGCATCTGAATGAGGCGTTAGCCAGGTTTCCGTGAGGAAAAGAATATCTAATTGTAGGTCCAGAATAAGCGTTTTTATCTCTAACGCATGCTTGACAGCTGATCTACAATTCAGTAATGCCAGACTGAAGCTGTTGGTTGTCTGGTTGGAGGATATCTCGGGAGCATCGTTGTGGAAGGTAATTAAAGGGATCGGGGTTGGGAGTGAATTTGCCGCGCAAAATTGTAACAGGTAGTCCCTTGTATGTCTAATACGATGCTCATGCAAAACGGGCATAGTGGGTGCAAGTCGGTTATTTTTATACATGGTGGGGGGGGGAGGGCGGAGGGTGGGAGGGGCGGTCAACTGGACCGTCGACCTTCCCTACCCAAGATGGCGGGTCCGTTCGGTGATGCGGTTACCAGCGCCTGTCCCGAAGATGCTGCCTGGCGAAGCAATCTCGCTGCAGGTAAGGCAAGTCCGAGTCTAAAACAGCAACTGTTAAAATATATACAATATTTTAAAATTAACTCGGCTCCAACTAGCGTGTGCTCTAGCACGACTGCCCAGACGAGTCTGTGCTCCAAATGGTGTTCCGATCAGGTATTATTTAAATAATTACACAGAGTGCGCAAGAGAGCGCTGAGGGCCCCGGCTTCCGCCTCAGGGTAAAGATTTTATTAAAGTTCAGCAAAAGACTAGAAGAAGTAAAGTACCATGGTCTGCCCAAAACATCGATGGGCAGACTACAGGTGGTCCAAAATCAGGCGGCGAGGCTGGCCCTAGGGATCCCGAAGTGGCAATCTGCCAGGCCCCTCCTCGTCAAACTCCACTGGCTTCCTGTTGCTTCTAGGGCAGCCTTTAAGATCGGCTGCCTCATCTTCAAATCCTTGGCTGGCTCTTGTCCCACCTTTGTAAAATCTCTTATCTTACCCTACTGCCCCTCCCGCTACTTGAGATCCTCCTATCTTCATCTCTTAACCGTCCCCTCTTACAAGCTCTGCAGATCTGGAGGCCGGAGATTTGCTTACCTGGCCCCCAAGTTCTGGAATTCTCTCCCTCTTTCTCTTAAAACTTCGAATTCTCTGATTCTTTTTCGTAAATCTCTAAAAACTTGGCTTTTCCCTCATTCTGGCTAGTTCTTCTGTCCTCTCTATTTCCAACCAGCGCCAGGAAACCCATGGTGTCAGTGCGCTATACAAGCACCCCTTACGATACGATACGATACGATACGAAGTAGAGTAAAAAATATTTGAGCAAAGGGGTTGTGTCCCAGTGTGGGGAAAAATAGACCTCTTGATCACGATACCTCCCACATCCAGCCAATGTCAACTACATAAGTTATTGTGGCATACCTGTATCTCAGAAAAACGCCTAATAGCCACATGTTTATTGTGCGCAGTATTTACATCACTGCCAGTATGACATACCTGTACATTGGCAAAGCACAGAATAATCAGATATTTGTCCAATTCAGTATATATAGCTTTTGCTAATCAGAAATGACTGTTGACAATCATATGAAACAATGAAGCTCCTCCTTAGCATTGTATCATACCCATATAAAGTAGCACACAAAGTTATCAAATGCTTGTCATACGCAGTGTTTACATCTCTATCTAGGCAACATTAACAATCAAATGAAATAATGTAGCTCTTCATCTGTATTTATGTCCCTTTGTTGTACTACGTAATCAACAGATCCACCCTGCTTCATTGCATCAAAGGGTTAATTCTCTGTCCCCCCCCCCCCCGGTCTTAATGGAGTATGATCAATTCCAGGGAACCAAATGTGATGCCTTGCCCATGACATTCACTCATATGTGCTGTCATTGGATATCTCATGTCTTGATAGCCCTTATGTGTTCCTGGATTCTTGTTTTAGGGGCCGGATTGTGCTGCCTACATATATAATGTTGCAGCTACATCCTATCACTTAGGTCACATATGTTGTTTTAATTGTGATAGTGTGTCTAATAGTGTAATTGCGTTGGGTGTAGTAACTAAATTCCTTTAGTCTATTCTTTACAAATTGACAGACATTACAACCTGTACAGGTAAAAAAAAGTTGTATCTTTGCTGGTAGCCACATGCCCTCAATTTTTCTGGCGTAACAAATCTAGGACACAGTATATCTCTCAACGTCCTACCCCGCTGTCGGGTTGACAGCTGAATCCCAGCCTGATCCAAGCGTGGTTCCACGGGAGCGAAGATCCTGTTCCCAAAACTTCCAGCAAACAGTACCTGGAGGAATATTTCGTAGTTCACTCACAAGCAACTGTTCACTAAAAGTATGGGGAATAAATCATAGAGTGACCACCATTCTTCCCCAGGGGTTGACACTGGAAATGCTGTAGTGAGAAAACCAGATATGCAGAGTGCTGCAACAAAATACAAACTGATCTTACTAGTGATTATCAATAGACAAAATAACGTAGCATAGAACATTAATGCAGGTCAAATTCAGTTGTACACAGTCCACTTACCCAGAGGAAAATCCCAGAAAATCTTGGAAGAAATAGTAGGCAGTAGTTGACGTCACTGGACTGCTTAATTTTTTTTTTTTAAATATGTTTTATTGTTCACTTAACATACAGGTACATCACTGTGAGCACATCTCAATGAGGAAGCATAAATCAGGTTAGCATGTGCGTGACATATGAAAACAATAACAGCAGTTATTATTCTGAGAATTTCAATCGCCACATAACTGGGCCGTTAGCATCAATGGGGAAAACCGGCAATGTGACCAGATAACATTTCCTCGTTACATATCATTACATGTAGCGTCATCTATCTCACCAGAGTACCCGGTTTATTATGTCGTCCAGGGCGCGTCCTTGGCTTGCTGCCCTCTATGTAACCCTCAATTTCATACTCTGTGTTACGGTGTGATGTTACCCAAGTAAGGGACCTCTCCGGGCAGATCGGTCTCTTAGTTTGGTGTGGTGATGCTGCTGTCTGTAAGCGCTTCATAGCCACTGTTGTACATCAGCGGAGTGATGTGGTATGTGCTGCCGTATGTTATGTGCTTGTGAATTTGTCCGTAAATCCTAAGAGTACAGCGCTGTCAAGGACACACGGAAACACAGCTATAGGACTGCACAGTTAAGTTACAGTAGGAGTGGCAGTTCCAAGCCACTTACCTGAGTTCTTGTGGGGTGGGGGGAGGGGGGAGGCGTTGATAGTTGGAAATGGGAACTGTTGGAAGGAGAGGGGTTTAAAAAAAAAAAAAAAGGAAAATGCTGCAGATATCAGAATGGCCGGAAAAGGGATCATGTTTTTTATACTGCAGAACTACTTATAATTGACTCTTACTGTGATCCATGGGATGAGACCCGCTGAGGGCTGTAGAAGTACAAGGTATGATGGCCATTGTAATACGAACAATGATCTTGATGCCTACATCCTAATGTCTATGGAACTGTGTCAATGCCGATTGCATCATCTGTATGTCTGCAAATAAAAATTAAAAAAAAAAAAAAAAAAGAGTACAGCGCTTTCAACTGGGGGGCAACAGTCCGTAAAACCAACCTCCGAACAGAGGGAGGAAGTAAAAGAAATATCAGGGAGGGGGCAAACATTAACTCAAAGGAAAGGGGGTGCTGCGTTACGGCTCTGATCGTCAAAGTCCCGAGGCCAGGTACCGTGTCCATGCGAGTTGTGGATGCTCTGCAATTGCGGATCGGTGTGTATGGGTGAGTGGCGGGGTGCGTCTGATGTTGGGGAGTTGTGGTTCTGCATCGGCTGGGTGCGAGGTCGGTCGTCCCCGTGGGGGCGAGGGGGGGTAAGGCAGGGCTAGGTTATGACTCCGTGTCCTGTGTGTGTGTATGCGCTATTCGCTGTGGTGTTACCGTGTGTCCTTCCCCGTCTGCATGTCTACATGTTACAAGGGGGTTGCCCTGTCTATGTTATACCCTGCTCCTGGCATGTTTTGCCGAAGGCCTGTAGGAGGTCATCCCAGGTCTGTGCAATCGGTTTGGCTCTCCGTCCCGCAGTCTCTTCTCTACGGAGAATCGTGCCTTCTGCTATTGCCCAGTAAGTGAAAGAGGCACACCAATGTTTCGTTTGTGGTGGGTTTGCGTCTTTCCAGTGTCATGTTATGAGTCGTTTGGCGGGTACCAGTCCCAGATCCCAGAATGGGCCTTGCTTTGCTTCGTCCTCTTGAACAGCCCCAGCACGCAAGTTTCCCATGTGTGTCGTAGTTCTGTCCCTACACCTTTCGTTAACAGTGCAGTTACATCTTGCCAATACGTCTGCAGCCTGGGACATGCCCACAGCATGTGCAGAAGGTCAGCGTTTAGTAACAAACAGCGCGGGCAGCCGGAGGTGTCCAGCGCAAAATATCGGTAATTTTGTCAGGGGACAGATATGCTCTGTGTATGATGTAGAATTGCATAATTTTAAATCTCGAATTGCGTGGTATGTGGCGCGGTTCCTCCAGGATTCTCTCCCATTCCTTGTCTGTCCGGTCCCTCCCTCTATTAGCTGTCCATTTCTCTCTCAGCGGCTGGAGTGTGCATGCCGTGTGTGCCTGTAATGCCTGTGCCAGCCAATGTATCACATGGGACCCATTCCCCATGACGTGAAGGTACTGCATCAGTAGGTGAGTCTGCGGCTCCTCCGTCATGTCTCCCCAGCGCCTCGTGTATTCTCCAATCATGGAGGCATGCAGTAGGAACTGCCCCGCCGGCAAATCGGCGTCCTTCACCAGGCTCCCAAACGGGATCAAGGCGCCATCTTTGTGCAAATCCGCCATTGTTTCTATCCCCGCTCGCTCCCAGCTCTCCAACAAGGTCACAGTGATCACTCCTCCAACTCTGGGCATGCCCTGTAGTGGGAGTGCGGGGGCGTAGGGTGTGACCACCCGCGTAAGTCTTAGTGCGCGATTTTAGCATTTGAGTGTCACCGTCAGGTGCAGTTGTGTTTCGTGGGTTGCTTTAGCTAAGGGGTGGAACAGGGCGAGCGCCCGGGCATGGGTCAGGGCCGGTATGTCCGAAGCCGTGTCAGTCAGGTTCCTCCCTGCGAGCCAGCCTGTAGAAAGGTGGCTATCGGACTATGGTTACCCCCAACTTTTTGCCTGGTGTTTTGCTGGTTTTTCGACTTAGTTGACCTGGGACCCTGCTATTCAGGACCCCAGGCCTACTGCTCTCTCTGTAAAGTGGACTCCATGTACTCTAGGTACATATCTAATTGGAAACTGGGTCACCTTATCAGTCCCTGTACAGCATACCTTAGGTATCCAGGGCATAGGTGTACTCGGGGCCTACCAGGGGCTGCAGCATGTATTATCCCACCCCTGGCTGGCCACCCAAATCTGACACAACTGGCTGCACGACAGCTGGGGCAAGGTGGTGTAATCACCCTTTGCTCTAGATATAGTATCCCTATATCTAACCCTAAAATGGACACATATATTCCTATCAGTCACTCCTATGGCCGGCCTTATCAATCCTGAAGGCAGAGTGCTTGGAATTATGTGAGATGGTGCTCTGGCATGAGCTGAGCCCGTTTGCAGCTTGCGGAACCAAGTCCTAATAGCTGTTCCATGATAACGCGTACCATATACTCTTAAGGGCATTATAATCCTCACGGTTATTTGCCAACTTTGGTATCGCTTTATCAAAACATGTCGAGTAAGGTGTCATACGAATTGGAATACTAACCCCTCGCCAATTCTGGCGACGGGGTTAGCATTCCAACCTTCTAGAGGGACAGAACATGTATGTAACTGTGAACCCCGGTTAAAGTTAACTCGAGCCTCAGCATCACAAAATGGATGCTGCCACCACAGACACAAGTCTGACCTCCTGCTGCTGGGAGTCCTTCCAGCGAGGAGAGCTCGGACAAAGGGTTTCCTGTCCGGGGCGGTGCTAGCACCATCCCAGACAGGGTTTTGTGTATCCCAGGTAGGCAGGGCTGAGAGGAAGGTGACGCAAGTGGCACCCCGGTGCTCACTGTGCATATGCCGGCTCAAACCAGTTCCAGGGGCACACCAGCCCCTGAGCTGGGGAAAGTCCGGACAAGGGAGAGGGGTGTAACCACCCCCCTCCTGGTCCCACCCATGGGCAGGACCTAGTCGCGTGCCAGCCCCTTTTCTTAGGATAAAGGTAGGAGCGGGCCCCCTTCCCAGATTAGATCATCCTGAATCTTGAACGACTTTCTACGAAAGGAACTCTTGACTTTCTTTGAGGACTCTCCCTTGCGGCTAAGGAGTAGCCACCCTGCACCCGCAGGCACCACCTAAGCATCGCGGTTTGCTGCACGTCCATCCTCCTGATCAAGACTGACCAGCTCGACGAGACCCGGATTCCCTGGCATCTCTGACCTCTACCTGCATCATCAGCCCAGCTGAGATTCGTGGGTGTGACGAGACCTGAGGGACCGGCCATCTTCTGAAACTGTCCAGCCCCCCAGCATCCACGAGATCTGCGTGGGGCCCTTCTGCTCTTTGCTGCTCACCGCGTTGTCCGGTCACTTGCCCGTTGGCTAGTGGCCCTCTTGACGACGTACCACGACGATTTCACCACTGGTCTGGTTGCTCCACACTGGCCCTTGCTCCCTTCCAAAAGAGGAGCACCCCGGGCCCTCCTGGTCCACTCCAGACGCCATCTTGACTCCACCACGTGGGCTTGCCTTTGCCAAGGTTTGTTGCCCCCATCTTTGGGTCCAGCATCGCCGACAGCAGACAGCTTCGTGGGACAGCTCGCACCTCCAGCCTGGTCGCCGACAACGCCTCCTAGCCCAGCGTCGCCCACTCACCTGGTCGAGGTGACTTCATCCGGTGCCATCCTGGTGCCCACACAATCACTGGCTAGTGATTAAGAACTGAGTCCCCTCTGCTTTCAGGTCGTCTCCATTACCGATCCAGGCTTGGATCACACCGAACATCTTCACTGGTGGGCTGCCAGCAACTTCTTCTTTCAGGCTCCATAGACTACAACGAGGATTCCCGACGTCTTTTGAACCCTATGCAGCCGCAGCCCCTGGGCTAGGTAACCCGAGCATTTCGGTGCTCCAACGCAGGTTCACTATCCAAGTGTCCAGATCCTTTTTCGTTTTAAGTCTATCTAGTCGGATTCGTCTGAAAACAGTAACTTTAGAAATACTAGCCTCCATAGACTTTGTCCCGCATCCCGCGTGAGAGTGCACACTCTGCACCCGATCTCCCTAGGCCTCCTGCTCCTAACCTTAGTGTTCAGTAGTGTAGTCCTAGCGATCCTGAAGCCTCTGGATCTTGTTACTTACCTGCTAGTATTTCGCATTCCACTTTTAGAGTATATGGTTTTTCGTGCCCCTCGGGCATTTGTATAAATTGTGCAACTTGTAGTATTTTCGTAAGAGTTTTGTATTGTGCTTAGCTCCCTGACTCATAAAGAGTTCAGGGTAGACTTGTTATGAATAAATATCCTTTATTTTCATAGCAACTTCTGTGGTGTCCTTTCACTTGGTGTTCAAGGGGTATATGTGATGGTAAAACAGCTGGCTTAACACGCCCTCTAGAGTTTAGCCTGAAGACTGCTTTTGTCCACGCTACTAGGATAGCTGGTCTATAAGGTTGACTTACAACCAATCATCAATAAGGGTCGTTTGGTATGATACATAGTGATCACTAGAATAGTGAGCACTATATATCAGGCCCACTACTCACACAGCCCACCACCCATTGTAGCTGTGCCGCAACATAGTAAAGCTCCTGATTGGGGACCGCAAGTCCCCCCATGGAGGTCGGGCGTATAGTTTTTTCAGCGCCACTCTGGGCCTCCCGGTGTTCCAGATGAGCGCCCGGATCTTACAGCCTGATTCATCAAGCTGAATTGCGCTCGCAAAGGGCCAGATTCTGAGAATCTGGCCCTTTGCGAGTGCGATTTTTGCATTTGGGATTCATCATCCCAAATGCAAAAATCGGTAATAGCGATTTTGCTATTTTGCGAGGAATTACATTTAAGGAATCTCTATTTGAGATTCCTTAAATGCAATTCATCATCCATTTTTAAATAGCGAATTCGCAATTTCGGCCCGCTATTTACCGCGAGGTCAAACCTCGTGGTAAATAGCGAAAACTTAGAAAAATGCTTTTAAAGGCATTTTTCTAAGTTGCATGTTGCACACACACATGTCCTTTGGACATGTGTGTGCACAACACCTGTTTAAATTTGCATTTAAGGGGTGCTACAGGGTGTCCTTTGGACACCCCTGACACCCTTTAAATCGCTATCTTATTTGCGATTAGCAAATTGCTAATCGCAAATAAGGAATACTCCCCATTCATTCCTATGGGCCTTTTGGCCCATAGGAATGAATGGGGAGTTATTCCTTATTTGCGATTAGCAATTTGCTAATCGCAAATAAGGAATATGTAGGAATCGCATTTTATTTTGCGATGCCTACATGAATCCCGTTTTGCGAGTCTGTGATAGCGATTCCTTATGAATCGCTATTATAGACTCGCAGAACGGGTCTATGATGAATCAGGCTGATAGTCTCTAGCTCTCTGAAGATCCGGGTGGGAACATACACCGGTATATTCGAGTAATAGTAAAGGAGCCTCGGAAGCGCTATCATCTTCGTCAGGGTGACTCTGGCTGGGACATTCAGTGGAAGTGTGCTCCAGAAAGCCATTTGGGCTCGCAGGGAGGAAATAGCCCTGACTAGGTTTCTGCCGGATTGCTGCTGCCTGTTGAACTGTGAGGATCGCCTTCGACCTTTGTTTAGCCAGGACTGCTGTGTTAAGGGAACTTCATGTAAAAGTGACCGAGGGCCTGCCAATCGTTTAAATATACAGAGAACTGAAGTACAGACTAGATGTACGTGTTTATCAGCAGCGCCACCTCTAAAGTTACACAGGGAGAGATAAAATCAGCCGATTCCTGTCTTTACAGATGATTGCACTCAGCGCTACCATCTACTTGAATTTGAGGCCCATTTAAACTCCATGATCTTCATTAATCTATAAGAAAGGGTATTCATGATTTGATTTGTTTGTCCTGAGGATGGTCTCCATAATGCAAGTCTAGAGACCGAAACGTCGACTGTGCTTGTTCCACCGCTTGTAATGATAGAATCTGTAAATAGGTGGATAAGCTACAACAATTGCTGCAAATAGGCTGTTTTATTGATATTTTTCCTATTGTAGCTTTTGCAACAAATGGTATACCCATGTATATTTTATTCTTGTTTTGTGAATAATTAAAACAAACAGAACTTTTCCATACACCCTGCTATTGCTCTCTCTTTTTATTACCGTCTGGTATTAGCTCTATTTGTCTAAAAACTTTGTCTGACACAAATTGTGCATCAGTGGTGTCAAATGTTTAGGACCACAAAATAATATATAATTTTGAATATTCAACAGTTTAACAAAAACCCTTGACGGCACAATTACCCTTTCATAGGTTGCCTTCCAGCACGTCTGCCGGGGACCGGTAGATGTGGATGCCTAGGTATTTGAAGGCGCCTGCGTGCCAGGCCAGTGTCATTCCCCCCCAGTCGCACCTCGCATTCCTGCATGTCGGGGTGAAAGGGGTAAACCCCGGATTTCCCCCAGTTAACTTTCAGTCCCGAGTGAGTTGTGAACTCTCGTAGGGTGTCTGTGAGTCCTTGCGGTATCTGTGTGAGGTCTCTTATGTAGAGGAGCAGGTCATCAGCGTATAGCGAGACCGCGTGCGTGCCATCTATCAATGGAATACCCCAATCTGCACCCTGCCTCCTCAGCAGTTCCGACAGCGGTTCCATCGCTAAGGAGAAGAGCAGTGGCGACAAGGGGAAACCCTGTCTCTTGCCCCGCCTGACTTTTATGTTGTCTGACAGGAGGCCCCCGATCCGGACCCGTACGCTGGGCGTCCCGTAGAGGAGGCCAACCATATCCGTGTATGCCTCTCCCAGGTCGTACTTCTGCATTACTGCTCTGAGGTACGGCCATTCCACTGAATCGAATGCCTTTTCCAGATCTAGTACAAGACACCCCGATCGCGGCCAAGGCGTCCTTGCGTATTCCTGTACCCTGAATAGCCGGCGGATATTTTGTGATGTACTACGTGCGGGTACAAAACCGTTCTGGTCTGCGTGGACTAATGTGGGCGTGTATAGGGCTAACCTCCGGGCCAGTGTGGATGCTAATATTTTATAGTCGGTATTCAGAAGGGCGAGTGGCTGGTATGAACCCAACTGCGTCCCGTCCTTTCCGGGTTTTAAGAGGGAGACCAGGGTGGCTTCATTTAAGGTGGGTGGTAATGAGGAGTCTTCCAGCGCTGCCTCATACATTTTGATCAGTTCAGGGATCAGGAGGTCCGGATAAGCCTTGTAGAACTCCGCTGGGAGTCCAGCGGGGCCCGGGGATTTCCCATTGGAAAGCGCCGCAATGACTACCCGGAGCTCTTCTGAGGTGATGGACGCCGCCAATTTGTCGCGTTGAGCGTCTCTAAAAGTCGGTAGTGGTATCGGTCTGAGGTACTCCTCAGTGTCCGGAGCGGGAGTAGGCAAGCAAGAGCGGTATAATTTGTCATAGTGACCAGTGAACGCACAATGTATCTCCTGTTGTGTGTGCAGGAGTACTCCTGTGGCTCCCAGTTTTTTCGTTACTGGTTTTGTCTTTTCCTCCCTGCTAATTAACCATGTCAGTAGCTTACCTGGTTTATCTCCCCTGTCATGGGTGCGTGCCGCATGGGCAGCATAATTCAAGCACCGCAGCCTCTCTATCAGCTTCTCGTGTTCCGCTTGCGCGGCCCGCAACTCTGCTCCGTCATCCCTCACCGTATCTTGTTCGTGTCGTAGCAGCTCTGTCTCCACTCTTTTGAGGTCTTTCTCAACAGGACGCTTAAAGTTTACCTGCGTGCCCAGGCATTATACCCTTATCACCACTTTGAACGCATCCCATTCTATCTGGGGGGTGGATGCTGTGCCTGTGTTTTCCTCGAAGTAGTGTACTATATGCGTGAACAGCGAATCCCGGAAAGGTGCATCTAGCTGGAGATCTGGCTGCAGTCTCCAGGTGGGGATGGGAGGATGTGTGTTCACCCATGTGACTTCCAACATGTGGGGATTGTGGTCCGAATGCGTCCGGCCCATATAATATGCGGCAGTCGCTAATGGGAGTAGGTCCTCAGTGAGCATGTACCTGTCTAGTTGTGTGTGTAGGTCATGGGCACCCGAGTAGTATGAGTATGTCCGGGTGCCCGGGTTTCGGTGTCGCCACACATCTTGTAGGTTCCAGTGAGTGGCCCAGGCCATAAGGGCCTTCATGGCGCCCACTACTGGTGCATTGGGTAATGGTGGGAAGGAGCGGTCCAGCGTGGTGTCTAGCACGCAGTTGTAGTCCCCCCCCCAGTATCCAGGGGGTCCCGTGCCAGTGCGATAGAGCCACCGATACTCTCATGAAAAATCCCTGTTGATCCGTGTTGGGAACGTAAATCGACGCCAAAACTATCGGGCGTCCATCCATGCACCCCTTCACAGCTACCAGCCTCCCCTCTCCATCTATGTAAGAGTCCTCAATTTCGAACGGGGTCCCCGGTTTCATCCACATCAACACACCCCGTGCATAGGAGGAGAACCCTGTCGCGTACATTTGTCCGCGCCACCGTCTGCGTAGTGTATGTACCTCGGGTGTAGTTAAATGCGTCTCCTGCAGGAGTGCTATTTGGACCTTGTGTCTTTTCAGGTTTGAGTAGATCATGTACCTACGTGAGGGTGTATGTATGCCACGCACATTCCAAGTGCAAATCTTAACCGCAGTCATCACAGGTCGTCAGTGGGGCTCCTCCCTCCTCCCTTCCAGCCTTGTGGGTCCCCCCAGAGAGCCTCCGACCACCCACCACAACAACATTTCCACGTGTACCTGTGGGGCGCAAAGGTGAGTATAATGAGATCGTTACCAGCTTGTGGATGCAGCAGAGTTCAGAAAAAGGGGGGGGGGGCATGAACAGGGGATAATACCATAAGGTTGGCTGCTGAACGTGCAGTCGTCCAAACACTCTACTGAGATAGTCAACTTTCAAGTCTGGGGGGTCGCTGCCCATCACGCAGGGGGAGAGAGTCACTATTATTAAACAAAGCGTGAGTGCGTGTATAGCCTCACATGGGGGGGGTCTGTTATCCCAGCCGGCCACTTAGTAGGCCTCATAATAGACACTGCAGTGCGTCCATGAGGTTGCGTGGCACCGCAGGCACCAGTTTGCAGAGTGCCGCGGCGGCACGAGCCCGCCGAGCGATGCCGGTCTGGGGGGCCCCCGTTTCAATGAGTCCAGTTAAGAGAAGTTACCTGTGGCTGTCCACCTGTTGACTGCCAGCGCTCTGCAGGTCTCAGCATCTACTCACTGTGTCTCGGGTGTGTGTGTCAGCAGAGACGGTCTGCTCCATCGGCCTCCCCTCACAGTGTCTTATGTCGTTCTCCTTCCAGCACTCCGCTCCCATCGATCAGATAGCGCGAGCAGGGGGAATGGAAGCAATAGGGGAACGAGGGGGAGGAGGCGCCGGGGCGCACCAGTCTGTTATCCGAACAGGTCTGCCATCTGCGGTGTGATGTCAGGTAGATCTTCAGAGACTTGTGAGTCCGGTATTCCGTAAATTGCCTCGTCGTTGCTCAATAACGCCCTGGGGCTGGTGGCCGGCAAAGAGCGCTGGGGCGGTGAGTTTTTGAGTTCCGTGGCCATTCGTAGGGCATCCTGTTGTTCCCAGCGCATTTCTTCTTCGGGTGGGCTTGCGTTATGTTGTGTTCCGCTCGCTGCCGGCGAAGGCGATCTGTTTCCGCGTCTCCGTTTAGAGCCTCTGCGTCTTCTCGTTCGGGGCCGGTCTGCTGGCCTCGTGGTACTTTTGTCCTTCCCGTTGTCCAGCCAGGCTTCCACCTCCTCTGAGGTGTTGAAGAAGTGGGTCTGTTCATTTGCTACCACTCGCAGCCTTGCCGGGAAGAGAAGGGAGTACGTGAGTCCAAGCTGGCGTAGTCGCCGTTTCACTGCCAGGAATGAGTGTCTCTGGCGCTGCACTTGAATCGTGTAGTCCGGAAAAAACATTATACTGGCGTTGTACACCTGGATGTTGCCGAGTTTGTGAGTTTCCCTTAAGACGGAGTCGCGGTCTCTATAGTTCAGGATGCGGATGAGCAGTTGGCGCGGGTTAGAGCCTGTTGGGAGTGGTCTGGATGGGACCCTGTGTGCCCGCACGACCACGAAGTGAGGCGACAGGGCGCCCTCCCGCAGCAGGGCGCGGAGCCAGTCCTCCACATGTGTTGTAGGGTCTCTCCCTTCCCATTTTTCAGGCAATCCCACTATCCGGACGTTATTGCGTCTCGCCCGTCCTTCTGCATCCTCTGCCCTGTCTTCTAAGAACTCAACTCTGTTGAGGAGGTCCTTCAGTTGCTTGTCTGATTGTGTAACTCGTGGTTCCAGGTCTGATACGGTGTGTTCCAGAGTTGCGGTGCGTTCTGCTAGTTTTTTGTTATCCTCCCTCAGGTGCATCAGGTCTATGGCGACTCCGTCAATTTTCGCCTCCAGCGATGTTCGGGTGGATTGTATGGAATTCTCTAGACGTTCCATGGCTGCCAAGACTGAGTCCAATCTGGCCGTCACTGGGTCTGCTTCACCTGGCTTCGGTGTCTTGTCCATTTTGCCCTTCAGTTGCGTGCCCCCAGCTCCCGTGCGCTTCCCCGCACCTCCAGACATGGGCAGGGTCCTGCCATGGGCAGGGCCCTTCCATTCCTATGTCGTTGCAGGAGTGACTCTCTGCGTCGCTGCTCGGCAATGTTCCGGGTCTCACGGCCACAGTTCAGTGAAAGTTCTCCGGCCAGGAGCCCGGGGCAGGATGTCCTGGTAGGGTCGTGTGGGTCCTCTCCCCGCTGGGTGATAATTCAGGGCTGGTGTGGCGTCACCGCGTTGGTGAGGTGATTTTGTAGGCAGGCGCCCAGTGTGCTGATCTTGGTCAGGCCGGTCAGACTGGGGTGCAGGCTTTATTATTCCGGTGTGTGTTGCACTTCCTCTGCGTCCTCCGGCTAGGCGTGTTCAGCAGTGGTATTCGGCCCCAGAGGTTGTGTGCTCTGCTTCCTGCGTTGCTCTACCGCAACGTTTTCAGCTCGTTGGTGTGAAACTGCGATGGGAGTGAGTCCGCACCATCTCTCCTCAGTGCGCCTCGTGGTCTACAGCGCCCTCGTTGACTGCAGGGCTCCCGGTCGGCAGCGCCCCCTTCAGCAGTCCTGCTTCTTCAGCCCTTGTGAGATACTCATGGGTGGTCACTTCCCGTTTGATCTGCTGGGGGGCTACTTCGACACACACCCCTGCGGTGGCCTCTGTCTTCACCGGTGCGCCGTTGTCGTACGCGCAGTTCTGGTGGCCAGCGGCGGCTGGTTTATGCACGCCTCGATGGTGGTGAGGCGTAAGCCTTGCGTTTGTCCCCGGGGACACCTGCACGTCTCGCCACCGGTATCGCCAGTCTTCAAACTCGTAGTGTGTCCCCCAAGGGCGTCGGGCCGGGGCGTGCCTCCCCCGCTCCGGATCTGTATTGGCGTTATGGTCTCATAGTGCCTGGACGGGTGCCGCCATGTTGGTGTGGGCGCCTCTTCCTGTTAGCACGGATGGGCCCGTTGGTGCTGGCGGCCTCGCTCCACCCGCGCCCACTGGTCCGAGTGGTGCGGCGCGGGTACGCCAGGCCCCGACCCGGGCGTCCCCGTGCCTCGGGGCTTCCCCTCGGGTCTCTGGCGCCAGTGGCAGCGGGCGGGCGTGCAGGTCTCCAGATGGCGGGCCTCTGCCTGCCGCTCACCGTCGCTGATGTGCTCTCATTCTCTCCCGAAGTCGGCCGCTGCTCGGTTCTGCAGCCAGAGGGGGGGGGCTCTCCTTACTGGCAGCTGTGTTCGCGCCCTGCTTCCCTCACAGTCACCGGCTCCAGCCCGTCACGGGCGCCTCTTTTCCTCACCTCTGTTATGGGTCCTGTCCGACTGCAGCCTCACCAAGGGTTTCGAAGGGTCGGCGACGATGGGCAGTGCCCCAGCTTGGCCTTCTCCGTATGGCTCGCGCTCGTCGCCAGCTCTCGCGGCCCGCACTTCCGGCTCAGTCCCCGGTCTTGCGTGTCGAGACCCTCCGGCGCGGCTACTCTTCGCCCGGCTCAGTCTTCCGCGGTGGTGTCTGTGCGGACCCTGAGCTCACAGAAGCTCGAAACTTGGTCCGATGTCGGTCGATGTTCCCGCAGCACTATTCCCCGATTTGTGTCCGGCTAGTCGGGGTATTGGTCGGATAAATTACCCCCGATGTGGAGGTTCACGCCGGAGCTCTTTTAGGACGCTTCCAGCCTCGCTGCGTGCTTAGCCACGCCCCCCGTCACTGGACTGCTTAATGAAAGGATTCTGTGTTGCTTGTTCTAAAAAAAAATGAGACCTTAAGAATTGACACTCGCATCCATTCACTCATACAAGGTTTGTTGGAGGATACTGGGTGGTGGAGTATAAGCCAAATGAGAGTGAAGGGGGATGAGCAGGGATCTTTAGGTGAGCTTATTGGGTAAGGAGGGAACTTGGTTGATGGTCTGGGAAAACTGAAGAAAGTACCCTTAAATGTCGCGTGCTGGCCAGCTCAGGGAATGGGGATGTGTGGAGAAACAACGCAAGTGAGTACAGGTGATAATATCCCAAAGCGTAGAGTGCTGGCCGGCTTAGTGATTGAAATTGAGCGTAGCAGCCACGCATACGCTACAAACAAAAATGTAGAACTTAGGTTGTAGAGTCACAAATCACGGTGTGCTGACCGGCTCAGGGATACTAGAGAAGAGATCAGCAACACGCGTGCAGGCGGACTCCAAGAACCAGGTAAAAAAGCCTGGGGGTGTCGCGCGCTCACCGACTCCACGACAACAGGAGCGGAGCCGCAATGCGAACCAAAGCGGGATGGTGTCAGGTTGTCAGTAGCACAAGAAGTAGGAAGATACGCCACTAACCTTTTCACAGCAGCCAGCAGGAACGATGACGTGCAGATTAGCCTCCCTCTTACCTTGAGCACTATCTACCTCAATGCTATATTGCCACACTATGAAAGGATCAAAAAGGAACAAACAAATGAGGTTACGATGTTTTAATTCACAAAGTACCTATGTCAACCACTTCATGGTTACGTTATTTACTACAAAGTTGTTTACGTTTTTATAAAACAATTGTGCCCACATGGGGTAGGGGGGAGGGGAGAGTGCTGTGAGGGAGTTGAGTGAACGAAAATGTATAAACAATCGTCAATTGCACATCATTGATTAATGGTTGTAATACATTCTAAAATGGTCTCCCAAAGTCGGAGCCAAGCACGGAATTAAATCACACTTTTTAGAAAAAACAAACAATATCTCCTCTTTCAGGCTGTTCAAATCACAATTAACCTTGGGAGTAAGATTATGGGGAGCAGTCTACGTTTCGACCCTGTTAGGATGTAGCGTAGTTGGCCCTTACAGACCGGTCTTCATCAGGACTGGGGAAACAGTGGGCAGGCCTCCTTAGGAGAGTAGGACCAATAAAGTTGCCATCCGGTCTGGTCAGTTGCACTTTATAGAATTTCTTTGGTTCCCGTTCGGGCGTCTTGATCGGTGTTTAACAGATCGTATCTTGTTAACCACAAAGTCACATCAGCAAGGTCTCGAGGCAGTCAATGGACGCGGCTCTCGTAACCCAGTCCTGATGAAGACCAATCAATCAATCAGTGACACTTATAAAGCGCGCTACATACCCGTAGGGTCTCAAGGCGCTGGGGGGGGGGGGGGGGGGGGGGGTGCCGCTACTGCTCGAACAGCCAGGTCTTCAGCTTCTTCCTGAAGGAGAGGTGGTCTTGGGTCAGGCGCAGGTCGGGAGGGAGGGAGTTCCAGGTCTTGGCGGCCAGGTAGGAGAAGGACCTTCCTCCTGTAGTCGCTCTTCGGATGCGGGGGACGGCGGCGAGGGCGTGGTTGGCTGATCGGAGGTGGCGTTTGGGAGCGTAGAAGTTGACTCGGCTGTTGAGGTAGCTCGGGCCTTGGTCGTGTAGGGCTTTGTGTGCGTGGGTGAGGAGGCGGAAGGTGATTCTTTTGTTGACGGGGAGCCAGTGAAGGTCTCTCAGATGTCCGGAGATGTGGCTGGTTCGTGGGATGTTGAGGATGAGTCTGGCTGAGGTGTTCTGGATCCGCTGGAGTCTCTTCTGGAGCTTGGCGGTGGTACCGGCGTAGAGGGCGTTGCCGTAGTCCAGTCGGCTGGTGACGAGGGCCTGGGTGACGGTCTTCCTGGTCTCGGTGGGGATCCACCAGAAGATCTTCCGTAGCATGCGTAGGATGTTGAAGCACGCCGAGGAGACGTTGTTGACTTGCCTGGTCATGGAGAGGGAGGGGTCCAGGATGAAGCCCAGGTTGCGTGCATGGTCTGTCGGTTTGGGTGCGGTGCCCAGGGCGGGAGGCCACCAGGAGTCGTCCCAGGCGGAGGGAGAGGAGCCCAGGATGAGGACCTCCGTCTTGTCCGAGTTCAGTTTCAGGCGGCTGGTCGTCATCCACTCGGCTACCTCTTTCATCCCTTCGTGCAGGTTGGCTCTGGCGGCGGCGGGGTCGTTGGTCAGGGAGAGGATCAGCTGGGTGTCGTCGGCGTAGGAGATTATGCTGAGGTTGTGTTTGCGTACGATGGCCGCGAGGGGGCTCATGTAGACGTTGAAGAGGGTGGGGCTCAGAGATGATCCTTGGGGGACGCCGCAGATGACTTCGGAGGCCTCTGACTTGTACGGTGGTCTCTCTGTGTTCTTCCGTCGAGGAAGGAGATGATCCATTCCAGCGCCTTGTCCTGGATTCCGATGTTGCTGAGGCGCTGTACTAGGGTGCGGTGGCAGACCGTGTCGAATGCCGCGGAGAGGTCTAGGAGGATGAGGGCCGCTGTTTCTCCATTGTCCATCAGGGCTCGGATGTCATCGGTGACCCGTCTGTAAGGGCCAACTACCCTACATCTTAACAGGGTCGAAACGTAGACTGCTCTCCATAATCATACTCCCAAGTTAATTGTGATTTGAACAGCCTGAAAGAGGAGATATTGTTTGTTTTTTCTAAAAAGTGTGATTTAATTCCGTGCTTGGCTCTGACTTTGGGAGACCATTTTAGAATGTATTACAACCATTAATCAATGATGTGCAATTGACGATTGTTTATACATTTTAATTTCCGTTCACTCAACTCCCTCACAGCACTCTCCCCTCCCCCCTACCCCATGTGGGCACAATTGTTTTATAAAAACGTAAACAACTTTGGGCCATATGTAGGTGGCCAAATACCGATCGGTAACACCGAAAATGGGTCATTTTCGGTGTTACCGACAAATATAAAGCCACTTGAGATGTACGTAATACCGACTTGAATCGATAAATACGAATCGGTATTAAACATAAGTTACCGACTTGAAATTACCGAAACAATGAATACCGAATCGGTATAAACGATTCGGTAAAAAGCCCAAAAATGCTATGTAGCTAACCTCGGTAAAACCGATTTTGGCCAAAATCGGTAATAACGATTCGGTATTTAGCACGTTTCAGGAGCATGTGGTAATCAGGAGCAGTCTATATAAACAGACCCAAAATGCATCAGTGTGAACACAATGGCAGGCCTCTATGTCATTGCAAGGCGGCTACGCCTGAGAGCAGCAGGAATAAGGATCTGGAGACGTGAGGAGCGGGTGTACAGATTACGCATCACTTTGTTCCAATTGACAGACCCAGAAATACATGAGAGATACAGATTGCACCCAGACACCATCCTGGAGCTAATACGGGACCTAAGACCCTATCTGGAGCATCAGACGCCAAGGGCCCATGCTATCCCCACCCATGTGCAAGTACTCTGCTGCCTGCACCTCCTTGCATCAGGAAGTTTTCAGGGTGTGATAGCAGCAGTCGGTGGAGTGTCACAGAGCTGTCTATCCCGTTTTTTCAACTCCTTCCTGGACGCCATGATGGACAGAATGGAACATTACATTTCCTTCCCCAGTACACAGGCGGAGCTGCAGAGAACCAAGCTGGAGTTCTATCAAATTGCCCATTTCCCCCACGTGATTGGCTGCATCGATGGGACCCATATTCCCATCTGCCCACCTGCAGCAAGTGAATACATTTACAGAAACCGCAAATCCACCCACTCAATCAATGTTCAGGTGATCTGCAATGCCAAACACATAATAACAGACATCGTGGCAAAATACCCCGGGAGTAGCCACGATGCTTACATCTTCAGGAACAGTGGCATACATAAACGTCTGCTTGCTGGTGAATTTGCCGACGGATACATACTAGGTAAGTAAATGTCACACACCCTGATGTACACCCTGGCACAAGCTGTTGGGCCCACCAATCAATGCCACTTACTTCTTTTCATAGGTGACAGCGCATATGCCCTCCGGCCGTATCTACTCACACCATATCTGAACCCAACTACCCGAAGGGAGAGTAGATACAATGTTGCACATAGGAGCACACGCAACGTGGTGGAGCGCACTTTTGGTTTGCTCAAAAGCAGATTCCGTTGCCTCCACAAAACAGGAGGTGCGCGTCTGTACAGCCCCATCAAATGTTGCAAGACAATTGCTACGTGTGCAATGCTACACAATCTGGCCACTAAAAAAGGAACAGCAGTGGAACTAACAGAGTCAGAGGACGAGGACGAAGACAACCCTCAACCAGAGCCCAGCGCGGCTGGTGCTGCTATTGAACATGATGGGAGACAGAGACGGGCAGAGATTACATCTTACTATTTCTGAGTGAGTAACGACACTGAGCCATTTCATGTTACATGTAGAGGTGTTTATTTGGCACACCTCCAGCATTGTGAGCATTGTCCAATTGGACATGGGTTACATCACCCATCCAATGCATGTGGACAGCCATTGTCCTTCACTTCTTGCGTCCCCGTGCTGCACGTGCACGTTCCCCATCGACACTGTCTTGTGAGTTTGACCGTTCCTGTGCTGGGACGTTTCGCCCACTACGCCTCCTGCACTCGGTGGGTGATGGTGTAATGCTACCACGGCTGGTAGCCTCCTCACTGTCCCCCCCCCTTCCATATTGGAGGCCTTGGCATTCTGCATGAGCTCCAGCATTGAGGTCATGGACCCCATCCCCCTGGCCACATCCCTGCTGCAATGCGCCATCTCCTCCTGCATGGCGATGGACCGGCGACACATCAGTGATGTCGTAGCGGACAGCCGGTTCACCGACTTGGTATAGTCCTGGAGTCTCAGTCTCTCCCGGCGCATGCCAACACGGTCCTTCTCCAGCTGGCTGCAGAGGTTTGCCACCTCCCTGTGTAATTTCTTCTTCTCCCTCCATTGCAGGCGCTGGACCTTCAGCATGTTGCCTTCCAGTCCAGCAAACACGCTCTCACCCTGCTCAGATGCCACTGGACTGTCTGGCCCTGCCCTGCGGCGTCTTGATGTGAAGAGGGCGCCCTCGGATGCAGGACCAGCCCGCACCCTGTTGGATCTTTCTACGCTAGGACTTTGTTCGCGCTGTCTGCCCTCCTCTGACGACTCCTCCATCTGCTGGAGGGTGATCACGGCATGCCTCCTGCGTGACAGTGGTGGTGATGGTGGTGGTGGTGGTGTTGGTGAACGTCGCAGTGGTGACTGAGTGAGAGGGGATTGCGGCCCTCCCTGGCACTGTGGTGATGTCTGTGGTGGAGGATTGGCTGGCTGCGATGGCGCAGAACTTGTGTTCCCTGCAGGCATGCTGTCTTCATCCTGTTCACTCCCCTCTGGCCTGGCTGACCTGCCTCTGCTGCCCTCAGCTGCACTGCGAGATGACTCGCCTGAAATGACACAAATGTAAATATACTCAATGCTCTGTCTGCATTGCCATTGCATTAAATTACATGCCAACAGTGCACAGTGGTTGTCCTGACCTATCCATTTGATTTGCCATGCTATTGTGTTAGCTGCCTTGACAGTCCTGATCATGAGTTCACACTGACTACATCACCCAGAATGCATTGCAGGTAACCAGTAAGACATGATGTGGAGTGGGAGCACTTTTACCACTATGGGGGTTGGGGTTGGGGAGGGGGTAGGGCAACATGCTGGGCATGCTTCTTACCTTGTTTTCTAGCTGCTCTGGCGGAGCTGTCTGCGTCTCCCACGCCACCCACACTCTCCCGCTGGATGGTGGACTCCACCATCTGTTCCAGTGGTGTTGGTACTGGGGCTCGATTTTTTCCTCCTCCAGTTTTCCCTGCCAGCCTATGTCTCTCTGCTATCCTCTGTTTTGCAGTTTTTCTGAGGTCGTACCACCTCTTTCTGATGTCCTCTATGGTGCGCAGGGTCACACCAATGGCATTGATCTTGTCCCGAATGCCACTCCATATTTGCCTCTTCTGTGCCTCTGGCACTTGGTGGGACTGGGCTCCAAACAGCTTGTGGTACTCTTGGGTGACATCCTGGATCAGGATCTCAAGCTCCTTATCGCTGAACTTGAGTTTCCTTTTTCTTTCACCTCCCTCCTTCTCCCTGTCCTGGCTTGCCATTTCAATGCTTGTTCAGTGCTTGTTCTTCCTTTCTTATGGCTGTGTTGCTGCTGGCTCCTCTGCTCTCCTGCCTGCCTGCCTGCCTCACAGTGAGCTCCAGGCCCTGTGCACCTGGCTGGGTGTGGCAACTTCCTGTTTGGGAAGTAATTGGGTGTGTCAGGATTGGCTGATTCACCAAAACGCTATTTTTTAAATTACCGAATCGGTATTACCGATTTTGGGTGTGGATTCGGTAACACCGATTCGGTAAAAGCCTTTCGGTATGTATTTTTATTACCGATTTGTTCAAAATCGGTATTCAATACCGATTTGCAACGATTCAGTAATGTTTAACGAATTTTTAACTACATCACGTTTACCTCATTCTTAATACCGATTCGGTATAATTCGGTATTAAGGATTCGGTATTCGCTATTTACCTACATATGGCCCTAAGTAGTAAATAAAGTAACCATGAAGTGGTTGACATAGGTACTTTGTGAATTAAAACATCGTAACCTCATTTGTTTGTTCCTTTTTGATTCTTTTTTTCATTCTATGCTTCTAATTATATCTAAATCACTGCATAAGTCCGGGACCCCTTTTGTCCGTATCAACCATTACCCAGGTCCCAGTGACTATTTTGGGTCTAACCCTGTGTTTATATAGCACACTATGAAAGGAAGCAGCCCGGGGAAAAGGGAAGGGGAAATAACAATAAATCTCTGTGAATTTCTCTGGTCTCACAGGTCTGGTCAATTTTAAATCGCCTATCTCCCTCTATCAGCACTGTATAATACAAAGAGAGAAAGGTGTAAGATGCAGTATATATATGAACCCACAATACAGTCACACTGTCCATCTATATCAGTATACACTTACAGAGAACTCCACAGCAAATTGCTGTGGTTTTAGGCCCAAATGTTAATCAGAAAGCACATAGTCCTGTATTCTATCCAACCGGACTTGGCTTGTACACAGAACCCCAATGAGGATAATGCAAAGTGCAGGTTACAGCTGTTTAAGCACTTCACAGCGAGAGTACCATGCAACTGAAAATACCTCGAAGGAGGATACGTCTGACTGTTTTCAAAATACACCTGGAGATGTTTCTCTATCACAGAACAAAACAAATGGCATAGCCCAAAAATAAACGGTAATACTGGAGCCGCTTGTAGTTCCAGCGGCCTTTCTGAAATAATCACAACAAAGACATACAGGCGGGAGAGGAGAGCGCTCCTGCGCAGTCTTCCACTCACTAAACACTACCTGTAACTCCCGGGCCAGGAGTACTTAGAGACATGAAGCAATTACGGGATCCAGCGGTAGCGCAGCGCACTCCGTGGGACTCAACAGTTTCTCGGGAAAACGGCAGCGTTTCTCCAACGTTGCCGACGCAGGATCTCCAGCGGGGAATACCGTCCGCTATACGATCTGGAAGGATTGGAAAGCACCGGCTTCTTGCATAGGCGGTGCTTATAAGGAAACGGGCTGAGGTTCGTTCCCCTGGTTCTACTTCCTGTTGTCCTGCCCCACTGCCTTCTGGGAATCTTAGTTCTTGAAGGTTTACAACAGGAAATTTGGCCTAATGTCATACAAGAAAAGGATGTGTGGCGCGCAATTGCTAAATCCACCTCCCTCTCCTGTCTAGCACTGGTGATCGCGACAGAGGGATATGCGGAAAAAGAATGAAGGCGTGACGTGCTGACCAGCTCCGAGGCAAGTGGAGCAGAGCAGCGACGTGCACGCCAGCAAGACTGTACCTCACTCGGAAGTGAGACAAAGATGTCAGAGGGAGTCCGCGACCAAAGTCGGCTGATACCAGCAACGTGAGGCGGGACAGGGAGCCGAACAATACGCAGGATACTCGGCAACCAGGAACTGAGACTTGGACGGAACAAGGAGGTGTGGTCAGGTGTCAGGAACAGTAAGCCAAGCAACGGCTTACAGAGGAGATGGCCTCTTACGTGAGTGTAAGAGGGCGGGTTTGATAAACAGGCGTCGAGGCGGTAGTGGTGGTTTAAAGGAAGAAGGTTTATTGAAAGTAAATGACGATGTGAAAGGGATTTGTAAAGGGTCTTCGAAATTTTCTTCTTCTTCTGATGTCTCCGGGGAAGTGTCAGCTGATGAAGGGTCTTGTGTGGTCTTCGCCTTGTCTTCAGGACGTGGTTGGTCTCCCCGTGGCTCATAAGAAAAGGGAGGAATAAATGAGGGGACCCACCTCGCCGGACACACACTCTACGCCGTCTTCTCATCCTGCAAAGACATCGCCTTCAGCCACGCCACCGGACTCCACTGGACGGACCACAGCTGCGTCCACTTCACCTTCAAAAGAACAACGATCCACCACCACCAGCAACAGGTTGCTCGAAGAAGCTGGAACAAGATCACAGCCGACCAGCTCGCCGCTTCCCTGAGCCAGCACCCTCCCGCCAGCTCAGCGAACCCCAGCCAGGCCGCCGACAACCTCACGAAGTGGATCAGCAACTGCGCGGACGAACTCGCCCCACTGAGGACCCCGCCCAGCAGACCCGGCAGCAAGAAGGCCCCATGGTTCACCGAAGAACTCAAGAGCTCCAAGAAGAACTGCCGAGCCCTCGAGAAAGCCTGGAGAAGGGAACCAACACCGGACAACATGACCACCCTCAAGCTTGCCACCCGGAAGCACCACCAACTGATCCGCGCCACCAAGAAAACTGTATTCAAGGACCGGCTGGACAACAACGCACACAACTGCAAGGAACTCTTCAACATCGTGAAAGAGCTCTCCAACCTCAACGCCGGCAACAACAACATCACCCCATCGCAAGACCTCTGCAACTCCCTCGCCTCCTACTTCCACAACAAGATCGAGGACATACACAACAGCTTCAGCACTCAACCGACGCACGCCACGACTGAACCACCGCCCCCCACCACCACCCTCCGCGCCTGGACTCCGATCAGCACCGAAGACACCGTCCGCATGATGAACTCCATCCACTCCGGATCTCCAACCGACCCCTGCCCTCACCACGTCTTCAACAAGGCCGACGCTGTCATCGCACCCCACCTGCGGGACATCATCAACACCTCCTTCGACACCGCCACCTTCCCGGAGAGCTGGAAGCATGCCGAAATCAGCGCCCTACTCAAGAAACCTACAGCGGACCCCACCGAACTCAAGAATTTCCGCCCCATCTCGCTCCTCCCGTTTCCAGCCAAAGTCATCGAGAAGACCGTCAACAAGCAGCTGGCTGCCTTCCTCGAGATGAATGGATCCCTCGACCCCTCACAGTCTGGCGTCCGAGCCAACCACAGCACCGAGACCGCCCTCATCGCTGCCACCGATGACATCCGAGCCCTGATGGACAACGGAGAAACAGCGGCCCTCATCCTCCTAGACCTCTCCGCGGCATTCGACACTGTTTGCCACCGCACCCTAGTGCAGCCCCTCAGCAACGTCGGAATCCAGGAGAGGGCACTGGAGTGGATCATCTCCTTCCTCGACGGAAGAACACAGAGAGTCCGACTACCACCGTACAAGTCAGAGGCCACCGAAGTCATCTGCGGCGTCCCTCAAGGATCCTCGCTGAGCCCCACCCTCTTCAACGTCTACATGAGCCCCCTCGCGGCCATCGCACGCCAGCACAACCTCAACATCATCTCCTACGCTGACGACACCCAGCTGATCCTCTCCCTGACCAACGACCCCGCCGCCGCCAGAGCCGACCTTCACGAAGGGATGAAAGACGTAGCCGAGTGGATGATGACCAGCCGCCTGAAACTGAACTCAGACAAGACGGAAGTCCTCATCCTGGGCTCCTCGCCCTCCGCCTGGGACGACTCCTGGTGGCGCCCCCCCCCCTGGGCACCGCACCCAAACCGACAGACCGCGCACGGAACCTGGGCGTCATCCTGGACTCCTCCCTCTCCATGACCAGACAAGTCAACGCCGTCTCCTCGTCGTGCTTCAACATCCTGCGCATGCTACACAAGATCTTCCGGTGGATCCCCACCAAGACCAGGAAGACGGTTACCCAGGCCCTCGTCACCAGCTGACTGGACTACGGCAACGCCCTCTACGCCGGAACCACCGCCAAGCTCCAGAAGAGACTCCAGCGGATCCAGAACACCTCAGCCAGACTCATCCTCGACATCCCACGACACAGCCACATCTCCGGACATCTGAGAGACCTGCATTGGCTCCCCGTCAACAAAAGAATCACCTTCCGTCTCCTCACCCACGCACACAAAGCCCTACACGATCAAAGCCCGAGCTACCTCAACAACCACATCAACTTCTACGCTCCCAAACGCCATCTCCGATCAGCCAGTCACGCCCTCGCCGCCGTCCCCCGCATCCGAAGAACGACAACAGGAGGAAGGTCCTTCTCCTACCTGGCCGCCAAGACCTGGAACTCCCTCCCGACCGACCTGCGCCTGACCCAAGACCACCTCTCCTTCAGGAAGAAGCTCAAGACCTGGCTGTTCGAGCAGTAGCAGCACCCCTCCCCCCCCCAAGCGCCTTGAGACCCTCCGGGTAAGTAGTGCGCTCTAAAAATGTCTTTGATTGATTGATTGATTATTTCCCTTCACCACACCTTTAGTGTTCAGTGTCAATCGGTAGGAAGGTGACGGAGCACGTAATCAGTAGAAAAAGTCAGAGGTAGAGTTAGGTTTAGGTAGTAGGGGCTAGGGGCAAAAGTTTATAGTGCCTAGGGTAGAATTACAAGAGTGCTCACAGTTTTCCAGTACCTAGGGTAAAACGACAAGAGTGCTCACAGTTTTCCAGTGCCTAGGGTAAAACGACAAGAGTGCTCACAGTTTGCACGTTATAAGAAAATAATAGCAGTGCGCCGTGCATTGAACCAGCCTAAGGGGGTCATTAGGATTGCGGTATTTCCGCATCCTCGGGGCCGGCGGAAGCCACCGCCGGCCCCGAGGATGCGGAAAAACCGCAGCGGACTGACCAAGGACCCACCGCCACATTAGGATGGCTGGTGGGTCCTGGTTTCCGTCCGCAGCTTTTCCGCCGCGGCTGGCTTACAACCGCGGCGGAAAAGCTCTGATATGGTGACGGTGTCTCTCAGACACCGTCCGCCATATCAGGATGGGATTTCAAAAGTGCTTTTCCACGGCGGGTTTTCCGCCGTGGAAAAGCATACGGATCTTCACCTAGGGGGCCCGTTGTGGGCCCCCTAGGTGAAGGGGGGGGGGGTGGGGGGTGCACATGGGGGGTACCTATGGTACCCCCCTGCATTTGCATGCGGAAAGCGGCAGGCACCGCGCGGTGCCTGCCTCTTTCTGCATGCAAATGCAATGCGTGCATTTTTAACATTGCCGCGGGTGCAGCTTGAAGCTGCACCCGCGGCAATGTTAAAAATAGAGGATGTGACCGCCAGGGAGAGGATGTGACCGCCAGGGTGGCGGTCACATCCTAATCGCACAGGAGGGGACTCCGCAGCCCATGCGGACGTCCCCTCCTCCTCAATGATCGCGGACGGACGCAAGTCCGTCCGCGATCATAATCGGCCCCTAAGTATGCAGGTCGTGGTCCGAGTATTTCACCAGCTATTTTACGCGCGCGGACTCTGAGAATCCAACAAAAATAACCATTCTAAACAATCCCTCCCCGTATCCTTCCCACCCGCTACCCGCCAAAGTTCCCAAGAGCCGATGTCACTCACCGACCCCGCCGTAACTCTTCCTAGAGGCACGGCCGCTCTCCAGCATCCACCGGACACCACCAGTCCTCACACCAGCTGTCTTCGTCGACGTCCTGTTCGTAGGCTGTCTGGGTCTCCTCGGGTCCCGCGTCTTCCTGTACCGGGTCCGCATAGTCTTCAAGGGCTCCTGCCTCTTCTACGGGTCTTGCCTCTTCTACGGGTCTTGCGTCTTCTCTCTCCGTCGGTAAACTCCTTCCTCCGTCTTCGGCGTGGACCTTTGCTTTCTCCGCCCTCGCCTCTTTGTAGGCGTTTCCCATTCGTTCTGCCTTACTGTTTCCGGGTTGTCCCTCCTCCTCTTCCGGGTCAACCCCTTCACCGCGTCCGAGTGCCTGAGGAGAGACAGCAAAGGAGCGTGGTTGTTACAGTCCGACTTTAGGACAGCGAAAGGTACAGTTCTCTTCTATTCCGGTTTCCTCCTCACAGTGAGTTAGGGGCCGTCTCAAAAGTACCCAAGTCAGAGGATTCACAAAAACTTGACCATGCCTTAATGTCCTACCTGCTGTAGTACTCTGGCGGCGCTGCGCTAAACCGAAGTTCTAACACCCCTCCGATACGCAATCTTAAGTTTCGTAGAGATTTCCCCCTTAACATCTGGCATCTCCTGGAGTGGTGTCAATGTCTAGAGCGAATTCTATACACTCCCTGACTGTGTTTATTGTATTTGGTAATGAACTTTATAGAAGATGGTGGACTTGAGCTACAGCTAGTAGACCCACTTTTTTGCAAAGTGGCCTCACTAGGTTTTGACAAAATCCTCTTCTCTGCATTATCCAAAACTCTATGTTTATAGGCCCTCTTTTAAAATCTGGTTTTGGTGATTTGCAAATTCTCAGTAAATGAATTGATGTCACTACAGTTTCTACACACACTCACCATTTCTCCATATGGGATATTATTAATGATGGCTCTAGGGTGCGCACTCGTTGCGTGCAATGTACTGTTTCTCTCTGTTGGTTTGCGATAGAGTTTGCTCTGAATTTTATTGTCTTTGGCAAAAAATGTAATGTCCAAAAAATCTATCTGATCTGAAGCATAAGTCATAGTTAGTGTCACATTGAATGGGTTGTGATTGAGAAAAGCAAAATAATCTTCCAACTGGCCAACAGACCCATTCCAAAGGATGATTATATCGTCGATATACCTCCCCCCAAAAAATGATGTTTTCTAACCAGGGGGAGGCATATCGACCCCAGGTGTGTTCCCTCTCCTACCATCCCATGAACAATCCAGTACCTCCCATCGCAATACCCTGGAGTTGGTTATGCTACTGACTTCCATGTAGGAAAAAATGTTTTGACACAATTAATTCAGTCATTTCAAGAATCATCTCATTATGTTCAAACAATTCAGTTGCCTGGTTTTTAAGAAGTGTCCCATAGCACGCAGGCCCAAATCTTTCTTAATGCAGGTATATAATCTAGTTACATTAAATGTAACAAAGTGAAGCCCATCGGTCCATGCAACATCCTCAAACTTATTGAGGATATCCTTGCTATCTTGGATATAGGCGGGTACATTTTTTACTAACGGCTGTAAGAATGAATCCGATAGTAGAGATAGTTAAATACATCTTTGAAAAGCTAAACTAGTGAAAACTAATGGTTAAAGATATTCCTGTTAGCCATATCCACTCCATGGTTACCTAGTAACCCTGATTTAATACAGAGTTCATTCAATAAAAAAGGGACCAGTCAACTCCCGATTATACTGCTATTATATCCTATATCCCACATATGCAAATCAGGGAAGTTTTGAAAGATACTAGGTATTTTGCAAGACTATGCATTTGTGCTGGCTGCAGGTAATGTGTGTTGCAATATAAGAGAAATCAAGGTAAAACTGGTCCATCAGACCATAAAACTGGCAAACAAATCAACCCCACACATTGATCTGAACCGATCAGCCCAAATGCCACTTACTGTTTGCCCTATAAGCCCACCAGTCTCTGCTGGGGTCTATATTCAACACTGCTTCTTGGAGTTTGATGATTTTTAATTTTACAATTCCTAAACAGGTTGGTGCTTGTCTGTTCAAATGAGGGCAACTGGACAAACTATAAATCCAACTGATATAACTTTCAGAGCAATGTGGAATTAAAGACTTTGTGTACCATTATGGAACTTGTTTCTGCTTGGGTTGAAATACTACGTTGGGACAACCAAAGAAGAAATTCCTTCATTGTAAATTGTTAAGTGATATATGTAGTACTGATATTTTCAACACCCAGTTATTTCTGAAAGTGTCAATAAACATATCTAAAAGTACAAGGCTTGCATGGATTCGCGATGCTATGGAACAACGAGAGATGTGTGAGAGATCCAGGTCTTGCTGTGCAGAAGTAGTCAAGTGTCCAAGATGAGCTTGAAGAGGACTTTAGTGAGTTTACCATTAACAGAGACCCCATCCAACATCCTCGCCTTACAACTGTCAACTGACAAGTCAGGCAACACCTCTAAGCAACTCCCAGGTTCCACATTCCAGGCATCATCATCTGGAAACAGAAAGCTGTGTTCTAGAAGAGAAGTAGAACACTACATCACCTCCCCTCCATTAATAACCAAGCACAAGAAAACAGAAGAACTTTGAGAAATAAGATAATAAAAATGAAACGTACAACACACTTATGCAGCACAAGTGGCTCAACAGAAATAATAAGAAAAGACATTACTCATTAGACATAATCGTGCAATCTAACCGGATGTCTAACCACCCTGCTAGGTCTAGAGACCTCGACTTGTGCAGTGGCATCCGTTCACTCATCCACATCATTGAGTTGACATCTGCCCACTCTGTTTAAATTCCACACTCTGTGGTCACTTGCTTTAATTACATTCCTGAAAACCTTTACCACCTTGAACGGTTTGCTGAACTTCAAGCTCCCTTTACACATTCAAGGAGATCTGCTCTTCACCCAATCACCCACTGACACTAAAGTATTATTGATGGCTCTTCTCTCATCAAATAATCTCTTCCTCTTCTCCATGACCACTCCCTCTCTTTCTTTCCAACCCTCCGCACTAACAACAATACTGTCAATCAAAGATCTTTTATCAGCGACCCATGAAGGACTGACTTCTGTGTTGGCCACCCTTTTCTTGAACAAGTGAAACTGAGACAATCCTGTAGAAGAATGCGGAGAAAACCTGTACTCCCTCACTTTATTTCTTGTGGCTACCTACCAATCTGTCCCCGTAGCAATAGCCTGTTGCAGGGTCTCCTTCAACACTTTCACAAATCTCTCAACTTCACCATTGTTCTCTGGATGGTAAAGTGCTGCTTTCTTGTGTTTTATCTCCCGCTACCCAAGAACTCCTCGACCACACCTGAGGTAAATTGTACCCCATTATCCGAGAGTAGGGACAACAGAAAAACCCTCCCTGTCAAAGGGATCATCCGAAAATTCAATGACCACATCAGACTTAACAGAGTTTACAACCTTAATTTCTTGCCACCATGAGTACATATTAATACAGACCAGGACATACCGATCTCGAGTTCTCAGCTTCACAGGACCCAAAATATCAATGGCAATGTCTAACGAAGGATCCTTGAACTGTTTCCTCAGCACCATTGGTTGCGTCCTACATTTTGAAAGGCTATCCCTGAACACACACTTTGCACAATTCCTAACCTCCCTCTCGACACAGACATCCATGGCTGGCCACCAATATGTTTCTCTAATCCTTTGTTTTGAGAATTCGCATAAGGCTAGCAGGAGCACTCTTTAACAACTGTTGCCATAAAACATGAGGGGGAACCAACTTGCTGTCCCTCATCAGGAGACCATCAACAACCCCTAGTTCTCTTCTAAATTGCCATAAAATCCTCAAATCCTGACTACAATCCTTCTTCGCACACCATCCTTCTAGAATCATCGATACCACGTTCTGTAAGGTTTCATCTTTTGCCAAATGCTCTCTCCCTTCAACTTCAGAAATAATACCATCACTGATCAAACACACGTTGACATCCTCATCAAACTCTTCTCCACCAAACCATTCCCCCTCCTGAGGCACCTCATTGTGCGCACAACCCAACCTAGACAAACAGTCGGCCAGAGTGTTACTGGCCCCAGGCAAATAAGAGACAAGAAAATCAAATTCCTGCAAAGCCACCACTTACTTTCGTATGCAATGGAAAACAAAGTCAATCCCTTTTTTGGAAAACACCTCCTTCAACGGTTTATGATCCGTCAAAACCTCAAACTTACTTCCCCACAAAAACTTCTGCAATTTACGGATGCACCAAAAGATGGCAAGAGCTTCTCTCTCCACAATGGAGTAATTACACACCGCACCCCTCAAGGGTCTAGACAAGAACAAAATAGTTTTCTCTTCCCCTTCAGACTTCTGTAGCACGACTCCCAATCCCTTTGAACAGGCATCTGTCATCAAGTAGGACTATTTCTTCGGGTCAAAACTCCCCAGATCCTGCTCCTTGCTCAAATACCTTTTCAAGTTCTCAAACTCATCATTACAGGATTTTGACAACACAAACTCACAACCCTTTTTCAGAAGATTTCTCAAATGACAGGTCTCTCCAGGAAAGTTGGGTACAAATTTGTGATAGAATTATGTCATTCCTAAGAGCTTCACAAGCTCATCCTTGTTCTTCGGGACATTACGTTTGCAAATAGTGCTGACTAAGGAAGCTTTGGGTTTAATGCCACTCGCCGATACCAAGTGTCCAAAGTACGCGATTTCTGCAACATCAAACTTACATTGATCAGCTCTCAGGGTTAGACCAGCATCACACATTCTACTCAGGACCCTTCTTTTTCTCCCATTAATCTCCCATTGTGGAGAAGTGTGGCTCAATGGTTAGAAGAGGCAGACCATGAAGCCGAGGTCAGACCTGGGACCAGGGTTCAATTCCCGACGCGGCAGGGTCTTGAGCCCAAAAATGTCCACGGACTCGATAATTCTCGCTTCGGTGCCTGCTCGAATCACAGGTTCACACTCTGCAACTCTGGGCAATAGCTTGCTTAATCTCCACTATGGCCCCCCGCAGCAGGATGCCTGGCTTTCACCTTGGGGGTGCCCAGTACGGGTTATCTCACAGGGAAAAACCAGGACGGGTTCCCAAAGCAAGCGCTTAGAGACCGTTGGTGATAATGCGCTATATAAATATAAAATTACAAATACAAAATGACATTACAAATTGTGCTCTTCAGAACCAACCCCAAACACCAGCACATCATCCTGGTACCCCTTGACACCGGCAACTCCCTGCAAGATACGTTCCATAATCCTCTCAAACACCGAAGCAGCAGAGATTAGACTGAATGTCATCCTCAAGAACTTAAAAGTGCCAAATGGTGTAACAAAAGCGGTGAGATCTTGAGAAGTGGGATGTAACTTGACCTGATGGTAGGTAGACGTAAAGTCCAGAGACGAAAAATGCATCACCCGCCAAGGGAACATAACATTTTGCTAATATTAGGCAGGGGTAATGATCTATTATTACCGTCTTGTTGAGTTCCCTCACGTCCACTTAGAGTCTGGCATCCCCATTGGCTTTGCGCACCATTATAATCAGCCTTAACTTCTTGTATTATTCCATTGGCAATCAATTTGTGCAACTCAACTCTCATGCTTTCTTTCACCAAAAGAAGAACACCCTGAACTTTTGCTACCTTCAGTACTGAACCAGGTTTGATTCTGATACAATGCATGTAGTTATTGAGGCACCCCAATTTACTGTCGAACACTTCAGGAAATTCTGTAACCCAGACTTTCCACTCTTCACCCACTTGCCTGACAGAAGGCCTCTCCTTTAAAAACATGGAGGGGCTCTCTTTGGGATCCAAAAACATGTGCAAATCACGTTGGTGGAACCAGCTTATCAGAGAGTCTACTTTCATTGAAACATACGCTTTCCCCAGGATGATCCTCCTGTTAAAGTCAATCGTGCCCCAAAAGTAACCTAGGAGGTCAATAATTTCCCTTCCATACCCCATTGGCTTTATATCTGGCTTTATTAACTTGACTTTCTTTACAAGATGTTGTTCTTGGAATTAATGTTATCTTGGCACCTGAGTCAAACAGCATTTTTACTTGTGTATCCTTAACCAATACCACTTCCATGGGTCCCTCGCCACCAGACCCTTTGATCTGACAGATGTTGAACTCTTCCACCTCATCTTCTTAGAGCTCCACTTCTCTGATTTTTCTTTTAAATCTCTACTAGACCTACAACATTTCAAAAAATTACCATTGCGACCACAAGCACTGCACCTGACCTGGAGAAGTGTGGCTCACTGGTTAGAGCAGGCAGACCCTGAAGCAGAGGTCAGACCCGGGACCAGGGTTCGATTCCCGACGCGGCAGGGTGTTGAGCTCAAATGTCCACGGACTCGATAATTCTCGCTTCGGTGCCTGACCTAATCATGGGTTCACACTATGTAACTCTGGGCATTAAGCTTGCTTAATCTCCACAACGGCCCCCCGCGGCGGGATGCCTGGCTTTCACCTTGGGGATGCCCTGTAGGGGCTATCCCACAGGGAAAAATCAGGACGGGTTCCCAAGGCAAGCGCGGAGATACCCCTTCGGGGGTCGATTCTGGCGCTATATAAGAAATGCAATAATAATAATAATAATAAGGGCATTCCTTAAAGCTTGCCATGTGGTCAGATTTTCACATCTGAAACATTTACCCTGGACGTTCTTCGAGATAACATATTTGTTATCTCCCTTTGTGAATGTTTTATTTCTGGCCACCTTATCTTTCTCTACTTTCATAACACTACCATGACTCTTTTCTAGGGGAACATTGTTATGAATGGTTTCTATACAAGCTTTTGAATGTTCATGAGTCTCTCAATAATGAGCACCTCATGCAAAGAGGGATTATCCTTTTGGCATAAGCTGTCTCTGGCTTTATCAATACTGCAACCCAACATTAGCTGGTCTCTGACTCTCTCCTCTAATGATGCCCCAAAGTTATACTGTGAAGCCAATTTATGCAACTCGGTGATGTATAGCTCTACTGACTCATCTTTCTTTTGCATCCGCCTGCTGAAGTGATATCTTTCTAGAACTGTGCTCAACTTTGGCAAATAGTGTAGGTCCAATTTTTTTATGCAAATCTCAAATTCATTTAGATGTGGAGAATCACCATCTGAAAGTTCGGGAAGATGTTCAAACACCTCTTGTCCCTTCAAACCTAAACAGTGCATTAATAAGGATATTTTCTCTCAGCACTAATAGATGTCCTGCATACTCGAGCATAATGAATAAACACTTTTTTCCAATTCACCAAGGGTAAAGCCGGTTCACCAGGTGAGGACAGAAAAAACAGTGGCGCAGGAACATTTTGCATGGTTGAAATATTAGACAACAGAACTTGTACCTTCAAACCCATCGAATGTATTTGTATCAAATGAGCCGGACACTCAACTGAGCAGTACAGCACAATGCTCTGCTGGATGTACCCACCTTAAGCACTACAAGCTGACTGGTTGGCTATAGACACGTGTTTCTACAAGCAAATTTGTCAAGTTACCACAAGATGCTGTGCGCATCAGCGTGAGCACACCTGTATTGCTGGTACAAATACCGTTTAAGCTGTGTGTGTCAGCATGTTTCCAAAAGCCTTAACGCTGCTCATAACGCCAGTACACGGCTTGCTCAGCTGATATATTTTTTTCACAAACTGCGTTGGCCGAGCAGTGCGTGTCAGCGCGTGGGGTGACGACAAAATAAGCTGCACCGCTACTGGCCATACAGATTACACCACACACACAGCTGCTGTAAAATATTATTCAAAGGGATGTGTGCATCAGCGCACTGGCAAAAGATTACAGTGGCCGATCCAATATTGCCACTGCTATATCGTACGTAAGAGAGCATCACATGCTGGTGAATGCTTCTCATATGAACAGTTCTCATGTTGCCGGAGTGCATATGAGGCACGCGCATCACCTTCGCATGTGATGATTCACAGTCTTCCATTGTAGTGGTCTTGAGCCACCGACTGTCCTTCGCTAAAGCTGACTTCACGCACCTGAGCATGTACGTGTCTGAACACCGGAGGGTCCGTGGTATTGAAAGTGTGCCCATCCAAACTGAGCACCGGTCCAGGGGAGCAGCGAGAACCCACCCCGACACTGCTCAGTAGCTGTCGCCTCCCTTGTCTCCGCACCACAACCTCCAGCAGGCAGTTTTTGGTGAGACAGGTAATTTTGATGTGTTGGGGTCTCAGTTGAATTCGAATCAGTCACATGGATTTCTTCCAAGTTCCAATCATTGCCAAATGTGAAATCCAGGTCTTGCTGTGAATAAGTTGTCAAGAGTACAAGATGAGCTTGAAGAGGACTTTATTGAGTTTACCATTAACAGAGACCCCATCCAACACCCTCGCCTTACAAATGTCAACTGACAAGGCAACAGTACTAAGCAACCTCCAGGTTCCACATTCCAGGGATCATCACCTGGAAACAGATAGCTGTGTTACACAAAAGAAGTAGAACACTACATCTTGCTGGGTAAAATGCTCCTTAGGGCGGGTAGATGCCAGGGCGGATTGGCACTGCGGGCATGGGCAGAAAAGCCGGTGTCTCAGTGCGCTCTGTGGACCGTTTTTTTTCCCCTTTCCCAGTCCACAGAGAGCACTGTCAGGGAGAGGAAAGCAGCTCCTCTGGGTTGCCGCTCAGCGATTATCAGCTGTGGCCTCTCCTTGACCCCCTTCCCTGCCAAGCAATTACGCTGATGGTGGGCTGGGGAGGGGTGATTGAGGCCAGAATCAGCCTCCCTGGGGGCTAGGTGTTGCTCAGGCCTATGAGCCATTTTCACCTCTGCCCGCCCTGGGGCCACTCAGCCCAGAAACAGTGTTTGCTTTAACACCTCGCCCACAGCCCTTCTCATTCAGGGCATAGTGGGCAAGGAAGAATGGGTCTCATTGTGGGGGCCAGGTGATGTTGGGAACTGCCACCATCTTTACCTTAGACCCCCACCCCCATGGATGGCCCAGCATCTGTGTTTTTTGCTTTTATCCCCTCTCCTGCCAGGCCATTGCCATTGCCCTGAGGCAGTGAAGGGCTGAGTTATTTAAAATTAGCTGGGGCCTCTCTGTTTTTCAGGTGCTCCTGCGCTGCAGGGCTGGGGAATAATTTTTTAAGAGAAAGGGACCTCGTTGTTTTTCAGGTGCGCCTGTGCTGGAGAGCTGGGGAATAATTTTGTGATAGAAAAGGGCCTTACTGTTTTCAGCTGCTCCTGCTCTGGAGGGCTGAGGAATAATTGTGTAATAAAAAGGGGCCTAGCTGTTTTTCAGGTGCTCTTGAGCTGCAGGTTTGGGTAATACTTTTTTAAGCGAAAGGGGCCTCGCTGTTTTTCTTGCAGGTTTGGGTAATACTTTTTTAAGCGAAAGGGGCCTCGCTGTTTTTCTGGTACTCCTGCGCTGCAGTTCTGGGGAATAATTTTTTAAGAGAAAGGGGCCTTGCTTATTTTCAGGTACGCCTGTGCTGGAGAGCTGGGGAATGATTTTGTAATAGAAAGGGGCCTCACTGTTTTCAGATGCTCCTGCGCTGGAGGGCAGAGGAATAATTGTGTAATGCAAAAGGGGTCTCGCTGTTTTTCAGGTGCTCCTGCGCTGCAGGGCTGGGGAATAATTTTTTAAGAGAAAGGGGCCTCGCAGTTTTTCAGGTGTGTCTGGCCTGGAGGTCTGCGGAATAATTTTGTAATAGAAAGGGGCCTTGCTTTTTTTCAGGTGCTCCTGCGCTGGAGGGCTGGGGAATAATTTTGTAGTAGAAATGGGCCTCACTGTTTTTCAGGTGCTCATGCGCTAAAGGGCTGAGGAATAATTTTGGAAGAGATAGGGACCTACCTGTTTTTCAGGTGCTCTTGAGCTGCAGGGTTGGGGAATAATTTTTTAAGAGAAAGGGGCCTCGCTGTTTTTCAGGTACTCCTGCGCTGCAGTTCTGGGGAATAATTTTTTAAGAGAAAGGGGCCTCGCTGTTTTTCAGGTGCGCCTGCGCTGGAGAGCTGGGGAATAATTTTGTAATAGAAAGGGGCCTCACTGTTTTCAGATGCTCCTGCGCTGGAGAGCAGAGGAATAATTGTGTAATAAAAAAGGGGTCTCGCTGTTTTTCAGGTGCTCCTGCGCTAAAGGGCTGAGGAATAATTTTGGAAGAGAAAGGGGCCTCGCTGTTTTTCAGTTGCTCAACTTGTAGGACATTGTCACCTTGGCCCTGTGTCCTTCCCAAGAACAATATCCTTCCACTTACATTCCTTGTGTGTTTCATGAAAGGGCACCCTCGTGAAAATGGGCCACGCCCCGCGAATGTGGGCCACACCGCGTAAATGTGGGCCACTTTTTCGTCAGTGCCCGGGCCAAATTGTGATCCCAATCCGACCCTGTAAGAAGCCATATGGTTCGCCCTCTACCGTCAAGAACAAATCAAGTTTCACGGCTAGGAGTGGCCCACGTTGAAGCTGGAGCACCAGTTTCGAGTCTAGAGGGGGGCTAAAACATCCTGTGATTATGGGCACATCACTTAATCTCCATGTGCCTAGAAATGAATGCGTCCGTCTTTAATGCAACTGGTGCTCATGTAAAGCGCTCCGATACCTTCTGATCGAGTTCGCGCTATATAAAACTGCAAAAAATAAATAATCAGAAGATAGAACTGTGTATCGTACTGAACTCATAAAATGAATTTAGGGAAAGGATCTACTTCCAGGCCGTCCGTACTGTCAACGCTACAACCGTGATACTCTGAATTTCTTATGTAATATACTTCGCTTAAATAATTAAAAAAAAAAAACATATCTGCAATCTTTCGGTAACATTACAAAGCGTCTGCCTTTCAAGGCCAGAAAAACACGTACAGCAAACGTAGATTTGGCCAATTAAGAATTTGGTACGTTTTACTCGCCAATTAATGTTTGAACAGGTGTCCAACCTCCGAGGCCCTTCAACCAATCAAACAACTAGCGCAACTAGCAGTTCCTCCCGCGCTTTCTACTGCTAGAGTTCTATCGACCAATCCAAGATCACCTCGCTTGTTTATTATGTTTGCAGCATCTCTATTCGTTGTAACTTGTTAGCACCGGGTGTGGACTGTTCTGGGCCTACTAGATTTATAAACGGAAGACGTCGTTTAACAAGTGATAACCATTGGATAAACGTAGCAGGTGCTAGCGAATTTCAATTGGGACTGGTAACATTTTGAGTCGGTGGCTCTGAAGAGGTAAGATAATTTACGGTGGTTTGGGAAAGATAGCGTATTTTAGAGACTCATTAAAATGAGACTTTGGGAAAGCTCACGCATAATTTTCCATGTCGTGTTTTCACTTTCTGAAACGAGTATGTGAATGGGAATTTCTGTAATTTTCTCCCCCCACTAAAGTACGATCAAAGAATACAACCCGTCCGCAAGAGACGCGACTGCAAAAAGAGAGTCGGTGTTGGTGACCGGATATGAAATTCAAGCCCGCTCCCGAGCGCAGTGTGTACGCAGAAGCGTGAGTTGGAGTAGAAGGTCCACAAGACCCAGTGGATAACAACCCAGAGGGCATCGTGTATGGACTAATCTATATTTTCATTCTTTTCCAATCCTTCCGAGCATTCATTACCTCCTCCAAAGCGAGAGTTGCCTCGTCAAAATACGACCCCACGGAAGCGGGTCGCATTGAATCAAAACACCAAACCTTCTGTTCAAACTCAAGGGAGGAAACGAAGCCGTGTGTGGTTTTCCTTGAGAAATGTATTCCTCAGCCACTGCCATGACAGTGGCTGAGGAATACATTTCTCAAAGAAAACCACTGACGGCTTCGGCTTCTTTTCCTTCCTTGAATTTGAACGGAAGGTTGGGTGTTTTGACACTCAACCTTCCGTTCAAATTCAAGGAAGGAAAAGAAGCCGTGTGTGGTTTTCTTTGAGAAATGTATTCCTCAGCAACTGTCATGGCAGTGGCTGAGGAATACATTTCTCAAAGAAAACCACACACGGCCTCGTTTCCTCCCTTGAGTTTGAACGGAAGGTTTGGTGTTTTGATTTAATGCGACCCGCTTCCGTGGGGTCGTATTTTGACGAGGCAACTCTCGCTTTGGAGGTGGTAATGAATGCTCGGAAGGATTGGAAAAGAATGTGTGTGTGTGTATATGTATATATATATATATGTATATATATATATATATATATATATTCTCCACCTACCTTTTTGTATTACGTTGTTGAGTGTCATGCCTAGTTCTATTATGTGCATGTTACTGTTATCATTGTTATATCGCAGTAATGGCCAAGTCCTGAACACTTGCACGTGTGAACGTGAGGTTACATGCACTTCTCAGCACAGCTGCAATACTTTTAATTGAAGAGTACATGCATTTCTCAGGTGCAAACAGGTACTGTAAATAGTGAGTACCTTTTTTAATCTATATCGCCACTGAAAGCACTGCATACAACCGCACTAAGCTGTCACGGATTTTAGGTGTAACTAAAAAGAATGAACTGCCTTATCTGCCAAAGTCTTAAGGAAGCTCAGTGAAATGTATTAATTGGGAAGTTATCCTGGATTTGTACTGCACCAGACGTAGGCTAACACGTTTTTGAGAAGCAATAACCGGGACAGATTAGACATTAAGGTATGACTAAAGCCTATAGCCTTACTTGTATCTCTGGCCTGTTCCTACTTTTACCTAGCTTCGTAAAGTGTGTGTATATATGTGTGTATGTATGGGTGTATATGTATATGTGTATGTATGGGTGTATGTGTATGTATGTATGTGTGTGTGTGTATATATATATATATATATAAAATAAAGGTTGCAAGAACGTTTCTAGTTGGATTCAGAATTTACCTACCAATACCATTGAAATTCAGCAGTTCTAGTTAGTTAATCAAGAAACTATATCTCGCACCGTAAAGTAACTATAACTTGCGCCACCGCAATGCAGTTTTCTCAATAATAATTTTACAGCAAATGTTGCACCTTTATCAGTGATGTCATGAGTGATGTAATAGGTGGATTAATTAACAGTCAATGGCAAGGGAGAGAGTTAGTTACCATAGCAGGGGCATAGGTAGAACTATACTTTTTTTTTGGGGGGGGGGGGGGGGCAAACACTCCCAGCAAGAGGGCAGCACCATCATTTCCAAAAATGGGGTCAGAGCTAACCTCACAGCCATTACCTGAGGGAAAAAAGTGACACATTTTGCAATTTTAAACATATTTGACAAACTTGATTTATTAAAACTTTTTTTTTGTATATTTAACACTGTCCCTAGGTTTCAACTGATTGCACGTTCATAAAAATGCTCTTGACCCGTTGTTGACTTAAAGTACAGTTTTAGTTTACTCAGTGAGCTGTTTAAAAATATTAATGGGTAAGGCTGTACTTATGTACAGGTTTCAAAATATCCGGCTCAGTAGCAGACTTTGTTACAGAACCAAAAGCGAGAAAAACACAAAAGGGAGACACGAGGAAGAGAAATATGGCAAAATTGTGCCCAAGAAAGAAAGCAAAGATTAAAAATAACCTCTAAGAGTGTGCTAAAAGAGAGGGAGGATGACAATGGCACACAGTAGAATCACGTCTAGGCAGTCTTGGTATTCGTCTATCACAACATTTGAAATTGCAACGTAAAGACTCCCGAGCAAGACTTTGGGCCTATCATTGATTATTTTTCAAATTAAGGACTGCTTAGTGGAGTACCACATGGTACGTTGGGGTGTGTAAACTGGTACCCCACAGATTAAATTCTCAAAATCCCATTCCTTCTTTTTGAATTAATTGTGTGCAATAAGTTGGTCGTATTGCTGCCTGTAAATGCACTGACACCTGTGCTACACTAAATGAAATTCCAATTGTTATTATTACCAGGCCCCATTGAGTAGTTCTTTATATGTAGCCTATTGAGCAAAATCAGTGTCGGAATGAGTCAGGCTTTTATTGATGAGCTGGCATTATGGGCATACAGGTGTAGATAGAATACAGATTCATAGTTATTTGCTTAGGAAGATTGGTACAATTCTTTGTGGGGATGAACAGAATCAAAGTCCAGGGAGAGGTCAAGGATAGGCATTGTGTTTCTCCATTTATATACATTGCAGTGCTTAAATCCATCCATTGTGTAAGTCGGTGCTACTTTCGGCCACAGCCGCACCAGAATCTGTTTTGTTAATGAGAGAAGTTACTTTCCTCGATTAATGTAGATATTTGTCTTGAAGCTGACCTTTCTTTTTGCCTAGCAACAATTGGTTATTGACCAGAAGTTAGGAGCCTTTGTTTGAATGCCTTTGTTTTAGGGAGTTCTATTGGGAATGCACATTTAGCCAAGGAGTTGTTGATGATTCTGGCTGGATTGGCTGCAGAGCTATTAAAGACGATATTCTTTCCTATATGAATAGGATGTGGGTCTGCTGGTGATCATGTTGGCCTACAAGCTTTAGCAGTCCTGAGCGTTAATGAGGCTAAAGGTGAAAAACAGGTCGTTTTCATGACTTGTTTTCTAGTAAACTGCACTGCTGGAATTATGATTGAACCATTATTGAGCAAAGAAGAGGGAAGCAGGAGGTCTAAAAATATTTGGAGGGTTGTAAGAAACGCAGGTGTTCTAGGCACACAGCAAGGGCAATTGGTGTGGCTTTCGACTGTGCTGCCAATGTGTCATGATGTCCTAAGGTACCACTTCATGTTCAGTGGTTGGAGGACCCTTTTCATGTGAATTCTTCTAGCAGGTCTGTTTTTGTGAACTTGAGGCCCATCCTCTGCTCTCTCTGTTCAAATCTCCTGTCTCATTAACCACTGTCTACTCTTCAGGTAAGCTTTCCAGGAAATAGGAGGTTACTCTGATGCAAAGCAGGCAGCAGGTCTCGTGGTGTTCCTGGCTCCTGTCAGGTTTTCCTGCTACCTACTCCTGGGTTGTTCTTCAGAAGAAAATTAAATTAAACAACCAGGTTGCTCACCATTTAAAGGTTGAGCAGTGGCTATTCCTGTAGGTGTGTGCTGTTCAGACCTGGGCAATTATTGGAAAAATATATGTTTAGTTCAATGATTACACAATAAGAGCCAGATCTGCATCAGTTTAGTATCCATGCAATTACACATTTGACAAAGTTCACTAAACTTGTGTGGAGTGAACAAACCGTAAGAACCCATATTCATTTAGGAAAAATATATTGTTGCATGAATATGCTCTACATAAAGGATACATATTCTGACCAGACAACTGTGCACTACCCTAATCATTATGGATTCCGGGGGGGGGGGGGGGGGGGGGTCACAGCACAGTCCGCTCTCCTTAAATCCACTGAAGAAATCGGGACCATTCTAGATCAGGGAGGAAATGCAGTTTTGATTATGCTGGATCTCTCTGCTGCATTTGATACGGTCCCTCATGTTTTCAGATGGACCGGCTGCACGAGATTTGAGTAAAAGGTATGGCCTGGATATTTAGTAACACAAAAATTAGAAGGCGTTCCCCAGGTTTGTTTACTTGTTGTCAGGAAAACACTATGTCACCACATTCGAAGGAAAGACTATCCTTCTCACCTAAGAACACGAAGACCGGTGGGAGCCAAACGCGAGTGCATACGGAGGTGACAAGGTGAGGGTAAATGGAAATGCCCCCAATAATCCAAATTGAAAAATAGACGTGTATCTGCACTGGGGACTGTATCTATACCGGGAAAGAACTGACAAGACAGTGATTTATGACGTGTACCTGTATGAAAAGTACGAAAATACACGGAAGGAACCCACCCTCGTGAAACGAATTAAAAGTAACGCGAGTGACTGCTTACTAATTGAAAGAGAAGCACTAGGAGCACACCGGTTAATACCTAAATATAATACAATACAGATCGCGATCAGGTAGACCGTTTTACAGAAAACCCGTATCTAAAGGCCTTGAGAACAGTAATACCCGAATCAACTGAGAGGATACTGTCGCAAGAAAAATCAGATCCATTTGTTGTAAATTTGTCCTGAAGAAGGTGGGGCCAAGCGCCTTGTCCACCGAAACGCGTCAACAACCCATCTCAAGGGTTTTTTAATCCTTTTTGTTGATATATGTTGTTTTTAAGTTGAAATGTTTTTAATTATATGAATAAATGTATGCATATGTGATGATAATATAACGAGCATTAGGCACTGTATTAAATGGCGGAATATGTATGATCATACCTTTTTTTTAAGCAGATAAATTTGCTTTTTTAATATACAAAAAGATTCATGAAAACTTTTTTAATAAATAGTTCTAAGCCAAATTATTTTCTTGCCTTTGTGGTTCTACTAGTGAGGGGTACACAACATACCAAACTCATACATATGGGAAATCAAGGATGAATGTGAGAGGGATAGTCTTTCCTTTTGAATGTGGTGACATAGTGTTTTCCTGACAACAAGTAAACAAACCTGGGGAATGCCTTCTAATTTTTGTTACTCTACCCAGTTCCCTTGGGTCCAGAGGGTACTTTCTTTCCTTTTTAAGACTGGATATTTATTAAATCATTCCTAGCCAACAGAGTACAGACAGTCACACTTGGAAATTTAACTGCCAATACGTTCTCCCTTCCATGTGGAGTCACTCGGGGGCCTTCTAGGAGTCCAACTCTTTAATATATATGTGTCGCAGCTAACCACCCTTATTGAATCCTTTGGGTTCAAGCTGACTTCATACACAGATGATACTCAGATATCAGAATCACTTCTTCCAGATGGTATTCAGGAGTTAGCGCCCGAGTTAGCGCCTCGCTTTCATAACTGCATGAGATCGGTGGGTAGCTGGATGACCCAAAACTGCCGGAAACTTAACTCTAATAAAACAGAGGTGGTACTTTTTGGCAATCTTAAATTTTGGACCCCTGCAAGATGGCCAGACTCACTCGGCCCTCTCCCAACTCCATTCAGGAAGGTGAAAAACTTAGGAGTTATAATAGGTAACAAACTCTCCTATAAAGATCAAGTGAATGCAGTGGTCTCACCCACATCATACACCACGAAATCATGCAAAAAAATACAGCATTTTCTTCCTAAAGAAGGTAAAAAAACAGTCATTACTGCTTTAGCCATTTCCAGACTGGATTATTGCAATAGCTTATATGTAAATATCCAGGAGGGGCTTATGAAAAAAACTCCAACTCTTGCAGAATGCAGCTGCAAGACTGCTTTCGGGCATCTCAAAATATGCATCAATCTCTGTGGAAATTAAAAGCTACATTGGTTACCTGTCAGAAAGCGAGTTTTGTTTAAGGCCCTGTGTGTGATCCTCAAGTCACTTCATGGCATCGGACCCTGTCACCTGATTCAGCGTTTTCATTGGTATGTACCCAGAAGATCTTTGCGCCTGAGAAGCTAAATTAGTCTGTGTACCGTTCGTAAAAAAAAAGGTAATTGGGGTGGCAGAAGCTTTTTGGTTGGCGCAGCCAAAGCTTGGAACGCCCTTCCTCTACCTCTTAGATGCATGACAAAATTATTGGACTTCAGGAAGGCCTTGAAAACATGGCTATTCAATGCATAAGGTCCAATTTGGTTCCCCTCCGGGTTCAAGTTTCAGCAGGACATCGTACATAGCGCCAGGACACCCTTGGGTAACAGTGCGCTCTACAAATGTCATTAACATTAACTACTGACAGGGATGTGGAATTCCTATAGCCCGACGCCCAGGACATATTGTTTTGGGTCAAGGGCAACCAGTTTTAATGTGCATTTTGTCTTTGGGACAAGTAGTAGGCCCAACCCCCTGCAGCACAAACTCTTTGGCTGCCAGTTTGCAGTACCACATTAAGGATCAGGGAAGGGCACTGCCTGTAGTTAAGTTAATATTTGTGTGCATGTGTTAATGCTGTTCAAACTTATATAAGGTTCATTAATTGAAAGCCTTGATTATTAGGGTGAGCGCTCTAAGTAAATGTACGTTCTGACTGCACTACTGACCGTGGTTCCAGGATGTAAATGTGTAAACACGGTTTCAAAGTTTAGCAACATGAGGCTATGCATGATGCTCACAGAATGCTCGCTGATAAGATGCAAATAATTGCAGAAGCTGGAAAGCAAGATTAATATTTCTTTGCTTTTACTATAAAATGTTCCTAAAAAATTAAAGTAAGGAAAAAAACATTTAGCTAAACTGTAAAATTTCAGATACCATTTCTTTGCAGCATCATTTCGAAAAATGTGTTGATGCATGCTAGTATTTCCCCAAAATATTCATATTGGAAAATTTGTGTAACCAGTTTCAATAAGATTATGGGAAACACAAATAAACAAGCCTTGGCAAAGCCAGTAGGTCTGACATTGGTGCTCATCTTTTAAGTTTTGGGAATGCGTGACTTGTTTTGGCATGGCTTTTGTAAAGCTCTATTGATGTGTGTGCTGGGGGGCCATCACCATTGTAACAAACATTGGCAAACGCAAACATTGTTTTTGGTCTCAAAAAAGCACACTGCCACATTAGTTACTGGCACTGAACAAAACTACTTTGTGTACCGATATGCTCCTTGTGTAAGGGCAGAATGCTGTCACTCACAGTGAAGCCAGCCGATTTAGAGAGAGAATTTTAATAAACACAAAAGGTCATGGTTAACGCCAGACCAAATTAGGGGCCCAATTATTAAAGCAAGTCTCAAAAGTGCACATTTTTATTATATAGCTTTCGTGAATTTACATTAGTAGGGCAAGAAATTGTATTTCTACAAAATATTTGTGAACTGCATGAGTAAATATGCACGTATAGATTTGCTCATGTGACCACCTGGATGTTTGAAAGTTAATTTTCCCTCCAACTACTTTTTTCCCAACTCTGAAAGAAGGTTTACGTCTGCCACTCTCTGGAGTAAATGTCCAACATTTCTCAGTTTGGGAAAGATTAGAGAAGATTTGTTGAAAACCCTTAAAACATGCCAGTTAGGAGGTTTGCACAGTCTCAAACGGGCAACCCTGGAACTACTGCTTACCACCATTTTCACTCCCAGTATGTAGATCTACGGCAACGTGCCAACATAAAATGATTACTAGTATTCACACTACTATGGTATATGCCCTGGAATAATCAGGCTATATAAGAGCTCTTATATAATGAGATTGCTGCCATAATTTGTGGCAGCACTACATGAAACCAAAGGGACAAGTGGAATTTGTTACAGGACAAGGAGATTTGACGCAACCTGCCCCATGGACAAGTAGATACTTTTATTAAATTCCAAACCCCTGGCATGGTGTGTAGTGAGTGCAGAGTGATCACTGTGAGTGCAAGTTGAAGGGTGAGCGCTGAGAATGAGGATTGAATTGGGTATCAGATTTGTTAAACTATTGCTATTGTGGCATCAATCAGGGATGGAGGTGGAAGGTAATAAATAATTTGCTGATCCTGCAACAAACTTTCAGTATCGTGATTAGGTTTGCCAGTCGACTGGATTTCTACCGGCACCACCAAGATTTTGATGTCCCAGCCAGTACAAAAATGGGCTAAATCACATAAAGCTGGTATGTTTAGCCTGGATCTGTACATACAGCAAGCAGCAAATTTAAATATAAAGTATTTTTAAATGGGTTATAGGGCTGCCTTAATGACCCCTGACTAATAATTAAAGTAAACACAGACTGAAAGTCATGTTAACAAGCACTGGCGTTGCCAATAGGTCTCGCAGTAGGAAAGTTTGAGCTATTGGTTTTCTAAATGACATTTTATTTTTTTGTTTTGTGATTTACAATGCCCATACTTTTAACTTTTCGCATTAGGAAAGTTTGAGCGATTGGTATTGTAAATGATACTTTTTTAATTTGTGTTGATTTTGAAAATAGCAAAATTAATAGCTTTGTCAGTTACAATGTCAATAGTTTTAACTTTCGCAAATGTGACACCTATAGCATTTGTAATGCAATGTGTGTTGTATTTACGTGACTTAGATGTATTGATATTACAAATAACTGGTTTTTAATTTTGTAAATAATTAATACTTATTTATTGTAATTTATAATGGCAATAGCTTAAACGTTTGTAAGTAAATTTTGTGAAGATTATGTTCAGTCTATTTTATTGTGACGAAAATCCAAGAACATTGCATTTGCACCTACACACACATATGTGTTGTAGCACTGAGTGGTGAGGGTGTGTGAGGGTGAGTGAGGGGGTGTGAGGGTGAGAGTGTGTGAGGGTGAGGGTATGAGGCTGAGTGAGGGTGAGAGGGGGGGGTGAGGATGAGGGGGTGAGTGGCGCTTTCGCCTGCCAGATGGAGCCTGCCCGCCCACCTGTACGGAGCCAGCCACCAGGGGCATCCTAGTTTACTCAGCTCGGTGAGAGGGAAGGAGCACGGAAAGAGATCGAGGTGAATTATATAACTCGATAGCTAAACAAAGCACGACAGACAGATCGCATTAGTGAATGTTAACAGTCAAATAAAGCAGCCAGAAAAGAATCCCAAATATTCAAGTACACAAATCGAGACAGAAGGTTTCACTTCGCCTTCGATTTGTAGTGCCAGGTAAATAATTGCAGGGTAACTTGTTTACTTACATTTTTCAAGTCATATTCATCATCGCACTTGTCATGTAATTTGTGCCCTAAACCACACTTTCAGGATGACATGCCAGTCAAGAGAAAACGAAAGAAATTAAAACACAAAAAGCACAATGATGTGAACGCCGCGTCATTTTGTATTCGTTCAACATGCATTTGTGCGCCTGCAAAAACAACATTCGTTTTTGCCAATTGTTCCTCTAGCCCCAAACCAATGTTGTATTAACTTTTGAGCTGCTGAGTGCTCTCCGTATTCTTTGTCGCACTTTCATTTTGATACCTCGTTCTTTGCCCTCAGTGGTAACTGTTCTAGATGATGTCTGCATTCTGCAGCCTTATATAGAATGTAATGTGCACAGTGTTCTAGAATAGTTTCCATTCCAGCAAACCGGTCCTGGCTGAAAGTGAGCTTCCACAAATTTCATGTGACCTCCGATACTTAGTAGATAAGTTTGAAACCTTGTAAGGAGATCCATCGCCAAATTTACTGCAGTTTTGGCAACGAGCACAATCAGCAATCACCTGTTTTCAAGAGGTGAGGAAGAGTGAAACTCGCATTAGCATCTTTGAATGAAATGATACGTCACAGCCTGGTGGGACGTGTGACAAGCGACGCTGCTGTGATTAATTAGAAATGTATGACCCGAAAATTCACATTCCACTTAGAATAAAGGTGCAGAATACAAGCCATATCTCTAGCGTGGCAGCATAGCAACCCGTTATGAATATGAATTTTGCATTTAGTGTCGGAGCTAAGTAATGCAGAGGACGACATCTAAAAGGCCCTCCCACATAACCGAACTGACTTGAAGGTTTTTGTCCACTGCTACACGTCCCCACATTCTGCTGTTCATTTCGTGCGGGTCACCTGAAGTGCAAACTGGAGTAGTAGCACAGTCACATAAAGCTTTCCGATCTAAACCCGTCTTAGCGTTGTTGACATTTTTCTGTTTCTGCCCAGGAAGTAAACACTGTCCAAGCCAGAGTGAAACAGAGGTCGACACTCTAAACGGAGAGAAGGGACATTAATCATAGCATAACGAAGTAATGCATGCCATATAGCGCCCTAGAGGTAATTACAGAAAAGTCACCTATTGCTCAAGTTTATGCCTGGCACTTGCATGTGTAGTTAAATGACTGAGCATAATTAACACTTGTCCAGCCATCATCCCAGCACAAGTGTGTATATTTGAATTCCCCAGCCGGGATTACAAAATGTACTTACATTTGCACATGCTTTCGTGTAAGGCTGTCCGGCAATAACATAGCCACCTAACTTTGTTTATTACTCAGAACAACCTCAGACAGAATGAGAAGATTGCATACACATATTTGTGAATTATTTCCTAACCTTGAATGGTCAAAATTGCTCTCCTGAAAGACAAGAGTATTATTAAGAACTGCTAGAGACGCTGCGTACGTTCAAGTTCTTGCCAGTTGCATTACACTTGCGAGGTCCTCCATAACAGATGTTTACAAGGTAGCCAAGCAAAGCTAGACATTAGATTTGTAAAGTCAGTGACTGTGACAATAACAAGACACAAGTTTTGTACTCGTTCGCAGAAGCCATATGTGACAGTGGAGGAGTTTCTAGCATGTTTAAGAGTTGTCAAAAAGTGTAAATTTGGAGAGATGACTTATGAGTTATTAAAGGGCCATTTACTTGTGCAGTGCTACAACAAAAAAATGCAGGAGAGACTGGAAAAACGTAACCTAACTCTTAAGGTGGCTATCACGATATCAAAGATTGTTGAGGAATTATCTGCATGAACGAAGGAGATGAACAGGACAGTAGACAAGCGTACTAGTGATTAGCTTGGCTGTTCTGTGTGTCGTGCACCTTTGTTCGCGCGCTGGTGTGCGGATTGCGGCTGTGAGCATGGATTGTTTTTTAAGGATTGTATTGTTTTAAAGCGGTTTTTCCCCGTGCTAATGCTTTAGCACGACGTGTACATCTGAATTGTAAGAGCTCTCTTGGCATTGTGGGTGCATTGGGTTAGTCAGTTGCTGCTGTCTCCAAGTACTGAAGGCTGTGCGTAGATCAGCCAGAGGAGAAATGCACAAACGAGACAGATGACCCACCGAAACACACCAGGCTCAACAAGACGGCGCAAATCCTGCAGAATTTCCAACATTAAGCAATCTTAGTAGTGAAGTAATCCAGATCAGCTACCGCAGGACAGCGTGAAAGTTTACAGCACAACAACTGTGACCTCCCCAAAAATGCCATAAATCGCCAAATGTTGCAAGAAAGTTGGCACTTAAGGAGGAGACACACAAAGCATCATTTCCCAAAAGGTTTCTTTCTGTAACCATATATACAGGAGCCCACAGTCAGCGCAACCAGAGCATCAGCGTTTCTTCTGGATTGTGTGAAGAAGTACAGACAGACAATGATGTGAATGACGTGTCATTTTGTATTCGTTCAACATGCATTTGTGCGCCTGCAAATGGCCGGAGGGAAGCCGGATGGGGACGGGAGAGCCTGGTGGGGGGGCGGGAATGCGAGGGAGGAGAAGTGTGGCAGGAATGCGAGGGAGGAGAAGTGTGGCAGGCGGAATGCCTGTATTCGAAAGCGCGATGCACTTGGAGAGAGGCCGGATGGGGGCGGGAGAAACTGAAAGTACAAATGTTGCAAGAAAGTTGGCACTTAAGGAGGAGACACACAGAAAGCAACATTTCCCAAAAGTTTCTTTCTGTAACCATATATACAGGAGCCCACAGTCAGCGCAACCAGAGCATCAGCGTTTCTTCTGGATTGTGTGAAGAAGTACAGACAGACAATGATGTGAATGCTGCGTCATTTTGTATTCGTTCAACATGCATTTGTGCGCCTGCAAATGGCCGGCGGGAAGCCGAATGGGGCGGGAGAGCCTGGTGGGGGGGGGGGGGGGGGGGGAATGCGAGGGAGGAGAAGTGTGGAAACTGAAAGTACGAGTAGGAGGGAGTAGGGGAGGCGAAGCCGCACAGCGCACGCTGGGCGAAGCCCTTTGATGTGCTGTGCGGCCGTGAATGCGCGTGCTTGTTTGGTCACGTGATTCACGTGAACTTAATGAAAACCGCAGCGCAAGAAGCCCTTGGTTTAACGAGGATTTCAAGCACTTGAATTCTCGCTCCGCTCAATGCGCTTGCGCGCATTGATAGGTCGCGAGACCTAAAAATGAATACATGAGGTCCTGCCTAGTATCACGGCCAGGCTTTTGCAGACTCTTTAAACAACAAAAAATGGCTTAGATTTCTCTTGGAAAGGTGGTAACCCTACACTTGATCCGTCTTTTCACAAAATGCATTTGCCCACTGTGGCATGGGCATCAACTTCCTTTCTGTTGGAGGCAACAGGGAGGAGTCCCAATGCCCCAACTGGCTCCCTGCCTCCAGCGAGAGGCAGAACCTGGATTGACAGTTCAGGCTGGACTGTTCCCATAGGGAGCAGAGTCAAGACTGATTTACATATGGTTGGGTTCAAACTGGAAAGGCATGGGGAGTAAGAAAACAATCGATTTCGGCCCAGATCTCTGTACTGGGGTGAATGTATGTCATTGTTCTGCATTCTGTCCATCAATTGTTCATTTTGCATTTGTCACCCCGAGTGGGATGGGAATGCCCAGACGTGGGTCCTGTGCACTCCCTGCCACTGTAGTCCAGTTGGCCTGGCTGATGAGGAGTGAAATCCTGAAACCAGTCCTAGGATGCTTGTTTCCAGTCCAGGGAGAACCTGGCTCTACAGTTCAGGCTGGACTGTTCCATAGGGAGCAGGGTCAAGACTGATTTGCATATGGCTGGATTCAAACTGGAATGGCATGGGGAGTAGAAAAACGACGGATTTAGGCCCAGATCTCTGTACTGGGGTGAATGTATGACATTGTTCTGCATTCTGTCCATCAATTGTTCTTGTTGCTCCAGCGGGAGCCGGCATTGCTCCTGCCTGCAGGGAGCCGCAAAAACTGTGGCTCCCTGTGGGCGGGAGCAATTGTTTCGTTTGTGTGCCTGCCCGCTTCAGTGTGGGCAGGAAAACAGATTAAAAGTCCGCTCCCAGTGTGGGGGAGCATTTTACATACTCCCACCCACTTGGAGCAGATTTAGTGTTTGCTCTCGCTTGCCGAGAGGTTTACAAAATAGCTCCCGCCAAGCGACATCAAATGCGCAAAGTTCTGGGGGTAAACACCCTGGGATATAGGAGGAGCCTGGCCCGGAGGGCATGTGGCCCCTTTCTCTTTCAAATGTACAGTCGGGCCCCTAGTAATCGAGGCCTGGGTGTCAAAGTCGACCTGGGACCCTGCGCCCCAACTTCATTTGTGAAATCTGCTGAGTCCCGGAGAATGGGTTCCCCAGGGCCAAAATCGGTTCAGTTCATACGTCTTTATTTCGAAATATTTCATCATAAAAGACAGTCATAAAATTAGGTCAAACATTGTTCCCTAACCATTAAAAACACTCTGACAAGACAAATCATTGAGTAAAAAATTATGTTGCAACAATATAAGATATATATGATTAAAGACTTACTAAAATATGTTTATAAAAACAGATTGGAGAAAATAATCAAGTATCTGTAAGGTGCTTAGCTCTGATAATCCACGACCAACCCAAGAACTTTGCAACTGCAATGACCACTAGTTCTGGTGTGTCGGTCCTCATTATCCGCAGCGCCTCCAGCCCCACCTGTGTTCTCAAATTTTTACAAATAGGTTTTAGCCATTTGTTCCGGGGAGCTGAATAGGCTGGGCAAACAAAAAAGAAATGGCCTAGTGACTCTTTTTGGTCCTCACACCAGGGGCAAAACACATTTGTCTGTCCATGCCATTTACTGGTGAATGGAAGCGCTCGACCCTAAACTGGTGAAAAAGCTTACCATCACCACTCTTGGTGATGGTATCCCAGTAAGCCACTAGAGAAGGGTCAAGTTTGTGCTCTAAGAACTTACCAGACGGGGAGGTGTTGTCTGTCTGTGCTCTGATTTGTTGTCTTACTGTGGACCAATATAGAGCTTTGAATTCCTTTTTCGAGGGGAAGACATTATTCGGAGCGATCCAGAGATGGCTTAGGCCCATATTTTCCAAGAGCATTCTTACTTTTTTGAACCAGAGAATATTGCCCGAGCCCACCACAGATCTGACATCCAAGATTTCATTAGCAAAAAGTGCCAGTTCCGGGCTTGTCCACACTCTCCTCCACAAGGCAACAGCTCTGAAACGTGCTACATCCTCAATAGGGTGACAGCCCAGGTCCAGTAGCAGTGGCTTTATGGGACTAGACTGGGGGAGGCCAACAAGATTACGAAGGAATTTATTTTGAACTCTGACTAATGGTGACTGGTCTGAAAAAGCCCATAAGTCCGCACCGTACAAGATCGCTGGACTTATTTTAGCATTGTAAATTTTTAAAGCAGGACCTATCCTTTTGGCCAGTGAAGTTCTCTGTTCCTTAATTAAGCACCCTGTTAGCTGAGCAAACTTCAGAGAGAGTATGTCAAGCTGGGGTTTCCAGCTAAGCCTGTTTTCCATTACAACCCCATGGTAAGTCATGACTTTAACCTGCTCTAACACACTGCCATTCAAACGAACGTGGCCCAACTGCGATCTATTTCTAGATAAGACCATAAATTTAGTCTGTTACATTGACCTGTAGATCATTATCTTGGCAGAATACCTCAAACCTGTTTAGGGCAGACTGGAGACCCTTCTGCGTTTTAGATCGAATAGGGGTGTCATCCACGAAGATAAGTAGCGTCAACTTATTACCGCCTAGACCAGGGGCATCTGTTGGGAATGCTGCGAAGTACTGCACTACCCTGTTAATGAGCAATAGAAACTGGGTTGGTGCAACTACGCACCCTTGACGTACACCCCGGGAAACCGGAAATCTCTGTGACCTGCCCCTGTTTGCCCCATCTAACCTGCGCGAAGTTTGCTTCATGTAGTCTGATTACTATTTCAAGAAGTTCTAGGGCCATTCCCAGCATCCCATAGCTTAGCTCTTGGAACTAAGTCAAAGGCAGACTTTAGGTCTACAAACGCTGCATAAATAGTTCCCCACCCAGAATAACCACCTTCCAATAAATTAAAATAAATGTAAACACCTGATCAATCGTGTTTACACAGGATCTAAAACCAGCTTGTAAGGGGGACAAGACATTCTCTAGGTCCATCCAAATCTGGATCTTAGCGAGCACCATCCTAGCTACAATTTTCTGAATGGCATCTATTAAACTGATGGGGCGATAATTCCCCGGAGCAGAACGATCCCCCTTTTTAAATATAGGCAAGATCTCCGCTCCTAGCCAAGAATCTGGTATTTGTGCACCCTTCGCGATGGCATTGGCAAGAAAGGTAATGTAAGGCACCCAATTAATTAAGTCAAATTTAAATAGATCTGCTGGAATGCAGTCCATACCTGGTGCTTTTCCTCCTTGTGCAATCATCAGTGCGTTCTCTTCATCTTTCCCAACAAACACTAGGGAGTGGCTCGGGGTCAGTACTTGTGGGGAAAGGCAGGGGAGGCGGGGACTGTCACAGGTCCCCTAAACTGAGACTCAAAATATTCTACCCAAACTGCGGCACACACATGGTTATCCAGGACTTGGGATTCCGGTGTGCTTCCCCATTAAACTATCTGTCAGAACTTTGTCTGGTCTCTCGGCCTACTGGCCACTAGTAGATCCTGCCAGTGCTGATCATCCCAGTCCTATTTGGCCTGTTTTTGGGTTTTCCTGTATATAATCCTTGCTGCCCTAATGTCCTTGGTATTCTGTGATTTAATGGCTTTCACCAGAGAGCCATAAGCAGAGCGGCATGAATTATTATACCAATGATTGCCTGGTTTAAGAGGTGGTAGTTTACTGGGTTTGGCACTTTTGAAGAAATGGGATTTCAGTACCCCAAAAAGCTGCTCATGGAGAGCACTAGTTTTAGCAATCTGGTATTATTGTTCAGCAAGAGCCTGTAAGGCACACTAAGTGGTAGAAACCTTGTGAGAGATCTCGTCTAAAATTTGGGGATCATAGACTACCTTATCCCACCTGACCCTACGCCTATCATTGGAAAGAAAGGCTTCTGCTGTTACTATCTCGGTGGCTCTGACAGTCTCCAGACCGCCCCGCAGTTTTTAAGCTAAGTAAGAGCGGGTTATGGTCGCTCGGCGGGCAGATATTATCATGTCCTCGAGGAGGGACCAGTGCTCAACCTTGATTTATAATCTAATCAATTCTGCTTGAATTGATACCATTTATCAAATGTTACCCGACCAGATATATCGGACCTGGATCGGCCATTAACAGCTCTCAAACCTCGCTCGAGGCGCCAGCCAGCCACTGTATGGCCGCTTCTGTCCACTTCTTTATCGGGTTCAGGTCGAGGCAGGGGATATTCCACTGTGCATCTTCCTCTGCTAAAATATCTTCCCCCCACAAGAAGTAAGGGTTCAAATGTACAATTGAAATCCCCTGCCACAATCACAAGGCCATCCATCCCGACAGAGTTGAGAAAAATGTCCAGCTCTTTAGTAATTCCCGAGCTCCGCCCCCCCAGGCTGGCCTTTAACATATATTAATAATGATGATCTCCATCTCATTCGGCTGCGACAGTCTTTTTACAAGAATGTCAGGGTTAAGCACCATTACTTCAGTGGACCTGTAGCTAAGCGACTGCTTCACCCAGAGAGTCAGGCCACCTGACGATCTACCTCTTTTACCTCTAATAGCAGGTTTAAAAAGTTTAAGTACCCCAGGCGATGGATGGGATCAGGGGCCCAACTTTCTTGGAAAATCAGGATATCATGGTCCTCCACAAAATCTAACCATTCTGCTATTGAGGTTTTACTCCTCAGGCCTGCAATGTTCCACGAGACCATTTTTAACAGGTTGTCCCGAATAGCGTGCTGAATCTGACCAGACTCCGTCGGATTTACCCCTATTGGTCTCGTTCCTGCAATAGGGGGCCCTCTTGCTGAGGAGCCTGGGCGCAACCTCGCCAAACCTGTTCGACCGCCTCACCCCCTTAACCTTCCTCGATACGATCTCTCCGTCATGCACTTGGGGCACTACCAACACTATCACCATCCACCACTGCATAACCCTCCTGGTGATCCACATCCCTACTCAGTTGACATGCTGTATCCTCCCTTCCCAATGGCCGGCCCACCATAAACCTTCTGTAGGTAGGTGGGGGGGGGGGCGGGTGGGGTGGGGTGGAGCTCGATCCTGGTCTGGCCTGGCCTCGATCGTCCTCGGACGGGCGTATCGCTGGGTTAGGCAGGGTTAGGCAGTGCTAAATAGAGGGAGATGGGGGCGGGAAGAGTGCCTAGCTGCGGCGGATGATTGCAGCTAAGCCTGCTGGTCCTCGCAGTCCCGCCCGGGTTTCACAGCAAGTTCAGCCCAAATCTGCAAGCAGTTCACGATATCCTCAGCACAGGGAACAAAGAAGGCAGGTTTTTTCAGAAAGTCACTGCACCACAAACTGCTGCGAGCGGCGCGTGCCCCTTCCCTCCCTCCTCCTGCCGCCTCCTCCTCCTCCTCATGATGCCCCTTCCTCCTCCTTAATACACAAGGTATTTCCCTTCCAGGACCTGACCTACCCCGAGAGCAAAGAAAAGCAAGGGAGGTCATGTAATTTTGCATGCATGTAAGCGTTTAGTGTTCAGTGTTCCGTATGTCCTTACAATGAAAGTGGCCCAAAACCTATTTTCACAGTATCCAGTCTGGCTGTTTTATAGGGAAACACTGGGAAACATTATTATATCTAATGATTACGGTTGAGTACCAGCTGGAAAATATTTCCAGTGTGTTTTAATAATGGTTATTCAAAATCCAGTTTAATTGAAATATTACATTGAATTTACTATAACTATTAAGGAACAAGTACTTTTCAAAGTTACCTTTTCCCTGCCAATATCCTTGAAAGCTTATTTGTGTTTTGCTCTTCCACTTCTGCCAGTCGGTAATGGAGTGTCATGCTTATCTGAAAGAAACATGTTATTTATAGATTCCTTACCTAAGAATTACCCCCAGGCGTTTGACTGTATCCAGAAAGTTTTTAGTCAGCAGGACCTCTGCCTGTCGAAAGTTGGCATTGGTAGCCTCCGCATCCGTTGTTTGGGTCGCCGGGATGCTGACGTCTGTCCTTTCTTTTTCCGTGCCAGCCAGTGCAGGTCCGGAGAGAGCAGTACCTCCAGTCACTTTTTGGCTGAACTGTTTGACTTTTGTCTACGTCCTTTTTTGAGACACCTCTCCTGACTATGGCATGTTGTCTCCTCCTACCGTGGCAATGGAGGAGGGAGCGTCATACGCAGTGGTTTAGTGGTGTTGCGTAGGGCGGCCGAGGCTCTTGCTCTCGAGCTTCCTACGGTGGAAGTCAGGACTAACCTCCTGACAGAGGTGCCTCAGCGGCTGCGAGCTCTTCGGAGCTCCTGCTGCTGTTTAATGAGGCCCTTAATGACATCCTTTTTAGCACCTGGTCCAGGGCGACCCCACTTACCTCTCTTACTGCCCCACCCAGGAGAGCTTGATGGTCCAAGTCTCTAACTCTAAGAACCAATTTGCTACCGCCTCACCGGAAAGGGAATCCAAGAAGCTGGATTATCTTGGAAAGAAGATTAATAAAAATTTCTCTTCTGCCAGCTTGGGACTGCGAGCGGTAAACACTGCATGTCTATTGAGCCGATATTCCCACTCTGTGTGGGACATGATTGAGCAGGTGCTGCCTCTTTGTCAGTAGGAGTCACGGAAAGTGCACTTCCACGCTGTTGTGTGGCGAAGGTTGCCGTTCGTTGTGGACTGGCTACTGCTGACTCTCCGGGCAGGAGGATTTCCACGTCAGTAGCCCTTCGTCGCTAAGCCTGGATGATATTTCGGGGTTGGACATGCCCATTGATGGTCGCCGCCTTTTTGGGGACAAAGCGGACAATGCTAGAGCGTTTCAAGGACTCGCGGGCTATGGCCATGTCCATGGGCCTCTCTAGCCGCCCGACGCAGTCTGCTTTTTGCCCCTTCAGTGGTTACGGAAGGGGTGCCCCACTACGTCCCGCCCAGAGACACAGGCCGCAGCAAGTTTCCCAATCTTTGTGGGGACGTGGGAACCACCACTGTGGTTCATGGGGCCAGCAGGCGGGCCAGTCCACTACACCCCCCCCCCCCACTCTGCAGCAGCCTCCAAGCCTTCCCAGTCTGACTTTTCCGGCCCATCAAACGCCAGTGGGTGGCAGGATCCGCCATCACCTCCCCCACTGGTGTCCCAATCACCTCGGACAGGTGGGCTTTGCAGATAATCCAAAGGGACTACTCCCTCCCCCTTGAGGCTACATCTCCAGCCATGCCACCACAAAAACCACTGCATGTCGGTGGATCACCTGGGCCTTCTCCAACAGGAAGTTACGGCTCCCTTGGCCTAGGGAGCAATCGAGCACGTTCCTGTCGTAGAAGTAGGTCGTGGTTGTTACTCCCACTATTTTCTGGTACCTAAGAAGGACAAGGGCCTGCATCCTATCTTGGATCTCAGGAATGTCAATCGCTTCCTCCGAAAGGAGAAGTTCAAGATGTTGACCCTCGCTCAGATCTTGTCTGCCCTGGAGACTGGATGGTAGTGTTGGACTTGCAGGATGCTTATTTTCACATCCCTGTCCTGCTGTCCTACCGGCGTTACCTGCAGTTCACAGTAGGGTACGAGCAGTTTCAGTTTACTGTGCTCCCCTTTGGCCTTACCAGCGCCCCTCAGGTATTTTCGAAAGTGATGGCGGTGGTTGCAGCTGATCTGCGCAGATCAGGGTTTTCAGTCTTCCCACTATCTCGACGACTGGCTGTTGAAGGCGGGCTCGCCCCAGGCAGTTGTCTCCTATCTCCAGACTATGTCCGACCTCCTGCATTCGCTGGGGTTCTCAATCAATGTGTTGAAGTCACACCTGATTCAATGGAGCAATTCTGGACACAACACGTGTTAGACCTGACACCCTTGGCGTGGTTTTCCCCCATCTTTTTGCCTCTGCCTCTGCCTCCTGTATTTTTGATGCTGTGCTGGATTTCGTTTTTGCTGGTTTAGATGCTTTGGACACACTGCCACTGCTGATCAGTGCCAGCGTGTAAGTGCTCCCTATGTAAATTGTCATATTGATTGGGTATACCTGATTGGCATATTTGTATCACCATGAAATCCCTAGTAAAGTGCACTGTGTGTGCCAGGGCTGGTGATGACAGATGCTACTAGTGGGCCTGCAGTACAGATTGCGCCACCCACATAAGTAGCCCTAAAATGGTGTCTCGGGCCTGCCAGCGCAGTGTCTGTGTACAGTCAGTGGACTGCCATGTCCGCCTGGCCAGTGCCCCCACAGGCTGGGCCTAACTCCTCCCTGTCTGTGCACATCAGTCACCCCTATGGAAGGCTCAAGGTACCCGCCTGGGCAGGGTGCAGTGTATGGGTAAGGTAGAGCATGTACTAGTGCAGGTAACATGCTCTGGTGGTGAGCAGCAGCCATTTTGTGTGCTCACTGCTGCAAGGTTATCTTGCTCTATAGATTAACATAGGGAGGCTGGTCCCAATGGATACCAGCCTATCTTCCCATAGGAACAAGATGGGACAAATGTGATTGATATCCCTGAACTCAGGATTTAATAACACATCTTTTAGGAAAGGTTGTTTTTAAATTCTGTGTTTGAGAATAGTACTTTTAGAAAGTGGCTGTTCTCTTGTCAAGCCTTTCTGTGTGCACGGGCCTGCTTATGGGTTGACCGTCTGGTTTGAGGGTGACAGGGGCTGCAGAGCCCCCAGGAGGTTGTCTGAGTCAGCCCGTGGTTGAAAGGATGCATCTGCTGCCAGGGAAGTGGGAGGAGATTGCACCTGGGAGTGAATAGGGCTGTGCCTGCCTGACCACAATGCTGGCTCCACCTCCCGCTGGGCGACTGTCACCTCTGTCCCTCACACTGAAAGAGAGAAGGAAGCCAGGAAGCCCAAGGGCTCCAGCAACACCCAGAACTGGTTTGGGCCGGGCTCAGGGCCCACTTGCACAAGACTTCAAAGACTTTTAGGGGTATAAGAGAAGGACCCCTGACAACCAGAAAATTAGATTCTACAATCAAGAGGAACCTCTGCTGGAAGAAGGACCGCTGGAGAACTGAAGGAAGATTGCCTTGCTGTGTGCTCCAAGGGCTGACCTGTTCTGCTGACCAACTGAAGCTGAGGAGAAGTGGGACTTTGCTGTGTGCTGTGACCCTGCCTGCTTGACCTAAGAAAGACTTTGCTGTGTCTCTGAATCTCCAAGGGCCTGAAAAGAGCTGGCCTTCTGGTTTACAACCCAGGAACAGAAAAGTTGTTTAGGACTACAAAGCTCTGCTGTGTCCCCTGAAGCTGCTGTGTGGGTGGAAATCGGGGGCTGCTCGACTAAGACCTGCTGCGTGCCCCGTGAAGCGCGCTGGCTGCTCTCTGATCTGATTGAGAGCGCCGCGCTGGCTGCTGCCTGCCGTGTTACAGATCGACGTGTTCATCGACACGTGTTTTGAGGTGGCTGAAGGGTTGTGAGCCTCCCCAGTGCGGGGCGTGTTAATTCGACCTCGAGGGTCCGTTCGCAGCACCGAAGGAGCCACGCTCTGATTGGCTGTTAACCAAAGGCTGGTAATGAGGCGGCGCGCTCTGGGTGACTGATCACCCCCCCCCACCCCCCCAGCAGGAGTGCCTACGTCACGAAGGGCTCGTCCGAGCGTCGCGCTGTGATTGGCGGGCTGCGGTAAGCTCGGCATGTGGAGTGGCCTGCTGATTGCTCCACTGTGAAGGGCGTGTCGTCACCAAGGAGGCTCGTCTGCCGAGCCACCAGCTCACTCATCTGTTCCAAATACTCTTCTTTGTTAATACATTTATTCCATTTGACTCTCCTAGTGTCGTTATTAAGCTGCATTTCTACAAAGGTGCTTTCTGGTGCCGTACAATCAATGACAGAAAAACCCTTAAGCTGCATGGATAGTACTACGGGGTTATGATCACATTCAGCCCGCTCCTGCACTACCATGTCTATTAGGGAGGGCCAGACTTCCTCATTGAGAAAAATAAAGTGTATACAACTGCTTCTCAACCCATTATTGTAAGTTTGCGAGCCCTGCCTATTAGAAACGGACCACCCATTAACAGCCCTAACCCCTTGTTTCAAACATAACATTAAAAAAAAAAATGTTTTTATTATAATCAACCAACACTTAGGCAATTCTGACAGTAATCAGACACTCGTATATCGTTGACAGGTTACATAGTTCCAAATATAATATCCTTACAGAATCAATATTACACTGTATATCCAGTAGCAGTTTCTGCTGTACCTTCGTCCCCTTCATTATTCCCCCCCCTTACTCTTAATCTTCGTCCTAACTCTCTACATCAGACTCTGGCAGCAGGTCACAGTTGTCTCCCCGAAAAGTATTCCAGGCAGTCTAGATTTTAGTCCATTTTTGGGGGCTTCCTCTAGTTGTGTATACCGTCCGCTCTGTGAGCATAGAAAGGTCAATGCACCAGGCTGCCAACGTGGGCAATTCTACTGCCCCCCATTTCTGCGCTCTATTCCTCTTGGCAATCATGAGGCCCAACGTGACCCATATCTGTCCGTGGCGTGTGAGGTCATTGGGTTCCCATATATTGAGTATACATCTACGCGGCTCTGGTAGAAGTGACACCTCCACTGTCTGCGAGATTTTACGCAGTGCCTGCCGCCAGTAATCTACAATCGCTGAGCACTCCCATATGGTGTGTATAAAAGTACCTTCTTCCCCGCACCCTCTAAGGCAGTATGGATGTTGTGCCCTCTGTAATTTATGTAAGGTGGTTCTGGTGTAGTATTTTCGATGCAGGATTTTAAGCTGTACTAGCCGCAGCTTAGCGGAAATTCCCACCTCCTTGGGCGACGCCTGGGCTTCCTGCTACTCAGTCATCCATTTCTCCCACCTCTGTCATCCATTTACCCCGTAGTGACACTGTCTGGTCTGGTAGGTAATTAACTAACTTCCTGTATGTAAGTGATGTGGCGCGTTTGTGCATGTGGTCAGTAAGTAGTCTGTCTTCCAACAGGGAGGCTTCGGGGACTTCGGTGTCTGGCGGGATCACTGCCAGTAATGCATGCCTTATTTGCACGTACCTGTATGTCTGTCGGGCCAAGGTCATATTGTTGCTGGAGTTGGGCAAATGGTAGTACCGTTCCTCTGTCCCACAAATCGGAGATGCCTATAGTGTCCCATTGCGTGAACCCCTTGCTGCGCCGCAGATGTCCTAATTTTTTTTGTGTCCCAAAGCAGGGTAAGGTTAGTTATAACCCCTCTCCATCCCAACTTTGCCTGTGCCGTGTACCACAACTTGGCCGTATGTTTCGTGGGCCCCTACAATTTTGGTGTCAATCCTTTGCCATAAAGTATGGCTAACATGTTATTCGTGCCGATCTGTGCTCTATCTGCCCTATAAGCTGGATCGTCCTGAGGTGCATGGAGCCATTGGTTAATGACCTTAGGATGTGCCGCCCAATAATATAATTGCAACTTCGGGAGCGCTATCCCGCCTTCATACCAACTTTTATGTAATTTTGCCTGTGCTATGCGCGCCGGTCGGTTGCTCCACAGAAGTGCCGATACCTGTACCGCTATTTGCTTAACCCCTTTGCTGCTCATGACGAGCTCAGCTCGTCATGAGGCACAGTGGAGCAGTGCTTATGACGAGCTGAGCTCGTCATAAACAATGGGATTTCCAACAAGTCCATCCCCGGTTGAAATTTCTCTCTAGCAGCGATGGTGTTAAAGAATCGGGGTGGGACCGGGAAGGGTGTATTGTCAAGTGCATAAAGAAACTGTCGGATGCCCCACAAGACTCACCTGGGATTGTGAAGCAATTCCGCAGAGACTACAAGGACCACCGCCCCTGTACCCACCTGACCCGTGCGGAGAGTGGACCCAGAAAGCGCAAGATGGAACCAGGGAAGGGAGCCAAAAGGAACGGAGGAGATTTGGTGGAAGAGGAGTAGGTTAGCGTCTTGGCACGTCTGAGGAAACAAAGACCCAATAAGGATGAGGCACCACTCCTACTACAGAGGAAAAACCACGAAACACATGCAGGAATTAGCCCCTGTTCTCTGACTTACCACGTTGTGTTCTACGTGCAGGACCAAGGAAGAAAGGTCATAAAGTTAAAAGTCCATGGGCTTCTGCAACCCTCCAAGGTAAGGCGCTCCTGCGCGACAAATGAGGAAAGCAAGAAAAACCACCAAGGTACAATGCTCCTGCGTGTAAGAGAACAACCAAGAAAATAGCGCTCCTGCGCGGTGTCCCAATTACCTAGCTCCATGGTAAGAGCTATAGCGTGGCCCAGTCTCTGTTCAAATAGAGCTCCAGTGTACTATGGACATGATCAGCAGCGCTCCTGCGCGGCTGCGTGAACAAAGGATAAGACAGAAAAATGCTTTAGATGCCAGCGCGAAAGTGAGATGAACAGCGCTCCTGCGCGGCAAAGAAACACCAGGGGAACAGGACATGGAACTCCAAAAGCAGCGAAAGGAAATGTTACCAACAGCGCAGTTGCACTGTTGGCGTTACCGGGACTCGCTTTCCAGGCGGGAACTGCAAGGTAGTCGCGAAGCGGGAAACTGACTTCTGTGACCTGCTGGGCTCTGGACAGGATCTGCTAAGAATCAGAAGCACCGAACCGGCGGTTCATTACGCGTTTAAGCGTTTCCCCCCGGAAGTGCTTGTTGGTGGTAGAGAACTAGACCGGGACTTCACTTCTGCCCGGAAGTGAGGATTTCCGCTTCCTGCATGTGTTTTGCGGCGCTTCGGAACGGTGAAAAAGCAGCGTCATGACAGAAACCGAGGCAGGGCCATCATTTTATATAACGCCGCCCTGCCCAGGAGTGTAAGGGGCAACGACTCCCAGTGCGTCACATCGTGCTTTTAAGCGCTCCAGAGGGGGTGCCAAGTTTCTAACGAAAAAGTCTGTTACATCTCTTGTGATATGCATTCCCAAGTATTTAAAGGAATCCCTAGCCACCACGAGCGGGCAATCGGTGGGGAGTGGTGGCTCTGGTCCTTTCAGTATGAAGAGGACTGACTTGGACCAATTTATTGTGTATCCTTACACTTTCCCGAGGGTGTCGCAAAGTTTAAGAAGTTCTGATATGCCTTGCTCTGGATCCGTGAGGTATACTAGCATGTCTTCAGCGTAAAGCGAGAGACTGTCCTCCCAGCCCTCCCACCACCGGATACCTTTTAGTAACTGGGTCTTTCGAACCAGTGTTGCCAGAAGCTCCAGTACCAGTGCGAACAGGAGCGATGACAGGGGGCACCCCTGACGCGTACTTCTTGCCAGCGATATTTCAGTCGAAATATGTTCGTTGGCCGTAACTTGAGCCAAGGATCTCGCATATAGGAGCCGTACCCATGCACAACATTTAGGCCCAAATCCCATATGTGGTAGGACCGAAAATGGGTATTTCCATTCCACCATATCAAAGGCCATTTTCGCATCTAGAGACAATATCACCGCCGGTTCTGACAGCGATGGGGCCTTCGCCAGTGCCCCATGCACACGTTGAAGGTTAAGGGGCGTGTTCCTACTGGGCATGAAACCCGATTGGTCTGGGTGTATCAAGTGGGGGAGGTGAGTCATCAATCTGTTTAACAATTTCGCCAAAATCTTGGCTTCTGCTTTTAGCAGTGATATGGGGCAGTATGAAGTGCACTCTGTTGGGGGTTTACCAGGTTTCGGGATTGCCACTATTGTCGCTATTCGTTTGTCTAGTGGTAGCTCGCCTTTCTCCAGGCTTTCGTTCTACATTGCCAATAAGGGTGGGCCTATAGCCTCCGCCATTTGTTTGTACTATTCTATTGGTATCCCATTGGGCCCCAATGCTTTGCCTGATTGTATCGAACGGATTGTAGTTTGCAATTCTTCTTCCTTTAGGTCCGCTTCCAGTTCTAAGGAAGCTTCCAGTGTCAGATTTGGCATCTCTATATTTCTGAGGGAGTCCACAACCTCCGCCTCTGTCACCTCCAAAGTCGAGAGTGTAGAATTCCCGAAAATATTCTGCTAGTGTGTGTACACTATGTTTCCCGGGTGCGTTGTGAGCTGTCCCTCCCTCATCCGTAATTGTTGTATTCCTCTAGGGCCATCCCCTCTTATCTAGCCAGGCCAACATTTTACCCGCTTTGTCTCCTACGTCATATATTTTATGCCTCGTTGCTGTTAGGTTTTCTACTGTTTGTTTGTGTAGGTGGTCCCTGTGTTGCTGTTGTCTGAGGGGAAGGGTGTGTGCCGTATCTGGTGAGGGGTCCACAACATTTTACCCGCTGTGTCTCCTACGTCATATATTTTATGCCTTGTCGCTGTTAGGTTTTCTACTGTTTGTTTGTGTAGGTGGTCCCTGTGTTGCTGTTGTCTGAGGTGCAGGGTGTGTGCCGTATCCGGTGAGGGGTCCAAGGAGTGGTCTGTCGGCTGCTTGTAGTGCCAGCTCTAATAGTTCCTTCTGTTTTGTCCGTTTGTGTCCTGTGATTGAGGCAATTGCCTGTCCTCTAAGGACAGTTTAGTAAGCTTTGCACACTATTGATGGCGATGTCACTGACTCTGTGTTTTCTGCAAAGAAATGCTTAGTCACTCTGCGGAGTTGTTTTTTTTTAATGACAGGTACTCTAAGATCTATCCAGTGTAAATGGGGTATATTCGCCTGCGGGACTTCTGCCGGCAGGAGAGGGTTAGAAACACCGGGGAATGATCTGAGATGCCCCTGGGCTTGATGTCTACCTCTTCCACGTTTTGCAGTCTAGCGCCTAGCATCAGAAAGTAATCTAACCGGGACAGACTGTTATGTACAGTAGAGTGGTATGTATATTGGCAGGCTGTAGGATGCGTGTGCCGCCAAACATCCACCAGCCCCATTGCTTCTATGAAGCTTCGGAAACGGTAGGGTCCAGGCGTTTGAGATTGACCTGGGAACTTGTCTGTGGTTGTGTCCAGTATAGCATTGAAGTCTCTCTCCCCCCCCCCCCCCCTCCCCCCCCAATGATAAGGTCTCCCTCTGGTAGGGTGAGAAGGAATTCGCTGAATGCTGGGAATGCCACTGAATGAAGTGCTGGTGGGATGTATACTGACACTACATTAAGGAGTCTGCCTTCCCACTGGCCCTGCAGCGCCGCAAATCTTCCCTGGTCGTCCATTTTTGTCTGCAGAACTATGAATGGATACCTGTCCCCCTAGACCCAGAGGAGAACTGAGTGTACTGCCATTTTATACCCCCAACTGTCCAATGCACTACACGCCACCCTGTGAGGTGTGTTTTCTGCAGTAACGCTAACGCGGGGCCTTGGTTGTCAAGCCCTCGCACATTCCACGTCATAACTTTTTAAGGGAGCTACAGGGGCCTCCTATGTCGTAGTCTGAATGCTTTAATATCGAGCAAGTGTGGGAGGTTCCCACACTGGTTCCTGTGGGAGCTCCTGTGGGGGCAAATATAGCCTCTAGTTTTGTCTTTAGTAATCAAGTTCAGGAATCGAATCAGTTCATCATGTATTTATTCGTACAAGTCATATATTGCAATCATTTTGACTCCAATGGTATTATCCAAAGTTTACTGGGTGAAAACACTTCAAAATGCAGAAATCCCTATGCATTTCGGGACAAAGGTCCCTTCATCAGGGGACTCCAGGTAATCTGTAAGGAAACAAACACTGATTCAGGAAATGGACGTGACCCTCAGTTTGGAAAAGAAGAATAGGATGTGAAGGCAACGGACCAAAGGAAAAGGCGAAGGAAAAACAGGAGAAAAAAAACCATGTGTTTTATAACTGAAACGCTCTGTTAAATAGGCTGAAACGAAGTGACAATACAGTAAAGACATAGTGCAGAGGTAGAGACTTTACGGAGTTAGCACTTAGTGGCATGGGGAAATAAAGCGGTACGGAATATGCAAATACCGACTCAACACCAAAAGAATCACCGGAATGTGTGCGAGTTTAACTAACGATGGTACATGAAAATAAAGGTAAAGTCAAAAGAGGGTTCTCACCAGTGTTATAGAGTAACCGCGTTCTATAGCGGGTGTCAGGGGAGAAGCAATACACGGAAGTGAAAGAGGACGTCTTGAAGATGTCGAGTAAACATGGAAAACAGACTGTAGAGTGTACAGGTATACGAGTGTGATGGTGACTACTGTGAAACACCCCACACAGGGGCCTCCTATGTCGTAGTCTGAATGCTTTCAGGTTGTGAGTTGAACGCCATGAGTGCATTGCGTAGGTATCAGGAACTGCTGCCTACCCAGCTCCAGTAAGGGTCTGTCATTTCATCAAGTCTCCGCTTCACGATCAGTGCCTTTACCAATGAAAACAACTGAAAACCAATTCCAAACTTTCACCCCTGCTGTCTCTTCTCCCCCCCCCCCCGCCTCCCTGCTTAACTGACTTAAAACTGCCCGCCACCCCAACTCAGCAGAGTGCTTCTTCCCAACCCCAACCATGGTATTTGCTTGACGTGGGTTAAGAGTCCAGAGGAGGTCTCAGTCCTTCCACCTCTCCAGGGCCGACTTCAGTCCAGTGTTCAAGGCGGCACCACCACAGCTTTGTAGTCATGGGAGCTTCTTCTCAAGCCCACTTGGGCCAGTAGGTTTATCCTTGTCCGGTCTCCTCTGCCTCCGCCCTCGGCGAGCGGTCCGTTACTTGGCGATGCTTTGTTTGGCTGTCTGTTTAGGCTTCTGCCTCTCGGCCTTGGCGGTCCCTGTTTCCGTGGCGTGGTTTCTCTACTCGCCGCCAACCTTCAAGCCAGTCATAGGGCGCTTCCGGAGTGTAAAAAAAACACGTCTTGCCGTCAGCTACCACTCTGAGCCGTGCAAGAAAGAGCATGGAACAGGGCAGTTCTTGAGCACACAACTCTTTTTTCACATTTTTAGAAAACTTTGTCTGATCCAGGAGACCGCTGCTGTGTAATCCGGAAAAAAGGCAACAGCAGAATTAAGAATCCGAATCGGTGGATACTCTTGCCGTTTGCAATATGGTGTCCCTATCCCGAAAATTGAAGAGCCTGGCGAGCACCGGTCTTGGGTGCGCTCCCGCTTTAGGTTTTCCGCCCGGGACCCTATATACCCCCTCTACTGAGCAAAAACTGGATAGTCCCTTGGGTTGCAGCCGCACTTTCACCAGTTCTTCGACATAGAGATCCATAGCTTGGGCCCCTTCGCGTTCCGGTATGCCAAGAATGCGCACGTTGTTCCGTCGGGAGCGCCCTTCTTGTTCATCAAGCTTTTTCGTTAACAGTTTATTTTCTGCCTCAAGTCGGGAAATGGCACTCTGTATCTCCGCTGTATCCGTCACCAAGGATTTGGTGACGATCTCCACTTCCTTAAGTCTGTCTGCCATTTTCTGAAAGTCCGTTCGAAGCAGAGTGACATCAGTCTATATCGTACCCACTGTAGTTTGGGCACTCGAAAGGGCTGCCATAATGTCTTCCAGTGTTACCTTTTTTGCCCTGTTGCCATCCGACCCCTTGCCCGAGGATGTGCTTCCCTCTGGGAGCGGCGGAAAGCCTTTATCATATGCATACTTATCCAGTTTAGCTTGCGTGGACTGAGTCCTTGGGGCCCCTGCCCGACATGGCGTCTTCACCTGTGGGGTGGCGATATTCTGGATAGAATTTTTCACCTCCTGGGTCACGGGACCCCGCAATGTATGAGGTGTGGATGTCGTTAGATGCCTTGGTATGGGGGAGCTTCGCCGAAATTTATGGGAGCGCTGCTGCTGCTGGGTAACTGCGATTCCGAGGTCTGCATCCGGACTTTGCAGTTGGTTATGTTTCTCACACCCTCAACTGCCGTAGCGTCACTTTTGCCCCACGGACCTGTCTCTGGAACCCCCTCAGGTCTCAGTAAAGTCTCCACCTGTGCCGCGTTGTCCATGCATTCCCCACCATATGGGGGGAGGGTTCGGGGGGGTGGGGAACAGCTGTTCGCTGCGCAGGGTGCACCCTCCCGGTTGCTGCAAAGAAGTTCGTTCGTCTCCCCACCTTCCAATCCGGCTCCACTCAAGGCTTCCCTCAGCTTGGGCTGTGGTTTCTGCCTATTCACAGGCCTCTCCACTCTGATGCCGCTCCCCTCGCGATATGGCCCCTGCCGCTGGTGATTACAGAACATCCAGGCGCAGCAGGGCACACCGATGCAGTCCCTGTGTTGCGCCGCCAGGGTGCGTTTGCCACGCTCCGCCGCCGCTTCTTCTCTGCAATTTAGGGCCTCTATTCAGTGTGGGCCCGACTTCTGTCTGGATAGTAGGCTGCAACTGGCTACACACGATTTCTGCCGCTTTCCGCCGTCGGATGTCTCACGGAGCACCGATGTTCGGCACCGCCTGGTCCCGGACCACCGTACCTGCCCTTAGAGCACCGTAGGTCACCGTATAAGTGTGCGGATTCATGCGAAGGGCTTCACCGTCCTGGAGCTCTTCGACTACGCAGCCATCTTGCTTGACTGTTAGCCACGCCCCACCCCCCACCCCCCAAACATAACTTTTAGCTGCAGCGCTGCTCTGGTCCTTTTTTTAATTGGCGGAAGTTCCATGGAAGGAATGTTCCACTGAGCATCCTCCTCGTAAATGTAAATGTATTGCGATTTATATAGCGCACGTATCACCCGAAGGCATCAAGGCGCTTGCCTTGGGAACCCGTCCTGGTATTCCCCTGTGAGATAACCCCAGCAGTGTATCCACAAGGTGAAAGCCAGGCATCCCGCCGCGAGGGGCCGTAGTGGAGATTAAGCAAGCTATTGCCCAGAGTCGCAGAGTGTGAACCCGTGAGTCAAGTAGGCAGCGGAACGAGAATTATCGAGTCCGTGGAATTTTTGAGCCCAAGACCCGCAGAGGCAGGGAATTGAACAGTGGTCCAGGACCGATCTCAGCTTCCGGGTCTGCCACCTCTAACCCCTGAGCCACACTTCTCCACTAAGCTAAGGTTAACGCCATTATTGTCCAATGGTTCAAAAGAGCAATTGAAATCTTCGGCAATTATCAAATTACATGCGCTTTTATGCTGAACTAGAAAAGTGTCTAAGAGAGCAACAGTACTGAAGACTTTTCCCCCTGGCACCCCTCTCGCATATACATTGATAATCAACAGTTCAGGGACATTAAGCATCTGTAGTTTGAATATTAAAATATCCCTACTATCGATACACACTTCCTCTACCCTGTAACAATCTGACTGCCTTACCCATGTGCTGAGGCCCCCCCCATTGGTCTTCCCCTCTGGCCCACCTGGGCTATTTTAGAAAAATTTAGGAAACCCTGTTGATACACGTATGTTGATGTCTTCCTTACTTAGGTGGCCGGACCCTGCCCTATCCAATATTAACTAGACCAGGCCCGGGGACCTAAAACTTAAAACCACTAAGAGCCTTGTGGGATTTACCGATCCAAGATATTCTTCGTACCATCTTGAATTCCGCAAAAAGATTGTTCCTTACTCCAGTCCTAGTACTCAACAGGTGTAATGCCTTACTCTTTAAGGAAGACCTGTGTTCCTGGGCATTGGCTGGGAGCATTGAAACATTTGCCAATACAATTGTGTATGGTGTTGCTTGAGGTGGAGGGACATATGGGTAATTGTGGCCCCACCCATACTTTTCAGTGGAGCCCAAGGACCCATTGGCCCAGCTGTGTGTGCCAATGTACCACTTTGTAAAGGGTTTACCAAGGGGGTCGCCATAAACAACTACCCCGGAAAGGGGGGGAAATAATGCTAAATTGATATGTGATCTATTATCAGAACTACTCTCCAGTCTGGTATCAACCATTCCTTCCTGCCGATCCCCCACAAGAAGGCTGAGGGGCATTAAAAAGGTGCTGCTCTATTTTGGCTAGTATCTTATCTATTGATGAAAATTACAACATCAGGGGATCAGTCAGAGCTATAAGCTTCTCATCAGCCTCAATATTATGGGATAGCTGTTCCTCTGTAACGATAGTGTTAACCTGACCAGCACCCAAATTTGTAGGTATAGAAGTAGACTTCAAACCGCCCTCGCTTCCTGTAATGGGAGGTTTGGTTTCACCATTATAGAAGCCTGATAGCTGGTGTTGGATAAACCACGTGCTTTATATATATATTTCATTCATTCATTCATTCATTTATTTTTTGGGGAGGGTTCACCACCAAGAGCCTGTGTAGACCGTTGCCGCCTGGTAAGTACCTTTGCTGGGAGGCAAGCAGTGTAGATGAAATGCTGTCCGGACTGGATCCTATAGATGGCCCAGATTGCAAATGCAGCAGAGACGTGTGGCTTAGTTGGGAAGTACAGTCAGCTGTTGCATTGTGCTCGGGTACAGGGGTTAGTGCCATACCTGTGAGGGGTTGTGGGGGTTCTAGTGAAAGTCTGCGTTCTGTGAGTTGGATCTCGTGCATTAGCGCAGATTCGGCCTGAGAAAGAAACTCGTCCAAAGTCTCCACTACTCCTGACCCCCTAACCCTCTTATGCTTGTTCTTACTATTTATCCCCTGACTTTGAACGAGAAAACAAATGCAAACAAAAAGTTATACAATGTCAGGGGGGTGGCCTAGCCCGGTCTCTGACTGGCTCAGATGGGTATGCCTTTGGCCCGGGCTTTGCCCGGCACGTCCCGCGCTGCTGGGATAGAGGCTGCGCTTTATGCACGGAGATGTTCCGGTGCCTCCCCTCATCAGCAACAACTGATGGTACTCTCGTTGCACCCTGGATGTTGAAGTTCTCACCAGGGTGATAATGCGGGAAACTACAGCGTTTGAGGCAAAAGGATACCCTGGGGCAGCGGTCCCACCAGAGTAAATAGTCAGCAGCAGGGCCCAAGAAAGGAGCGCCAGGAAGGGTGTCCGCTACAGCAACAGGAACCCTCGGCCATCTCTGCCTTCCTTCGGCTTCCAGACAAGCCTTCTCTTTTCAAGTCCTCCGTTGTTAATTCTTTCTTAAAAGGCATAGCTCTTCTTTTTCCTCCTATTCCCTTCTTTATGCCTCAGTGGCACTTGAATCTAGTCTTAACCTATTTAATGTGCGTTCCCTTTGAGCTGCTTCACAACTGTCTTTTGAGGCTCCTGATGCTTAAAATTGCATTCCCAGTAGCCATCACATGTGCCAGAAGAGTTAGTGGGCTCCAGGCTCTTTTATCCAAGCCTCCTTTCCTGTCTGTCTATCAGGACAAAGTAGTTCTCAGGACTTGTCCCTCCTTCCTTCTCATGGTTGTCACTGCCTTTCACATTGGGTAGACCATCACTTTGCCCACCTTCTTTCCGCATCCTTCGAAAGAGGAAGAGAGGCTCCACCGTCTTGACCCAAAACGTGTGCTTTCCTTTTATCTGGGTTGCACCGAACAGTTCCGGGTGGATGACTAGCTCTTTGTTGGCTATGTGGGTGCCAAGAAAGGTCTGGCCGTACACAAGTGGACTATCTCCTGATGGGTCTTTTGTGTATTAAAGGCTGCTAATCTCTGGCAAATGAGCCTCCAGGGAGGCTGCGTGCCTATTCCACCAGGGTGACGGCAGCAACTACTGCTTTGGGTCGAGGTGTTCCTCTAAATGACATCTGTCCGGCAGCTACGTGGGCTTTGTTGCACGCATTCACAAAACACTTCTGCCTTAAGTCCATTCTGGAGAGATGGCTTATTTGGCCATTCTGTTCTCCAGGACTTTCTGGTGTGATCTTGGTTCGCAGACCCACCTCCGGGGTTGGTATTGCTGGGGTATCTATTCAATGGTAAGGAATCTATAACATGTTTCTTTCAGATGAACAAGTTACTTACCTTCTGTAATAATCTATCTGTAAAAAACATAGGTTAATTATAGATTACTTACCGCCCCACCCATCCTCTCTGATATGCAAACTAATTTCTAGAGTTAAGGACATCCTTTCAGGGCCCTAGTTTTGTGCACCAGTGGTCAGTGTCTTGCATGGCTCTGCGTTTCTGGCACAGAATGTCGTGTACAGAAAGGATGTCCGCTCGCGAGGGCGGCGTCTTAAGTAGCTGCGGTGACGCCATCCTGGTGACCACCACGCCAACGACTGACGTGGAGCCGACAGACCCCACCTGGTACTGCTGACTAAAAACTTTCCAGATCCAGTCTTGATACCTGGGGGTAATTCTAAGGTAAGGAATCTATAACTAACCTATGATTCTTACAAAAATATTGTTACCGAAGGTAAGAAACTTGTTCGACAGGTCTGCTGGGTTTTTCCTTGTAACACGAGGTGGTGCACATCAAAGGTGAGAGGTCATGTTGGCAAGCAAATATTGTGTATTCAGTGACGGATGTCTGGAAAATTCGGCTTTGTTCTGCTGAGCTTCTGTCTCTAAATTTCTTGGGGTCACAGTAATAGATTTTGTGTTAGATGTGGGAGGGCACTGGGGTTTCCATAGCAGACAAAAGAATATATACACATACCCCCCCCCCCCGACTTTTTTGTTTGGTCATTTCAAGATAGCCAAAGTATTCGACCAAAGTGTGTAGGGTTAGCCACAGGAACCTTTACCCCATTGGTTAGGGCGTTCCCAAGGGCCACTCCCGCCCATTAGCTAGTGCAAGGCATTAGAATGGCATCTCAAGCCACTGGAAGATGAAAGGAGGACTGAACCTGCTGTTCTATATCGGAGTAGAGCCTACAAGACTGGACCTGCTAAGGACAAAAGTTAGAAGGTAAAATCTTTGACCATGGGGAACCTGGTTGTATTATCCGACCCGTGCTCGATTGTGGTCTGTGCCAAATGGCACCTAGGCCCTTATCTACCATGGCCATTGCCTAATATTTGCACTTTGTGCTTCTTAGTGCTATTCTTTCTTAAAATTGAAAAATTCTTATCTCTGGTTCCCCTTATTGGACTGTTATAGTTTGTGGTGTCCTTTTTGTTTATTAAATTACTTTTTATTCTAATTTTGTTTTGGGGATTTTTGATGTTTCTCATTTTGTCTTTATTACTGTTTTAGCACTGCATACATAGTTCACACATTGCTTTTGCATTTAAGCCTCGCTTCCCTGTGCCATAGCTACTAGAGGGTTGACCTCAGGTTAAATAAGTGATATTTGAGGGTTCACACTGACGAGGATTATTACCAGAGTGGGATCCACCACCTAACTAATACCCCACTTTCCTACATTAAAATCCATAACTTTTACACTTTAAAAAAACAATTATTATGGAAATGGAATTCCTTATGCAAGTTATGGGTACACTTTCTTTTGTCTACTTGGAGTTTTCCAGTTTATAACGGGGGAAAAAAATATATCTATATATATTTTTTAAAGTCTTTTATAGATCTGCTCACTCTATCCAACAGAGTCTTAGCATATGAAATTCAAAATCTTTTTCTCCAGGCCCTACAGTTGTATTAATATCAATTTGGTGGGAGTATAGTTTTAATACACCTGTCTTCTATGACATTTGTTTAAAAAGCAGCCACATTGTATTCCTAAATTAGTGATCATAAAGATGATTAGAATGTTTTTAACTCCAAGTTAGTAATAATATTTACTATAAGATAGTTGTGAGAAGTTGGCCTGATATATGATGTTTCCAATTCTGGAACCACCTTGTATCAGTCCAAACAATCCCTTAGGGTGTCTGGTTGTAAGTCAACCTTATAGACAAGCTATCTGTCACAGGGGCAGAACCTGAAGCTCTTCCTGTGTCAGACATGACTGCTAGTGAGGTGCAGGTGGTGCACTTACCTACACTAAGTGTTTTCCTACTGTACCTTGCTAGTGAGTTGTAGTCAGGGTGTGCTACTCCCTTTAATCTACAACTACTAAGTTCAGTAGAACTTAAATATGCTAAGCTTTTGATTTATATGTACCTAAGGTACTTGATGTGATCTTTCAATTTGATAAAAAGATTGCAATGGTAAAACGGCAAGCTCAAATCCGCACCGCTGCACACCAATGTGAGAATTTGGCCTGATATATGATGTTTCCAATTCTGGAACCACCTTGTATCAGTCCAAACAATCCCTTATGGTGTCTGGTTGAAAGTCAACCTTATAGACAAGCTATCTTCATGGTAGCATAGACTAAGCAGTTTTAAAGGCTAAACTCAAGAGGTCGTGTTAAGCGAGCTGTTTTACCAATCACAATCCTGTAATATCAAATGAAAGGACACCACACAAGTATATATTATAAAAATATGTTTATTTCTAAAATAATCCCCAGTACTCTTTATGAGCAAAGGGGCACAAGCGTTAAATCAAAAGCACAGTATAACATATGAAAGTTGCACAATTATGGATGAGGGCGGGTGGCCACTCAAACCATATATTAAGAAAGTGGTATAAGAGATACCAATCGAACATTGGTTAGGCCTAGGGCCTAGGGAATCGCTGGGAGCAGTCGGGACAAGCAATGCTGAAGTCGGGAAAAGCCCGCGGGATTCAGGTGCAGCGCTTAAAGCACACGCGTGCACCAATGTTAAGTCAATGGTGCGTAAAAGTTACACAAATAGTTTAAGGATACTTCAGCTGAACCTAGGACACAACTTTAGACCCAGGCCCTAGAGGTGTGTACCAGTGTGGGAACACTGGCGTTGCTGTGTTGCCTCACCCACAGGAAGCGGGTGCATAGGGTCGAAGGGGCGTCCGGTTTCGTCACGCAGGTTCTTGGTGCTGAAGATGCTGCAGCCGATGTGAAGGAGAAGTGACCGGTGTGATCCAAGGGTGGATCGGAGTCGTAAAGTACCTGAAAGCAGAGGGGACAGAGTCTGGGTCACTCAGCAGTGACCAGGGTGGAACCAGGACGGAACCAGGCAATGTCATGCGCAATCAGGTGGTTGTCGAGGAGCTTCTCTCTGCTGCCACATGGGCTCTGGGGCATCTGCGACGTCCAGGAGCTGGTCACGAGCTGTGCCACGCAGGCTCTCACCGTCGGCGCTGTCGGCTTCAAGATCGGAGCAAACAACACTTGGCAAGAGCAATCCACGCGGAACTGGAAGATTGCTTCTCACTCTGACCAGGAGGGTCAGAGCGGGTGCTCCTTTTCAGAGTAGCGGGTGCAAGTCTAGAGCAACCAGAATCACAATTCTGTTTTAGGTTTTTCGCCGGCACAGGGGCCACAAGCCAGCTGGCAAGTGACCGGGCCAACGCGTCAAGCCAAAGGAAGCAGAAGGGCCCCACGCAGCACTCGTCGAGTGTAGAGGGGTGAGCTTCGGTGCAAGAGTGGCTCAGGGTTGGGGCTTCTCAAACCCCGGTGTACAGCTTCGAGGGTCACTCGTGGGCTGCACGGTCAGCGTCTCGTTGTTTTTTTCAAGATGGCGTGCCCCACGCTTCCGGTCGCCTCCACGGGTCTCAGCTCTGCAGGGACTATGGATCGGGCTGTAAGAAGGCAGGCAAGCTTGATCTCGTCTATCTCTGTCGCTCGAGTTCCAGCGGGAACTGCAACAAAGCAGACGTTGAGGTGCTGGATGGTGCCTGTTTGCACAGGGTGGTCACTCCTTGACCACAAGGGAGATTCTTCAGGCTTCTACGTCGAGTAGGATGTCGAAGGGTCCAGAGTTTCGTTTCTTATGTTTGATCAGGATAATCTGAGTGCGTTGGCACTGCTCCCATTCCTATACCAATCTAGGGGGCTGGATTACCTGCTAGGTCCCCTCCTATGGGTGGGACCCAGGAAGGGGGTGGATACACCCCTTTCCCTTTGATCCAGGCCGCGCTGGGACAGGGGCTGGTGTGCCCCAGAACCAGTTTGGCCAGTTTATGCAAGGGGCAGCCTTGTGCTCCCCAGGCAGTGTCTGGTTTCTTTCAAACCTCCCTGCTACAATCCACTATCTCCTGTCTGGGGTGGTGTAACACCTCACTGCGACAGGAAAGCCTTTGTCCAGGCCTCCTCTGCTGAGTTTCGGTCAGCACCAGGAGGTCAGACTCGTGTCTGTGGCAGAAGCATCCATTTTGTGGATCTGAGGCTCTTTAAAAATCAACCGCGTTTCAGTAAAGTAACATGTCTTCTCCCTCTAGAGGGGTGGAATGCTATCCCCGTCGACAGGACTGTCGAGGGGATAGTATTCCAATTCGTATGACACCTTACACGACATGTTTTGATAAAGCCAAACCAAAGTTGCTATATAACCGCGAGGATTATAAGGCACTTAATAGTATATGGTATGGCATTATCCCGGAACAGCTTAGGGAGTTGTTCCCGACAGCTGCAGACCGGCTCAGCTCATGCTAGAGTTCCATCTCACATTAAACCATGCACTCTGCCTCCAGGATTGATAAGGCCTTCCATAGGAGTGGCTCACAGGTTTATATGTGTCCAGATATAGGTTTAGATATAGGTATACTATATCTAAGCAAGGGGTGACTACACCCACTTGCCCCAGCTGAGTGATCAGCCAGTTGTGTAAATTTAAGAACCAGCCAGGGGTGGCAAAAGCTATGCTTCAGCCCCTGGTAGGCCTTGGTGGCACCTATGCCCTGAGCACCTATAGTGCATGGTACAGGGGCTGACAAGGAGTCCATTTCCAATTGGGTTATGTACCTATAGTACATGTATGTGAATTTAGAGAGAGAACAGCAGTCTGGGGGTCTGATTAGCAGGCCCACAGTCTCAGTAAGTCGAAAACCAGTGAAGCAAAAATTTGCGGTGACCATAGGATAGCAGACCCTACTCTCCTACAATGGTCTTTTACAAATTTAGCGTGTAACTCTGTACAGATTAGATTTTTATTGAGTTTCATATTCTTCATGTCTGTACAGCTATAAATGTTGAGTTCGTATATTTGCCCAGGAGGGATGGTACTAGCTGCAAGTCATTGAATGTAGTCTGATGTATCGCTCTAAAAAATAGCTAACCTATTAAATGGTATCTGACCAGAGTATCCACAAACAAAATGGTGTAAGGACAGTTTGTCTAATGAATAAAATAAACCCTTGCAACCAAATTGTCGCTAGTTAAGCTCTACCACAATCCTGTTTTATCCAGTATACCCAAAGAGGTATATACTGTTGGGCCCGACTCAGCCCGCCCGAGCACTGCAGGAGCGAAGCATGCACCAGTCCCCTTCCCGTATCCACAGGAAGCCCACTGATTAGAATACACAGTGAGCCCTCCAGTGAACCCGAAAAGAGGGTGGTTTGGTTTGAGACACCAAGTCTCCCACCCTGTAATATACAGGACACGGCTCCCTCCTCCACGCTTCTGCACCTGTGGTAAAGGGAGAGAATGTCTCTCAAGAACAGTATAATACAGTCTATTCTATCATGGCCATGATCCACCAAAACATCATACACCAACCCCCTGTTTTCTCCTTACCAGTGGTAAGTGCAGGTTTAGCTTCGTGCAGGCACTGGGTTCTCCTCTAATACAATGCTCCAGGGAGATATAAACCCAGTCAGGGGCAACAAAACAAAAGATGTCCTGCAAGCACTGAAGGCGCCTACACAGCACCGTGCTAAATAAAGGGGAAAAAGAAAGCTGGGGACAGGGTACAAAATGCCAGCTACAAAAAACCCCTTCTATGAGTTTTCAGTTTAAAAACGGGTCCAAGGGAATGCCTAAATGCTCTTCCTTCCGAGCGCCCGCGTTCCGTGTTTACACAGCGTCCTGTGTACAACGGAATAACCCAAAACGTCACTTCCCGGGAACACAACGATGTGGACAGACGCCTAAGCCTAGACGTCTTCCTGCGCAGCTGCAGAATGAAAGGTAAACAGCGCGCAATATCGCCGGAAAAATAAAACGGGAGCCCCCGCTTCTGGGAATGTGACAATAAAAATTATACCGGCACAGGAAGGAAGGAACCAAAAACAAAAAAGACTAAAGGGGTAAGGACTAGAAAACCGAGTAGAGGAAAAAACGGGATGAAACGAAGAAAGGGGGAGGGGGAGGAACTAACTTACTATCTATTCAAGGACGAGGGTTTCAGGAACAGCAAAAACACAGGATGAAAAAAAAGGGAATCACAAAAGCGAACTGGAAGTCCCCACGAGCCCGTGGGAAACTAAATGGAGTAAAAGCAACAGAACACCTATACTGCAGAACCTCAAGCTGGATACAAGGCCACAACGTTGGCGATATCAAGCAATGAGCATGGAAAAAGGACACCAATATATACCCAGCCCCAGGTCATGTGATGGTGGCCCATGGTCACAGAAACAGGACTGACCACATATCCCTAACATATACTAGCAATGGAAGATACCCCCAAAGGTTTAATTTAATGATTGATAATTTATAGTAAAGTGATTGTGGCTACCTAGTCTAGTGGAAACTAAAAAATGTGTTGAACTATAACTTGGTCACAAATCCATCATTTGTTCGATATCTTTTTGGCTAATACTTCAGTGCATTACGATTGAATGTTTTTGTTATCTCGTACATTTCTTTTAATCTCACTCTTGTTGTCCAACCCCCACCCCTGTGTTCTAGATTTAAATTTTCAGGCGTACTTGTATTTCCACACTACGTGTCGTCATAGGAGAGCAAGATTCCTGTGAACTGTTAAGATGTAACCCCATCAATTTTCTTGCAGGCTATGTATATTAAGTATGATTAATCTTTGGTGGTGTTACAAGGACCCACTTTCGATCAAATCACACGCTGCCCTAATATAGGAGCTGCGTCTTTTTAGTACAGAATTTAGCAGAGGTGTTCTCTTGTTTCTGCAATAAATGAGCTGATCTGTTTAGGTGACTTTGTATGATCATGGCAGTTCCTGGCTCAAAACTGCAGCTGTAACAGGGGCTGCAAAAAGCACCAGTGCTACCTTTCCTGCTTGGCCAAAACATCTACTACACACCTACCCAATACATTTATTTTATCTGGCGAATCTAACATGATAGTAATGCTTGGTTAGCGCTTGCCGAATCTAAAATTCCCACATAAGCAATATTAGAGTTATAAAAAAAATGCACACAACTGGCTTGCCTCACATATACATTCAACAATCTTTTCAATTAATACTCCTGGAAAGGTTCAACTGTGGGAGTTTTCTGAGAGTATTCACAATCGTACACAAACACAATTTTACTTATGATTATAAACAGTTGCAAATGGGTAACTGGACATGGTGTACAATTGCCCATGTCACAGTACTTGCCATAAGTGAATTTACCTTATAAAGCCTGACCAGTTTTGGGAGTGTTCCTTAACCTCCCCTCTCCAGAAATGCACTTAATCCTGCCCATTGTCGATATAGGTCTATAACCTTTTAATATGTGCACACATTTTGCAGGGCATTGATTGCCTGGAATGCTCCATCCATGGGTGCAGATTTAATCCCACATCCCATTACATCCTAATTGGGTAATATAATATTTTATTAAAAAGATATAGAAATGTGAATTCTCAATCTGCACCAACTCCCCTTGCACAGCGTACACACGCTGCACCTCGGTTGTGATACTGCAGATTGTTTAAAAGAGGTGTCCCAATATTGGCACACCTAGAGCTCTTAATATTTAAATGATGTGTACACTCTAAAACACTTGTTTAAGCTGTCTGCCTGGTGTATAAAGCACTATGTATAATGTTGTTTCTTTCTATAGTTTACATTCTCAAATTGCTTGCTATCTCAGAAAGCCTTCTTCCACTATACTCCTAAAACTATAAATGGGGAAAGTTTACACTGACTTACTTTCTTTCTGAGAGTGATCCTCTTCTTACATTTCATCCTCTGTGTACCTTCTATTTCTGAGTAAAACCTCCTCTCCGTCTCATGCCCGCCTGCTTCAATCCTTCCATTTGTAATTCTGCTATTTCATTCATAACCTTTCCACTTTAAAACCATATCCCTGTAATCTAACACTGACTGCCTAATCCCCACCAGAGTATCTTTCACTAACCATTCACCTGAAACCACATTTCCCCTACTAATGATCACATCTACCTGGTATTAAAATATCACAAAGTAACTTGAGTAAATGCATGCAATTTTGTTCATGGAAGCACATGACTGATCACAATAACCACTATATTAACCACTAACTTTGGGTTCTGGAGAAGCGTGCAACTCGTCCAAAATAGCTACAACCCCTCACCAGGGGTAGTAAGCGCCATATAAATCCAGGTAAATTTGATTAATTGTCATGAAGTATTTTGAAAGCGAAGTGCAAGTAAAAGTGACGGTATTCATTTTATCAAAGCTTGAGCTTGGCAAAGTTTGCTTAAGCAGGTGTTTTGATCCCTTGATCCTCATTTTATAAATCAAGAGAAGCAGATCGTGGACATATAATATTCCAGGTTGACATTTCATATATTGCGCCAGATCTATATAGGATGCATCTACATTTAAATATCTGCTTCCCTGCTCAAAAGATATAACCGGTATGCATAGATCACTTAAGAGGGTTGGTGGCAGATGTAGTGTTCTGTCTCAAATGTGCTATACAGATGCCAGACCAAGACAATATGTAACTGGGTGCACGGATCTTGTTCATCCGGGACCCTGGTAGCTGGAGAGTAGTGTCCAGATATCTAGGAAATGGGGTTACTGGTTGATGGAGGGGAAACCGTACTCCAGCAGCAGCCACAATCTGTCAGGGTGAAATGCAAGCAAACCTAAAATTAACCTGTGCTTAACCCTCTAGTAGCTTGGCACAAATCAGCCAGACTTAACCTGTAGGCAATGTGAACATAATTTACGCAGCACTTCAAACAGCGATGAAGTGAAAGCGCAACACGAGAAATTCCACAGCTACTTAGAAACCCAGACTATAATGGAATACATTTTTTGAGATTAAAAAAACTAAAATCCAATCTGTAGACCCAGAGATAAGCGATTTAAAGATTTCAGTGAAAATAGTGCTTAGGGCTTTTAGGCACTAACTGTGTCTCTATCTGGCACGACTAGATAACCAAAGTCACAAGTTAAGGCCGACCACAATGGCGTGTGAGAGGGATACAGGGACCAAGTTAGGCCCACAGAACAAAGCAACTTAAATTCTGGTTTGCTGAGCTTTGCAAGATCCCACGTCGAGGATGCCTCGCGCAGCAGTGGTTCTGAAGAAGCTGTGTAGACTGAGTCCTGCGTCATCGTCGAATGTCATCTACGAGGGGCTTGAAATGCAAAGTGCATATCTTCTTGTAGCCTGAGGACAAGAGTCGAATCTGATTGGTCCCAAATTCAAAGGAAGGAAATGCAAAGTGAGAGAATATATGGATGAGGTGGCAGAGGGATACATGTGGAGAAAACATGGTTTCTCATCGTCTCCCAACTGTGAGTGAAAGAACTAAATTGCATTTTCAGTGTACCTTTAGCTTGACTCGACAAAGCACATGGCCCAGGTTAAACAACTCAGGCACATAAAAGCAGCCTCCCCTCTGCCCCATTTTCCCTGACCATGAGGTGAATACAAAATAAAAGGGGCATGGCTTGTCAATTAGAGATTGACTGAGTGCCTCCACAACCAAGGGTTAACAAACGTGACCTATGGGCTGCCCGCTGCTTGTCCTAGCAGTGCTACTTGGCTGAGGTGTATTCATCTCTTGGTGTATGTATAGTGCAACTCCCACTTTCCGTCTCCAATACCATATACAGCTAAACATCCCATTAACCTGTCTTAGCCCATTAGTAGGCTCAGACCTTCGGCTGCAGAACCTCAGAGTTCCCAAAGACAAACTGTCCTACATTTATCATAAATATTTTGTCCCCATTTCATTGATGGTCTTGAAGTATCTGGTATCCACCGCTCTGAATGTTCTTATCATGGTTACCATTGTTAATTGATGGCGAGGTGCAGTGCCATGGATTTAATATTGTAATGTGACCTATTTTAGCTAGTTGCTATATTCAAGCCAGGAGGGCAACCAGAATTTCTACATGTCTGGGTTAAAACCACTTGACATTGATGGTATTCCTGAAGTCTTGGGCATCAGACAATACAAATTATCCTGCTCTACTTTTAGGCATGTTTTGAGGAGCACGATTTAGAGGCACCATATAGTTGTATCTCACCAAACTCTTATGGCCCCTTTTCTCGTATAACAGTATATCCCCATCAAAATAAACTAAACCAACTCCTTCCAAGCTACCCACAACTCCCTTGGTGTAATGGAGTATTGTCTACCCTAACAAGGCACTGATCTAATTTGCCAGACACTTATCGGCCAGTACTTCAAATCCATACATAGCTGAATTAGTGAAGTCCATCAGTTGAAAATTACAAACGAGCTAACGTGTATATATGAATGCAACCACACAACTGGTGATTCAGTTCTTGGAATCAGAAAGCAGACTGCTATGTTATGGTTGTCTTGAGACCCTGGTATGAAGGTACCTCTAATCTAACAATGCTGCAAAGCCACTCTATGCGGTATGGCATAATAAAGTCTGGAGCGGATTTTGGTGACTTGTAATCAAAGATCGGTCCCTGTAGTAGTTTTGCAATGTAATTTATTCAGGTTGTTTTATGGCTCTTACTAATTTTCTCTTCCATATTTTTCCAGGTAGGCGTTATGGCATCAATTGGTATGATCTGCCCATTCAATCCTGACCATCAAATCCAAGGCTCAGAGTTCCGCCTGCATATGTTGATTTGCAAGGTAATTGAACCTCTGGGTGCGCAACTTTTTTCTTTCAGCAGGGAGGTTTAAAAAACCTCCATCATTAAATGTACCCTAGTCTGTGGGATAATTTGGATGACAAACCATTCTTCAGATAATAAAGATCCTCCGTTTTATATTAACTAAAACATGTACTACATGTGTCTACTGGTGTATTTTTGGTTGCTGTCTGACAAAAGTGGTTCACTGTGATGCTGTCCTATGGTAGTGTAGACTGAGCAATTTAATTGGATTAGGCAATATGCAGTTCAGTATCCATCTATATAACCTTTCCTTGAATGCTTAAAGCAAGCTCGTTTGTAAAATGTTCCATGTTATCATGGCATTTTAATCTATTGACGGTGGGCGTATAGCATTTTTCTAAATATCTGATATTCTGGCACAAAGTAACATAATTTAGCTTGCTAGATGCAACCGATGAAGAACGCCATGTGGAAAATAAAGCAGAACAAGCTGAAGGTCATATAATGGCATTGTTTTTATACATTTAGTTTGATGGATGCCAACCGTTTCATCTTTTGTTTCCTTTACTAGAACTATTTATTTAACTCCAATCTAGTAAATAAACACATTTTAAATACGGTTTACTATTAAATCAGGTCTAGATTAGCAGTAAAGTGCATGTTTCTAGAACAAAATAAAATACTGCTTGGAAGAGCCGCATAAATTATGTCTGGCTTAATAAAATATTTCATAAGACTCGTAATATTTTCTTTTACGAAAGTAAGTTTGCAGCGAACATGTTCAACTTATGGATGGTCACACATTTTGCAAAATTCCGTAGTCTGTTCTTTGATCTAATAGTGTGGCTTCCGGCGCAGCTATTTTTCCTTTTGTGAAAGCAACAGGGAATTGGAATAACGAAGTAGCTTTAACTTTCTTGGCAGCCCTGCTCATGCTTCGCTCTATGAAACTCTACGATAAATGATAAGACTTGTAGAATATTTTACACTCCTTATCTGATAGACATTTAGCCCCAGATTCTTTACCTTCGAATATTCCCTTAGGCGTCAGACTGGATCTGGAAAACCGTTGATGAACAGTACACCTGCACTCTGTAGATTGCTTCATTCTGGTCCGTGCTGTGTTGTCTGCCCTAGATATAAAATGTGCAGTGCCTGTATATGCACCACACCAGTGCGCTGACATCAGTTCTTTTCTTTCCATGCTACCCTCAGTCAATTTTTGACTGGCCTTTTTCTGCATGTCAATGTTTTTTCATGACTCATGTCTACCAAAAAGGCAAGCTCTCTTCCAGGGGATCCTTTCTAATAGTCATAAGCACTTCAGTATTCCCGCCCATAGTTGAGACTGCGGAAAATATGCAAAAATTATGACAACACACCTATATATATATATATATATATATATATACTAGCAGCCCGCCCGACGTTGTCCGGGGGCAATGAGGCTTCAGGGCCAACTGCCCGCCTAGGCCCCCGCCCGTGCCGACATTGTCCGTGTCCCAGAGCCACCTCCCGCCCCGGCCCCCTCCCGCCCCGACATTTTACGTGTCCCTTTGCCTTACCTGAGCCGCCGCTTCTCCCAGCGCTCCTGACTTCGCCGCTCGTCACCGCTCCTCCCCGCCTGTCCACCTCTCCTCTCCGCTCCTCCCCGCCGCTCCTCCCTGCGCTCATGACCGCCGCTCCTCCTCGTCATCACGCACGTCGCGGCCGGCGCTACATCCAGGGGACTACTTTATTTTTTTTTTTAAAGTTACATTTTTTAATTTACATTTAATTTTTATTTTATATAGCCTATGTCCATCTGCACACCATGACATTTTCAATGATGTATCGGGTGTTTGGATTGGCGCTGTGGTTCCTGAGTTTACGTGTCTCATAGGTTTGTGTTCTCTCTTTATAATAGTAGTATATGTGTGTGTGTATATGTATATATATATATATTTTTTTTTTTTCCAAGCAATCCATGCAGCCTTTCAGACACAACAGGCTAAACAATACTGTAAAATCGTCTTTGCACAGATACAAACAAACCAGAGATACCAAAAGACGCTTGCACTGCCTTTATTGAACCGCAGAAAAGTGGTCCTGCAAAGAGAAAAGGCAGGCTTTGTTAGCCCATAGGCTGCATTGTAACTTCAATAGCATAGAAATTGAAAGCAAATGTAGGGAATAGCAAAACTGATACCTTGCCTTTAAGGCAGCCATGACCCCTAGCTTCCCATCATGCCTCAGGGGTGACAGTTAAGACAGTTCTTTCCGGCTCCTTCAGTTAGGACCCTGCTTAATCGGCTCCAAAGATTTTTGACTTCTGTCAGAAATTAAATTCCTTTTTCACTAAATACCATTTTACTTCAACATTTTACACCTGTTGAAGTATTCCTTTACCTTTTTTCAGGAGTTTGGCTTTTTTTTTCTTTCTCAGAAATGCTTTCTCTTTTTGATCCTTGCCCTTCCTGTGGCAAACCGAAGGCCAAAACCGATTCCCACTATCTGTACTCTTAGTCTTCCGGATTCTCATGTTCCTGGACTTGCCAACACTGCCAGTCTTTATCAAGACGGACTCTCGAGGACAGAGAGAGGATTCGCCTTTATGGCCTCTCTGGAAAAAAAGTAAAGCTTCTACCTCTAGAGGCAGGTCTCTATTGAGACAGAAGAAGAGACCCAGATCACCTTCTAGAAGCAAGATTTCCGGTCTGTTCTTCATCGGTGTCGAGCTCTGCATCGAGAATGCCTCCACCGGGGAAGAAAACTTCAATGACAATCCCATCGACGGCAGACTCTCCGTCGAGAGAACATCTGTCTTCGCCGAAGACTTACAAACCTAGAGGTTTGTCATCAGCAACAAATCCTCTGCCACCATCAACCGGTCGGCGTCGAAGAGCCTCTCTGCGTTGGTGCGGGCTCGCCCAAACAAGAGAAACCGCTGGCCGTCTGTACGGGGATCAACGTTGAGGCGCAGCCGCCGTTGCCGCCAACTAGGCGGCGGTCAACGTCGAGGCCTAGGTCATCAATGACATTAAAAGGATTTGACGTGGAAGCAGATCTCTCAGTTGCAGCCATCAAGACGCTCGACGTTGAGGCCAAGATCATCTGCGACATCTAAGATTCGACATGCAGCCTGGACTCCTCCATTGCAGCCCACGAGACTGCACTTCACGTCGAGGCCTAGATTGATGGCATCGAGATTCAACGTCTAAGAATGTCATCACGTTCCCCACGTACAACGTCGAGACTTGGTACTGCATTGGGTACTCCTCTTCTGACGTCAAAGCACAAGTCTCCCATCTGGGACATCGGTCGACGTCGAAACACACACAACCGATATTGAGGCAGAGGTCTCCTTTATTGGACTTAGTGGCGCATAGTTGCTAGACGTCGACGTTCACAATTCTCAGCAACGTCACACCATTCGACCTCAGAGACTCTATTCCACGTTAAAAGACCTCTCCGAACCTTCTGTGTCTGCTGCAGGATCCCTACAAGTGATATCAACGTCGAGGCTCATCTTCTCCTTCTCCAGAATGGCTGGTACAGAAATCCACCCTGCAGATCACGGCTCCACCTACGCAACAAGGGAAAGAACACAGATCTCCCTCTGTTCATCTCTCTCCCAGGTGGCTTCTCCCAGTTCATCATTGGCAGAAAGAGCCTTCAGCACAGGTTCAACAGCCTTTGGACTATTCAAGCCCTCTGCATAGATCCTCTCTGGCTCGGCTGGTGCAGTCAGTTGACCAGTCTCCCCCCACACCATCCAGGGGTCGCCAGAGGGACAAGTCTCTGTCACGTAGATCTGCTTCTCATGGGAGGTCATAGGAGACCCTCCAGGTCGTCTTCCTCGATCCACTCCTCCAAAAGGGATTACTCTCCTACTCTTATGGACAGTCCATCCTCCACAGTGTTACCTGTTGATGACATCCACACCTTCCATGATGTCTGATTAAGAGGACAACAGCTAAACCTGGAGATGTCTGCACCGCACACCTCGACATCTGTTATATTTGAGACTCTGCAGCGGACGTCCGCGAGGCCTTTGGTTGTAAAAGACCAGGAACTAATTGCAGCAGTCATGGACGTTTTCATTACTCCAGCAACAAAAAAAACATTTCCAGCAAGGTTCTTAAAGAAATATAGATCAGCAGAACAAGATCTTCTCCCCACCCCCACCCCCCAGTTTCTCAGGTCAGATTCTCCACTAGATTCTGTAATTATGCAAAGAAGACCCATGCAGTGGTTTCTTCTTCAACGGTTCATCTGGACAAGGAGAGCAAAGCCCAAGATTCTTGAAGGAGTAAATAAATTAAAGTTAAACTCATTTTTAACACCCAAAGGAAAGGACTTTAAGTTCGATGGATAATTAAGTCTGGAAGAAAGTAACAAAATCATCTGATTAATTACTTTAGGACACAACTCAATAATCAACACAAGTTTCTCTATGGAAAACAGTATACAATACTTTACAGCAGGTGGTCCAGATCTCATATTTGAATAAGAGATCCAGTGTGGATGATCTGATATGGGTTAAAGGTCTGTGTGGAACCATTATTATTACAAATCTGGAGCATTAAGGATAGTATTCACCTTTATTAAGCAGAGTTCACCTGGTAGCCCCTGCTTCATACTTGTTCACTACAGTCCCCTACATGCACCACACACAATGCACATCTCTCACTCACCTAACTCCAACTGCTCCTTGCTCTTACTATCTTGCCTTCTCAACTTCCGCTCACTCATTAAAATAATCATCAAAATCTGGGACCTGCTGCCAAATCTAAATCTGGGACCTGCTGCACCACCACAGTCTGGTCCTGCTGTGCTTAACAAAAGCCTAGCCAACTCCCAAGTCGGCTCCCACCATTGCCACAGCTATCCCCCATCTACATCAAGGTTGTTGGACAGGACCGGGCTAACAGACCCAGAGGAGGATGCAAAATCCTCTTCAGAAACCCATCCAGTACTTCACTACATCGGCTAGCAACATTGGACCTTCAAACTCCACATCACTGCCAACTAAACCCAGAGTGCCGACCTTGTCTACCTCCACTACCTCCTGGAGGATCCCATCGACCTTGACACTGCCAACTTCCTGCAGGTCATAACAATCCCTGGATTTACCAAGTGATTGTAAGGCCTCACCCATGGTGACACACTACCGGACCCCATCTGCATCAGTTTCAGCAAAATCACTATGGACAACCCCAAGCACAATCCCCTGGGCTGACCGTGACCTCCTTCATTCCAACATAACATCCCCTCGCTACCACAGAAATACTATCACCAAACCCTCACAACATGATTGAAGAAAGGTCTCTGAAGAATCCTAGACCTCCGAGCTCCTACTCCACTGACCTCAACAACTTCCTCCCCAGATCCATCTCAGATTTCAGTGTCTGAATCCTCTCCTGCGCAGACACCCGGACACACTCAAGGCCACCAGAGCCAGACCACAAGCAAACTTGTACACAGAAGAGCTAAAACTCGCCAAGTGCCACTGCGTGCAGCTGCAACTCAGTTGGACACAAAGCTCGGAAGACGGTGACTAACCACTACAGAGCACCTCATAGATTATAGCACCAACAAAACAGAGCCACCAAATGGTCCACCCTCTCCAAGCACGTCAAAAGCAGAGCCAAGGAAATATTCGCCATCATGAAAGATTTCACCTCTCCGAAATTGAGCTCCACCAGAATAGTTTCCTGAATCCTGAAAGACTTATCACAGCCACCTTCACTGATGCCTGGAAACGCGTGGCAGTTCTCACTCTCCTAAACAAATCCTCAGGGAACCCTAAAGCACTAGCAATCTACTTGCCCGTTTCCTTGCTACCCTTTCCGGTAAAAGTTAAGGAGAAAATCATGAACCAATATCTAGCCACCGATCTGCATGATGACACCTCTTCAACCATACCCAATCTGGCTTTAGACCCAATCATCGCACTGAAGCCGCCTCATCAGCACCACAGATGACATCCGACTGATCATGGAAGACCACACTGCTTCCCTCAACCTTCTGGACCTATCCTCCACCTTTGACACAGTTTCCCACTTGATCCTCATTCAGCGCCTACACAATACTAGAATATTCAGGGGCTAATGCTGTTGAATCTGCTCTTATCTCACAGGCCGTTCCCATTTGTGCAACCTGCCTCTTCACCGTGGCCCCTGCTAAACATCTCCACAAGGATCCTGGCTCGGTCCCATGCTGTTAAACTCCAACCCGGTCGCACTTGCCAGTATCATTAACACCTATGGAATCCACGTTCTATCCTATGCAAACGACACCCAGGTCATACTCGCTCTCCTACAAAATATTTAATACCCGAACCAACTTCTCTGCCTGCATGTCTGAAGTCGCCAGATAGATAAACAACTGCCTCAAGCTCAACACAGACAAATAGTTAGTTTTCTTCGGTGAAGACCCCTCACTCTGAGACTCCATTGTCTGATCTCGGACTACCCAGGTGAAGAACGTCTGAAGAAAAACAGACAACCAGGTTGGTATGACAGGCCAAGTAAACTCAATGTCTGCCTCTTGTTAACTCTCACTCAAGAAAATGTTCAAGTGGCTTCCCATTAACAAATGCAGCACTGTCATCTAGGCCCTCATTACTAGCAAACTGGGCTGTGGTAATTCGCTTTACATATGAATCTATCTACAACTGACCAGAAGACTCCACACCATACAGAATTAATCTGCCAGACTCTTCTTCAAACGTACTCCATGCACCCACATCACTCGCACCTCAGACTTCCACTGGTTCCCCATCCACAAACGTGCACGGACACACATACAAAGCCTAATGCATCAGCCCAACCTACCTCCACAATCGCATGTATTTTCTCATACCTATATCGTCTCAGCCGGACTCTACTCGCACACATCCCTTGCATACCAGATCTAGCACCTGGACCTTCTAGCTTGCTCCCAGTGCAAGGAATGACCTACCTCTGCACATCCGAACCGCCTTATTGGTTCTTGAGTTTTGCAAAAAATTAAAGACTGGGTTCTTCACCTAGCCTCTGCCCACGCCGCACCCTTTAGCACCTGGATACCCTCCTCGATGAGTCGTGTGCTCTACAAAAACCCATAACATACTTGTTGTCTAACATCAGATGTAATGTTTACACAAACATTTCCGAGCAACTGATCAAGAAAGAGCGCTCCTGGTTAGTAAAACCTGTTGTGTAAAATGTTAATTTTAAGCATCTGCTGATAAAATCTGCTTCTGCATTCTGGATGCGAAGCTGGTGAACTGTTTTGATATGCGTCATCTTCACAGTTGGCCACTTCTAAATTGCTTGGGCCCTATAGACCAAGCAGTGGGTCTTGTTCTGCCTGCTTGTTAATGGAATACTTTTTTTTTATTATTATAATTTTGAACAAATAAAAAAATGAAGTGAATAGGCTCAAACTCTGGGGAAAAATCTTGCAGACCTAATAGACTACCATCCGATCTAGAAGGTTGATATCTTATCTTGTTGACCGTACTGCCTTGTACTTGAAATCAATCTTTGTGGCCTCCCCAGCATTGACCTAAGAAGCCTGCAATGATCCCTAATGCAAGCATGGAAGAAGGGCCTCCGTAAAACCCTGTTAAAAAGTGAAAAACATCTGTAATGGAGTTACAGAGTGTTGGACTTGGCCCTTTCTGCAGGGTCATCCCTGAACTTTTTGCCTTCGTCCAATATTCTTTCTGACCTGTTTTTGTTGGTATAATGACTCTGGGCACTTTACCACTGCTGATCAGTGCAAAAGTGCATATGCTCGCCCTACTGTAAAATTGCTATATGTGATTGGATTCCATGTTTGGCTTTTTTGGTTTACTGTCAGACCCCAGTGAAGTGCACCAGGAGTGCCAGGGCTTGCAAATACAAATGCTGCTGGTGGGCCTGCAGCACTGATTGTGCCACCCACAGAAGCGGCCTAGTAAAATGTGTCCAAGGCCATTGCAGAATCTGCGTGCAGTCTGGTACTGTCATGCTGACTGGACAAGTGCACCCACTTGCCAGTCCCTAAACCTTCCCTTAACTTCATATTAGTCACCCTTATGGTAGGCCCAAGGGCAGGGTGCATTGTAAGCATAAGGTAGGACAAGCCCTGATGTGTGTGGCATGTCCTAATAGTGAAAACCACAGCCATTTTCGTTTTTCACTATTGTAAGGCTACCTGCTCCCCATAGGCCAGAATGGGCTGCAGGAATTATTATGCTCTATAATCCTAACAGACTCAGAGAGCATGGTAGAAAGTCAAGTTTAGTATGCCTGAACTCAGAATAATACAATACTTATTTTAGTAAAGTTTATTTTAATATCCTGTGTTTGGGGGAGGGGGAGTGTCCCTTGACTCTGAATAGGGCTGTGCTCTGCCACCTCAATGCTTGCTCCGCCGCCTTGGGGGCGGCTGATGACTCTGCCCTGCAACTTGAAGAGAGAGGAGAAGACTGTCAACCGAGTACTCCTGGACTGTACTTGTCACTACAATGCCGGCTCTACCTCCTGCGGAGCGCTTGACGTCCCTGCCCTGTTCACTGAAAGGAGAAGCCAGAGTCTGCAAAGAAAAGTGCTCTGGGCCTGGACTGGATTAGGCAAAGGCCCCCCTGGCCTGAAAGAACAAAGGATTTGGTGTATAGGAGCCCTGCTCCTAAGAAATTAGATCCTCATTTGAACCAAGAAGAACTTTCTGCCTGAGGAGAAGGAACTGGGAAAGCTGAAGGAGGAAGACTGTCCCTATCCTGGGGGACTGGCCTGCAGTGATTGTCTTGCTGCCGAAGGAGAAGAAACCCTTTCCAAAGACTTGCTACTTTCTACAAAAGAACTTGTGCTCAAAGAAACTATCTCCAAGGGCTAGGAAGCGAGCTTGCCCCCTGAACTGAGCCCCAGGACCATTGGGCTCATCCTGCCTTAGCTCTCTGCTGCTGGTCTGCTGTTTCCCCCCCCCACCCTCGCCAGAGCAGTGAGCTCCAGTGGATTTCATACTCCCTAATAACAGTGAGACCAGGTATAACACCGTAGAACCAAGCATTGTAACGTACTGATACAGAAAACAATAGAAAAATTGTTAACAAACCCATTCCCCTCCCAAAATGGACCTCCTCCCTGCATAACGGATCTGAAACCACCCGCCATCCCCAACTTACGGAGTGCCTGTCGCCCACCCTTAACTTCGGGAACGTTTAACAACCCCACTCCCTAGGGCACAGCTTTCCAAACTTCATGTTGGTGACACACTTTTTGGAGATGCATCATTTTGGGACACGGTAAGGCAGCATAGCAAGCAAGCGTAGCGAGCGAGCCCAAACCACCTAAGGGGGGTTTGGGGGTAAAAGTGTGAAATAAAACTGTCTACTTCCCTTTATCACCCCCTCCTCCTCCTCCTCCTCTTCCCTCTGTCGCCCCCTCCTCCTCACCCCCCTGTCGCCCCTTCTCCCCCCCCCCTGTCGCCCCTTCTCCTCCCCCCTCTGTCGCCCCCCCCCCTCCCCCTCTGTCGTCCCACCCCAGCTTAGCACTTCACAGGTCTTTTAAAAGGCCATTCACTTGTTAATGAGGCTTTGTTGTGAATTGTGCGGCCCCCATAGGACAGAGTGTCTAGGAAGAATTCCTCTTAATTAGTAGCAGTTATGTGCGAAGTGCCAGCGACACACCCACCAGTTGCAGGCGACACAGTACTGTGTCTGGACACACAGATTGGAAAGCTCTGCCCTAGGACAACAATCTAGAGTTCAAATAGCTAGCCCTGGCCAATAATCCCAAAGGAGAAACTTACTTCAAAAAATGTCAGATTACATGAGGAGCCTGGATACCACATGTAGCCAAACATCTGAGGCCCTTATAGAAACAAGTCCATCAGGCAATACGCTTAGAAACTATAGCAGGAGTACAACACTTATTCCCTGCTGAATGTGAGACTAAAAAAGCTCTAGTCAGTCCCCTTTATTAGTCCAGTGTTCAAATCATCCCGTAGGGCATTGAGAACCTGAATCAGAAGGTGGCGAGGACAGTCTTTATTGACGCCACTCGCTGGTCCCGCCAGCCACCGGTGTAGTTTTGTGTGTTTTCTTACCAACTGGACGCCAGCAGTCAAGCCAGTCCCAGGCATCCTCTGGTCTAGTGAAGAACCACAACTTGCCATCTGATTCCACTCTGCGTTTCGCTGAGAATAACATGGTATATTTGATCTCCTGGTCCCCGAGAGCGCGTTTCACTTCCAGGAAGCTCCAGCGTTATTTCTGGACCCTTAAGGTGAAGTCCGGGAAGAAGGACCAGTTACTGTTTTTGAATGTTAATGGGGGGGGGGGGCCGCTCTCCCAGTTTGAAGGATCACGTCGCGGTTGCAAAAATAAATACTCCTGGCACACAATGAGCTTGATCAATGGAAAACCCTTGGACAGGCTTCATGGCTGAAGACAGTGTTTGATCAGCTCCTCAACTAATAGATCGGCTGCTTGCCCCTCTGCCCGTTCCGGAATGCCAAAAATCTGAACATTATTGCGTCTCATTATGCCTTCATACTCGTCCATTTGCGATGCCATCGCCTTGTGGGGAGTTCGCAGTTCGGTTACCTGTTTTTTTAAGGAGGGCTGTATCAGTCACCAGTTCTGTAGTTGTGCTCTCAACTGTGCTCCCATGATCAGCCATTTTTCTCATGTCCTCTCTCATTAAGGCCACTTCTGTGGCGACTGTCAATCCATGTTTCGATAGAGGTCTGTACGGTGGTTATCGCTGCTAAGAGATCTTTGTTTGTAGGCTCCGAAATCTCACTATGTGCTACAGCAGTACCCGGCCCTTCCTCCTGATTTTTCTGGCACTCCATTTTGTCCAGCTCGGCCTGCGTTGATGTTCGTCTGCTGCATCCCGTCGCCATGCTGGATCCGTTGGAGGTGGATGGAGGGTCGGGAACAAACAGCTACTCCCTGCAGTGGGATCCTCCACTCGGCCTGTTGGTTTTTGCACGTGCCCCCCCCCCCCCCCCCCCCCCCCTCCCCCCCCCACTCCCGCGCTGGTGAGCTGCTAGTAAGTACCCCTCAGTCGCAACCGAGGTCTCCGGTCGCTCACCACGGCTCCTTGTTCTGAGGTCCCAACTCTGTTGCAATTTGTGTCTCACAAGTCCGATAACCCCCTTTCTGTCACACAAGGAATTCCACTCGTAGCCCAGCCTCAGGACCGTTCACAAGCTGGGGCAGTAATCCGTATCTTTGCCCTGTGCGATGTACAGTAGCCTCCTTCGCCGCTCCTTCGGCCACAAGAAAGGTCAGACACCTATGAGCCCCCCTGGATATTCACTGTGGGGCCACAGCACTCTACTAGCAGCAAGCAGGTCCTCTGGCCCCACCGGATGTTCAGCGCTTCATAGGGAGCAACGCGTATTCCAAAGAGTCTGTTACTCTGGGGCTGTTTTGGTGCATGAGCAGGACTCTTCGCCGGTAGTATCGACGGACCACCCGCAAAAGTAGTATGGTGAACAGTATGGTAGCCATGCTGGGGCTGCGGGGAAAGTTCTGCCCGGGTCTTTAGTCTTGAGTCACTGTGGGGGGGCAGCATAAGTCTGTGCCAGGTTGTTTCCCCTCCCCGGTGTCCAACCTGCCATACTACTCTGGTGGATGTCCCTTTTAATGTCCGAAGTTCCCCAGGGTGAGTGAGCCACTTGGTCGCCTCCTCCTACACCAATCGTGGACCAGGCCTGAGCTGCAGTGTTGCTTTGCGCTCTTGCACCGAGGAGCGACACTATCTTCCAGGGCGGTCGCGTCTGGTGAAGCCGGTGTCTAGAGCCGGCTTTCAACGGCACTCGCAATTGTCCTCCGACTTGACTCGCACCTTCAGCAACAGCATTCCGGAAGCTGCTCAGGGCGAAGATTTGGCCGGGGTGGATCAGTTTATGCGGATATTTCGGGAGTGGCGCAGCGGAGACCGGCTACCGTGCGGCCATTCCTGTCGGTAGTTGGCCACGCTCTCCCCCCCCCCCCCCCCCCCTGTTTTTCCCCATGTTGGCATGAGCACGTTGCAAACTGCCCTCTGCTTTGCTCATGTTACTATACAAACTTATTTTGCTTTGTGTCCACTTTCACACAGAATCTGCTGTTTTCACATTCTGTTCTTTCTTGGGATTTAGTATGAATTCCATAGACTGGCTCAAACAATGCCCCTTGTTACTGTTATGGTCTGGCCCTAGCACCTAGACAAAACACACAGAAGCAATTTGGGAGCACATACATTTGTCATATGTATGCATAGGTGGGTAACCACACTTGTAAATGTATTTGTAAATGTATTTGAGCTTATATAGCGCACAGCTACCCACAAAGGGTTTCCCGGCGCTTGCTTAGGGAACCCGTCCTGGTATTCCCCTGTGAGATAACCCCAGCAGGGTATCCACAAGGTGAAAGCCAGGCATCCCGCCGCGAGGGGCCGTTGTGGAGATTAAGCAAGCTATTGCCCAGAGTCGCAGAGTGTGAACCCGTACTTGGGGAGGGATCTCTCCAGGGGAGAGATTGTGACTGCACCTGAGATGTAGAACTTTCATTTGTGTATGCTACGATATGGGATTTGTTCCTGTAGAAGTGGAGGTGGTTGAGGCTACACTGTCTTCTATAATGACAGCTCGTTTTATTTTTATGGACTACTTGCTATGCTAACCATATTTGTGTTAGCATTTTCTTTTGTGGCACGTATACTGCATACTAATGCACAATAGTTAAAATAAACATTTTAAACTTTTTTCCCATGTCTGTCAGATCTTATTGTGGACTAGTACGAGTGTGAGAGCGAAAGGGTGAGTCCTGCAACCGTGATTCCGGAGAGGGTCTGCAGTGTTGCATTCTGGGGTGTCTAATCACTTGTACCCTCTGTGAGTAGCTGAGCAAGTGAGACACTATAGCTAGTCGGTAGGATGACTCAGTCCCCGCCTACTACAGTTCTTTGATCCCAAGCATAGTTTTGTGACTCCACAGAATCCCTGCAACACTACCAGAGGCACTGGAGAAAGATGTATGGTAAAAACTATGTTCTAGTGACTGAGGTGGTTGACCGGGTCGAATTTGGAAATAGTTCGGTTAGTAGAGTATGCCCTGGTGTATTTGGAACTAGGCATATTTGGAACGCTCCTTTTTTTGTTTGCAGACCCCTTCAGCAGATAGATGGAATGATGTGGTAGTGGCAGACCCTTACCTTCAAAATTATCTTATAAGGTAGATGAGGAGTTTTTTCTCTACCTCTTTTGTTTTCCCCCTTTCTTTCTTCTCTGTGAACTTTCTTTAGATATGCCCTCAAATGGGGTCCTTGGAAGTGGTGGAGCAAGCAGAGGTAGAGGCTGCTTCCTCATGTCTTTTAAGTCTACTGGATTCCTCTTCACACCTGTGAAGGTCAATCAAGCCTGGTGTTCTCCCTGTCATTTAAATCCTCCTGGACATGTTCTTACATTTGCAGGAGTCAAGGTGATTGGGCTTTTTTCTCTCATGAGGGACACTTCACAAAACAGTATTTCATTTAGTGAAGGTAAAAAATAATCCTTCCAAGGAGCAGGAAAAATGTTCCGTTAACTAAAAGATGTTGAGTAAAGGTATTGGTCCAAGATCCTGTTGGCAGGAGCTGGAAAACAGGAATGGCTCCTCTACAACATTCAGGGCATGCGGATGGCCCCCCTCCCATGGCGGATTCCGGCCCCGGGGACCCCATCCCCCCCCCCCCCCGGGGCATGGCCACATTTAAAAAAAAAAAAAAAAAAAAAAATTAATAGGTGGGCTGCATGACCCCCCCCCCCTCCAGAGGCCTCGATTGGCCCCGGGGATCCCATCCCCTGGGGCCGGCCTTTATTTATATATTTTTTCAATGTTTAGAGGAGGGGGGCCGCGTGTCCCCCATCCCAGGCCACTCCTGGCCCTGGGGACCCAATCCCCCGGGGCCTGGCCACTCGTTCGGAACCGTGGGGGGAGCTCCAATGCCCCCACGGTCCCTGCCGGCTCCCCGCCTCCTGCGGGAGGCGGCATTGCTTTTCCACATGGGGAGCTGCTAACATGCAGCTTCCCGTGTGGAAAAGCAATCTGCTTTAGATTTTGGAAGAGCGAGCAGGTTTCCCTGCTCTCTCTTCCAAAATCCAGAGCAGAGTTTGCCACTATGGCAGGGCGGGAGCCTCACGGCTCCCGCCCTGCCATAAACCAGTGTCCAGTGGGGGGCACCCTGGGACACTGCAGGAACTGGCCCCATCAAGTGCTCCGGAAGGGGAGCCACGCGCTCCCCCATCCCCCCCCCACTCCCTTGAATTACAAAGCCCCGGCGAGGTGGTGTTCCTTGTGGACCCCTAAGCAGGCCTATGGGGTCAGGGGGTTTCTACTCTGTCCCCTTTTAGTGTTTTCTCGTGCCTCTGTTCTACCAAGGCACAAGATGGCTGCCAACACTTCCTGGTTTGAAGTGTTGACAGTCAATTAGCATAAAGCTCGTGATCTCGAGGATCTGCGGCCCTAGATATCAACCTTTTTATTTTTGATTTTCTCAGCAACTACTGAAAGGATTTGCACCATTTAACAAAAAGGTTCTTTCTTAACCAATGGCTACCTTTTTGCCAAATTTGATGTAATTCCTTTCAGTAGTTCGGGCTGTAACTGTGTCTAAAATTTCCTATGGGGAAAACAAGTTTTGGGAACCCCCTTTTTCCTCGGCCCCCCTTGCCGAAGCTCCCCGAAACTTTCAAGATGGGAGCGGACCGGAGCACCCCATGATTTTTGTAAATTTTGCGAAGATTCGTCCATCGGTGACAACTATCTGTGGGGTGGGGTGGGGAGGGAGGGAGGGCGGGAGGGAGGGAGTGAGGGAGGGAGTAGAGCCTTGTTCATATATATATAGTTTTTTAGAAGCTTTAGCCTATTGGGTTACAATATCCGTATTGCCTCCTAAACTTGTTTTTTTTTTTTTTATTTTTTTATTTTTAAATGTTTGAAAGTTTTCTGGTAACAGTTTGTTTCGATCGAAAAAATTCAGAAATGGGCAATATAACCTTTCACAGGGTAATACAACCTTTTCCTTTTTCTTGGAAATTGATATATATTCACTTAAAAGGCAAAGGTTTCAGGGTAGCTATAGTAAGGAACTAGAATTGAAAAAAACCTTAAAAATTCACTGAAAAAAACAAAGGCTACAGGGACGTTTTAGTTAGGCTGACATTTATACTTGTAATTAAACCATAGAAATTCAGCAGTTATAGTTACCGTAGCAAACTAACTTACGCCCATGCAGTGCACTGATATGACCTGCCATTACATCACTCATGAGATCCTCCACAGAAGCACTCGTATCCACTCTCACTCCATACAACCTCTCGTATGCCCTCTCATAATTTCTCACTTACCCATTCTCAGACCTGCACCCCTACTCGCACACCCATCCACTCACTCCTTCATAGAGCCCTTGTTTTTTTCTCTGATGTGGTGTCAAAAGCTGTATGCTCATTAAAGAATACTTCTAATTGGAGTCTCCGGGTGTGTAGTGTTTTATTCCTTGTGAAGGCATCTGTTGGGGGACCTTGATCTTTTAACCTATCACGCTAGTACCAGCAGCAAAAGTGCGCTGCTCTTAGACCTCTTTGTTTGGACGATATATATAATATACCCCTCTACTGGTGGTCGCCAGTAGGTTGTTACAGTTAGGTCCATGTTTCCATAAAAAAATCTTTTTTTAGTTTTGTCAATAACTCTGGCGCCACTTGATGAATCTTCCCAAAATTTTCAAAACATTTCCCCTTCTTGTTCAGCTGCTATGTTGAAAGTTTTTCCCCATGGATTGTCCCATAGGGATTTTGTACATGAACGACTACAGCCGAAACCGTTGAACACAATTGCACCAAATTTTGCAGAAAGCATGCTTTTTGTAATTTGGTGTAAATATATTAATTAGTTTTAGAGGTATTTAAGTAAAAAAAAAAATAGAAGTCTGGGGACGCGGATCCTTGAAGAGGACTCGTGGATCCTACTGAAGTTTGATTGGCTGGCAGCACTTCAACCAGGAAGTTTTGGCATCCATCTTGACTTAGCTTAAAGCCATCCATCTTGACTTGGCTTAAAACAGAGTTCCACAAGAAATAAAGAAAAGAGAGCAAGGTAGGAATACTCTGTCCACCCAGATATGGCTTCGGTGCGTTTTTTAGGGCTCGCCTGCTGATGCGCTTCTGCGCATCGCTGGCGAAGCTCTATTACGGCTTATCCAGTGTTGATCCACCACTGGCGATTCCACTGGCGATTTCTTCAAGTGCATGTGCTTTTTAGGTCATTGCGCAAGCGCAAGCCCTAAAAAGCGCGTGCACAATGCCACCAGCCCCCTGCCTGCCTGCCTCGCATTACCAGATCAAAGGCAGCCCAGCCCCCCTCCCACAAGCTTCTCAGCGTGTGCTCTGCCTCAGGCCTGCATTTCTCCTCCCCTCGGGCAAACAGATAGCCGCAATAACACCCTCCCTGCTCAGCTTTTTTTTCTCAATTTCTCCCCGTCTACACTTCCCATTAGGAGCCCTTCCTCCCCCCAGATAATCTATCTCCATAAGAGATAAGCAGCTCTTCCACCATCTCAAACCCGTATTAGTGCTCCTCACTATGCATGTTTTTACTTAGAAAATCAGCACAATGCAGCAGTGTGACATCAAGCCAGGTTCATCGACATCACTGCAAAAGTAAAGTTTTTATTCCCCATTTCCTCTTCAAGAAAGTGACTGCCATCAGCCTCTACGGATCAGAAAGCGGAGCCCCTCCACTGACCGGGCTGCGAGTCAAATGGCCATGTTTCACAAATTATGGTTTTCGTGGTCTTATTCTGGAGTAGCCCTGTTGGCAAGAGAGGAAAGAGCAAGGCTCTGACAGTCAGTCCTCCTCTGCTTCATAGTATGCCGCGCCACTATAGTAAGTTGAACAAGGGATATTATTTGACAGAAAGAGGCAACCTGCAAATACATTGAGCAGTCTACATTTTTATTATTTTTTAAAGCTACATACAATGCACCATAACTATTCTAGGTCTACAAATGGAAATACATAACAAGCAATATTTTTATTTATTTTTTAAGAGGTGCATACTTAAAAAAATGATTACAAAAATTAAACATCAACTAGTAATTAAAAAACCTAGCAATTAAGATATGCCACGTCAAATAATAACTTTTGTCGCCAATTAATTATCAGTGTCTGGAATGGATATGGTCACACCCTCACTCCCCCTCAACCCCTCACCCTCACTCACCCTCAACCCCTCACCCACACCCTCACTCACCCTCAACACCTCACCCTCAACCCCTCCCTCACGCTCACCCACCCTCACCCTCACTCACCCTCAACACCTCACCCTCACTCACCCTCAACCCCTCACCCTCACTCACCCTCAACCCCTCACCCACCCTCAACCCCTCACCCACCCTCAACCCCTCACCCTCACTCACCCTCAACTCCTCACCCTCAACACCTCGCTCACCCACCCTCACCCTCAACACCTCACTCACGCTCACCCACCCTCACCCTCAACACCTCACCCTCACTCACCCTCAACCCCTCACCCTCACTCACCCTCAACCCCTCACCCTCAACCCCTCACTCACCCTCACTCTCACCCTCACAACCCCTCACTCTCACTCACCCTCAACCCCTCACCCTCACTCACCCTCAGCCCCTCACCCTCAACCCCTCACCCTCACTCACCCTCAACCCCTCACCCACCCTCACCCTCACCCTCACTCACCCTCAACCCCTCACTCACCCTCAACCCCTCACTCACCCTCACTCACCCTCACTCACCCTCACCCACCCTCACTCACCCTCAACACCTCACCCTCACCCTCACCCTCACTCACCCTCAACACCTCACCCTCACTCACCCTCAACCCCTCACCCACCCTCACCCACCCTCACTCACCCTCACTCACCCTCAACCCCTCACCCTCAACCCCTCACCCACACCCTCACTCACCCTCAACACCTCACCCTCAACCCCTCCCTCACGCTCACCCACCCTCACCACCTCACTTTCACTCACCCTCAACCCCTCACCCTCACTCACCCTCAACCCCTCACCCTCACTCACCCTCAACCCCTCACCCTCACTCACCCTCAACTCCTCACCCTCAACACCTCACTCACCCTCACGCTCACCCTCACCCACCCTCACCCTCAACACCTCACCCTCACTCACCCTCAACCCCTCACCCTCACTCACCCTCAACCCCTCACCCTCAACCCCTCACTCACCCTCACTCTCACTCACCCTCACTCACTCTCAACCCCTCACCCTCACTCACTCTCAACCCCTCACCCTCACTCACTCTCAACCTCTCACCCTCACTCACCCTCAACCCCTCACCCTCACTCACCCTCAACCCCTCACCCTCACTCACCCTCAACCCCTCACCCACACCCTCACTCACCCTCAACACCTCACCCTCAACCCCTCCCTCACGCTCACCCACCCTCACCCTCACTTACCCTCAACCCCTCACCCTCACTCACCCTCAACCCCTCACCCTCACTCACCCTCAACCCCTCACCCTCACCCTCACTCACCCTCAACCCCTCACCCTCACTCACCCTCAACTCCTCACCCTCAACACCTCACTCACCCTCACGCTCACCCTCACGCTCACCCACCCTCACCCTCAACACCTCACCCTCACTCACCCTCAACCCCTCACCCTCACTCACCCTCAACCCCTCACCCTCAACCCCTCACCCTCAACCTCTCACCCTCACTCACCCTCAACCCCTCACCCTCACTCACCCTCAACCCCTCACCCTCACTCACCCTCAGCCCCTCACCCTCAACCCCTCACCCTCACTCACCCTCAACCCCTCACCCTCACTCCCCCTCAACCCCTCACCCTCACTCACCCTCAACCCCTCACCCACACCCTCACTCACCCTCAACACCTCACCCTCAACCCCTCCCTCACGCTCACCCACCCTCACTCACCCTCAACACCTCACCCTCACTCACCCTCAACCCCTCACCCTCACTCACCCTCAACCCCTCACCCACCCTCAACCCCTCACCCTCACTCACCCTCAACTCCTCACCCTCAACACCTCGCTCACCCACCCTCACCCTCAACACCTCACTCACGCTCACCCACCCTCACCCTCAACACCTCACCCTCACTCACCCTCAACCCCTCACCCTCACTCACCCTCAACCCCTCACCCTCAACCCCTCACTCACCCTCACTCTCACCCTCACCCTCAACCCCTCACCCTCACTCACCCTCAACCCCTCACCCACCCTCACCCTCACCCTCACTCACCCTCAACCCCTCACTCACCCTCACTCACCCTCACTCACCCTCACTCACCCTCAACACCTCACCCTCACCCTCACTCACCCTCAACACCTCACCCTCACTCACCCTCAACCCCTCACCCACCCTCACTCACCCTCACTCACCCTCAACCCCTCACCCTCAACCCCTCACCCACACCCTCACTCACCCTCAACACCTCACCCTCAACCCCTCCCTCACGCTCACCCACCCTCACCCTCACCACCTCACTTTCACTCACCCTCAACCCCTCACCCACCCTCAACCCCTCACCCTCACTCACCCTCAACCCCTCACCCTCACTCACCCTCAACTCCTCACCCTCAACACCTCACTCACCCTCACGCTCACCCTCACCCACCCTCACCCTCAACACCTCACCCTCACTCACCCTCAACCCCTCACCCTCACTCACCCTCAACCCCTCACCCTCAACCCCTCACTCACCCTCACTCTCACTCATCCTCTATCACCCTCAACCCCTCACCCTCACTCACTCTCAACCTCTCACCCTCACTCACCCTCAACCCCTCACCCTCACTCACCCTCACTCACCCTCAACCCCTCACCCTCACTCACCCTCAACCCCTCACCCACACCCTCACTCACCCTCAACACCTCACCCTCAACCCCTCCCTCACGCTCACCCACCCTCACCCTCACTTACCCTCAACCCCTCACCCTCACTCACCCTCAACCCCTCACCCTCACCCTCACTCACCCTCAACCCCTCACCCTCACTCACCCTCAACTCCTCACCCTCAACACCTCACTCACCCTCACGCTCACCCTCACGCTCACCCACCCTCACCCTCAACACCTCACCCTCACTCACCCTCAACCCCTCACCCTCACTCACCCTTAACCCCTCACCCTCAACCCCTCACCCTCAACCTCTCACCCTCACTCACCCTCAACCCCTCACCCTCACTCACCCTCAACCCCTCACCCTCACTCACCCTCAGCCCCTCACCCTCAACCCCTCACCCTCACTCACCCTCAACCCCTCACCCTCAACCCCTCACCCTCACTCACCCTCAACCCCTCACCCTCAACCCCTCACCCTCACTCACCCTCAACCCCTCACCCTCACTCACCCTCACCCTCACCCACCCTCAACCCCTCACTCACCCTCAACACCCCTCACTCACCCTCAACACCTCACCCTCACTCACCCTCAACCCTCACCCTCACCCACCCTCACTCACCCTCACTCACCCTCAACCCCTCACCCTCAACCCCTCACCCACACCCTCACTCACCCTCAACACCTCACCCTCAACCCCTCCCTCACGCTCACCCACAACCCCTCCCTCACGCTCACCCACCCTCACCCTCAACACTTCACCCTCAACCCCTCACCCTCACTCACCCTCAACCCCTCACCCTCACCCTCACCCACCCTCAACCCCTCACCCACCCTCAACTCCTCACCCTCAACACCTCACTCACCCTCACCCTCAACACCTCACCCTCACTCACCCTCAACCCCTCACCCTCACTCACCCTCAACCCCTCACCCTCAACCCCTCACTCACCCTCACTCTCACTCATCCTCTATCACCCTCAACCCCTCACCCTCACTCACCCTCAACCTCTCACCCTCACTCACCCTCAACCCCTCACCCTCACTCACCCTCAGCCCCTCACCCTCAGCCCCTCACCCTCAGCCCCTCACCCTCAACCCCTCACCCTCACTCACCCTCACCCTCACCCTCACTCACCCTCAACCCCTCACCCACCCTCACTCACCCTCACTCACCCTCACCCACCCTCACTCACCCTCAACACCTCACCCTCACCCTCACTCACCCTCACTCACCCTCAACACCTCACCCTCACTCACCCTCAACCCCTCACCCTCACTCACCCTCAACCCCTCACCCTCACCCACCCTCACTCACCCTCAACCCCTCACCCCCTCACCCTTACTCACCCTCACCCTCACTCACCCTCACTCACCCTCAACCCCTCACCCTCACTCACCCTCAACCCCTCACCCTCACTCACCCTCAACCCCTCACCCTCACTCACCCTCAACCCCTCACCCTCACTCACCCTCAACACCTCACCCTCACTCACCCTCAACACCTCACCCTCACTCACCCTCAAACTCAACATACATACATACATACCCTCACTCACCCTCACTCACCCTCAACCACTCACCCTCACTCACCCTCAACCCCTCACCCTCACTCACCCTCACTCACCCTCACTCACCCTCAATACCTCACCCTCACTCACCCTCACCCACCCTCAACCCCTCACCCTAACTCACCCTCACTCACCCTCAACCCCTCACCCTAACTCACCCTCACTCACCCTCAACCCCTCACCCACCCTCACTCACCCTCACTCACCCTCAATACCTCACCCTCACTCACCCTCACCCCCTCACCCTAACTCACCCTCACTCACCCTCAACCCCTCACCCTCACTCACCCTCAACCCCTCACCCTCAGTCACCCTCATCCTCTCATCCTCACCCTCACTCACACTCACCCTCACTCACCCTCAACCTCACTCACCCTCAACCTCACTCACCCTCACCCACCCTCAACCCCTCATCCTCACTCACCCTCACCCACCCTCACTCACCCTCACCCTCACTCACCCTCACTCACCCTCACCCTCACTCACCCTCACTCACTCACCCTCACTCACCCTCACTCACCCTCACTCACCCTCACTCACCCTCACTCACCCTCACTCACCCTCACTCACCCTCACTCACATTCACCCTCACCCTCACTCACCCTCACCCTCCCTCACCCTCACTCATCCTCACCCTCACTCACCCTCACCCTCACTCACCCTCACCCACCCTCAACCCCTCATCCTCACTCACCCTCATCCTCTCACCCTCAACCCCTCACCCTCACTCACCCTCAACCCCTCACCCTCCCTCACCCTCAACCCCTCACCCTCGACCCCTCCCCCTTAACCCCTCACCCTCACTCAGCCTCACTCACCCTCAACACCTCACCCTCACTCACCCTCAACACCTCACCCTCACTCACCCTCAACACCTCACCCTCAACCCCTCACCCTCACCCTCACCCACCCTCACAACACATATTGTGTTACAATAGGTGTCACATTTGCAAAAGATAAAACTATTGGCATTGTAAATAACAAAGCTATTAATTCGCTATTTTCAAAACAAGCACATAAATAAATAAAAAATGTGTCCTTTACAATACCAATAGCTCAAACTTTCCTAATGCAAGACCTATTGCATTGCTGTGCTTCTCTCCCCTGCTGCACTCTCCTGCTCTCTAGAGATGTGGCCTAACGACAAGAGCTGCCATCTAAGTCACGTAAATACAAAATATGTTGCATTCCAAATGCTATAGGTGTCACATTCGCAAAAGTTATAACTATTGGCATTGTAAATGACACAGCCATCAATTTAGCAATTTTAAAAACCAACAAATAAATAACATGTCATTTACAATACCAATAACTCCAACTTTTCTAATGCGAGACCTATTGCATTTCCAATGCTTGTTATGGGAAGTCCCCGGGTAGGCGAAATCATGGGGACAGTGTATTTTAATTATGTGGGTTGTGCCGGGTGGGCCACCTCCCTGGGGCAAACTATTCAAATGAAATGGGGGCCTGCACGGCCCCATCCTAGCACCCGGGACTGCCACCTTCCCTGGGCTATTTCTAAAACTAGTGCGGGGAGGCTCGTACAACCTCCCTCGGGGACTGCCACCTCCCAAAGGCTTGTTTTAAACAGAAATGCGATGGGTGCCTGATCAGCAACCCCTGTGTCCTGGGGACCGCCATTCACCAGGGCAAAATCTGAAGTCTGTGTGTGGGGCCCACAGAGAACGCCGCAGACTCTGAGACCACCACCTCCCTGAGGCAAAATAAAACCTTAATATGGAGGAGGACCAGTGCACCCACACATGGCCGGACACCCTGGGGATGTGGTTCCTGGGGCTGAAATCGCCAAGGGAGGGGAGGCGCTTAGCCCCCCTTCTCTATTCGAAATAGGCCTGTCCACGCAGCCTCCCCTTTCTGAATTAAAATAACGAAAAAAAGACCGGACAGTTACCCAAGGCCCTGCCCCTTACTTCCACACTCTGCAAACGCGCCTCCTGGTGAACTGTTAGTTGGGTGTAAAGTCCCCTTGGCTCCAGAGGGTCCTTGCAGGGGTTCAACTAGACCTCCAGTTGCCTCCAGTAAGTCGCACACAGTGGTATTGCTGAGAGGTCTTTGGAGACAATGCCCCCTTTCTCTACCACTCTGCTAAAGTGCCTCCTGGTGCTATACCGGTTGGTGGACGAATTTCCCTTGAATCCTGAAGGTTCTTAAGGGCCAGCAAGCTCTCCTGTTACCTCTAGTAAGTGTGACACAACTGGGTTCGTGAGAGCTGGTTGGAGGTCCCACCTCCCCCCTTTCCACACCACTCTACAAACGCGACTACTCGTTAAAACCATAGAAATTCACTGAAAAAACCAAAGGTTACTGGGACGTGTCATGGGTGATCTAATATGTGAGGTCATAAGCGGTGCTTTTTCGGGGCATAAGTTATAGTTAGCTCAATTATACCTGCTGAATTTCTCTGGTTTTGTAAGAGTCAAATTTCAGCCTAACCAGAACGTCCCTATGACCTTGAGTTTTTTCAGTGAGTTTCTACATTTAAAAAAAAAACTATAAAGTAGCTGTAACCTTTTGTATTTTTTGTGGGAATATTTATCTATCTTTTTTTATCTAATTGTATATTAAAAGCATCTTTCCTTAATGAGAAAAAAATGTTTGTATTCCTTGCTTTTGAGACACAAGTCAGTGTTAACGACTAATGGGGATCTCCTGGGGGAGAAGTTTGTTTTACAGTAGGGTCTGATGTGCATTCAAGGGTATATCTGAGAAAGGTGCATATTTGACGCCTTCAGAGGTCCTAGCAGCTCTTTGAGGGTGAATTACGGTTACCTGAGCAAACAGTAACTTGTACATTTTAACGGTTTTCATTGATTTAATTTTTTTTTTTTTTTGTTTAAAATTTTTGAAAACCTTTATTGTGCAGATAGTAGCATACAAATACGGGCCTACAACCAATTAGGACGGCCACGAAACAATCTGAAAAGCACGTAAATCAATAGAGGTTTCACGGCAGTCACCCAGTTTATTGCGAACAAGTAGTTCAATCGTAGAGGAGCTGAGTGTGACCGGATGTAGGATCAAATAAGGTTAATTTTATAATAGAAATTATAGCAGGATCAGTTGCAGTTTAATCATCTGAGTGCCCATAGCGGGCCACGAATCAAGCAGCAAAACATTAAGGCATCAATAAAAACGGTTATCAGCAATAGTCTACAGCAATCAGAATATAGATGCCATATTTCCAATCAATACCCATCGTAGCCCGCCACGTGCACACAGACCACCAAATTATTACTTATACCTAACTGAGTAACCAGAACGGCAAAAGGAGTTAGTCATTCTCTATTCTGACCCAGAAGATTAGATAAAAAGGGGGAACGCTAAAAAAGAAAGAAAAGAAGGAACGCCGTGCTGCTGTACGCGCCCCCACAGCGATAAGGGCGAACAAAGTGACTGGGGACCACGTTATTGGGTGTGGGGCATTCAAGTCAGGATATCTGTGCAATCAATATCGTATAGAGTAAGGACACCTCCCCCCCCCTCCCCCCCCCCCCCCCCACACAAGCAATCACACCGTGGGAAACACGCACAGCCACGGCGTCCTAAGAAAGGGACACAAAAGAGCCGTAGAAACTAAAAAAACGGTCAGAAAAAAGAACCCACCCCACCCTGCACCCCTACAGAAGGCTACGGCCTACCCCCCCCCCCCAAGCAGCATGCCTGTCGCCCTAAATAGGAGACCCGAAATATAGGAAAAGTTAGAGAGAGGGAAAGGAAACAAAAGAGACAAAAAGGAAAAAGAACCAGTGGGAGAGAGAGCCATCAATCGAACCATTCGGCCCCTACCCCCCGCCATCACACACATTAATGCAACACCAAAACGAAATCGACATAGTCTCGGGTATCATAAACCTTCGAAGGAATCGTCCATAGTATCATGGTTGAGGGCACTCCTCATCTCCATCCGCCAACCATTAGTCCTCCGGGTCCAGAACCGGCTCACCCTGTCCTTTCCTAGCCATCGCTACCGCGCGTGGTAGAGTAGTGGGCAGTAAACAAATCTAAGTGGAGAGGCCGTATGGTCGAAGCAGGACAGACCATGGGAGCAAGCCAGAGGACTCCAGCGGCCAAGCAAGAACTTTTGTGCGGCAGTCTAGACGTTTCAGCAACGACAACGGAACAACAAACAGTGTGGGTACAGTCTCACCGCCCAGGAAAGTAGTCGTCCCCGCAGGATAACACTGGGGTCTCGCCGGGGCAGTTCGAATCGGCAATCAACGTTGTTCCCCGATCAGTCGAGCAGGAACGGGCTCCGACGCGGTGCCCACGCCCGCGACAATCAAGGCGACCCCGGGATCCGGGGCCGCTGGTGTATAGTCTTGCTGATGCACAGTGACAGCACTCCTCACGGCAACAGAGGGGGACGAAACAGCACACACTCGGAGCTGAGCCGCGTCCATGAGGGACGGCCCGACAGCAATGGCGGCCGTCCTTCCATCCAGCACAAGGGCGTCGAGGGCCAGGGTCGCACGTAAAGTCTTTAAGGCGTCTAAAACATCACCAAGCGTGGGCTCCCGCTCACATGACCAGACCCCCGTACACTTCAGCAACACATTTGCCGCCCTGGTTCAGTCCGTGACTCAGGGCGCTGGCCGCCATCTTGCAGATCCAGCCGCGTCCCCGTGCGCCTCAACTTCTGGAGCGGGCTCTCAAGCAAGGCCACCACGGGAGCGCCCTCGAGCCCCAGGAATGACAATCTGGGTGCAGAAAGGAGAGCCACCAAAAGGGGGACCGCCAGCGCCACCGCCCCGCGGGCGCCACACGCCAACTCCGGGCGCAGGGCTTCAAGATGGCCCGACAAGGCAACAAAGGGGGGAGCCTCCTACACGGTCTTCCCCCGTCCACGGCGTGCCGCACCTCACCACGGGGCCCTCCGCCCGCTGGACAGGGCCCGATCCGTTGCCATCGGCATAACCGCACCACGGCCTCTCCCAGGCGACCTCTCCTCTCCACCAGGGGCCGCCGTCGACGCCATCTCCCCGGCTGACCTCCACAGGCAAGTCCCCGGTCTCTACGCCGTGGAGGCCCCAGACCAAGCAGTGGTGTAACTTCGGATCCGCCGCTCGCAGGAGCCCCCGGGACAGATGGTGAGTCCAAGCTTTCCTTCGTCTTTCCGTGTCTTCCCGAGTATGTCGTCTCGGGGCAGGATGCGTGTCAGGATATATGTGTTGGGCAGGAAGGCTAGCGGAGCCGAGCTACATTGCGGCCATCACGGTCGCAAACTTGGCTCCTCCCCCGGTTCCATTTATTTTTAACTTTTTTTCCACTTTATCCTTCTGTTCCTTTCATAACATTTCTGGGATGTTTTAATGCTGTTAATTTCTTATGACCATAAGAAAGGTTCCGTTTCTCTTAGTGTTTTTTTTTTAGGTGCTGTATTTAATATTCGGTGTTAGCTATAAATTTGAATTTCTGTTATACTTTTAACACTTTGTGATTACTTTGCTGTGCCTTGTTTTTTCTTATGTGAAAGTGTTTGTGAAATGTTTTGACGAACCTTGGATCAAGCTCTCACTGTTCAAAACAACTATTAAATAAAATTCTTCTTTCTCCTTTGTTGGATCTTGAATAGTTACAACTCTGTGGATCTGTGCGTGTTTGTGATCCAAGAGAACATTTAAAATAACTTAATCTGCATACATGCACTCACAAACGTCTTTTTGTCGAAAGTACATTTTTAGAAGTAAGACATTTGTAGTCTGCTGCAATGGCCAAATGTACTACCAAATAATGTACTTAATACTACATAATTGTAATTGAATTTAGGTATTTTTGGCTATATTTCTCAGTAAATGAAAGAAATTGATGTTAATTTGAATTAAAAAAAACTTTGACTAAGTAATGTGAGTTGATTGGTGTGTTGAGGTAATAGAAACAGTAATGACAAATATCCTGTTCGGCTTGGTCAGCAACTTAGAGATTTGCAGCTGAGGTTACTTTTTTTTCATTTTTTTCTTTTCACTTCCAGGATAAACCCAAACCAAGGGAAACTGCTGTTCCACCAAATGTTCGGCTTTCGAAGAAGAAAATAAATTGGCGTCCAGTTGAACTGAAAGAAGAGCCTAAAGTTGAACCTAAACAAGACTACTATTGTAGGATTTTTTTTTTTTTTTTAACAGCATATATAAAAACCTTAAACGTTTGTGAACGATGGTATTACATATACCTTCACTCAACATCATGATCGATTTGTGCATGTTTGAATACATGATAGAGCACACATTGAATCTGTATCTTTAGTATTTTGATGCACTGTTATGTGATACAGTAGCTAAAATCACTTGAAGTTGGCTTAGCTAAAATCACATGAAGTTGGCTTTCTCTCTTTGCATCCCCTAGACTAGCTTATTCGACAAGGCCTTCAATAAAGAATTAAAAACTATCCTTTTTACTGACTGCCTCCTTTCTCCCTGAAATACCAGACCTCTCCATAACCACCTTCTACAATCTGTTCTTCAATGTAGTTGTAACTACTTGCCTTGACATCTTGGTATTGTATTGACCAGTGTCCATATTCAGTTCACTGTTACTGATTAACTTGTTACTGTAAACACTACCTCTAGGTCACCATTATACACTGCTCTTTTCTGCGCAGATTATGCGCCTAAATATAACCTGTGATAAAAGACCTGGTCCAAAATAAATCACTAGACCATTATCAAGGTCATGTGCCCCTAAACATGTACACTTTTAAACTAATGAATCCCTGTGTATTGAACATGGATTGAGATTTAGCACCTGGATGTAGTTCGTGGGTTTTGATTGTAGTGAAGATTTTAAGATTGGTCAATTCCAAACTACTTCTTTTATTTGGTATTGGTAGCTCAATATATTATGGTGGTTATGAAGTTCATGTAAGCAGGCCGTAACACTGATAATGTGGAAGGACGAATGAGACTGGTTGCTTGGGAAGAAGCAGGTCTGTTGAAGAATTAGATTAACAGTGAAACTATTGTTCCGCTTTTCTTCTTTCCATTATTTCTTTCCTTCTGTTTCTTTCCAGTGGATTCCTATGATAAGGAACAACTGATTCAATGTCCATATGATGCTAATCATCAAATCAGGGCCTGCAGGTTCCCATATCATATTATAAAGTGCAGAAAGGTAAGCAAGTTCTAAAGTGATTGTCACGTTACTTATGTTTGTGTGTTTTAATGTTTACTTACATTTATGAGCAGTATCTACTCTAGCTTGTTTAAAGTACACTAATGCTTTCATCAATTTTTGCCACTGTATTTTTTTCTGGAGTAGAGGCGGACGGTTACATTAGCCAGATTTCAGCAAATGTATTCAGATAGCCTTGTAAGCCCTAACTAGCCTATGCCATGTTCCAAATGTCTTCCACCACTAGATATCTGGTGGTAGGCCCTAAGGACTGGAGAGTCCCTCAATGTGCACTCAACTTAATCTTCTGCCTCCACTCAGTTGCATTATTGATCCACTTTAACTGATCCTTTGCCTTCCTCCTACTGGGCCTTAGATGATTCTTAATCTCAATTAAGGCATCCACTCTGAATTGCCTGTCAATTTGTGGAATCCACAAGTACATTTCCCCCGTCTTATGGCCCATTGACATTTAATACAGTGAATGACCCGAATGTAGGCGACACTCAGACAGTTTGGCACATGAGCTATGTGTCCTTTGCAGATCACAGTAAATATGGGCAGTCCTTCCGGTATAACCAATTCCTGCCCCCACGGTCGGTCAGTCTTCAACATTCTGTTGAAGTGACAGTAGTCTTACTCAAAAAAAGGGGAGTACACACGATGCACCCTTCAGACCACGAGCCTAGCTCATGTGCTACTGGGCCCTCTGTGTACTTGCATTATCGTTGTGCACAGAGGCCAACAATACCCACAAACACACCTCCTGGGACAATCCTAGAATTAGTGCATGCTCTCCCAAGCCATGTTGGTGGTCTTTTCTGTTTGGTCTCTGAGTGGCAGCTAATTACAAAAGACTGATTAGTGCAACATAAGGTTTAAAATGGCCATGCATCAAGGTTTGAGACTTCACATGAGCATCCCCAGTTCAATGGCACGAAAGTCCATCCTAAAAAGAGCAAGACCTACCATATAGGACTTGCTTTTGAAACAATTGCTTAACTCTTGTTTACTAAGAAAGGAGTACCCAGCAAGATTAAGTAATGGGTGCTATAATATGAGTGACATGGTTTTAGGGACTGTTATTCTCGAGACAAAGTTAATGTTGGTGGCGACAACAGTCACCACCATTAAATCAGATTACAGTGACTGAAATTCCCTACGAACCCAGGAGCATTAGCTACTCATGATATAGAACTTGAAGCTCAACCTCTTCACCAAAAAATGATTTCTTCAGAAGCCATAATTCATAAAGTGACAAGCGCCATCTGTGTGCTTGATAATTGATGGAACTGGATTTCCCAACAGTCTGGTCTTTTCTAAAATTACTACTGGGAGGTACGTTTAAAAATTCCTCTATGTCCTGGTAAGCTTCTGGTCGATTTGCCCTGGATGCTCTCTCCTTGTTGGATTCACAGTATCCATTGACCGGAGTTTGTGTATAAGAATCCAATGTGGCATTCCTAATGACCATAGTATAAGCTACAGTTTCTGATGGGTAAGAATACCCAGTGGTAAACTAAAGGAGGCTGTCTTGCATCCTTTCTCGCACCACTCAGTGTTTCAGAGTTTTAGTAGAGCAATTTGGAAATGTGCTTATCCTAACCATAGGCTGTCCTGTTTGGCAGTAGGATGTTTCCCACTTGGCCCCACCACTTTGGGTCATGACTGTACTCCAATTGGTTGTAGTTATATCTGATTTTCTACTGCTTCTGTCTCCTTTAATACTTTGCCAGGCCTCCCTCTTTCCCTGTTAGTCAGAAACTCTTATCTGATTCCGAAGTCCGTGTGGGCCTCCCCTTTTGACTGGCATTGTGGGTTTCTCCATTAAGTTTCTCTAAAGATGGCCTTACTTGAGCTTTCAGTGTTATATACACTACCCCAGAGGTTTCTGCTTGTCTCCATTCCTGTAGCACTGCAGTGGTGGAATTAATCAAATGGAGTGTGGACTCTGACAGTGTTAGAGGCTGCACTCTCTTGTCCTGGTAAGTACCTGGTTTCCTATATCCCCCCCCCCCCTTTACAAAGAGGTCTCAAGGTAGATAAACTGAGGAGGCAGCACACTGCACGATCAGCATATCCTCTGATTCAGCTCCACAACCAATGACTCTATGGGTCAACCCTCATTATACTAGGAGTGGGAGCAGGATCTAGACATTTTCAATTTCCTTTGAAGACTTTACCTCTGTAGATTGACACTCTTTCGCAGGGTTTACAAAGAAATGGATATTGTAATAGACCATTGTTGTGGCTTTGGCCGTCAATATGAAGATATTTTAACTGGACGTTCATACTACAGGATGTGTAGTTACTGATTTGCTAAATGAAAGCAAGGGGGCATACTTAGGAGCTTGAAGTGGCAACTCTTCTTGGTGTTAAATGATCTTATCACATGTCTTCATAGCTCTACATGACTAGAGACCTGCCTACATCAACCACCGCATGAACTTCCACCAACCTGCCAGACACCTGCGCTCCACCTCCTGTGCCCTTTGTGCCCCCTCCCCCCCCACACATAATCTGAATTTTGAAAGTATTTATAAAGCGCTCTGTGGCCAAGCGGCTACCTGGCGCTGTAGGGCAGTCTTTAGCAGGTGGGCGTGGCGCCGGGGAGAGAGTTTAATCGGAGAATGCTTGGGAATACTCACGTCCGCCTCAGCAGATGCTGTGCCGCGAAAGTCTGGAACGACTTGCCCTTCCACCTTTGCGCATATCCCTCCCTTGCAGAATTCGGAAGAGAACTCCAGACCTGGCTTTTCGAATCAGGCCACCTATGTTCGAGGCATGTGGGCTGCTGAATTCATATCTGTGCATAGATAGCCGCCTAGTGTTGGGTCCGGATGATTGCATGTTGTTGTCCTGGAAGAGTCTTCGAAGTATCACGAGATAGGTGGCTCCTCCCTTGGACTACAGTGCTCATGGGCATCCTCTCCATCCTCAGATTGTTTTTTTCCGCAATTGGGTTCGGATGTACTTTCCTACACTCCAAGTTTGGAATTGACTAACTCTTCTGTAAGTAGACAAAGAAGGGGGTTCCCCGTGGGTAGCTTTAGGATATGGGCAGGTAGTAGGGGGGAAAAACCAATTTAAATAGAAAAGGAGAGTACCCTGCCTCAGGATATACAGGCCCTAGCTAAGGGGTCCAACAGATATATATGAAGGGGTGATTAACCTAGGGGTTGACACTAGACATCACAATCAAATGGTCAAATCAAATAGACTGTACAGTTCATGTTAGAAAATATATATTTTTTATTGTTTTCTGATAACAAGGATATTAAAAGATTTTTTTTTATAGAAATATATTTTTTTTGGTATATCATTAGTACATATAAGTCATAAATAAGACAAACATAGATATAAAGACAATAACATCAAGAAAGTTCGTCCTACCCAGTAACGGCCAATCTTTACACACACAGTATCATTCACTTCAATCCCTACTCACTCTCTCATCTAATACCATACACCATTCATTCTATCATTCATTCTTCTACTCCTTGCAAGTACAGCACATAGGTGGTTAATGTGTTGTATATATCGGGGTGTTAATCCAGGTAGATGGTTTTAGCTACGGGTCCTGATGTATTAAGGACAATAACCGTATTCCTGGAGACATACGCCGACGCGCGTTTCGGTGACAGGCCAGTTAGGCCGCACCTTCGTCAGGGCAGGGGGCAGTATACTGGGACGGGCACAAGGATAAAACTCTGCAAGATAGAGAGCAAAACAAAATTCATTTTACTTTTATGTATATACATGTACTTATTCAAAATACAGTTCTGTGCTAGCAACAAATATTCATCATCATTAATGGGCCACTACATATTTCAGACATTTAGAGAAACTTCCAATATTTCAGCAAACTATTTTGTCCATCTGATAAACATTGGAGCAATGCTCCTACACTTGACCGTTGATCGCCATGCAGTGTCAAACCCTCTAGAGACACTCCCTAAGATAGATTCCCTGGTAAGTGGAATCTAGGAGGCATCATGATAGCCTTAACTGTATGGACCATGGAGTACATTTAACACAACAGAAAATCTTCACTTACATGCAGGTCTATAAACTGCTTTTTATCATACATATTCAAACAGTTCATAGTCTCTCTCAGCACTCCTCTCTTTTGTACACGCATGATTCTATAGTACAACTCAGGGACAATGTCCCGGGACAGCAGATAGTTCAGCTAGTCGTAATATGTCAGTATAGATCCCAGCCAGAGGCAGAAAAGTATTGTATAACCATATCCGCAGCTATTTAGTTGTTCCTAGGCCTTTCAACTCTATATTTTACCTGATTGTGTATTTAGCTCTGTTATTCAAGTATATCAGGCATCAAATGGCGTCATTGGAATACAGGGGCGCCGATGTTGCTGGTATATCAAAGGCCAGACTTCAGGCAGTTCAAATCCTGTGAGAGGGACAGATAAATATCCTCTTATATCAAACTCCTAGGGTACCTCTAAACGGGTCAGATTTTAATTGTTAGTCCATATCCCTACTATTCTCGGAGCTTATTGCCATAAGGTGTTCTAGATGTCTTTAGGTATCCATCTCTATAGAGCTCTTTTATTTTTTTAGGAGGATCGGGGCTACCAGATAGAATCTGGCTAGAAAGTATTATTATTTTGCCTAACGAGCATAATACTGTAAGTGTTTGAAATACCTACCAGTATTGGTCGGCACCTTAGCGTTGTATTTTTATTCCCCCTTCACGTTTTGGCGGTCATCTAGGTTCTAAACAGTAGTTGGCAACAATAGAGCCTATCAAAGAAAGCGTAGCTAGATCAATATTGCATCATAGCCAAGTTTAGTTAATTATTATTTCTATAAAGCGATAGCGTGTTTCAGAATGGTTCCTTAAAACCTCGGGTTTACTGGTAGGTATTTCAAACACTTACAGTATTATGCTCGTTAGGCAAAATAATAATACTTTCTAGCCAGATTCTATCTGGTAGCCCCGATCCTGCTAAAAAATAAAAGAGCTCTATAGAGATGGATACCTAAAGACATCTATAACACCTTATGGCAATAAGCTCCGAAATTAGTAGGGATATGGACTAATAATTAAAATCTGAGTCGTTTAGAGGTACCCTAGGAGTTTGATATAAGAGGATATTTATCTGTCCCCCTCACAGGATTTGAACTGCCTGAAGTCTGGCCTTTGATATACCAGCAACATCGGCGCCCCTGTATTCCAATGACGCCATTTGATGCCTGATATACTTGAATAACCGAGCTAAATACACAATCAGGTAAAATATAGAGTTGAAAGGCCTAGGAACAACTAAATAGCTGCGGATATGGTTATACAATACTTTTCTGCCTCTGGCTGGGATCTATACTGACATATTACGACTAGCTGAACTATCTGCTGTCCCGGGACATTGTCCCTGAGTTGTACTATAGAATCATGCGTGTACAAAAGAGGAGTGCTGAGAGAGACTATGAACTGTTTGAATATGTATGATAAAAAGCAGTTTATAGACCTGCATGTAAGTGAAGATTTTCTGTTGTGTTAAATGTACTCCATGGTCCATACAGTTAAGGCTATCATGATGCCTCCTAGATTCCACTTACCAGGGAATCTATCTTAGGGAGTGTCTCTAGAGGGTTTGACACTGCATGGTGATCAACGGTCAAGTGTAGGAGCATTGCTCCAATGTTTATCAGATGGACAAAATAGTTTGCTGAAATATTGGAAGTTTCTCTAAATGTCTGAAATATGTAGTGGCCCATTAATGATGATGAATATTTGTTGCTAGCACAGAACTGTATTTTGAATAAGTACATGTATATACATAAAAGTAAAATGAATTTTGTTTTGCTCTCTATCTTGCAGAGTTTTATCCTTGTGCCCGTCCCAGTATACTGCCCCCTGCCCTGACGAAGGTGCGGCCTAACTGGCCTGTCACCGAAACGCGCGTCGGCGTATGTCTCCAGGAATACGGTTATTGTCCTTAATACATCAGGACCCGTAGCTAAAACCATCTACCTGGATTAACACCCCGATATATACAACACATTAACCACCTATGTGCTGTACTTGCAAGGAGTAGAAGAATGAATGATAGAATGAATGGTGTATGGTATTAGATGAGAGAGTGAGTAGGGATTGAAGTGAATGATACTGTGTGTGTAAAGATTGTCCGTTACAGGGTAGGACGAACTTTCTTGATGTTATTGTCTTTATATCTATGTTTGTCTTATTTATGACTTATATGTACTAATGATATACCAAAAAAAATATATTTCTATAAAAAAAATCTTTTAATATCCTTATCAGAAAACAATAAAAAATATATATTTTCTAACATGAACTGTACAGTCTATTTGATTTGACCATTTGATTGTGATGTCTAGTGTCAACCCCTAGGTTAATCACCCCTTCATATATATCTGTTGGACCCCTTAGCTAGGGCCTGTATATCCTGAGGCAGGGTACTCTCCTTTTCTATTTAACTCTTCTGTAAGGCCAGAAGGCCTTCGGTTCCGTCGGTATTGTTTAGCGCTCGGTACCGAGACACTTCAGAAACATCTATTGCACTCCGGTCGTCGATTCGGGCCGTGAGGCTTTCTCGACACCACGTGGACCGACTGTCGATGGAACGAAGTCCATTTAAATACTGCCCGCAGTGCAACTCAAAGTTCCCGCACACTCATAGGCATTTGTTGCACACGGGATGCTTATCTCCAGATCACAAGGAAGATATTTGCCTAGCTTGTGCCCAGTTCCGGTCGAAAAAGACTATCCGGAATCGACGGGCAGCAAGGCAAGAAATGCAGAGGTCGGCGCCAGAACCAGATAACATCTTCGACGATGAGGAAGAACTAGGTAGCGCCGAAGAATCGGGTCAAGACCTACAACAATACTCTGAGCACGACTCCGAAAATTACTTCGAAGAGGACGAAGAAATCGTCGATCTCTAGGAATACGATCAAGACGACATCTTAGCTGTTGAAGACGACTCCGATGACTAGGGGCGAACCGTGAGTACACCGCCCCATATAGACACTACACCAATATCAGAGACTCGGGTCGAGGCATCGCCAGTGGGCCTTAGCCAAGATCAACATTTTCGTTCTACAGCCTCTTACCGCCCGGCTAAGAACATATTCGAAAAGTTCTCTGAGACACGCAATACGGCACCGGTTCCATTGAAACCAAAACTTTTCGACAACACCGTCTTCGGACCAAATGTCGTCGATCCAAAAGTAGTTAAGCAAAAGGTCCTCAAGCCGAAGGCCGTAGTCCCAACACAACCTTCGAAGCCAAAGACCGTCGAGTCGACATCGAAGACAAAACCTGTCGAGTCCACCTCTCGGCCCAAACACGTCCATTGACGCAAAAGCACGTTGAATCAAGCAAACCAGCCTCAAATATCGACAAAGGGAAAAACACTGTCGACTAAAGTAAAAGGCCGACGCCCAACGTCGAACCGAAAGTGAAACCTACTGTGGTCAAAAACAAATCGGTCGAGCCGAAGCCCCTCGAACCGAAAAAAGGCATCGAGCCAAAACCACATACACCTAAAAAGACTGTCGAACCAACCAAACCACTCGGTCGGAAAAAAGGTGGTAAAGCCAGCTGAACCGAAGTGTCAAACATCAAAAACCCATCCAACCACCAAAAGCGGTCGAACCCAATAAACCTACAGACCCAAAATCTGGCAAACCAAAGGCTACGGCACCAAAGGCAAGGACTCAGTGGTAGAATTCCAAAACACCATGTCCCACATTCTGAGCTGGATGAACTGCAATCATTTGAAGCTTAACCCAGGCAAGACCGAACTGGTCTTGCCTGGACAGAGTGCACTTAGTTGGAACCCCAGCTTTTGGCCTTCTAGCATGGGAGCCCCTCCATCTAAGTCATCCTCGGTTAAGAGCTTGGGAATCTTTATCAGCGAGGACCTCTCCCTAAAAAAACAGGTAGGAGCAGTTGTGTCATCTAGCTTTTTCCAGCTGAAGAAAATTTAGGAAAATTGCCTGCTTCTTCTCTCCGACTGCCCTTACACAGATTGTCATCTCCCTGGTCCTGTCCAGACTAGATTTTTCCAACAGCCTCTATTTTGGGCTTCAAACTGGAGAGCTAAAGCGCCTCCAGTTGGTTCAGAATCAGGCAGCCAGACTTCTTCTGAATCTCTCTAAGAGGCAGTCTGTTAGACTTCGCCTGAAACAGCTACACTGGCTGCCTGTCGAGCAGCGTGTAGCTTTTAAACCCGAGTGCATCCTATTCAAGTCTCTGCATTTCTCTGGCCCTCTATTCATTAGAGATTTATTCAAGAGATACAACCCTTCCCGCAATCTCCGGTCCATCCACAAATCCCTTCTGATCGTCCCTTCTTACAAGAGGAAGCGCCTCGGAGGCAGCTGTTTTGACCATCTTCCAGCTGCCTTCTGGAACTCTCTCCCCCTTCAACTAAAACTGAGCAACAATATCCTCCGTTTTAGATACTCCCTGAAAACCTGGCTCTTCTCTCAGGCGCATTGCTGAGCTGCTTCATTTCTACTGTGACCGACGCGCTACGTTCCTTCCTACAGCGCCATGAAGCCCCCTGGCGTACGAGCGCTTAATAAATCCATATTAACATTAACATTAACTGTGGAGGAAGAGCTTATTCTCCCAGACCCCTCCACAGAGGACCAGTCAAAGCTGTATATTGACCCAGCAACTGGCAAGGTGACTGCACACAAAAAAGAAAAGGCCTCTGCCAATAGCAGACTTTCCTAGAATACCACTCAGAAAGAAACGAGACTGTGCTACCTCTCCTATCCTTTTTAGGTCTCGCTGGAGTAGCATCCGAAGGATGCGTCCAGCTAGAGACATATAGCCGTCCGTCTCGGGGGAATTAGGGACAGGAGGGTGGCACGTGCTTCTGCTGCTGGATTTGCCTGCGCGAACGCGCACGTCTGCTCCGTCCACATTCTCAGCAACGTGCTTGCGCATACACACACAGACGCTCGCTCACACCCCCCCCCCCCCCCCCCACAGTCATCGGCCTCTTTTAAACACACACAGACACATACACACACGCATACACACAGACTCCAAGACACTCACGCTCACACACATACAGAGCCCCCCGCCGCACGCGCACACACATGCCCCCCGCCCTCGCAGCTCAGCAAAGGCTCCCACTCACCGGTACTCGTCTCCAGCTCTCCATGCGAGGGCTCGTTGCAGGCGGCGGCGGTCTCTTCCTTCGGTGCGGGGCTCTCACCTCACGGGAGCCCCGCTAGCGCCACCCGCCCTTCTCCTCCTGCCCACACGTCCCAGTGCTGGGTAGGCTCCAGCCTGGGCTTCCGGTGTGTCTTGACGTCCCGCCCCCGGCCTGCCTGACTTCCGACTGGGATTGTGCACGCCACGCTAGTTTCTTAGCCTTGCACAAGCCGTGGCTGTTCTGTTGTGGCTCCCGCTGTCCTCCCTCCCGCCGTTCCGCCCCCTCCCGCTGTTCGTGTCTGTCCGCTAGTAGGATACATAAATTAATTAAATGGATATAGTAAACTTGCGGGAGGTTTGAACCGTCAATGTTTACAGTGTCTGCGCAATACTGTCTACATTCGTAGAACACGCCCTATACAAGCTCTTGCACCAGCCTTGCACAAGCCGTGGCTGTTCTGTTCCGGGAATTGCGTCAGTTTTTCAGCTCTGCCCCATTTGTAATGGTGTCACTGTCTCAATCATGGAAATAAAAAAGTGGTCGGCCATTCCGTTAAGCTTTAACTCCTCTCGAAAAACCCATGTCGCCCGGATTTTTGAGAGAACAAAAATCCTAATTTAATTAAATATTGCTCCTATTAAGAACGTGTAGAAAAGTGTTAACCACCCAAAAAATCCCCCTCCCGCCCCCTCCCGCTGTTCGTGTCTGTCTGTGTCCTCTGTGAAGGTGCCCAAAACACTTTGGATAAGGGCTAGCAATCACTTGTGCAGTATTTACACTGCCCCAGGGGTGTGAGTGGACCTCTGAACCGCAAACGTTGCTTTATTTTTCAAACAAACTGTAGATGGGGCGCTGCACTTGTTGAAACTTAAAGTTGGACTGAAATCCATTCAGGGTCAATCCAACAGCGATAGTCAGTCTTCACTTTAAAACAAACTGGCATCTTCAGTTTTTGTCTCCTCTCTTGTCCTTCTGTATCTAGCATCAACTCTTCCCCCTTACAATATATTTATAGTCCGTCCTTAGTGTCTTTGCCCATACCCTTCCCCTGTGTACCCGCCCTAGTCCCTCTTCGGTGTCCCTGACTACCCCGCCCCCTTGTGTGCCTGTAACGACCGGATTTTCTGCTTAGATGGAATCAGCCCCTAGGGGCCCCTCTAACCCAGCCGGAACGTAATCACCTCCCACCTTAGAACGTATTTACAATGGGTATGGACATATATATATATATGTATGTACATCTCGTACCTAAGGATGGGGAAATAGCAATAAACATGCATAGGTTTTCTACAATATCCTATTGATACCGACTAGTCTCGCGGCCACTTAGGCCCAGACTTATCTACCCTGGGGCAGATCTGATTATATATCCTTACACACTGATTATTATCAGTGCTCACTCGACACACAATCCAGCGTGTCTACACACATGGGTCTGCAGCCCCAGTGCTCTCATTTACACACGGTTCACAATCTGGCGAACCTATACACCGTGTCCCCCCCGGTGCTCTCATTTACACACGGTTCACAATCCGGCGAACCTATGCACCGTGTCCCCCCGGTGCTCTCATTAACGCCGTGTACTAACGACGATCACTTTCCTATGAATACTTAGGGAGGAAATCTCTCATTTGTCTACTCTGGATAAAACTACAATAATAGAAATCAGTACGACTTTCCGAATTGATATATATATATATATATGTACCTTCTGCTCTTGGCATCAAACGTTCCCTTCCTCCCTCATTGTTCATTCATTCCTTACCTGATCGGGAGTCACATCCGTTCATGCAAACAATGTCTGACTAGAAGGTGAGGTTACCCCGATTGAACAAGAATACAAGGCACATGTCGGTTCACTAAGAAGTGGGGTATTTATTTGCAATAAACATAACACAATACTATGCAATATATATTCTGCAAAGAAAAGGGAAAAGGTTAGAATGCGCGCTCAATATGGGAAAGGGCGGAGGTCACCTGGTTAATATGAAGTCGGGGCTCGGTAGTCATCTAGGTTCCCTTCTCGTCTCCGTGTCTTGGCTCGTCTCGGAGTCACACCTCAGCCGTCACAGGTACACGTCTGCACCGCTAGGCTCAACCTCCTCTGTTTCCCTCCAAGTCACTGGAACCTTGCTCGCTATTAGCTACCGTCTCTCTCGCTCTCTGTCTCTGTGCGCTCCGCGCTATTTCTCCTTCAGTCTTTCTCAGAGAGTCTCGGTTTTAGAATATTTCTCGGACTTCAAAATGGCGACTGTCCGCCTCGGAAATAATTAATAGCATAGATGCTAACGGCTAGCTGCCGCCTACTAACTGACTCATCACCTAACACTTTCGCTAATATCAAAACCTGTCCCTTTATGGAAAGTTACGGCCAGTAACCTGCCGCCCACCAAATTCTTGTACCTCCCCGTACCAAGGACACGTTCCCAGCCGGCCGGCCTGAAGTTGTGTCTTCGGAGTGGAGAAAAATACAGTCTTTCGATAAGGGCCAGCCTGAACCGGTTCTCTCCAAGCGAACAACACCTTGAAACTAAAACATTACACTTGACCTAGAAAGCTTCTCAAGCTACCGGGCAGAAGGCAGGATGGAGTCTGTCCCGTTTAAGGCCTACAAGGCCCAAAATACGCATAACTCCATGGAAGATATACTAACACTCTTGCAAAAGGATGGATCATCACTAACACTTATATATCTATCCCCTAGCTTAAGTTCATAAGCCCTGATCTAAAGAAAAGGGTACGAAAATGCACTACTGTGCCTCATGGATAGGCTGGAGTCATTCTCCATCATCCTCCCTCTAAAAAGGGCCGGAAAAAGTCGGTTATTACATTTCACCCTTGACTCCAGTCTATTAGCCATGTTCTACATAGAACTAACATCAGTAGAAGAATAATAAGAAACAAAATTAACTGATCTATGTCTCCCGCTAATTCTACAATATTGGAGTAGAGAAGGAATGCACTGAATAAAGCAGCAAATAGCCACTAAAACACAAACAGAAATCATAATACCCCCTAGAATCTGTCGTAAAGAATGTAAGTCAGGTAACCAATTAAAGAGCCAATCAAACCAGCCCTGATCCAATATGTTGTCTAACTTCTGCAGTCAAATGGTGGAGTTTGTCAATATGGGCCTGGATAGACTTAGAGTGGTCGGATAAGTTGAAACAGCAAAGACCTTCAAAGTCAGAACATTCATGTCCATGTTTTAACAGGAGATAATCAATCGCAGCGCGATTTTGCAAAATAGCTCGACGTTCACCCTGGGCATCTAATAATAAGTCAGATAATACAGTAGAAGTCTGATTAATGGATTTAACCATCCAGCAGGCCATCTTGCCAATTGTTTTAGCGTTATAAACGGCTAAAGCCGGGACACCAATAATAGAAATAGCTAAACTAAGGTATTCAGATTTAGAATACAGATGCACGGAGGAATCACAGTCTTCATGTAACATCATAGAGTCTCGTACTACACGGGAATGGGAACCAGGGTGCGATGAAAACATTAACAAGCTTAATCTAGTGATAGCACATGGACCTCCAGAAATATTAGTGGGAATATAGGGCCAGGAGGTAGTCCCGCAGGAGAACAGCCATCCAGCAGGTAGTAACATTGCACGATAATGACTAGGAGCAACCAATATACGTTTACATGTCATATTGTTCTTAACAGAAAGGCACGAACTTGGAAGTCTTTGTAAACACAACACTCGTTGATGAGCTGAAAAAGAAGTAGCAGCCTGCAATTTTAATTTAAGACATTCTGTGATGGCCTTGGGATCACATGTCAGAATGAAGCATAAATCACCCTGTGAAATATTATAGGTAGTGATTTGGGAATTAATTGGGGAAATAGATTCAGACAAGACCGTACACAAAGGACAAAATTCGTGAGCCAAAAAATCGCCCAGAATAATATTTGGTCGGGCACTGGAAATATTGAAAATATGTCGCAAAGTCTCAGTAGAAGCAGGGACAGCAACCAAACAGGTCGCCAGAATATCAGTCACAGACCTCATGGGAGTGAGGCAAAAATGTGGAGAGTTAGTAACTCTTTTCGCAAGAGTAATCCAGAAGTTGGACGAGGAGTCCCACGCAGCGAAGGAACGAGGAACTCTGGTTCTCCAATCAGCAGAAGTCGGTGGGTTCTCTCCTCTCCCGGCGTAGCAGACCAAAAGGAGTCCAACGCCGGCACATCCTGCAGCAGCAGTCCAGAGAATGATCTGAAAGAATACAAACACAGGCCTTAATCATTCTCGTAAGTAACATTTGTCAGCTGGGACAGCTTCCCAGCTATCTTTCCCTGGCTTCATCACCAAAATGGTGTTGTCATGACCGGTCGCAATAACTTCAGCCTGTTCAGGGGGATGTTTAGGCGATATCCCATATCTTAGCACCGGGGTTATCGGAGGAGCCGAAGCCCTTTTGGCCACGTATCGTTAGCAAAGTCGGGGCAGTGCCTTTCTTAATCTCACCACAGAAGACAGGCATAATCAGCAATTGAGCAACACGGTCAGACTTTTTAAATGATAAATCAACCTCACTGCTATTAAGCAGAAGGACCTTAATCTCTCCCTGATAATCGCTGTCAATCACTCCTCCAAGAACTTGAATACCTTTTAAGGCAAGGCCCGATCTAGGGGCAATCCATCCAAAGCTACCGGCTGGGGTTGCTCTGCATGGAGCCAAAGCTCCGGGGGTAATTTCCCAGTACATGACAGTATTAACAAGGGTATTCGGTTTCGCATCAACAGTTGGAGGAAACAAACTCATTAAAGGAGATTCAGCATGCAACAAGGGACGATTGTTCAAAATCAATAATGCCTGGAGTAAAAAGTCCCTCCAGTGTTTGTAATGTTCATCCGTTAACTTTCGTAATTGTTCCTTTAGCAAACCATTCATTCTCTCAATCGATCCCGAAGCCTGTGGATAATATGGAATGTGAAACACCCATTCAATGTTATTTTCCACACAGAATTCCTGCACCAATCTTCCACGGAAGTGGGATGCGTTATCAGATTGAATTTGAAATGGAACACCATAATATAAAATGAGTAGTTCCAATGTTTTAATGGTATTGATTTGGGTAGCATTTTACAAGGGAAAGCGACTAGAAGGCCACCATAGGTATCAACAGCGGTACAAATATACTGACAATTTCTGCTCATAGGGAGCGGGCCAATATAATCAATTTGCCAAATTTGAGCGGGCAACTTTCCTCGATGTAAATGGCCTTGAACAATATGAGGCACTTTTCTCTTTCTAGAATGCTGGCAAATGGGACAATGCAGAATGACATCTTTAATCAAATTTAAAGGAATATGAATTCCTCGGTCGGCAGCCCACCTGCTAGTGGCTCTCTCTCCAAAGTGTCCCGCTTTCTGGTGGGCTCATTTCGCCAATCCCGCCAAATCAGAATCTTGCATGTCCACCACTGCCTCAGAAATTTTAGACTTCATCTGCAATATTATGAAAGAATTTGTCAAGGGAGTCTATCGGGGTGTGAGCATCTACGTGAAAGATTGTCACAGTACTCTGTGGAAGCAAATTCCCAAATTTCTTGCCATAGTTCTTTTCCCCACAGTTCTTTTGAATGCAATTCCCAATTATGAGAATGCCATGTTGGTAACCATACCGCCAGTCCATTAGCAGTGGACCAGGAATCAGTGAAAATATGACATGTGCCAGGTAGTTCCTGTTTCAAAACTTGGTAAACTGCATACAATTCAGCATATTGTCTACTTTTTCCATCACCAGTTGTACTCCATAATTTCTGCGTAATCGGATTATAGGACACTGCTTTCCAATGCCGTTTCTCACCAATGAACCTCGCTGAACCATCCGTAAACCACACATGTTTTCTATCCTCCGCGGACAGATCATCGAATGATTTACCCCACTTGACAGGAGATTCCTGTACTACAGGTACAGAACAATCACTTCCAGTTTCATTCGATGGCGCCTGCGCCACTCGCTCATGCAACACTGCCACACCTTTCGGACCCACACGTGCCCTGTCCTGAATGTACCATTTCCATTTAATCACACTCTCCTCTTGAGCATGTCCAATCCGATGGGATTTTGGCAAACTCAAAACCCACTGCATGATAGGAATTTCAGGTCTCAAAATCACAGCATGACCTAGGGTCAATTGCTCGGTATCCACCAGAGCCCACTAACATGCAAGCAACTGTTTTTCAAAAGGTGTATAACGCTCACCAGCTTCAGGTAACTTTTTAGTCCAAAAACCTAATGGCACTTTTTGTCTGCCCTGCTTTTGCCATAGACTCCAATTGGCATACGGACCTTCCACAGACACATTCAGATCCACATCACCCTCGCCCACAGGCCACAAATCCAAGGCGTACTGAATGGCTTCTTTCGCCAAATTAAATGCATTCTGTTGTAGTTCACCCCATTCAAACGCATTCTTTTTACGAGTGACTCGATGTAAGGGAGCCAAAATCTGACTCAAATGGAGAATATGCTGACGCCAAAAACCAAACAAACCAATGAAACTCTGAGCCTCTTTTCTATTCCTTGGAACCGCAAAATCTAAAATTTTCCGCTTCACCTGTGGGATCACCTCTCTGTGACCTTCATGCCAGTTAATGCCTATAAATTTAACATTTTGGGATGGGCCTTGTAATTTATCAGGATTGATTTCCCAACCTTTTGCTCGTAAACAGTCAAGAATCTGATCTAAAGGAGATTGGACCTGATCTTGCGTCTCACCTTGGATCAAAATGTCATCAATATAATGACACACCTGTATTTGTGGATGTACGGGCACCTCAGACAAATGTTCCGCCACCAGCCGGTGACAGATCGTAGGACTATGCACATAACCTTGAGGAAGACTCCTAAACGTCATTTGACGTCCATTCCAGGTAAAACTGAATTGTTCCTGACACTCGGGGGCAATTGGAATCGAAAAGAAAGCATTAGCAATATCAATGGACGCATACCATGTACCTGGATGCTTCTGGATTCTCTGAATCAAAGTAACAATGTCTGGTACAGCAACAGTCAAACGAGGTGTGTGTTTGTTCAATTCTCGATAATCAACAGTCATGCGCCAAGAATTATCACTCTTGCGCACGGGCCAAACGGGATTATTCCAAGCAGAAGTGACCGGAGTTATAACTCCTGCATCAACCAAATCCTGAATTGTGGCACTGATCTCTTCATGGCCACCTGGGATACGATATTGTTTCTGAGAAACTACTTTCGTAGCTTGAGGAATTTTAATGGGGGGCATTCGTAAACGGCCAACCCGTACGGGTCTGGACGAAATGTAATGCTTGGTTCCAAATTGATAACAACCATCATCCAAATGCAAAGTCATTCCTTTCAAAATATCAATTCCAATTATATACTCCAAAAGTGGTACGACTAACACAGAATATTCTTTACGGGGGATCCTACCAATTTTCATCTCTAGTGTAGTTTGCACTGCGGGGGTCTCTTTTCCACCTAAACCAGTAATTGTGAAGAATTGTCCTTTAAATTTCTTTGCTTTACCATGAATTAAAGTGGCCTCCGCTCCTGTATCCACTAATGCTCGGGCCCTTTGGATATTACGATGTTTCCAAAAAATCTCAATATCTACATAGGGTCTGTTGTCTCTGTGAGCCCACCTTCGTACTGGAGCTTGACCTGTTTCCTAGTCATTTTTACTGCGTTCTGTCAACCAAGACAAATCAGGATAAATACTCTCATGTTTCTTGGGTATCAAAATGTCCTGTTCATGTCCATCTCCATTACGAAATGGATTTTTGTCATTTTCATAGTACTGTGAATTACGATCAGCAAGCCTGTGACGATCCTCCCTTCTCCTCAGCTCAGGGGAATAATCTCTCTCCTCTCTATATCGGATGGAAACATGATCTCTCCCCCTTTCTTTTTCCCCCTCTCTCACATTGTCACGACGAGGGGACACATCACGGTCAAAACGCCGGTCACCACGGCGATCAGAATCCACACGGCGCCTCTCATCACCACTGTCATCAGAACCACTGCCACAATCATTCTTTCGCACACGACGGGCACCCTCCTTCCGATCCAAACCACGCTCACGGAATATCTCCCACAAGCGATTATTAGGCTCGCCGTCAATGTCCTCCCTTTTCACACCATCAGCCAAAAGTGCAAGAAACATATCACGTCTAGAGAACTTATAATCCCCAGCAGTACGACCCTCAGGTCGAGATGGTCTCTCAGGTTTAAACCATTCACCCAGCTCACCAAGCTGACGAACAGATTCAAGCACCGTAGACAAAGGATTGCCAGTCTGATTAATCAATAAAGTCATCATAACCTGCTTGTAGGCAACAGGGGAAGAACGGATAATGCGATTGCGTACAGAAGATGTTACAAGACCGTCCAACAACCTGTCAGAAGTACTGAGAAAAATCGCGGTCTTCATCACTTCCTCCTTCAAACGTTGCGACGCATCACGCAAAGTGTACCACGGCTTGTCATTGACAGGCCAATCAGATTCAGTAGGGTATTTATGGTTACAGCCATCAGACGCAAGCTGGAGCAAACTAATCTGGCCAGCACCATTATAGTTTCGAAAATGATCTTGTATGGGAGAGTCGGAACTCAAAGAGCAAAACCGTAAACAATCAACAGCATCGAGCATGATACTGGCAGCGCCCAGTTCATAAAGGCGCACCATCCACGTAAGCAAAGCCTCACCGGGTCGTTGTCGAAATCGTTGTAAAATGTCACTAACCTCCTGTTGAGTAAAATCTTCAATACTATCCAGAGCAACACCACCCGGATTACCAGGAGCTTGTTGCAATTTGCGACGAAACACAGGATGAGCAGAAACCTCCGGAAGAGCCCCCGAAGAAGCCCTATCCTTAGATTTAGAAGAACAATCAGGATGAGATACGTCATCAGGACGGGAAGAGCGACCACGGTCGCCAGACATGTCGACTTTGTCACAAGAAGCAGATTTACAGTCACGTCCGGAGCGAGAAGACTCGCGCTTATCACCCTCCTCAGCCGAGGAGTCAGAACCATTAGAATCCCAGATGTTACCATCCCACTCATCAGGGTTCCAATCCAGACCGGCTTTCGCCACGACCAGACGCACTTTCCGTGTAGATACACGACCACGACGGTGTTTGTATTTATATCTCGCAATGCGAACTGCAGCCCTTTCGGCTATAGTTTGATAAGTCTCAAGTTTGTCGGCAAGCAATTTATTTTGACAGCGCAAAAGAGTGTGCGCGTTCTGCAATTCAACAACCTGTCCTTCCATATCCACACACTGCTTTCGCAGCTGAACAAACCTCTCATGAAGAATTCTGTATGCATGCAGCATAATCCAACCTCTGCGACCTAAAATAGGAAGCTCATCACCTTTCACTACTGGAGCTTTTTGCAAGCAAGAAACCACATCAGCAGGCTCCGCCTGCTCCAAACAAGAAGTCCAATTCTCGCTCAAACCAGTAGAATCGGCCCACTCATGGGCCAAGGCTTCGTAAGGCGTAGATTCCCAGCCGGGAATTTGAATAGGCAATTTGAAAACAGAGCCCGATTTTTTTTTTTTCGAAAACATTTTGACACACAAAAATTATATACACAATTATCAACAAAGAAAACACGTACGAGCCGAGCGCAAACCAACAAGATGAAAACAATACAGCGCACACAGGCTTCGTAAACAGTTTGTGACGCCAGATGTAACGACCGGATTTTCTGCTTAGATGGAATCAGCCCCTAGGGGCCCCTCTAACCCAGCCGGAACGTAATCACCTCTCACCTTAGAACGTATTTACAATGGGTATGGACATATATGTATGTACATCTCGTACCTAAGGATGGGGAAATAGCAATAAACATGCATAGGTTTTCTACAATATCCTATTGATACCGACTAGTCTCGCGGCCACTTAGGCCCAGACTAATCTACCCTGGGGCAGATCTGATTATATACCCTTACACACTGATTATTATCAGTGCTCACTCGACACACAATCCGGCGTGTCTACACACATGGGTCTGCAACCCCAGTGCTCTCATTTACACACGGTTCACAATCTGGCGAACCTATACACCATGTCCCCCCCGGTGCTCTCATTTACACACGGTTCACAATCCGGCGAACCTATGCACCGTGTCCCCCCCCGGTGCTCTCATTAACGCCGTGTACTAACGACGATCACTTTCCTATGAATACTTAGGGAGGAAATCTCTCATTTGTCTACTCGGGATAAAACTACAATAATAGAAATCAGTACGACTTTCCGAATTGAGATATATATATATATATATATCTACCTACCTTCTGCTCTTGGCATCAAACGTTCCCTTCCTCCCTCATTTTTCATTCATTCCTTACCTGATCGGGAGTCACATCCGTTCATGCAAACAATGTCTGACTAGAAGGTGAAGTTACCCCGATTGAACAAGAATACAAGGCACATGTCGGTTCACTAAGAAATGGGGTATTTATTTGCAATAAACATAACACAATACTATGCAATATATATTCTGCAAAGAAAAGGCAAAAGGTTAGAATGCGCGCTCAATATGGGAAAGGGCGGAGGTCACCTGGTTAATATGAAGTCGGGGCTCGGTAGTCATCTAGGTTCCCTTCTCGTCTCTGTGTCTTGGCTCGTCTCGGAGTCACACCTCAGCCGTCACAGGTACACGTCTGCACCGCTAGGCTCAACCTCCTCTGTTTCCCTCCAAGTCACTGGAACCTTGCTCGCTATTAGCTACCGTCTCTCTCGCTATCTGTCTCTGTGCGCTCCGCGCTATTTCTCCTTCAGTCTTTCTCAGAGAGTTTCGGTTTTAGAATATTTCTCGGACTTCAAAATGGCGACTGTCCGCCTCGGAAATAATTAATAGCATAGATGCTAACGGCTAGCTGCCGCCTACGAACTAACTGACTCATCACCTAACACTTTCGCTAATATCAAAACCTGTCCCTTCATGGAAAGTTACGGCCAGTAACCTGCCGCCCACCAAATTCTTGTACCTCCCCGTACCAAGGACACGTTCTCAGCCGGCCGGCCTGAAGTTGTGTCTTCGGAGTGGAGAAAAATACAGTCTTTCGATAAGGGCCAGCCTGAACCGGTGCTCTCCAAGCGAACAACACCTTGAAACTAAAACATTACACTTGACCTAGAAAGCCTCTCAAGCTACCGGGCAGAAGGCAAGATGGAGTCTGTCCCGTTTAAGGCCTACAAGGCCCAAAATACGCATAACTCCATGGAAGATATACTAACACTCTTGCATAAGGATGGATCATCACTAATACTTATATATCTATCCCCTAGCTTAAGTTCATAAGCCCTGATCTAAAGAAAAGGGTACGAAAATGCACTACTGTGCCTCATGGATAGGTCCTACTTATAGTCCTGATCCCTATACTATAAGGGTAATAGGCTGGAGTCATTCTCCATCATCCTCCCTCTAAAAAGGGCCGGAAAAAGTCGGTTATTACAGTGCCCTAGCTGTCAGCGCCAGTAAGTGCTTTGGAAAGTCTGCCTGTTTCCTCTGTTCTTCCCTTTGGCGCTCAGCCGGCGCCTCTGGGTGCGCATTGCCTATGCGTCGATGGGGACACTGATCGGAGTTTCTGCCTTCCTGGCATGAAACGTGGCTTTTCGACAGCCCTGGACGGCGGCCATGGGGGTCAAGGGCCATGTCATGGCTACAGTTACGGGAGGAGAGGGTCTCAACAATATGGGGAGGGGTTTTATCAGGTAATGTGGGGGTCTAATGTCCTGGGACAGTGCTAATATTTAGCGGTCCCATGCAGTAGGGGAATTCTTCAGGTACAGTTGGCTAGGCTTTTAGATCTGCAGAAACGTTTGTTCTTCAATGCCACAGGCGAGGAAGACAGCTTAAAACCGAGGCGCTGCCAGGTACATTAGCATGAGCGAGGGTCGGAGGCCAGTACTACATGAATGTGGTGGTGAGATAGTAAACAAAAGTGTGCCTGGTGTGGGGAAGCGGTGATCACAGAATGTGTAATTTCAGGTGCAGCAAGGGTTAATGGAGATTGTTCCAGGTACATGTAGGGAAGGGAGCAGCATTCGAGAAACGGTTTGTGTCCAGTGCCACATGTTTATGTGGCCCAAGTTGGAATAAGCAGGGCGCTCTACCGGGTATTTATTTGTAATTTTGCAATTTTTATATAGCGTGGACATGATCCGAAGGCTTCAGAGCGCTTTACAACAGTAGCAGGGTACCCGAGTTGCAGCGAGTTACAGTTATGCGAGCCTGCAAATCTCTAGAACATTTTATAACCAGCTCCACGTAAAGATTTACTAAGTGGAACTACAATTTCTCTGAATATTTCTTTCTTTGGTCGACAAATCTTTGCCACTGTGTTAGAATGGAGCACAATCTGATTACATTGCTAACTAACATTTAATGTTTGGTCAATGAGTGGTTTGATTAAGATTCAAAAGCTTTATTTCTCATAAAAGGGATTAGTTTGTATTTTTGTTCTTTTATACAGGTTAGACAGAAAAGTTTGTTTACTGAAATATAAACCATCATTATTAAATCGATCAAGGTTCAAAAAGCGCGGCTAATCACCCAAATGTGTGTGTGTCTGTGGCTCTGTGTGGGTGGCTCTGTATGTGGGGCTCTGTGTGGGTGTAAATGCAATAGGTCATGCGCGCTGTCTGAGTCTGTTCTAGTGATAAGTGTCTTGTGTTCTGAGCATACGAGGTAAAATTAACTTCGATTTATTTGTTAAAACGGCAAACTCGTTTTTTATAGGGATCGTCTAGTAGGCAGACGAGTAAGATAAATTAACAGCAATGTCTTTGAAGGATTTAAATGAGGTAAAACTATTAAGATTGATTGGTGCATGCTTCGCAGTGCTAGTTTAACTTGTTTGGGGTTAGACACGAGAAGATAAGGGATTTGATCACAATCACAGGATGTTGAGCCCACACCGATATGACAGTTTTTTTCAACGTAGATTATCATAAATGAAGTCTGCAGTTTTCTATCACCTAACAATGTTTCCCTATCTTTGTAACAATCGCCGTACAGTCAGTGAAGTATTTGTTCTCACACTGCAGCGCCATGTTTGTCCATAACGTGACTAAGATGAAGATTAATTGGGTAAATGAAGGCTGGCTCTCAGCCGCTCTTAAAACACCCCCCAGGGCGCGCGCCATTGCTCCACTTGTCATGGGTTCTGCCTTTAGTGGGAGGCATTGAACGGATCTTCAAGTGCTCTTATTCAGGTGTCTTGTTGACAGACCACTGTCGGGCTTGGGTAGAGTACTTCCTAAGCAAGCGTCACGTGTGCGAGGAGCGAGACGTAGTGCATATGAAATATCTGAATTGTGCATACACACCTGCATAGTCTGTTTACGTACATTAGCTTACTTTTGTTTGGAGTGATTGAAAACAGCCACATAATTGCAGTCCCAGTCAACAGGATGATCGAAAAATACCGTGGCTTTGAACATCCCGTAGGAATTAACGGGCCCAACTTGCATTGGCAAAGCCAACAGGCTTGTTCTTGTTGTCTTTCGTGGCTAACAAAATCCAAGGGCGAGGTGACAGATTGTGGAGGTTATCTGCCACCCTGATTAATCACTGGGTTTTCCCCAGCCCAACCTACACACCGTTCACATGGGGGGAAACACTGTGTGAAGGAGATAAAAAGGTGCATTTGCAAGAGGTTCTTATTGTAAATGCCGAAGGTTGGTGGACATGCTTATGGTGACTTAGTGTAATCGTGACATGTTCAATATCAGAGTGAATTTCGTGAGTAATAAAGTGTGCGTGTGGTTAAGTGACTCTATAGTGACATGTCTTTAATATCCTTTATTGCTTTTTGGTGCAATTGTCTGACTGAACACTGGATTGTGGATATTGAGTAGGTGAAGTATAGTAGGTCTAAACATTTGCCGTAGAGAGAGTGTAGTGGTGTAGTGAAAAGAATGTGGCTGTGGTTGAAAGGGCGGTAATCCCATGTGACATCGGTTTACATGCGCATAAACTCTAGGTTACATTAAGGCAAAACACATATTCCTCTGTATGAAATCATAGTCGGACGTGTATCATATGTTGCCCTACTAGGGCATTGCCTCATAGTTGCTTTACTATGTAGAAACTGCAGGTTAGATAAGGAAGTGGTCTGACTGGCGTGTTTTAAGGACCATTGTGACTTATCGTTAATATTGCTGCGAGCTATATTAAGAAAGCTTAGATGAATAAGCGTTATGTGTTTAGTAGGTTAGAAGAAAAGACCTACATGTTGTGTGACGAGGGCAGCAAATGTCTAGCATTAGTGAGGAGGTTGGATATGTCTGAAGGGTTACAAAGGAGGACGAAAGAGGAAATAATATTCATTAGATATTGGTATAATTTTAGAAACATCGTTGTTTCTACCAGGCTCCAAAATACAGCTTTTTCAGAAAGCACTTAGAACAGTAAGTCACGCTTACCTTAGTGAGGAAAGTATGACAATTAATGTCAGATTAATATGGTAAGTCCGTGTACGGACAAAAATTCCTGTGAGTTGATTCTAGTAAATCGGGGTCTGTAGCACGCTGCCTGCGTGATTAGGGGATCTGGGTGGGAACAAGCTTTGATTAATTCTTGATTGACACCCACATGGCGAAAAAAAGAAGACAAAAGAACTCGTAATATATAAACATACACTTGTACCTTATTTAGTTAGGTGTATATCAAAACCCGGGAGGAGTTGATGAGAGAGTACGAGGTGTCTCGGTTTGAGACTAGAATTCCTTGACAGGCGGGTGCACCTGAAAGAAAAGGATTGGGTGAAGGCGGGTGCAACCGGAGAAACACTCCAGTACTCATTTCGGTCGGACGCTAGGGTATGAGATCCTCTCGGAGCGGAGGAGAGCTGGCTTACCTTATCAGTGCTGGACTCCCTCTTGAGGTTCCCGGTGCCGTTTAACGATGACGGTCACGTGACGGGAAGTGCTCGCCGGCTATATACCGGCAGTCCGTCTTTCATTAATTAAAATAAACTAGAGCGTGTGTATCTATTCCGAAGGGGAACAAATACCGTCCCAGAAAAGAAGAGTTACTGCAAATTACTTTAGATACGTGTGGAGAGAAGTGGGTAGTATTTCAGGCAGCGTTAACACTGGGGAAGCTCAATGCATATAAATGCGAGAAGAGCTAAGTGGTGGCAGTGTTTCAAGTTAGTGTAAACATCTTGTTATTCAAATGTCGAGGAGCCATAAGTGACAGTTCTTGATATGTGAACAATGACGCCTGAGTAAGGGGGTTATGAACAGGGATTGAGCTGTAGTGCATTATACAGCTGTATATTGCTAAATTCTGTTCTGTGAGGCTGATGTGTCGAACATGGACACTTTTTAGTGGGGCAAAGTGTGCCTGGTGTTGTACAATATGAATCGGTGTTGCCAGATGGATTTCGCTATTAATGCAAAATTTGATACAGAGAGAACTGTTTATATTGTGTCTATGGATTGGTGTCGCTGGATGGGTTTCACTACTCATTCAGATTACAAAGGGAGAAAAACATTGGTCAAGGAAATTCATTAGAGTCTGTTAGCCCAGGAAGTATTGCAACTCGGGATCATAGTTAAGCCCGAATTCGATGCTCCGGAGACGCATAATCCAGGTTGCTTCTTTCCGTCTTAGAGTTAGTTCACGGTTACCACCTCTGATATGGGCGGGCACTGTTTCGATTCCGTAGAAAGACACACAAAAGTCTTCCGTGTTGTCCTGACATTTGGCTACATGAAGGGCTACTGGATATCTTGGATCTTGTTTCTGAATAGCTCTCATGTGTTCCGACATTCTGTCTTTTAGCATCCTGATGGTGCTTCCTACATATTTCTTACCACATCGACATTCTATTATGTAAATCACATATTTTGTGGTACAATTGATGTTGACTCTGATGTCATAGTTTTCCAGTTTGGGTCCTTGGAAATGTTTGGTTTTGTGTTTGGCCCATTTGCACATTGTGCAGAAACCACATTTGAAAAACCCATTGCTGCGTTGGGTGAGCCAGTTAGGGGCCATGTCCGCCTGGGGGACAGTAGGGCTTAGTCTGTTTCTCAACGTTCTCCCTTTGCGAAAAGTGATTTGTGGAGTGACTGGGATCAGTTCTCTCAGTACCACGTCTTCTTTAAGTAGATCCCAATGTTTGGTGATACTTTTTCTGACTAAATTGTGTAGACCATTGAACTCAGTGATCATTCTAATAGTAGAGTCTTTAGTCTGTTTGGGGTTAGTCATTTTGAGAATATCTGGTCTCTTTATTTTTACGAGTCTCTTTTTTGCTGACGATAGTGTGGTTTTTTGATAGCCACGTTTCACAAATCTAGACTCCATATCCTTGACCGTTGTTTCAAGATCTGTGTCATCACTGCAATTACGTCTGGCACGCAGAAATTCTCCGAAAGGTATTGCCTTGATCTGATGAGGAGGATGGAAACTGTCTGCACGGAGTATGGCGTTGCAGGAAGTTGGTTTCCTGTAGAGTTTGCTTTCTAATTTGTTGTTCTTTACATAGAGTTCCAGATCTAAGAATTCTATGTTGGTTTTGCTAGATTTCATGGTAAAACTAAGCTCCCAGTTGTTTTGATTGAGGTGATTGGCAAATTGTTGTAGTAGGTCGTCTGTCCCTGTCCACAACAAAATGCAGTCGTCTATATAACGACCCCAAAACAGAATAGAATCTGTGTACATACTTCCATGGGTGCCCCAAATGTGATCAGCTTCAAATGCACCCATGAAAAGGTTGGCGAAAGAGGGAGAGAATTTAGAACCCATGGCTACTCCACGTTTCTATTGGAACCATTGTTTGTGGAAAATAAAGTAGTTGTTTTCAAGGATCAATGTCATCATGGAAATCAGCATTTGAGTATGTGCCCATAAGGATGCCGATCTATTCGATAGCACACGGGTAATTTCTTTTAGGCCTAAGGTTGGATTAATACTGGTGTAGAGTGCTACGACATCCATGGTTACTAGGGTAGTATTGGGTTGCCATTCCAGGTCACTCAACAGGCTCAAAATGTGTTTCGAGTCCTGAATATAGGAGGGAAGATTTCTGACTAGTGGACCTAGAAACACGTCCACATACTCCGCCAGTCTTTCAGTAGGCCCCCCCTATTCCAGAGACAATAGGTCTGCCTGGTGGGAAAGGGAGATCCTTGTGGATTTTTGGGAGAGTATATAGCCAAGGGTACGTGGGTTTATTAACTTTTAGGTAGAGAAATTCGTCATCATTTAGTAGACCTTCCTCTTTCCATTTGCGTAAGTGGTCGTTGATGGTCACAGTTAGTGGACCAATGGGGTTACATGCAAGTGGTTCATAGCAAGTGGGATCTGCTAATTGGCTTAATATTTCATTATTATAGTCTTCAGTGTTCATAACCACGATATTTCCTCCTTTGTCTGCCTCACGAATAACAATGGTGGGAGTTTGTATGAGTGTTTTAAGTGCATAACGTTCTCCTTTGGTTAAATTATCCTTGAAGGTAAATGTCTCGTTCAGTTTGCTAGTGTTAATTTTGTTAAGATCTTCCAGAACCCGTTTGTGAAAGTTGTCAATGTTGTTCCCACCCGGTAAGGTGGGTATCCAGGTGGATTTGCTTTTGAGACCACTCACAGTCCCAAGTTCTGTGTCTATGTTGAGGTCCTGTAAAAGTTGCTCCATTTCTATGGGGCTATCCTCTCGTTCAGTGATAGACAACAGTAGATGAGTGGCTTGTACATCTTTTATTGTAAGTTCATCATGCAATACACAATCAGGAATATTCAAAACATTTTTGTTAGTGCTAGTCTTACCGGCAAAATGTTTTTTTATTTTAAGATTGCGGACAAATTTGAAGAGATCAATCTTAGTTTGGCAGATGTCTCCTGTGGAGTAAGGATTAAAGTTAAGACCTTTTGAGAGAAGTTTGTTCATGTCAGGGGATAGGGAGAAAGACGACAGGTTTATTACTTGTACATCATTGTTCACGCTGTCTATTTCCTCATCGTCCCTGATCTTAGTTTTCTGCGATAATCTTCGTTTGCCTCCTCTACTACCTCTATGGGTTTTTGATTTTGTATGACCCTTTGGGGTTGAGTCCTGCTCCCTTTGCGGATACGTTTCACTTCCACTAAAAAAGGGAGATTAATGGCATCTGGAGGGCCACCCAGTTCTTGGTCGGGTGCACTTGTCCCTGCACTGTTCAAAGATGTGTTACTAGATGAAACAGAGCTGGGGGCAGATATATTATCTCCGGATTTTTTGGAGTTGTCAGGATGGATCATCGCATCATACTTGCGGTCATAGGTGAAGATTCTACCGTTGCGGTAGTCTGCGTCGTCTCTCTTAATTTGCCTCGCTTTTCTAGTTTTAATTTCTTCCTGGTGTTTAAGTAGGACATCATCTAGAATAGTGTAGTTTTTACATGTGGGTTCCGGTAGGTTGAGATCCTTGATCTCTTGTTCTAGTGTAGCAATCTCTCCTAGTAGTTGGTTGTATTTGCGATCTGCGCTTTCTATCAGGATATCCATTAGGCAGAACGAGTTATTGGTTACAGAATCTTCCCATTTTTTTAGGAGGTCTATGTCAAGATCATCATATGTGGGGAAGATGTTGGAGCGCAAGCCTCTAGGTATCTGTTTGACTCGCATATATTGTTTTAAGGTTCTAGCATCCCACCATCGGGAGTTTTCTAGTTTTTTTAGCTTTTCTAGTTTTTTGAATTTGTCTTTAAGGCCCTCTGTTCTGGGGGGACCAGCGTTGGCCGTGGCCGTATAGGTAGGTACGCCTTTAGCAAGATTCTCAAAGAGGTCCGTCGCTATCTTGTCTCTATCCATGTTTGTGGTAGAGGACGTGTGGGTGTACAGAGAGAGGTGATTGTCAGAGAGTTGTTATCTTGAAGAGAAATAAGGTTGTATTGGCGGGGGGCAGCCTTCCCTGGAGTACAGTATATGTAAGCAACAAGGAGATTTTTCCAATTTAACCAGGGAAAAGGGGCGCACACCAGTGTATCCGCACGGTAGAGAGCACCGTAAAGTGGTAGGTACAGGCAAAAGGGCGGGCGGTAATCTCACAAAACCGCCCAAAGATGGACCAAGAGGATCCACACAAGTAACAATAACACAACAATGCCCCTGCGCTATACAAGTATATGAAACATTACAGAAATGACATATATAGCAAATGAGCATCAGTTAGTATACATCCACACGTTTGGAGTTACTTTTTGAGAATCAATAAATCCAGGTTCAGGTACAAAAGTTCCGAAAAAGAAAGAGAAATGTTCTGTCCTTGGTGTTAAATCATTGGTTTATTGTTCCTTTGTTAATGCCAACACGTGTTTCATCGCAGGGAACATACTGCGAATCTTCAGGGCTGGACGAAAGACATAAAAAGGTGCATTTGCAAGAGGTTCTTATTGTAAATGCCGAAGGTTGGTGACTAGCCAAAGTGGAAAAGTGGACATGCTTATGGTGACTTAGTGTAATCGTGACATGTTCAATATCAGAGTGAATTTCGTGAGTAATAAAGTGTGCGTGTGGTTAAGTGACTCTATAGTGACATGTCTTTAATATCCTTTATTGCTTTTTGGTGCAATTGTCTGACTGAACACTGGATTGTGGATATTGAGTAGGTGAAGTATAGTAGGTCTAAACATTTGCCGTAGAGAGAGTGTAGTGGTGTAGTGAAAAGAATGTGGCTGTGGTTGAAAGGGCGGTAATCCCATGTGACATCGGTATACATGCGCATAAACTTTAGGTTACATTAAGGCAAAACACATATTCCTCTGTATGAAATCATAGTCGGACGTGTATCATATGTTGCCCTACTAGGGCATTGCCTCATAGTTGCTTTACTATGTAGAAACTGCAGGTTAGATAAGGAAGTGGTCTGACTGGCGTGTTTTAAGGACCATTGTGACTTATCGTTAATATTGCTGCGAGCTATATTAAGAAAGCTTAGATGAATAAGCGTTATGTGTTTAGTAGGTTAGAAGAAAAGACCTACATGTTGTGTGACGAGGGCAGCAAATGTCTAGCATTAGTGAGGAGGTTGGATATGTCTGAAGGGTTACAAAGGAGGACGAAAGAGGAAATAATATTCATTAGATATTGGTATAATTTTAGAAACATCGTTGTTTCTACCAGGCTCCAAAATACAGCTTTTTCAGAAAGCACTTAGAACAGTAAGTCACGCTTACCTCAACATCAATTGTACCACAAAATATGTGATTTACATAATAGAATGTCGATGTGGTAAGAAATATGTAGGAAGCACCATCAGGATGCTAAAAGACAGAATGTCGGAACACATGAGAGCTATTCAGAAACAAGATCCAAGATATCCAGTAGCCCTTCATGTAGCCAAATGTCAGGACAACACGGAAGACTTTTGTGTGTCTTTCTACGGAATCGAAACAGTGCCCGCCCATATCAGAGGTGGTAAAGCAACTATGAGGCAATGCCCTAGTAGGGCAACATATGATACACGTCCGACTATGATTTCATACAGAGGAATATGTGTTTTGCCTTAATGTAACCTAGAGTTTATGCGCATGTATACCGATGTCACATGGGATTACCGCCCTTTCAACCACAGCCACATTCTTTTCACTACACCACTACACTCTCTCTACGGCAAATGTTTAGACCTACTATACTTCACCTACTCAATATCCACAATCCAGTGTTCAGTCAGACAATTGCACCAAAAAGCAATAAAGGATATTAAAGACATGTCACTATAGAGTCACTTAACCACACGCACACTTTATTACTCACGAAATTCACTCTGATATTGAACATGTCACGATTACACTAAGTCACCATAAGCATGTCCACTTTTCCACTTTGGCTAGTCACCAACCTTCGGCATTTACAATAAGAACCTCTTGCAAATGCACCTTTTTATGTCTTTCGTCCAGCCCTGAAGATTCGCAGTATGTTCCCTGCGATGAAACACGTGTTGGCATTAACAAAGGAACAATAAACCAATGATTTAACACCAAGGACAGAACATTTCTCTTTCTTTTTCGGAACTTTTGTACCTGAACCTGGATTTATTGATTCTCAAAAAGTAACTCCAAACGTGTGGATGTATACTAACTGATGCTCATTTGCTATATATGTCATTTCTGTAATGTTTCATATACTTGTATAGCGCAGGGGCATTGTTGTGTTATTGTTACTTGTGTGGATCCTCTTGGTCCATCTTTGGGCGGTTTTGTGAGATTACCGCCCGCCCTTTTGCCTGTACCTACCACTTTACGGTGCTCTCTACCGTGCGGATACACTGGTGTGCGCCCCTTTTCCCTGGTTAAATTGGAAAAATCTCCTTGTTGCTTACATACACTGTGTGAAGGAGGGTGGGAAACAAGACTAGCAGATTACGTGTTCAGTGTTAGCTTGCTAAAATATAGCTTTTTGAAGACTGTCCGCCGCTGGAACTGGTCACCAGAGAAACTATGCAGGACTAAACTTTGTAATGATTTCAGACATTGGAGAGGCGCGGAACACAACAGTAATATGGTGCACGAAACTTCACGAATACTGGCTTTATATGCCCCCTGCCTGCATGGCGCTGCTGCATGATGTTTCATTTTTACCTGCACTAACAAGACATGTAAGATGATTGGCAATTGCATTGGGCATTGCTAGATTGGTTATCCTACGTCACTAAAGGACAAGTACAAGCCTGACACTTTTATTTAAGTATTAATTATTTAAAAAAATTAAAAGCCATTCTTATTTGTAATATCCATATATCTACGTCCCGTAAATACGAAACATGTTGCATTACAAATGCTATAGGTGTCACATTTGCGAACGTTATAACTATTGGCATTGTAAATGACAAAGCTATAAATTTCGCTATTTTCAAAACCAACACATAAATAAAAAATTTGTCATTTGCAATACCAATAGCTCAAACTTTCCTAATGCGAGACCTATTGCATTGCAAATGCTTGTTAAACCTATCAGTCCAGCCATGCCTACAACCCCATATGCCCCAACATCACCTGAATACAACCCAGATGAAGATCAGGATGCAAATGTGGGGTTTGGTTATCCACAGAACCCAACTGGAGACCCCAACCAACAGCCATGGGGTGCAGGAGGAGAACCAGATAATGAGGGTACTCTGCCCATTACAGAACCAGCAGTTTACCCAACTAAGCCATCACCCACTGAAGATAGTGGCTTTTAATTGTTTACTTGATAGAGCAGCTGCCTACCATAACGTAGATATGCACTCTGATGCTATTGAAGAAGACTTTCTCTTTGATACACTCACAACATCTGAGAGACATTTAAAAACACTCCTCATGTTAAAGGGCGTCTTAAAACGTGCACATGACATTTTTAAAGACACTGCTAGGGCACGGGTCATTAATCCTAGAATTGAAAAGAAATATAGGGCTGCACCTATCGATCCTACATACATAAAAGGGCAGCTACCCCTGGACTCCCTAGTGGTGTCCCATGCACGTAAGAGGGCTAACTCCCAGACTACCGGAGAGGCTGCTCCTCCAGACAAAGAGTCAAAATTCTTTGAGGCATCAGGCAAAAGAGTAGTAGCTCAAGCAGCAATACACAGGCCTTACTGGCCAGATATGACCGGGCACATTATGACCGCTTAGAAGAAATTCTCCAACACTTACCTGACCCTTCTAAACAGCAGGCAGATTAACTGATGCAAGAAAGGAAGCTCCTCACCAATGCCTCAATTAAATGTGCTCTAGACGCGGCTGATACAGCTGCCAGATCCATCAATACAAGCGTGCTGCTAAGGCGCCACGCATATCTTCGCATATCAGGTTTTAAGAATGAAGTCCAATCCACTATTCTTAATCAGCCCATCAACCCAGACTTTTTATTTGGTCCAGCAGTTGACTCAATTCTGGATAAAATGAAAGGATGCTTAAACAGCGAAGTCCATGGGAGCTCTCCAGTCCCAACAACACCAGGGCTCCTTTCGTCGCTTCAATTATAGAGGAGGAGCTAGAAGTAATACATCACAGCAATCCTCCACCTACAAAACTAACACGCAATCCACGTACAACAAAAACACCAACCGGGGTGGATACAGAGGAAATAACACCAAAGGAAGGGGTCGTGGAGGCAATGCAAATAGATCCTCCACTAACACCAAACAGTGACTTCTTGCACTACCCCTAGACCATATAACACCGGTCGGGGGAAGACTACAACAGTTTCTGCCAATCTGGTTACATATCACAACAGACAAGTGGGTCAGGCAAATTATCCAACATGGCTATTGCCTAGAACTCACCTCAACCCCACCCAACATACCACCTGTGCACCGGCCAATGTCACAGGAACACTACTGCAGCAAGAGGTCATCAGTATGCTGCAAAAGGGGGCCATAGAACCAGTCCCACTACAACATCAGGGACAGGAGTATACTACCTATACTTCCTAATTCCAAAGGACGGGTCTCTCAGACCAATATTGGACCTCAGGCCCCTCAACCTGTACATTTTGTCGGCGCATTTTCATATGCTCACTCTCCAGCAAGTCTTACCATTGCTCCGCAAGGGAGACTTCCTAGCAACTCTGGACCTCAAAGACTCATACTTTCATATACCAATACACCCTGCTCGCAGAAAGTATCTCCAGTTCACCATCCAGGGACAGCACTACCAGTTCAAAGTACTACCATTTGATGTCACAACAGCTCCATGTGTCTTCCCCAAATGTCTAGCTACAGTGGCGCTCTTGATAATTTACCAAAGATATGAGGAGCTGAGTGGTCCTTTCTCAGCTTCTTTGACCAATCATTCAGTCCACACCTAATGTATGTCACACTCCATTCCCATTCGAGAGAATATTTGATGTATTTTTTGGTCTAATTGTTGTTGATGTCATTTGATCTTCTTTTAATGTATATATAAATTTTGCAAAAAGCTTTCCCAAAAAAACAAAAAACCAATCACGAATTTCTGGAAGTAGAAAATAAATTTTCTTTTGACATACATTAGGTGTGGACTGAATGATTGGTCAAAGAAGCTGAGAAAGGACCACTCAGCTCCTCATATCTTTGGTAAATTATCAAGAGCAGTACTGGCAGTTGTTTTGTTTTCATACTTATTCAGGCGTAGCCTTACTGCGCTCAAGCCGAACCCTTATTTGTTTCAAGGTAGCTACAGTGGCGGCACATCTCAGAAGGCAACACATCCATGTGTACCCATATCTGGACGATTGGCTAATATACGCGCCATCGGCCCAGCAGTGTGCCAACCACATGTCAAAAACCATCCATCTCCTGCACAGTTTAGGCTTCTCGCTAAACTACCCGAAGTCACATCTACAACCCTCCCATGTACAACAATACCTGGGAGCAACTATAGATACTCTGGCAGCAAAAGCATACCCCAATGCAGCACGTATCAACAGCATGCAAGCACTAATCCAAAAATTCAGGCCCCAACACTCACTACCAGCACAAGGGTTTATGCAACTGATAGGAATGATGGCCTCATGCATATTCATAGTCCCTCATGCCAGACTACACATGCGTCCTCTCCAAGAGTGCCTAGCAAGGCAGTGGAACCAGGCTCGAGGGCGATTACAGGACCTAGTGTTGGTGACCAGTCTGGCATACAACTCTCTGCATTGGTGGAATCCACAAAACCTTTGCAAAGAACGATTGTTCCAAGAGCCTGTCCCACAAATAGTGTTAACTGTGGACGCATCCCTACTAGGATGGGGAGCCCATGTCCTACACTGCACAGTACAGAGACTATGGACTGTACAACAAAAGAAGATGCACATCAACCTTCTGGAGCTGATGGCTATCTTTCTAGCTCTAAAAGCATTCAAGACACACTTATGCAACAAGATTGTGATGATCCGGACGGACAACATGACAACTATGTATTACATTCAAAAACAGGAGGAACACACTCGCCACAGCTGTCTCACCTAGCTCAAGCAATATGGAAGTGGGCTATTCAAAGGAACATATTTCTTATGGCAGAGCACCTGCCAGGCAAGGACAATCAAGTAGCCGACCTGCTCAGCAGGCACAGCCAACAAATGCACGAATGGGAGATTCACCCCTAAGTGCTCCAACCATTCTTCCATAGTTGGGGCACCCGGAAATAGATCTGTTTGCCACAAGCGAAAACGCAAAATGCCAGTACTTTGCCGCCAGGTTCCCACATCCACAGTCGCAAGGCAATGCGATATGGATGAACTGGTCAGGCAAATTTGCGTACGCTTTTCCCCAGCTCCATTAATACCACTAGTGGCATGCAAACTAAGTCAACATTCACTGACGCTAATCCTAGTTGCTCCCACATGGGCGAGGCAACCATGGTACACAACTGTCAGTGGTGCCTCATCAAAGACTGAGACTCACACCCAATCTCCTAACTCTGAGCCATGGAGAAATCCAACATCCAGATCCGCAACAGCTGAACTTGGCGATCTGGCTCCTGAAATCCTAGAATTTGGATACCTAAACTTGCCTCCAGACTGTATGAACATAATCAAGGAGGCAAGAAAACCCACTACCAGGGCATGTTATGCAGTTCAGTGGAAACGTTTCGTCATTTACTGCAGTAACAATTATATAAACCCACTTGATGCTTCATCTCAAAACATCATTTGCTATCTCTTGCACCTACAACGCTGCAATTTAGCCTATTCATCCATCGGAATACATTTAGCTGCGTTAGCAGCATATCTTCAAAACGGGCAACACCTTTCACTATTTAGGGTGCCAGCAATTAAGGCGTTTATGGAAGGACTCAAACGCGTAATTCCTCCAACACACCCACCTTCACCAGTCTGGAATCTGAACATTGTTTTAACCAGACTTATGGGACCACCTTTTGAACCACTACACTCATGCGAAATACAATTTCTTACTTGGAAGGTGGCTTTCCTTTTTGCCATTACTTCGCTTCGAAGAGTTGGCGAGCTGCAAGCCCTAACTATTCAAGAGCCATTCATCCAAATACATGCAAATAGAGTAGTTCTCAGAACAAACCCTAAATTCATGCCAAAGGTGGTATCCCATTTCCACATAAATCAAACAATCGAACTGCCAGTGTTCTTTCAAAATCCACAGACAGTAGCTGAAAGGGCTTTGCATACTCTAGATGTCAATAGAGCTCTGCTATACTATATAGACAGAACTAAGGCATTTCGAAAAACATTACAGTTGTTTTTTGCTTTTTCACCACAACACAAAGGCAACCCTATTTCAAAATCGGGTATAGCCAGATGGATCGTTAAATGCATCCAAATATGTTATTTAAAAGCCAAACTCGCCTTAACAGTTCCCCCTAGAGCGCATTCCACACGCTAGCTAGGGGCATCCATGGCTTTCCTGGGTAATATTCCTTTACACGAAATTTGTAAAGCAGCCACATGGACAACCACACATACATTTACAAAACACTATTGTGTAGATGTACATTCAAAACAGCAAGCTGCTGTAGGACAGGCTGTTCGCAAAACTCTTTTCCAGACTGCTGGGACTGAGGCAGGTAGCCATCGCTAAGGGAGATACTGCTACACATTCTATGCACAGATATGAATTCAGCAGCCCACATGCCTCGATCGGAATATGCTACTTACCAGTGTGCATCTGTTCTTGGCATGTAGGGCTGCTGACATTCATATCACCCACCCACCTCCCCGGTGCCTGTCGCAGCCGCAGAATACACTCTTCGCATGGACATCTCTTACTGTACTATACTCCATCTCTTCCACAATGGCGAAAAACAATCTGAGCATGGAGAGGTACCCATGCGCACTGTAGTCCAAGGGAGGAGCCACCTATCTTGATACTGTGGTAAATTAATATTACCGAATCATTTTTCCATATAATTATCAATACAAGACAGCTCATTCAAATGAGAGGCAGAGTCCGTGGGATCTGAGTCATACGGGCTTTAATGAAAAATCCTCGAGGATGGGACATCATGTTCCATCACCACTAACGTTCAGGAAGGGACATTCAACTTTTTATTAACAGTACACATTATATATAGTAAAACGGTACAATTGGAGCCAATACAGTAGGCGTAACCGGTGAAAAGAGAGAGATAAGAACACATGTACGTAACAGGGGGCGTGAAAGAAGGCGTACACATGGGCGTGCACTGGACATGTCAGAGAAACGTAACATGAAACGTCACAAGTGGGTGGATGCTTAGTGAAAGTTTGCAGAGTCGGCAGAAACTTCTAACCTATATGCGCGCGCAGCTGAGCATGACGTGTAACTGGGGAGAACTGGGGGCTTTGACTTTTGCACGAGTAGAGGAGACTGGTGTCTGGGGTGTCAGAACGACCTGCACCTATAGCATATCTGGTATCTCATGTTTGGAGGATGTAGTGTCTGAAGTAAAAGGTCTCTCGGGCAGAGGCCGTTCATCACTGAATGCTAGTGCGTGCAAAGGGATCTTCATGTAAAGTGCGGGGGCCATGGGCCTACCATGGTAACGGGAGCAGTAAATTACTTGCATGGAGACAGGAAGGCAGGGCCCTTTGCTCTGCAGCCGGGAATATGTTTACCTATTTCACTAGACTGGAATGTGTTTTCGCGGATTCTGAACAGATAACTGTAGGCAAAATATGATTTTGGCAGGCAGTCCAGGCCGAGCCGGGCACCGCTCGCTGGCAGGAAGTAAGGCAGGGGTCAGGGATGCATACAGCTTTCGGAGACAGGAGAGATGAGACAAAGGGGCCTCGTTTAAGGGCCTAGCTCGACTGGACCAGGAAACATGGAAAAAATTTGTGCTGAATTCAAAAGTGCACCATGTAAAGACGTTGGCACCATAGGTTTAGAAACTTAATGAACTGGATATTCATGCATGACTGGATAGCTAACATGTTAAGGATCGACGCAAATCCATATGCGTCTTTCTAGCATGATCAGAACAGAAGTTACACGACATACAAGGAACATGGGTGTATGGATAGGGTGCGAGTGGGGGGACACATTGGCTACCTGAAATTTCTATTACCTCATTCCCTCCTTGGACCCTACTACACCCTTTAGGATATATCTATATTCATGAGACCATCTATCTGTTCGTAAAGCATCATTTGTTCATCTTTCTTTATTCGGGAACGGGAACGTGTACTTGGACGGGGAACACAAGCTGTGGCGCACAAGCCGCAAATCGCTGGCCCACATTGCAGACAGAGACAACAACTGAATACTATGACCAATATTATACCCAGGAATGATAACAATTTCCATCCCCAGGCAGATATCACACTCCAGAGCCAACCGGACCAAGTCCAGGAGCCTGGATTCTGGTGCATCTGATGAGATATGGAATGGAGACTCGCTATGGCTTTATACACGGATGGCGCGTTATTAGGAATAAACACGCAACAACTGGATCCGATGACTCTACAAGCCCCGCCCCTATCTGCCAGGATGAAGTCAAGGACGAGACGATTTTGAAGAACGACAAGTCTCATAGCAGACTGTTCCTCGGTCAGGTTACCTAATGCAAAAGTAGTCTCGTTCACTACTGCTTCTAAAGTTCTGGTTAATCTTCGAATTATCTTACTGTTTTGGACAGGACCTATGAACCAAAAATATCCTTTAATGTAATCTTTGTACTGATCCCATGCTGATTCAGAATAATCGATAACGGGAGGAAGGTCTCTCTTATGTCTCACATGTACAAGGTTTGGATTTCGGTGATAATCAGGCGGGGCTAGGAAAACAGGTGGCAATAGGAACGCAATATAACACGTCCCATCCCAATCCAATGGCAGACGTACATAGGCTGTCTGACCACATATAAAATAGGAATGGCGGGAAGCTTTGAAAGTAGACTTTCCTTTATCATGGAATTCGACCACAGTATCACAATCACTGTGTCCTAGATGTACTGAACCATTCTTTCTGACACATAATTCACCTTTCACGGGCAAAACTGTAATAAACGGCAAGTCCGAATTAGTCTCAGACTGCACATTCAGGATCATGAGGTTAAGTGTAAAATTACCTAATCCATCCACTTCATTTTCTAGATCGGTCCCTGTCCTTTGGGGAAGACCTTCTTGGTCTGGGAAACATATTTTATTCATGACTGTATTCAGGTTCCCCCATATCCAATTGCCTCGGGAAACATGGGACTTACTATCTAGGGAGGACATTAAAGCAAACCATGCACCACATGAACCATTATGTGTGAACAGGTAAGGAAAGAGAGGCAGAGTTCCCTTGTATTTCTGGTAAGGTGGGAGTCTGCCACATACCCAACAATTAGTGGCATTGCTGGTCTGGTGAGTATGATGTAACATACAAATGAAAGTATTATTGCGCATTGCTAATCGATAGGATAGTTCGTGCGGAGGCAGGTCGCTGAAAGTGTGCTCTGCGGAATCGAGGAAGCATGTACATGTGAATTGAAAGGAAAGAAATCATGTAACCAGAAGCTTGCACATATTATCAAAATGCTCAGAAGAAACATGAAAATCAATGTCATCACACAGCGACTGTGCAAGTTTTTACAATACTGTTCTCTCTTTCTGATACGCCTATCTCTCTGACTACTGGGGTCTATCTTATTCATGTCAGAAACCTGTCTAACCGCTTCACCCGAGGGGGACTTAAACAATTAAACGCTGTCTGACTTACTAGACCTTAGCTTTAAACGGTACTCCTCTTGGGGAGTTTTCTCTATCAGGGGAAGTTTAGAGTCAATGTCCGGGAGGGGGCAGTCTTTATTCAGAGTATCTGGGCACAGTCCATGAATCTTCTTTATGTAGCTGGAATGCAACCACCCCTTCCTGCCTTCCAGCTTTACAGCGGTCCTCGTCGTCATCAACACCAACTTAGGCTGTCTCCATCTGGGTTCCAGCGGACTTTTCCTGTCGAAATTCCTCACAAGGACATGCTCGCCGGGGACAACGTCATGCTTTTTCACTTGGGTGTTGTCTGGGAAAGCAGCTGCGACCTGTGAACGACAAGATTGTAGTGCAGACATCAAGGAGGCCAAGTAATCTGTCAGCATAATACTGTCAACATCTGTGATTTTCTTCGGCATAGGCGTACCCCACATATTGAGAGGGCCGCCCAAAAACAACTTCATAAGGTGATAATCCTGTTCTGGAGTGAGCTACCATACGCATATAGAAGAGTGCAACTGGCAGTGCTACGATCCAGTCTACACCTTTTTCTGCACATATTTTGGCTAACCGTGTTTTCAGGGTCTGGTTGTGTCTTTCGACCAAACCAGCTGCTTCGGGATGTTGTACACAGTGAAATTTCCACTGGTAACCTAACAGGAGCGATACCTGTTTCATGAGCTCAGACGAGAATGGCTGTCCATTATCTGAGTACACGACACGGGGCAAGCCGTATCGCGGGAAAAATTCACGAACCAGCTGCTTGGCAGTGGTCGCGGCAGTGTAATCTGGGACTGGATATGCTTGTCCATCTGGAAAGGGCACATACAACTACAAGGACATATTTGAATCCTCTACATCGGTCCATCTGGATATAATCCATCTGTAGGACTTCAAAAGGATGATCGGGAGGGTGGAAACCACCTTGTTCCAGTACAGACAATACCGGTCTCATAAAGAGACACGTCGGACCGTATCCACCTAAGTGAACACGTCAGGACCAGATCTGTGTACCCAGACCTGTCTTGACCGGGGACAAATTAATGAACCCGCCTAGATGCGTTCCCAACAACGGTACTCACCGGGAAGCAAGAAACTGAAGGCCTCGGAAACATGAAAATCAATGTCATCACACAGCGACTGTGCACGTTTTTACAATACTGTTCTCTCTTTTTGATACGCCTATCTCTCTGACTACTGGGGTCTATCTTATTCATGTCATTCTATCTTATTTGGGTCAGGTCGTTTAAGAATCTGAATGATTGGAGAATTACATACTTCCGGGGTCGCCTTGGGCAGGCCCTCGGCAAGAACTGGATACATGCCAGTAATAAGTACATTTCTCTGACGGTCTAATTGTTCTAATCTTACTTGTTCTCCTTCTTCTAGTAACTCTTTCTCTCTGGCTTTTTCGGATTCTTCTCTACTTCTCTCTACTTTTCTGATTGCTTTTTCTGTTCTTCTATGACATTCTTTACGCCATAATTCTATGGCATCTTTCTGGGATTGTCTGGCTTTCTTCTTCCATAATGCTTCTTCTACTCTCATGATGCAATCAGCATCCCATGTCCCTGAGACAGGCCATCTATACTTTTCTTCCAGAGCCTTGGTATAATCAACCCACAAATCTAGGTACAGTATGGCATCTAAGCCATGCTTATGGTACATAAAATGTCCAGGAGTATCCCTGGGCGGGACGGGAACTGCTTCTTCGAGTATCCCTTTCCTAGTTCCTATCTGACGTAACTTCGAGAACAGCGGCATGATTGGAGTGATTCGGACGTGAACACAATACACACAGTAATAAACAGTAAACAATCATTCACCCCACGACATTAAAAACACATTAAAACATTTCGGACTTAAATTACCTGGAACACAGAAAACACATATTCTGAAAATCTCGAGATAATACTGAATAACTAGATGCACTGCTGAAACAGTACAGACAATACCGGTCTCATAAAGAGACACGTCGGACCGTATCCACCTAAGTGAACACGTCAGGACCAGATCTGTGTACCCAGACCTGTCTTGACCGGGGACAAATTAATGAACCAGTCTAGATGCGTTCCCAACAACGGTACTCACCGGGAAGCAAGAAACTGAAGGCCTCGGAAACTGGACTGGACTGGACTGGACTGCGTCAGGCTACGGATTCTCCTACGCATGCGCTTCGGAACAGGTGGGCCTCCGGACTCCTCGGACCTTGCTCTCTCGACTAGGCTCTGGTCGGGATCCTCCGCATTCCTCACCGCCTCGTCTGGACGCCGGACCACAGTCTCCGTCTCCCCCATGGGCCCGAGGGAAGATAGCAGGAAAACCCGCAAACGTGCACGGTTTCAGTCGGGGCTGTAGAAGGGGTCAAAGGACGCGTGACTTCACCGGCGAGTGGGGAAGGGAGGGTCACTGTTCGGGCGCCAAATTGTGGTAAATTAATATTACCGAATCATTTTTCCATATAATTATCAATACAAGACAGCTCATTCAAATGAGAGGCAGAGTCCGTGGGATCTGAGTCATACGGGCTTTAATGAAAAATCCTCGAGGATGGGACATCATGTTCCATCACCACTAACGTTCAGGAAGGGACATTCAACTTTTTATTAACAGTACACATTATATATAGTAAAACGGTACAATTGGAGCCAATACAGTAGGCGTAACAGGTGAAAAGAGAGATAAGAACACATGTACGTAACAGGGGGCGTGAAAGAAGGCGTACACATGGGCGTGCACTGGACATGTCAGAGAAACGTAACATGAAACGTCACAAGTGGGTGGGTGCTTAGTGAAAGTTTGCAGAGTCGGCAGAAACTTCTAACCTATATGCGCGCGCAGCTGAGCATGACTTGTAACTGGGGAGAACTGGGGGCTTTGACTTTTGCACGAGTAGAGGAGACTGGTGTCTGGGGTGTCAGAACGACCTGCACCTATAGCATATCTGGTATCTCATGTTTGGAGGATGTAGTGTCTGAAGTAAAAGGTCTCTCGGGCAGAGGCCGTTCATCACTGAATGCTAGTGCGTGCAAAGGGATCTTCATGTAAAGTGCGGGGGCTATGGGCCTACCATGGTAACGGGAGCAGTAAATTACTTGCATGGAGACAGGAAGGCAGGGCCCTTTGCTCTGCAGCCGGGAATATGTTTACCTATTTCACTAGACTGGAATGTGTTTTCGCGGAGGCTGAACAGATAACTGTAGGCAAAATATGATTTTGGCAGGCAGTCCAGGCCGAGCCGGGCACCGCTCGCTGGCAGGAAGTAAGGCAGGGGTCAGGGATGCATACAGCTTTCGGAGACAGGAGAGATGAGACAAAGGGGCCTCGTTTAAGGGCCTAGCTCGACTGGACCAGGAAACATGGAAAACATGTGTGCTGAATTCAAAAGTGCACCATGTAAAGACGTTGGCACCATAGGTTTAGAAACTTAATGAACTGGATATTCATGCATGACTGGATAGCTAACATGTTAAGGATCGACGCAAATCCATATGCGTCTTTCTAGCATGATCAGAACAGAAGTTACACGACATACAAGGAACATGGGTGCATGGATAGGGTGCGAGTGGGGGACACATTGGCTACCTGAAATTTCTATTACCTCAATACTTCGAAGACTCTTCCAGGACAACAACATGCAATCATCCGGACCCAACACTAGGCGGCGATCTATGCACAGATTTGAATGTTAGCAGCCCTACATGCCAAGAACAGATGCATACTGGTAAGTAGCATATTCCATCTCAGGGCCCTGATACCCTCAGGAGTGAGGAGCTTTGCTAAATAAAAAATTACTGATTTATTGATTTCTGCGAACAAAATAAATTGTATTGAACTAGCAGAGTCCTGTCTTAAAGCTGATACTCCTCAACAAAATTCATCCTGGCAGAAAAAATCAAGATGGCGATTCTATAGTCCTTAGACTTTTTTTATTAGAATTAGGGGGATCCATGGTAATTCTGGACATTGATTGTCTAGTTCCTCTTTATCTAACCAGCCAAAGACCTAGTCACTGACTCAGATTTTTAAGAAAGTGTTTAACCAATTGCAATTTAAAGGTTCTCCTGTGTAGTTTGAAATTTACCAACATTAGTGGCGACCCATCTGCACCATCTAATTCTGTGCCCAACTAGACTTAAAATATTGGGTTCTGAACAGATGCAAGTATATGGATCACTCTTCAAGAGGTAATGTTCGCCCATGCACAACGAAGTTTGTCAATGTTGAGAATATTCTTCTTTTTGATAGAAGCTAAAAGGTGCTCGTGGGGTATCGTTCTCCGAACCAGAACGTAACTAGTATCCATGTAGCATACTCCACAAGGGGAATGTCCCCCAAGGCGCCAAATGGACCTTCATTCGAGGATTAAATACTTTTTGAAATCCTTTTAGAAAAAAGACAGTAATCCAGTAATTTATCCGTTCGATGTATTGGTTATGTTGTTGTCACATTAACTTCATTCATGGAGCATACAGGTTCCAAAATGCATTCAAAATATTGCTTTGATCAATTGTGTTATTCCATGTTCCTGGTTCCTGCGGGGTAAGCTACATTGTCACTCTTCAAGAGAATAGTGACCGCGTTACGGAGGCAAGATGGCGGCCGATTTGTCGGCTGAGTGAGCGCTCGTAATCTGTCTCCTCTGCGCCTCCACGTAAGAAGAGCATGTAACACTGGTCTATGGGGGAATAATCTGTAAAAACCCGAAGGGCAATGTAATGCGGAGGATTTATAGTGTGAAATGCTCTGGGATCTTTGCGTGATATATTTTTCACCGGTGTATGGCTCTCGACCCTTGGGCTTCCATCTGATCTGGTGTCTTCCTCAGAGCTTTTCCGTGCCTGGCTGGGGACTGGCGCGGTGCGGCTTGGTCAAGGATGCAGCCAAAGAACGCTAGAGCTGGAGAGACTCGCGGTCTAGGAGACACTACCGCTCTCTCCAAACCCCTGGAAAACACCCAGACAAAACTACGTGGAGCGGCTACGGATACTGGCAGCCCGGCAAACTCCATCGGCCCAGGGAAAATAACTACTCAAGTAATTTTTCTGGAGGCTAGAAAGGGCAGGAATTCAGGCCAAGATGGAGTCTGGTAAGAAGGCAGCGCTTTCTGCAGGTCCCAAAGAGTTGAGCCAAGGGAATTCAGGGGCCCCAGGACAGAGTGTGGAGACTGAAATGAATCAAGTGGGGCAGGATAACTTCTTGGGCAACCCCATGTTGATCACTTCAGGGTCTGAGTTGAGGGGGCAGGAATCACAGGATGCAATTAATATATTAGGGGCAGCAACCTTGGACCTTTATGTTGATGTCAATAAGCAAGATTTAGAGGGTTCGAGGCATGTGGGCTGCTGAATTCATATCTGTGCATAGATCGCCGCCTAGTGTTGGGTCCAGATGATTGCACATTGTTGTCCTGGAAGAGTCTTCGAAGTATCACGAGATAGGTGGCTCCTCCCCTGGATTACAGTGCGCATGGGCATCAACTCCATCCTCAGATTGTTTTTTTCCGCCATTGGGTTCGGATGTCTTTAATTCCCTCTTGTCTGAATCGATAGAAAAGCTTTCTTGAGACCAAAAGGTCTTTAGTCTATACGTCGGTATTGTCTTGAGTTCGGCTTTACTTCTTCTGGCTCGGCTCCGAGCCGGATTCCGTACCTCCGCGTGCTCTCGGCGCGGAAGGCCTAGTCGACGCTCCTGACCTATCGACCATCCATCATGGAACAACATCCATTCAAGAGATGTCCGGTCTGTAACTCGAAATACCCCCAGATCGACGTCCACCCTGTGTGCAACAAGTGTCTGTCGCCGGACCACGATGAGGACAAGTGTATGGCTTGTTCACGCTTCAGGTCCAAGAAGACACTTCAGCTTCGACGAGCTGCGCGCCTGGAGGCCCAGCAATCTGCTCCGGCGCCTGCGGACATCTTCGATGCTGGGGATGTCTAGGACGAATATATCCAGGACGTTTCTGAATCAAACCCCGCATCGGACGTCGAAGAAGACTACGACGCTGATGCTGAGGTGTTCGAAAGCGAAGAAGTCGTCGAGGAGGTAGGAGACGACAACGGTGCCCTCGGGGCCATGGAGGATAGCTCGGACGAGGAGCTTCCTCAAACTGACTCTGGGGCCGTGCCTATTTATAAGGCCCAGGTCGAGGGATCGCCTTCGGGCCTTACCCAAGACCTCGATATGGGTTCCACGGCCCCGCCTTCGGGCCCGGCCACGGACATTGTTACCGAGCCACTCCCTGGCAAAACGAAACTGAAAGTGAAACCTACGGTCTCGACGCCAGATACTGCGCAGGTGCAAGCATCGAAACCGAAAGTGCGCATAGCTTTGGTAGGAACAAAAACTTCGGAGGCTTCGGCGCCGAAGAAGCCGAAGGTGGCTGTCAAGTCAAGGGTGTCGAGACAAAGTCTGCCGCGCCGTAGGCTAAAGTATAAGTGGTCGATACTGGCGCGTCGGCGCCGAGACCGGTCGACGCCGGCAAGGGCCTTGTCGACCCGAAGAAGGCTGTCGGCGAACCTAAGAAAAGTCTTGGTGACCCGAAGAAGCGACTCGATGACCCGAAGGTCCTCACTACCCCGCGTCCGCACGACAAGGCCAAGGGCGCTGCACCCCGTGAGTCGACTCCGAAAGTGGCCTCGAAGGACTCCGTTGAACCGGCGCGTCCATCCGCCGCGTTCACCAAGAAGGTGACTGACTCCCTGCAACGCATCCGTGAAGGCACCGCGGCGGTCAAACCGAAGGACACTCCGCCTGCGAAGCCTGTGGAGAAACCAGTTAAGGCGTCCATGCCGATCCTCTCCACGTTGCCGCCTAAGACGGCGCAGAAGGCTTTCGCTCATAAGGCAGTGGCCGGCGTGCCCGAAAAGGTCTCCTCAGCGCCGAAGGCGTCGTCGGTGGTTCACTGCCCGCGACCTCGACGACCTTGATGACCTTCGGGGGATGAGCGTCAGGAACACTTCATCGACGCCGAAACGGGCAGGCTTTCCTTCCTGAAGCGGAAAATCACCCCGGAACCCCAACTGGAGTCTTACAATATCCCTCTCAAGAAGAAGGACTCTGCTTGCTCTCCGGTTGCTTGCTCTCCGGTCTTGGTGGAACCCCTTTCACCACAGACTCATGATGTGTCGCCCACTTAATCAGATGTGGACGCTGGTGAGGGAGATGATGAGGATGAATACAGTTATCCAGTCTATACAGACCCTGAGGATACAAATGAGCCATGGGCAGCTGGTGGTGACCCTGGGGATCCTCATTCAGGACAAGACCCTCAACTCTTTTCTGCAAAGACTTCACCAGCAGAAGACTCAGCAGCCCGTTCAATGAGTGCATTGAAAGCAGCAAACAATCACAATGTTCAGCTTCATGCTGACCCTGTGGATGTGGACTTCCTCTTCGACACTTTTTCAGTATCAAAAGACTGTAAAAACTCTGCCTATGCTAAAAGGTGTTTTAAAGCATGCTGCTGAGATCTTAAAAGAACCTACCAGGGCAAGGGTGATCAACCCTAGGATTCATAAAAAATACAGGTCGGCGCCTACTGATCCTACCTACATTAAAGGACAGTTGCCTCAGGACTCCCTTGTCGTCTCGAATGCCCGGAAGAGGGCCAATTCTCAGACTACGGGTGATGCTCCTCCCCCAGACAAATAATCCAAGGTCTTTTGAGGCTTTGGGGAAGAGGGTGGCAGCACAGGCAGCCAACATCTGGAGCATTTCTAACACAGGCGCTTCTAGCGCGCTATGACAGGGCGCACTACGATACACTAGAGACCCTGTTGCAACACCTGCCTGATCAATACAAGGAAGGGGCTGAGATGCTGATTCAAGAAGGGAAGCTAATCTCTAACGCTTCCATTAAGTGCGCTCTGGATGCAGCTGATACCGCGGCCAGAGCTATAAACACCAGTGTTATGCTTCGGAGAAATGCCTGGCTGAGAATCTCTGGATTTAAGCCAGACATCCAAACCACCATCCTGAACCAAACGGTTAACCCAGATCGCCTGTTTGGTCCAGAGGATGACACCACCCTAGAAAAAATGAAAAAGGACACTGACACTGAAAAATCCATGGGTACCTTACAGTCCCAGCAGTTTCGGGGTGGGTCCTTTTGTCGCTCCAGCACTAGAGGCGTCTCAAGGGGTCAGCTCTCCCAGTCCATGCAATACTACAAGGGCAACACCCAGACTACTTACGCCAACAAGAGTCGAGGTGGATATCGTGGCAACAGCGCCAAGGGCAGAGGAAGTGGCAACAACAGCTCCAGGTCCTCTACCACCAGCAAACAGTGACGCCTTGTCACTGCCCCCCGACCACACAACACCGGTCGGGGGGAGACTCCAGCAGTTCCTGCCCGTCTGGAAGTCCATCACCACGGACAGGTGGGTCAGAAAACTTATCCAATACGGTTATTGTCTGGAGTTAACATCCACTCCACCCAACATGCCCCCAAGGCACCGTCCTATGTCGGACGAGCACTTGCACTTATTGCAGCTGGAGGTCACCCTCATGCTGCAAAAAGGGGCAATAAAGCTCGTGCCTATGCAAGAAAGAGGCACAGGGGTCTACTCCCTGTACTTCTTAATACCAAAGAAGGACGGGTCCCTCAGGCCCATCCTGGACCTCAGGCCACTCAACTACTACATCCTGTCGGAGCACTTCCATATGCTGACCCTGCAGCAAGTGCTCCCGTTGCTCAGGCAGGGGGATTTTCTCGCAACCTTAGACCTAAAGGATGCGTACTTTCACATTCCACTGCACCCTTCACACAGGAAATACCTCCGGTTCACCATCCAAAACTAGCACTACCAGTTCAAGGTTTTGCCTTTCGGTGTCACCACGGCACCCAGGGTGTTCACTAAATGCCTGGCGACAGTGGCGGCGCATCTCAGGAGACGGAACATCCACGTCTACCCCTATCTGGACGACTGGCTCATCCAAGCGAAGTAAGCCCAGCAATGTGCCGCCCACATGTCCCACACCATTCACCTCCTGCACGATCTGGGATTCTCACTGAATTACCCAAAATCCCACCTCCAGCCTGCCCACGTACGGCAGTATCTGGGTGCGACCATAAACACTCTGGCGGCCACAGCACAGCCAAATTCAGTGAGGGTCAGCAGCATTCAATCGCTGATACAAAAATTCAGACCTCAACACTCGCTTCCAGCAAGAGTGTTCATGCAGTTGATAGGCATGATGGCCTCCTGCATCTCCATAGTCCCGCATGCGAGACTACATATGCGTCCGCTTCAGGAGTGCTTAGCACGTCAGTGGACTCAGGCTCGTGGGCATTTGAAAGACCTAGTGTTGGTGACCGGTCGGGCATACAACTCTCTGCATTGGTGGAATCCACGAAACCTTTGCAAGGGCCGACCGTTCCAAGAGCCTGTGCCACAGATCATCCTGACGACGGACGCTTCTCTCCAGGGATGGGGAGCTCATGTGCTCAATTACACTGTGCAGGGACTTTGGACGCAACAGCAGAGGAAGATGCACATCAATGTTCTGGAACTGATGGCGATCTTCATGGCACTCAAAGCCTTCAAAGTACATCTGTTCAACAAGATTGTGTTGATCCGGACGGACAACATGACAGCCATGTACTACATTCAAAAGCAGGGAGGAACGCACTCTCCACAGCTTTCTCACCTGGCTCGGAGCATGTGGAAGTGGGCCATTCAGAGGAACATCTTCCTCATGGCAGAACACCTCCCGGGCAAGGACAATCAGATGGCTGACCTGCTCAGCAGGCACAGCCACCAAATGCACGAGTGGGAGATACATACATCAGTACTCCAACCGTACTTCCAAAGGTGGGGTCATCCAGAGATAGACCTGTTCGCCACAAGGGAGAATGCAAAATGCCAAAGCTTCGCCGCCAGGTTCCCACACCCTCAGTCGCAGGGCAATGCGATATGGATTAATTGCGTCAGGCAAATTTGCGTACGCTTTCCCCCCAGCACCTCTGATACCGCTGGTGGCACGCAAGCTCAGGCAGCACTCGATGACTCTCATCCTGGTTGCTCCAACGTGGGCTCGCCAACCATGGTACACCACGTTTCTGGAACTATCCGTGGTACCGGATCAGAGGCTGCGTCTCACACCCAGCCTTCTGACGCAGAGCCATGGCGACATTCAGCATCCAGATCCGCAACAGCTCAACCTGGCGATCTGGCTCCTGAAGTCCTAGAGTATGGCTACCTGCACTTGCCCTCCGACTGTATGGACATCATTCGGGAGGCGAGGAAGCCCACCACCAGAGCATGCTATGCGGCAAAATGGAAGCGGTTTGTCATTTATTGTGCTGACGACAACATTAACCCGCTAGATGCGTCTATTCAGAATATCATCTGTTACCTTTTCCATCTGTACAAATGTAATCTGGCCTATGCTTCCATTCACATACATCTGTCTGCAATGGCTGCTTACCTCCAGAACAGGCAGCACCTCTCCCTTTTCAGGGTGCCTGCCATTAAGGCCTTTCTAGAGTGACTCAAACGAGTCATTCCTCCACGGACTCCACCAGCTCCGGAGTGGAACCTCAACGTGGTCCTCACCCGGCTGATGGGTCCTCCTTTTGAACCACTGCATTCCTGCGAGATTCAGTTCTTGACATGGAAAGTGGCTTTCCTCATAGCGATTACATCGCTGCGACGAGTTAGTGAGCTCCAAGCACTAACTATCCAAGAGCCATTTATTCAAATTCATTTAACAGGGTGGTGCTTCGCACCAACCCTCAATTCCTTCCTAAGGTAGTGTCTCAATTCCATATTAACCAAACTATTGAATTGCCTGTTTTCTTCCAAAATCCTGAGTCATTGGCGGATGCTCCACACCCTTGACGTCAAACTGGCCCTGATGTATTACATAGATCGGACCAAGGATTTTAGGAAGACTAAACAACTCTTTGTCGTCTTTGCACCACCCCACAAAGGTAACCCTATTTCAAAGGCCGGTATTGCTAGGTGGATCGTTAAATGTATCCAGATCTGCTATCTGAAAGCCAAACGTACTCTCACCATTCCACCAAGGGCCCACTCCACCAGGAAGTTGGGGGCCTCTATGGCATTCCTTGGAAACATTCCTTTGGAAGACATATGTAGAGCAGCCACATGGTCTACCACACACACATTTACAAAGCATTATTGTGTTGATGTGCACTCCAAACAGCAGGCAGCTGTAGGGCAGGCTGTTCTCAAAACACTTTTCCAAACTGCTGCAGCTGGCACGGGCGGCTGTCGTTAATGGAGGGACTGCTATGTATTCTATGCACAGATATGAATTCAGCAGCCCACATGCCTCGAACCGAATATGCTACTTACCAGTATGCATCTGTTCTTGGCATGTAGGGCTGCTGACATTCATATCGCCCGCCCTCCTCCCCGGCACCCGTAGCAGCTGCACAATTCACACATATTTCTTGCATGGTCATCATTCACTTAGTTTCACTCCATCTTGGCCACAATGGCTAAAAACAATCTGAGGATGGAGTCGATGCCCATGCGCACTGTAGTCCAGGGGAGGAGCCACCTATCTCGTGATACTTCGAAGACTCTTCCAGGACAACAAAGTGCAATCATCCAGACCCAACACTAGGCGGCGATCTATGCACAGATATGAATGTCAGCAGCCCTACATGCCAAGAACAGATGCATACTGGTAAGTAGCATATTTGTTATCGTCCACCCACTGGAGCACCCTCCCCAGAACCACTTTCCCCGCAACCTTCTGTGACGAATATATAAGATTTATTGGGCGGTAGTTGGCGGTGTTGTCCCGACACCCTTTATTAAAGATAGGGACAACCTCCGCCCCTTTCCAGGAATCTGGGACTGGTGCACCTTTGTTAATGGCATTGAGTAGGGCAGAGATTAGCCTCCCCCTCTCAGTGAGATTAGCGCGTAACAGGTCTCAAGGAATCCCATCCGGCCAGCTGCTTTAAAAGGCACCAAGGTTTTTATCACATTCTCCACTTCCTTTGGAGTAAAGGGGTGCCCTAGTTGTGCCCCTATCGGGTCATTTAAAATAGAATGGGACGTGAGCTGCCCCTGACTATCCTCCAGAGCGATGGTATACAAGGATGAGAAATGATTAAACCAACTCTGGCCCAGGATATTCCACGTAATGAGTATTATCCGGTCTGTTCCTGGCCCTGACTAAGTTCCAGAACCCTCTGGAGTCCCTTCCTGCACTGGCTTCTTTTAGAGCACACCTGTACCAGTCCTCCCATTCTTTCTTTGCCTCGTGAATAGTCTGGTTATACTCTTTTGTAGACAACCTGATCTGAACCGGGGATTTACTTTTAACTGCAGCGACTAGTGCACTTTTTTTTACCCCTACATTTTTTTGTAAACCAACCCAGGTTACTCTTACTTCTCTTGCTCTCTGCCAGGGAAGGGTCCCTACTTGGAACTAGGAAAACGTTTCCCAATGCCTTAATGGTCTCACAAAAAAGTCATCACATCACTTTTATCCAGGGAGGACGAATCCAGTTTGCCCTGTGCTGGCGCTAAAAGTGCCCATATAGCTTGAATTTTCCCCACGTCCCTTGCAACCTTGCACCACTTAAAGCGTCTCCCACAATTGGAGGGACCGACTTCCATAGTAGAAAGCACTGCGGTAGACATAGGTGGACCATGCGCACATGGTCACAGAGGGTGCAAGACCAAAGATAGCTAATTGTGATCGCTATCTACTGAGGGCACAACTTCCATGTCAAGCATAAATCTCCAGAGCTTAAAGTCAAGCAGGATGTAGTCTATCCTTGAGGTACGGTGCACCCTATTGAATGTATGAGCTCCGCATGGGTCCGAGGTGGTTCTCCCATTTACTGCCCTCAGTCCAAATTCTAGGGTCAAGGAGTTCAACTGCAGAGCCCTTTGGGACCACCTCCTTATCGGTTGGATTACCAAGGGGGGGGAATACCTCTCCTAGAATCCTCATCAGCAATGTCCAAAATGTCCTCGGCAGCGAGGGGCTCAAAAGTACAATTGAGGTCCCCTGCCACCAGGACGTACGTACTGGTGGGACATTGTCTGAGTAAACCCTCTAAGCTCGCAACTATTTGGGACTGGGAACCCCCTTTGGTGCCCCTGGCATAGATGTTAAAGATATCTAAAATATGCCCTCTCTGTGGCCCCATGACTGAGATTCTTAGTATATCAGGGGAGTTAGTCTCACTCTGCACAATTTGGCAGCCCAGCGAAATGTCAACCCATATAAGACCTCCTGAGAGGCGACCTTTCCCTGAAGTTGACAGAACAGCTGGGACTAAATAAGTACTATACCCAACCTTATGACAGGGCTCCCTACTCCAGGTCTCTTGAAAAATACAGATCGAGTAAGCCTCCACTTGGGTATTCCAATCAGGGAGATCTAACTTCCGAGAAATACCTGCGATATTCCAGCTGAGAATCCTAAAGTCTGGACCAGCCACAGCTGGCTCCGCAAGGGGCTTAACCGCTGGGGTGCCAGCCTGCTGTGGGGTCACTAACACGGATCCCTCACCCACGACCAACCCATTACTAGTATGAGAAGAAAGTGACAGGGGGTATTGTCGGCCCAGGACTAGAGTCACTGGAGGTTGGCAGACTGCTGGTGGAAAACAGGGGACCGGAGAGTACACTAGCCTTACCCTGCTGGCTAGACTTGAACACTGTGACCAGACTTAAAGGCATATTCGTGTCATAAGTGTGGACACCATGTCAGAGTCCGCAGCCCTCCCATAGCCCCCAGGCCCTACAGTCGGAGGGTAAGCCATGAGAGTGTGGTGGTTACTGGGAAAGAAGGCGTTTTGTCTCCCTCCCCAGGGCTAACATAGCGCATTCGGGGGCCCTCTTAAATTATCATAGAAGTAGCTTAGGTCAACTGTACCTATTCCTGCACAACCACCCCCAGACTTCCATTTGCAGATAAACCGTACGACCCTAACATCCTTAAAGTTTACCAAAATACAGTCCCCCTAGAAATTCTTGTACCTATTACCCACCCACCCCACCCTTCTGACATGGAGAATCTGACCTGCTTGGGAGAGGTCTATTCTCTCTTAGCCAGTACATGATTTTTTTTTTTTTTTTAAAATTTTTAAAACCTTTATTGTAAAAGAGCACACAGCTATTCAGCCTAACATCCCGGAGGCAAGGCAGCATAGACTCAGGAGGAAAATAGTGCAAGGCGATTTACATCAGAACAGTGCAGGTTGTTTTTTATTTTTTTATAAAGATAACCAAACCAAGAAAGAAACGCCAAAAGGCGCGTAAGATAGGCAATGGAGTAACAAGGACGGATAGGAGTCGGTCAGAGGCAGAGGAGGACAGGTAGAGATTCGATAAAAGAATGAATAGTAGGATAGGGAGGGGGGGGGAGGAAAGAGCAGGAGAAGTACAAACAGCATAAAACAGTTGGTGTCACAGGTTACGGTGATAGGTGTTCGTCCAGGGGGATAGGTTCCGGTGGCAGGCACACATCACCCCTGTAAGCATTCCATGCCCCCCACACTTTGTTCCACGTCTGAGGCCTCCCCCTGGCAACATAAACCGTCTTTTCTCTGAACATACACCAATCCATGTTGGCTTTCCACTGCACCACCAGGGGGGCCGTAGCAGCACCCCACTTTTGAGCAATATCGCGCTTGGCAATCATATTGCCCAATGTCGCCCAACGAGTCTGCGCCGTGTTGTAATCAGTCGGTTCCCAGACGTTGAGGAGGCACCTCTGCGCCTCCGCTGCCAACTCAACACCAGTCACCTCTCCCATAATCCGGTGCACTCTCGCCCAGTAAGGGGCAATAACGGGGCATTCCCAAAGAATATGTATAAAGGTAGCTAGAGCCCCACAGCCACGACGACAAAGGCCATCGGGCGAGAAGCCCATGTGCACAAGCCGAGGGCCGGTGACATACACCCGGTGAAGGATCTTGAATTGCACCAGTCGGAGACGTGAGGAGATAGCGACCTCCTTAGGGGAGGACACTGCACTCTGCCAGTCCTCGTCGTCAAGTTCCAGGCCGTCTGCCACCCATTGTTCTCTCAAGCACAGGAGGAGATCAGTTCGAACATTAATCAATTTTTTATAGGACAAGGAAATAGCGCTGTCAGGCATATGGCCATCCAGAATCCTGTCCTCCAAGGGGGAGCTTTCGGGGATCTCACCCCCCGCTGGCCTAGCAGAAATCAACGCGTGCCTCAGCTGGGCGTAGCAGAAAAACTCCGAGCCGCCCAAATGATATTCGGCCTGCAGTTGGGGAAAAGTCTTGACTTCGCCTTTAATAACCATGTCGTCCACCCTGGAGATACCTATGAGGTCCCATTTATCAAAACCCTTGGTGTGCCACAGCCTGCCCAAGATATCAGAATCGTACAGTGGGGTGAATCTAGTCAGCCTGCCCTGCCAACCCTGTGTTTTAGTAATCGTCCGCCAAGTGTGAACCGCTGCCTTGGTCGGGCCCGTGAGGCGCCGGTCGAAAGATCTGGAATACAGGGCGCGATAGTAGTTACCACCGCGCGAAAGCCATCTGTCCATTGCGTAACCTGGGCTGTCCACGGGGCCATAAAAACCATGGTTGATGGCAGTGAGCTGAGAGGACCAGTAATACCGACGTACATCCGGTAAGGCGATGCCTCCGTCATACCAAGGCAATGTGAGCTTCTGGATGGCGACACGGGGTCGACCCTCCCAGAGCAAGGCGCGTTGCAGGCTCTCAATTTCTCGAAAGTAGCAAGCCGGAACCGAGTCCGTAGTGTTCTGCAGAGCATACAGGAACCTGGGCAAGGACATCATTTTAAACAATGCTGCCCGGCCCAGGAGAGAGAGCGGGAGCCTGCGCCAACTATCCACATCTCTCCGCAGCCGCTGGAGAGGGGGAAGGAGATTGTGATCATATCGCGCCTTAGAACTACCGGAAATGTATATTCCCAGGTACTTAAAGCCCTGTCCGGCCATCTGTATATTGCAGCCTCTGGGGAGGCGTGGCGTGTCCCCCTTTAGAATGTAAAGGGAAGACTTAGCCCAGTTAATGACCAGTCCAGAGTGGCGTCCAAACAGCCTGAGCACGTCGCATGCTACAATGAGTGACTTGCAGGGGGAAGGAAGATAGAGCAGAATGTCATCTGCGTATAGGGAAACTCTATCCTCAAAGCCCGGGGCCCAGGTGATACCGTGCAAGTCCGGGTGCACACGTAGCATGGCCGCAAGCGGCTCCAAAGCCAGAGCAAACAGGAGAGGTGACAGGGGGCAACCCTGCCTGGTACCTCGGTGGAGGGCAAAGGACGCTGACACGCGGCCATTAACTGTGACATTAGCCAACGGGCAAGCGTAAAGACGTTGCACCCAACTCAGGAAGCCCCGTCCAAAGCCAAGCTTCGCTAGCACTGCCCAAAGATAACTCCACTCAAGGGAGTCAAAGGCCATCGTGGCATTGAGGGAAGCAAGTACCGCCGGTTCCTCCAGGGTGTGAGCTCTGGCTATGACACCATGAAGCCGACGCAGGTTAAGGGCAGTGTTACGGCGGGGAATAAAACCCGACTGGTCCGGGTGCACCAAATCACCAATGACTCCAATCAGATGATTGGCAAGCAATTTGGCTAGGATCTTAGGCTCCGCATTGAGGAGAGAGATGGGGCGATAGGATCTGCACACGTCTCTCGGTTTTCCTTCCTTGTGAATAACCACGATGGTGGCCAACCTCTGATCCAAGGGGAGGAGGCCCTTGTCTCGAGCCTTCAAAAACATAGTCCGCAGGTACGGGGATACCACATCCGGTCGAATTTTGTATAACTCGACCGGGATACCATTGGGGCCAGTCGCTTTACCCGACCTAGTCAGCGGATATGTCCCGGTCTAAGTCAGTACGGTCCTCCTCAGAAAGACAAGGGAGTTCAATCGTCGAGAGGAACGCAGCCGAGTCAGCCTCGGAGCGGTCTGAGTTGGAAGTATAGACACCCCGGAAATAATCCGCAAAAGACTCGGCAATGGCACTTGGGTCCGTGACGGTCACTCCGTCATCGCCCAAGATCTCCGGCACCACACGGCTAGCCATCTCGCGCCTGTCTAACCAAGCCAGCAACTTTCCGGCCTTGTCCCCAACGTCGTAAATACGACCTTGCTGTTCCCTGGCCAGGGTAAGGGCAGCATTCGTGGCGAGATCGTGGTATTCCGATTGTTTAAGGGAGAGGTCATGCAAAAGAGAAGGGTCGGGCTCGGGCCCCAAACGGGACTCGAGGCACAACCTCGTCTTCAATACGCACGAGGTCGGCATCTCTGATTCGCCTGGCCTCCGCAATGAGAGCAAAGGCCTCACCCCTCAACACAGTCTTGAATGCCTCCCACAAAGTGATAGCCGAGCCAACCGAGCCCTCATTTTCTGAGAAATAGAGGTCGATGGCCCTAGCAAGGAGCGCAGGAGTCTTGTGATTACGGAAATACCATGGGTTAACCGCCACCGGACGGTCAGACAGGACAATGTTAAAATCAAACGAGACCCACAACGGGGAATGGTCGGAAATACCCCGTGCCAGAAAACGGGCCTCAGACACGGCAGGCGCATGCGCAGCCAGGGTAAGAACGTAGTCTATACGGGACAGACTTCCATGGGCACTCGAAAGGAAGGAAAATTGGCGGAGCACGGGATGTAGCAGTCGCCAACTGTCCACCAACCCCATAGAGTCAAGAAAGGAAGGAAACCACATTTGGGAACTGCGGAGATCTCTCGGCGGTTGGCGGTCCAGGGAGCCAGAGCAGACTGAGTTGAAATCACCCCCCAATATCAATAGGCCAGCAGGCAGGGACAAAATGGTGCCACCAAGGTCTTGGAAGGTACTGGATTGCAGGCCCGGGGGAACATAAACCGAGAGTAGCGCTAAGGAACGCCCCTCCCATCTTCCCGCCACTGCAGCGTAGCGTCCCCTCTCATCAATCACAGTGACGTCTATCTCAAGGGGAAGGGATGCACGCACAAGGATACCCGCCCCCCGGGAGCCCGAAGAGAACCCAGAGTGGGCCACCATTTTGTAGCCTTTACGAATAAGGGCCTTGCAAGAGTTGCCTACCAAATGCGTCTCCTGTAAAAGTAAAATATCGGGCATATGTCTCTTAAGCAGTTGAATCACCACCCCTCTCTTAACACGGTCACCCAACCCATTAACATTCCAACTGATCACTTTTAATTTCCTACCCCCCATCGTCCCGCAACCCGTCCCACCCGACCCCAGCCAACTCGATCATCAAGTAGACAGTAGTAAACACGATCCATTGCCTGAAGAAAAGAGAAGAGAAAGAACGAACACACAAATAAACTTGCATAGTTGCACCCCCCACCCTGCACCCCTGCATCAGACTAAAAAGCCCCCCCAACCAGCAGTGTGCCTGTCGCCCCAAAAAACTACTCTACAAGAAGAGACCCAGAGAAGTAAGGAATCTCCGCGAACACCCCCCGCCACCCTCCATGTACCAACAGGAAAGTCAACAGGGTCAGTTAAAACAATACCCAATAGTCACATGAAGCGGGGACACCGAGCGCCGGTTTTCCCACTGTAGAGCCAAGTCTCATAGATCCGGGCCACCAGCCGCACCTCCATCATGGTCATCTTGGGCGTCTCGACGCGGCGACAAAGTGTCCAACCAGTCACTCACATTCTCGGCAAAGTCAAAGAAAAGGGCACGGCCCTCATGTTCAATCCGGAGTTTGGCAGGAAACATCATGGAATACTTATATCCCATATCTCGCAATCTCCGCTTCACCCCGGCATAGCTCTGGCGCTGCCGCTGTACCGTCCTGGTAAAATCCGGGTAGAAGTGTATTTCAGCGTTCTGGTACTTAAGCGGTCCATGTCGCCTGGATGCCTGCAGGACCGCATCCCGGTCACGAAAGTTGAGAAGTCGTGCCACAATGGGCCTAGGCGCCACGCCCGACTTCGGCGGGCCACCCGGCACCCGGTGGGCTCGCTCCACCGAGAAGAAGTTGCTAAGGCCAGACGGTGCTAGATGGGTCTTTATAAGTTCTTCAACAAAGAGGTCCGTCGCCGCTTCCTCTGAGCCCTCCGGGACACCGACAATGCGGACGTTCTGTCGCCTGGTACGTCCCTCAAAGTCCTCCAGCCTCCTTGAGAATTGGTCTGCAGTCATCCGCAGGTTCCGGACCTCGGTTTGCAGGTCCGAGACGTCGGCCGTCAGGCTGGAGGTCTTAATGTCCAATGTTTTGACTCTATCATTAGTTTTGCCCAGGTCGGCTCTAATGAGTCAGGTCAACGGCCATAGTGTCCACCTTGTGTGTCAAGATCTCATGCTACTGTTGCATGTCAGCCCGAAAACTGGTGATGGCTCCCATAATGTCGGTCAGGGTAGGCTCGGAGCCATCGGGCGAGCCCGTAGGTGGGAGGCTCTTGGCAGAGGATCCCGTAACAGGCGGCGTCTTCGGCTGGGTATAGCGCTCAATTCTGTTCTGTTGCGACTGTGCTTTCCCACGGACGCCTTTGTTCGATGTCTTGTCGGGGTCACCTCTGCCCACCATATTGGTTCCGATGGAGACAAAGGGCTGTGCCAGTCAAGCCCGAGCCCAACGAGCAAAATAGAGTATCCGGGCTGGACAGGGAGACCAGGCCGTCTTAGGAACGCACTGCGGGCGCTAGTATTCCGCCAGCAGAGACGACAGGCAGTCACTCCGCAGATCAATCGTGCGGAGTGACAATGGCACAGCACTGGCACGGAGTTCCACTCGACGTAGCTCCGCGTAGGAATCACCGATTCGAAAACGGAAAGCAGTTCTCGCCTCAGTAGACCATCAGCAAGAAGAATCCACCCTTGTGGAACAGGATTTCGGACAGGATATATGAGGAGGATCGGGAGGTCCGCGGAGCTCCGAGCTTACGCGGCCATCTTGGTTGCCCGCGAAGCTCCTCCTCCAGCCATGATTTTATTTTTAAGCTCCTGATGAGATTCAAACTAATCAACCTTCAGTTGCGGAACACCAGTTAGCACTACAACGAAAGGCTGACACTCTTGCGGGAGGTTAACATAGGGATATCTTAAAACACCACTTGTGGTCGGGCGGGTTTGCTGGGTGTTTGCCACTGGGCTACCACTATGTTTTTGTCTGGGGTGGGTTTTGGATCCTTACTCTGCCTAGGTGCCCTCTGGCATGTGATTTTATGTCCCATTGGGTTAGATACATTATTAGTAGAACTTACTGACTGTTGCTTCGTTTCATTAGGTACGTTAGAACTGGCTGTCTGAACACAATTAGTAGTTCCAGATGGTGCAACACCCAACAACCCTGGTTTGGATGACAAGGCTATTTCAGATGTTACTGGCATCCGTACCATAGCTGGTGCTGGATCCATCTCCATGTTTCTACTCTGCTCACTCGATACATGTGTGCTCTTGGCATGCAATTTGATTAGAGCTTTAAGGGAGAAAAAGTTGTCCAGAGTGGCCTGCTCAAATCTATCCAGCCTCGCCGCCACAACTTTCACCCTTTCCAACACTGGGAGAATCAAGGATTTCACTAATTTCTCAATCTGGGCTAGAAAGACTGGGGTGTAATACCTTGAGAGGAGGTGGTCTCTATGCTACCATTCGGATTCTGTTCAGAGTAGGTCTGGTTACTGGGCAGGAGACTTCTTCCGGCCTGATTCGGTGTCCTTATTGTCCCTGCCCCCGAGGGTTTCTCCACTTCCGCGGGAATTTTAACTTTAAACTTTTTAGAAGGTTTGGGCCACCCACCTCTAATGCTACTAATTACTCTTTTCTTTGACGGGAGGAAGTCTATGACCCACTGCACCCGCTATCTGGTGATTCCCATGGAGACCCCCGGAGGGATTTGGGTTGCCAGGCTGCACACCATTTTCAACAGGTACCGCTAGCCTTTCCAAAGGCAATGGGGACGCTGACCTGAAAGGAACTGCCCCCTTAAGCCTGTCCAGGCTTGCCCTTATAGCTCCTATGTTGTTTTGATCTAGCTCCGGCGGTTCACCATCTGTATGCACGATAATATTAGCAGGGGAAGCTGCAAAAGCTATGGGCCCCAAGGAGGAACGTTTATGATTGAGAGGTTTGAGTGAAAGGCGGCGTTCCGTAATGGCAATTTCCTTTTCGAACACAGAGTAGGCTCGGGTAATAAATTGGCCCAGAGTTCCACTAGCACAGGCTCCCCCACCCTCCTTACTTTCCCCGACCTTGTTGCCATTGACATGGGCAATTGGTTATGGGGAATGGAACAATACCCCAGAAGCAGCAATATAATATAATGGGGAGAGTCAACATAAATAGACCGTAAGTTGGGGACAAAAAGTTAGAGGGGTGGCCCAGCCTACACCGGCCTCTGATGGCCACAGACGGCCCCGCCCTTGTCCCTTCTGTAACAGTTAAATAGCAGGTGGCGTGTCCGTGGGCGGGGCTGTCAGCCGAACGCGGGACCAGCTGTGTCAGGTCAGGCAGGGACTCCTGGTACTTGGAGTCCCTGCTGGCGTTCGGTGCGGTCTTTCTTTAGCCCTCTTGCCCTTCATCAAACACACACTGCTGCCCAGGTGAAGAAAGGCTCCCTCCGGTGTTCCAAGCCGCGAAGCGACACCCGCAGAGCGGGTGCGGCGAGAAGTGGCTTCAGTCTCCTCCCAGGAAAGCAACTAGTAACGGGGCTCCTCAAAAACTCCAATGGCAGTGGCAATCCCCGTTGGGTACCCTGCAATTCAAAAATCCGCCTTTTCGTGGCTCAAGAGGAAGAGGGCAATCCTCTACAAGAGGTGATTACCAAAACTGATCTTCCTACTCTTCTGGTCAACAGTATTGACCACAATACCAGCAGCAACAGTCATCCTATACTAAATCCTCCTTTCGTGACAAAGGTGGTCAACAGAAGGGCAGTGCTCGGCGACCATGACCTTTCACTACTGCCAGTCTCCAGTTCATCTCCGCCCTCAACAGTTGGAGGAAGAATTTACCATTTCCTAAAAAAATGGTAACCAATCACAACGGACCGTTGGGTTCTGCCATTAGTTCAATTCGGTCATTCACTGGAGTTCACTCCCCAAACCCCTCCCCGACCTATGCTTCACAAAAATCTATGTATTCTACTCCGGGAGATTTCACTTATGCTCCAGAAGAAGGCTATAGAAAGGGTTCCTCTTTGTCAACGGGGGAAAGTATTTTAGTCCCGTTTTTTCCTAGTATGCAAAAAGGAGAAAAAATGGAGACCGATCTTAGACCTGCAAAGCCTTAACAAATTCTTTAAAAAGCAGTCGTTTTGTATCGTTGCCATCCAGGAAGTACTACAACTTCTCAATGCGGAGGACTACATGGTATCTCTGGATTCTCAGGATGCCCATTTTCACATCCCTATCCACCAGAATCACAAGTATTTTTTTAGGTTTGCAGTAGCGGGCAGTTACTTCCAATTCAGTGTCCTACCGTTCGGACTCCAATCAGCGCCAGGCATTTTTACATAATGCCTCTCTCCAGTAGCCGCATATCTCTGGCAACAACACCAAGTCTTTCCATATCTGGACGACTGGCTGGTCAAAGCACCATCTCTAGAAGGCGCTCCAGACCTTCCGACGCCTGTCTACAGCTTTTCGATCGCTTGGGGCTCACTCTCAATCAGGGTACGTCTGTCCTCCAGCCTTCCCAGCGTATGACTTTCCTGGGTGCCTCACTCAACACGACCCAGAAGAAAGCGTTTCCATCACAGGAGTGAAAAGACTAGTTTCTTTCATTGGCAATTCGCATACGTTCCAAGAAGTCTTTAACAGTGCACCTTTTCAAATCCCTGCTCTGGATGATTGCTTCATGCATTCTACTAATTCCACACGGTCTGCTTCACATGCACCCTCTTCAAGAGGCGGTATCTGCTCAATGTGTCCAATGTACAGGTTCTTTCGAGTGACCCCTCAAATGGTCAAGGCTCTAAGGTGGTGGATTTTCCCTCAGTACCTTTCTCAAGGCTTGCCTTTCTTGCTTCCAGCTTCGCCGCATACAGATGCGTCCCTGGAAGGTTCAGGAGCTTTCCTCCAAGAACTACAGATCAGCGGAAAGTGGTCCCATTCCGAAAGAAAATTCCACATACATCTCCTCAAACTGCGAGCTGTCTGTCTTGCTTTTCTGGCATTCCTTTCAAGGATCAGAAATTCTCTAGAGCTCGTGCGTACGGACAATACCACGACGATGCACTATCTACACAAGCAAGAGGGAACTCTTTCTAACCTGCTCTCACAAGTCGCAAAAGATCTGGAACTGATTGCCCGAAGAGAAATGTTGTGAAGGAGCAGTGTACGTCCCAGGAACAGACCATGTTCTGGCAGATTCTCTGAGCGGACAACAGGAGGCGTGTCTCGAATGGGAATTTAATCAGCGGACTCTCAATGGGGCACCCCTCTCCTAGAACTGTCCTCTACAAGGCAGAACGCTAAATGCCAACACTTCGCAAGCTGGCGTCCCCAGAAGGGATCTCTAGGGAATGTATTTTTGATCGCATGGTGCAACGTCTTTGCATATGCTTTTCCACCGTTTCCCCTGATTGCCAGAGTTCTCAGGAAATTGAAAGCGGAGCCCTGCACGCTCATTCTTATAGCCCCAGCTTGGCCACCCCAGCATTGGTTCACGGAGCTTTACCTTCTCTCCCTGGAACTGCCGATCAAGTTGAAACAGTTTCCGTCTCTTCTCACAATGAACCACCAACAAGTTCTGCAACCGGAACCGGCGCCTCTCAGATTATGTGCTTGGCTCCTGAGTAAAGGGAATTCCAAATCCTAGACATACCGCCGGGTTGTAGAGCAGTACTGGCTTGGGCTCGAGCGGACAGTACTAACAAAACATACTCCTTAAAATGGAAGAGGTCCTGCATCTGGTGAAAGTCAAAGAAGATACACCCTCTTTCATTTTCTCCAGTACAAATATAGCCTTACCTTCTCAATCTGGCGAATTCAGGTCTTGCTCACGCTTCCTTAAAGTTCACTTGGCAGCAATATCCTGTTTCAGAAGATCTTTTTGCTGGCCCTTTTCTTTGGTCTAACAGGTTGATCAAGCAGTTTCTTAAAGGCCCGTTCAGGACTTTTCCTCCTGTAAAGACTTTACCTCCCACTTGGCAACTCAACACAGTTCTTGCTCAGCTCATGAAACATCCTTTTGAGCCGATACACAGACCTGATCTTAAGTATCTTTCCTGGAAAACGGCGCTCCTTCTGGCCCTTACCTCAGCGGGGCGAGTAAGTTAGCTCCAGGCATTTTTAATTCAAGACCCTTTCCTTCAGTTCAAACACGACCGGGTTATACTACGAACAAATCCTACGTTTGTGCCTAAGGTCCCGTCAGACTTCCATCTCAATGAACCTATAGTCTTATGTTCCTTTTTTCCAAATCCTCACACAATGGCAGAAAGAACTCTGCATTCTCTGGATCTTAAACCCTGCCTAAAGTTTTACATTGACAAGACAATGACCTTCCGCAAGTCCAACCAACTCTTTGTGGCTTGCAGTCAACCTAGAAAAGGTCTTCTACTCACTAAACAAAGTCTCTCTCGCCGGATCTCTGCAGCTATTACAATCTCTTTTTTTTCTTCTTTTTTTTTTCCACTACAAAGGTTTTATTTTATTGATCAGGTAAGGCATATACACAGCTCTCCACAGTGAGATCACTGCCAATATCAACACATGTATTAGCATCTCACAGACCCAATCAAAAACAACCCCACCTATCCCCCCCACCTCCCACGGCTACCCAGTGACCCACCCACCTACCTACCTACCCCTTATCCCTCCCTAACCCAGTGCACGTAATCACAGTGAGCCTCTAATAACTGTTTGTATCAAGCTAGGAAACATGCGCCTCCTCAGGCCTGGAGTCCATCGTCCATATCTAGACCATCTTCAGGTTCTACTGGAGGCTCCAGAGTTAATCCCCTATACTCCGCCCACCTCTTCCAAATTTTGTAATGTTTTCGGGGGCATCCTCTGGCCTCCAACACTGGGCGCTCCAGCCCCATAAAATAATCCATCCCTGCTTTCCATACGTTCAGCGGTGGGGCTCGATCACTCTTCCATGCTTGTGCCAAATCCCATTTGGCCACGACAAGACCCAGACATTGATCCACATTCGGTCCATCACCTGTTGTTTTTGCAAATACCGCATACATTCACCAAGCATTACTGCTTGGATACGGAACTCATGACTGATGCCGCAGTGGGACAGGCTATTTCGAGAGGTGAGCCTTCTTTTTCATCCCGCCATCCTTTCTTGTATACGCACATTTCTCTATTGTGTTCCTTAATGGTTTCTTTGATTGCAATTTGGTACTTTCTATGTTTCACATTGATATTATCTGGTGAATTTGGAATTTGTATATGCTATACCATCTGAAATGTGCTAATCATTGCTTACTACTCTGATTTAGGCATGTGAATCTATGAAAGATACCCCAATACTGAATAAGAAACTTACCTGCAACTGCAGTTATCCAGTATTGGTATCTTTCATAGATTCACATGCAACCCACCCACCTCCCCTGGAAGGGCTCATCTAGTTCTCGCAGTGATACACCTACTTAGCCCTGTGCTTACGAAAATCTGAGGGACTAGAGCTCCTCCCAGGAAGGTTACAGAGGGTGGTGATCGCTGATTTGCTTGTCTCTAGAGTTTGGTTCTTTTTACAAAAGGACATGGATATGTTACTAAAGGAAAGCCTTTGGCCTATTACTCGATAGGTCTAATGGGACATTACTTTATTTATGTACCGGGGACTCTCATCCCGACGACGGGGATTGATTAAGGCATGTGAATCTATGAAATATAACAATACTGCATAACTGCAGTTACAGGTAAGTAACTCATTTCTTTTTAGGACTTTCCGGAATTTAGGCCTAGGAACTAGGTCAAACTCAGCCCTTAGATCCGCAAAAGCCACATACAAGTAGTCTGTTACTAGTCCATATGTTTCTACTTGATTAAAAGCGGAATGATTCAATTTTTAGAACTTTTTTTAACACTTTAGCCTCATGTGTTCTTGGCACAGGAGCGCGAAATGCAACAAGGCATACAAGTGACTACCAATGTCCTACAGCCCACTTTGTTAAAGTCTCCAATATATTGTCATAAATAGTTTTAACAAGGCATTGAAATGAGGCCACTCGGTACTAATACCAATAGGCGCGTGTGTGTATGTATGTATGTATGTATGTATGTATGTGTATGTATGTATATATATATATATGTATATGTATATATATTTGTGTGTTTGTGTGTGTGTGTGTGTATATATATATATATATATATATATATCGACAGTCACTCTAGGAAACCACCTCCGAACCAACAGGGTCGGCGAAGCAGGAGACAGACCACAGCATTCAGGTGAATAGATTTATTTTTCCAGATTTTTCCGCTAGCAACCAAACATGCCGCGTTTCGGGCTATACAGCCCTTGTTCACATGCAAGGCATAAGTGCAAATAACAGTGCTTATACAGTGTTTAAAGTGCTCCGCCTACCACCCTGTTTCCCAGTGGGTCACGTGACCCCTATCACAATGGAAAACAGACTATCTCACAAAAATATATATATATGTATGTTATACTTTCGCTATGAATATTTAAAATTCCTGCATGAATGCACATTGTGTAAAAAGGTCTAAACAGTGTTAGTTTCCTTTTAAAATTGATATACACAAGAAAATTTATATTCTTTGGACAATTGTCCTACTGAGGAAATTATAACTGGATAAATCCAGATAACATATATTCATAGCTGAAGTTAAGACCAATAAAACAAATTGTAATGAGATAGTAGCCATTAATGAGGTAGCCAATATACACATAGTTATTACAAAGGAATCAACCTTTGACCATGAAGTCATTGGCATGGCTGAGCCGTTAAAACTAACAACCACAAACATGCTAGGACAAACCATGCCTAGTGTGCAAAGGAGGCTAAAGATAAGTGCATACTGTATGTTCAACAAGATTATAAATATCAAGTTCATGGAATTTCGTACAAAAAGCACTAAGACCCGAAAAAACATTATTATTACCCATGATAAAATCAGGAACTATTCTATGTTTTTTATCTAAAAAGTGCATTTCTAAAACCATGAATTTCATCAAAACCATATCTAAAAGAACATATCAGACTGTCTTATAAACATTAAATAGTGATAAAAATGTGATAAAAGTGAAGAGAAGAAATATAGACCCTAGATGTAAAAATGGATATGGCACAATATAAGAAAAACCATGATACAAAACACATAAATATGCAAATAATTCATCGTATTATACATATGAAGTGCTATAAAAAATGAGTGTCATTTAAACCATGGAAGACAACGGGGAACCTGACTGTCTATCTACAGTAGCCAAATCGAAAAAAAGAGTCATTCTCAAAGTATCCGCCCTGTGCAGTATATTGTATTCCACTGAGCAACAGGGAACCTGACTACTCGTGAACACTGGGCAGATTATCCGACATAGAGAGAATACCAGCTCCATACCAAACGGCAGATATCACGAGGAGGAACAGGTCTAACTATACAATTAAATAGAGTTCGTACTGTTCTACAGAAAGTTGTAAAAATCCTCAGTATTATTGAGGCCATTGGGCCACTTACTGTCGAACTCAAGTATAAAGCGTGTTTCGAGCTGTCGTAATAACAGCTCTCTGTTACCTCCTCTGTGTAAGGGCAATACTGATCCTATTACAAAGTATCTCAAACAATTGAGATCTTTGTTGTGTTTAGCCACAAAATGGTGTGCTACAGGATACGCTGTATCCGTATGCAGTATGGCCCTTAAATGCTGTAAAATCCTGACGTGCACCTGGGCTGTAGTACTAACGATGTAATGTATATAGCTCCAATCCTTTTTTTTCCATTCCCAGCCGGGCTAGGAACAAAGATACAGCACTCCCGGGCCCCAATGGTACAGCAAAAAGTTTTTATTTAAGCAAACGCGTTTCGGGACCGCGTCCCTTTGTCAGTGTTACAAATGCGAGTTGTGCGCCTCCATTTTTTTAAACAAACCAAAATTGGTTGGAAACATAAAAGACGGGCTCATTCTCAACCGCACTAAAGTCGCGCCATCTTGGACTGTCTACATCGACTTTAATGCCCACATTTAATAAAGCATGTAAATACAATTTCATGCGATGTTGTAAGTTTATAGACATTTAGCCGTGTAAACACCCACGGATCCCTCTGTTTTATGTACTCCCCAAGGTACATAAAAACGAACAAAAACCACCAGGGAGACCGATCATTTCGGGTTGTGGTTCATTGTTTGAACCTGTTTCTAAGTTTATTGACTTTTTTCTTAAACCGTTCTGCACCCAGGTCAAGTCTTTCCTTCAAGACACAACGGATTTTTTGAATAGACTACACAAACTTCCATTCAATCCAGAACATGACCTTTTAGTGAGTATGGACATTGTTTCATTATATACCCAAATCCCCCAGGATCAAGCTTTAGAAGTCCTAGAGATATTCCTGAACAAACGAGACATGCCATCTAAAATTCCAACAGAATTTCTTTTGGAGTTAGCCAAAATGGCCCTTACTAAGAACTACTTTAAGTTCAAAGACGATTTCTACTTCCAAATCCAGGGAGTAGCTATGGGGTGCCCTTTTGCCCCTGAGCTGGCTATACTATATATGAGTCAGTATGAGGACACATTCATATACAACAACCCCTTTCGTGAGTGGATTGGTGGTTGGGTCCGTTTCATCGCCGATGTGTTCTTCACATGGACTGGGAATAATGAACAGCTCGAGCTGTTTCACACATGGCTCAATGACAGAACAAGAAACATCAAATTTAGCCTTGAATCATCCGCAACACGCCTCTCTTTTTTAGATGTTGAAATTTATTGTTCAAATGGTCAACTAGTAACAACCTTATTTAGGAAGAAATCTGACCGCAACAAAGCCTTGGACTATTCCAGCAATCATCCGAGAAACCTAAAACAAAATTTACCAATAGGGCAGTTCCTCCGAATACGGAGAAATTGTACCTTCAAGGATGAATATCTGTCACATGCAAACATTTTAAAAGAGAGACTATTAGATCGTGGATACCCAGCCAAATTGCTGAAAAATGCAATAAAACGAGCGTGGTGGACATCGCGTGAAGCACTCCTTCAGAAGAAAGAGAAGAAACAACTAAACCGGACGGTTTGTGTTTCAACCTTCTGTCCTGCATCCAATTTTTTGAAAAAAACAATCCACCAAAATTGGCATTTAGTAAAAGAAATCAATGAACAGCTAAAAGAAGTGCCACTTTTTGCTTTCAAAAAAGACACAAGTATAGCCAATCAGATAGTCAGAGCGGCCGTACCCAAACCTAAGACATTGACTCTACGAGACTATGTAAGCCTACCCCCCATCACAGGCCATCACAAATGTGGCACTTGTTTATGTTGCAATTCAACCATCGAAGGTGACCTTTTCCAACATGGTGGCGTGTCATGGAAACATGACCAGTTTACTAATTGCAAAACGCGGAATATAGTGTATGCCATCACCTGTATTTGTAACAAGCTATACATTGGAAAAACCAATCAAGAAGCCAGACATAGAATGTCACAACATAAATCTCGTATAAAAAAGAAAGTACTAACAGCTCCACTTGTCCAACACTGGATTGATGAATCCCATGGGGATGAGGATTTCAAATGGACAATTATATCAAAAATAGAACCAGATCCACGAGGTGGTGATCTAGAGGCCAAGTTAAGACAGAGAGAAGCTATGCTAATTCTTAAGTTTAACACCACCATTACTGGCCTGAATGAGATGTCTGAACTGTATCACTTGTGAGCCAAACTGCATAATCATTTATAGGCTAATCAGCACTCAATTTCTGACCAACCGAGTATATAAGATGTACCTTGCATTTTATTTAATAATTTTGGATTAATTAAAATACCCTTATCCAGTGGTATTTTAGGCACTTCAATGAGTCGCTATTGCAACCAAGGATATATACACTTCTTTGTAATTGGTTCGTATTGGTTAGAACCACAACTCCCATGAAGAAGCTGGTAAACAAATGATAACAACAACGGACGAAATCATAATGAAACATCTAACATGTGCTATATGAATTAATAATTGGGCGCCCGATTTGCACATGAATCAAACTCGCTTTAGGCAGACCCCCTTTTTAATTTTACGTTGTCCGCCGCTTGTTATTCACAAATTAACATCCCGCCCGTGTGCAACCAATCGGTTATAGAAGTAACCAATCCTACAAGAACACTGGTTTCTTTCTCGTTAGTTATGTGAATCAATGGTGTTGCGGCTTATACGCCATGCCAATCACACACTCGGTTGCTCTTTTTCAGAATCGCCTACAAATTGACTGAAAAGTCGGGTCACAAATTCCTGATTCCATCATAATTAATCTTGGACTATCCTAACAAGCAATCATGTAAGTTGCTTCTCCTTTTAAATTCATTGCAAAAAAGTCTGAATTTTCCTTATAAGCACTGTAATTGACTCAGAATGGCCCACCCTTTCTGTTTCAGACTTTATGACTTCGACACCGTTACTTGAAAACACAGGTACAATAATAGATCGTGCTGATCAGTATGTGAGTTGAAGGTCTCATGTGTGGTCTTGACCGAGTGTCTGTTTATTTATGTTTTTCAGATTTTGTCTGTTGGTCCTGAAGAGAATCCCTGAAATTAAGCAGGGATTCGAAACGCGTCGACCCCCCCCCCCCTTCCCCTTCCTATCTGATTTATTCTGTTTTGCGACCAACCGTCTCTTCTTTGAAAATTTGTAAATATAAAATCAATGTGTGGTCGTATATGAAAAGATATATCTACACAGGCATGCTTTCATTTGTATGTATAGGCTTATTTATGATCAGTGCAGAGATTCTGCAATAGGCCTTAGTTCAAATAGTTTGAATTGAAAATACAGGTTCTTAACTGCATCACTTTTATATGTTGTCTATTGTCTGATTGTTGTCTAAAAGCGTCATTTTTTCATGTTGTGTTGGTGAATCAGTGTTTTTGGTATTGATACCTTATTGTCTTTGGTTTTTGTTTTTGTGGATTGAATTAACCATTCAAAACAAGCGTGTTTCACATGTTGACCATTAGATGAGTTCATTGTCAACACTCATCCAAATTAATCTTTTGTTCAAATTGACTGGTCCACTTTGTTTTATAAGCAAGTAAAAAGAAAAAGAAAATAAAAATATAAAATGAAATAAATTCTCTTTTCATAAAAAATTTTCAGACTGAATCAGTGGTCTTTGGGTTGAGTAAATTTCTGCTCAACACCGGGTTAAAAGTACAAATTATTGCACAGTACTGGCAGTATCTTTGTTCCTAGCCCGGCTGGGAATTTTGAATCGCGGCACACTGCCGCGTCTTTTCGGCACCCGGCACGAAGAGTGACCCACTGCAACGGTGTACCTGAGAGAGAGATATATATATATATATACTGCGATTCAAAATTCCCAGCCGGGCTAGGAACAAAGATACAGCACTCCCGGGCTCCAATGGTACAGCAAAAAGTTTTTATTTAAGCAAACGCATGCATATATATATAATATATATCAGAAGGGGTTCGTGGCTGGAAGGCAAATCCAGGAGCAGACACATCTATTGATAGGCAATATAGATCTAGCCGTTCAAAGATCTGACCCCTTGGCCGTAGTCTCATTAGACGCGGCCAATACGTTTGATATAGTCTGCTGGGTATACCTATGGGAGGTTTTGGAGGTAATGGGGTTTGGTCCCTATTTAATCCAAACCCTATGAAATTGCTATCAGGGAGCCTCCGCGCGGATCCTTCTAAATGGCCTGTTCACATCATGCATTAATATTCAGCAAGGAACTAGACAGGTGCCCCATCTCCCCCCTATCATTCAATATTTATATTGAACCCTTGGTGCAAACTATAAGGTTGAACGAACGAATCCCCCCCCGTATAGGTCTGAACTCTACAGCTTCAAATTAGCCCTCTATGCAGATGACCTGATATTATATACAAGTGACCCGGAGAGGGCGATCCCTCGGGTCGAGGAGTTATTGGCTGAATTTGGTCCCTGTCAGGCTGTGCAGCGAATAGTTCAAAAACAGAAGTTATGTGCTGGAATTTGGAGCAATGGAGAGGATCAGTGAGCACAGAGTTCAGATATCTGGGGATCTATATTGTAAAAGATCTGGAAAAAATCCCTCCGAATATTCGAAGCAGAGTGACTGAAGAAATAGGCCATCTTTTTAGTAGATGGAGAAATCTTTCTCTAACCAATAACGGGAAAATCAATTTGGTAAAGATCGTCATTCTCCCTAAACTTTCTTCTTTATTTTCTGCCATACCACTCACCTTCTCGAAAGAGAGCATTAGTAAGATACAGAGCAAGATTGGGAGCTTTCCTTGGGGGGATAATGGGGTCAGATTGACATGGAAAAAACTCAGACGCAGACTAGTTAAAGGAGGGCTGGCCCTTCCTGACATCGGCCTTTATGCAGTAGCATTCCAGTTCAAGAGGATCCGGATGTTACTTGTGAAACTCGTTGAGTCATCTTGGGGTAGACTACTGGGAGAGATGGTGAGAGCCGAAGGAGGAGGAGAGGCCTTTCTGTTTGGTTCACCCAGATTCTTTAAGTCAGAAAGGGAGGAGGTCTGGGGAAATGGGGAGATTGAGAGGTTGTCAATCCGTTCTACCAATTAAAAAGGAAATCTTGATCTGGTATAATCATTTACTAGAAGTTGAAGATCTAGCAATTCCTTCCCCAGAGGCGGTATGGAACCGAACCCCAATAGAATCCTCAGTAGAGCCACTCTTTGAGCAGTCATTAAAGACACTATATAAGTTTATAAAACCTGCGTTTCTGAAGAAGGTTTTTGTTATTAAAAGACTGTTATTCCCCAGCTAAGATAGCAATGTTCGCCCCAGTTCCTATACCCAAATGTCCAAGATGCCAAACACCTTTAGCTAATGACCTTCATGTCTTTTTTTTGATTGCTCAGAATTGAATTCCTTTTGGAATGAGATGGGTGACTCACTTCGGGACATTTTTAAAATCAGGGTGTAGGAAGGTGGATATCTGACTATAGTTGCCCCCAACTTTTTGCCAGGTGTTTAGCTGGGTTTTCGACTTAGTTGACCTGGGGCCCTGCTATTCAAGACCCCAGGTCCACTGCTCTCTCTGTAAAATGGACAACCATGTACCTTAGGTGCATATCTAATTGGACTGAGTCACCTTATCAGTCCCCGTACAGTGTACCTTAGGTACCCAGGGCATAGGTGCACTCAGGGCCTACCCGGGGCTGCAGCATGTATTATGCCGCCCCTGGCTGGCCATCCAAATCTGACACAACTGGCTGATCAATTTTGGAAAAGGTGATGGACAGAGTTTCTGAATGATGCAGAATACTCCTACCCAGTCAAGAGATCAGGGCTTGATCCATCACCGTTTTTTAGCTCACTGCACCAACCCAGTTCAGAACCTGGCTACATGCAAATTACTCTGTTCCTGTCCCAGTGCATGATGGGAACAGGGCAGACCAAACTACCAAGCCAATTCTTCACCAGAAAGGAGACAAGCTACCGGGGACCGGTTTCTGGCATTTCAGCCGTCTTCGGCCCGGCTTGCTTGAATCCTGATGGTGCAATGAGCAAGGGACTCACGTCTGAGTATACCCTCGCACACTTGGTGTGGATAAAATCAATTTTGGAAAAGGTGATGGACAGAGTTTCTGAATGATGCAGAATACTGGCTGATCAGTCAGCTGGGGCAAGGTGGTGTATCACCCTTTGCTTTAGATATAGTATCCCTATATCTAACCCTAAAATGGACACATATCCTCCTATCAGTCACTCCTATGGCAGGCCTTATCAATCCTGAAGGCAAAGTGCTTGGAATTATGTGAGATGGTGCTCAAGCATGAGCTGAGCCTGTTTGCAGCTTTCGGAACCAAGTCCTTTAGCTGTTTCCATGATAACGCTATACCATATACTCTTAAGTGCATTATAATCCTCGCGGTTATTGCTAACTTTGGTATAGCATTATCAAAACATGTCGAGTAAGGTGTCATACGAACTGGAATACTACCCTCTCGCCAATTCTGGTGACGGGGTTAGCATTCCACCCTTCTAGAGGGACATGACATGTATGTAACTGTGAACCCCGGTTAAAGTTAACTCGAGCCTCAGCATCACAAAATGGATGCTGCCACCACAGACACAAGTCTGACCTCCTGCTGCTGGGAGTCCTTCCAGCGAGGGAGGCTTGGACAAAGGGTTTCCTGCCTTGGGAGGTGCTAGCACCACCCCAGACAGGATTTTGTGTATTAGGTAGGACAGGGCTGAAAGGAATGAGACATGCCTGGGGCACACAAGGTGTCCCTGTGCATACACCGGTCTAAACCAGTTCCAGGGGCTCTCCAGCCCCAGCGCTGGCGCATGACCGGACAAAGGATAGGGGGTGTAACCACCCCCCTTCCTGGTCCCACCCAGAGGAGGGACCTAGTCGTAGTACAGCCCCCTTTAGCAGGATAAAGGTAGGAGCTGGTCCCATTCCAAATTAGATTATCCTGAACAACTTTACAAGAAGAAACTCTGGACTTCGACGTTCTGCTCCACAGAAGACTGAAGTAATCTCCCTTGTGGGCAAGGAGTGTCCACCCTGCACAAGCAGGCACCATCGGCGTCCAGCGGCTTCCCTTTGTTGTCTTCCTTCAAGGATCCGGAATTCAGAGCCCGACGAGACCCGGATTCCCAGACCTCTCCGACCTCTACCTACATCTGCAGCACAGCTGAGATCCGTGGGTGCGACGAGACACGTGGGACCGGCCATCTTGAAAGAAGCAGCACTTCGCTCCAGCACAACTATTGAGGTATCCTCGTCCAAGTGCTTTGGGGATTGAGAAGACCTTACCCCGAGCACCTCCTGCACCGAAGACCAGCCCTCCAGCATCCACGAGATCTGCGTGGGGCCCTTCTGCCTGTTTGCTGCTCGACGCATTGTCTTGTCACTTGCCGGCTGGCTAGTGACCTCCTAGACGACAAACCTTGAAACCTTCACTGCTGGTCGGTTGCTCCAGACTGGCCCTTGCTCTCTTCCAAAAGAAGAGCACCCCGGACCCTCCTGGTCCACTCCAGACGCCGTTTCTACTCACCGCGTGGGTTGCCTTTGCCAAGGCCTGTTGAATCCGAAGCCGACACCGCCGACAGTGAGAGCCTGCGTGGGACAGCTCGTGCCTCCATCCTGGTTGTCAAAGACACCACCTGGTCCACGTGGCTGCAGAGACAAGCGTCCACCCTCACCTGATCGCGACTACATCTGGTTCCACTCCAGTCACTGTCTAGTGACTTTGAACATTGTCCCCTCTGCTTTCCGGTTCTTCTCTTCACTGATCCACCCTTGGATCACACCGGACATCTTCCTCCTGATCGCCTGCAGCATCTTTTCTTCCAGGCTCCATAGACTTCAACGCCGGAACCCGACACGACTTGGCACCTATGCACCCGCAGCCTGTGGGTGAGGTAACACGAGCATTTTGGTGCTCAAGGGTAGCTTGACTCTCCTAGTGTCCAGTTCCACAGTTGTTTTAGTCCTACATAGTCGGGATTGTCCGTACTCACCTTTTTCTTGAACTGTACTGTCCATAGACACTGTTACGCATCTCGCTTGTGAGTTCACACTCTGCACACACGTTCCGTGGGCCTCCTATTACCTACCTAGAGTTAGTGTAGCGTGGTCCCAGCGATCCGACAGCCTCTGGACAGCTCCATTCCTTTTATCGACTTTCACATTTCACTTACTTAGTATATGGTTTATCGTGCCCCTAGGGCACCATTGTAATTTGTGCAGCTTAAACGTATTTTTCCTAAGAGATTGTCATGTGCTTAGCCCTCTGATCAGTTCAGAGGTGTATGTTAGTTAATAAATATCTTGTTTATTTTCATAACAACCTGTGTGGTGTCCTTTCACTTGGTATTCAAGAAGTTATATGTGGTAAAACAGCTGCCTTCACATGCCAAAAGAGTTTAGCCTAAGACTGCTTTGTCCATGCTACCATTAGGATAGCTGGTCTATAAGGTTGACTTACAACCAATCACCATAAGGGTTGTTCGGACTGATACAAGGTGATCACTAGAACTAGTGAGCATCATATATCAGGCCAACTTCTCACACAGGGTTGATGTGAATCTTGCCTAAGTCCTATTTGGAGATGATGGTGTCTTTTGTCAAACAGCCTCACAGCGAGATAGAGGTCTCCTATTATATATGATTCTGTTGGCGCGGAGAGAGATCTGCAAGAAATGGAAAGATCCCCTCCCACCAAAAAGAGCGGACTGGCTTAAAGCCTCGTTCGCCATGTCCCGGCTAGAATATGAAGGTGTAGAGGATAAGTTGATAAACATCTGGTACCCTCTTATGAGTTGGGGACGAGGCCTCAGACTAATCTAGCAGGTCCTATGATTACACCAAGTCCCGTACTAAAGGGGACGTGTCTGGCGACCCAAGCGTGTGTGGTAAGCCGAGAGGCTCCCAGTTGGAAAGAATGGCTTTATAAGATCCGCAGAGGCTTAAAAGGTGAGATGAGGACAAAAAAAGATGAAAAAAACTGAGTATTTCTTTTTGCAGCAAAAAGGATCCGAATGGCCCTAAAAGTCTTTTGGGCGTGCCTTTTAAGATGTACAATTTCCATGTACTCGGATAGATATGTTCATTAAAATACCCCATGTCTTTAAGATCGTCTCCATGTTTAGGAATAATAGCATTCATCCAGTGAATCACCACTTGCCTCTTAGTAAGGACCATGGCCATGGCCATGGCCACTAATGTACACACTGGTTAGGGAAACCTTCTCAGTGTAACCTAATGAGGCTAATACTGGACTGCAATTACTGCCATTTCAACTATTTTAGATCATTTCAAGCACCTCACTCCAGATTTCAAACACTGGGTGCAGAGCAATGCAATATGAATTAAAGAAACATTTAACCTGCATTTTTTTTTTTGCACTATACAATGCTTTCTCTGAGAATGTAGTCATATTCTGGTGTGAATTGTAGATGGTGAACAAATTTGAAGTGACTCAATGTGTGGCTTTTTTATTTTTATTAAATGGAATTCTTAACGTCCTTACAACAGTATGTCTAGCAGACATCCTTATTGAATACTTAGTTGCCCCAGTATTGGAACTTTCATAGATTCCCATGCTTTGTATCATTCCCCTTCGTCGGAATGGGAGCCTCGGTAAATAAAAAATACCATAGTAGTAAGCACAAAGTGAAAAAATAGGCCGAGGCCTCATCTCATTTTGTAGCTTATCCACCTTTTTGTAAAAGAGACCAAATGCTTGCAACAGCCAATCAGAGCAGCCTCACCTCAGAGAACCTTCCTGAGAGAGCCTCAGATTTTCTACCGCACGTTGTGCAAGGAAGTCTCCATTGAGCTCTGCTCATTTTTTTCTTCACTTCTGAGTATATTTCTACAACTTTTTGCCTGTTTTTCGTCATGTCTGACAGAGAAGAAAGCATGTTTTAGAGCCTGTGCTACTTGCTCAAAAAAGAGTTTGTTTGTTGATGACAAACATGAAGACTGCATAAACTGCTTATACCCGGACCACAAGGCCACTGACTGCAAGATTTGCAGAACCTTCTCCACCAAGACCTTGAGGGACAGAGAAGGTCTCCTGCTGACCTGGTTGCAAAAAATGAAGGATCGCAAGGAAGTTCTGTCTTCGGACCAGGGTCGGATTGGGATCACAATTTGGCCCGGGCACTGACTAAAAAAAGTGGCCCACATTCAAGGGGCGTGGCCCACAATTAAGGGGTGTGGCCCATATTCAATGGGCGTGCCCTTTCATGAAACACCATTTGGTTACACTCGTCACTGTCCTTGAATATTAGATGTAAATACATTAGGAATTTGGACAAGTATGGTAGTGCACTGTCCAGTGACCAGCTGAAAGAGGGCATCAAAGATCAGAAATTGGATTATAAATTCAAATCTGTTCCTCAGGGCAATGTCCTGGCAGGGGAGCACAAAACACAGCTGCTGGGTCATCCATGGTAGCCAGAGGGAGGCTGAGGTGAAGATGGTGCAAGTTGCAAAGATCACCTGGCCCCCACAGCGAGACCCATTCTTCCTCGCCCACTATTCCCTGGCCGTTTTTCTCTGGACCCCGACCCGCCATCTTGTCCATTCCCTGGTATTGTACCCTTCTCCCTCGTTTCCCCCTTGACGATCCTCAAATGTTTCTTCCCTTTTCTGTCTTGCCTTTTCTCCATACCCTTGTATCCCTCCCACCCTCCCTTGGTGCTGTGACTGCATCCCCCCTCCATCTGAGGTTCCGTGATTCTGAACCAGTTTCATAAAGGTCATGATATCGTGACGATTTTGGTAATAGCGAACCGCAAATGACGAGTTCGGCAAGTACGAGTGTTTTCGTCATGTTCGATTGATGGATTCACTATGAAATTAGGGATTCCGTTCTGTGAACCTTCGGGTTCCATTTTGTGTACGGCAGCCATTTTGTGGTTGCCCTCACATAGGCCGATTACTACGGCCGAACGAGTCTTGGGACACGTACACCTTTAGCTGACTTCTGCGTGACCTGAGCGAACTGACTCCGTTGCCTGAAGCTAACTTGCTGAGCCAGTTCCTTGTCCGACAGCTGGTCAAGATGGAGATCAAAGACCAGGACATTGCTGAGTTTATGGTACACGCACACACCCTTCTATCCTGCTTCACATCTGTTTCTGTTCCTTCTTTTATGGCTTATTTATGATTTGGGTTGTGGTTCTTTTATTATGGGTTCGTCCGGCCTGTCCGAGCAAGAATGTTGGGTTATCCCGTGCAGTTGATGATGGGCTGGACAACTGGAAATTGGGCTTGTCGTTATGTGATACCTTTTGCAATGTCATCTGTGATTGGATAGTTTGTAAATAATTGGTGTTTGTCAGGAATGTGATTTTTAGCATAAAAGACGATGTCTCGCAATATGAAATTTGAGCAGTCTCTAGCAAACTACCAGTGTCGTCCTTCGTAGACTTCTGTTCCTGGTTGCAACCAATAAATTTGATTTTTGATGCCACCAAGAAGTATCCCGTGTCTCTGTATTCTAAGACAGGTGAACCCGAAGACATTGGGCGTGCCCCTGGCGCCGCTGGGTTCTAAAACCCGGTTCTTCACAACCCCACTTAATGGAAATATGCCTGAGAAATTCTACTATGTGTGTGTATATATGTGTGTATATATAAAACTAATCACTAGTATATGAAGTAGACCTTTGTACTATCTACCATTCCTATGTGACTCTTGGAGTATATCCATTCGTATCCCTTCCTTAGGTATTTAGAGAACTCTAATCACTAGTATATGCAGTAGATTTTGTACTCTCTACCATTCATATGTGACTCTTAGAGTGTATCCATTTGTTTCTCTTCCTTGAGTGACTTTACTACTTGTACATTTGCTATTTTTCATTCTGTTTGTATCTCTTCCTTGTGTGACTTTACATCTTGTACATTTGCAATTTTTTCTGCTTGTATCTTTTATGTAACGCATGTAATCCTAAATCCTTATGTTTCGCAACTGATTCTGACACATTCTGGTAAAGTTCGCTCTATATAAAATTGCATTAAATTCAAAACAAACCAAACAAAAAAAACTAACACTGTTTGTGCTGCGTCGGCCCCAGGGGGGCCGAGGTGAAAATGGCTCAAAGGCCTGAGCAACACCTGGCCCCCAGGGAGACCGATTTTTGTAAACAATCACCCCCTCCCCAGCCACCCTCAGCCTGATTGCTTTGCTGGGCAGGGGGTGAAGGAGAGACCACAGCGGATAATCACTGCACAGTGAAGCTGCATTCATTTCTGTCTCGATCTCCGTGCCCTCTGTCGGCCGTTTTTTTTTTTTTCCTTTCTCCCCTTTCTAGTCCACAGAGATCAGAGACAGAAATGAATGCAGCTTCACTGTGCGGCTGGGAAAGGGGAGAAAAAAAACCGGCCCACAGAGGGCACTGAGATACCGGCCCTTCGGCCGATGCCCTCATTGCCAATCCGCCCCTGCTTCGGACAGTGAGGGCTCTTCTTCTGCTGTATCATCAAGAAGATCAAAGAAGAGTGGTAGGTCTCCCCCCTTCAACATCTAATGAGCCCCATGTGAAGGCCTTACCTGGGACCTCTGATAGGTCTGATAGGCCTGCTTCTCTTAAATCTCCTCACCACGGTGAAAAGGAGAGGCAGGGACAGCCTGAGGAGTTGCAACCATCAAAAAAGGCTAAATGAATCATCTCTGTAACTTCACCACCTTCAGAGAAAGAAAAAGGGGTGAAAAAGCCTTCCTCTATGCCTCCAGGACATACCTTCTGACAAGAAACAGCGTTCGTCGACGGTAAAAACCACAGGTACGTCGACGATTCCTGTCAAAAAGGACTTGTCTTTAAAATTGGGCTCCTCGACTGGCTCGTCGACTATGGCTACGAAGACTGCATCCTCACCGTCGACTATGTTTAAGATGCCTGATTCCTGTTCGTTGTCGACGAAGCTGACTTTTTCAACGTCGACGCCGATGATGATGTCTAGGGTAGCGTCGACGGCGATGACTACGACGAGAACTACGTCGACGACGTCAGCTACCATGATTCTGACGACTCGTCGACGATTCAGCTATCGTCGACGAAACCCATCTTACCGTCGACGACTCATTCGACGACTAGCACAGTCTCTTCTTCGGCGCTTCCGTCGATGAAGATTCAACCTTCGACTATGATCCCGTCGACGACTGGGAAAATCTGCATTTCTCAAAGGAAGAGACATATAACACCAGAAATTACATCTCCACGGCGGGTTACGCTGTTGCCTCCTACCTTATTGCTTGATGATGACTCTGAGGAGGAAGATGGCAATTATGGGCCAGCCTATAACACATCTGACTTGCAGGTCAAATTACAGGAGGTCAGTTCGGAGGAAGGCGAGGCGGAGCAGCACCACTATTCTCCGCAAGACTTTTATGACCAGCAAGAGAGGCCTGGCATGCAGGATCATTCACAGAAATCTCCACGTCAATCTCAACAAGAGATGGTAGCGATGCCGTCCTCTCATTTCTGACCTGCAATTAATGTTGCAGGACTATCTGAGGCGTTTTCCTACGCAACAGGAGGTTCAACAACGTCCTCCCACACCTCTGCCTCACGTATCGCAACCAGTGGCGGACGCCTCTTTGACCTTAAGGGCACATGACCCAGAGACCATAGAACATCCTCAGGAGGTAGTTCCCATTCGGGATGATGATGATGCCTCATCTGATGTGGATCAGCAGAGGGATCCTGACCAAGATCAGAATATGGACTGGAATCAAGATGGCCTTCAAGATCCGGATGTTACAGGGCCTGATACCGCAACATCTCCTCCAGCAGATATTGGAGGTTTTCACAACCTAATGGAACAAGCGTCCAAAAGATGTGGTCTTCCAGTTCACACAGTTCAATCTGACTGTTTTTTGTACGACTTCAAAGAACCATTCCGGCTGTCAGTTCGTTCAATCCCCATCATTGAACATGTTTGGTCTGAAGGGATAAAGGCTATTCAAAATCCAGCCACCGTTCTTACAGTGCTTCCCAGACTGGGGAAAAAGTATAGGGCGCCGGAGGGTAGCCCTGCATGTCTTACAGGTCAACCAAAACCGGACTCTGTTTTCTCCCAGGCCGCACAGTCTAAATCCAAGAATCCATCCACGCCTCTAACGACACCACCTGATAAAGAGGGCAGGCGTCTGGACAATGTTGGAAAAAGATTCTCCACAATGGCCAGCCTCCTCGTTAGGGCGGCTAATGCTCTGGCGATTCTGGGGAGATATGATCGCCAGATGTGGTGTGACCTCTCTGTTTGTGGAAGAACTTCAGGATGGGTCTAAGGAGGAGGTCAGGAAAATCTTGATGGAAGGGGAGCGCGCCTCTTCGGAGGTAATCAACTGCACTATGGATATAGCAACTACTGCCTTCCGAGCGCTAGCAGGCTCGGCTGTTTTACGACGCCAGGGTTGGCTGCGAGCCACGTGGTTTAGACAGGAAGTATGAATGAAATTAAATAAAGAGATTTCTATAGCGCATGGCTGCCCGGGAGCGTCCCAGCGCTGAGATTGCATTGACAACTGAGAGGAGAAGCAGAGGGGTAAGAAGGGGATTTAAGGTTTTTGCGGGAAAAGGTGGGTTTTAAGTAGCTTCCGGAATTTCATGTGGTTAGGTTCAGCACGTAGCTGGGTTGGAAGGGCGTTCCATAGAGTTGCCGCTGCCACTGAAAAGGTACGCCCTCCAGTGCGGGCCTTCTTGACTCTGTGGACCGTAGCCAGGTTACCTAGGGAGGAACGCAGGGACCTGTTAGGTTTATATGGGTAGAGCATGGTCTTAAGCATCGGGGGCCCTTGGTCTTGCAAAGCTCTGTGGGTCGTACATAGGGCTTTGAATTTGACCCTTTCGCGGATCGGCAGCCAATGGAGTGCCTTTAGGGCAGGTTTGGCTGATGCTCTCCGGGGGGGTGCCTGTTAGAATCCTTGCTGCAGCGTTTTGTGTTCTCTGTAGAATATTCAGTGGATTCTGGGGCCGCTAGGAAGAGGGCGTTGCTATAGTCTAATCTGGATAAGATTAGACCTTGAATAAGCAATTTTTGTGACTGTGCGGGGAGGAGTGGGAGAATCTTCCTGGCAGAACGGAGTAGGCCGACACAGATACCAGCTGTTTTTTTGGCCTGCATTTTCAGAGAGAGGTCTTGTTCCAACCAGAAACCCAAACTTTTGAGTTCAGTCTTGGGTTGCGGAAGGGTTCCTAAGCATGATGGCCACATAGCGATGGGAAGGGGTGATGTTTGATGTCCCAACATCATGAGCTCGGTTTTTGAGCCATTTAGTTTAAGCCTTGAGTCGCACATCCAGTTATGGATTCCTTCTAGGCAGTCATGGAGGTTTTTAAGTTTGTCTTTTTCTGAAGAGAATGAGACAACCATTTGGGTGTCATCAGCGTATGTGACGGCTTTTATCCCAAAGGGAGTGACCACATCCTCCAGGGGGGCCATGTATATGTTAAATAGAGTAGGGCTCAATGAAGAGCCCTGAGGAACCCCACACTGGAGGGGGAAAAAGTCGGATCGCACACTCCCTTCACAGACCTGGAAGGTTCTGTTCTTGAGGGATGAAAGCCAGCAAATGCTGTGTCCCTCACTCCTAGGTTAGTTAGTCTCTGGGTCAGGATCTTGTGGTCCACCGTGTCAAATGCAGCGCTTAGATCCAGGAGGATCAGTAAGACTGATCCTCCTGAGTCCAAGATGCATCTGGCTTCCTCGACCACTTTCAGAAGGGCGGTCTCAGTCCCCTGGCCTGGGCGGAAACCTGTTTGTGAGGTGCGAAGGAGATTGTTGGATTCAAGGAAAGCCGACAATTGCTGATTGACAGCCTTCTCTGCGATCTTACTTATGCCGGGCAAAAGAGAAATTGGGCGAAGGTTGGAAAGGTCTAGTGGGTCAAGACCTGTCTTTTTTCTGTAAAGCTTTAACTATTGCATGCTTCCAATTGGGGGGGGGGGGCACTCATTGGCTGAGAGAAGCATTAATAAGGTTGGTGGCCAATTTTAACCACATGGCTGCTGGGCGTTTTCCCCCCCTGTGCTGGAAATTGCTCTGAGGCTGTATTCATGACGAGCTCAGCTCGTCATCAGCACAGCTCAACTGTGCATCATGACGAGCTGAGCTCGTCATCCGCATCGAAAGGGTTAAGTAGCTCTTTGACTATTTTATAGGTCTCCCGGGACGAGTTCGAAGCAGATTTAATTTTCTCTTCAAAGAAGGAAGCTTGGGCTGATTTTCGGGCTGATTTATACGTCCTCATTGCTTTTTTGTATTCTACTTTGATAAGGGGGTCCCATTCTTTCCTCCATTTCCGCCCTTGGATTTTACAAATTTTTCTAAGGTTCCTCAGTTCTTGGGTATACCATGGAGATTTGAAAGTATTGCTTTTTTTCTTAAGGTTTTTCTTGGGAGCGACTGAATCCAGGGTGGAGGTGATCCATCCAGAACATTTTCGTCTGCTTTTACGGGGTCGGGGTCTGCGGGAGGGGCAGTAATTCCTGGGTCCAGTTCTCAAATGAGATTTTGGACCAAATTCTGTCCTGCTTTCTGGAAATTGGAGTTTGGGGGGTGTCTAGAATGGTTTGCCAAGTGAAAGGGATGAGGGAGTGATCTGACCAGGGAAGCGGGAGTAAGGGAAGAATTTCTATTTTAGGAAAGTTAGCGAAGAGGGGGTCTAAAAGGTGACCCTTGGCATGCGTTGCCTCTGAGTTTTGCAAGTGAAGGTCGAATGCCTTTAATTCTGAAATGAGGTCACCTGCGATTTTGTCTGTGCTGTCCTCGAAATGGAGATTTAAATCTCCGAGCAAGATGAAATTGGAGGTCGAGGTGCAGGAGGAGATTGTGGACTCTAGCAGTGAGCCGACAAAATTTCCTAGACTGCCGGGCGTCCGGTATATGAGCATACCCGAGAGGGATTTGTTGGGGGTAATTTGGAGGGAAAAGTGGACGCTTTCGCAGTCCTAAATTCCTCCCTCTTGTATCCTGCATGTGAAGTTGTTTCTATAAACAATCGCTAAACCACCTCCTTTACCCTTCGTTCTGTTCTGGTGCTGTATTAGGTAGCCGTAAGGTAACATGTTGACAATATCTGCCTCGGAATGAGACGTCAACCAAGTTTCCGTGAGGAAGAGTATGTCTAGCTTAATATCTTGGATCAACAATTTGACCCCCAAGGAATGTTTGGATGCAGATCTACAGTTCAGCAGAGCCAGGCTGACAAAGTTTGGTATATGGCGGTTGATTTTCCATATCGACTCACCCTGAAGCGAAGGTGGAGGGGTTGGGGGGAGGCGGCAGCGCAGTATTGAAGAAGGTATTCTCGTGAGTATTTAATTCGGCGGTTTCGAGAAAAGGGCATAGTGGGTGGCCCTGTGCCCGGCCTGGCCCGGACTCGCCCAGACGGGCTTGCCTCTGGCGCGGACGGGAGGAGGGCTTCATTTTATAGCGGGTGGGCACAAATTGCCCAGCCACTAGAGCGCTGTCCAGCCCCCGTTCCAAGATGGCGGCCGTAGATTCTGTGCCTCGAGGGGGATTTGCAAAAGAGACCGGGAGCCCTGAGAGCGGCTTCCTGTCTTGCAATTGGTTCTACAATGGGAAGCGTCTCAGTGCGGTCGTCAAGTACAGAACAAGATTCTGGATCTACCTTACGACGGAGAGATGTTATTTGATAAACATGTGGATGACGCCCTACAAGGCATAAAGAAAGATACTGATACGGCTAAGTCCTTGGGAACATTACAATACCGCAAAGTTCCTTGTAGGGGGGCAAGATGAAGGTTTCTCATCCTACAGAGGCGGCAATCAGCAACGCTACTCTTCCTACTCCCAACCTGGCCAGTCATACAAACCTCAATATTCGCAGAGGGGTCAGTCGGGATCTTTCTCTCGCCAGCAGCCGAGAGGACGTCAAGGACAACAGAGGATAGACAATACTAAGACAATAGCGGCCATGTGGCTCTTTCTACTGTTCCTGTACCCTCGTTAACACCAGTGGGGGGCAGGATTGCCCATTGCCTACACAGCTGGAAGGTCATAACATCAGACCAGTGGGTCCTGAACATCATCAAAAGAGGACCCACGGAGTTTCAAAATCTTCCTCCAACGAGAGCTCCAGACGCCATTACACCAAAACATCTAGGACTTCTTCGTCTCAAAGCCCACCAACTCTTCATCAAGGGGGCAATAGAGCCTGTACCTCATTCTCAGAAGGGGAAGGGGTTCTATTCCAGGTTCTTCCTGGTTCGGAAAACGAAGGAGAAGTGGCGTCCGATTTTAGATCTTCGGAAGCTCAACACTGATCTCATCAAGTTGTCCTCCAGGACATTCTCAGTCTTCTCAATCCAGGGGACTACATGGCAACCCTGGATTTAGAGGATGCATATTTCCATGTGCCCATTAATCCAGCACACGGGCAATATCTTCGATTCACAGTAGGCAAGAGCCATTTCCAATTCAGACTACTGCCTTTTGGTCTTCGGTCCGCACCAAGGATCTTTACAAAGGTACTGGCTCCTGTGGCAGCTTTTCTCAGGAAGCAGTCTTTCGAAGTCTTCCCATATCTGGACGACTGGCGGGTAAAAGCTCCTTCATTCCTAGAAGCATCCAGGGCAGTCACGAGCTGCAGTCAACTATTCGAGCAGCTGGGCCTTCGGCTCAACAAGGAGAAATGTATTTTGCACCCCTCCAAGACAGCAAGGTTTTTGGGTGCGATCCTAGACACGGATTGCTGCATGGCCTTCCCTTCGGAGGAGTGCCAAACCAAACTGATTTGCTCAGCTCGCCTCCTGCACACAAGAAAGTTTCTGTCAGTTCGCCAATACAAAGCGCTTCTCGGATCGACATCATCATGCATACCATTGATACCACACTGCAGGCTTCGAATCGTCCACTGCAAGTACAACTGAACAAGCAATGGCGTCGGGTAACAGGCTCCTTCGACAACAAGATCGTGATCACACCGGGAATGCGAAAAGCAAGCAGCTGTTGGTTACTAAAGGAGAATCTTTCAGTAGGTTTGCCATTTCAACTTCCACCATCTCCCATGGTGTTGCTAACAGATGCTTCCACGGAGGGGTGGGGTGGGGAGCGGTCCTCAGAGAACTGAGTCAGTGGTCATTGGAGCACAGTCCAGGGCAAGTTCCACATCAATCTACTGGAACTTAGGGCCATCTGTCTAGCCTTACAGGCTTTCCTTCCAAGGATCCGCAACCGTTCAGTGCGTGTTCGTACAGACAACACCACGGCCATGCACTACATAAACAAGCAGGGCGGGACGAGATCCTGCACTCTTTCAAAGGAAGCACAGAGACTGTGGAATTGGGTGATCCAACATAATATCACCCTTTCAAAGGAACATCTGGCTGGCACACTCAATGCCACAGCGGACGCTTTGAGTCTCCAAAAGACTATCCGCCACGAATGGGAATTGGATCCGACCATTCTGGAGGAGCTGTTTTCACGTTGTGGGACCCCAACCATTGATCTGTTTGCGACCCCTCAGAACGCCAAATGCCAGTGCTACGCAAGCAGGGATCACCACCAGGGATCCTTGGGGAATGCGCTTTTGATAGCCTGGTACAGCGCATTTGTTTACGCCTTTCCACCTATTCCGCTGCTCCAGAGACTGATCCGCAAGCTCAAGGCGGAGCCGTGCAGAATGATTCTGATTGCATCAGCATGGCCCAGGCAGTTTTGGTACACAGAACTCCTTCTCTCCCAAGATCAACCGATTCTCCTTCGGCCTGTTCCGTCACTGTTAACAATGGCTCAGGGTCAGGTTCTGCGTCCAGTCATGAAGTCCCTTCAATTGACAGCGTGGCTCCTGAGTTCAGAGAATTCCAGGGTTTGAATCTTTCAGGAGAATGTAGAGACATTTTAGCCCAGGCCCGAGCGCCTAGTACTAATAAGATTTATCGGGCAAAGTGGAAGAGGTTCTTCCTTTGGTGTCAGAGACCGTCTACATCCATATACTTCTGCACCGCACCAACTCTTGCCATATATTCTGTCTCTTGCAAAATCTGGATTGGCTCACTCTTCAATAAAAGTACATCTGGCGGCTATTTCTAGATTTCGACTATCTTCATCAGGTCCTTCCCTTTGGTCTGTGAGGATTGTTAAACAGTTCCTGAAAGGTGTGTTCAGGGCTTTTCCTCCAGTCAGGACTCCACCACCAGCCTGGCATCTGAATTTGGTCCTGTCACGTCTGATGAAGGCCCCGTTTGAGCCTATTCACAGGGCCGACATGAAGTTTGTGTCTTTGAGACTGGCTCTTCTTTTGGCCTTGACATCGGCTAGAAGAGTTAGTGAGCTCCAGGCTTTCACAATCTAGGAACCCTTTCTACAATTTAAGAGTGATGTTCTCATCCTGCGGACAAATTCTAAATTTATACCAAAGGTCCCCTCAGACTTTCATCTTAATGAGCCGGTGATCTTAAAGTCCATTTTCCCGCTCCCTCCCGCGCCCCTCCACGCCAGCTGAAAGGGCGCTACATTCTTTGGACATTCATAGATGTCTCAAGTTCTACTTGGAGCGGACGAAAATGTTCAGGAAGTCTTGCCAGCTTTTTGTTTCATACAGTGCTCCGAGAAAGGGTTGTCCAATTTCTAAATCCTGCATTTTCCGCTGGATATCAGGTGCCATCCAGTTTTGCCATCAGGAAGCAGGAAAGCCACTTCAGCGAGCAGTTCGTGCTCATTCTACAAGGTCAATGGCTTCATCGGTGGCTCTATTCTCAGGTGTCCCGATCAAGGACATATGTAGAGCGGCAACATGGAGCAGTGCCTCACCTTTGCTCGCCACTACTGCTTGGATTCTTCTGTGAAGGAGGATGCAGCAGTGGGCCAAGCGGTTTCGAGGAACCTTTTTCAATAAGTCGGTGAGCTTTCCTTTCTATCCCGCCTTCCTGTATTGCATATTTTGTATTACTTGTGGTTCTGCTTTGTGATGCCAATGTGTATCTGTTTTTCTTATCAGGATTATGTATGACATTTACAGATATACAAATGACAAAATATGCTTTCTCTTTACTGCTAGCTATTCTGATACAAAGCATGGGAATCTATGAAAGTTCCAATACTGGGGCAAGAAAACAAGTTACTTACCTGTAACTTTGGTTCCCCAGTATTGGTAACTTTCATAGATTCCCATGCGCCCACCCTCCTCCCCTGGGAAAGCGCAGCCTTATTGTACAATGATGCTGCTGTTCACAGCGGCTACGAAAATCTGAGGCTCTCAGGAAGGTTCTGTGGGGTGAGGCTGCTCTGATTTGCTGTTGCAAGAATTTGGTCTCTTTTACAAAAGAGGTGGATAAGCTACAAAATGAGATGAGGCCTAGGCCTATTTTTTCACTTTGTGCTTACTACTATGGTATTTTTTTATTTACCGAGGCTCCCATTCCGACGACGGGGAATGGTACAAAGCATGGGAATCTATGAAAGTTACCAGTACTGGGGAACCAAAGTTACAGGTAAGTAACTTGTTTTTCCTCAGCCTCCCAAGCAGTCTAGCCCCATACTCTTGGACCTCCTCTTTCCAACTCTACCCATACTCATGAGAGTTGGTCTTACCTGCACCTTCTCTATCTCATTTTAGTGAGTATGGAGAGTTCTGGAGTGGCTAGGGGTAATATGGGGGGACGGCTTCTCTTCCAGGGGATGCTCATCAATATTCATAAGCACTGAATATTCCTGCCTGCTGTGGGGGACTTTGGAGCACATATTAAATATATATGTTTGAGGCATGTAAGCTGTGGATCACATGCTTTGCATAGCCTGCCATCTAGTATTGGGTCCGGATGTTTGCACTTTGTTTTTCTTCGAAGAAATCTTTTCCAGTCACAAGGTAGGTGACTCCTCCTTTCGGTGAAAGTGCGCATGGGCATCGACGTGAATGTTAGACTGTTTTTTTTCTGCCGTCTGGTTCGGATGTGAATTGCTGTGCTCTGGTTTGGCACAGTTTATCGGGTTCCCTTCGATGCACAATCCACTACCCTAGATGATATTGTTTCTTGATCGTGTTTCCAAATCTCATTGTATTGTTTCAGCTCCAAGACCTTCGATCTGAAAACTCGTGGAGGGCAGTTTGGCCTACCCGTGCCGGGCTTGCTAGCAGTTATTGGAACGGACTCCATTCAAGCTCTGTCCCGGATGTCGCTCTTAGGTTTCCGTGCACTGACTTGCACAAAGTGTGCCACCTCCTCCTATCCCCGGATCACTACAAAAAAGACTGCGACACGTGCCGATCGTTTACATCGAAGAAGACACTCTGACTGTCTGGCACAACGTCACGAAATGCAACATCAGGGCGGCTCCGCATCTGACCTATTCGGCAAAGATTCCAAAGTACGAAGCCAAAACTTTCCACGCCGAAAACGGTGACCTAAGAGATATAGACTCCACCAAGAGGCTTGGTCCAACGTTCCACCTTTTGAATCCGAAACTGGTAATAAATCTAGACACTGGACATATATATGCCAATATACATTACATATACATTCGACCACTGATACAAACTTATTCATCACAACCATAAATTCACCGCCATCACCTGACACACATGATGATGGGGATGAGGATAGGCCACAGGATACTGGCCCATGGGAAGATTATGACACTGACCCTAACGTGGTGTCCCAGGGTAGGGGTGCTGCCTAGGTTCGGGTCTGTTTCCACAGGGATGACCAAGGGGGAGGACGCTAACGGAGAGGCTGAGTCTTTTAATAAAGGTTTCAAAGATGGCTTTATTTTGATGTAACAGCGTCTTTGCCGACTGGTTATACGTTCTCTAGCAAATGCTGCGGGGGCCAAAGGGCGTCTTTCGTGGAGAATCCAGCTTGCTTCACGGGAGACTTTGTTAGGGCCGGGGGTGAGGGAAACCGTGTAAGTAGTGAAATCTGCACACGCCGTGAGGGAGGTGCTCGTGCAGGAAGGGGTTCTGGGAGGGGACTATTTTACAAAGGGCTATACAATCAATCTGGAGGCTGGACGCGGTGTCCCACCCAACCCGCTACTCGGCCCCGTACCTGTTGGAGCCACGCCCCTCCCGTGGGTGCGTGGTGGGGCGATTCGTGAATCCGATGGCCTCCTGGCTTCGGGTCAGTATCTCCGCTCCCCGCCTCTCGTCTCCGTTCTCCTTCTCCCGACTCTTCTCCGTACTCCGATCTCGATTCTCCTTTCTCCACCTGGGAAACGCCGTCCGATGTTTCCGGGGCTGGTCTTTCTTTTGAAGTTCCTCCCGTTCTGTTGATGGGCGGGGCTAAGTCATCCCATGCCGCGTAGTTAGGCTTATTTGGGAGCCACTATAGATAAACAAAAAGCTAAGGCCTACCCCAATCCAGCCAGAGTCCACAATATGCAGACTCTACTCTCTTTCAGCCTTAACACTCACTGCCAGCTCGAGTGTTCCTGCAGTTACTAGGGATGATGGCGTCTTGCATCTTAATAGTCCCTGATGCAAGACTTCAAATGCGTCCCCTACAGGAATGCTTAGCATGTCAGTGGAAGCAGGCTCAGGGTCTCTTATCAGATCTAGTTTTGGTGGACGGCCGCATCCATTGTTCTCTGCAGTGGTGGAATACACAAAACCTTTCAAAAGGGCGGCCCTTCATCGACCTGGTTTCATAGATAGTGCTAACAGCAGATGCATCGCTCACTGGTTGAGGAGCTCCTCTACAGACTCACACAATTCAGGGCGTGTGGAGCATGCAGCAAAAGCAGCTTCACATAAATCATCTTGAGCTGCCATCGATTTTATTTATTTTTAAAACCATTTCCTAGCGCTCAAAGCATTTCAGGTTCAATGAACTACAAATAAAAACAAGGGGGGGGACACAAACTTCAGCTGTCTCAACTAGCACAGACCATCTGGAGATGGGCAAAACATCACAAAATGTATCTCCTCGCAGAACACCTTCCTGGAGTAAACCAAGACAACAGATCCATGAATGGGAAGTACACCCTCAAGTTCTCCTCCCATTCTTTCAGATGTGAGGCTTTTCAGACCTAGATCTGTTTGCCGCAAACCTAAATGCAAAATGCCCAAGCTTCACATCCATGTATCCACACCTGTTGTCCGGACAGAGAGTACTATGGATGAATTGGTCAGGGATATTTGCCTATGCTTTCCTGCCTCTCCCACTCATTCCATTAGTGGTTCGGAAACTCGGACAAGCGTCCGACACTAATCCTAGTTACTCCCACATGGGCCCGTCAACCCTGGTTCATAACTGTTGGAGCTCTCAGTAGTTCCTCACCAAAAACTACATCTCGCTCCCACTCTATGCACGCAGAGACGTGGAGAGATAAGACCCCCAGATCCCAGTTATCTCAACCTTGCAATCTGGCACCTAAAATCTTAGAGTTTGGCTACCTTAATCTCCCACCAGTCTGCATAAACCTCATCAAAGAAGCTAGACGTCCTACCACAAGAGCCTGCTATGCAGCTAAGTGGAAGCCGTTTGTTATATACTGTAATAACAATCAAATCAACCAGCTTGATGCTTCAGTTTCAAAACATTATATGCTATTTATTACATCTGCAGCGTTCAACTTTAGTGTCCACATCCATACGTCCAAATCTTGCTGCGATAGCTGCATACCTCCAGAACAGACATCTGTCTGTCTTCAGACCATCATTAAAGGATTTATTGAGGGTCTTAAAAGAATCATTCCCCCAAAACTTCCATCTTCTGCACTGTGGAATCTCCGCATTGTCCTCACCCGACTGATGGGTCCACCTTTTGAGCCATTGCACAGATGTGAGCTGCAATTTCTCACTTGGAAGGTAGCTTTCCCCATAGCTACCACATCACTAAGGATAGTAGGTGGGCTTCAGGCACTAACCATGGAAGAACCATTTTTATAAGTACACCAAAACAAAGTGGTTCTTCGAACCAACCCTAAATTCCTACCCAAGGTAATTTCTGCCTTTCATATCAACCAATCTGTTGAGTTGCCTGTGTACTTCCCTCAACTAGATTATGTGGCAGAACGTGCTTTACACACTTTAGATGTGAAAAGAGCATTACTCAACTACGTAGAAAGGACAAAAGCTTTCCGTAAGACAAAACAACTATTTGTCTCTTTTGCTCCACCACATAAAGGCAATCCCATATCAAAATTAGGTATTGCACGGTGGATAGTAAAGTGCATTCAAACATGCTATGCAAAAGCAAAACTAACACAAACAATTCCCACATGCAAGCTAGGGGCTTCTATGGCATTCTTAGGAAATATACCCATAAATGCCATCTGCTAAGTCTCAACATGGTCTACACCTCACACATTCACAAAACACTATTGTGTAGATGTGGTAGCAAGATAGCAAGCTAGTGTGGGCCAAGCAGTTTTATGTACACTATTTCAGACAACTGCAACAGCTACAAGTTAGCCTCTGCTTTGGGAGATAACTGCTATGTTCGAGGCATGTGGGCTGCTGAATTCATATCTGTGCATAGATCGCCGTCTAGTGTTGGGTCCGGATGATTGCACATTGTTGTCCTGGAAGAGTCTTCGAAGTATCACGAGATAGGTGGCTCCTCCCCGGACTACAGTGCGCATGGGCATCCTCTCCATCCTCAGATTGTTTTTTTCCGCCATTGGATTTGGATGTACTTTTCTTTACTCTATTTCGGAAACTTTCTAAAGGTTAAAAGGCCTTCGGGGTCGTCAGGATTGTTTCGATCGGTGCCGAGTTCTTGTTCCAGTTTTCTTGAGCAGGACGTCGAAGAGAGCCGCGTGGCCTTTTCGACACCGGAGGCCTGATCGTCGATGGAACGGAGCCCGTTCAAACGATGCCCCCTTTGTAACTCTAAGTACCTGCACATCGATGTACACCCGGTGTGCAACAAGTGCTTGTCACCGGAGCACGACGAGAACAACTGTCTAGCTTGTGCTCGATTCAGGTCGAAGAAGACGCTTAGACTCAGACGCGCAGCAAGGCAAACTATGTCGAAGCCAGCGCCCGACCCTGTGAACATCTTCGATAAAGACGACTATGAAATCGTCGACACAGAGGATCCTGAACAGCTGTCGGATCCCGGTTCGGAGCATGGCTCAGACTATTATGAGGAAGACTAAGACAACGTCTAATATGAAAACGTCGTCGTGGTAAGGGACGACTTAGCCCCCATCGGAGCCGTTGATGACGACTCAAGTGATGAAACAAGCCCACTTATGGGTACAGGGCCCGAAACGGACACATTCAAACACTTTCGAAGGCTCCGGTCGAGGCATCTCCAGAAGGCCTTAGCCGAGATCATGAACAACTTTCTATAGCCCCGCGTCAAGGCCCGGCTAAGAAAACATCACATGAGCCATCGGTTCCACTACTCAAACCGAAAGCCGTCGAGGCAATAACTAAACCGAAAGTGTTAAAAACAGTCTTCGTGTCGAAGACCTCGAACCCATCGGAGTCGAAGGAGACATCAAGTGTCGACAACCCTGCGGGGTCGAAAGTAAAAAGTGTTGAACAGAAGATCGGGCGCTAAAGTCCGCCATTAAAGCCAATAACGTCGAACCGAAGAAGTCTATGGACAGCGACACAGACAAGGGGCTCGAGTCTCGCAAAGGTCTCTATCCGAAGCGCCAGGTCGATGGACCACAGCTTGTCAAAGGCCTCCAGTCGAAAGCCAAGAGCGCCTTGAAGACCGTCAAGTCGAGGCAGTAGAGTGCGCCTCCGACGCCACAAGCACCGAAGTCAGCGCACGCCCAAGAAGTCATGGGCGAAAAGGCAAGGTCGGTCGGGCCTACATCGACGCCGGCCCCGAAAAAGGTCGGTCTATCTAAAGACACTATGCCACCGATTAAAATTCGGACTACCACCTACTGCACGCCCCAAGGCGCTCGATCCGAAACGTGGGGTTGAAGCCCCCAAACAGGTGTCATTGGGGAAAAAGGAGTCCTCCTCTAGAAGAGGACGTTATTTACCAGGAGCCCTCATATGATGAAGAGTCCAAGTTGCATATTGACTCAGAATCTGGTAAACTTACTATTTACCAAAGGAAAATCAGATCAGAAAATACTTTGGAATCGTACAAAATTCCACTCAAAAAGGAAAGGGATTCTGCAACATCACCTGTCCTTTTTGAGACTGTGAGGTACTATGGCCAGGACACTTCGGCATATTCACCCACACCCACTGCTGAGGATATGGGGTATGATGATGAGGAGCAATTTAGTTACCCTGTGGACCCTGATCAGGATGACCAAACTCAAGCCTGGACAGACCCTGCTGACCAGGGGGAATCTCAGACTATTCCAAATACTCCCACTTACCCTGTGAAAACCTCACCAACGGAAGATACAGCTGCCTTCAACGCTTTAATTGAAAGGGCAGCACTAAATCATGATGTGGACATGCATGCTGACCCAGTTGAAGAGGACTTCTTGTTTGACACTTTCTCCACTTCAGAGAAATCTGTTAAAACTTTGCCTATGCTCAAGGGTGTCCTTAAACACGCAGGGGACATTTTTAAGGAGACCACTAGGGCAAGGGTTATTAACCCCAGGATTGAGAGAAAATACAGACCGGCGCCTGTGGATCCTACATATATTAAGGGACAGCTGCCGCTAGACTCTTTGGTGGTGTCAAATGCTCGTAAGCGGGCCAACTCACAAACCACGGGTGATGCTCCTCCTCCAGACAAAGAATCTAAAGTACTAGAAGTTTCTGGGAAAAGGGTAGCTGCTCAAGCAGCTAATTTCTGGAGGATTTCTAATACACAGGCCCTATTAGCCAGATACGATAGGGCACATTATGACACTCTAGAGCAACTACTACATCATTTGCCTGAGGCCTACAAGGAGGGGGCAGAAATGCTAATCCAAGAGGGTAAACTCATATCCAACGCATCCATTAAGTGTGCTCTAGACACAGCAGACACTGCAGCCAGGGCAATCAACACAAGCGTCATGCTCAGCAGGCATGCTTGATTGCGCGTCTCTGGATTCAAGCCTGAGATTCAGACCACATTACTAAATCAGCCTGTGAACCCAGATTACCTTTTTGGTCCTGATGTGGACACAATCTTAGAAAAGATTAAAAAAGATACAAACTGCCAAATCTATGGGTTCCTTGCAGTCCCAACAATTTAGAGGAGGTTCCTTTCGTCGCTCCAGTAACAGAGGAGAAACACGAGGCCAGGCATCACAACAAATTCCATATAATAAAGGGAGCACGCAAACCACCTTCAATAAAAATAAGAGGTGGATACCGTGGCAACAGCAGCAAAGGCAGAGGACGGGGGCATAACATCAGATCCTCCGCCAACACTAAACAGTGACGCCTTGTCACTACCCCGGACCATATAACACCGGTCAGGGGGGGGGGGGGGGGCGATTACAACAGTACCTGCCAGTCTGGGAGAACATTACCACAGACAGGTGGGTGAGACAACTTATTCAGTACGGCTATTGTCTAGAGCTAACATCCACTACACCCAACATACCCCCAAGACACCGTCCTATGTCAGCAGAGCACATAGACTTATTGCAGCAGGAAGTCATCAGTATGCTGCAAAAAGAGGCAATAGAACTCGTCCCTCTGCGGGAACAAGGTTCAGGGGTATACTCCCTGTACTTCTTAATTCCCAAAAAGGACGGGTCTCTCAGGCCAATACTGGACCTCAGGCCCCTAAACCAATACATCTTGTCAGAACACTTTCACATGCTCACTTTACAGCAGGTTCTGCCATTGCTCAGTCAGGGAGACTTCCTCGCAACCCTAGACCTAAAAGACGCATACTTCCACATACCAATACATCCCGCACACAGGAAGTATCTCAGGTTTACCATACAAAATCAACACTACCAGTTCAAGGTACTACCTTTCGGGGTAACAGTCCCCAGGGTGTTTACCAAGTGCCTGGCAACGGTAGCAGCGCACCTCAGGAGAAACAATGTCCACGTCTACCCCTATCTGGACGACTGGCTCATCCAAGCAAAGTGAGTCCAGCAATGTGCCAGCCACATGTCTCGCACTATTCACCTCCTCCACAGCCTCGGATTCTCATTGAACTAAGCAAAGTCTCATCTCCAACCCGCTCACGTACAACAGTACCTAGGAGCGACGATAGACACTCTGGAAGCAAAGGCACAGCCAAACTCAGAAAGAATCTACAGTATTCAATTACTGATTCAGAAATTCAGACCCCAACACTCGCTCCCAGCACGGGGGTTTATGCAGTTGATAGGCATGATGGCCTCCTACATCTTCATAGTCCCTCACGCGAGACCACACATGCGTCCGCTTCAGGAGTGATTAGCACGGCAGTGGAACCAGGCTCAAGGACAATTGAAGGACCTAGTGTTGATGACCAGTCTAGCATACCACTCTCTGCATTGGTGGAACACACAAAACCTTTGCAAGGGATGACTGTTCCAAGAGACTGTACCACAAATAGTGCTAACAACGGACGCATCTCTCCTGGCCTGGGGAGCGCATGTCCTCCATTGCACAGTTCAGGGACTATGGACGACACAGCAAAAGAAGATGCATATCAACCTATTGGAACTGATGGCAATCTTCATGGCAATGAAGGCGTTCAAGGTACATTTGTGCAACAAATTCGTGTTGATCCGGACGGACAACATGACTGCCATGTACTACATGCAGGGAGGGGACACACTCTCCACAATTGTCACACCTAGCGCAAAGCATGTGGAAGTGGGCCATTCAGAGGAACATATTCCTCATGGCGAAACACCTCCCAGGCAGGGACAACCAGATGGCGGATCTGCTCAGCATACACAGCCACCAGATGCACGAGTGGGATATGAATCCCTCGTGCTACAACTGTACTTCCGAAAAGGGGAAACAATGGAACCCTACTCACAGCGGAACCAGGGCAAAGTGTATATCCAAAGAACAATGGTTCCTGTGGCATACCAATTTATAGAATATATAATGCTAAACAGCTTAAATAAGCAATATTAACTTGTAGCAGAGAAGGGTTTGGCAAGGAAAGAAGCACACATATACAAAATTTATAAGAAAGACTTCTTATATTTCAACTCTTGAAAGTGTCCATATTTACAACAGCAACACATATACAAAAAGTTATATGTATGTATATATAACGTCGCTATAGGGAAGGAACCCTTTTAGCACAGTGATTTATGATTTCATATAGTCACTGTTAGCAATTATTGTATTATATTGCTTGGTCATTTCCCTGTGTTAATACCCATAACGCAAAACTGTACAGATCACTTATTATTTGTGTTTGTTTTGTTTTTGTTCACGAAATCACTTGGGACGCACTGCACTTTCCTGTACATATAACTTTTTGTATATGTGTTGCTGTTGTAAATATGGACACTTTCAAGAGTTGAAATATAAGAAGTCTTTCTTATAAATTTTGTATACGTGTGCTTCTTTCCTTGCCAAACCCTTCTCTGCTACAAGTTAATATTGCTTATTTAAGCTGTTTAGCATTATATATTCTATAAATTGGTATGCCACCGGAACCATTGTTCTTTGGATATACAACCGTACTTCCAGCAGTGGGGTCACCCAGAGATAGACCTGTTCGCCACAGAGGAAAACGCCAAATGCCAAAGCTTCGCCGCCAGGTTTCCCCATCCGCAGTCTCAGGGCAATGAGATATGGATGAACTGGTCAGGCAGGTTTGCGTACGCTTTTCCCCCAGCCTGCTCATACCACTAGTGGCACGCAAACTGCGACAACACTCCATGACGCTCATCCTAGTTGCTCCAACGTGGGCGAGGCAACCATGGTACACCACGTTCCTAGAACTTTCCGTGGTGCCTCATCAAACGCTGCGAATAACACCCAGTCTTTTAACGCAGAGCCATGGCGACATTCAGCACCCAGATCCGCAACAGTTGAACCTTGCGATCTGGCTCCTGAGGTCATAGAGTTTGGTTACCTGAACTTTCATCCTGACTGTATGAATATTATCAAATAGGCAAGAAGACCTACAACCAGAGCATGCTTTGCGGCGAAGTGGAAACGATTTGTCCTCTATTGTACCAATAATGACATCAATCCCCTAGATGCATCCACTCAAAACATCATATGTCACTTGTTACATTTACATAGGTGTAATCTAGCCTACAGTTCCATTCTTATACATTTGGCTGCGGTGGCAGCTTATCTTCAGAACAGGCAACACCTTTCACTCTTCAGAGTACCTGCTATTAAAGCTTTTATGGAGGGACTCAAACGAGTGATTCCTCCAAGATACCCACCTTCACCTGTATGGAACCTCAACGTGGTTCTAACCAGACTAATGGGCCCACCTTTTGAACCTCTAAGTGAAGTGGTGTGGCTCACTGGTTAGAGGTGGCAGACCCGTAAGCAGAGGACGGCCCGGGACCAGGGTTAGATTCCCGACGCGGCAGGGTCGTGGACCAGGGTCAGCGGGCTCGATAATTCTCGCCTCGGTGCCTACTCCAGTCAGGGACCACACTCTGCAACTCTGGGCATTAGCTTGCCTCATCTTCACAACCGCCCCCCCAGACCGCCGGGGATGCTTGGTCGCACCTTAGAGATACCCATTAGGGACCATCTCTCAGGGTGAGCCAGGACGGGTTCCCCAGCGGTCGAAGCGCGGAGATACTCCTCCGGGAGTCGATCCTAGCGCTATATAAACCCGCAATTTTTTAGTTAAATTAAATACACTCGTGAGATTCAATTCCTTACGTGGAAAGTGGCTTTCTTAGTGGCAATTACATCACTTAGGCGAGTTAGTGAGCTACAAGCCCTAACTATTCAGGAGCCATTCATACAAATTCATGCAAATAGGGTAGTGCTACATACCAACCCTAAATTTATGCCAAAGGTGGTATCCCAGTTTCACATCAATCAAACTATCGAACTGCCAGTGTTCTTCCCAAATCCAGATTCAGTGGCAGAAAGAGCTCCACATACCCTGGATGTTAAAAGGGCTCTCCTGTATTATATAGACAGAACAAAACCTTTCAGGAAAACTAAGCAACTGTTTGTTGCCTTTTCGCCACAGCACAAAGGCAACTCCATTTCAAAATCGGGTATAGCCAGATGGATTGTTAAATGCATACTAAATTTGTTATCGAAAAGCTAAACGCACATTAACAGTTGCCCCAAGGGCGCATTCCACACGCAAGCTGGGGGCATCCATGGCTTTCCTGGGAAACATTCCTCTAGAAGACATATGTAGAGCAGCCACATGGACTACCATACATACATTTACCAAACACTACTGCGTAGATGTACATTCCAAACCGCAAGCAGCTGTAGGACAGGCTGTACTCAAGACTCTTTTTCAAGCTGCTGCAGCTGGCACGGGCAACCACCGCTAAGAGGGAGACTGCTATACATTCTATGCACAGATATGAATTCAGCAGCCCACATGCCTCGAACGGAATATGCTACTTACCAGTATGCATCTGTTCTTGGCAGGTAGGGCTGCTGACATTCATATCGCCCTCCCTCCTCCCCGGTGCCTGTCGCAGCTGGAGCATTCAGAATTATTCTATAGCATGGACATCACTTACTGTATCATACTCCATCCCTGCCACAATGGCGAAAAACAATCTGAGGATGGAGAGGATGCCCATGCGCACTGTAGTCCGGGGAGGAGCCACCTATCTCGTGATACTTCGAAGACTCTTCCAGGACCACAATGTGCAATTATCCGGACCCAACACTAGGCGGCGATCTATGCACAGATATCAGCAGCCCTACATGCCAAGAACAGATGCATACTGGTAAGTAGCATATTCCATAGTCTGCACAGCAAGTGATCTACAGCTTACATGCCTCAAATGGAAAATGCTACTTACCCAGAATGCACCTTTTCTTCGCATGTAGAGCTGTAGATTCACATGCACCCACCTGCCTCCCCGGGTACCTATTCCTGTTGCAGTGACCTCTTACTTGGATACACATATACATGGACATCGCTTTCTACTACTCTCACTAACTCCATTATCGCCCTCTGGGGGGAAACCATCTAAAAATGCAGTCAATGCCCATGCACACTATCACTGAAAGGAGGAGTCACCGAACTTGTGACTGGAAAGACTTCTTTGAAGAAAAATAAAAGCAAAGATATGTACCAAACACTAGATGGCAGGCTATGCAAAGCATGTGTATCTACAGCTCTTCATGCCAAGAGCAGATGCATTCTGGGTAAGTAGCTGTCTGTCCGTCTCCGAGGCCCCAAAGAAACAATGTAGGAAACTTGCAAACTACAAACGAGGGCAGAGGCGCAAAGCCAATAGAAAATGTTGGAAGCAACAACAAAAAGAGGGGGCATGGGTTCTGGAAGATGAGATAAATAACACACTCCTCAATGCCTATGGTTAACCTGACTCCTGAAGAAACTAAGATACTAAATGTAAATGTAAATGTGGGTGTACTTGTAAAGCGCACTGCAACTCCAGGGAGTATCCTGGCACTTAAGACCGCTGGGGAACCCATCCTGGTTTTCCCTGTGAGATGGTCCCTTTCTGGGTATCTCCAGGGTGAAACCAGGCAGCCTGTTTCAGATGTTACAACAAAAACTTGTTTGATATGAAATAAAGGACATGCAAAGGAAAAGAGTGACCATCTAATGGACTCCCTTTTTACATACTTGGGTATCTACAGCCAGTTGTACAGATTTTGACTTTTTATTGTGCCTCTGCATCTGTGCAGTTTGTTTACAAACCTCAAGTGGAACGTGCTTCCACCTTGAGAGCTGATTTGGCCTCCTATTGGAGGGAGGCCTTATGCTTTGAGAGCACTACAGCATACTAAATTACGGAAAAATTACGTTCCGACAATTGAAGGGGGTAGATGTGCATGTGGAAAGTGGCATTTCTGCCTTGTTCGTTTTTTGTTTTTGTTTGTAATAATTGATGCTCTTTTACTCTTCTCTCTCCTGCCACTGCTGTTAAGCTGCAAACTGCAGCCACCGCTGTTCTCTCCCACTCGCTACCTATCGCGGACTGCCCCAGACTACAACACACACAGGGGGGAATAGCTAACTTGAGGCAGGAGCCGCATAGCACTTGGGTGCCAGCCGGCGCATAAAGCTTCGGCAGGACTCCCACTGGACTCGCGTGGGCTCGCCGGGCCAAAGGCGGGCCCGTCCTTTCACAGCCTTAAGCTGCCTGCCGACCATTGTGAACTCTGCCGAATCCTTGGGCATACTCCTCGACAGTAACATGAACATGCGTGACCACATTAACTCAATGGCTCAAACAGCCAGATTCCACCTGAGCTACTTGTGGAAGCTGAAACCCTTCATAGAGCTCTAGCCTTAAAATGGCAGTCCAAGCACTAGTCATATTGAGACTTGAATATGGGTGTTCCACCCTCACTGGTTTACCCAAAATGTCTCTGGCTCCTCTAAAAGCCTGCCTCAATGCGGCAGTGAGATTACTCACAGGCACCAGGAAATTTGACCACATTTCTCCACATTTGAAAGCACTAAACAGGCTCCCTATGGAGGCTAGAATACAGCTGAAAATTGCATGCATTACTCACAAGGCCCTCTATACAAACTCCCCTGCCTATCTGGCGCAGAAACTGGTGATGTCTGGAGAACTAGGAACTCCCGGTCCGCTACAAACCTCTTGTTCCAACCTGCTCGCGTTCAGGAAAAAAGAATCTACAATAGGGCATTCTCCGGAGCAGCACCAAGAATTTGGAACTCTCTCCCGCCTGACATCCGAAAAATCCCCTCTCTATCACACTTCAAGAAGGAGACCAAAACTTTCCTCATGGGCAAATTCCTAGCCCAATGACATGCTTGCATCTACCACGTGTGTCTGTTGAATCCTTAACTATTACCTCTCCGCAGTTTACCAACTCGCCCTGATATGTAATTGTGGGGCTCTGTTTCTGCTTTTAATGGTCCCTCTAACTGTATCCATTTATTTGTGCCCCCTTTTTTTCTCTCTATGCTCCTCAGCTACCCTACCCCTCCCCAAACTTTCTATATTTCTGCACTTGAGACTATTTTGCTTTGTTTACCGTGTAACTGTGTAAAGCGCTCTGATACCCTCACGGGTCAAGTTCGCGCTCTATAAAACATTTAAAATAAAATTAAAATTAATAAAATAAAAAATGATTATTTAATCCCTCTATGCCATAAGAGCATGGATATTTTTCACTCTGCTGGTGGGCGGGAAAGAGTTTGATCGGGCCGGAGGAAACCATCTATTTGTATAGATTGAAAAGGAAGTAATGGGGAAAAGAAAATTGCCGAGTACACAGCACCCAATAGTAAAAAAGTCCATTGGTGATGTACAGCAAACTTTGAGTTACCTTACAGGCGTAATGGGGCATTAGATAAACAAATTTCTCCAGTATTAGGGGTGTCTTTCATAGATTCACATGCTTGAATAATTCTCCGTTGTCGAAGTGGGGAGTCCCACGGTACATAACATAGTAGTAAGAAGCATATATACATAAATATATACATAATATATACATATGTTCGAGGCATGTGGGCTGCTGAATTCATATCTGTGTATAGATCGCTGCCTAGTGTTGGGTCCGGATGATTGCACATTGTTGTCCTGGAAGAGTCTTCGAAGTATCACGAGATAGCTGGCTCCTCCCCTGGACTACAGTGTGCATGGGCATCGACTCCATCCTCAGATTGTTTTTTTCCGCCATTGGGTTCGGATGTCTTTGGTTCCCTCTTGTCGGAATAGATAAAGAAGAAACATTAAACTTTCATTGAGCCCAAAAGGTCTTTAGTCTTACGTCGGTATTGTCTTGCGTTCGGCTTAACAACTTTTCCTCGGCTCAGAGCCGAGCTCTGTACTTCCGCGTGCTTTCGGGCCTTGTCGACGCTCCAGACTCATCGACAATCCATCATGGACCTAAGTCCATTCAAAAGATGTCCGGTGTGTAACTCGAAGTACCCACACATCGACGTCCACCCGGTGTGCAACAAGTGCCTGTCGCCGGACCACGATGAGGCCAAGTGTATGGACTGTTCGAGATTCCGGTCCAAGAAGACACTCAAGCTCTGTCGAGCTGCGCGCCTGGAGGCCCAGCAATCTGCACTGGCGCCTACGGACATTTTCGATGCTGGGGAGGTCGAGGATGAAGATCTCCAGGACGTCTCAGAATCTAACCCCGCGTCGGATGTCGAGGAAGACTATGACGCTGAGGCCGAAGCTTTCGAGAATGAAGAAGTAGTCGAGGAGGTAGGAGACGATGGGGCCCTAGGGGCCATGGAGGATAGCTCGGACGAGGAGCTTCCTCAGACTGACTCTGGGGCCGTGCCAATCAATAAGGCCCAGGTCGAGGGATCGCCTTCGGGCCTTACCCAAGACCTTGATGTGAGATCCTCGGCCCCCGCCTGCAGGCTCGGCCACGAACATTGGTACCGAGTCACTCCCGGTGAAAATGAAACCGAAAGTGAAAACTACGGTCTCAACGCCAGATACTGCGCAGGGGCAGATATCGAAACCGAAAGTGCGCATCGCATTGGTCGGATCGAAGACTTCGGAGGCCTCGGCGCTGAAGAAACCTAAGATGGCCGTCGAGCCGAAGGGCCAAGTCAAGATGGCCGAGCCGAAGGCAACCATGTCGAAGACTAAAGTGAAGGGGTTAGATCCGGTCGCATCGGCGCCGAAGACTATCGACGCCGGCAAGGGTCGGGTCAACCACAAGAAGGCTGTCGACGACACCAAAAAGTCTCTTGCAGACCCAAAGAAGCGGCCCGATGACCCGAAGGTCCTCTCTGCCCCGCCTCCACACGACAGGGCCAAGGGGGCTGCGCCAAGTGTGTTGACTCCGAAAGTGGCCTTGAAGGACTCCGCTCCGAAACCGTCCTCGAAGGACCGCGTCGAACCGGCACGTCCATCTGCCGCGTTCACGAAGAAGGTCACGGAGTCCCTGCAGCGCATGAGGGACGGCTTGGCGGCAGCCGTGCCGAAGGACCCTCCGCCTGCCAAGCCCCTGGAGAAACCGACAAAGGCGTCCACGCCGATCCTCTTTACCTTGCCGCCTAAGACGGCGCCGAAGGATTTCGCTGCTAAACCGGGGGCCGGCGTGCCCGAGAAGGTATCTTCGACGCCAAAGGCATCGTTGGTGGTCCATGGCCCGCGGCCTCGACAACTTTCCGAGGAGGAGCGTCGAGAACATTTCATCGACGCCGAAACGGGCAGGCTTTCCCTTCTGAAGAGGAAAATCACCCCAGAACTCCAATTGGAGTCTTACAAAATTCCCCTAAAGAGGAAAATGGACTCTGCTGTTACCCCAGCCTTGGTGGAACCCATTTCACCACAAGCTCACAAGGTCTCGCCCACTTACTCCCACGTGGATTCTGGTGGGGGCGATGACTAGGATGAATATAGCTATTCAGTCTACACAGACCCAGAGGATGTAACGGAGCCCTGGTCTGCCGGTGGTGAGCCTGGGGATCCACATTCAGGACAAGACCCTCAGCTCTTCTCTGCTAAAACTTCACCTACTGAAGACTCTGCTGCTTTCAATGTCCTCATTGAGCGGGCAGCAGCCCATCACAATGTCCAGCTGCATGCTGACCCTGTGGACGTAGATTTCCTCTTTGACACCTTTACTGTGTCTGAAAAGACTGAAAACTCTGCCAATGCTGAAAGGCGTTTTGAAGCACGCTGCTGAGGTCTTCAAAGAACCCACCAGGGCGAGAGTCATCAACCCCAGGATTGACAAAAAGTATAAGGCGGCGCCTACTGATCCAACTTATATTAAAGGGCAGTTGCCTCTGGACTCCCTGGTCGTCTCGAATGCCCGGAAGAGGGCCAATTCTCAGACTACGGGTGATGCTCCTCCCCCAGGCAAAGAATCCAAGGTCTTTGAGGCTTCAGGGAAGAGGGTAGCAGTGCAGGCAGCTAACATATGGCGCATCTCAAACACACAAGCGCTCCTGGCGCGTTATGACAGGGCGCACTACGATACCCTAGAGACCCTTTTGCAACACCTACCTGATCAATATAAGGAAGGGGCTGAGATGCTAATCCAGGAGGGGAAACTGATCTCCAACGCTTCCATAAAGTGAGCTCTGGGCGCGCCATTAACACCGCTGCACGCGCCATTAACACCAGTGTTATGCTTCGGAGACATGCCTGGCTGAGAATATCTGGTTTCAAGCCAGACATCCAGACTACCATCTTGAACCAAACAGTCAACCCAGATCACCTGTTTGGCCCGGAGGTTGACACCACCCTAGAAAAAATGAAAAAAGACACTGACACTGCAAAATCCATGGGTGCCTTGCAGTCCCAGCAGTTTCGGGGTGGGTCCTTTCGTCGCTCCAATACCAGAGGCACCTCAAGGGGTCAGCTTTCGCAATCCGCGCAGTTCTACAAAGGCAACACCCAGACTACTCATGCCAACAAGAGTCGGGGTGGATACCGCGGCAACAGCGCCAAAGGCAGAGGACGTGGCAACACCAGCTCCAGGTCCTCTACCGCCAACAAACAGTGACGCATTGTCACTGCCCCCCGACCACACAACACCGTTCGGGGAGACTCCAGCAGTTCCTGCCCGTGTGGAAGTCCATCACCACGGACAGGTGGGTCAGAAAGCTTATCCAATTTGGGTATTGTCTGGAGTTAATATCCACTCCCCCCAACATACCCCCAAGGCACCGTCCTATGTCGGGCGAGCACTTGCACTTATTGCAGCAGGAGGTCAACATCATGCTGCAAAAAGGGGCCATAGAGCTCGTGCCCATGCAGGAAAGAGGCACAGGAGTTTACTCCCTGTACTTCCTGATTCCAAAGAAGGACGGGTCCCTCAGGCCCATCCTGGATCTCAGGCCCCTCAACTTCTACATCCTGTCAGAGCACTTCCACATGCTAACACTGCAGCAAGTGCTCCCGCTGCTCCAACAGGGGGACTTTCTCGCAACTTTAGACCTAAAGGATGCGTACTGTCACATTCCACTACATCCTTCACACAGAAAATACCTCCGGTTCACCATCCAAAACCAGGACTACCAGTTCAAGGTTTTGCCTTTCGGTGTCACCACGGCACCCAGGGTGTTCACAAAGTGCCTGGCGACAGTGGCGCGGTGCATCTCAGAAGACGGAACATCCACGTCTACCCTTATCTGGACGACTGGCTCATCCAAGCGAAGTCAGCCCAGCAGTGTGCCAACCGCGTGTCCCACACCATTCACCTCCTGCAAGATCTGGGATTCTCACTGAATTACCCAAAATCCCACCTGCAGCCCGCCCACATACGGCAGTATCTGGGTGCGACCATAGACACTCTGGCGGCCACAGCACAGCCGAATTCAGTGAGTCAGCAGCGTTCAATCGCTGATCCAAAAATTCAGACCTCAACACTCGCTTCCAGCAAGAGTGTTCATGCAGTTAATAGGCATGATGGCCTCCTGCATTTCCATAGTCCCGCACGCGAGGCTACATATGCGTCCGCTTCAGGAGTGCTTAGCACGTCAGTGGACTCAGGCTCACGGGCAGTTGAAAGACCTAGTGTTGGTGAGTGGTCGGGCATACAACTCTCTGCATTGGTGGAATCCACGAAACCTTTGCAAGGGCCGACCGTTCCAGGAGCCTGTGCCACAGATTATCCTGACGGACGCTTCTCTCCAGGGATGGGGAGTGCATGTACTCCAATACACTGTGCAGGGACTATGGACGCAACAACAAGGGAAGATGCACATCAATGTTCTGGAACTGATGGCAATCTTCATGGCTTTAAAAGCATTCAAGGTACATCTGTGCAACAAGGTCGTGTTGTTCCAGATGGACAACATGACGGCAATGTACTGCATTCAAAAGCAGGGAGGAACACTCTCTCCGCAGCTGTCTCATCTGGCTCAGAGCATGTGGAAGTGGGCCATTCAGAGGAACATCTTCCTCATGGCGGAACACCTCCCGGGCAAGGACCATCAGATGGCGGACCTGCTCAGCATGCACAGCCACCAGATGCACGAGTGGGAGATGAATCCCTCGTGCTACAACCGTACTTCCAAAGGTGGGGTCATCCAGAGATAGACCTGTTCGCCACAAGGGAGAACGCAAAATGCCAAAGCTTCGCCGCCAGGTTCCCACACCCACAGTCGCAGGGCAATGAGATATGGATGAACTGGTCATGCAAATTTGCGTACACTTTTTCCACAGCACCTCTGATACCGCTGGTGGCACGCAAGCTCAGGCAGCACTCGATGACTCTCATCCTGGTTGCTCCAACGTGGGCTCGCCAACCATGGTACACCACGTTTCTAGAACGGTCCGTGGTACCGCATCAGAGGCTACATCTCACATCCAGCCTTCTGACGCAGAGCCATGGCGGCATTCAGCACCAAGATCCGCAACAGCTCAACCTGGCGATCTGGCTCCTGAAGTCCTAGAGTTTGGCTACCTGCACTTACCTTCCGACTGTATGGACATCATTCGGGAGGCGAGGAAGCCCACCACTAGAGCATGCTATGCGGCAAAATGGAAGCGGTTTGTCATTTATTGTGCAGACCACAACATTAACCCGCTGGATGCTTCTATTCAGAACATCATCTGTTACCTTTTCCATCTGTACAAGTGTAATCTGGCCTATGCTTCCATTCGCATTCATCTGTCTGCAATGGCCGCTTATCTCCAGAATCTGCAGCACCTCTCCCTCTTCAGGGTGCCTGCCATTAAGGCTTTTCTGGAAGGGCTCAAACGAGTCATTCCTCCACGGACTCCACCAGCTCCTGAGTGGAACCTCAATGTGGTCCTTACCAGGCTGATGGGTCCTCCCTTTGAACCACTGCATTCCTGCAAGATTCAGTTCTTGACGTGGAAAGTGGCTTTCCTCATCGCAATTACATCGCTATGGAGGGTTAGCGAATTATAAGCCCTAACTATCCAAGAGCCATTTATTCAAATTCATTCCAACATGGTAGTGCTTCGCACTAACCCTAAATTTCTTCCCAAGGTTGTGTCTCAATTTCATATCAACCAAACAATCGAATTACCTGTTTTCTTTCAAAATCCTGAGTCACTGGCGGAGCGGATGCTCCATACCCTTGACGTAAAAAGGGCCCTAATGTATTACATCGATAGGACCACGGATTTTAGGAAAACAAAGCAACTCTTTGTCGCCTTTGCACCACACCACAAAGGTAACCCTATTTCCAAGGCTGGTATTGCTAGGTGGATCGTTAAATGTATCCAAATCTGCTATATAAAGGCAAAACACACTCTACCATTCCGCCAAGAGCCCACTCCACCAGAAAGTTGGGGGCCTCTATGGCATTCCTTGGAAACATTCCTTTGGAAGACATATGTAGAGCAGCCACATGGTCTACCACACACACATTTACTAAGCATTACTGTGTTGATGTGCACTCCAAACAGCAGGCAACTGTAGGGCAGGCTGTTCTCAAAACACTTTTCCAAACTACTGCAGCTGGCACGGGCGGCCGCCGCTAATGGAGTGACTGTATTCTGTGCACAGATATGAATTCAGCAACCCACATGCCTCGAACCGAATATGCTACTTACCAGTATGCATCTGTTCTTGGCATGTAGGGTTGCTGACATTCATATCGCCCGCCATCCTCCCCGGCGCCTGTAGCAGCTGCAGTATTCACATATGCTCATAGCATGGTCATCATTCACTGAGTTTCACTCCATCTTGGCCACAATGGCTAAATACAATCTGGGGATGGAGTCGATGCCCATGCGCACTGTAGTCCAGGGGAGGAGCCACCTATCTTGTGATACTTCGAAGACTCTTCCAGGACAACAATGTGCAATCATCCGGACCCAACACTAGGCGGCGATCTATGCACAGATATGAATGTCAGCAGCCCTACATGCCAAGAACAGATGCATACTGGTAAGTAGCATATTCGATACACATAAAATAATATTCCATAATATGTATATTCTTTTAAAAAATAGTCTTGAAGTACCATAGAACAAAATAGGCCCATAGAAAGCATTGAGGGAGAGCTCACTTGAGTAATATATCAATGTCATTATAATAGCCCACTTTCCAGCCAATCCGGCTGTAGCACCCTTTAGAACCTTCTCCTCAGAAGCTCAAACCCTCATTTTCTACCCTACGTCGTGTGAAGGGAGTCTCCCTGAGCTCTGCTCAGTTTTTTCCTTCTCTTCAAGCTTCAAATCTTCAAGTATGTCTACTACAAAAATCTTTATTCAGGCCCTGTTCAGCCTGTGGAAAACTTTGTCTTTTCTCTGAGGACCCTCATAAGAAATGTATTTATTGCTTGTACCCGGACCATGAGGTGAGGAGTTGTACATTTTGTAGGACATTTTCAAATAAGAACTTGAAAGATAGAGAGGCCCTTCTTCTGTGGCTACAGAAGTTGAAGACCTCGGACATCCTGTGTCTGATTTAGAGAGTGTCTTCTCGCCAGTCTATGACCTCTCAAGTGTGGGTCTGAGTTGGATGTTCCTTCTCCTTTCCTTAAGAAAAAGAAGCTCGTGGACGCTTCAAAATCAGTCTCCCCACGGGATCTGCCGGCCTCTACGCCTGCGGGACTTAGTTCTCTTGTGTCGCAGATCCACTCTGTGCCCTCCTCAAAAACGAGCGCCAGCTCGTTGACGCGCATGTTGACATCGAGATCTGTCGACGTCATGCCGCCGACGACATCTTGCTCCATGTCGACAACGATACCTTCGTCGACGCTGGTCCAGGAGGCCCGGCTTATTACTTCCATTATCAAGATCTCGTCGACTGCGAAGAAACCGGTCTCGTCGACAAATGGTGTTTTGACTAAGGCTTCGTCGACATGTCAATCATCGGCGACGCCTTCAACTTCGACGATGGCCTCCATTCTGTCGACTGCAAGATCCTCGTCGATGGCAGCTTCGTCGACGTCACAAATTTCGTCGACGGCAGGAACATCAACGTCGACGGCAGCGTAGACTACGACGAAAACAGTGATCTCGTCGTCAAACATTGCCATTTTCGTCGACGCCAGGAAAGTACTGCAAAGCACTTGACAGCGTCGACTGCCTCGTCGACGGCGAAATTTTCACTGGCAACTGCAACCAGCTTCAGTCGTCATGGCTACTACTATCAAGCTTCCAGTTCCATTGGGTTTGAGCCCGTTGCAACATTGCACAGGTCCACTGCCTCAACTATTTGCATCTGATGATGAGGGTGATTCAGATGGCTCCTATGTGTACGATAACTTTAGCGCTGCTAATAGCCCGTCGGAGTTGCAGATTAAATATCAGGACTATGATGACGATGAGGATCAAGACTTGCATATCTCGGCTCCAGAAGATTTGCATGATGTTGAACATGATGTTCCTATGGCACAGTTGCCTCTGTCCTTGATCTCCAATCTGCAACACAAGCCTGATGACTATAATCGTTGTTTCCCACCTTCCACGCCGGCTTCTCCGCCGCCCGCATAACCACTGCCGTCTGTTTCTCTTGCACCATTCCAATCACCTATTCCACAGCATACAATTCAGGTAGATACTGGCAATAATACGGACACAGACCCAGAAACCCTGCAATGGCAGATTGGCACAATTACCAGGCGCAGACTCCGTCGCCTCCACCTACTTCTCCTCTGGCGTCGCCTGCAGTTGACATCAGGGGCTTCCATCTTTTGATGTCAAGGGCTGCCAAACGCTTCCACTTGCCGATGGAAGTCAGGCAAGAGGACTGCTTCCTCTATGATTTTAAAGACCAGCCATTGAAGCAGGTGCATTCCATCCCAATCATAGACTTCATATGAAAAGGACTCAATTCTGTGCTGGCTGTACTTCCACGTATCGACAAAGTATAGGGCTCCTGTGGATTTGCCTGCCTGTTTAGTTTCCCAGCCAAAACCTGATTCTGTCACTACTCGGGCTGCTCAAAAGTTGTCACGGAATCCTTCATCTTCCTTAACATCACCACTGGACCAGGATGGTCGCCGTCTGGACACCATTGGAAAAAACTTTTCAACAATGGCTGCAACCACTGTACTTGCTGCAAATTCCTTAGCCATCCTCTGCCGTTACGACTGACAAATTTGGTCGGAAATTGCTGCATTGGTTGACCTCATCCCTGAAGCATCCAGAGCTGAAGCGCAAAAGATCGTGCAAGGGGGTGAGAAGGTTACCTCTGAAATTATCGACTGTTCGGTTGATATTTCCTTGATTGGCTTCCGGCAGTAAGCTGGCGCTGCAGTTTTGCGGAGACCAGGCTGGCTGAAGTCTACGTCTTTTCGGCCGGAGGTGCAAGCGAAGATACTTGATTTGCCCTTCGATGGTGAGTCCCTCTTCGGTAAACATGTGGACGACGCCTTGGAATCTATTAAAAAGGACTCTGACACTGCTCGCACCCTCGGTTCTTTGCAGTACCGGAAGAGGCCATTTCGTGGAGCACGTGGTAGAGGTACATCCTCTAATTTTCGTGGCTCCTCCCAATACTGCTCCTACAGTGACAACGGGCAGCGTTATTCAAACCAATTGCAGTCTCGACAGACCAACTCCAGACCATACAGGCGGAAAACCACTTACAGAGGTGGTAATTCCTCCCCAAAAAAATGACTTTCGCAACTTCAAGTCTGTTCCCACTCTGCAAATTGGAGTTCGAATCTCCCAGAGATTTTTAGATTGGTCAGCAATAACTTCCGACCGTTGGGTTTTGGAAGTCATCCAAAGAGGCCACGCTCTGGAATTTATCAAGTTCCCACCAAACCGCCCGCCATCTGGTCCTCCTCCAAAACATCTAAAGGAACTGTTTGCACAAGTTGCCGTTATGATTCAGAAAGGTGCAGTCTAAATGGTTCCTTAAACAAGGGATGGGCTTTTATTCCTGTTTTTTTCTTATCAGGAAAAAGTTGGGAGAGTGGCGCCCGATTTTAGACCTCAACAAATGTGTCCAGTCCAAGACATTTCGCATGCTGACCTTGCTGGCAATCTTACAGTTCCTGAATCCAGAAGAATTCCTCCCTACAATCGACCTCCAGGATGCATACTTCCATGTGCCAATCCATCAAAGACACAAAGTACCTCAGTTTCACAGTGGGATCAAAGCACTACCAATTCAAGGTTCTAACTTTTGGACTTTGTTCCGCACCGAGGGTCTTCACAAAGATCATGGCCCCGGTTGCGGCTTATCTGCGCCTACAAGGCATACAAATCTACCCTTACTTGGACCACTGCTTAATAAAGGCACCAATCTTCCAAGCAGCAAAACACACTCAGACTTACCTTTCCCTCTTTCAAAGCCTGAGTCTTTCAATCAACCACAAAGTCACATGTCCATCCCTCACAAGAGAGTCTTTCTGGGAGCGTTGATAGATACACGTCTAGCGAAAGTTTGTTTCGCAAGAACGCCTAGATCGCATCATCAAACTGGTGGCTCTTTTACGCTCAGAGGTCCGTTTCTGTCTGGCTGTTAAAATACTTTCTGGGCATGGCGTCATCCTGCATAGCACTGATCCCCAATTGCAGGTTGCACATGCGAGTCCTTCAAGAAGAATTAGACAAGCAATGGCGGCAACTCTCAGGGTCGTTCAACGACAGTCTTCCTGACCCCTCGCATCCAGGGTGCATTGGAATGGTGGGATCACCTTCCAAACATCACAACAGGGCGTCTGTTTCAAGAGCCGGCCACAACGCTTACTCTTACGACGGACGCTTCCTTAGAGGGTTGGGGTGCCCACCTCGAGGAGATGCCAATCAAGGGCAAATGGACAGTCGACCAGCGCAAGTGGCATATCAATCGGCTTGTGCTACTGGCTATCTTTCTCGCCCTAAAATCGTTTAGACTACTGGTGGACGGAAAGTCTTTGTTGGTGCGTACAGACAACACCACCAGTATGCACTACCTCAACAAGCAAGGGGGTACAAGATCTCTCCCGCTCTCCAAACAGGCACAACAGATCTGGAAGTGGGCAATACAACATCGTGTTAACTTAACCGCTGTTCATGTCCTGGGCATTTCCAACGCCCTTGCAGACTCTCAACAGATCGACCACAGACTCCCACGAGTGGGAACTCCATCAGTCAACTCTGGAATATGTTTCGCAGGTGGGACCGCCCAGATATGGAGTTGTTTGCAACTCCAGTCAACCGCAAATGCCCACTCTACGCAAATTGGCATCCCCTCAAAGGATCGAGCTGGAATGCATTTTCGATCAATTGGTCGAACAAATTCATGTACGCTTTTCCGCCGATCCCTCTTGTGCCTCGCCTTCTGCGCAGAATGAGGTTTCAACCGTGTCACATCCTGTTGATTGCACCCAGGTGGCCACGTCGACCGTGGTTCACGGATCTACTTCTTTCTCAGTGCGATCCGATCCCTCTTCATCCGCTGCCTCACCTTCTCACCATGACTCAGGGTCAGATTTGCCATCCAGACCCGGCATCTCTCCAGCTTCACGCTTGGAACCTGAACACCATGAGTTTGCCCATCTGAATCTTGATACGGACTGCAGAGGTCCTTGCTCAAGCACGTGCTCATTCAACCATTAAGACTTATAAATTAAAGTGGAAACGGTTTTGTATCTGGTGCAATTCGGAAAACATTGATCCTATGCTCGCTACTCCTGAGCAGATCTTGCCATTCTTCCTCCTTTTGGCAAGATCTGGACTTTCACATTCCTCTCAAGGTTTTCCTGGCGGCACTTTCCCGTTTTCGACATGATGGATCTACGTCTCTGTACTCCTCTCGGATCATTCGCCAGTTCTTTAAAGGTCTGTTCTGGATGTTTCCACCTATCCGGCGTCGTCCACTGGCTTGGTGTCTGAATCTGGTCCTAGCCCAACTTCTCAAACCTCCTTTTGAACCTATTCACTCAGCGGAATTATAATTCCTTACTTGGAAGATTTCTCTCCTCCTCGCACTTACTCATCTAGGAGAGTGAGTGAGCCCCACGCTTTTTCCATACAGCCGCCCTTTCTCCAATTCTCAAAGGACGCTTTTACTCTTTCGAACAAGCCCTAAGTTTATTCCGAAGGTTCAATCGGACTTCCACCTTAATGAACCGATCATTCTCAAGACTTTCTTCCCTAATCCTCAGTCTCCAGCTGAGCATACTCTTCATTCCCATGACCTGAACCAGTGCCTCAAATTCTACATCCAAAGCACTGCTGCATTTCGAAAGTCTGACCAACTCTTCGTGGCCTATGGAACGATGCGTAAGGGTCATCCGGTCACTAAGCAAACAATCACTTGTTGGATTTCTTCTGCCATCAACCAGCTGGCAAGCCTCTTTCAGCTCCTGTGCGAGCACACTCCACGAGAGCAGTTGCTTCCTTTACTGCCCTGTTTGCAGGAGTGCCTCTGCATCAGATCTGCAGGGCGGCAAGGTGGTCCAGTAGGCACACGTTTACAAGGCACTACTGTCTGGAGACAGTCAACGCTGCGGACACTGCTGTGGAGCCTCTGTTGCTTCCCACCTTCTATCATAAAAGGTTTTTTCTTATGGATATGCAATGTTGCCTGAATATATCTATGCGATGCAACTTTCTTTATTGCCTTTTATGATTCTTATTGTGGCGTACTGCTTTCTACTCTTATTCAAGCATGTGAATCTATGAAAGACACCCATAATACTGGAGAAGAACAGAACTTACCTGTAAACTGTGGTTCTCTTCCAGGGGATACTCATCAATAGTCATAAGCACTGAATAGTCCAGCCCTCGTGCTGGACCCCGGAGCAATAGCCAATAATATGCATATATCTCTATCTATATATATATATATATATATGTGTATATATATATATATATGTATATATATATATATGTATATATATGTATATATATATATATGTATTTCTCACAAAAGGTAGCCCCCGTTGGAAGAAACCACAAGGTAGGTGTAGAATAATCCTCTTT